>NW_027412710.1:298334-3073334 GCF_025532065.1 Leptinotarsa decemlineata
ATTGTCTGTCTGTGGAAGATCTTTGTCATAAACATCTAGATCATAAGTTCATCATTTGTGGTGACTATAAGTTATCTGAAACCTCCTGGAATAATGATGATCTAGGCCTGAAAGCAACTTGCCCTGTGAATTCTAATGGAAACATTCTTGCAAATGACTTTGGTTTTTTACAGTTTCACCAAGTGAATCATATAGTGAATAGTAGAGGTACTTATTTAGACTTAGTTTCCTCTCATTTATATGATGTGGAAGTTATACCTGCAGCGGACTTACTTTTCCAAAACAGTATTCATCATACTGCAGTATCATTTTGTATCAAAACTGGTAACAAGTCAATCCCATTGAGTCACTATTACTATGATTTTAAAAATGCAAATTTTGTAGGCATAATGATTATCTTTCTACATTTAACTGGGTTGATATCGTTGAAAATTTGGATGTCAATGCAGCTACTTACATATTTAATGAAAACGTACATAAAGCAATTGATATATTTGTTCCATTAAAATTATACAAACCTTCAAATTTCCCTAAGTGGTTCTCATCTGAATTGAAGCAAATGATCTCTGAGAAGAAACACATTCACAAACAATTCAAAATTCACAACCGCAATGAGGATTACATGTTGTTTACTCATTTAAGATCTCAATGTAAATATCTCACGAAAGTCTGCTATGAAGCTTACTTAAATAATATCGAGTCAAACCTAAATAATGATCCGAATTTTTTTTTGAAAATTAATAATAATATATTCATTCCACAGAAACATACAGAAAATAGTAGTGAAAATAATAGTAGCATATATACTTAGTTTAACTGTATTGATAACTGAAATTTGTGAGTTCTGAGTCTTATCTTTTTTTCCAGATAGTCTGGCTCTATGATGAAGACGGCTGAAACGCTAACAAAGCCATTACAAGCGCAAGACTCGAGTAAACAAAGAGAAAAACAACGAAGTTTGTGAAATAGTGTGGAACAGTAGCGTTGGTTCTGTTGTAATTCATTTTTACAAGCACTCCGCTCAATTTACGATCAAATCATTTTGGTTGAATGATCTTTCATTAGTTGATATTATGTAATTCGCATGTACTTTCAACCATGTTACATAAAAACCATAACCACAAAAACGACAATAACCAATCAGGGCTAACATTAGCTTTTAATGTTTTCATTCACAAAATTATTTTTGATATTTCATGTTCACATTTTTACAAAGGTAATATAGTTGGGAAGTGTTTTGATTTTCATTTTACCAGCCTAACATTGGAGAAAAATACTTTTTTACAGGTGTATTCGAGGAAACAGAAATATTTGTTTTATTTTTACAGGAATATTTGTTTTATTCTTACAGGAATATTGTTATTGTTGTTTTTTATTCTCTTTCAGGAAAATCTTGAACAATTTTAATCAATGGTGTCTCTTTAATTGTTTATGCAGTTGATTTTCAGTATCTCTTGATAGCAAATTTCTTAAAATGAATTACATGTACTTTCTGACATTGTACAGATTTTTTATGAAAAATTACCACAAGAGAACAAACATAGAAGTCAGAGCTGTAATTTTTTGTGGAAGTGGGATTTCAATTATTTGTTACTTCAGTATCTACTCCAATATTTACTATGTAGTTTGGACTGGATGTCAATCTCAAGTTTAGTCACCTCGTCGAAGGCGCTGCTGTTTCTAGAGGAAAATACCAAGGTATTGGAAGTTTTGAAATCGGTTTATTATTGCTCGTCTTTGGTGTGATTTTTAAAATAGTTCGGATATAGGAAAAATTCCGATGGATAAAATTTTTTCATTATTTTTTGAATGAAGTGGAAGTCTTGGTTGAATTATTTTCTTGCTGTATGTTTTGTTGTTTTGATTCACAAAAAGTTTTGCGTTCAAGACTTGTTCATATTCCCAGAATTTTTGTTAAAGGTGCTTTCTTTCTTGAATGTTTATGCAGAGTTGATTTTAATTATCTCTTGAACCTCAAATTACAGTTGATTTGGATTATACTTAGTAATCTTCAATCTCCATTCTAAGGTGTTTCTCTTGGAAGGTGAGAAATTGATTCTTCTGAAATAGTTTGTTATATTTGTTATATTTTTTTCACAATCAAATAATATTGGTCGAATGATCTTTTACTACTTGTTATTATGTACTTTACATGTATTTTGAATCATGTTAAATAAAACTATAACCGTAAAAAAGACAAAAACTAATCAGGGCTAAAATTAGCTTTTGGTGTTTTCATTCACAAAATTATATTCGATATTTCATGTTCACATTTTGACGAAGGTAATATAGCTAGTGTTTTGATTTTCATTTTACCAGCCCCACATTGGAGAAAAATACTGTGTATTGGAGGAAACAGGAATAATCGTTTATTTTTACAGAAATATTGTTTTATTGTTGTTTTTTAATCTCTTTCAGGAAAATCTTGAACAATTTTAATCAATGGTGTTGTCTTTTTTAAATTGTTTATGCAGTTGATTTTCAGTATTTCTTGAACCTCAAATTACAGTTGCATTTCTTTTGGAAGGTGAGAAATTTATGCTTCTGAAATAGTTTGGAAGATATGAAATTGTATATTTTTTCAATCAAATAATATTGGTCGAATGATCTTTTATAACTTGTTATTATGTACTTTACAAGCAATTTGAACTTTCTTACAGGGGTATTCCAGGAAACGGGAATATTTGTTTTATTTTTACAAGAATTTTGTTTTATGGTTGTATTTTATTCTCTTTCAGGAAAATCTTGAACAATTTTAATCAGTGGTGTTGCGTTTCTTGAATCGTTTATGCGGTCCATTTTCAGTGTCTCTTGATAGCAAATTTCTGAAAATGAGTTACATGTACTTTCCGACAACACATTTTTTTAAATGAAAAACTACCACAAGAGAGACACTATATGGAAGACAGAGCTGTAATTATTTGTTGAACTGGGATTTCGATTATTTGTTACTTCAGTATTTACTCCAATATTTACTATGTAGTTAGGACTGGATGTCAATCTCAAGCCTAGTCAGCTCGTCAAAAGCGTTGCTCTTTGTAGGGAAAAATATCAAGGTATTGGAAGTTTTGAAATCGATTTATTATTGCTCCTCTTTGGAGGTGAGATCTACGAAATAGTTCGGACATAGGAAAAATCTGATGTATAAAATTCTTTCATTATTTTTTTAACCCCTAATTACTAACGTACTGAAGCTGTCACGTTGTCACTAACGTACTGAAGCTGTCACGTTGTCACTAACCATACGTCTCACAGACGGCCATATATTAAATGTGCGTATTTTTTTTATTTCGCAACTTTTTTTTCTGAACTATTCAGATATGTTCTTCATATATTTGGCGAACTAAACATGTAGTTCAGAAAATGAATAAAAATATAATTTCAAGTAAAGATCAACATTTCGTAGAAGAGTTTCAAATTTTCCGCATTTTGACATGATCTATTGAACTGGTGAAAAAAAAACGAAATAATACAACTATCGATGAGTTTATTATTTTTCTGGATACATTAAGAGATGAACTGAAACACAGCAGAAAACTGAGTCAAAAACATAAAAAATAAAAAAATTGACAATGCCTAGATATTATGAAGTTGACGCACAATCTGGGCACTTTCTTTCACAGATTTTTCAGAATAACTATTATATAAAATAAACGAATTGACAGAGCTTATATCGAATAGTCTATAAAATATAGTGAGTGGCCATCGACGGCTCCTACGACTGCAGGAAAATTTCGAACATTTTTCATCAATTGCGTCTACTTCACCTTTTGTTGAATTGTACTCGAGAATTATATCAGGCTTTCCTGACTCAGGATCTTCACTTTTATGATGATGGGAAGATGACACTAAGAGAACAGCCTTATTTTTTTTTGTACGTACGAAACTAGTGTTATGTCTTTGGTGAAACCATACAATGAAGATCCAACCAACCTATTCCTATTGGGTAGAAATTGTGATGGAATTTCCTTCTTATTCTTTCTGATAGTGCCGATACATGTTAGCCCTCTTTGTTTCAAAATGTTCACAAGTTCAATAGTTGTGAACCAGTTATCAAATGTCACATTTCGGTTTGTATTATATATTGGTTGTGTTAGGCGAAGAACACTTTGTGCTGGTTTGCTACATTTTTTGTCTTCATCCGGCAAGTTTCTTCCATCTGAATATTTACCTGTATAGATATATCCATTATAGAAATATCCAGTTCGTGCATCTGTGCAACACATAATTTTCAACCCATATTTGTCAGGTTTGTTTGGGATGTACATTTTGAACTTACACCTCGCTCTGAAACTAACCAGCATTTCGTTCACACAAGCACACTCCCCAATCGTGTAGCAATCCTGACAGTTCTGGACAAAAAGATCGAATATTTGGGAAATTGCAGCTGCAGGATCACCTAAGCTTCTCATCATTCTGTCATCAGGATTATCAAATCTGAGACAAGTGATCAAAAAAGCAAATCTCTCTTTACTCATAATACACCTAATTATTTCTCGACCAGTTCCATCGGTAGCAAATAACGTATTTATACATTCATTATTCGATTTGAATGCGGCCGTGTATGAAAGAAGCCTAAAAAATGCGTACAATTCTATTTTATCGAGATTCTTCAGAGTTGCAGAATTTTCGGGTCTGTGCCGGCCTCGTTCTGCTTCAATTTTATGGTTGGTCCATTGAAGTATGATACTACAGATTTTTTCAGTGAACAACATTTCCCAAACTTCAAGAGGGCTAGGTTTTTTTCCGAGTGCTTTAGCCGAAGGACGTAGTCCCGGCAAGTGAATAATTATATTTTCTTGAAAGCGGCATCCCTATTGGAAACAGTAGGCTCACTGGACCATTTGAATCTATTTTTCCCATAATAGTACTTCGAGATTGAATTTTTTTCACATTCCAGTATCTCATCAGTATCCTCGTCATCGGTTTCATGAGTCTCAGCTGAAAAAATTATGAATGATAAGCATATACTATAACAAATTTGACACTAAAAACTATTCACCATTTTCTTCTTCAGAATCCGTATTGTGATCACTTTCAATATGGGTATTTTCAGTACATTCATCTTGAATATCACCAATGTCACTTTCACATTCATCTAACCATTGCAATAACTGTTCTTCGAAGTTTTTATCTGAGAATCCATCGTGCTTTTTTATTGTTACGTTTACACTAACTATATTAAAACCAGAGACAACCAACGAGACGAGTAACTTAATGATAAAATTTTGATCGGTGAAAACTGCACTGGCGAACTGTAAAGAAAGCCATTTGTAGAGGGCGTGCAGTATAGAACTAACAACCCCAGACTTTAGTTCTATGACACGCAGTCAAGTTGCATAGCTTCGGCATTATTCGTGTCCTCTTCGGAAAGTTGAAAGTGTGGCGGGAAAATTCAAATATTATGCCAGGTATTCTAGACCCCGTTTAAACTTCAGTTATAGTCTATTTCAAAAGAGTGTAGAGTAATAAAATCTCATTAAGTATTCAAAAGCGCTACAGGGTGATCCGTCAATAAATTCTGTCACTTCCCTAGTCCGCATTGCAAAATTATGTCGTTTCATAAAGAGCAGGTAGGTATCACCCTGTTTTAAGGGATTTGTCCATTGTTATCGACGGATAAATACTGAGCCAGAGGCGCGCTAGTGGGATAATTGCCAAAAGAATATGCATTCATAAAAATTATATTAAAGGAAATAAAAATTTAATACAGCAGAACAGTGTTATTAAAAAAATATAAAATGTAACAATAAAATATATACGAACCGAAATCGGGAAATACTCACAAACACACACGAACGAACTTTACGTATTGAAACACTTGTGGGGACTTTAAATCAATTTATTCACAAAAACGACACGAACTTTACTGGATACGTTATTACAATTTGACACTTGAACAATACTAAAACTGTGAACTTCCCTTAACGTTTAACAACACTCTATTTATACCCTAATTGAATGTTCTAGAGATTACTAGGTACAATTTTCGAGAACCTTCCGAGAAAATAATTATTCAGACTACCCTTAATTCTAAACCCTAACCTAAGCAAAAGTGTCACTGTCACTGATACACTGGTCTCTGTCCAGATTGCTTATCCCGCTACAGTATATTTACAATTCAATTAAATTATTCTACATCAGTATAGTCTTCATCCGAAGAACTGTCATCATCCCCTGGTGTTATAATTATAGGGTCAACCACCTGATCGACCAAGTTGTCCAGTTCCCACATTTTATCTTCCTCTTTTAAAACATGCTGGATTGCTTTTTGCCAGTTTTCTGATGTGATTTCCATAATGGCTTGATCAAACAATACCTTGACATCTTTCATTTTAAATGTGGTATTGTGCCTTGCAACATATCCTTTAACTTGTGCCCATATAAGTTCTATAGGATTTAATTCGCAATGATATGGCGGTAGGCGCAGCACAGTTACTTTATACTTTTCTGCTACATCTTCTACGGCATATTTCATGAAGCGAGATTTATGTTGTTTTACTATGGCTAGTAGTTCCTTCTTTACTGAATTCGTCTCAAACTGAATACCTTTATTTGACAGCCAGTTAATAATTTCTTGCTTTCTCCAAGCTGAAGTTGGTACCTTCTCTAAGCGCCTTGAATGGTAGCTTGCATTATCCATAACCACGACCGAATCAGCTGAAAGAAATTTTAACATTTCCCCGAAGTAGTCTTCGAAGACATCCGAATTCATGTCCTCATGATAATCTCCCGTCCGGCACGACTCAAAGCTTAACAAACCTTCTTTTAAAAATCCGTCTTTGCTTCCAATGTGAGCAATTATAAGCCTCTTCCCTTTTCCCGAAGGCACTTTAATACCCGTCGAAAGGCCTTCTATGAAAGCTTGGCGAGAACTTGTTATATTTTTATCTTGCCACATTTTTTTGACTATATAACCTTCGTTTATCCACGTCTCATCAAGATAAAAAATTTTCTTTTGCTCTCTGCGGTACTGCTTTATAGTTGTCAAATATTTTCGTCTCCAGCAAATAATTTCATCACTTTCCAGTAATAGTGCCTTTCGATTGTGCTTTTCCCAGGCAAAATTCATACTTTTTAAAGTTTTCCATAAAAGTTTTCTGGATATCAAAGGAATATCGTTATCTTGGCTTATCTCGATAAATATTTTTTCAAGAGTGGGTATTTCCTTTTTAAAATAAAACGAATGAACTTTTCTTCGAATGTCACATTTGGTGTCTTCATCTAAGATTTTTATTGGTCTTCCTGATTTTCTCTTGCATGGACTTACCTGGCCTGATATCTTTCTTTCTCGCAATAATTTAAAAATCGTGGACTGTCCAATTCCAGTCATTCGGGCACATCGCTCAACACTTTCTTGCACAGACAAACTAGGGTGATCGTGTTTTATGCAATCATATACATTTAAAATTATAACTTTTTCGCAAACAGATAGCGGAGAATTTTTTACACTTCTTTTCTTTGGAGTAAATGTCCCCATTTTATAACTTTTTCACTATTTCTATATCACAATATCACTGTACGTTTAATTGGTGTAGTAACAATTACTATTATAACTCGAATGTTTAAGACACCATTACAATATATTTAAACCCTTTTTCTTAATTACCTGGGTTTAATAGGTATTGCATGATTGGTGGGCAGGGTCAAAAAGGGATTATTATAATGACATGGCACCTCGGAACTAAGTGTTAACCATTTTTCGAGAAATCATGCTCAAGTATATGAACCCAAATTGCATATTAAATAAGTTTACAAGAACCACTAAAATTAATCTTAATCTTTTTTTAAGAAATTTTACTTACCTAAATACATGTAGGTACTTAGTTTTAGACCAAATTACTTCCCAAAAATGGCCTTTTATTATTATCTATGTCTGTAATTTTTAATTTACTTTAATTATTAAGTTTAATTATCCTAAGATTTGCCTACGCCCATGGACGACAACGAAATTCAGGCAAATTTTATGACACTTCATGATTTATTACTCTACACTCTTTTGAAATAGACTATAGTTGTTACTTGTTAGCAAAACTCAACAATTCCACAATTAACAGGAATTGAGTGAGAACTCAGTTCTAGTATCAATAATAGAATAACATTGATTGGATATAAGTATTTTAACTTATATCCATTCGATGTTATTCTATTTGCAATATTAGAATAGAGTCCCAACTCAATTTCAGATAATTGAGATTTGTTGTGTTTCGCAGACAAGCTACTGATTTATGTTTCCCATTATAATGAAATATCTTTAGTTATGTGTAGAATTATATCCGTTACTAAGAAATTGAGTATAAATGTTGCTGCTATTTGATACATTTATCTTGATTTTTAGGACTATAATTAATGTTTATTATTTGAATAAAACATACTTTTTTGGTTAAACATAATAAATAATATATAAAAAAGACAACAAATTAGAAGACAACAAAATATTTTATTTACAAAAAATTAATTCATGTTAATATAATAATGTAAATACATGTTCTTTCATTTTATTGTTTTACGAGTGCTCGAACTTTTGTAATTTTTTAGCATGTGCATACTGTTTTTGTTCTCTATGTTCACGCATTTTTCTCTTGCACCATCATGGAATGCCTATTTTCCAAATTCCTTTAATGATAGAATTTTTGATTAAATTTGCATGCTCAACACAGCTAATCCAACTAAAATTAACATTTAAGTTGAGGTGGTTCTCAATTGCCTGGCTTAACCCTTCGGTACCCGCACCTGTTTTTGGAACACGGATACCCGCACTGTATCTCTCAGATCGTATTACACTTCAAAACAAAAATGAACCTAAAAATTAAACTTTTTATTATAATTAAATAAAAATGCAAAATTCACATTATTTAAATGATTCGGAGCAATTATTGCACACCATGAGTGAGTGTTCTATGCATAAGAATTTTTTACATTTCACACAAGAATATCTTGTAAGTCTTCTCTTTTTACAGTCTCCACAGCTGCTTCGCTTATTGTGCCTGTCGGCAATTAATTCGACGGTTTCTTCAATCTGTAGTAATTCTTTATTTCTGTCTCGAATTTGTCTTGGCACATTAACATTTGCAGCACGTAGGTATACGTAAATGTTCCTCTACGAGCTGAAAAGACAATTTTTCTAAGAACAATCTGCGTCGTAGATAGTGAGCTTCGTCAACGTTCCCTTCATATAAAACTTGACTATTAATGCCAGCTACATTGAGCAAAGAATAAAAAATGACCATAGGCCACCGTTTTGTATTTCTTGCGCAATTATACGAGGTACATAACCGATCTACTACGTCCACGCCACTTTTGGTTTGATTGTAAAACGTAACAATCTCCGGTTTGGTATTCTCACCTGTTTTAGAGTCTATGGCATCATCATGATGCATACTGGATACTAGAAGTACTGTTTTATTTTTTTTTTGGGACATAAGACACTAATGTTGCCTCCTCCCGAAAGCCAAACATTGATGAAAACGGTTGCCGTATTTTACCATTTGTAAAAATGGGTGGAATTCCCATTCTGTTTTTCTTCACTGTGCCTACTATGGTTAATTTGTGGTCTTTCAACATACTGAAAACCAAATTGAAACTTGTAAACCAATTGTCTATAGTGATGTTTCTTCCAGTGCCGTGGATAGGAGAAGACAGTCTTTTCACAATTGCCTCAGAACTATTTGAAACGCAATATGGACCTTCCGGTTGTTGCTCAACATAAACTTCCATAGCTTTGGTATAAAACATTTTCGCATCTACCATGGCAAATATTTTTATCCCATATTTGCTTGGTTTAGAAGGGATATATTGTTTGAAACTACACCGTCCTCGAAAAGCCTCCAGCTTCTCATCGATAGTGAGGTATACTGAGGGACAATATGATTTTTTACAATTTTCATTGAATATTTCGAATAATTCTCTAATTGGCGACAGTTTGTCAGTTTTCAATCTCTCCACTCTTGTGTCTTTGTCATCAAATCTGATGTACTTCAATAAAAATTTAAATCTGTTCATAGACATCGTCAACCTGAAGAGTTCAATTCCCGTCCCATTTGTACTCCATAATTGTTTTGTGTTCAGACGGCCGCTTTTATTAACACCTGCTAAGTAAAGAAGACCTAGAAGAGCGAAAATTTCAGATGTATTTGTCGGCTTCACATCTCTCTCTCGAGAATATTGGTGAGCTTTGGAAGCTATAAACATATTCGTATATTCAACAATTTTAGCAACAATATCATCGCTAAATAAACATTTCCAGCATTCCAAAGGATTTCTTTTTCCTTTTGAAAGGCCCAAGTTTCCAGGAAGGTGTGATACTATATTGTGAGATCTTGTTCTGACATTCTTATTGGAGGGTAGTATTCTCCACTTTATATTTTCTTTACCTTTAGCTGCCTTGCCCAAGTAAACATGACTTTCTTCCGTAGGATCTTCATTACCAGTTTAGTTGCCATCAGATAAATCCTGTTCAGATTCAGAGTCTTCTTCACGAGTTTCAAATTCATCCAGAGTTTCACCGATAAATTCGTCATCACTATCGTCGGGTGCGTCATCAGAAAATATGTCCATTTCGTCCATAAGACGTTGCAAACGAGCCTGCTCTGTTTCATATGAGGCCATTTCATCTATTTACAACAATAATTTTGTTATTCATAAACTGTGTCGAATTATACACACAAAAACCTTACCAAAGCCAACAAAATTTCTATTGATTATACGAACACCAGTACCCGCACTGTATCTGACAGATCAAACTAACGTCTAGCTCGTAGACAAGAAATGCTAATACTGTGTTTAATTGTGTACCGGTCAGTGTTACCAACTCTCAAAAATATTTATCCCTAAACCTAAGTCAAAAACCCCTAAAATTGCCTCAATTATTCAAAAATTCCCCTAAAAATATATTTAATAAAAATAATATATAAATATGAAAATACTATATAAAATAAGAGTAATATGCAGTAATATTTCTTAATTTTCTTTATTTATAAATTATCTAAAACGTTATAAATTACATCAATGTCTTCTGAAGAGTCCACATTTTTAAAATCATATATATTGACATTACATAAGCGTAACATTTTTGAAGATGGATTAAAAGTAGAGCATGATCCACCATTCCGAATTAATGTGAAACGAACCATCATTATACTTTGCAACATTTCAATCGATAATCTATTCCGTAGCTTATTTTTGATTATATTATAGATGGAGAAAGCACGTTCAACAGTTGCGTTTGAAATGGGAATCGTAACAAACGCTAATCTGAATTTTCCGATATTTTCAAAACGTTTACATCCAGCTGCGTCCAAATCGTTATATACTTCGTAATATAAACCAGCTGAAGTACAAGTATTAGTCCATGTTTTATTACTCAATTGTTGCCACTCAAACTCGATGTCATTTTTGTTGCCATAGATATGAGTACGATGAATGTGACTCAATATTTGTTTTAAATCGGGTTTGACTTGAGAAGTAGCAACCTTTGGATGCAAATCAGCAACTGTTTTCAACATTGATAAATTATCCGGAAGCCTTTTCTGAATTTGCTCAGCAAAACAAATTAAAAAGTTCTTGCATCTTTCCCTGACATCCAACAAGTCTTTTTCTTCCAATTCCTGGGATACAGTTTGAAAATCAAAACCAAAGTATATTGAAGCTGTATGCATTAGGTGTTCCCGAAAATTGAATTCTACAAGTTCAGAGTCTACCAATTTTTCCAATTGGGAAGGTACAACAAGTCGTCTCAGCAAGTTTTTGTATAGTAACAACAGATCCTCAAATAATTTGGTAGGCTCAACATTGTCACTTTGAAAAAGTAAATTTAATTGAGTCACATTTTTTAATTCATTCCTTAAAAAAATCAACAAAGCTTTGAAAGGTGTTCTCCGCATGATATCATAAACCTGTTCTGCCATGTAACATTTATCATCAGATTTGGCAATCGAAAAGAGCAGCTTTAATTCATCCCACTGCTCCAATATAGTATTAACAGCTTGGTAGTGAGCCAGCCAGCGAGTTCCGCTGAGTCCTGGGATTTTTTTGGGGTCCTTATTGTAATTCATGGATTCATATAAAGTTTTATAGTAGTCCAAACGTTTAGGACTGTATGAAAACCAATTATGAGTTTCTCTTACAAGAAATTCTAATTGGCGTGGTAATGATTCAGCCGCTTTTTCCGCGCATAAATGCAAAGAATGGCTGACACATTTTACAACAATTAAATCAGGCAGATCTCTTTTTAATAAGGCAGTCACTGAATTATGTTTTCCAACCATAATATTTGCTCCATCAACACCAATTCCGATCATATTTTCAATTTTTAATCCATCCTTTTTAAGTTGATTTATAATTGCTTGATGTAAACTTTTTGCATCACATTCTATTATCTTAATTATTCTATAAAAAGTTGTCACAACTTGCTTTGTCGTATGTGAAAAAAATCGTAGCATAATACATAAGACTTTCTGAGTCGAGAGATCAGTGCTCTCGTCGATAATTATTGAATATGGATAGTTTCCTATCTCTTCAATTAAAGCTTCACGCATTAATGGAGCAAGCACATTTTTTATTAACATTGAACACTTAGTGCGATGAAGTTTTATGTTTTTCAGAGCTTCTGATGAAGGATCCAGCTGAGGAAGTATATTAATTAAATGATCTACTGTTAACAAAGAACAGTGTTCGGCGATAAAGGCAGCGATTTTCAATTCGGCGATTTTTGTACTTTCTGGCAAAACTGGTTTATATATTTCAGATATAGATTTACATCCCTTTGCTGATCTGTCCCAGGCTACGGCTTTTTCATGCTTTTCAGTTTTAGCGTGACTAACCAAATCTTTTTTGTGGGCTTTTAACACAACATGGCAATATTTACACGTCGCCAATGTGTCATTTGTAACATCAGTTGCAAGCCATCCTGCAATGAAAACATAAATTGGAAATAACGACATAATATCACTTCAGTACATATACACATCACCGCAAATTGGTAAACATTTAAACATGGCAAAACCAACACCACACATTTTTTCAATATTTTTTTATAATTGTAGGTATATGAATATTTTTATGAAACACCAGACACCAAATCAACTTGAAAAATACTCGAAAATAGAAAAACCATCAACATCCCTTATCACCTGTCCAATCCATTCCAGAAAGCCTGCATTAATTGTTTATTTCAAACCTAAATAAAATAAAAAATACCGGTCTCTGCTGCAATTTGACGGCGCCGATGATTGGATGATTCTATGGTAAAAAATCATGTCATGAATACTAATCGAATCTATAATCTAAGTCTATCTTGATCATTCATATATTACAACTAGGCAATGAAATTTATTTACCTTTTAATTTTGAATCTGTTTCCCAAACCTTCGTGTACTTTTGAGTGTACGTCTTTTTATTTTTAGTTTCTTTGGACATCATTAATAAATTGCTTTTTGACACCGAAGTACGATAATGAAATAAAATTAACAATTGTAGGTAATTGCGTAGTTGAAACACACAAGCAATAACATAAAACATAACAAACCAACAAACGCTTACTCTTTGAACATAACCTTGAAATCTCCAATCATCTGTCACAGACTACACAGACCCCAAAGAAAGTTAGGAAGTAGGAAGGGATACTAGTCATTGGAGAGTAGTTTAATATAATTACACTAGATGTCATCCAGTCCGAAGTCTTTCCATAGGTAAAAGATAAAATATTTGAATGACTGTTATTGGATTGAATAGTTCTATTATAATCAGAAAACCCCTAACAATACCCCTAAACATATAAAACCCCTAAAAAAATCCCATCCCACTCATTTACCCCCTAAATCTGGGGGGAAAACCCCTAAGTTGGGAACCGTGGTACCGGTACCTCGTGTCATAACAGGAAGCTACCGGACATCACCGACCTATATCTCTGCTACTCACCGAGTATTCACGAAAAAGGAATTGTGGTGATCTCTCAGATCAGGTGCGGGTACCGAAGGGTTAAATTGGAATTTGTGCAGTTTTTTTCTAAAAATTCTTCCAACAAAGTGATTCCACACCCAACAGCTACTACTGGATGTTCAGCTGGATATATGAGTTTTTCTGTTGCATCAGACCACTCTTTAAAACCTATGAATAAATTGTGAGGTGCATCTGATGAACCTAACAAATGTTTTGAACATTCTGCACAATTAGTTTGTTCTAAAATTTTTTTAATGATGAATCCCCCAACATATGCAACAGAGAGTGTCTGTGTTTGTCCTATATTGACAGCATCTGCAATCTGTTGAGAAATGTCCTGGTTCTCTAACTGATTACCGGTTATTCTTTCCATGTTATCTCTATCTGCAGTGTCACCTGCAATAAAAAAATTTATTACATAATTTATTTTATCAATCATTACTGAAAATCTGTATACATAATTCAAACAAATCACAAACATTTATATACTTAACACATATAGTCAAAATGTATGGAAGTGTCAATAAATTACCTTCAGGAACTTTCTTCACATTTAAGAAAGTGTGTAAATTTGAAAGAAGGATGCTTTCATCTTTTTCACAATTACCTCCCACGCCTAAATGCATCAATCCATTTAAAATTTGGGTTTTTAGACTGCCAATAAATTGTGTTGTTGTAGGATTATCATTGCATCCTAGCCCTCCTCTAATAGACCCAAATAAATTTTCCAGGCAATCTTGATTTAAATTTCTAGGCTTCAGGGAGACAAAATGTTTATCTGGTGATAAAAAATTCCATAACATCTCAATAGATTTTAAAGTGGTCATCCAAGCAATTTGAGATGGTGGTTTGCTTGTTCTAAGAGCTCCAGTTTTTGTCCTTCTCAAGTATTTCCAGGTTTTAACCATTTGATAGGCTTTTTTCCAATATATTGTATGGCCTGATTCACTTGTAATGGCACATTTCAAAGCTTTACCATCAGGAGCGGACTTTGCAGTGCCATTAAAGCTATCAAATAGCTCATCAACTTGATGGACAAAAGTTGCTGTTGCTATTGCCCTCTGATCCAGTTCACTTGAAAATATATTTTTTAGAAAGAAATTAGTAAAATTATAATTTTTTAATGTTTTTACCCTTCATATCCATATTACATAAAAATGGAACATAAAGTAAGAGAAAAATTCCAAAATAACAAATATTAACAGTTAAAAATTACAAACATCTAAAATTGTCCCATAACATAGATTGCATTGCTTTGTTATGAAACTATAATTGTAGACATTTATAAACTGCTAATTGTTTATATTTAAAAGTTTTCTGCTGCTTGTCTGAACACGACTAACGTACGCAACAGAGGCAATCATGCGCCATATATTCTTTCGCGCACTGTTGCCAAGAGTTGTACCACCGTATTAATTCCGTAAAAATCCGAAAATTATTGTATTTGAAGTTTTTGCAAGCCAAGGACGCTCTAGCCCCAAAGTCGCACTTACCCCAACTTACCTTATACCTAACTAGTCAAGTTTCGGACTTATGAACATTTATTTGTGAAAATGTCCCTTCAGAATGGTATTTCCATTCGGTATTTGGTAAGCAGGCCATGATTACTATTTGACAGTAGCGTTGTGACATTCTCCTAATAATATCGACATTTTCGTCACTTCAGAAGTTGCAAATACCTTCAAAACGATGGAACAAAACTATTCAAACGAAGTTCTTATGAATTTGTTTATTATTTTTGGACAGTGTGACAAAATTATCAGCAGAACATGTAGAAAGTTCAATGAAATGTATCCGAATCTACCGCCAATGAACCTCAAGAAATTTATACGAATTCAGAACAATTTCAATATGTTTGGATAAACTTTAAAAAAGCACCAAGAAACTTGAAATTGGAAATATTGATATGAATAATTATAAAAAAGTAAAAAAATCATGTGGATTATTTCAAAATATGTTCGAATCGCTGGCCGTTCACTTCCAAGCACTTTAAAATGCGGGTGTTGACTGCTTTCGTGGTGGCAGATCTGATTTCATTGGGATCCAAATCTTCAAATGTTTGGGCAATCCTTTCTAACAATTCATCTCTCGAACGCACGGGTATTTTGTAAACTTTTTCTTTAAACATTCCCCACAAATAAAAATCTAATGGATTAAGATCGGGTGATCTCGCTGGCCAATTCCATGGTCCCAAGCGCCTCATCCACCGATCGTCAAATAGTCTATCCAGTTCTGCGCTCACTTCTCTTGTGCAATGTGCAGGAGCTCCGTCTAGTTGGTACCAACAGTTTCGATAATCTTCGAGTGGCAGATTATCCACGAAACTGTCTACAGTATTCTCCAAAATATTCAGGTAGCTTCTGGATGTTAATGACTCCTCGTATATCACGTACCTCAATTTGTTGTCCATCAACATGCAGAAGACATTAAAACTAAATTTTTCTTGAAATCCGGCTTCTTTTGTGACGTAAGGATTTTCACTGGACCAATAATGACGATTTTTTCTATTGAAAATCCCTTCTCTCGAAAATTTCGATTCATCAGTCCAAATAATTTTATTTAAAAAAAGTGGATCTTCTTGAATGCGTGTCAACAACATTTCACAAAATTCTACTCTCTGTTGAGGATCTTGAGGCTTCATTGCTTGAATTTTGGTGAATTTATAATCATGCATTTTATGTCTTCGCAAGATTCTTTGAACCGATGAATATTTTATACCCAAATCTTCTTCAGCACTTCTTATCGATGACTCGGGAAATGCCTGAAAATATGCTAAGACATTAATCTGGTTGTCTTCGAAAGTTACGGGTCGAGGCAAGTTTCTTGGTGCTTTTAAAGTTGATCCAAATGCATTGAAATTGTTCTGAATTCGTATAAATTTCTTGAGGTTCATTGGCGGTAGATTCGGATACATTTCATTGAACTTTCTACATGTTCTGCTGATAATTTTGTCACACTGTCCAAAAATAATAAACAAATTCATAAGAACTTCGTTTGAATAGTTTTGTTCCATCGTTTTGAAGGTATTTGCAACTTCTGAAGTGACGAAAATGTCGATATTATTAGGAGAATGTCACAACGCTACTGTCAAATAGTAATCATGGCCTGCTTACCAAATACCGAATGGAAATACCATTCTGAAGGGACATTTTCACAAATAAATGTTCATAAGTCCGAAACTTGACTAGTTAGGTATAGGTATGATATACATAGAAAGAAAGCAAATTTCAGCAGCTTTCCGAATTTTCAATAATATACATGGTGTTCCATTTAAAATAATCAAATTTCAGCAACTTTTTCAAGCAAACGAAAAAACTGTATTTTTTTACCACCCTGTATTGAAGTAACGGAGATTAGGCTGACGTGTGGGAAGTGTCCAAGTATCACCTAACTCCAAACCAAATTTCGATATCATAGTACTTCTTAACTAAAAGATATCGGCATTTTTAGAAGTCATGATTTTCGAAGAAAAAAATTGAAATTAATTTTTATTTCGAAAACGGTAACAGATAGGTATAGGGAAATATCAAGAAAAGTTGTCGGGCAATTGTTGGAGATTCCAAAAATAATATTATATACAGAGTGTTCCATTTGAAAAGTCAAAGTTGCTACTGCTTTCTAATAGAAGCGGCAACACCGCATTGTCGAAAATATTTTAGTTGGCTAGAGAATGTCCGAATATGCCCTCCATTAAATTTTCAAAGTGATCCGTTGTCTGGTTCACCAGAAACGTCTAATGTGCCATCCACCGTGAATCAGCCTGTATATATACTATTCTATCCTATAGATATACTATACTGCTATACCTAATAGCAAAAAAACACGAAAAAAAGACTCACGACATTAAATACACTACATTTCTGTATGTCTTCCATCGCGTTCTATGCAGATAATTGTCCTTCTTGATACATCTTTTATTGAGTTGCTGATACTCACAGGGTTTATGTTTAAAATAGAGTTTCTAATAACATTTTCTAGGTGATTCACGTCACGAAAAGGTCTTTGTTTATAAACGATTTGTTTTAAGTAACCCCACAAGAAAAAATCTAGTGGGGTTAAATCTGGCGACCTAGGCGGCCATATTTGCTCCATATTTCGCCCAATAACTTTGCCCCTAAACATTTCTAATAGTTTCTCTTTGACTTGTCTTGAACTATGAATAGGAGCCTCGTCACATTGATACCACAGACTGTGGTATCAATGTGACGGTACCACAGACTGTGGTATCAATGTCCACTATTGTCCACTATATCACTGATCTCAGTATTTAGACATTGCAAATAATCCTGAGAAGTTAAATTGTGTCTAAAAAAGAATGGTCCCATTACCTGATTATTTAAAACACCGCACCACACATTTGTTTTAAATGAATATTGGTCCCGACATTCTATCACAAAATGAGGATTTTCCTGAGCCCACCACCTACAATTCTGGGAACTGACTACGCTTTTCTTTTAACGCCAGTTCTATCTACAATATTGGTAATACTTGATTTTCCCTGTTCGATAACATCCAGGCAGACAGCCAACTGAACCTCATCATTATTGCGTGATGGATTATGACGTTTTTTAAAAGTAATTTCAACTGAACCAGTCAGTTTATATTTTTTTAAAATCCTACTTACAGTGGATTGCTGTACATGTCTACTAGGATGTCTTGCGTTAAAAATATCAGCCACGTGTCGATGCAATGTGTTTTCACCACAAATTAGCACAATTTCAATTTTTTCTTGTAAAGATAACATATTATTTTAACCCTCAACTGGAAACACGTGAAAGTAGTGCGCTATGAGTAACACACGTCTGACAGACGCAACCCAGGAAAATTGGTTATTTTAGGGTATCTTTAAGAAGATTAAGTGTCTATAAACAGTTTTATTCATTTACTACAATTAATAATGATATTTTAAGAATCACTTGTAATATTGTTTACACACAAAAATCGATAACCTAATAATAAAAAATATACAGAGGTAAAAATATAGTTCTTAAAATATTAGTCATACATTTGGTTCATTTCTTTAAAAAAAACATCAAAAAAATTGAATAAAACTTAAAAGTTAAAAACTATAAACATCGAAGGTAAAAAACAAAGTAATAAAAGTTAAAATATATAGGTATAATAATTATTTGTAAAAATGCAAAAGTAATAATTGAAATAGAAAAAAAAAATAACTTGAGGCTGTGAACCTTACTTTGCTCACATTATGGGGATTACTCTTTAGCTTCTTTTACAATTTACCTATTTTAATATTTTAATCAAATAAAAAGTTAAATTTAATCGGTAAACAAAAGGCACAACACACTTTAAATTACACTTGGTGCACATTCGTTGCAAACTTTTTTTGAACACTCTAGGCAAACTGGGTTCTCACACTTGATGCACTTATACGCGGTTTGCCTTCTTTTTTCGTATGAGCAGTACCTACAAGTTTTCTTTTTGGGAAGCCTATCCGTTATTTCCCTCGTTCCGGCTGGCGCTTGGTCTTCAACGCCCAGAATTTCTTTAACAATTTTCGTTAGGCAATCTGGAAGGTTCGGAATTGTGAGTCTTCGTTCAAGTTGCTTCTTGATCAATACATTCGCGAGGTTGTGAATAAAATCAAACCTCTTGATCACGGGCGTGTCATCGTAGCTTGCGTATATAATTCCTGCGTTGACGAGGCTCACTGCGATCATATTATAAAATATAGTAAGAGGCCAACGTCTGGAACGCCTATTTGGCGAGTAATTCGCAATTATTTTATCCAAGTTATCCACACCAGATTTCGTGGAATTATAAAAGCTTATTATTTCCGGCTTATTGTTACTGGTGTCGGTGTACTTTGATCTATGCATGGATGATGTCAGGATGACAGCTTTGTTGGGCTTCGGAACGTATGAAAGTAGTGTAGCCTCTTCTGAAAACCCGTATAAGCTGGATCCTACTTGTCGCTTCTTGTCTGCCTTAAATTCCGGTGGAATTTCTTTTTTGTTGGATCTCAATGTACCAACGTATGTTAATTCCATTTTTTCCAGTTCTCTTATAACCTCTAACGAGGAGAACCAATTGTCCGCAGTTACGTTTCGTCTCGATTTCGCGATCGGTTTGCAAAGCCGAATAACACTTTGAGTCGGTTTTGCAAGTTGTCTTTCTTCTGGAGACAAAGTTTGTCCGTCACTGTCTTTGCCCATGTATAGGTACGCATTATAAAGGTAAGATGTATGGGCGTCAGTTAGGCACATAATTTTCAAACCATATTTAGCCGGTTTGTTTGGCATGTATATGCGGAACTGACATCTTCCTCGAAATGGGACAAGCATTTCATCGATGCAGGCGTGGTTCCCTATTTCAAATGCTTTCTGGCAGTTGTCTATAAATTTATAGAACAAAGAAGAAATGGGAGCAGCGGGATCAGTCTTGCTTCGTTCTTTTCTTGATGTTTCATCATCGAATCGTAGTGCCAGAAGAAGTGTAAGACACCTCTTGAGCGACATAACTCCTCGAAAAATTGGACGACCTGAAGGCCCAGTTGAGAAAAGCGAAGAAAGGTCTTCCTTCCCAGATTTAAATATTGCGCACAACATCATTAGTCCAATGAGAGCTTCTATTTCAATCACATCAGTGTCTTTATAGTTCGGGGATTGTTTCTCCTTTATTTTCTCCCGCATTTTTCCCAACTTTTTATTAGTCCAAATGACCACTTCATTGATGATATCTTCATCGAACAAAAGTCGCCAAACTTCTTCAATTTCAGGATTTTTGCCAAGGGATTTTGAACTCGGTCTCAAAGCTGGAAGTTTCATTTTCATCAAATTTCGTACGGGAATTTTTGTTGATTTTGGTTCTTCGGAACTCCAGGTGTAACATCTTTTTTTCCCGTAAAAATAATTTGGTTCTTCTTCGACATCTTCAGATTCCTCTTCATCGTCAATCAGATTCTCATCCCTGCATTTTTTTCTTTTCCTAGTCACCCTTCTTGCAGGTGGGGATTGAACATTAACCTCTGAAATTTCATTGACTTCTTCTAAAACTTCTCTTTCGTCTTCGTCTGAAATTTGTGGATCGTCTTCGGTGTCAGTTTCATGTTCAGAGACTTCTATATGATCGTCTACTCTAAAAGAATCATCAGAACCAAAGTCTTCGTCACTTGGTGCTTCTTCCTCTTGTGGCAGGAGGACCATTGCCATAATTTTCTTTGTTCTAGCAGAAAACATTGCTGAAACACAGTAGACAAAAAAACAACAATACTAAGATAGATCTGAAGAAAAAGTTTATAAATTTTACAATATAAAATTATAATAAAAAATATGAATTATCAACACTAAATCGGTTAAAATATTTTTCAAATATAAAAAACAGAAGTGCAGGATTGAAATTGTAAATATAAAGTGCAAGAATGGAAGAAAAAACTAAAATACCAAGTCTAGCAATGATTCCAATATAGTAGAGAGATATTGCTGTGACAAATCCTGTGCGGCGTTATTACCGCAGACGTTATATTGACAGTTGAGCATGCGCAGAATGAGTTCGAGAGACACGTTGCGGTAATACCGTTAGCGCATCACGTTATTTACGGCAGAACAACACCTCACGTAAAATGTTGCGCTATTCTACTTCGTACTGAATCGGATAGATCCGGTAGCTGTGTTTGTTTTTATTTTCGAGGTTAAGTTGTAGGTAGTTCATTTTATGAAAACAAGTGTTTGTATATTTTTTTCCAAAATATGTCCGCTACAAAAAGGTTGAGATTTACGTCGGATGACGATTTATGTTTGTTACGCGAAGTTGTTGGGCAAAATCCTCTTCAGAATCCTGAGAAATGGAACTCTATACAAGCTAATATAAAATCAGTGACGGGAAAAGAATTTGTCATTCGCACATTGAAAGATCATGTAATGCTTCTTTTGACCTTATGGAAGAAAAAATCTGATGGTGACAAATTCCGGTAGGATATGTGCATTGTCTTTCTTATTTCTTTACAAGATGCCAATGGTTTCTGTATTATATACTCTATACTTTTCAGAAGTGGCACAGAAGAAATGTACACTGAAAAGGATACTCTTTTACAAGAAATCTCTGACGCATGTGCAGAATTTCCAATGCCTACCAAAAAAACAAAGGTTATTTCCAAAGAAAAACAAGTTGCTGAGTTAGGCCGGCAAACCAGGGAAAACATTGCAATAGATGCTTTCATAGTGAATAGTGAGGATTGCAGTGGAACTTCTGGGGAAATAATTATATCAGGGGAACATGATTATTTTGGTAATTCAATTATCTTATGGTTATAAAATTTCTATTGCAAACTATTTTTTTTAGATCCCAATCCAAACTTACCATCAACTGAGATTTGTGTAGGTGAAGTAGATACTCTAGATGTCATTGACCAAAACACAAAAAGCCTACCAACAGCAAAAAAATCAACAGGTAAGCAAATTGTTAGGTACTCAATTGCATCAGCCCTGAAAAGTTGAGGAGGTACCTACTTTATTTTAATATTCTTGTATAAAACTACAAGGAGATATTTATTTTCAGGACCTGGTATAGCTAGGAGCAGACAAAATAAAAGTGTCGTCCTCAGAAGAAATGCCATGGAATATCTAAAAAATAAAAACGAAAAAGAGCAGGAAATAAAATTGAGAGAATTACAATTGCAAGAGCAGAAATTGAAGCTTCATGAGAGAAGTATTGAGATTGAAGAAAAAAGACTACAAATGGAGATTGAAGATAGAAAAAAGAAGATTGAATTAGAGTTTGAAAAAATTAAATGTGATATAAAGCAAAGAAGTGAATTACAAGCTCATATATCAGCACAACAGACATTTCTGGACACACTTTTGAAGAGGTTACAAAAATATGAAGACTGATGCCATAAGACTGCTTTAACCAAATTATGTTTTTTCATGTTATAGGTAGGTATTTGATTTGTTTTTTACTTTCGAAATAATGTATTAATGTTGCTACTTTGCGTTGACTCACAAATATTTACTGTGATTTTATTGTAGTTAGCAGCTCAAAATGATTTTTAGTTTTCTGTGATATTTATTTGTTTTTTACTTTCAAGTTAATTTATGTTGAGTTTAGTCTATTAGCACATAATTATTTGTTGTTTATTTTTATGGAATGTTATTTTTTGGTTATGTGTTTCCTGTGAAGTTATTAAATCATTTCTTGATATTGTCTTTATTGCATTTTTATCCAAAACTTTGTACATGGACTAATAACTAGAAAAGGGTATATTGAAACTCAGTGCACATTTGAATATTTATTTTAAACTGAAAGTAGGTATATACAGTCAAAATTAATTTCCTAAATATTCCTCCAGCACTGGTGGCACTAGATGGAAGAACTGATTGGTTTGACTGCCATATAAAGTTGTATGACAATTGCTCAAAAGTATTCCAACTTTGTACATACTTTCTATGTCTTGTAAAAGTAATTTTTGATTTTTTCTGAAGTCTAGAAATGCAAACTGACTGGTGACTTTTTGAAAACCCCACTCAACAGCTATTCTGACTGCACTCATGGATTCATTGAAATGCTGTTGATAAATAGGAATTCCTTGTCGGTTTGGAAAGGGGCATAAAAGTAAGTCCATAATGGGGTAGGCATGGTCACCATATAAAATAAACCTGTGATCAGGAAACATTGCAACATCCTGCAGTTCTGCATACAAATTTGATTCACGAAAAATTCCAGCATCGTGTCTCCGTCCTACATATGCACCCTTCAAACTGGTAATCATACCATCTGGGCATATAACTGACTGGTATTTCACACAATGAAACCTCTTGTGACCAGAATAGTACTCTTCTTGATTTATTGATGGCCTGCAAATTGGTTCCATCAATAAATCCCCAGCAGTTTGAAATTGCAGCTCCTCTTCCATGAATAGCCTAAAAAAATCTACTATTAAAAAATGTCAATATGTTAGAATAATATACACATACGTCAGCATACATATGCATTCTTTGCAAATTCAGCCATGGTAAATTTCGCAAATCATCAAGTAAATGCATGAAATTATTGGCAATGAGGTTCTGCATATGATTAATTATCTGAGATAATGATTGTGGAGACAGGCCAAATAAGAGCTGGAGATCCTTCAGTCGCCCAGGATATGCTAGTCTTCGTAATAAAATACAGAGTCCCATGACACCTAAAGAGGAATTTGTTATGTATTTCAGTACTTCAATTCACTGCATTTTTTAACATACCTGGAACAGAATTACGTGTTTGGGTTCTGATTACGTCTGGTATATGCAAGGCAGCAGCTAGTCTGAAGATATCGTCTCTTTCGAACCTGAAATTAATTTTTATATCTTCTGCCATCATATTGTCCAGATTGAACCTATCTTCAGCAGCCCCAACAGGAAAATTTTCAACCACGCCGAAAATATTGTGCAAAATCACTTGCTCCACTTCATCGTCATCAGCATCAGCTAAAATTACTGCTTCTAATGCCTCATCCATGTTAGATCCTCAGGAGAAATTATGCGATAAACAGGGCAAACAATCAAAACAAAGCACACTGGTTTTAGAGGTTAGTTCCAAATAAAACAGCGCATAAATAAAACTCAAAACATACTGGCAATACGTGTACCGCCCCAAACAATGTTTAGACGTAAACGTAATATTTAACGCGGGGTAAATAACACACCGCATGCGCTAACGGAATTTGCAATATCTCTCTAGTATTTCGAGAATCTAAAACAAATAATATAACGTTATTGGTAACACACGTCTCAAAAACGTGTATAAATATCGCGACTACTAGTAACATACGTCTCTGAGACGAACACAACTAAGTACATTACAAGTAACATGCATCTCACAGACGTAGTGGTTTTTAGTAAATTTGTCATAAAAATTACAAAAAAAATTGCACTTACCTCAAACAACTTGAGTCCTTGTTGCCGGTAAACACACAAGGTATACACTGAAGGAGAGGTTGCACTTGCAGCGCTAAGTCGACCTGTGGCAAATTTTGTAACTAGCCGCGTCTCTCAGACGTATGTTACCAGTTGAGGGTTAATTTTCATACATTACATTGAACTAACGGGCATTAATTTATTCAGTGACAGTGACGTTTTCTAAAACATTATGTAGTTTCATATTTTTTCACAGCCTACCCAGTTTTTTCAAATTAGTGTTGTTAGCGGAGTAGGTAAATGTAAATACTATGAGTTTTTTTCTTTTATTGAATGGGCTTCAAGAATCACGAAATGATGTTTCCTAATGTTCCGTTTTGTTCTAATTCATATTGTGAGGCCATTTGCTCATTAAAAAACTCAAGTACTTTATAGTTTTGAAAGCCCCGTTGAAACTAGATGAACTTTGCATCAAGTTTGACAACTTTTATTTTTCAAAATTTGTTTTTAACATCAAAGAGGCTCTTAAAATATTATTATATTACAAAAAAAGAAATTCGGTGACGAGTTTAGTTAAAATAAATGATTTAGTACAGGTGTGCTTAAATTTTGATAAGTAGAAAAAGCAGGAGTGCGGAAAAATAGAGAAAATATAAAATACTTATTATGGGTTTGAAACTTGGTGTGTGGGTATAAAATTACAAAAGAAAATGTTTTTACCTTTTGATATTTTTGGATATTTTGAAGAATAATGTCATTTTTCGATGTTTCTTTTTTTAAATGTCAATTTTGACAGGTTAAGGAAATCACGTGACCTATTTTGTAGACGCCATTTGACATCATTTCTTAAGCAAAATCTACTGCCAAAATCAAATTTCACATAAAACGATAAATAAAAAAAGTTTCCCATTTGATGCGGACTTTATCGGTGACACTGTATATATATATATACTTTTTTTTCACTATTGGGTTGCAGCAATTGATAAGTGAACTCTTTATAACTATTCTCAAGCTTTCGAGTAACTTAAACTCATCGTCAGGGGTACTATAGTCCGTTCATAATTTTTTGATAGCTCACTGCAAGTTTGACCCTCATTAGAGAACTTAAATACAGAGAGGACAGCTAATATGATATAATAACAAAAACCAAACTAAAACTGGCAGTTTAAGATGTTTTCGACTAACCCACCTTGTATCTGAAGAAATACAATACAGCTATAAAACTTTTAAATCCGATTATGTAGGTATTTTGAGTGGAAATGAGTAACCAGTGTCGTAGAGTATATGATTAAAACATTAGTTACTTTAAATAAATAAATATATTAATATTTTCAAACTGTAGGTACTGTAAACTGTATTATTATTTTAAAAAAATTTCTTCATTTTATTCAAAAATAATAAGTTACTTGCAATTTGTAAAAGATACATTTATTTAATTAATACCTATTTTTAAATGATATAAACTACGTTTACTTACAAAACTATTCAAATTCAAAATAAACAGGATCATCTTCGGAATCCGAGTCGTCTTGCAGGTTAATAATTAGCGGTTGTGTCTCTACAGTCGCATCAATTATATTGTCAAGATTCCACATTTTTTGTTCTTCTATTGCATGTCTTACGGCAACCCGCAAAGAAAGATTTCGGTCAAGTACATCACTTATGGCTTTCTGCATGTCTACTTCGTTGAATTCGACCATCGTACTCTTTTTCTTGTAAACTCTAGGCATATTGATGTGTTGCAACTGAAATAAATGAATAACTTAATATTTTTATGTGACACTTCAGAATAATAATTCTTCACGGGGTGACTTTGAACAGTACGAGTAGGCTTTGAACAGCGTTTAAAGCCTCCCCGGCACGTTTGTTCAAAGCCTCCCGATAGCACGTGTTTTTAGAAAACAGTTCGTACTATTTTATTTGTGAGAATATTCGAATGTAATGATGTTTTGAACTTACCTTAAAAATATAATGATAACGTCAAACTGCACTAAAATGAAGTACCACTACAATATTTTTTTCAATATTTATTTTAAGGATGATCAAAATAAACAAGGAATATACTGAAAATGTTATTCACCTAACAATAAACCAATGCCTTGTAGAAAGTTGGGTTTACTAACGACAGATGAAGGGAACACTGTTGCCACCTTCAGTAATACCATTAAGAAAATAATAAGACTGTTCAAAGCCTCCTCGTGTTCAAACCATCCACCTTCTCCCCCACTCTAACTTGGCCGATGATTTCTGACCGCTAAATATCTATAATGCAATCATTAGGTCCACTCTGTATACAAATTTATTATAGCTAACTCCTTCCCAAAATCATAGAATGGTTAGTACACAACAGGTTAGTACAAATAACTCACCGCTGCCTTTTTCCTGCTTGTCCCCTATTTTAAAACTTTTGCACTACACTGCTCGATTTTCGCTTCAGAATAAAAGACCACCCAAAATCACGCTAACTGCCTGTTGTCAAGAATAAAAAAATTAGATTCCACCCAGGAAAACTATCTCCCAAAACAAAATATACCGCCCTTGATTGACCGTCAAGAGAACCCTTCAAACTCCCAAGTTTTCGAACCTCCTCAAAATTAACGCAGACCTACTTCATAAAACAAAGACTTTCGCACCACTCCCAGACCGCTACCTTAAGCGAAGAGCTCCCAGAACCCTCTGTCTTTTCTCCTTTCAAAAAGCCAGCAAAATCAAATCACGAGTCTCTCGCCCCTCGCGTTTCTCAAAACGTTATTTCTTCATCGTTGCCCCCGTACAACGTAGGTCCTTAAAAACATCTTTCGATGAGTTCTCAAAACTTTCAATTCATGGAAAATTGATATGCCCTTATCGAGTTACGTGATAATTATCTCTGACTGGGCATCTTTTCAAGCCGATGAATAGTGTTTATCTTAACACTCTCGGTCCCTTGGCCATAATTTAACGTTTTATGAGAGACAGTTACGGCGTTTAAAAATAATCTGAATTGAAGAAATCTGTCTAGTTCCGAATTTAGAATTTATATTACCATACATAGCTTTCGCTAGGTATTACATCACTCTCCCCTACGAAAAAGTTCTGGGCATACACAATGCCATAACTTTTACAACTAACTTATTCTAAACAATCACAACATATAGTGACACGCAAGAATCAAATAGACAAATATAGTTTAGTCAGCGCAACTGACTTCCTTCAAATAAAGCAAGGATAATCAACAAAAACACAAGAAAAATATCAGTTCTGAAAATGTTCTATGCCTATGGCTACCCCTGTACAAGACTTTCAAACCGTCGCGTACATATGAGTCTCTCCCTTTCTCGCACTGCACTCGCGATCATACGTATAGGTTCACGCACTCTACGTGGGGTTGACCACGTACTCGATGACTGTTGGCTGCTGCGGGAGTAACCTATTCCAATAGCCCGGGAAACTCCAGGACTTCTAAAGTCTGTTGACGCTGCTCCTGTTCCCGCGGCTGCAACTACGGTCAGGGTTACAAATAGTTTCTAGGTTGATCGCGTTCAATGAGGACTCCGTGGCGATAGTTTCTCGCCTTGTTAATTTGAAGTTCGGTACGGTTAACCCGTTACTTTTGCGTTTCGGGGCACACGGTAATGTCTTTTGCGGGGGCCGAGGGATTATTAATCTTAGATTTTTCCGTCCAATGGGCTAAACTGCTGATCCGGGGGTATATGATGGAAGGGTGTGTCTGTTCCAATTCGTGGTCCTCCTCGGGCGCCTCTGGGTCGGCTTGCTTTGCTGCCTTGGCTTCGGTGAAAGACCCACACTGTTAGGGTGTTCCAAAAACTGGCTAGTATCATCACGCCACATCCTAGCGTCTGGTACAAATGGAAACCATTCAACACGTTCGCGGACACGATGAAAAAATCTTGATTTCTATAAACGCACAATGATTTTGAAGTACTGAGAAAAAACAACCGAATTTCAAAAATAGCTATAGGTTTCAGACATTTCTGTTAGTGATTTCTGACCCATAAAATATCGAACGGTGTTCACCGCCTTGTCCCAGTCCAACAAAAAAATCTCCGCTAGGGACAACGGCGGCAAATACCGTCATAAAAAAACACAATAAATCAGAATCGTGATAATTTATTCAGTGATTTATTAACAAAAACATTACTGACAACTGGGAAATTTCTTCTTATGATATTCCTCGAAACATGGATCAACGCATAAGGTAGGTTCTTCCAGACAAGTTTTGCACAGAAACATAGTTTCCTTTCGTTTTTTCTGCGAGAGACAGTGTTTGCATCTCATATGATGACTCTTGGTTGGATCTTTAGTATTCGGTATTTTGCCTGGAAAATGCATGATTTCATTTCGTTGGGTTTCTGGTTCAGGTGGCTGATCAATTTTCTTTCTTTTCCCTCCACGTATGGGACCAGACCGTACTATAGTTCTGCCATCTTTTATGGTCTGCGATAATCCGAGATAATACTTTATCAAATCCTCTCGAAATGCAAGAAAAGTTTTTTCTTGTCAAACATTCTTTGAATGTAATATGCGTTCCACAGTGTTATATCTAATAAGTGGAACATGACTTTCTTATACCACCTGATGCTTTTTCTCGGAGAAGAATAGTAGGAAATCATCTCATCATTTCGGTCTATACCTGACATGTTGATATTATATTGAGAAATCTCTTCGGGTTTTATTTTATCTTTTCCGTATCTGTTTTGAACTGTCACCAATTTAGGGTGATATTTAGTAGTTATACATAAGACGTCCCGCTTATCTTTCCATTTTGACACGTAAACATTTTTGCACCTCTTCCATACATGTTGCTCTTTTTTCAATTTGACGTTCATGATCATTGCTGGATTACCTTTTCGGTTTCGTCTCAAAGTACCTGTTGTGTGGGTTTTTCGTTTCAGGAGCTTTTTAGATAGATCGAGGCTATTATAATAATTATCCATAAAGATATGGTGTCCTCGATCAAGAAATGGTTCCAATAATGAAAATACCAACGATTCAGTTTTTGAAACTGTTTGAGTTTCTTCACTTTTTCCTGAATATATTTTTAGATTCAGCACGTAGCCATCAGTAGTGCAGACAGAATAAAACTTCGCTCCGTATCTGGCTCGTTTACCTTTTATATACTGCCTAAAGGCTAATCTTCCACGAAAAAGCATGAGAGATTCATCTAAGGAAAGGTTTTGTGACGGAAAGTATGTATTCCTAAAATTGAATAGTAATTTGTCCATGAGAGGTCTTACTTTTTTCAATTTATCGGGTCTATCATCAAAGGAATCGTAGCCGTAAGAACAACTAAAACATCTGAGGATTTCTTCGAATCTTCTGCCGGAAAGAGAGGTATGAAAAATAGGATTATAATACACAGGATCCATGGAAAATATTTTTCGAATCGATGGATACTTCACCTGACCCTGTAATATACATAACGCAAGAAACTGTTTGATTTCTTTTGCAGACATTTTTTTCACATTTGCATGTCTAGCAAATTTTGTATGTGGGCGGTTAGATGTCCTGAGGATGTCAGCATACTTGTTCGTCGAATTGGTGATCATATTCATCACATCTGTATCTCAAAATTTCTCGAAACATTCCACAGCGGTCGGGGGTGAAGTTTGGAATTTAATCTGGAGACCGGCAGTATTGTGATCGAAGCTAAAGTCTGGAATATCATCTATGTCACTATTCCATTCGTCTTCACTCGATTCCTCATCTCGATCATTATCACTGACTTCCTGAAATAATTCAGGTTGAGAATCATCCATCTCATTCTCATCTTCTGTACTGTTATCGGAACTTTCGAAAGCGGAAAAATCTGGATCATCCACATCGTTATCGCAACTGAATGGGTCTGATGCCGTACCTTCGGATTCACCGGTTGAAACTTCTTCCATAAGCTGTTTCAGCCTGTGCTCTTCTTTCGGATCCATTTTACTTGAATGAAAAATCACATTTCAGAAAAATTACAGTTTTAGTATTCTTTTCTGTATTAGTTATGCTATTATATTGAATTGATCAAATTGGTTTTACACTCAGCAGCGAATATTTCAGGTTAGGTTCATTTCTACATATACCATAAAATATTAATTTTTATATCTAACCTGCGAATGAATACAATAAAGATACTCACCACGATGTAAAACACAAACATTTGGTTCCTTTAAACTGAATTTGCTAATTATATAAAACGAAAACACAACTATTTTATGAACACGTGCTATGTAATAACACTTGTGAAATATAGGTTAGGATTTTCCGGCATTACTACTTCAACTGGGACATTTTTGGTATTTTTTTTATTTCTAGTGGGACACTAAGATCGTAGGTATATAATATCTCATGCAATTTCAGCGTAAAACCCCGTCTTGTCCAGTAGGAGGTTTCTATATTGAGACGACATAAGCCGCTTTGTCCATGCACTTGGCGCGGCATATACCGCTTTGTCCGCGAACGTGTTAACATTACTCCCAGGATATACTTAACCACACGGAATATTGCGTAGAACCCCATCAATCCGCTCATAAATATTCCTATGTTGGTGAACCAACCCCAAATCTGGTGTAGGGTATTGTGTGCTAGTTTCTCCATCTCCTCCATGTTAAAAAGGTTCACGGTGGAAAATTCTTGGCCTGCCGTTTTAAGGCCGGCAACTCGTCGTACTATAATGTTTTCAACTGCTTCTCGCTCGTTTCCAAAGGTCATAATTCTTTGGGCACTCTTGATTTCTTCCTGAGTATATATTCCAAGTGCTCCAACTGGTTGGATTGGGCTACATGTTAATTTGGTTTCGACTTCAGGTGACAACTCTTCGGGTGCATGTTTTTCAATTGGATGCGGGCTTAGGCCTATCCATCGATTATCTATGAAGTATAATGGAGGTAATAGTCCATTGCAATCCACTTCTGCAAAATTCTGGATAATTCTGGTGACTGGGGCCATGAACTTGGTCTCATTATTTACTACAATGGGGAGTTCGTTATAGCATTTATCTGTCCTTAATATTTCAACAGATTTAGGTATGCATCGCATGATGTAAAGAACGTCGCCAAGTACGCGTGCTACATACCCCCCGCTTTCTTTTACTAGTTGGCTTAGTGTACTGGGTGCTAATGGGGCGACAATTAGCCTAGTCTTCAGTATTTCTCGTTGGGCGATACATCTCCGATGGACGGTGTCCGTATACAACTGGTCCAATTTTCTGTTATGAGCCTGTTCGACATACAAAAATTTGCTGTTCACATAAGCCATCAGGTCTGCGTTATGCGGTAATATCTTAACCTTTGAGTTCAACCTCATGTCTTGGGCGGACCCTTCTAAAACCATTATTCGTGGGAGTTCAGTCTGCCAGAGTTCTAATTGACAAACATTGATTTTCTTTACCAACGTTACGGCAAAGACTTTCGCCTTGGTTTCGACTACTATCAATTGCTCAGTAGTGATCTTATTCGTTATTTTTTTTGCAGGATCTGCGTGAAGCAAGCTGAACTTCTCTTCACATAGTCGTTCTGAATTTGTGTCCCAAGTGGCTTCGCCGATGCTAGGATCAAAACAGTATCCCTTTAGATATGGGCATACTACATTTCCTGTAAGAACTAGTTCATTGTCGTCTAGTTTCACCTTTGCCTCGAAGTCCGTCATAGTTATTTTCACGGTGGCTATTATAATTACTGCGTTCCACGTCTGTCCATTTTCATGATAAGTTGTTCCTTGACAGGTTCCATCCGGTTGTACGATTCCTTCCAACGTTAGCGAAGCGATAGTTGTTCCGTTCGTTGTTAGGTCTCCAATTTTCTGGTGATGGATGTTGATGGATCGGTATCGGTGTGCACTGCGGCATTCTTCTGCGCCTAGTCGGTTTACGTAACTTAAGATTCCCCCGGCCACAATGGAACTATGGCTGTGCATTCCGCAATGCATAATAACTCGCGTGATCTCGATCAGACATGTCCACGCGTGTTGCAATTCAACTTCGTCTTTCTGAATAATTTGCACGGTACCCGTTTCACTTCGATAAGTTGTCTGTGGTTCCGGACACTCTGCGACGTCGCGAAGAGATATCGCTGATATCTCGGCTGCTTTGTCGTCACAGTCAAATGCAATTGGAGGCTTCACCTGGGTGATGAAACAGGGCATTAATAAGGTTACTCCCAGGATGATGGTGTTGACCTTGAAAGTGACCATCTTGTCGTTGTCCTTTTCTCCGTCGGTGTAGATTATTAGCCTTACTAACTAAGGCTCCGTCTGGAACTGTGTCTATCCCTTGAAAGAACATTTGAGTGCAAGTTAACTAAAACATGGCAGTTATTTCTGTTGAATAATAAATACTGCAACACATAAAATAAAAAATAAAATTGTAGATTATATGTGCAACAACTAGATAACAAGAAAAAATTAATCGACTTCAATTTCTATTTTGTGTAGCTCATAGACAATGTCGCTTAGTATACTTACGTTTTCTAATCTTTCCTTACTATTTTAACAAAATGATTATTTCCATTTAAACGTTATAATTTCCCTTTCTATTCCCTTTTGGCGAAGGCACCCTACTTATAAACAACTACGCTCTATTCTATTAAGCAAATCCTTTATAGTACACAGTTTGATATGTTGAAAATAGAGTAACGTTTCCATGAACTTTTATATACGACACAGTTATTCCCTAACTATACATTCGGTTATATACATGAGTATAAACTTACTCTGTGAAGATAAACTCTCATAAATGTAGTGATAGTTTGACACAAAGCTTGTTTGGACAAAACAAAACTCAAAAAATTATATTTCTGGATCTAAATCCTTCCAAATAAAATTCTATCCAAGTAAAATTTGGAAATTTGAAATATAGAGTAAACCCTCTTTACTCTTCAGTGTCGACCCGGTGTGTCGGCGCTGCTAGTCGGTAATGGGATACCAAGTAACTTCGAAATCTATGGGGAGTTCTTTTGTTTGTAATATCCCCTATTTTTCATACTCCAGTACCTGTTACGGCCGGTACTATGCCCTTAGATCATATACTCCTTTAGGTGCTACCTGCTAGGTAAACATCTGTATGGCAGCCCTTTCAAACGGAGCTCTAAATTGAAATATGGGGAAAATAAAAGAAAGGCAAAAAAATAGATGTTTTGAAAAAAAGATTAAGTGAAATCATTAGAGTTTGTGAACTCCGAGTCTTGCGTAACTTATACTGAAAGAGTCGTCGTTGCGGTTGCGCTTGTTGTTAACGGAGCGATGGGGAAAAGTTAACTGAATATTCAACAGTAACAAAGTAATCGAGTGGTATAACTGGAGAAGATTAAAAAAAAATTAAGGGAAAGTTCCATATCCCAAAAAAAAGAATGAGTTACACCCACAATCCGAGGAAAAAAGGTTAAAATATAATTGATGTAAAAGGGAGGAAAATATCCTTCACTATGTTGTTTCCTCCGAAAATCGTTTAACGTGCCTCGAGATAACCGATGGTTGATCGTTCACCCCGGTAAAGAAATGGGTAAGGAATGGGGTAGACCCAAAGTTTTCGATCACCTTTTACGAGACACTTTCCTTTTTCCGTGGCGTAGACTTTCTCCGATTGCACGCGTCACAGCTGGTGCAGTAATTGTTAACGTCTGTCCTCATATTCGGCCAGTAAAATCTTCTTTGGATGTTCAGTAGCGTTTTCTGTTGTCCTGGGTGTGCGGCTAGCGGAGAATCATAGAAATCTTCCAATACCTTCCTTACAAATTTTCTCGGTATAATTAGCTTGTCTGCGTCCCCTTCGATTCGGAAGATCAATCCGTCCGAGGCAACGTAGTACGGGGAGTTTTCCTCCTCCAGTGCGTGTTGTTTCAATGCCTCCTGACAGTACTCGTCGCTATCTTGAGCCTTTTTTAACGCCTCTCGATCCCATTCCGGTTCCAACTGTTCTTCATCGTTCTTCACCACGTTTATGGCTTCCACTTGTTCAGCGAACAAGTGGCGAACTTTTGTCCAGTCCAGCTTATCCAGTCCGCATCCTTTCTTTGGCATGGCTAAATATTTGTCATCATTCTTCTCGCAGCACTCCTTCAGTTGTCGCAAAGTATTCCATAAAGTTCGGTATGAGGGTTTTTCCCAATATTTATCCTTAGTTACCATGTAATAGAGATTTCGCTCAGGGAGTCGTAGCTCTGCTACTTCTCCAACTTCTTTTCCTTGTTGAGTCAATACATCGACAGCTCCGTAGATTTCTTTGAACTGTCGTGCGATTCCAGCTCCCATGGCGAAGTCTTTTGATACACAGTGAGCTAAAGCCCACTCTTCAGGTGCTGAAAATAAATTTCCTTTTCGGATAGTTAATTTCTTCATAGTTGGCAACTGATGTATTTTCCGATACTCATCGTATTCTTCAAACTCAATATCGATATAATGGTCTCCTTTATCGTACATTCGACTCAGAGCATCCGCATTTCCGTGCAGTCTCCCCTTTCGATGAACTATGGTGAAGTCGTATTCACCTAAAGTGAGAGCCCATCTGGCCAATCTAGAACCAGGGTCCTTTAATGTAAGTAGCCATTTGAGTGGCCTGTGGTCAGTTATAATAGTAAATTTATTTCCGTATAAGTAACATCTGAACGTTTGAATTCCAAATATCACCCCTAAAAGTTCTTTTTCCGTTGTGGAATAATTTAGTTCCGCTTTCTTGAAACTTCGAATGGCATATGCTACTGGTCTTTCATATCCCTCTCGTATTTGACTAAGAACCGCTCCGACTCCTGATCCTGATGCATCTGCCGCGACTATAAATGGTTTGGAGAAGTCTGGAAATATTGGTATCATTTCTGAGGTAAGGGTTTCTTTAATTTTCTCCATGGCCTGTAATACTCCTGTGGTGATTTCAAATTTGATTTCCTTCTTCGTGAGGTTGGTCAACGGAGCCATTAATTCTGCCGCATTAGGTATGAATCTCCTATACCAGTTTATCAATCCTAGAAATGACCTTACTCCCTTCACGTTTTTTGGTACTGGGAATTTATGAATCGCCTCGATTTTCTCGGGGTCGGGTAGTACTCCTGTTTGCGTTAAAATGTGGCCTAAATACTGTACTTCCTTGAGTAGAAAGTTGCACTTTGTCGGCTTCAACTTCACGCCTGCTTCTCGTAATCTTTCGAAAATCTATGTGATCTTCGGGTCCATTTGCATTGAAGATGATTATGTCGTCCAAGTAGACCATGCACAAATCTCCTGTGAGTCCTGCCAATAGTCGGGGAGCTGGCTACATAAAACAGGAGCGATAAGGTACACGACGTTTGAGCTTGGAAACGGGGGGCCCGTGATTAGTATATCACCAAACGGCATTTCTGGCACTTTGTACAGGTCGGATATGAAAATGCCAGCCGGTTTTCCCGGGCGAAAAAATGGGCTGGAAAACCTCATATGGTACACGAGTGAAAACTCTTGGATCGTGGGGTCCGAACTTAAAAAAAGAACGCTGTAATAACGCCAGAAGTTTTGGAGGTCGGAAAAGCCTCGCCAGAAGTGACCGAAAGTGCCGGAAAATTCGTCCGAAAAACCCGATATGGTACACGAGTGAAACCTTATGGAACGTGAGGCCGGACTCTCACCTAGTAGCGGTGTAATAGCGCCAGAAGTTTTGCAGGTCGGGAAACCCTCGCCAGAAGCGACCGAAAGTGCCGGAAATCTCATCCGAAAAACCTCATGTGGTACACGCGTCAAACTTTTTTACTTGACTTTTGGGGTCTTAACTAAGAGTGGTGCAATAACGCCAGAAGTTTTGCAGGTCGGAAAACCTCCGAAAAAAAATAAGGAAAATCGACGTACTTGTGAAAATGAAAATTTTTCGCTTTCGGCTCAAATGAACATTATTTTTGTTGGCTTCATTGAAACTATCTGTTTGCGCTACCCAAAATTTAAAAAAAATCATTAGAAAACGATGAAAACTCGCTGAAATACAATCTTTTTTTTTCGCGCGCGTGATTTCATGCCGCTTACTCATTTTCGGCCGGTTCGCGCCGCCACCGCCAACTCCGCCGCCGCGAAAATGGGCTTCTAATTTTTTTTTTGTAAATTTATTTACAGCGCTAATTGTTAATCGATTTTCATGAACTTTTTTTTTAAATGTCTGGGAACAGTAGTACCTTTGCGAAAAGTAATTCAGTAATGTTTATCGGCTCATGGTGCCCCATGAAACTTAGAAGAACGTTGGGGTAAGATGATGCTCGCTTCTCAGAAATGCGTTCGCTCATTTAACGCGCCCATTTCATTTTTAATTCATTCCGACTTTTTTTTGCGATTTGAGCTGTATAAACAATATATATAATTAAAGAAGATTTATTAACATAGAAATTGTGAATAATGTAGATTTAACACTCATAATTAGATATAATTTTTCATTCAATTATCGTAATCATCCCCCTCGTCTTCCAAATCATCATCGCTTTCGTCAGTGTCGCTCTCTTCGCGTAATTGATTATTTTCGCTAATCATCTCCTCATCTTCACATACAGGTGGCTCATCTAGAAAACACCAATAAATAAATTGATAAATCTGTCGTTAATCGATAAATCAAAATACAAAATGAAATCGTGTACCCTCATTTTCTGCGACTTCATTTAGGATAACATCCTTAATAGTCGCTGGCCACTGGTCACCATCAAACCAATGGAACTCGTAGGTAGAATTCTCCTTTTCCCAGCCACATTCTTGAGGTGTCAGTTCTGTCGAAATTTCCTGTTCCGCGTTTCCCCATACCGAAGCTATATAATGAGTTCGCAAGAAATGTTGATACAGTTCTCTTTGGCAAGGTGGCATCATTGTGGAATCAATGCTTTTGGAACTTAATTTTTCAAAACATTCGTCGGTATTTTTAAAATCAAATTTGGCCATAAATAATGCATTTCGAGCTGCATTAACTGTAACTATGCTTTTAGCTTGGGAGTACAAGCGACATACAAAATTTTCGATTACAGAAAAAACACTGTCAATATCCATATTCTTGTCAGTCATATTAGCAAATGCGACTTGAAATGCGCTCGATTTACACAATAGATTATACGGTCTTTTCTTGGCCTTCCCAAAGAAAGACGGGTTATAATCGCACCCCGTAAAAGCGTGAAAAGCCGGAAGTGCCTTGCATAATTGAATTCCTAATTCATCATATACGCTAGTCACGTCAATGAGTCTCATATTGTCGGAAACACCAAATAATAAAGAAATTTTGATTTCTTGTTTTAATTTATGTAGATTTCCCAGTAATATAATAAATATATCAGTATCGTCACATTTGATTATAGCCTTATTTTTATTTGATGCATCGGATTCATCGACAGGAAGTTCAAGATTGCATACCGTGTAAACTATTTTAGTGTCAGCTTCTTCATGTCTAGGTGCCGCAAACGACGCATTAATAGAATGATCAACTTGAATTTCACCATTTTCCCCAATTTTTTTCTTGTACTCGTGACATTCATCGTAATTCAGAAAGACTGTTTTATTTTCAAAAAAGACTGCCATTTCAGGCCGTTGCCAATGTTCAATTAGAAATTTTATAAATGCTATCTTAAAATTCGTGTTACGCAATTCAGTCAATAAAGGAGATGTCAATCTCATATCTCCTGTAATGATATATTGACGGTCTGATGGGGCACCTCTTAGGTTTCGTTCGTATTCTTTAATTGAAGGAGAAAAATACTGATCGAATATAAGATGAATTATAGGAGCTTTGAAACCAACGATCCTTTTCAAAAGAGTTGTAGAAATCTTAGAATAAGTCATTTCAGTTTCTCGTAAAGTATGAAGGTAGAAAAATCCATCAACTATCATGACATTACATTGTAAATGTGTAACAGTACTCGCATCTTCTGGTCCAACGATTCGATGTAAAAGCTTGCTTTTTTGTGTCGAGTAAATTGTTCCATCTAGGTGACAAAAATTATTAGGCAGAGGAGTCAATGGAAATGATAAAATTTTGGGAACGTCTGGCATCTTCTTCAATGAAATTACCAATATCCTACCAAACAAATCCCTCTGCATTTTGATAGACTTTTCTTTATTATTCACCTTGACAATTTCTTTCTTACTTGCCGATGTAAAATTAAAAATTTTGTTCAATTTGATTGATTTCTCGAATCGATCTGGTGACTCTGCGCATTTTTATTGTTTGAAAAATAAAAAATTCGTATTTTCCAATGTACGATGAGTACCCTCATAAAATTTTGTGACATACCATATAGAGGGGTGTGCTAACAGGGTGAATCATCAAATCAGCGTGACATACCGTACGGACTGCGATACGAATTTTTATCGTTCGAAAAATAAAAAATTCGAATTTTCCAATCTACGACGAGTACCCCCATGAAATTTCGTGACAAACCAATAAGAGGGGTGTGCTAACAGGGTGAATCATCAAATCAACGTGACATGCCGTACGGACTGCGATACGATTTTTTTTTGTTCGAAAAATAAAAAATTCGTATTTTCCAATCTACGACGAGTACCCCCATGAAATTTCGTGACAGACCAATAAGAGGGGTGTGCTAACAGGGTGGATCATCATCTACCAGAAGATTATAGTGACGCTTCAACTAAATACATAAAGTTATTTAGTATATTTCTGCTTAAGAAACTTCGTATTTGGAATTTGGAATTTATTGAAAATTACAAATAATAATAATTTACAAATAATAATTACAAATTAATAATAATATATAAATATTTCTTATCCCCTTTCATATATTGGGACCTTTCACCTAAGCGCAAATGCGCTTGTGTTGTGATAGATATCCCTTCTTTTTAAAAGGAGATTTTTATTCTGTCAGACATTTTATATACATTTGATATTTCTGGAGAATGGAGCTTTCAAGTATATGTGTTCAATATAATTTTTCAATAATAAGTTGATTGTAGCGTAGAAATGATTTTATAGCAATTTCGTATTTCTTTGTGTCTATAATATTCCTGGACTCGGGTGGTAGTAAATTGAAAAGTTTTGGGCCAAAGTAATATACATATTTCTGTGAATGACTTTTTTTGAATAAAGGTAGATGGATAGACCTTTTTATAACAGATCTGGTCTCTTTTTCAATAGTTGAACTTTGGTAATTTACTTTGTTATGAAATATCCATATTAAACAAGAGTAAGAGTAGAGACTTCTGATGTTGAATAAGTTGATTTCTTCATACAGCTTTTTTGTGGAAAATAAAGGGTCCTTCTTACAAATAATTTTCAGTAATGTGTTTTGCATTATTTGTAAACCTCCTAAATTTTTTTTAAAAGTTCCTCCCCATGCTGTAATGCAATACTTAAGAACAGACTCTGCCAGTGCATAATATAAGGTAAGCATGTTCTTACGGGTTAGGATATCTCTCAGGGAGTAAAATTTGTGAATGAGTTGCCTTAGTCTCTTGATCATATATGAACACAAAAACGAACTGTAAGTACACCACACACATTCACATGTTAACTAACTCTAGAAACCTAAACGGCAGTATTAGGGGTTTCCTAACACTATTCGGGGATTCCTCTTCGATTTTTAATTGAAATACCGGTTAATCCGGAGCTCGGTTGAACGCGACTTGGATAAACGGGGCTCTAATGTACCTATAAACAACTTCACTAGCTTGTGCTAAGTTTTGAGGATTTCTAATATCGAGTAAAGTCTGTTTGTCGTCTGAAATCGCCATTAAGACATCAAGAGCATTCCCTTCTGCTTGTTCCATCAACAAAGGTTTGGGAACTGATACATCTGAAGTAATTTTAGTTTCAAGTCGCGTTTTCATTTGTTCTATTTTTTCAAGGAAGTCTAATATATCTTCATTTATGTTACTCGTTAGATAGAGAAAATCACGAGATAGTGTCTGTCTGTCAATTCTATCTCTGTAATGTTCGCTTAGAGCTGCACGAACTAAAGGCCAGGTGGTCAGGTCAGGTCTACACATTAGAAAATTAAAAACGTCATCTCTGGATTTTGAGCAAATTGTATTAAATGTAAAATCATTTAAATTATTGTCATTTGTATGAACGTAGTTGTTGGAAAAAGTTATCACATCTAATTGACAAGTATCTCCTACAAATATAGGTAGAAAATCTGCGATAGCTTTTTCCGCTTGAACGGGGGGTGTTTGAATATTTACTAGTCCTGGAGTAATGGACATGTTTTTCAAGAGATTGAACAATTCTTCCGTTTTGAAAATATTAAAGTAATTTCAAACTTCGGTATTATGTGAATAGAACGCTATCAAATTGTTCAGTATTATTTAGAGAAAATACAATTTTATACGAAAAGTTCTCGAAAACTAATCAAAATTCAGTACTTTTGCAAATATTTGAATTTATTTCTTGAATTAGGATTCCCTAATATACAGGTTAGCTAACTTAACCCTCTATTGTACACACCTTTTTAAACACTCCAAAAAAAAGTTTTCTCTCAAAACATAGGTAGTTGATAGATATTACAAGAAACTAATTGAACAGGAACTCAAATTATTATTTTAGTTTTTTCAAAAAATTTATGTATATCAAAATATACAATGTGCATATACATCATATAAATAGATACATACTTCGTTTTTATAGATGAAAATTTTGAAAACAATTTCTATCCGGTACGAAACAGAGGTAGCACAAGCATTTTGTGCATTTTACTTTTGTGATTTTTTGACATTTTCCATTTTTGCACCTTCCTGTTTTTTCTTCGTAATTGGGCCAGTGATCAGTCCTGTCTGTACGGCAATCTATATTTGGACGGAGAGAGGGAGCGGCGTGTCTTCTTAGCTGAGTCGGTGACGAGGTGCTGGATGAAGGACGACCTCTTTTCTTTATTTTTCCAGCCCAGCATAAACTCTGAGCCACATCAGCTTTGAAATCATACAATGAAAGCTGATTTTTCTTAGCTACCCCGCAGTCGTTACAGGCACGTCTGTAGAGGAGCCATCCAATTATTACACACATGTCCATCAAGTGAAAAAACAAACGCAAGTAATATTTCCTTGATCGGATTTTAGTTCGGTATAAGGCCAAGAGGGAATCTATCAAGTCAACACCTCCCATGAATTTGTTATATACTAAAATAACACTTGGACATTTTACATTTATATCTTGCTTGGTTTTGCGATCGAACCTTCTGACGGTAGTTTCGGGATAAGCACCTGCAAATGTAATGAGCAGAGTCACCACTTTATTGTCTTGCCATTTTACTAGTTTCAGTTGAATATTTCCATGAGTTGCAATCATTTCGGAATAGCTTCCTCTACCTTCTTTTTTCAATTCTTTGTCCGACGGTAAAAAATTTTTTGGAACCCGATTTGAACGCACGGTAGCCACACTGTGGATACCATTTCTAGCTAGTTCAATTTGTAATTCAGGGCTGCAGAACCAGTTATCGTAGAAAATTAGAAAATTTTGGTTTTTTGGTATACGTTCGGCCATACGAAGAACAACGTTGCTACTGGCGCTTACATCGGGTAAGTTTTTGGGCTGATCCATGGTTCCACAATATTCTTCAAAATCATAGACAATGCCACTGGCACCTGCTAAGCAGAAAAGCTTTTAACCCCATTTCTTTGGTTTTTTTGGATTATACTGTTTTAGCCCACTACGTCCTTTGTATGGGACAATTTGTTCGTCAACTGACAAATGTTGTTCAATTGGAATAGTTTTCATATTTTGTCTAATGCTCTCAACTACTTTTCTTATTTTGAATAAGCGATCAGGTTTATCCATAGGCAAGGTAGAATTATCGGCAAAGTGCAAATATTTTTTTATTTCCTCCCACCTACGTAAAGGCATTACTTCAGAAACTTGATGAATTCTACAAGCACTACTCCAGTATCTTCTAGTGCCAGGCACCCCGATAAGGGACATATAAAAGCACATTCCAATAAACTGTTCCAACTCTGTAGATGACACGGAAAAATAACGCTCAATATTGGTTTGGGCCGCATATAGATTGGTTTGATCAGCAATGTACTTCAGCAAATTTTGATCAACCAATCTTTGGAAATAATGCGGTGGTGTGTCCACAGATATCTCAGGCACTAACTGCGAGGCCCAAAGTGGTGTCGTAGACGGTTCCTGTTTGGATTTTTTCCATTGCAAATTTAGTTTATTTCCTTTGGCATTTGTCTCTTTAGCCTGAGCTGAAATGGTTTGTAGTAGAGTAGCTAGCGGAATATCATCGTCTTCACTGTTGCTCTCACTTTCTGATAGGCCATTTTCCCGTTGCTCTAGATCTTCTTGAGAAGTCGATTCTGCTTCACTGATATCTGCATATAGAGTAAAAAATAACACTCAGTAAAAAACTAACTTTTCTACAAAATATACAAACCTTCTGAGACATCCGGTATATAAATTTCATCTGCAACGCTATCATCGCTACTAAAGTCCTTTTCACTCTGAACATCAGGTAACAGCACGCGAACTGACCGTCGACTCTTCCCGTAAAATGAATTTACATCGATTCCATCCATCTCCATCAGTCACGAAATAAATGTACACCGCAATGGAACACTGTATATTTGAACATACAATTACGTCATGGGCATCAAAACACTCCGCGATCCTCTAATCTCATTCAGCAACTTGTCACCGTACCGCACCTAGTCTGTACTGACTCTCTATATTTTTGTCGCCGCGAAATTCGTGATAAAGCTACCCAGAATTCACACCGAATGTCGATTATTTTTTCTAACCTTGAAAACTCTGTGAACGTCAAACAACCAGATTATTGAAGAAGTCTCACTTAGTTCCGAACCCTACGCCAATGGCCGATTGGCGACGAACAGACATGTATAACTAATTATACAAAGACCTATTTCAGTTCAAACGCCATAAGAGGCTACAAAGCAACTTACAAGTTTATGTATATTTGAATATACATGGTACTATAGAGGGTTAACAGTTAAAAATTACAAACATCTAAAATTGTCCCATAACATAGATTGCATTGCTTTGTTATGAAACTATAATTGTAGACATTTATAAACTGCTAATTGTTTATATTTAAAAGTTTTCTGTTACCATTAGGTTTCATTTTTACAAAAAAAAAACATATGAGTAACAATTAATATATACAAGTACAAATATTAATTTTTGAAAAAATCTTAAACATTCAAAAATAAGTATAAATACTTGTTCTTACTTCAATCTTTTTAATGCATTTTGAATCATTTATTAGCATATATTGTAATGGAAACATTGTTAAGGTGGTTTCCTTGGAAATAACAATTATTCATACACTCTATAAAAACTATTCCTGCAACAGTAGGAAAATCAAGTGTGAAATTTCTATTAAATATTTTTATTATTATTGTGGCACAAGTTCACACAGTAAGGGCGAAAGCAATAAATAGTTTTAATTAAAAATTGATTTTAACTTACCTCTACTGAGTAGTGTGTATAAAAAGGATGATACAGTCCTGCTCATTATTTGTGCAGCCAAGTTAACTTTCATAGCAAATTTAATTTTTGGATTCATGTGGTTAGCATTAATTTTATGCATGTGCCTAAAAATTAATGGTGTTCTGAAATCAATTTCATAAGCTAACCTAATATCACCAAACCGGGCTTCCATGACTGCATCATGTAGACTAGAAACTGGTAGTTCCAAATTATGCCTGCGGAATAAGGATGTTGTGCATTTTAAAAGGTGTGGTGGATCAAAAATAGTAAAAATTTGTTTTCCCCCAACCAATATAAATGGATTTAAAACAGAGGATCCCATATTTTGTAATGCCTTCACGTTGGGTGTTCCACAGTCATAAATTGTTGATACAACTTCTAATTTGGCAATTTTCTGGCAGGCTTCAATTACTTCAATGATGATTTGTTTTAATTGAACTCCTGAAACTGCTTCATGAGAAAAATAAAAAGCGATTGGTTGCTTCCAATTAAGATGCAAGCCTTTCACCATAAACACCAGTGCCTTATTTGCTAATTTATTGGTGGAAACCAACCCTTTTTCTTCAAATCCCCTTATTCGGTCCGCATGAGAATCATATTCTATGTGCTCCTTTATGTCCATTTCGTCAAATATTAGGGCACAAACTCTATCCTCAATGTTCTTGATACTTTCATTAATGTGTTGGAGAATATGTTGGTTAATGCCTGATTCAAAAGGAATATTCTTCAAAAGATCCATTAATGATTTTTTACAAGGCATTGCTACAAACTTCCTTAATAAATTGTAACATTTAGGACCTTTTTTTAGATAAGGCTAATGCTACAATTTTCTCATCTACTGTCCATCGTCTTCCTTGGGGAGATCATCTAGCACATTTCAATTGTGAAATTAAAAAGTTTGCTGTTGTTGATGGCAAATCTTTAAAAATCTCTCGTTTTTGATCTATAGGTTAGGTCAGGTTAGGTAGGTAAATAAAATCACGAACATACACTGTTGCCGTCTTTCATATCGAATTTTATGGAGGTGTTCACAATAATAATTTCCTATTTTCATTTCCTTTATTTTCAAAATTTTTATATATCGTATAATTCAAAGCGCTATACTTCAACTATGTTTACGAGTTAAGTTTTTACTTTCTACGCAATAACTATAAATATTTATTTTTTTACACAGTTGAATGATGGCATTGGCATTTGTAGAGATAAATAGTGAACTTCGTCAACGTTGCTACACTCCATGTCGCGATAGTAGCGCCATCACCATGTGGCTTTTAATTATTGAAGGGAAATAGTTTAATTACAAATCTAATGAACAAGAGAAAGAAGAAATATATATTTAAAGAGAGCTACTCTCCTTAAGAGATAACGTGCCAGAAAAGGATCGATGAATAGTTGACCTGATTGAAGCGATCGCTTCACAACAGAACCATTTTTCCTATTAACTTAACAGTCTCGTTGGTTGTCTCTGCTAAAACCAATAATGATGCCCAGTTGACAGCAAATCGGGGGCGTGCTTATTAATCTTGGAGAGGGTTAAGAATGAAAGAAAAATTCTTAGTACAATTAGTTAAAATATTCATACACATTTTTTATTTATTTCAGTGAACTTTGCAATATCGTAATTTACCTAATCGTTGTAGTCATTAGGTGGACCTTATGAAAACGGAGTAATAATTGTGGTAATTCACAATACAACAAAAAAATATTTTTTGAATGTTTCCTACACTAAATTAGTCAATTTCTACTAATTTTGGGGTGATAAAACGAAAATAACAATGAAAAATTTTTATTAGCTCTCGTTTTTGAGATACACAGTACTTAATCTTAAAGAGTAGTTATACTATACGTGAAAAGTGAAAGTACATAAAGAGTAGTTATACTATACGTGAAAAGTGAAAGTACATAAAACAATATTGTTATGTTTCTTTTAGAATATTTTAAGTACAAAATTAATAAAAAAAAACATTATTCTTAGTGTTTTGACAAATAAAAGAAGTTTGTACCACCAAATTTCAATTAAGTCCATCCGATTCATTGTAAGATCGCTGTCGTTTAGCTTGTCTTTTATAAAACACTTCTGGAGCATCCCTACACACAGACCAGCAGTAGTCTGCAAGCATTGCTTCATTCCAACGGCCCTGATATCTCTGTTCCATTAAGGCAATGTCTTGAAAGAATCTTTCTCCATGTTCGTCACTCACAGCTCCACAGTTTTGTGGGAAGAAATTAAGATGAGAGTGAAGAAAATGCATTTTTAAGGACATGTTGCATCCAAGTTGGTGGTAAGCTTGAAGAAGCTCTTTAACCAATGCTGTGAAGTTATCATCTCTTTTGTTACCTAAAAACCCATGTACAACCCCCTTAAAGGCTTCCCAGGCTCTTTTTTCATTTCCTGTTAAAATCATGTCAAAATCAGGATCATTTACGATTTCACGGATTTGTGGCCCAATAAAGATGCCTTCCTTGACTTTAGCATCACTCAACCTGGAAAACTTTGCTCTCAAGTACTTAAAAGCTTGTCCTTCCTGGTCCATGGCCTTCACAAAGTTTTTCATTAGTCCCAACTTAATATGTAATGGGGGAAGGAGAACATCCTTAGGATCTACAAGAGGCTCGTAAACTACATTTTTCTCATTAGGGTTTAGGTCTCGTGTAGGCCAGTTCATTTTTTTATAGTGAGATTTTCTATCCCGACTGTCCCACAGACACAAAAAACAACAGTACTTGGTGAACCCTAATTGCATTCCTAGGAGTATAGCAATGACTTTCAGATCACCACAGATGTGCCATTTGTGTTGTTCATATTTGATTGATTGGAGAAGTGTTTTCATATTTAACACATGGATCAATAAGTCCCGAGACTAACAATGAAAACAACATTTTTTTTACAAAATTTTTTTTTATTCATCAACATAATCTCCTTTTAGGGTGATACAATGGTTCGAACGCTTTTCCAATTTTTCAATACCATGTTTATTAAAAAATGTATCTTTCGCTTCAAAATAAGTTTCAGTTTCAGCGATGACCTCCTCATTTGAGCCAAATCTTTTTCCCTGGAGCATTTTTTTAAGATCAGCAAAGAGTCAGTAGTCACTGGGGGCTAAATCTGTTGAGTATGGGGGGTGGGGAAGCAGATCAAAGCCCAATTCGTTTAATTTTGCCATTGTTTTCATCGACCTGTGGCAAGGTGCATTGTCTTGGTGAAAAAGGATTTTTTTTCTCTGCATGTGCGGTTGTTTTTTTGCGATTTCCTCCTTCAAACGTACCAGTAAGTCAAGATAATAATCACTGTTGATCGATTTACCTTTTTCGAGGTAGTCAATGAAAATCACGCCATGCGCATCCCAAAAAACTGACGCCATCACTTTGCCAGCTGACTGCTGCGTTTTCGGACGTTTCGGACGGCTTTCGCCAGCTGTGCGCCACTCAGATGACTGCCGCTTTGACTCTGGAGTGTAGTGATGTATCCATGTTTCGTCCATGGTCACGTAACGACGCAAGAAATCTTTTTTGTTGCGAGTAAATAGCGATAAACAGCTTTCTGAATCATCGACTCGTTGCTGTTTTCGTTCCATCGAAAGCAATCGCGGCACCCACTTAGAAAAAACCTTTTTCATGCTCAATTTTGCATGAAGGATAGTAAATACACTTCCATATGATATCTGTGTCATCTCAGCAATCTCACGGAGCTTCACTTTACGATCTTTCATTACAATTTTTGTCACTTCACTCACATTTTCCGGTGTAACAGCTTCCACAGGTCTACCCGAGCGTTCTGCGTCATTTGTGTCGGTACGACCACGTTTAAACTCGGCAAACCACCGACAAATCGTTGCTTTTGATGGACAAGAGTCCGGGTAACATTTTTCAATCCATTCTTTCGCATGCACGGTGTTTTTACCCATTAAAAAACAATGTTTTATCATAACACGAAACTCGGTTTTTTCCATTTTTTAAACAAACTACAAAACGACTTTACTCTAACCTCGATAACTCAGCTGTTTCTGGTCCGATCGACTTAAAATTTCGACACGTTTCAAGCAAAGGTTAGTACTCTAGAAAGACGTGGTTACTGGTTTACTAAGAGCGCCATCTCTGGGTTAGTCTCGGGACTTATTGATCCATGTAGTATATACGTTTCCTTCATGTGAACTGCATGACCTATAGGAATAGAGGGTAGCTGATTTCCATTATGCAGAAGTACAGCTTTTAAGCTTAGTTTTGAAGAGTCTATAAACAGTCTCCATTCAGATGGAGTGTGATCCAAATTCAAGCAGTCCATCAAACCATTAACATCAGAACAAACTACGAGGTTTTCTTTTTTCTCAAAAAAAAGGAAGCAAATCTTTTTGACGCTGTCTGTACTGAGATATTTTCACATCATGTTTTAGAAGATTCCACTGTTGTAGTCTTGACCCTAACAGCTCAGCCTTTTCCTTAGACAAGCGAAGATCTCTTATACGGTCACTCAACTCTGCTTGACTAATTCTGTGCGGATCACTAGACCAACTGTTGGTGATGAAATATTTCATTTGTTGAAAACTCAATATACATATATATAATATACTGATACTATATCTTGAAAACAAGAGCTAATATATAATTTTTATGGTCACTTTCGGTTTTAACACGTGGAAATACATTAAAATCATCTAATTTCAACCCCGAAACAAAAACTTTGTTGTGTTGTGATAGTAGGTACCAAATAAATTAACAATATTAATAAAAAAACACTAGAATATATATATATATATATATATATATATATATATATATATATATATATATATATATATATATATATATATATATATATAAAAAACCAAGAAAGTACTTGATAAAAATAGCTGCGTAAACGCAAGCGAAACATAAGTGGAACCACCTTTCCTATTTATTTATTTATTTTTTAATTTTCATGGAATTATTTTCCAGCAGCTTGACTGCATTAATCTTTCTAGATTTTATACTATACAGGCTGATTCACGGTGGATGGCACATTAGACGTTTCTGGTGAACCAGACAACGGATCACTTTGAAAATTTAATGGAGGGCATATTCGGACATTCTCTAGCCAACTAAAATATTTTCGACAATGAGATGTTGCCGCTTCTATTAGAAAGCAGTAGCAACTTTGATTTTTCAAATGGAACACTCTGTATATAATATTATTTTTGGAATCTCCAACAATTGCCCGACAACTTTTCTTGATATTTCCCTATACCTATCTGTTACCGTTTTCGAAATAAAAATTAATTTCAATTTTTTTCTTCGAAAATCATGACTTCTAAAATTGCCGATATCTTTTAGTTAAGAAGTACTATGATATCGAAATTTGGTTTGGAGTTAGGTGATACTTGGACACTTCCCACACGTCAGCCTAATCTCCGTTACTTCAATACAGGGTGGTAAAAAAATACAGTTTTTTCGTTTGCTTGAAAAAGTTGCTGAAATTTGATTATTTTAAATGGAACACCCTGTATATTATTGAAAATTCGGAAAGCTGCTGAAATTTGCTTTCTATCTATGTATATCATACCTATACCTAACTAGTCAAGTTTCGGACTTATGAACATTTATTTGTGAAAATGTCCCTTCAGAATGGTATTTCCATTCGGTATTTGGTAAGCAGGCCATGATTACTATTTGACAGTAGCGTTGTGACATTCTCCTAATAATATCGACATTTTCGTCACTTCAGAAGTTGCAAATACCTTCAAAACGATGGAACAAAACTATTCAAACGAAGTTCTTATGAATTTGTTTATTATTTTTGGACAGTGTGACAAAATTATCAGCAGAACATGTAGAAAGTTCAATGAAATGTATCCGAATCTACCGCCAATGAACCTCAAGAAATTTATACGAATTCAGAACAATTTCAATATGTTTGGATAAACTTTAAAAAAGCACCAAGAAACTTGGAATTGGAAATATTGATATGAATAATTATAAAAAAGTAAAACAATCATGTGGAATATTTCAAAATATGTTCGAATCGCTGGCCGTTCACTTCCAAGCACTTTAAAATGCGGGTGTTGACTGCTTTCGTGGTGGCAGATCTGATTTCATTGGGATCCAAATCTTCAAATGTTTGGGCAATCTTTTCTAACAATTCATCTCTCGAACGCACGGGTATTTTGTAAACTTTTTCTTCAAACATTCCCCACAAATAAAAATCTGATGGATTAAGATCGGGTGATCTCGCTGGCCAATTCCATGGTCCCAAGCGCCTCATCCACCGATCGTCAAATAGTCTATCCAGTTCTGCGCTCACTTCTCTTGTGCAATGTGCAGGAGCTCCGTCTAGTTGGTACCAACAGTTTCGATAATCTTCGAGTGGCAGATTATCCACGAAACTGTCTACAGTATTCTCCAAAATATTCATTTAGCTTCTGGATGTTAATGACTCCTCGTATATCACGTACCTCAATTTGTTGTCCATCAACATGCAGAAGACATTAAAACTAAATTTTTCTTGAAATCCGGCTTCTTTTGTGACGTGAGGATTTTCACTAGACCAATAATGACGATTTTTTCTATTGAAAATCCCTTCTCTCGAAAATTTCGATTCATCAGTCCAAATAATTTTATTTAAAAAAAGTGGATCTTCTTGAATGCGTGTCAACAACATTTCACAAAATTCTACTCTCTGTTGAGGATCTTGAGGCTTCATTGCTTGAATTTTGGTGAATTTATAATCATGCATTTTATGTCTTCGCAAGATTCTTTGAACCGATGAATATTTTATACCCACATCTTCTTCAGCACTTCTTATCGATGACTCGGGAAATGCGTGAAAATATGCTAAGACATTAATCTGGTTGTCTTCGAAAGTTACGGGTCGAGGCAAGTTTCTTGGTGCTTTTAAAGTTGATCCAAATGCATTGAAATTGTTCTGAATTCGTATAAATTTCTTGAGGTTCATTGGCGGTAGATTCGGATACATTTCATTGAACTTTCTACATGTTCTGCTGATAATTTTGTCACACTGTCCAAAAATAATAAACAAATTCATAAGAACTTCGTTTGAAGAGTTTTGTTCCATCGTTTTGAAGGTATTTGCAACTTCTGAAGTGACGAAAATGTCGATATTATTAGGAGAATGTCACAACGCTATTGTCAAATAGTAATCATGGCCTGCTTACCAAATACCGAATGGAAATACCATTCTGAAGGGACATTTTCACAAATAAATGTTCAAAAGTCCGAAACTTGACTAGTTAGGTATAGGTACGATATACATAGAAAGAAAGCAAATTTCAGCAGCTTTCCGAATTTTTAATAATATACAGGGTGTTCCATTTAAAATAATCAAATTTCAGCAACTTTTTCAAGCAAACGAAAAAACTGTATTTTTTTACCACCCTGTATTGAATTAACGGAGATTAGGCTGACGTGTGGGAAGTGTCCAAGTATCACCTAACTCCAAACCAAATTTCGATATCATAGTACTTCTTAACTAAAAGATATCGGCATTTTTAGAAGTCATGATTTTCGAAGAAAAAAATTGAAATTAATTTTTATTTCGAAAACGGTAACAGATAGGTATAGGGAAATATCAAGAAAAGTTGTCGGGCAATTGTTGAAGATTCCAAAAATAATATTATATACAGAGTGTTCCATTTGAAAAATCAAAGTTGCTACTGCTTTCTAATAGAAGCGGCAACACCGCATTGCCGAAAATATTTTAGTTGGCTAGAGAATGTCCGAATATGCCCTCCATTAAATTTTCAAAGTGATCCGTTGTCTGGTTCACCAGAAACGTCTAATGTGCCATCCACCGTGAATCAGCCTGTATATATATACTATTCTATTCTATAGATATACTATACTGCTATATCTAATAGCAAAAAAACACGAAAAAAAAACTCACGACATTAAATACACTACATTTCTGTATGTCTTCCATCGCGTTCTATGCAGATAATTGTCCTTCTTGATACATCTTTTATTGAGTTGCTGATACTCACAGGGTTTATGTTTAAAATAGAGTTTCTAATAACAGTTTCTAGGTGATTCACGTCACGAAAAGGTCTTTGTTTATAAACGATTTGTTTTAAGTAACACCACAAGAAAAAATCTAGTGGGATTAAATCTGGCGACCTAGGCAGCCATATTTGCTCCATATTTCGCCCAATAACTTTGCCCCTAAACATTTCTAATAGTTTCTCTTTGACTTGTCTTGAACTATGAATAGGAGCCCCGTCACATTGATACCACAGACTGTGTCTTATTTCAACCGGCATATTGTCCACTATATCACTGATCTCAGTATTTAGAAATTGCAAATAATCCTGAGAAGTTAAATTGTGTCTAAAAAAGAATGGTCCCATTACCTGATTATTTAAAATACCGCACCACACATTTATTTTAAATGAATATTGGTCCCGACATTCTATCACAAAATGAGGATTTTCCTGAGCCCACCACCTACAATTCTGGGAACTGAATACGCCGTTCGATGTGAAGGAAGCTTCGTCGGTCCATAGGATTTTGTAAGGAAATTTTCTGTTTAATTCTACTTCTCCTTGGTACCAGAAAGAGAAATCTAGTCGAACATCGAAATCTCTTTCCTTTAAGGTATTTATAAATTTGGGTTTGTAGGGTTTGAATTTATTTTTATGTAAAATTGCTCTTACGCTTTCTCTTTTAACGCCAGTTCTATCTACAATATTGGTAATACTTGATTTTCCCTGTTCGATAACATCCAGGCAGACAGGCAACTGAACCTCATCATTATTGCGTGATGGATTATGACGTTTTTTAAAAGTATTTTCAACTGAACCAGTCAGTTTAAATTTTTTTAAAATCCTACTTACAGTGGATTGCTGTACATGTCTACCAGGATGTCTTGCGTTAAAAATATCAGCCACTTGTCGATGCAATGTGTTTTCACCACAAATTAGCACAATTTCAATTTTTTCTTATAAAGATAACATATTATTTTAATTTTCATACATTACATTGAACTAACGGGCATTAATTTATTCAGTGACAGTGACGTTTTCTAAAACATTATGTAGTTTCATATTTTTTCACAGCCTACCTAGTTTTTTTAAATTAGTGTTGTTAGCGGAGTAGGTAAATGTAAATACTATGAGTTTTTTTCTTTTATTGAATGGGCTTCAAGAATCACGAAATGATGTTTCCTAATGTTCCGTTTTGTTCTAATTCGTATTGTGAGGCCATTTGCTCATTAAAAAACTCAAGTACTTTATAGTTTTGAAAGCCCCGTTGAAACTAGATGAACTTTGCATCAAGTTTGACAACTTTTATTTTTCAAAATTTGTTTTTAACATCAAAGAGGCTCTTAAAATATTATTATATTACAAAAAAAGAAATTCGGTGACGAGTTTAGTTAAAATAAATGATTTAGTACAGGTGTGCTTAAATTTTGATAAGTAGAAAAAGCAGGAGTGCGGAAAAATAGAGAAAATATAAAATACTTATTATGGGTTTGAAACTTGGTGTGTGGGTATAAAATTACAAAAGAAAATGTTTTTACCTTTTGATATTTTTGGATATTTTGAAGAATAATGTAATTTTTCGATGTTTCTTTTTTTAAATGTCAATTTTGACAGGTTAAGGAAATCACGTGACCTATTTTGTAGACGCCATTTGACATCATTTCTTAAGCAAAATCTACTGCCAAAATCAAATTTCACATAAAACGATAAATAAAAAAGTTTCCCATTTGATGCGGACTTTATCGGTGACACTGTATATAGAGTTACACCTCTCGAAGCGAAGCAGTAACTCGTCTTGATAATGCCATCTGAGATGATGGCGAAACGTCGACTATCGAATAGTACAGAACGGATGAACACCCGGAAGAACAACACATCATATATATATATATGTATATATATATATATATATATATATATATATATATATATATATATATATATATATATATATATATATATATGAATGAGAATTGTAGGTATTCTGTGACAGTACAGAGTCCAATGTGTAAAGCTACACGAGCATGAGCTCTTGACTATGCAATAAAAAACATGTAAATAAGTTATAATAACATTTATTAGAAAAGTAGAATAAAAAGGAGTTTGAATTTGAATAAGTGTACAGCGTATTTTTTTTAATTATCAATCAGATTTTAATATTATAATGGTCGTTGTTTGTTTATATTAAATTAATTAAAATATAATTTTCGGGGATTCATTGTAAACTTCTCGACCACTTTATTATTAAAATCTTGTAAGTTTCCATGTATAAGTTTTCGGTGCACACTCATCATGGCCAAACCATTGAGGCGATTTTCACTCATAGTGCTTCTTAGCCAGGTTTTTAGTCTCCTAAGGCTGCTAAACGATCGCTCTACCGTACACGTCGTGCATGGAAGAGCGATCAAAATTTTCAACGCTTTTTCCGTGTCGGGAAAGAAGGTTTTTGCTTCTTTTAGGATATCAACAACGGTTTGATCTGTTGAGTTTGGTTTATTATGCCAGAATTGCTGCCAAAGCTCGACTTCAATTTTTATGTTTGGTAAATTATAAAACTGAGCGATAGTTTCACAAGTTTCTGTGAGATTTTCGACTGACATCGTTTGCATTTGTGCGGGGTGTAATTTAGATAAAGCAAATGATGGAGTATTTTCTTCAGCAAAGCGTGTTTGAAGCGATGTAATAACGGAGTCCAAGTATGGTATTATTAATGATCTTTTCCAGAATTCTGAAGGGCTTTCTGCTGGGTGATTGCTTCGATGACGTTGTTTCCCAACAATGCGCGGCATTGAAGTGATATCCTCCTCCAGGCCGACTTTCTCCGCAACAACAGTAGCATCCTTTATAATTTCATCTGTGACTCTTTCGGGATTATCACGGTGGCTCTTAAGCAATTGCAAAATGCGTTTGACGTGTTGCGAGGCCTTAACCACATCCAAAGCTATGGATTGGAGTGCGTTGACAACAGGTTCTAACAAAGCAGAGTATTTAGCTATCAAAGTAATACAAAGTATAAAAGAAATTTTGAAAGCAGCCGCATGGAGTTGAAAGGCATTTTTTCGAGTAGCACTGTTTCCTTCACGCGATAAGTTTTCTAAGGCTTCCAATATAACAGGAAAATTCTCCTTAAATACTCTGATAGTTTTATGTTTCTCACTCCATCTTGTTTCGCAGAGCCTGGCAATATTAGGTACCAATTTTCTTCTCAAAACAGATTCCCGAAAAAAATCAATAATATCTTTAGTGGTTCCCATGGTGTTTCGAATTTCAGGAAGAATATTGAGGTCATTTATTACCAGATTCAGTTTATGGGACGAGCAATGAAAGAACAGTGCTTTGGTATATTTTTTGCGAAGGATCGCTTGTACTCCACCGTCTTTTCCGGACATCGTCGAACAACCGTCAAATCCAAAACCAACGCATTTATCAGCAGGATTAAGGTCTTCTTTAGTCAGAAACTCATCGATGCAATATGCAATAGATTTCGCATCCAGACCTTTCAGCTCAACAAATCCGACGAACATTTCTTGGACCTCATTGGCTTCCTCGTCAAAATATCGCAGCCCAATCGATAATTGTTCAGTACCAGAAATATCAGCTGTTTCGTCTGCTAACACACTATAAGCTTCTGCTTCTTTAACTTTTTTCACAATGTCTGCCTTAATAACATCTCCACAAATTGCGATAATTTCATTTTGAATATGAATCGATCGATAGCTTGCATTCTTTTTCCCATGCTCAATGGGTTTCTTCAAAACTAAATCTCCCGCGTCAATTCGTAGCTTGTATAAGTCCTCGAGAATACCTTCGCCATAATGTTTTCCTCTCAGAGCTAAGTCGTGCGACCCGCAAAACCTAATGCAGGAAATAATAGATGTTATAATTTTTTGGTTTTCTTCAATAATGCCTCGGGAGTATTTGTTGAGTTGTAAATCTACAGGCACACTTCCAAGAAATGATTTAGCGGCTTCCAGTGCCATCTTATGGAAGTGGGTTTCCATGTGCTTTTTGCAATGCTCGTGAATATCTTTGAACTTACAAAACGGCCTTACGATAAATGACCCTAATACGCCTATAAAAGAATTTGGATTTGGCGGGAACAATGTACAATATTTACAAAAGGCTCCTTTTTGGTGCCTGGAATAGGCCAACCATGGAGAGTACGTTTCCAACCATGAATAATTGAATTTCCTCTTCAAATGTTTAGCGTCTTCCGCAAAGTCATACGTCGCAGACGGAGACCAAGTGTTTTCAAGCAATTCTTTCCTCATTTCAGTCGATAACATTGATGCTTGTCCAATAAATTTACCGATGTCATTTTCGTTGCAGTCATTTATCGAAGAGTCGGGAACTAAGTTCGGTTCTTTAGATGTGCTAGGTCTCGCCAGGTCACCCACGGAATCATCGCTGTCACTGCTTGCTCCTTCAGGTTTCTTTCTTTTTAAAACTGCAAAATAAAATATTTGAAATAGCAACAACTTCTTCTGGTCCGCAATTCACATTGAAAGCATAAATCCCCTTCAAGACGACGGCAGGCTCGGGCCCGCGCAAGTACTAGCGTCAACGATAACGATATTTTTTATATCAACAGGCCTAGCTATTTCGAGCGGTTTAACCGCCGCGGCTATGCTCGCGCGGTCTCGGGCATCCTCGCTCGAGCACTCTAGAGCGGGCGCGACGACACGCACGCGCCGGAGTCTCAAGCATACGCGAGCCGACTGTGCCGAATCGGCACTGCCGATATTCATTCATACAATTTTCTACTTTAAGCTATGTTAATACGGTCCTATTTTCGATTGAACCATTAAATTGAGCAATTTTCCTTTTGGTTCAAACTGACGACCCTTAAGAATCGGATATCGTGCCTAGAAACGGATCTTTGCGATTTTAAACGGACGGAAAATACGAAAGCTAAACGCAAGTGATACCAAAAAACTTTCTGATGTCCATATTGATTACGTGGTCACAGCAACTATTTAGATGTGATAATAGCGCACAAAACAAACGTAAAAGCGGGCAGTGGCAGGCAACGCTAACGCACGAATAAATGACAGACAGACGATAAAACAAAAGGCGGCTGTGCGGGGGGCGCGGGCGCCACGCGGTTACATGTTGCTTTGCTTCCCCACTCCCTCTCTCCCGCTTCAACGATAGAGTAGAGCAGAGCGCATGTAGTACGGAATATTAAGAGTGGAATTGGTGAATTCATTCGAGTTTCGACGCACGGGAATGATTGTTCAAGGCTTGAACTTCAAGCAAATCAACTCAAATACTTAGGACTTTGGTTGCATTATATTTGGCAACTTTTTTAGAATCTCTAGGGGGGGGCAGCTGCCCCTCCCTGCCCCCCCTTGGCGACGCCCTTGTATGATATAATAACAATAACCAAACTAAAACTGGCAGTTTAAGATGTTTTCGACTAACCCACCTTGTATCTGAAGAAATACAATACAGCTATAAAACTTTTAATCCGATTATGTAGGTATTTTGAGTGGAAATGAGTAACCAGTGTCGTAGAGTATATGATTAAAACATTAGTTACTTTAAATAAATAAATATATTAATATTCTTAAACTGTAGGTACTGTAAACTGTATTTTTATTTTAAAAAAATTTCTTTATTTTATTCAAAAATAATAAGTTACTTGCAATTTGTAAAAGATACATTTATTTAATTAATACCTATTTTTAAATGATATAAACTACGATTACTTACAAAACTATTCAAATTCAAAATAAACAGGATCATCTTCGGAATCCGAGTCGTCTTGCAGGTTAATAATTAGCGGTTGTGTCTCTACAGTCGCATCAATCCATCAAAGAAAGATTTCGGTCAAGTACATCACTTACGGCTTTCTGCATGTCTACTTCGTTGAATTCGACCATCGTACTCTTTTTCTTGTAAACTCTAGGCATGTTGATGTGTTGCAACTGAAATAAATGAATAACTTGATATTTTTATGTGACACTTTAGAATAATAATTCTTCACGGGGTGACTTTGAACAGTACGAGTAGGCTTTGAACAGCGTTTAAAGCCTCCCCGGCACGTTTGTTCAAAGCCTCCCGATAGCACGTGTTTTTAGAAAACAGTTCGTACTATTTTGTTTGTGAGAATATTCGAATGCAATGATGTTTTGAACTTACCTTAAAAATATAATGATAACGTCAAACTGCACTAAAATGAAGTACCACTACAATATTTTTTTCAATATTTATTTTAAGGATGATCAAAATAAACAAGGAATATACTGAAAATGTTATTCACCTAACAATAAACCAATGCCTTGTAGAAAGTTGGGTTTACTAACGACAGATGAAGGGAACACTGTTGCCAATATATTCTACCTTCAGTAATACCAACTAACAATTGCATTAAGAAAATAATAAGACTGTTCAAAGCCTCCTCGTGTTCAAACCATCCACCTTCTCCCCTACTCTAACTTGGCCGATGATTTCTGACCGCTAAATATCTATAATGCAATTATTAGGTCCACTCTGTATACAAATTTATTATAGCTAACTCCTTCCCAAAATCATAGAATGGTTAGTACACAACATGTATAAATAACTCACCGCTGCCTTTTTCCTGCTCGTCCCCTATTTTAAAACTTTTGCACTACACTGCTCGATTTTCGCTTCAGAATAAAAGACTACCCAAAATCACGCTAACTGCCTGTTGTCAAGAATAAAAAAATTAGATTCCACCCAGGAAAACTATCTCTCAAAACAAAATATACCGCCCTTGATTGACCGTTAAGAGAACCCTTCAAACTCCCAAGTTTTCGAACCTCCTCAAAATTAACGCACACCTACTTCATAAAACAAAGACTTTCGCACCACTCCCAGACTGCTACCTTAAGCGAGGAGCTCCCAGAACCCTCTGTCTTTTCTCCTTTCAAAAAGCCAGCAAAATCAAATCACGAGTCTCTCGCCCCTCGCGTTTCTCAAACCGTTATTTCTTCATCGTTGCCCCCGTACGACGTAGGTCCTTAAAAACATCTTTCGATGAGTTCTCAAAACTTTCAATTCATGGGAAATTGATATGCCCTTATCGAGTTACGTGATAATTATCTCTGACTGGGCATCTTTTCAAGCCGATGAATAGTGTTTATCTTAACACTCTCGGTCCCTTGGCCATAATTTAACGTTTTATGAGAGACAGTTACGGCGTTTAAAAATAATCTGAATTGAAGAAATCTGTCTAGTTCCGAATTTAGAATTTATATTACCATACATAGCTTTCGCTAGGTATTACATCACTCTCCCCTACGAAAAAGTTCTGGGCATACACAATGCCATAACTTTTACAACTAACTTATTCTAAACAATCACAACATATAGTGACACGCACGAATCAAATAGACAAATATAGTTTAGTCAGCGCAACTGACTTCCTTCAAATAAAGCAAGGATAATCAACAAAAACACAAGAAAAATATCAGTTCTGAAAATGTTCTATGCCTATGGCTACCCCTGTACAAGACTTTCAAACTGTCGCGTACATACGAGTCGCTCCCTTTCTCGCACTGCACTCGCGATCACACGTATAGGTTCACGCACTCTACGTGGGGTTGACCACGTACTCGATGACTGTTGGCTGCTGCGGGAGTAACCTATTCCAATAGCCCGGAAACTCCAGGACTTCTAAAGTCTGTTGACGCTGCTCCTGTTCCCGCGGCTGCAACTACGGTCAGGGTTACAAATAGTTTCTAGGTTGATCGCGTTCAATGAGGACTCCGTGGCAATAGTTTCTCGCCTTGTTAATTTGAAGTTCGGTACGGTTAACCCGTTACTTTTGCGTTTCGGGGCACACGGTAATGTCTTTTGCCGGGGCCGAGGGATTATTAACCTTAGATTTTTCCGTCCAATGGGCGAAACTGCTCATCCGGGGGTATATGATGAAAGGGGGTGTCTGTTCCAATTCGTGGTCCTTCTCGGGCGCCTCTGGGTCGGCTTGCTTTGCTGCCTTGGCTGCCTGGCTTCGGTGAAAGACCCACACTGTTGGGGTGTTCCAAAAACTGGCTAGTATCATCACGCCACATCCTAGCGTCTGGTACAAATGGAAACCATTCAACACGTTCGCGGACACGATGAAAAAATCTTGATTTCTATAAACGCACAATGATTTTGAAGTACTGAGAAAAAACAACCGAATTTCAAAAATAGCTATAGGTTTCAGACATTTCGGTTAGTGATTTCTGACTCATAAAATATCAAACGGTGTTCACCGCCTTGTCCCAGTCCAACAAAAAAATCTCCGCTAGGGACAACGGCGGCAAATACCGTCATAAAAAAACACAATAAATCAGAATCGTGATAATTTATTCAGTGATTTATCAACAAAAACATTACTGACAACTGGGAAATTTCTTCTTATGATATTCTTCGAAACATGGATCAACGCATAAGGTAGGTTTTTCCAGACAAGTTTTGCACAGAAACATAGTTTCCTTTCGTTTTTTCTGCGAGAGACAGTGTTTGCATCTCATATGATGACTCTTGGTTGGATCTTTAGTATTCGGTATTTTGCCTGGAAAATGCATGATTTCATTTCGTTGGGTTTCTGGTTCAGGTGGCTGATCAATTTTCTTTCTTTTCCCTCCACGTATGGGACCAGACCGTACTATAGTTCTGCCATCTTTTATGGTCTGCGATAATCCGAGATAATACTTTATCAAATCCTCTCGAAATGCAAGAAACGTTTTTTCTTGTCAAACATGAATGTAATATGCGTTCCACAGTGTTATATCTAATAAGTGGAACATGACTTTCTTATACCACCTGATGCTTTTTCTCGGAGAAGAATAGTAGGAAATCATCTGATCATTTCGGTCTATACCTGACATGTTGATATTATATTGAGAAATATCTTCGGGTTTTATTTTATCTTTTCCGTATCTGTTTTGAACTGTCACCAATTTAGGGTGATATTTAGTAGTTATACATAAACGTCCCGCTTATCTTTCCATTTTGACACGTAAACATTTTTGCACCTCTTCCATACATGTTGCTCTTTTTTCAATTTGACGTTCATGATCATTGCTGGATTACCTTTTCGGTTTCGTCTCAAAGTACCTGTTGTGTGGGTTTTTCGTTTCAGGAGCTTTTTAGATAGATCGAGGCTATTATAATAATTATCCATAAAGATATGGTGTCCTCGATCAAGAAATGGTTCCAATAATGAAAATACCAACGATTCAGTTTTTGAAACTGTTTGAGTTTCTTCACTTTTTCCTGAATATATTTTTAGATTCAGCACGTAGCCATCAGTAGTGCAGACAGAATAAAACTTCACTCCGTATCTGGCTCGTTTACCTTTTATATACTGCCTAAAGGCTAATCTTCCACGAAAAAGCATGAGAGATTCATCTAAGGAAAGGTTTTGTGACGGAAAGTATGCATTCCTAAAATTGAATAGTAATTTGTCCATGAGAGGTCTTACTTTTTTCAATTTATCGGGTCTATCATCAAAGGAATCGTAGCCGTAAGAACAACAAAAACATCTGAGGATTTCTTCGAATCTTCTGCCGGAAAGAGAGGTATGAAAAATAGGATTATAATACACAGGATCCATGGAAAATATTTTTCGAATCGATGGATACTTCACCTGACCCTGTAATATACATAACGCAAGAAACTGTTTGATTTCTTCTGCAGACATTTTTTTCACATTTGCATGTCTAGCAAATTTTGTATGTGGGCGGTTAGATGTCCTGAGGATGTCAGCATACTTGTTCGTCGAATTGGTGATCATATTCATCACATCTGTATCCCAAAATTTCTCGAAACATTCCACAGCGGTCGGGGGTGAAGTTTGGAATTCAATCTGGAGACCGGCAGTATTGTGATCGAAGCTAAAGTCTGGAATATCATCTATGTCACTTTTCCATTCGTCTTCACTCGATTCCTCATCTCGAGCATTATCACTGACTTCCTGAAATAATTCAGGTTGAGAATCATCCATCTCATTCTCATCTTCTGTACTGCTATCGGAACTTTCGAGAGCGGAAAAATCTGGATCATCCACATCGTCATCGCAACTGAATGGGTCTGATGCCGTACCTTCGGATTCACCGGTTGAAACTTCTTCCATAAGCTGTTTCAGCCTGTGCTCTTCTTTCGGATCCATTTTACTTGAATGAAAAATCACATTTCAGAAAAATTACAGTTTTAGTATTCTTTTCTGTATTATGCTATTATATTGAATTGATCAAATTGGTTTTACACTCAGCAGCGAATATTTCAGGTTAGGTTCATTTCTACATATACCATAAAATATTAATTTTTATATCTAACCTGCGAATGAATACAATAAAGATACTCACCACGATGTAAAACACAAACATTTGGTTCCTTTAAACTGAATTTGCTAATTATATAAAACGAAAACACAACTATTTTATGAACACGTGCTATGTAATAACACTTGTGAAATATAGGTTAGGATTTTCCGGCATTACTACTTCAACTGGGACATTTTTGGTATTTTTTTTATTTCTAGTGGGACACTAAGATCGTAGGTATATAATATCTCATGCAATTTCAGCGTAAAACCCCGTCTTGTCCAGTAGGAGGTTTCTATATTGAGACGGCATAAGCCGCTTTGTCCATGCACTTGGCGCGGCATATACCGCTTTGTCCGCGAACGTGTTAACATTACTCCCAGGATATACTTAACCACACGGAATATTGCGTAGAACCCCATCAATCCGCTCATAAATATTCCTATGTTGGTGAACCAACCCCAAATCTGGTGTAGGGTATTGTGTGCTAGTTTCTCCATCTCCTCCATGTTAAAAAGGTTCACGGTGGAAAATTCTTGGCCTGCCGTTTTTAGGCCGGCAACTCGTCGTACTATAATGTTTTCAACTGCTTCTCGCTCGTTTCCAAAGGTCATAATTCTTTGGGCACTCTTGATTTCTTCCTGAGTATATATTCCAAGTGCTCCAACTGGTTGGATTGGGCTAAATGTTAATTTGGTTTCGACTTCAGGTGACAACTCTTCGGGTGCATGTTTTTCAATTGGATGCGGGCTTAGGCCTATCCATCGATTATCTATAAAGTATAATGGAGGTAATAGTCCATTGCAATCCACTTCTTCTGCAACATTCTGGATAATTCTGGTGACTGGGGCCATGAACTTGGTCTCATTATTTACTACAATGGGGAGTTCGTTATAGCATTTATCTGTCCTTAATATTTCAACAGATTTAGGTATGCATCGCATGATGTAAAGAACGTCGCCAAGTACGCGTGCTACATACCCTCCGCTTTCTTTTACTAGTTGGCTTAGTGTACTGGGTGCTAATGGGGCGACAATTAGTCTAGTCTTCAGTATTTCTCGTTGGGCGATACATCTCCGATGGACGGTGTCCGTATACAACTGGTCCAATTTTCTGTTATAAGCCTGTTCGACATACAAAAATTTGCTGTTCACATAAGCCATCAGGTCTGCGTTATGCGGTAATATCTTAACCTTTGAGTTCAACCTCATGTCTTGGGCGGACCCTTCTAAAACCATTATTCATGGGATTTCAGTCTGCCAGAGTTCTAATTGACAAACATTGATTTTCTTTACCAACGTTACGGCAAAGACTTTCGCCTTGGTTTCGACTACTATCAATTGCTCAGTAGTGATCTTATTCGTTATTTTTTTTTGCAGGACCTGCGTGAAGCAAGCTGAACTTCTCTTCACATAGTCGTTCTGAATTTGTGTCCCAAGTGGCTTCGCCGATGCTAGGATCAAAACAGTACCCCTTTAGATATGGGCATACTACATTTCCTGTAAGAACTAATTCATTGTCGTCTAGTTTCACTTTTGCCTCGAAGTCCGTCATAGTTATTTTCACGGTGGCTATTATAATTACTGCGTTCCACGTCTGTCCATTTTCATAAGTTGTTCCTTGACAGGTTCCATCCGGTTGTACGATTCCTTCCAACGTTAGCGAAGCGATAGTTGTTCCGTTCGTTGTTAGGTCTCCAATTTTCTGGTGATGGATGTTGATGGATCGGTATCGGTGTGCACTGCGGCATTCTTCTGCGCCTAGTCGGTTTACGTAACTTAAGATTCCCCCGGCCACAATGGAACTATGGCTGTGCATTCCGCAATGCATAATAACTCGCGTGATCTCGATCAGACATGTCCACGCGTGTTGCAATTCAACTTCGTCTTTCTGAATAATTTGCACGGTACCCGTTTCACTTCGATAAGTTGTCTGTGGTTCCGGACACTCTGCGACGTCGCGAAGAGATATCGCTGATATCTCGGCTGCTTTGTCGTCACAGTCAAATGCAATTAGAGGCTTCACCTGGGTGATGAAACGGGGCATTAATAAGGGTACTCCCAGGATGATGGTGTTGACCTTGGACGTGACCATCTTGTCGTTGTCCTTTTCTCCGTCGGTGTAGATTATTAGCCTTACTAACTAAGGCTCCGTCTGGAACTGTGTCTATCCCATAAAAGAACATTTGAGTGCAAGTTAACTAAAACATGGCAGTTATTTCTGTTGAATAATAAATACTGCAACACATAAAATAAAAAATAAAATTGTAGATTATATGTGCAACAACATCATAACAAGAAAAAATTAATCGACTTCAATTTCTATTTTGTGTAGCTCATAGACAATGTCGCTTAGTATACTTACGTTTTCTAATCTTTCCTTACTATTTTAACAAAATGATTATTTCCATTTAAACGTTATAATTTCCCTTTCTATTCCCTTTTGGCGAAGGCACCCTACTTACAAACAACTAAGCTCTATTCTATTAAGCAAATCCTTTATAGTACACAGTTTGATATATTGAAAATAGAGTAACGTTCCCATGAACTTTTATATACGACACAGTTATTCCCTAACTATACATTCGGTTATATACATGAGTATAAACTTACTCTGTGAAGATAAACTCTCATAAATGTAGTGATAGTTTGACACAAAGCTTGTTTGGACAAAACAACTCAAAAAATTATATTTCTGGATCTAAATCCTTCCAAATAAAATTCTGTCCAAGTAAAATTTCGAAATTTGAAGTCTAGAGTAAACTCTCTTTACTCTTCAGTGGTACATATATGGCCCGGTGTGTCGGCGCTGCTAGTCGGTAATGGGATACCAAGTAACTTCGAAATCTATGGGGAGTTCTTTTGTTTGTAATATCCCCTATTTTTCATACTCCAGTACCTGTTACGGCCGGTACTATGCCCTTAGATCATATACTCCTTTAGGTGCTACTTGCTAGGTAAACATCTGTATGGCAGCCCTTTCAAAGGGAGCTCTAAATTGAAATATGGGGAAAATAAAAGAAAGGTAAAAAAAATAGATGTCTTAAAAAAAAGATTTAGTGAAATCATTAGAGTTTGTGAACTCCGAGTCTTGCGTAACTTATACTGAAAGAATCGTCGTTGCGGTTGCGCTTGTTGTTAACGGAGCGATGGGGAAAAGTTAACTGAATATTCAACAGTAACAAAGTAATCGAGTGGTATAACTGGAGAAGATTAAAAAAATTAAGGGAAAGTTCCATATCCCAAAAAAAAAGAATGAGTTACACCCACGATCCGAGGAAAAATGGTTAAAATATAATTGATGTAAAAGGGAGGAAAATATCCTTCATTATGTTGTTTCCTCCGAAAATCGTTTAACGTGCCTCGAGATAACCGATGGTTGATCGTTCACCCCGGTAAAGAAATGGGTAAGGAATGGGGTAGACCCAAAGTTTTCGATCACCTTTTACGAGACACTTTCCTTCCCCGCCTATGTATAAGATGGAATTTTAGGCCGAAAAGGGGGTTGTTTCCTTTTAAGGGGGATTCTTACCCCCTTCGGACGACAACCTTGACCGGGCGGAGTATTCTACGCCCCCCCGCAGGGCGAGCTGAATTCAAAATTCATATTTCATGGAGTATATCGGTCTGGTAGACGTCTAGGTCTCGTGGACCGACGTAAGACCGGTGCTTCCTCCGCCTCTTCTTCCTCCGACTCCTCTGTTTCCTCTTCGCTACTCTCTTCTACCTGCTCTCCCCATGCTATCGGAATATACCGTGGTAACAAAGCCGGTGTCCAGGTAGGTTTTTTTTGGTTTCCTTTCTGTGTTCTCTTCGAATTCATCTTTACTTTCCGTTTCACTATTTCCCTCGGGTTCCAAATTTTCTTCGCGGTGCTTCTGTTTATTCTTCTTGGCTTGTTGCTTTCTGCCTTCATCTTCTTCTTCCTTTAGTCTCGGAACATATTTCTTCATCCTGTTTACTTGTACTACCTGTTCTTCTCTTCCTTCATATTTTCTCAGCCTACAAGTGACTGGCGTGACCATTTCCAAAATTCTATACGGACCTAGCCATTTTTCTGCCAATTTCTTCGAAAGGCCCCGTTTAACTGTCATTGCTTGTATTAATACTTCGTCTCCAACCTTGAAGGTGTGTTCCTTCGTTTTCCTATTAAATCTTTCATTCCTGGCCTCTTTCGCTTTTTCCGTATTAGCGTAGACTCTCTTATAGACTTGTTGCAGCCTTTCCAACAATTCTGACGCATAATCCTCGTCATAATTATATCTCATTCGCCCTGAGTTTATAAAACTATCAATAGGTAGAGTTTGTTCCCTTCCGTGCAACAAAAAGAATGGGGTGTATCCTGTGGTGCTGTGTGGTAGTCCTATATACGCCATCAAGACAAAGGGGACCCAGTCGTCCCAATCTCTCTGGTCTCTCTTCAGGTAATATGAGAGCATATCCTTTAGTACCCTATGCATCCGTTCGATCTGCCCATTGGTTGTTGGTGCGTAGCTGGCCGTTTGTATCTTCTCAATTGCCAATAGTTTGCACACTTCCTTGAATGTTGCTGACATAAAGTTTGACCCGCGGTCAGTGAGAAGTCTCTTCGGGGTTCTGTGTCTTGTGATTACATTTTCTACGAAGGCCCTCGCTACGGTATCAGCCTTTTGGTCCGGGATAGGTAAGGCTTCCACGTATTTGGTGAAATAGTCTTGGAAGGTTAATAGATAGTGGTTTCCTCGGTTGGATGTTACCAGTGGTACTACTATGTCCATGGATGTTAGCTCCCATGGTTCCGAAGTTGGTGTGAAATGTTGCAGGGGGACCTTTTTCCGTGGCGTAGACTTTCTCCGATTGCACGCGTCACAGCTGGTGCAGTAATTGTTAACGTCTGTCCTCATATTCGGCCAGTAAAATCTTTTTTGGATGTTCAGTAGCGTTTTCTGTTGTCCTGGGTGTGCGGCTAGCGGAGAATCATGGAAATCTTCCAATACCTTCCTTACAAATTTTCTCGGTATAATTAGCTTGTCTGCGTCCCCTTCGATTCGGAAGATCAATCCGTCCGAGGCAACGTAGTACGGGGAGTTTTCCTCCTCCAGTGCGTGTTGTTTCAATGCCTCCTGACAGTACTCGTCGCTATCTTGAGCCTTTTTTAACGCCTCTCGATCCCATTCCGGTTCCAACTGTTCTTCATCGTTCTTCACCACGTTTATGGCTTCCACTTGTTCAGCGAACAAGTGGCGAACTTTTGTCCAGTCCAGCTTATCCAGTCCGCATCCTATCTTTGGCATGGCTAAATATTTGTCATCATTCTTCTCGCAGCACTCCTTCAGTTGTCGCAAAGCATTCCATAAAGTTCGGTATGAGGGTTTTTCCCAATATTTATCCTTAGTTACCATGTAATAGAGATTTCGCTCAGGGAGTCGTAGCTCTGCTACTTCTCTAACTTCTTTTCCTTGTTGAGTCAATACATCGACAGCTCCGTAGATTTCTTTGAACTGTCGTGCGATTCCAGCTCCCATGGCGAAGTCTTTTGATACACAGTGAGCGAAAGCGCACTCTTCAGGTGCTGAAAATAAATTTCCTTTTCGGATAGTTAATTTCTTCATAGTTGGCAACTGATGTATTTTCCGATACTCATCGTATTCTTCAAACTCAATATCGATATAATGGTCTCCTTTATCGTACATTCGACTCAGAGCATCCGCATTTCCGTGCAGTCTCCCCTTTCGATGAACTATGGTGAAGTCGTATTCACCTAAAGTGAGAGCCCATCTGGCCAATCTAGAACCAGGGTCCTTTAATGTAAGTAGCCATTTGAGTGGTCTGTGGTCAGTTATAATAGTAAATTTATTTCCGTATAAGTAACATCTGAACGTTTGAATTCCAAATATCACCCCTAAAAGTTCTTTTTCCGTTGTGGAATAATTTAGTTCCGCTTTCTTAAAACTTCGAATGGCATATGCTACTGGTCTTTCATATCCCTCTCGTATTTGACTAAGAACCGCTCCGACTCCTGATCCTGATGCATCTGCCGCGACTATAAATGGTTTGGAGAAGTCTGAAAATATTAGTATCATTTCCGAGGTAAGGGTTTCTTTAATTTTCTCCATGGCCTGTAATACTCCTGTGGTGATTTCAAATTTGATTTCCTTCTTCGTGAGGTTGGTCAACGGAGCCATTAATTCTGCCGCATTAGGTATGAATCTCCTATACCAGTTTATCAATCCTAAAAATGACCTTACTCCCTTCACGTTTTTTGGTACTGGGAATTTATGAATCGCCTCGATTTTCTCGGGGTCGGGTAGTACTCCTGTTTGCGTTAAAATGTGGCCTAAATACTTTACTTCCTTGAGTAGAAAGTTGCACTTTGTCGGCTTCAACTTCATGCCTGCTTCTCGTAATCGTTCGAAAACCTTCCTGAGTCTACTTTCCATTTTCCAAAAATCCACAAGAAGTCAGTAGGCGAGATTCTCACAGCTCTCACTGGACTTTTCTCGTTGATGTCAATCAAAGCAATGGATTCCAAACCATCACTGGTTTTTTGAAAGGTGGTTAAGGGAATGGTACCACTTGCTGCAATATCCTTGGCTGTAGGAACGTTTTGCAACCTCGCAATTCTTGCCTCTGAACGGGCAGAAGTTACTGGCGTTATGCACTGCAGCCCGCCAACAGCGTGAAATGTGTTGGCTCCATCAAGCGTATCAACGTTAACATCAGCATTATCTAATACGAATTGGCTGAACGAATTTCGAAGCACAACTTTGGGAGCTTCTTGTATGCTGGATGACTGAAACAGCCTTACTTCTTTATAAGAACAAGAAAAACCAAGGCTCGATAGCATTTCCACCAGATCTTTGGACCCATACTTCTTATGAAATGTCACGCCAACAGTAAGAAGAAGAGGAGAAATGAAGGACCTTGGTCTAGTGGCATGAATTATTGAGTGAGCGATAGCAATTACTTTTTTGTACCCTTAACATGCAATTTGGGTTCTGGATTCTTTGGCTTTGGATTAATAATTCCATTCAGAAGGACCCCGAGTGTTTCTGGATTGTCTTTCTCAATGTCTTTCAGAAATTCATCCACTTTTGGGTATGTATCTGTGGTATAAATCACTGACCTGATATCTTCTCGGATGATGGCAGCAGCAGCTTGCACAATACGCCTACGCTCTTTTTTCTCGTTAGACTCCTTGGCCTGGTACCAACTATCAGTAATTATTTTGTATCCAGTGTTACGAAAACATATAACACCTTGCTTAGTTCCTCCTCCACTCGTGAGTATGATATCCTCTCCGTACTTTCTTATCAGCCTGGTTTTTAACGCTGCGTAAGTTGGGATGTAGCCTTGGAAATTTTTAAAAATTTCTGTTAATGTGAATTGGCATTGATCTTCATTGTCTTCAATATATTTGCAAACATAATCAAATGCCTGGGACACTTCGTCATCTTAAGGTCGGCCTCGTGGATAATCGGTTGTAGTCGACCTTTTTTTCAAAAACGTTTTACCACAGGAGGCGTGGTACCTTGCCTCTGCTGCAACAAGATCATGTTCTAGACTAATCCTCCGTAGCACCTGTTCATCCTGTCTCACTTCAGCTGCACGTACGAGGGAATCTTTGAACTGGATGGTTGTCACGCAACTGACTTCTTCGCGTCTATTTTTAGGCTTCTTGCATTCTCTGTCTATGAATTCCTGTGACGCATCACCTCCACAAATAACACATTTATTCTTAAAATCGAACTCTGAGACCCGTTGTGCGCGGCTGGATGTTGATTGCCCTTGAGTTTTTTTCTGCTTTGAATATACTTTCCCGCACCTTTCATGAACTGTGACTTGTTTTAGGTGTTGAAATAGAAGGTGCTTGTCATCCTTATTTAATTTGCTTAATTTGATAAATGTTTCTATTCCACGCTCACGCACTGTGGTACAAGCCTCCAAAGATAGAGCTCTGTCACAAATGAAACAATTTTCACTCATTTTGAATAGTTTTTGTAAAAGTACAATAAATACAAACACTGCTCCGTTATAATTATAACGATAAAAAAAACTGTATTTAACGCGCAAGGAATCACCGAACTGTGTACACTTTGGAAGTTAAAATACTACTGAGAATTAAGAACCTAGGACAACAACCCCTCCACACTTTAAACACAATAGGCAGGCCGAAAGGGTAGGTCCCTCAGGTAGAAGAATCACCCCAGCCCGACGTAATGCTACGTCCCTTCTCAACTCACAAAAATTTCCATTACATTTTTTTTCTCCTATAAAACTATAACTCGTATTTACCCTCACGTCAAGTTGTCTATTCATTAATTAGGTGCGGTTCTGAATGTAAATAAATATAAATAGCGTTGACATATAACTTATATATAAATTTTGTTACTCTTCCAGATGTGACATATTTTTCATTGTCGTTTATTTCAGTGTTTAAAATTGACCATTTTCAAAATTTTAGGGGTCTATTTAAATGGAAATTAGATTTTCTACAACTTTTATTCCATGAGTATTATTAATTAGGGAAGCAGATTAGAAGATAGCTGATGCTGAACCGCCAAGAAATGGCAGCTTACACTAAAATGGGGAAAATCGCCAATATTGAACAATCGATTGCGGCCAAACCGCTGAACCGATTTTAATGTTTGTGGTACTCTTCGACGAAGAATTCAATGCTTTTCAATTTTGAATAGCATAAAATTTTCTGTACAACAGATGGTTTTCGAGTTATTTGTGGAAAACTGAAAAAAGTCCGAAAATTTCGAGGTTTTTTGGCTCTGAAAAGTTAAGCTCACCTCCTGGGATGGTGCAAACTCCGATTACATGTATTTAGGACCAAAATAAGATATTAAAACGATTTCCGACTTACCGCGATTTAATTATCACAAACCCCCCTATTTTGAGCTAATTTTCCTGGCCTAAAACGGCATTTCTGGCACTTTGTAGAGGTCGGATATGAAAATGCCAGCCGGTTTTCCCGGGCGAAAAAATGGGCTGGAAAACCTCATATGGTACACGAGTGAAAACTCTTGGATCGTGGGGTCCGAACTTCAAATAAGAACGCTGTAATAACGCCAGAAGTTTTGGAGGTCGGAAAAGCCTCGCCAGAAGTGACCGAAAGTGCCGGAAAATTCGTCCGAAAAACCCGATATGGTACACGAGTGAAACCTTATGGAACGTGAGGCCGGACTCTCAACTAGTAGCGGTGTAATAGCGCCAGAAGTTTTGCAGGTCGGGAAACCCTCGCCAGAAGCGACTGAAAGTGCCGGAAAATTCATCCGAAAAACCTCATGTGGTACACGCGTCAAACTTTTTTACTTGACTTTTGGGGTCTTAACTAAGAGTGGTGCAATAACGCCAGAAGTTTTGCAGGTCGGAAAACCTCCGAAAAAAAATAAGGAAAATCGACGTACTTGTGAAAATGAAAATTTTTCGCTTTCGGCTCAAATGAACATTATTTTTGTTGGTTTCATTGAAACTATCTGTTTGCGCTACCCAAAATTTAAAAAAAATCATTAGAAAACGATGAAAACTCGCTGAAATAGAATCTTTTTTTTTCGCGCGCGTGATTTCATGCCGCTTACTCATTTTCGGCCGGTTCGCGCCGCCACCGCCAACTCCGCCGCCGCGAAAATGGGCTTCTAATTTTTTTTTTGTAAATTTATTTACAGCGCTGATTGTTAACCGATTTTCATGAACTTTTTTTTTAAATGTCTGGGAACAGTAGTACCTTTGCGAAAAGTAATTCAGTAATGTTTATCGGCTCATGGTGCCCCATGAAACTTAGAAGAACGTTGGGGTAAGATGATGCTCGCTTCTCAGAAATGCGTTCGCTCATTTAACGCGCCCATTTCATTTTTAATTCATTCCGACTTTTTTTTGCGATTTGAGCTGTATAAACAATATATATAATTAAAGAAGATTTATTAACATAGAAATTGTGAATAATGTAGATTTAACACTCATAATTAGATATAATTTTTCATTCAAATATCGTAATCATCCCCCTCGTCTTCCAAATCATCATCGCTTTCGTCAGTGTCGCTCTCTTCGCGTAATTGATTATTTTCGCTAATCATCTCCTCATCTTCACATACAGGTGGCTCATCTAGAAAACACCAATAAATAAATTGATAAATCTGTCGTTAATCGATAAATCAAAATACAAAATGAAATCGTGTACCCCCATTTTCTGCGACTTCATTTAAGCCGCGGTCAGACTATGCTGTTTAGCAGCCGCTACTAACCAGCCGCTGGTAAATATCGCCATCAGCCAGCGGATCTGAGGGGTTCACATTTAAGGTAACTAGCCGCTAGTACAGTTGATGTTGGTGACTTGAAAACATCGTGTGTGGTGTGTTGTGTGCATCATGTCATCTATTGGTGTGAGTCGTGAAGTTCTGAGACGTGTGTTAAATATTGGAATAAAAGAGTTGTGTGAACAGATGTTGAAACGGAAGAAAAGGCGATGGTGGGTTAGATCCTGGATATTAAGAAGAAACGATCTGGGGGCATCAGCAAGACTTTTTAAGGAACTAGAATTGGAAGATCCGTCATCTTATGCAAACATTTTAAGAATGTCAGTTCCAAAATTTAAAGAGCTATTAGAGTTAGTCACTCCGCTTATCCAGAAAAAAGACACCAAATTCCGTCAGGCTATTCCAAGTAAAACAAAACTAGAAATAACTTTACGTTATCTAGCAACTGGAGACAGTTACAAGTCTTTGGCCTACCTGTTTAGAGTTCCTCATAACTCAATTTCAGTGTTCGTTCCAGAAGTGTTGAGCAGCATTTACGAGGTTTTACAGCAGTTTATCAAGGTACAGTAGTAGGTACATTATTTACTCCTATTTGTATATGTAGTTAGCTTATCAAATAGAAAATAATTGACCTTTTCTGAAAAAACGAGCAAGGGATATTTTCTTACAGGAGAGTTAGGAGGCCTAGGACAAGAATTTATAAGCACATTTTACTTTTAACAATAATGTAGTTTATTAATCTTCTTCACTTTGTGTATAACAATTAATTTTGTTATGTAAAACAAACTGGAAATATTTTAGTTTCTGGAAAGTCAGTTATTAAAATCGGCAAGGTGGGTCCCAGCATCACAGATTCCAACCATGGCTTGGGATACAATGTCCAAACCTCCAATGTCGTCTTGGTTGGATATACCTGGTGTTTGGCCAGAGCTGTTGTGACTGAATGGTGACATCTGAGAAAAAGAGCTACCGCTGTACGGTGACATCAGGGGATGTGGGGTCGAACAAGAGCTACCGCTGCTGTATGGTGACTGCAAGCGCTGCTGCATCGAACACTGTCCTTGCTCATTATCCAAACAGAGCAAGCGTTCTGTTGTGATAAGGGTGTTAATCTTGCTTTGTAGGGCGATGAAATTTCTTAATGGCATCTCCCTTAATTGGCTAGCAATATACTTGCCATATTTGTCGAATTGATCTTCGTTTTCAGCAACTAATTTACCTATATCATGCAACTTATCCACTGACTTTTCAAAACGTGTTTGAGGTTTCTTACTACCAGAAGTTGTTTTAACATGATTCAAGTGACGAGATGGGGGTAGCATTTTTTCAGATCTTTTTGCTGCTTTATTACCTGATGCAGAAGGCGTTGAATACTTATTTCTTTTTGAAGGGCTTGGAGTGTTAATCTTGACAGAGGTGATTGCTTCGGTGTCCTCAGATGGATAGTCGTAGTCCTCATTTTGCATTGCCATCTCCGTAATGTGGTCCTAAAAAATAAAAAAATTGAAAAAAAGTAGGATAAGAAAATAACAATTTAACTTATAACAATTAAATATACACTTCCAGACGGTAAAATTATTATAAATTAATTTTATATATTAATATAATATATAATATAATATATAATATAATTTTTTTATATTAATATAAATTAATATAAATTTTTTACAGAGTGTTCCGTAAGTAAGAACCTCGTACACAAAATTCGTAATGTGTTTCGTTGGGTCAAAATAAGCAAAAAAGTTCATATTGACAAAACTTTGATCTCGCGTGTTTTCCCGTCTTTCGGTCTCTCCAGATTTTGTACAAAAAAATACGAAAGTCTGTAACGATTGTTCAAAATCTTTACAGGCCGACAGACGCGAGAAGCGAGATAGAACTTTTGTCCATATCAACGTTTTTGCTTATTTTGACCCAGACAACCAAACTACGAAAGTTTTGGTACTTTTACGGAACCCCCTGTACATTTAAGAAAATTACAATTGTTACTTTTGTACGTTCTATTTCAGGTACCTGATAGAATAGCTGAATGGAAACAAATTCAAAAGTCGTTTGAATGTAAGTGGAACTTTCCTGATTGCTGTGGGGCACTGGACGGAAAACATATCAGAATTCAACGACCTCCAAACAGCACTTCTCTATTTTATAACTACAAGGGGACATATAGTATTGTTTTATTTGCCATGGTGGATGCAGAATACTGCTTCAGATATATTGACGTTGGATGTGATGGCCGATCTAATGATAGTACCATTTACAACAATTCCACTTTGAAAATTGCTCTTGAGAGAAACCTTTTAAACTGGCCTATAGGAGGACTTTGCGTTGCCGATGATGCATTTTGTCTCACGTCTTACATGTTGAAACCATATTCACATAGAGGTATCTCTGTGGAAGAGCAAATTTTCAATTACAGACTATCTCGAGCTAGGCGTGTTGCTGAAAACGCCTTTGGTATCTTGGCCAGCCGTTTCCGCATATTCAGCAGACCTATTCCGTTGGACGTGGGTACAGTGGAAATTCTTGTAAAAGTAAGTTGTGGTCTGCACAACTGGTTAAGAATGACATCATCACAGACGTATATGACCCCGGGATCAGTTGATGAAGAGGACTTGATGACAGGAGTTATAAACCCAGGTGAATAGCGCCAAGACCCTAACACTATGTCTCCATTACAAAGACTGTATGCATCCAACAACTACAAACAAGAAGGAAATGACGTGCGAGAGTGGTTTACCCAGGAGTTTACAACAACCTTGGCTGTTCCTTGGCAAATGAAATCTATCGGACATGAATGTACTGAAAGCGACTAATTTGCCCAAGAACTATCTGATACATACACGAAGAAATGTTTGTTAGTAGATGAACAACGTATGTTCTGGCTCACCGGGAGTGGGGGTAACCTATCAGCGTCATCGAAATCGACGCAGGATGGAACGAGTATAGTAGCGATTTTAGCGTGGAACTCCGCCCCTCGGCCCCCTTGGTACTCCACCTAACCTATCAGCTCCCTCGGCCCCTTCAGTCACGTGATTTTAAATAAAAAAAGTTTATAGTTATGAGATTCGAACCTGGGTCGTCCGCGCCGTAGACATTGTCCTTAGCCTCTACACCATCGTAAGATATTGAAGTTAACTGCGAATGTTGGGTATTTATAGCGTTAGTTTTGTCAGGACCGAAATTGACTCATTCATTATACTTGACAGCATTTTTATTTTTGATTTCCGTAGAATGTAATCGTCATTATCATATTGAAGATAGGAAAATATACTTAGATTTGGTAAATAATTAATATTTCATGTAAAGATGTGTATGTGTGTGTAAGAGCGAGAGGCGCGTGTGACGTAATCGATGCAAAGAGAGATGGAGATTGAGGTTTTACCGGTTGCTAGTGCAAGCAGGTGTTGCCAGTTGTACAATAAATCAATGTTTATGGAGTAATGTAGCGTTGCCGATTTGAAAATTAAGTTATAGAACACACAGAGTCATCTATGAGTCACTAGCTGAACTATCAATTGGTTGAAGAAGGACACTGTAGACACTAGACTCATAAGACTGCATCTGTCAAATGTCAATACATGCCAGCATGGCAGGTTCGGCGTTGCCAGTTGTACAATAAATCAATGTTTATGGAGTAATGTAGCGTTGCCGGTTTGAAAATTAAGTTATAGAACACACAGAGTCATCTATGAGTCACTAGCTGAACTATCTATTGGTTGAAGAAGGACACCGTAGACACTAGACTCATAAGACTGCATCTGTCAAATGTCAATACATGCCAGCATGGCAGGTTCGGCGTTGCCAGTTGTACAATAAATCAATGTTTATGGAGTAATGTAGCGTTGCCGGTTTGAAAATTAAGTTATAGAACACACAGATTCATCTATGAGTCACTAGCTGAACTATCTATTGGTTGAAGAAGGACACTGTAAACACTAGACTCATAAGACTGCATCTGTCAAATGTTAATACATGCCAGCATGTCAGGTTCGGCGTTGCCAGTTGTACAATAAATCATTGTTTATGGGGCAATGTAGCGTTGCCGGTTTTGGAATTAATCGTGAACTACTCGACGAAAATTGGAAGCGCGAAAGTGATATATTAATAATAATGAATCAGATTTAAGAAAAAACATTACAGATTAATGAGGCTGTATCGTTTCAAAGTGTGATCCCTCAATGTTACAAGGTATTTCAAAATACACCATTGAAAACAAACATGGCGTTGAAGTGTACAGGGCGCGTCAAAATATATTTAAGAAAAAACATGTCAGTTCAACAGAAGTCTAGCATTCCAACATGCCAAAAGGGCACTACGTCTCGTATCTTTGTTAACCAAGTTAGCATCATCAGGAGAAAGAGGAGATCCAAAAGTGTCGAGAGGTTGAGCGTTGTGGACTCAACGTGAGGGTAATGGGAGAGCGAAGTATTCGACAATGACATTTCAAAATACGTGGTTTTCCGTGCGTTTTCGATCGTTTTTCTTGCGTTTACGATCGTTTTTCGTGCGTTTTCGACCGTTTTACGTGCGTTTACGGTCGTTTTTCGTGCGCTTTCGATCGTTTTTCGTGCGCTTTCGAACGTTTTGCATACGTTTTCTATTTTTTGTTGAGGGTATCATAAGGCGGTGAGGTTAGATAAAAAAGAAGAAATGATTTGGAAATTTATTATACATTTTTATTTTGGTAATATATCACAAAGCCATTTGTATAAAATATCTACGTTTCGGAGACTGCAATTGTAGTTGGTTCGCTTGCGAATGTGATGCATACAGGGTGAGGCACCTTCGTTGTTGTCGAATGTGGGAACCATCCATGTTGTATTGTCATAGCCCTCCAAATTCACAACGCATGTCGGTATATTCAACTCGTGAAATTTTTCAGTTAGAAAGTCATATTTTTGATGTCCTCGCACATAAATGACATCGACACCTTGTAGATTCTCCATGAGGATGGCATCCAATTGATTATATTCCACAAAGCCAGAGGAATACCTCAATCCGTGAATGTTTCGCTCCAAGTAACAGGCGGTACGACGATCTTCTTTACTCAAACATGAAAATGGTGTGTTTGGCAGCAGTAAAAAGTTACTACACTGAATTCCAATCCTAATGGCTATTTCTTTGGGATGGAATTTTTGCTCGACGGTGAAGCCTTGAATATCTACAACAGCTACTCTCATGTTGACTCTTCGATTGATACTGAAGCAAAATCACATGTTCAGTTCCATTTTTTAATAATTTCGCTGAGTGGGAGGTGTTCTATGACAGTGTCGTGCACAATTATGCAATAGGCTCTAGTATTTTGAGGAAATCCCTCGGATGCTTCGATTTCAAGTTTTACATCAACACTGGAACTTTTGATGCTCTCATCTCTTCTGGAACAATCGATGACAAAGAGAGCTTTGTCCGTGAAGACGGTGGAAGTGAGAAGAGGATTATGTTGATTGGTTATTTTGTAGCTGAGACCAAATTGTGAGTAGTTGAAATAAGCTTGCGAAAAATTCCCATTTGCAAAATTCAAATGCATATTTTCCTTGGGGTAATTCTCACCGTTAAGAGTGAGCGTTATATTGGTAATATTCAAATGATTGAATATTGTTGGATCATTGTTGACTTTAGTGTAGTCACGATTTTTTTGGAAACATACAATTACATAGCGAGGGCTTTCGAGGAACGAAGAAGTCTTGACGGCCCATATTTCATTTTTTGCACCTTGTGTGAGAGCTGGCAGCATATGAAGTTCCCATTTTCTGAACGGTATGAGAATAGGAGTGTCTGCTTGGATAGCTTTCAAAAGTTGCAATTTAATTTGATCATGCGGAAAGAGTCGTTTAACTTTCAGTTCGATATTTTCAATTTCCAATTTAACTTCCGTTTTCGGTGTTAGTGCAGCAGGAGTCTCTTCTATTTTGAAACAGTTGCTATCATCTCCAGCTCGTACTAATCGAATGGTATGTTTACCGTAGGAAACACACTGATAATCGTTGAAGATATTCAAAAAATGCTTGATGGGTATGAGCATGTTGAATGTTAGATGAGTTGTGTTGATGACGCCTGTATTGTTGGGAAAAGTCCAACCGGAGGTGGCCACGTGTTTGATATCTTCGTCGGTGTAGATGAGAAAGCCTCTAACAGTACTAACAATTCCAAGTTCACGAACTGCTTCCAATTCCTTACCACTCTGCTCATAACTAGCAGATTGAAACATGAAAGCACCAGCATTGTTTACGAATGACACCTTACCGTCCCCTTTAGTCTTCTCAACTTTTCCACTAATGAACAGCAGACTATCGTACAAAGCATCGTAGGCATCAGATTGATTGATGTTAATTTCAATAACATCGTTGTTGCGAAAAGATTTGACATATGGATAGTAGGTCCGCCATTCTATCTTTTGTATGGACTCATCGATTTGCGGTTTTCGGAAAATGTTGAACACTTGATTGGACAACATGATAACCAAGAGATTCCAGAAACAATTTATTTTCCGTTGTCAATAGTTGTCGACTAGTGAAGGTCTTGGTGAAGACTGACTTGGGGTATGGAGGTGTATTATTTTTATAGATAGTCAGCACCATACTTCCGCTTCAATTCCAAACGAATTATTATTTCTTCGTTTCGGAAATCAATGAGCCTAGAATGTTGGTCGAGCACTCGCAGCGTGATATTGTTTATTTCGTCTCTATGTGCAATAGGTAGGTAAATGGGGTGATTAGGTATTTCGTCAATTGCATACCCCGGATCAACACCAACAGCAAATTCGTATATCGTATGAGTCGGTGTGTCGTTGTAGAAGGCTCCAAACGTAATGTTGCTATCTATGTGTATGGTGCGTACTTTAATGATATCCACAGGTAGATCGGATTCGTGATGTAAGTTTGGTTTGAGAACAGTAGATGAAAACCCCAGTATGTGAGCCAAGCTATTTGCAGGTCGGAAATCAATCGAGTGCTTCAGACAGAATATTTCACTTTTCAGCGTATTATTATTCGGTTTCAGATAGAAAAAATCCTCAGGATTTTCCTTGAACGTTTTAGGCGTGATGTATTTGTTTATTAATTCTTCAATGTCACCAATTTCGTAAGATCCAACAGGTATATCGATGCTTTTCTGTTTAGTTTTGTCAGCGTTTTCATAGTAGTAGAATTTCGTACCTTCTTCAATGTTGGGTATACTGTTGTACGAATGGAAACTGAGCAAAGCCAAAGTATATTCAGAATCAGAATCTAATCGAATGGGTGGATTGAAATCGATGGAGAGCGTCGAAGAACGACTCGTTAGCGTTAATATCATAGACATGACTGATATAATGTCAGTATGACATCTCCTTAAATAATGATTGAAACAATAACAACAACATTTTGCATAAAAATCATTTATTTCTACAATAATAACATTCTATTTGCGAACTCACAGGACTATAATACATTGCTTTTTGTAGCGATGACGCAGCTGATGTAGGTGGTGGTACCTCATGTCGGTAATGGATGAAACATGGTAAACGAATCTGCAAAGCGAATCGATGTTGGTAGTCCTTTGGTAATCTATGCCAAACATCCAATAATTCCCAAGGTTTAGCATTCTCAATCAAATAGTCGATCGATAAAGTTTTCAATTCAGCATCGGTTAAATCTCGCAAAGATTTATCTCCAACCATTTTTGCAGACATTATGGAGCAGAAACTGTAGGCACAGATGTCCGCAATTACTCTGGTCAAAATTTTGATACTGATCATTGTTATATGTAATCGTTATACCCCCTCCAAAATATCTGACCAATTCCATTGGAGGTTTGAGATTACCGAAACTATCAAAGTATTGTACAGCATTGCCGTTTTTAATGTAAGCTACCCAATGAGTGCCTTTATTCAATCGAGAATCCAAGTTCAATACAGCACATTCTCGCAGTCGAGGACCACGAGTTGGCAACGTGTCGCGCATAAAGACTCCACGAAAATGTGGAATTCTCATTTGACGGGCACATTTTTGAATTTCCGAATCGTATAATGCTCTATGGGGTAGCTTCAGTAGGAGTTTTTTTGCTTTTTCAAGTAAAGACCTCGCCCTTTGCGTTGCTGTTGTTTCTTTAGGAACAGACCAAATCCTCGAGGTGTTTTGCGTAGGTACAAACCGGAACCTAAATGTTCCATAGCTTTATTGTGGCGTTGATCTTCTTCAAGTTTCTTTTTGGCATTTTTAGCATCTATTACGGTTTTTGCGATAGCGCCTGCTCCACCTGCCAACGAACCCAAAGCTGAAAGGGCAGCGAATATAGGGATGAGGGGAAGAATTCCTCCAGATTTTGCTTCAAATGGTATTATCCTAGGTATCCGTATGTTTTTACGTCCTCCAGCTTGACTCAATGCCATTTTAGCAGCTCGCAAAGCCGAAGCACTAGATTTCTTAATATTGGTAGGATGTGGCTTCCAATTTTTAGTAATTTTTTGAAGCATATTACGTCGAAAGGACAACCCCATGCCGAACTTACGTTTCGCTTTCATTGTTGTAGTAACGAGCCAAGCTGCAGCTTTTTCACCAAATCTAGCGTCTTTCGATTTAACGCGTTCCCAAGCTCTATTTTCCAACACTTGATCTGCTTTATGACGGTCTTCTAATGAGTCGCTTTGAGAGTACGCGATATCGTGATCTTTACAATATTCGTCCAAAGGATTTACACCGGTGTCACCGCGTTCCAATCTCTTTTTCAATTTGGTGCCTGGTCCGCAAAACTGATAACCAGGTAGATGTAATTCGAACGGGAGCTTATTGATAATCGAATTGACGACACCTGCACCGGAGTAAGTCAACATTGAGAATGATTGGGTGATGACTGTGATGTTTTTATTTATAAGCGTAGCGCACTCATTATCCAGCATCACATCATGAAAGTCGTTCAACAAGACAAGACATTACCTATTGAAAATTTAGACTTTTTGAATGAAGCCAACAATAGTAGTGTAGTTGGGAAGCATGGTATATTATTACCCAATTCGTTTCGTGCAATAATTTGTGGGCCGAGTGGTTGTGGAAAGACAAACGCTATCTTAACATTGCTATTCCACCCGAATGGCGCCAAATTTGAAAATATCTACGTATATTCAAAATCATTGTATCAACCTAAATATCAAGTGGTTCAAGAAATTTTCAGTAAAGTCAAGGGGTTGGGATATTATCCGTTCAGGGAAAATGAGGATATCATAAGCCCTCACGAAGCCAAATCAAATTCCATATTCATTTTCGATGATGTCGCATGTGATGGCCAACAGAAAATTCGCGAATATTATTCTGTATGCAGGCATAAGAACATTGACGCCGCCTATCTTTGTCAGACATATTCAAAAATCCCCAAACAATTGATACGAGACAATAGCAATATGATTGTACTTTTCAAACAGGATGAAATGAATTTGAAACATGTATTCGATGAACACGTCTCTCCCGACATGTCTTTCGATGAATTCAAGAGAATGTGTGCTGAATGTTGGCAACATCGATATGGAACCGTTGTAATAATGAAAGATTTCGATAAGAATGGTGGACGTTATCGTCAAGGATTCGACAAATATATAAGTATACACAGTGCGTGATGTAGTATCATTCACCATCATGAAACCGTTGAGCAAAGAAGTTGATGTTATTCGAAAGAATAAAATCAACGAAATTGCACGCATCATTCGAAAAAAATATTTGGCTCTGAAATTGGGCAAATCCGAAGAAGATGAGTCATTGCAAAGATTTTTCAAACCTCTGTCTATTCCATTGAGGAAAATAGCTAATAAAACAGCAACACAGTCAGCTAGTACCCCATTGAAAACTGAGGCAAAAACCGAAGTCAAACAAGAGACAGTGGAAGAGCCTGAAACGACTCCATTCCAATCCCTCGTACATGTTGCAGGTACAGATGAGGATGACGATGATGATGAAAACGTCTTTAGTGGGTATGCAGAAGACGAACAAGACGACAACGTTGCGTCAGGCATAAATGAACAAGTTTTAGAAGAATATATCGATCAATATCCGATAATGTCTCAACCGTACATTAAAAAACATTGGGGAAATGACAAGGAAATCGACAAAGTATACGGTCCCATATATGATGGGGTATCTTCAAAATGGTTCCTAGGCCAAAAGGAAATCGATTTTGACAAGCGTAGCGGATACATAAAATTGGCTGGGTATCACACGAAAGGAACACCCGGTATATATGAACTGTTATTTCTCGACATGCCTGAAAATTATAACACTGAGGATTTGAATGTATACAAAAAGATTTTGAATTTATCGAGCGCTCACAAGAATTCGGCTGGGCATCTAAAAGGCACACAGAGATACAAGTACACCAACATAATCAAACCGTTGTTTCCTACAGCAGGAAATCGTCGTAAAACTGGTACTGGGTTTTTTCAACCTAAAACACCTCTTACTACTACTACTGCGATGACATCATGTCTACCCAAAACGTCACCTCTTGCAATGACATTCAATACGAAACCCATTGAATACATTTATTGGGACGATCCCAACGAGCTATGCGAACGTCTCAAATTATTGCTAGCCTCTCGAGATGCAGGAAATACTTCGCACAACAATGAAATCATTGCCATTTTGAATGAACTCAAAGAGGCAAAAATAATTCTATAAGATACACTACGTTCCCCAATACATTATCATTTTCAAAATGGTTATCGATAAGTTTGGACGTAGCGACAGCAACAGAAAGCGAAAATTGCCAACGCCCTCTGGAGGATGTTTGTTGCATTATACCTCAGATGGTAATATTCATTGTGGTGATGTGAAATTGTGTCATGTGAAGAGCCCCACCACTGATTACGATGTTGCTAATAAAAAGTATGTGGATGGAACCGATAATGAACTTGCTTCATTTATATATCAACTAGCTAAGAAACACGAAAAACAAATGATCCAAGTAAATGAAAAACTAACCAAATTTCAAGGTGACATCTCCAAACAAATTACCGAAATAAATTCTACTATCAAGGAAATCAAAAAGATACAAAATAAAGTTCAAACAAAACCATAATAAAAGAGCGGGGTTCACACATCTTCCCCATCAGTCGTCATGACTTCCAAAGACAAGATTCAACTTGTCAACGAACTACATAAACCAATTAGAAAAAATTATCCTCGACGCCGTACAGTTATCAAAGGAATAGATGACTTATGGCAGATGGACTTGGCTGAGATGAGATCGTTCGCTCACCAAAATCGAAATTTCAAACTGATTCTAGTCGTTATAGATTGTTTTTCGAAATTTGTGTGGACTCGACCACTGAAATCAAAAACGGGAGAGGAAATTACGAAAACGTTTGCAGATATCTTGACACATACAAAACGTTGTCCAAAAAATTTACAAACCGATCAAGGTAAAGAATTTTACAACAATAAGTTTCAAACTTTGATGAAAAAACATGGAATAAATCACTACAATACGTACAGTATCACGAAGGCTTCTATGGCTGAACGTATCATTAGAACGTTAAAAGAAAGACTTTTCAAATATTTTAGTCTGAATGGCACCTACAAATGGTTGAATGTCTTGCCTGAATTCACAAAATCCTACAATGATACGCGACACTCGAAGACGGGCATACAACCTTCGAAAATTACCAAAAGTAACGAAAAACAAATTCTCAAATCAACATACACCCATGTGAAAATAGCTGGACCGAGAAAATTCAAAGTCGGTGATGTTGTACGAATCAGTAAGGCGAAACACGTTTTTGAAAAAGGCTATACGCCCAATTGGACTACGGAATTATTCAAAATTGTCAAAGTCAATATTACCAACCCCGCCACCTTCATGCTAGAAGATATGCAGGGTGCACCTATTAGGGGTGCTTTTTATGGAGAAGAATTACAAAAAACTGCAAATCCTGATATATATCTCGTTGAAAAAGTTTTGAGGAAGAAAGATAAAAAAATGTACGTAAAATGGCTGGGTTTGGATAACAAACACAACAGTTGGATCGAAAATGTCGATTTTGTATAGAATCTTATGGAAAACAAGCACACTGACAATGTATTGGGAGGGCCTTTTGTGAAGAAATATTTGTGTGTATAACAAACGCACAATATCTGAAACGGACCACGTGATCTGAAGCTATAAGAACGCATGCAAACACAGATGGACATTCAGTTTGAAAATGTCTCTCGATAGTGGTTACGGTAGTGAAGTTGAAGTAATGTTCGACAGTGATGGTGAAGATTATAATGGAACTCTAAATGCAATAGACAGAGCGTTGGAGCAATACGAAATGGCTGCTCGAAACGAACATCAATTGCTGTTGATGGCATTCCCCATGTCATCTTATGAAATTCGATGTGGCCTAAGTCCATGCAGAGACTTCAGCCCATGCATAATTTTGAAGCAGCAGTTCTCCATTCGTTCCATCAATTTAACAAGTTATGAATGGGCGACCCTCATTGACATCCTGCAACAAATAACGGAAAATTTCTTCGAATCACAAATCGATGGATATCTAGACGAATATGATCCAATTACAACACGTTGCGGGGATTACATTTACGTCACACAGTACATCGAAAGTAATACCAAACAAGTTTCCATTTCCAAGGACACCACGAACATGGAGCTGTTTCAACGAGATGTAAACGATATCCTGAATACTCACCTTGGTGTGCTCTCTGACCGTATCGCTATGCTGGATGCTTTGAACTTTTGTGATTATTATCGAGGTGTTTTCAATATAATAAAATCATGGTTACGTGAGAATAAAACTAATTTAACTTTGGAAGAAATCATAGAAGGTTTTTGTCAAGCCTCAGCTCTAGATAGTCTGTATGCTAATGCTTTACGTGAATATTTATTTTATTATAAACAAAAAATAGTGTATGATTTATGTAATAAATGAGAAAACGTTGTAACATTTGTTTCATTTAATGTATAAGGTGAAAACAACAGCTTTAAAAAGTTATTTTATGGAATAAAACACCAAAATTTCAATATATATTTTATTCAAATTTTATCAACGTGTGTGTACAACAATAAATAAGTATACAAAATTTCAATATATTTCATTCAAATTATATCAACGTGTACATGTACAATAATAAATAGTATGCAAAATTTCAATATATTTCATTCAAATTATATCAACGTGTACATGTACAATAATAAATAGTATGCAAAAACTGAAATACTCAAACATATTTCTGTTTGCAGTCAATTCTTGAAAAGTTGGTGGTCTCCTACCGCTGTTGAAAATTCTCAGAGTAACACACACCTATTCGTCATACTCAAACAAGGACAAAATATATCAATCAATCACATCAATAGAAATAAAATCCAAATGATACCTCATTTCAAGCTATAGTGCCCCCAAGGTAAAGTGTCGGATGATTTGGGGATTAATTTTCGTTTATCGTCGTGTGGACTCAAGCCTATTTTCACCTGCTTGATACTGAAAACGTTGTGAGCGTATGATCGAATAGTGAACTGCTCACATATTTTTTCTTTAAAATTTCTGAGACAATCCATATAATCTTTGAAATCAATTTTATTTCTGACTACATTATATCGAATTCCCTTTGATTTTTTGATAACTTTTCCACCCTGCACTTTGTAGGTGTACATTTTGGAACGTAACCCTGCAAAGTGCGTAATGATTTTACCATTTGCTTCATCTTTCATTAACCCAGGAATTTTTTTATTCACAAGTGGAATTTGAAATTTATTATCGGGCGAATAATCGGAAGTATCAAATTTTGATAGGTTATTTTTGATGAGTTCTGAATAGACATCTTCACACGTTATTTCGTAGATGAAGCTATCTGTATCTGTATACATTAACTTGCAATTTTCTATACCTAGAGTGGGCACCATGAAATCGTAATGGAAATCAAACATGCATGTTTTTGAAATATCTAAAATTGCCATTCCGATGTACAGAGGTTTATTGAAAACAAGTTCAGTCTTTTTCAATTCAATAGCCACCAAGTCTGTATCGAAAACGGTTCGACTCTGAAATCGAGGGCTCGCAATTAAATTTTTGGCGCCATAACGACCGTTCCAGGAATTCACAAGTTTGACCACCCTGTGTAATCGAATGTTTTCCATCGTTTTCCCAAAAATAGCATTTACCATTAGTTTATATAGATTTTTGCCAAAAGAACTGGTGGCTGCAGCCCTTAGACGAGTATTCAACTCGATGTAGGGACGCAGCCATGCAGATTGTTTGAATTTCAAAACCCGATGAATTTTGGTTAGAATCAAACCGTTTTTCAATGCTTGTTTCAAGTTGCGATAATGCAAAATATATTTGTCTTTATGATACAGGTTACCCATTAATTTTTTTTGTTTGGAATTTGGTGGTGCTTGATGCTCTGGACAAAACGGAAAATCTTTATGTGAATCATGTAATCTCTCAGGGTATTCCAAATCAACTTCCAATATGTAGCCTTCTGAAGCATTGTCAGGAATTTCAGTTATATCTTTGTCAAAATTTTCCACCCACTGAAAACCGTCGTAAGGTAAAAATTCTGACATTGCCCACCCATATAAATTATTGACGTCTAAATATAAAAGATATTTTGAAGGTTTTTCGGGATTGTATGCTTCCATATATTTATTATTTGCTTCAGAATATCTATTTGAACAAACCGATATTCCGCCCCTTATCCCCTTTTCTACAAACATAATCATGTCAATGTCTTTTAAAATTTGTAATTTACACTTCGTATACTTCAACATGGCATCCCACGTGTACCCAGGCATAGTATAATACCATGCGGGGTCCAACCCATAAGTTGCCATGCTTTTTTGACGAAAATTTTCAAAAACGTCTGCCAGTAATAAAATATCTGTTTTCAAATATAGGTCCGCATACGATCCCAAATTTGTAATTTCGAATGATTCCCAAACATTTTGTGCGTGAACATATTTCTCTTCTGTTATGTGTTCATCATTTAATTTATTATAGAATTCTTCTCGTGATGGTAACTCGGTGATGTTCAATTTTTCCATGCTATCTATATAATCATACGGAAATACTCCCTTCCTTGTGAGAAGAGCGAATTTCTCCTCATCTAAATGACTAAATTCTTTCTTTAAAATTTCCAAATCATTTTGATCCAATGTGGATACTAATTCATCCAACGATGTTCCCATGAATCGAAAAGAATCTATAAATCGAAATTTAATTTCAGTTTCAGCATCCTTCTGTGTAAAGGAAATGTATTTTTCTTTATTTGAGGGAAGTATGCTCACACAGCCTTTTTTTGCGATATCTCTGATAATGAAGTGACTGTCGTATCCTGAAAGATTATGAAAAGTAATGGGTACCACGAATAATTTTCGAAAGTTGACATTACAGGGGGCTTGGTGGGCAAAACCGCGGAACGCCCCCGTATAATGATTGTGATCGTACACAATAACATCTTTGGGGGCGAACGGTTTTTTCGCAAATATGACAAGTCGTTGCAGCACCGATATCATTTAAAGGCACTGTCATCGGCTCAATATTCTTAATTTTAGATTCAACAAATTTTGCAATATCAGACAACTCATCGGCAAACCATTTCATACAGTCTTCACCTCGATAGCTTTTGAAATGAGAGAGACTGTCGTCATAGGAACACTTGAAGTAGTAGCCTGCACTGAAAGGTATATGTTTTTGGTATTTTGTAGTTTTGTTAGATATGCTTTCGTTACATTTTTCCAACAGTGACTCGAAATCAGCAAAAATTATAAATGGGCATTTTTGTTTATAAACATAATTTCGAAATTCCACATAATCGTATGTAGGAAAGGAAATTTTACAATCATTCACTTTTTCGCACAAAATAGTATGATCATTTAATTTTTGCTGACTTGAAAAATAATTCAGGCATCTATCACAAAAGATTTTTTTCTTGCAATTTTTGTTTAGTTGTCTACTTAATAATCGAGACATGTCTTTGATCCAACAATAATGGAATTTAATTTCAGTCTCGTCATCGTCATTAATGGGTGGAGCCTCATAATCGTTCAATTTTGGAAAATATTTGTCTTGAATCAATAACAAATTAACATGTCTGTCTCGTTTTGTTGTCGTGAGTCTGGCAGGTACTACTACAAAGAATGATTTTTCCTTTGCTTGATTCAATTCCAAAGAGTAAACGTTTACAGAAATATTATTGAGTTTTTCAAATTTGGAAATTTGATGTAAATCCATTGGAGTATTTAGCCCTGTAGTATTCAAAACTGAAGAATAGTGTGGATATTTTGACACTCTATTAGAATTTTTTGCTACAGGATACAAGGCGCTAATAATACTCCAGAAGAAGCACATTTCGTCATCGTTTTGTACATTAATGCATGCCTTCTTCCTTGCGATTTCTTGTGGCAATGGAATGAAAGAAGAACCGTTACCAATCACATATTTATTAATTGCTACTTCCAACAAAAGAATTTTACTCAAAGCCCACCCCGACAATTGTTCTTCAAATTCGCCTAATTTATTCAATATAACATCCACAGCGTTTTCATTGTACCAAGCAGCCAAGTCCGTACCTGAATCGATAACTTTATTTGGTGTACTGAAATATTTACGATCAACAATTTCCCCATCATTCGACTTTTTAATAAAATCCCCTGAAAATGTAAAATTAACTTTGAGACATGACATTTGTTTCAAAATTTTGGAAATCTCACGTTTGAATAATGAAAAAGCATCGCCTAGAAACTTTTTAGGATCTTTATGAGTTAAATTGATGATTACCCCCGTTGTTACTCTACGATTGAAAACATTGTTAACAGTTTGCCACTTTACCCTGGAGCTTCGTCGCTTCAAACCCGAGCCTGTATGTTTATTATTCATCATTTTGACAATCACTTTGAAGCGTTTCAATTCCCCAATTTTTGTAATTATTTTCTTTTTTTCCCCAACCGAAAATTTAATTTTTTTCATAGCTAAAATGCATTTCCTTATATGTTTATTAATAAATTGTATAGCTTGTTTGGCAATATACTCTGAATAATTATCTCTAATAACTGAAAGGTAATTATCAATTACCGACTTAGTTTTTGGAAAATCAATCATTTGGATTCTATTTATTGACATGACTCACCGATATTTTGTTCACAAATGAAATTCTAGGTGTTATGAGTCGGTTTTGGAAGCTGCAGAGAATTGAATTTCGTTCTGTGGACACTGTTGAGATGGTTCTGGAAGCTGCTGTGATTTGAAACTCGATGTGGAAAAGGTTGCTAAGATGATTTTGGATGTGGTTGTTGAGATGACTCTGAAGTTATACTGCACACTTTGATGCAGTGTTCTGAAATAAATGCAATCTTCAATATAAACATACACCAAAGAAAAATTAAATTCAAGAGTGGGGGTAATGTTTTTCATGGAGTGATTGTAAAAAATGAGCGAGCTACAGTTATAATTGGAAAAATCAACTGTCATTCAAAACAACGAATTTAAAACACATATTCTGCAAGTACTAAACACATGAAAAATATTGAAAACACTTCTTAATGCCGATCATATCTATGAATGAAAAAAAATTTGAGTCGAATAAAAAATATAGTATACAACCACGAACTCTATACATATATTGAACAGAGAAAAAAAAACAGTACTTACCTTAATTTCGTACAATTTCAAATGAAACAACACGACAGCGTATTTTCTAAATGCTTCTCACGATGTTGTCTGTCAATTTCTTCTGCGGCGTCACTACAGGTGAATCTGCTATTTTGTTATTTGGTTTCCTCTCCACGACTGAAACTGAATTTCAGGAAATCCACCTGCGAGAAACCAAAAATAAAAAAACAATGTTTCAAATTAAACGAACACTCTCTCAATAAACGACAACATGAATGAAAGTTATTCGTAACTTACTATGCGTTTTATTCAACTAGAAAGCTGCTCACAAAATGAGCTTCTGTTTACTACATTATAAATGTGTATATAGACAAGATATGGCATTGTCAAAGGCAACTAGATAAAATACGAGAAAAACTTATTCAGCTTGGAGGATTCTCGAGTAAAATTCATAATCACGTTTCCCGGTTATGAGGCTGCCATCTAACATCAAAACAAATTGTGCGGTACAATAATTACTGTAAGAGATAGTATTCGAGAAAAATGAATGTCAGCAATTACCGGTTCTTATCTTTTATTCATTATTAAAGATTGAGAAATATCAGTAATTGTTATTTCTTATCTTCTGATGTATGTAGGATAAGAATAGTTGCCCAGGGTTGGCTTGAGGAATACGTAAATACCTCTGAACCGTTTTGTATTACAAAATAATTGGAAAAAACGTTAATCCTCAAAAACTATATATAGAAAAACACTCAAGTATATTTTGGAAAATTAATGATAATTCAACAACAACTCTCACGACCTTTGAATTAAATTAAATTTGAATAAATTCTTTTGTGAAAAAGTCAAAAACGTATAAAAAATCTTGCAATAAAAATTCATAAAGTGAACATGAAAAACACTTACGTTCAGATAAAATCGTTGCACTTGTCACTAGTATCACTGATACAACTAACTCATCATTTTGCCTCGCAGGAGGTATTTATAGGAAAATAAGTGATGACATATTTCAAAACCAAACAAAGAGCCTTTGTTCCGTCGCTTTGAGAACTGCATATCTCTGGGTGCTGATTCGGCATTGACAGTGATCAATGTCACCTTGGCTAAGAATAGGAAAATAGGTGATGACATATTGTGCAATCAAACAAAGAGCCTTTGTTTCGTCACTTTGAGCCACGTGTCTGGCTTTATCGATAAGTGATAGCGATAATGCTGCATACCTATATTATATATTTTTACCAACTTGAAATAAAACAAAAAATTTACTGTTTCAATCAAAATATTCATTTTTTTATTAAAATTCATAGTTGTTGTACAAGTCTAATTAGAATACATACTGACATCGTAGATTCTATGATATCTCTATAAACGTCAAATTACATTTGTGACTTCTTTTCCTCTTGCCTCGTTGTGTGTTCTGCAACAAATTCAACAGTTTTTTTTAATGACGAAGATCTTGAAATATATTTTTCAATTCACATTTGAATGGTGTATTCTTTGGAATTGCGCCTGCGCAAATATCCTCATTGACTGATCGAACGAATCGAACGATTCGATTTCCATTTTTTACACTAGCCTTCACGCATATTTCCTTGGAATTTCACCCACATTCGTTTACATATTGAACAGAAATTATTGTAGTCGGAAGTACAAAATTTGTTTTTCAGCATCGTTGACGACATATTCTACACTCTGAGGCTGGAACACTTTGTCTTGAATGTATAAATTATTCAACTGCTTGAGAACCATTTTCTTTTCCTCATATAATTGAATATCTTTACTTATTTGTTGGACACGTCTCTCAAATTCCTCTACTTTACGTCTGTATTCTCTGAATGCCATTTTATTACTAATTGTTGTTTACCAATGACGTACGGAAGATCGTTTTTCTTCGAAACTTATGCAAAATAACGTATTTTGAAATGTCATTGTCGAATACCTCTTTCCACCAATGGCCTCACGTTGAGTCCACAACGTGAGGGCAATGGGAGAGCGAAGTATTCGACACTTTTGGATCTCCTCTTTCTCCTGATGATGCTAACTTGGTTAACAAAGATACGAGACGTAGTGCCCTTTTGGCATGTTGGAATGCTAGACTTCTGTTGAACTGACATGTTTTTTCTTAAATATATTTTGACGCGCCCTGTACACTTCAACGCCATGTTTGTTTTCAATGGTGTATTTTGAAATACCTTGTAACATTGAGGGATCACACTTTGAAACGATACAGCCTCATTAATCTGTAATGTTTTTTCTTAAATCTGATTCATTATTATTAATATATCACTTTCGCGCTTCCAATTTTCGTCGAGTAGTTCACGATTAATTCCAAAACCGGCAACGCTACATTGCCCCATAAACAATGATTTATTGTACAACTGGCAACGCCGAACCTGACATGCTGGCATGTATTAACATTTGACAGATGCAGTCTTATGAGTCTAGTGTTTACAGTGTCCTTCTTCAACCAATAGATAGTTCAGCTAGTGACTCATAGATGACTCTGTGTGTTCTATAACTTAATTTTCAAACCGGCAACGCTACATTACTCCATAAACATTGATTTATTGTACAACTGGCAACACCTGCTTGCACTAGGAACCGGTAAAACCTCAATCTCCATCTCTCTTTGCATCGATTACGTCACACGCGCCTCTCGCTCTTACACACTCACATATACATCTTTACATGAAATATTAATTATTTACCAAATCTAAGTATATTTTCCTATCTTCAATATGATAATGACGATTACATTCTACGGAAATCAAAAATAAAAATGCTGTCAAGTATAATGAATGAGTCAATTTCGGTCCTGACAAAACTAACGCTATAAATACCCAACATTCGCAGTTAACTTCAATATCTTACGATGGTGTAGAGGCTAAGGACAATGTCTACGGCGCGGACGACCCAGGTTCGAATCTCATAACTATAAACTTTTTTTATTTAAAATCACGTGACTGAAGGGGCCGAGGGAGCTGATAGGTTAGGTGGAGTACCAAGGGGGCCGAGGGGCGGAGTTCCACGCTAAAATCGCTACTATACTCGTTCCATCCTGCGTCGATTTCGATGACGCTGATAGGTTACCCCCACTCCCGGTGAGCCAGAACATACGTTGTTCATCTACTTTTGTTTCTTAGGAAAATTGACAGTATTTGTATGTACATCATTTTCCCAAATAAACTTTAATTTGCAGAAAAACAATGTTTTCCAAAAGTAATTGTCTCTACCTTAAAAATTCCACGATTACCGTACTAGATTAGTTTTTAGACTACTTTAAAAAGATTAAATTTGTACTAAAATAAACTTTAACCAGTTAACTGGCACTTTGACGCATACAATGGTTTTTATTGGTTTTAGCCAAAATGAGGGGCAACTTTTAACATTTTCAAATGAATTTTCAAAACCCTACTATTTTGCTCCTGTATAGGCTTATACTTGACATGTTTTGTGTACATTTCGTCAAATATTAAACAAACCTTTAGTAATAGTTAACAAATTTATACAAGTAATAAAAAATTAGTTTTGAAGAATAATCTTTAAGTTTTATATTTTTAACACAAATCTAAGGTATGTTGCTATAATTTTAAACTTACCAGATTCGATGATGAGTCACGACCAACAATACTACTGCTCCAGAACATTTGGGCTGCCGAGAACCACACCAGTCTAGGTTTGTAAACGTCATCTGCTCCCGCACCACTCTTCTTTGACTTTTTTATTTTGTACACTTCATTTCGATAAGTATCTCTCAAACTTTTTATTTTTTTCTTCAGTGGGGCCAAATCTACTTTCAGTCCTCGTTCTTCAAGTTTCTGCAATAACTCCTTATATGCTGAGTCTTTGGCATTTCTGTTGATAAGACTATATCAACTGTTGATATAGTCTGCACACGAAGCGTCCCACAGACAAGGATAATTTTGGAATATATCTAGGAAAGTAATTATATCTTTACCCGACCACTTGTTACTGTCGACCATATTCACTGGAAAAAATGAATAGAAAATACAGTAGAATAGAAAAATATAGAAAACCAACACTTCTTTTAACTAGACACGTGTTAATTCACCAGCCGCTTGTGAGCTACTAGGGGTTCACATTGGCTGGCTGGCGCCAGCGAGGAGATCACGTGACTGCCTGCGGATGGTAGGCAGCGCTAAAAAGTTAAACATGTTCAACTTCCGATTGTGGCTAGTCCGCTGGCATTCACCAGCCGCTGGTTCTGGGTCAGACTAGGCTGCTTGCTGGCAATATTACCAGCGGCTGGTTAGTAGCGGCTGCTAAACAGCATAGTCTGACCGCGGCTTTAGGATAACATCCTTAATAGTCGCTGGCCACTGGTCACCATCAAACCAATGGAACTCGTAGGTAGAATTCTCCTTTTTCCAGCCACATTCTTGAGGTGTCACTTCTGTCGGAATTTCCTGTTCCGCGTTTCCCCATACCGAAGCTATATAATGAGTTCGCAAGAAATGTTGATACAGTTCTCTTTGGCAAGGTGGCATCATTGTGGAATCAATGCTTTTGGAACTTAATTTTTCAAAACATTCGTCGGTATTTTTAAAATCAAATTTGGCCATAAATAATGCATTTCGAGCTGCATTAACTGTAACTATGCTTTTAGCTTGGGAGTACATGCGACATACAAAATTTTCGATTACAGAAAAAACACTATCAATATCCATATTCTTGTCAGTCATATTAGCAAATGCGACTTGAAATGCGCTCGATTTACACAATAGATTATACGGTCTTTTCTTGGCCTTCCTAAAGAAAGACGGGTTATAATCGCACCCCGTAAAAGCGTGAAAAGCCGGAAGTGCCTTGCATAATTGAATTCCTAATTCATCATGTACGCTAGTCACGTCAATGAGTCTCATATTGTCGGAAACACCAAATAATAAAGAAATTTTGATTTCTTGTTTTAATTTATGTAGATTTCCCAGTAATATAATAAATATATCAGTATCGTCACATTTGATTATAGCCTTATTTTTATTTGATGCATCGGATTCATCGACAGGAAGTTCAAGATTGCATACCGTGTAAACTATTTTAGTGTCAGCTTCTTCATGTCTAGGTGCCGTAAACGTCGCATTAATAGAATGATCAACTTGAATTTCACCATTTTTCCCAATTTTTTTCTTGTACTCGTGACATTCATCGTAATTCAGAAAGACTGTTTTATTTTCAAAAAAGACTGCCATTTCAGGCCGTTGCCAATGTTCAATTAGAAATTTTATAAATGCTATCTTAAAATTCGTGTTACGCAATTCAGTCAATAAAGGAGATGTCAATCTCATATCTCCTATAATGATATATTGACGGTCTGATGGGGCACCTCTTAGGTTTCGTTCGTATTCCTTAATTGAAGGAGAAAAATACTGATCGAATATAAGATGAATTATAGGAGCTTTGAAACCAACGATCCTTTTCAAAAGAGTTGTAGAAATCTTAGAATAAGTCATTTCAGTTTCTCGTAAAGTATGAAGGTAGAAAAATCCATCAACTATCATGACATTACATTGTAAATGTGTAACAGTACTCGCATCTTCTGGTCCAACGATTCGATGTAAAAGCTTGCTTTTTTGTGTCGAGTAAATTGTTCCATCTAGGTGACAAAAATTATTAGGCAGAGGAGTCAATGGAAATGATAAAATTTTGGGAACGTCTGGCATCTTCTTCAATGAAATTACCAATATCCTACCAAACAAATCCCTCTGCATTTTGATAGACTTTTCTTTATCATTCACCTTGACAATTTGTTTCTTACTTGCCGATGTAAAATTAAAAATTTTGTTCAATTTGATTGATTTCTCGAATCGATCTGGTGACTCTGCGCATTTTTATTGTTTGAAAAATAAAAAATTCGTATTTTCCAATGTACGATGAGTACCCTCATAAAATTTTGTGACATACCATATAGAGGGGTGTGCTAACAGGGTGAATCATCAAATCAGCGTGACATGCCGTACGGCCTGCGATACGAATTTTTATTGTTCGAAAAATAAAAAATTCGTATTTTCCAATCTACGACGAGTACCCCCATGAAATTTCGTGACAAACCAATAAGAGGGGTGTGCTAACAGGGTGACTCATCAAATCAGCGTGACATGCCGTACGGACTGCGATACGAATTTTTTTTGTTCGAAAAATAAAAAATTCGTATTTTCCAATCTACGACGAGTACCCCCATGAAATTTCGTGACAGACCAATAAGAGGGGTGTGCTAACAGGGTGGATCATCATCTACCAGATTATAGTGACGCTCCAACTAAATACATAAAGTTATTTAGTATATTTCTGCTTAAGAAACTTCGTATTTGGAATTTGGAATTTATTGAAAATTATTGAAAATTACAAATAATAATAATTTACAAATAATAATTACAAATAATAATTACAAATTAATAATAATATATAAATATTTTTTATCCCCTTTCATATATTGGGACCTTTCACCTAAGCGCAAATGCGCTTGTGTTGTGATAGATATCCCTTTTTTTTTAAAGGAGATTTTTATTCTGTCAGACATTTTATATACATTTGATTTTTCTGGAGAATGGAGCTTTCAAGTATATGTGTTCAATATAATTTTTCAATAATAAGTTGATTGTAGCGTAGAAATGATTTTATAGCAATTTCGTATTTCTTTATGTCTATAATATTCCTGGACTCGGGTGGTAGTAAATTGAAAAGTTTTGGGCCAAAGTAATATACAGATTTCTGTGAATGACTTTTTTTGAATAAAGGTAGATGGATAGACCTTTTTATAACAGATCTGGTCTCTTTTTCAATAGTTGAACTTTGGTAATTTACTTTGTTATGAAATATCCATATTAAACAAGAGTAAGAGTAGAGACTTCTGATGTTGCGTAAGTTGATTTCTTCATACAGCTTTTTTGTGGAAAATAAACGGTCCTTCTTACAAATAATTTTCAGTAATGTGTTTTGCATTATTTGTAAACCTCCTAAATTTTTTTCAAAAGTTCCTCCCCATGCTGTAATGCAATACTTAAGAACAGACTCTGCCAGTGCATAATATAAGGTAAGCATGTTCTTACGGGTTAGGATATCTCTCAGGGAGTAAAATTTGTGAATGAGTTGCCTTAGTGTCTTGATCATATATGAACACAAAAACGAACTGTAAGTACACCACACACATTCACATGTTAACTAACTCTAGAAACCTAAACGGCAGTTTTAGGGGTTTCCTAACACTATTCGGGGATTCCTCTTCGATTTTTAATTGAAATACCCTACAAGATCGGTTAATCCGAGGCTCGGTTGAACGCGACTTGGATAAACGGGGTTCTAATGTACCTATAAACAACTTCACTAGCTTGTGCTAAGTTTTGAGGATTTCTAATATCGAGTAAAGTCTGTTTGTCGTCTGAAATCGCCATTAAGACATCAAGAGCATTCCCTTCTGCTTGTTCCATCAACAAAGGTTTGGGAACTGATACATCTGAAGTAATTTTAGTTTCAAGTCGCGTTTTCATTTGTTCTATTTTTTCAAGGAAGTCTAATATATCTTCATTTATGTTACTCGTTAGATAGAGAAAATCACGAGATAATGTCTGTCTGTCAATTCTATCTCTGTAATGTTCGCTTAGAGCTGCACGAACTAAAGGCCAGGTGGTCAGGTCAGGTCTACACATTAGAAAATTAAAAACGTCATCTCTGGATTTTGAGCAAATTGCATTAAATGTAAAATCATTTAAATTATTGTCATTTGTATGAACGTAGTTGTTGGAAAAAGTTATCACATCTAATTGACAAGTATCTCCTAAAAATATAGGTAGAAAATCTGCGATAGCTTTTGCCGCTTGAATGGGGGGTGTTTGAATATTTACTTGTCCTGGAGTAATGGACATGTTTTTCAAGAGATTGAACAATTCTTCCGTTTTTAAAATATTAAAGTAATTTCAAACTTCGGTATTATGTGAATAGAACGCTATCAAATGATTCAGTATAATTTAGAGAAAATACGATTTTATACGAAAAGTTTTCTAAAAATAATCAAAGTTCAGTACTTTTGCAAATATTTGAATTTATTTATTGAATTAGGATACCCTAATATACAGGTTAGCTAACTTAAAATATAATATAATCAACAAAATTTATATAAATTGTTGTATTTTAAAGATGCGAGCTTTTTCTTGTTATAAAAATCAGTTCGGCTTTACTTTTCTATTTTTTTTTTATAATTATTTCAACATAACATTGGCTTACAACTCACTTACGTCTTCCGAATATATATGACAACTGACATCCACTTGAACTAAAGGTGAGTCCACAGATACACCATCACATCTGTGATTTAACAAATATATAATATGCAGGATTGGACAATACAACACTCCCCTCCAATGCTGCAATTCCACATTATATTTCACTATGTGAATAATTCAAAAATACAAAATAAACATTTTCTAGAAGTAAAATTAGTTTCATTTCAAACATAAATCATTAACAGAACATCAGCAAGTTATTTTTCAATTTTCACTACATTTAAACAATCTCGAAAATATTTCAATTTTGAAGCAGGTAAAGCTTTAGTTAGAAGATCTGCTTGCTGATTTTCTGTAGGAACATAATGCAAAATTATCTTTTCTTGTTCAATACAATCACGCACAAAATGGTGTCTTATGTCAATATGCTTTGTTCGTTTACTTTCCAAAGTTGACGCCATTTTGATACACGATTGATTGTCCTCATATACCACAATAGGAAAGACATTCTCACACAGAATCTCACTACATATCTGACCAAAAAATAAACAATCACTTATGCACGATGATAGGGCAATATACTCTGACTCCGCACTTGATAATGCTACAACACTCGGTTTTCTTGTCTTCCACTCAATGACATTCTCATTCATTTTAATAACATATCCAGAAATGCTCTTCCTATCTATTATACTATTTGCATAATCTGAATCAACGAAAGCTGACAGTTGAACCTTGGATTGATTACGTTTTGTATACATTACACCATAAAACTCTGTTTGCTTCAAATATCTCAATACACATTTCAAATTATTCCAGTGTTCAACCGTGTAACAATTTTCAAATTGTGAAAAATAAGTGATTGCGTAACTTAAATCTGGTCTTGTACCGAGCATAATATACATGAGTGAACCAATGAGCTCTTTATATAGAATTGAATCATCACAAACATTACCAATATTACTTAATTTAAGTTTCATTTGCATTGGCACTGCTTGTGGTTTACACTCGTACATACAAAATTTTTCCAACACCTTTCTGATCAAATTTGTTTATTTTAAATACACAACATCTTTTACCTTCATTATCTCTAATCCCAGAAAAATTCATATTTTCATTCTTAAAATCTTTCATATCAAATTGTGTGAGCAAACTCATTTTCACAAAATCAAGGTATTTCCTAGAATTAGAGAAAAAGATAACATCATCAACATGTATCAGTAAATATGTCTTATCAGTAAAATACAAACAGGGATCTTTCTTAGAACGTTGCAATCCCAGTTTCAATAAGACATCATTAAATAAAGAATTCCAACACTTAGGGGATTGACGCAGACCATACAAAGACTTATACAGTTTGCACACTAAATTTGAATTTTTGTCAACATTCAGGCCTTCTGGTATCTGCATATATACAGGATCTTTTAAGATTCCATTTAAAAATGCAGATTTTACATCAAACTGGCTTACATACAAATCATATTCTACATACATAGACAATAATATTCGAATACTGGACATTTTTGCAACAGGCGCATAAACATTTTCATCTGGAATACTTTGTTTAAAACCCCGAGCCACTAGCCTTGCTTTCTTTTTAACTTTATCACCCACAATTTTCTCACTGAACACCCACTTTGAGTCTATTATTTCTACATCCTTGGGTTTCCCAACTAGTTCCCATGTTTGACATTTTTCAAGACTGCTTAGTTCTTCTTTAACTGCATCTCTCCATTTTTCGTCTGAACATATGGCTTCCGAATAGCTTTTTGGCACATCTGATAAGAGATGACCCACTGACAAAGCTGCATACATACAATCATCCTCCGAATCTGGATTCATTACATAATCCTTGAGATATCCAGGTAATCTGGTATTTCTTATACTTTTCTTCCTCCCACTTGTTTCTGGTTGTATTTGCTCATCTTCCTCTTTTTGTTCATCCTCTTTTATTTGTTTTTCCTTATTTTCCTGTTCCAGTTCTTTTCCTTGTTCTCCTGGTTCATTTTCTATACAAATACCTGACTCTTCCTTTCTTTCCTCAAATATTATATTTTTTTCTTGATCATCCCATAGCCTGTATCCGTTTTCCGCATATCCTATCATTATCATCTTTTTACAGTGTGAATCCAATTTAGTTCGCTTTTCTTTTGGTATTAAATTAAATGCAGGACAACCAAAAAGTTTAACTTTATCCAGATTAGGTTTCTCGTTATTTCAAATTTCTGCAGGCAATTTTTTATCTTTCAATGTTCTTGTTTCCAATCTATTCAATAGGTATACGGCATTTCTCACAGCTTCTCCCCAGAATGTTTTACTTAAATTGGAATCAAAAATCAAACAACGAGATTTCTTCATGATTGATCTATTGTACCGCTCAGCCACCCCATTTTGTTCTGGGTTATATCCCACAGTATACTGAATTTTGATCCCCTTCTTCAAGCAAAAATTTTTGAATTCTTTTAATGAATAATCTAGAGCATTATCACATCTGACCTTTTCTATTCTAGTTCCAAATTTAGCTTCAACCATTTCAACATAGTTTCTAAAATGTTCACAAACTTCTGTACGTTTTTCCATCAAATAGCAAACCCCAAAATGAGAAAAATGGTCAATGAAGGTTATAAAATATACCTTACCATCATAAGTTGAGGGATTAATTGGACCACACACATCTGTTGATACAGTTTCCAGAATTCTTGTTGCTTTTCTCCCTTCTTCCAGCTCTGGGAATGGTAATCTGGTTTGTTTCCCCTTTAGGCAAACCTCACATATTCCATTGACTGGATATCTGGATGAATGACCCATCTTCCGGTGTAACAAAACTTGATCTTCCATAGACAGACTAGCCATATAACTGTCATCAAACAGTTCAAAATTGATGAAATACAGGTTTCCATTCAATTCACCATCCAGAACGGGATTTCCTTCTCTTGTAATGAAGACTTTTCTTTCTTTAAATATGATCTGATAACCATTCTCCTCGAGTTAACTTACTGATAATAGATTTCAAAATAGATTTTCACAAATCCAAACATTTTTCAGTTTTACTAGTTTTCCATGTTTACTTTTCAGTTCAATATCACCTTCCTTTTTGCAAGTTAATGATTGTCCTTGTTTGGCAATGTTTATTTGTCTATTTATGTCTTTTCCATTTGTCAAATATTTTTCCAGATTTTTACAAACCAAGTGATTCGTTGCTCCACTGTCGACAACGAATTTGACACTTGTTTTGTTTTCTGAAACAAGAGCAAAATTTTCTTGTATCTCCTCTGATGTTAGAAATGAAATTGATTCTTCCGTGTTACTTCCTGCATTCCCACTCATATGTGCTTCATTTCTATTCCTATTTTCTATTCCTTGAAAATTGCTATGAGAATAATTTCCACCACGAAAACCACCTCTGTTATTGTTCCTCGGACATTCTGATCTCTTATGCCCAACCCGATTACAGAGATAGCATTTAAATGGAAAATTTGTGGTATAACTATTGTTTGAACTGGGTCCTGGTGCATTCTGGTTTGAATTGTATCCATCACTTCCTCTTCCTCTTATTCCTCTGGAATTTCCCCTTCTCTTTCCTATGTATCTTGAAGTATTGAATGCTACATCTGGTGAATTCATATCCAGTTTATTTCTATTTTGTCTGGTCTCCTCCATTAGTAATCTGCTTTTGATAAAATCAAATGTAACACTCTTTTCATCTTGACAGAATATAATATCAATGGCTGTTGTTACAGAATGAAAACTCTCAGGCATTTCTGATAAAACTTGTAAAATTAATTCATTCTGCTCTATTTTTTCTCCAGCTGCTCTCAATTCACTCACCGTTTGTTCAAACTCAGTGAAGAAATTATTCATGGTATTGTCGCCTGTGTACCTAAGATTTCTCAACTTCTTTTGTAGAGATACTTGAGTAGAAATTCCTTTCTTTGAGTATGATTTATTCAAACTTTCCATTATTTCTCTTGCACACATTTTATCTTTTATACTTTCCAAGATGTTATCTGATATACTCTGGATTATTATGGTGCGAGCTTTTATTTCCTTTTTCCTCCATGCAGGTTGTCTAGCATCTCCAGATGCAGGTTCTTCCTCTGTTATTACTTCCAGGACTTTCTGTTGCTCGAGTAGCATTTTAATTCGAAATTTCCAGTTTCCATAATTGTCTCCATCAAAAGGTTTCACATAGTATAAACTATTCTTTTCCATGACTGTAGGCTGTATCGTTATGACTGGTATCGAACAACTTGCCCCAATTTTTCTTCCCAGAAAAAATTAACCTCAAAACTTGCTCGAATTATTTTTCTGTTTATTCCATTAACTTTCCGTTTCTGGGCCCATAACCTGTTGTATTTTAAAGATGCTAGCTTTTTCTTGTTATAAAAATCAGTTCGGCTTTACTTTTCTATCTTTTTATTTTTATAATTATTTCAACATAACATTGGCTTACAACTCACTTACGTCTTCCGAATATATATGACAACTGACATCCACTTGAACTAAAGGTGAGTCCACAGATACACCATCACATCTGTGATTTAACAAATATATAATATGCAGGATTGGACAATACAACATAAATAATACAATTTTATATACGTACATAATTTTAACTGAACAAAATGGAATTTTTCAATTTACATCATTAATATTTTTTAACAGTTCGCTCTTGAAAATCTTTAATGATAGAGTAGATTTAATTCAATCAGGTAAATCATTGAATTGGACATAACCTTTAAAAAATAAACTGCTCATCCTTTTTCTTGTATTTGTTCTATTTATATGAATGTGACTGTTGTGCCTAGTAGAATGGTGATGAATGTCTTTATTGAAAGTTATTAGTGATAGCAAGTATGGTGTGGTCATTTTGTTCAATATTTTATAAATGAAAACCATGGAACAATAGAATAATCTTTTGGATACTGAGAGCCATTTTAGAGCAGATAGCATGGTAGAAATTGGTGTATACCTATTACATTTTAAAATTATTCTCATTCCTCGATTTTGTAGTTTTTGTATTTGTTGCACTTTGTTCAAATTGAAAGAGAATAAAATAGATGCACCGTAGTCAAAATGGGGCGGTATATTGATTTATATACTATAATTTTTGTATCTGTTGATAAGTTATTGGCGATTCTTGAGAAAAAATATAATTGTTTTGCAATCTTTTTTTTAATACATTTGAAGTGGTCGTCGAATGATAAGCAATTATCAAGTTGAAATCCCAAATACTTCACTGATGTTACTATTTCTATACGTTCATCTTCAATTTTTATATTTATGTTGTTTGTATTTATTTGATTATATTTGAATTTAGTAGTAATTATCATTGCTTTTGTTTTTTTAACGTTAAGTTTCATTTTATTGGTTTTCAGATATTTTTCTACTTTCTCTAGAACTTTATTCATTCTGCCAACAGTCTCTTCTAAATTTACTCCAGTACATACCAATAAGGTATTATCTGCAAATAAGTTGATGAACTCATAGTCTGTAAATAATTGAATATCATTCAGATACAGAATGAATAATAGGGGACCAAGCACACTACCTTGTGGCACTCCTGTGTGATTTGTTATATATGATGAGAAATAATCGTTCACACGTACTCTCTGTTTCCTATTTGATGAATAATTACTTATCCATTCATAAACCATCCCCTCAATTCCATATCTTCTCAGCTTCTGAAGCAAAATACTTCTATCAGTCGTTACAAAAGCGCTTTTGAAATCTAAAAAGACAGCTACAACATATTTACCTTTATCTGTTTCATTAGCAAATTTAGTTAATGATAACTGTAGTGTTGTTTCGCAAAAATGTTTTTTTCGAAAACCAGATTGATTGCTAAACGTGATTTGATTTTTGTCAATAAACTCTAATAATTAATTATATACTGCTATTTCTAAAACTTTCTCTATTGGCGGTAAGGTATTAATAGGTCTAAATTCAATTGCTTTTATAGTGTTTGTAACTTTAGGTATGGGTATAATGGTACTTATTTTTAATAGTTCGGGCAATTGACCATTCTGGGGCGATGTATTGATTAAATTGAGGATTGCATGACCAGCTGTTTCAAATACTTGCTTCAACATTTTAGAATTCAATTTATATATAAGATAAATACTGGAAAGTAAAGGAAACTCAGCACTTACCCAGAGAACCTTCTTTGTCCTGGGATTTGTAGTATTATTGATAGGAGACGAATGGTTTAAGCCAACGGTCAGGAACAGCGATTCTGCTTCAGTTCTGTCTTCTCCAATCCTACTCCGACTGCGCCAATTATGTTTTCTAAACAAAGGAAAGACTTTTTAAAAACTTTATTTTGCAATTATTTAGTGAACCTTAGGGCAGAGCCTTCGGCTGTGCAATAAATGGAGTCAACTTAGACTGTATCATTGTTGTGGAGAGATGATATAATCAGCATATTCTTCCTCTTTCTGGGCACATGAGAAGATGCCATCATATGAACACCAAACCCAAAAATAGAGGAGCGTACAGGACGATCTTTAGTATGTGTTAAAATTTGCGGCAGTTCCTTTTTATTGCTTTTTATTGTACCAACGATGGTGTGTCTATTCAGTCTTCAATTTTTGGACGAGCTCGCAACTGACAAACCAGCGATCCATAATAATATTTCTCCCAGATCCAAATAAATTTTGGCACATTCGTAGCGTGACTGCTGAGGTACTGTTATCTACATGATATATCCCAGCAGGCTGCACACCAGCATATATTTCTAAATTATGTGTATAAAATGTTCTGGCATCAATGCACCTACCGCGGAAGGCAAAAAGCATTTCATTGAATGTCACATATTCTCCAAGACTATAACAGCTTTCACAATTATTTACGGACACTTCAAACATCGGAGCTAACTTCTTAAATTCAGATGTTACAATTTTTGTATCTTTATAGTCGAAACGAATAACTGAGCAAAAATCTAAATCGTCTCAGACATAGTTGCAACAAATATTTCAGATCCCATACCGTCTTGCTGCAAAATTCTTCTATTTTTTTTTGGACGCATGATTTAACCCAGCCAAGTAGAGTAAACCAATAAATGCTCTGAGTTCTGCTACAGATATTGGCTTTGCATTATTTGGATCTTTATAATTAGGCGAAATACATGATGTATAATTGTATAATGTATAAGTTTAATCATATTAGTAAATTAACAGTTCCAAGCAGCAATGGGAGTTTTGGCCTCACATATGGTACCTGGTAAATGTAAAACAATATTTTCATTCCTAGCCCAGACATTTATAGGGGATGCAAATATTTTCCATTTCGTTCCATCTTTTCCATCGTCTGCCCCGTGGGTTGGGCTACCTATCGGGCGCGTCCCCAGGTGGCGGATAGGGGAACGGCCAGGGGACTGGAGGCCCGTCTGTAAGACCTTACAGACGGGGTCGCCGGACTCCTGGTCAGTGGCAGAAATAAGTAGGGTGAGGGGAACTAAAACCCCCAAAAGCCCTGCAAAACATGCCACCGCGGACCAGCCTACCCAAGCTAAGGTGTAAGGAATCGTGCCGACAGCTGAATGGCCGCAGGGTGATATGCGGTTACGAACGAGCCCCTTGAGGAACCGGGCGAAACCTCATTATAACTAGCCTTCCTCTGGTAATGCGGGGCTCTGCCAGAGGTGACCAACCTTTCCCTTGCTACTCGTGGGAACATACATGAACACTGACAAAAAAGACAAAAAAACAACCAATCCCGAGGCTGGACAGCAATGCTCACCTCAATTTGGGGCGGGGGCTGGGAATGAACAGAAATGTTCACCCCAAGTTACTGCTCAGAATGAGGCGGGACATAGCAGATCACCTCGTGAATTAACACAAAGGCCAAGGCGCAAGCGTATTAGCGGCGCTGAGGCCAAGAGGAGAAAAAGAGCGAAAGAGGCAGGAGTGGCAGCAACTATGAGTGCACCCTTCCCCTCTTCCACTCCATCTCCTACAACAAGGGCACCTCTTGCGGCGGGCGCCAGGAACTCCGCCTTGAAAAAAGGCAAGGAACCGGCTGCCACTGCAGGAAAGCGTCTTCACGCGAGTACCTCCACGGAAAGAACGCCAAGAAGGTTGAAGAAGCTGCGCAGCGACAGTAATGCCGCTGCACCTTCCAAAACCTTCGTGGAGGCCGCTTTGAGACACCTCAAGGTAGCCATCATAGATGTGACAAACCCGTACGGTAAGGTTAGCGCAGAACGAGAGAGTCTCATCAAAAAGCAACTGTTGGAGGAGCTGGACAAGATCATCTTCTCCGCCTCCGGCAACAACAGTAAACCGCCCACGTTCAAGTCGTGGACATACTCTGGTGAAATCATCAGAGTGGTCTGCGATGACGACATGACGCTAGAGTGGCTGAAGAAAGCCACAATGAATATTAAGCCGTGGGAAGAGGCATCACTTGCGGTCGTCAGTGTGGATAAGCTCTCAAAGTTTACCAAAGCCTCACTCTGGATCCCGGAGGACGTCCACAAGACGACATCCGGTGAAAAGGAGAGGGTGCTGGGTCGGCTGAAGGCGCAGAACCCTGACCTGACGGTAGCAAGATGGTGCACTTTCCATCATGAGGCTAAGATGAACCCACAAGGGCACCTCTTCGTCTTCGGGATCGGAGACGATGATATGGCTGTCCTAAAGAAGAATTCGATGAGGATAAGATACGCGTTTACCTCACTGACTATTAGGGTAACAAAAAAAGAAGCAGAGGGCACCTCTGGAGACTCTAGGTCTTTGGAAGTCGAGGCACCTAAAGTGGATATTGACCCCAAGGCCACCATGGGTCCCGAAAAGGAAGTCGAAGCATCTGAACAGATGACAGTCGATGACCTGACTGAGGAGGCACCCAAAAACAGCGAGGCCACCTTTCCCCTAGTGGGGGAGCAGATAACCTCTAAAGGTAATTTGAATCCAACAACTGTCTCATGGGCAAGGACGTTGAAAAAAAGATAAAAATCATACAATGCAACCTCCAACACAAAAAGGCGGCAACAGCAACACTATGTCGCCACCTTGATGTATTGGAGGAGGCAATAGCTTTGATCCAGGAGCCGTAGATAATAAAGACCAAAATTACTGGTTTTCAGTAGCCTAACTGGTCAAATTTTCAGCTTACCAAGCAATCAGCAACCTAGGGCGGCTGTCTACGTTCCTAGGAAATACAGAGCCTTTCCGATGGCACAATTCAGCACCTCAGACCTCACTGCGGTTAAAGTTGAATGTCCAGATGGAAAAGGCAAATATATGGCGTTGTGACCGGGCACAAAGTACTGTATATCAATTTCGTCAATGGCTACTTCATCTGAATTTACGATGTATACCAGAAAACTTAGAAAACACCAATTTTTATTTTGGCTGGAGCAGTTGTCCAACCACAGAACAATACGTGCGTAGAAGGTACTAATAATGTCCTCCTTGTTTCGACCAGTGATACCCTCATGCCATAAACACGCAAGTGGCTTTTGATCTGATTTTTTCCCTACTGGAACGAAGCTTTCGTTATATACAATGATCCTTTTTGTGAAGATAACTTTTTTGAAACAGTCGACACGTGGCAACATAATTACTTTTTGTAAATCTGCTGAAAAACAAAGTGTGCCATCTGCAAATGACTGTTGTTGAACATGTTCGCGATATCTATGTGGCCTTATCTATGTGAATTTTCCAGTTTTGACATTGATCACAATGGAGTTGTAGATTTTTTTCTGAATGTCCATGTAATTTGAAACTCTCACAATCTTCGCATTCTTCATGGCCTAATAATGCAAACGATATACGCAAGCTCTTAACTTTCTGTCGGTACACTTCATAGGATAATTTTAAATCTGGATACTTTTCTCCAAAATCTTTGAACATTATAGAAATATTCACATCACTGGGTAGATATCTAGTCTGCGGTGCATACTCACGACGATAATGAGATATTGTGGGATTAAAAGATTCTATATGCTGTGTAAGTAAATCATCGTGTTGGAATTTATTGCGTTTTTCATGCGTTTATCTCGATTTGGCTGAAGGCTTCCCTTTTCAGTTTTTGACAACACTTCTGTTATCACCTGATCATTTTTTTTCTTATAACCTAGTGTGGTCAAAAAAAAACACCTTACAGACTTGATAAGTTACTGCGTCAGCTGACTTTCTGACTTTCGGCAGAAAAAAAATTTAAATGTATTTTGTTTTTTCTCAGTTTCCGCAGATTTCGGACGTCGTTTCACTGCAGAACGCTTGCAAGTATTGAATATGAATGTTCGTCTCTCTAACCAAGACAAATTCCAAAACTGCTTTGTGATTTCTTTTTAATTTGTTCAGTTTCATACGTTTTCGTGTTTCCTTATTTACATTGTATTTTTTTCGTTTTCTGAGATTACCTTCTTTTGTGAATAAATCTGTGGTTTCAGGTGCATTATCTATGATGTTTTGTGATGTTTCTATGACATCAGGTGGATCAGCATTGAATTCACGCTGATTCTCCGAATCAGCGTGAATTCAATGCTGATTCTCAGCAGAATAGATTCTCAGAGTTGAGTTCAGTTTTTTCATTCTGGTCTTTTAAAATTTCTTGGGAAGTACTTTGCAAAATTATATAATTATTGTTGGTAGTGTCGCTCTGCAGAAAGTCATTGTCTACAACAGCATTGTCCATCTGTGAGATTTCAGGATGATTTCCCTTGGCAAGTACAACTGGTAATGATTCCAACCACTGCATGATATCATCTGAAAAATGTAATTTGATGTGATATTGGTTTTGAAACTTGGTAATGACGTTCAAAAATTGAAAATAATTAAAATATTCCTCGATTATTGTTGAATTTCTCAGTTACGTTTTATTATTTGAGAATAGTTTGCTTGGTAAGGAGGACACAAAATGTTCATATTCTACAACCATCCGAAAATTTCAAAATGACCATTTTTGTACATACGGCACTTTTGCTTAGCAGAGCAGCATTGCATGGGGACCGAAAGTTCTACAAGCAACGGCCATCCAAAAATTATACTAAATACAGCGAATGGCTTGTTTAAACATCACAGAAACCATGAGAACAACACCAACCGTGGCAATGGAATTAATCACGGGTCTGGCCCTTCTTGATCTGTATGTTAAGGAGGTTGCGTTGATGGCCATGGTACGATTGCGCACGGCTGGTGTAAACCTTGAAGTAGAAATGGGTCAATTGAGGCTTGGCCTGTGGCGGGAAGCGCTTACTGCGCAACCTTTGCTGCAGGCAACAAGCGATGCAATTGAACCCAGGTTTGTGTTTAATAAACCAGAATATAGAGTCGGATGATACAAATTCAATGCGGATTTACACAAACGGCTCAAAAACTAAAGAAAGCTCAGGGTGTGGAGTGTACTCCAGATCACTAAGCCTAAGAATTAAGTGGGGAATGGGAAGAAATACCAGCGTGGTCCAAACAGAACTAAAAAAAGAATTAACCAAGAAAGGAATTTCTGGCAAAAACATAACAATCTGCACTGACAGCAGACAAGCCCTATTAGCCTTGAACAGACAACGTATAACCTCAAGGCTAGTACTAGAGTCTCACCAAGATTTAGCAGCCAAAGCCTCGGTAGATAATAACATTATCCTGAGGTGGGTTAAAGGGCACGACAGGAGTAAAGGTAATCGCATTGCCGACTTTTTAGCCAAGGAAGCGGCTGGATAAGAATTTTAGGACCCAGTGGCACCTACGGCCTGATGACTTCGACAATTGCGGAACTAATCAAGTGTTACACCCATGCTCAATCCTTAAAGAGATGGGACGAAACCAAAGGATGTAATCTTGCCAGGATCACCTTGGGTGACCCTGGGAAGCTGGCGCGGAAGAAATATTTGGCAATGACCAGGAAAAATCTACGCCTAACAGTAGAATTTCTGACTGGTCACTGTTAACTAAGGAAACACCTCTATAATATGGGGCTGGCGGACACACCTCTATGCAGGATGAGTGAACAGGAAGATGAGACTGTCAGGCATCGTCAATAAGAGAGTGTGAACACCAAACGGGGTATCTACCAAGATTGCACTGTCATCTACTAACAATAATTCTCATGAAATAACAACCCTGCAAACTTTTTCCGTTTGTCACTAGATGACATCATTCAAATGAAATTACATATGCGGTTGACGGTGGTCTATTGGGACTGAGGTATGAAATCCAAACATCCAAAAAAAGATACGGTAAAATGAAATATAAATTGTATCTTTTCAATTACTTTACAGGTACATAAGATGGCAGATCTAGATAAAATTTATTTCAAACATACCAAGACTTATTGTATTTTGTCGAAACTTATAGCCACCGTCGTGCATCGGAGTGATATCTTCGGCTGTATGCTATAGTGGCAGAACTGGAAAAGTGTCACTTTTGAGAAAATGCTGTGAGAAGTTTTGGTGATGTTGGTTATCATCTTTTTTTTAAATGACAAAGTCTGTGTTCATTATTGAAATGTAATATTTGGTGTATTTGATGGATTGTGGTGTAGTTTTGGCAACAATCACATCCCAAAATTCAACCCTTAATTTGAATTGTGCCAGTTGAGCACATCAACATACGCTCTTTTATAAAATGAATGTTGAAAAGATAATACTGGCACAACCAAGCTGATGAGATATTTCATCTTTTTTCCAGTAATATGTAGACTCTCCTCGTAAGCTTTCGTCATTACATTCTCTATATTCTGTAAACGCTTTCGAGTTTTTGTGGTGTCAACTGTTCGGCAATCTTGTTTCGTAAATGAAGTTTCGAACAAAAACTTAGTCGAATTGCCCTTCTCTACACGAATTACGCATATATCGTTGAAATTGAATTTGGCGCTGTTTCCTTCTTCACTGAAAACCGAAGCTGTGTTAGTTGTAAGTGTTTTGAGGTCAAAGAAATCATCGTTAGATAATTCGTATACAAGGAATGGCTGTCGGTTTCGTGCAGTTCTAATTAACGTAGCGTAGCGAGTAGACAAATAGATAGGCCTTCCTCTCAGCGCTTTTTTATGTTTTTTTTCAATCACAGAATAATATAAGTTTCTACTTGTTTTATAAAATAAGCGAGGTTTTGTGAGTCCCCTGAGTATTCTGGCAACATGTCTCTTGCCATATTGATTTCTACTTGAGTAGGGACAGCCATTATATTATCGAAATATCTTGGATTCTCGAGAATTATTGGTGATCTTGATCTACTTCTACTCATAGAGTTTGATACAATTTTTTTTTCACTTGGAAATGGAAGGAGAGGACTTACAAGAAAATCAGTAGTTTCATCTGGATCCTAGGCGTAACTCGTCTCTGGTAGTTTGATGAAGTATTCTCAAGCGAAGGCTTTCTTGAATTCTCGGGCTCCAATAGAAGATGGACAGCAGTTGACCGAATCTTCTTTAGGGTAACGTTGATCTTCAGGTGATCGATGATGGGAGTCAATACCTGATGTAGATGGTAAATCATATCCATCTTTTGGTGTAACGATTTCGACTTCATCGGCGAAGTATACTGGAATACTGTCAATATCAAACAATTCGTTAGAGTCATCGAGCAGTTCATTATCAGACATGTCGAGAGGAACATTGTTACCTTCTGAAAGGGCATCTTCTTCATCTGAGCCTAGCTGAAAGTCGTCCTCACTTTCCGATAAATTGGCAATTGTATCCTCTAATTCCTGCTGAGTCAGTGGCCTGTGTTTCCCCGACTTTTTCCAAGAAGACATTGTACCTGATAAAATTGAAAAAGGAAATTTTGTATGTTTTTACCACTTTTATTTGCAACCAACGTTACTGCAGTTTCGTCCTATCATTCTGTTTGTAATGTTAATTTGTATATATAGTCAATCGGCAAAATGGTGCATATATGCACCATAAATAAAAAACAGTTTTACAGATTTACTACAATTCGATAATTAAAAGTTAATTGCAAATGAAATAAATAAATATATTCCTTACCTGATAATGAATTTTTCCACAAAAAATACTATAAATTTCAATGATTTTACTACAATTCAAACTATGAGTCTTTCATGTTTGAGAGCACAACCGCTCTTACTGGCGACTGAGAGAGAAAGGGCGGCTAAAAATAATTTGCATTGCTGACACCGCTTGGCATAATGTATACGATATGTTGCAAGTATGCACCAAATCGTCTATCGTTATTTTAAACCCTCAATGGAGTTTTAAATGTGATATTTATTTGATGTTGCAAATATGCATCGAAATGCAGTAAATGGTTAAACGGTGTAGTAAGTATCATAGCCTTTGTTTGTATACATTTAGCTTCAATTTATTAGTTTTTGAATATATAGCAATATTATGCAATGCTTCATTCATTTTTTTAATAGCTTTATCTATATCTTTATCAATAACCGATACTAGGGCATCATCAGCGAAATAATGTTCATATTCACATTCATTACATTTGCTGATATCATTAATGTAAATTAAGAATAGTAATGGCCCCAAAATACTTTCCTGCGGAACCCCGTGGTCTATGCTTATTGCTGTTGATACAAATTCATTGATTTTGGTTACCTGCTTCGTTCCTGTGAGGTAATCACTGATCCAATCAAGTACTTTTCCTTTAATGCCATATTTATTTAATTTTTTAATTAATATTTCACGATTAGCCGTTTTTTTTTATTGAAATATTCCAACAGTTGTTGATATACTACTGATTCTAACAGTTTTTCAGAGCAAGGTAAAGTGTTAATTGGCCGATATTCATCACATTTTTTTGTGTTTGGAACTTTTTCGATATGCGTAACTGTACTTGTTTTTAGATCATCTGGAAAACTACCATTTTGTAACGAGGTGTTGACAAAATGACACCACACACGTCCAATTACTTCAAAACTACTCTTTATAATTTTGCTCAATAATGCATCTACTTGTGATCCTTTGTTTGCTAAATTGGATACAATTACTTTCAAATCTTGAAGAGTTAGGGCCGGTTTATCAATACGTAGTTAAATGCTCTTGTTAGTTACCTCGAAGCTAAGCTTAATTGATAGTCAATGTTGCAGTTACTACTCAAATCGTTTATCATACCCTGACTGATGCTAATGTTTAATAACTGTTAGTTAACTAAGGTTGGCATGAGTGACAATTTCAGGGCCTGGTTTCTATTGGAGGATTGATTTTCAAAAATGACAACTGCTAACAAAAACTTCATGAGTTATACATTATAGCCTATATGACTTCCGAGGGCATATGAAAAACGAAAATGAGCAATAAAGAACATCCAATTTTACCGAAACAGACAGATCACTTCTAATAAAAATTGCCAATTCCTATAAACTTATCATTGAGTGCAAAAAAACTGATACATCACATGGAAGGAGAAAGAAGAGGCCTGGAAAAGAGTTGAAATTGATTTTAATTCCTCTACATCAGGACCTGTAAGGGGCAATAAAACTTCCTAATGAAGTCGAAACAGTTTTTAATTACTATGTTGTAGCCCAGAACTGCCAAGCAATTGAAAACAAAATATGAGGCCATAAAGAAAGAGTTGAAGAAAAGATTTCACCAACATCACAAATATGTGACAGACACAGGAGGAGGAACATACATTTGTCCGCCAACTCCAAAAACGGAGGAAGAGAAAATATTGGCAGAAGCAATCAGTTTCAGTATTCAAGGCCTTCAAAATACTTTTGATTCAGATGGTGTGGCTGGTAGGTACAAGTGTTATTTGAAAATACTTGGGATTATTGTATCAAGTAATACACATATTCATTTTTCTCTATTGATGTCTCCCAGGTATATCAGGACTCTCTTATGAAGATACCCAAGTTGAGGAAAGTCAAACTGAAGGTGTACTTGATGATTGGACTCCACCAAATAATAAAATGTTGAAAACACATATCAATCCTATATTGAAACCGCATGAAAACTCCGTTAATGAAGAAGAAAATGTTATAGGAACTGAATGTGATTTAAGTACTACAACAATGGCAGACAAAGAAAATGTAGATTTTAACTACGTCTCTGACCATTCTTATGGTAAAACTCCAAACAATAATCAAGAAGAGATTCATAAGCATGCAGAATCGGCCAAAAGTGAGTTTTTTCAGATTGACTTGAAATATGTATTTTTTTTTAAATAGTACAATAAAATTAGCCGCTTTTAAATTGTCAGGTATCTTCAAAAAGTTAGTAGTTTACTTTTCATGATTTAATTATAATTTTTATGATCAAGTAATGTTTTTTGAGCTGATTATATTCTTGTTGTATCCAATATTCCTGAAGTACATGCCAAAATGTTTCAAGTACCTGAAAAACATAGAGGGGGCATGTCTTACTGAAAAATTGTATATTTAATTCAGATATTTTAGGAAGTTGGTACAGCCGAAAAAAAAAATGTATGTCCTCGGCTGGAGCCAAATTTGAATTGCTAGCTGAAAAAAAAAATTGAGGTAGTGGCACTTGAAAAAAAAGTCGCAGAAGAAATGCTGGAGCAAAATAGAAAAGAACACAACGAAAAATTGAAGATTCTGGAATTGAAAACCAAAGAGCAAGAATTGAAAATAAGTCTGCTGAAATATGAGTTTGAAAAGACAGAATCAAATATTTAGTTTGTAGCTATAATTCCAGAGTGAACTTGTGATATCTATAAATTTCTCCTTGTTTATTTTTCGTTTGTCAGAATTGTTGTTTATTTCATTTTCTTATGTTTTGTTGATTATTGATAGACATTTGGAGTTTATTTACTTTATTTTTATTATTTTCAACCTGAATTTTTTCTCATCAGATGAATATAAATGAAATACATTATTTTTGAAATTGGATTTACTGTTTGTAATATAAATCAGAATATAATATCATTATATTTCTCTTCTTTCTCGATCTAAAGCTGGAAAATATTCATTTAATAAAATTTCTCTAGCATTGTTAATATTATGGTCTGGAGGATCAGCTTCAATGTCTGAAATTGGATTTACTGTTTGTAATATAAATTAGAATATAATATCATTATATTTCTCTTCTTTCTCGAACTAAAGCTGGAAAATATTCATTTAATAAAATTTCTCTAGCATTGTTAATATTATGGTCTGGAGGATCAGCTTCAATGTCTTCAACATAATTTATATTAGCTAAATTGACTTCTTGATCCAGGGGTGGTTCTTGTTCTCTTTTATCTATGGCAATATTATGTAACACTCCTACAGCAACAATGACTGTTTGTGCAGTTTCTAATTTGAGTCGAAGCCCTAATGCTAAAACAGGAAACCTGTTCCATTCCAAGAAACATGAAATATAAACTGCAGAGAGACTTTGAAAATATATTATTGAACTCATTAACTTGAAATATCATTTCAGTAAAAAACTTTACTATAAAAATTACTTTTTGAAATTAAGTATAAAATTTAAATACAATTTTTTTTTCTTACATTACTTAATATTATGAAATAAACAATCACCTGATTCATTATACAACTGCTCTACTTCATTACTCGGTGTTAGCAAGGTTGTGATAATGTGTTGAGTATTGGAATAGCCACTATCTGCCACCAATAAGCTTTTAGCAAATTCTCCATTTTCCAGTCTACGTTTCAAATTGGAATTATCAAAGATGGTTTGGTCATGTGTAGAACCTGGCCAACGGGCAACTAGATGATCTTCAAATCTGTTGAACTAACAGTTTGAACATTTATTGAAAAATATCATTTTCGGTGTCTGAAGAGTTCAGCATTATCCTTACCTAAAACAATAAATGATTCATTTATCCCTTCATTTTGATAAGATATTACCAGGAGACTGAATTTTTATATGTGTGCAATCTAGTGAGCCAATAACTCTAGGAAGGCTTGCTTTATTATAAAACTGCATACGCTTAAGTGACACTTCATTTTCATTTCTTGGCATCATTATGTACCTTGGGGCAAGCGATGCCATGGCTAACGAAACCTTTTTTATTATATTACTAGCTGGACTTTTACTAACATGCATGTAATCACCAATAGTTATTGAAAAACTTTCTGTTGCATAGAACCTCAATGTCAGTAACAATTGGTTAATTGGACTGATGGAAACAATTCCTGAAATGAACATAAAATTTGAATCTGCCATGACAAAGATCCAATCACTCTTACTATCTGTTGGTGTTTCAAGTGCTTGCTCTATTTGTTCTAATATGAATAATACTGTTTCTTTCTCCAATCTGAATCTTTTCACAAACTCCACCTCATCTAATTCATTAAAAGCATCATTACGTTCATTAACAATGTAAGGTCTTCTTTATGCTTCAATGAACTCCACTATATCCTCACCTTCGTCATTTAACAAATAAAAAACTTCCATAATTTAACAATTATAGTAATTAACTTTTTACTTGCAAAAAGTATTTTTCAAATAACATTTGTATCACAAAAAACATAAATAACCTAATTTCGCATGCGCAACCTCATAACCATCGGAAGTGATATTCTGTGACATAACTGTCAGCTTAAATAAAAAACTATCACTTTCTAGCGACTGTTACGGTCACTCAGACTTCAGCTATCAGTTGATGGTAACATGATAACGAAAAACAGTTTGACTGGGAGCTAAGACAAAACTGTTAGTCAAATGAGGTTAGCTGGCGATTGATAAACCGGCACTTAGTATTTTAAAATCACTGAAACCCTCCTTATCAACGTAGTCGATGTGACAGGTGAATCCAATATCTTCAATATCAGAAATAATGTCTGTAACACTATTTACAAAAAATGAATTGAAACAATTAGCCAATTCTTTATTTTTTATTTCAAGATAAGCGCATCAACCACTAGGGTTATTAGCGCTACGTTACATTTCACATTACATGACTATTGTGTTCAAATTAAATGATACATATTGATAGTTTTCAAGAATGACATGATATTTTCAATACTGCAAGTGTCACTAAGAGTTTCTCGTTGTTCTTTCGGTATTCCGAATTCTATTCTTGCTTCCTGATACTTGGGACAAATTTGAAGAACGTGTTTCACAGTTACTGCTGTATCACATATATCACAGATAGTTTGTTCCTCGCGTGATGAAAGAAAATCGTGCGAAAATTTGGTATGTCCAATACGAAGTCGACAGAGGATTACCTGGTGTTTTCTGGTTTTTGGTAGGTGTGTCCAGATTTAACGGATGGCTTTATTTCGTTTAGTTTCGAATTCGTCTGGAGCCATTCCCTCTGCCACTCGTTTATTATCATATTCTTGATGTCTCTTTTCATATCAGACGGAGTTATTTTGGTGATTATCCTTGATCTATCGCTTCTTTTACTGCAATATCTGCCTTTTCATTACCAGCGATTCCAATATGCGATGGGACCCATAATAATATTACTTTTTTCCCTAACTCTTCGATTCTATATAGTTCATTTTTTATTTGTAATATTATGGGATTGTCTGTATATAACTGAGTCTGTTACAATTAGAAATCTATCAGCAGGATGATTTTTCAGAAATAATAATGCTTGTAGTGTCGGGTGCCGACACAACAACATGGGGTGGATAGCATCCTCAGTAAATTCAAACCTCCTTGGCACTTTCTGAGATGGTGTATGTGTGATTTCTAGTTTAATTTTTGATCGAAGAAATTTTTTGCCATAGAGTTGCAGTGTTGGTCGGTCTCTGATGTGTGTTTTCAAAAAGAGTATTAATTTTGTTTTTTCTGAAGAGAAAGTTAGTCCTGTTGATTTAGACCAGAGTTCTAGCTGTTGTAGGTGATGCTGGAGTATTGAACTCATCGTTTCAATATTCTTTCCATTGATAATTAGAAGTAGGGCATCAGCTTTTTAGCCAATTCTTGTTTTTCTCTAATGATAACTTTTTGATTTTTTTTTTCAAATTGAATACCATTAGCAAAATAGTCAATCGCACCATGGTCATTCATAAAAGTATTCACCAAGACTTCGTGGCAGCTGTGATTGTTTAGAACATAAAATAATAGGATTGAAATAGTTCAGGAAAATTCTAACCAATATGTATTGAGTATTCCAATAGCATATATAGTTTTAATAATAGTTGGGGCAATTTTAGTATTTACTTTTGGGTTCAAGTCTGCTGAGCAACCACCTTTTGACAAACTTACTAATGAGGATAGAAAGTTGATCGGAAAGAAACGAAAACCCAAAGAAAAGAAAACGATATCTAGTGGGTTTGTCACCAGTGGGAAGATAAAAAATGAAAAATAATCCAAAAAATCACCAGGTAAGGAGCTATCGGATGTTAAACTGGAACAGAAAGAAAGAAAAATAGATAACAAACAACTGAAAAAAAAGAACCCAATAAAGTGAAAAATAATTAGGATATAAGAAACAAGAAGAACGTAAAGAAAGTTTTAGAAAAACCTGTTGATTTTGATGGGGGTAACTGGGAAACAGTTCTTACAAAATCCGACAAGAAAAGGAAGGGAGACCAATCGTCTAAAAAAAATGAGAAAAAAGTAAAGAAAACTGAGAAAGTGAAAACAGAAAAAAAGTTGAAATTGTTATAAAATGATGAATCAAAAGAGAGTGACATAAGCGTTGATCAGAATTCTACCAAACCAAAAGTAATTGGTGTTGAAATTAGTATTGTTGAGAAATTGGAGGGAGAAATTGAAAAGAAGGGAAAAGAAATCAGAAACGAATTCTATAACCAATCAGACCAACCCGAAGTAAAAATGGTCAATTGTCCAGAACCACTTTCACTTAAAACCTCTGCTGATACTTACTTGTACACAAGATTTATATCTAATGAAGCAGCTGCTGTTTTTGACGAGCTCGGGGATGTCTGTACAAAAACTAGGACAACAAAGAAAACAAGTAAGAAGAAAGCTCGTAGGGATAATTGAAACCACAAAGTAATAGTTTTATTTTGCGCATATGAACAATTATTTTTGTATCAGGTATATGGCAAATGTCACCGTTATAACTGATTTGTGAAGATTTTAGATCTCACAATTTGAAAGGGCCCAACCTACTATTTTATTTGTTATTGTAATATATTCATAGTGAATTTAAAAAAAACTCTGAACTGGAGAGATATATGCATTTTCTATTATTGGAGATTTTCGAAGCAAACAGTATGTGTTTAGGGTTAATAAGAATGCTCAAGGCTAGAAGATATTCTTGAATTGTGATTCCTTCAGTCGTAGGAAAAATTATAGCTTGGTTTCTCTCTGGAAATTTCATTGATTGTTGCTGGCTGAGAGCTGAAGAGTAGCACACGTTTTTGTAGATTGGTGATTCCTGTAGTCAGAAATTACCGATGAACATGAGTTGAAATGTGTATTTGAACTTCCTGGCACAGGACGTGTGTACCAGCGAAATGATACTGTTAAGGCTGATTCTCACTGCACGTGCCAGGCACGATCCAGTCACGGTCAAGTCACGATCGCAATTTTTATAATGCATTCACACTGTCCGGTCAATAGTACGGTCGAAATCTCCAGACAGTCATGTTTTCGCGAAATACATTAATGAAAATAGCCATTGTTTTGGATGAGGAAGAACAAATCTCACTTCCCAAAGCTCGACGATATTGGGTGCATCCTATCCTAAGGCAGCGCAAGAGAAAAGGAGAGTTTTCTACTCTATATAAAGAGTTGATTGATGATGAAACAAAATTCCACAGATATTTTAGGATGTCCCCTAACGAATTTCACCAATTACATGAAATTTTAAAAAGTGATTTGACCAAGCAGAACACCACGTTTCGGGAGTCTATTTCCTCTTTGGAGAAACTTGCTGTTTGTCTAAGGTGAGTAACTACATTAAGAAAATTTTCGTTCACTTCATTACCGGAGTATTTTTAAATTAAATAAATTCGGGGTTGTGTCAATTGAATAATGAAGTTTTAAAAGTGGTTGTGTAATTGAAAATAAATTTATTTTGGTATATTAATGTTTAACACCAGAAAACATGTGTTTGTCAAACTCAACACTCATCTTAACTTAAAAGTAATACCTAATACATGGAAATATGAAATATAATATTAAGGGGAAAAAGTTTCCAATAATGAGGCGGCAGACGAAGCAACACTATCTGGTGGCGTTTCTTGTACTGATGATGCAGTAGAAGATGGTCGGGTTGAAATACTGGGGGATGTTGCAAAATATGATTGGTGTTGAATGGATGTAGTAGGTGGAATTGCAATACTATGTGTGAATTGTTGTTGAGTGAGCTGATTGTAGTTAGGTACTGATGACACCACAGAAGATGGTCGGGTTGTACTGTGGGAAATACCATCTGTAAATTGTTGTTGTGGAGTGATCTGGTAGTTTGTAGGTTGATTCCAATATTGATCCATGTATTTGGCTTCAATTTCCGTGATACTTTGGAAAATTTTTTGTTTGGCCAAAAATTAATCATAGGGATTGAATTTATTCACAGTCATTCTGATGGAATCAAAAAACACGTCCATTTCAGATTTGGGTTCTTCCTTTTTCAATTTCTTCTCCTCCTCTAGGATGTGCTTCATTAGAGTACTGGAAGCAGTTTCTGTAGCAGCAACAGGGATTTTCCTTTTTCGTAACACCGAACTGGATGCTTTTGGTATTTGTGGCGTAGGTGGTGTAGGTGGCTCGGAGATTTGTCTAAGCGTATCATTCTCATCTTCATCCGCAATAAATGAAGGATCTTCATTTTCGCCCGTTACTGAGGTTATTCTCACTTTGTCTTTCATGTAAGCTCTGAGAAACTCCATATGATCTTCGTATTTCCACTTCGTTTGGAAAGAGGCGGCCTGTCCGGTCTTTGTTTTTTGACCTCTGATGTGTTTTCGAAATTGCGCACGAAGCGATTCCCATCTTTGTTTGCATTTTCGGGGATCTAAAAAAAATGTACATTGTTGAGACAAATCTTATGCATGTCGTACCTATGAGATAATAGCAAATGCAAAATCGTACAATAATAACCTAAATATGGAGAAATAGTAATGAGTAGTACAAAATTTTTATTGTTCAGCTACTATTCGATTGCAACTTTTAATAGTATATGTCAGGTTGTTCTATTCACTCTTTTCTCTTTTTTTTTGACTTAAACATAAGTGTTTGTACTGATTCATTATTGATATATGGTAAAATTATATTTGTTTTAGATTTCTTGCAACCGGTGATTCATTCCAGACCATCTCATTTAGTTACCGCCTTGGTCATTCCACTGTTCATGCAATTGTACAAGAAGTGTGCAATGCAGTAATCCGTAAATTATTGGCTGTATGCATACCAACACCGCGTAGAAAAGACTGGGAGAAGATTGCTGAACAGTTTTGGACTACATGGAATTTCCCCAATTGTCTTGGGGCACTGGATGGCAAACATATAGAAATAACAGCTCCTTCTAACAGCGGATCGAACTATTTCAATTATAAGAAAACATTTTCGGTAGTACTACTAGCATTGGTCGATGCCGATTATAAATTCATAGCGGTAGATATTGGCTCTTATGGGAAAAACAGTGATGGTGGTATTTTTTCTACATCGAGATTGGGGAAATCATTGAATAATGGCACTTTGGACATTCCGGACTGTAAAAACTTACCTGGAACGAATATTGAAGCACCGTACGTTATTGTAGGCGATTCAGCATTTCCCTTAAAAGCAAATTTATTGAGACCGTATCCAGAGTTACAAGTTCAAGGAGATATGGAAAAACGAATTTTCAATTACCGTCTTTGTCGTGCTAGGCGTGTTGTAGAAAATGCCTTTGGTATTTTAGCACAAAGATTTAGACTGTATTTTAGAAAAATTAACTCGAAACCCAATTATATAGAAAATATTATCCTAACCACATGTATTTTGCATAATTTTTTGCGCAACGGTACTTCAGTTTTGTCAGAAAGCTCTTCTTCAAGTGAACAGAATCAACCTATTTTTATGGCATTGCCTGGTATTGGTAACAATGCCCGACTAGAGGCATTTCATGACAGAGAAAAATTTACTGCCTTCTTCAACTCTGAAGTGGGTTCGGTGTCATGGCAAAATGATAAAATATAACATATAATGTGTAATATTGTACGTAGCTATTTAATAATAAATTCAAAAATTTGTTTATATGCTTAACTGTTTTTAATGTTTGCCCTATTTTATCCCACAATTTGTTTTTGTGGGGTGTATCCATATATTTTCTGTGGGACATATCGTATAATTCCTCATGTTCTCGAACCAATTCAATCATTTGCTCGTCCATTTTGCATGCGACTTGACCGGCGATCGCCGTTTCGTCATTCACACTGAACAGGCATGGTCAAGTCCGCCACGTGCGCGACGGTCTTTGATCGCCCCAGAAATGATCGTCACGATACTAGACCGCGGCTTGTCTTGACCGTCCCGTCCAATGTGAATTAAAGCATTGTTTTACATTGAATGTGATTCCAACGGTTTTGACTTGACCGTGACTGGATCGTGCCTGGCACGTGTAGTGAGAATCAGCCTTTAGGCGATGTAAACAGGAATTTTTCGACTTGCGGTAGATGTTCAAAAGTTAAACTTACGTGTTTTTAATACATACACTGATGCACTACACACTATGTCAACAGTAAGTATGTTTTATCGAATTTATATTGAATTTTACTTCTACTATAAGCTAGTTTTGTATAGACTGACACAGACAATGTAATCTCTTTGTCGTGCAGGTCCGAACCTGTCTAATTATTATTCAACACAAAGGACATTATGTAGTTTTAATCCAGTACATCTGGTACATCCCAGTAATCTACCTGATCCCATCTTTTAACAATGCTGATACACAAGAGAAATAAAAACAATGAAACAAAACCATAAATATGGTAAACTCATAAACAATGACCCTAATGGGGATCTGTCTACGTTTCTATAGGTAAAAATCTTCATGGCAAGCAATTTTCGACTCTATTGGTGGCGGAGAGGTGAAATTCAAACGCAAGTCTCCTTTTTCAGTAACGCCATCTAGTGATAGTCTTCTTTTCTGTCAAATTATCCTACTAGGTTAGTCTATATACAAAGATTTTGCCTTTGCTACTTTTCTATCGAAATGTGCCCATTGGACAAATTTTCCTGCACAATTACTCGATTTTTGTCACTGATAATTGAACTCAGCTCTTCAGTTAGAAGGTTTTGTACTGAATCAGCGTTGGATTTATTCCTAAATGCCAGTTTCTTGAAACAAGGGTCTAAAAATGCAGCTTCGGCCACAATTTTGTTACTGTCTAACATTCCTAATCGACGGTTCACAGTTTCAACCAAACTGTTACGCAATGCAAAACAAATTTGAGATTTGGTTTTTAAATTATTCAACGAAAATTGAAGACCCATCACTAGAGAAATAACTGTTGACAAAGTCGCGTACTTATCAGCCGATAAGGCGGTGGTCATCACCTCCAGCATTTTGAGAACTGAAATAGCCTTTTCCGCTATCGCCCATTCACCAGCATCCAGAAACTCAGGAGCTCTTTCAATTTTTGTCATTGTTATAGAAAGAGCATCTTTCAGTTTCAACAATCTTTCCAACATTATCAGAGAAGAATTCCTCCCTCTTGTGGCAACGTCCTGTTTTACTTTCAAGACTGGAAAACCCATCTGTTCCTGCACAGCCTTGAGCTTACTGCAGGATAGGGCACCATGGTTGAAATGAGCCACGATTGTTTTGCATTTCTTCAAAATGCACTGAAATTCATGATTATTAGTAATCGCATCATTCACACTCAGGCTAAAGGTATGTGCGACGCGGCGCAAGGATGGTGGCGTTTTTTTTAAATTCTGTTATTGCACATTTTATATTGGAACCATTGTCGGAAACAATAGTTGTAATCTTCTTAAGGATATTCCACATGCTACAAATTTTTTCGAAAATTGTAGAGATATGTTCTCCAGTGGGACTTCCAGGTATCTCCTCTGTTGAAAGAGTATGTGAATGGAACTCATGGTCATGGATAAAATGACAAGTAACTGTTATGTAACTTCTGTCCTGCAGATGTCCATTTGTCGGTGGTTACAGATACATATGGTATATGATCAAGAATGAATTTCAATTTAGCAACTTCTTGTGAATAAAGGTCTGGAAGAATATTATAGGAGAGCTTTTTTCTGCTAGGAAGTTTATATTGTGGTGCCGTAAAAGTTTGGCGAATTCAACAAATCCTTCATCTTCCACAATGGACAGGGGTTGATAATCCTTCGTTATCATCTTAACCAGAACATTGTCTATTTTATGAATCTCACTCTCTTTCAACTGGTCAACCGGCGCACCAAAAAGTTTCATCTGTCTCACTTTCCATCACTTGGTTGAAAACTTGGAACTGTCAGAAACGGCGGAAGACGATCCTGCAATATCATGTGGATCGCTGTCTTGCATATTATTGACATTATTTCTCACACCAATATGATTATTACTAGTGCTAGTAGTGCCTTCAGGTTCAGAAGTTGAGTAAGAAACGATTGGACGAAGACGATTTATATGTTGGTTCAAGTTGGTAGTGTTGCCATAAAACTTGAGAACTCTCTTGCAAGTGCGACACTGAACTTGACCATTTTCTATTTTGTCGAAATGTTCCCAAACAATAGATTTCTTAGCTCCAGGTCGCATTGTTCAAAACAGTAATAATAACGGAATAAAGGTATCAACTATATAATAAGTAAGAGTAGAAAAATAGTGGAATATATGAGTAATAACAGAGATTTCGTTGCAATGGCTTCGACTTCTCCAAACTGAAAAATTATTGCCACTGTTTCAATTTCAATGCTCTCTGTTTGTATTCGCATCGTTCTAAATAATTCTAATATAACATTGATGATCATAATCAGATTTTTAAAGCGTTTGTTCAACTAAAATATGAATTCTTAAGTTTCAACATGCATAAGTAATAATTTTTTTTGATTAAATTTTACAAGCATTCATTCAACAAAAACATATATTTTTAATTGTTGTTATGGAACATTCACATTGAGTTTCAACATGAACATCACACAATAATTTTTTTATATTGAAATAATATAATAAAGATATCTTCATTATTTTATCCATTTCCATTCAAGTTTACCTGGATAGTGCTTTTAATTTTCCAATAATTTCTGAAAAGTGTACAGGTTTTGTTCTAAAGGACTATGGGTTTGGAGGGGGGCGTGCCGCTGCGCATCGTCCTCATCATTTTCCCACGCCATTCGCCGTAGCGGCCTCCTGGCCTCCCAGACCTGGGCCTCAGGGATTTCAAAGCCCATTCCCAGCCTGGGTACAGCGTTAGGATTCTTCTTCTCGGCTAACCTTTGTTCCGGAAATTGGGAGTTGTAGAGGTACAGACCCCGCCATGAAGCCACCCTCAAGCCTCTCTTGGCTTCGGGGTGACCCCTTGGCATTCCACCATCCCCTAGCACTTCCGCTAGGTCGTCAGTATCCGGCTGGAACCGGGTACGAGACGCTCCTGTGAGCGACGTCCCCTTCTCCCAGGAATCACAAGTATTCCCCCCTGGGGGCATCGCAACGCCTGGCGTCCCGTTCGCCAGAATTTCCGAAACCTTCTTTGTTTCGAAAATTCTCTCCTCCGCCGCGTCTCTCGAAACTTTTCCTGTTTTGAAAGTTCCGTCCGTTGGTATTTCTTTCGAAACTCTCCCTGTTTCGAAACTCCTGTCCGTTGCCGTGTCTTTCGAAACTTCCCCTGTTTTGAAAGTCTTGTCCGGCGTTATGTCTCTCGGAACTCTCTGGGGTTACCACATAAGGAAAACTCCATCCAGAAATCTTCGATTTCTGCTCGGGTTTTGTCGCTCTGTGACCACGGGAGAGGTACTGGTGCCCTCGTGCGGAAAATGTCTACGTTGAGTAGAATCTAGCCTCAGACTGGCTGATATCACCGGAGTTCTTGGAATACTGTTTCCTCTGAAAACAGATTCCTGAGGGGTTCCTCGTGTACTCGTAGAAGTCGCACTCAGGCGGCTAAGCGTGTCTGACGAGGAACTTGATCGAAACTTGTAGTCTCGCGATGTGGCACTGGTGTATTTTCTGCAAGCTACGCACGCACTTGTCTTGCCCTAGTCTGCTTTTCGATTTCAAAGTGCCCCTAAAATGACTCTGACGAGGAAATAGTCAGAGGAAAGGATTCACGGAAATTTAATACTTTTAAGTTCACCCTTGGATCACGAAACTACTTTCCTATCCAAGGCCTACAGAGTGAACTGAGCTAGTGATTTAGGAACAAGGAGCCTAACGGTTGAACAGCGACCCTAGGATTAGGGTCGCTCGCAGGATAAGGTAGAAAGGTATCGTAATCCTGGAAGATCCCAACGGTTAGGTTGGGTTGTTCGCCCGAAGGACGTAACTAATGATGTCTTGACCCTCTCAAATTTAGGCTCGATATACCGCTGCTTAGTTTGCACCGTTAGGTATCCACAGGGTACCTGAGCCACTTTAGTAGGGACCTGCTCTTCCTTTGCAGGATTCGGGCTGCTTTCCTCTGGCGAAGTGCCAAAAGGAACCTGGATAAACTTACGGTATGATTAAGCAATGAGTTATCCAACCAAGAATCCACTCCGATTTAATCTCTATTGAGTCCTAGAGATTCCTCAATCCAATACGAATTCTTCCAATAATATCCAGCCACTGGTCTGCTTCGATTTAATAGAGATTCCTTATTCCAATAAAAGTTCCTCCAATTCCAATGATTAGTAGTAATCGCAGATCCCTGAAGACTCCTGCACTATAATTTGTCTATTGAGTTCTAAAATGAACTAGAGACTCGAATTCATTTAATAAATCCCAACCGCAGCTTCAAACTTTCGAGAAATCTTCGGATTTTCAAGACGACTATTACTGTTTCAGTGTTCAAAAGTCAACTAACTAACTACGACGACGAAATCCATCTTGATTTTGTTCAGGTTGAAAATCTCTTCCCGTACCCTTTCGACTGTCTCTCGCCAGGAGGACGAGTGGTTCATAACTTAGAGTGTTGTTTGGTAACTGCATAAAGGTCAATGACATCTATGCCGCTCTGGCCTTGTGTACCCCTTCCTGACTGGGGTATTGATGAACAAACTGTTCATTTTAACAGACGTCGTGGGGCCTTCACTCAACCGAGCGACGGGGCGATCTGAATCGAGTGGGGTCGTCTATAGTGTAATCTACAGCTTCCCTAACTAATGGGTTATCATGAGTTTCCGCTGACTCGAAAACTCTCTGATTCCTCAACTAAATGGACAGCTTCAAATCTCTGCGGATGGCTTCATTCCGCATGAACCATGGAGCATTCACCAGCGGTTTGTCCCCAAGCGCCTGAAGCATACATAATGACAGGCTTGAACATCGTGTTGTATATTAAAATCTTGTTCTTGAGATTGAGTTTAGACTTTCGATTTATCAGAGGATAGAGTTTGGCTATCCTCATTTGTATTCTGTCCTTGATGTACTCAACGTGATTTACCCAGGTCAGTCGGCGGTCTACCCAAAGACCTAGGTATTTGACTCGCGTTTGCCATTCGATCTTCCTGCCTGAGATCGTGACTCTTGTGTCTGGAGAAACGTTGCGCCTCCCCAAATCTATCGCCTGGGTTTTTTCTGGGTTCACCCGAATCTTCCACTGTAGGTACCAGCGTTCGAGGTCGTCCAATGCGCGTTGCATGTAGACGACCGCCAACCCCCGTCCCATGGAAGAAGCGAGGAGAGCCGTATTCCGCGGAGGGTTGTAAACTGAGATTAGTCTATGACGACCTCTTCTCAGTTGGAGTTCAACGCCCACGGCTTCCGTGCCGTGTAACCGATCCGAGTCAATGCCGAATTGTACGTGAGGAAGATTACGTTTGACAAAAATGCCAACTCCTCCTCCAGCACGTCCAACTCGTTCTCTATGATAGAAACGGTAGTTTGGGATACCAAAAGGCTCATTGTGCAGATGGGTTTCCTGCACAAGTGCGACATCGATGTTCTGCTCTGTTAGGAAGTTTACAAAATCGAGTTTTTTAGTTGAGATGTTATTGGCATTCCAAAATACAACCTTAAGAGAGCTAGGCAATGTTGGTTGTCTAGTCATTAAGAGGTTTCAGTTATCACGCTGGTGTTCACCGTAAACATTTTCTCGAGTACGGGGAACTGGATGAAAAGTTCCTTCATCTGGTCCAGAGCGGAGCAGATGTCATTAACCTTCGACGGAATAGGACCATTTGATGCTGTGGTCGGCTTAGCGGAGGTGTTGCCGCTCTTAGCCGCTCCTGCATAACTCATCCCCGGGCGCGTGCCAGATGCTCCGGCAGGACGCCTCCCAGGTGTGGATGCCTTTTGGGGGGCATTTGCTGCCACCTTGGTCCTCCTGCGAACCTTGGGGAACTCAGGACAACCTCGGTAGTTCGCGGTATGCACCCCCTTGCAGTAATTGCACTTAGGAGGTTCTGCCCTAGGCTTTTTGCATTCACCTGAAAGGTGTCTGCCGGCGCACTTGACACAGATGGGGATGGCCAAGCAGTTCCTCTGGCTATGTCTAAACCGCTGACATCCATGACACTGTCCGACCAGTGTCCTCTGGTGTTGGGGCTCAACCTTAATTTTAACACTGAGTAGCTCCCGTTCGTCGTAGATATTCTGATTTTGGCTCACTTGAACCAAAACCAGAGGAAGCGGGCGGTTTCCACGCATCACTCTCGAAACTGATGTAGGTTGGAAGCCCTTCTCCACCAAGGCGTTCTCGATGTCCGCGGTCTCCAGGTGTTCTGGGACTCCTCTGAAGACGGCTCTAAGTTGCCTGTCTTCAGGTAGGGTGTACGTATGATGAGGGATTTTTTTCCTCACCAGGAGTTTGGACATATTTCTATAGTCCTCGATCGTCGAAGGTTGAACCTTGATGCCGTCGGCCAGGTTCACCGCTTTTGAGTAGTTTACCTTGTGGAAGGTGGCTAGTTTAGTAAATTGAACCCACTTGTCCTTCTGGCGAACGACAATCGGGTGAACGCGTGTTCTCTTGGCGCTTTGGGGCGCTTCAGAACGCGGGGGGGATGGGAGGTGTTTCCCAAATCGTTGGGATTTTCAACCTGTTGAGGAACGTGTCTTCTTGGGCCACCCTGTATAGTGGTGAACGAATTCTCTGATTTGTTGTCGAAATCGTCGACTGACATTTCGAGTTCTCCATCTACGGGGTATTCAGTGATCGATATCTCCGACTCCGAAGCACTATGTCTGGCTTCTTTTCGAAGCTTGGTTTTCTTCACTGTTCTTTTCGGCTTTGCTCCGGTGCTTTCAGCAACAGTCGGAATAGCTGGCTTAGAAGGAAGAGGAGGAAACTCCTCTGGTAGACGGCGTTTTTTGTTAGCCGGCTCTTGCGGCTTGATCTTGTCTACTTTGTCTGGTTGTGTAGAGGAGGTGGTGTTCACAGAAGCACTTTCAGGGGAAGTATTCTGTGACGGGCGCTCGAGAAGCTCTCTGACCCCTGGTGGGGGGGCAGAGGGCGTCCGAACTACCGCCCCAGGGCTGCCCCTTAACAGCTCTGATGGACTCAGGCCCAGGCGGTCAAGTAATAATCCCATAAGGGTAATTACTTCACCCCTGTCCCTGGCCATCAGGCTGTCGAGCAGTTCCTCCATACTGCTGTGACTTTGATCGAAGTATTGAAACTACCAGAAGCTTTGAGCACCAGGAAAGTAACGGAAATGAGATATTCAAACGTACTCACCAGAAACGTTTTCGCCTGCACAAAACAATACAACGCACGAACTACACCGAGCCAGAAACACTACAGCACGGCTGATCATTCACTGAGAAATTAGCAAAAAACACACTATATCGCTGAGACACGTCTGTACACTTCAGTGATCAGCAATCGAATGTGTGGACTCAACTAACTAACTAACTTTGCTCGGAAATTCCTATATGTATACAGATTAACGAACTATCTTCCGCTCCACTTTCAACCAATCGGCAATCGCAAAAATAGTATGATTTACCTGACCTAGATTCGAATGTTTACACAACGTAAAAAACTCATTTCGTATGTATTTGCCAGCGTTTACGACCTGTTTTCATGCAGGCGCTGGTCTTTGAAGTAGAAATACCGCTCTGCTACTTTCCATTGACGTCTATATGCCGCTGTTCCTATCTCATTTTTACATGTATCGTTTCGCTTCCTCAATTTGCGTTCTTCGATAAATGAAATCAAACAGTCTTCGGCCATGCTCGGAAATCTTTGGAAAATCGCGAAAATTCTAGATTTTCATATAGAACTCGACCCCCTGAGAAAAAAAGTCTTATGCCGCCTCTCGATATTCCCAGTCCTTCTGGCTGAAAAATGCGTTAGAAAAATATATTTTTCAAAACTCAAATGCTAATAAAAATTGAACCACGAGCACTGGAAACGTGATTGAGGTGTCAAACAAAAGCTACTAAGAATCTCTGTCGTTACTTCATTGAAGAAAGCACGATTTCCCTATCTAGATAACTGAAAAAGCCATTTTCCATAAAATCGACCTTTTCCCTATTTAACCTTCCAGTGGTGACGTGGTTTCAAGAAACATGAGTGATGACGTCGGTCTGAGAGTCATATTTTTTTATGTGTGTGAAAAAATGTTTTCTATCAAACTACACTCATTGAGTTAATTCTGATTGAAACAAACATCATTGGGAATCAAATTTTATTTAAAAAAATACAAATTCAAATATCTTGCTCATGAACTGAATACATTATAATGAATTCTGAAAATATGAATAATTTTGTAACAAAAACCTCGAATCCTGAGAAAAAATGCCCGTGTTCATATATCAATCATAACTCAATGATTGTGTCACCTCACAAACCACAAGAGGAGACTAAATCATCTGTCGGTAACAAATAAGACAGATGGGTATCCGCGGCTAAGCTAAACAGTGGAGACGGGAGTGGGTTAAACAACTTAGCAAATTTCAAATAGATCTTAATGGGCGCCAGGTAAATTTAATCCTCCAGATACCCTAAGTAACTCACAATATCAATAACTTACCAATTAATATTGGAAATGAAAGATAAAGATCCCCAATATGATTTATTCAGTAATCCTAACTTACATGGATTAACCAACAACGCTTCTAAGACAACAATGCAATATTCACACTACTACGCGATGTTCAAATGTCAATACAAGAGTGCGGTGTATATACCACGAATTCAATCAGCCATAAATTACGATAGTAACGACGCTCAAAAAAAACTACAATACGTCGAGTAAAACTACCACGAAAATTGAGTAGGTGAAATCGTAAATACTAGTATCGGATGGTAAGACAAACTCGTTTGCGTCGCGTGAGCTCAGGCGTAGGCGCATCGGTGTCAATCAGCAATCGTGAAAGGAAGAATATACCTCAATTTCCGTTTCACAAATATCTATGTCAATCAGGTATCAATAACAAACTCTTAATCAATAAACGATAAACAAACACTATATCAACAGGTATCAATAAACATAAGGGCAACAATTATTCAAATATCTCAGTATATCACAAATATTCAATTAAATCAATTATAACTTGCGTGCTCCTTTTGGGCCACCCGGTATATGTTGTTAGGCTACCCCGTGGTTCGACGGAAGTGGATCACCCTGTAGTACTGCTGAGATGGATCACCCTGTAGTACGGCGGAGATGGATCACCCTGTAGCACCACCAAGATAGATCACCCTGTAGGGCACGACAAGCTGGACCAGTAATGGATCACCAAATAAGATCCAGGAAGAAAATAAAGGAAAAAAAAGGAAAACAGGAACCCTTAACGAAGACAAAAAAAAGCAGGAAGAAAAACAGGAAGAAAAAACAGGAAGAAAAACCCCTGGCCAAGGGGTTATCTATACGATTCTTCGTGTGCGGTGTTCTGCACGGAAGTCCTGCTGGGACTTGATGAGTGACTGAGGGCCTTCTGTTTCTTATGAATCTAGAGACGAGAAACGAAGGTTGTAGAATTGAAGAAGTGATATCATAGCTAAGATCACATGAGAGATGCGACAGTGATTCAGACATACCTAATTTCGGAAATCCTTCCACCTGGCACGAGTTCGGTAACCACCACAAATCCTCAAAAGAGCTTAAGTTTCAGACTGCAAATATCCACACCAAAATGACCAATCAGTCTTCCACTATACAATCCTGACTTGTAGAAATAATCCCCGTGAAGGATGGCACAAATACAACCAAATATATCCTACAATCAGTCTGATGGTACCCTTTGAACTCCGAACCAAGCTCACCGAAGGTTAACTTCCAAATACCAATCGACTGCCACATCTGACAGCTAACCAGTTGTTGCCACAGTGCATCCAATCTACACTACAAGCACCAAGGGGGCGCTGTGCACAACATCATAAATCTAACAATTCCTCCACAGCCACTTGATACATCATCAACAAGTCCATGACCCATCAAAACTCCTTCTCAAAGCAATGCAACCCTTAAACAACCCTTGACAACTTGAGTAACCGATCAATCCTCCACCCGTGAACAACTGTAGAACTAGTTCGGTGTAAGTCGACGGAACGATACTACGAAAGTTCGGCAGATGTCAACCAACAGCTGTCTCTTAACCTTGTTTACGAATATTTACAAAATATATTGTTCCAACCTATTTTCAACTATTTACCAATCCTTATTCATGCGATGGAATAGAAACATACAAGGTAAGTCGCCACATCCTTCCCTTTCAGTACAAATATTAGAGCATTCGTATTATTCAGATTATTTACCGAAAATATCAAACAGTATTCAGAAACCCAGAGGTAACTAATATTGTTTTTCAGGCGATATGGCTCTAATATGTCAGTAAACCTTCTGGAAGTGATGAATAACAATCTATGCAAGAAATATTCTCGGAAAGGTATAGGGAATAAGGCAGACAACGGCTGAAAAAAATGATAGGTGAAGAAAACTGAGAAACAAACAATAACAACTATTTCAACCTAGCGAGGAATTTCGGATCTCCAACGTCGATTGGCAAAAGGAGAATGCGTAAGTACTGGTCAAAGCAGTTAGTCAGGGAGCATACATTTATTCTTGTACATTTCAGGTATGGTTTTCTATGGAACGGAAGATTCCCATTACTATGATGTTAAATGAATAAAATGAACTTGTAACTGAATTACATTGTTAATATCCTCTGAATAAAGATCTTAAAAGGTAAGGTAGTGTTTTTGAAAGGTCACATAAGAGCAGTTTGATCTGGTGCTAAATTGAAACGTAACAATTGTTGACAATATTTCTCTGGAAACATCCGAAACGAAACAACTATCCGTTTCGTTGCAATGTCTATTGCCTCTTCCACAATGTGATCCCGTTTTTCTTCGATATAAAAACGAAGTGCCTCTATTTTTGTAGCAGTTTCGTCAACAGTCAAGCCTTCACTTTGCAATGCAATCTGTGCAGAATGTATTTCCCGAAGAACATCATACCAGAAGAAAATATAACATAAAAAAGTGTAATTGCACACAGCAGGCATGAGGTTTTGTGCAGCACCTCTAGTGTCTACATTTTCTCGTCCATCACAGAATTCCTCAATTGCGTCTACAAATCCTTTAAAATTCTCTGCTAGTGCTTTTATTGACGGTAATGAGCACTCCAACGCGTTGTTGAGAGTCTCTCAACAGATAATTTGCTGTTTCATAAGCACTTCCCAACGGCTAGTGGAGGCGGAAAAAATCGTCTCTACCGTTCCAAAAAATGTAACGCCCAATGTAATGCCCAAACATTTTGGACAAATGAATGTTGACCATACGAATTAATCAAGTGATCAATACAGTCAATAAAAATTGCTTTTTTGTTTTTTGTTTTAATAATGGAAATGTACTCCTCCGTGCCCACCACTCATAACAACAGCATTGTCATAGCCTTGGGAACGACACATCATAATATCTAAATCGTCTGTCTGAAGCTTGTCAAGAATTCCATCGCTTACATCAGCAGCTTCTTTCCTTGCAAAGGAAAAAATCCAAGGAATGCTTCTCTGACTGCCACTTTTCTATTTTCACATAACGTATCACTTCAGACATTTGGTCAATATGTGAAATGTCAGGTGTGCTATCAAACATAATAACAAAATATTTCGCTGATTTAATTTCGTTGACAAGCTTAGTTTCCACATGGTTTCATAGAACATTAATGAATTCATTCTGTAATCTGGCGACAAATATGATACTTTTGAAGTTTTATCTTTCTCCAATTTCATCATGTGTTCTTTCAACACTGCGTCATACTTTGACAATAGTATTACTAATTTCAAAAAATTGCCTTTATTTTTAGAGTCTTATCCTTCATCATGTCCACGAAACGCCAAGTTTTGTTTAGCCAGAAATAAAGTTATATCCAGTAATCTAGTCAAAAAATGCTTCCACTTCAGTTTTTATGTATACATTCTGTATGGTCAGCTATTTTCGAATTTAATTTCCACCACTTTTGATATCAAGTCGTAAATGTTCCCGCATTAGTATTAGTGGCCATAGCGAATAAACGATAGCAGAAACAGTACAGGTTATTAGAGGTGAGGGAAGAAACCATTCATGACCGTAGGATTTTTTCACCATTAGGCATAATTTTATAAAACCAATCTTTTGAGAGATGACGAGCATCACCTTTTATTTTGGTTCAGTGCCTAGAAACAGTGGCAAATGGTCCTTCTTTATTTTGGAAGTACACACTCCCTTTTTATATTGTTACGCCCACAATAATAAGATGGAAAATCAAATTATCGAGACGTAATAAAACTAATTCAAAACAAAACTCTAAAATCAAAATTAGTCACCCGGTAGAGGTGTTGGTGGGTAAAATAAATTATTTGACACTAAAGATAACAAAAAAACAATATTTATTAACTTTCCCCTTTGGGTAAGTACCCTTTTCACGAAACAATGTAACCCTGTCTAGAATTTCCGACAGTTAGGGCCGTCGGTATATCGGAACGTATTCTTCAACTCTATAAATCCATGGTCGATCAGCTGATCGATTTTATATTCTCAAATTGAAACTGTCAAATATATATATATATATATATATATATATATATATATATATATATATATATATATATATATATATATATATACACGGATATATATACACTTAAGATGTATTTTTCTACCTGTGCCTTCAACCCCCTAGCGAGGGTGAGTAACAACCCTAAAATTTTAAATGGAAAGTGGGGTCGACTGATATATCATTTGAAAGGGCACAAACTTCTCTTTCTAATGATACCTAATTTGTTGTATTTACTTGAATAGTTATAAAAAAAGCAAGAACATTTACTCGATATTTTTGGTGTTGGTGAAAATGCGGAAAAAACGGCATTTTTATCACTACTACATTCTCTCGTGCGTTTTTTGGTTCGAATAACAACAACAGATAAGTGTACAAAAATAATTTAGGCAAACGTTCATTGATTCAGTTCGGTTGCTTTTGAAATTATCTCAACTACACTGTAAAAATGGTTTATTCCATTCCTGAACGAGTTGAAATTGTTAAACTTTATTATCAACATAATAGTTGTGCTAGACTCACTGCTCGCCTCTTTAATAACAGTCATCTCGGGAAAAATGTGAATGATTCGAACGTTGCCAAGTTAGTCCAAAAGTTTGTCGATACCGGATCTGTCTGTAATGTGAAACAACAGCCACGGAAACCGATCAGAAATGAAGCAGTGGAAGTCGCTGTTTTGGGACATGTTGAATTGGATCATACTCAAAGTACCCGTCAGCTTGCTGGCCTCAGGTGTCTCCCGTTCGTCCATAATACGGATATTAAAAGCCTATAAATTTCATTCATACAAAATTAAATTAGTACAGGAACTCAATGAAGATGATCCTGATAGAAGGCTGCAATTTTGTGAACAACTGAGCCAGCTTACTAATTGATGATCCGCACCTATCATTCAACACGTGCTTTTCCGATGAGAGTACTTTTTTTTGTGGAGCTGTGAATAGGCATAATTGCCGTTACTGGGATGACAGTAACCCACACTTATTCCGAGAGGTCCACACCCAGTACCCTCAAAAAATCAATGTCTGGTGTGGCATATTAGGTAGTCATATCGTAGGGCCACTTTTTATTCCTGGGAATTTAACTGGTGAGGTCTACCTGAACATGCTTGAAGATACAATTGATCCTCTCATATCATAACAGAAATAATTGAAAATGACCAAAATCATAATGATGATCGGCTTCATTTCCAGCAAGATGGAGCACTTCCTCACTATGTAATAGAGTTTTTAGATGACCGGTTTCCTGGACGGTGAATTGGAAGAAGAGGCCCCATCGAATGGCCTGCCAGGTCACCTGATTTATCGCTTTTAGACTTTTTCCTTTGGGGGACACTTGAAAAATATATGTTTTGCTACGCAGCCCGAGTCCATAGAAGATCTTCGCTAACGAATTACAGCAGAGTGCAGAAGTATAACACCTGATATGCTACAGAATGTTAGGAATAGATTTGAACAAAATCTGTATTATTGTATGGAAGCAAATGGGTCACATTTTCAGCACTTGCTGAAGTAGGATTCTACTAAGTCAATTACACATTTCAAAGTACTGGGTTGTAGTTGTTTTTCTTCATAATACCTACATGTTTGAGTGAAATACAACAAATTAGGTATCATTGGAAAGATAATTTTTTACCCTTTCAAATGATATATCACTCGACCCCACTTTCCATTTAAAATTTTAGGGTTGTTTCTCACCCTCGCTAGGGGGTTGAAAGCACAGGTAGAAAAATACATCTAAAATGTGTCCCCCTCAAAAGCAAAATTTACCTGTCCGAGCATTTTTGCGTTAAGTTACAAAAAAAGGAGAAAAGCATGGGGCATACTTTTCGTTGGACCACCCTGTATATATATATATATATATATATATATATATATATATATATATATATATATATATATATATATAAAAATAGATGTTTCAAATAATACAAGAATGATATTATTTTGTTTGAAGGTGATTGACAATGTTTCGTGATGAATTTCACTAGTTCGGACTTCCATTGTCTATTATATAAAATAATTTGAAATCCCTGAAACAAGTAAAAAAGAATAATTAAAAAAAAAAAAAAATTATTTTATATAATAGACAATGGAAGTCCGAACTAGTGAAATTCAATGATATTATTTACGAATGTTTTTCCCGTTAGTATAATATATACTATTAGTTCACAGACGTCTTGGTAAGTAGTTAGATGTTAAAAAGAAGCAAAAGTTGTGCAAGGCAAAATTAATAAATGAAGTAGATCCTACTTGTATATTCCTTTGGAGGTTGTCCTTTCTTTTGCAATTCCCAACAATGGCTTTCTATACAAGGTTCGTCCAGTTTATCAGGATTGGAGGAAGTCTATACTTTAATTAGCAGAGGAAATCAAGCAAGCTCTATCTACTAAGCAGGGATGTAGCTGTCTCCAAGCGGTTAGGTGTAAAGCAAAGTTCTAAACATGCATGCTAGTAAATAGGTGTATAGCTATAGGACATAATGATATGGGAGCTGGTAATATCCTTCCTACAGAGAAAACGTAAAATTAGGTACTAAACAAAAAGAGACCTGAAAAGACAAAAGTTACTAACCTGTGAATTCATTAATACATACGAAATGCACTTATTAGAGAATAATCCCCAGAATGTGTCCCAGCAGAATACCTACCTTCGATGGAGGGTGGTCTCGGAGAGAGTTTCGTCAGGAAACGTTTAAGATTAGTTGAAAACCAAAATCCACATTGGATGGTTGAAATATCAATCCTATGACAATTTTCTTGATGGTTTTACAACTACTTTTTATTTTTCAGACTCAGAAAATCCTCTATAACTTGAGAAAATCAGAACCATATGTTCCACTTTGATAAGCCCACAATAAAAAGGAAAAGGAAACAGATACATTCTGGAGGTCAAACTAGGAATATTAGTGACATTTCATCGAAGTTGAGAATACTGAAGATGAATGACATCCTTTCTGTCAAATTTTGAATATTTAGCAGAGTTGGATCTTTTAGATGACCTCTATCCAAACAATAACAAACTAACCTATATGAAAATGGAAACTTAAGAAATGGTGATAAAACAGATAATGTTCTTATTCTTTTCGGAAATTCTCTATGAACTAAACTGGTATCTTGAATGAGAAAGCATTCAAAGTAGGTAAAGTACTTCTTGTGGTGAACATTTAAAAATAAGACTTTATTTCAAATATTTTCCTCCTGTACAAGATCACCGAGTGACTTCAAGTTATTCATCCTGAATGATTTAATACATTTTATAATGTTTTGGCTTACGAGAGCGCTATTAAAGTTATGAGTCAACTAGGAGGTAATTATGTATTGGAAAAAGAGAACTTAGTATTTAAAAAAAAAATCGAGACTCAAAAAAGCGTTTATTCTCTTCGAGAGCAGTACAAAGAATGAATCTTTATTAAGACAATTATTACAAGATTTGAAATATAATGAGTTTGCAAAGTCTCGGGCTCCTGTAGATAAGGCACGTTTCTTGATATCTATTTCCACGTAACTCGTCCCTCCTCAGGCCGAAAAAATAACGGAGTTATTTTTTGAAGTTGTAGTTTCTGCGGATTCACGAGCTTTTTGGTACTTCTTGAATATTTTTTGGAAATACTGCTTCGGCAGGCTGAGCAGTATGACGATGACGATGATTACAAATATTATAGTCCCAAAAATAGGCGTTGTAGGAACTTGGTTTTGTTGCGATTGATTAGGCTTCAGTTGATTGGCTATTCTGTCTATTTGGTACAGTTCATCAAGGTTGATTTTGGTGAAATTCGGGGTGTCGTAGGCTTTTGGAGTTTTCAAGTCCGTCATTTCCAATTTGGGTAAAATCATGGGTTTTCCTTGTTGGATATAAATGTCATTTACATATTTTGTGTCATGGATTTGGATTTCGCATGATTGTGGGATTCTAATCAATACTGGAGAATTGATTTCTAGGTATTGATCTGTTTTACATTTGGAATATAGGCGTTCTTCTTTGAAAGGGATTATCAATACTCGATCTTGTGTTACTTGTTCTACAATGGGATCTTGCACGTTGATTTCCAAAAGGTGGCATTTCTCTGAGGCTTTTCCTTCAAAAAGGTGGAGTGTGCAGTTATCCGGTGGCGCAAAGTTCGCCGGGCAGTAATATGTGTTTTCTAGGAACGGGCAATCTTCTTTTTCGAACTGGATATCGTCCTGGTTCCGTGCCAAATATGGGTATTTGGGGAAAGACATCATTTGGATAAAGGATATACATGATAGAATTCAAAGAATTTGGGCCTAACAATAGGGACGTGTATTGCAAAGATCAATTTGGTATTGACGAAACTGACTTGCGTTCACAAAAATTGGTAATACGTGAGTGTATTCTTCAAATTTGGAACTTGATTTTGGTTATACAGTGTGTCAATTTGAAAACTTCCCACCCTCAATATCTCCCTTCCAGTACATAATATGAAAAAATGGTCAGACAGGTCAACTTTATTTGCAAGGGGGACACTCTGAATGAATATTTTCAACCCTCGGGGTTCAACCCCCTAGGAGGGGTGGATGTTACCCTCAGAATTTCAAATGGAAAGGGGGGTCAAGTGGCACATCATTTTGAAGGGCATTCAATTCTCTTGCCAATGATACCTTTTTCATTAGTTTTTGATGAGCAGTTTTTGAACAATAACGTTCCAAACGAACGGTGATTAGAAGTGAATAAGAATAAATGATTAAAACTCGCCCGCACTAGATGTTTGGTATTCAGGTTGGTATTCAAAACAAATGATTGTAATGGACTATTGGAAAAGGTGAGCATCGTACTAGGTAGCATCGTTCCAACCCTTGAGTAATATTCGAATTCGTGGATGTGAGAGGAATGTAGAACTACTTAGTTAACGAAATACGCATCGAGTGCAAACAAAAAATACTAAATTGCAAAAAACAAATTTCAACCATCTTGTTACGCTTTATCTGAAAATATGTTCAAAATGTTGTCCATTCTGCTCTAAACAGTAATACAGTCTGTTTTCGAACTCCTCTCGAACATTTTGGAAAACTTCACCACTAATTGACCGGCATGCTGCTGTAATTCGTCCTTTGAGGTCATCCATATCAGTGGGCTGTGTTTTATAAACGACAGATTTGAGATATCCCCAAAGAAAAAAATCTAATGGAGTCAAATCCGGTGATCTCGGTGGCCACTCAATTGATCCCCTTCTGCCAATCCATCTCTCCCGGAATCGCTCGTTCAACCATTGTCGGACGGGGCGAAAATAATGAGGTGGCGCACCGTCCTGTTGGAAATGTAACAAATCTTCCTGCAACAGTAAATTACCGTGTGCATCAATTTGAGTTTCGAGCTCGTGAGTTATAAGTGGATCGATAGGTGCTTGAAGCATATCTAGGTACAGATCACCATTCAAGTTTTCTTCAAAAAATAAAGGTCCGATAATGGCATTTCCAAGAATACCAGCCCAAACATTAACTTTTTGTGGGTGTTGTGTATGTCCTTCTCGAAAATTGTGAGGGTTTTCGTCACTCCAATAGCGACAATTTTGCCTATTAACATTGCCATTCAGGAAAAATGAACATTCATCACTGAAACAGATATTGAACAGAAGATTAGGTAAAGCATTGATTCGAAGAGTCATGATTTCACAGAATTCTATTCTTCTGTCATAATCATCCTCATGGAGCTCGTGGAGAATCTGCATTTTATATGGATGAAATTTGTGCATTTTCAGTGCTTTCCTTACAGTCTCGTGTGACATTCCCGTCTGTTCTGCTACTGATCGTAAGGAGCTAGTCGGCTCTGCAGCAAATGTTCCCAACACCTCAATTTGAGCATCCTCATTCAGTACTCTGGGGTTATTCCTTTTTTTTTTCTTCACCGAACCAGTTTCGGAAAACTTTGTCACCAAATCAAGCACATACCGGTGACTTATATTAAGATTTGGATTTCTTTCATTAAAAAGAGATGCCGCCCTTCGTGCGCACTTGCCCACCTCTCCATAAATAAAAATTATTTCAATTCGGTCTTGGATAGTGTAAACCATTCTTACAATTTATACACTTTCTAAGGTATCGCTGATCAGCTCAACAAATGAAACTGAAATGATAGTACTTCCAAATGGTTTGAATGCGATGAACACCTTTTTTGCTCAAAAAACGATACTTTTTATAGCAGAAGTAACAAAAAAGGGATAAGAGTTTTAAATCCGATAATAAACCCAAATGAAAGTCACCGAAATCAGATAACTAATTAATGTAAATTTTTTGAGGCTTGTCTAATTTTACCCCTGATGGAAAGTTGAAAAGCTGACCCGTCATCACAAGTTTTACTTATAAGAGAGTCAATAAATTGTATTTCTTTGCATACTAACTTGATAACCAGGCATTTTAGTATAGGCCAATTCTAATTACTTCTATTAGTTTAGAACTACATTTTCGGATACTGCTGATCGGAAAATAATAAATGAGGGCACCGTCGGCAAGCGAATTGAATGCCCTTCAAAATGATGTGTCACTTGACCCCCCTTTCCATTTGAAATTCTGAGGGTAACATCCACCCCTCCTAGGGGGTTGAACCCCGAGGGTTGAAAATATTCATTCAGAGTGTCCCCCTTGCAAATAAAGTTGACCTGTCTGACCATTTTTTCATATTATGTACTGGAAGGGAGATATTGAGGGTGGGAAGTTTTCAAATTGACACACTGTATATTTTCATTAAATATGTCGCCATCTCCTGAAGTTCAGTAGTAGATACAATTGAATTATGCAAAGTGTTCAATTTTGAAAACATAATAGCGTTTTCGATATTATCTATAAAGTTTATCAAATTCTGACAGTTCAATTGTAATAATGTTCCTTGAAAACAAAAGTAATTATCGACATTTCTTATTGTATCACTAATCGTTACCTGAAATCTTTCCAAATCTCGCTCGAACTTCTCTTGATTCGCGTTGAAAATTCTAATGGTTTTGTTATAATGGTTTATTGATGTTTTAGACAAAGAAATTTGGAGATTGGTTTCGTGAATAATTTTTTCCTGATTATTTTCCAAAACTTTAATAGCGTTATTATAACGTTCCTCGTCATCAGAGTCGAGGTTGCCAAAAAGCCATTTGTTTACCAACTACATTGATTAGCCCTCTTTTATTGCGAGTATGGAATGAAGGTAATAGATTGTCGATTTTTCTCTGTAAAGTGCTAATGAGATATTTAGTTCTGATCAGCATATTCTCCGATAATCCCTGATAAGATATTGGGTTAGTTACATTAACTTTGGAAATACTATTTTCGATTGATTCAAAATTTTTATTCAAATTTTATATATCATCGATAATGATTTTGAGGTCCAAATAGTGTAGAAAGGTATGTTTAGTGTATATGAGTCTAGCGTTTCCTAGTTGTATCGGGAGGATAAGATTGTCTAGGTTGGTAACGTCTATGTCATCCTTACAATATGTTAGTTGAACGACCAGGGGCGCTATTCTTGACCGTTCGCAACTTTTAAGGTCCTTCGCAAATTTGAATATTGCGAATGATCCTAGAGTAATGGTATTCTTGACCCTTCGCACAATCTGCAATCGCTCTCAATTTACTGCGAGCGAACTTTGTAGTTAGCAAACGATTTACGAACGAATTTGGAGAGGTTAGGTCACAGAATTCTGAGGTTAGATATAGTCCGATAATATCAGATACCAGGTATTCTTGGGTATAGTGGTACAGAAAGTTTATATTTAGTGGTTGAAATTTGTCGTATTAGTTGAGTTGTACCTAGTTGATAAATTTATATAAAATGGATGAACTGCAGTATATAGAACATTTAGAGAACCTGGAAATAGCAGAGGAACCAATACATCAACCTAATCGGTTTGATAGTATTGATCCTTTTGATGTTTTGAGTGAGCATCAGTTTTTGCAAACCTTTAGAATGACCAAGGAGCTATGTAGGTATTTAATTGATATGGTATCTCCGTTTATGCGACCACAATGACGACATACTGACATGAGCGTTACTACCAGGGTAAGATTGATATAAATTTAATGAAAAATGTTTTTAAAGAATGTATTCATCAGGTATTGGTCGCGTTACGCTTCTTCTCAACAGGAAGTTATCAAATGGACATCGGGAGAGGAATTTTTGTATCGGTTTCACAATCTTCTGTCTCTCGATATATTGAGGAAGTAAGTGTTGCACTTAATGAGCCACCAATTTTTGACAGATGGGTGACTTTCCCAAGAAATATGGAAGAACTAAATGGAGAACGATTACGGTAAATACCTACAAAAGTATATATCTTTCCAGAAACTGGGTATATAAACAGATATTCAGTTTCAACTCAACCTCCACATATCTGAATGAAAACTCAATACTTATGTTACTTTCTAGATTTTTCGAAGATTTCAATTTTCCGGGGGTTGTTGGCTGTATCGATTGCACGCACATAGCAATATTTCCACCCAATGTAGATGATGCTGAACATCCAGAACATATTTATGTTAACCGCAAAGGCTACCACTCCAATAATGTTCAACTGGTAAGTCTACTTCTACGTTTGTGATTGCAGATTCTGATATGCCTTTTTTAAATTAATTTAGCAAAAAAGTAATGACAACTATAATTTTCAATAAATTGATGGATGTAGCCATTACTACGTGGTAGGAAATCATAATGAAGAAAAGAGAATTGAAACTTTCTATGTTTTTTACCACTTTCATTCGTAACTAACGTTACTGCAGTTTCATCCTTTAGGGACATTTTCAAACTTAACATAGAAAGTTTCAATTCTCTTTTCTTAACTATAATTTTGTTTTTCAGATATGCAACAGTAAACTGAAAATTATCAATGTCAATGCACGATACCCAGGTAGCACACATGATGCATTCATTTGGGCCAATTCCAATATCTTGGAGGTGTTTACAAATCTTCATGCTTTAGGTCGTACAAACTACTATTTGTTAGGTAGGTATGTCAAGGATTGTTTTCAATAGATAGTGATAATAATTCGCCTAACAGATTTTGGCCAAAGTTTTTGTTAAAAATAAGTTATAAATATATCAGTAATGAATTAATACATATTTTTAAGGCGATACTGGTTATCCACTGAGGACATGGCTCTTAACACCCTTTGAAAATGAACCACCTGAAGGTACACCAGAGCATAATTATAATAAAGCCCACAAACAAACCCGAAGTGTGATCGAAAGATGTAATGGGGTATTGAAAATGAGATTCAGATGTTTATGTAAGCATAGAGCTTTGCATTATAAACCAGCCGTGGCATGCAGGATAATAAACTCGTGCGTTGTACTTCACAATATGTGTATAGAGTATAACAACCCAATGCCTGAGAATGACAATGAAGATATACAAAATATTGACTTTGGAATTATTCTCAATGCAAATCCTGCAAACCATGAAAATAATGATGGGCACAATCCAGTGAGGCGCATAAATCCCCAGCTAGCTGCAGGAAGGAGAGCCAGGCAGCGTCTAATAGATAATTATTTTCAGAATTATTAGATTATTTTTGTACATTATCAGAATGTCCATTATATTGTTGTATAAAAATATTGGTTTTACTAGTGCATAATTTACATCAAGAAAATATCTTGTTTGGGCATAAATTTTATTTTTTTTCAAAATTAGAATTTACAGGAAAAGACAAACAAATATATCTGCAAACAACTTTTATTCAACATATAGCCTCAACTAAATCTCTTAAATAGTTAGCGCTTTCTTCCATGGCAGCTGCTATTCTTTCCTTGGCAGTGACAGACTTTTCTTTTACAGCAACTAACGTTTTCATCATCATAATTTTTTGTTCATAATATTTTTCTTTAATACAATTTTTCCGGTCAAGGGAAACCTTGTTGCACGAGGAAACTTTTTTTGATCACAACTTTTAGGTGTTTCCTTTGATGTAGAAGGTCCACACTCCAATTCAATAGGTTTAAACTCATCAATATTCACATCATCAATTGGATTTTCTTGATTGCCTTTGCTTGAATCAAATGGAATGAGATCGTCTTTCCCAATTGTATCGAATGTAAAGTCTGTGCATGATTCTTTAACATTCAAATGACCTTGTATCGATACAGGTTTAATTGTTTCAAGAACCTCTCTCTCGAATTCATTTTTCGGATCCTGCACAGCAGGTCCACCACCAGTTCCACGTTGGTATCTGTTGAAGTGACCCTGTTTCACTTTCGTTCTTGACCTTATATCATGCCATGTCTGAAACATATTTGAAATTGTTAACTATCTACTGACCAACTATGATATACTTCATACCTTTCTCCAGGATTTCCAATCTTTATTTGTGCCACCCCCACAGCTATTGAGGAGCACTGCTAGCTCCTGCCACAAAATTTGAGCATCTTTCTGTGTAAACTCATTAGAAAACTTTCCACTTATGAGACGCGGATTTTTTTTTTTTAAATTCCAAAAGCAGCTGTTTTTGTTCTGAGGAGGCATTACTTTGCCTATGCTTTTGGTTGACGTTCATCATGAATACTATAGAATATTTGAACACCTAATTAATATTTTATAAAAATAATAAGATGTTCATCAACCTATAATCATAGATCCTAGACCTCAGAGTAACAAATCCTAGACTATAACTCGCCGGGAACATTTAATTTGACATAACATTCAACATTAATGCGCTGTTGCCAAGAATAATTTATCGTGCGAATGATTATGTTTCTTACACTTTGCGAAGGGTGGTCAAGAATAGCATTTTCATTGAGTCTTCGCAAGTAGACCCTTCTCAGTGTTGCGAACGAGCGTAGTTGCGAAGGATCTCAAGAATAGCGCTCCAGGCAAAGAAGAAGAAACTTCATCTTCTTAATTTTCCTGTAACAATGTTTGTTCTTTAATATTTCTGGGTTTTCTAGCAGAACTTTTATGATATGTTCCGGATTGTGTGATCAATTTTTCGTCAGTTTCCTGATCGAGAATAACCTTTTTGAATTTTGGTAAATTTTTGTTTCGGGGTTTAGTTTTTATATAAACTGTTTTTCGACCCGTGTATTGTGGGGCGTTTGTCCTTTTTTCATTTGCTCTAGTTATTACTTTTTCTTTAGTTGTTTGATTGGCTCTTTGTATATTTTCGTACATATTTTTCCTAACTTCTTTGTGATTTTGAACATAGTTTGATATAATAACGTTATCGTTCATATCAAAAGAGTTAGAATCGTCAATATGTCCTTTGATAACTTCAAATGGAGTGAATTTGGGTACGCTATGTATAGAGTTATTATAGCTCAATATACCGTATTTTACCAATTGGTCTGGGGTGAGGTTTTTATTTTCTTCTCTTAAACAACGAAAATGTTCAATTAAGGTAGAATGAAAACGTTCTACTGGGGAATTTGAGTTGCTATTCTTCGCTGTGGTGAAATGAAGTTGAATACGGTGAAGAGAGCAGAAGTTTTCTAAATCTTGATTTTTAAACTCCGTACCGCAATCACTTGTGATTTTTAGAGGTAACCCATGATGAGTTACAAAATTCAAAAGACCTTCAACTATTGATATTCCTGTTGCCGACTTTAAAGGGTATGCTTAGCCGTATCGGGAGAAAGCATCAATAATAGTCAAGTAAATATGGTTAGATATTCTAAAAACGTCGATGCGAATATGTTCGAATGGTTTGGATGCAGTAGGGGTCAAATTGAACTTAATGGTAGGGGGATCCCTGTCATATTTGTTTTTTAGACATGTTTCACAATTGTTGATATAATTCTCTATATTCTCTCAGAACAGATTTTAAACAGACAGATATTCGGCCAATAATATCGAGAACCTAATGACATTTTCACTTCGTTCATTCCTCTATGACCGGATTTGTATATGTGGTAATACTCTAGCTTTTGCTTTTGTTCCTTCAAAGTTTCTACGTCGGTCGAAAATTTTGTACAGTGCAATAATTTGAGTGAGGAATTTTTAAAAGTATTTTGGATAGTTACAGAAAATATTTCCGAAAGTTGAGGGTTTTTAAAGTACAGGGCATAATGCTGTTTGGGGTTCAAGTATTCTCTTGCAAAAGTTTTAATTTGATTTTCGAGTTCGACTTTTGGAAAAGTGACGTATAGTCGGAAATTTTCGAATACTTTTTTTTCGTCTAACTTTGGTTTTGTCTATGTCTCCAACTGTCATAACTAGCTGATTTTTATATGTATTTAAAGATCGGTCTACTATTGGTATTGTCAATATAGGGTTTTCGGCAGAAGTATGTGCTGTTTCCAAGTCTACCTCTGGTTCGGGGTTGATTTTGGTTGCAGCTTTAACCAATATATTAGAAATAATATTAACTTTTGGGTTTTCAGCATTTGACGGCAGAGTATCTAATAGTGACTGATTTTCTAAGAAATCAGTGATATTCTCATTGTCTAGATTTGGAAGATTGTTCAAGTTTTCTAGTTCTTTTTCTGTTACTTCATCAATGTCATCCAAATTAACATCGGTTGACATTGTTTCTAGTGCATGTATCTCAAAATTAGGTGGGTATCTAGAAAGGGCGTCTGATGCTTGATTATTTTTACCATTTTTGTATTCAATGACATAATCAAACTCTTCCAATTTTAGGCGCCATCTCACAAGTCTTGAGTTTGGCTCCTTTGAGGATAAAAGCCATTGCAGAGGTTTGTGATCTGTATAAATCACAAATTTCCTACCAAACAGGTATGGTTGAAAATATTCACAGCTCCAAAGTATTGCGAGCAGTTCTCTTTCTATTGTAGAGTAATTTATTTCAGCAGAGTTCAGTGTTCTAGATGCATAGCAAATGGGTTGACCATTTTGAGACAAGATGCTACCCAATGCATATTTAGAGGCATCGGTAGAGAGTTCGAAATCTTTTTTCGAAGTCTGGGTAAGCTAACAGAGGTTCTGAGATTAGAATATTTTTACAAGTTTCAAAACAATCTTTGAACTCCTTGGTATGTTCAACTTTATTGTCCTTTTTTAGACATGAAGTCATGGGTTTGGTAATTTCAGCGAAATATTTTATAAATTTTCGATAATATTGTCGCAACTCAGTACTCGCTTGGCTATTTACGAGAGGATTTTTATTTGCTGTTTCACTCATTCATTCATCCATCCAAATAATGAAAAAATTATTTGAAAATTTAATTGAATATTTATTTAAAAGAAACAGGAAAAAATAAACTCACACTCAAAAATGTTAATAAAAATAATACATTAAAACAATCAAAAACTTACATTATACTGCCACCCAGCAGGATCGAAGAGAAGGAGATGTGCTGCATTGCTGATGATCAATCGATACTCAAATGAATACTGTCTACTGTCTGTTGACTGTTAATGATCTTGACCTCCCTCAATATTTATAAAGAATTATACGCTGACATTGCGACTTTGATCCGGTCACTGTACTGAGGTAAAATGCACAGCATGCAATCTGTGCCAAGTTTGCGTATTTGCAGATTGTTTTATATTCTATATCCTGTGATCGGATCAATTTCGATGTCTATGAACTTGAAATATTAAAAGATAGAATTCTGAATACTGAGTGTTCTTGTGTTAAAATATTGAAGTGAGGTTGGAATATCTTTCAATTCATGTATTTACTTAAATGAATCTGAATTATTTCATGATTATTTTCTATATTTGACAATATCCAAGAAGGCCAAGAAATGATTTAATTTCTTTTTGGGTTCTAGGTAATGGGAAATTTTTTATCTTTTCAATTCTGATAGGATTCGGTTTTATCCCATCTTTTGTGACTATATGGCCTAGAAAGTATACTTTTTTGCGTAGAAATTCGCATTCATCTAGTTGGATTTTTAATTAAGCTTCCCCTAATTTTTTGAGAACCAATTTTAAATTTTGAATATGTTCTTGAAGGCCGGTACTGAAAATTATGATGTCGTCCATATCGACCATTCAAATTTTATGTTGTAGGTCTTTCAGGACTTCAGCCATGGCTCTTTGGAAGATAGCGGGCGCATTCTTCAACCCAAAGGGCATCCTCAAGTACTCGAAATGCCCGTTATCCACGGTGAAAGCTGTCTTTTCGATAGAGCATTTACTCATCTCAATTTGGTGAAACCCGCTAGCAAGTTCCAGCGTGGAAAAATATTGAGCCCTACCAAGTTTGTCTAGTATATCCGCGATATTCGGGATCGGATATCGGTCGTCAATAGTTTTTTCGTTGGCCTTTCGATAGTCAACGACTAAACGCCATTTTTTTTACCCGATGCGTCTAACTTTTTTGGCACTATCCAAATTGGTGATGACCACGGGCTATAGGATGGTCTTATGAGGTTTTTGTCAAGCATGTCTTTTATCTGTTGTTGTACCTCATTTTGGTGAACATACGGATATCTGTAAGACTTTGCATGTACGGGAATTTCGTCGTTTGTTCTGATTATGTGTTTGACTTTCGAGGTAAATGTCAGTTTGTCACCCGGTTTAAAAAATATGTCAGCATATTCCTTACAGAGCTTTGTAATAGCGGATTTTTCTTCTGAGTTCATGTGATCGGTACGAATGAAATCCAGTATTTCATTCTTTTGTATGTGTGTGTCTGTCTGTTGTGGCGGGATAGAGAAAGCTTCGAATTTATATGTTTCGAATTTTTGCGATTCGAAAGGGATTGCTTCAATATTGTTGTTTGATGTCATCGTAATGGATTGATTTGTAAGATTTTGAATTTCAATAGGTGCTAGTCCGTTTTTTGCTGAAGTAAGAGTTCGAGGTATAACAAGTTTTCCTAAATAACTTCTTTCAATCAAAATATCTCCTTCTGAAATATTAACCGGTAAATTTTTTATAATTTTTTCTTTGGGACCTACTGAGAAACTGAAACTACTGTTTTTACTTTCTCTACATTTCAGAGGAATTTCTACATGTTCCCCCATCAATCGGTTATTTGTGAGATCAATATTAAGATTCATATTGATCAGATCATTTAAACCAATCACACCGTCGAAATAATCATGAAAATCAAATAAAATAAAATCAATTTCATAATTACTATTAAATTCTGGAAAACACGGAACAAGAGCTCTATATCTAATGTTTTTACTACCTAAAGTTGTTTTTAAAACAGTGTTCGACTGATAAATTGTGTTTGGACATAAATTGTCTATTATTGTTGGGCGTATTATTCAGATTTAGAGCTACCTGTGTCGATCAAGAGTTTCGATTTGGGATTTTGAATTTCTATGTAAGGAAGGGCGTTGTTTGAGAAGACATTGAATTCTTCTATGTCAGGTTTTCGTCTTGGTTGTCCAAAGGAAAATTTTGGTCTTGGTCATTATCAAATTCTATATTTTCGTCAGGCTTGGGTATTTCGGTATTGAAATCGTAGGAATTTTGATATTGATCATGTTGATACTCAGGTGGGGAATATAAATTTTCATTAGAATAGAAAGGGTCTGACAAAAATTGATTGTCATATTCGTTAGAATGTAATTCTTCGAAAACAAAGTTTGGACTCCTACGTTGTTGTCCATTTGAATTCATATTAGTATTTCCGAAATTTTGAAATCCGTGATTTTGAAATTGTCGGTTTCTTGATACTACAGTTGGGTTTCTCGAGGTTGTCGACATTGGTTCGGGTTTAGGTAATCGGTTTTGTGGTATTTGATTAGGTTTGAAGATATTTTTTGGGGGTCCGAAGACGTCACGATTTGTTGGGAACCTAGTTTGTTGTTGTCTAAGTTGAACTGGTATAGGCTGATTTGGCCAAACTGGTTTTTGATTATATTGTGACTGGAAAGTGTTGAAATTTCCAGAAAATTGGGGGTATTGCTGAAAGTGGGGTTGGTGATTTAAATAATGTTGGTTATTGAAATTATGCCCTTGTGAATTATTACCAAATTGTGGTTTAGGAACCAAATTAGTCCTGGGAGTTGTATTTTTTGTTTCGTTTGAACTTCCATACATTCTTTCAAAGTTTTCAAATTCATTCGAGTACGCCATTGCGTCTTTCAGTGAAGCTGGTTTTTTAATATGCATATTATTTTTCAGGATGCCAGTACATCCTGCAATGAAGGTACTCAGTGCTGTTTTATCATAGTGATTAATATGACATAATTTTTCGGGTTCGGTTAAATTAACATCATTACTTATTCTCTGGACAACACTACTTTTCAACAGTTGTATTCTACTCCCAAAATTAATAAAGTTTTCTCCCTTGTAAGGTCTAGTTCTCGTGAGTTCTTGAACTAAACAATCTAAGTCCCTGCGATCTGAAAAACTTTGGCAAAGAGCATTCTTCAGTTTTTCCCAAGTATTTAATTCTATCTTATTTCCTACCATTGCTTCTGCTTTTCCTACTAATTTTTCTTGAATGCACTCAAGTATATGTTTTTGAAAAGCAGCATCTCCATATATGGCATAATCGTTTAAGAGGCTTTGACAACGAGTTATGAATTTATTAAGAGTATTGCTATCCCCATCGTAGGGTTTGATGTTTTCCAGACGAGATTTGAAAAGGTTCCAGTCGACCATTCGAGGTTCCGCTGGTGGCATGTTTGGAATATTTTGATTATTGTCTTCGACTGACAGATTATTCAATAGTTGCAAAATATTTTAATTTCCGTTCATAAATTGTTGATTTTGATCAATAGAATTCAGTATCTATCGATCGGCAATAATTTAACTTTCAAATTCAATTTAGTTATTATTATAATTTGTTATGTCAATATCTAATATTCAGTTGGAATCAACGTCACTACCCTATCTCTCCCAAAGTCATCACCCGAAGACGATTGTAGATACTAACAATCGAAACGTCGTGAACTAACGTGACTTGGAATCTCTACACTTTTTATTATTTTCTTTTTTCATTCCTTTATTTTTATTTATTCAATTGTTATATTTTTACTTGTAGTTTATTTCACTATTATTTCATTTCAGGTTTATTTTGCTTAATATAATTGTTATTTTCAGCTATTCATTTTTAATTTTTTTTTTAGTTGTTTCAGGGATTTCAAATCATTTTATATAGTAGACAATGGAAGTCCGAACCAGTGAAATTCACCATGAAACATTGTCAATCACCTTCAAACTGAAGCCTGTTTATCGTCTGAATTCGCCATTAAGACATCAAGAGCATTCCCTTCTGCTTGTTCCATCAACAAAGGTTCGGGAACTGATACATCTGAAGTAATTTTAGTTTCAAGTCGCGTTTTCATTTGTTCTATTTTTTCAAGGATGTCTAATGTATCTTCATTTCTGTTACTCGTTAGATAGAGAAAATCACGAGATAATGTCTATCTGTCAATTCTATCTCTGTAATGTTCGCTTAGAGCTGTGCGAACTAAAGGCCAGGTGGTCAGGTCAGGTCTACACATTAGAAAATTAAAAACGTCATCTCTTGATTTTGAGCAAATTGCATTAAATGTAAAATCATTTAACCCTAAGCAATTTTTTTTCTTCGCCGAAAATAATTTTTTTCAGTGTGATTTGTGTGTATAAATTTGGGAAAAATAATTTTAAAAATCCACGTCTAAATATTAAGCTTTTATTTAAACAAATATATATGTATTATATCTGCTACATTGTGCACAAGTGGTACATGGAATGCAAGTGTCCTATTTTGTATGAAATTGCAAGAAACAATTATTATTTTTATTAAAGCATAAGTGTAAAGCACAAATTATTTCGAAGGATTTGCTTTGAGACTTTTTAAAAAACTTTATTTGTACATTTAAGGCAAATAACTACAATTGAATGACATGAATAATAAAACAAGGTGTATAAATAAGTTCGCATATGACGCAATGCTGAGTAAGCAAGCTGGATCGGCTAACGACCTGGTCTGGGAACATGCATCTGTAATGTTATACCGGTGTACTATCAGTTCCTGATATAACTCCTCCCTCCTCAAATTTCGACTTCGGGCTGGAACAAGACTGAAGGCGAATTTTCAAGTTCTTTTCCTTCGAATTTCACTTTCAATTCGGAGTTTGGTTTCTTCCGTGCATTTTGAATTTTCCTGAAGGTGTAGCAGGCCAAAACAAATAAAATAAAGCAGATAATTGTCCATAGAATCCAGTCGGTTGATTGGTAGTAATCGATGTCTTCTATTGATAGTTGATTTGTCGCATCGATATGTCTCTGAAGTTGATGGATATCTTCCAGTGGTATATTTTCTATCCTTAAAGGTTTTCTTTCGAGTGTCTCAATCCTTAACACTTCATTGTTGATTTTTGGCAAGACAAATGGTTTTCCGAAATTCGAATTTTGGCGGTTTTCGAATTTGTATCGTTTGAATTCGAAACTGCAATTGGTTGGAATTCGTAGAAGGGTGCTGCCTTTGACTGTGAAGAATTGGTCCTCTGGGCATTTTGATTTTATTTTCATTTCTTCTGAGGTGATGACGATGATATATTCCTCGTTGATTTTATTGAATATTTGGGTGGGTGGTTCTATCGGCATCTGGGGGCACCTAGCATCCTTGTCGTGAATAAGGGCGGCAATGCAGTCTTTTTCTGGGTGGAAACTCAGGTTTTCTTGATTGCAGAGATACATGTCCAAGATTTGTGTACAGGGTTGGTCCATATATTGGAATGTTTCTTCTCCGAGAGCCAAGTAAGGTTTTTTTGGGATGATTATGGTATTTGTTTCAGTTGGGATAGGAAACAAATGGAAGTATTGAAAGGTTTTAGGATAAACTATAGGAAATTCTATGGCAAAGATAATTTTATTTTTTGAAAAATAACAGTTTGTTTGAATAACTGAATACCATGAGTGGACATCTAACTGAAGTATTTCGTCAGGACTATAGTGACTGTGAAGCTCACTAATGATTTCTTCCAAATTTTGACTTGTTAAAATATCAGGGTGAACTGTATGTAATTTTGCAAAAGTGATTGCATTTTCGACGTTATCAAGAAAGGTGATAATTACGTTCGCATTTAAAAATATTTGATCTAGCATACTTGAATACACAGTATATTTATAAAATTGATCAGTTATATTGATCAAAGCTGGTTTATAGATTTCAATGTATTTAGAAATATCTTTCTGATTTTTGATAATAGATTCAATATGTTTGGAAAATTTATCAATTATTTGTTTGGAAAGAGAAATTTGTGAATTAACTTCTTTTACAATTTTTTGTTGATTGCTTTTCAAAGTTTCGATTGCCTTATCATATCGCTCTCCATCGGATGCGTCTAAGTTACCAAAAAGCCATTTTTGGATTGTTCCTCCAACATTTATTAATCCTCGTTTTTGTCTGATCGTTGGTGTATTTAGAATATTTTTGAGTTTATGAGAAATTTCGAAAACCAGTGGTTTTAAATGTTCGTATTTATTTGCCAAACTCCTAAAGTACATCTGTTTATTACTTGATATCTCGTTTAATTTATTATAGTTCTTTATTAAATTTTTTATTTCAAGTTCCAGGATACTTAAATCAATATCGTTGAGAAAAATATGTTTTTTAGTTACAATTTTTGAAAAACCAAGTTTAAATGGAAGGATTCCGGGGGAAGGACTTATTGTTTTTATTTCAATTTCTGGATTGGCCCTGACCATTGCTAATAACGTCAGGAGGTTCAGGATTCTCAGGTTCTTCATTTTGAGCCTGTAACAAAGGTGGTTTTCTTAATTCTTTTATGTGAATTATTTCAACCTTTCCCTTTTTATTTTTTATTTCTACTTTGTTATGTTCTAAGATTTTTGTAATGGTAAATGGTCCTAAAAATTTATTGTTCTTTTTATTTCTGTTTTTCGGATTTTTCTTGAAAACTTTTTGATTGATTTCAAATTCCTCGTTCGTGTTACCTTTAATGTTTGTTTTTTCTTGTATTTTTTCTTTGCGAGATTTCAATTTTTCCAAGACTTTTTCATAAACAGGGGTTAGTTTTTTATTGTGTTCTTGTACATATGTTGAAAAAAATTCTTTGGGACTGAAAATTTCTTCTGGACTTCTTGAATTTGTATGACCAAATATTAATTCAAATGGAGTAAAACCAGTTGAACTGTGAATTGAAGTATTGTAACCTAGTATGGCGTAATTAATGAGATCTGTCTCGTTAGGGTGTATTTCTTTCAAAATTCGTAGATGTTCAATTAAGGTGGAATGAAGTCTTTCTACAGGGCTATTGGATTCATGGTGTCCAGGGGTGGTGAAATGCACTTTTATTTTGTGTAGTTTCAAAAGTTCTTTGACAGTTTCGTTATTGAATTCTCGGCCACTATCAACAGTTATATTTTGAGGTGTGCCAAAAGAAGCAAAATACCTTACTAAAGCATTACAAATGTGAATGGCTGATTTGCCGGCTATTGGTATCGCTTGAGCGAATTTAGAAAAAGAGTCAATAATTGTCAAATATATTTGGCCGTCGAAAAAGAAAGCATCGATGTGAATTATTTGAAAAGGTTTTGAAGGAGTTTCTGTCAAAACTAAAGGTACATATGGATTTTGCCTAGAATACTTTGTTCTTCGACAAATATCACATGAATTAATGTAATTTGTAATAGTTTGTTTCATATTTATCCAATAATAATTTCTTTTTAGATATTGTAAAGTTTCTTCGATTCCGCGATGATTTGTTTTTCCTTCGTGATGATTTTTCATCAAGAGGATTTGTTCGTCCTGACCTTTTATAGTGTTGACAAGTTTTGTACACCTGATTAATTTTAGAGTCTGTTTGCTAAAATTTTCAGAGTACACTTTTGTGAAATTTTTCATGAGTTGAGCGTTTTCAAAATATATGAAGTAATTAATATTCGGTTTCAAATAATCTTTCATGAAATTAAAAATCAAGGGTTCATTTTCTTCTGAAGGTAGTTTTACTGTTGAAATTTTATGAATACCATATGTTTCTTGTTGAAGAGATATTTTATTTTGTTTATTTTTTAAAACGTGAATTTGATATATTTTATTATTGATTATATCATCTCGAATAGGAATTCCATCATTGGCTACTTCTTGTGATAAAGAATGGGGAGTTTCGTCGGTTTGAGAGATAGGTAGTTGATCGATTTGATTAGTGAGTTCATTCGGGGGATTGATTTGGATATCTGAAATTATATTAATTTTTGATTGTTTTCCAGGATTATCATTAGATATATCTGGTTTTGAGTTTTCTACTGGATTTTCTGCTAGTTCTCTAAGAAAGTCTAAAGTTTCTTGGTCAATGTCACCTGGATTGTTAGCAATGGAGTCGGTTTCGTGCATGTTAAGTTGAATACGTGAAAGTGCGTCCGCATTGGAGTTTAGAAGTCCTTTCTTATAAACAATTTTGTAGTTGTATTCTTCCAATTTCAAACGCCAACGGAATAGTTTGGAATTGGGTTCTCGAATATTAAAAAGCCATGTTAGTGGGCGGTGGTCACATACAATTGTAAAGGGTCGTCCAAAAATGTAAGGTCTGAATTGTTTGCAAGCCCAAACTATCGCAAGAAGCTCTCTTTCGATAGTGCTATAACGTTGTTCAGTCTCATTTAAAGTTCGCGAAGCATAAGCGATAGGCTTGTCTTGGCCAATATTACCTTGTGAAAGGATTGCGCCTAGGGCTACGTTTGAAGCGTCTGTGGTCACTATAAATTCTCGTTCAAAGTCGGGGTATTGAAGTATAGGGTCGTTACATAAAATTTTCTTACATGTTTCGAAACTTTCGATAAAAGTTTGGTCATGTATTATTTTTGCATTTCGTTTTAAACATGCGGTCATAGGTTTTGTAATTTTCGCAAAATCTTTAATGAATTTTCGATAATATCCCATTAAGCCTAAAAATGATTTGATTTCTCTCTGAGTTTTTGGGATAGGGAATTTTTGAATTGCTGAGATTTTATCCGGATTGGGTTTCACTCCCTCAGGGGTGATTAAATGTCCTAAGTAGGCAACTGATTTTTTAAGAAATTCAGATTTATCCAATTGTATTTTGAAATTTGCTTTCCTCAGTCTCTCGAATACGTTTTTTATTCTAGAGATGTGTTCTTGTAAGGAGCTACTGAATATTATTATATCGTCAAGGTACACTAAACAAATTTCGTTGTTTAAGCCCCTCAGAACATTATTTATTGTCCTCTGAAAAGTAGAGGGACCATTTTTTACCCCGAAAGGCATACGTCTGAATTCGTAGTGCCCATTTTGTGTAGAAAAAGCTGTTTTTGAAATGTCATTTTTGTCCATTTCGATTTGGTGGTATCCTGATGCCAAATCGAGGGTTGTGAAATAATTTGCCCTACCAAGTTTGTCTAAGATGTCCGTAATGTTGGGAAGAGGGTATTTATCGTCAATTGTTTGTTCATTCAATTTTCGATAGTCTATGACGACGCGCCACTTCTGTTTTCCACTTTGATCTAATTTTTTGGGAACTACCCAAATCGGGCTGTTCCAGGGTGAGGTAGAAGGTTGAATTATACCCTGTTCTAACATTTTATTGATTTGGGAATTTACTTCATTTTTGTGAATTTCCGGAATTCGATAAGTCTTAGTAAAAATTGGGGTTTCATTTTTTAATTTTATTTTATGAGTAATTTCATTAGAGAAACTCAAAGGAATGTTTTCACAGTGAAATATATCTCTATAATCATAGCACAATTTTGCGATTGCTTCTTTTTCTTCTTTATTGCAGTGTTCCAACCTTAGATTTTTCAAGTTATTTTTTAAAAGAAGGTCTTGGTGTTCGTTTACTTTACTATTTGTCTCGATATTTCCAACGAAATTAGTTTCATTTAAATCGAAAGGTTCAATCTCAAAAGGTTCTGTTATCGTGATTTTGAATGGCTTTGTGTTCGAGTTTGTTATTGTTGTATAAGCAAAATAATTTTCTATGTTAACGATAGCTTGTGGAGATTCTAAATTGTTTCCAAAATCTATATAATTTAAAATTCCTAAACCAGATTTTTGAAGGACAGGAAGTTTTATAACTTGCTGCATTCTGCCAGGGATCATCACAGTATGAAAACATTTTTGTGGAGTTTTATTTGATGTGTTTAGTGACTCATCAAAAATAATTGGAATTTGGTTATTAGGAGTGATCAGTAATTTTTTATGGATATCGACTATTGCTTGTAATTGTTTTAAAAGATCCATTCCTATAAGTCCGTCATATTTTTTATTAAAATCAAAAATATAGAATTTGTGACATTTCTCAATATTGAAAATCTCAAATATTGGAATAATAGCCACTTCGTTGTGAAAAGAAATACTATGAGAGGTTTGAATATTGAAATTTTCATTAGAAATATAATTTTGGAAAAATGTATTTGCCAAATTTGGACTCATGAGACTACGAGAGCTACCTGTATCTATTAAAAATTTTGCTTTCAGTTTGGGAACGAATATATATGGTAAATTGTTCTGTAAATGATTGAGGTCTATATTTGTTATGTTGTGTTGTCCTGGGTCAAGGTATGGGGAAAATTTTCTTCAAAAGTAAATTTCTCGGTTTCGTTAACATTTTCGTAAGGGCACTGGTTAAATACAGTGTCCTGAAAGTTTTCAAAATTGTCGTTATAAGCATTTGGGTCATTTTGTTCATTTATAACACCTGAACATTCATATTGTTGGTTTTCGAAGGGATTATCAAATTCTAACTGATCATTTGGGTAGTATCTAGTCTCTATATTATGAAGTTCCTCTGACATGAAATTTCTTGGACCGGAATTTTGAAAATAATTTCTATTAGGATTACGATTTTGTTGTATCGTAGGATTACGAGATGATGTTGACATAGGTTCTGGTTTATTTTGTATAACTTGTCCGGTAGGTTTGAAAACGTTACGGGGTGTTCCAAATACTTGTTGGTTAGTAAAATATTTTGGAGGAGGCATATTTTGCCTCGGTTGTAACTGGATAGGTTGAGATGGAAATTGGTATCTCAAATTTTCAACCGTTGGTTGGTTTTTATTTTGGAAATTTTGGGTATTGAAATTTGGTCTTTGAAAATTTTGAACTGGCATTTGTTGTCGGAAATTTGAAATTGGTTGTTGCGGTTTGAATTGATTAGATGATTGTGGTCTTGGAGGCATCGTTTTATTATGTTGAAGAGGATTTTGAAAGTAATTATTTTGTTTTTGATTATAAATGAAATTTTCTTCTTCTAGAACATAAGAAATGGCTAGTTCCAAAGAGTTTGGATTTCGTAGTCTAACCATGTCTTGTATTCTTCCTGTTAAACCACGGATAAAGGTTTTTAAAGAAAGTTCATCGTAATTTCGCAATTTGAAAGTTCGTTCTTCCACACTCAAATTCATTGAAACTAATTTTGAAGCAATTGTACTCCTACTTTTCTGAATTCTCTGACCAAAAGAGAAGAAAGTTTCATTTCGAAAAGGTTTCATTATCATCATTTCTTGAACAAGGCAATCTAGATTTCTTTGGTCTCCGAAACTAAGCCTAAGCAGATTCTTTAAATTATCCCAATCTCGAATTTCTGGTCTACTTCCAACTAACATTAATGCATTTCCTGATAATTTCCCAATAATAGCTCTGATTAAAAATTTATTAATTGGATCATCAATGTTTTGAATATTTTTGTAGGTAGAAATCAAATATTCACAATGTTCAATAAATACTTCTAAGGTACTTTCATTATCACCATTAAAATTTGGAATAGTATCGATATAAAGTCTCAATAATTGGTAATTGATACCCATTTCTTGAGGATTTACCATATTATTATCTTTATCTAATACTAAGTTATTTAATTGTCCAATTAATTCGTCAATTTTGATTGATTGTAAATGAAAATTTATTTTATTACTATATATTCTTTCTTTTATTACTTTTACTTATTCCTTTACTTTCGAAAATTGTAATTATCCTCTTTCTCTTCTTATGCTAAATTTATGTTTCAGATTATTATTTTCGCTAATATCTAAAACGCAATTGATTTCCACTCAATTCTGTTCTTATTGTTAAATTTAAATTATATGCACTAATTGATTCAATCAATAGTCAACTTTGCCACAAAATTCAAATAAAAGGAGAGGAAAAATGGATGGCTCACCTATTCCTGGTTTTCGTCCACTTTTCTGGCTCACTGTGTTTTTCTGGGTCTCTGGCTCGTTCTCCAAATTTTCGGTTTCTTGTCCGTTAAGAGTTGAAACTCACAAACGAATTCGCAATGAGTCGTTTTCGAACAATCCTACAACGACTGCGCCAATTATTTCGAAGGATTTGCTTTGAGACTTTTTAAAAAACTTTATTTGTACATTTAAGGCAAATAACTACAATTGAATGACATGAATAATAAAACAAGGTGTATAAATAAGTTCGCATATGACGCAATGCTGAGTAAGCAAGCTGGATCGGCTAACGACCTGGTCTGGGAACATGCATCTGTAATGTTATACCGGTGTACTATCAGTTCCTGATATAACTCACATTTTGAAAATTTTATAAATGATAAAGATTTACATCCGGGATTTTTGCATCATTGTCTCGTTTTGTCATGAATTGGCCAGTGACTATAACAATCTTGACGCACATCTTTTGGAGGTACGTAGGCAGTTGTAGCAGAACGTTTCTTTTTGGCTTGAATATTTTTTTCAATATCACTTGACCTTTCTCTTTTCGGTGTAGCTGTACTTCCTTGGTTGCACAAACAGTATGCAATTTCAGCACGGAATTTTGCTAGGGTTAAATATGTTTCCTCTCTACCCGTGTTGACTCTCCTATATAACAACCGAGAATTTATTATTGTCATGTCAAGCAAATGATAAAATAATCGCAGGTACCATTTTTCAGTACGCATTGCAATTTTGTAGTGACAAATCAAACCATGTAATAGGTCGACACCCCCCATATGTCTATTTTACTCCCTTACAAGATTGGGGCATGGAATATCTACAGTTTTCTTCTCTTTTTTGTCGAAACGTTTTACTTGCGATAATGGTAATTGACCAGTGAAAGAGGACAAAAGGGTAACTATTTTATTATCTTTCCACAGAAAGGATGAAATTTCCACGCCTTCGATATTAGCCACAAATTCTTGAGGTTGACGGTGGTCTATTGGGATTGAGGTATGAAATCCAAACATCCAAAAAAATATGTGGTAAAATAAAATATGAATTGTATTTTTTCGATTACTTGACAGGTACATAAGATGGCAGATCTAGATAAAATTTATTTCAAACATACCAAGACTTATTGTATTTTGTCGAAACTTATAGCCACCGTCGTGCATCGGAGTGATATCTTCGGCTGTATGCTATAGTGGCACAACTGGAAAAGTGTTACTTTTGAGAAAATGCTGTGAGAAGTTTTAGTGATGTTGGTTATCATCTTTTTTTTAAATGACAAAGTCGGTGTTCATTATTGAAATGTAATACTTGGTGTATTTGGTGGATTGTGGTGTAGTTTTGGCAACAATCACATTCCAAAATTCAACCCTTAATTTGAAATGTGCCAGTTTAGCACATCAATATACGCTGTTTTATAAAATAAATGTTTAAAAGATAATACTGGCACTTTTTTTGTCGTCATTGAGTCCAGTTATTGGGTTGAAGGGCCAATTGATAATAAAAATTCAAAAAAGAAATTCGAAAATTATAATTCTTACAAAGCTCATATTTCGGAATGATTGAATTTTTCATAGAAGTCACCGTTAATCCATGGGATTGTTTTATTCTCAACCAGGCTGATGAGATATTTCATCTTTTTTCCAGTAATATGTAGACTCTCCTGTAAGCTTTCGTCATTTTTACATTCTCCATCTTTTGTAAACGCTTTCGACTTTTTGTGGTGTCAACTGTTCGGTAATCTTGTTCCGTAAATGAAGTTTTGAACAAAAACTTAGTCGAATTGCCCTTCTCTACACGAATTACGCATATATCGTTGAAATTAAATTTGGCGCTGTTTCCTTCTTCATTGAAAACCGAAGCTGTGTTAGTTGTAAGTGTTTTGAGGTCAAAGAAATCATCGTTAAATAATTCGTATACAAGGAATGGCTGTCGGTTTCGTGCGGTTCTAATTAACGTAGCGTAATGAGTAGGCAAATAGATAGGTCCTCCTTTCAGCGCTTTTTTATGTTTTTTTCAATCTTTCGTGTGGGCAACAACTAAATAGCGATGAGTGATTGACTTGATTTTTAAGTTGGTCGAACAGAAACATTGAAATTATGTACCTACTTATGTTCATGTGCTCTAATAGTACTTGGTAGTTTTGATTTAATTTTTTTAAAATATTTCTTATAAGTCTCTTAATATATTGGATAAGATGTACTCAGTTCATGAGATGAAAGTTCTTCCGATCGCGGATCTCCAACTCTATACAACAAAGCATCTTTAATTTCAAACCATTTAGTACAATTAGAAGTTATTAATACTTCTAGCTTCTCTGGTCAACTCAGATTTGACTTGTTCAAAGAATAATGTTAACTGGATGCTAACTGCATGTCGAGATAAGGGATTCCTGGAATATCTCTTACTCAGCTGAATCTACGTGTGAATGGCCGTGTCGTGGGAACTATGACCACGTAATTCGCGACTTCGAGTACTGAGTTTTTATTATCTGGCCAGTCATTTATGCAATATTCTGTAAAGACTTAGATCTAAATCTTCCTGAATTTTATTTTTAAATTGTAATTTCCGTTCATCGGACATAGGAATATTTTTTATGATAGAATACACAGTAAACTGAAATTCTATATCTGACTTTAGACCTTTTTGCAACAGATAAGCTCGCGATAATGTGTCAGCAATATAAAGATATTTTCCCAGTTTATACTGAACTTCTAAGTCTAATCTCATTCCCTGTAATCGGGGAGAAATAGCAGCCAAATCTTTTTTCATTATTGTTTCCAACGGTTTGTGATCAGAATTTACTCTAACTTCTGATCCGTAAATAAAATAGTGAAATTTTTGGATTGCAAACACTATAGCCAACATTTCTTTCTCAATTTATGCGTACTTTTGTTCCGTGGGAGTGAGACTCCTGGACGCAAATGCGACTGGGTGCTCATCCTGTAGCAGACAAACTTCTAATCCATTTTTTGATGCATCCGTCTCAATCTCTATTGGTTTCTGGGAATCGAAAAACTTTAGTATAGCTGCTGACGTGAGATTTGTTTTAATTGAAAAAGCGATTGTTCGTGAACGTCTTGCCACTCCCAAGGGATGTCTATTCTTGTTAACTCTCTTAATGGGGCAGTAATTTTTGACATGTTCGGTACAAATTTACTCAAATATTTTGCCATGCCTAAAATTCTTAACAAGTCAGTTTTGTTTTGACGGTTTGGCAAATCAAGAATTGCTTTTACATAAGTTTGATTAGGCTCGACTCCTTTTTTTGAACAGATTTGTCCCATAAATTTTACACTGTTAGACTTAAACTGAATATTTGAACTATTAAACTTAATGTTTTACTTCAAGGCACGTTCAAGAACTAATTGTAAATTTTTGTCATGTTCAGATTCATTTTCTCCTGTCACTATCAAGTCATCAAAATAAAGACCTACACCTTCCAAGTCCCCAAAGATCTCAAAGTTCTTTTTTTGAAAAACTTCCGGTGCAGAACAAATTCCAAATGGCAGTCTACAGAATTTGTATCTTCCAAAAGGGGTACCAAAAGCGGTGTAATTAGAACTTTGATCATCTATTTTAACCTGGAAATAGCCATCCTTCATATCGAGAACAGTAAAGAATTCTTTATTACATAATTTAACAGCTATTTCCTCAGCTGTCGGGATCAAAAAATGTTCCCTTTGAATTGCTCTATTGAGATACTTGGGGTCAAGGCAAATTCTTAGATCTCCATTTTTTTTTCACAATCACCAGAGGATTCAGCCACTCAGTCGGTTCATCTATTTTTTTTATTACACCTAAAGCTTCTAACTCCTTCAACTTATTTTTTAAATTCCCATTTAAAGAATTTGGAACCCTCCTGGGAGGCTGAATGTGTGGTACTGCATCTTTTTTTAGTATAATATGATGTTCAGACGAAAATAGACCTAATCCATCAAAAACATTCCTGTACATTTTCTTAACATCATCCAGATTCTTAAATTTAACAGATGGACCCTGAGTTATGCTAGCTAGACTATGAAATGAAATGAACAAACACATCTAGTTACATATATAGTTACATCTTCCTTGCAGTTGAGCCTAGTTTTCATTCCATTTATTGTGGCATAGATATGACCATTGAATGACCATGCATTTTTCACCCCAAAGACGGGTAATAAATCACTCTATCGACTAATTTGTAATTAGATTACATGTTCATTCAATGAGTTGTTAAAATTCCTTTCATCGTGTTTAATATTTCAATTTATACCTGAACTCTGGAACAATTACCATAGATCGAATAGGTTTCTTCAACAATGCCTAAATCATTGAGTAGTTCATAACTGAACTCTTGTAAAATTATTATTCATCAAGTATGTAGAATGTTTACTTTTCGAATTGTTAAAGTACATAAAGCACTAAATGAAAGCTATCTCACAGCAGAACACGTGTTGCGGCTTTGTAAGCAGTGCAGCGAATATCTCAGAATAAATTTTCATTTGAATATAGATTCTTTTCTGAAAACGGAACATTAATATTTATTTTATTCATCTTATTATTGAAAATATTCACTCCTTCGTAATTGAAATGACGTAACAGGTATAGAAATGTGATTGATCAGTTACAATTTATCATCATAAGGGTTTCATTTTCATCTCTACTAGGTGGAAAAATTCCCAAGCAATATTATTAATTTATTTATGATTTCTTCACATTATATTTCAGCATTTCTTTGAATTTGAAATCAACATCATTCAGTCCAAACCACGTCCACCAGACAAACTCATCTTCTAGTTCCAACAATTTAGAGAAAGGAAGCCTACCATTTTGTTTTACTACCAATTGAAAAATTGGAATACGTTCCCGTTTCAGTAAACAGAATACAATAACTTTATATGAAATTTTTTGACGATGATGAAGCCCTTTATCATCAATATCGAAAATGAACAAACATGAAATCCGGTATCTGCTTCATGTTTCAGTTCAAACGTGGAATATTGATGGACAATCCATTGTCAACTGGTGATCAGACATCCTGGAGATGAGGTGTCTGAGACCTAGAAATATACAATTAGAGTATTATACAATATGAAAATAATCTTAATGAGTGCCAGTTACCAAGGCACCACCTAGGTAACTGGTAATCAAACAAAGTATTCCTACTATTTTTTATTTACAACCAAAGGACACAAAACTGTTTGATTAGTCAAGGCATCCACTTCCACATCTATATTCATCACAATTTGAAATTTGAACAAAATTGCTATCACGCCTGCGACTCCTTTTATGTTTAGGAGAAGGTGAGCGAAAATGTCTCTCTATTTTTCTGTGTCTTTCTTGGAGAAACGACGTAAGTTCTGAGGAGAATCGTCAATACGTCTGCGACGTTCTTTACGTGAAGGAGAACAAAAATGCCTCTTTCTCTTCCTGGAAAACATGCTCCTACCCATGTTGCGGTCTATCGCTGTTGGTTCATCTAGCTTAGGTGTCAGCGACAATCTAGAAAAATCAAAAATAAGTTGGATGACACTATTACACAATGCTGTAGGTTCATCGAGCGTTGGTGTTACTGATATGTCACCAGGAGAACAATCTTTGATCCAATTGCCTTCTTGATGACACTTGTGGCATCTATAATTCGGAGGTACACTTTCGATTCGATTGAAACCTTGATTTTTTTTGTGCTTGCTTGGATCATAGTTCTGAGTAGACTGCAACATCTTCGATTCGATTTTCTCATCTTCAGATTTATTTAAACTTAGCAGGTTCGCAGATTTTCCAATAGGACACCAATAGTCACCTACTTTCAGAAGTCCAATAAACTCTCCTTCACGACTCTCCCACTGTTTGGTTTTTTGAGGACTTACTGGTACTCTTGCAATTAGAAGTGATGAATTTTTTGGTATCAAGAAGTTCTCATCCATGTAAACTAATTTAGTTTGAGCATCCATTACTTGTAAGTCAACATCACCATTTTCCCCAATCCTTTTCTGTAGCATAATGGCTTTCTTCAAGTCCTTCACCGAAATATGTTGTCCATCGAATGTAATCCTTTCATGTTTCACAACTGTAGTACACAGACATGTTTCTTTACTTGCTTCTGATTTCGTTCGATATGTAGTATATCACTTTCATTGAAATTTCACTGAGACTAATATGGTTAGATAGGTCTCAGGTAATTTATACGGTCATCTAGTTAGTCGGCCGTCCGCATACTGATATATTATTTAAGTGGGAGTTTGTAATGAAAAATTGAGTGGGGGGTTTTTCTTAAACGGTGAACGAAAATTCACAAAATTAGCTGATCAGATACGAGATATAAATGCCATGAAATTATGTGATTTATTTTGATGAGAGAGAATACGATAATCATTGATAACTTTTTGCATCGAATCATGATCAAATAATAGAGTATTCGAAACACTTGTACAAATGACGAAAATATTAGGGTGTTTTCACGAGAATTTGAATACTTTTCCCCAACATATTTTCTCCATCTCTCTATATGCAATGTGAGAATGTTTTGAATCCCAGAACGCACTGTCTCAAGCTCTTTGGATGAAAGGGAGCTTCTTCGAATAGTCAATAATACAGTCAATAGTCAATACTTCCATGTCCAAAATGTCTACTGAAAATATAATGGGAAATAATAACTGTACAAAAAATACCCTTCCAGAAATGAATGGTCCAATCATTAATTATCATTCCAGATCAAGTTTCATATCTGTTTTCATCATTGTATTCCAGTACTTCCTCTTCGAATAGAAAACGGGGAATGCGGCCTTTGGTTATCGTCGTCGTGTTTAGTTTAGGAACTGATTGCGATTTGAGTGTTGAAATTCGATATTGGTGCAGTTATAATTACTTAAAATGTTTGTTATCCGTTAAAAATGTGGCGTCCTTTGACAAGTACTAATAGTAATAACGAGTGTGATAACAACGCAGACTTTTTCCAGTGTAGTGTTCCAATAAAAATGGTGAACGATGCAAAAAAGTGATACCAGTGAATAAGATTCGGATGCATTTGAATATTGAAACACCGAGAGTATGTTTCAATGTTCATAAGAATCTACATCTCAAGTTTGGTTTCGAGGGAAACAAACTGTTACAAGCAACATCAGATATTACCGAAATTCCTTTTAGTCTAAGAGCCAGTGAGCGGCTACCTGCATGTATTTGACCAGACTTAGGTTTTTGTACATTGAGGCCCCTTACCTACCGCACATGATATGACCTCACTAAGCCCAAAGTGGTGGACGCGGTGAGTGCGCAGGTAGGACAGGTATCAATTTTTTAGTAATTTTAAATTCATTTGAAGACGTTTGCTGTTTTGCTATTTTGAAATATATTATTATTGTGAGCGGAAAATAATAATGGCTGAACATTACCTCGCGTTCAACATTGTGGCAGACATATTTGAAAATGTTAAAAATAAATGTTTTTTAAAGTAATTGACGAGATCTGCCATTGATACATTTCACTTAATATAGTTTCAAAAACTTATATTAATTAGGGCAGAAGTATTCAGTGCGTACAAGCATCAGAAAATAACAAAATCTGAGATACTACCCGGTCAGATGTCTATGTATTACGATAACTGTTTTACATCAAAATAATGTATTTATGATTTACTTAATTACTGCATTTATTGAAATTAAAATTTTTTATGTAGTTCATACAATATTTAAAAATTTTGACGATAAAAAAAGACGATAAAATACGGAAAAATTCTTAATATCAATGTATATTAAGGTAACATACATATTTATAGGTATTCATTATTCTTCATTCATCATCATCCGGGTAATGTTCATCGTTGTGTAAATCATCTTCATCATCAATTGAGTCAGATTCTGTAAAAATTAAACGTAAATTGGAAAATATTAATAATTCATAAATAGATTTGAACATATTCGATAAAGAATTGATTTTTATCAACTTACCAGGAATATTGTCGAAAAAAACTCTGAAATCATTGGTGGTGTTGAACATTCACCTTTAATTAGTCGTTGACTAGTTAAATAATCAGGTAATTCTGTTTCAGTTATTCCTAAAATTTCCTCTCTCAAAATAGCAGCAGCTGCTTGCAAGGTATCTTGGTCTTTCAGGTGCGCAAATAATGAGTCATCAATAGTTGAAACGCCCTTAGGAGCAACAACTTTTTTTTTGTTTGACATCAAAATTTGAATGTTATCATTACATTTCTTGTGAATAATGCGCGGCAAATATTGATGCTGCATCGGAGCCTTCACTCAATTCTTTAAACATATCGAGATACTCTATGCAAATATGACAAAAAATAACAACGTCCCCGTTTTATGACATTCTCCTCAATTAAATTACAAATTTCTCTATAAACGGTTTCATGCGTCTCTGAGATATATGCCATGAAGTACGGAAAGGACTTTTCACCAGTGACCGTTTGTAATTTCTAAAATTTTGTCGACAAACATCATGATAGTACACTTCATCAGAGGCAACATTTTGTATTTTTTTCATTGTGAATTTCAGAATCTGGTTCCAACTTTGATAAGATATTTATTTGAAATAGATTTTTTTTTGAAGTACATAATGACTCATTCTTAGACTTATATTGTTTTTTTCTTTTATCACAAAAAGAGCACAAATTTAGGTTTGCTGAAGCCACAGTTTCAGGATTCTGAACAGTTAATGGTGCTGCTGAATCTTCCAATTCTATTTACTCGAACGGCTGGTCTACTGCGACGTCAATATTTTTTTCTACAACTTCATCTATCTCAGGAACGTTCACGTCATTCAAAACGGAATCCTGTACCATTGCATCATCAATTACACAACACAACAAAAAATATTTTTTGAATGTTTCCTACACTAAATTAGTCAATTTCTACTAATTTTGGGGTGATAAAAACGAAAATAACAATGAAAAATTTTTATTAACTCTGGTTTTTGAGATACACAGTACTTAATCTTAAAGAGTAGTTATACTATACGTGAAAAGTGAAAGTACATAAAACAATATTGTTATGTTTCTTTTAGAATATTTTAAGTACAAAATTAATAAAAAAAACATTATTCTTAGTGTTTTGACAAATAAAAGAAGTTTGTACCACCAAATTTCAATTAAGTCCATCCGATTCATTGTAAGATCGCTGTCGTTTAGCTTGTCTTTTATAAAACACTTCTGGAGCATCCCTACACACAGACCAGCAGTAGTCTGCAAGCATTGCTTCATTCCAACGGCCCTGATATCTCTGTTCCATTAAGGCAATGTCTTGATGGAATCTTTCTCCATGTTCGTCACTCACAGCTCCACAGTTTTGTGGGAAGAAATTAAGATGAGAGTGAAGAAAATGAATTTTTAAGGACATGTTGCATCCAAGTTGGTGGTAAGCTTGAAGAAGCTCTTTAACCAATGCTGTGAAGTTATCATCTCTTTTGTTACCTAAAAACCCATGTACAACCCCCTTAAAGGCTTCCCAGGCTCTTTTTTCATTTCCTGTTAAAATCATGTCAAAAGCAGGATCATTTACGATTTCACGGATTTGAGGCCCAATAAAGATGCCTTCCTTGACTTTAGCATCACTCAACCTGGGGAACTTTGCTCTCAAGTACTTAAAAGCTTGTCCTTCCTGGTCCATGGCCTTCACAAAGTTTTTCATTAGTCCCAACTTAATATGTAATGGGGGAAGGAGAACATCCTTAGGATCTACAAGAGGCTCGTAAACTACATTTTTCTCTTCACACGATAATTTCAATAGCAACCATGTGCGTACAATTGACAAACTCACATAGGTTATGTTTACTACTTAAGAACAGCTGATGAGAGGGGTGTTATGTAAACAAACATGTGTACCAACTGTTGGTGATGAAATATTTCATTTGTTGAAAACTCAATATACATATATATATATAATATAATGATACTATATCTTGAAAACAAGAGCTAATATATAATTTTTATGGTCACTTTCGGTTTTAACACGTGGAAATACATTAAAATCATCTAATTTCAACCCCGAAACAAAAACTTTGTTGTGTTGTGTTATTGAACTATTAACTGATGTTGATGGTTGTTCAGTCCCAGACGACGACGTACTTTGTAATGAAACTTTTTTGTTGGCATCGGCCAAAAAAAATATTTTTTAAAGCTGTAAACGTCTTATAACAACTACTATGATAGCTGTCATTGAAAATATCTTCCGGTAAAATTACATCGTTGTACTTTAATTTATGAAGTTTTCGTAACCTCAAAATATTTCGACAATTTACCATAGTCTCTTCCGAAAATATTAATAATTTTTCAGTTTTTGATGTGTCAAAAAAAACACACTGCACTTTATCTATTTCACTCGACATAATGTCAAAAATATTCAACAATTAATAATCCAATGAACAAAATAAAATAACAATGTATGCATTGAGTGAGTATGTCTTTAAGGACTGCATGGATTATAATTCAATAAAAATATTATCTACAGAAAAAACCTCCACTAGTGGTCATATCTCAGATTGAATCTTTCAGATATCTACATACATCATCAGCATTTTAACAAATTTGTTATACAAGAAATTTATTGTGATAATTCATCTCACAAAATTCTCAAATTTTTGTATTTAAGTAATATAACTGCAAGAGTTCTAAGCCATTCCTTATGGAAAACACGTGCAAATTTGAGCTGGTCCTTTTTGGATCTCAGTTCACACGGAAGGAACAAAGGTCCGCGCTTCGTCCATGTCAGTGTAGGCCAGGACAATCTGAAACAAAGAGATATTATTGAAACTTACAAATATTAACATTAATAAACACTCATATTAGATTATGTTCTACAATGGACTGAATCTTATCTCACTGAACGTTCTCAAAAAGTGTGTATCATCTATGAAAAATATGAAAATCAGAAATGTCATCATGGAATATCGAAATTTCACAAAGTAGCATCGTCGACCTAATTTTTTTCATAATTTTCATGAATGATGTACGAGATGTGTTAAAAAATATGGTAAATTTTCATTTTCCTCGAAGAATAATAATTTATTCACCAATGTCTATTTTATTCCCTTCAAAGTAGTCCTCCTCAAATATAATACACTTGTGCCAGCGTTTTTTCCAATTCTCGAAGCAGTTTTGATATGCACCTTTAGGAATGTCCTTGAGCTCTCTCAGTTTTCATCTCAATCGTCGCAAAACGTCGTCTTTTCATCGATCTCTTCAATCTTGGGAACCAGCAAAAGTCGCAGGGGGAAAATTAGGTGTATATGGTGGCTGGTGCCTGATTACAGTGTTGATTTTGACCAAAAAATTACGAACAAGCAATGCCGAGTGAGCAGGTGCATTATCGTGATGCAAAAGCCATTAATTTTTTTTCCCACAATATTGAACGTTTTCTTTGTATTGGTCCTTGGATCGCCGTTGTCGTCATTCAACAATTCCGTAGCGATGCTTATGCGACGGTTTTGTTCATATTTTTCTGACTCAGAGTACAATCACCGTATGCCACTGTAAACATTTCAAGTGTTTTTGATCACTTGATTCCATGTTTTGCACAAAATTTAATGCAAATTATTTGATCCATTATTTCGATAGCAGAAACTCGACGAAGACGCGGATCATGGCATATAAACTTCGAAGTAGGAGGGGCATCTCTATTATATCTTATAAAAACCCCTGTAAAACAATCTTATGGGTCTAAAAAGCAGACCTGGAAACCTGTTTAAATATGGACTACACTTCAACTAAAATCTTAGCAATTGAAAGAAATACATCCAAAAGGTTGTTCTTGGAAATGTCATTTATATTACAATCAAATTATTGCCTTAATAAAAGATCAGATATTGATCACCTCAGTGATATTCATGTCTTCTTACTTAACCCTTAAAAGCCCGAATTATTTTTTTTTCATAAAATTTAGGTATATTCATGACTTTTGCACTAAATTAGGGTTAATAAAACTACCACAATATATTTTTATTTTTTTTTAATACGATTAATTGTAGAAAAAATGTGTTACATATATGTAACGCTGGGCTTTATCACTACCTTTTTGATCATTTAGTATGAAAACCCACATTACATGTCAAACAAAGGCCAATGTCACATTTCTTGCACATCGTTCTTGCACTTGTGGTACAGAGTTCCATAGCGCACCAACTTCTTTTTTGATCGGGTACATAAACAAGGAGATGATCAGTTCTATCATATCGAATAGCTTCACTTACTCTATGTCCTTGTGACCTCGTTAGTGAAGATGATGGTCTTCCAGCTCCTTTTGCCGCTGTACTATATTTTTTTAGGTAGGTGTTGACAATTTCTCGCCTAAACTGCAGTTGAGTGACAGTTTTTCCAGACTTCTTGTATAAAAACCAAGCATTTTGGATAGAGACATCTATCAGCCACGTTAGTAGGGACCACCACCATTTTTTTGAACGAATTGCTATGCGATGCCTTCCTATATTTTCGTCCATCAAATCAGTTCCACCCATTGCTGCATTGTATTTCCCTATCAGATTTGGTCGTGGAACTGATATGATTTTTTTCTTTTTTTGCGAGTATCTTTTTACATGAGAGAGTGGCTCAACTCCATGGCATGTGGAAGCGACAGTAACAATTTTATTATCTGCCCATCTTGCAAAAAGGATCCCAGTGGTTCGGTCAATCACAGAGTGATGTTCTCCGCGAACTGAAGATTTCTGGAGAGTTTTTTTCATAGGAAGAGGTATGCCTTTTGGCAAGAAGTTTTCTCGCATTGTCCCGGTGCACCAGTATCCCTCATCTCTCATATCCTTTAGTAAATATACACTGGTAAATAAATTATCCACGTATATTTTGTATGGAAGCTTATTTTTGTTTTCCGGCATCTCTCTCATCATCATTTTTAGAGCCGCTGAACACTTCCCATATAATACTTCATCAGTTGTATTGGCCCTGGGATTTTTCCCTTGGTACAAATCGAAATTAATCAAATATCCATCTTTGCTGTTCAGACACCACATTTTAAAACCAAACGGGATAGGTTTTCCCCGGATGAACTGCTTGCACGAGTGTTTCCCATAGTACTTTACCATTGACTCGTCGGAATTGATTTCTTGTTCCGGTACAAAATGTTGTAAAAAAGCTGCTTTCAATTTGTCCATAATTGAACGAATCTTCCACCCTTTATCATTGGCATCTGGCTGTGTATTATCAGCACAGTGCAGGTACCTCAAAATATCAAAAAAAACGATTTCTCCTCATTGAATTCATTATCAAAGGATTTCCCATATCGGGCTGAGAATCCCAATAATATCGCTTGCCAGGTTTTTCATTATAGCCACTCAAAATAAGTATTGCTATAGCACATTTGAGTTCTTGGATAGTAATTGTTGGGTCGGGACAATTTTTGAAAGCAGCATATTTTTTGTCTCCTGTAGCAAAACTCTAACAGATCGTCAGTAAAGAATAACTCGAATAATTGTACTGGAGTGAGTTTACTATATGTCGAATAATTAGGTTCAGGAAAATACCTATCAACGTTTTGAAAATTACCCTGGATCCATTTGTGTTGGATTTTGTCCTTAGTTAGAGGCTTAGTGTTACAATGTACACTACAATGTAAACGTTCTATCGGTACTTGAGGTTGCACAGGGTTCATCCAACTGGTCAATTCTAGAATTATTTCTTAGTAAAATTTCAGCACCAGCTAGCAATTGTCTAGAAGGCAAATGGTTAAAATCCCCCTCAGCATATTCATCTCCAGACTCCTCGTCAGTTAGGACGTTAACATCTGGAGGCTCGGTATATATTGCATCCACATCTAAGTCATCATTATATGCCATTTCGAGAGCTTCTTGTAGCGAAAACCCTCTCCTGAAAAAAGACGATATAAGTGGTAAGTTATGTAAAATAATCAAACTTTACTAATTTTGAAATGATATTGTGGAAAACTATTGTAACACACATCTTGAAATACCTCATTCAAGAATATTTCGTTCAATTATTCACTATAATCGAACCTGATGGCGAATTCCAAAACACAGTTATTGGAAGTACTAGCGTTACTTATATGTAACACTCATCTTTTAGGTAAATTTTCCCAAAAACCAAAATTGTTTTCCAAATTCTAACCTTACACTTTCTTCGAACATTCATTGCATACTCCATTCCAAAAATGTATTCCTTGACTAATATAGTTTTTAATAAGTTACAATACTTACACGAAATTCGGTTCCATTTTTCATTCACGTTTGACTCGGCCGTTTTTTGTCTCCTCTCAGAACACTCGTAAACCTCAAAATGCAGGTAAATTTCGTTTGCAATAAGTAATATGGTGCTTTCTTGTGAGGTAGACACCGCCATCTAGCCGTAAAGTGCAAAAGTTTAAGCACAATAAAATTCATTATTCACCTTTGCGGCTGTTACTTACATGTAACGCAGGGCTTTTAAGGGTTAATATTTATAGAAATTTACATGATTTTCAAATCAGTAACAATGCTGAATTCTCAGTTACTTAACTCATAATAAAATGTTAAAAGAAAATAACGAATATACAACGTCCCTAAGGCACGGCTTAACTTCATTTTAATAATAATTTTTCATGTTTTTGACATTGGGTTTTCTCATTAATAATCTTACAAAACAGCAGATGACTCTGATCATACTTGCACCATAAGTGTTCTATTTTGTTCCACACTTAAACATAAACTTACAAACGAATGATTTTTCAAACTGAATCACAGGACACCTGTCAGTGTCAATTGTTTTTTATCTCTCTCTGTGGTCTGCAGCCACATGGCTTTTACCAGTAAATTATAATTTCAAACCATATAACGATTTAATTATGTAAATTGAAATAATCTTCCTTGTAGCGGTGAGGAGTCGAAACCTTTTTTAATGTGGTAACTTGTTTTATTTTATTGACATGTTTGAATTGTTTAAATGTAACATTCGACCTTGGGTCAGATTATCCTTCATGTGTACTGAGTACAAACTTTCTAGTACAAAGTACACATTGGAATTTGCACGATAAAGATATCCTTCATTGAAGAATAGATTGCATACACGGTGAAGAGTGGGCATAATCCTCCATATGTAGTCTGTGCAAAGTAGTTTGCATAGAGTAAACAAACACGCGCGCGCGCGCGTGCACACACACACACACCGACATACCCCATTTCCAAATTTCAATATATTGACCATGCGAGCTCCGGTGTGTGTTGATACCAATACAATTTCAGTCTAGTTTATGAGATCCGTACATACTAAAAATTATTGATATGATATGCTGCGAGATCCGTTCGATGTTGACATTTCTCTTTCTTGTGTGTGACTTGGAATATAAAATATATCACAGTTTGAAAATGAAATTTGATTTGAATTCTGTGTTTGGACTGAGAATTTTGTTGTATTCTGATATTTAAATCGAAATAAAAAAAATCTTCAATTTCGACTTCTCGGAAATTCTCTCTCGACTTCTCGGAAATTTCTACCACCTCAAACTCGGAATTTTTATCAATTACGACTTTGATATCAGAATTTTATTAGATTTTGTCTCTAAATTATCATTTGTGGCCTTTCTACTCCTTCGTATATCTTTCAAATTTCTAGAGAACGTAAAAAATCGAAAAATCCCATTTCACTATCCCAAATCATCTGAATGGATCGAAAGTGATGTTTTCAATGGACATAACTATTATGAATAACTATAGAAAAATTGTAATTATTCAGAAAATATACAGACCGCAAGTCCATGAAGCCCATGCTATTTTCAGGAGGTCATATGATACCTCTCAAAAATGTAGATTTTCATAGTTTTGAAGAGAAAAATGCTGTCAGTTGTAGATGTTGCAAGTGAAAATCTTCGTAAAATGAAAACAATAAGCCAAGTGTGGGGGATAATTTGTAAAAATTTCTTGTACGGCTTTTACGGTTTGTACGGCTTGGTATTTTAATTACGACTGAGATGTCCCAACTAACCGCCGTACAAATATGACAGGAAAATTGGAAGAAAACTTTCAGTTTCGGAGTAGTATATAAAAAAGTTGTTTAATTTCTATACGGTTTTTGTGCAATCACTATTTTATATCCAATATGGTCATTTATTTCGTTAATACCGTATAAATTCGTGGGTTCCTGGGACGGTAAACGTAATATCAACGTTCTCCCTAGAGTAAGGGAGTAGTTAATATTGACGGAAGGATCGTGAGTCCAGGGGTGGTTGTGTTTGTATCTATGTGAAAGATAAACTCTCTCCATTTCTCATTTGTGATACCAACAACTCATTGGAACAAATTTGGATTAAACTAAGATTTCATAAAAAAGATACCGCGATAGGAGTAATATACAGGCCACCAACACTTGACTCCAAATTATTTTTTTCTGAGCTTGAAGATAGTCTCGCTTTACTAATACCTACGGTCGAACAAGTTATTTGCACTGGAGACTTCTATTACAACTTACTTAATTCAGAAAATAATGCAGTTCAAACATTTATTTCTACTCTAGAAGAATTCGACCTCACACAATTAATTGATACTCCTTTACAAGATACCACTGCTACCTTGTTAGATTTGGTGATTGTGTTGAATAAAGAAACAGTAATTGATAAGGGGGTAATCGATTGCAACCTAGCAGACAATGAATTGATATATGTGGTTATTAAAACTGATTATAAAATTGTAAATTCCAGAATGGTGACATATAGAAATTATAACAACTTTAGTTATGATTCATTTCAATACGACTTATCGAGAATACCATTTTTTCATCTCTTATACCTAAATAATGTCGATGACAAAGTTTCATTTCTGGTTGATAGTGTTATCAGATTATTTGATTTCCATGCTCCGTTAGTTACCAAAAGATTTACCAAACCCCCTGCACCCTAGTTAACTGAAAATGTTAAAAAGATTATGAAAACTAGAGGCAGGGCTCTTAATAAATTTAAGCATACTAAACGTAAGACGTATTGGGATTATTATAAACAGTTAAGAAATTACACGAATCATGCAATAACGAGGGAAAAAAGGCTTTTTTTAATCACAAATATAACTTTTACTCTTTGGTTGTGGGTTTTTTTGAACAGTAAGGATGGCTTTGAATGATGCGAAAATATTTTATTAGTGAAAGACAAAGTTAAACTATTAATTGATACGCGTTCGGTGACCGCTTGAATTAGACTGTCTCCTCCTCGCTCGTCCCTTTCCATGGGCAGCAGGTAGAAGGTCGGGTTGATTCCGCTTTCGGGATATTTGGATCGTTACAGTCCCCCCCCTCGTGTTCTGCTCACGACTCGGGAAGGAACACGATGAATCTTTGGAAGGTTGATTCTTTCGAGGTCTGCCCCTCTTACGTAGTCCTACGACGGGCTTATGCTCTTCGTGTCCATAATATGGTGTCAATGCGTTGATATGATAGGTCCCTAGAGGAGTGTCCAAGGAATCAGGGGATGCAACCTGATAGCTTAAGGGTGAAATAACTTTAGTTATTACATAAGGTCCGTCTCGACGAGGATTGAGCTTCTTGGTTGTTCTTTTTGGTTTGGAACTTTGGGTATGGAGTGTTAACCACACATGAGCTCCTTCAATATAAGGTGTAGTCGCTGTTCGCCTTTTATCGGCATACTTTTTGTGTCGATCTTGTTGTACATCATGATTACTCCTAGCGTCGTGCCAAGTGATGGCCATACGTTGTAAGTATGGAGTAATCTGTGGGACAAAATTATCAGAGTTCACGAATACTCGTAGATCATTTTGAACTTCATCAAGGGTTCTCAATTCTTGACCAAATGTGAGATAAGCTGAAGTATAGCCGATACTCTCACTTTTAGCGGTATTCATGGCAAACCGTATAGTTGGCAACATTTGAGGCCATGTCTTGTGGTCGTTTTTCACAAGCATCGCGAGTCTTGGTTTCAAGTCTCTGTTTTTTTGTTCTACCATATTGGCTTCAGGATGATATACTGGAATAAGGGATTGTTTCACATTCAATAGGAAACAAACTTGCCTCATCACCTCGGAGATGAACTGAACTCCATTGTCCGAGATAATTTTGCGTGGAAAGCCATATCTCATGAATATTTCTTCCGGAAGGACTTAAGCGCATCGCTCTCCAGTCGCAGTCTCGAGAGCGAACAATTCAACCCATTTAGTACAAGTGTCTTCTACTATGAAGATCCATCTCTTGCCATCTTCGGATTCTGGGAGAGGTCCGAAGAGGTCTGTGGCTATGGTTTCGAATCTCTGGGAATAAATAGGCGTTGCTAGCAAGCCTACGGGTTTCTGATAGGTTGCTTTATATCTCTGGCAATCCGCACAGTTCTTGATGTAATCAGTAATATACCTCTTCATACCGGTAAAATAATATTTTTTTGCTACTCTGGCATATGTCCTCTCTACGCCATAGTGGGCAGCAGTGGGATCATCATGATACTCCTGCAGTATTCTTTTCCTCTCATGGGATGGTACCACCAGCTGAGCCTCTTCATTTTCTTCATCTTCCCAAGAGTATCTATACAGCGCTCCATTAGACATTATGTAACCTCTATTAGTCCTCTGTGTTATCATTGGGATCCTCGAAGCTCCTAATGATTTTTGCGACATCTGGGTCCTTGAGTTGTTCTTGTCGAATGTCAGTAGTTGATCGTTTCGGCATCTCAATGGCAATGCCGTACACACATCGCAGTTAGATGTAACATCATGAGTACAAAGGGGTCTTGAAAGAAAATCGGCAAGGACATTCTGCTTTCCACAGAGATATTTTATATGGAGATTATGTCCTTGTATTTGCAAAGCCCATCTTGCTAATCGTCCGGTTGGAGATTTAAGACTTAATAACCATCGAAGGGGTTGATGGTCTGTGGATAAGGTTACATGTGATCCTTCTATGTAACCTCTAAATTTATCCAAGGCCCACACTACAGCAAGGGCTTCACGCTCTGTCGTCGAATAATTTAGCTCCGCCTTTGTCAAGAGTCGACTAGCATATTCTACTGGGTGTTCTTCAGCTCCTTCTCCTTGAACTAATACCGCGCCTAAAGCGTACGAACTGGCATCGGTTCTGATGAAGAACGGTTTTGTTTAATCTGCCTGCTGTAATACAGGAGCTGTAGTTGAAGAATTTTTCAAAGTTTCAAATTATTTTTGATGTCTCTCTGTCCAGGCCCAAGTAACATTTTTCCTAGTCAGTTCACTAAGGGGACGAGATATCTCTGCAAAGTTTTCTATAAACCTGCGATACCAGGAGCAGGCTTGCAGGAATGATTGTACTCCTTTCAAGTTACGTGGAGGTGGTAGATTTGCAATCGCCGCAGTTTTCTCTGGATCGACAGCAATGCCAGTGGGTGTTAGCAGATGACCTAGATATCTGATACTGACGCAGAGGAAAACGCACTTTTCTCTATTTGCTCTCAGTTTAAACTGCCTCAAACGTGCAAATACTGAGGTCAAGTTTTCAAGGTGCTGATCAAAGGAAGACGACAGGATAATGAGGTCATCCAAGTAGGCTAGAACAAGTACGCCACTGAGTCCTCTTCGAAATTGGTCTATTAGTCGTTGGAATGTAGCTGGAGTATGCCGTAAACCAAATGCCATTCGAAGGAATCGAAACGTTCCGAATGGTGTCGTAAATGCTGTTTTATCTCGATCACTTTCTTTCACCTGGATCTGATGATATCCTGAGCGTAAATCTATGGTGTGTGCTTTGCTGCATGCAAGAGATCATCCATGCGGGGGAGGGGGTAAGTATCAGGAACAGTAATGGCATTCAACCTCTGGTAGTCGATACACAGTCGAGACCGCCTCCTTTTTTAGGGACAAGCACTACAGGAGCTGCGTCCCTTTCCATGGGCAGCAGGTAGAAGGTCGGGTTGATTCCGCTTTCGGGATATTTGGATCGTTAAACAAATCAAATCACTCATCAGATAAAGAACGGTGGTCAATTCTTAGGAAGAATAATATTTTGAACGAGAAGAAGAAGAGTAACATTCCAAATCACTTGAAAAATCCTCAAGAAATTAATAATTTTTTCATAAATTCTTAACGTGAAACGGATAGTTCTACAACCCTTTCAGATTTATACAAAAATAATCCCCTTATGAACTCGGAATTTAGATTTAAAGCTGTTGACGAGTTAATTGTTCATGAAATGATTAATTCAATCAAAACTAATTCTACAGGAAGCGATGGAATAAGCTTGAAAATGATCAAACTGTGTTATCCTCAAATTGTTCCCTTCATTACGCATATAATCAATTTTTGTTTTTCCAGTAATGTGTTTCCATCTGCATGGAGATGTGTCATAGTTCTGATTCATCTCGGTATGACTGAAAGCACAGTATCACTTCTTCGATCATATTTGACGGAAAGACGGCAAATGGTACGTATTGACCTAAACTATTCTGATAACCTATTATTGAAATCAGGTGTACCCCAAGGATCTATCCTTGGGCCTGTTGTCTTTTCGCTATATACAAGTCAAATCATCGAACATTTGGAATATTGTCGAATGCACCTTTATGCAGACGATACTAATAGGTCCAATATTTTAGTCTTTGGCCGAAAAAAAATCAGAAATATTATAAAAAATCTTGTGGGAATTAAAATTGGACAAAATATACTCAAAATGGTTGATTGTGCTAAAAACCTAGGAGTCATTATAGATGAGAATCTTCGTTTTGAAAAACATGTGAATGAACTAATTCGCAGAGCATATGGACATTTGAAATTGATATACAGTAGTAGACAATATTTATCAAGAAAAATCAAATCAATACTTTGCGAGAGCTTAGTTTTGTCCAATTTCAATTTCACAGATTGTCTGTATGATCCAAATCTCACAGTTTTTTATAAAAAGAAAATACAAAAAATACAAAATTCTTGCTTGAGGTTGATTTTCGGTATTCTTAATATGAAAGCATTAATCAAAAGAACTTACCTGAAGTTCGATCGTAATTATATGAAGCGTCCATTCCGAAGATATCTACTAGGTAGTACGCCCCTGGCTACGTATCGCACACACATTACAAAGACTCGAAATTGTCCCCCTCTACTTACAGTGCCCTATCGCTCAGCGCCATGCCACCGGTCTTCATTCCGTTTATAGCCCAAATTCAACACATCTATATAGGGGAAAATAACCATTTTGGGAGGGAGGGTTTTTATATCTTCGGAATGGACGCTTCATATAATTACGATCGAACTTCAGGTAAGTTCTTTTGATCGTTTAATTATATTTCAACGTCCATTCCGAAGATATTTACTAGGTAGTTAAGAATATTACTGGAGTTTTTCCCAACACCAAATCGTTATTTTTACACCTCGACTCGTGTTCCGATCACCAAGTGATCATCTTCAAGAGGAAGATAAAACTCCAGTAATATTCATTACTACACCAAAGGTTCCAAACAGTACATCATAAGTACTAGGTAGTTGTTTAGAGTTACAGATGTGTTGATTTTGATCTTTACTCGCATCCCTGTGACCTTTTATGATTATATTGATGTTTTTCCCCGCGTGAGGACGGTATTTGCAAAGGATTCGGATTCCTTCCCTCTCAATGGTCTATTGTAAAATAGTGCAAAGGTAGAAGTATTTTCTGACCATCCGGCTGTTCTGCAAATAGTTTCAATGTTAGCGCCGGCTCTGTATACAGCTGACGTCGAGGAATGCCGCGTGGAGTGGGGTTTGTAAACATTCGTGTCTAGGCCCTCCTCTTTTAGGGTGTCTTTTACCCAGCGGCTGATTGTCTGCTTGGTCGCCTTTTTGTGGCTTTTGGCGTAAGTGATGAACAAGAAGTCCTCGTTACCTCTGATATTTTTTGTCGTTTCCATGTATTTTATGATAGTTGAGGCTGGGCAAATTGTTTCGTTTTTTCGGAAAAATGGTATATGAAGGCATGGTTGTTCTTTTAATGTGATTGAGGTTTTCATCATGTCTGTGATGGGTATTTGTATTTTTTGTGGGTCTTGAACAATATTCGATACACGGATTAATGAAATAGTTTGTAGGCGGCCACCTGTTACTAACGCCATTAGGGTTGTTAACTTATGACTCAAGCATTTTAGGTTTTTGTCATTCAGTTTTTCCAGATATTCCAGTACAGGAGCGGGGTCCCAAGTATTGTAATACTTAGATTTGGCAGGTCTCTCCCTGGCTATGGCTTTTAAATATCTTTTAACGAGTGGGTGAGATCCGGTTTCGTTGGCGTATATCAGCGAAAGGGCTGATCGATGACTATTGAAGGTGTCGTACTTGTGTTGTTTTTCTTCGAAAAGGTATTTTAGGAAGTGGATTATGTCGGTAAGTGATGCTTCATATAAAGGAATATTGTTTGTCTGGCAGTAGTTCCACCAAAATCGATATGTGTTTGTGTATTGTTTGAAGGTTGATTCTGATATTGATGATAACATTGTATTTGCTGTTGGTTGCGAAAGTCCTTGAGCTATTAAACTTTGCCGGACAACTTCACGGCCTCCAGGGAAAGGCTTCTGGACAGCGGGTGTACGGCTCTGAAAGGAAACGTCAAGAGGTTATGGTTAGGTGGAAAATAGATTTCTTTTCCAATTTTATATTTAGTTATTAGCGGGTACCAAGGTTGTGTAGGCCATCTTGGGATCACAATTACTCCTTCAGCCCTGTCCTGAATTATTTTTTGGATTGCTTTAAATTTTAAGCAGAACGGTGGAAATGCAAATTATATTTCTCGTTCACACAAAAGGGTTTTTAAAAACTTTTTATTTGAACAGAGTAACAACTAATAACTATGAAATATAAGTACTGGCTATTACAAATCAATTGAACCTATTTATACATAAATTATTGCCGACTTTGCAGATATCAGCAAAATAATTGATGTCGTCTTCGGGTCATCGAACAATATCCTGCTGATGTAAGAGGTTATCGAACTGTAACTTCTCCATCCCCTGGGGAAGTCTTGTAAGGGACGAACAAGACTGAAGATGATGCTTCGTGTTCGGGAACTGGTGGATCATCATTGGATGGTTCTTTCTTCGTTTGCCTTTTCAATCTGTAAATTACGTATAGAATGAAGATGGTGATTGAAATGTAAATGGGAGTCATCCAGAAATGACTATTATCAGATTGTCTGGTTTCTTCTGGGATGAGTTGTAACTTCTCTTCTTCTAGGGTCAGATGTTGTAGTTTATCCAGGGGAATCTTATCTAATTTCAATGGTTTGAATTTCAGCGAGGAATTGATGTGAGCTGTCTTGATATTTGGTAAAGTGAGGGGCTCGTCTAATATGACACTTTTGGAGTTTATGAAGGCTTCATTGTTGGTTTTGAATTCACAACCTGGTGGAAGTTTTATCAGATGCACTCCTTCCAGAACCATAACTTTCGTACTGGAACAATGTGTAGATATCTTCGTGGCCTGTGGAAATATTCCTATGTAATGGGCTTCTGACATTTCCAGAATCAGTGTTGCATTCATCGAAACTGGAACGTGTTCACATTTTGCTTCTTCATCTGTTATTTCCAACATCTGGGTAACACAGTCAGGGGATCTGCCAGTATCTTGGAGGAAATTTTCTTCGCAAAGGTAATCCAGGCCAATTCGTTCACAAGGTGAATTTAGGTATTGGTAGAGGTAGGGACTGACTGTTAGGTAAGGAGTTGGTGGAATAATTATTGTCGAATTTTGTGTAGGAATGGGAAATAAGTGGAAGTAGGTGAATGTATCAGGGAATATTAAGGGAACATGAAGGATGAATACGATTTTATGATCCGTGTGGTAGGCGTCTATTTTGATGACGTCGTAGTATTTATGGATGTCGTCCTCCTGGTTATAGAGTAACTGGTTTTCTGAGTGGTAGGTGAGCAGTGTCCTTACGATCCAACTTAAATCTTCGCTTTTGAGGACGCTGTTATGGACTGTATTGATCCTTGCCAGGGATACTGCCATTTCTAAGTCATTCAGTGTTTGTAAAATAACTTGAAGTATCAGGTTGATTTGATCCAATACGTTTCTGGTTTCCAGATAGTGATTGAAGTCAAAAACGAGTCTATTGAGATCGGTTTCAATTCTCTTGACTTCTATTGAGATGGTATCTTGATTATGTGTTAATAGAGAGATGGTTTCATTGTAGCTTTCCATTATTCTTGTGTTTAAACTGATGTGTTGGTTCACATGACTTATTATGTTCCTTTGGTTGTTTTCTAGGGAAGCAATAGCATTCTCATATTTCCTTGCATCTTCTTGGTCCAAGTTTCCAGAAATTGCTTTGATCACACTTCCTAAGCCATCTATGAGTCCTCTTTTGGGTCTACTGAGAGGATAAAGAGTCTGTAGCTTTTCCTTGGCAGTTTTCAGTTGGTACTTCAGTCCTTGATCGAAATTTTGCAAGTTGAAGAAATAAGAGTCACTTAGTCCGTTACGAATTGCTGTGGAGACGGCATCATATTGGGATTCTATAGCGAATATCTCTTCGTGGATGGGTTGAAGATCATAGTAGTGGATGAAGTCGTGGGTACTAGTCTTGATCTTTGCTTGTCCCATCTTGAGGGGAAGTAGTCCTGGATTTGTCTTGAGGTTCTGGATTTCGATCTCCTGTCCTCTCGTCAGATGAAGACTGTAAAGGGACGAAGAATTTAGTAATCTTATTAGGCAAATGTCTTATATTTTTCTTATGGACGTTTGCATTTTCTGTCTCGACAGTTACTGTTTGGTCTTTTTGGATGGATTTTGGGAGGAAGGGTGGTAGCAGTTTGTTTCTTTTCACTGTTTTTCTTGTGTACACCTTGGTGCAGGGTTTGTAGGTAATAGGAGTTTCTCTTTTCTTGTTTCTCTTCTCTATGATATTTGTTTTCTGTTTCTGTAAATCTTCGTTGATTTTCCTATATATTTCCTTCGTTTTTTCCCTGTGTTGTTGGACGTAGTTGTTAATCAAGGCTCGTCTTATGTCGATATCGAATGGGTCTTGACTATTGAGATGTCCGTTCAGAATATCCATAGGTTTCTGTCTTGTTGCTGAATGGATAGAGTTGTTGTATCCTAAGATGGCATAGAGCATCTGTTCTTTGATGTCTCTTTTCTTATGCGTATCTCTCAATATTCTCAGGTGCTCGATCAATGTGGAATGGAATCTTTCCACTATCCCGTTTGACTGAGGGTTTTCTGGAGTGGTATAGTGAATATTGACTTTATGTGTATCAACAAATTCTTAGATCAGTCCATTTTTGAATTCCGTTCCATTATCAGTGACGATCATATGTGGTATTCCATGATGGTTGATGAATACTAAGAGAGCATTGAGAGTGTTGATAGCATTACATCCCTCTATTGGATACGCCTGGCCATATTTTGAAAATGCATCCACAATCGTCAGGAATTTTTGTCCAGCAGCCTGAAAGGTATCCATGTGAATTATTTCAAGAGGCTTCGTTGGGGTAGGTGTCAGCATGAACTTTGGCTTCTCTGGTCTTCGATCATACTTGTTGATTTGACAAGTTTCGCATAAGTTGATAGCTTCTTCGATATCCTTTTTTATATTGGGCCAATAATACAATCTTTTGATCCGAGTTTCCGTTTCGGTGATTCCTCTATGGTTTGTTTTTCCTTCATGATGCTGCTTGATTATTTCTTTTTGTCTAGCTGAGCAACTGACATCTTCCAAAAGGCGGTTGCATTTTATGAGATCGAAAGAGGAATTCTTGAATGTCTCTCTCAAGATTCTGCACATGCTGGGGTAGAGTTCTTCATCTTCGAACATCAAAGCGTATTTCTTTCCCGGGCTGATATATTCTTTGAAAAAGTTAAAAACATTTTCGTCCATATTGTCGTTTCCCAATTGAGCATGGTATCTTCTTTTATTCGGGAATATTTCTTCTATCACCGTTCTTGCTGGGTTATAGCTTACTTGTTTGAAGATGACTTGGTTATTGAAGACATTGAGAGGTTTCTCTGATATTGGTATTTCTAATATTGGACTTTCTCTGGCTGTATGGTTGGTGATGCCACTAGTATCTTCGTCTGGGGTAATTTCCGGGTTCAGGTTCACGCATTCCTTGTCTCCTTCGGTTGGGGGTTCATTCTGAATTTCTTGTTCTTGCGGTATGGGGTCCTTATCTTCAGGAAAATGTTGATGAAAGCAATCTTTAAACAGATCGTTGATGATGTCATCTGCAGACTCAGGAACTTCTGATGGAGGATGGTTGAATAGAGATGCCTTGTCGTCGTCGTAGTTTGCTTCATGGAGCTCCTTTGTATGTATCTCTATTCTGGAGAGCGCATCGGCGTTGGTATTGCTTGTGCCTTTTTTGTAGACCACTTCGTAGTCATACTCTTCTAGCTTCAGGCGCCATCGGACCAGTTTTGAGTTTGGATCCTTCAAGGAGAAGAGCCACTGGAGGGGACGGTGATCTGACAGAATTTTGAATTTTCTGCCGAAAAGATATGGTCGGAAATATTTGGTGGCCCAAACTATTGCTAGCATTTCCTTTTCGATGGTAGAGTACTTCATTTCAGTTTCGTTCAGGGTCCTGGATGCATAAGCTATTGGCTTGTCTTTTCCTATGGGTCCTTGGGACAGAACGGCTCCTATGGCGAAATTGCTGGCATCTGTGGTCAGATTAAAGGGCTTTGTGAAGTCCGGATACTGTAGTAGTGGTTCATTGGTAAGCAGGTTTTTACAAGTTTGAACACATTTTAGGAATTCTGGCGTATGCTCTATATGGGCATCTTTCTTGAGACAGGAGGTTAACGGTTTGGTAGTCTTGGCGAAGTCCTTGATGAACTTCCTGTAGTACCCTAGGAGTCCTAGGAATCCTCTGATCTCTTTGACAGTTCGAGGTACAGGATAGTCCATGATTGCTTTGACTTTTGCTGGGTTTGGTTTTATCCCATTTGGAGTGACGATGTGTCCTAGAAAGCTGACTTCTTTTTTCAGGAATTCGCACTTGTCTACTTGTATTTTGAAACCAGTTTCTCGTAAACGTTGGAAAACTTTTGTGAGGTTGACCATATGCTCCTGCAGAAATGTAGAGAAGATGATTATGTCATCCATATAAACCAAGCAGATAGTCCCTTGTAGACCCTTTAGGACATTGTCCATAACCCTTTGAAAGGTCGCTGGAGCATTTTTCAGTCCAAACGGCATACGCAGGTACTCATAGTGTCCGTTTTCGACGTTGAATGCGGTCTTAGGGATGTCCTCCTCTGCCATCTCTATTTGGTGAAATCCGCTTGCCAAATCCAGGGTAGTGAAATATTGACACCTTCCCAGTTTGTCGAGGATGTCAGAAATGTTCGGAATAAGGTAGCGGTCGTCGATTGTCTTCTCGTTGACTTTGCGGAAATCCACAACGATACGCCATTTTGCTTTTCCAGAGGCGTCCAGTTTTTTTGGAACGACCCAAATTGGTGAGGACCAGGGAGATTGGCTAGGTCTGAAGATTCCTTGGTCCAATAACAAAGTTATTTGCTTCTTGACTTCTTCCTTGTGTACATACGGATATCGGTATGATTTTGTGTAGACTGGGATTTCGTCTCTGGTTTTTATATGGTGTTTGACCTGATTGGTGAATGTGAGTGAGGAATCTGGATGGTGAAAAATATCAGCATATCTTCTGCATAATTTTCTGATATGCATCTCCTCTTCTGGATTCAGGTGGTCTGTTCTGATTAGATCATCTATGTTGTTGATTGGGTCTCTGTTTCCTGATAGGATTATGTCAGCAGAATAGATATGATGCTCTTGAAGATTTATTGGGCTGCTGCATACTGGTTCGGCTAGAACGATTTGGAGTTTATCTGGACTGAAGTTGACAATTTCCGTCCAGGCTAGATGATCACGGGCATCAGTGAGAGCTTCACGGATGTAAGCGCCTTGCAGTTTCTGTCTTGGTATCATGATAGTTCCATTCTTCTCCTTCACCGGTAGTCGTACTTGGGTCACGCTGTCTGGCTCCAATTGAATAGAGTAGAACTGGGTCTTATTGGTTTCGTAGTACTGGATTGGGAGAGAGGAGTATTCGGTTAAAAGGGAGGATTCAGGAAAATTCAGTTCAGCTTTGAGAAATTTCAGGTTGTCGAGTCCAATGAGGCCATCAAAAGTTTTGTGGAATTTGAAGAGGTAGAATTTCAGAATGCCGTTTGAGTTAAATTCAGGAAATATGGGGATTTCTGCACTGTAATCTTGAGAATAGTTTTGGAAAATGGAAGTGACGACGAAGGGATCTTTTTTGATGCAATCCTTGTAATATTGGAAAGCTAATTCAGGATTGAGAAAGGATTTTGTTGATCCGGTGTCAATGAGGAGTTTGAGGGGAGGATTTGCAATGGTTATATAAGGAAGTTCTCTCTTATCGTCGAATGTATGCAGTTCCACTATGTTTCTTGGTTTTGTCCTGGATCTAATGGAAAATTTACATCTGGTTCCTGTTGGTCTTCTTGAACCTGGAATTCTTCAGTCGGTTCTTGATTGGGATAAGAGCAGGTTTCTTCAATGTAATAGGGGTTTGCTTCGTATCCAAAGTCTTCGTCATGTTGCTCAATGTTGAACATGGGAGCTGGATTGAAATTTGGTCTTGCCTGAGGTTGGGTTCTCATGCTCCTCGTTGGTGCTCCATAAGTATTTCTGGTACTGATGCTCATTGGTGTTGGTTCTTGTCCGTTCTGCCTGTTTGGTTGATTCTGTCCAAAACGTTGTGGTTGGACTGAAGGCCACATCTGTTTCTGTTGAGTATTTGGTTGCCAATGTGGTCTGAAGGTCGGTTGTTGAAATTGTGGTTGGAGTCCCATTGCCTGATGAGGTTGTTGTTGTCCGGGTCGTTGAAAGTGTTGCATGGGTTGGTACATCCGCTGTGGTATTGATTGTTGGGCATATTGGTGATTTGCAATTTTTTGCTGGGTCTGGAGTGGTTTCTTGGGGACTTGTGGGGGTCCAAACGTCCTTTGTAGATAACGGATATTGTTTTCTTCTTGGATGTACTGCATTGCTGTTGCCAAGTCTATTGGTTTCATTGCTCTTATGGTGGATCCCATGGGCTCTCGTAGTCCGGCTAGGAATGTTGTTAGAGCTTGTTGTTGGAAAAAGCTTTTCTTGCTGATCTTTATCGTTTCATCGGCGGTGTGTAATTCGATATAGTTTGATATTGTGTTTAAAAGCCCCATGACTTTTTCGTAGAAACGTTGTGGTGTTTCGTTCTGGTCTTGTCGCAGGTTTACCAAATCTCTTGTTAAGGAATTTTCATTCCGTTGGTCGGCGAAGTTTTGGATTAGAGTTCCTTTGATGCTGTTCCAGTCACTACATCCATAAACTGAGATGACGTCTTTGGCTCTGCCTCGTAGCTTGTTGAGTAGTCCTTGTATCAATATATGGTTCTGAAAACAACCGGGGTCTTCAGTATTCCAATATTCGTTCAGAATCATTGTTGATACGTTGATGAACTGGTATAATTCATTTGGGCTTCCATCGTATTCGGGTACAATCCAAAAATTCTTCAGGTCGAATTGTTTTGCCATGTTGATGGGATTTAAAGGTTGGTCAATTGTTTGAGGAATAATGGATGGGCGAGAATTGATACTTGAAGGTGAATTTGGTAAAACTAAGGTAGGGGGACGTAAAATAGTATTTGCAATTGATGAAGTTGAGTTCATTTATGCTTACAGGATGACGATGATGGCTCGTTGCATATTCTGTCACCAAAAACTTATTTCTATGTAGATATTCCTTGACGGACGATAGTGAAGAGGTATTCTTGTCTACGGCCGGAATTCTTCCTGGAGTACTTGCTTCTCGGTGGAACTTGGTTCGGGAGAATAGTGGATAAACGTTTGAGAACGACGAGGATCTTCTAAGGACTCTTCCACTATCCTAATGACTGCGCCAATTATATTTCTCGTTCACACAAAAGGGTTTTTAAAAACTTTTTATTTGAACAGAGTAACAACTAATAACTATGAAATATAAGTACTGGCTATTACAAATCAATTGAACCTATTTATACATAAATTATTGCCGACTTTGCAGATATCAGCAAAATAATTGATGTCGTCTTCGGGTCATCGAACAATATCCTGCTGATGTAAGAGGTTATCGAACTGTAACTTGCATAGGAGTTTAAATTTTTCCAGTTCAGCGTGAAAGCGTCTACTGCCAGCGAATCGGGGTCTTTGTGCCAAGAGACGTATTTTGTACATTTTTTATTAATGTTGGATGCAAAGAGATAGAGAGAGATAGACCGAAGTAATTTGTGATGGCAGTAAATGCTTATTCTGATAACGACCACTCTGTATCTTTTTCTATTATGCGTGACTATTCATCTGCCCGGAAATTCTTTTTTGAATTGATGTAGGAGGCGAAAACCCAAATATTACGAATCTTGCACCACTGCCATATTTCTCTGGCAAGAAGACTCAATTTTGGGAACTGAATGCTCCCCATTCTATTAATATATGACACTGCCGTCGTGTTGTCTGCTCTAATCAAAATATTGCAATTTGAGTGGTTGGCAGCAAAACATTTCAGTCCATTAAAGATGGCTAAGAACTCTAGGTAATTTATGTGTTTCAGTTTATCATCTTCGGACCAAAACCCGTGTGTTTTTTCCTTGTTTAGACAAGCTCCCATTCCTGATAATGAGCTGTCTGTAAATGTCTCAAAGGCAAAATGGTCTTTTTTCATATGATTATATGAGTCTGAAATGTTTTTCTCCCACCAAATTAGGTCTTCATTTGGGTCTGATGGTAAGGTAATGATTGTTTCGTAATTATTATCATTTCTCAGCAGGGCCAAGTGTTTTGTTCGTTCAAGTCGATTGGTGTACAACCAACCGTACTTGACTGCTGGACAAGCTGAAGTTAATATGCCAATGAATCTTGCAAGGTCTCTGACCTTACAAGTCTGTTGGGTTTTCAGGTTGTGTGACAGCTGTTTGATAAGAGTCTTCTTTTCTATCGGTAGCGTGATTCGTAATGTCTGGCTGTCATATATGAAACCTAGAAATTTTTTGCTTTTTTCAGGTACTAATGAACTTTTTTCTCCGTTTATTATGAAGCCTAGGGATTGAAGGGTTGTGATCGTGATATCAACATTTTTCCTGCAATTGGAGTACGAGTCTTCAATGATCAGGAAGTCATCGAGGTAATTGACGCAAATTACATTATGTAAGCGAAATGTTTCTACAATTGGCTTAAGGATTTTCGTGAAACAAAATGGTGCGGATGATAAGCCGAACGGGAGGCAAGTAAATTCGTATAATTTTTCCCCGAAAATGAACCTCAAATATTTTCTTTGTGAAGGGTCTATGGATACCAGGTAAGATGCGTCTTTTAGGTCAATGGTGGCCATGAAAGATCCATTCTGAATCAACTTCAGCGCGGTTCGGTAATCTTCTAATTTGAAGTGAGGGAAAATGACGAACTCATTGAAATTTTTTTAAGTTGAGTATAAACCGTTTTTTGCCATTTGGTTTATTTGCGAGGAAAAATTTTGATACATACTGTCCCTTGCTTGGTGTATCGACTTTTCTTTGATAAGGTACACTTATCAAAGGGATTTTGTATCCTTTTGAATTTTCTACAAGTTCTGTCAATGATTTGATCACACTGTCCGTGTATAATAAATAATTTCATAAGAATTTCGTTTGAATAATCAATATTTGCAGTCATTTTTGACGACTTTTTTGAAACACCGTCAAAAACCGTTTATCAATTACTTATAAAAGTCACCAAACTGTCATGAGCTTGATATTACCACGGCTACCTAGAAATCAAATTCTTTAAAAATTATTTTTTGTACAACTGTTATTGAAAATCTCTTTGATAGAAACACTTCATTCAGAACACCTACCAAAAAATCATTTAGAAAAGTTCACACATGCAGTTCGTGCTATTGGTAATATTAAATCCCTGTGAAGTTACTGACGATGACGAAGTAGTATTCAGTCCAACTGTAAAAAGTCCTTCATGACTAACCAATAATCCTCCTTAAAATAACGTGAGTTGGCGTATGTAGTTGTAACATATGCCTTGTAATCCAAAGATCGTGTGTTCAAATCCCATGGACCCTATAATTTTTTTATTATCAGCAGTAACGTTATACAAAAATATTTGTATGATACATTTGTTAAAAGTGATTTTATTTTGCTCGTGAGTTTGCTCCACTTGCTGACGCTCGTTTTGCAATAATCCCCACTCACAAAATAAAATGCCACTTTCAATACTTGTAGGTAAAACGTGAATAACTATTTTTCCACAAAAACGGCTTCATTAAGAAAACTTGACGATTTAGGTATAGGGACATGTATATCATTTCGAAGCATTTTTCACCATCTTTCAATTTATCGAGTAATATACAGGGGGTTTCATTTGAAAAAATGAACTTTCTACTACTTTTATGCACAATGGAAATAATAGTAATTTTAGCACGCCCTGTATGATATGCAGTCGATTTCTTGGTGTTATTTGAATATTTCGAGTTTGTCCAAACTATCATCAAAATATCAACTTTTCATGAATTGAGAGTAATGATGTACTTAATTTCAATTAAGGCTATGTTTTGGACCATATTTAGCACAATTTATTTTTTATCTCGAAAACAGATAGATATAGGTATAGTACATTATTAACAAAAAAGTATTAAAATACTAGAACGATTTCAAAAATGTATTATTATACGGGGTGTTCCATTTAAAAAATATAATTGCTAGGACTTTTTGATAGAAGTGGCAACGCCGCAATGCTGAAAATATTTCAGATCGATAGAACAGGTAAGGAAATGTGAGAGGTGAAATTTTCAGAAAAATCATGCTTTGCGTTTTCTAGAAACGTCTAACCTACCATCGACCGTGAGTCACGCTGTATAATACTCTCTCTATACCATGGAAAACATTTTCAAGTCAACGTGTTTTAATGAAGGTTTTTCTAAAACAAGTATTGATAAGTTATTTTAATGAACATCGCGAATGAGTTTTAAGTTTATTTGTAGAAAAAGATGTAATATTCTGAGAACTATTATCTGAAAACAAAAACTATTGATATATTCCTCTTAAAAAAATAAACATAATTCCTTTCAAAAAAAATAAAAAAATAACGAGTGGTCGTCTAATGATGGTCATCTTCTTTATTTCGCCTTTTGATTCGCCCTCCCTCTCTGTCCGGTGCATTTCTTAGCAAATGTTTGATAGTGTTTTCCACACTACTCATAGTTGTACCTTGAGCACATACGTTAGCTCTTACACAAACTGAAACAAAAAATAAACATTTAAAAAATATAGATAGTTATATTCTTCAGACTCTTTTTTCAAAGACATAAGATATAATGAAAAATTATGTTCTATTGACAATATTCACCCACTGCCAGTGAGTTGAAGGAAAAATGTTACTCACCATGAATAAGCGTTATCATCTTCTTCAAACTATTGAATCCCTGTTTGTTATTCCGTCGAGACCAATTTATTTGGAGAGCCACCTCATGTGTTAGTTATTAGTTGGGACATTATCTTTCGTACTGTTTCAGGTCCATCTTTTCCACCAAATATTTGAAACTGAGAACACTGAAATTCTATAAAAACTGTAGATATTCACCAAATAAAAAAATTGATGTCTTCAAGTGAAATACTTACAGCTTTGGAAAAAAAATCTTCATCTCCCAAATGTGTATTAAACTCTAGAAGGTCTTCAATACTATCTATTACACACAACTGTTCCGGAAGAGGTTGAGAGTTTTCTATTTTAGAATTTAGAATCAGTTGTTTGATATCTATTTTAATGTTTTCCAGTTGTCTTAGAACTTCAACTATTAAAGCTGAATTTGGATATCAACAAAAAAATTTAAATGCGATGCTCAAATTACCTTTATTTTCTTGACATGCTTTACTTTCACTGTTTCCAACAGTATTGTCTTGATACAAACTACTTTTTAAAATTATTTGCATATACTGGCTATTAGGTTGTTTGTTTTTTTCAATAATATTCTGGGCAGTACTTTCAGTTGCTAGATTGGTAAAAGCAGGATTATTAGATAATCTCCTGCAAGATGTTTGGCTTTGACATAATCAGAAAAATGTTTTTTTTTTAATTTTCTTTTATTATGTGCATGATCCAGATCAGATTCAGTCTGAGATGCCTCTTCCAACCTATGGAGCTTTGTTGTAGCTCTTTCACAATCAACTAAAAAAACAACAAATTGATAAATAAATAAAAAATAAATAAACTTACTAACAATCAGTATATTTTCTAATAGACATAACTAACCAATTAATTATATTTACTTTTTTAAATTTACTATGATTTCAGATCAAATAACCTTTTGAAAATAGAATAATTTTTAAACACACCTTGGAAATTAAACCTCTTTATAATAAGAAATAAAATGTATGTTGCAGTTACATATTCAGATCGTTTTTAAATTAATTAAATTTCACAATTAAAACACCCCAAGATCATATAAGGCTAAGGAAATGATGACTCACTGTATACAATATTTCAGATGATACGGAACTGATAATTAGATGACCAAGTAAAAACATGATTCAATAAGTTATCGTCTAGATGTAATAGATTTCAATTAATTTTACTGGCAAGTGACTATTAAACGATTCGGCGACGCTTGTCGCCATCTTCAGGCCTACAATAGAAATATACAGAAGCATTTACATATATTATTTACATTCACTTTCGAATCTGTATTTTATGGCCAATTGGGAATAAACATACCAGTTGAAAACTTTACTAAAATGGCACATTCCATAGATTTATCTTCCTGAAGATCAATATGTGCTTTTATCAGTTTTTCCTTCTCTTTATCAGATCGAAGATATGATGGCCAATAGCAAAACATATTTCCATTTCTTGCAAATGTTCAATTACTTGATATTAAACCCATAGGTATTATTCCATCTCAGTTTTTTTCTTCAGGAAACTCTACCACAAGAAAATGATTCCTACAAAAAACACATCTACAGATTGTAAATATCAAAGGCAATGAAGTAAAGGGGTACACATATATGATGTCTGATATTTCAATAGAACTCCCTTATTGATTATATTGTTAACTGGATATGTAACGTCATTTGATTCATCCTCTAGTGAAACTTCGAACAATGATATTAGATCACTACTTGTGGGATAATCTAAAAATGGTTTGAGAATTTGTAAATGTTTTCCTTGAATATAAATCAGATCTGCTAGAACAAAAATAGAATTAATTAAAACTATCTTGCAGTTCTTTAAATAAACACAATTATTTCCCATTTCGGTAGTGAATATAAGGTCATTATGTGAGATTTTCTTATAAAAGTCACGTTCATCATTAACTTTACTGTAACCATTTCCAACAACAAATGTGCCATCAATTTTTGGTTTACTATTCATTTATCTTCCTTCTGAAATTCTGTTGACCACTTGTTGTAAAGAGTGATTTGATTTACGAAGCATACGCTTCATAAATGGCAAATAATTCTCAAAGTAGAAACAATTAACTTCATTAAGTGATGAGATACCGTAATCCGGGGTTATTTTGCACCATTTTTTAGAGTTTCGTAGCAATTTGTTAGCGTAGCTGCTGCAATTACTCAAGGAAATGTTCTCTGTAATTTTTTTCGTGTTTCTGGATTGTTAATAAAGAGAGTCATCTACTAAAATTTTGCCCGCAGTGTCGTAATATTATTATTATTTTTTCTTAATTTTTGGTGCAATGTACCAATAGTTTCTGAATGTTTTAGGATTGTTGGTGCAAAGAAATAAGTTCATGAGGGTAACATGGCATTAATAAATTTTATTCAAGAAACATAGAAAAAATTCTTACAAAAATATTTCATTAAAGTGAAAATAATGCACGAAGAAACATTTTTCATTGTGTAAATGCTTAATAAAATTGAACAAGGAACTATAAGTTCTTACAAATTAGTAGAAACCACAAGTAGAAAACACAAATCAAAACCAATAAATTTTACATCTCAACGCAGGTAGCTAGGTACTTAGGGTGTTTCGGATAAAACATTATCACGTAAGTAGGTATCTACCTAGTTATTTTCCAATTACCTATAACCACCCAATCTTCGTCAACGCGGAAACAGAATAGAACCCCCTTTTTGAAATTAGTTGTGGAGGATCAATGTGGCCAACTACATCTTCCCATGTATAGTCCATGATGTCTGGTTTCGTAGGCCACTTCCACGATTTTAGTGACTTTTGCATGGCACTGATTTGGGCACCGTCATCATTAATCTTTAATATTTTTCTTGGAAAATAGGACCCTTCGTACTGAAAAATAACGTACTCTCCAACTACTCTCGAACAATCGCTTAGCTGCAGAAGTGATTGTATGGTTTTTTGGCCTTCGAAGACTGCTGTAGCTTCATTATCCTCGTCCAGTTGTTGCATTTCTTTATCAAAGTAAGTTTCCATATCATCGTCCGAAGAATCTGCTGCAAGGCCTCCCTCGTCTGGGTCCCCTTCATTGGAAGGATCCTTTTCAGCTTGGAGCTTACGATTTTTAGTCTTTGGCTTGCCTTGGGTGGGGGCACTAGTACTTGGCTGAGAACCATCTATATCTTCTACTAAGATACTCTGCCCTGGTTCTTTTGTCATTTTTCGCTTCCTGCCTCCCTTCTTCCCTCCAACAACGTTTTCTCTCAAGTTTTGGAGTTTTTGAATGAAAGAATCTTCCAAAGCCTCTCTGTGCAGCACAGAAGGTAGCCTCGCAATAAGAGGCGCGGGATCTGTAGGATAAATTCCACACTTCTCAAAACCAGAAACCAAATTGTCCGCTTGTTTCGGTTGTATTGTATTTAATAACTCCTTTAAAAGTCGTGGAAATTCCTGTTTGGGTAACACAGGGCATCGACGGCCAGCCTCTGTCTCTTTCCATGATCCTAAAATTTTCCGCCATGCCACTTTTAAAGGCCGAAAGAAGGCAACGTCGAGTGGCTGTGTGAGGTGTGTACTATTGGGTGGAAGGCACACAAACCTAATGTCGTTTTCCTCACACAGACCAAGAACCTCGGCAGAAATATGTGACGAGAGATTGTCACCTATTATTACCTTCGTGCCTGTTTGTTTTTTCAAGGTTGGTAGCATGAGTGTTTTAAACCACTCCTCAAAAGTTTGCCCGTCAAACCAGCCACTTGTTGAATTTGAATATCGGCAGCCAGGTGGCCCATTTTCAACCCAGGTAGACCACATGTTGGTTGACTTATATACAACAAAAGGTGGGAGGAGAACACTCACAGCGTTCCCTGCAAACATAAGTGAGATGCTAGATTTTGACGAGTTTCTTATGATTTCAGGGTATTTTACACCTCTTTTGGTGATCACTTTCTTCTTCCCTGGATCATCTGTTAGGTTGGATTCGTCATAATTCCAGATGTTACATGGCTCAACTCCTTGGAGCACGGTTCTTAAATTGTCAACGAAATTTGTCAGGATTACTTGTGTGACACCTGCTCTACTTTTAATGTTCTCAGCAAAACGGACTGAAAGACGTGGATGGCGGGTTAAAAAATGTTTAGCCCATTCTTCTCCTGGAGTGTTATTAACAAACTGTCCAATTTGTACACCTTTCTTTCTCAAGTAATCCCTCATGATCATTCGTAGATCTTTTTGACCCAATGGAAATCCAAAATCACCCAGGCGAATGATGCATTCTACAACTGCCAATTCTTCTTCTTCGGAAAAAACTGTAGGTCGACCGGGCTTCAAACAATGCTGTTTTTTCAGTTTGTTGCAGATGGTCCGTTTAGGAATACCAAAAACATCTTCAGCCTCTCGCAGTGTAACTTCACCGTTTGCAATGGCTTCAAGGCAGCAATGCAAGGTTTCGGGAGTATAATCCCGATATTTACGGGATCCAGGAACCCTTTGATAGTGTCTCACCATTTCTGCAACAATTAAAAAAAAATTGGGTTTCACTTTATTTCAATAAAAAGCGAAATCATATTTGCAGAAACACAATTCGTGGATACTTTGCACCACAATTTTGGGTGGTGCAAAGTAAAACCCTTTTTTGGTGCAAAGAGACCACCATCATGAAAACTACAAATAACTTTTTAACTAATTATTGGAAAACAAGAACTGAATCAAGAAACTGTAGCCAGGTAACTACCCTTTAAGATGGTATATGACTTACCTCAATTAAAAGCTCTCAAACCTCCGGGGACACAAAAGTATGCAGAAAACTTTTTTGCTATCACACTCAACTTATCAAACTATCACTTCTAGAACCACATGTTGGCTTATCAGAAAGAAAAACAGTGTTGCTATTCCGAGTCAGCAGTTCTGCCAACACCCTTGAAGGCAGAGTTGTCTCATTTTCCCACACAAGTGGCCCCTAGCGGAGTTTTTGATGTTTTTGATGAGGTGGTGCAAAGTTACCTGTCAAATGCAAAGTAGCCCCGGTTTACGGTATGTTCAGCATCTTTGACAATATGAATGAGCGAATGGACGTTGTAGACACAAAAATCTCTGACATATATTTGTAACGAATTACTCACAAACGATCTCAATAAAAGTTCTGCAAATTCACTGTACTCGGATTTTAGTGATGACAATAATATCGTTATCCCAAATTTCAACAACATGAAATCATGGAAAATATGTTCAGAAAGAATATCACAAAGAAAAGGTGACATGTATAACAAACATTGTCTATATTCAATAGCTTTCCAATGGTCTAAATCTTTGAGACAGTATTCTATTGAATTCAACTGGCCAAAACTCTTTAAGTTCTTCAATTCTGTTTTCTAACAATTTTAAATCGAAAGAGACGACTGCCATCTCTCCACAAATGTAGCAATTTTTGAATCACTCCAAGGCAAACACTATGCATATAATCAATTGGAAAGCTAGATATCATCCCAATATTAAGCTCACTCAGAGGACTTTGACCTTTATGGTAATTCTCATATTTTCCACAATCAAAGTCCGTATCTGTCCTCAAGGCAGCTTTCAAATCTGAAAATGTCATTTTATGATTGATATAAACCCTTCTAACTAAACATTTATCGCACCCATAATATGCATTGTGAACTTTAGTATTTTTAATGTAAGCTCTAGCAGGGGTATCACAACAAAATGATCGACATCAAATACTGATAATTTGATTTTGAAAAAACAATTCCACAATTTAGGTAACTTTTCAGCTCCAAAACAAATTCAGATAAAAACAAATTCAGCGGAGGTTTGCAGGGCCCAGAATAAATTGCAACGGGAAAAGGGGGATCATTGGGATACTTAACTATTTTACACAAAATGGACCAAAATGACTCTTCTGTACTTTTATGAATTAGCAAACCATCTATGTTAAAGTCAAGGGTGCAATGTTTATAAATATGTTTTCAACAAATTATTTTTCAATCCAAAATAATGAAAATAGCCCTCTCCTATTTTTGTCAAACTGGATTTAGATGGTGTTTTCAGTAATGTCCTAGCATCTGTTGGAAGATCCTTCATTTCGGGTTCAGATTTGAATCATTTTTATAATTCGGTAAGTGCTGTATGTGTCACATTATTTTGTAGTGCCCATATTCTTAAAAATTCTTTGGAACTAACAGAATGTCTAGCGTTCTACCCCACAACTGCGATATTTTCAATTGTTGATTCATTATCACCATCACTTTCAGAATGTACACTTTCTTCATAACTAGAATTGGAATAACTGTCTTCACTATTGTCTGATTTTTTTTTTTATTTTGATCGTCGACACTTCCAATGTAACTTTCAAAACTTGTCCAATATTCAGAATGATTGGATGTTGTAGGTTGATTTTTTTTTACTTTATATGAACCTGATGTTGACATGAATGTGTTATTTTCATTCTTATCCAAAGATGTGTGATTAATATCACTTCCATTACCTTCATAGTGACAAGTTGATGATAATGTAGGTACATCTCTAGCAATCAATTCAGCATTAACAATATTCAATGTGAATTCACATTTTTTTGCCAATCTGTTTGATTGACGTTTGCTTTTTCTTTTCATTTGCCAAGACACAATAAAATAATAACAAAAATTCATTTACTCATCTGTGTTGTCCATTTCACTAACTGCACTATAACAATCACTTTTGTAAACAAATTCGAATTATTATAATTTCTCAGTTCTCCCGTCGACATCTACGGTTCACGATTTCAGTAATAACAAATTTAAGATGGCATCGAACCCGGTTCTCTGACGGAAAAAAGTGTCACTTGTCACTTGGGTGGATGAATAAATTAGAGTGAAATATTTGAATGATACCTTTATAACATTGCCAGTAATTTTATCATTAAATCGCCATCCCTAGAATTCAAAAAACGTGGGTAAAAGCTGCTTTCCTTTTAACACTAATTAGTTGAACAAAAAACTTTTTGCTAATGAATCATGCTCTATTTGACGTGTTATACTTTCAGTGTAGATAAGAAAGTGGTTATAATTTATCCATTTGTTTAACAAGCAAGAGTTTAATTTGTCATATTTGATGGCAATATTTTAGGTTAATGTCTAGGTTAATGTGTGTGTACAACTAGCGTAACGCTAGTTGCATACACACACACACCGATTTTGGACGGCCGACTCTGTACCGGTCGGCCAAATTCCAATAGTGAACTGTCCTCCGGCGGGGTAATAGTCGGGTTCCGTTAAGGGGGCGTTTCCTAAGACTCCGCTCCCGTCGACCGCATTTACCCTTCGTCGCAACGGCCGGCTGGCCTCCCAGACCTGAACCCTTGGGATTTCAGGACTCAGCTCTTGCCTGGGTGCAACGGGAGGTTGGTATGCTTCGGTTCGCTCATATTCTGGGAATCGGGATGCGTTTAGGTACTGACCCCGCCATGAGACCACCCCCAAGCGGGTCTCGGCTTCAGGGTGACTCCCTGGCATTCCTCCACCCCCTAGCGATGTGATAGTGGTGGTGAATATGTTTCTGCCAAATTCAAAAGTTTCTGTGTGAAAAATGGAATAAAATGCCAATATACTATTCCTAGAAACCCTGAACAGAATGCTATGGCAGAAAGGCTGAATCGTACTATCATGGAAAAAGCAAGATGTCTAATTTTTTATTCTAATTTGAATAAAATGTTTTGGGGAGAAGCGGTTAGAACTGCAGTTTATTTAACGAATCGAACTGCAACAAGTGCTTTACCAAAGAATGTTACACCAGCAGAGATTTGGTTCAATCAAAGACCAGACATGAATAAAATTCGAGTCTTTGGTTCAGTAGTACATAACCATATACCTAAAGAAGATAGAAAATCTAAGCTCGATTCTCATAGCCAAAAACGCATAATGGTTGGCTATACTGACAACGGATACAGGTTATGGGATAAGAAAAAAAGAAAGGTAGTAACAGGAAGAAATGTTGTATTTGATGAAACCCAGTGTAAGTCAGAATCAATAAAATTAGTTGATGAAAATAATCAAAATGAAGAAACAAATCAGAAAGAGATAGGAAATGATGAAGATAAAAATAATGAAAATGAACCTGAAAAAACTAACAAAAATTCAGACAACAGAAGAAGTACTCGAATTAAAAAATTACCAATATATCTTGAAGATTATGAAATTGATCAAGAGTTTGAGACAAACATGATGACAGCTTTATCAGCAGGAAGTTTGCTATCAGAGCTGCCACAAACCTTCACCGAAACAGTTACTGATGGAGTTGGTCCCACCTCCAGAAAACGCAGAGATTATCGACTCAAAGTGGGTGTTTCGTGAGAAAGTTGTTAACGGGAAAGTGGTGAAAAAAGCTCGTCTTGTTGCTCGCGGTTTTAAACAGTATTCATTAGAAGAAGACGTATACGCTCCGGTAGCAAGAATGGTTACCATTAGGGTATTACTATCATTGTATATTGAGTATGATTTACATGTACTACAACTAGACGTAAGTTCTGCTTTTTTGTATAGTACATTAGATACTCCAGTATTTATGCGTCAACCTGAAGGACTTCAAAAAAACTCAAATTTAGTATGTAAACTAACTAAATCTCTTTATGGACTTAAACAATCTCCAAAGTGCTGGAATTCTCTTTTTCATAAGAATTTGACTGATTTAGGATTGAAACGCTCTAAAAAGGATCCATGTTTATACTTTGATAACTATACATTTCTTTTAGTATACGTTGATGATGTGATAATGTTTTCAGCAAACGAGATTATCCTGAATAACATAAAAATTAGTTTACTCCAAGATTTTAAGATGAAGGAATTCAAAAATGAAAAAATTACCTTCTTAGGCTTAGAAATCACTAAAGTTCATGAAGAATTGCATATTACTCAAAAGGAATTGATCAGAAAAATCTTACAAAAATTTAATATGAGTAACTGTAAAACTTCAAGTATACCGATGCAGCCAAAACTGCAATTGCCTGCTCATAATAAAGCAAATGAAAAATGTCCATATCGTGAGCTTGTAGGCTCTCTAATGTACATAATGTTAGGTTCTAGGCCTGATCTTAGTTTTTGTATAACATATTTTAGTCAATTTCAAAACAGTTACACACAAGAACATTGGATTCATTTGAAAAACATATTGAGGTATTTTAAAGAAACAGAAAATTTTGGTTTAAAGTTTATCAAAAGTACTAATTCAAATATGAAATTGATATCCTATGTAGATTCTGATTATGCTAACAGTATAGTTGACAGAAAAAGCATAAGTGGATTTATTGTAAAATTAAATAAGAATATTGTTAATTGGAAAACTAAAAAACCAGATATTATAACCTTATCTAGTGCAGAGTCTGAATTTGTTGCACTGTCTGCATGCATAACAGAAAATCAATTTTTAGCACAGATGTTAACAGAAATTACAAATTTTAAAATTTATCCTATACATATTTTTGAGGATAATCAAAGTTGTATAAAAATGGCCTCAACTCTAGAATCAAAACGCACTAAACATATTGATGTTAAGTACCACTTCGTAAGAGATTGTATTGCTGATAATAAAGTTGAATTGTTCTATGTACAAACTAATGAACAGCTGGCTGATATGTTCACAAAACCATTACCAGCTCCGAAATTTAAATATTTCAGAAATCTCTTGAATGTTGCTTTATTGTAAACAATTTTATATTGTATAGGAAATTTTGTGTACTTTAAATATGGAATATACCTTTTATGATTTTACAGAATTGAAGGGAGGTGGTAATGTTAGCAATTCTGTACTTATACAAACAACCTTTTCTCTCATGTAATACTTCATTATGTTCCATATAGATGGCAGCACAAGATGTAACTATTGAATTCTCATTTTTCTGATAAAGTAGTAGTCTGTCACTGTCAGTAGTTAAGAAGCGTTTTGTATCAGTTCAATAAAGTTTATGTTCACAATCCCGAAATCCTGATCACTTACTATATTCAGCTCTGCATTATCCCATAGTTTTCCCATCATTGTTTCCAATTCTTCATTTGGTATCGTCTGGAAAAACTGATTTTTGTCACAAGACTCTGACTGAAAACAAACCTTTTCTTGCATTCCAGTAATGAGGGTCTGCTCTGATATTTCATCCGTATACGAGATGTCTGACTCATTACCACTTTTATCCGAGGAAAGTAAACTATTGAAATTGATATTTATCTCGTTTAGATTCTTACCCCTATATTGATCAGCATCTGCTTTCTCCATTATAAGACAGAATTTATTAACCTTTGCTACTTGAAAAACGTTTTCAGGTAGACGATAGAATATTTTATGAATATCTGTAGAGTGTCCCATGAAAGTGGCTAGCTGTTCAACATCATTTTTGATAGACGATAGAAAGTGAAAATCGATCGTTCAGACTAGGGTTTGAACCACCGACCAACACGGTAGTCATTTCGAGTGAGTGAACAAAGCACCCACGTAGAACAGCCTGGCTACGGTCAGTAGCCAGGTGAAATACTCAAATTATGAATGCAGTGCCAACCCAGTTGGTATAAACACGTCTGGGATGTTCCTGGCTCAGAAGCAGTCTTTATATACTGTGTAGGAGTTTTATCAGTTGTTACTCTGAAGGCTGAAACCGTATCAAAATTTTATAGTGCTCTACCGAAAGCCAGTATTTGAGGTAGGGAAGAGCATTGGTTAGCTCAGTGAAGACGGGTGGTTCCTATTTCCTAAGTAGTTCAAGTAATGCAACCTTTTCTTTGTGACTTTACAAAACTCACTTTCTAATATAGTAATACCTAAACCTGTACGTACTAGGGGTTGAAACAAGTCTAATTTATTCATGTTGTTAAACAAGTTATCTTGAAAATAATTACAAATAAATTGGCTGGTGACGAAATTGGGTGTCAGAAGAAAAAGACAATAATCAAAGAAATAATGGTGGTATTCATTCGATTCGTTAGCTTTTCTCCCTTTTTGGCTGCAACCTGAGAAGTTGAAACTGCACTCCCCTAACTTCATGTGGCTGAAGTTAGCTTTAGATTTAAATCCGATTCCTTCAATTTTACAGTTGACCAGATGAATAATGTTATAATGATAGTTTCTCGAAATATGTCTACTTCACTATGAATTTTGGATGTAGAAATGCATGAATATATCACGCATATTGGGATTCATATCAAAGGTTACACTAAAAAGGCGAGTCACTACCCTTAATAGAAATACCTTCAAAAAAGAGTTTGTCAAACAATTGTCGAGATATACTTGGATTTAAAACACAAAATGATGCAAAATAACAGATTTAGTGAGAATTGAGAGGTAACCAGGCTGCTTGAACCTAGAAAGGGTGATCTCACCCCTATTTCTACAAGTAATTACAATGTTTACTGGTAATTGATATCTATCTACCACAAACATGAGGAGACTGGTAAAAATTTCATATTTCAAATAATGAAAAATGTTTCTCTGTATAAAATGCACATGTTGATTTATTATCGTTGATAGACTGAAAGGAGGTTCTACCCCTCATATAAAATATTGAATAGTCACTATTTACGCTTAAACAAAATATAAAGGGTGAAATCACCCCTATTTTCTCCGATATTTAACGCCTCTCCACCAAAAACCTGATGAGATTGGTGAAAACTATATGATGAACAATTTTACTCTTAATAGACTCCATATGGAGATTTATGAAAGTTAATAGACTGCAAGGGGGATTCAACCCCTACTATTAAAATCTACAATGAGAACATATGAAAAACAACCCCAATATCATGAGAATAAATATCATCCATATTAATTAATAATAAAAAGGGTGGTCCCACCCCTATTATGTCAATATATATATATATAAATTTCTGTTTGTCAAAAATTGAACGAGATCGGAAAAATTTCCAGTACTCAAATGATTCATTATAACCCTCTCGATGAAACGCATATGAGGATGTATAACACAGATCAGCTCATAAGGGCAAGTCCCACCCCCAAAATTATTATGTTTAAAAAAGTGTTCGGCAAGTACCTGTTGAGATCGACTAGAATCGGAAACAAAAACGTAGTCAGAATGAGCCTTATCCAAATATTGAATAGTCAATATTCAGGCTAAAGCAAAATAAAAAAGGGTATTTTGTCACTGTTTCACGATGATATTAGTGTGGAACAGGTACCCGAGAGGCGAAAAATACCTGTTTCATGTGTTCCGAGTTCCGAGAGAACGCGTTTTACTCTACTCGTCGATTCGATATCCTTATTTTTTAACAGGCCACAAACAGTGTGCTGTTCGACTGGCTGCTGTGTGACAGCTGAATGTATTTGAATTTTTTGATCAGATGATGACCTCCACTATATTACTTTATAGTGGAATTTAGTTATTCAATCCTGTCAAAAAAAATATAAGAATAATTTATTTTTCCGATCGAATCGAGATGAATGATTTTCAGAAGATATTTTTCGAACATAATGATATCCAATCTACTGACAGCAGAAAGAATCGGTGAATAAAAGCTATGAAGTTTTCTATACGTATACAAAATGTTTGAGGATATAGCAGCATAGATAGGAAAATGTCGTTCAGGAAGAGGAAGTGTAACGGGATAATTATCTACTTAAAAATATATAGTTCAAAATATTGATAATGAAATCAACTTCATGAGAAAAAAAAATTATTCCGTATTCATATAAAATAAACATTTTACATTCAACAATTACAACATTATTGGACATATCCCCCGGACATCATGATTTTCCGCGCCACTGGATGAATGTCAAAAATTAGGTGAGCCCATTATTTGTTTGGAATATATTCTTTCGTTTCGTATAGCTTTTCGTTATAGGATAAATTTGAGGTTGTAAGGATACAGGGAGCAGTTGACATAATTTGAGCTAGATTGTCCTCGGTTTTCGATGTGGATACCTGAAAGTAAATAACACTTCAAAATACATGTCTTACCAAGCCTAAATAACTAACTCTTACGGAAACAATTTTCCTTCTAATTGAAAATAACTATATTATTGTACCCACCTGTTAGCTGACCGTCCAGTTGTAATTTAGTTCCATAATCCTTCAGATTGTTTTCGTTGTACCATTTAGGTTAGCTTATTAGTGGTTCTGTTGACCCAGTTTCAGAAAATAAGATTCATCAAGTTAGATTATTAGTCGTGATCTGTGAAACAGTTGTCATCATAGGGCTCGTAAGACAACGTTTCTCTGTTCGCTGATGGAGGGCGCGAGAGGTACCGTTTCACGATTATTTATAAAAATTCATGTCAAGACGTGTCGAAAAGGAAATTATTTTTACTGTTTTTTTGATTATTATATCAAATTGAATTCGGACTAAGTGTAGGTGAATAATTGACAGCTTGTTTAAATTAAACAGTAGTGAACAAACATTATCAATTATCTTTCACCATCTATGGGTCAGAGGTTTTGTAATTGTAAATATACCTAAAAATTTTAGATGTCGATAGGTTTCAAATTATTGCCCTTTCTGTTTCACACACCTTTTCCGATAATTCAGTGATTTAACTTACCGACTTGGAAATGGATCGGAAGTCACGTATTTTACTCTTCACCGATTGGTTCACCCAACGCTGCTCATGACGTATAGGCATGCGCTTCAATAAGGAAACGTTTTTCAAAATAGGCTCTAACGGATATAATTTCCCACTAGACTCCAAATCTCAATTTCCGGCCTACTCAGGACGGGAAGGAGAAACAGATCGACCTGATTTGGTCATTTTTTTCTTTTCGCTCCGTGTGTGTTCAGAAAGAACCATTTTGGAAAATCTGTCTATTAGACACCTCATAGAGGATTAATTTCCATAAGGTTTCATTTCAAGTGAAAAGGTGCCTGTTAGTTTCGTACTAGAGTATTGCTATTGTTTGGTTGTGGCCCTTTCACCCTATTCAGGGATCAGAGAACCTCACGTGAGTACGCCATTTTTGTCAACCTTTTCCGTCCATTTGTGCTTTTTTGAGACGTTTTCTCATTTTCATTTTCTCCTATTATAGGGCGATCTACGTGTGATTAGTTCATAGACGATTTTGTTTAACCATTACGAGTTGGGATTTACTCAAATCAGTATTTTGGAAAAATACTGAAATCTATTTTGTGGAAACCGAAAAAGAAATACTTGTCTTCAGTATTTCTCCGGATTTTATTGTAAATGAAACCCTTCTGAACTGGAAGGTAAGTTGCTCTAATTCAGACGGAGTGTACCTAAAGTGTCTTGTGTAAAATATTTGTTGTTTTCATTTGTTTTTTTAGTATACGGTTACTAGAAATTTGCCAATAAAAATATATAATATCATAGTAACGTTCTATCATAATTTATTTTATTTTTGTTATTGATTCTTCCGCTGGAAATCAGCGCATTAATTTTTACTTTTGATAATTTCAGTAGATTCTTGCCATGTTATCATATATATTAGAAAACTTGTGGTTTTTTATTGAAGGTAAAGAAAATAAAATATTACTTTTCATATCGATCACTGTTTTACGGTGTTGTCCCATTAATTTAAAGTCATTAAGGATGCTACTTTTGTATTATGTACTTAGGATGATTTCAATAGAAATCAATGAGGATTTTTTTTCTTTAAAGGGTTTTTTTTGGGGGTACCGTTTTCCTGTAGGAAGAATTCACGCCAGATCAACAACCACTCTGGAACATTTTGACTACCTATCTTGGCGGATTCTTTAGATTCAAGATTGTTGTTTGGACTTGGGGGCGGAGAAGACGCGCAAGTACCTGAAACAATAAAAAAATTGACTATATTTTTTTCATATATTATTCACATTATCGTGATTAATAACTTACTGTTAATTGTATAAAGCGGAAATTAAGTCGTGTTTTGATCCAGTTAATTATTTTTTCGTGATACTGCGTCTGCGCTCTGTCTGGGCCCACAGCAAATGACTTCGGAATCCTTGTAAAATATTCTTGAAGGTGAGTTACCTGCGGCTTCACTTCCTGCTCTTTGTGTATTTAAGTTTGATTTATACGTAGCTGGCTCTATTTTTTTTTTTATTGAGAAGTTTAAGGTAACTAATAAGGAAACTTAGAAAGTTATCAACTCCGTTTGGCTTTAAGTATTGATTTGAATTTGTTTAAAACACATCGATTAAATCCATGGATGCTAAAAGTTTTTTTCAACCTGTGCTAATTTTATTTTCACGTTATCAATATACTGATCTATTGGAATGGTGGCTGGTCAATTTTATTTCTTTTCTCTTGGTAAGTTGGAGAATTGGTAAAGATATTAGTGAAATCTATTGGCATTTCAACTTACCTGGCGCCCAAATATTTACTGGTACATTTACAAGTACTGGAATACAATGATGAAAATAGTTATGAAACTTGATATGGAATGATAATTTACGATTGGTCCATTCATTTCTGGAAGGACATTTTTTGTTCAGTCATTATTTCCAAGTATTGACTATTGATTATTCGAAGAAGCTCTCTTTCGTCCAAAGAGCTTGAGACAGTTCGTTCTGGAACTCAAAACATTATCACATTGCATATAGAGAGCACAATATTTTCGTCATTAGTACAAGTGTTCCAAATATTCTATTATTTGATCATGATTCGATGCAAAAAGTTATCAACGGTTATCGGAGTATATACATTTCTGGATCGTATTCTCTTTTATCAAAATAAATCACACACTTTCATGGCATATCAGTATGCGGACGGCCGATTAACTAGATGACGACCGTATAAATTAGCTGAAACCTCTCTAACCATATTAGTCTCAGTGAAAGTTCAGTGATAGTGATATACCATATATCGTGACAAATTCTGTTCATCTCGTAACAAATCAGAAGGAAGAGAAGAAACATTTCATTTCATTTCATTCAATTCACAGCAAGTAAAGAAACATGTCTGTGTACTACAAATTCAGGTCAGTTGTGAAACATGAAAGGATTACATTCGATGGACAACATATTTCGGTGAAGGACTTGAAGAAAGCCATTATGCTACAGAAAAGGATTGGGGAAAACGGTGATGTTGACTACAAGTAATGGATGCTCAAACTAAATTAGTTTACATGGATGAGAACTTCTTGATACCAAAAAATTCATCACTTCTCATTGCAAGAGTACCAGTAAGTCCTCAAAAAACGAAACAGTGGGAGAGTCGTGAAGGAGAGTTTATTGGACTTCCGAAAGTAGATGAGGATGGTCCTATTGAAAAATCTGCGAACTTGTTTCGAGGTCTCAATCGAATGGACAGTGTACCTCCAAATTATAGATGCCACAAATGTCACCAAGGAGGCCATTGGATGAAAGATTGTTATTTCACTGATGGAAAGCGGGCCCAGAAAAGTACTGGTATATCAAGAAGTTTCATGGTGCTCGTTGAAGGTCCTCAATTACCCGGAGCGAAGATGATTATGGTGGATAATGAGGCACCTGAAAACTTGATCGAGAATAACAAGTTCGAAAATTTGGTGTTTCATGTAGGGGACCGTAGTGTCAATATCGACTTGCATTCAGTTCGAGGGCTGACGTCATCACCACCTGAAGTTTCAGATGTGATTTTCAATACAGAGGCTGACAATGATGAGTCTGCGAAATCTTCATTCCCTGAAGAAAGTGACTCCATTGATCCTTCTACATCAAAAAATCTGTATTCAATAATGAGTTCTCCTGGTGACATATCGGTAACACCAACGCTTGATGAAGCTACAGCAATGTCTAACAGTGTCGTCCAACTTTGTTTTGATTTTCCTAGATTGTCGCTGACAACTGTTCAGAATCCCCCGCATGCTGGATCACCTTTTTCCAGGAGAAATCCGTTTCCTCCAAATAGGGAGCATCATGCACGTTCGGGCAGTTCTTTTGAAAATTCAAAACATTCACACATGGGGGTAAGTGATCTTTCGAACCAGTTAGACCGCAACATGGGTAGGGGCATACCTTCCAGGAAGAGAAAGATGCATTTCTGGTCTCCTCCACGTAAAGAGCGCCGCAGGCGTTATGGCGATTCTCCTCAAAATTCACCAAGAAAGGAGATAAATGTTCGAATGATCAGGGCTATAGCAGGGGACGGACCGTTTCCTACAGAAATTTAGAGACACATTTTTGCTCACTTTGTCCTCCATAGGAGTCGCAGGCTTGATGGCACATTTCAAATTGATAATGGGGTTTTGGCCGAAGACATTATATCAGGTCCATGTATAGGGGATGATGATTTGTGATATATAGATATGGAAGTAAGTAACTTGACTAATCAGTTTTGTGTAACTTGGTTGTGAATAAAAAATAATAGAAATATTTTGTTTGATTACCATATCATCCATTTGGTTGTTCTTAGGTGACTGGTATTCATTAAGACTATTGTATTATATTGTATAATACTCTAATAATTTAATTATAGGTGTCAAACACCCCCTCTCCAGGATCTATGTCGGATCACCAGTTGATATAATGGAATGTCCATTCCGCATTTGAACTGAAACATGAAGCAGATACGAGCTGTTCATGTTTGTTCACAATGTTCATTTTTTATATTGATGACATAGGACTTCGTCATCGTCAAAAATTTTCATAAAAGGTTATTTCAATTACGAAGAGTTGAATATTTTCAATAATAAGATGAATAAAATAAATATTAATGTTCCGTTTAACAGGTTTTCAGAAAAAAATTATATTCAAATGAAAATTTATTATGAGATATTCGCTGCACAGTTCAAACAGTTAGGTGTGAACTACTCAATGATTTAGGCATTGTTGAATGCCTACCTAATCGATATCTGATAATTTTTCCAGAGTTCAGATATAAATTGAAAGATTGAACACTATAAAAGGGATTTCAGCAACTCCTTGAATAAACATGTAATAATCTAATTACAAATCAATCGATAGAGTGATTTATTACCCCATTTCGGACTGTGTATTTGTTGTTTGTTCGTACTTTGGGATGCCTCTCTTGCATTCGATTCGTTCAACCATAAACATTATTGCCATATCTCTGAATAGTAATAAAGTGCGGTGGGGAATGATACAGTTCGTTTGCTTCATTTACCCGAGATAGGGATGGAATAGGAAGAAAATACTGATAGTAGATTCAACTTTGACATGACTCATCATTCGATTTCGATTAGATACATTGTAACTTTGATTAAAGTCTAGATGAAATAAACGTTAGAAAACCAGTATCACTGTTTCACTACACGAACATGCGGTCCTTCGAGCTGGAATTACAAGTGAATTAAGTAATTATTACAAATACATTTGTCCAGTGGATAATCGACCAAACAAGTTCTGAGGTGGGGACAGTCAAGAACCGCAAACTGGATGACTGAACTTTCACATCGAGGTACATGCCGGTTTTATCCCTTTTTCTGTCTTTTATTTATTATACTATTCAATACGAATCAAGTGAAGATTTGAATATTTGTGAATTTCAATTTGCATTATATGTTGAAAAATAACGTTCACATACGTTATTATCTGGAGAATAATTACCTATACGATTTAGGGTGGTACACCTAATAAATTAACATTATTTGATTTAAATTATACGAAAAAACAATCTGAGACAATGCCAATCAATAATAAATTAACACGAAAACGAGCTAGCAGTAATATAGCTATATGAGTTCTCGCCCATTTCTTATGGGAAAAGCACGTGTAGTTTATTGTATAAGTTTGAGAATGTCCATAAAGGACGAAACTGCAGTAACGTTAGTTATAAATAAAAGTGATGAAAAACATAGAAAGTATTTGTTCAATCCCTCCTATTTTTATAACTATCTTCTAATGTTCGATCCCTCCTATTCTCTTAACTATCTTCTGGTGATCACTCTATGAAATCAAACACTCTCATTTATTTCTCACGTCCACTCTCGCTTGCTGTTCTATAACGAAAGAATCTTTAATCATCCCCAACAAAGGGAACTGAGTCAGCGTTATACAATCTCATAACGTTCATAGACGTGCATTTATTTCTGATTTCCATTATTGGTATTCTTACAATATTTCAGTACACTACATCTCTCCTCTTTCTAGTAATTTGTAATAACGATGATAATAATGATTATGATAATACTAGTAGTTATAATACATATTAAAATATTCAAATATATTTTTCAAAACACAAAACTAATGAAGACCTAATATTATAAATATGTTAGAACATTACATCCAGTAGTTTGTAACAACAAATCAATAATGATAATTAATAGATAATATATAATTATTATAAATATAAGAAAAATTATTAAATTTGAAGGCTCCCATTCACTATGAACTAACTGAAAGAATGTATTTAACTCTCATGATCGTTTTCTTTGCAAACCTTCTATTGTCCCTCGATTTTTTTCAAATGAAAAATGTTTCTTCGCAATACATCGCCTGTTTCACTGTTCTGTACATGTATATCACCCCCTTTCTTCACACCCTTGATAACTGTATGTGGAACAGGATTGAAATTAGCGGTCAATTTATTTTCTGTAATACTATTTTTCAACAAAACTTTATCTCCCTCTTCCAAGCGACAATCTTCTGCTTTTCTTTTTCTGTCTGCATATTCTTTTCCAACCTCTTTCATTTCCTTATCCCTATCTTTCACCTCAGCATCAAAAGTTTTATATTCTATATCTAATATAGTGGGGATTTTTTCACGAAATTGTCTGCGAAAAAACAGTTCAGAGTGACTTTTCCCAGTTACGGAATGAGGCGTGCTGTTATACATTATCAGGTAGTCCAGTAGATCTCGTTGCCAGTCTCTTTTAACCCTCAACTGGAAACACGTGAAATTAGTGCGCTATGAGTAACACACGTCTGACAGACGCAACCCAGGAAAATTGGTTATTTTAGGGTATCTTTAAGAAGATTAAGTGTCTATAAACAGTTTTATTCATTTACTACAATTAATAATGATATTTTAAGAATTACTTGTAATATTGTTTACACACAAAAATCTGATAACCTAATAATAAAAAATATACAGAGGTAAAAATATAGTTCTTAAAATATTAGTCATACATTTGGTTCATTTCTTTAAAAAAAACATCAAAAAAATTGAATAAAACTTGAAAGTTAAAAACTATAAACATCGAAGGTAAAAAACAAAGTAATAAAAGTTAAAATATATAGGTATAATAATTATTTGTAAAAATGCAAAAGTAATAATTAAAATAGAAAAAAAAATAACTTGAGGCTGTGAACCTTACTTTGCTCACATTATGGGGATTACTCTTTAGCTTCTTTTACAATTTACTTATTTTAATATTTTAATCAAATAAAAAGTTAAATTTAATCGGTGAACAAAAGGCACAACACACTTGGTGCACATTCGTTGCAAACTTTTTTTGAACACTCTAGGCAAACTGGGTTCTCACACTTGATGCACTTATACGCGGTTTGCCTTCTTTTTTCGTATGAGCAGTACCTACAAGTTTTCTTTTTGGGAAGCCTATCCGTTATTTCCCTCGTTCCGGCTGGCGCTTGGTCTTCAACGCCCAGAATTTCTTTAACAATTTTCGTTAGGCAATCTGGAAGGTTCGGAATTGTGAGTCTTCGTTCAAGTTGCTTCTTGATCAATACATTCGCGAGGTTGTGAATAAAATCAAACCTCTTGATCACGGACGTGTCATCGTAGCTTGCGTATATAATTCCTGCGTTGACGAGGCTCACTGCGATCATATTATAAAATATAGTAAGAGGCCAACGTCTGGAACGCCTATTTGGCGAGTAATTCGCAATTATTTTATCCAAGTTATCCACACCAGATTTCGTGGAATTATAAAAGCTTATTATTTCCGGCTTATTGTTACTGGTGTCGGTGTACTTTGATCTATGCATGGATGATGTCAGGATGACAGCTTTGTTGTGCTTCGGAACGTGTAGTGTAGCCTCTTCTGAAACCCCGTATAAGCTGGATCCTACTTGTCGCTTCTTGTCTGCCTTAAATTCCGGTGGAATTTCTTTTTTGTTGGATCTCAATGTACCAACGTATGTTAATTCCATTTTTTCCAGTTCTCTTATAACCTCTAACGAGGAGAACAAATTGTCCGCAGTTACGTTTCGTCTCGATTTCGCGATCGGTTTGCAAAGCCGAATGACACTTTGAGTCGGTTTTGCAAGTTGTCTTTCTTCTGGAGACAAAGTTTGTCCGTCACTGTCTTTGCCCATGTATAGGTACGCATTATAAAGGTAAGATGTATGGGCGTCAGTTAGGCACATAATTTTCAAACCATATTTAGCCGGTTTGTTTGGCATGTATATGCGGAACTGACATCTTCCTCGAAATGGGACAAGCATTTCATCGATGCAGGCGTGGTTCCCTATTTCAAATGCTTTCTGGCAGTTGTCTATAAATTTATAGAACAAAGAAGAAATGGGAGCAGCGGGATCAGTCTTGCTTCGTTCTTTTCTTGATGTTTCATCATCGAATCGTAGTGCCAGAAGAAGTGTAAGACACCTCTTGAGCGACATAACTCCTCGAAAAATTGGACGACCTGAAGGCCCAGTTGAGAAAAGCGAAGAAAGGTCTTCCTTCCCAGATTTAAATATTGCGCACAACATCATTAGTCCAATGAGAGCTTCTATTTCAATCACATCAGTGTCTTTATAGTTCGGGGATTGTTTCTCCTTTATTTTCTCCCGCATTTTTCCCAACTTTTTATTAGTCCAAATGACCACTTCATTGATGATATCTTCATCGAACAAAAGTCGCCAAACTTCTTCAATTTCAGGATTTTTGCCAAGGGATTTTGAACTCGGTCTCAAAGCTGGAAGTTTCATTTTCATCAAATTTCGTACGGGAGTTTTTGTTGATTCTGGTTCTTCGGAACTCCAGGTGTAACATCTTTTTTCCCGTAAAAATAATTTGGTTCTTCTTCGACATCTTCAGATTCCTCTTCATCGTCAATCAGATTCTCATCCCTGCATTTTTTTCTTTTCCCAGTCACCCTTCTTTCAGGTGGGGATTGAACATTAACCTCTGAAATTTCATTGATTTCTTCTAAAACTTCTCTTTCGTCTTCGTCTGAAATTTGTGGATCGTCTACTCTAAAAGAATCATCAGAACCAAAGTGGCAGGAGGACCATTGCCATAATTTTCTTTGTTCTAGCAGAAAACATTGCTGAAACACAGTAGACAAAAAACAACAATACTAAGATAGATCTGAAGAAAAAGTTTATAAATTTTACAATATAAAATTATAATACAAAATATGAATTATCAACACTAAATCGGTTAAAATATTTTTCAAATATAAAAAACAGAAGTGCAGGATTGAAATTGTAAATATAAAGTGCAAGAATGGAAGAAAAAACTAAAATACCAAGTCTAGCAATGATTCCAATATAGTATTTCGAGAATCTAAAACAAATAATATAACGTTATTGGTAACACACGTCTCAAAAACGTGTATAAATATCGCGACTACTAGTAACATACACAACTAAGTACATTACAAGTAACATGCATCTCACAGACGTAGTGGTTTTTAGTAAATTTGTCATAAAAATTACAAAAAAAATTGCACTTACCTCAAACAACTTGAGTCCTTGTTGCCGGTAAACACACAAGGTATACACTGAAGGAGAGGTTGCACTTGCAGCGCTAAGTCGACCTGTGGCAAATTTTGTAACTAGCCGCGTCTCTCAGACGTATGTTACCAGTTGAGGGTTGAGAGACTGACTAATTTTCAGTTTCAGGATATCTCGATTTTGTCTCTCGACTTCTCCATTCAGCTGTGGCCAATATGGTATAGTGTGTAAAGAATTATTTTTCTTCACAGAAGGTTTTCATTTCTCTGCTGCTTGATTGTCTACCGTTATCTAGTGACATTGAACAGGGGTTCCCAAGCCTAGAGAAAATTTCCTGTAGCACCTTGATCGTATTTGCTGTTGTTATATTTTCCATGATTTTCATTTCTTCATAACGGCTATAGTAATCAACAATAACAAACAAGTTATCAGCGCTTGGTAAAGGACCCATGAAATCAATTGCCACATCCACCCAAGGTGCTACCGGAAGTTTTCGTCTTTTCATGGGATTTGGAGGGTTTGTAGCGGAAACTAATGTGCATCCTTTGCAAGAATTCACCAAATTCTCTGCATCTTTGTCTATTTTGGGCCGCATACTTCAGTACGTAACCGATTTTTCATAGCTACGATTACCGGGTGTCTTTCATGAGCAGATTCCAAAATAGCTTGTCGCAAATCTCTAGGTATAACTATTTTATTCCCCCGTAAGAGAATTCCATCACAAATGGCGATTTCCGTTTCGAAAAGTTTGTAATTCTTCACCTCATCATCCCATACATTTTGGTATAACTCCATTTTCACTTTCAGGATATCCTTGTGCTTCTCTGAGGAAAGTTTGATTTTTTCCAGAGATACAGCCACAGGACGGAAGTACTCCATCATTTTGTGAACATGGTCGTCATTATTAAAATGATCATAAACTTCAGGTTTTTAATGCATAATCGCGATAGGGGATCTGCGGTATTTGATTTTCCAGGTCGGTAAATGACTTTGAAATTGAAAGCTTGCAACCGAAGTACCCATCATTCGATTCTTGCACATGGTATCGATCTCGGTGCGAATATAACCTCCAAAGCTTTGTGATCTGTAACCAATTCGAAATGTTTTTTCCCATACCGATAAATTTTGAAGTGTTCGACAGCCCATACAAGGGCAATACCTCTTTTCACAGTCCGATAGACTTCTGTTTCCAAAACTTATTATGCGTGGCCCTTTTTCATCCAACTGGACGAGGACTGCTCCCAGACCTACTGGACTAGCATCCGCTATCACTTGGGTTCTCAAGTGCGGATTATAGTACCCAAATGATTGAATGTTCATGAGGGCAACCTTTAGATTTTGGAAAGCTTTCGCCTGGTGCTGTGTCCAATACTTCTTTACGTTTGCGTTTTTTCCAAGTTTCAACCTCAACAATTCCCTTAGAGGTTCTGTGAGCGTTGCAAGGTTTGCCAGCCATTTTCCTATATAGTTGATGAGTCCAAGAAAGCTTTGGACTTCTTCAATTGTGTTCGGTTCACGAAAAGACCTAACGACATCTATGTAACAGGCAAGTGGTTTGATTCCCTCTGGCAACAATTCATGGCCCAGAGATTGAACACTTTTCATTTTGAAGACGCATTTCTCCCTATTTAGCAGCACATTATTTTCATTAAGAACTTTCATAGTTATTTGTAATCTTTTATCATGTTCCGCTTCATCAGAGCCAAACACGAGAATATCATCAATGAAATTTGTAGTTCCTTCACAAGAGATCAGTATTCGCTCCAGTGATTTCTGGAACATCTCTGGAGCACAAGATATACCGAACATCAAACGCTTGTAGCGATATAGTCCCTTACTAGTAATAAATGTAGTAATATGTCGGCTGTTCTCTGAAATATCGAGTTGGTGAAAAGCATTCTTGATGTCCAATCTTGAAAGGAGTTTGGCATTCCTGAATCTTGGCAGAAGTATATCCATAGTAGGAAGTGGATGATTCTCTCGTATTATGGCCCTATTGGCCATCCGCATGTCTATGCAAATACGAATATCACCGTTTTCCTTCAAGATTGAAACCATCGCTGAAACCCATCTGGATGGACCATGAATGGGCTCTATTATATCCAAGTCGACCAGTTCTTTTAGTTTGAATATCAACTTTTCTTCTAATGGAATAGGTACCCTTCTGTAGGGCTGGCAAACTGGCTTTACACTTTCGTCAATCGGGATATCAATAATAACATCTTTAAATTTCGGGAAATGACTGACACTATTGAACTCTATTCCTAGCCTGAGAGCACCGATTTCCATAGCTGTTATCTTACCTAGTAGATTTTTCGAACCATTTTTAATTACATAAAATATAGCATTTTTTCGTACCCCGCTAATTTCAATCTCTGCTTCAAAAGATCCCATAACGTCCTGGGGGTTTATTACTCGCGTAAGCTAAAAATATGTTTTCCGGATTTTTCACCTGATTGAATACACGTACCTTATTTTGTTTAAGATAATTCCAAGTTTTATCATTGATAAGATTGCTTTTACAACCTGAATCAATCAATATGTCTACGGAGACACCTCCTTATTTACATTTCACTGTATCGTCATTATGAGAAATATTTTTGTTACTAAAACTGAGTGCACTTATCTCCTGAACTTTGTTTCGAGCAAATTCTTCCATTTCTCTGTTCACGGATTCTAAAATATTTGCTTCTGATATAATGGCATCAAGAGTGACTGAATCTCCGATACACAAAATTTTTTCCCTGAGATCTGAAGAGAAACATTTTTCGACAATTTGGTCAATAATGTTTTCTTCAATATTTATAAAGTTACATTTTCGAGCGTGCATGCTGAGTTTGATGATAAATTTATCAAATTTTTCACCTTGTTCTTGTTTGATTTGCCTAAAAATATGCCTTTTAAATATTTTACTTTGTTTAGGACTGAAATAATCATTCAATTTATTTAATGCTATTGTGAATACATCTGACCCTTGCTCATCCATGGAATCTAAATTTGCTCCTGGAAGGTTGTAATATATATCTTGCAGCCCAAGGCCACCTGCATGCAAAAGAGAAGCTCTCCTTTTACGGGGGTCTTCACTATTTGTTGCTTCCATGAATATCATGAAAGCTCTTTTCCATTTTACCATCTTAGTCCCACCGAACTGGGATCACCCTCACAATCGAAACTTTCCAAAGGAGGCGTGTTTGACATTGTTACTTTTTCCCTGCAAAATTTATTTTGTCAGGTTTTTATATTACTAGGTACTTTTCTGATAATTGTCTAAGTATTTGCACCTCTTAGACTCATAATTTTGTTTTCTCTCGACTCAAAGGATCGATTATATTAACGTCGTCTTTTGTCACCAGTGGCCTCGACAAATACGACGGGGCTTCCACTTAACGTGGACTCCGAACCACTTTTCATTCAGTATTTCTGTACTTTCTGTTAAGACGATAAATTCGTTACTGTACTTTATATTTATATTCAAGTTTGAGTAAGAAAACGATGAAGAATACCACCGTTAATACGGTATAATATGAACAATTCAACATGAAAATTAAATTAATAAAATAATAAGTGAATAAATAAATGGATAAGTGAAGTTTCGTCCATTATGACAGTAAAATTAATGAAGCAATTGCACTGGAAATATTTCGATTTAGAAAAATACTGAATGAGTTTTTCTTAAATAATGACGGATTGTCTTTAACGTATTCTCCCACCACGGGATTTTTCGACTTTCAGTGCTGGTCTCCCAACCATATTCCTTTTTAAGCCTCTGGTTTTTACCTAGTTCGTCATGTCACCCTTACTTCGACAAAGGTCATAAAATTATTCATGTACTTACTTGTGATTATGTTCCTTTATCCTCGTCGCCAATGTTCAATCCCTCCTATTCTATTAACTATCTTCTAATATTCGATTCCTCCTATTCTCTTAACTATTTTCTAATATTCGATTCCTCCTATTCTCTTAACTATCTTCTAATGTTCGATCCCTCCTATTCTCTTAACTATCTTCTGGTGATCACTCTATGAAATCAAACACTCTCATTTATTTCTCACGTCCACTCTCGCTTGTTATTCTGTAACGAATGAATCTTGAATCATCCCCAACAAAGGGAACTGAGTCAGAGTTATACATTCTCATAACGTTCATAGACGTGCATTTATTTCTGATTTCCATTATTGGTATTCTCACAATATTTCAGTACACTACAGTATTGTTTACCGTAGGAAACACGCTGACAATCGTTGAAAATATTCAAAAAATGGTTTATGGGTACGAGCATGTTGAATGTTACCTGCGTTGTATTGATGACGCCTGTATTGTTAGGAAAAGTTTAACCGGAGGTGGCCAAGTGTTTGATATCTTTGTCAGTGTAAGTGAGAAAGCCTCTAACAGTACTAACAATTCCAAGTTCACGAACTGCTTTCAATTCCTTACCACTCTGCTCATAACTAGCAGATCGAAACATGAAAGCGCCAGCATTGTTTACGAATGACACCGTACCGTCCCTCTTTGGTCTTCTCAACTTTTTCGCTAATGAATAGCGGACTATCGTACAAAGCATCGTAGGTGTCAGATTGATTGACGTTGATTTCAATAAAATCCTTGTTGCGAAAAGACTTGACATAAGGGTAGTAGGTACGCCACTCTACCTTTTGTATGGACTTTTGAACACTTGATTGGACAACATGATAACCAAGAGATTCCAGAAACAATTTATTTTCCGTTGTCAATAGTTGTCGAATAGTGAAGGTCTTGGTGAAGACTGACTTGGGGTATGGAGGTGAATTATTTTTATAGAAAGTCAGCACCATACTTCCTCTTCAATTCCAAACGAATTATTATTTCTTCGTTCAGGGGGGATGCATATAATGCTACCCTCTTGATACGTCCGTCCAGTATCTTCTCAAGTCCTTTCAACCGGAAAGATGTAAGGCTGATTGATCGTACCGATTAAGGGGGTGGGTAGGGTTGCCAACACTCAAAAGGACCAACCCGGGAGAATTGTATGTTTGAGAAATTTTTCGGGGGGGGGATCAATTACATAATTTTTGAATTTATATTAATTTTGTTCTCGAGCAGCATTCTAATATTTGTCGGTTTTCCAACACAAAATCATAAAAGTTTCTACAAGAAAAATCGAAATTTGTGGGTACTTGTTACTCTGCTTTTACTGAAGATTATTCGGTTTCTTTCCTTACTCCATACTTGCCCCATCATGCTGAATATGCGCTCGCATGAAGCAGTGAAGACAGGGATGGAAGGAACAAACGTGACATTTTTTTTCAATTCAGGACAGGGATTTCTGTGTTTAGATTTCGCAAAGAAGTCAACCCAGCGTAAATCCAATCGATTTTCTTTAACGAGATGTGGTTGCATCTCACGCAAAAGTCCAACCTCATCGTACAATTTGCCAGTATCTAAGTCAATATTTAATAATTTCTGGAGTCTAGTAATGTCGGTCCATGTGATTGGTTCATATTAAATATTGCCTTCACATGATTTTGTACAAGTAAACGCTTATTTTCGAATCTTTCAAGAGCTATTTCAATATTCGCATACAAATCAGGGATCGATGTGTTTATAAACCATTTCTCGAAAAGTAGCTTCCATGTTCTTATGATAGTTCACATTGCAGTCCTCAAGTTTTCTTCCACATAATTTCAAAGAACTCGGAACCTATCCTTCACTTCCTATGCAATGCACAAGGATTAGTCGTGATCCTTTGTTTGTTAGGCGTACACATTCTCGAACCATCAGTCCATTTTTTCGTAACTATGTCGTGAGTGTCATTAAAAGTTTCGTCCTAATAGAAAGTTTGCCGTCCATATTCAGTTATTTCTTCTAAATATTTCTTACGGAATTCCACTATTCTTCTGCTTTCCATTACTGTTTGTCACATCAGCTCACGTTATGGCCGGAATTATTCAATTTCTTCCCCATGATTTCAGTTATAGAATCTTATTGCGTTTGTAACAGTCGTATATTGTTTTTTTCGATGATTTTATTAGATGAACATCCAACGGTTTTGATAATCCCGTATCACATCACGTTTGGCGTTCATAAGGTTTGCTTTAGACTATTTTACGTCCTCTATTGGAACACTACACTACACTGGAAAAAGTTCTGCGTTGTTATCACACTCCTTATTACTATCAGTACTTGTCCAAGGACGTCACATTTTTAACGGATAACAAAAATTTTAAGTAATTATAACTACACCAATATTGAATTTCAACACTCAAATCGCAATCAGTTCCTAAACTAAACACGACGGCGATAACCAAAGGCCGTCTTCCGGTTTCCATTCGTCACCGTAACATGACCTCAAACTCAATTTTATGTCTCTTCAGCCAGTCATGAAACTCAGTTAGTAAAAATTGCCCAATACGAACCGCCAAGCCTACAGTCCACGTGGACTAGTTTGCTGCCGGTTCATTTCTGTTTTTGGTTTTTTTGGCCTTCGAAAATGCCGACAACTTTAAGAGTGCACAATATCGTTTATTTCGACTATAATACATTGGCTAATTTATATAAGAAATGCTTTAGCACCTATCATTGCTGCATTGTTTTCGAATATTTCTGTGTCATTATACTCGATATCCATATTCTCCCCTTCTTTCAACTTACATTCAGTGTCATTATGAACTTGATCATATTGATTTTAAACTTGATCTAATCTGCAAATTCGTTGGTCGATTTTGATTTTTGATAGTAGTAATGCATTTTTCGAAAAGGATTAGTTTTTGTTTGATAGATTCACGTTAATTTTTCAATACTTTGTTAGACATATTTGCAATGTAGTATTCAATTTGTGAATTGATAATTGATTTGCCTTTATTGGACCTAATTTCAAATCGAAACTATATTTGGAATGTTTGAAAAAATAAATGTAGATTCGAAGGAACTCACCTTGTTGGCGATTTCTCGGAATTTCTTTGCTGCTATGCTAGACAATGATAACCAGCTTGCTCACGCACTTGTTTGATTTGAGTTCACCGAATGTTTTTCTTGCCTAATTCGGTAGCTAGATGGACCATTTAATGACTTGAAAAACTTGAGTGGGCCGTAATTTTCCTAATCTTGCTATTTGACTTGAAATTAAACACTACTTGAAAGTATACTTTGAAAGTATAAGAAAAGGAAGTTGAGGCCATTTTTGTGACTTTCTTCGACTGTCTTCGATATATTTCTATGTGAACTAAAAAACTTAGTTTCTTCGAAACGCTTAAGGAAACAAATAAAAATCACAAACAAGTCATCGAGTTCCACTAGCGGCGTACTTGGGAGGGATATAGTTCCCAACAACCCCTATAATTTCACCAGAGTTTAGATATGAACCACTTGAATTCAGGTATAAATTCAAAGATTAAACACAATGAAAGGAATTTTACCAACTCATTAAATGAACATATGATACACTGATTACAAATTAGTGGTCCATATTATCCCATTTTGAACTGTATATTTGTGGTTGGTAGGAATCAAACCATTTAATGAAATTTGATATATTCAAACAAAACTATAAACGTTGGCAAAATCGAGAAATTAAATACTTAAAAAGAACGTTCGGAGGTAATATAAAATTCACAGTAATAAATTTCCTATATAAAACTGAGTTCTATGAAAAAAAATATATTTTTTTGTTCTATATACAACTAGAGAACTATTTAAAACGAAGAAAGACATGAGAAACGGAAAAATATTATGTGAATTTGATTCATTATATAAAACTGGGCCTCAAACACCTTACCGGGGTTTATTTCGCATCCTTTGGACCTCCCTGTATCTGCAGCGGTTCACTAGTTGATGGCAAAAAAATCTTCAAAAACTGAAATTTGTACTGAAATATGCAGCGACAAAAGTTCCTTCGGAATATTCATTTCTGAACGAGATATGACCCATCTATCAATTTTGTGAAAATTTATCGTAACCTCAATTAGTGACAGCTGAATGTATTTGAATTGTTTAATCAGATGATGACCTCCATTAACCTGATCCGTGAAAAACCTTTATGGGTAGTTCCACTATATTACTTTATAGTGGAATTTAGTTATTCATTCCTGTCAAAGAAAAAATAAGAATAATTGATTTTTCCGATCGAATCGAGATGAATGATTTTTAGAAGATATTTTTCAAACACAATGATATCCAATCTACTGACAGCAGAAAGAATCAGTGGATGAATGTAATGAAGTTTTCTATACGTATGTTTGAGGATATAGCAGCATAGATAGGAAAATGTCGTTTAGGAAGAGGAAGTAATGGAATACAATGATGAAAACAGATATGAAACTTGATATGGAATGATAATTTACGATTGGTCCATTCATTTCTGGAAAGATATTTTTTGTTCAGTCATTATTTCCAAGTATTGACTATTGACTATTCGAAGAAGCTCTCTTTCATCCAAAGAGCTTGAGACAGTTCGTTCTGGAACTCAAAACATTCTCACATTGCATATAGAAAGATGGAGAATATAGAGAAAATATGTTGGGGAAAAGTATATTTAAAATTTTCGTAAAACCAGCACAAAATTTTCGTCATTAGTACAAGTGTTTCAAATATTCTATTATTTGATCATGATTCGATACAAAAAGTTATCAATGGTCATCGGAGTATATACATTTCTGGATCGTATTCTCTTTTATCAAAATAAATCACACAATTTCATGGCATATCAGTATGCGGACGGCCGATTAACTAGATGACGAACGTATAAATACCTGAGACCTCTCTAAAAATATTAGTCTCAGTGAAAGTTCAGTGATAGTGATATACCATATATCGTGACAAATTCTGTTCATCTCGTAACAAATCAGAAGGAAGAGAAGAAACATTTCATTTCATTCAATTCACAGCAAGTAAAGAATCATGTCTGTGTACTACAAATTCAGGTCAGTTGTGAAACATGAAAGGATTACATTCGATGGACAACATATTTCGGTGAAGGACTTAAAGAAAGCCATTATGCTACAGAAAAGGATTGGGGAAAACGGTGATGTTGACTTACAAGTAATGGATGCTCAAACTAAATTAGTTTACATGGATGAGAACTTCTTGATACCAAAAAATTCATCACTTCTAATTGCAAGAGTACCAGTAAGTCCTCAAAAAACGAAACAGTGGGAGAGTCGTGAAGGAGAGTTTATTGGACTTCCGAAAGTAGATGAGGATGGTTCTATTGAAAAATCTGCGAACTTGTTTCGAGGTATCAATCGAATGGACAGTGTACCTCCAAATTATAGATGCCACAAATGTCACCAAGGAGGCCATTGGATGAAAGATTGTTATTTCACTGATGGAATCTTCGAAGGTCCTCAATTACCCGGAGCGAAGATGATTATGGTGGATTGTGAGGAACCTGAAAACTTAATCAAGAATAACAAGTCGTATTTCGAAAATTTGGTGTATCATGTAGGGGACCGTAGTGAGAACATCGATTTGCATTCTGTTCGAGGGCTGACGTCATCACCACCTGACGCTGAGGCTAGCAATGACGAGTCTAAGAAATCTTCATTTTCTGAAGAAAGTGACTCCATTGATCCTTCTACATCAAAAATTTTGGATTCAATAATGAGTTCTCCTGGTGACATATCGGTAACACCAACGCTCGATGAACCTACAGCAATGTCTAACAGTGTCATCCAACTTTGTTTTGATTTTTCTAGATTGTCGCTGACAACAGTTCAGAATCCCCCACATGGTCGCTTACCTTCTTCCAGGAGAATTCCGTTTCCTCCAAATGGAGAGCATCATGCACGTTCGGGCAGTTCTTTTGAAAATTCAAAGCATTCACGCATGGGTGATCTTTCGAACCAGTTAGACCGCAACATGGGTAGGGGCATGCCTTCCAGGAAGAGAAAGATGCATTTTTGGTCTCCTCCACGTAAAGAACGTCGCAGGCGTTATGACGATTCTCCTTAAAATTCACCAAGAAAAGAGATGAATGTTCGAATGATCAGCGCTATAGCAGGGAATGGATCGTATCCTACAGAAAATTAGAGACATAGGAGTCGCAGGCGTGATGGCACATTTCAAATTGATAATGGAGTTTAAACCGAAGACATTGTATTAGGAATAAAGGTATGTCTTCCAGGTATAGGGGATGATTTGTGATGAATATAGATATGGAAGTAAATAACTAATCGAACAGTTTTGTGTAACTTGATTGTGAATAAAAAATAATAGAAATATTTTGTTTGATTACCATATCATCTAGTTGGTTGTTCTTAGGTAACTGGTATTTTGTATAATGCTCTGATCATATGATTACAGGTCTCAATCACCCCCTCTCCAGGATCACCGGTTGATAATGGAGTGTCAATTCCACATTTGAACTGAAACATGAAGCAGATACGAGCTGTTCATGATTGTTCACAATGTTCTTTTTTTTTATTGATGACGTAGGACTTCGTCATCGTGAAAAAATTTCATATAAACTTATTTCAATTACGAAGAGTTGAGTATTTTCAATAATAAGATGAATAGAATAAATATTAATGTTCCGCTTAACGGATTTTCAAAAAAAAATTATATTCAAATGAAAATTTATTATGAGATATTCACTGCACAGTTCGCAAAACCGCAACACGTGTTCTGCTATGAGATAGCTTTCAGTTCAGTGCCTAATGTATTTTAACAATTTGAATAATAAACATTCTATATACGTCATGACCAATAATTTAACAAGTGTTTAGGTGTGAACTACTCAATGATTTAGGCATTGTTGAATAGACTACCTATTCGATCTCTGATAATTTTTCCAGAGTTCAGGTATAAATTGAAAGATTAAACACTATAGAAGGAATTTCAACAACCCCTTGATTAAACATTCAAATTAATCGATAAAGTGATTTATTACCCCATTTTGGACTGTGTATTTGTTGTTTGTTCGGTTTGTACGGACCTTGGGATGCCTCTCTTGCATTCGACTCGTTCAATCACAAACATTATTGCCATATCTCTGAAAAGTAATAAAGACGATGAGTAATGGTTCAGTTAGTTTGCTTCATTTACCCGAGATACATTATAGACATCAGGAACGGAATAGAAAGAAAATACTGATAGTAGATTTAACTTTGACATGACGCATCATTCGATTTTGATTAGATACATAGTAAATTTGATTAAAGTCTAGATGAAATATACATTAGAAAACCAGTATCACTGTTTCACTACACGAACATACCGGTCCTTCGAGCTAGAATATCAGACGAAAATTCAACTTGAAATTGAAAATTACAAGTGAATTGAGTAATTACAACAAAGACATTTGTCCAGCGGATAATCGACTGGGGACTGAGGTGGGGACAGTCGAGAACCGCAAGCTGGATGACTGAACTTTCACATCGAGGTTCATGCTGGTTTTATCCCTTTTTCTGTCCTTTATTTATTATACCATTGAATACGAATCAAGTGAATATTTGTGAATTTCAATTTGCATTATATGTTGAAAAATAACGTTCACATACGTTTTTATTTGGAGAATAATTACCTATACGATTTAGGGTGTTACACCTAATAAATTTACATTATTTGATTTAAATTATACGAAAAAACAATCTGAGACAATGCCAATCAATAATAAATGAACACGAAGCACGTGTAAATTAGAGCAGGTCCATTCTGGCGTTTTTCTGGACCTCAGGCTCAATTCACACAGAAGGGACAAAGGTCAGCGCCTCGTCTCTGCCAGACGTCCATTCTGTGTGAATGGGGCTTTAGACTTTCAGACCCCACTTCTTCACTTTTGCCGCTACCGCGCATACAGCGGAAAATAAATTCAAACCACCAGTAGATGATCAGTTTGGTCCGAGGCAAAATGCCATGTATTTTTTATAAAGCTAAACTTTTTGCAATTTTTCATGTGGGAGTGGGGAAAACTTGTGACGTCATCGACGCAGGATGGAACTCGGCCCCTTAGTACCCCACATCACCGCTCAGGCCCCCTTGCGACTCCCTTCGGCCTCCTTGTCACGTCCCAGTCACGTGATCCTAATTAAAAAAGTTCATAGTTATGAGAATCGAACCCGGTTCTTCCGCGTGGTAGGCGTTGTCCTTAGCCTCGACACCAATGTAAGATATTGGATATGATTGCGAAAGATGGGTATTTGTAGCGTTGGTTTTGTCAGGACCGAAATTGACTCATTCATTATACCTGACCACATTTTTTATTTCCGTGGAATGTTAGGGAAATTTTAATCGTAATTTTCTTGTAGAAGATAGGAAAATATACTTAGATCTGTGAAAAAATTAATCATATATATATAAAAATGGATGTTTGTTGGTTGGTTGGTAAGTGATAAACTTCTACATCGCTCATCCAATCGTGAGGAAACTTGACATGTACAAGTAATTTTTATAAAGAAGGTGTTTAGGCTATCAACCCATAATGGGCAATTTACCAAGTTCTAGATTGGATCCTGCTCTTTCATTCAGTGAAGTAGGCGTGGATTGCGCAGGACCTGTTTTGGTTAATAGATAAATATCAACATCCTAGATTTGTATGCTTTTAAAACCGTACTGAACATATTGATTTAGTTTCCGCGCCGTCAATCAGGAGCTTTCATTCAAGCGCGTAGACGTTTTGTTTCGTGTCGTGGAAAACCATCCAATATTTTTTTCGACAACGGAACGAATTTCGTAGGTACAAACAATGAAATACAACTTTTAGATAGATTTTCGATAAAAAATTCACTGAACATTTCAGACCTAGCTACAAGAATGCATATTAATTCGCATTTTATCCCTGCCAATTCCCCTCATTCTGGGAAGCGGGAGTATAAAGCATCAGGCATCATCTCAAAAGAATTTTGTTCAATATAGTTCTAACTTAGGTTAGGTTAGGTCTAAAGTGAGTGGGTCTATTCGACCCTCCACCGCAACCCGCAAGGGTTTATTGTGGATCACACCTATTCACACTCGGACAAATAAAACCAGCTTTTTAACGAAGCCGATTAGTTTGTATGGTGAGTGGTCTGTCAGGTCATATGGTAAGAGTAGGGATCTGCCGAACTTTAAGCGTTCCCAGCGGGGCAAGCACATTGTAGATGCTCTGCAGTTTCATCATTTTCCAAACAGAGGTGACACGCACTGTCTTCCGACAGTCCAAGTCTCTGCATATGATGATTATAATGACACTGACCTGTAAGAAAACATGTTAGACATCGTAGTTCATAACTACTGTAGTCCAACAACTGTTTAGTACCTAGCTTCGAAGGGTGGATAAACGCCTTGGAGTGAGCCAATCCTGGAAGATTATGCCAGATGTCCATAAATCTTCTTGCCATCCAGGTGTTCAATGTTTGTTTGGCAAAACCCAAAGCGATGCCAATGACAGGTTCTGTTCCGATAAGGCGGCTTGCATCACCCTCCTTTGCAAGAGAGTCAGCAGCATTACCTTCCAGGCCAGTATGGCCAGAAATCCAGACCAGAGACAATCTGTTGAATCTTCCTATCGAGAAGAGTAGTTTTTGGCAGTTTGCTACCAATTTAGACGTTGCTCAGTAGGAGCCAAGAGCTTCCAACGCCGCTTGACTGTCCGAGAATATGTTTATTGACTTGGGTGTGAGGTTGGATGTATCCCATCTCTCCGCACACAATTCGATAGCGTAAATTTCGGTTTGAAATACAGTCGCATAAGTTTCTAGCCAGGTAGATATCTCTGTCCTGGGTCCAGTCATCTCTACTTGGGAATAGTACTTCATAAGACAGTTGGAGGCATAAAGTCAATTGGCAATTGGCAAGTGCAATTGGCTATATGCACAAGTCTGTATGCAGTTCATATACCTCTCTCTCCAGGAAAATGTGAAGAGGAGGTAGATATAGAAGGATCTCCATGGCCGCTGACGGTGTGGTACAGATGCCAGACAAGCCTGTCTCTGTAAGCCAGAGAGTTTCGCTTGGACCGTTTTCTGTAAAGCCTTCAGCCACCAAGCAACTTCACTATAAGTGATCATTGGTCTGACAATCATCACATAAATCCAATGGATTTATTTGGGACCTGAACCCCAAGTTTTACCACGAATCCTTCGACATGTCCATAGAGATAGTCTGGCTTTGTGTAAAACTTTCTCCAAGTGGGCATTCCAGGTGAGTCCTTCATCAAGAAAAATGCCAAAATGTTTCACCTCCGTTCAATATGGAATTCCTCAATACCTCACCATTGAGGAAAATTGGCGTTAAATCGTCCAATTTTCTCCTCTTGGTGAAGGGGATTAACACAGTTTTGCTGGGGTTAACAGACATCTGCTCCCTCAAGCACCAACTGTGAACAACGTCCAACGTGCTTTGGAGGATATTACAAGCTACTCTTCCCGACGTGGACCTTGCCAGGACGACAAGGTCATCTGCATAAGCTTGCAGATCAACTTTTCTTCTGTCAAGGACATCAACCAGATTATCCATCAGGAGTGACCACAGAAGGGAAGATAGTACCCCACCTTGAGGGCAGCCCCTGGTGACCCTGAACCTGATGGCCCCGCCTTGAAGAGTCGTAGTTGCAGTTCTGTTTACTAGCATGGCATAGATCTAGCCAGTTATGGTCGATTCTATACCATTCCTAGCCAGAGACAATCTTATAGATTTAGGTAGTGCATTGTCAAATGCTCCTTCAATATCAAGAAATACAGCAACCGCAATCTCCTTGTTGTCCAGGGATTAGGAGATTTTCTCAACGAGGTTGTTCAATACTAAATCTATCGATTTGCCGGTTTGATAAGCATACTGGTGGTTATTCAGGGGTATGCATATAATGCTACCCTCCTGATACGTCCGTCCAGTATCCTCTCAAGTCCTTTCAGCAGGAAGGATGTAAGGCTGATTGTTCGTACCGATTTAAGGTGTAGGTAGGGTTGCCAACACTCGAAAGGACCAACCCGAGAGAAAAAGTATGTTTAAGAAATTTTTCGGGGTGGGGTCAATTAAATGATTTTTGAATTTATATTTATTTTGTTCTCGAACAGCATCTAATATTTGTCGGTTTTTCAACAAAAAATCATTAAAGTTTTTACAAGAAAAATCGAAGTTTGTGGGTACTTGTTACTCTGTTTTTACTAAAGAAATATTTATTCGGTTTCTTTCTTTACTCCATACTTGCTCCATCATGCTGAATATGCGCTCGCATGAAACAGTAGAGACAAGAATGGAAAGAACAAACGTGACCATTTTTTTCAATTCAGGGCAGGGATTTCTGTGTTTCGATTCCGCAAAGAAGTCAACCCAGCGTAAATCCAATCGATTTTCTCTAACGAGATGTGGTTGCATCTCACGCAAAAGTCTAACCTCATCGTACAATTTGCCAGTACCTAAGTCAATATTTAATAATTTCTGGAGTCTAGTAATGTCGGCCCATGTGATTGGTTCATATTAAATATTGCCTTTACATGATTTTGTACAAGTAAACGCTTATTTTCGAATATTTCAAGAGCTATTTCACTATTCACATACAAATTAGGGATCAATGTGTTTACAAACCATTCCTCGAAAATATTAGCTTCCATGTTCTTATGATAGTTCACATTGCAGTCCTCGAGTTTTCTTCCACATAATTTCAAAGAACTCGGAACCCATCCTTCACTTCCTCTGCAATGCACAATGATTAGTCACGATCCTTTGTTGTCAGGCATGTTAGACGTACACATTCTCGAACCATCAGTTCATCTTTTCGTAACTGTGTCGTGAGTGTCATACAAAGTTTCGTCCAAATAGAAAATTTGCCGTTCATATTTAGTTATTTCTAATGGAATGCCAGTATTCTTCTGCTTTCCATAACTGTTTGTCACAGCAGCTCACGTTATAGCCGGAAGTATTCAATTTCTTTCCCTGATTTCAGTTGTAGGAATCTCATTGCGTTTGTAACTGTCGTATATTGTTTTTTAATGATTTTATTAGATGAGCATCTAATGGTTTTGATAACCCCGTTTCACATCACGTTTGGCGTGGCGTTCATAAAGTTTGCTTTAGACTATTTTACGTCCTCTATTGGAACACTACACTACACTGGAAAAAGTTCTGTGATGTTATCACACTCCTTATTACTATCAGTACTTGTCCAAGGACGTCACATTTTTAACGGATAACAAAAATTTTAAGTAATTATAACTACACCAATATCGAATTTCAACACTCAAATCGCAATCAGTACCTAAACAAAACACGACGGCGATAACCAAAGGCCGCCTCCCTCGGTTTCTATTCGTCACCGTAACATGACTTCAAACTTAAATTTATGACTCTTCAGCCAGTCATAAAACTCGGTTAGAAAAAATTGTCCAATACGAACCGCCAAGTCTACAGCCCACGTGGACCAGTTTGCTGCCGGTTCATTACTATGTTTTGGTTTTTTGGCCTTCGAGAATGCCGACAACTTTAAGAGTGCACCATATCGTTTATTTCGACTATAATATATTGGCTAATTAACATAAGAAATGCTTTAGCACCTACCATTGCTGCATTGTTTTCGAATATTTCTCTGTCATTATACTCGATATCCATATTCTCCCCGACTCTCAACTTACATTCAGTGTCATTATGAACTTGATCATATTGATTTTAAACTTGATCTAATCTGCAAATTCGTTGGTCGATTTTGATTTTTGACACTAGTAATGCATTTTTCGAAAAGGATTAGTTTTTGTTTGGTAGATTCACGTTAATTTTTCAATACTTTGTTAGACATATTTGCAATGTAGTATTCAATTTGTGAATTGATAATTGATTTGCCTTTATTGGACCTAATTTCAAATCAAAACCATATTTGGAATGTTTGAAAAAATAAATGTAGATTCGAAGGAACTCATCTTGATGGCGATTTCCCGGAATTTCTTTGCTGCTATGCTAGACAATGATAACCAGCTTGCTCAAGCACTTGTTTGATTTGAGTTCACCGAATGTTTTTCTTGCTTAATTCGGTAGCTAGATGGACCATTTAATGACTTGAAAAACTTGAGTGGACCGTAATTTTCCTAATCTTGCTATTTGACTTGAAATTAAACACTACTTGAAAGTATACTTTGAAAGTATAAGAAAAGGTAGTTGAGGCCATTTTTGTGACTTTCTTCGACTGTCTTCGATATATTTCTATGTGAACTAAAAAAATTAGTTTCTTCGAAACGCTTAAGGAGACAAAAAAAGATGACAAACAAGTAATCGAGTTCCACTAGCGGCGCACTTGGGAGGGATATAGTTCCCAACAACCCCTATAATTTCACCAGAGTTTAGATATGAACCACTTGAAGATTCAGGCATTATGAAAGAAAGTACCTTTTCAATGACTGATAGCTTTTCCAGAGTTCAGGTATAAATTCAAAGATTAAACACAATGAAAGGAATTTTACCAACTCATTAAATGAACATATGATACACTGATTACAAATTAGTGGACACAGGGATATATTATCCCATTTTGAACTGTATATTTGTGGTAGGTAGGAATCAAACCATTTAATGAAATTTGATATATTTAAACAAAACTATAAACGTTGGCAAAATTGAGAAATTAAATACATAAAAAGAACGTTCGGAGGTAATATAAAATTCACAGTAATAAATTTCCTATATAAAACTGAGTTCTATGAAAAAAATATTTTGTTTTCTATATACAACTAGAGAACTATTTAAAACGAAGAAAGACATGAGAAACGGAAAAAAATTATGTGAATTTGATTCATTATAGAAAACTGGGCCTCAAACACCTTACCGGGGTTTATTTCGCAACCTTTGGACCCCCCTGTATCTGCAGCGGTTCACTAGTTGATGGCAAAAAAATCTTCAAAAACTGAAATTTGTACTGAAATATGCAGCGACAAAAGTTCCTTCGGAATATTCATTTCTGAACGAGATATGACTCATCAATCAATTTTGTGAAAATTTATCGTAACCCCAATTAGTGACAGCTGAATGTATTTGAATTTTTTAATCAGATGATGACCTCCATTAACCTGATCCGTGAAAAACCTTTATGGGTAGTTCCACTATATTACTTTATAGTGGAATTTAGTTATTCATTCCTGTCAAAAAAAAATATAAGAATAATTGATTTTTCCGATCGAATCGAGTTGAAGGATTTTCAGAAGATATTTTTCAAACACAATGATATCCAATCTACTGACAGCAGAAAGAATCAGTGGATGAATGTTATGAAGTTTTCTATCTATCTGTATACAAAATGTTTGAGGATATAGCAGCATAGATAGGAAAATGTCGTTTAGGAAGAGGAAGTAATGGAATACAATGATGAGAACAGATATGAAACTTGATATGGAATGATAATTTACGATTGGTCCATTCATTTCTGGAAAGACATTTTTTGTTCAGTCATTATTTCCAAGTATTGACTATTGACTATTCGAAGAAGCTCTCTTTCATCCAAAGACCTTGAGACAGTTCGTTCTGGAACTCAAAACATTCTCACATTGCATATAGAGAGATGGAGAATATAGAGAAAATATGTTGGGGAAAAGTATATTTAAAATTTTCGTAAAACCAGCACAAAATTTTCGTCATTAGTACAAGTGTTTCAAATATTCTATTATTTGATCATGATTCGATGCAAAAAGTTATCAATGGTCATCGGAGTATATACATTTCTGGATCGTATTCTCTTTTATCAAAATAAATCACACAATTTCATGGCATATCAGTATGCGGACGGCCGATTAACTAGATGACGAACGTATAAATTACCTGAGGCCTCTCTAACCATATTAGTCTCAGTGAAAGTTCAGTGATACTGATATACCATATATCGTGACAAATTCTGTTCATCTCGTAACAAATCAGAAGGAAGAGAAGAAACATTTCATTTCATTCAATTCACAGCAAGTAAAGAAACATGTCTGTGTACTACAAATTCAGGTCGATTGTGAAACATGAAAGGATTATATTCGATGGACAACATATTTCGGTGAAGGACTTGAAGAAAGCCATCATGCTACAGAAAAGGATTGGGGAAAACGGTGATGTTGACTTACAAGTAATGGATGCTCAAACTAAAATAGTTTACATGGATGAGAACCTCTTGATACCAAAAAATTCATCACTTCTAATTGCAAGAGTACCAGTAAGTCCTCAAAAAACGAAACAGTGGGAGAGTCGTGAAGGAGAGTTTATTGGACTTCCGAAAGTAGATGAGGATGGTCCTATTGAAAAATCTGCGAACTTGTTTCGAGGTCTCAATCGAATGGACAGTGTACCTCCAAATTATAGATGCCACAAATGCCACCAAGGAGGCCATTGGATGAAAGATTGTTATTTCACTGATGGAAACGTTGAAGGTCCTCAATTACCCGGAGCGAAGATGATTATGGTGGATTGTGAGGCACCTGAAAACTTAATCAAGAATAACAAGTCGTATTTCGAAAATTTGGTGTATCATGTAGGGGACCGTAGTGAGAACATCGATTTGCATTCTGTTCGAGGGCTGACGTCATCACCACCTGACGCTGAAGCTAGCAATGACGAGTCTAAGAAATCTTCATTTTCTGAAGAAAGTAACTCCATTGATCCTTCTACATCAAAAATATTGGATTCAATAATGAGTTCTCCTGGTGACATATCGGTAACACCTACGCTCAATGAACCTACGGCAATGTCTAACAGTGTCATTCAACTTTGTTTTGATTTTTCTAGATTGTCGCTGACCACTGTTCAGAATTCCCCACATGGTCGCTCACCTTCTTCCAGGAGAAATCCGTTTCCTCCAAATGGAGAGCATCATGCACGTTCGGGCAGTTCTTTTGAAAATTCAAAGCATTCACGCATGGGTGATCTTTCGAACCAGTTAGACCGCAACATGGGTAAGGGCATGCCTTCCAGGAAGAGAAAGATGCATTTTTGGTCTCCTCCACGTAAAGAGCGTCGCAGGCGTTATGACGATTCTCCAGAAAATTGGAGACATAGGAGTCGCAGGCATGATGGCACATTTCAAATTGATAATGGAGTTTAAACCGAAGACAACGTATCAGGATTAAAGGTAGGTCTTCCAGGTATAGGATATGATTTGTGATGAATATAGATATGGAAGTAAATAACTAATCTAACAATTTTGTGTATCTTGGTTGTGAATGAAAAATAATAGAGTTATTTTGTTTGATTACCATATCATCTATTTGGTTGTTCTTAGGTAACTGGTATTTATAAGGATTATTGTATTATTTTGTAAAATGCTCTAATCATATGATTACAGGTCTCAATCACCCCCTCTCCAGGATCACCAGGTGATAATGGAATGTCCATTCCACATTTGAACTGAAACATGAAGCAGTTACGAGCTGTTCATGTTTGTTCACAATGTTCATTTTTTATATTGATGACATCATCGTCAAATTTCATATAAAGTTATTTCAATTACGAAGAGTTGAGTATTTTCATTAATAAGATGAATAGAATAAATATTAGTGTTCCGCTTAACAGGTTTTCAGAAGAAAATAATATTCATATGAAAATTTATTATGAGATATTCACTGCACAGCTCGCAAAACCGCAACACGTGTTCTGCTATGAGATAGCTTTCAGTATTTTAACAATTTGAATAATAAACATTCTATATACGTGATGACCAATAATTTAACAAGAGTTTAGGTGTGAACTAACCAATGATTTAGGCATTGTTGAATAAACTACCTATTCGATCTCTGATAATTTTTCCAGAGTTCAGGTATAAATTGAAAGATTAAACACTATAAAAGGAATTTCAACAACTCCTTGATTGAATATACAACTTATTCGCTAAAGTGATTTATTACCCCATTTCGGACTGTGTATTCGTTGTTTGTTCGGTTTGTACGGACCTTGGGATGCCTCTCTTGCATTCGTGAAGTGGAGACATGAATAGTGCCATCGCTCATTGTTGTCCTGGCCGAAGGCCTTTCAACGAAGCATCTTCCCTCTATCTATCGAAGCCACCGCATGGAGAACCAATGCTTCGTCAAATTAGCGGGGTAGAAAACCCTTTTCTTTATTTCAATAATATAATTACAATACATTTATATACAAAATACTATCTCAAACTAAATACAATATATCATGATAAATCAAATAAATCATTTCTTCTTTTCTGTACACTGCCTAGATGCCCGTACAATATCCGTGGTCGTCACCATTGGGGAGACCGCCAACAGCGCTCCAAGTCCTCGGCACTCCAGATTTTTGGCCCCAAGGTAACAGCCTGCTCTTTACCCTTCTCTTTCATCCCTCACCACACTCTCCGCCCATTCATTAACGAATCTTATCCATTCATTGTTCTTTCCATTCTCTCCTCTCAGAGCTATCTCCCCATTTTCTCGCTCCTTATATTCTCTCCATTCACGCCACCCTGTCCTGTCTCCATCCATACATCTTTCTATCACGTGTTCCGCCGTTTCAGGCTCCCCATAGCCGCAGAAACATGGCACTTCCGGGCACAGGTTGAACCTGGCAAGGTATCCCGGAAAATTACCATGTCCCGTGATCAACTGGGCGGCCTTCCGCGACAGATTCAGTGATTCACTCCCGACTGTCCTGCAGAATCTGTAGAACAGCCGCCCAGTCTCTTCCGTGTCCCATTCCCTCTGCCAATCTATCCTGATTCATTCTTTGATCCTCTTCCTCTCTTCACTTTTACTCCCCATTTTCACTACTTCCCATGAAATCTCCGTTTTCGTCATTCCTTTTGTTGCCTCCTCGTGAGCTTTCCTATTACCGAGATTGTTATTCTCATGGCCGCGCTTCCAGATTAACCAGGTCCGCGCTCCTCTCACTTTCCTCTCCTCTATCATCCTCTGTATACGCGCTACCCTCTTATTCCTCGTTCTTCCTGCTTTCAGACGTTCCACAGCCATGGCAGAATCGCTTACCACAGTTACACTCTCATTCTTGTCCCACATACCTATCACTCTTTCGATCGCAACCAATTCTGCCTCATTCACACTGCTCTGTCCGGGGATTCTTTCATTTCCTTGTACCCATTCATTTTCCTCCCGTTCGTATGCCCAGCCTATGCCCATTCGTTCTTCTTCCAGTTTTGCTCCAGCATCCACATACACCCTCATCACACTCTCGTCCTCCCTTTCCTCCAGCAACATTCCTTGCATCCACGGGAATATTCTATCCTCTCCTTTCACCCTGTCTTCTCCCTTTCTTCTCCCATTCACCCTCCAATCATGGTATCTGGCGCTCGTTTCCACATGAAGCGGTGCCATACCTGAGATAACACAGAGCGCAGCCGTTGGCGCAGCCTGTATGCTTCACATGAAGCGATTAGGAAGGGCCTCTGCGCCGCGCTCAGTTGTCTCCTGATACGACTGTCGTGCGTCCTACCCCCCACACCTGTACTCCATACATGATCGCAGGTTTTGCCACTCTCTCATATATTATTCTCACACATTCTCTCCTCAGTCCAACGTCTCTCCCGGTCCATCTTCTTAGCTTACCCGCTAGCGTATTCAGTTTTTTCCTTGTTCCCTTGTGGTGGTCTATGAATAGTAATCCAGTATCCACCACAATTCCCAAGTACTTCACATTCATACTCTGCTCAATCACTCTTCCATTCATACTAATGACCGGGAGTCTCTCATCCCTCCTGGCTGGTATGTACATGCATTCTGTTTCCAAGTTTTAAATAATTATTACAAATACATTTGTCCAGTGGATAATCGACCAAACAAGTTCTAAGGTGGGGACAGTCGAGAACCGCAAGCTGGATGACTGAACTTTCACATCGAGATTCATGCCGGTTTTATCCCTTTTTCTGTCCTTTATTTATTATACCATTCAATACGAATCCAGTGAAGATTTGAATATTTGTGAATTTCAAATTGCATTATATGTTGAAAAATAACGTTCACATACGTTATTATTTGGAGAATAATTACCTATACGATTCAGGGTGTTACACCTAATAAATTAACATTATTTGATTCAAATTATACGAAAAAACAATCTGAGACAATGCCAATCAATAATAAATTAACACGAAAACGAGCTAGCAGTAATATAGCTATATGAGTTCTCGCCCATTTCTTATGGGAAAATCACGTGTAAATAAGAGCAGGTCTATTCTGGCGTTTTTTTGGACCTCAGGCTCAGTTCACACAGAAGGGACAAAGGTAAGCGCCTCGTCTCTGCCAGACGTCCATTCTGTGTGAATGGGTCTTTTTGACTTTCAGAGCCCACTTCTTAACTTTTGCCGCTACCGCGCATACAGCGGAAAATAAATTCAAACCACCAGTAGATGATCAGTTTGGTCCGAGGCAAAATGCCATGTATTTTTTTTTATAAAGCTAAACTTTTTGCAATTTTCATGGGGGAGTGGGGAAAACTTGTGACGTCATCGACGCAGGATGGAACTCGACCTCTTAGTACCCCGCATCACCGCTCAGGCCCCCTTGCGACTCCGCTTCACCCTTCGGCCTCCTTGTCACGTTCCAGTCACGTGATCCTAATTAAAAAAGTTCATAGTTATGAAAATCGAACCCGGTTCGTCCGCGTGGTAGGCGTTGCTCTTAGCCTCGACACCAATGTAAGATATTGGATATGATTGCGAAAGATGGGTATTTGTAGCGTTGGTTTTGTCAGGACCGAAATTGACTCATTCATTATACTTGACCACATTTTTTTATTTCCGTGGAACGTTAAGGAAATTTTAATCGTAATTTTCTTGTAGAAGATAGGAAAATATACTTAGATCTGTGAAAAAATTATTCATATATATAAAAATGGATGTTTGTTCGTTGGTTGGTTGGTAAGTGATAAACTTCTACATCGCTCATCCAATCGTGAGGAAACTTGACATGTACAAGTAATTTTTATAAAGAAGGTGTTTAGGCTATCGACCCATAATGGGCAATTTACCAAGTTCTAGATTGGATCCTGCTCTTCCTTTTAGTCAGGAAGGCGTGGATTGCGCAGGACCTGTTTTGGTTAATAGATAAACATCAACATTTTAGATTTGTGTGCTTTTAAAACCGTACTGTACATATTGATGTAGTTTCCGCGCCGTCAATCAGGAGCTTTCATTCAAGTGCGTAGACGTTTTGTTTCGTGTCGTGGAAAACCATCCAATATTTTTTCCGACAACGGAACGAATTTCGTAGGTACAAACAATGAAACACAACTTTTAGATAGATTTTCGATAAAAAATTCACTGAACATTTCAGACCCAGCTACAAGAATGCATATTAATTGGCATTTTATCCCTGCCAATTCCCATCATTCTAGTAGCATATGGAAAGCGGGAGTAAAAAGCATCAGGCATCATCTCAAAAGAATTTTGTTCAATATAGTTCTAACTTAGGTTACGTCTAAAGTGAGTGGGTCTATTCGACCCTCCACCGCAACCCGCAAGGGTTTATTGTGGATCACACCTATTCACACTCGGACAAATAAAACCAGCTTTTTAACGAAGCCGATTTGTTTATTTGGTGAGTCGTCTTTCAGGTCAGAAGGTAAGAGTAAGGATCTCTAAGAACCTGATTCGGTTCCCAGCGGGGCAAGTACAAAGTATATGCTCTGCAGTTTCATCATTTTCCAAACAGAGGCGACACGCACTGTCTTCCGACAGTCCAAGTCTCTGCATATGATGATTCTAATGACACTGACCTGTAAGAGAATATGTTAGACATCGTAGTTCATAACTACTGTAGCCCAACAACTGTTTAGTACTAAGTTTCGAAGGGTGGATAAACGCCTTGGAGTGAGCCAATCCTGGAAGATTCTGCCAGATGTCCATAAATCTTCTTGCCATTCAGGTGTTCAATGTTTGTTTGGCAAAACCCAAAGCGATGCCAATGACAGGTTCTGTTCCGATAAGGCGGCTTGCATCACCCTCCTTTGCAAAAGAGTCAGCAGCATTACTTTTCAGGCCAGTATGGCCAGCAATCCAGACCAAAGACAATCTGATAAGTCTTCTTATCGAAGAGAGACGTTTTTGTCAATTTGCTCGGTAGGAGCCAAGAGCTTCCAACGCCGCTTGACTGTCCGAGAATATGTTTATTGACTTGTGTGTGAGGTTGGATGTATCCCATCTCTCCGCACACAATTCGATAGCGTAAATTTCCGCTTGAAATACAGTCGCATAAGTTCCTAGGCAGGTAGATATCTGTGTCCTGGGTCCAGTCCTCTCTACTCGGGAATAGTAGATACTTTATAAGACAGTTGGAGGCATAAAGTCAATTGGCAAGTGCAATTGGCTATATGCACAAGTCTGTATGCAGTCCATATAGCCTTTCTCTCCAGGAAAATGTGAAGAGGAGGTAGATATAGAAGGATCTCCATGGCCGCTGACGGTGTGGTACAGATGCCAGACAAGCCTGTCTCTGTAAGCCAGAGAGTTTCGCTTGGACCGTTTTCTGTAAAGCCTCCAGCCACCAAGCAACTTCACTATAAGTGATCGTTGGTCTGACAATCATCACATAAATCCAATGAATTTATTTGGGACCTGAACCCCAAGTTTTACCACGAATCCTTAAACATGTCCATAGAGATAGTCTGGCTTTGTGTGAAACTTTCTCCAAGTGGGCATTCCAGGTGAGTCCTTCATCAAGAAAAATGCCAAAATGTTTCACCTCCGTTCAATATGGAATGACCTCACCATTGAGGAAAATTGGCGTTAAATCGTCCAATTTTCTCCTCTTGGTGAAGGGGATTAACACAGTTTTGCTGGGGTTAACAGACATCTGCTCCCTCAAGCACCAACTGTGAACAACGTCCAACGTGCTTTGGAGGATATTACAAGCTACTCTTCCCGACGTGGACCTTGCCAGGACGACAAGGTCATCTGCATAAGCTTGCAGATCAACTTTTCTTCTGTCAAGGACATCAAGCAGATTATCCATCAGGAGCGACCACAGAAGGGAAGATAGTACCCCTGCCTTGAGGGCAGCCCCTGTTGACCCTGAACCTGATGGCCCCGCCTTGAAGAGTTCAGTTCTGTTTACTAGCATGGCATAGATCTAGCCAGTTATGGTCGATTCTATACCATTCCTAGCCAGAGACAATCTTATAGATTTAGGTAGTGCATTGTCAAATGCTCCTTCAATATCAAGAAATACAGCAACCGCAATCTCCTTGTTGTCCAGGGATTAGAAGATTTTCTCAACGAGGTTGTTCAATACTAAATCTATCGATTTGCCGGTTTGATAAGCATACTGGTGGTTATTCAGGGGTATGCATATAATGCTATCCTCCTGATACGTCTGTCCAGTATCCTCTCAAGTCCTTTCAGCAGGAAGGATGTAAGGCTGATTGTTCGTACCGATTTAGGGTGTAGGTAGGGTTGCCAACCCTCGAAAGGACTAACCCGGGAGAATTGTATGTTTAAGAAATTTTTCGGGGGGGTCAATTAAATGATTTTTGAATTTATATTTATTTTGTTCTCGAACAGCATCTAATATTTGTCGGTTTTTCAACAAAAAATCATGAAAGTTTTTACAGGAAAAATCGAAGTTTGTGGGTACTTGTTACTCTGTTTTTACTAAAGAAATATTTATTCGGTTTCTTTTCTTACTCCATACTTGCTCCATCATGCTGAATATGCGCTCGCATGAAGCTGTAGAGACAGAAATGGAAAGAGCAAACGTGGCCATTTTTTTCAATTCAGGGCAGGGATTTCTGTGTTTCGATTCCGCAAAGAAGTCAACTCAGCGTAAATCCAATCGATTTTCTTTAACGAGATGTGGTTGCATGTCACGCCAAAGACAACCTCATCGTACAATTTGTCACTGTCTATGTCAATATTTAATAATTTCTGGAGTCTTGTAATGTCGGTCCATGTGATTGGTTCATATTAAATATTGCCTTTACATGATTTTGTACAAGTAAACCCTTATTTTCTAATATTTCAAAAGCTATTTCACTATTCACCTACAAATCAGGGATCAATGTGTTTACAAACCATTCCTTGAAAATATTAGCTTCCATGTTCTTATGATAGTTCACATTGCAGTCCTCAAGTTTTCTTCCACATAATTTCAAAGAACTCGAAACCCATCCTTCACTTCCTCTGCAATGCACAATGATTAGTCGCGATCCTTTGTTTTCAGGCATGTTAGGCGTACACATTTTCGAACCATCAGTCCATCTTTTCGTTTGGCGTGGCGTTCATAAAGTTTGCTTTAGACTATTTCACGTCCTCTATTGGAACACTACACTGGAAAAAGTCTGCATTATCACAGTCGTTATTACTATCAGTACTTGTCCATTTTCAAAGGATAACAAAAATTTATGTAATTATAACTGCTCCAAATTATATATGCCACAAATGTCACCAAGGAGGCCATTGGATGAAAGATTGTTATTTCACTGATGGAAAGGGGGCCCAGAAGAGTACTGGTATATCAAGAAGTTTCATGGTGAACGTTGAAGGTCCTCAATTACCCGGAGCGAAGATGATTATGGTGGATTGTGAGGCACCTGAAAACTTGATCAAGTCGTATTTCGAAAATTTGGTATATCATGTAGGGGACCGTAGTGAGGACATCGATTTGCATTCTGTTCGAGGGCTGACGTCATCACCATCTGACGCTGAAGCTAGCAATGACGAGTCTAAGAAATCTTCATTTTCTGAAGAAAGAAACTCCAATGATCCTTCTACATCAAAAAATTTGGGTTCAATAATGAGTTCTCCTGGTGACATATCGGTAACACCAACGCTCGATGAACCTACAGCAATGTCTAACAGTGTCATCCAACTTTGTTTTGATTTTTCTAGATTGTCGCTGACAACTGTTCAGAATCCCCCACATGGTCTCTCACCTTCTTCCAGGAGAATTCCGTTTTCTCCAAATGGAGAGCATCATGCACGTTCGGGGAGTTCTTTTGAAAACTCAAAACATTCACGCATGGGGGTAGGTGATCTTTCGAACCAGTTAGACCGCAACATGGGTAGGGGCATGCCTTCCAGGAAGAGAAAGATGCATTTTTGGTCTCCTCCACGTAAAGAACGTCGCAGGCGTTATGACGATTCTCCTCAAAATTCACCAAGAAAGGAGATGAATTTTCGAATGATCAACGCTATAGCAGGAAACGGACCGTATCCTACAGAAAATTAGAGACATAGGAGTCGCAGGCGTGATGGCACATTTCAAATTGATAATGGAGTTTAAACCGAAGACATTGTATTAGGAATAAAGGTATGTCTTCCAGGTATGCGGGATGATGATTTGTGATATATAGATATGGAAGTAAATAACTTGACTAATCAGGATATGATTTGTGATGAATATAGATATGGAAGTAAATAACTAATCATACAGTTTTGAATGAAAAATAATAGAAATATTTTGTTTGATTACCATATCATATATTTGGTTTTATAACTGGTATTTATAAGGATTATTGTATTATTTAGTATAATGCTCTAATCATATGGTTACAGGTCTCAATCACCCCCTCTCCAGGATCACCAGTTGATAATGGAATGTCCATTCCACGTTTGAACTGAAACATGAAGCAGATTCGAGCTGTTCATGTTTGTTCACAATGTTCATTTTTTATATTGTATTTCAACAATTTGAATAATAAACATTCTTTATATGAGATGACCAATAATTCAACAAGAGTTTAGGTGTGAACTACTCAATGATTTAGGCATTGTTGAATAAACTACCTATTCGATCTCTGATAATTTTTCCAGAGTTCAGGTATAATTTGAAAGATTAAATACTATAAAAGGAATTTCAACAACTCCTTGAATAAACATACAAATTAATCGACAAAGTGATTTATTACCCCATTTCGGACTGTGTATTTGTTGTTTGTTCGTACTTTGGGATGCCTCTCTTGCATTCGATTCGTTCAACCATAAACATTATTGCCATATCTCTGAATAGTAATAAAGTGCGGTGAGGAATGGTTCAGTTAGTTTGCTTCATTTACCCGAGATACATTATAGACATCAGGGATGGAATAGGAAGAAAATACTGATAGTAGATTTAACTTTGACATGACGCATCATTCGATTTTGATTAGATACATTATAACTTTGATTAAAGTCTAGATGAAATATACATTAGAAAACCAGTATCACTGTTTCACTACACGAACATACCGGTCCTTCGAGCTAGAATATTAGACGAAAATTCAACTTAAAATTGAAAATTACAAGTGAATTAAGTAATTATAACAAAGACATTTGTCCAGTGGATAATCGACCAAACAAGTTCTGAGGTGGGGACAGTCGAGAGCCGCAAGCTGGATGACTGAACTTTCACATCGAGGTTCATGCCGGTTTTATCCCTTTTTCTGTCCTTTATTTATTATACCATTCAATACGAATCAAGTGAAGATTTGAATATTTGTGAATTTCAATTTGCATTATATATTGAAAAATAACGTTCACATACATTATTATTTGGATAATTATTACCTATACGATTTAGAGTGTTACACCTAATAAATTAAAATTATTTGAATTAAATTATACGAAAAAATAATCTGAGACAATGCCAATCAATAGGTCAGCGCCTCGTCTCTGCCAGACGTCCATTCTGTGTGAATGGGGCTTTAGATTTTCAGACCCCACTTCTTAACTTTTGCCGCTACCGCGCATACAGCGGAAAATAAATTCAAACCACCAGTAGATGAACAGTTCGGTCCGAACGCAAAATTCCATGTATTTTCTTATGGAGCTAAACTTTTTGCAATTTTTCGTTCAAACAGGAGTGGGGGAAACTTGTGACATCATCACCGCTCAGGCCCCCTTGCGACTCCGCCTCACCCTTTGGCCTCCTTGTCACGTTCCAATGACGTGATCCCAATTAAAAAAATTTCATAGTTATGAGAATCGAACCCGGTTCGTCCGCGTGGTAGGCGTTGCTCTTAGCCTCGACACCAATGTAAGATATTGGATATGATTGCGAATGATGGGTATTTGTAGCGTTGGTTTTGTCGGGACCGAAATTGACTCATTCATTATACTTGACCACATTTGTGGATGTTTGTTCGTTGGTTGGTTGGTAAGTGATAAACTTCTACATCGCTCATCCAATCGTGAGGAAACTTGACATGTACAAGTAATTTTTATAAAGAAGGTGTTTAGGCTATTAACCCATAATGGGCAATTTACCAAGTTCTAGATTGGATCCTGCTCTTCCTTTAAGTGAGGTAGGCGTGGATTACGCAGGACCTGTTTTGGTTAATAGATACACATCAACATCCTAGATTTGTGTGCTTTTAAAACCGTACTGTACATATTGATTCACTGAACATTTCAGACCTAGCTACAAGAATGCATATTAATTGGCAATTTATCCCTGCCAATTCCCCTCATTCTAGTAGCATATGGGAAGCGGGAGTAAAAAGCATCAAGCATCATCTCAAAAGAATTTTGTTCAATATAGTTCTAACTTAGGTTAGGTTAGGTCTAAAGTGAGTGGGTCTTTTCGACCCTCCACCGCAACCCGCAAGGGTTTATTGTGGATCACACCTATTCACACTCGGACAAATAAAACCAGCTTTTTAACGAAGCCGATCAGTTTATTTGGTGAGTGGTCTTTCAGGTCAGATGGTAAGAGTACGGATCTGCCGAACTCTAAGAACCTGATTCGGTTCCCAGCGTTGTAGGAATCTCATTGCGTTTGTAACAGTCGTATATTGTTTCTTTAATGAATTTATTAGATCAACATCTAACGGTTTTGATAATCCCGTATCACATCACGTTTGGCGTTCATAAGGTTTGCTTTAGACTACTTTACGTCCTCTATTGGAACACTACACTACACTGGAAAAAGTTCTGCGTTGTTATCACACTCCTTATTACTATCAGTAATTGTCCAAGGAGGTTACATTTTTAACGGATAACAAAAATTTTATGTAATTATAACTGCGAATTTCAACACTCCAATCGCAATCAGTTCCTAAACAAAACACGACGGCGATAACCAAAGGTTGCCTTCTCCAGTTTCTATTCGTCACCGTAACATGACCTCAAACTCAATTTTATGTATCTTCAGCCAGTCATGAAACTCGGTTAGTAAAAATTGTCCAATACGAACCGCCAAGTCTACAGTCCACGTGGACTAGTTTGCCGTTCATTTCTATGTAATGGTTTTTTTGGCCTTTGAGAATGCCGACAACTTTAAGAGTGCACAATATCGTTTATTTCGACTATAACACATTGGCTAATTGATATAAGAAATGCTTTAGCACCTACCATTCCTGCATTGTTTTCGAATATATCTCTGTCATTATACTCGATATCCATATTCTCCCCTTCTTTCAACTTACATTCAGTGTTATTATAAACATGATCCTATTGATTTTAAACTGGGTCTTATCTGAAAATTCGTTGGTCGATTTCGATTTTTGACACTAGCAATGCATTTTTCGAAAAGGATTAGTTTTTGTTTGATAGATTCACGTTACTTTTTCAATACTTTGTTAGACATATTTGCAATGTAGTATTCAATTTGTGAATTGATAATTGATTTGCCTTTATTGGACCTAATTTCAAATCGAAACTATATTTGGAATGTTTGAAAAAATAAATGTAGATTCGAAGGAACTCACCTTGTTGGCGATTTCTCGGAATTTCTTTGCTGCTATGCTAGACAATGATAACCAGCTTGCTCACGCGCTTGTTTGATTTGAGTTCACCGAATGTTTTTCTTGCTTAATTCGGTAGCTAGGTGGATCATTTAAGGACTTGAAAAACTTGAGTGGACCGTAATTTTCCTAATCTTGCCATTTGACTTGAAATTAAACACTACTTAGTAGTTGAGGCCATTTTTGTGACTTTCTTCGACTGTCTTCGATATATTTCTATGTGAACTAAAAAAATTAGTTTCTTCGAAACGCTTAAGGAGACAAAAAAGATCACAAACAAGTCATCGAGTTCCACTAGCGGCGCACTTGGGAGGGATATAGTTCCCAACAACCCCTATAATTTCATCAGAGTTTAGATATGAACCACTTGAAGATTCAGGCATCATGAAAAAAAGAACCTTTTCAATGACTGATAGCTTTTCCAGAGTTCAGGTATAAATTCAAAGATTAAACACAATGAAAGGAATTTTACCAACTCATTAAATGAACATATGATAAACTGATTACAAATTAGTGGACACAGGGATATATTATCCCATTTTGAACTGTATATTTGTGGTTGGTAGGAATCAAACCATTTAATGAAATTTGATATATTTAAACAAAACTATAAACGTTGGCAAAATTGAGAAATTAAATACATAAAAAGAACGTTCAGAGGTAATATAAATTTCACAGTAATAAATTTCCTATTTAAAACTGAGTTCATGAAAAAAAATATTTTTTTTTCTATATACAACTAGAGAACTATTCAAAACGAAGAAAGACATGAGAAACGGAAAAATATTATGTGAATTTGATTCATTATAGAAAACTGGGCCTCAAACACCTTACCGGGGTTTATTTCGCAACCTTTGGACCCCCCTGTATCTGCAGCGGTTCACTAGTTGATGGCAAAAAAATCTTCAAAAACTGAAATTTGTACTGAAATATGCAGCGACAAAAGTTCCCTCGGAATATTTATTTCTGGAAGGAAACAAATAGAAATTTATGACTTATCAATCAATTTTGTGAAAATTTATCGTAACCTCAATTAGTGACAGCTGAATGTATTTGAATTGTTTAATCAGATGATGACCTCCATTAACCTGATCCGTGAAAAACCTTTATGGGTATTACTTTATAGTGGAATTTAGTTATTCATTCCTGTCAAAAAAAAATATAAGAATAATTGATTTTTCCGATTGAATCGAGATGAAGGATTTTCAGAAGATATTTTTCAAACACAATGATATCCAATCTACTGACAGCAGATAAAATCAGTGGATGAATGTTATGAAGTTTTCTATCTATCTGTATACAAAATGTTTGAGGATATAGCAGCATAGATAGGAAAATGTCGTTTAGGAAGAGGAAGTACTGGAATACAATGATGAAAACAGATATGAAACTTGATATGGAATGATAATTTACGATTGATCCATTCATTTCTGGAAGGACATTTTTTGTTCAGTCATTATTTCCAAGTATTGACTGTTGACTATATTATTGACTATTCGAAGAAGCTCTCTTTCATCCAAAGAGCTTGAGATAGTTCGTTCTGGAACTCAAAACATTCTCACATTGCATATAGAGAGATGGAGAATATAGAGAAAATATGTTGGGGAAAAGTATATTTAAAATTTTCGTAAAACCAGCACAAAATTTTCGTCATTAGTACAAGTGTTTCAAATATTCTATTATTTGATCATGATTCGATGCAAAAAGTTATCAATGGTCATCGGAGTATATACATTTCTGAATCGTATTCTCTTTTATCAAAATAAATCACACAATTTCATGGCATATCAGTATGCGGACGGCCGATTAACTAGATGACGACCGTATAAATTACCTGAGACCTCTCTAACCATATTAGTCTCAGTGAAAGTTCAGTGATACTGATATACCATATATCGTGACAAATTCTGTTCATCTCGTAACGAAAGCAGAAGGAAGAGAAGAAACATTTCATAACATTCAATTCACAGCAAGTGAAGAAATATGTCTGTGTACTACAAATTCAGGTCAGTTGTGAAACATGAAAGGATTACATTCGATGGACAACATATTTCGGTGAAGGACTTGAAGAAAGCCATAATGCTACAGAAAAGGATTGGGGAAAACGGTGATGTTGACTTACAAGTAATGGATGCTCAAACTAAATTAGTTTACATGGATGAGAACTTCTTGATACCAAAAAATTCATCACTTCTAATTGCAAGAGTACCAGTAAGTCCTCAAAAAACGAAACAGTGGGAGAGTCGTGAAGGAGAGTTTATTGGACTTCCGAAAGTAGATGAGGATGGTCCTATTGAAAAATCTGCGAACTTGTTTCGAAGTATCAATCGAATGGACAGTGTACCTCCAAATTATAGATGCCACAAATGTCACCAAGGAGGCCATTGGATGAAAGATTGTTATTTCACTGATGGAAAGGGGGCCCAGAAGAGTACTGGTATATCAAGAAATTTCATGGTGAACGTTGAAGGTCCTCAATTACCCAGATCGAAGATGATTATGGTGGATTATGAGACACCTGAAAACTTCATCAAGAATAACAAGTCGTATTTCGAAAATTTGGTATATCATGTAGGGGACCGTAGTGAGAACATCGATTTTCATTCTGTTCGAGGGCTGACGTCATCACCACCTGACGCTGAGGCTAGCAATGACGAGTCTAAGAAATCTTCATTTTCTGAAGAAAGTGACTCCATTGATCCTTCTACATCAAAAAATTTGGATTCGATAATGAGTTCTCCTGGTGACATATCGGTAACACCAACGCTCGATGAACCTACAGCAATGTCTAACAGTGTCATCCAACTCTGTTTTGATTTTTCTAGATTGTCGCTGACAACTGTTCAGAAACCCCCACATGGTCGCTCACCTTCTTCCAGGAAAAATCCGTTTCCTCCAAATGGAGACCATCATGCACGTTCGGGAAGTTCTTTTGAAAATTCAAAACATTCACGCATGGGGGTAGGTGATCTTTCGAACCAGTTAGACCGCAACATGGGTAGAGGCATGCCTTCCAGGAAGAGAAAGATGCATTTTTGGTCTCCTCCACGTAAAGAACGTCGCAGGCGTTATTTATAAGGTATTTATAAGGATTATTGTAGTATTTTGTATAATGCTCTAATCATATGATTACAGGTCTCAATCACCCCCTCTCCAGGATCACCAGTTGATAATGGAATGTCCATTTCACATTTGAACTGAAACATGAGGCATATACGAGCTGTTCATGTTTGTTCACAATGTTCATTTTTTATATTGATGACGTAGGACTTCATCATCGTCAAAAAATTTCATATAAAGTTATTTCAATTACGAAGAGTTGAGTATTTTCAATAATAAGATGAAAATGGAGAGCATCACGCACGTTCGGGCAGTTCTTCAAAACATTCACACATGGGGGTAAGTGATCTTTCGAACTAGTTAGACCGCAACATGGGTAGGGGCATGCCTTCCAGGAAGAGAAAGATGCATTTTTGGTCTCCTCCACGTGAAGAGTGTCGCAGGCGCTCAAAATTCACCAAGAAAGGGGATGAATGTTCGAATGATCAGCGCTATAGCAGGGATCGGACCGTATCTTACAGGAAATTGGAGACATAGGAGTCGCAGGCGTGATGGCACATTTCAAATTGATAATTGAGTTTAAACCGAAGACAATGTATCAGGATTAAAGGTAGTTCTATCCAGGTATAGGGGATGATGATTTGTGATGAATATAGATATGGAAGTAAATAAGTAGTCAAACAGTTCCATGTAACTTGGTTGTGAATAAAAAATAATAGAAATATTTTGTTTGATTACCATATCATCTATTTGGTTGTTCTCAGGTAACTGGTATTCATAAGGATTATTGTATTATATTATATACAGATACGAGCTGTTCGTGTTTGTTCACAATGTCGAGTATTTTCAATAATAAGATGAAAAAAATAAATATTAATGTTTCGCTAAACGGCTTTTCAGAACACAATTATATTCAAATGAAAATTTATTATGAGATATTCAGTGCACAGTTCGCAAAACCGCAACCCGTGTTCTGCTATAAAATAGCTTTCAGTTCAGTGTCTAATGTATTCGGACTGTGTATTTGTTATTTGTTCGGTTTGTAAGGACCTTGGGATGCCTCTCTTGCATTCGACTCGTTCATCCATAAACATTATTGCCATATCTCTGAATACTAATAAAGTGCTGTGAGGAATGGTTCAGTTCGTTTGTTTCATTTACCCAAGATACATTATAGACATCAGGGATAGAATAGGAAGAAAATGCTGATAGTAGATTTAACTTTGACATGACTCATCATTCGATTTCGATTAGATACATTGTAACTGTGATTAAAGTCTAGATGAAATAAACGTTAGAAAACCAGTATCACTGTTTCACTACACGAACATACGGTTCTTCGAACTGGAATATTAGACGAAAATTCAACTAAAAATTGAAAATTACAAGTGAATTAAGTAATTATTACAAATACATTTGTCCAGTGGATAATTGACCAAACAAGTTCTGAGGTGGGGACAGTCGAGAACCGCAAGCTGGATGACTGAAATTTCACATCGAGGTACATGCCGGTTTTATCCCTTTTTCTGTCCTTTATTTATTATACCATTCAATACGAATCAAGTGAAGATTTGCATATTTGTGAATTTCAATTTGCATTATTTGTTGAAAAATAACGTTCACATAGGTTATTATTTGGAGAATAATTACCTATACGATTTAGGGTGTTACACCTAATAAATTTACATTATTTGATTTAAATTATACGAAAAAACAATCTGAGACAATGCCAATCAATAATAAATTAACACGAAAACGAGCTAGCAGTAATATAGCAATATGAGTTCTCGCCCATTTCTTATGGCAAAATCACGTGTAAATTTGAGCAGGTTCATTCTGGCGTTTTTTTGGGCCTCAGGCTCAGTTCACACGGAAGGGACAAAAGTCAGCGCCTCGTCTCTGCCAGACGTCCATTCTGTGTGAATGGGGCTTTAGACTTTCAGAGTCCACTTCTTCACTTTTGCCGTCATTCAGTCAACCAATCAGCTACCGCGCATACAGCGGAAAATAAATTCAAACCACCAGTAGATGAACAATTCGGTCCGAACGCAAAACTCCATGTATTTTCTTATGGAGCTAAACTTTTTGCAATTTTTCGTTCAAACAGGAGTGGGGAAAACTTGTGACGTCATCGACGCAGGATGGAACTTCGCCCCCCGACCCCTTAGTACTCCGCATCACCGCTCAGGCACCCTTGCGACTCCGCCTCACCCTTCGGCCTCCTTGTCACGTTCCAGTCACGTGATCCTAATTAAAAAAGTTCATAGTTATGAGAATCGAACCCGGTTCGTCCGCGTGGTAGGCGTTGCTCTTAGCCTCGACACCAATGTAAGATATTGGATATGATTGCGAATGATGGGTATTTATAGCGTTTGTTTTTAGGCTATCATTTTTTTTATAACTCGTCACTAGATGGCTAGTTAGTTATTTTATTGTATAAATTTGAGAATGTCCATATAGGACGAAACTGCAGTAACGTTAGTTATAAATAAAAGTGATAAAAAACATAGAAAGTATTTGTCCAATCCCTCCTATTCTTATAACTATCTTCTAATGTTCGATCCCTCCTATTCTCTTAACTATCTTCTGGTGATCACTCTATGAAATCAAACACTCTCATTTATTTCTCACGTCCACTCTCGCTTGCTATTCTATAACGAAAGAATCTTTAATCATCCCCAACAAAGGGAACTGAGTCAGCGTTATACAATCTCATAACGTTCATAGACGTGCATTTATTTCTGATATCCATTATTGGTATTCTTACAATATTTCAGTACACTACATCTCTCCTCTTTCTAGTAATTTGTAATAACGATGATAATAATGATTATGATAACACTAGTAGTTATAATACATACTAAAATATTCAAATATATTTTTCAAAACACAAAACTAATGAAGACCTAATATTATAAATATGTTAGAACATTACATCCAGTAGTTTGTAACAACAAATCAATAATGATAATTAATAGATAATATATAATTATTATAAACATAAGAAAAATTATTAATTTTGAAGGCTCCCATTCACTATGAACTAACTGAAAGAATGTATTTAACTCTCATGATCGTTTTCTTTACAAACCTTCCATTGTCCCTCGATTTTTTTCAAATAAACAATGTTTCTTCGCAATACATCGCCTGTTTCACTGTTCTGTACATGTATATCACCCCCTTTCTTCACCTCCTTGATAACTGTATGTGGAACAGGATTGAAATTAGCGGTCAATTTATTTTCTGTAATACTATTTTTCAACAAAACTTTATCTCCGTCTTCCAAGCGACAATCTTCTGCTTTTCTTTTTCTGTCTGCATATTCTTTTCCAACCTCTTTCATTTCCTTATCCCTATCTTTCACCTCAGCATCAAAAGTTTCATATTCTATATCTAATATAGTGGGGATTTTATCACGAAATTGTCTGCGAAAAAACAGTTCAGAGTGACTTTTCCCAGTTACGGAATGAGGCGTGCTGTTATACATTATCAGGTAGTCCAGTAGATCTCGCTGCCAGTCTCTTTCAAGAGACTGACTAATTTTCAGTTTCAGGATATCTCGATTTTGTCTTTCGACTTCTCCATTCTGCTGTGGCCAATATGGTATAGTGTGGTAAAGAGCTATTTTTCTTCACAGAAGGTTTTCATTTCTCTTGATTGTCTACCGTTATCTAGTGACATTGAACAGGGGTTCCCAAGCCTAGAGAAAATTTCCTGTAGCACCTTGATCGTATTTGCTGTTGTTATATTTTTCATGATTTTCATTTCTTCATAACGGCTATAGTAATCAACAATAACAAACAAGTAATCAGCGCTTGGTAAAGGACCCATGAAATCAATTGCCACATCCACCCAAGGTGCTACCGGAAGTTTTCGTCTTTTCATGGGATTTGGAGGGTTTGGAGCGGAAACTAATGTGCATCCTTTGCAAGAATTCACCAAATTCTCTGCATCTTTGTCTATTTTGGGCCGCATACTTCAGTACGTAACCGATTTTTCATAGCTACGATTACCGGATGTCTTTCATGAGCAGATTCCAAAATAGCTTGTCGCAAATCTCTAGGTATAACTATTTTATTCCCCCGTAAGAGAATTCCATCACAAATGGCGATTTCCGTTTCGAAAAGTTTGTAATTCTTCACCTCATCATCCCATACATTTTGGTATAACCCCATTTTCACTTTCAGGATATCCTTGTGCTTTTCTGAGGAAAGTTTGATTTTTTCCAGAGATACAGCCACAGGGCGGGAGTACTCCATCATTTTGTGAGCATGGTCGTCATTATTAAAATGATCATAAACTTCAGGTTTTTAATGCATAATCGCGATAGGGGATCTGCGGTATTTGATTTTCCAGGTCGGTAAATGACTTTGAAATTGAAAGCTTGCAACCGAAGTACCCATCGTTCGATTCTTGCACATGGTATCGATCTCGGTGCGAATATAACCTCCAAAGCTTTGTGATCTGTAACCAATTCGAAATGATTTTTTCCATACCGATAAATTTTGAAGTGTTCGACAGCCCATACAAGGGCAAGGGCTTCTTTCTCGGTCTGGCAATACCTCTTTTCACAGTCCGATAGACTTCTGTTTCCAAAACTTATTATGCGTGGCCCTTTTTCATCCAACTGGACAAGGACTGCTCCCAGACCTACTGGACTAGCATCCGCTATCACTTGGGTTCTCAAGTGCGGATTATAGTACCCAAATGATTGAATGTTCATGAGGGCAACCTTTAGATTTTGGAAAGCTTTCGCCTGGTGCTGTGTCCAATACTTCTTCACGTTTGCGTTTTTTTCAAGTTTCAACTTCAACAATTCTCTTAGTGGTTATGTGAGCATTGCAAGCTTTGCCAGCCATTTTCCTATATAGTTGATAAGTCCAAGAAAGCTTTGGACTTCTTCAATTGTGTTCTGTTCACGAAAAGACCTAACGACATCTGTGTAACTGGCAAGTGGTTTGATTCCCTCTGGCGACAATTCATGGCCCAGAGATTGAACACTTTTCATTTTGAAGGCGCATTTCTCCCTATTTAGCAGCACGTTATTTTCATTAAGAACTTTAATAGTTATTTGTAATCTTTTATCATGTTCCGCTTCATCAGAGCCAAACACGAGAATATCATCAATGAAATTTGTAGTTCCTTCACAAGAGATCAGTATTCGCTCCAGTGATTTCTGGAACATCTCTGGGGCGCAAGATATACCGAACATCAAACGCTTGTAGCGATATACTCCTTTACTAGTAATAAATGTAGTAATATGTCGGCTGTTCTCTGAAATTTCGAATCGGTGAAAAGCATTCTTGATGTCCAATCTTGAAAAGAGTTTGGCATTCCTGAATCTTGGCAGAAGTATATCCATAGTAGGAAGTGGATGATTCTCTCGTATTATGGCCCTATTGGCCATCCGCATGTCTATGCAAATACGAATATCACCGTTTTCCGTCAAGATTGAAACCATCGCTGAAACCCATCTGGATGGACTATGAACGGGCTCTTTATATCCAAGTCGACCAGTTCTTTTAGTTTGAATATCAACTTTTCTTCTAATGGAATAGGTACCCTTCTGTAGGGCTGGCAAACTGGCTTTACACTTTCGTCAATCGGGATATCAATAATAACATCTTTAAATTTCGGGAAATGACTGACACTATTGACCTCTATTCCTAGCCTGAGAGCACCCATTTCCATAGCTGTTATCTTACCTAGTAGATTTTTCGAACCATTTTTAATTACATAAAATATAGCATTTTTTCGTACCCCGCTAATTTCAATCTCTGCCTCAAAAGATCCCATAACGTCCAAGGGTTTATTACTCGCGTAAGCTAAAAATATTTTTTCCGGATTTTTCACCTGATTGAATACACGTACTTTATTTTGTTTAAGATAATTCCAAGTTTTATCATTGATAAGATTGCTTTTACAACCTGAATCAATCAATATGTCTACGGAGACACCTCCTAATTTCCTGAGATCTGAAGAGAAACATTTTTCGACAATTTGGTCAATAATGTTTTCTTCAATATTTATAAAGTTACATTTTCGAGCGTGCATGCTGAGTTTGATGATAAATTTATCAAATTTTTCACCTTGTTCTTGTTTGATTTGCCTAAATATATGCCTTTCAAATATTTTACTTTGTTTAGGACTGAAATAATCATTCAATTTATTTAATGCTATTGTGAATACATCTGACCCTTGCTCATCCATGGAATCTAAATTTGCTCCTGGAAGGTTGTAATATATATCTTGCAGCCCAAGGCCACCTGCATGCAAAAGAGAAGCTCTCCTTTTACGGGGGTCTTCAATATTTGTTGCTTACATGAATATCATGAAAGCTCTTTTCCATTTTTCCATCTTAGTCCCACCGAACTGGGATCACCCTCACAATCGAAACTTTCCAAAGGAGGCGTGTTTGACATTGTTACTTTTTTCCTGCAAAATTTATTTTGTCAGGTTTTTATATTACTAGGTATTTTTCTGATAATTGTCTAAGGATTTGCACCTCTTAGACTCATAATTTTTTTTCTCTCGACTCAAATGGTCGATTATATTAACGTCGTCTTTTGTCACCAGTGGCCTCGACAAATTCGACGGGGTTTCCATTTAACGTGGACTCCGAACCACTTTTCATTCAGTATTTCTGTACTTTCTGTTAAGACGATAAATTCGTTACTGTACTTTATATTTATATTTGTTTGTATGATTATAATTATTCTTTTTCATGAATAAAGTCATTATTATATTATTATTATTCAAGTTTGAGTAAGAAATTGATGAAGAATACCACCGTTAATACGGTATAATATGAACAATTCAACTTGAAAATTGAATTAATAAAATAATAAGTGAATAAATAAATGGATAAGTGAAGTTTCGTCCATTATGACAGTGAAATTAATGAAAAAATACTCGAAGCACTGGAAATATTTCGATTTACAAAAATACTGAATGAGTTTTTCTTAAATAATGACGAATTGTCTTTAACGTATTCTCCCACCATGGGATTTTTCAACTTTCAGTGCTGGACTCCCAACCATATTCCTTTTTAAGCCTCTGGTTTTTACCTAGTTCGTAATATCACCCTTACTTCGACAACGGTCATAAAATTATTCATGTACTTACTTGTGATTATGTTCCTTTATCCTCGTCGCCAATGTTCAATCCCTCCTATTCTCTTAACTATCTTCTAATGTTCGATCCCTCCTATTCTCTTAACTATCTTCTGGTGATCACTCTATGAAATCAAACACACCCATTTATTTCTCACGTCCACTCTCGCTTGCTATTCTATAACGAATGAATCTTGAATCATCCCCAACAAAGGGAACTGAGTCAGCGTTATACAATCTCATAACGTTCATAGACGTGCATTTATTTCTGATTTTCATTATTGGTATTCTTACAATATTTCAGTACACTACAGTATTGTTTACCGTAGGAAACACACTGACAATCGTTGAAAATATTCAAAAAATGGTTTATGGGTACGAGCATGTTGAATGTTACCTGCGTTGTATTGATGACGCCTGTATTGTTAGGAAAAGTTTAACCGGAGGTGGCCAAGTGTTTGATATCTTTGTCGGTGTAAGTGAGAAAGCCTCTAACAGTACTAACAATTCCAAGTTCACGAACTGCTTTCAATTCCTTACCACTCTGCTCATAACTAGCAGATCGAAACATGAAAGCGCCAGCATTTTTTACGAATGACACCGTACCGTCCTCTTTGGTCTTCTCAACTTTTCCGCTAATGAATAGCGGACTATCGTACAAAGCATCGTAGGTATCAGATTGATTGACGTTGATTTCAATAAAATCCTTGTTGCGAAAAGACTTGACATAAGGGTAGTAGGTACGCCACTCTACCTTTTGTATGGACTCATCGTTTTGCGGTTTTCAGAAAATGTTGAACACTTGATTGGACAACATGATAACCAAGAGATTCCAGAAACAATTTATTTTCCGTTGTCAATAGTTGTCGAATAGTGAAGGTCTTGGTGAAGACTGACTTGGGTTATGGAGGTGAATTATTTTTATAGAAAGTCAGCACCATACTTCCTCTTCAATTCCAAACGAATTATTATTTCTTCGTTCAGGGGGGATGCATATAATGCTACCCTCCTGATACGTCCGTCCAGTATCTTCTCAAGTCCTTTCAACCGGAAAGATGTAAGGCTGATTGATCGTACCGATTTAGGGTGTGGGTAGGGTTGCCAACACTCAAAAGGACCAACCCAGGAGAATTGTATGTTTGAGAATTTTTTTGGGGGGGGGGGGATCAATTACATGATTTTTGAATTTATATTAATTTTGTTCTCGAGCAGCATTCTAATATTTGTCAGTTTTCCAACACAAAATCATAAAAGTTTCTACAAGAAAAATCGAAATTTGTGGGTACTTGTTACTCTGCTTTTACTGAAGATTATTCGGTTTCTTTCCTTACTCCATACTTGCCCCATCATGCTGAATATGCGCTCGCATGAAGCAGTGGAGACAGGGATGGAAAGAACAAACGTGACAATTTTTTTCAATTCAGGACAGGGATTTCTGTGTTTCGATTTCGCAAAGAAGTCAACCCAGCGTAAATCCAATCGATTTTCTTTAACGAGATGTGGTTGCATCTCACGCAAAAGTCTAACCTCATCGTACAATTTGCCAGTATCTAAGTCAATATTTAATAATTTCTGGAGTCTAGTAATGTCGGCCCATGTGATTGGTTCATATTAAATATTGCCTTCACATGATTTTGTACAAGTAAACGCTTATTTTCGAATCTTTCAAGAGCTATTTCAATATTCGCATACAAATCAGGGATCAATGTGTTTACAAACCATTTCTCGAAAAGTAGCTTCCATGTTCTTATGATAGTTCACATTGCAGTCCTCAAGTTTTCTTCCACATAATTTCAAAGAACTCGGAACCCATCCTTCACTTCCTATGCAATGCACAAGGATTAGTCGTGATCCTTTGTTTGCAGGCATGTGAGGCGTACACATTCTCGAACCATCAGTCCATTTTTTCGTAACTATGTCGTGAGTGTCATACAAAGTTTCGTCCTAATAAAAAGTTTGCCGTCCATATTCAGTTATTTCTTCTAAATATTTCTTACGGAATTCCACTATTCTTCTGCTTTCCATTACTGTTTGTCACATCAGCTCACGTTATGGCCGGAATTATTCAATTTCTTCCCCATGATTTCAGTTATAGAATCTTATTGCGTTTGTATTGTTTTTTTCGATGATTTTATTAGATGAACATCCAACGATTTTGATAACTCCGTATCACATCACGTTTGGCGTTCATAAGGTTTGCTTTAGACTATTTTACGTCCTCTATTGGAACACTACACTACACTGGAAAAAGTTCTGCGTTGTTATCACACTCCTTATTACTATCAGTACTTGTCCAAGGACGTCACATTTTTAACGGATAACAAAAATTTTAAGTAATTATAACTACACCAATATCGAATTTCAACACTCAAATCGCAATCAGTTCCTAAACTAAACACGACGGCGATAACCAAAGGCCGCCTTCCGGTTTCTATTCGTCACCGTAACATGACCTCAAACTCAATTTCATGTCTCTTCAGCCAGTCATGAAACTCAGTTAGTAAAAATTGTCCAATACGAACCGCCAAGTCTACAGTCCACGTGGACTAGTTTGCTGCCGGTTCATTTCTGTTTTGGTTTTTTTGGCCTTCGAAAATGCCGACAACTTTAAGAGTGCATAATATTGTTTATTCGACTATAATACATTGGCTAATTTATATAAGAAATGCTTTAGCACCTACCATTGCTGCATTGTTTTCGAATATTTCTCTGTCATTATACTCGATATCCATATTCTCCCCTTCTTTCAACTTACATTCAGTGTCATTATGAACTTGATCATATTGATTTTAAACTTGATCTAATCTGCAAATTCGTTGGTCGATTTTGATTTTTGACAATAGTAATGCATTTTTCGAAAAGGATTAGTTTTTGTTTGATAGATTCACGTTAATTTTTCAATACTTTGTTAGACATATTTGCAATGTAGTATTCAATTTGTGAATTGATAATTGATTTGCCTTTATTGGACCTAATTTCAAATCGAAACTATATTTGGAATGTTTGAAAAAATAAATGTAGATTCGAAGGAACTCACCTTGTTGGCGATTTCTCGGAATTTCTTTGCTGCTATGCTAGACAATGATAACCAGCTTGCTCACGCGCTTGTTTGATTTGAGTTCACCGAATGTTTTTCTTGCTTAATTCGGTAGCTAGATGGACCATTTAATGACTTGAAAAACTTGAGTGGGCCGTAATTTTCCTAATCTTGCTATTTGACTTGAAATTAAACACTACTTGAAAGTATACTTTGAAAGTATAAGAAAAGGAAGTTGAGGCCATTTTTGTGACTTTCTTTGACTGTCTTCGATATATTTCTATGTGAACTAAAAAACTTAGTTTCTTCGAAACGCTTAAGGAAACAAATAAAAATCACAAACAAGTCATCGAGTTCCACTAGCGGCGTACTTGGGAGGGATATAGTTCCCAACAACCCCTATAATTCCACCAGAGTTTAGATATGAAACACTTGAAGATTCAGGCATTATGAAAGAAAGTACCTTTTCAATGACTGATAGCTTTTCCAGAGTTCAGTTATAAATTCAAAGATTAAACACAATGAAAGGAATTTTACCAACTCATTAAATGAACATATGATACACTGATTACAAATTAGTGGACACAGGGATATATTAGCCCATTTTGAACTGTATATTTGTGGTTGGTAGGAATCAAACCATTTAATGAAATTTGATATATTTAAACAAAACTATAAACGTTGGCAAAATTGAGAAATTAAATACTTAAAAAGAACGTTCGGAGGTAATATAAAATTCACAATAATAAATTTCCTATATAAAACTGAGTTCTATGAAAAAAAAAATATTTTTTTTTTCTATATACAACTAGAGAACTATTTAAAACGAAGAAAGATATGAGAAACGGAAAAATATTATGTGAATTTGATTAATTATAGAAAACTGGGCCTCAAACACCTTACCGGGGTTTATTTCGCAACCTTTGGACCCCCCTGTATCTGCAGCGGTTCACTAGTTGATGGCAAAAAATCTTCAAAAACTGAAATTTGTACTGAAATATGCAGCGACAAAAGTTCCTTCGGAATATTCATTTCTGAACGAGATATGACTCATCAATCAATTTTGTGAAAATTTATCGTAACCTCAATTAGTGACAGCTGAATGTATTTGAATTGTTTAATCAGATGATGACCTCCATTAACCTGATCCGTGAAAAACCTTTATGGGTAGTTCCACTATATTACTTTATAGTGGAATTTAGTTATTCATTCCTGTCAAAAAAAATATAAGAATAATTGATTTTTTCGATCGAATCGAGATGAAGGATTTTCAGAAGATATTTTTCAAACACAATGATATCCAATCTACTGACAGCAAATAAAATCAGTGGATGAATGTTATGAAGTTTTCTATCCATCTGTATACAAAATGTTTGAGGATATAGCAGCATAGATAGGAAAATGTCGTTTAGGAAGAGGAAGTAATGGAATACAATGATGAGAACAGATATGAAACTTGATATGGAATGATAATTTACGATTGGTCCATTCATTTCTGGAAAGACATTTTTTGTTCAGTCATTATTTCCAAGTATTGACTATTGACTATTCGAAGAAGCTCTCTTTCATCCAAAGAGCTTGAGACAGTTCGTTCTGGAACTCAAAACATTCTCACATTGCATATAGAGAGATGGAGAATATAGAGAAAATATGTTGGGGAAAAGTATATTTAAAATTTTCGTAAAACCAGCACAAAATTTTCGTCATTAGTACAAGTGTTTCAAATATTCTATTATTTGATCATGATTCGATGCAAAAAGTTATCAATGGTCATCGGAGTATATACATTTCTGGATCGTATTCTCTTTTATCAAAATAAATCACACAATTTCATGGCATATCAGTATGCGGACGGCCGATTAACTAGATGACGAACGTATAAATACCTGAGACCTCTCTAAAAATATTAGTCTCAGTGAAAGTTCAGTGATAGTGATATACCATATATCGTGACAAATTCTGTTCATCTCGTAACAAATCAGAAGGAAGAGAAGAAACATTTCATTTCATTCAATTCACAGCAAGTAAAGAATCATGTCTGTGTACTTCAAATTCAGGTCAGTTGTGAAACATGAAAGGATTACATTCGATGGACAACATATTTCGGTGAAGGACTTAAAGAAAGCCATTATGCTACAGAAAAGGATTGGGGAAAACGGTGATGTTGACTTACAAGTAATGGATGCTCAAACTAAATTAGTTTACATGGATGAGAACTTCTTGATACCAAAAAATTCATCACTTCTAATTGCAAGAGTACCAGTAAGTCCTCAAAAAACGAAACAGTGGGAGAGTCGTGAAGGAGAGTTTATTGGACTTCCGAAAGTAGATGAGGATGGTCCTATTGAAAAATCTGCGAATTTGTTTCGAGGTTTCAATCGAATGGACAGTGTACCTCCAAATTATAGATGCCACAAATGTCACCAAGGAGGCCATTGGATGAAAGATTGTTATTTCACTGAAGGAATGGGGGCCCAGAAGAGTACTGGTATATCAAGAAGTTTCATGGTGAACGTTGAAGGTCCTCAATTACCCGGAGCGAAGATGATTATGGTGGATTGTGAGGCATCTGAAAACTTGATCAAGTCGTATTTCGAAAATTTGGTGTATCATGTAGGGGACCGTAGTGAGAACATCGATTTGCATTCTGTTCGAGGGCTGACGTCATCACCACCTGACGCTGAGGCTAGCAATGACGAGTCTAAGAAATCTTCATTTTCTGAAGAAAGTGACTCCATTGATCCTTCTACATCAAAAATTTTCGGTTCAATAATGAGTTCTCCTGGTGACATATCGGTAACACCAACGCTCGATGGACCTACAGCAATGTCTAACAGTGTCATCCAACTTTGTTTTGATTTTTCTAGATTGTCGCTGACAACTGTTCAGAATCCCCCACATGGTCGCTCACCTTCTTCCAGGAGAATTCCGTTTCCTCCAAATGGAGAGCATCATGCACGTTCGGGCAGTTCTTTTGAAAATTCAAAGCATTCACGCATGGGTGATCTTTCGAACCAGTTAGACCGCAACATGGGTAGGGGCATGCCTTCCAGGAAGAGAAAGATGCATTTTTGGTCTCCTCCACGTAAAGAACGTCGCAGGCGTTATGCCGATTCTCCTCAAAATTCACCAAGAAAGGAGATGAATGTTCGAATGATCAGCGCTATAGCAGGGAACGGATCGTATCCTACAGAAAATTAGAGACATAGGAGTCGCAGGCGTGATGGCACATTTCAAATTGATAATGGAGTTTAAACCGAAGACATTGTATTAGGAATAAAGGTATGTCTTCCAGGTATAGGGGATGATTTGTGATGAATATAGATATGGAAGTAAATAACTAATCGAACAGTTTTGTGTAACTTGATTGTGAATAAAAAATAATAGAAATATTGTGTTTGATTACCATATCATCTAGTTGGTTGTTCTTAGGTAACTGGTATTTTGTATAATGCTCTGATCATATGATTGATTACAGGTCTCAATCACCCACTCTCCAGGATCACCGGTTGATAATGGAGTGTCAATTCCACATTTGAACTGAAACATGAAGCAGATACGAGCTGTTCATGATTGTTCACAATGTTCTTTTTTTTTATTGATGACGTAGGATAAGATGAATAGAATAAATATTAATGTTCCGCTTAACGGATTTTCAAAAAAAAATTATATTCAAATGAAAATTTATTATGAGATATTCACTGCACAGTTCGCAAAACCGCAACACGTGTTCTGCTATGAGATAGCTTTCAGTTCAGTGCCTAATGTATTTTAACAATTTGAATAATAAACATTCTATATACGTCTTGACCAATAATTTAACAAGAGTTTAGGTGTGAACTACTCAATGATTTAAGCATTGTTGAATAGACTGCCTATTCGATCTCTGATAATTTTTCCAGAGTTCAGGTATAAATTGAAAGATTAATCACTATAGAAAGAATTTCAACAACCCCTTGATTAAACATTCATATTAATCGATAAAGTGATTTATTTCCCCATTTTGGACTGTGTATTTGTTGTTTGTTTGGTTTGTACGGACCTTGGGATGCCTCTCTTGCATTCGACTCGTTCAACCACAAACATTATTGCCATATTTCTGAATAGTAATAAAGACGGTGAGGAATGGTTCAGTTAGTTTGCTTCATTTACCCGAGCTACATTATAGACATCAGGAATGGAATAGAAAGAAAATACTGATAGTAGATTTAACTTTGACATGACGCATCATTCGATTTTGATTAGATACATTGTAACTTTGATTAAAGTCTAGATGAAATATACATTAGAAAACCAGTATCACTGTTTCACTACACGAACATACCGGTCCTTCGAACTAGAATATTAGACGAAAATTCAACTTGAAATTGAAAATTACAAGTGAATTGAGTAATTACAACAAAGACATTTGTCCAGTGGATAATCGACCAAACAAGTTCTGAGGTGGGGACAGTCGAGAACCACAAGCTGGATGACTGAACTTTCACATCGAGGTTCATGCTGGTTTTATCCCTTTTTCTGTCCTTTATTTATTATACCATTGAATACGAATCAAGTGAATATTTGTGAATTTCAATTTGCATTATATGTTGAAAAATAACGTTCACATACTTTTTTTTTGGAGAATAATTACCTATACGATTTAGGGTGTTACACCTAATAAATTAACATTATTTGATTCAAATTATACGAAAAAACAATCTGAGACAATGCCAATCAATAATAAATCAACACGAAGCACGTGTAAATTAGAGCAGGTCCATTCTGGCGTTTTTCTGGACCTCAGGCTCAATTCACACAGAAGGGACAAAGGTCAGCGCCTCGTCTCTGCCAGACGTCCATTCTGTGTGAATGGGGCTTTAGACTTTCAGACCCCATTTCTTCACTTTTGCCGCTACCGCGCATACAGCGGAAAATAAATTCAAACCACCAGTAGATGATCAGTTTGGTCCGAGGCAAAATGCCATGTATTTTTTATAAAGCTAAACTTTTTGCAATTGTTCATGTGGGAGTGGGGAAAACTTGTGACGTCATCGACGCAGGATGGAACTCGGCCCCTTAGTATCCCGCATCACCGCTCAGGCCCCCTTGCGACTCCCTTCGGCCTCCTTGTCACGTCTCAGTCACGTGATCCTAATTAAAAAAGTTCATAGTTATGAGAATCGAACCCGGTTCGTCCGCGTGGTAGGCGTTGTCCTTAGCCTCGACACCAATGTAAGATATTGGATATGATTGCGAATGATGGGTATTTGTAGCGTTGGTTTTGTCGGGACCGAAATTGACTCATTCATTATACCTGACCACATTTTTATTTCCGTGGAATGTTAGGGAAATTTTAATCGTAATTTTCTTGTAGAAGATAGGAAAATATACTTAGATCTGTGAAAAAATTAATCATATATATATAAAAATGGATGTTTGTTGGTTGGTTGGTAAGTGATAAACTTCTACATCGCTCATCCAATCGTGAGGAAACTTGACATGTACAAGTAATTTTTATAAAGAAGGTGTTTAGGCTATCAACCCATAATGGGCAATTTACCAAGTTCTAGATTGGATCCTGCTCTTTCATTCAGTGAAGTAGGCGTGGATTGCGCAGGACCTGTTTTGGTTAATAGATAAATATCAACATCCTAGATTTGTATGCTTTTAAAACCGTACTGAACATATTGATTTAGTTTCCGCGCCGTCAATCAGGAGCTTTCATTCAAGCGCGTAGACGTTTTGTTTCGTGTCGTGGAAAACCATCCAATATTTTTTTCGACAACGGAACGAATTTCGTAGGTACAAACAATGAAATACAACTTTTAGATAGATTTTCGATAAAAAATTCACTGAACATTTCAGAACTAGCTACAAGAATGCATATTAATTCGCATTTTATCCCTGCCAATTCCCCTCATTCTGGGAAGCGGGAGTATAAAGCATCAGGCATCATCTCAAAAGAATTTTGTTCAATATAGTTCTAACTTAGGTTAGGTTAGGTCTAAAGTGAGTGGATCTATTCGACCCTCCACCGCAACCCGCAAGGGTTTATTGTGGATCACACCTATTCACACTCGGACAAATAAAACCAGCTTTTTAACGAAGCCGATTAGTTTGTATGGTGAGTGGTCTGTCAGGTCATATGGTAAGAGTAGGGATCTGCCGAACTTTAAGCGTTCCCAGCGGGGCAAGCACATTGTAGATGCTCTGCAGTTTCATCATTTTCCAAACAGAGGTGACACGCACTGTTTTCCGACAGTCCAAGTCTCTGCATATGATGATTATAATGACACTGACCTGTAAGAAAACATGTTAGACATCGTAGTTCATAACTACTGTAGTCCAACAACTGTTTAGTACCTAGCTTCGAAGGGTGGATAAACGCCTTGGAGTGAGCCAATCCTGGAAGATTATGCCAGATGTCCATAAATCTTCTTGCCATCCAGGTGTTCAATGTTTGTTTGGCAAAACCCAAAGCGATGCCAATGACAGGTTCTGTTCCGATAAGGCGGCTTGCATCACCCTCCTTTGCAAGAGAGTCAGCAGCATTACCTTCCAGGCCAGTATGGCCAGAAATCCAGACCAGAGACAATCTGTTGAGTCTTCCTATCGAGAAGAGTAGTTTTTGGCAGTTTGCTACCAATTTAGACGTTGCTCAGTAGGAGCCAAGAGCTTCCAACGCCGCTTGACTGTCCGAGAATATGTTTATTGACTTGTGTGTGAGGTTGGATGTATCCCATCTCTCCGCACACAATTCGATAGCGTAAATTTCGGTTTGAAATACAGTCGCATAAGTTCCTAGCCAGGTAGATATCTCTGTCCTGGGTCCAGTCATCTCTACTTGGGAATAGTACTTCATAAGGCAGTTGGAGGCATAAAGTCAATTGGCAATTGGCAAGTGCAATTGGCTATATGCACAAGTCTGTATGCAGTTCATATACCTCTCTCTCCAGGAAAATGTGAAGAGGAGGTAGATATAGAAGGATCTCCATGGCCGCTGACGGTGTGGTACAGATGCCAGACAAGCCTGTCTCTGTAAGCCAGAGAGTTTCGCTTGGACCGTTTTCTGTAAAGCCTTCAGCCACCAAGCAACTTCACTATAAGTGATCATTGGTCTGACAATCATCACATAAATCCAATGGATTTATTTGGGACCTGAACCCCAAGTTTTACCACGAATCCTTCGACATGTCCATAGAGATAGTCTGGCTTTGTGTAAAACTTTCTCCAAGTGGGCATTCCAGGTGAGTCCTTCATCAAGAAAAATGCCAAAATGTTTCACCTCCGTTCAATATGGAATTCCTCAATACCTCACCATTGAGGAAAATTGGCGTTAAATCGTCCAATTTTCTCCTCTTGGTGAAGGGGATTAACACAGTTTTGCTGGGGTTAACAGACATCTGCTCCCTCAAGCACCAACTGTGAACAACGTCCAACGTGCTTTGGAGGATATTACAAGCTACTCTTTCCGACGTGGACCTTGCCAGGACGACAAGGTCATCTGCATAAGCTTGCAGATCAACTTTTCTTCTGTCAAGGACATCAACCAGATTATCCATCAGGAGCGACCACAGAAGGGAAGATAGTACCCCTGCCTTGAGGGCAGCCCCTGTTGACCCTGAACCTGATGGCCCCGCCTTGAAGAGTTCAGTTCTGTTTACTAGCATGGCATAGATCTAGCCAGTTATGGTCGATTCTATACCATTCCTAGCCAGAGACAATCTTATAGATTTAGGTAGTGCATTGTCAAATGCTCCTTCAATATCAAGAAATACAGCAATCGCAATCTCCTTGTTGTCCAGAGATTAGGAGATTTTCTCAACGAGGTTGTTCAATACTAAATCTATCGATTTGCCGGTTTGATAAGCATACTGGTGGTTATTCAGGGGTATGCATATAATGCTACCCTCCTGATACGTCCGTTCAGTATCCTCTCAAGTCCTTTCAGCAGGAAGGATGTAAGGCTGATTGTTCGTACCGATTTAGGGTGTAGGTAGGGTTGCCAACACTCGAAAGGACCAACCCGAGAGAATTGTATGTTTAAGAAATTTTTCGGGGGGGGGGTCAATTAAATGATTTTTGAATTTATATTTATTTTGTTCTCGAACAGCATCTAATATTTGTCGGTTTTTCAACAAAAAATTATGAAAGTTTTTACAAGAAAAATCGAAGTTTGTGGGTACTTGTTACTCTGTTTTTACTAAAGAAATATTTATTCGGTTTCTTTCCTTACTCCATACTTGCTCCATCATGCTGAATATGCGCTCGCATGAAGCAGTAGAGACAAGAATGGAAAGAATAAACGTGACCATTTTTTTCAATTCAGAGCAGGGATTTCTGTGTTTCGATTCCGCAAAGAAGTCAACCCAGCGTAAATCCAATCGATTTTCTTTAACGAGATGTGGTTGCATCTCACGCCAAAGTCCAACCTCATCGTACAATTTGTCACTGTCTATGTCAATATTTAATAATTTCTGGAGTCTAGTAATGTCGGTCCATGTGATTGGTTCATATTAAATATTGCCTTTACATGATTTTGTACAAGTAAACGCTTATTTTCGAATATTTCAAGAGCTATTTCACTATTCACACACAAATCAGGGATCAGTGTGTTTACAAACCATTCCTCGAAAATATTAGCTGCCATGTTCTTATGATAGTTCACATTGCAGTCCTCAAGTTTTCTTCCACATAATTTCAAAGAACTCGGAACCCATCCTTCACTTCCTCTGTAATGCACAATGATTAGTCGCGATCCTTTGTTTTCAGGCATGTTAGGCGTACACATTTTCGAACCATCAGTCCATCTTTTCGTTTGGCGTGGCGTTCATAAAGTTTGCTTTAGACTATTTTACGTCCTCTATTGGAACACTACACTGGAAAAAGTCTGCGTTATCACAGTCGTTATTACTATCAGTACTTGTCCATTTTCAAAGGATAACAAAAATTTATGTAATTATAACTGCGAATTTCAACACTCAAATCGCAATCAGTTCCTTAACAAAACACGACGGCGATAACCAAAGGCAGCCTTCCTCGGTTTCTATTCGTCACCGAAACATGACCTCAAACTCAATTTTATGTCTCTTCAGCCAGTCATAAAACTCGGTTAGAAAAAATTGTCCAATACGAACCGCCAAGTCTACAGTCCACGTGGACTAGTTTGCTGCCGGTTCATTTCTATGTTTTGGTTTTTTTGGCCTTCGAGAATGCCGACAACTTTAAGAGTGCACCATATCGTTTATTTCGACTATAATATATTGGCTAATTAACATAAGAAATGCTTTAGCACCTACCATTGCTGCATTGTTTTCGAATATTTCTCTGTCATTATACTCGATATCCATATTCTCCCCTTCTTTCAACTTACATTCAGTGTCATTATGAACTTGATCTTATTTATTTTAAACTTGATCTAATCTGCAAATTCGTTGGTCGATTTCAATTTTTGACACTAGTAATGCATTTTTCGAAAAGGATTCGTTTTTGTTTGATAGATTCACGTTAATTTTTCAATACTTTGTTAGACATATTTGCAATGTAGTATTCAATTTGTGAATTGATAATTGATTTGCCTTTATTGGACCTAATTTCAAATCGAAACTATATTTGGAATGTTTGAAAAAATAAATGTAGATTCGAAGGAACTCACCTTGTTGGCGATTTCTCGGAATTTCTTTGCTGCTATGCTAGACAATGATAACCAGCTTGCTCAAGCACTTGTTTGATTTGAGTTCACCGAATGTTTTTCTTGCTTAATTCGGTAGCTAGATGGACCATTTAATGACTTGAAAAACTTGAGTGGACCGTAACTTTCCTAATCTTGCTATTTGAATTGAAATTAAACACTACCTAGTTGAGGCCATTTTTGTGACTCTCTTCGACTGACTTCAATATTTTTCTATGTGAACTAAAATAATGATTTTCTTCGAAACGCTTAAGGAGACAAAAAAAGATCACAAACAAGTCATCGAGTTCCACTAGCGGCGCACTTGGGAGGGATATAGTTCCCAACAACCCCTATAATTTCACCACTTGAAGATTCAGGCATTATGAAAAAAAGTTCCTTTTCAATGACTGATAACTTTTCCATAGTTCAGCTATAAATTCAAAGATTAAACACAATGATGAAAACAGTAATGAAACTTGATATGGAATGATAATTTACGATTGGTCCATTCATTTCTGGAAGAACATTTTTTGTTCAGTCATTATTTCCAAGTATTGACTATTGATTATTCGAAGAAGCTCTCTTTCATCCAAAGAGCTTGAGACAGTTCGTTCTGGAACTCAAAACATTCTCACATTGCATATAGAGAGCACAATATTTTCGTCATTAGTACAAGTGTTTCAAATATTCTATTATTTGATCATGATTCGATGCAAAAAGTTATCAATGGTCATCGGAGTATATACATTTCTGGATCGTATTCTCTTTTATCAAAATAAATCACACACTTTCATGGCATATCAGTATGCGGACGGCCGATTAACTAGATGACGACCGTATAAATTAGCTGAAACCTCTCTAACCATATTAGTCTCAGTGAAAGTTCAGTGATAGTGATATACCATATATCGTGACAAATTCTGTTCATCTCGTAACGAAAGCAGAAGGAAGAGAAGAAACATTTCATTTCATTCAATTCACAGCAAGTGAAGAAACATGTCTGTGTACTACAAATTCAGGTCAGTTGTGAAACATGAAAGGATTACATTCGATGGACAACATATTTCGGGAAAGGACTTGAAGATAGCCATTATGCTACAAAAAAGGATTGGGGAAAACGGTAATGTTGACTTACAAGTAATGGATGCTCAAACTAAATTAGTTTACATGGATGAGAACTTCTTGATACCAAAAAATTCATCACTTCTAATTGCAAGAGTACCAGTAAGTCCTCAAAAAACGAAACAGTGGGAGAGTCGTGAAGGAGAGTTTATTGGACTTCCGAAAGTAGATGAAGATGGTCCTATTGAAAAATCTGCGAACTTGTTTCGAGGTTTCAATCGAATGGACAGTGCACCTCCAAATTATAGATGCCACAAATGTCACCAAGGAGGCCATTGGATGAAAGATTGTTATTTCACTGATGGAAAGGGGGCCCAAAGAGTACTGGTATATCAAGAAGTTTCATGGTGAACGTTGAAGGTCCTCAATTACCCAGAGCGAAGATGATTATGGTGGATTATGAGGCACCTGAAAACTTGATCAAGGATAACAAGTCGTATTACGAAAATTTGGTGTATCATGTAGGGGACCGTAGTGAGAACATCGATTTTCATTCTGTTCGAGGGCTGACGTCATCACCACCTGACGCTGAGGCTAGCAATGAGGAGTCTGCGAAATCTGAAGAAAGTGACTCCATTGATCCTTCTACATCAAAAAATTTGGATTCAATAATGAGTCCTCCTGGTGACATATCGGTAACACCAACGCTCGATGAACCTACAGCAATGTCTAACAGTGTCATCCAACTTTGTTTTGATTTTTCTAGATTGTCGCTGACAATTGTTCAGAATCCCTCACATGGTCGATCACCTTCTTCCAGGAGAAATCCGTTTCCTCAAAATAGAGAGCATCATGCACGTTCGGGCAGTTCTTCAAAACATTCACACATGGGGGTAAGTGATCTTTCGAACCAGTTAGACCGCAACATGGGTAGGGGCATGCCTTCCAGGAAGAGAAAGATGGATTTTTGGTCTCCTCCACGTAAAGACCGTCGCAGGCGTTATGACGATTCTCCTCAAAATTCACCAAGAAAGGGGATGAATGATCAGCGCTAGCAGCAGCGCTAGCAGCAGCGCTAGCAGGGATCGGACCGTATCTTACAGGAAATTGGAGACATAGGAGTCGCAGGCGTGATGGCACATTTCAAATTGATAAAGGAGTTTAAACCGAAGACAATGTTTCAGGATTAAAGGTAGATCTTCTAGATATAGGGGATGATGCCTAAAGTTTAGCTCGATATATTACATACCTAGACCAGGCAGAAAAGTTCAACTTAATTCCCTTTCCAAATGCCGCTAAGGTTCCAGAAAAACTTATTTGCAGTTCCAATACACGAAATCAACTAGAACGAGTCCACTTGCAGATGGATCCAACGTTCCCGAACTTTTTACCACAATACTTTTTCAAATAAAGAAATGTGTAAGAAAATCGAGTTCTAATTATACCGAGAAAGCTACTGACAGCGCCATCTCCGCGCGAATAGGCCAAGCCAAACTATGTTGATAATTCTGTCAATACAGATCCCTAATCCCTAGCATTTACACCGGAATGAAATGAAAAATAGGTTTACGTCGATAACGAAAAGATGTAAACAAACATGATAGAGTGAGTATAAATGACAAACGAGGACAAACGAAAACATATTACATTATGAAATCACGAGCGGTATGGAAGTTACGCTACACAGTCGAGAATCGCAAGCTGGATGACTGAACTTTCACATCGAGGTACATGCCGGTTTTATCCCTTTTTCTGTCCTTCATTTATTATACCATTCAATACGAATCAAGTGAAGATTTGCATATTTGTGAATTTCAATGTGCATTATATGTTGAAAAATAACGTTCACATACGTTATTATTTGGAGAATAATTACCTATACGATTTAGGGTGTTACACCTAATAAAATAACATTATTTGATTTAAATTATACGAAAAAACAATCTGAGACAATGCCAATCAATAATAAATTAACACGAAAACGAGCTAGCAGTAATATAGCTATATGAGTTCTCGCCCATTTCTTATGGGAAAAGCACGTGTAAATTTGAGCAGGTCCATTCTGGCGTTTTTTGGACCTCAGGCTCAGTTCACACGGAAGGGACAAAGGTCAGCGCCTCGTCTCTGCCAGACGTCCATTCTGTGTGAATGGGGCTTTAGACTTTCAGAGTCCACTTCTTCACTTTACCTGTCATTCAGTCAACCAATCAGCTACCGCGCAAACATCGGAAAATAAATTCAAACCACCAGTAGATGAACAGTTCGGTCCGAACGCAAAATTCCATGTATTTTCTTATGGAGCTAAACTTTTTGCAATTTTTCGTTCAAACAGGAGTGGGGGAAACTTGTGACATCATCGACGCAGGATGGAACTCGACCCCTTAGTACCCCGCATCACCGCTCAGGCCCCCTTGCGACTCCGCCTCACCCTTCGGCCTCCTTGTCACGTTCCAGTCACGAATTACGTACTTTAAAGAACGAAGACCGTTTTTAAAAAGACGAAATATTTTTATTTGGACAAGTTGTTCGTACAAAAGTTACATCAAGACTGAATTTTTAATAATGTAATATAAATGGTGAGAAATTATAATGTTGGCTTTTCCTGAAATGCCGGCTATTTGATACTGCAGCGTCGGCGCTCCTTGGCCGGGTCGTAGTCCTAGTCGGCTGGTTGAACGTACTTATTCGGTACGTAAGTCCTCCCTCCTAAGATGAAGTTTTGGATGGGGTTGTGCGGCATCCTTGGTATTTTTCTTGCATCTTCTGAACTTGTTCAGACAAATATAAATGATCCCTATAATGGCGAATATATATAAGGGAATCGTCCAGGGGTGGTGGCTGGAAGAAGTTGAACCTGTTAAGTCTAGGGGTTGAAGTCTATTTCCTTGGAGTTGCACTTCACGTAGTTCGTCAAGTGAGATATCGTCGACTTGGAGTTTGGTTTTTTTCGATTTTCTGTTCGTGTATTGTAATTTCAGGAAGAAATGATGGTTTTCCCTTGGTTTCTCCCTTCTCGTTGGTGTATCCATGTCCTGAGGTTTCGATGCTGCATTGGTATGGGATTTCGATGAGGAAGGATCCTTTCAGCATCACGAAGTCGGTTTCGTCACATCGGGTTTGGACTTTTTCTTGTTGAGGGAATATGGCGATATAATTCGATTCGCTGACTTCCTCGATTAAGGGCTTGTTCACCACTATGGTTGCTGTTTGGCATACGGCTTCGTTATATTTTACTTGTAAAATTGAAAAAAAAAATCGCTTTCCTGGGTTCCATCTATCAGGTAGTTGTTCGGGCACAGGTAGTTCGGGTTCAGATAACGAGACATGGTCCAGAGTCGTATTGGAACATATCATTACTCATTGTGAAAAAGGAGTTTTTTGGAATAATTGTGGTAAAATTCTGAGTAGGTATTGAATAAAGGTGGTAATGTGAGAGGGTTTCGGGATGCACTAGAGGGATATGCAATGCAAAAATTAGTTTTGTATTCGAAAAATATGCGTCAACAGGTGTTATATCATATTGTTTATAGCTGTTCTCGATTTCTGAATATACCAACTGATCTTTAGAATGATACTTCAGAAGCGAATCGAGTATTGATTTTATATCGTCGATAGATATTATACTATGATGTAAGGTGCCAAGTTTAGCGAAAGAAATGGCGTTTTCAATATTGGTGAGAATTGAAAGTAGTGTATCCAAGTTGAATTTTATTTGTGTATATGTATCTAATAAGGACAAAAATGTGTGCTATTATTGTTAAGCTCTTCGATACTTTCTTTGATCACATTCTGATTATGAATCATGAGTGAAAATGTTTTATTGTTATTTTCAAGTACTTTGTGAGTCAATGATATTTGTTGATTCAGAGAATGAACAATTTGATTTACGTTATTTTGTAATTTTTCAATAGCTGCGTCGTAACGCTGGGCATCTTCCTGATCTAAGTTACCGGAAACAAATTTGACAATATTTCCAAGTCCATTGATCAACCCTCGTTTTTTTCGAATCGCTAAGGGGTAGATTGATTGGAGTTTTTCTTTAACTGATTTCAACTGGAAGTCTATATGTTGTTCGGTGTATTGATGTAAGGATGTAAGGTAGGTTGAACTGAGGTCTTTCTGATTCATGAGTGATGATTTTTATTGCATTATAATGATGAGTCAGTTCTCCGATTTCTTCTGAAATTGGCTTGAAATCAATATAATGAAGAAAGGTGTGTGTGGCTACTCTAATTTTTGCTGTCCCTAGTAGAAAGGGCAGGATCCCTGGGTTGTCCTTCAGGTTCGTTATTTGTATGTTCTTTGATGATGTTAGGTGGATTATCGTCAAGAGTAGGAGGGGTCCTGTAACAAATTCGACTTTGTTACGATTTTTCAGGGTTTTTTGAAAATGTTTTTGTGGTAGGTATTACGTTTTGTTTTTAGTTTCAGTCCTTGATCGGTGACAACAGTTTCTTGTATGAATGGAACGTTTAGTTTTTTTCCACGAGTTTTTACGTTATGTCGATAAACTTCGCCATCTTCAGGATAGCTGACCGGATTTTCGCGAGTGAGATTTTGTTTTTCTATTATCTTTTCTTTTTGTTGTTGGGAAGTCTCGTGAATGTAATTGAACATCAATTGAGTTCTATCTTTGTGTTCCTGAATATAATTATTTAGAATTTCGTGGTTTATATCTATATCAAATGGATCTTTTGTATCGATATGTCCACTCACAATATCTATTGGTTTTTGTTTTGTCAAGGAATGTATGGAATGGTTATATCCAAAAATAGCATAAGGCATTAGGCTCGTTACTTCAAAACGGGGATTTTCAATTTTCAAAACCCTCAAATGCTCAAGCAAGGTTGAATGAAGGCGCTCTACGGGAACGTTACTAGTTGAGTTTTTTGGGGTGATGAAATGGATGTCAATTTTGTGAAGTTTTGTGAAGTCAGTCAAAGTAGAGTTTTTGAATTCTGTTCCACTATCGGCTATGAATTTTAGTGGTAGTCCGTGAAACGACATGAATGTGATGAGACTTTCGACAATAGAGGAAGCGTTTGCGGATGTAAGAGGAAAAGACTGTGCATATTTAGAAAAAGTATCTATTATCGTAAGGAATTTTTGACCGTTGGCTTGAAAAACATCGATATGAACGATTTCAAATGGTTTTTTGGGTGTTGGTGTTATTTGAAAATTTATTTTTGGTGGGTTTCTATCATATTTAGATTTTTGACATACTTCGCATTTGTTGATATAATTCCTGACATGATTAGCAAGGTTGGGCCAATAGTACTTTTTCTTAATTTGTTGTATGGTTTCTTGAATTCCGCGATGGTTTGTTTTTGTTTCATGATTATAGACTAATAGTTCTTTCTGTCTGTCATCGCTTGTTATATTTTCAAGTTTCAAATTGCATTTAATTAATTTGAATGTGTGGTTTTTGAAGGTTTGCGTCATTAGAGTGCAAAGGTTTTCGTACATTTTGTTCGATTCGTCATCATTGAAATAAAATGCATAAGTTTTTCTAGGCTGACCAAAATCACTGAAAAATTTTATGATTGGAGAAAGGTCATTGTTTACTATGTATATGTTCCATATTTTTTTTATGTTTGGTTCCCATAGCGTTTTTCTGGTTGTTTTTCTTGGCAAGGTTGATTTTGATATGTGGATTTGAGTCACTTGGGTTGATTTCTTGTACGGGATTTTCAGCATTTGTATGTACAGTTACATTATTTTCTTCGGGTTCATCAGGTTCCTCGGGGTTTGAAATCAATTCTTGAATCATATTTTCTTGTACTGAGCTCGATGTGTCGGTTTCTACTCCGATTTCGGCTTCGTTCGGGGTTTCGTCAAGGTTGTTAGATAATGAGATGTCTTGTTCTGGGTGTTTCTGTGTAATGTTGAATTTTTTCATATATTGTAAAAACGGGGAGGTTTCTTCAATATCTTCTAGATTTGTCCTCGCACTGCATGGCTGTGGTTCTACTTCATTGGCGTGGATTTCAATTCTTGAGAGGGCCTCTGCATTGGTGTTTTTTTTTTCCTTTTTTGTACATAATTTGATAGTCGAACTCTTCTAATTTCAACTTCCAACGGACGAGTCTTGAATTTGGTTCTATTAAAGACATCAGCCATTGAAGTGGTTTGTGGTCAGTATAAATAAAAAATTTTCTTAAAAAAATGTAAGGCCGGAAATACTTCGTGGCCTATACAATAGCCAAAAGTTCTTTTTTCTATTGTGCTATAGTTATGCTCCGCGTCGTTCAGTGTCCTAGATGCATATGCAACGGGACGGTCAAACCCATGATACTATAACCATAAAGATATGATCAATTGGGCGACGAGAATTGGACCTCTGCGCGCACGACGTCATCGCGTGACAAAATGCATTAGTACGCCTCAGCGAAGCATTGATTTTATATGCAATTTGGATTAATTTCGACGATTTTTACAACATTGTAACTATTTTGTAACCGGTAATTTTATGAGATTGAATGTAATAATGGAAAAATCAGTCTATATAATTTAAATTGCTTTACAGAGGCAAATTTTAATTTTTTGGCATGCTTTTACGGTAGCAGAATAAATCGTGTATAAAGTTAGTACAACACATTTTAAAATGGGAAGACATCAACATAATATTATATAAACGACACAAATACACAATATTTTTTTTAAATGTTTATTTATTTATCAATGGGAATATCTCAATTTTACACAAAGTAAATTTTACAAGTGAATGGTCTAGTCTAAGAATATAATTTAATTTAATTAATTTACAATTTTGGTCATTTTGCGTTTTCTCATACTAGATATTTCTTTAATATTTCTGTTCAAAATTCTTATTCTAAAAAACATTTTGCACCTAAAAAATAAATTTTTTGCTGCATTGCTTAACTGGACACTTTCCGCTAATTTATTTAAATTTACAAGATAATTTTTTTCAATTTTCAAAGATTCTCCATTATATTTGGTGAATATATGGTCTAGCTCATTACATTTGGATAAAAACTCTTCACTAGGTTTCTGTAATCCACCTTCTGTTAAATGGTTGACCCAGGAAAAAGAAATCTCATTGGAATCGGGGATAGAACCAAGTTTTTCTTTGTTTCTCAACTTAAATGCGATAAAACCTGCCAAATTTTCCAATCCGTCCCACCTTAACTCTTCCTTTGTATCGAGTATATTTTTTTCAAATATTTCCTTCTCATTTTCATCGTCTTCAGATAAATCTAAAGCACTAAGCATTTCTCCGGTAAGAGCCTAAAAGTACAATTTTTTATTCAAAATTAATTTTAAAGAAAGAAAATAAATCAAAATGAAACCAAATTTAATAAATGAAATAAAATCCTCTTAATACCTGCTGCATTACTGAGTTCTTGGCCTCATTTACAATATTTGCGGAAGTGGTTGGTTGGTTAGTTACGATGTCAAGTTCCTCTTCAATATTTGCGGATTTAGATATTACATTATCATTTCTGCCCACCAAATAATTTCTTAGCCGATATTTGAATTGTAGGGCATTTGGGTGGTCATGCAGACCAACAATTGCTCTCATAATAGAAAAAAAATCCTTCAAGTGGGTCCTGGTTAAGCCGGTACGTCAATAAATATTTGACACCAAATTCTTCTTTGAGGTCAAAAAAAAAGCTTTTGCAAGGATTCTATACTTATAATAATCCCTTTCTGAAACGGTAGTAAAGTATTTGACCCAATCTTTCTCATATCTTTAACCATATTTTTCATTTTTTCCAAAATTTGGTTTTGTTCTTGTAAAGCCAGACCATACCCTAGAATATTGATTTTAAAATGTATTAAATAAGTAGTTTAGAATAGAATATTGTTTTTTATCGACCTTTTTTTGGGTAATGGTTACCTTCCACAATCTGAAAAAATATAAAAATTATAATGGAGAACTTTATACAAGTGTAGAAGGGCAAACTTTTTAGTTTACCCCGATAAGTTACTGCGTAAAAATCAAAGTATTTTTCACAAAGAAAAATCTTCTATTTATCAGTAACTTGTCGTATTTCACAATTTTGCCTATCAAAAAAATATTAAGAAATTATACTTATCTTTTACGTTTCGGAGGCCAAAATCTGCCTCCGTCTTCAGAAATGGATAAAAATTCGAATTAATATGCAGTTATTCCTTTTTTGAGAGCTTATTTCTTTACTTCTTCGACAGATGTCAAAGAAGTTTTGAAATATAAAGTTCTCCATTATAATTTTTATATTTTTTCATATTGTGGAAGGTAACCATTACACAAAAAAAGGTCGATAAAAAACCGATTTTTTCCTCCACAAAAAATGACTTTCGTTGAATATTTAAGAATATTGTTATTTTTACCTTTAACTCGATTTCGTGAATCTGCATGTGGTATTTGCGAGTTAAAAACGTCAAACCAGTCATTGACAATTTTAAAAAAGTTAGAGCACTCAAGCCAGTTATTTTCTGTTTTGTAAATGCTCAGCATACCCAATCTAGACATCGCTTTTGAAATTGTATGCGAAAACAACTTAGAAGCATATTTTACTTTCTGCCTTTGAGCACCTAAATATCAATTGGAAATATAATATAATAAGTTCATGACCTCATGATATACACAAACAAAATCTTAATTTTAAATGGTAGTTACCTTTTACAGTTAATAAATCTGCGTTAAGCTCATGGGCAATATTCAAGTCCAAATTTTTAGTATTTTGCAATAAGTCTACAACTGGTTTGGAATTGATAATTTTTCCGTTTAAAAGATATCCACTGTCAAGAAAATGATTCCTTAAAAGTTTAATCATATGTGGGGCGTCTGCAAATATGTGAATGTCTTTGTCGTTAGCTGGATTCTTGAAACTGGTGTTTCCTTCAGAAATATTCAGAGCATTCCAAAGAGCCCTGTTACTTCCACCCAGGTCACAGTTAAGGGCATAGACAGGGTACCCAATATTCTCCAACTTTGTGATAATCTTGAAAATCAAGTTTTTTGTCATTTTACAATCATAGTTGTAAAATATTGGCTGCTTCCAGTTCCCGAATATCCCACGTGCCATAACAACTTGCGCATATTTTGCTGGAGCCATAGTCATATCATTTTTTTTGTCATATTCATAAGTACTTTGTATTTTCATTTCATCGAAGAGTAAAATACAGCATCTTTCCATTTTGGTTAAAACTGTATTTTGCGATTTCATTAAACTTAATACTATGTTTAGAATACCTGCAGATAAAATAAAGGTAAGTACAATATGTAATACTCTTTTATTAAAACTTTGATTATTAGATAATCTACCAAAATTAAACCTTGTTAAATAACTAACTTGGTTGTATATTTATTTCACCCGACCACCTTCTCAAAGTTGAAATTGCTGGTAAAGGGTAGCCCCTTTTCTTTAAAAGGCGATATGCTCTTGGTCCAGCGGAATACAACGATATTGCCGAAGTTATGTCATCAACAGTCCAATGAATTTGCTTTCTACTTTTTAATTTACGAAGGTGTCCATGAATATTGTTTTGAAAGATTGCAACTGCTCTTTTAGGTCAAAGTTTTCTTTCTGAAGACGATTCAAAAGTTCAGAATCTTCTATTTCTAGTGAACTAAAAATGTCATTATAATGTTTATTAAAATTAGCAGGTATGTAATATTTTATTTATTTATTATTTGTAGGTATTTACCTCATTGTTTGTGTCGAAATATCTCTACTTGTAGTTTCTGTTTCTAACTCCCCTAAACCTGTACTACTGATTAATAATGCCTCACCATGCTCACCAAGTACTTGAGCCTTCACCAATATTTGTTAATGTCAAATCATGCTTTTTTTGCCTATAAATTTAAAATTTACCTATGTTGTTTTTGACTATTGAACTTGCCTTAAAACTAACCCTCTAACTACTTTATAAATGCATTCTTTAATATTAATCAGTGCCAAACATACTTACAAGTTATGAATATTTTTAATTAAATCCCTTTTTTTGTTCTTTCCTCTCGGTCTATCTGTTTTGTGGTTTTGGCCTTTAGAGATTTGGCTAGGTTAAGTGAAGGCACAGCATTCTTTCCCAATTTCCATTTGTTTCTTGGTAGTTGTAAAAGTTTTTCTTTTTCACAAAAATCATCATCCGTAAAATGATCAGAACATATTCTTGCATTCTTAATTTTAAAATTATGTTTTTGGTAGCATTTCTGTACCCATAAATTGCAGACTTCCTTAGCAGTTGGAAAGGTAAAGTATCGGTAGCTAGTTGAATTGTTTTTAGTTTTTTTGTTATTGTTATTTGTACAACCGGTAACTGCACAGTAAACCATTGTTCATTGTTTTTTTATCAAATATTTGACGTGTATTTGATACACAGAAACACGCAAGGAACCTAAACACAGCGACAGCATTCACATCTCACCACATTTCACAGCGCGATTCGCCATTCTCGATCGCTCGTTTTGTCACGCGCTTACGTCAGAGGAGGAAGAGAGATAGAAGATACGATGCGCGTGGGTTTATCTTTATGGTTATAGTATCATGGTCAGAACCAATAGGGCCCTGTGATAAAATAGCACCAATTGCCGAATTTGAGGCGTCTGTAGTAAGGTTAAAAGGCTTGTCAAAGTCTGGGTACTGTAATATTGGGTCATTTGTCAGAAGAGTTTTGCAATGGTTAAAAGCTTTGATGAAATTTCCATCATGCTTGGTTGTGGCGCCTTTTTTCAGACAAAGTATAAATGGTCTTGTAATTTTGGCAAAAGTCTTTAATAAATTTACGGTAGTATCCCAAAAGTCCAAGAAATGATTTTATTTGTTTCGTAGTTGTTGGGATGGGATATTGCATAATAGCTTTGATTTTATCCGGATTTGGTTTAACACCTTCTGATGTTACAATGTGCCCGAGAAAAGAAACTTCTTTCTTGAGAAATTCTGATTTGTCAACTTGAATTTTCAAGTTTGTTTCGCGTAGCCTCTGAAAAACTTTTTTCAGGTTGATTATATGTTCTTGTAAGGATATTGAGTATACAATAATATCATCCATGTACACTAAACATATATCATTCTGGAGACGTTTCAAAACGTCGTCCATCACCCTACTATGGGTTGCTGGGGCGTTTCGCAACCCGAACGGTACCCTCAGGTACTCGTAATGGCCATTCTCGACATTGAAGGCTGTTTTTTGAATATCTTCCGGGGCCATCTCTATTTGATGGAAACCACTTGCCAAATCTAATCTAGAGAAATACTGGCACCTGCCCAGTTTATCCAATACATCGCTTATATTTGGCAGCGGATACCGGTCTTCAATGGTTTTCTCATTGACTTTCCGGTAGTCCACCACAATCCTCCATTTCTTTTTCCCACTGGCGTCCGGTTTTTTGGGTACTACCCAAATAGGTGAAGACCAAGGCGAATTACTAGGTCGGATAATATTTTGATCTAGCATTGAATTTATCTGTTTCGCAACTTCTGCCTTATGGATAAAGGGATATCTGTAAGATTTAGTGTATACGGGAAGCTCATCTTTCGTTTTTATTTGATGTTTGACTATATTTGTGAAAGTAAGCTTTTCTCCTTCACGGTGAAAAATATCTGAATATTTTTGGCATAATTTGACAATGTGCAGTTTTTCCTCATTATTCATATGTTCAGTTCGAATGAGATGTCGGATGTCATGTTCGTCTGTTTGTAAGGGGTCAATATCTGCATGGTAAAGTTCATAGTTTTGAACAGGAAATGAATATGTATTAAGTGGCTCAAACAATTCAATTTCACAATTTTGATCGTTCGGATTTTCTAGCTCTACCATAACGTATCCATTATTGGCTCTAGTTAGTGTTTCTCTGATGAAACATCCATTGATTTTTGTAGGGGGTACGATTATATCACCTGATAATTGATTCACAGGGATTTTTATTTTGGTCTCATTTTTTCTGGGTCTCATAGTACTGAATGTAGAGTTGAGAATTTGGAGTATATAAAATTGAATTTGAGAAATCGATATTGGCATTCATTTCTTTAAGTATATCTAACCCGATCAATCCATCGAAATATTGATGAAATTTGAATAAATGAAACTTCGAGTTGAACTCTTCGAAAGATGGAATGCTAGCACAATAATCACGCTGTGATTGTTGAAAAACTGATGTAACTACGAAGGGTTCTTTAAAAATATTTTCAGAGTAATACATTTTTGCAATTTCGGGATTCAGGAAAGATTTGGTTACTCCCGTATCTATCAAAAGTTTCATGGGTGGATTTTCGATTTGAATGTAAGGTAATTCTTTTTTGTCATATATGGTATTGAGGTCGATTATATTTCGCTTGGGTTTGGCCCCGTTTCGTGAAAATTTTGATCGTCAGTCTCGTCATAATAGGAGAATTGTTCAGTTTCGTCAACGTATTGTTCGTTTGAAAACTCTCCCTGTGGAAAATCACATGTTTCATAGTCTTTATCGTATTCAATATTATGAAGTTCTTCGAAGACGAAGTTACGTCTCTGATTTGGATTATTCCGGAAGTGATTTCGAATGGGTTGTTGAAAGGAAGGTCTATTTTTCGAAAAATTCTGGGTACTGACAATGCTCATCGGGGTTGGCCCATTGTTGGGTTTCCAAACATTTTGCGGTGCTCCGAATACTTGGCTGTTGGTGAAGTATTTTTTTTGGGAAACATTTTGACGGGGTTGTATTTGAATTGGTCCTCTAGGAAATTGAGGTTGGTTAGAAAAATTTTGATTCTGTTGCAGTTGTCGAGGAATATTTTGTTGCATTTGGGGTCTGTTCGGCTGAAAATTCTGAGACTGTTGAACAAAATTGAAATTTTGGGGATTTGATATGGTTGGTGACTTTTGAGGGGTGAAATTATTGAATTGAGATTTTTGTAAATACCGAATGTTGTTATCTTCGATGATATATTGTTGTGCTTCAGCTAAATTATTCGGTCTCATTGATCTGATCATTGAACTTTGGGGTTCTCTCAAACCAACAAATATTGTATGCAATGCATGTGAATCATAGAGTAATTTTTTGCTTATTTTCACTTGCTCGTTTACCTCGTGTAAATTAACATAGTTATGGAGAAGATTGAGCATAGAAACAACCCTTGAAAAAAATTTAGTGAATTTTCATTTGGATTTTGTCTCAAGGAGCCTAAATCTGATAATAAACTACTTTCATTTCTCTGATCGCCAAAGTGAGTGATCAATAAATTTTTAATGGTGTTCCAATCGTTACTACCGCTAATAGAAAAAATTTCTTCTGCCGGTCCAGTCAATTTGGAAAAAATACTGTTGAGTAAAAGTTTATTTTGTGCACAATTACTATTTGCGGGAGTGGCGTCCCAATAGGTGTTCAATATATCGGTACATGTTGAAATAAATCGATAAAGTCTGCAAGGGTTACCATCAAACTCTGGTATGATTTGCAAAAGTTTCAAATCAAAACTGGTGTTACTGCCATGATAGAATCGACTATATTTCCTAATTGTCTAGTTTGATTTTTATTTACACTAAGAGCTTCTAGTGATTGACTTAAATCTAACTCAATTTCTGCACTGATATCACCTAATGATTCAGGAAAAATTGAGGAGCTTGACATATAGGATCACAAAAGGGAACAATGAGTAACTCACGAAAAATTCCTTTCCATCGTCTGGTGTTGGAGATTTCGGGTACTGGGATCCGCCTCTGGAACCGTAGTTAATCCGATGATGGTACTTTCAGCTTCCGAGTTTTTTCGTTGCCGAAACGACTTATCCGGTTCTTCTCGATGAAGAGTTGAAACTCAAGGATATCTAAATCGATAGATGCCTTCGAGAATCCTACCACGACTGCGCCAATTACGTACTTTAAAGAACGAAGACCGTTTTTAAAAAGACGAAATATTTTTATTCGGACAAGTTGTTCGTACAAAAGTTACATCAAGACTGAATTTTTGATAATGTAATATAAATGGTGAGAAATAATAATGTTGGCTTTTCCTGGAATGCCGGCTATTTGATACTGCAGCGTCGGCGCTCCTTGGCCGGGTCGTAGACCTAGTCGGCTGGTTGAACGTACTTATTCGGTACGTAACTCACGTGATCCTAATTAAAAAAAAGTTCATGGTCATGAGAATCGAACCCGGTTCGTCCGCGTGGTAGGCGTTGCTCTTAGCCTCGACACCAATGTAAGATATTGGATATGATTGCGAATGATGGGTATTTATAGCGTTTGATTTGTCGGGACCGAAATTGACTTATTCATTATACTTGACCGCATTTTTTATGTCGGTGGAATGTTAGGGAAATTGTAATCGTCATTTCCTTGTTGAAGATAGGAAAATATACTTAGATCTGGGAAAGAATTAATATGTATAAAAATGGACGTTTGTTCGTTGGTTGGTAAGTGATAAACTTCTACATCGCTCAACCGATCGTGATGAAACTAGACATGTATAAGTAATTTTTATAGAGAAGTTTTTTAGGCTATAAATTTTTCTATAACTCGTCACTAGATGGCGCTGAAGAATAATTTTTTAAAAGCACTGTTCTATAACGTTGCGCACGCCTAAGTTCGTTGATTCTGATTCTGTCAAATTATTGGAACAGCAGCGATACAGCAACATATTACTAGTATTTCATATAAGGGTATGTATGGGTTTGTAAGAGCGAGAGACATGTGTGACGTAATCGAGGCAAAGGGAGATGGTTTCGAGGTGTTCCATTGCTAGCGCGATTTCGGTGTTGCCCGTTGTAAAATAAATCGTTGTTTATGAGGTATTGTAGCGTTGACGGTATCAAAATTAAGCATGCAGGGTTAGGAACACGACTCGATAAAAATTGGAACGCAAAAGTGATATATTAATAATAATGAATCAGATTTAAGAAAAAATATCACAACTCAACAGTTCAACCTGTGATACCTCAATGTGTACGGGGTGTAACAAAATACATCATTAATGAAAAAAACATGGCGTCGAAATCGCACGAAAAACGGTCGCAGGCAAAACGGTCGAAACGCTCGCGAAACTGTCGAAACGTATGCAAAAACAACGTATTTTGAAATGTCGTTGTCGAATCCTTCATTCCCCCATTGCCCCCACGTTGAGTCCACAACGCGTAACCCCTCGACACATTTATAATGTCAGTATGACATCTCCTTAAATAATGATTGAAACAACAACAGTTTCAATGAGAATTATTTATTTCTACAATATTAACATACTATTTGTGAGCTCACAGGACCATCATACATTGCCTTTTGTAGCGATGACGCAGCTGATGTGTGTGGTGGTACCTCATGTCGATAATGGATGAAACATGGTAAACGAATCTGCAAAGCAAATCGATATTGAAGAAAAGAGAAATAAAACTTTTTATGATGTTTTTTACCACTTTCAATTGTAACTAACGTTACTGCAGTTTCGTCCTATATGGACATTTTCAAACTTATTCAATAATCTAACTAATTAGTTTATGGTATAAGTTTGAAAATGTCCGTACAGGACGAAACTACAGTAACGTTAGTTATAAATAAAAGTAATAAAAACATAGAAAGTATTGTTTACCGTTGGAAACACACTGACAATCGTTGAAAATATACAAAAAATGGTTTATGGGTACGAGCATGTTGAATGTTACATGCGTTGTATTGATGACGACTGTATTGCTAGGAAAAGTCCAACCGGAGGTGGCCAAGTGTTTGATATCTTTGTTGGTGTAGGTGAGGAAGCCTCTAACGGTACTAACAATTCCAAGTTCACGAACTGTTTCCAATTCATCACCACTCTGCTCATAACTAGCAGATTGAAACATGAAAACGCTAGCATTGTTTACGAATGACACCGTACCGTCCCCTTTGGTCTTCTCAACTTTTCCGCTAATGAATAGCGGACTATCGTACAAAGCATCGTAGGTATCAGATTGATTGACGTTGATTTCAATAAAATCTTTGTTGCCAAAGACTTGACATAAGGGTAGTAGGTACGCCACTCTACCTTTTGTATGGATTCATCGTTTTGCGGTTTTCAGAAAATGTTGAACACTTGATTGGACAACATGATAACCAAGAGATTCCAGAAAAAATTTATTTTCCGTTGTCAATAGTTGTCGAATAGTGAAGGCCTTGGTGAAGACTGACTTGGGATATGGAGGTGAATTATTTTTATAGAAAGTCAGCACCGTACTTCCACTTCAATTCCAAACGAATTATTATTTCTTCGTTTCGGAAATCAATGACCCTAGAATGTTGGTCGAGCACTCGCAGCATAATATTGTTTATTGTGGTGATTCGTCAATTGCATACCCCGGATCAGCATCAACGGCAAATTCGTATATCGTATGAGTCGACGTATTATTATTCGGTTTTAAATAGAAAAAATCCTCAGGGTTTTTCTTGAATGTTTTAGGTGAGATGTATTTGTTTATTAATTCTTCAATGTCACCAATTTCGTAAGATCCAACAAGGATATCGATGCTTTTTTGTTTAGTTTTGTCCGCGTTTTCATGATAGTAGAATTTCGTACCTTTCGTACCAATGTTGTACGAATGGAAACTGAGCAAAGACTCAAAATCTAATGAGTCTCTCCATATGTGGAGCGGAAGGGGGTATGAAATTGAATTCAATGTTGTCAGTGGTTAAGTTAGAAATTAACTTATTCTGGTCTAAATCTTTTAAGGCTCTCTCAAGTTTATTTGCTGCTCCCCTCAGGTTCGTGCCATTATCGGAAAATACCTTTTTGGGACACCTTCTACGACCAATTAGTCTTCTGATTGCCATTATTGCCGAATCTGTACTCAAAGAGTATGCCATTTCAAGATTAACTGCACAGGTGATCATGCATGTAAACAGTACTCCGTCTCATTTTCATGTCTTCGGCCAACAGAAACATTCATAGGCCCAAAATATCCATTCCGACTATGGTGAAAGGTCGAACAAATGAGGTTAGACGAGAATTCGGTAAAGGTGCCATCTCTGGTAGTTCTGGTTTTGCCCTTTTATTTTTGCAAAATTGGCATCGGTTCCAACAACTTCTCACTGCTGATCTTATGTTCAAAATCCAGTAACGTTGTCTCAGTGCATTAACGACATACTCTTGACCGTTATGCGCTGCTTTTAAGTGATAGTGAAAAATCAGCAATTTCGTGAAGTAATTTGTTGGTTCGAGAATTATTGAAATTTTGTGTGATCAGGTAAAAATCATTTGAATACAAAACTCTACTTTTGAGTCGTATTATTCCTTCATCCATATAGAAAAGGTGTTAATTTGAAGAGCTTGCTAGAGGATCACTTTTTCTATCATTTTGCAAGTACTCAATTTCGTCTTGAAAATGTTCCTTCTGAACATACTTTATACATAAATTTTCGGCGATTTTTATTTCGTTAGGCATGAGTTCTTTGTTGAATGGCGATTTTTTTCTTATTTTACTGATGAATCTCAGTATTCAAGTCGTTGCACGTAACAACTTCAACCACGATGAAAATCTTGTTATATCTGATATATACCTCCTTCAAATTTTCTTGGTTTCGGGAAATAACACCAACAAATTTTTTCTTCACCTCAGAATTGTCGATCTCGTCAATACGGAGTTGGGGCAATTCCTCGTTTGGGCCCTTCAAGAAGTTGGGACCGTTTAACCATCTACTAGATTCCCAATAATGAAGATTATTTTCTCTTGTGGCTTCATCGGCAACATTTTCTTTCGTAGGTACCCAATTCCAACTCCTCACATCAGTGGTTTCTATAATTTCAGACACCCTGTGTGCCACAAAAGGTTTAAAAGTTGTTGATTTTGATTTGATCCAGTCTATAACAGTTTTAGAGTCTGTCCAATGGAAAATTTTGTTGATTCTGATACTGTGGTGTTCTTTAACGGTCACTGCGAGTGTGTTCCCTAAAACTGCAGCTTGAAGTTCTAGCCTAGGGATAGATATCTGTTGTTTTAAAGGTGTAACTCTGGACTTCGCCATCACGAAACATGTTTCAAAAGATTCTTTTTTGGTGATACGGAAATTAGCAACAGAAGCGTAAGCCTGAGCACAAGCAACGGAATCGTAAGCCTGAGCACTAGCATCACAGAAGACATGTAGTTGTATTTCTTGAGCATCGAATACATTCGAAACGTAACATATGGGAATGGTTAAATTAGTAATTTTTTTTATTTTTCCATTTGACCATCATATCTTCAGTAAGTTTATCATCCCAGCCTATTTTTGTTCGTCAAATATTCTGGAGCAGAATTCTTGCCATGATTGTAAAGGTGCTCAAGAACCCAAATGGATCAAAGATAGTCATCACTGTTCTTAAAATATCTCTTTTTGTAACAGGTGCTTTGGTCAAGTTCTTGAGATCATTTTCATTCCATGTTATTGAAAAACCAAACTTGTCTTCGTCAGGATTCCAAATTAAACCTAGAATCCTTTGAATGGGTAATGGTAATTCTTTTTCTAAATCCATGTCTTTTTGATTTATAGCTCGATATTCATCTGGAATGGTTTTCAAGAGTTCCTTTGAGTTACTCGACCAATTTCGTATGATAAAACCTCCTCTTCCATGACTTTAATTACACCAGATGTGATTGTCTTAGCCTTTTCTAGAGTATCGAAACTGTCTAAATAATCGTCAACTAAATGGCAATTTGAAATAGCTCTTACAGCCTCTGGAAAGTATTCTCTAAATTCTAGTGCGTTTCTTCTCATCACGAATTGGGCAGAAGTTGGAGACGAAACTGCTTCAAACATCATGGAAACCATCTCATATTCTTCAGGATTTTCTTCATCTCTTCTTCTTCCCCCCACAAAAAACGCTGTGCATTCCTATCTTTCTGTATAATTTGGACTCTATGAAACATTTCCTGTATATCTGCTGTTACTGATATATTTCTTTGCCTGAATTTAAAAATGACTCCAAGTAGAGAGTTTAGCAAGTCTGGGCGTTTCAAAAGAAAGTCGTTAAGGCTGGTAACACTGGATTTTGCTGCTGCGTTAAATACAAAACGTATTTTGTCAGGCTTATTTGGATTCGTAACAGCAAAATGAGGCAAGTACCATATATTTTGGGATGTATTCTGAATATCTTCATTGGTTAATTTCCTGGCATACCCTTTTTCCAAATATTCTAAAATATTCATCTCATATTGAACAGCAAAGTTTTGTCTTTGTCCATTTTTTCTCTATAGCTTTCAGCCGGTTTAGCGCAGTAAGTTTACTATTTGGGAGTTTGAACTGGTCACTTTTCCACAAAAATCCAGTTTGCCACTTGTTCAAATCAATCCTTCTAGTAGTTCCTTCCAAGATTGGATTTGTGATTCCTTGTAATATTTCACTCCCAAACTGTCAATTTTGAAAGAACTCTCAACAAGATCCTCTAAATCTTGCAAATTTTCACGCTGGTGGCTGACAAAAAGAATATTCTTCATCAACCCTGCCAAAATGACTTTTGTTGAGGTTGCCATGTGTTGGCAGCCCTGAAAACTAACAAGTTGTTTTCAGATCAGAGGAGACTGAAGATGACATATTTTGTTGTTAGTTACAAAGAGTCAGTTGTTTTATGGGAATTTAATAAAGTTGTCAAAGTTATTGAGCTCCCAGAGTTTCACTATATTTTCACGAATATAAAAGTGGCGACGAGGATTTTTAATAAAAACCAATCAAAGTAAAAACCATCATGACTGATCAGTTCTAGAAAACAATTCTTGAGTTTATAAAAACTCAACAAACCCAGGCTCAACTTCAGCAGCAGCAGCTAATCAAGCAGCAAGAATTCCTTTTACGAATGTCTCAGAACTTCTCATCAGCAAATGTTCCAGCCAGAGACGTCGGTGAAGAATTCCGCATGGAAACTTTAGGCAACAGCATAACTGAATTCCACTACGACCCGAGAGCAATTCCACATTTGAAGCATGGTACAAGCGATATGAAAGTTTATTTACTGAAGATGCTCAGAATCTCTCAGACTCAGCCAAAATCAGATTATTTCTAAGAAAGTTAGACACACATGTTCATCAACAGTACGTCAATCTCATTCTGCCGAAAGAACCGAAATCAATCAATTTCAAAGACACTGTCTAAACTCACTGAATTATTTGGTAAAAAGTCATCAATTTTCAACACTCGTTATCAGTGTATGAAACTCATCAAAAATACTGGAGAAGATTTTGTCGCATATGCATCCAAAGTCAATAAATTTTGTGAAGATTTCGACATCAGAAACATCACAGCAGATCAATTCAAATGTTTGATATTCGTATGCGGTCTTCAATCTGGTAATGATTCAGATATCAGAACCACACTTCTATCTAAAATTGATGGAAAAGATTCAGAATCTTTATTACTTCAAGATCTTACTTCCGAATGTCAACGTATACTGAATCTTAAGAACGATACAGCAATGATAGAACAATATATAACACCAGTCGTTAATGCAGTTTCTCAGAAAAATAAGTATTCATCAACGAAGAGAAGTCAGAATTCTCAATTCAGTTCACACATGAATGGGAACTCACCAAAAACACCATGCTGGTACTGTGGTCAAATGCATTATTCAAAAAACTGCAATTTTCGCAATCACACTTGTAATGACTGCAAAAAAACAGGACACTGTAACGTCAAGAAACGGAGAAACAACGTAAATACCTTGAAGTTGTAATTAATGGTATTCCAGTAAACCTTCAAATAGATACAGCATCAGATATCACCATCATATCGGAGGAAACATGGTCCAAATTAGGAAAACCACAATGTAGTTCAACTGAAAACATTGTCAAAAGTGCGAGTAGTCAACGACTTAATCTAATCTCCGAGTTACAATGTGATATTGTGTTCAGAAATCAGTCATACTCAGGGAAGTGCCACGTTACTCCAATAAAAAACCTCAATTTACTAGGGATTGACTGGATAACAAAGTTTGGTATCTGAGACATTTCACTCAATTCTATTTGTAATGTCATGTCACTGTCAAATAATGACATTTCTCAGGAAAATGTACAGGATGTCCAACAGCTTCAGAAGCAGTTTCCTGACTTATTCATTGACACTCTCGGACTTTATACAAAAGGAAGGGTAGAATTACACCTATCAGAAGGAAGCAAATCAATATTTCGTCCAAAACGACCAGTAGCATATGCATCGTTACATTTAGTTGAAGAAGAGTTGCATAGACTCCAGAAGCTAAATATCATCACTCCAGTTAATTACTCTGAATTGTAGTCACGAAAAAATCTGATGGAAATATTCGTATTTGTGGGGATTATTCAACGCTTCTCTTCAATCTCATGTAACCGCCCTGGGTACGCCCATGGTGAACGGTACGACCACTGGAGCGAAAGGTGCGGGGTGAAGGGCCCGAAAAAGTGCAGAGACGACAGTCGGTTGCCAACTCTGAAGGTAGAATGTTGTGTTCCTGAGAGCAGCCGAGCATATTGAAAAGTTCGACGAGTTACCAAAGCCACATAAGATTTTTGTCAAATTTATGTATGCAATTGGATAGGAATTAAAACCTACTTGGAGTTACGGATGCCGGCGACTTAACCTAAAGGAAATATAAAAACTGATAGTTAGTGATATGAAGCACGATTAAGGGACATTGCCTAACTGAAAGTGCCAGCGAACATTCAAGGTTAGTTTAAGTATTTAGTTAAGTTTCTATTCCCAACTTTGGGACCTATGTATTTCCATTTATGTAAAAATAAATATAAGTTTTCATCAAATTGATTTCTCGCTGGGACCCTTTTTCTATTTATTTATCATTCAAGATAAAAACCAACAATTACTCTGATCAGTTTCCACTTCCAACTCCAGAAGACATTTTTTCGAGACTGGGGAATTCTAAAATATTCAGCGTGATAGACTTATCAGATGCATTTCTTCAAGTCGAGGTTCATGAAAATTCAAGGTCTTTTCACGTACAATCGACTTCCGTTTGGAATGAAAGTTGCTCCCACAATATTTCAACAAATCATGGAAACTATGATATCAGGATTAGAAAATACAGCAGCATACATTGATGACATCATCGTTTCAGGAAAAAATGTAGATGAACACTACCAAAACCTGATAAATGTTTTGCACAAAATTCAAGATTATGGATTCCACCTTAAAATCCAGAAATGCAAGTTTTTTCTTCCTGAAATTAAATACTTAGGAAATATCATCAATGAACATGGTATTAAACCTGATCCAGCGAGGATTGAAGCAGTAATTCATATGCCTCCACCACATGATATTCCTACACTACGTTCATATCCTGGAGCAGTAAATTATTATGGTAAATTCGCACGAAATATGCATGAAATACGAAAACCAATGGATCAGCTACTCAAGAAAAACGCAAAATGGGAATGGAATCAAGAATGTCAGAAATTATTCAACAAATTCAAGGATATACTCCAATCAGACATTTTACTGACCCATTTCAACCCCAAGTTATTTATTATGGTTGCCGCAGATGCTTGTTAAGGTGGCATTGGAGCCTGCATTTTCCATAAATTTGAAGATGGTTCAATGAAAGCAATTTATCATGCTTCTAGATCACTGACCGAAACTGAGCAGAAGTATAGTCAAATAGAGAAGGAAGCTCTAGCTCTTGTATTTGCAGCAAAGAAGTTCCATCGCATGATATATGGACGCCCTGTAACGTTTCAAAGCGATCATAAACCATTACTTGCAATTTTTGGTTCAAAGAAAGGTATACCTGTTTATACAGCCAATCGTCTTCAGCGGTATGCCCTTATTTTAAAAACATACGATTTCAAAATCGAATACATAAGAACCAAAGATTTTGGACATGCTGATATTTTGTCAAGACTTATCAATTCCAACAGAGTTCCGGATGAAGAATATGTAATATCTTCTGTAAAAGTTGAAACTGAAGTCCTTCGCGTTCTCCATACAGCTATTGATCCACTTCCGGTTACCTACAAGATGATTCAAAGGGAAACCTCAAAATGAAGATCCTCCTGTATATCGAAAATGATGAATGGCCAAGCAAGCTTGAGATGGATGACAGTGTAAAATCATTTTTTGACAGAAGGGAAAATTTATCTGTTTTTGACAGATGTCTAATGTTTGCCGAACGTGTCGTTATTCCAGCAATTTTTCATAGACGTATCATCAGTTACACAAAGGTCATCCGGGAATAGAAAGAATGAAATCTGTTGCCAGAAGTTACGTAAACTGGTGTAATTCTCGAAGTCTTTATTACATTAATAATACTGATGTTGATGTATTACTAGACTTCGCCGCATACCTTCAGAGCGCTCTAGAATACTCTCTCAACAGTCAGGGAGCAATTATACTGGAGATGATGGATGAGAATTCCGAAACGTCGTCTAGTATGTTACAATTCGGAAAAAAAATCCTGTTCAGAACCGGCGGTAAGTTCCAAACAGGCGAGATTGCTTTTTATGTTTAACTAGGTGTTCAGTATAAACCCAACTGAAATACGAGTCTTGTACATTTTAAATATTTTATTTAATTAAGAAGTAAAAATCAATATTACAATAAATTAATACCAGAACAACGAACATTAGGTGCATGCAATTACCTAAACACATAAACCTTGATTGATATTAATTAGAATAAAAAACGTGAACTCTAACCTCATTTTAGATAATATTTACTGTGAATAACAGGTACGCCGTCTTACTCTATTTCGATAACTCAGGGCAGAAACGATAATGATATATAATCATTGTTTTTCATAATACTGTACGCACAAAAAATAAAGTGACATGTTTACCAATCATTTACAAGGGGGTCATTAAACTTTTCTGGAACTTTAAAAATATCCAAATAGACAACAGGGAACATAATACCAATAAATCATCAATAATCAAGTAGAACAGTAATAATAAACGAATACACAATTTCAACACAATAAAAACCATGACAAGTAGTACACGCATAACATATAGGACTTCATTAGTATATTCAATACCTTGTTCACCTGTAATTTATCAGCAATTATACATAATCAAAACAGAAATAACTCATAATTCAAATATTTCAAAAAGGTAACTAAATAATAAACGTTTCGTATCCATAAAAATGCAAGATTTAACATCTATAGATAACAAGGTGTCAATATTATTCACATATCAAAGTACCTATTACATATATACATCAACGACAAATCAAACACCATTGTATAAACATTTTCAATGAACATGGGGAAATATACGACATACGACAAACATGGATTCAGTAACTCTTCAAGTCATAATAAATAACCCACAGGTATTTACGCAAAATTTACTTCAGATGGAGGCTGTGATTATACCACAGTAAATGCGGAGTTCCTTTTCGAATGATACTCACGTAAAAATGAGAAGTAATACTTCATTTTTGTTAGTAATAAATACTCGTCCTTGGATCGGTTTATTCTAAGCTCGAAGAATTATTCGGACTTTGTTTATTTCGGGATTAACATGACACTTCGTTTCCAACTGATTAAACTTTCGATACGCATAAATTTACTGCTAGAGATTATTTCCACATTTAAACCGACTGATTAACATTTCACGTGAACTTTTACTGACGGAGAGCACTTCAATTTCGACGATTCAAAACTAGATTGGGTTACATTTTAATAATTAACTTCGCTGGCGGAGACACATACACTTATTTAACACTTCGGATTTACTTCGCGAAAACTTTTCACTGACGGAGATGGTCTCATCTTGGCTGGTCAATCTAGACTGATTTAATGCAAATTTTGCTTCGAATTTATACTCAGAATAATAGGCGATAACAGAACACGTGCAATTTGCAGCTGTTAGATTCCCTTTGTTTTAGTGACCACCTGGCCTCATTAATTTTCTATAATAAATTACTGATGACAGTTTTATGATTATTAGAGGGATGCCGCCAACTCTTTATCTTTCGCGATGGACTGAACGCATCGGGATTTTCGCTTAATTGATATTAATTGTTCTCGCGAGTCGTCTGGCGTTAATTGATCAATTTAACAGTTATTCGTGTCTACGTATTTTTAATTACCGACGCACGGTCATTCGGTTCGTCACACTGGAAAGATATTGATGCAGACATCCACGATTTTGTTCGTAAATGTGCAAATTGTGCTAAAGCATCGAAATCATCACCGAAAATTCCTTTTTCATCCTGGTCTGCTCCACAGGGACCATGGCAACGAATTCACATAGATTTTGTCGGACCGCTGAATGGGGAATATTTCTTCATTGTTGTAGATGCCTACTCAAAGTGGCCTGAAGTAGTCGACACCAAAAATATAACAAGTTCATTTACAGTCCGAACTCTGGAAGAAATTTTTACAAGGTTTGGAAACCCTCTTACACTTGTTTCTAATAATAATGGAACCCAATTCTGCAGCGAACAATTTAAAGAATTCTGCAGTAAAAATGGCATCGAACATCAAAACAGCACCATATTTTCCACAATCGAACGGACAGGCTGAACGATTCGTTGACACATTCAAGAGAGCTCTGAAAAAAAGCAAACGGGAAGGACAACCTTTAGGTCAGTCAATTTTTATCAACATATCGAACAACTCCAAATCGTCACACACCAAGCAGAAAATCGCCAGCTGAAACACTTATGGGTAGAAAAGTTAGAACCATCTTTGATCTTTTACTACCGTCACAGAAACAAGACTTGCAGAATATAGATGGAGACCATTATCCCAAACTGAAAGTTGGAGACACCATCTATTGTAAGATTTATCACAATAATGTGTTTGAATGGAAACCTGGAAAAATTACAAGCAACATTGGAAAAGTGATGTACGAAGTATTACTAGAGAACCCTCATAAACTAGTAAGAATCCACGTCAATCAGATTAAAAAAAGATACAGCAAGGGTGCTGAAAATCAAGGTCATCATTTACCTCTTGACATTTTGATGGATTCTTTTAATATCAAGATGGAACCGAAAGTTACCTCAAATGAAGAAAATCAAAGGCGCCTTCAGGAGATTGACGAGAGCAATCCTCAACAGGAAGCAGAGATGAATTCTCGATCTAAACCTAGCCGTGTCAGGAGACTTCCAAAATACTTGGAAGATTTCCAATTAAACAAGGGAGGTGTTGGCAGCCCTGAAAACTAACAAATTGTTTTCAGATCAGAGGAGACTGAAGATGACATATTTTGTTGTTAGTTACAAAAAGTCAGTTGTTTTATGGGAATTTAATAAAGTTGTCAAAGTTATTGAGCTCCCAGAGTTTCACTATAGTTTCACGAATATAAAACCCATCCTAATTTGGATCTAGACAATATGGGATTTTTTCCTCCTTCATGGACTTCTCTGACTATTATTAAACTGATATTGTCCTGGCCAATTAATGGACCGATTAATTCAACAGGGGCAATCTTTAACAGTATTTCAGCCTCCTGGGAATGGTTGACATGATGATTTCCACATTTTTTCTTACTTCGGCAAAATTTTGTGAGATGTGACGATCCAAGACAATTGAAACACACTTTATTTTCTCTTGCCCACTCCCAACGTTTTTCAATATCAAGTTTCTTGAAAAATTTGCATGTTTCAACTTTATGACATCTTTTTTGCAATATTTACATTTATGAACTATTTTTTCTTGTTGACTGGTAGTAAAAACGTACTTCTTTTTTCTGTCCTGTTCTAGTTCTGTTCTTCACTAGTTTCACTCAGCCATATGGCAAATTGTGTGATGGTAACTGAATTGTTACATTTTTTCAATTGTAAAACTTTTCTACCCCATTCCATACGCAAATTGGGGCTAAGTTTTTTTAACAATATCATTAAAGAGTTGTGGATTAGACAAGTAATCGTAGCAGTCCAAACTTTTAATAGTAACAGCCAATTTTTTTTTTATTTGAGAAGTCCAAAATGGTGTTAAGCTTGTCTTCCTTTTTGTCAGGAATTTTTTTTACAGAATCAATCAAATTTTGAATGATGATGTCAGGTCTGCCATATCTTCTCTCAAGGGTATCGATAATTTTGTCTACTTTTTGAGTGAAAATCAGTAACGCATTTACGCATTCTTTTGCTTTGCCTTTTATGCACTTTTGTAATGAAGAGTTATGTAGTGAAACACGGCATTTTAGTTCGTGGAATACTCTATTTTAGCTTAATGTAAAATCAAATATAACTAGCCAGACAACATGGAATCGCCAGCTGTCAACTTCAACCGGAGTGTCTACACACCCGTCTTGACGTACAACTACTATTAATGATCGAAATCTCTGGATTGTATTTCAACATGTAAACGCACAATGTGCGTTTACAAAAGTTTCTCGTCGTTTCTCGTAATTGATGAATAAAATTCATCCATTCTCCGGACTCACCGGAAAATACTGGAAGTTCTTTACTGAATGATTGTCTAGCCATAAACTGATACATTTTATGTTCTTCCGACATATTTCCCTGAATATTTGCCTTGGTGGATTCTCGTTCCTGTTTATTATTAACATTTTGGGAAATATCTTCATTTTCGTCTAGAGAATTTACCCAGTTTTGAATGAAGGATGATTTATGCGTCGCCGTTTTTTCTTCTTTAAATGAAAACTCGCTAGAATTTAGACTGTACAATTGTGCTATTTTCATTTCTGCTTCTCGTTCAATCAGCCTTTTTTCAATTTCTGCCAATCTTTTTTCCTTCTCGAATTCGATTTCCAACTGCATTCTTTTCCTGGATTGACTACTCGAAACTTTGGTGGTTTTATGCATTTTTGATGAACTTTGGTGAAGGCTTCTATTCATTTGCCTTTGGGTTTTTGAGAAACTTCATCTTCATTCATCGCTGCCTGTTTGCATTTCTGTTTGCCATCTTGCAGGTGGCATTCCTTTCGTTTTTCTTTCACTTTTTCTCGAGGGTAAGGATTTACTTTCCGCCATCTTCCACAGGGAGATTCTTTGATGGATCGAAGGACCACTTATGTTTCTGACTTTGTTTCTTAGTTTTGGTTTTGAAATTGTCTTTGGTTTTAATAGTTTTTTTGAATGAAAATACTTTGAATGACAAGACGTGGTTTTTATGTTTGACAAGTATTCAAATTTTCTTTATTTTTGCCAACTATTCAAAAAATCTCTAATAAATAATTTGTACATGAGCAAAATAAATAAAATAAGATAAAGATTGGAAATAGTTCAGCTCCTACAGCATTTCTCAACTCGAAAATTTTAGACCAATATTCATCTGCTTCTACAGGAAGGTTTAAAATATCATGCTCCAATAGGGCATGATTTCGCCATTCATTGTGGAAGGTTTGAGAATCTACAAACTGATTTAAAATTGGAAATATACTAAGGACTTTTCTTCAAAAGATTGGGCTTTCAATGGTTCTACAATGGATATAATATCAAAAATAGGATCTTTAAAATCGAATCTATCTTTTATGTTTGTAACTAGCTCTATGTAAAATTCCAAGCAAGTTTTGAAAAAAAAATCTTAATCTTTTTGTGACACATTGGGGTCAAATTTCAAAAACTGGAATGTTTCTGAAGCTGATACTAGAAGGTATATTTTATCTAATTTCACGAATTTTCTAGGATTATTATGGTCTATGGAAAAAATACCTCTTCTATTTCCATATAATTACAACAAAGTGTTTTTAAAAGTCTCTGTTTCAGATTTAATTTTATGAAGAAGTGATTTTTCTGACTGGAATAACAAATTAAATTCAGTCAATAACCCCAGAGTATAACTCATAAACTCCAAATATAGATATGTACAAATTTTATTAATTGTATTGAGCATTTGTTCTGTTGTTGCTGAAGGATCTTCAAAGACTGACTCCCTCAAATATGCTTTCAAAACATCAAATTGTTCAAGTACCCTATCCACGCACTGTTTCAAGGAAAGCCAACGTGTTATGGCAGGTGAAAGAATTTTATGAATTTCGATTTGAAAAAACTGTTGAAATTCTCGAAACTTAACTTGTCTCGATGAGCTACGACTGAAATGAGATCCGAGGTTTCGAAGCAGATCTTCCACAGAGCGGAGCAATTTGAGGCAAGCCTTTGAGGCAGCTAAATGGGCCATATGGCAAGAACATTTAACACAGACAATATGAGGATTTTCGTTCTTTAATAGTGAAAACACCGAATTAAATTTACTTGCCATAACATTAGTCGTAACTGATGAAAAAGCAATCAGATTGGACATTAGAATATCTTTATTAATTATAGCCTGCTTCAGTGATTTGTACAAATCTGAGGCTGTCCCTGTTTCGGTTTCAACAATATCAAAAAATCTGATAGAGGTACTCCTACTTTCAGTGTCATAAAATATGACTATAAAGGCGCATTGTTTTTTCACAGATATATTTGTGGTTTCATCCATCACAAGTGAAAAGAAACATCCTGGTAGCCTCAATTTGGCATAAATATTTAAAAAAAAATAGGACCTAAACTTTCTCTTATAATATTTGTAGCCTTAGTCCTTTTCAGAGTTCAGAGAAATAAGTTTGGCTATCTCTGAATCAGGAAAAATATTTTTCAAAAGTGGGCTCAGAGTGTCCATCAAACAAAAGGGTAAATTATTTATGGCAAGTAGACCACATGATTTAATTTCTGCAGTTTTAACATAGGTCTCTAGAGCTGTAGTTTTATATGTGTCAGTTACGTTCTTATTATTATCTACTTGCTGCCAGTTGAATTTATGGCAGCAACATATGTCGTCTTATGCAACTTTTGTGTGCTAATATATCATAGTTGCAAACTTTACAGAAAGCAAATTCCACATTTGATTTATTCCTTTTTTTTGTGATTGACTTAACCAACCCTTATATTCCTCATTGTCCAACCATTTGTGTGAAAACTTGTACTTTTCTTTATTATGGTTATTTTTCTGAGACCATTTCAATTTGTTTTCCTAGAAAGAAGTAATTCCAATATCCATAAGAGATCAGATCATTGCATACCTGTACATCTGAGAAAAGATTATCACTAACATCTTGGGTTTCACTTCCATATTTTTGTTTTTCTGAACAGGTAGGCGCTATGTTTGACTGAAGATTTTCATTAATATCAATAAATTGGGCTTGACTTTCTGAATAGGTAGGCTTAAATATTATATAACATTTTCACATGCACTCTTGCTTTATCAACATTTCTTACCTTGTTTTTGAAAGTTTTTAACCACTTATCCATTACGAATTACAACGCAGGTAATTGAGTTCAATTAAAAAACAAGAATATTTGAATTTGGGGTTAATGGGTTGATGTTGATATTACGACACGGAATCACAGAATAAAAGAAAAGAGAACGTCTTGACTCTCAGCCTGTGCCTGGATTCTCCAGCTCGCAGCCACAGAATCTGTGTCGCAGCTAAGATGTCTAAAAACCCAACTCCACAGTAATGTCGATGTTAAATGTTAGTAATTTACTTTAATGACAAATGACAAAAGTAAACAAAAAACCTCAACTAGTTACTCCATGACCAAGGTCATCTAAATAAGTTTCGTCGTGACGGATTCGAGGAACGCAACTAGTGAGCCTTCGAAAATAAACTGAATCATACTATCTGACGAAAGTACCAGGTTGTTCAACTTATCGTGAGCTCGATTACCCGGTAATTACCCAAAATAAATTTTGTTGGAAAATTACCAGGAAGTACCTTCAATTACCCCCGTTCCTGATAATTACCAGGTTATAGGCAACACTGCACATTCGCTGTATTATTCTCAGGAAAAAGGCTCATTTGACTGACTCAGCGGGGACTCGAACAATTCAGAATAGCGCCATCTTGGGAAAATTCTCGTAAGTATCGTTAGAAGCAACAGATGGTTCCTTCAAAAAGTTCGAAACAAAATCTAATCGTTGCATGCACCAGGGATTCTAGGAATCTTACCTTAAACCTAGACTGCTAATCCCATATAACACAACTTCATCCATTTACGAAATTTCAGTGAGCCTTCAGGGCATGCGCAATGAAGTTTCATGACGTTTCCAAATCACATGGCCGTATCGCAGGAAAGAGGGATTGGATCTAATTTACAACATGTGAAAAATATCAATTTTTAAAATGCGTTATTAATTTTCATTCAGCTAAAAGCGTATGCGATCGCGGGTTCGATACCCTAACTAAAGGGTCAGAGATTTTTCTCTTGAGAATTTTCTCTGTCATATTGGAGAATGACTTTTTTCATGGTTGGATGGTTTGATGTCAATATTCACATGGTAAATGTAACTAAATATTACTACTTATTTTTAGTGGAAAATACTCAATGCAATTTGTCAGAAATTGCACTGTTATTATTCACAATTCTCACATTTTTTCAAGAATAATTATCAAGTCGACGACGCCTACGAACAAAATGGTCGTAGCCTTGTGTCAACATCTGAAATGACACGTCTTTGGGCCTTCTGCTCATTGTGCAGACACGTTTTCATAAATTCTATTTGGGCGAGTTTTCCATTAGCAGTCTAGGTTTAAGGTTATATCGATGGGCTCGACACTGACAGACAGCTAAAATGTGACATGACAGAAACATTTTCCTGAATCCTGAATCCACCGTTTACAAGCTAAATTCATTAGTTCCTTAAAATAATAGCATTTGTTTCAGATGGCGCCTCAGTACGAGCTGTTTTCATGGCAAAAATATCAAGAACGAACGTAAAAGTACTAGATGGCGTGTGAAATTGCTTCAAACGAGTTTATCACAGCCGTTGTCTCAAGTTCGGTCACTGCGGTGCCGTGATAGATAAGCGGCCAATTTTTTTCAGGAATCGCGTTCCGTTACTACTAACCAGATTTCTGTGGCCATATCCCAAACAGAATATCGGAACAGCAAATTCTGACTTTTCAGGGAAACCGAACATAGCCTTTTTTGATACTTCAAACTTCAATTTTGATAAACAAATGTCATAATAATAACCTCATTTCAATAGAATATAAATTTTTAATGTAGAATATTTGAAGAAAATGGGAAATGAACAATCCGAATTATCAGGCGTAGATATAGACGAAAAAGCAGTTGAAATAAGTGACTATTGGTCTCAACATTCAGCCAGCATTTTAAAATCTGATGGTAGTTGTACGAGTTTGTCAGTATTCATAGGAGAATTATTTGTCAGTGGTTCTTTATGGTCTACCCAAACCCCATTAGAGAAATGTGCGAAGGTGAGTGCTGAAATATCTAATGGGGGGATGATTAACAGTGGTGTTTTTTTTTTAGAATTCAATGATTTTTCGACATCCTTGTATGATAAAGTACGTTTCGTCGTGGCAAAAAAACTCAAGATTTTACTTAGCCGTTGAAGAAGTTGTTCCCCTTTCACATGTCCTCTCATCTCTGAATATTTTGCAGATATCTGTTGGACTATGTTCCATTTTAAAAGCTCTATGTTTTCTACATCAAAATGCATTTGTTTCCCATAATAATATATGTTGTACTTCAATATATGTTACCAAAGATGGGAACTGGAAGTTAGGTGGAATGGAATATCTCTGCGGCTATAAGGACATGAACTATGATTATCTAGCTAAAACGAGATCAAGCAGATACAGCAAATCAATAGACCCAGATGAAGATAAACTATTACAAAATGATCTTGGCAGAAAGGATTTTATTGATGTCTATGCATTTGGAGTGTTTGTGTGTGAAATTCTCAAATCTAAAACTGATGGTAAGTAAATATTTTATACAGGGAAGCATTACTATTTAACACATAAATCTCTAGAAAAATCAAATCCCACAAAGTTTTCATGAAAACAACACATGGTATCATATAAGGAAACATTCAAATTAATTTATGATGAACTTTGAACTTTCTTGTGCAACGTTGAAAATAGAAATCAATACTTCTTTTTTCTACTATTAATGTAAGTTACAAAAAGGATTTGAAGTTCTATAACTTCTATTTGATTATCTGCGAGTGCTTTCGACAGCTGGTCGTGCTGTCATCCTCTAGGCACTACTCTATCTGCAGATAGACTCTATAGCCTTGACACTGACAAAAAAAAGGTGTAACTCAAATAAGCTTTCTTTCGAAGTCTCAAAGTCCAATGTTGTCGCTTTCAGAGAGCAGGTTGTAAATGTTCCAGTAGGAGAAAAGTTGAAGAGTCTCAAACAAGAACAAATGTCATACAAAATTCCTGGGGTCACATTGATAAGTAGACTAAAATTTTTTAGTCATGTCGAGGCTCTCAGAAACAAACCAGCATCCACATGTTATGCAGTTCGTGTCATATCAAATATGAACTCGAACTGTCCACTCCTTAATTGAATCTTACTTGCGTTAAGGCATTGCCTTTTGGGGGGTTAGTAACAATCACATGCAGGCCATTTCAATCCAGCAAAAACGAGCAACATGGTACATGCGTTAAGCAAAAAAAAATCTAGATACTTGTGTGTGATTTGAATTTTTTGGATTGAGGAAAACCAATTAGCCAGACTGTTTTAATAAAAAAAAACTATTTGAAAGTAACATTGAGTAGTAGCTCAAACATAGATTTTTTCCCTTTGTTTTTTGATTTTTGAATTTTCATTTCTATTTATTTTTGTTTTTCTTTTTGAATAAGTGTTTTTATTCAATTGTTTTATATTTTTGTTTTATGCATTTTCTTTTCCTCAATTTTTTTTGTTGGTATTTTTTTAATTTTATTTTATACTGTTTTATATAAATTTTTTCTTCTTTTTAATCCATTTGTACATAATATGATTTAATTTCTGTTTACATTTGAATATATTGTTAGTAGTAGATACTATAACTATATTTACAATCAATCATTCATACTTTAATTTTGCATCTTACCAGATGATTGAACAATAATTTGTATATATTTCTGTTGTTTAAGGTTAACATACAATTTAAGTTTATTGGAAAAGATATGAAATTTCAATTCAGAGTAAAGGGTGTTTATACTGTGGATGTGGAGCGAACACTCCAACATGATGTGATATAACGATCTCTGTTAATTCAATTTTGAATTTGTAAGCTGGGCAGATAGCGTTATTTGATCGTAAACGGTTTATTGTACTTAAGTATTTTCTGTCGCTCTCTTGTTCGATCCATCTATTTCCAATGATCTTTGGGAAGAGTTGTTTAAAGTTTTTGCCTGTCTGAGATTCATTGAATTGATTTTGCCAAATTTCATTTAAATCTTTCTTGTAAATTCGATTCAAATCGGTATGTGGAATAAAGGTTTGAATGGACTCTTTTGCCTCAGAGGCTTGCTTTGCTAATCTATCTACTACCTCATTTCCTTTTATTCCGGAATGTCATTTTATCCAAATTATAGATACCTTTCTATTTTGTAAGAAAATTAATTTATGGGCTCTGGCGATTTTTTCCAATTCAAAAAACTGATTCAGACTTCGGAAAATTTTTCAATTGATCCACGGTAATCTTGCTATCAGTGAAAATTATTGACTGAACGCAGTTTTGTGTCAGAATATATTGCATTGCCAGAAGTATGGCTTTCAATTCTGCAGTGTAGATGGATGCTTCATTGGGAAGTATATACATTTCAAAATACTTGGTGTTTGAATGATAGAATGTGAAGCCTGTTTTCTCTGATATTTTTGATCCATCTGTGTAGATATAATCTGCATTTGACCACAGCCTCTTGATTATTCCTGAAAACTCTCCCTCACAACCTATATTATTTTTTTTCCAAATAATGTACTTTAAACTCATGGGATATTATGTCATAATCTTCTGTATAGTATGGAAGGTTATACATACATACATACATGTTTATTGATCCTTTAGGTGTACAAACAGAGCAATACAGATAGGATAAGTCAAGGAATTACAAAATAGTTAAAATTAGAAAAAAGAAACATCAGTATAACAAAAAATTACATGTGAATATACACACACCTACTTATAAATACACACACACATATATAAAAATATTGTCAAATCAAGGATTAGGGATACATTTTCAATGAGTCATTGCCGTGAGGACAGCCATATATTCTTTTGTAGAATAACAAGCATGCGTTGTCAAGAAGTCTTTCAAAAAATTTTTGAACTTTTGGGGGTTCATGTTTTTCATGAATGTTGGTAGTTTATTATAGATGTTTACGTCGAAGAGTTTTTACTGGATTTTTGCAGTCTCTTTCTGTTTGGTCTGATTAATTGGCGGCCTCTAGTGAAATAACTGTGAAAATCCGAGTTAATTTCATAGTTTTCTTTATTTTTGTGGATTTCTTGTAGAACTTGATATATATCAATCGGTTCAATTCGTGAGGTTGCAGTCAATAGCTGGGCTGTTACAAAGAAAACTCTTTGTTATATGTCAAGCTTTCGGTATATTTCACACCTTCGTAAAGACAAATACAATAATAATATTATATATCTTGTAAAAAATATATAAATATGGAGAACTTATTAATGTGAGAATAAAATATAAAAAGGTTCAAAAACAGATAGAAAAACATTAAATAATGACAGTTGATAAAAACATTCTAAAACATATATAGGACAAACATCTAGACCTCTAAGTAGTCGCATCACTTCCCATAAGAGCGACTGTAGAGGAAATGTTAATTCTTGTGCATTAACAGAACATGTTAAATCGGAGGATCATAAAATGAATTTTGAAAATCCAAATATTTTAGATAGAGAAACCAATACAACTAAAGGAATATTTTGGAAATGATACATAATAATAAAGAAGAACATTCAATGAATAAACGAACTGGTATTGACAGTCTCAGCAAAATTTACACGTAGGTACCTACTGAAATATGATAAAGAAAATAAAAGATCTAGTAATTCGACTATCATTCAGAATTTTCCCATTTGACATTGTCAGCCAAAAATTTTTATCAACTGTCATTATTTAATGTTTTTCTATCTGTTTTTGAACCTTTTTATATTTTTTTCTCACGTTAGTAAGTTCTCCATATTTATATATTTTTTACAAGATATATAATCTTATTATTGTAGTTGTCCTGACAAAGGTGTGAAATATACCGAAAGCTTGACATATAACAAAGAGTTTTCTTTGTAACAGCCCAGCTATTGACTGCAACCTCACGAATTGAACCGATTTATAGTTAAACCAGTCACTAATTATGTATATATATATATATATATATATATATATATATATATATATATATATATATATATATATATACATGATTTTAAGAGATGCAAAGAGTGGTCTACAGGTGTCGGTGTAACTGGCACCAGCTATTCTTCTAATTTCTTTTTTTTAAGGAGAAAAACTTAATCAGCCTTTGTGCTATTACCCCATAGAATCGTACCACATGAAATATTGGAGTGAAAAAAAGCATAATAGGTAGATAACAGAGCATGTAGATTAATTATATTTTTTACTTTTCGGAGTAGAAATATGTATTTTGAGATTTTGGCTGCTCTATGTGATCTGACTAGTTCAGTGAGTCATCAATTATAATTCCCAGCAATTTAACACTGTCACCCTTTGTTAGATAGATAGATAGATATGTTTATTCATCACTGAAGTTTTACAAGATACAGCATATAAACTTGCCTCCCTAAAACTTATTGGACTAGTCAGACATACAACAAATACAATTAGTATAAAAATAAAAGCATAAGCTACCCTATACCAATTTATATATACTATGAACAGAATGCTAAGAACTCGTCCATTGAATAAAAGGCATTTGAACATAAAAGATCAAACAATTTTGATTTAAATAATTTAAAGCTCTCAATTTCACCCATTAGTGTGACTGTGTGATTATAGCAAATAATTCCCTGATACATATATGAATTCTGTCCCAGTGATAAGCGAGAGAATGGCAAACGTATACAATTAGCGTTGTGTGTACTATAATTGTGGATCATAAAACCCCTCTCATGGCTGAAGTGCCGTTTTTTTACCTCAAGAGTTATTAAATACATATATATATATATATATATATATATATATATATATATATATATATATATATATATATAAGCATGAAAGAGTTAGAATTCTCAAAGGAACAAAGATTTCTCTACAGCTCTCTCGAGGGTTGGCTCTCACCATACAACTTAAAATTCTTTTCTGTATTATAAACACCTTTTGAATATGAGCAGAATTGCCCCAAACAATAAGACCATAACTCAGTGTGGACTGAACAAGACCATAATAAGCTAGCTTAAGAGTTTCCAGAGATACTGTTCCTTGTAGTTGTCGAATAACAAAGCAAACACTGCTTAGTTTGGATACAATATGATCTGTATGAACATTCCATGTGAGCTTCTGATCTATGTATACTCCAAGGAATTTACAATATTTTACTTGCTCTATGGACCTATGATCCATTCTTATTAATGGACTATGGTCAAGACTGATATTTTGTTGTTGAAATACCATAAAACAAGTTTTATTGATGTTGACTGATAATCCATTATTCTCGCACCATTGTTGGAATTCGCATGCACATGTATTGCTAGTTGTAACAGTGCCTGCTAGAGATTTTTCAGCCACCAGCTGGTTTGTATCATCTGCATAGATAATCATTTTGTTATGAGATGTACATGAATATATAATATCATTAATGAAAGCAATAAATAGTGAAGGACCTAAAATAGAGCCTTGAGGTACACCAGTTGTTACTTTTAATCGGTTAGATTTCACTTTGTCTACAACCACTATCTGTGACCTATCCTTTAAATAGGATTCTATCCAAGTGTTGGCCACTCCTCGAATACCTATCCTATAAAGTTTCTCTATTAATAATCTGTGATCTATAGTATCAAAAGCCCTACTAAGGTCATAATAAACGGCTATTGGATTTTGTTTTTCATTCAAGCAGTAATAAATATGGTTACATAATTCTTTTATAGCAGTTTCTGTAGATTTTTTATGCTTGAAGCCATGCTGACAATTTAGAATAAGATTATTTTGTTCTATAAAATTGCTTAACCGTGTATTGTAACTGTTTTCGAGGACTTTCGCGAATTGAGATTGTATACACACGTTTCTATAACTTCCGACGTCATTTCTAGATCCCTTACCCTTAAATATTGGCACAGACTTTGAGGTTTTGAAAACTTCTGGATATTTTCCTTTTTCATAGGATTTATTAATCATGAAAGATAGTGCATTACATATTATATCACTGACAAATTTAAGAGTAACCCCAGAAATATCAACAATTCCTGCAGAAGGTTTCTTAGTTGTTTTTTTTATAATGTCTTCGATTTCAGGTGGACTTGTCGGATACAGAAACATTGTGTTAGGAACCTATTATATGAGAAAAGTATTTTTTACGTTTTACTTGCGTTTAGCATCAAGTTATTTCTTGTAAACCATATTTCTGCTTTTTTTTGGCTATATTTATTTCATTTGATATTGTATTCACATCCTTACCTGGGGTAGCAAGAGTTGTATCATCAACAAATGCAATACAATCAAAGGGGGACATGTAAGCAAAAATATCGTTGACATAAATTATAAATAGTAGCAGGCCCAGCACTGAACCCTGCGGCACACCACATGTGATAGGTTTCATGTCAGAAATATTACTTGAATCAAGTACAACACATTGCTGTCTATTTGAAAAATATAATGAAAATAGATGAAGAGGTAACCCTCATATACCGTATGCCTCCAGTTTCTCCACGAGTAATGAATGTTAGTCACAGTAAAAGGCTTTGGTCAGGCCACACAGAGCAGCCACAGTGTGTTTACCTTTCTCAAAACATTCTATTATGTTATCCACCATTTTTTTTCAAAGCATGAGCTGTCGAAGATGATTTTATAAACCCGAATTGGTTTGGGTTTAATAACTTGTGCTTTAAGAAGTATTCATAGAGTCTATTTTTTTAAATGATCTCAAAGATCTTGCTAAGACTAGGGGCAATTGAAATAGGTCGGTAATTACTAATTTCATTCTCATTACCTTTTTTGAAGATGGGGATGACTCGAGATATTTTGAATTTGTCCGAAAATTTACCTTCTACAATGGAGCTGTTAGAAAGATCTGTTAGGAATTCAATCAAATATGTTACTATTTCTTTTATAATTTTCGCATTGATGTCATAAATATCATAAGAATTGGAGTTTTTTAGGTGAAGAATTGCATTAGTTGTCTCCGAAATTGTGATGGGCTCCATATTATAGCTTTTGTAGATCATTTTGTCATAAGTAGACGATCTGGTGAAACTTTCTACCAATAAATTCGTTTTCTTTTTCTGCCAACATCGATGAGTGAGTGTGAAAATTATAAGTTGATGAAGTTTGGGAATCAAATTTGAAGATTTTGCTTTGATTCTTGTCACAAATTTGTCTTCTTAAGTCTAATAATGGAGGTTCCTTAGCTTCGGCTTCCATAACTGATATTGGCGTTGACGGGAGATACCCCAGACATATTCTCAGACATTTATTTTTTATTACTTCCAATTTTTTCAAGTGAGTATCTGCAGAACTTCCATAAAATATACTTCCATAATCTAATATTGAACGTATGAATGGTCTCTAAAATATTAGGGAGATATTTGGATCTGTTCAATAAATCAATCAATCAAAATATACTTTATTGTCAAAAAAACTCTTGTTTTGTTGACAAAGTAGAATATACACATACAGAAATAAAATTTAGGCAAAATACACACAATTATGTAAAATATAAATAAAATAAAACAAAAATAAAATTGTTATATAAACAAGCAATATATAAACATATACATATACATTTATCAATTATACATTTTATTCAATAGAATAAGTGTCAATGAATAAATAAAATGTCAATCATAAAATGTTATTTGAACATTTTGTCAATTTTACGACTTATAATTTAACAGTCTAATCGAGTATGCTATACAGTGCCCGCAATAAATTACATATGACAGTTCACAATTACACTGGAAATTGTCATTGTAAAATTCTTGCAAACTATAATAGGGTCTGTTCGCGAGAAGTTTTTTTGTGTATTTTCTAAAGCTGTCAATACTATCGTAGCTATTTCTAAAATGAGATGGTAAGTAATCATACATTTTAACACCGTTATAGAAAATGGAGTCCTTTACTAGGAATGAAGAAGGCAATGGTAATTTAAAATTATTTTTAGATTTTAAGGCTATGACACGAAGAAATATATTCAAATTTTGACCTATGTTTGTGTATAAGACACGCAGTTTCCATTACATAGAGAGCCACAACTGTCAATACATTTTTTCTGCAAATAATTGCCTACATGAATTGCGCGGTCCTAGTTTGAACACATATCTAATGGCTCTCTTTTGCAGTTTAAGTATTGAATCTAGCAGACTAGAGTTACATACCCCCCAGAAAGGAATGGCATATCTCAGTTGAGATTCAATTAATGCATAATATGCGTTCATAGCCGTGGCAGTACCAAATTCCCTTGAAATAATTCTCATTGCATAGCACCCTGAAATTCTCATTGCATAGCACCCTGAGGATATTTTATTCTTCATTTGGTTGACGTGTGCTTCAAACTTCAATTTACTGTCAATATATAGGCCCAAAAATGTTGTGCAATCTTTATTTTCAATCTTCTCATTTTCTAGAGGCATATCTTCTAAAGTACATTTGAAAGTTATTATATTTGTTTTTTTTTTATATTGAAAGAGAGAAGATTCGAGTCGCACCAAGACTTGATTACATTAATATCTCTGATTATCTTATTATTCAGATCTTCAACAGTTTTACTATGCCATTAAATGGTGGTGTCGTCAGCAAATAAGGTAATTTTTCCAGAAGTGTTTATACACAGTAAATCATTGATATATACAAGAAAAAGAGTGGGTCCCAAAACCGATCCTTGTGGCACTCCATAATCTATATTAATATATTTTGAAGTTATATCACTTTTTACGACTTGACTGCGCCCACTTAGGTAGGATTCGAACCAATCCAAAGTAACTCCCTCACAACCGTAACAATGTAGTTTCCGCAAAAGTATTTTGTGGTCTACACAGTCAAAAGCCTTTTTTAGGTCACAAAATACTGCTGCAGCTACATCTCCGGCATTTATACCTGAATATACATCATATAGGAAGGAAAAAAATGCATCTTGGGTGTTCTTTTTAGCCTGAAATTGATTTTCTTTGATGATTTTATGAGCAATAAAGAATTCATTGAGCCTTTTTTTCACTAGTTTTTCAATTATTTTTGCTAGGGTCGGGATAAGTGATTTTGGACGATAGAGGGATCATCCAAGTTTCCGCCTTTGTGCAAGGGAATTATCACAGACTTTTTCAAGAATGAAGGAAATTTACCGTTGCGAAACGAAAGATTAATTAATGCGACAAGAGTTTCAAGCGCTACTTTTGGAAGATTCTGAAATATATTCATGGAGATGTCATCGTATCCAGATGATTTTTTATTCCTAATATCCCTAAACACTTCGATAATTTCATCAAAACTAGTATCGTATAATGTAAAAGTATCTCCTGTATGTCAGTTATGAACATTGATAAGAGGGTCGTTAGGGACAATTATGTTATTATTAAGCTTGCGAGCAATCGAACAGTAGAACTCATTGATCTCGTTTGTTTGAAGGTGATTGACAATGTTTCGTGATGAATTTCACTAGTTCGGACTTCCATTGTCTACTATATAAAATGATTTGAAATCCCTGAAACAAGTAAAAAAGAATAATTAAAAAAGAATAGTTGAAAATAACAATTATATTAAGCAACAATAAACCTGAAATGAAATGATAGTGAAATAACCTACAAGTAAAAATATAATAATTGAATAAATAAAAATTAAAGGAATGAAAAAAGAAAATAATAAAAATAAAAAAGTGTAGAGATTCCAAGTCACGTTAGTTCACGACGTTTCGATTGTTGGTATCTACAATCGTCTTCGGGTGATGACTGGACTGATTCCTCCGAGAGATGACTATTTTATAGGTCGTTGAAATACTTTCACTTTCTCTACTTTCCATTTTCCGCTTCACTGATTCCGTGAGAGATGACCGTTTTTGGCGGAAGTTGGTCATTTTTCGTTTGATGATGGGTTTCCATATGTTTCGTATATCTACACTGGCCTGGCTGAATACGTTGTTGGACAACATGTATGCGGCTTCCTTAAATTTTCTCCTGAACCAATGTTCCTCTCTGTGCAAGATCTCAGCTTGGGACCACTCGATGTTGTGTTGATGGGTCCAAACATGGTCTGCTATTACTGATTTGCTCCAGAGATTCGGCTACTCAAAACTTGTCTAGATTTTTACTTCCCTTGATACAACCATTACAAGGAAAAACATCGTCTTCTGTGAAGAATTCAAGGCATTTTGTCGAACTACTAGGGTCAATTGAGGTTACACAGGAAGATCAACTAATTAGTTTCGACGTGGAAAGCCTTTACACCAACGTTCCGGTCGAAGAAGCACTCCAAATCATACAGAGAAAGCTATCCGAAGACGGAAACCTGAAAGAGAGAACGAATCTACCTATAGAAGTAATTATGGAATTACTAGGATGCTGTGTACGAAACTGTTATTTCCAACTGAGGGACGAATTCTTTACACAAGATGAGGGACTGCCAATGGGATCGCCACTTTCACCAGTCATAGCCAACATATATATATGGAGTGGTTTGAAACTCTGGCCATTGAAGAAGCCCACAAGAAACCTCGAGTCTGGTTGAGATATGTTGACGACACCTTCATAATATGGAACCATGGGAATACTGAACTAGACGCCTTTCTGAAACACATCAACAGCGTGAGACCTTCCATCACTTTCACAATGGAGAAGGAAATCCACAATGAATTGCCATTCTTAGACGTTTTGGTGAAGAGGACCGACACTAAGTGGGAAACATCTGTATACCGAAAACCCACTCATACGGGACAGTATCTGAACCACGAATCCAACCACCATCAATCGACAAAAAGAGGAATCATCAAGACTCTATTAGACCGTGCTTTTGGGCTCTGTAATACAAAGGAAGGTCTCGAGAAGGAACTAGACATCATCAAAAATGATCTTCAGCGGAATGGATACTCCAAAGCGATGGTAGAAAAGACTTTGGCTAAAAGACAGCAGGAGCCTCGCAAGGAAGAGAAGCCGTCACAACCAGTGCTTGCACTTCCCTACATCAGAGGATTATCGGAGAGGATAAGAAGAATTGGTTCCAAGTACAACATCAGAACCTGTTTCAGATCCGGTAACACTATCCGTAGCAGCCTCACGAAAACCAGGCCCCCAAACGCGGACTGCGATTCCAAGAATTGCATTTACCGGATACCCTGTGAGTGCGGAAAATCCTATATTGGTGAAACTAAGAGGCCATTGAATGTTCGCATTGCCGAGCACAAAAAGCACACACAGCGAGGAGAAACCAGCAAATCAGGAAGAGCAGACCATGTTTGGACCCATCAACACAACATCGAGTGGTCCCAAGCTGAGATCTTGCACAGAGAGGAACATTGGTTCAGGAGAAAATTTAAGGAAGCCGCATACATGTTGTCCAACAACGTATTCAGCCAGGCCAGCGTAGATATACGAAACATATGGAAACCCATCGTCAAACGAAAAATGACCAACTCCCGCCAAAACGGTCATCTCTCACGGAATCAGTGAAGCGGAAAATGGAAAGTAGAGAAAGTGAAAGTATTTCAACGACCTATAAAATAGTCATCTCTCGGAGGAATCAGTCCAGTCATCACCCGAAGACGATTGTAGATACCAACAATCGAAACGTCGTGAACTAACGTGACTTGGAATCCCTACACTTTTTTATTTTTATTATTTTCTTTTTTCATTCCTTTAATTTTTATTTATTCAATTATTATATTTTTACTTGTAGGTTATTTCACTATCATTTCATTTCAGGTTTATTGTTGGTTATTGTTATTTTCAACTATTCTTTTTTAATTATTCTTTTTTACTTGTTTCAGGGATTTCAAATCATTTTATATAGTAGACAATGGAAGTCCGAACTAGTGAAATTCATTGATCTCGTCTACACTGATTGAAATTTTAACACTGTTCCTTTTTTTAGGATTCTCTCTCAGGTCATTTACTATGGACCACGTCTCCTTCATTTTATTATTCGCAGAGTTAATTCTATTTTGGAAATAGCTAGATTTAACAAGCTTGAGAATAGTTCGGTAAATTCTACGGTAGTTATTGAAGTAGGCATGGAAATCTGGATTTAAGCTGACTTTTTTATATAACTAAGGGACCGTAGATTTCTTGAGGACGTCTTAATTCCAGGTGTTATCCAGGGTTTTTTACGCTTTTTTTATTTTTTTGTATAGCAAATGATACACTGAAAAGTTCTGAAAGTTTGTTATAAAAAGCAACGAATGGTTCATTTAAAAGTAAGACTCGTTCCCGGTCAAATTCAAGACAGTTCTCATAGAACCTATTATAGTTTGCATTGCTATAAAGCCGTCCATATTTAAATCTATTATTCTCTGTTACATCTAAAAGAATGGAGCATTCTATAGCTTCATGGTCAGATAGATCCGTGGAAATAGTTGTACATGAAACTTTTTCTAGGTCATAATTAGTGCATACATAGTCAATACAGGTGGAGGAATAATTACAAATTCGAGTGTTTGATCTGACGTGCATATTGAGGTTGAAGGATCGTAGATCGTAGAGCTTGTGTAGCTGCACAATTTTTATTCACATAATTTATATTGAGATCGCCTCCTAAGAAATCATTGGATTTCAATGGAAGGTCACTCAGTATTACTTCTAAATTTTCTAGAAATAGATTCACATCAAAGGAAGGAGACCTATATAGACAAATAACATATAGGTTTAGTTTTTTAGGTAACATACAGAACATTCAAATACTTTTTCAATTGTGAGATAATTATATTTTGTAACATTTTCAAGTAGGTAGTAGTTTGCTGACAGATTCTTCATTAACTAAAATCATAGTTCCACCGTGACCATAACTTCTACAATATTTGGAGAGAATCATGTAGTTTTTCATAATAACATGGTTCTTTATCTAAAAGGCAGTGTTCAGTCAAAAGGACAATATTTGGTAATTTTTTTATCTGCAAGTAATACAAACAGCTCATTAGCTTTATGGTGCAAATATTGAATATTGATTGTTCCATTTTTTTCCACAGAAGGCTCTAAGGATATTAATACCTTTTTCTGCTTTCTGTCGAATATGAGTTATATGGTGTTTTCATATCAGATATTTATCTAGGATGATACCCAAGTATTTGACTGACAGTTGTAAGGGTTCAATCTCAAGGTTTTTTGAAAAGGGGTTGCTGCTGTTCCAATGAGACACAGGATAAGGTGCGAAACAATCTATTTTCAGTTCGAAGGGGAGACAGAGTACTCATTTGGTTGTTGACTTAGTTCTAAAATAATTACAAATGTTTTAATAAAATAGTTAAAAGTAGTTGATAAAAACTTCACACACGTGTTACATCGTTTATAGTAATAAAAACCATTACCCACCTAAAATAATTACAGGCACGGGACTCGACGGTGACTCTTGTCCTTAAGGACCACAGTAAGGTAATTTAGAACGAACTTCAAAGAGCAAACAAGAAGAATCTTCGAACAATCGAGCAAATATGGCGCATCAAAAACCGTTCTCCTCAGGTCTCTAGAGACGAAAATGAATCTCGACAGTCGTTCATAAAAAACCTGGCCCTGGAAATATTTTGCCAATGCAAAAAACCCGTCAAAATGAAATATTGGTTGCCTATCCCGCAGGGCATTAGGGCCATGTCTACTTATGACTAAGGACGGTAGAAAACTGGAATCGGCCTTCACTGTGGCGGATAAGTTACCGCGAAAATTCACCAGATGGCGAAACGATACTAGTTAAAATGGAAATAAATGAAATAGATGTGATTTGTCACACAGTCGAATTGGTAGGACCCACGGTCCAGATTTTGTATGAGATGGAAATTTTTTTCTTTTTCTGATGAATTTGCAAATCTCTGACTTTTTTTTTCCGAAATTATTAACCCGTTTCTGTCCATCAACTTATTTAAATTTTCTATCTCTCTCGCCAAGTTTTCAAGTGACTTTTCAAAAGACAAATTTTGTGTGTATATATGTGCATATTGTATTATCCGAGAGTCTGTTTCAATACATTTTCCCAAATCTCTACTATAATGTTATCCAATTTTATCCAATTCAGTACTATAATGTTATCCAATTTGGTACTGAAGAGCCTTAGGGCAAGTGTCTTAAGGCGAAACATCGATGTATACCAGTGAGGATGACAGTGTTCCATGTAAGTGCAATTTGTTACCATTCATTTAAAGTAGAACTCATGTGAATGATATCTGATTTTTATTCCACAACGAATGTTTGAAATACAAACTGGGTAGAGAAAAGTATCTTCTGTATAATTCAGTGTTCATATAGAAGTATTTGTTTCGAAAGACTTTTTTTCTTTCGTGTAATTCAATGTTTATATGAAAGTAGCTGTTTCAGGAGGACTTTCTTTCAGTTTGTAGCTGAAAGTTGCTTCTTTGCGTGATCTACACATCCATGTATAGAGTTACTTATTTTCAAATTGATTACTTCCTTCCTTTCTTTGGAAGATTCCCTCATCCTCTTTTTTGGATCAAGATGAAGTAGTAGAAAGCCAAAAACTTTCTTTCTTAAATTACTTCTTTCAATAACATATAGTAAATTTTTTCCATATGTCTCGTCAAATTCATTACCCCAGGCTATGTGATCTGCATTAAAATCTCCTGCTATGAAACAAGGTTTTGGAATATCATTAAAAAATTTAACCTATTCTTGACTACTAATGTATGTTTGGGGTTCAACGTGAAGTGAAACTAAATGAATTTTATTATGGTTGGGTAAAATATTTGCTGTCGCAGCTATGGCTGATATATTGGAGTTATTCAGATTGATTTCTTTATATTTTATTTTTGTTTTAGTTAATATGACTACTTTTCCTTTACCATCGTTTCCGTATACAATTATATCCCGCGAATTTATAGTATGTTTGTGGTTTGAGGAAGAAGATATTCTAAATTTCCTTTATTTGCAATCGCAGAACGACAATTCCATTGACAAATTTTAATATGATTCATTGGAGGTGCCAATTTGATGACACATTTACATTTAACTGCTTACTGATTATATTTACAAGGTCTGATTCGTGAATATTAAAATTATTCGAAGTTTTCATTATGTTTATTATACATGGGTAACTAATTCTAAAATAATATTAGTAAGATTAGGAATTTCCTAAATGTTTGAGCTATTTTGATTTATGTTTCGCAAATATGCAGGTGTTTTAAGGATCCCCCTTCTTCATTGTGTGTTGGTATAGGATGTATTATATTTCTGTGTGCTTCGTATATAGGATCTGGACTGGATGGTCTTAAGCGGTTTACAGGAGTTCTCTGTCATGTAATTTGTAAGATTTATGCAAGTGAGGAGTTTGTTGAGCATTTTGAAATTGATTTGGAGTAAAAGATTGTTCAATAACTGATTTTTGATGCGATGTATTAGGTTGTAACGTGGAATTCTCCTGTTGGTTTGGGTTATTCAATTGACATTGCTTGTTTGAGTTGTTTTTGCCTTTTGAATTCCGGACATATTTCCATATTTGTACTTGAGTGAGATCCACCGCAGTTGGAACATTTTGGATCGGGATTAGAATTTTGACAGTCTGAAGAACTATGCTGTTCGCCATATTGAATGCAGCGTGGTTTACTTTTACATTGTTTTCCTAAGTGCCCATTAAGTATAAAATTCCAACAGTAGTAGCATTATTCAAATTGGAAACTGCATACCAGATATGAAAACGCATTAATAACTTTGAAGCGATCCAAACGATTACCTACCTATTCCAACCTCAAATTTCTTCAAAGACTCTTATATACAATGATTGTAAAATATATAGCAATCTACCACTGGAAATAAGGAAAATTAAAAGCTCAACAATCTTGCTTTTAAAAAAGCATGTTTACCCAGTGAAAAACCATACTACTGCGTTGCTGACATTTTCAACGAAACATTTTGAATTTTGTGTTAGTGTAGAGTTCGTTCAGTATTGTCTGAGAGTAAAAGAATTTCAAGAATGCAAACATGTCGCTACATCAAAGAAAGAAACATAGTCGTCTCAAGCAAATAACACTGCAATTCACCCACAAAATCATTGAGATATGTCTACCCTCTATATCCCTTGAGGACGCCGCTAACGAGCCATTAAAATAGGGATATGCGACAAAGAACGCGAAAACACCGACAAAGAATGCGAAAATACCGCCAAAAGAACCGCCCGATGTTTTTTCTAATATTACGTTTAAGATAATATTAATAGGCGTCGGACTGAGGTATTCTGTATGATGAGAAGATAATTAAAATATGGTGAAAACTGATTTTGTTTAAATATTTTATTTTGGGAAGGACAATTTATATTCGAAATAGTTTTTTATTATTTAGAATTGTTACTTTCTACAGATCTATAAAATAATCAAAATATTAAATTTACAAATAAATACAAATGTAGAAAGGGCAAAAAGTTACTGCATTAGATAAATTAGCTCTTTGGAAAAAAAATCTAATTTGTCATTAGCTTGAATTTAAAAAATTTTGCATATTAAAAGAAATATGTATCTGGTGACATTTTAAACTATCCATTTTCTTTATCCGACCTATTTAAATCAAAACATTATAATTTGTAGTCATGATTAGTCTTTTGATGTAAATAAATTTGATATTATTATTATTATCATTGACAATGGTAATATCAAATTGATCGTCGGTATGATAATGAAGATGGTTAAAGTATTCGAAACATCACCAGATAAGTATACAAATAGAATAGATTTCCGCGGTTAGAAATTTGAACATCTGATTTCGAGTTGAACCACGTTCAAAATTTTGCGTTGTTCGACGTTTCGGCTTCGACTTTGACATTTTCAGGAAGTAGAAAAGTGTGGCTGCACTGAGAGATACACTTTATATATTCTTGTTGGTTTGGAAATGAAGATTCATATTCCTTAGTGGATTTTATAGTTGATTCAGAAACAATTTTATAGATTTAATGGGAATACTTACTTCGAATGAGACATTGCGATAATTTTAATCTGAAAAAAGTCTACAGGGATTCGTTAAGTGATTCTCCACTGGATGAATCAGTTTCATTACGATTGATGACAACTGGAATAATTTTTTTTGATGATGAGTCTATGCGATCATCCAGATCCTATATCTCTGCTTCGATTCTGATTGTTTTGTGGATACATTTTTCCCAAACTTTTTGGTCGACTTTTTCCAGAGCACTGTATAGGTATTTCTTTACTTCCTACAGCTTGAAGGTCTTATTATTCCTTGCGTCGATTCAAAAGTCTAAGAAATAAATTATATTGCAATTTAAAAAAATGTTCTGTACTCTCAATCACCCGTATTAAAGAGCCAATTCTGTTTGAATATGAAATGAAGGGAGAGATCCTAGAGAGAAAAACTGAAATAAAGGATCTTGGTGTTACCTATAATTCACAATTCAACTTTTCCACTCACATTAATAACATGATTAAGTCCGCTAATCGTATTTTGGGTTTTGTTATCAGACAAACATCGAATTTTGCCAATATTAACACCATTGAAATATTATATTATTCCCTGGTCAGGCCTAAACTAGAATATGCCTCAATTATTTGGTCCGGTGAATATCAAACATATCTAAATAATTTGGAAAAAATACAAAACAAACTGTTGAGATATTTGTATTTTAAAAAGTACCACGTGTGGCCTAATTATAATACCGTCAGGACATATCAATTAAGATCGGAATTCAAGATACTATCCTTAGACCAGAGACGAACTTTAACATCAATGATATTCCTGTATAAATTAATAAACAATTTAACAAATTCCCCAGAAATCCTCAATATGCTTCCATTTAATGTACCTCCACGGTGTATACGTTCCACACCAATGTTTAATACCTCTGCAATATGTACATCATCGGGAGCACTTCTTTTAGCTATGATTAAATTAGCAAACAATTTCAATCTACTTATGGATTTAGATTGGACCTTACCTCTATCAGTTTTTCGTAAAACAATTTTGGAACAAATATTGAATTCAACTCTGTCAAACTAAACATATATTTGACGAATCCAGTCAGTGCAGTTATGGACGACTCCCTACAAGTCTGGTATCAGTAAGTAATAGTTTAGTAATCTAGATCTATATTTAATAGCTATCATTGTAGTGTATTTGCCAACAGTTTATCCATGTAATTAGTCTTTAATGGACTGTATGGTAATAAATACAAATAAATAAAATAAATAAAAAAAGGAATAGCTTTTATTTGTAACCACTCAGTAATATCTGCTTTCTTCCAACACGACGTCGGCAGCTTCTCGGCTCGTCTACTGTGGTAACTTTCGTTATCCATTACTATTACGGATCCCTGCGGAAGTTCTACAAGTATGTTTTTAAACCATTCTTCGAATACTGTGCATCCATTTCTTGATGATAATCAATTCGATTCAAAAACCATCAATCCATCTTTCACGAATCCTTCACTGCTGCCTATGTGAGTGATAATAAGACGACGACCTTTTCCAACTGGAATTTTCAAACCAGTGAACCAACCTTCCATAAAGGCTTGTCTTCCACTTTCGATGTTCTGATTTGCCAAACCTTCGAGACGTTATGACCCTCATTGACACATGTTTCATCCAAATAAAAAAATAGATTTACCTAGTCCTCTGGCTTTCTTTATTTCTCTTAAATAGTTTCTTCTCCATTCTACAATCTCTGATTTTTCTGTTAACATGCTCTTTCTATCTTGCTTTCCAAAAGTGAAATTCTGCTCATGTAATATCATCCATTTTCGAGTTCTTCTTATATCAGGGAAAAAACTGTCTTCACGAATAACTGACAAAACTTTATTTAATGTAGGTATTTCGTTTTTTATGCAAAAAGAGTGTACTGTTTTCCTAATAGAATTCTTCACTTCTTCATCGATAACCAAACACTTTCTACCAGTGGATACTTGATACCGGTCATACTCGCGCATTTTTGCACTACTTCCTCCTCACTTTTTATTCCGGGCGGATATTGTATTCTCAATTTGACAATTGTTTTTTCCATTTATATTTAATGGTGACAATTTCGGACGCATCACGATTCCCGAGCAACTAGCTTCCATGTTGTATAGCTGTTTATTCAACGCGCTCTCGAAGTAAACTGAAGAATATCAAGAATAACCCCGCTGAAAAGCCAAGTCGGTCTTATTGAAGGGTGCAATGTGTCCGTTGACAGTATAATTCAAAGAAATATCTATTTATCCCTCCTTCAAAAAAATAATGTTTTTTCAATCCCTTTCAACTAAATACCTATTTGTTGGAGAATGTCTTGGTTACTACTGGACATATTTCAACATTTGTCATGATAGATTTGTTATTTTGTTTTAAATTATTTACATTTAATTTTCATGACTGATATGTTTTATTATCTCTCTATTTTTTATCTATCAACATAAGATACGCTTTGTCAATAAGAATTTTAGTTCTCTCTAAAACAGGGTACTACTGATCAAAATGTCAGGAAGTGACTTAATTTCTCTTTCAGTTTCGAAGAAAACTTCTCAATTTCTATTACATTTTTCTGAGATAATAATTTCATACTACTCAACTAACTGTCATTGCCCATTTCAACACCCCCTTCCCCGTCTGTTGGATTCATATGGTAGCTATAGACGTTAATGGGTTAAACAAAGAAGAGAATTCGTGAATTCAGGAACTAAATATAAACTTATTCTCTAAAAAAGTTATTATAATTCTGATAAATTAAATTTTTATCATACTGTTGATTTTATTTTGATTTCAGATGAAATATCAACACTTTCATCCTTTCGTGACTACTGTAAAAATGAATTGCAAAACGCAGACATTTCCAGGAGACCAAATTTCAAGTCACTATTGGAACATGAATTTTTCAATCATGATTTTATACAGATTCATTCGTTCTTGATGGAACTTCCATTGAAGAATGATGAAGAGAAAAAACTGTTTTTCCAAAACTTAGGGGTAAAACTCCTATCATTTGACGAGTTAGTTGTTGCTTCTCAACTTGGTGGATTACTTTTATCACGTTTGGTTTTATTTAATAAAACTGCCCAAGAGAATTTACTACCACTTTTGCTTATGGCAAGATCAGGTAAGAATTCAATTCTTAAATACAAAAATATATTGTCAATATATTACTCTATTTTTAAAGATAAACCAGAGGACGGAAAACCAAAATGTATTTTTTCTGAGGAAACCTTCAAGCAGTATCTATGCCCAAAGCTGTTGGAGATCTTCAGAGTCAGAGATGCTCAAATTCGTTTATTACTGCTGTATCATTTTTCCAATTTCATGCACATTTTCACTTGTGAGGAACTGCAGTCTTTCATTTTGCCAGAGGTAAAATATTTTGAATAAGTATTGTTATGTTTAGGGTTATAATCAAACAAGTGTTTAATGCTGCTCGTTTATTACTGACTAACTATATATTTCGTCTGCAATACAGTCAGGCCCGGGAGCCTTTTTTTACTTGACGAAGTACAGGAGCATACTCTATAGTTTTTCGTAATACACTACAAGTATATTATTAATCATCTGAAAAAGAATTTTTATTAATACGTTCATTTTTACCACTTCGACTTTCTGCCCATACTCATTAAGATATATTTGCCCCAGTTGAATTTATATTTTAGTGTAAAACTGAATTAAAAGTACAAATCTGAAAGTCCTGGTGTCGAAGGTATAACGAATTCCAATGATTCAGTTAGTTTGATTACTAGACTTATCAATGTGAGTCCTGTGGAGTTCTTTGGACCCCCTTGCTAGTTTCTAATTGTTTTAGTTGGCAAGGCGAGGGGGTCTTGTTTTAAACACTAAATAATCATAATGGAATTGAAACAAGCAAGCAATTCAAAACGTAATATATGGAAGAGTATTGAAATGAAGTCTCCATTGAGGGAAAAGCTTTCAATCCTAAAAACTAAGCTCTCCTAAATCAAATGAAAACACTTTTCCTTCACCAGAGCTAAAATACTATCTCTCAACGCGTGTTTCACTAACCAAGTTATCAACATCAGGAGATGACTAAAACTACTTCTTAGCAACGATGTTGATGTTTTTATATGCATCTAGAGAAATCACTACTTTGCATGATGAGGGTCATCGAATAATTCCTAGTTGTTATTTACTACCTACCTGATACCTAATCTACAAAGGCATCTATAAAGTTGTTAAAAACCAGGTCCCAAACACAAAACTATGCTGCACCACAAATGCATTGCTGTCCTTGATGAACAAGCCTGAGTAAACAGGTTGTGCATTGCCGTACGCTCATGATATTTGCAAAAACAGATACTGAACTGGAAACGATTTTGTCTTATGCAAATTTGTGTGAGCTGGATGTACTCTTCCATTACTTCACCACATATTTCATTCGTTTCTAAAAGATCCTTCAGATATTTGATTGTTTTTGATATGGGGACAATTGGGAATTGTGTAACCACGGTTTAGGGAAACCTTGACGACAGTATAGATGTACACTGTATATGATGGTAGATCTCTTTCAATCTATGCATTTCGTTCAATCCAGTTGAGGTTAATACACCGTTAGTTTCTATCGGTACACAATAGATGGCATACCACTTCAGTTATTCGAATTTAGGAAAGAATCCAACTATCCTATCCTCTGAAATTATATAATAACAATAACATTTATTTGGTAAATAGGATACATTCCTAATATACAATAACAAAATTATAACTAACGAATAATTGATTAATATTTCAAAAATCATGGCTTATCATCTTATTAGTAATACCTTCAATTACATTTGTTATAAATATGATGCAGTAGATCAGTTTCAAACCTTTTTAAAGTTGAAGATGATTCAATTGAATGAGGCAATTTGTTGTACATATCAAAACCTTTGACATATACTGAGTTCATACTGATTTTGGTGTTAGTTCTATGTATATGAATGTCAAGATTCTGTCTAGTGTGATATTTGTGAATATCATAATAAATCAAATAGATTTTTAAAGATATGTTCCAGTTAAATCATTAACAATTTTATACACAAATATCATTGTCTGGTATAAAAGTCTCTGGGATACCGAAAGCCAATTTAGGCTTGTTAACATTGTAATTATGGGAGTGTATCCGTTTCCTCTCAATATAATTCTCATTCCTCTATTTTGTAGTTTTTGTAGTTGTGCCTGTTTGTTCAAATTGAGAGAGTATATAATCGAAGCACAATAATCAAAGTGTGGTTGTATAAATGTTTTATAGACTAATATCTTTGTGTTTAAAGACATATGCTTTGAAATTCTAAAGTAAAAATATAGTTTTTTCGAAATTTTCTTATGTATGTATTGAAAATGTTCTTCAAATGTGAGATTGTAGTCCAGTTGAAACCCTAAGTATTTTACAGTATTATGCACTTTTATATTTTCATCATTAATAGAAATATTTATGTGGTTTATATTTACGAAAGTTATACCTGCTTTCTGATGAGTTATATGGTATTGCTTGTTCTGGTGATGAGAATTCAAAAATTATGTTCAGTGCTGGGTGATAGCCATCTACGTTTAGAAGGGGTAGTTCATCGTGGGATACAGAGCATTGAAAATTAGATAAGACAAGGTCAAGTAAACGATTTGAAATACTAAGCAGAGAATTGAATTGGTTTAGATCAGGGGTCTCCAAACTTTGAAGCCTTCGGGCCATAATGATTTTTTCAGTTTGTTCCAAGGGCCAATTTCTGCCCTTAACTATATTTCTAGACTAGGATAGTCGCAAAGTGCGTGACCTAAGCAAACTTACGCTTTTTTGCATTTCAATTATTATTGTGTATTGTGACACTTAACGACATCTAGTGGCGAGTAGCGGTACTATGTACTATATTTTTCAGCTACCCGCTAGGTGGCATTAGGCGTAATTAAATATTTGGAATTACCGCGTTGGTTCGAGAAAGTTCTGGTTCTAGCTAGTGTATTCCGATCACCTCGAGATGGCAGTCATAATTGCATATAAAAAGGCTAGCGGCGCAACTGCGAGTTCGTCTGCGTAGGAAAGACAAAGGAAGCGAAAGTTTTTTTGTTTTACTGTGATTCATTTCAATTATTTGTTAGTTATTAATATGCTTAAACTTAGATACTTAAGTTAAGTTTTTTTTGTCATCATTTCTGTCGTTAAGTTTTACCTTGAAAGTAAATAAAACCGAGTAATTATCATTCTGTGTTTTCTTCTTCAACTTATCACAGCAATAGTAACAACAATTATAGTCCGTTCATAATTTGTCGATAGCACAAAATGAGGGCCCAAGTCATAAAACGATCGTAAAACTCGTAAAATCATAAGCGGAGGTTCCTGAGGTGTTTATTCATTAAATATAAAGTTTATATTCGAAACTTGCCTTGAAAGGGTGAAGTTGTTACGAACGAAAATAATTTTTGGTTTAGTACATTTTTTAATCGCATTTAATTTACGGCTCGTTGGTGTTTCGGCGTCTACGGCAGTAATTAACGTCTCTAATATTTATTTTGCGAATTTTGTGCAGTGCGTGAGTAACTTTTTTTCATATTCCTACAAACATATACGTACCTTTCGTTCCTGCTTGTTTTGTTTGATTGCTTGCGATGGCTTCGTCATCATCATCAACATCATCAAGTTTTACACCGGTACTGTTGCGTACAGTCAGTAAGTCTGTCTATTCACCAAGAGAGAAGACTATTGTTTTGAACGTTCACGATGCTCTGGTTTCTCAGAATCCCACAAACACTGTTCAGAACATAATCAAGAGTTGTGCCAACATGACGGGCGTAGGGGAGTCAACAATATATAGGTTCCTATCAGAAAGAAAAAAAAAAGGTATAGCTAACCCAAATACAAACGAATACTTAAAGAGGGGGAGAAAACCTATTGAAATTGATGAATTTGCCAAAAATGGTATTTGAAGGAAAATTCACGAATTTTTTTACAAAAAAGAAATACCCAACTTAAACAAAATTTTACAAGAAGTTAGAGACGACCCGGATTTGCCTCATGTCGGACGAACCAAATTGTGGCAAGTTTTAAAAGAATTAAATTTCCGGTGGGAGAAATCAGACCGAAAATCACTTTTGATTGACCGGGAAGAGATAATATGTTGGAGAAGAAAGTATCTAAGATCTATACGAAAATTTCGGGCTGAAGGAAGGCCAATTTACTATCAGGACGAAACGTGGGTAAACGCAGGTCATACTCTCACAAAAATTTGGACAGATAAAAATATATCAAGCTCCAGGCAAGCCTTTATGGAAGGTTGGTCTACTGGTATTTCCCCACCCTCTGGTAAAGGCAGTAGATTAATAGTTTCTCACATTGGCAGTGAAAAAGGATTTGCTAAGCATGGTTTGTTGGAATTTGAATCCAAAAGCACAAAAGACTATCACGAGGAGATGACAGCTGATGTTTTCGAAGAGTATTTTGAGCAGATGATTGAACATATACCACCAAACTCAATTATAGTATTAGATAATGCACCTTATCATTCACGACTAGTTGAAAGACTTCCAACGACTGCGTGGAAGACACAGGATATCATTGACTGGCTGCGGAATAAGTCCCTGCCTTACGAAGATGGAATGGTTAAAGCAGAACTTTTAAAAATTGCCCGGCAACACAAATCTAAGTTCAAGAAATACGTAGTCGACAAAATGGCGCAAAGACGAAACATCACAGTCCTTAGACTTCCACTCTACCACTGCGAATTAAATCCAATTGAACTCATTTGGGCACAAATGAAAAGCTATGTGGCTAGAAAAAATACGTCATATAAAATACAAGCGGTACGAGAATTGTTATATGAGTCTTTACAACATATTACAGAACAAAATTGGCGAGATGCAGTAAGACATGCAATAGAAGAAGAACAAAAAATGTGGGATCTTGACAATATAATTGATGCGACTGTAGAGACACAACCGCTAATTATTAACCTGCAAGACGACTCGGATTCCGAAGATGATCCTGTTTATTTTGAATTTGAATAGTTTTGTAAGTAATCGTAGTTTATATCATTTAAAAATAGGTAATAATTAAATAAATGTATCTTTTACAAATTGCAAGTAACTTATTATTTTTGAATAAAATAAAGAAATTTTTTTGAAATAAAAATACAGTTTACAGTACCTACAGTTTAAGAATATTAATATATTTATTTATTTAAAGTAACTAATGTTTTAATCATATACTCTACGACACTGGTCACTCATTTCCACTCAAAATACCTACATAATCGGATTAAAAGTTTTATAGCTGTATTGTATTTCTTCAGATACAAGGTGGGTTAGTCGAAAACATCTTAAACTGCCAGTTTTAGTTTGGTTTTTGTTATTATATCATATTAGCTGTCCTCTCTGTATTTCAGTTCTCTAATGAGGGTCAAACTTGCAGTGAGCTATCAACAAATTTTGAACGGACTATAGTTAATCATTGGCTGTCGCGGGCCGGATTGATGACACTAGCGGGCCGGATTTGGCCCGCGGGCCGTAGTTTGGAGACCCCTGGTTTAGATCATAAAAATTGTTGAATTGATGGAAATTGTCCAAGTTGTGATTCCCATTTATGAGATTTTCGTTTGAATAGTTTGGTATATTGAAATCACCTGTAATGAGAATTTTGTTATTGTATAAACATTCAAGTGACTAGAATTTCAAATAATTTCAGAAAATGAGCTTCGCTAGTACATGGAGGTATGTAAATCACAAACATGAAAAAAATATTGTGCTTGAATACAATCTTACAGTTGGTCAAGTTTACAATCAGATTGTTCATTTCACACCAATTTAAGAACAGTGATATTAATTCCTCTGTTTTTGATTTTAATTCCTCCTGACTCTCTGCTGATAAAGCTAAAGACGTGTCATCTGCAAAAAGAGTGAGGGCATATTCATTACAGGTGAAATAAGTAGGCAGATCATTTACCAACAACAGAAAGATCAGCGGACCTAACACAGAGCCTTGAGGAACTCCAGAACATTTATCATGATAGTCTGATTTCATATCTTTAATCTTGACGAACATCATACGATCTGTAAGAACGTCAATGATCCATTCTAGGAAGTCCCCTCTAAATCCTAGATTAGATAATTTGCTCTCGATGAATTTAAAATTTAAACAATCGAACGCACGTGACAGATCGATGAATACTCCTGCAACATGCTTACCACTATCTAAAGAAGCGTATATGATTTCTAAGAATCTCCAAGTAGCTGATTGAGTGGACTTGCTTTTGCAAAAACCATGTTGAGAATCGGACAGGATCTTAAACCTTGATAAAAATGTTAATATTCTCTCATTCACAACCTTTTCAAATATTTTTGAGAAAATGCTTAGCAGGCCACAGGGCGATAGTTTGTAATATCCGATGTATCGTTCTTCTTATGAACTGGTATGATCATGGCTGTTTTTAGAATTGAAGGAAATTTGCCACTTGCGACTGATAGATTCAACAAATACGCTAAATGTTTCGAAATGTGTAACTTAATTTCTTTTAAAATTCTCACTGATTTATTATGAATTCCTGTACTGTTAGACTGTTAATTACTGCGTCAATTTCATATTCGTTAACGGGCATAAAGAAAAAAGTATTCGATTCAATTCCAGGAATCGTGCATACGGATGATCTAATGCCGCCAAAATGGTCTGCTAAGCTATTTTCTACCACTGAAGAGAAATAGTCCCCAAATATGTTCACAACATGATCTCTATCTGTGATTACTTTATTATTATAGTTGAGAGTTTTGAATTTTTTTTCTGTTCGTTTCTTTGTTGACTAGATTCCAAACTGTTCTATTTTTATTGTTGGAATTCTTATTTACATTTTCGTAAAAATTCAACTTTGAAGCTTTTATTAATGATTCATAGTCTTTCTTCGCTTTTTTGTATGCAGCACGAGAATCTTCGTTGCCTGTATTTTTACATAAGCAATGCATACTTTTTCAAATCAAGACTGGCCTGTTTCACTTCAGGAGTTATCCAGTTATGTTTGTTACTAGTGGACGATTTGAGTTTTTTGGTCGGACAACATTTATCGATAGCATCACTTATAATATTCATGAAGGCCAGAAAGCTCTCGTCTATATCAGTTTTGTTATATATTACATCAAAACTGGTTTTGGACAATGTCGAGGAGAGTTGTTTCAAGTTATGCTCCGATACATCTCTATACATAACATAAGATTGTTCAACAATTTTAGATTTTTCTAATGGCATATAATAAGAAACTGTGAATACTTTGTGATCACTGAAACTACCTTCATAAACATTAGATTTGCAAAACATGTTCTCAACGTTTGTTAGTATGTAATCGACTTTAGTAGATGAAGTTTTCCCTGACTGGTTGGTAAAAACTCTAGTAGGAGTCAAAGATGTCACTTGTAAATTGAAAATGAGTAGTAGTTCATCTAATTGGATCTTTTCAGTAGTATTTTCTAGGTAATTGACATTCAAGTCACCACATACAAAGATATCATCAGCATATGTATATGAGTTGAGCGACAAAATTTTGATACAATTTCATAAGCAGGTACAGACATGAACTCAATATTTTCAATATCACACCAGTGTTCAACAATGTCCGGTATCTCTTCTGATGCGAGAACTTCCAATTTGTTAATTTTATTAGTCACTGACTGTGCATTCAATTGAAGTATTTTTAATGAATAGTTATTACTTTGTTTTCCATGGGATAAAACCCCTGAGTTACCATCAGCAGAGATTTTGGATGTGATATATGTAGCATATTGTTGATCACTGATCGTGAAAGGGACGTATAGATAAATTAGAGGGCCAGTTATCAGGATCCAGAAGTTCGTCCAAAGATAAATCGAAACTTCCAATTTTAAAGCACTTCTTTTTGTATTTAGATTTCAGGTCAAAACAGTCAATGCTTTTATCTGGAAACGCTTCCCTCAAATATCCTTTAACATTTTCAAGGGTGGTGCACTGATCAAGACCACCAATCCAAATCCAATTTCTTTTTGGTGCAACTGGGAGTAGGTTGTTCGGTTGCCCTGTGCCATACGATTTAGGAGGAAATGGTGACCCATCAATTTTTTTATTTATGTGTTTCTTGTAAGAGACTGATTTTCAATCGTATCACTGGAGTTGCTGTCATGGTTAACTTCAAGATCGTCATTCAGGTGAATAATTTCACTGCACTTCACTAATATTTTTTCTTGCAGCAGTTGAAATTCTTTATTTTCTGTCTTGCTTGGGACATCCTCTATTTCCAAAGAGACAACTGTGTCCGCCCAGTTGCTATCTTTGGATGTCTTTTTGCTACTTTTGTTTGTTTGCTATAATTGACTAGGCCAAAAGAGTCAAAGATATTTTTTAGTCTTTGAGTACAGATTGTGGATTCCTCTTTGTAGTCGATATTAAAATCCCCAGCTAGAATAATGTTAGCGTTTAATTGAAATTTTGATAGGAGATGTTCTAATTTATCTAGAAATATATGGATATCTGACACTGGTGACCTGTAAATACAAGCAATTACTAAATTTATTTTTTTCTATAGTACTATAGATATTTCAAATTGTTTTTCTTCTCGCATATCACAATATTCCTCTGCTATAACAAACGACATTTCCTGTAATGAATTATGAGCAAATATGGCTGTGCCACCATGTATACAGTGCTAGTCAAAAGTCCCCTCCCCCCTCGTATCTTTTGAACGGGTATACTTCTAATAATGAACTTTGGAGGGTGGAAATAAACGGATGTAGGCTTCTTAACTGGTCATAACAGGTGACGCAATAGTCATAAATGACGTCACAAGGCCACTGTGACCAAAAATTTTAAATGGGACCCTATGGCAAGTGACAGCTCGTTTGAAAGGTATTGAAAATACCTATTCAGTCATACCAATTTTGTTTGGGTTTCGGCTGATTTTGATTGATAAATTGAAGAAATACGAAAATTATTGTTTCGCATTTAATTAATAAAGATTTAAGAACCAGTTCTTATAATAAGTGTTCAAAATGTGCTCCATCTACTTCCTGGCAGTAATGCATCCTATTGCTAAACTCTTGTCGTACTCGTCCCAGTGTGTCAGCGGAAATTGCCCTACATTCTTCAACAATTTGTTGTTTCAGAATGGCAATACTGTCAGGTGCTGTAGCGTAAACCTTAGATTTCAAGTACACCCATAGAAAAAAATCTAATGGTGTAAGGTCCGGTGACCGAGCTGGCCATTCGATCGAACCTCGTCGTCCAATCCATCTACCACGATATTCTTCATCTAGGTAACGTCTTACTGCACCGTAATAGTGTGCAGGAGCACCATCTTGTTGAAACGTTATTTCCAAGTTGTCGAATTCATCTGGATTATCTTCTAGAATTTCAAGAATTAACGCCTCAATATCAGTTTGTAACATCTCCAGATACAATTCACCGGTTAAGTTAGCATTGAGAAAAAGAGGCCCAACTATGTGGTTTCCCAAAATACCATTTACTTTTTCTGGAAATTGAGTGTGTTTTTCACGAAAGATGTGAGGATTTGTGTCACTCCAATACCTCACATTTTGAGTGTTAACATTTCCATTGAGAAAGAAAGTACTTTCGTCACTAAAACAAATTGTCTGTATGTAGCCTGGTTGTTGGTTCATTTTATCGGACATAGTTTCACAGAATTCTAGTCTTCGGTCGGGGTCATCATCTGAAAGTTGGTGCACCATTTTTAATTTGTATGGATGAAATTTGTTTTTAGCCAACACCCTATGTACTGTCCTTTGACTGACTTCACAGATAGACGCAACTTGGGCTGTGGAAGAAGTAGGGTTCACTACCATTTCTCCAAGTATGTCAATTTTTTTGTCATCACTAATTGTTGGTCGACCAGATCGTTTGGCATCTTGAACACTACCTGATGCTTCAAACTTCCGAAGAAGCTCCCTCAAATAAACCCTCGATATAGGGCGATCGGGGTACCTCTCATTAAACAGTCGTTTCGCTGCATGGAAATTGTTTCTACATTCACCAATTATTAAGATAGCTGCTACTTTGTCGGCTACAGTACGTACCATTTTGTCTATGTAAACACTTAAACGTCTCGTTAAACAATAGCTTAGGTAAATTTTCAAGGTATAAACACTTTTGACAAGTAGATAATTCAAACACGTCAACCTTTTTGACAATGAACCAGAGGCGTACTTTAAAATCTTTATTAATTAAATGCGAAACAATAATTTTCGTATTTCTTCAATTTATCAATCAAAATCAGCCGAAACCCAAACAAAATTGGTATGACTGAATAGGTATTTTCAATACCTTTCAAACGAGCTGTCACTTGCCATAGGGTCCCATTTAAAATTTTTGGTCACAGTGGCCTTGTGACGTCATTTATGACTATTGCGTCACCTGTTATGACCAGTTAAGAAGCCTACATCCGTTTATTTCCACCCTCCAAATTTCATTATTATAAGTATACCCGTTCCAAAGATACGAGGGGGGGAGGGGACTTTTGACTAGCACTGTATAATTGGTCCTACAGAAGATGGTACCCCGGAATATGGAGAGGTTCATCAGGCTTCAGCCAATGCTCTGTCAGAAGGATTAATTGTGGAAAAGCTTGCTGTTCAAGTAAGATATAAAGTTCATCGGTTTTGTTGCGAACAGATTGTATGTTGAGGGAAATTATTTCCAAAATTAGTTAAATGTATTGATATGTATTGTTGAAGTGAAAATAAATATTTAGCTGATTCAATTATATATCAGTGTCAAAACAGCACACCATACTGCTAAACTGAATTGGAAAGTTTTCATTCAACAGACGTACTTTTGATTTGATTAAATTATATTATTTGACTCACCCGAATTATTTTGAGAACTCAATAAATTTTATTCTTGAAATGACCCACAATTCATTTGACTAAGTAAAAGACCTCTTGAATTGAAATATTAGAAAAATTAAAATGAGAACTTCATTTTGTCTCCGCAAAATTATCATCTAATCGATACAATAGACACGTCGTTTGGAATGAATGATATTTGATCAAAATGATGAATTAAAGTAGACTAAATAAATTTTTTGAAGTAACAATTTTTTTTCCGTGATGACGTCGTAGTGCCGCCATATTTGATTTGGAAGAAATGGCTCCTTCACCGCAATTTTGAATAGAAATAGTCATAGGTGTTATAACAAATGGGCCAAAAAATATACAGGGCTCTATTTAAAATTTTATACTTGGGTTCATTTTCGGTGTTTCATTATTGAAAATATCGGGATCGATGAACTACTCCTTTATGGTGTGTCTACTAGGATTCCACCTTGACAACAAGGTGGACATACGACATCATTATGTAAAAAGTTCTCAAAGTGTCGCTACGCATTGAGAGGACTAAGGAGTTTAGTTTCGAACGAAGTGCTGAGAAGTGCATATTTTGGCATGGCTCATTGCCACATAAACTATGGAATACTGATATGGGGGGCTTCCTCACATGCAAGTGAAGTTTTCATTATCCAAAAAAAGGTAATGATAGATTTAGAAAAAGTTTATTCCAGAACCCATGCTAAACCAATCTTTATAAAATGGGTCATACTTACATTACCTTCCATGTATATTCTAGAAGCAGTACAGTTTGTATATAAAAATAAATATAATAGTGGCTCCAGGATTCACAATTATGATACAAAACACAAAGATATCATCAGGCTACCGAAGATGCATTATCAAAACACAGCAAAACAAACGGAGTTTCTTCCCATGAAAATATATAACACTTTGCCTAGTGAGTGGAAAGACTTTCATATCAAAGAATTGAAGTTCAAAGTAAAAAATTCACTTGTCACCCAAGCAATAAGATTGATAAGGTATTCAATTGTCAGTGGACCTAATATATGTACCTATATGTGTGTGTATATGTGTGTATGTGTGTATATATGTGTATGTATATTGTGAGTCATAATTATTGTATTGTGAGATTTTTTTTTATGTACTCTATGTATATTTTTTATATTTTTAGTATGACGTACCTAAGCAAATTTTGTTATTGTAGATATTTTTGAATGTAACAGAATTGTAATTTGAGGTCAATAAAATTTCTTTCTTCCTTTCTTTCTTTATTCTGAATTTCAAATTTCTTACCTCATAAACAACTCAATGGTGCTTTGTAGAATTATTTCGTTGTCACCAAGTATAATAATAATAATAATATCCTTTATTGCCATATAAATCTACAATGGACAGGGCAACGTCAATAGGTTTTGATATTTACAATATTTGTTATATATGATAATAATAGTATAATAAGGTACAGTACAATAATAAATAAGACGGTTGAATAATAATATAGTAACAATAATAATAGTAATAGTAATATCCTTCCTATAAATCTACATTGACGTCAATGGGTTAAGATTTGCAATAGGTGATATTTATTACAACTACAGTTCCCATTACACAATTTTTATAATTGGTCAACATTACATGTTGGATAATTTAAGAAGGACTATTAAAAGAATTTTTAAAAGAATTTTGCGCAGTACTCAGTTCTGGTGCAATCGCATAGAGACCCATCACCAACTGTCGAAACTATAATAAACTTTGGTTTTTAGATAATCGATGACTGAGAGTCTGAATTTGTTGTGGTTTTGTGTATTTCTAATTTCTCTTGGGAGACATTGATAAGCTTTTATGGCTTTGTAATGCGGTCCTTTTTCAAAAAATGATGAATTATGTCTCGGTATGCTTACTTCATTCTTGTGTCTGGTATTTATAGTCATTTGGTTTGAGTAAAGATCACAGTTTCTCATGAAGATACTATAATGTTTTTTGACAAACATGACTAATTGCAGAAAATAGATTGAAGGAACTGTTGATATGTCTAGCATCTTGAAGTGTGGTCTACATGTTGATCTATGAGGTAGTTTTAACATACAGCGAATTATCCTTATTTGAGTTTTGAAGATTCAAAAAAGGATAATTCGCTGTGTTATAGCTCAAAAATATTTTTGTTATTCATTGCAACCTTTATTTTCTCACAAGTGGTTGATGATAATTACTCTTTTGAAACATGAGATCCCAATAATGATTAAAAAAGGGATTAATTAATGAACTATAATTTTTCAAAGTAACTTTATGTTCCAGCTTCTGGTTGGAATCAAGGACACCAACGATCATTTGGTTGCCATGACGCTGAGAACTTTGGCTGACTTGGTACCGATACTTGGTGCTCCCACAGTTATCGGAGGTAAACGAGGTAAGCTATTCAATGATGGCCTGCCAACTCATTCGAATCGGAGACTATCTCGAGACTTGAAACGTCAAGATTCAGTGAGTATTATCCCGAATCCTAGCAACTTATCCAGTGAAGTAGATCAGATAAGCTTGAGTAGTGTAGACGCACAATCAACTATTGAAAATTTGAACGAGCTCCCAGAGCGACCAAGACCAGATGGTGAAGAGGGAGAAACGTCTACGGAGGAAGTAGAGGTTTCTGTAGAAGAAGACCTAGATAACTGGGAAGACTGGGATATTAATGAAACAAACTCCAGTAGTAATCGTCCACCTGCAATCACAAGTGATGACATGAAAGTCGTAGATAATCTTTCGAAAAATGCTGAAAATATATCAGAGGAATCTATTAAGCCAAAAACAATAATTCCTGATATCCAAGATCTAGATATAAAGAACCAGTTGAATACAGTGTACACCAACGATTTTGACTTCTTTCAGGACATGGAACCAGTAATTGATGCGTCAAATAAGTTTCTCATCAATGCCGGTGACAATGATATCTCATTGGAAAAAAAATTCAGTAGTAAACTTGCCTTGAGCATGGAAGATAGCAATGAGGAAGGTTGGGAAGAGGAAGAATGGAACTAAGTTTCACTTATGTGATTATGTATAATATTCTATTGTTGATAATAGTTGTAAGTGTTTCTATATGTACATTATAATTTTTCCTCTGTTCTTTGAATTTTTTATGTTTGAACCAATTTACGATTCGTTTGTGATTTCACTTTCAGTTGAATAATCCAACATTTGAAAAGAGTGAAGGACGAATATTAGTTGTTTCATGAAACAAAAAATAAATAAAATATAATCATAATTGGATAAATTGATAAAAAAAATTATATAAGCGGGTTCAATTTTTACAATATATTCAGTGTCTTTCCATAACACCACTTTCAATTTTTCATATGAAGTATCAATTAGAAGACCTAGCATTCCTAGGCAACATCTACCATGACCACCTAGTCAGCTTTAGCTACCTGCATGACATCTGGGACCAGGATATAAATACAGATATAGATTTTATCGAGTGTGTATGATATAAATCAAAAATGAAAGAATTCATGGACACAACACTCCAAAACCAGGTGTTCCACATCTTTGTACTTGGGTGCACCACGCTGATGAGGTCAATAGTCAGAAACACGTGTCCGCTGTTTGCCCCTCCTTTTTGGAGTGTTGTGTCTACAAGTTATTTCATTTTCGATTTATATATACAAAACTATTCAAATTCGTTTCTGTACATGGGAATCTTGTAAACTGTAAGATATAGAGTATCGGTTAAATTGTGGCAAAGTTGCGTATTTTGAAGACCTATTCAATGATGTGAAAAAATCGAATATAGCTCTTTTGGTTCTGGAGATATACAGAAAAAACAAAAAAATCTCGAATTATTTTTTTGCCTATATCTTCTTTATTCGCAGACATATTGAAAATCTGTCCACATTTTGCTATTGGCATTTGATGTGAGCTATCAAAATATGTCCATGAATCTTTTATATAGGGAATCATCTGACTTTGGATTTTTAAATACGGACCTGTATTTTTGGTTGTGGTTTTTGGATCGAAGACGTTCACTTTGTACTGAGAAATCAAATTTTATTTTATATTTCCAAATGTTTCGGTAATATTTGATTATAATAATAATAATAATGTCTTTATTTCCAATGAAAAATAAAATGCATGATATTCATCTTGTTACACAAAAATCCCAAGGGGGAGTTCACCCGAGGGTGCTCTACCACTCAACCCTTGCTATTTTAAATAAACATATTATAACTTGAAAACTAACCTAACTAATCCTAAAACCTATATTTTTATTTCACAATTTTTTGGCATTTGTCATTTGTTGGGTCACCTGAATATTCACCACCAATAACCAAGTGGAAAAAAAGAAAGTTGTATGAGAGATAACGAAAAATGACTACTTGTGAAACACAGATTATAGAAAAAAAAGGGGGTATACGAAACGGAACTGTATCAGAATGTGTTAACTTGCAGGAAACTTTTAAGCTCTTTTTTGAATTTATAAAAATTACTATGGTGTTTTAGCGAATCGGGAATAGAATTATAAAGATGAAAAATCGAATACGAAAAACTTCTCTGGAAAATTGCGGTCTTGTGTTGTGGACATGTGTTTACATTTTTGTTTCTCAAATTTATGTTGTGTACGTCTGTCCTGAATGTTATTTTACGATATAAATAAGGCGGATTTCTGTATAATATAATTTTATGAAATAAACATAATGAATGAAATTTGAACCTATCTTTCATGTTAAACCAGTTCAGTTCCGCAAGCTTGTGGGACACATGTTCATACTTCCTAATTCCATATATATAACGAATACAAGAGTTTTGAACACGTTGTACTCTGGACCAGGTATCGTAGTCAAGACAAGGTCCATAGACCGGAAAACAATAATTGAATTGTGCTAAAACTAGAGACTCGCATAACATTTTCTTTATAGGTACATTGAGGTACATTTTGTGAGGATATAGTAATTGTAGTGCACCATAGGCTTTCTGAATATTTCGATTGATAGGTTCTCTAAATCTTAAAGACTCATCTAAAATTAAACCAAGATTTTTTACATTACTTTCAAATCTAATTACTTCATTATTCAGATACAGTTTCAAGTTATTTTTAACTGATGCTACATGAGCATTGCTTCCAAATACTAGTGCTACTGATTTTTTGGATTGAGCACAAGGGAATGCAGTTCGGCAACATTTGATATGGTTTCTAAGTCATTGTTCAACTTTCTAGCAGCGTTGTTCAAGTCATCAACTTCAAGAGGGAGGTATAGTTGTATGTCATCAGCATACATGTGTATTTTACAATGTTCAACATGTTTATGAAATTGGCTAGTATAAAGTGTGAAAAAAAGTGGTCCCAGAACTGAGCCCTGAGGTACTCCCAAGATGACATTTCTAGCTGCAGATAATTGATTTCCCAATTTGACGCTTTGTCTACGATTGTTTAGATATAATTGGGTGAATTATTCCTTTTTAAATTACGGCCCTGGAAATTGGTTGACTGAGTCAAATAAAAACACAATAGCAACTTTCAGGCCTCCTTATGTACAGTAGAGTTTTTAGAGAGTTTTTTTTCATTTTTAGGTACCTATTCATATTTTTTCCATTGCTCTGAGCGTTTTCTACAATTAACTTCGAATAAGAAAATCTTTTATGATTATCTGAAACATATCTACAAAAAAAAATATATTATATGTGTTTTTATGAGCAGAAAAATAATAACATCCAAAACGAACACTATAATTGTAATGAAATAATTTATATACACAAAAAAATTAATGGCGCAATAAATGAATTTCACTAGTTCGGACTTCCATTGTCTACTATATAAAATGATTTGAAATCCCTGAAACAACTAAAAAAGAAGAATTGAAAATGAATAGCTGAAAATAAAAATTATAAACCAAAATAATCTGAAATGAAATAATAGTGAAATAAAATACAATTAAAAATAGAACAATTGAGAGGGACTGCCAATGGGATCGCCACTTTCACCAGTCATAGTCAACATATATATGGAGTGGTTTGAAACTCTGGCCATTGAAGAAGCCCACAAGAAACCTCAAGTCTGGTTGAGATATGTTGACACCTTTATAATATGGAACCATGGGAATACCGAACTAGACGACTTCCTGAAACACATCAACAGCCTGAGACCTTCCATCAATTTCACAATGGAGAAGGAAATCCACAACGAATTGCCATTCCTAGACGTTTTGGTGAAGAGGACCGACACTAAGTGGGAAACATCTGTATACCGAAAACCCACTCATACGGGACAGTATCTGAACCACGAATCCAACCATCATCAATCGACTAAAAGAGGAATCATCAAGACTCTATTACACCGTGCTTTTGGGCTTTGTAATACTAAGGAAGGTCTCGAGAAGGAACTAGACATCATCAAAAATGATCTTCAACGGAATGGCTACTCCAAAGCGATGGTAGAAAAGACTTTAGCTAGAAGACATCAGGAGCCTCGCAAGGAAGAGAAGCCGTCACAACCAGTGCTTGCACTTCCCTACATCAGAGGATTATCGGAGAGGATAAGAAGAATTGGTTCCAAGTACAACATCAGAACCTGCTTCAGATCCGGTAACACTATGCGTAGCAGCCTCACGAAAACCAGGCCACCAAACGCGGACTGCGATTCCAAGAATTGCATTTACCGGATACCCTGTGAGTGCGGAAAATCCTATAATAGTGAAACTAAGAGGCCATTGAATGTTCGCATTGCCGAGCACAAGAAACACACACAGCGAGGGGAAACCAGCAAATCAGGAATAGCAGACCATGTTTGGACCCATCAACACAACATCGAGTGGTCCCAAGCTGAGATCTTGCACAGAGAGGAACATTGGTTTGGGAGAAAATTCAAGGAAGCCGCATACATGTTGTCCAACAACGTATTCAGCCAAGCCAGCGTAGAAATACGCAACATATGGAAACCCATCATCAAGCGAAAAATGGCCAGCTCCCGCCAAAACGGTCATCTCCCACGGAACCAGTGAAGCGGAAAATGGAAAGCGGGGATAAGTGAAAGTACTCGAACGACCTATAAATAGTCATCTCTCGGAAGAATCAGTCCAGTCATCACCCGAAGACGATTGTAGATACTAACAATCGAAACGTCGTGAACACGTGACTTGGAATCTCTCCACTTTTTATTTTTATTTTCTTTTTTTAAATTCTTTATTTTTTTATTTATTCGATTGTTATATTTTTAATTGTTTTTTATTTCACTATTATTTCATTTCAGGTTTATTTTGGTTAATATAATTGTTATTTTCAGCTATTTATTTTCAATTCTTCTTTTTTAGTTGTTTCAGGGATTTCAAATCATTTTATATAGTAGACAATGGAAGTCCGAACTAGTGAAATTCATCATGAAACATTGTCAATCACCTTCAAACAAACGGCGCAATAAATGTTCAAATTGGAATCCTTCCATTTCGAGACAAATACTGGGCCAGTATAATGGCCTGCAAGAGAACCAGATCTTACGATTTTGGACTATTTTCTATGGGGGATATTGAAAAATAGGATTTACGCTGGCAGAGAGATAGAAAACGTGGAAGACTCCAGATTGAGGATTTTGAATGATTTCGCAACAATGCAGGAAATAAGTCTATTAAGGGCAATAAATAATATGAAAAACCGAGTTCAAAAATGTCTCGAAATGGATGGACTCCAATTCGAACATTTATTGCGCCATTAGTTTTTTTGTGTATATAAATTACTTCAATTCAATTTTCATTACAATTATAGTGTTAGTTTCGGATGATATTATTGCTATCATTTCTTTTTCTGCTCATAAAAACACATAAAATATATTTTTGATGTAGATATATTATTTCAGATAATCACAAAAGGTTTCCTTATTCGAAGTTCATTGTAGAAAACGCTCAGCGCATTGGAAAAAAATGAAAAAAAAACCTCTCGAAAAACTTTACCGTACATAGGGGTGAAATTTCTCAGTATGAAGTGAACTTCGACGATACAAAAATTACAACAAAAAATACAGGTCCGTATTTAAAAATTCAAAGATGAGGGTGGTTCAAGTCAGATGACACCCTGTATAAAAGATTCATAAACATATTCTGATAGCACACATCAAGTGCCAATAGAAAAATGTGGACAGATTTTCAATAAGGCTTCTTGCAACGTGAATCCATGCCTGAAACAAAATTTTCAATAAGTTGTCAATATAATGTCAAAAGTTGACATTATATTACCGTACGGTAACACCATACAAAACATCCCACTAGCGACAAAAATTTACTACAAGATATTAAAAAGTATACACTTGTGTTTTCTAATCAATATATAAAAAAATATAGACTTAGTTATGACATTATATGAATATCAAGTAAAAAAACGTACTTACTCAAATTTTATGTCGTCCATTATGGCAAAAGAAACTTTTCTATCACAAAAAACGCCCGTATACACAAACAACGCAAACACAATTGTGAAACTAACCTGTTCAATATATTTGATCATATGTTGAGAAGACACCTACACTGCCATCTGACTTTAAGGGGCGAAACTTGAAAAATAAATGATTTCGGAAATATCTGAATTCTCCGTTACCATACGGTAGCGCCAGGCTTTGATGGGTTAAGAGCCTCTTTGATGTTAAAAACAAATTTTGAAAAATAAAAGTTGTCAAACTTGATGCAAAGTTCATCTAGTTTCAACGGGGCTTTCAAAACTATACAGTACTTGAGTTTTTTAATGAGCAAATGGCCTCACAATATGAATTAGAACAAAACGGAACATTAAGAAACATCATTTCGTGATTCTTGAAGCCCGTTCAATAAAAGAAAAAAAACTCATAGTATTTACATTTACCTACTCCGCTAACAACACTAATTTAAAAAAACTGGGTAGGCTGTGAAAAAATATGAAACTACATAATGTGTTTTAGAAAACGTCACTGTCACTGAATAAATTAATGCCCGTTAGTTCAATGTAATGTATGAAAATTAAAATAATATGTTATCTTTACAAGAAAAAATTGAAATTGTGCTAATTTGTGGTGAAAACACATTGCATCGACAAGTGGCTGATATTTTTAACGCAAGACATCCTGGTAGACATGTATAGCAATCCACTGTAAGTAGGATTTTAAAAAAATTTAAACTGACTGGTTCAGTTGAAAATACTTTTAAAAAACGTCATAATCCATCACGCAATAATGATGAGGTTCAGTTGGCTGTCTGCCTGGATGTTATCGAACAGGGAAAATCAAGTATTACCAATATTGTAGATAGAACTGGCGTTAAAAGAGAAAGCGTAAGAGCAGTTTTACATAAAAATAAATTCAAACCCTACAAACCCAAATTTATAAATACCTTAAAGGAAAGAGATTTCGATGTTCGACTAGATTTCTCTTTCTGGTACCAAGGAGAAGTAGAATTAAACAGAAAATTTCCTTACAAAATCCTATGGACCGACGAAGCTACCTTCACATCGAACGGCGTAGTCAGTTCCCAGAATTGTAGGTGGTGGGTTCAGGAAAATCCTCATTTTGTGATGGAATGTCGGGACCAATATTCATTTAAAACAAATGTGTGGTGCGGTGTTTTAAATAATCAGGTAATGGAACCATTCTTTTTTAGACACAATTTATCTTCTCAGAATTATTTGCAATTTCTAAATACTGAGATCAGTGATATAGTGGACAATATGCCGGTTGAAATAAGACACAGTCTGTGGTATCAATGTGACGGGGCTCCTATTCATAGTTCAAGACAAGTCAAAGAGAAACTATTAGAAATGTTTAGGGGCAAAGTTATTGGGCGAAATATGGAGCAAATATGGCCGCCTAGGTCGCCAGATTTAACCTCACTAGATTTTTTCTTGTGGGGTTACTTAAAACAAATCGTTTATAAACAAAGACCTTTTCGTGACGTGAATCACCTAGAAACTGTTATTAGAAACTCTATTTTAAACATAAACCCTGTGACTATCAGCAACTCAATAAAAGATGTATCAAGAAGGACAATTATCTGCATAGAACGCGATGGAAGACATACAGAAATGTAGTGTATTTAATGTCGTGAGTCTTTTTTCGTGTTTTTTTGCTATTAGGTATAGGTACATATTTATTTTCAGTTTCTTTTAACTAAGATTAAATTCCACTGTATTTTTTGTTAAAAAAAACAATAAACACTCTAAGATATTGTTTCCTAATGTTCCGTTTTGTTCTAATTCATATTGTGAGGCCATTTGCTCATTAAAAAACTCAAGTACTGTATAGTTTGGAAAGCCCCGTTGAAACTAGATGAACTTTGCATCAAGTTTGACAACTTTTATTTTTCAAAATTATAAAATTACAAAAGAAAATGTTTTTATTCTTTGATATTTTTGGATATTTTGAAGAATAATGTCATTTTTCGATGTTTCTTTTTTTAAACGTCAATTTTGACAGGTTAAGGAAATCACGTGACCTATTTTGTAGACGCCATTTGACATCATTTCTTAAGCAAAATCTACTGCCAAAATCAAATTTCTCATAAAACGATAAATAAAAAAGTTTCCCATTTGATGCGGACTTTATCGGTGACACTGTATAGAGTTACACCTCTCGAAGCGAAGCAGTAACTCGTCTTGATAATGCCATCTGAGATGATGGCGAAACGTCGACTATCGAATAGTACACAACGGATGAACACCCGGAAAAACAACACATCATATATATATATATATATATATATATATATATATATATATATATATATATATATATATATATATATATATATATATATATATATATATACAGTGTGACCCATTTAAAATGGAACCACCCCTGTAGAATGTGCATTTTTCAATCAATCTCAATTTTTTTTTATTGAAATATTAAGCATGAAAAACTGTATCTTGACACTAACTTTCACAATTTTAGTTTCATTTCCAAGGCCACTCTATGGTTTTTTTTGTTTGTCAAAAACGGCAAAAGTTTATTAGGCAATTTTTGTTTTCAAATTTGACTACACCACTGGATTCGTAGTCGTTATAAATCAAAACTGTCAAATTTTCATTAAAAAATATTTGTTAACAACGAAGTTACAACAACTTCAATTTTGGAAACAAAGTATTTGTTTGTACTTTTTATTCAGATTATAGACATATTTGAGATCTGACAACACTGTCATCACCAAGTAGAACACCAGTGAATTTGTACAGTGAAAATCCGAAGTCAACAGCTCAATGCGTTCTACAGTTATAACTCCTGAAAATATGGTAATGTGAGAGATTTGTGGTGCAAGCGTTTTGTAATAAAAATCTGACTACGCCACTGGATTTGTGGATAATATTCCCTTAAAATCATTCATTTGAGTGTAGGTTACGAGAAGTGAAAATTAAAATAAAAATTGAATAATTGAATAACAGAAAATTAAAAGTTTATTTTCAAGTTACGCAGTAGTAGACCAAGTTCAGAATCTCATGTCATGGGATCTCCCAATTGCGCTTTTACCAAATCTTGATAGAATCTTGAAGTATTAATGGTCATACTTGTAAGCTTTTTGGAAGTTTCCCAATAATAAATAATAGTACTTTTGTAACAGCGCACCTGGAAAATCACATTTTATGAGATTCTGAACTTACTCTACCTTCTTCTATAGCTGATGAAAACAAAATGTATACAAACAAGTTTCAAAGTATTTATTCAAGAATTAATTGCCATTAAGAAAAAACTGATACTAAAATAAGCATTGATTTAAAACTAAACATTCAATTTTTTGTGGCTTCTACCAAACCTCCATTAAGTTCAATACATTTATCGTATCTCTTCCGAATATTGTTTACACTATTTCTTATTTGTTGAACTGTAATTTCGGCACAAGCCGAAACTGGTTATTTAGCCACTCTTTAACAATCCTCGAATTGTGCACGGAACAGCCGTCGAGCTGAAAATATAAATTTACTTGTTCCGCAAGAGGCATTTCATCTATTTCGTCCGATAATTGGTTATTTAGAAATTCCAAAAAATTTTGCCCGTTTATGTTTCCATCAAAAAAATATGGACCTATTATTCTATTTTGTACTATACCACACCAAACGTTAACTTCTTCGGAATATTGACTTTTACAATTTATGATCCAGTGCGGATTTTCCGTAGCCCAATACCGAGCATTTTGCGATGAAACTACCCCATTGGTGCTGAAAGAAGCTTCATCACTAAACATTATGCAGTTTAAAAAATTTCTTGTATTCAGGTACTCGCCTTGTGGCCACAAACAAAATTCCATACGTTTCACTTCATCACCTGCCTTTAAAGAGTGAAGAAATTTAGGTTTAAATGCTCTCATTTTGTTTTGTTTAAGACATCGTCGAACAGTTTCTCTCGGTAAGTTTAAATCCAAACTGGCGACTCGTAAACTTCTGTTTGGGTGGTTTCTAAAATAATCTAAAACAGCACCTTCGTTTAAATTTCTTCTTCGGTGATTATTTTTTAAAATATGTTTGCTGACTGCACCGGTTTCTTTAAATGTTTTGTTAATTTTACTGACGGTGCTTCTGTCAATGGGAAGTCGATTTGGATGTCTGTGATTAAATATCCTAGCTGCTTCTCTTTCACTATGATAATTGTCCCCAGAAATTCTCACAATTTCAATTCTTTCTTCTAATGATAATTGCAAAGCCGTTATTAAATGCACGTAACTAACAACTATTATTTTATTTATGATTAACCGTCAAAATCACAGCCTACTGTTGATTTATTATAAAACCTTTGCATAATGAGTTCAGCTTCCTCAAATTATTGATATCTCCTCTAAAAGATTGTTTTAGCTGAGTTATGAAGAATTTACAGGGAACAATTTTTGTCCTGCTCTCTGTTTTATTATTGAATAAATGATTTCCATGCTTTAAATCAATTTGATTTTAGCGGCTATGCGGAAGAATGTACTAAGTACTGCATAACTTGAAAATGAATTTTTAATTTTCTGTTATTCTAGAATACACTTCTCGTAACCTACACTCAAATGAATGATTTTAAGGGAATATTATCCACAAATCCAGTGGCGTAGTCAGATTTTTATTACAAAACGCTTGCACCACAAATCTCTCACATTACCATATTTTCAGGAGTTATAACTGTAGAACGCATTGAGCTGTTGACTTCGGATTTTCACTGTACAAATTCACTGGTGTTCTACTTGGTGATGACAGTGTTGTCAGATCTCAAATATGTCTATTATCTGAATAAAAATTACAAACAAATACTTTGTTTCCAAAATTGAAGTTGTTGTAACTTCGTTGTTAACAAATATTTTTTAATGAAAATTTGACAGTTTTGATTTATAACGACTACGAATCCAGTGGTGTAGTCAAATTTGAAAACAAAAATTGCCTAATAAACTTTTGCCGTTTTTGACAAACAAAAAAAACCATAGAGTGCCTTGGAAATGAAACTAAAATTGTGAAAGTTAGTGTCAAGATACAGTTTTTCATGCTTAATATTTCAATAAAAAAAAATTGAGATTGATTGAAAAATGCACATTCTACAGGGGTGGTTCCATTTTAAATGGGTCACACTGTATATATATATATATATATATATATATATATATATATATATATATATATATATATATATATATATATATATATATATATATCTATATATATCTATATATATATATATATATATATATATATATATATATATATATATATATATATATATATATATATCGATTTAACCCATTACGGCCGAGATTGAATTTTTTATATTTTTTTTTATTTTTTTTACTGTCTTGTATAAAATAAGTATGAATGAGCCCTAAATGACGATTTTTATTTTTTTTCAAATTTGGAAGTTTAAAAAAAATGCTGGTATCATATGGCATCCGTAGTCGTCAAGACATATTTTTTATTACCAAAATGTATACTATGCAGTGTAGCTCTGAAATATGTTGAAACTGAATGTATAGTAAAACCAATAATGATTGAGAGTAAAGCGCGTTGTCATATCTAAATTTTACGTTACCAGTTTATAGCAGCATCAAAATATAGTAAGCAGTAGAGTTGTAGGTTGTGGCAAATTATAGATAATCAATACTAGTACGATTAAAATATATTATTTATGACAAAAATCAGTAATGAGCTTGTAATGAGTAATACTTATACATTTCCTGATTACTGATCAGTTAAAATTCATTATTTTCTGTATAGTGTTAGATATTTATTACAACTAGTGGCAACGCTGTACGCAACGATATTTCTGTCTTTGTCACTTTACCGTAACTTCCATCTCATCGTTGCAGTCCTCACTAATGTACTTGCAGCCATGAGCGTATCATTGGTTTGTGAATTATACAGCGTGAATTGTACGTTTTACAGTTAAATTAGTCAGCAATCGACGTGTTGTGATAACAATTGGTGAAAATAATAGTGCTAATAAGTGTTTAAGCGTTACATAATTATATTTCTACACCGTTCTCAAACTACTCAAAAAATGGGAGACATGGTCGGGCCTTCCACGTCGAAAAAGGTAAAACGGTCGGAGTCTCGGTCAGTAAGAGAAAAACAAATTGTACTGCGAGTATTTCAATGTCTTGAAAGAGATCATCAGCCACCAAAAGATGACTTTGTGCATATGTGCTGTAATTCTACGTGTGTACCTCCGAATAACCAACCGGGCATTTCTACATCATTAAGTTCCACAATTACAAAAGATAAATTAGTTGATATGTGCTCTGATTACACCGGTGTACCAAAGTCATCGATTTACAAAATACTAAGAGAAGCAGAAATTCATGGGGACGTACAAACGCCAAAAACTAGTAGCGGACGAAAAAAAATCACAGTTGATGAAGAAGCCAAAACCAGTATACGCAGAACTATTCACAGTTTCTTTTTCAGAAATGAGCTGCCCACACTACAAACAGTTCTGGAGGCACTTAGCGATCATGAATTGGTCCCAAAAATGGGTAAAGAAACTTTTAGGAAACTTGTACACGAAATGAAATTTACGTACGGAAAAGTTGATAGGAAAAGCATTCTCATTGAAGGTCAAGAAATAATAGCATGGAGAAGAAACTATCTAAGAAAAATTGACGAATTTCGGAAACTCAAAAAAAATTGTACTTCATGGACGAGACATGGGTTAACCAAGGACATACGGTCAAAAAAGTATGGCAGGATAGTAATATAACAAGTGCACGACAAGCCTTTATTGAAGGTTTGTCAGTTGGGTTAAAAGAGCCATCTGGAAAAGGTAGTCGTCTGATAGTTACGCATATAGGAAGCGACAGTGGATTTTTACCAAATGGTGAATTAATATTTAAATCTAAGAAAACAGGCGACTATCATGAAGAGGTGAATGCGGAGGTGTTTGAAAAATGGTTTGAAGGCATCATTCAACTTGTGGAACCAGCAATTCAAGAATGGTTAATTAATAAGAACATCCAATATAACAAAGATAGTTTGAAGGCAGAACTACTTCAGCTAACAAAATTACACACAGACAAATATAAAAAATTCGCAGTGGATGAAATGGCGTTAAGTCGTGGAATTACAGTTTTAAGGTTACCACCTTACCACTGCGAATTAAATCCAATAGAATTAATCTGGGCGCAAGTAAAAGGATATGTGGCACGAGAAAACAGAACATTTAAATGTTCTGTTTCTGTTTCTGCAGAAGACTGGAAGAAATGCATGCAGCATGTTTTAAAAGAGGAGCAAAAAATGTGGGACGTAGACAACCGTATTGAACACAATATTGAACCAATCATAATTCACTTTGACGATAGCGGTAGCAACAGTGACGAATCTGAGGTTGAAGATTAGACGAAAATTTGTTCATTTACATTTATATTATATTCAATTATCAAAAATTTGTAATTTGTATTTTCTAGTACCCCTGACGATGAGTTTAACCCAATAGTGAAAAAAAGATATATATATATATATATATATATATATATATATATATATATATATATATATATATATATATATATATATATATATATTGGTTTTTATTAATATTGTTAATTTATTTGGTACCTACTATAATTACCAGGATTATTACTTCGTTTTCATAAGGCCCACCTAATGACTACAATGATTAGGTAAATTACGATATTGCAAAGTTTTATTGAAATAAATAAAAAATGGGTATGAATATTTCCACTAATTGTACTAAGAATTTTTCTTTCATTCTTAACCCTCTCAAAAATTAATAAGCACGCCCCCGATTTGCTGTCAACTGGGCTTACTTCTACTCTTAATCATTATTGGTTTTAGTATAGTTTGTATAATAGTTGGCAAAACAGTTGAAGCACAGACCTATATCACATTTTTTACACATTGTTCTTCCAAAAGACTTGCATCCTACCCAGCACATCTTCATCACTTGGATGAGATCACAAAATGATCCATCCTATCAAATCGTAGGGCTGGATAAGTACATTTTTTGCAAGAGAGATTCTCCCAGGAACCTTGACAATGGTTTTGTATTTGGGTCAAATATACTTGCACTATCTCTCTTCTAAAATTTAGTGCCGACGTTTTTTCATGTTTACATCTAAGATACCAAGCAAATGTGCAGAGCTACATCTATTAGCCACGTAAAAATATTCCAGTACCATTTTTTACCACGTACGCCGATGCGGTACGTAGCAATTTCCTGATCTATAAGATCAGTCCCAACCATGTTCTGGTTGTAGGCGGCCACACTTTGAGGACGATAAATCATGATGTGTTTCTTTTTATTCTGGCAGTACCTTTTGACCGATCCCTCTGAGTAAACACCGACACCTGTTGAGGCTATAGCAACCACATCGTTATCTATCCTCCACCATACTAATAAGACGCCATCATTTTTCTCAATAACATGTACTCAGAAACCTCTGTCATTCTGAAATTCTTTTTGGTCATCGGACATGATTTTAGTTTTCCATTTTCTCAAATAGTGCCAATAGCCCTATAGCCTAAATTTCGAAGACAAGCCAACAAATGTATCCAGGTGAACATGAATCAATATAATAAACGGCAAATTTCTTTGTAGTAATTCTTTTAACATCAATATCATTGGTGCTGCAGATTTTCCAACTAATTTGCTAATGTCCGCTCATTCTCAATTATCATTACCTAGATACAGCTGGATATCAACAAGATATCCATCGTGAGTATTTAGAGCCCACACCTTGTAACCAATACGGGATGATTTGCCACGGATGAATTGCTTACATCCGTGGCGCCTAAACATTTGATAATTGATTCATCATACGATAAATTCTGTTCAGGCTGAAAATTGGATACAAAGTTTTCCTTCAGGGCATTTATTAAAGGACGTAATTTCCATGACTTATGTGACTGATTGGTTTTAATGTTGTCGGCCATATGGATGAACCTTTGAATTTTCTGAAATCTGTCCCTTCTTATTGAGTCTTTTACTATTTTGTTGTGGGTGTCATCTTTCATATGCCAGTACAACGTTTTCGAAGGTAAAGGATTGTAACCAGTTAGAATTAATATTGCTGTAAAACAGCGAATTTCTTGTGAAGTTATTTCAAGGTCAGGTTCATTTTTGAAATGAGCGTAAAGATGCGTTTGCTCAGCAAGGTACTCCGTGTTAGGAATCACACGTTAAAAGGTGGGACCTCGTTAGTCCTTTGGTCGCACATGTTTCGACTTCTGAGGGTTGTCGTTCGTAGGGGTGCGATAGCTGGTTAACGGAAAAACATATTTTATACATGTATATTTCAAACACAAATGTTTTCAATATCACTGGAGTTTTTTACCAACACCAAATCGTTATTTTTAACACCTCGACACGTGTTTCGATCTCCAAGTGATCATCTTCAAAGAGGAAGATTAAAACTAAAAACTATCGCGAAGCTAACCCTATTTATGCCATCCAGTTGTACCACCCATACAGGTATACCAACCTAAATGAATTTTACAATTTTTCCTTATCAATTATTTTACAATATATATTTAACTGTTAAAGCTGTATATAAAACAATATATATAACGATGACGGACCTATACCGAAGAGCATACTATATAGCTTGTTAAAATAATGTTGTTGGGTTTAACTGATTACTACAAAGGACGCAGTGCAAAAATAAATTTAGATAGGCAATATTGTAAAATTAATTTTATATAGCTGAAAATTGTTTTATATTATTATATTTAACTTTAACAGTTAAATATATATGGTAAAATAATAGATAAGGAAAAATTGTAAAATTAATTTAAGTTGGTATACCTGTATGGGTGGTACACCTGGATGGTTTACCTGTATGGGACATGGGATATCTATATAGTTTAAATAGGGTTCGCTTCGCGTTAGTTTTTAGTGTTAATTTTCCTCTTTGAAGATGATCTTTTGGTGATCGAAAAACGTGTCGAGGTGTTAAAAATAACGATTTGGTGTTGGGAAAAAACTCCAGTAATATTCATTACTACACCAAAGGTTCCAAACAGTGCATCATAAGTATAAATGTTTTCTTCAAAAAACAACTCAAATAGCTCAACAGCTGACAGTACTGCTTCTGTAACTTGCCTTTCCACAGGGTCATTAAAAACTTATTGAGATTAAAAAAAATAATAAAATTTAAGATTGCATACATTTTCAGACTTGTAGCGGCTTGATACTCCGGTTCTTTCATTCTTGACCAATTTTATTTCGGCGGGAGCAAGCAACTGACGACCCAAAAAATTAAAAATAATAACAAATGAGATGGAAGTAATATTTTACTTTCAGGTATCATTGAGATTGTATTTTATTCCTCCTTCCACTTCATCTGCAGAATCCCCATCTGTGTCTACCTTAGGAGAGGTTACAAAATATTTCGTCTGTATTTTGGAGTAATTCGTTATCTTCCGCAAGCATATTCAGGGCTTTTTCTAAAACAATAAAAACATAAATAGAAATTTTGAAACATAACACTAGATACCTAAACGCCTACGGATACTATATGGTATCATGACCTTTGATCCATCATAGTGAACCTTATACATTATTTATGTATAAGGGTGCTTAGTTAGTTACATTTTAATAAATACTCATTCACGATTCACTCAAAATAACAAAGACACAACTAAAATCAAACGTATGCCCATCGCGGTCCTATTATTTACGTGCAGCACAAACACACGTGGTTTTCAAACTTGTTGACCACCGAAAATACTTCACCCAACAAACAAGCTTTGCGGCGTATTATTCTCTGACTTCCACATTGATTTCAAAGCGCTGAAGAGGGGATGCTTGTTTTGTGATACCATGTGGTATCCGTAGGCGTTAATGGGTTAACCTTTGTAAGGGTTAACCAGGAACTCGAATAACTTTCCACAAACTCTAGCCCCACCTGTGGTAATCTTCAGAACATTCAGAAAAACCAGATTACAACCATAAAAATACAGTTATTCTTTAAACGACAAGAAAAAAAACCAGTTGTTTGAAGTAACAATGAATTGTTATTGATAACAGAAAAATAACTTCATACTTCTTCCTCCTGATCAATAATAATAGGTTATATCGGGTATTTCAACTGTAAATACTTTGTAAAAAATGGAAACTGAGGGAAGTAACGATCCATTCGTCTACTAGATACCGCTAAGGATATGAGAATACGAAGCATACGAAGCGATTGAAGTTTCATTTGTCCCGAGCAGTTATCACAGTTTTATTACAACAGTGTTATTGTTGAAATATCGATATTATTTTTCTTCGAGAAATGTTTTTCTGTAAATATTATTCGAAGGTCAATATTATTTTGAAATATGCACGTTCCCTATTAATGTTTTCCTAGAGTGTCACATTCGAATTATTGAACCGAGATGTCGCTCAGTCACAGATGGAATCTCTTTCCTTTGCGCCATGAATCCATGATCATAGATAAGTTTCCTGTGTGCTGTGGTCCTCCTGAACAAACAAAAGAAGAATAAGCGTAATCAAGTCCGATTAAAAAAAGAGAGAGAATTATAAATATTTGGAGAATTATCTAAATCTACACTGCCAAAGATAATTTAATTATTTTGAACACTGCTGATGGCTCTGAAAATAATCAACAATCATTTAGCAATATCATGCCGTTATCTATCCTAATCAATTAAACTTGTTGATGTGCTATCTTTAATTACAATAGCTCAAGACCATGGAAGAATTTATATCACAATAATAACCATGAACAACCTAGTTTTGAGAGCAGAGAGAATATTCATAAATAGGTGAAATTATTAATTATGGAAGAATATGATGGCGAAGAATCGGATTTAACAGAACAAAGTTTTCACAACAATGTCAGGGAGCAAATTGTGAGTATACAAATTTAAATTTTCATTAGTACTCATCTATCTAGCTGAAAATTGTAAGTCCAGCTACACACATTGGTAACAACGTATCTATGTTTATTATTCAATTAGGTGAGGTCTCCACATGTTGGCTTCTATATATGTTCTATCTTGTTAGTACCAATGTGAATTTCTCCGATACAACAGATATTGAAATTCCTTTAAGTACTTTCACAGTTAAGCACCCTGTATCACCTATAAAGTTCCATTTGCCAAATACACTTGTAACCGTTATGACAATGTATGCTTGACGCTGAATTAATGATTCTTATTTTCTGTTTACAATCAGCAAATCTATTTGAATAAAAAAAGTGTTGATCAATTTTTTTATACCAATTCATGGCATGGCTGTTCGAGTTGGGTAGTAAGACTTTGAATAAATTCATTAGAAGCCAGTAGATATTTGGGAAGGTCATCATTGTTATCCAAGCAATATAAACAAAAACCGACGAGTGAATTCTATTGATAAATGGTGCATAAAGCCAATAATTTTCCAAGTGATTTGAAAAATTATAATTTTTGTAAAATTAGATTGCAATTCAAATTATGGTTTCAAATGATCTGAGAACAAATCTAGTCATTCTAGTTACGACACTAATAAGAAGGGAAGTGTTATTTTTGTGGCAGCGATTGTATTATTATAGTTATGAACAATATTTGAAATTGCTTACATCTCAAGAATAACAGAAATCTAATTAAAACATTCTTGAATGAAGATCAAGATCTTCAGATGATGTGGTGCTGCAGGTTTTTTCGGGTTTTCCTGCAGCTGAAGAAGCAAATGCGCCACTGGAATCAATGAAGTTGCCCCGGAGCGCCAATTGATTTTTATTGTTATTTTTATTTTTATCATTGCTTTATACAGGGTGTAACTGAATAAGTGTGAAACATTTGAGGAGGTGATTCCTCATCGAAAAAACGATAGGATCTTTCATATAAAGAAACTTCATTGGAGCTTCCCTTGTTAAGATACAGCCCCTTAAAGGGGGTACATAAAATTTGTATAACAATTTTTTTCAGAAGCACTGAAAAAGTTACAATATTGAAATTAACCTGACGTTTTGTACTACCAAAAAGACACTTAGCCAGTAATTTATTTGGTTTACCCCATGGTTGTAAGGGGTGGAAAACGCAACCCCTAAAATTTATTTCCAATGTAACTTTTTGTCTTATTATTTGTTTACCATTCAAAAATGTATTTCCGATAACCTGTTTCATTGTAAAAAAAAAATTTCTCTTGAATTTTTTGCCCAAAATGAACCAGTTCTCAGCAAAAAATTATTTTACGAATAACTACAGAGATACATCGTCATAAATGCGAACTGGATTTATTGTTATTTTGTAGTTAGTACCTGAATTAAACGATTAAAGGGTAATAAACAAAACTAATTTATTAATAACGAAACACACAACATGTAGAAATCATAGTAAATGTTCAATATGTCTACCTTCAGACTGCACGCTTCGATGATGCGGTTTCTTAAGTCCTCTACATCGCAAACAGGAGTACGATAAACCAAATGATGTAAATGGCCCCAAATAGATAAATCGAGAGGATTGAGATCCGGGGATCGAGAGGGCCAGTTCTGTGGTCCTCCTCGACTTATCCACTGATTTGCATATGTTTCAGCTAAATGCTGACATATTACTTGACTAAAATGGGTGGGAGCTCCATCATGCATGAAAAACATATCCCTCTGACGCCCAAAGGAACTTCCTCCAGGAGTACTGGATGCACCTTTCTTAAAAATTGAAAGTATGCCTCACCATTTAATCAAGGAGGTAGAAAATGAGGCCCAATTGAATTATCCCCAATAACTCCGAGCTACACATTAAGAGAAAACTGTTCTTGATGGTTAGTTTCGACAATAGCATGAGGGTTTTCATCAGCCCATCTTCAGAAAGTCACAATTTCTTCTAATCATTTCCAGCATCTAATTGCAAAATTCAACACCGTCATATGATCAACATTTAGCTGGAAAGCAATCTTTCTAGTACTGGTAGTAGGTTGTTCTTCAATCAAATTAAGTACTGCTTCCTCAAGCTGTGTTGTTCGTACTTCTCGATGGCGACCACAATCCTGCGTTCTTTTGTCGAATGATCCATATTCTCGTAATCGTTAATGAAGTCGAGCAAATATTCTATGTGAAGGATGCTGCCGCTGAGGATACATTTCAGCAAATCTTCTAGAAGCATCTAACCCATTTCCATGCGACAGACCGTAAACGTAATGCATATCAGTCATTTCTTCGTTTGTGTATGCCATTTTAATAACAAGTGAATTATTAAAGTAACTAATTAAGAACAGAAAAACAACACACAATTAGTGTTAATTCATTTTCAAAAATTCACAAACTGACAGCGTCATACCAATTTAATTATCACTATCGCTAATAGCGACCTACTAGATAGATTAGTTTCGTATTTTCGCATTTATGACGATGTATCTCTTTAGTTGTTCCTTAAATAATTTTTTGCTGCGAACTAGTTTAATTTGGGCAAAAAACCCAATAGACATTTTTTGTTCAGAATGAAACAGGCTGTCAGAAATAAATTTTTAAATGGTAAAAAAGTTCATCCCAGAAAGTTACTGTGTAATATAAACCACCGAAGCTTTCTTTAGATGGTTGACGTGTCGGAAAGTAATCATTCTCCGTTTTCAAAAAAAAAATAACTTGTGAACAATGCCTGAATTGCAAACAGCTATATTTCCTTTGATACACACATTTTCGAGGTGAACTTTGTTTAAGAATGAAGTAGTAGGAAGCCAACACTAAGCACTTTTCAATTTAAATGGTCAACAGATGTTTTTTTTTTCAGATATTTCTTCTCCTTTTTCTGCTCCTGTATCTTTTGAGTTTTGCCTTGTTAGGCCGGTTCAAGCGCACAGGTAGAGAAGATTATTTCAGCAATGACGAAGATGAAGTGACAGTTTACAGGTTCAGCACTTGGCTGTGTACCTTTTCATTGGCAGTTTCAATTGGGGCTGTGCTGTTATTACCTGTATCTATAGTTGCCAATGAGGTATTGGTAAATTATCCCAATAGTTATTACATAAAATGGCTGAATTCTTCTCTTATACAAGGTGAGTGAAAATTACCATGGATTTCAATCAACTGCATCAAATGATGTCAGTGAGACTTTTCTTCAAATGATTGGATCGTCTATTACAATTTTCGAGATCTTCATCCAAATCTGTAGCGGATGTCATTCAATGCAACATTTTGATTAACCTTATTAGATTTCATATTAAACTTTTTTTTTAATAGACAGAAAAAATATTAGCGTAGAACTTGCTCGACATTCTCCAAGGTGAATAGTCAAATGTTTCACACAATTTGTAATATAGATTAATTTTTAAACTCTCAAAATTTTGTTTTGTTTTAATGTATATCACTACATAGTATAAAACAAAGTCGTATATACAGTGCATTTATTTAATGTGCTTGTGCTTAGTATTTATTTCTAAGAGTATTCTCTCTCCAAAAAAGGGCAATTAGATACCTATGTAGTTCACAGTTAGTGAAGGTATAAATTAATAATAAGAATCTTAAAATTAGAATTTTTGTCCTAAATAATCCTGTACGCTATAGAAACACTTTTCTATTAAGAATTTTTTTGTGTTATTCTTAAATATTTCATACGATTTAGACTCCTTAATAGCATTTGGTAGTTTATTGTACAGTGTGATCGAGTTATATAGTGGAGAATTTTTAAATTTGGTTGTTTTGTGAAAGGGTATTCTCAACATATCACCATGACTTGTACAATAGTTATGAATAGCCGCATATCATATCATTTTTATAAACATGTGGATTCGTTTTCCGATGGCATTCCAGGTTAGCTTCCCAAATTTCTGCTACCGCAGTTGTCGGTTGATTGGTCAAACCACCAACACTGACATAAAAAACTTGGCAAGTTGACTTGGGTGTCACACCAAGAGGCGGTTCCACATATGTCTCGCTTGTGTTGACGCAGTCAGCTATTTGTAATATAGATTAATTTTTAAACTCTCAAAATTTTGTTTTGTTTTAATGTATATCACTACATAGTATAAAACAAAGTCGTATATACAGTGCATTTATTTAATGTGCTTGTGCTTAGTATTCATTTCTAAGAGTATTCTCTCTCCAAAAAAGGGCAATTAGATACCTATGTAGTTCTGATTACCGTGAATCCTGTCATCCCTTGTTTATGCAACATGGAGTTTTGACATTGGTTTGTATCTACATTTTGGAAATGGCTTGCCTCATGCACAACAAATACCAAGCTATAGCTACTTCTGAGTCAACCTATAACACTTGCTCCTCTCACTTGATCTCGCTTCCAATTCCCTCCTCAACCTTAATTTGCAACTCTCTAATTTTTGATGGCAAGAAAATTTTCAATCACCTTCCCCTAACCTTGCATGTCATCAAAAGCGAAGTCAAGTTCAGAAAATCTGTAAAAATGCTCATAGTTGGTAGGGCCTACTATACCCTGGAAAAATACTTTCAGGATTCTTTTTGCTGAGATCTCTATCTTTGGCGGCGGTCATATAACGTATGCCTAATTCTTCATATATTTAGAGGTAGTCCTTGTAATTTCATGTAGAAAATGTAAAAATTTTTTCTTTTTGTTTTTCCGGCATGTTACTTTATTCATTTAATTGGCACATAGTAGTTTTGTTGTTCAATGTTATTTGGCTTAGTGGTGTAAATCTTGTTGCTTTTGTATATGCAATTATGTCCGCTTCTTGTAACTGTGAATTTATGTGTATTTATGATCTTGCTAACTGTATATTTGTGATGTTATCATGGTGACTGTATGCTTTGTCATGAGAATTGTTATTCTTGGACAATAAAGTATATTTTGATTTGATTTAATGTCCCCCTCCTTTTATTTTTTGAATGGGTCAACTCAAAAAATTGAAATTTGGGATAATAATATTTATTTGTAGTTCCTTATTACATACAGGCTGATTCACGGTGGATGGCACATTAGACGTTTCTGGTGAACCAGACAACGGATCACTTTGAAAATTTAATGGAGGGCATATTCGGACATTCTCTAGCCAACTAAAATATTGTCGACAATGCGGTGTTGCCGCTTGTATTAGAAAGCAGTAGCAACTTTGATTTTTCAAATGGAACACTCTGTATATAATATTATTTTTGCAATCTCCAACAATTGCCCGACAACTTTTCTTGATATTTCCCTATACCTATCTGTTACCGTTTTCGAAATAAAAATGAATTTCAATTTTTTTCTTCGAAAATCATGACTTCTAAAAATGCCGATATCTTTTAGTTAAGAAGTACTATGATATCGAAATTTGGTTTGGAGTTAGGTGATACTTGGACACTTCCCACACGTCAGCCTAATCTCCGTTACTTCAATACAGGGTGGTAAAAAAATACAGTTTTTTCGTTTGCTTGAAAAAGTTGCTGAAATTTGATTATTTTAAATGGAACACCCTGTATATTATTGAAAATTCGGAAAGCTGCTGAAATTCGCTTTCTTTCTATGTATATCATACCTATACCTAACTAGTCAAGTTTCGGACTTATGAACATTTATTTGTGAAAATGTCCCTTCAGAATGGTATTTCCATTCGGTATTTGGTAAGCAGGCCATGATTACTATTTGACAGTAGCGTTGTGACATTCTCCTAATAATATCGACATTTTCGTCACTTCAGAAGTTGCAAATACCTTCAAAACGATGGAACAAAACTATTCAAACGAAGTTCTTATGAATTTGTTTATTATTTTTGGACAGTGTGACAAAATTATCAGCAGAACATGTAGAAAGTTCAATGAAATGTATCCGAATCTACCGCCAATGAACCTCAAGAAATTTATACGAATTCAGAACAATTTCAATGCATTTGGATCAACTTTAAAAGCACCAAGAAACTTGCCTCGACCCGTAACTTTTGAAGACAACCAGATTAATGTCTTAGCATATTTTCACGCATTTCCCGAGTCATCGATAAGAAGTGCTGAAGAAGATTTGGGTATAAAATATTCATCGGTTCAAAGAATCTTGCGAAGACATAAAATGCATGATTATAAATTCACCAAAATTCAAGCAATGAAGCCTCAAGATCCTCAACAGAGAGTAGAATTTTGTGAAATGTTGTTGACACGCATTCAAGAAGATCCACTTTTTTTAAATAAAATTATTTGGACTGATGAATCGAAATTTTCGAGAGAAGGGATTTTCAATAGAAAAAATCGTCATTATTGGTCCAGTGAAAATCCTCACGTCACAAAAGAAGCCGGATTTCAAGAAAAATTTAGTTTTAATGTCTTCTGCATGTTGATGGACAACAAATTGAGGTACGTGATATACGAGGAGTCATTAACATCCAGAAGCTACCTGAATATTTTGGAGAATACTGTAGACAGTTTCGTGGATAATCTGCCACTCGAAGATTATCGAAACTGTTGGTACCAACTAGACGGAGCTCCTGCACATTGCACAAGAGAAGTGAGCGCAGAACTGGATAGACTCTTTGACGATCGGTGGATGAGGCGCTTGGGACCATGGAATTGGCCAGCGAGATCACCCGATCTTAATCCATTAGATTTTTATTTGTGGGGAATATTTAAAGAAAAAGTTTACAAAATACCCGTGCGTTCGAGAGATGAATTGTTAGAAAGGATTGCCCAAACATTTGAAGATTTGGATCCCAATGAAATCAGATCTGCCACCACGAAAGCAGTCAACACCCGCATTTTAAAGTGCTTGGAAGTGAACGGCCAGCGATTCGAACATATTTTGAAATATTCCACATGTTTGTTTTACTTTTTTATAATTATTCATATCAATATTTCCAATTTCAAGTTTCTTGGTGCTTTTTTAAAGTTTATCCAAACATATTGAAATTGTTCTGAATTCGTATAAATTTCTTGAGGTTCATTGGCGGTAGATTCGGATACATTTCATTGAACTTTCTACATGTTCTGCTGATAATTTTGTCACACTGTCCAAAAATAATAAACAAATTCATAAGAACTTCGTTTGAATAGTTTTGTTCCATCGTTTTGAAGGTATTTGCAACTTCTGAAGTGACGAAAATGTCGATATTATTAGGAGAATGTCACAACGCTACTGTCAAATAGTAATCATGGCCTGCTTACCAAATACCGAATGGAAATACCATTCTGAAGGGACATTTTCACAAATAAATGTTCATAAGTCCGAAACTTGACTAGTTAGGTATAGGTATAATATACATAGAAAGAAAGCGAATTTCAGCAGCTTTCCGAATTTTCAATAATATACAGGGTGTTCCATTTAAAATAATCAAATTTCAGCAACTTTTTCAAGCAAACGAAAAAACTGTATTTTTTTACCACCCTGTATTGAAGTAACGGAGATTAGGCTGACGTGTGGGAAGTGTCCAAGTATCACCTAACTCCAAACCAAATTTCGATATCATAGTACTTCTTAACTAAAAGATATCGGCATTTTTAGAAGTCATGATTTTCGAAGAAAAAAATTGAAATTCATTTTTATTTCGAAAACGGTAACAGATAGGTATAGGGAAATATCAAGAAAAGTTGTCGGGCAATTGTTGGAGATTGCAAAAATAATATTATATACAGAGTGTTCCATTTGAAAAATCAAAGTTGCTACTGCTTTCTAATACAAGCGGCAACACCGCATTGTCGACAATATTTTAGTTGGCTAGAGAATGTCCGAATATGCCCTCCATTAAATTTTCAAAGTGATCCGTTGTCTGGTTCACCAGAAACGTCTAATGTGCCATCCACCGTGAATCAGCCTGTATAAATACAATAAATATTCAATCTATAAAAATAATTAAAAAAAAATAGACAAATGAGGCTACAAACCAGCTTTCCACCAAGCTACGATTAGTACCAAAAACAAGCAGATTAGGTTTGTTTGAATTGATTTTGAAGTTATGAGCTTCAGATGCTGAAATAAAACGAGCTAGATCTTCATTCAATTTTAAATTAGCAGTAGCAACGTCATTAGGGTTAAATGCTAGATATAGTTGTGTGTCATCCGCATACATATGTGAATTACAATGTCTCAAAACAGAAATTAGATCACAAGTGTATATGCAAAATAATAAGGGTCCAAGTATAGATCCCTGAGGCAATCCAAATTTAATAAATTCACTGCTTGATTTTTCCGTTGAAGTTTCTACAAACTGAGAACGATCTTTAAAATAGCTTTCAATTAAATTTATAGCAGGTTCAGAGAACCCGATGAAGTTCAAAATTGCAAATAAATTTGGATAACTAATGTTATGAAAAGCCTTGGAGAAGTCTATGAGTATTAAAGCAGTCGTGTTACCTTTGTCAGCAGCTTAAAAAATATCATTAGTTATTTTCAAGAGAGCAGTTGTACAGCTGTGTTCTTTACTGGTTGATTATTGAATGTTCCGCCATTTTGTATTAGGTGAAGATATTGACTTCATATTATAGGTTTGAGGTTTGTGAAATATTCGTCAGGAGCTTCAAAATGATGTGTCACAAGACCCCCTTTCCTTTTAATTTTTCCCGGATGGCGCCCAGTCGCCATCTTGAAAGTTTCATCTGTCAATTTCACTTCAAAATAATGTATTCATGCATTAATTTCATCATCCCAAATTTCATTTTTTGAGTTGACTCGTTCAAAAAATGAAAGGGGGGGAGACATTAAAATTATTTTCCAGCAGCTTGACTGCATTAACCTTTCTCAATAAAAATAATAATATTTATTAGCCATTTCGGCACTTAATGTACATATGGTAAGTCAATAGAAGTACTATATAATATAAAAACAATTAAAATCATGATTTGTTATATATAAATAAAAAAACTAAAACAAATATCACAACAGCATATGTGTATCACAGTTAGTGAAGGTATAAATTAATAATAAGAATCTTAAAATTAGAATTTTTGTCCTAAATAATCCTGTACGCTATAGAAACACTTTTCTATTAAGAATTTTTTAGTGTTATTCTTAAATATTTCATACGATTTAGACTCCTTAATAGCATTTGGTAGTTTATTGTACAGTGTGATCGAGTTATATAGTGGAGAATTTTTAAATTTGGTTGTTTTGTGAAAGGGTATTCTCAACATATCACCATGACTTTGTACAATAGTTATGAATAGCCGCATATCATATCATTTTTATAAACATGTGGATTCGTTTTCCGATGGCATTCCAGGTTAGCTTCCCAAATTTCTGCTACCGCAGTTGTCGGTTGATTGGTCAAACCACCAACACTGACATAAAAAACTTGGCAAGTTGACTTGGGTGTCACACCAAGAGGCGGTTCCACATATGTCTCGCTTGTGTTGACGCAGTCAGCTATCGAAAGCGCTCGCATATAATAAATAGAAGTTATAAAGCTTCAAATCCTTTTTGTGACATATGTTAATATTAAAATAAGTATAACAAATATTTGAAGGAAAAGTTTAACAAAAAGTGAAACAATAACAATTTTGTAGACCAGTAAAATATGTGAAATTCAATCCTTCCAGTGGGAGTGATATTATTTTGATTGCTGAACTGTTTTCTACGGCAAAACTCACTTCAATGTTTCATTCTTCTTTCAGGTTTATGGAACTATGTGTTTCTTTTTTCCAATTTATCCCTGTTCATTTTCCTCCCTTTTACCTACCTGTTTACAGAATCTGAAGGATTTTTTGGCCATCGAAAAGGCATACTGTCAAGAGTATATGAAACTTCCACTGTCCTAGCTCTGTTGGGAGTGATTGTTCTTGGGCTAACCTATGTTATTTCCGCACTCATTGATAAAGACAACTCCAGTATACAAACAATATTAAGTAAGTTATTTATTTGTTTTGTGATTTCATGCTACTGATACATTTTTTAGATCTGTGGACATATTATTTGCCATTCCTTTATTCATGCATATCATTTCTTGGAGTACTGATACTTTTGGGTAAGGAATATTTTAAAGTTATTCGAAACGGATATTTGGAATCTGTTACGTGGATATGTAACAAGAGTTACCACAAATCAATTTCAAAAATTTCTTTTCCTGGCATAGATAGTTTAGAGAGTTGGTATTTTTTGATAAAATTTCTTTTTCAGTATGTACACCTATAGGTTTTGTTCGCTTATTTGACGTAGTTGGTCAGTTCCTAATAAAACCTCAATTCCTGAGAGATATAAATGAGGAATACGATGCATGTGCCTTGGAGGAAGAATTTTTGCGTAGAAGACTGAAACATGCTCAGAAAACGGGCAAATCATATGGGAATCCAGCATCAATGATAGGCAAGAATGATGAGCCAATACAAAATGATGATTACAAATTACCTGATAGTCTGTTTCGAAATGGAGAGCTCCAATCAAGACTAGGGAAAAGGTTGACTGAAATTGAAAAACAACGGAAATTACTTGGTGAGTCTTGTTTGTGATCTTTTCAATTAATGCTACTACCAACATGAAATATTTATTTAAAAAAACTAGTCTTTTCTATTCCCTTGTGTAAATTTCAATCCAAAATTAAAAGGTTGTTTTCTCTGATAGATATTGCCCCAAAAATGATCATCCATAGAGATTTGTGAATGAAATTCCTACAGCAGAAGCCTTTTAACCCGATTAAGTTGAACCTTCTTAACCGTGGGGTACTCTTTTTTCTTGTTTTTTTTAATACCTTGGGAGCTGTCTGACTTGTCCATTTAGTCCAAGTCTCCAGGAAACACTGCAGCCTCAATAGCTTATTGGGTTTATTCTCCCATCTTCTCATGACACCCATTCCGTCAGTCTCGTTCCCTGTACTAGTTTGTACAGGTTCTGTGTGCTTCTTATTGGTCCATGTCCTAATCTGGTTTCATACCAATGATTTTGGTACCCCCAGTGCTGGTTCAGGACCTATACATGGCTTTTCATGATAAGCGTTTAATAGCCGTTTCTGACAAACTATTTAACGGACCTACACTCCTAAAATATTTCAGACGAAGCGGCGTTGTTGCTTCTACTATAAATTTGCGGCTTCTTTGATTTTTCAAATGGAACACCCCGTATATAATATCATATTATGATTCATTATCACCTTGTCAACAAATTCATATACTATTTCCCTATACCTATCTATTACCGTTTAGAAGATATAAATTAATTTCGATATTTTTTTTACCAAACATGAACTTTTATAAATGCTGATAATCTTGAACTCTCTTGCACTAAAACGATCAAAGTTGAAATGGAGTGGAGTGATAGTATGAGGATCTTCACTCCGAGTCATATTTTCATTTGCCTCATACAGGGTTTTCAAAAAATGCAGATACTTTGATCTCATGAAAAAATGAGTGGAACTTAATTTTTTCAACATTTTATATTTCACCCTGTATATTTCAACATTTTTGAGCTCTACATCCAATTTTAGATTAACTTTGTTCAGATAATACTATTTCTATTTTGAACCGTTTTCGAGACAAACTATTTAAAACGGAAACTGACGTGGTTTTCTTGCTCGTTTTTTTTAATTCATCACTTATTTTGGATATTCAACTTTTTTTTTATACTTAGTAATATTTCTTTTTGATCCAGTTTTTTAACTGTCTCAGATAAGTCAATTCGAAATTGGTATGTACCTACCTTAGAAAAAGTTACAATTTGTATACATTGAGGTATTGGTCTCTATCGTACAACAGTACACATTAATATTTTTTAATAGTGTGCTTTGGAAAAATAAATGAACCAATTATTTAACGTCAGACTTTCGTTGGTGGTTTTGACTGATTGTGATAGCTACCATAGATAGAATAATGTCAAGATTAGGTTACAGTAATGAAGATTTCTTGAATTTATTAATAATTTATGGTGAGTGCAATAGAATTGCAAGTAGAACATGCCGAGTATTTCATAAAAGATATCCACAACTTCCGAAGCCGAATAATAATGTGATAAATCGACTACTAAAAAACTGTAGGTTGAATGGAACCTTCCGTCCAAAAATCATTCGTAAGAAGACTAAAGTGGATGATGATGACAATGGTATAACAGTTTTGGGATACTTCCATGCATTTCCAAACGCTTCTCTGCACGAGGCTGAAAGGGAGATAGGTATACCCTATGTGACAATTTGTCGAATTCTTAATAAGCATAAATGGCATCCCTATAAGTTTTACTGTGTCCAACATTTGAAAGAGACTGATTTACCTCGTAGAGTGGAATTTTTTGAATGGTTACTTGTCAAGACTCAAGAGGATGAACATTTCCTTGACAATATCATATGGACAGATGAGGCCAAGTTCACAAAAAATGGAGTTTTCAATCGACACAACAGTCATTATTGGGCACCAGAAAATCCCCATGTTGTTCGCCAAAGGGATTTTCAAAAAAGATGGCATTTCAATGTATTTTGTGACATAAAGAATGAGTCTCATTTTTTTATATCGAGTTTTATGATGATAATTTGAATGCATCAAAATATGAAGATTTACTGAGGAATGGAATTCAAATGATTTTAAATAATAGACCAGATTGTTTTATTTATCTCGCTGATTTCTGCCTGAACTCCGCCTTTGATATCTTCTACTTCAGTGTTCATTTCCTTCCTGATTTTATCTATCTTTGTCTCAATGGTTCCTATCCTTTCTTCAAGTAGGCTCGCCACACTACAAAGCTCTTTCATCAAGCCTTCTGCATTCTCAAGAAGTTCTTCCTTCAAGCTATTCGAATTCTCTAGAATTTATCTTCCAAACTTTTCGAATTTTCCAGAAGCTTCTCCTCCAGGCACTTCGATTTTTGTTGAAGTTCATCTTTTAAACTCATCGAATTTTCCAGGAGCTTCTCCTCCAGGCACTTCGAATTTTGTTGAAGTTTATCTTTCAAACTCTTCGAATTTTCTATAAGCTTCTCCTCCAGACTTACCGAATTTTGTTGAAGTCCATCGAGTTTGCTCATTATTGAACTCCAATCACCCCCCGAAACTTCGAATAAATATGTTTCGGGATCTTCTCCTGATTCAATCAAGTTGTCCCATAGTCTCTTCTGGAGTACTGATTTTATTCCGGAAGAATCTAGTTCTCTCTCCTCCAATTCTTGCTTCAATTCGGCGACTTTCAAGTCCACTAGGCGCACTTTTCTTGAACACATTTCAACTTTTACTGTCTATTTTACTCAAAACTGAATATGTCCACTTATTTGATGTAGTCCGAAACACTTATTTATTTTCACAAGTCTATTTTTCGCGAGAAAGGTCTATCAGTTTATAGTCGTCCGGTAATCACCAGAAAGGAGCAGGCCTGATTAGCCGGAAAGAGACAGCCTCTAATCGAGTACATTGGGATGATTCAGAATCGGCATTCAATTCGCGTATCCGGACTGAAGTGATTAGTAATCTCAAGCATAAGAACCCTACCTCATTTTTGATCGACTGTAAGACCCTTTTTGTGAGACGAATTCGAAATGCATTGAAAAAGGATGCATTTTCGAAGGTTAATATGACATTCGGTGGAGAATTTGAGGTTGTCAATGGCGATCGAATCTTCAACGAATATAAGTATTTCACAATATCTAACGCATCCATCCATAGTAGCACTGATATGAATATGTGGTTTGAGGAATATGTTATGGAGCCAATCATGATAAAGTTGGAAGAGTTTCAGGAACGTGACAGAGGTTAGACGTTGAAAGCAGTAGTGAATTTGGGAGTAAACAAATCTGTGCCGCAGAGAGGTTCATCATACATTGCACTGCCTTCTCAAATCGAAAAAAAAATCATGATAATGCCTGCTTCGCTTGGGCCATTGTTTCGGCGTTGTATCCAGTTCCCCATGGACAACATTCAGATCAAATCCTATCTTATCCTGACTATTCAAAAGTTCTGAAGTTGTAAGGTATTCACTTTCCAATGACAATTATTCAGATAAATAGTTTCGAAGAGCAGAATGATCTCTCAGTCAATGTTTACACGTTGAAATTTTTTAAATCCTAGTATACTGTAATACCGCCAAGATTGAGCATAGCAAAAAATAAAAGCAAACATGTGAATCTACTCATCATTCAAGACATGTATCACGATGAAAGATGTGAGGATTCAATAAATGTCTATGATGTTACGTCACCAACCAGAAAATACTTTGTTTGGATGAAAGATCTATCTAGTTTGGTGAGTAATCAACTCGGCAACCATAATGGAAAAAAATATTTTTGCCATAGGTGTTTTCACTGTTTTTCCACGCAAGCTATGTTATATGAAACCTTGAAGATAGCTCGAATACAAAGGAATGCCTACCAGAAGTACCTATGGGGGGAAAACATATTTTGAGGTTGAAAAATTTCAAAAATAAAATTACATCTCCTTTCGTCATATATGCCGAGTGTATTAGTATCAGTACAGGATGACAATAAATATCAACGACACATTCCGGCATCTATTGGATATTATGTGAAACGCTCTTATGATGATACACTATCATTTTATCGATCATTTCGTGGTGAAAATTGTATGAAATGGTTTGCCGACGAGATAGGTCAGTTTGTTGAAGATGTTGCAACTGTGTTTTTTGTGTCCATTTGATGTAGATATATCAGCCAGCCCGGAAACATTTTTTCAGGCAGCAACTCATTGTCATATATGTGACAAACCATTCAATATATGAGACAAAATAGTATGCGACCGTAATAATCGTCTAATACCTAAAAATAATTAATCGCGGACCATCACACAATGAATGCATTATAAACTATCAAGATGATCAAACGATTCCCATCGTGTTTCGTAACTTATCAGGGTATGATGCACATTTTGTTATAGAAAATATTGCTTTGGATGGAAGTGTCGCCGTTTGGCCGATAACAAAGGAAAAGTATATCTCCTTCACTAAAAATATTTCTGGTAGCAAGATTCACTTCAGATTTTTCAACTCATTCAGATTCATGAGTTCTTCGCTGGATACGTTAGTATCATATCTATCTGATTTTCCAAATCTCATATCACAGTTCTCCAACCTCTCGAATGATGAAGAGTAGATTTTGACAAAAAAGGGTGTAATGCCGTATGACTATATCGATTCTTTCAAAAAATTCAATGAAGATTGTTCACCCCCTATCGAAACTTTTTACAACAAATTGGAGGAAAAACCGTGTCCTAGGAGATCTTACTTACGCGCCAAGCTGATATGGGCTACTTTTAATTAAAACACATTGGGAAAATATACGGATCTGTATTTGAAGACGGATGTTATGCTCCTGGCTATGTTTTTGAGCATTTCCACTCAAGTTGTCATAAAACTCACGATTTGGATCCTGCCCATTATTTCACTCTGCCTGGCTATACATGGGATGCTATGTTATCCAAAACGAAACAGCAACTTGAACTTCTCACCGATGTAGATCAGTTGATGTTTTTCCACATATGATTTCCATTATGAGTATATTGTTACGATTAGTTGTGAATAGTTGAACGCTAATTATTAAATTAGGGCAACTCTATTTGTGAAACACCCGATATATAGTTCCAGCCGACTCGATAAGTTTTTTTGAAAGAAAAAAAGGAACGTTTTTTTCTTTCGTCCGTCCGCTCTAGGGCATTCGTGAGTGAAACTGAATGATAACGTTCGGAAGATTTGATTTCAGGCAAATTCTGGTTTTCGAATATAAAATTACGTCATTTGACGGATATAAACCTGCCGTGCCTTGTTGTGATATTGTGATTGGGTAATTCTGCTGTGGAGCGATCTTGCAATATCCTTATTATCGATTGGGATGAATTTTATCGAATGAATTATTTCTTCCGGACCGTTTAAAAACATCTCCGGCAATGAATCACCAGTCTATCTGCGCGAAAGTGCGAAAGTTTTATAGTCAATTTCACTGTGATACAAAAATTGTCCACCAAGCGCTCACTAATTTATTTTGAAAATCCACTTCTGATCACCAATTGTAACGAATTAAAGAATTAACTGTCGTAATCAAATTTATTTTTAACAATATTTCACTATCGCAACTAATTTATGTACAACACTTAGTAACTAACGCTTAATTTATCTTCTCAATTAGATTCCTTTCCTTAAACGCACGATTCACTTTCTAAGTACAGACCACTCCTCGGGACGGAGAGCGACCTTTTTATATCGTCAACAAACGTTTCGGATCTCTCTGCGGATTTCGGGACCCATCCGGACCTTTCGCGCTGATTCGCGATGCGTCATGCGTTTGCTGACTGGGACATCGGTCAGGGCCGGCTTCAGATTCATTACAATATTATATACGGAGTATTCCATTTGAAAAATCAAAGAAGCCGCTACTTTATAGTAGAAGCGACAACGCCGCTTCGTCTAAAATATTTTAGACGTGTAGGTCATATTGACTTATGCATACTGTGGAATTTTCAGGTTGATCCGTTGAATAGTTTGCCAGAAACGGCTAATTAACGCTCATCATGAAAAGCCCTGTATGTGTAATTATATCAATTTCCCTAGCTAGGCAGTGAGGCTGATCTGTGCAACATTGAATTGTAGGCTGCTAATTTATGACTATATGGATGGACAGAATCGCTTGGGATGGTAATACCTGTATAACTAGGTTTTCTGAAAACATTAAATTCAAATTTATTCTGATACTGTGTAATGGTCAGGTTTAAGAAATTTATCTGTTTCTCTATCTCTGTTTCGAGTGTGAACTGAATGTTGCTATCGAGAATATTCATGAATGTCATAAATTGGTTCAGCTATCGTGTACTACCTCTGAAACAGGCGAGAATATGTTCTACATACATACCAAAAACGAATATGTTTTTACCCAGGTCGGAATTTATTATAGTGGTCTTCAAGCTGTTCATAAATAAGTCTGCTAAAAGTGGACTAAGGGGTGAGCCCATTGGTAAATCTGAATCCTGTTTATAAAATTTGTTGTTGAACTGTAGGTAGCTCTGATTTAGGCACACATCGAAAGCTGTTGAAACTTCAAAGGAAGTGGTATGGTCTACTTTGGCTTGATCTTATATATCTAAAATGAGTATGTTCTCCAACATACCATACAACGAGTCAACACATGTCCTCATTTTGATTTGCACTTTGATTATCACAAAGTATAAAGTAGAGTACATTTCGATTGAATTCCCTTAATTTGATGATGTTTTATTATGTTCTAGGAAAACTTAAATTTAATATAAAATAAAATATCAGGTTTGTTTTCAGATAAGCAAAGACATACTTCTTCTCTGAGGAGAAATGTGATATACCCTGTAGCAATGCTACTCCTTCTTGGTGTTACTATATTAGCAGTTCTTCTAGTCCTTCAAAACACGCTGTCTTTGCTCATTGGAATGAAAGCCCTACCCATCAGTTCGAAGGTGAGTCATAAAAATTTTAGTTGGCTATATAAAATACAAATTCTATGCTAATAACATGGTAGAAATTCATCAGGTGAAATTCATTCATCTTGATTGAACCTCATTATCTAGTTATTCGTTTCATTTGTGAATAAAAATGTTTTTATGTCAAAATTTTTAAATATACAACTACTTTATGATTAGTAAACAGTAATGACATGTCATCTTACAGAGATAACATCTCAATCCACGAATATCAAAGATATAGGGCGGTCAGTTGCAAAGCCAAACTTTGAATAGAATAGAATGGAATAGTTTATTGGTGCTGTTTAACATAAAGATTTACACAAGTCAAAATGAATATAAATAAAATAAACTAAAATTACAATGTATGAAACATACTTATATAATTTACACGTTAAAAATCTTTTGTTATCTAAAATACAATTATAAAATTCTGGAGCATAGTATAATGTAGCATTTCTAAATTTTTGTAGCCTCAGACTCATTATTCTTATGTCTTCTTTTTTTCTTGTATTATGGTTATGTATGCTGCTCCGAGATTTATACCGATTGAGATTGTCTTGGACATATAATATACATTCATATATATATATATATATATATATATATATATATATATATATATATATATATATATATATATATTATATATATATTATATATATATATATATATATATGATGTGTTGTTTTTCCGGCTGTTCATCCGTTGTGTACTATTCGATAGTCGACGTTTCGCCATCATCTCAGATGGCATTATCAAGACGAGTTACTGCTTCGCTTCGAGAGGTGTAACTGATGTCAGGTTCTTCTTGTGGTGTTTTTATATGGTTTCGCTTGCGTAAGTTGTATGGATTTGTTACCTGTTTTTCTACCTGAGGGTTGTTGATGGCTTTTGGTAGTTCTCCTACCTGTTTTTCTACCTGAGGGTTGTTAATGGCTTCTGGCGGTTCTCCTACCTGCGATGGTTCATTATCAATTTGTGGTTGTCTTTGGTGGTTGTTTTTAATTATTGTTTTCCAAATCCTTGGGATGTTTAGTGAGTCATCCCTTTTGTTGATGAGGCCTTGCTTTTCGATTTCGATAGCTTCCCTGATTTGTCGTATTCTTGGGTTTTGCACCTGTGCTATCTGTTTTGTGGACTCAAAATTAATCTTGTGACCTGTTTGTAGATGGTGTTGAAAGAGGGCAGAGGAGGTTTGTTTAGTTCTTATCGAGTTTTTGTGCTCCTGGGTTCTGGCAGATATACGTCTGTTGGTCTGACCGATATATTGTTGTCCACATTCCTCGCATGTGATGTGATATATATATATATATATATATATATATATATATATATATATCTCGATGGAATGGTAAGTATTTTCAATTCTATGAATTTATCTCTAACTTCAGCACGATACTCTAAATTAGTAAGAACACGCACTGCTCTCCGCTGAAGGCCAAATACTCTGGAAGCATGAGAAGAATGTCGCCATACTAATATGGCATAAGTACATACAGACTGTATAAGAGCATGGAATGCCATTAAACAGATACTCTGTTCCACAACTGGTCTGAGATTTTTTTAACAAATAAATGTTTTTTCCTACTATTTTTGCTATGTGGTTAACATGGCAATCAAATTTCAGAGTGGGATCTAAGAGTACCCCAAGAAATTTTACTGAGTCTGGATTTTCTGGTATGTCATATTTTTTCAAGGAAAATATCATTTTGTCAGTCTTACTAATGTTTAAATCAAGTTTGTCAGCAGTAAACCAATCTGTTGCATCAGACCAATATTTGTAAAACTTAAAATAATGACCCTATATTCAGTTATTGTCTATGAAAATCTGCTTCTTGTTCAACAAAACTTGTTGAATGAAGTTGCTCACAAGGATATACACCAACATGATACAAGAAATAAATCAAACCTTGTTCCTACAGCTAATAGGTTGAAAAAAATAGATAATAGAGGAATTAAGCTATACAATGACTTATCTGCCGAATTTCGTAACTTGCCAGTCAGAAGATTCAAAAACTTATTGAAGAAAATATTACCCAAACATCCTTTATATGAAATTGATCAATTTTTCGAAGTTATCCAAGAAGAAAGAGACACTTTTGTGATCACCTCCCGAACGTTTACTCAACTTTGAATATATATAATTCGTTAGCTATGTGTTTATAATTTGTAAAAGCTCATGGCTTTACATTTTAGTCAAGTCTTATAAGATTGTAATTTTATCTTGTTAACTTGTATTTTTTTTTGTAAATCTAATTTATCTACAAGCATTTTTAAAAAACTATATTGACAAATCTCACCCTATTTTAGAAATTGTATTGACGTGTCTAAAAACTGTGTGTTTCTTGAGACTAATAAATATTATTATTATATTATTATTGCTTTGGTCATATCGTCTTTTAAATTGGCCATGGTATCATTACTATTTGTTAAAGTGATATCATCAGCATAGAATACTAAAGAGGTATAAGGCAAAGATATTTTTATATCATTTATATATATTAAGAATAGTAACGGTCCCAATATGGAACCTTGTGGTACTCCATGCCTGTTTACTTTCTCCTCTGAATAACTACCACAGTGTAATGTGATCTGTCTACGACTTTCTAAGTAACCTGATATTAAACTTAAGCTTGTATGATCAAGACCATAGTAATCGAGTTTACCTAACAATGTTTCACGTGATACACAATCAAATGCCTTGGATAAGTCGCAGAAGGTAGATCCTACGATCTGGTCATTTTCAAAGCCCTCGATTATATATTCACATAACTGATTGAGTGCTAGTATTGTGGATTTACCTTGTCTAAATCCAAATTGTTCATTTATTAATAAGTTGTTATTTACTAAAAAAGTGTGTAGTTGTTTCTTTAATAGTAGTTCGAATATTTTAGAAAATACAGGAATTAATGCAATGGGTCTATAATACTGGGAGTTCTCTTTATCTCCTTTCTTAAATAACGGAATCACTTTTACAAGTTTGAATATTGTTGGGTATACCCCTTTTCTTATGCATTCATTGTAAAGTTTTGTAAGTTGAATGAATAACACATTTTTGAGTTCTTTGATGAGAGTTATATCGATTTCATATATATCTCTACTGTGTTTCGGTTTCAACTCGTTTATAGCATCTCTTACGTCTATGAATGTTACCTCTCTAAAGGAAAAACTGAGGTTAGGATTGTGTGTATTTGTTATCTTTAAGTACTGTTCATATGTAATCACGGGTGCATTTAAATTATTAACAATATTACTTGCTATTTCAGTGAACAAATTATTGAGTTCATTTGAACTAATATTTATGTTTTCTTCCTGTGAGTTTTTCAACCTACCTTTATTGATTACTTTCCAAGAGGACTTTGCAATATCATCCAAATTTTTTTATGAACTCGTTATTTGCATGGAGTTTTGCCTTATTTATAGCCTGTCTGTACTTATGCCTGAGATTTTTTATTTTTAGCGCAAGATCATCAGATCTGAAAGCAACATACAAATCATCAAGAGATGTGAGTTCCTTTCGAATTTTCCTAATATCCTCGTTGAATATCCATTCAATTCTATTTGTGTTCTTGGAGACTACTTTTTTGACTATAGGAAGTGCCTCATACATATGCTCTAAGAATTTACCTTGATATATATTCCATTTATCATCAATATCAATATTTGACATTAAGAAATCATAATTTTCATTTGCTTTGATCGTCGAAGAAAAGTCGTTCTGTCTTTCACTGCATTGCAATTAATTGAAACCAAAGTCCAGATCCAAATTAATGATCCAACACTAGAAATCACTGTTTCGACACACCATAGGTCTCATCAGTGGTGCTAATTTGCAACTGACCGCCTTGGGGAGCCTCCTTCATCTTTGATAATCGTGGATTGAGTCTTTTGTTGATCCCATAAATGTCGTCTTCGTTCACAGGACATTTGTGTCCAGAATTGCATTTGTGGTTCAGTTTAGCACTACTGATGCTCTATTGTTTATTTGAAGTACAATCAATCCTGTAGGGAAATATTTATGTCGGTCCAATTATTGACATATCGAATATACATATACTAAAATACCAGATATTTGGCAAAAAGTACCCGGAAAAGTGAGAGAACATGCTACAAATCATAGTCACTTGATTCGAAGGCCTAGTCTGCCCACGATGGTACGTAGGCTAATCAGGACCCAGCACCAGATATTCATGCCTGTCGACAGACGAATAGAGCGCTTGGCCGTTTCGATTTTGTGGCTCTGCTTCATAACTTAGCGTTGAAGTCACTAGCAGCAATTTTCGGAATGTTGTTTCCCATTAGCAGTTCATTCAGTGATTCTGGGAGTAAAAAATTGTTTGGAGAGTTGTAAACCGAGATTATTCTTGACAATCCCTACTCAGTCAAATTTCGACACCCGCGGCCTCAGTTCCGTGTAATCGGGCACTGTCAATGCTGTATTGGAGACACTGAAGGGATCGCTTGGCAAAGATGCCATCTCTCCCACCAGCACGTCCAACACGTTCTCTGTGAAAGAATCTGTAGTTTGGAATGACAATGGATTCGTTTCTTAGATTTGTCACTTGGACAAGAGCCACATCGATGTTGTGTTCTATTAAAAATTTTCGAAATATTGTCTTTTGAAACTAATGCCATTACCATTCCAAAAGAATATCTTCAGAGGTCTAGGCAACGTTGGTTGCCTAGATTCAGAGATCTAGGCAACGTTGGTTGCTTAGATCTCTGATTATAGCTAATAAAGGACAATGAATCTGTTACCTGTATGAGACAAACAAATATGACATATTTCAGAGACGTGCTGTTCTGTTTACTTTTGTTCCGAGATATTCTGTGACATATGACATTTTGTGCACCTAACCTATCTTCATCTAAATAAATAAATAACAAAACAACTGTTGTTTATGTGGCTTGTGGAGGTGGTATTGAACTGTAATTTATATTCTGCCATAATTTTTGATTATCAAAGATAATTTTCTTTTTTTAAAGTAGAATATCTAGGTACGTATAAATTATTTCAACTTCATATAGGCCAATATGTGAATTGTTGCCAATATGTGAATTAGACACAAATCCCTTTGAAAATTAAAACCCAACATTTGAAACATCAATTTGAATACTTTTCAAAGTGAATTTGAGAAACTCATGAATTAAACTCAACTTCATTTTGTTCAAACTTGCATTTGCTGTAATAACCCAAACTGAGGAACATTCCCCATTGTACAAATAATTTTTTCATCTGGTCCAGTGAGGCACAGATGTCTGAAACCCCCTGCGCCTTAGGTGAGGGTTCAGGTTGAGAAGGGGTGGGCCTTGCAGTACTGCTGGCACTCTTGGATGCAGCTTCAGCAATGCTGACCCCCTCCTGGACGCGTCCAGACCCCGCAGGTCTTCCTGAAGGGGCTGATTTCCTGGCGGAAGATTGCTCTTAACGCTGTACCTTCGGGTACGCCGAGCAGCCACGGTAGATGGCGGTGTGGCCCCCTTTGCAATTATTGCATTTCGGGGGGTCAGTCCTGACCTTCTTGCAGGCACTGCTTAGATGCCTGCCGGCGCACTTCACGCAAATGGGTACTGCCAGTCAGTTGCGTGGGCAGTGGCCGAACCGTTGGCATCGGTGGCACTGACCCACCGAAGTTTTCGAGTGTGGGGGCTCAACCTGAAGTTTCACGCTCAGGAGGTCTTCGACATCTAGTCCCTGCTCAGTAGAACAAAAACCATTAGCATAGGCTTGTTAAAGCGCTTCATGCACGTAACTGATGAGCCTCTGGCTCAGTCGCCAGATGCTCTGGCACGCCCCTGAAAACGGCACGAATTTGCCGTTCTTTGGGTAGTGAATAAGTATGGTGAGGGATTTTCTCCTTCACCAAGAGTCTGAACCGACGATGGTCGTCAGGAGTCTCAGGTTGGACCTTGATGCCGTCATGCAAGTTGACGGCTTTGGAGAACTTGATGTTTTCTTGGGCTGTCAGCTTCATCAGAGATACCCATTTGGTCTTCTGACGAACGACAATCGGTGGGATTCTATACTTTGAGACTGTCGGATGCGTGTTTTGTTTTAGAGAAACGGGGGAACCCGGTTTCGGGCCCTGAACCATCTTTACTGTGTGCCCAGAGTTTTCTGACACACTGTCTATGGACATGCTTTGGTTGGTGTCCATATTATCGTCATTTTCAGTTTCGCGGGGTGTGGCCACTTCGCGGACCCGATTTCGGGTCGCTGGACGAGAAGATACCTCAGACTCGGTATATTACTTATATATTTAGGTTTCATGTTTGTACTTACTATCCATTCTATATGACACGCTTTGTCAATAAGATTTATTCTTGGACAATAAAGCATATTTTGATTTGATTTGAATATTTGAAGACCGAGAATAATGAATGGTGGCTTGATTTTGAGGATTTTTAATGTAATCATTTAGCTTATCCTCAAAACGTGAATATGATATGTGAGTAACCCACTGATTTTTTGAGGATCTATCAAACTCATTTCGAAACACACGAATGTATATATGAGAAATATATTTCTATCAAAACATTTTTTCAGAATATTATATCGACAAACTTTATTGACATGTACTTTTTCAATAGATTATGCTTTTTTCTATTAACTGAAATGTAATTTTTGGGACCAATAATTCCCAATGCCAAAATTTTCTGTAGGAATTCTGGCTGTCCTCCAATAATGTTGCAACTTTGTTTTCTAGCAGTTTACTCTAGGAGTAAGCTCTTTATCGAAACTAGGACCATTTGGAGCTGCACTGGAAATAGTACTCATTATTTATATGATACTTACTTCGTCCGTTGGTCTTTATACAATACCATGTATGAAGCAAGTTCGACCAAAGCCTAAGAGTACTCCGTTTATTGTTATTATTGGTAATTGTGTATTACTATTGATCATAAGCTCTGCTTTACCATTATTATCAAAAATTCTTGGTAAGTTACCATTGTTTTGTATAAAACACTTTGGATATATACTTCATTTGTTCACAGGTATTACTAACTTTGATCTCCTCGGTGATTTCGGCAGTATAGAGTGGCTCGGAAACTTCAAAATAGTGTTGTTATATAACTTATCATTTGCTGCAACGTCAACACTTTGTGTCATCAATAAATTCACTGCCAAAGTTAGAAGAGAATTATACAATCGGTTAGTGGAAAATTATATGCTTATGAGTCGTTTTGTCTCATTTTTGAACTAATACCTCTTCTTGGCGAAATATTTATGACAGAGCCCGTGCTTGAAGATATAAGTTTGTACAAACACAATATGAAATTCTCGTGGATATTTAAAATTGTCGTTGGTTTCTGTTGTGAATAATTCTTCAACCATTTGAGCCTCTTTCATGCTTCAGCTTATAATAACTGATAGCACTCACCAGCCACATTTGGTTATTATTGTGTTTTTGGTTGATACCGTTTTGTTTTACGGGCCTGGTGGATAATTGTATTAAATGATCATACATTAGGTATATACTATCCATGGCTTGTTAAAAAAAGTAAAAGTTACTTAATCAATTCTGTGACCACCTATCTCTGTAACAATAGTTATTAGTCCTTAACTTATATACCTTCAATATCGATTTTTATTTCATTTATAATATTTATAAATATGTTGAGATGACTGATATAAGATATTTTATTATTATATTTATTTTGATTGTCACAAAGTGATAGAACTGAAATTTTATGTCATGTTGTATTATGTATGTATTAGGAGTAATTTATAGATTATATGTATTTTTAATTGTACAGAAGGTTGCAAAGTCCCTATTAAAGTTTTCATTCAAGAATTTCACGTGTTTGTTAAATGAAATTCAGTCAAAGTTATCTTTGACTTTTAACCTTCCAGTATCTAGAAAAGTAAATGAATGAAGAATAGTGGAGAGAAGAATAGCATCAAAATGTTTTGTTCAAGTGGACATTTTATTAAATTAAGGCATCTCGGATCATGTGACCAAAATGAGATGATATTCCTAAGTAGATGATTACTGACGTTCAGAGAGAAATTGTTCATTTAGCTAACCAAATCAAATTTCATAATTCACTATTGTTCGCCACCTCCTTTACAAACATAAAAAGTTATTTCCGCATTCTAAAGGACTTGTGGTGTTACTGACTTTGAAGGTCAGTTCTTGCCGGTCTTCCAATGAGTCTGTTTCCACAAAAATCTATAGGACTCAAGTCGAGTGACCAAGGAGTCATGTGAATTGGATTCCTTCATCCTAAGATCCTCGAGAGGTGCCATTTAGATAATTGTGCATCTTTTGTAAGTATTGTGGAGAGGCATCATCATTTTCACTTTGAAGAATGTTGGTATGCAGGAACATTCTCTATGATATTAGTAAAAGCTGGGTCCATAGCATTTTGAAGTTAATTCAGGCACATATCCTCGATCTAGGAAGAAAAAAACTGATCCAGAAGAGAATTTACAAAAATACCAGCCCACACATTCAACTTTCGAGGGTTTTGTTTGGCGATAGCATGAATAATAATAATAATAATGAGAATTCCTAAGAATTACAGACCGATAACATGCTTGAATTCGTGTTATAAGTTGTTTACAAGCATCTTATACACACGAATACTCACCGCAGTTGATCGAGTGTTCGAACGGATATATGAGCAGAGAGGGTCGAAGAGAGGAGTCGCTGGATGTGAAGAGAACCTGCTCATCGATAGATGTGTAACGCCGGACTCGATACAATATAAGCGTAACCTCTCTATGGCCTGGATCGATTACCGTAAGGCATTTGATACAATTTCGCATGAGCTCATCTTGCATTTGCTCAGATGCCTTGCGGTACCCGAAAAAATAGATGCATTGAACAACTGATACCACTTTGGCGAACTCGCTTTACCGTAACATCTGGTCAAGCAAGAGTCCAAACAAGATGGGTCACTTTCAGAAGGGGTGTATTTCAGGGTGATTCCCTCAGTTCCCTTCTCTTCTGTATCTCACTATTGCCATTATCCGTTGCGCTCAGAAATACTCGAGGGTATAACTGTGGCACCCCCGGAAACCGGAGGCACAAGGTCACCCATTTGTTTTATATGGATGATCTTAAACTTTATGTCTCTGGAGAGAAGGATCTCCATCAGTCCTTGAGGGTGGTAGAAGAGTACACGCATGCTATCGGTATGAAATTCGGGATAGACAAATGTGCAATGGTCCATCTCAAAAGAGGACGAAGCGGGGACTACGGAGAGGATGTGCTGCTCATAGATGGAAGCATCCTACACCATTTTATTGCCGGAGAAACATATACTTACCTCGGGGTGGAACAACGCCACTCACAAGAGGTAACAGCAGTGAGAAAATCTCTCCGCGGCAAGTATCAGCACTAACTTCGACAGATCTGGTCATCGGAACTGTCGGGGAAGAACAAAGTTGCTGCAACAAATATGCTTGCCGTTCCAATCTTACTCTACTCGTTTGGAGTAGTGAAATGGACTTGGATACAGCTCCTCGCTGTATCAACTCGACGTAGATCCGAAAAATGATGCATCTCTATACGAGTTTGCATCCCAAATCGTCCGTTCCACGGTTGTAACTTCCCCCAACAACAGGGAGGCCGTGGACTTTTGAGTTTGGAGTGTCTACATGACAGAATGGTACTGGATATAGCCTGTAAAGTCGTCAGGAGTTCGGATCCCCTTCTCTGCATGGTCCGTGACCATGAGAAAGCAGGAATTGGAGCATTTCTCTTTAGGATAGCTGCCCGAGCAGCTGATGAACTCGGTATAGTTTTCGACACTGAACGATATGACCACAACTCTGTCACCGAGTTGGAACTCGTTCAGCAAAAAGCTCAGATAAAAGCCGCAGGGATCACCTTACTTCTGCGGAAACACAAGGATAAGCCAATGCATGGGGTCTTCTTCAATAACATTGGAGACCTTGGCTTATCAAAGCGCCTGGCCATCGCTTTTCTCAGGTCGAGTGGGCTGAAGTCGGAAACTGAGGGGTTCATCATGGCTTGCCAGGATGGTGTCTTCAACACCTTAGTCTACCGCAGTCGCGTGATAGGTATAGAGGTTCCTGACACAAGGTGCAGGGCCTGCCGCGAGGCGCCCATGACCCTAATGCACTTGATATCAGCATGTCCAGCATATGCGGTCTCGGCCTATATCCATCGACATAACTCTATATATCTACCCTATATTATATCTACGGCACTCTTACGGTATTGACGAGACACCGGTGTTGCTTACGCTCCGGGGATATTGAATCCGTTGTGGGGAACTAGAAGTGCCGAATTTTTCGAAACTATTCGTTCCCCACCCTGAGGCTCATACAAGCTAATAAGCTTGATGTAGTTCTTCTCGACCACCAGAGCAAAACGATATTTGTCGTGGAGTTTTCAGCTCCTGGCGAGACGAATATCGTCAGAAAAGAGGAGGAAAAACGGATAAAATATCGAGATTTTCTCTTTGAACTCCACAGACTCTATCCAGATCACTCTGTCAAGATGATTGTTCTGATTATTGGAGTCCTTGGTGGAATGATGTCCTCTCTACTCTCGAATCTTAAAATCATACCGGCTTGCCGCACTAAGGCAGAAATCTTAGCCGAACAGATGCAGAAGGCTGTCATTCTTGGCTCAATGTGCTTGCTCAGGGCACATGACCCAATGACCACTTACCTCACGGTATGGGGAGTGATCGTTGGTTAATAATACTGGCGCGCCCTCCCAAATGTATCGGGGCTTCGGTGGATAGGGCCTGGCCAGAGGAAACTATGGTTTAAAAAATATAACAATAATAAACCTGGCTTGATATCGGCGCATTAACAACAATTGTGATAATTGTTAAAAAATGAAGTGGTAATCTTTCGAGAAATACAAATTTGATGGAAACTTACCATTTCCCTTTGCTCGTTTATTCTTAATTTCGCAAAATTGCATGATGTGATAAATTTGTCATTATTCAGTTTCTGCGAGTCACTAGAAAGAAAAGTTCACAGTAGCAATCATTACAAGCATTAACAAAGCATTAGTTCGACTAATAATGAGATTTATGCATCAATCAGTTCCATTAGTATTGTAATTTGATATGTTTGGCTGTCACAGATTGCTGGTTGTCATGAAGTTGAACAAACGCCCCCCGTATTTGTCAACTATATCTATAAGGAAAGATATGTCAAACACTCCCAGGCCTTCTGAAGAGAATGTGAGTAATCAATTAGGAAATACATTTGTATTACATCCAGTAATGTAATTCTGAACTAAAGATCAAAAGGATGTGTAACTTTGCATGTGGTAAGAAATGTTCAGTACAGTGGCGTAGTGTAATAGGGGCGGCTCGCCCCGGGCGGCACTTTTTAGGGGGCGGCTCGCCCCGGGCGGCAATTTTTAGGGGCATATTTTAACGTAACTATAAATTCGTACCGATTGAAAAAACACGGAATTTTTCATTACTTATTTTGTGACGAATTCGGGGAATCCCTTTTCTTTGAATGATATTTTGTAGGGAATGGTAACACCGTCTATACTAACTTGCGGGGATTTCCCGTATTTTATTTTGTGCTTGGATTATTTATTACTAATAATCAGCGAGAATGACTTCTATTACATATATAAGTTCAATATTGTTTATTACGTCCCTTTAAAAAAGTACGTGATGCTTTGATAATTCAGACAGCACTAAATGTAATCTAGACGACGCGACCCATCTGTTGAAATTGGCTAGCAGGATTTCAAGCTGGAACAACTTCGACTGCGGAGTTTTGATGCTGCTACAGGCAACGAAAATAAATTAATTATTCTAGACTTACTTGAATTATTGAAGTTTATAGTAAAATATAAGCTGGAAGACACTCTGCCCAATATTTCAATCATGCTGCGAATATTTTTTTACAGTTGTCATAAATAATGACAGCTGTTAGAGAGATTTTTCGAAATTGAAAATAATTAAGAATTATTTAAAGTTGACAATGAGTAAGACTAACAAATTTGGCTATCTTGTCTATTGAACAAGATATGTGGGATGCTATAGACGTTGATGGTGCAATAAAAGACAACGCTTAAAAAAAGTAGACGTATAAATTTTTAACTAAAGCCGGAGGTTTTGCTTTAAACTCTAAGTACCTAATTATATTATTTTTCGAAAAGTTATAAATATTACTTAATAGAATCATTCCAGTTCTAATTAAAAATTGATATTTGTTTTATATTCAATTCGCTAATTATTTAATCATATCTATTATATAATGCCTATGTACCTGTTATATCAATGGTTGAAGTAAGAATTTTTGTATTAATAAACGTGATTGTAAAACAAACTTTTTTATTTAAAATCTAACCTGTATAATCAAACTTTTTTATTCAAAATCTAACCTGTATAATGCAAAATGATGAAAACTATTCTTGCCGAAAAGTTCTCTAGAATTAATATATATAATGTATAGTATACATTTAATTGAAATACGTAATTAAGAGGGCGGCAAAATTGTCTTCCGCCCCGGACAGCCGATACCCACGCTACGCCACTGGTTCAGTACTCTCAGATGTAGCAAAATTTTAATTGTTCATTTCTTCAACAGTATATATAAGTGAGCTTGTCAAATCTTTGAGGAACTCTCTGCTTGTCGAGTGTTCGCTTAAGACAGTAAAACTCTTTTGAAAACATAGAAGACAACTGTTTTTTATTTTCCTTCTTCTGCTTCTTTCTTGTAATTCAAGTAATATCAGGATTTAAGGTTTTGTGGATTTTTTTTTCATGAAAACACCCACCCTGTCTTTTTTCATAGATAAAACACAAGCACCACAAGAAAATCCTTAAGGCGCTCTTAGAGCGGTGCCTGTGCAAAAGTAATGATTCACATTGGATTTAAATCACTGGAGAGTACAATTGAAAAAACGTTCTCAGGAAGTTTATTTCACATAAACTCAGTTCTCCAAATGAAAGAGTTCTTAAACAGTGAAAATTGAGGAACCTCTAAACATTGAGCAGCCACAGGCCGTCGCACATTTATGTTATGTACAGTTCTTGGTGGAATCAAATGTGCCAAGTCACTTGAACACTTCCCTTGACAAATCTTCAACCTTTTTTCGATGGTCCAGACTATCAAGGTTGCAAGTGATATTCGCGTCTCCTTTTCACCAGGAAAAGAAGTTTATCGGGCTTAAAACCTCCCGAAATCTTCAAGAGCAAATTAAACTCACCTTGGTACCATTCATCGAAAGTCATTTTTTTGTGGAATAAAATCGACCTTTTTTGGGTATTTGTTACCTTCCACAATCTGAAAAATATAAAAATTATATTGGAGAACTTTCTACAAGTGTAGAAGGGCAAACTTTTTAGTTTACCCCGATAAGTGACTGCGTGAAATCAAAGTATTTTTCACAAAGAACAATCTTCTATTTATCAGTAACTTGTCGTATTTAACAGAATGGTCCCAAAGTTTGGTGGAGATATGTTGACGATATCTTTGCTGTTTGGAATAGAAACCATGATGACCTGAATGCTTTTTTGAATTATATCAATGAGCGGGAGCCGACAATAAAGTTCACAACAGAGATTGAACAAGATGGTCGACTCCCTTTCCTTGATGTAATGTTAGAGAAGTCATCAGATCAATTTGATACAAATGTTCATCGGAAGAAAACACAAATAGATATCTTCACTATACATCAAATCATCATGCGAGTTTTAAAAAAGGTATAATAAATTGCTTTTACAAATGAGCTAAAACGATATGCAATTCAACTGAAAATTTCAATAAAGAAATATCATTAATTAAATCTGTTTTGAAAGATAACGCTTATCCAGATTCGTTCATAAATTCAACGATAAATACAATAGAAGATAAAGAGTCAATTAAAAACTAAATGAACATACAAACAGCTTCACAAATTCAACAACATCCAACTCAACAATTACCGACTCAACATCCACCGACATTTTTCACAACTAACGTTATACCTTACATTCCAAGACTATCTGAAAAAATGAGACGAATTGGAAATAGGTATGATATTAGAACTACTTTCAAAACAAAAAATACACTGAGATCTATACTCACACATACAAAACCCAACAACACTGAAGAAACATCAAAAAATTGTATTTATGAAATACCTTGTTCTTGTGGTAAAAGTTACATTGGTGAAACCTCGAGACCATTGAAAGTGCGTGAGAATGAACATCAAGATTACATAAAAAATAGACAATTGACAGAGTCTAAATTGTCAGAACACATTTTAAAATCAGATGGTGAACATCGAGTGGAATGAAATAGGACAAGAATGATTACCAATGAGCCTCACTCTAAGAGACGTAAGCTAAAAGAATCAGCGTATATTCTCATATCTGGAGAGAATTGTATTTCGAATAGCTCCTTAGAAATAGACCGTACTTGACTACCCATCTTGAAGAAAAATTTGGATAGTGGTGAAATGGCAACAGACTGATATAGGAGAGCACCTTGTATTACATCGAATTTTTCAGTTGTCAATCAACAACATTGACATAATTTCATATTTCAAAACTCCTTTGACATCCGTCGAAGAAGTAAAGAAATAAATAATCAAAAAAGAATAACTGCCAGTATATTAGAACTTTTTTGTCCAATTCTGAAGACGGATGCAGATTTTGGCCTCTGAAACGTTAAGATAAGTATTACATTATGTCCTAACAATTTTTTTGATAGGCAAGATTGTTAAATACAAGTTACTGATAAATTGAAGATTTTTCTTTGTGACAAATACTTTGATTTTACGCAGTAACTTATCGGGGTAAACTAAAAAGTTTGCCCTTCTACACTTGTATAAAGTTCTCCATTATAATTTTTATATTTTTTCAGATTGTGGAAGGTAACAATTACCCAAAAAAGGTCGATAAAAAACCTTGATACTATTCTCGATATGAAGCTAACATGGAACTCTCACCTACAGAGTACAGCAAAAAGAGCATATGTGGCTTATGAGCAGTGTCGGAGGACAGTGGGACGCGCATGGGGTCTTTCACCCCGTGTGGTCACACGTAGGCAGCTATAGCTACCTGCGTGGCATCCGGGTCCAGGATATAAATACAGATAGAGATTTAACCGAGTGTGTATGATACAAATCAAGAATGAAATAATTCGTGGACAAAACACTCAAAAAAAAGGGGGGCAAACCGAGGACACGTGTTTCTGGCTATTGGCCTCATCAGCGCGGTGCAGCCAAGTGTAAAGATGGGCAACACTTGTTTTCCGAAAGTAGTTTTTGAGTAGTTTTTGGAATCGCTCTGGTATTTTAATACTGTTTTTGTTAATAATGTCCTCTACCTATCTCTATCTGTTTTCGAGATAAAAAATAAATTGTGCTAAATATGGTCCAAAACATAGCCTTAATTGAAATTAAGTACATTCGTACTCTCAATTCATGAAAAGTTGATATTTTGATGATAGTTTGGACAAACTCGAAATTTTCAAACAAAACCAAGAAATCGACTCCATATCATACAGGGCGTGTTACAATTACTATTATTTCCATTGTGCATAAAAGTAGTCAAAAGTTCATTTTTTCAAATGAAACCCCCTGTATATTACTCGGTAAATTGAAAGATGGCGAAAAATGCTTCAAGATGATATATCATGTCCCTATTCCTAAATCGTCAAGTTTTCTCAATAAAGTAAGTCGCTTCTTCTAGAAACATTATTTTTTTTTTAGAATTTGGATTTAGGTAGCAGTGGAATTATCAAGCTTATAGCAGTTCGGTTACTTTTATAAGTAATTTACAAAGAGTTATCGACGGTGTTTCGAATCATCTTCCAAAATGAATGCAAATATCGATTATTCAAACGAAGTTCTTATGAAATTATTTATTATATACATGAACAAAGTGATCAAATCATTGTCAGTACGTGTAAAAAATTCAACCAAATGTATCCTGAATTAACACCAATGAACGAGAGGAAGGTTGTAAGGTTACAAAATAATTCCCTTAACTATGGCTCAAAGTTTCCAGGGAACAACTGTACCAAAAATCAGTCATTTCTAGGTAAAAAATAAGATTTTGTGGGCTAAAACATGTGAAAGTACAGACAATAACAGAATAGGATGATTCAAAATAACAAAATTGTAAACAAAATATCACATTTTCACAATAAATGCTGAAAATGTTGTCCATTACATTCTGAACACTTTAAAATGTTTTTTTGTACGCGACTTGTGGTTGTTTTTTCAATTTCCTAGGTATCCTGATCTTCTATACTCCGCACTATTCGTCGTCGCAATTCTTCTTTGGTAGGCACTGGAGTACTGTATACCCTTTCTTTTAAAACACCCCATAAAAATCAAGTGGCGTTAGATCGGGTGATCTCGGTGGCCAATACCACGGCCCTAAACGCGTAAACCAACGTTCGTCGAAGAGTTCGTCAAGTTTCCTGGAAACTTCCTGGGTGGAATGAGCTGGCGCTCTGTCCAGTTGAAACCACGAATTCCTATATTCCTCTAAAGGCAAATTTTCAAGAAAATCTGTTACAGTCTTCCTTAATATTTAGAGATATCTCTCTGCATTCAGTGTGTCTTCATAAATAAAAAAGCTAACTTTATTGTTCTTCAGAATACAGAAAACATTCAGGTCAAATTTTTCTTGAAAACCCATTTCTTTTGTAACATGAGGATTATGATCAGCCAAAAAATGTTTATTCCTTCTATTGAAAATACCATCCCTCCTAAATTTTGATTCGTCGCTCCAAATTATTTTTGACAAAAATTCCCTATCTTCCTGTGTACGAATCAAAAGGGATTCACAAAAATGCATTCTACGTTCGAAGTCTTCTGCTTTTAGAGCTTGAACTTTGGTAAATTTATACGGATGCATTTCGTGATTTTTCAAAATTCGTTGTACTGAAGCATGTGATACACCTAAATCTTTTTCTGCACTGCGAATGGAAGCTTCTGGATATGCATAAAAATATGCCAAAACGTTAACAGTATTGTCCTCATTTGAAGTAACAGGTTTTGGTAATGTTGAAGGCGCTTTTAACATGGAGCTATAGTTGCGGAAATTATTTTGTAATCTTACAAAGTTCCTCTCGTTCATTGGTGTTAATTTAGGATACATTTGGTTGAATTTTCTACAAGTTCTGGCAATGATTTGATCACACTGTCCATGTATAATAAATAATTTCATAAGAACTTCGTTTGAATAATCAATATTTGCATTCATTTTTGGCGATTTTTTGAAACACGTACCGTCAATAACCATTTATCAATTACTTATAAAAGTCACCAAACTGTCATAAGCTTGATATTTCCACGACTACCTAGAAATCAAATTCTTTAAAAATTATTTTTTGTACAACTGTTATTGAAAATCTCTTTGATAGAAACACTTCAATCAGAACACCTACCAAAAATTCATTTAGAAAAGTTCACACATGCAGTTCGTGTAATATTAAATCCCTGTGAAGTTACTGACGATGATGAAGTAGTATTCAGTCCAACTGTAGAAAGTCCTTTATGACTAACCAATAATCCTCCTTAAAATAACGTGAGTTGGCGTATGCAGTTGTAACATATGCCTTGTAATCCAAAGATCGTGTGTTCAAATCCCATGGACCCTATAATTTTTTTTATTATCAGCAGTAGGTACTTGAATGACCTAATATGTATGTTCACAAGGAGTTTCCACCGAATTTATTTGGTAATATGACGTTCACAGAAATCCCTGTTATATCACATGATTTTACGTAGGTTACGAAAAGGCCAACGTAATATTGTGTGATTTCACAAGATTCATTTTTGCAGTGTTGTTCCCCAAGCTATTGAAAATGGCAATTACTGTAAAACTCCTTATTCAAAACAGGAGATAAAAAAGAACTTGTAAATTATCGACTAATCTCGATGATTTTAAATATTGCTAAAATATTAGAGAAAATATTGAAATATATATATATATATATATATATATATATATATATATATATATATATATATATATATGGTAAAATGGATTAACAGGGTCTCTCAGTCAAAAAATCAAAAATCAAACTCACAAAAAAAATCGTATACATGTTAACTTTTATGTCAATTCTATCTTCAATTTATTGTTTTTCACTCATTTTTACTGCCCTGAAGAAGCTTCCCATTAGAAGCGAAAGCTTGGCAAAGTAAAGCAGAGTTTGATTTTTGATTTTTTGACTGAGAGACCCTGTTAATCCATTTTACCATACATTTCTCCAGTCGCTAACATTATCCAATTTATATATATATATATATATATATATATATATATATATATATATATATATATATATATATATATATATATATATATATATATATAAAGCAATTGATTCAATGAAACCTTCACTATGTGTATTTGTTGACCTCTCTAAAGCCTTTGATACAGTATGCCATCGAAAATTGAAGAAAATATTGCAAATATACGGGAATAGATGAAACGCATACAATTTACTGAAGAGATATCTCTCAAACCGTCAACAACAAGTCTGTATACCATTAGCGAAATAAAAAATACCACATATGGTGTGCCACAAGGAATTGTTCTTGGGCCCCTCTATTCACGCTTTTCATCAATAAGTATAGCAATATGATAATTAGAATTATATACAATAAAAAAAATACCTATTCGAGTGACGCACTGTATAGAGAAAGTCAACTTTTCAACCTGAGACAACTCTTCTGTCTCAAAATCATAAACAGCATCCATCAAAAAAAATTAAATTGATCCCATCAAACATGGTCATTGTACTCGAAGCAGAGAAAAGGAAGTTTCAGTGACAAAATGTGAAAAAAGCGTGAGGCAAGGTAGTATTGAATTTTTGAGTCCAAAGTTATATAACATCCTACCAGATCACTTGAAATCCAACAAAAACTCATTCAAAACTCATATAAAGAAAAGAAAGACATACGAAACGATATATATTACACGATATAGTTAACAATAAATTACAAGAAATCACTCTCAAGTACTGAATAAGCTCAACGGTTTTCTGAACTTTGTACTTTACTAGTTAACATTATATGATATTTTTTTCAAAGTGCTTATGTACATTTATAATTATCGTTACTCGTGATTTTATATTATTTCATTATGTAATATGTAGATTTTATTTCCATTTACCTTTAACAATATTTTATATTAATATTTTATTTTATATTCGTTCAACTTTTACGTGTCCACTAAGTCTATGTACCTCTCAAGTTATTTCTTCACAAATTACATCAGCATCTACAATTATACATGTTTATATATAGAAAAAATTCTACACATCACGCACAAGCTGTACCCAATTCAGCTTCAATGATTACCCTGTTTATTCATTCATATGTATATCGAGTGGTCCAACGAAAAGTATGCACCTTGCTTTTCTCCTTTTTTTGTAACTTAACGCAAAAATGCTTGGACAAGTCGATTTTGCTTTGAGGGGGACACATTTTAGATGTATTTTTCTATCTGTGCCTTCAACCCCCTAGCGAGGGTGAGTAACAACCCTAAAATTTTAAATGAAAAGTGGGGTCGACTGATATATCATTTGAAAGGGCACAAAATTCTCTTTCCAACGATACCTAATTTATTGTATTTACTTGAATAGTTATAAAAAAAGCAAGAACATTTACTCGATATTTTTGGTGTTAATGAAAATGCGGAAAAAAACGGCATTTTTATCATTACTACATTCCTCAATTTCTCTCGTGCGTTTTTTGGTTCAAATAACAACAGCAGATAAGTGTACAAAAATAATTTAGGCAAAAGTTCATTGATTCAGTTCGGTTGCCATTCCTGAACGAGTTGAAATTGTTAAACTTTATTATCAACATAATAGTTGTGCTAGACTTACTGCTCGCCTCTTTAATAACAGTCGTCCCGGGAAAAATGTGAATGATTCGTACGTTGCCAAGTTAGTCTAAAAGTTTGTCGATACCGGATCTGTCTGTAATGTGAAACACCAGCCACGGAAACCGATCAGAAATGAAGCAGTGGAAGTCACTGTTTTGGGACATGTTGAATTGGATCATACTCAAAGTACCCGCCAGCTTGCTGCAGCCTCAGGTGTCTCCCGTTCGTCCATAATACGGATATTAAAAGCCTATAAATTTCATCCGTACAAAATTAAATTAGTTCAGGAACTCAATGAAGATGATCCTGATAGAAGGCTACAATTTTCTGAACAACTGAGCCGGATACTAATTGATGATCCGCACCTATCATTCACGTGCTTTTCCGATGAGAGTACATTTTTTTTGAATGGAGCTGTGAATAGGCATCATTGCCGTTACTGGGATGACAGTAATCCACACTTATTCCGAGAGGTCCATACCCAGTACCCTCAAAAAATCAATGTCTGGTGTGGCATATTAAGTAGTCATATCGTAGGGCCACTTTTTATTCCTGGGAATTTAACTGGTGAGGTCTACCTGAACATGCTTGAAGATACAATTGATCCTCTCATAACAGAAATAATTGAAACTGACCAAAATCATAATGATGATCGGCTTCATTTCCAGCAAGATGGAGCACCTCACTATGTTTCTCCGGTAAGAGAGTTTTTAGATGATCGGTTTCCTGGACGGTGGATTGGAAGGAGAGGCCCCATCGAATGGCCTGCCAGGTCACCTGATTTATCGCCTTAAGACTTTTTCCTTTGGGGACACTTCAAAAATAAATGCTTTGCTACGCAGCCCGAGTCCATCTTCGCCAACGAATTACAGCAGAGTGCAGAAGTATAACACCTGATATGCTACAGAATGTTAGGAATAAATTTGAACAAAATCTGTATTATTGTATGGAAGCAAATGGGTCACATTTTCAGCACTTGCTGAAGTATGATTCTACTAAGTCAATTACACATTTCAATGTACTGGGTTGTAGTTGTTTTTCTTCATAATACCTACATGTTTGAGTGAAATACAACAAATTAGGTATCATTGGAAAGATAATTTTGTGCCCTTTCAAATGATATATTACTCGACCCCACTTTCTATTTAAAATTTTAGGGTTGTTACTCACCCTCGCTAGGAGGTTGAAGGCACAGGTAGAAAAATACATCTAAAATGTGTCCCCCTCAAAAGCAAAATTGACCTGTCCGAGCATTTTTGAGTTAGGTTACAAAAAAAGGAGAAAAGCAAGGTGCATACTTTTCGTTGGACCACTCTGTATATGAGAAATATGTATGACCTCAATTTTTATTTGGTGAATAAACATTACATTGTTCAAAACAATCTATAGTTTCTGGTTGTAGAAAAAATCCTCAACTTGACATAATCGGTGGGGATTACCCTATAATACATACATAAAAGAAAAACAGAACATTTTTTATCATGATTTATTAGGTACAAATGTAATAAATAATATAAATATCAGTCTCTTGAATGAAAAAAAGTAATAAAACTTTTTACGTTATTAAATAAGGAAGGCACTTATAGTTTTTCATGTCTAAATTGATGTACATCAGAAAATGTCGTATTATCATGTAGAAAATTATGACAGCAAAGCAGATGTTCATTCCTACGAGTAAAATGTTTTGTTTGATGTTTTCAGCAGTTTTCCAGTAGCACGCCAGTTTTCTGTTCATTATTTCTGAAACAGAAGTTACGATATCTGGTTATTGCTCGAAAGTGAAATCAAAAACACTACACACTACTTGGTAGAAGGTGAATTGACTATTATCATGTAGTTTTGAATCAATAGGACGAACAAAGTAACTTGCGAAGATGTACTTTTTCTCGAATCAAAGAATATACGTTTTTTGTATTTGGAGCAACAAGAAAAATTCACACATTTAGCAAAAGAAAAAACAGGATAGGTACCAAATTTATTCATTTTCGAAGGAAACGTATCAGCCAACTGGAAATTGTTGAGACGAAAATTTGAGTCTTATCTGTTGGTCAAAAACAGCTGTAGGCCAAAAACAGCTGGTAGACGGCTGTTTCATACTGTTGGGCATCAATCGAGGACTGGCTGCCCGGTACTGGTGATGCCTAACAGGCTGAAACAGCTGTCTACCGGTGGCTCTTAAATTGAAATCAAATTGGGAATGATCAGAATAGTACTCATCTTTTAATTTTCATGGAATTATTTTCCAGCAGCTTGACTGCATAAACCTTTCTCGATTTTATATTATTTTTAGAAACATATTGATTCATTTCCGATGACATTCCAGGATACTTTCCCAAATTTCTGCTACCGCAGTTGTCGGTTGATCGGTCAAACCATCAACACTGACATTAAAACTTGTCAAGTTGACTGGTTGTTACACCAATAGGTGGTTCCACTTCTGTCTCGCTTGCGTTCACGCAGTTATTTTTATTAAGTACTTTTCTTGGTTATTCACCTTTTGTTTTCATTCGAGGACCGCCTGCCCGGTACTGACGATACCCAACAGGCTGAAAAAGATGTCTATCGGTGACTCTTATCAATCATCAGACAAAACAACCGCCGAGGACCTGTGTTCAAATTTCATATGGAAATTCTTTTATTTTAATTCTCATATGAAATTTTTGGCCGCCGGAGTTGGTGTTCTGACATGGGGCCCAAGAGAAAGGGGCGAAGCCCTGAAGACGCCCAAGTGAAGGCGGCGTAAGCGAGATCTATGGCACCGCGACTGCTACTGAAATCTATATCTGAGGTTGAGCAAGAAATTTTGTCCATATAGTGGCTGGACCTGGACCTGGCGTGATTTAAACAATGAGGGGTACAATAATGGGGAATGTTCCTCCTGACGAAAATCAAGTAGTTTTCATGAAAGAGCTCTAAAACAACGCATTTCAAACTTATCATTTCAACCTTTTTCTTCAAAAAATTATTTGAATACTTAAAAAAGAGGAATGAAATAATGCATTCAACATTTAAAGGGATTCGTTTCTATTTCACCATTTGGCAACAACGGTTATAGCTAATGAAGGATAATGAATCTGTTACCTGTATGAGACAATCAAAGATGACCTATTTCAGAGGCTTGCTGTTCTGTTTACTTATGTTCCGAGTTCCGAGACATTCTGTGACATATGACATTTTGTGCACCTAACCTATCTTCATCTATATGAATAAATAACAAAACAACTGTGGCATGTGGCCTCAATTGTTGATTTATAAAGATAATTTTCCTTTTTTAAAGTTGAATATCTAGGTACGTATGAATTATTTCAACTTGATATAGGCGCTGTTGCCAATATGTGAATTAGAAACAAATTCCTTTAAAAATTGAAACCCAACACTTGAAACATCAATTTGAATACTTTTCGAAGTGAATTTGAAAAACTCATGAATTAACTCAACTTTATTTTGTTCAAACTTGCATTTGCTGTAATAACCCAAATTGAGGAACATTCCCCATTGAGCCCCGTAAGATATTTACCAGTTGATTTATTGATTTTTCATACCATTAATAAATCTCAGAAGGAGTTGTAAGAACTAGATGTTAAGAACCGAAAAATGTTGCATCATCACAAATATGAAGGTGGTGATCCTGAAAGTTCTAAACACAAGATCTATTAACTGAAACCACAAATAAGCGGCCGGCTTCTGCTGGTGGCTCCGTGCATTTATATTTTTTTCTTTTGATTACCAAGTGTTGTCCATCCCTACACTTGGCTGCACTATACTGCATATATATATATATATATATATATATATATATATATATATATATATATATATATATATATATATATATATACTTGTACATATTTATATGATTTCCTGGACCCGGATGTCACGCAGGTAGCTATAGCTGCCTCCGTGGTGATGTTGATAGTTTTCTTGTAAACACAAGATCTATCAACTGAATCCACAAATGTGCGGTTGGCTCCTGCTGGTGGCTCCGTGCATTTGTATTTCTATCTTTTGGTACCCAAGTGTTGCCCATCCTTACACTTGGCTTACACTTATATGTTACCTGTCTTAAGTGTCCCATCTATATTATACTGTAAACCGTTATTATTGTTTTATATAATTTTCATATTTTTATTTATGACATGTCTTATATCATGTAAATGGTCGAAAAGACAAAGTTATTATTATTATTATTCTCTGGAAATATTGTAAGCACTAGAGATATATAGAAGAAGTACTGGGGTCACTTCTATTCTTGATAGCGGAGACTAATAATGTATTTACTTCTTAATTATATGACTTCATATAATTCTTGGGGATCATAGTTTTTGTGTTTCTGTATATTTCAAGTTACTTACTGATTTGTTGAAGAAATAACAAAACCAGATATTGAACTGGTTGAATTTTCATAAGATCAGTTCTCGCCCCAAGTCCGTCAGTAATATATTTCTGCCAATTCATATCTAACTGATCATCAGTGCCTTTTGTCTGAAAAAAATAAGAATGATTATAACTTTCTGGAACCAACTCAATGACAAAATACTAGAGATATCGAAACAACTAACTATCTATCTTTGGAAATGAACACAATAACAATACAATTTATGTTTCGGCAAATCGAATGATAAAAAAACACGACTATACTTGAATGAGGAGACGAATCACTCAAATTTATTCTGTGATTTTGACAACAAAAATGTCAAACTTTCAATAATGAATAGGTATTTATCGAGTATTCACAATCTTCAGGTGCTACTGAATTATGCAGATCATTTCGATAATGATATTCCTATGCCAATTATTGTGCTATGATGAAAATGCTGAAAAGTTGAAACAGAAATAAATTTGTTTGGCTTTATTTCCTATTTGATTTGAGATTGCGCTGGAAGTGGGGTTGCATCTTCAGTTTCTTCAAAAACTGAGTGTATTCGAAAAAAATCTACTGATTCACGATGTACTGGAAGAGTGGGTAACACAAAAATGATAATGAAAAAAAATCTGTTTATGTAAACTCGTTAAAGAGGTTGATGTTTTTCATATAGATATTTTCTTACATTTGTTATTCTTGAGAAATGTTCATTATTTCTCCAATGTTACCTCAAAAAAATTATTCCTCTCAAACTCGTGATTTTATGTGAAAGGATTCTTGTTGAATTTATTGAATTTCGAACCATTCTAAAAATGAGATTTCATCAAAAATAATTTTTGAAAGTGTGATAAACGAATCACTTTTTGGTAACGGGTACCGTTTTTCAAGATAAACGAAAGTTTTTTGAGTACCACGTTTCTTCAGTTGTTCATTTACATATCGTTTTTGAACTCTGATAGCTATTTTCTTCCAATTTCTTTTTAGAGATTTTGCTGATATCTTTCGGCAGCAAGTTACAGATGTAACCCAGCCCAATCCGGAGACTCTTTATATGTGCTGTAATAATGGACTTTTCTGGAATAATAGTCTGGTTCACATGTACTCGATTTAGCTCTTTTTGGTGACATTTTTCAGCCCTCTCCAAAAATAACGACCAAGGTGTCATTCGATTCGTATTTTTGTCTAGAAAGTTTAAGGAAAGGTCCGAAAACGCGCCGATAATAATCACAATAGTTATAAACAATTAGGCGAAAAAAAAAATGGGGCTTTAGTTTTTTCTCAATATCTCGGAAAATTTTCAAAATTTTGGAAATTTGAAAAAAGATTTCAAAAGATCAATGAATTTGCGTTAAAAAAGTCCCGACTCCCGAAACTGTATCTCGATTATTTATAATTTTTACAGAGCCCTGAAAATAGAGCCAAAAGCGGGTAATCTGGCTTCCGCGCGCCTTTCGTCACTCTAACATAAAAACAAAAAAAATTATTTAAACATATTAAATGTAAATATTATAATGTAAATATGGCTAAAAACCAATTGATAATATTGTTATTAAATTGTTAATAAATTTATTATAAACAAATACATTGTTTATAAGCAATTCGAATTTTTTTTGCATTATGTTAATTGAAAAAAATCATGATTTTTAGAAAAAAAATGGTTTCTTAAAAAAAATTGTTTGTTGGTAAAAAATGCGTTTGTTAATTAACAATCGTTTTTTGCAACTAAATATTGCAATTAAGGAACCGTTTTTTTTTAAATCATAAATTCTATTGTTCTTTAAGGTTTTTATTCTTTTTTTAATTGTTTATTAAAAAAAAATTGTTATTAACAAATTATTTTTGTTTCAATAATTTATTCTATAATGAAAGTAACTATGTGTTTTTTTTAATATCACAATATTAAAAGTTTTATAAAAAATAGAATGAATTGAAAAAAAACCCATAGTTACTTTTATTATCTGTTTAAAATCTGTTTAAAATCTGTTTTTCCGTTAACCAGCTGTCGCACCCCTACGAACGACAACCCTCAGAAGTCGAAACTTGTGCGAGCTAATGATTAACGAGGTCTTACCTTTTAACGTGTGATTCCTAACACGTGATAGAACAAAGTATTGAAAATAAAAATAAAAAAAAAATAATTTGTTCATAACAAGTTTTTTTTAAACAATTAAAAAAAGAATAAAAAAAAGTTTCTTCAAAACCTTAAAGAACAATAGAATTTATGATTGAAAAAAAAACGGTTCCTTAATTTTAATATTTAGTTGCAAAAAACGATTGTTAATTAACAAACGCATTTTTCACTCAATTGTTTATAACTTTTGTAATTTTTATCGGCGCTTTTTCGGACCTTTCCTTAAACTTTCTAGGCAAAAATACGAATCGAATTGGTCGTAATTTTTGGACAGGGCTGAAAAATGTTACAAAAAAAAAGTACATGTGAACTAGACTATAAATGTTGTTATTATCGCCTGTTGAATATCTGTAGAAGTCTCTCTGGGGCTTGAGTCACTCCGTTGTGCTCCGTCTTCAGTGTGCTGAGCTTAACGAAGGCGTTTCTTTATGGCTCTGGCACCGAATCGGCTCTAACTGAACCGGAGACCCTCTTGGTTGGCGATTCCAGCCAGTTCCACGCTTCTTTAAAGCATGTTAAGCTAATGAAGGGAGAGCAGAAACACCCGTTTCTTGTCGATCCAATCATCATATTGTGTAAGAAGCCCGCCAAGTCTACGTCGAAACAATCGACGGTCGGAGACCGGACGAATCCGAATTCTCACCCATTTCCATTTCCTTATTAAAAATTCAGGAAAACCTGAATTTTTAATAAACTAAATTACCTGAGCGTATGTCCCACAGTGCCCACTCTACCACGCTGACGACCCGGGTTCAAATATCATATCGATAAACTTTTTTCAATTAGGACCCCGTGACAAGGGGGCCCGAGGGGCTGAGTCTCAAGGAGGCCAAGGAAAGGAGTACTAAGGAGGCCAAAGAAAGGAGTATACTCCGATACTCATTCCATCCTGCGTCGATGACGTCACACGTTTCCCCCACTCCCGTCTGAACCAAAAATTGCAAAAAGATTAGCTCCATAAGAAAATACCTGGGATTTTGGGCTCGTACCTACATTGTTCATCTACTAATGGGGAACCTTTTGAGTCCTTTGCTAGCTGAATTTGTTTTCATGGATAACATCAGAGCCGTCTTTAACCTATTGGGATGCCCTGGGCATAACAGATGGTTCAACTAGACAAATATCTCATTACTTGAAAGCAAACTAAGAGATCAGATTTGTTGCAAAATAATTGAGGATCTAAAAGGTATTTGTTTGTTGTCAGATGCACTGTTCTCAATTAAAATTACGTCATAACGCAGCACCGCTTAATAATTTTTGAAAACATAAATTTAGTTATCCTGGAATAAATGACGTGTAGCAGAATTTATTTACTGCACCTCTTGGAAATATGGAGTTTGTCGATATGTGATTTCTTTTAAAGATTAAAAGCAGAAAAACAGCGTACCCACCATAGCAATAAAAAACGAATTCTCTGTATGTACAAACGTCAGTAGTTAATATTGATTATGGTTTAAAGTAAGGTGTTGGTGTTAAAAACTGTCACAGCGCGTTTTTATTGATTTTGAAATGTTATTGAAGTTATTTTGGTAAGGTAAATTATAGTAAGGTAAATTATACGAATGCGGAAATGGCGCAAATGCATTACGTATATGGCCTTGCCGATGGTAATGCAACAGAAGCTAGGCGCATTTATCAGGAAAGATATCCTAATCGTGCCTTACCAGATAGCCGAACCTTTTCAAATATTACTCGTCGACTTGGGGAAACTGGTAGTTTCAAGAAAGGGACTCCGGAAGGTAGACCTCGTGTAGTAAGAACTCCTGAAATTGAGGAAGCGGTGCTGCAAGAAATTGAGGAACATCCTGAGACGAGTACGAGAAAGATCGCTAGAACTCTGGATATTTGTCATCAAATTGTTTGGCGTATTTTGGTTGATTTTTTGTTATACCCATACCATATTTCAAGAGTGCAGGCATTACTCCCCAGAGATTTTCCATAGCGTGTGAACTTCAGTCAGTGGTATCTACAAAGTATTGCACTAAATCCGCAGTTTGAGACACAAATTTTGTTCACATTCGAAGCAAATTTTTCTCGGAATGCCATTTAAAATTTCCATAACAATCATGTGTGGGCTGAAGAAAATCCCCATGCAATAACCGAAACCCATTTCCAACACCAATTTTTGGTTAATGTATGGGCAGGAATTATAGGTGATCATCTAATAGGCCCATTTTTTCTACCAGGACGCCTTGATGGTCGTTCTTATTTACACTTTCTCGAAGAAGACTTACCTGGGTTATTGGAAGATGTGCCACTTGCGTTAAGGAATCGAATATGTTACATGCACGATGGCGCCCCTGCTCATTTCAGTGTAATTGTCCGAAACCGTTTAAATACAGTTTATCCTAATCGTTGGATAGGTCGCGGAGGACCTCAGCAATGGCCAGCAAGATCCCCCGATCTCAACAGTTTAGATTTTTTTTATGGGGTCACCTTAAAACTCTTGTGTATAAAACTCCCGTTAATACTTTAGAAGATTTAAGAGAGCGAATAGTTGCCTCATGTGAAACTATACGAAATACGCCGGGAATATTTGAACGGGTGCGTAATTCCATGCGTAGAAGGGCGGAAGCATACATACTAAGTGCAGGTGGCCACTTCCAACAATTTTTATTATCAGTTTTGGTATTATTACTAATTAACAAATTTGTGCTATTCGTTTGAACTTACTGTCACAAAATAAAATAAAACTCGTTTTTGTGAAAAATTTATTTTTTTGCAGATTATGTTTTCAAATATTATTAGGGAATTGCTAATGCGTTATGAAGCAATTTTCAGATTCTCATTCATTTTAGAATTGATCTAATTTCTTAATTTGCTTTCTGTCGATTTTTATTTTTTTGAGTGAAAATCATGCGTCGGATAAAGAAATACCAGGAGATCAAATTTTCTCAAAAATTAATGAGGATTTTAAAAATGATTTTATTTTGAAAAGAAAGCATTGGCGTAGTACTTTTTCCCCAAAAATATTCAATGCGAAACTCGTAGGGATGCCACTGTTTGAAAGAATACAAATTTGTGTACATCAAAAAATGCGCCTTGAGACATGGAACATATGTACCAAATATGCCAAAGACGCCTACAAAATTATCTCAGTTATTATTAAAAAACTGATTATTTTTGAAAACTTTGCCACCCTGTATCTCAAAAGTTAAGTCGTTTAGGACATACGTCCATAGGAAGTTTTTTTCTTAAAATGGGTCTAAGAATTACCTCCTTAAATATTAGCATGTGTTTAAGGAACACCCTGTATACAGGCCAAACTGGTAGAAATTTTGATACATGTCATTTCGGATAAAAAATCATTAATGTACGACAGTGATGTCACGTGCAGTACAATTGTACTGAATCTAGTACAATCGAACTAAATGCAGTACGGCAGTACCTCTTTCGCCATTTTAGTACAATTTTGCTTTCTTTTTCTAAAAAATAAAATTTTTATTCGACATTTGACAGATAGACAATAGTCTCGAGTTATGAATTAATATGCAGATGATGTATCGCAGTCCAGCATACGTATATTATATCGCTGTATTTCATTCTGTCGATACTTTGTCAAACGCACGATCTCGATAACAGTCCCCATGGGCCATGACCCATGAACATAATAAAATGATGTTTTGTTGACACTGTCAACAGTGTCAAATGTCAACTTGACAGTGTTGAGTGTTGACGTTGACACTGTGACGCAATTATTTTATTGTTTTTTATATTAAGGAGAAACCAAAACGAATTCCAAGATTTTTGTTCCACAAAAAATCATGAAATTTTATATTTCAGTACCACAAGATGGCTGTCCAGAGGAGTGAGTAGTAATGAAAATATGAATCCACAAGTCATCAATTTTTTTCAGATGGTAGTTGATCGTATTTTGGAGCAATGGAGATCCCTCACACTATATTTCCAGCATAGAATCATAGATCACAAAGATTTGATAGCTAGGGCCATTTACAATGCATTGAAAAATCCAATTTTCAAAATGTATTTGAGTTTCCTGTCATATGTGCTAAAATTAATATCAAAATTAAATCTGAATTTACAGAGTGAACAGCCAAAAGTCCCAGAAATGTTGGATAATTTAACAACTTTTTATAAATGCTTACTGAATTGTTTTATAAAGAAAACAGTAATTAAAGAGAAGAAACTCAATGAAATTGTACCCAATAATCCAAATATTTTTTTACCTTTAGAAGAACTGTATTTAGGTGCTAAGGTTGATGTCATCGAAAAAGATCCTAATCTAAATATTCCACCTACAGAATTGCACAATTTTAAGTTAAGGTGTCTGGACTTTTTGATTAAAGTTTCAATACAAATTAGACGAAGATTCAATTTTGAAGACCCTCACTTGATGTTTGCTAGCAATTTCATTCCTAATAAAATTATAAATGGATCTAAGCGGTCTATTACAGAATGGTATCACTTATTTCCATATTTGAAATTGGATTTGGAAACTGTTAATACAGAATGGCAAATAATGTGTGAAATGGCAAACTCCTTTAACGAATCAGATGTGACCTCATTTTGGCGACAAATAGTTAAAACCAAAAATGAATTAGCACAGCCAACGTTTCCGAATCTAATGGTGATTGTTAAAATAGTTCTCTGCCTGCCACACTTATCAGCAGCAGCTGAAAGGGTGTTCTCGAGCCTTAACTCAATTAAAAATAGGGTAAGGAATAGATTGAAAATATCCACCTGCAACAGTATATTGCATGTAAAACAAAGTGTTTACTTTGCAAAATCTGTCCCAAAGTGGGAACTTAAATATTTTAAAGGACAAAATTTAATTAATGATACTGAAGTTGATGACTTATCCAATTTATGAGATACGAGTCCTAATGTGAGAATTATCATTTAATCCTGTGATAAGTTTAGTGAAAGGAAAGTTCCTAATAATTTAATTTAGTAGATTCGGAGAGTTAATTTTAGTTACAGTTAAACTGTCAAATTGAAGAAGTACTATTTTGTTCAAATTTAATTTGTTTCAATAAATATTAAAAGAGTTTTTGTCTTTCATTCACTTTTGCCTGGCATAATTTGTGCAATATCTCCATTTTATTTTTTGATTCTGGTTCTGGATGCCTTATTTTCAGATCATGTAAAAAATAAATTATGCAAGAAAAAGGACGATTTGAAAAAAATGTTATGTACATGTTTTGATATGAAAATTCCACCCACCCCTGTATTATGATTCATATATTCATAATATGATCATAGATTCACAGAACACTTATATTATTATGATGTTCCATGATATTACATAGTGCAGTACAATTAAACGTAATTTAGTACAATTTTCATTTTTGTATTGGCACAATTTTTCGTTCCCGAAAAACATCACTGATGTACGAACATCTTCAAAATTCGAAACATAAAATAGATAAAGATAATTTAAAGATCCTTCACACATGCGAAAAAGGGAAAATGATGAATCTGTTGGAATCTATGGAAATAAACAGGTCAAAGAAAAATCCCAATTTTATTGTACTCAACGAACAACTTGATCTAAATAATAGTCCTCTCCTGAATCTATAATCGAGTTCCCAAAACCTACATTATATCGAAAGCTTTGTTTTATGTTCATGGATATTGCAGGTATACAAAGTGTAGGTACCAAATTATTTATGATAGGATAGGCAACTTAGGTATAAATTAGTCAGATTTAAATCCGCCCCGCTAGTCGCCGTAAGGCGACTACGATAAGTATAACTAATCAGATTCTCTTTCAGCAAGTTCACCGCAGAACAAATCGACCGCGATTCTAGAATCCTCAGACTCGCTGAGGAACGCGCGTCATAACAACAATAGCCGCCGGTTAGTTTTTGGGGGCCCCCATGCAAAAATTCAGTTAGGAATACCGCGACAAAAACACGAAGTCAGATAGGGAAATAAAAGCACCTAAAGGCTGGTTTCCAACCAAAAGAGGTTAGATATCAATCTTGCTGAAGTGCCTAGCAGTTGGATTGAGGACCGTTTCCTTAAGAAACGGGGGTGGAAGGAAAGGGTCGCCAGGTCCAAATCTGCGGAAGCGATTCCGTAAGGAGGGAGCTTGCGACCTGGGCACACAACCCGGGAGGGGGCATGGGGGGGTAATCAGTTAGTTTTGAAAATGGTGTAATAGTGGAAACTAGTCAACAATAAAGAAATATCATGGAAAATAGACAAAAGTGTGTTTTTGTAGTGTATCCTCAGTAAACATGAATTTCCACAAAATAAACAAGTCGTCAATCAAAGAACAACAATCAAACAGGAAAACAACTTATTTTATCATGAACTTTTGGGAAAATGAAACCAATACAGAAACTCAAAGCTATATGACGAACTCTTTGTTGAATGCACATAAGTTGTCGGTCCAGACAATTTCTGTGGCAATTTTCTAGCATTATTTTTTTGTTTGAAATGGTCGATATCTGTACTTGGTTGAAAAAACTTTATCCTTTATGTATCCCCAGACAAAAAAATTACAGGAGTGAGATATGGGGATCGAGCTGGCCAGATAATTGGTAAATTCCAATCAATTTTCTTGAAAATATTGCATCTAAATGTTACCTTACCAACTATTGCTGCATTATGGAGAGGAGCGCCGTCCTGTTGAAAATATTGTATTTCATGGCGGATATTCAGTGGCAATTTATTTAAGTAGCCATCGGATTCATTGAATAGAAAGTGAAGATACATTTCACAATTCAAATGATCGACTTCCCTATTTCTACGTCTTAATCACTTCGCAAATCGTACTCTCCTACCGTAATCCCTTTCACTGAGGTGATGAAATTTTCGTATCCTGTAGCATTTATATTTGTTCTTTTTCAAAATAGTTCTAGTGGATTTCACAGAAAATCCCCCCATTTTGCGAGCAATTTCTCGTCAAGAACAATCTTGATTAGCATAATTTTTGTAACTGGCTAATCCCAAATTAGAAAAAAAGATGTTTTCACTGTGTAAATTTTTATGTGGTAATATTTGCTTACCCATAACATTTATTTCACTCCTCACACTTCCAGTAACCCCACATTTTCTTATTTTCTTTCTGTCAAATGCACCGTGGTCCCTTAAATTTTCGTTTCTTTCTAATCGTCTCAACATTTGGATGTTCGGAATACGACGATTCGGATATAATAATAAAAATAATGATAATAACTTTATTCGTCTTTTTGATCATATACATGATATGAGACATGTCGTAAATAAAAATATGAAAATTATATAAAACAATAATAACGGTTCACAGTATAACATAGATCGGTTACTTGAAACAGGTACTTAACTATATACATATTTGAAAAATAACACAAACACACATACACACATATATGTATACACATACATAAATATACATAAAGTAAATTTATCTTTAACTAGGATGAAAGAAATGCAGTGACAGCAATAATCATGATAATAGTGTATCCCGTTCTAAGAATTCTTCTACGCTATAATATCCCTTATAGCTCCTTTACTTGTTTTTAAATGGTATAATATGCAAATCTTTAATATCTTGAGGCAACGTATCGAATAATATTATGCCATTATATACAAGTGATTCCTTGAATGTCGATGTTTTATGTTTTGGGATAGTTAATAAATGTCTATTTCGTGTTGCATAGTTATGAACTATTGATTCATCTCTCAGATTGGATACATTATTTTTCACATGGAGCAGAGCTTTATATATATATATATATATATATATATATATATATATATATATATATATATATATATATATATAGATACAAGGTGACGTTAGCATCTTGTTCTTGCAGAAAGCAGGTCTACAGCTATCCCTGGGTGCAATATTGAAGATAGTTCTAATTATTCTTTTTTGAACAATAAAAACACGTTTTGCCCCTACACAAGAACCCCACATTGATACATTTTGAGCCATATGTGAATACGCCAATGAATAGTAAACAGTCCTGATACCATCTAAACTAAGCACGTCTTTGATCTGTCGTATTGCAAATAACGCTTGATTCAATTTTTTGCAGACATAATCGATATGGGGCTCCCAAGACAAGGTTTTATCATAAACATACCAAGGAGTTTGGCTGTTTCCGAGAGTTGGATGTTGTTGAGTTTCACTGTTTTCCTTAACGCGAAGCTTAAATGTACTGTTTTACTTTCGTTCAGTTTTAGTTGATTTCTATCACACCAAGAAATCATGTCATCCATGACTGAATTAATGTTGTTTCCTAGCTCCTCCGCAGTATTTCCGGAAACTGTTATGGTAGTGTCATCTGCGAGTAGGATAATGAAACCTTGTTTCATATACTTCGGAAGATCATTTATATAGATAGAGAAAAGCAGTGGGCCTAAAATGGACCCTGTGGTACCCCATGGATAATATCTTGAATATCAGATACACAGTCACTACCATTTTCCTATCTTCCATAAAAGATTTTATCCATTCCAGAAGGAACCCTCTAATGCCAATTTTATATAACTTACTAACCATTATGTCACTATTTACTGAATCAAACGCCTTAGCCAAGTCAAATAATATTGAAACTACGTACTTCTCCGTACAGCTGTTTCTATTTGATTTGCGTAATATCCTGTTTTTAACTTCTTTAATCTATTTGTATATTCTCTTTTTTCCCTTTTTGATTTCCTTTATTTTGCTGATGGCAGTTTCTGCGTTGGTCTTGTTCGCCATTTTGTCGTATTGGACTGTCGCATTTCAATGAAAATTTGATTTATTTTTCACAAGCGAGATGTTCCAATGATGAATGATTTTCCTGCTCTAATTGTCTCTCCGGATTGTACCTGGTTATGAGGATACTGTAAATATCGTCATTCACTTCTCCAACTATCATTCTTTTGTGCAATTCTCTAAACTGACTGCTTTCATTCTTAACTTCTCTCGTTACCCTACTTTTTTTTACTTTCTGTTTTTGTTTTACATTTATCCTATTTTTAGGACATGACACGTCAAGACACCACGTCAATTTCTTCATAAAAGCCTCAAATGCATTATTTGTAGTAAGTCCACTTACACATAGCTCAACATACACATTCCTTGCCAAATAAGGATTTCTACGGAAGCATAGAAGGGCCAAAGATTATTTGTTTATTTGATCCACCATAATTTCGACTTAAAAGCCGAAATTTCGACTTTTATCTCGTAATTTCGACTTTTATCTCATAATTTCGACTTTTATCTGGTAATTTCGACTTTTATCTCATAATTTCGTTTTTTATCTGGTAATTTCGACTTTTATCTCGTAATTTCGACTTTTATCTCATAATTTCGTTTTTTATCTGGTAATTTCGACTTTTATCTCGTAATTTCGACTTTTATCTCACAATTTCGACTTTTATCTCGTAATTTCGACTTCCATCTCGTAATTTCAACTTGAAAGTCATGATTTTGACTCAAAAGTAGAAATATGGTTCCTTGAGCGACCCTCAAGCGACCCTAAGGTTAGAGAAAATTATCAACTCAGAATCAATACTTTCAACAATAATCATTTCGAACTGATGTTGAAACAAGAACAAATATTTCAGTTGAATATACATTTTTGAAGATGCTCGAGTCAATGATATTTCATTAAATTTTACCACACTATTATTTCTCATTTTCACACTTGGAAAAATTTGTAATTTTGAGAGTAATTGAAGGATATTTCTTAAAAGGAGGATGTCCCAGAACTTTACGAACCGATATGGGCACTGAAAATGAAGTAATGGAGAGGATACAAAAAGCCTTTCATGAAGTATTTACTGAATCAACAAATCAACCATGTTGTTTTCTATGGAAAATGCATGCACAATCAAAGGATAGAATCTAGGTGGTCTATATTACGTAAACATAATGCACAATACTGTGCATTATGCACTGCTGAATTTATTTCAAACCCTAATAGAAGACAATTTATTTGATGCATCATTTTCGGACAAGTCTCTAGTTCAATTTTGTTCCATATCATTAGTACAAGTGAGAGATGAGTTGTTGTTAATGAATGTTTAATTATAATTTTTATTTCAGAGTGATCTTGACCAAGTATGTTTTGAATGGAATATTCATAGAATACGGAAAACAAGAAATGCTATTGCTCCAGCAGGGAGAACAAGCATATTGTATGCGATGCCTTCCCTTTATGGAGTTACAGATCACCTCATCAAGCTACCATCATTCGCTTCTAAACATTTTTCGTGGAGTGTACATATCCCCGGACAGCCTGTGATGAAGATTTTTGGAAATTATGTTCAATTTTCATGAAAAAAATAATTACACGAGGTCCCTAGATCCTTATGCCACAATCGATTTATACATTAACCTGAGAAGTGAGTTAATTATGTTATTTGAATAAATTTTAGATTGATAATTATGCATTGATATTATTCAGTACATTTTTGAAAAAGTGAATGCTTTCCGTACGAGTAGGAGAAAGTCGACTTTGGCCAAAATATTAGTTTCTCATCATAGTAAATCAATCTGATCAGTAATATCCTCACTTCATTATCAAAACTTATCTAAAATTCAGTTTTTCACTACAACTGACGAAATTTCTGGTAGAAATTTATTAACATTTTGAAAGAATACTCTACACATTCATATCTTAAACGTCATGTAGAAACACAGTTTGCAACGGCAACCAAATAATACTTTTGGTATGTTCTTCGAAGAGATACAATGTTCATTTCTTGGGTATTTTGGGTTTTCTCTCGTCGTTTCGAAAAAGCGTGGAGATCTAATGACGCAAAAAAATTAACTGGAGCAGAATGGTTCCCGAAGGTTCAATCAAAAAATGAGTAGGCTTCGAATATTCAATAAAATCGGTTTCTGTCATATTTCTTCGTAAAAAACATACCACTATGAGAAGATTGGAGCACTGTCGAAATGATTTGAAAAGAATGTCCAAATTTCGAGAGAAAAGTTGAAATTACGAGATAAAAGTCAAAATTACGAGATAAAAATCGAAATTACGAGATAAAAGTCGAAATTACGAGATAAAAGTCGAAATTACGAGATAAAAGTCGAAATTTCGACTTTTAAGTCGAAATTATGAGATAAAAGTCGAAATTATGAGATAAAAGTCGAAATTAGGAGATAAAAGTCAAAATTACGAGATAAAAGTCGAAATTTCAACTTTTAAGTCGAAATTATTGTTGATCAAATAAATAAATAATCTGTGGCCCTTCTACGTTTTCGTAGATTTCTATTTGAATTTGCGTAACTAAATAGCATATCAGTCCTTTCATCATTTGAATACATCTTTGATATGTTCATTGACGTCTGACAGTTCTCAACAGATTTCAACAACGCATTCATTTTTCCTGCCATAGAAACCAAGCAAAGCCTACGCGTTTAAGATGGTTAATGAATTGAGATGCTATTTGATAGTACCAAATTATACAACACTCAAATTTTGACCAATTGATTAGTGAGAAATAAGCCTTGTAAAAAGGATTACGGTAATAAAAAAATTTACAGAACTAAAAAGTACCAAATTTCATTTAGGGTACCTACTTGTCGAATTCATTTACATAATTCACAATTGTTGTCACTGATGTCATAAAAAACAGAATTTTTGGTTTTCCCCGTATAACTCGAGAAGGGCGAGAGTCCCCGTAAATTTTCTTCGACAATTGTATTGTTCCCGATGACAGTTTTGTCCCATTTAATCGTCTTAGTATCTGTTACGGTTTAGAATAAGACAGGCATGCAATCAAAGCGTTTAAACACTGCTCAACATAACAAATATTCATATAAACTGCTCAAAAAAATACAGTCGATGAAAACCATGTTGGGCACCTAAGAAAATTGTACAAATGATAATTTTGCATTTGTGTAATATTCAAGTAACCCAGATCATTTCGACAATGATGAACTATGTTTCAAGTAGATTTTAAAAATTCATGGGATCGGATGTGACAAAATATACTTTAATTTCAACAAGAAAAAAGACAAGATGAAGAACGAGTTTTGTTATTCATGAACCATGGTACTGTGCAAGAGCTCTCTAGGAGGAATAACGAGTCCCTGTGTGTATACAACCGTGATAGCATGGTCTGCACTGATGAGGAACACTTCAAAACGGTTCGCAGTTGGTTCCTTGTTCGAATCAGGCGAAGTCCCACTATTTGTCCTAGAGAGCTCTTGCAAAGTTGTTTCTTCAAAGTGAGAATCTTTGCAATTATGTCTGAGGCGACTTGGATTCCGAAAGGTTAACAGTCGTAAGGTATTTTTGATAGTCAAATTTACATTATATAAGAAGTTGCTGACTAATAGGACATGTTTCATTTAGAATAACTGTTTTTAATCGACACAGCAACTTTTCGGGGTTGATTAGACATCTAGACTTGTATAGATTCAAATATCAACATTTGTCAATATATGTCGAGTTATTAGCTAAAGAAGTAGTTGTTTTCTGTCGGAAAATATATATAATGGTATAGTCAAAATGCATTTGGACTTGTCAGTGATTTTATTATCAATTTTTACTTGGATAAAAGCTGGAAGCAGCAAAACAACCTATTATCTTACAGTGTAAATAATTCATAACTTCCGACTCCGAAAACTCTCACATACATTTATAGTTAGTACATACATACAAAAAAATTATTTTTGTATGATTGAACACTACATACTTAATTACTTTTTTACTTCTTCAAGTCCTGAATAGTAACTACATAATTCAGAAAGAATAGGCTCTACAGATTCCTTAATCTTGAGTGATGAATTCGATTAGGAATATTTTTAATAATTGGTCCTTAATATAATCGAATCGGCAAACTCGTCCGCCATCTTGAATTCTCCAATCAATAAATGAATATGCTATATTTGGCCCCAAAAATCACTACAAAGAAATTTCGCATGGATTCGTACCATGGTTCATGAATAACAAAACACGTTCTTTATCTTGTCTTTTTTCTTGTTGAAATGAAAATATATTTTGTCACATTCGAATATGAACATCTGCCGATTCCATGAATTTTTAAAATCTACTTGAAACTTAGTTCATCATTGCCCAAATGATCTGGGTTACTTCAATATTACACAAATGCAAAATTATCATTTGTACAATTTTCTCAGGTGCCCAACATGGTTTTCATAGACTGTTTTTTTTTGAGCAGTTTATATGAATAGTTGTTATGTTGAGCAGTGTATACACGCTTTGGTTGAGATTGTAGTAGGGAGAAATGCCATTAGTGTCAAATACGTCATCATTATAAAAAATGAAACTCCTGGACACCGACATCAAAGGGACCGACGCTGAGTGAAACTACTGTATACAGAAATACTGTGGTAATGTTATCACATGATAAAAGAAGCATTACCCTTCTATTCGAACTAATGAAACTTGTGATAACCAAAATGTTCATCCTAAACAAACAGGAGTGAGAGAAGACATACGAAATTATGTTGGAGAATCCGGTCACTTTCACGTTGGACATAATATTTATGATTTATGACATTATTACTTTAGTCAATAATTGCAGTTTTTCTATTTTCTTTGTAAGACACATCAAGAGACTCAGACATATAATTGAAATTATCTTTGATTAATGGTTTATTGAGAATTCTTTTCAATTTCAAATGGGTTTTGTTAGGAAAATCTAATTGTGCAATTATTTCACAGATCTAGAACAGTCACCATACTAGGAACCGTGAACTTGGAGTTAACTTTAATGTTTCATTTATTACTCATTAATTTTCCATGTAATACCTCTCTAATAGTTATTGTTCAAGTTCACGCATGAAGGTAAAAAAATTATACATTCTCAGAACACTTGCATAGATATGAATGTGTATAAATGTTCATAAATTTTGCACCGTGTGAAAGTATATCGAAGCCGACCGTAACCTTAACATTATTCAACTTTCTCCAACATTATGCAATAATTCGGTATCACTTCCTATATAATGTACTAACCGCGTCTAAATATCATTATGCGACTTTGTTGACAATAGATTTGCAATAAGATTTTTCCAGTAATTTCTTCATTGATGAATAATATGATAATGAAATAATAATGGTTTTTGGATAATCATCACTATAATTTGTCTAACTTTGGCTAGTTTGTTTTAAATTCTCGAAAGTTTGATTGAATCATAATTGAAACTGTCTACCATTTGTTGCAAGTATAATAAACTTTCCAATTTCATCAATGTGTATTGAAAAATAGTAAATTCTCAACCTTTTATTCAATGAGCTATGAAGAAAATAAAATCTACCTATATTGTGAACTGAGGAGATATTTCTTAATCTTTTAGCCAATGAGCTATGAAGAAAATAAAATACCTATATTGTGAACTGAGGAGATATTTTAAAAAGTTTGTTGCTCAGTAGCTGCAAAACTGAGTGAAGATTTCGAAATTCATGAAGACGTGAAATGCGTGGTGAAAAGTGGAAGTACAAGACTACAGATATATTGCGATCGTTCGAAAACTGAACAGTGTTCATCATAGAATCGATAATTTGCTTTGAAACATCTAAAAACCAACCGAATGAAGTAAACGAATGAAAAAAAATTCATGGACCGATCTTTCTTTTCTTCAGATAAATGTTCAAAATTACTGGTAATATTGAAATTATAGTTTTATTCGTTGAGGTCACAGATACGAACTCAAAGGTTTTCGTTGACCTTGCTGGAAAACAATATTACAACAAAAATAGTGAGACTCATAACTTCAAAATCTCCGGAAGACCTCCATAAGAGTGTGAAAGTCTTGGGGTAACATATTAATTGTTTTTATGACAGTTTAATGAATTTTATTCATATTTTGATTAATACTGAAATATTTACCTTTCATATACAGTTGTTTCATATTTTTGTGGTTATTTCTATTATGGCTTCATCATTCTTATACTTCGTTTTCATATATTTAAATGAGTTTCCAGTAATAATATTCTTTATAGTACAAAACGCGGAAGGATATTCGGTGTTTCATACCAACTCAGTATTGAAAACATTTGAAACATGTGCTGCGGTTTCGTGAACTGTTAAGTGAACATTTCACAATGAAGTGTTATTCAAATATGTTATCATGGATATTAATGAAGTATCGGCCGATATCATCATATCAACTAACATATTCAATAAAAATATCCTAAAATTAAGAAGAATGTGTTGAATTTTTGTACAAAATAACATTCATTCCTGGGTAACAATTTGATAACTTCATTGAAATATGTATTTCAAATTATCGATTTCAGACCAGGAGCCCGTGACAGAAATTTTGACCCCATTTTTACCGTCTGCCTCTTATCAGAGGACATATTTACAGCCACAAGCAACAGTATTATGCGTTAAACGATTTTTTTTCCCATGTTACACATGCTTAAACATTAACTCTAGTTTGCATAAAAAAAGAGCTTCTTTGACCAACATTTCACCGTCTGCCATTCATGCGACCGGAAGGCTAGGTTACGCAACCGACAAAAAAATAATTGGCAGACGGCTACATGGTGTTCCAGCTAAAGCATGAATTTTTGATTTGACCAAAAAAATGGTTAAGTAAAATCAATTTTCTACCGTCTGTCAAGCACAGCGTACACTAACAGTAGCATGAAATTAACGAATTTTCACAGGCAGACGGTTTGCCGGTGTATTAATAATTTACAGGCATTAGTTAATTAACAATTTTTTTTACCGTCTGGCTCTTGAATGTAATGAAGTTCCATAATCAAAATGTCTTGCGACAACTGTTGGCAGATAAATTGGCAATGTTTTAAGTACAGGCAGACGCGAATGAACTTGCAAAAAAATGTATAACTTTCACCAATATTTTACCGTCTGCCATTGTTTCCTTGCAATATATATGATTATTAAGTAAACTAATTGTCAATTGGCAGACGAATTAACCGTGTTAATACAACTGAAAAAAAAATTAATTTGCAATAAAAAAACCTAATAACTTTGATCAACGTTTTACCTCCTGACATTTGTTTCCTTGCAATATATAATTATTGAATAGACGAACTGTCAATTGGCAGACGAATAGACCTTGTTTAGACGAGAGTGGTAGACAATTTTTTATGACACAACTGTCACTGTTTCTTCATAAGGGCAAATTCAGTAGGATCAACAACAAAAAATAAGGTAGCAATCTAATAATCAATTTCCGTGATACAGTTCAAAGGATGTGAAAAAAATGCAAAATTATCTAAACGATACGTGAACATATGCCACTACATTTATTTATTTTCGATTGATTACGTAAGGTAGTATTTTCGATATTTTCATGCTGGATTTTCATTTCATTGAGTTCTCATGCGTATCAGGTCCTTCGAACCAGTTAAATGTTTACTGTCCATTATCATTGTGACACCAGCCATAATTTAATGGGTCTAATTGAGATGGAATTTTTTCAAAAGAATAGATCCACATGTTTGATATATATGCTGTTGAAAAAAACTAATCGATACAGTTTATTGTATGATTTTCTGTATTGATTAGTTTTTAATATGGATTTTCAAGTATCGGTCAGTTCGATTAAAATATATGCTGTTCTTTGAATTTGTTGCTGTAACTCTCTGGCATATGGTGGTAGATAGGATGCGTCAAACGATGTAACTTGTGTTTAAAAAGACTCCATGTCATCTATCACTCCGTAATGTCTTTCAAATATCCAAACTCTCGCTTCAGTCTTGATACTTTGGATAACTTATTTTTGGTTGTTCCATACATACGGCACACAAATTCTTCGATTATATTGGTGCAGTGTCGGCAACCAAAGAAGGATTCGCCAAGTCTGCAAAAGCTTTTTAAAACTTTTCGTTGCCCATTAAAATCGGCAAAGGTTTTTTTTATTTTTTTTTATAAAAAGCTGGTGTAAAATAACAGCCGGTTAAGGCATAGAATGCAGGTAAACCATTGTGGCATTTATGAATCTGCAATTGTTTCCAAAACCAAATTGTGAAGTAACATTGACACTTGTGTCATCACAAATTGTCTACCACTCTCATCTAAACACGGTCGATTCTTCTGCCAATTGACAGTTTGTCTACCTGATAATTATACAGGGTGTCCCTGGACTTCCTCTTTTCCTCTCGGGAATGTATAGATGGGGTCAAAATATCACCAGTACTTCATATAACTTTTTTTCCTAAAAGTCTTCGTAACCAAGTTACGGGCCCTCGAAGTTACAAAATGAAAAATGTTTTTCTTTGATAACTTTTCAAGTGAATATTCAAAATCATCCAAATTTTGGTAATTGACTTAACAAATGAATTCCTTCGATGAGCTTTCATGCAGGAGTCAGTTGTTTTGCTACAAAGTCAGGAACGGACTACCCCCGATGGTCCACACCCCAAAACTTTGAAATGACAGATATTTTTCAATATTTTTCAACAAATTGAGGTTACTTGGACAATTTTATTAATAAAAGGACACCCTGTATATTGCAAGGAAACAACGGCGGAAGGTAAAACGTTGGTCAAAATTATTACTTTTTTCTGCAAATTAAAAAATATTTTTCAGTTGTATAAACACGATCTATTCGTCTGCCAATTGACAATTTGTCTACCTAATACTAATATATATTGCAAGTAAACAATAGCAGGCCGTAAAATGTCAATGATTTTCTCTGTATTTTTAATACTGAAGTTTATATCCTACCACGTTTTATACGGTGAAAATGGTTCAGAGACACTGTAAAAAATTGTTAATCAACTAATGCCTATAAATTATTAATACATCGGCAAACCGTCTGTCTTGGTGAAAGTTCGTTCATTTCATGCTACTGTTAGAAAATTGATTTTACCTAACCTTTTTTTTTGGTCAAATAAAAAATTCATGCTTTAGCTAGAACACCATGTAACCGTCTGCCAATTATTTTTTTGTGGGTTCCGTAACCTACCCTTCCGGTCGCATGAATGGCAGACGGTAAAATGTTGGTCAAAGAAGCTCTTTTTTTATGCAAACTAGAGTTAATGTTTAAGCATGTGTAACATGGGAACAAAATTCGTTTAACGCATAAAACTGTTGCTTGTGGCTGTAAATATGTCTTCTCATAAAAGACAGACGGTAACTAATGTGGTAAAAATTTCTGTCACGAGCTCCCGATCTATTTCATTCAAAATTTGAAAATAATAAAAATTTTCACAGCTGGCGTCAATGTTTTGATTGGCTTCCGGGTTTTGCCGTGGTCTTCTTTGACGTGTCAACTGACACGTCAAGAAGATTACTTCCACCACGCCACTGAAGATGACTGCCGCAGATGCAGTTGAAACGTTTGGGGATTATAACCAAAGAAGGCCACTGCAAAATGATCTGTAACGTATTCTAAAATCACTTTAGTGTGTGATTTTCACTAGATAGTTTTACAGAAACGCAACACGTGTTTCGCCATACACTGGCTTCCTCGAGCGTGTCTTAATAACTAATTCTACACATTAAATGCTATATATACCTTATTCTACAATTTGAGGTACCGTACCTGAATTTCAAGTACCTCAATTTCAAGTATCATATTTTTCACCTAAGTTTGTAATGAATTTAATTACCTGAGCTTATATTCCATTTTCCACATTTGAAAAAATATTCAGTAACGGGAAGTTATTTGATTCTAATTGATCATTCAGTAAATTACCCGAATTCCTGAATCTATTGATTTCTAAACATTCTGGAAGATTGAGTTTCAAACTTTTCTCTTCTAAATGTAACACATCGTATTCATGATTGAACTTATGTCCTTCTGCTAATAGGTGGTTTGCAAATGTGGAATTGGTCTTTCTATTCACAAAACTAATTCTCTGCTCTTTAATTCTTTGGGAAAATGTTCTTTCAGTTTGGCCAATATACAGTTTTGGACAAGAGCCACAAGTCAGCTTATATACTCCTGATCTATCCAACAACGAAGTTTTGTCTTAATTGTTTTTAATAAATTTACTTAGATTATTATTCGTTCTGTAAGCTACGTTTACGCCTTCTTTCTTCAAAAAACGGACAATGTTCCTGGTTGGTTCACCCAAATATGCCAATGTCCAATAACTGACGTTTTCGCATCTTGAATGGACTTGGTAGACCAAGTCCATGGCTTGCTTTTGAAGTTTTTTGGTAAGAATGGCGTTTATAATATCTACTTTGTGACCGTTAATAACCGCGATTTGTTTGATCACATTCAACTCTTTCTGGAACTCCCTATCAAACAGTTGCTGCATTCAATAGTATGCTTCACAGATTATTGAATATTTCACTGTCTGGGAGTAATTTCCAGAGAGAGCTGAATTTGATCAAACAAATCGCGGTTAATAACGGTTACAAAGTAGATATTATAAACGCCATTCTTACCAAAAAACTTCAAAAGCAAGCCATGGACTTGGTCTACCCATATTCAAGATGCGAAAACGTCAGTTATAGGACATTGGCATATTTGGGTGAACCAACCAGGAATATTGCCCGTTTTTTGAAAGAAAGAAGGAGTAAACGTAGCTTACAGAACGAATAATAATCTAAGTAAATTTATTAAAAACAATAAAGAGAAAACTTCGTTGTTGGATAGATCAGGAGTATATAAGCTGAGTGCGGCTCTTGTCCAAAACTTCATATTGGCCAAACTGGAAGAACATTTTCCCAAAGAATTAAAGAGCATAGAAGCAGTTTTATAAATAGAAAGACCAATTCCACATTTGCAAACCACCTATTAGCAGAAGAACATGAGTTCGAGCATGAATACGATGTGTTACATTTAGAAGAGAAGAGTTTGAAACTCAATCTTCTAGAATGTTTAGAAATCAATAGATTCAGGAATTCGGGTAATTTACTGAATGATCAATTAGAATTGAATAGCTCTCCGTTACTGAATATTTTTTCAAATGTGGAAAATGGAACATAAGCTCAGGTAATTAAATTCATTACAAACTTAGGTAAAAAATCAGGTACTTGAAATTCAGGTACCTGAATTGTAGAATAAGGTATATATAGCATTTAATGTGTAGAATAAGTTATTAAGACACGCCCGAGGAAGCCATTGTTTGGCGAAACACGTGTTGCGTTTTTGTAAAACTGTCTAGTGAAAATCACACAATAAAGTGTTTTTAGAATACGTTAGTTATGGATTTTCATCAAGTATCGGCCGATTCCATAATATATATTATGATGTGTTGTATCTATTGTATAATTGTATAATGATCTGTTTATATTATGTTATTCTGATATATGTATTTACTAACTTCATAACTAAATAAACTCACTATTATTATCATTATTATTTATGCAGCGTGCGGATACCACAGACAGGATAGGTCGAATTCAAGAGTTCTAGACTGTGAATGCGTTTTCTGTTGAAGTTTTTATTAACACGCAACTTTCGTATTTTGCAGAAATTAACGTTGTTACATATACAGAGTGGTCCAACGAAAAGTATGCACCTTGTTTTTCTGCTTTTTTATAACTTAACGAAAAAATGCTCGGACAAGTCAATTTTGCTTTTGAGGGGGACACATTTTAGATGTATTCTTCTACCTGTGCCTTCAACCCCCTAGCGAGGGGGTTGAAGGCACAGGTAGAAGAATACATCTAAATGGAAAGTGGGGTCGAGTGATATATCATTTGAAAGGGCACAAAATTATCTTCCCAATGATACCTAATTTGTTGTATTTCACTCGAACATGTAGGTAATATGAAGAAAAACAACTACAACCCAGTACTTCAGCAAGTGCTGAAAATGTGACCCATTTGCTTCCATATAATAATACAGATTTTGTTCAAATCATCTATTCCTAACATTCTGTAGCATATCAGGTGTTATATACTTCTGCACTCTGCTGTAATTCGTTGGCGAAGATCTTCTATGGACTCGGGCTGCGTAGCAAAACATTTATTTTTGAAGTGTCCCCAAAGGAAAAAGTCTAAAGGCGATAAATCAGGTGACCTGGCAGGCCATTCGATGGGGCCTCTCCTTCCAATCCACCGTCCAGGAAACCGATCATCTAAAAACTCTCTTACCGGAGCAACATAGAGAGGAGGTGCTCCATCTTGCTGGAAATGAAGCCGATCATCATTATGATTTTGGTCATTTTCAATTATTTCTGTTATTAGAGGATCAATTGTATCTTCAAGCATGTTCAGGTAGACCTCACCAGTTAAATTCCCAGGAATAAAAAGTGGCCCTACGATATGACTACCTAATATGCCACACTAGACATTGATTTTTTGAGGGTACTGGGTATGGACCTCTCGGAATAAGTGTGGGTTACTGTCTTCCCAGTAACGGCAATTATGCCTATTCACAGCTCCATTCAAAAAAAATGTACTCTCATCGGAAAAGCACATGTTGAACGGATGAAATTTATAGGCTTTTAATATCCGTATTATGGACGAACGGGAGACACCTGAGGCTGCAGCAAGCTGACGGGTACTTTGAGTATGATCGAATTCAACATGTCCCAAAACAGCGACTTCCACTGCTTCATTTCTGATCGGTTTCCGTGGCTGGTGTTTCACATTACAGACAGATCCGGTATCGACAAACTTTTGGACTAACTTGGCAACGTACGAATCATTCACATTTTTCCCGGGATGACTGTTATTAAAGAGGCGAGCAGTAAGTCTAGCACAACTATTATGTTGATAATAAAGTTTAACAATTTCAACTCGTTCAGGAATGGAATAAACCATTTTTACAGTAAAGTTTAAATAATTTCAAAAGCAACCGAACTGTATCAATGAACGTTTGCCTAAATTCTTTTTGTACACTTATCTGCTGTTATTATTTGAACCAAAAAACGCACGAGAGAAATTGAGGAATGTATTAGTGATAAAAATGCCGTTTTTTCCGCATTTTCATTAACACCAAAAATATCGAGTAAATGTTCTCGCTTCTTTCATAACTATTCAAGTGAATACAACAAATTAGTTATCATTGGAAAGATAATTTTGTGCCCTTTCAAATGATATATCACTCGACCTCACTTCCCATATAAAATTTTAGGGTTGTTACTCACCCTCTCTAGGGGGTTGAAGGCATAGGTAGAAAAATACATCTAAAATGTGCCCCCCTCAAAAGCAAAATTGACTTGTCCGAGCATTTTTGCGTTAAGTTACAAAAAAAGGAGAAAAGCAAGGTGCATACTTTTCGTTGGACTACTCGATATACTAAAATCGGGCAAATCACCTCCGAAAATTTCTATGCCAGTTACAAAATTTTTTTCAATTGATATTCAATGATTTACACCACATATTCCAGTCACCACAATCAAAAATTGGGCTGTAATTACTCATTTTAAACTACAACCACTTTATCATGTTTTACTCACAAATATGTTATCATAAAGCCAGTCTATCTTCATTAAACTTATTGAATTACGGTAACTAACAAAAATTCACATTTTTTTTATCAAGAGAAACATGCATAATTGCAGGGAACGAAGTTGAAAGTAATTTAACAATTTTCCTTGGACTTTCCTCAATACCCCTGTTTTATTATCATCAAAAACATAATAAACCACTATTTGTATACATGTACAACAAAGCTTCTATCTTTCGACTGAATACCTACATGAAGTAATAACAAATGAAATATCAAGGACATGCCTTCCAACTAGGAGTTCATATAAAAGTAATGAATTCAATTCGAAAACAGATGGCCATGTTGGGATTGCACGTGAAAACACACCAAATCAGTGACAATAATAAAATAGCTGTGTAAATAAATACAGAATGGATATTGTTAAGGAGTAAATCAAAGACTCAATAATAAACATTAATTTGGAAGTATTTGAACAATCTTGCGAAATAATTAGCACTATTGGACGGTGAATTCGCCGTATTTCACTTGAATGGATACATTGATATACAGTGTCACACATAAAGTCCGCATCAAATGGGATTTTTTTTGTTCATCTCCATTAGATTGTGATTTAAAAATGATGCCAAATGACATGCATATGACCGATCAAGTGATTTTTCTTCCCTGTCCAATTTGACATTTTTTTCAAAAAATGTTCAGAAAATCAGTTATTGCTCGAAATTTCGAAAATCGGTAAAGAGAAAAGATGATTGTTTTTCATTTTTTACCCATATACCAATTTTTGGCTCTCTAGTACAAATTTAGTATTTTTACAGTTTTTCGAAAATTTGACATTTGCCGATTTCTCAAATTTAGCCAAACCTCAACAAAGTTAATGCTTTATGCCTAACTTATTTTTCCAACGCATTTTTATTACCAATTGCAATTCTAAATACAACTTATTTCGCAAAAATTTAAAACACCAGAAAAAATTATGCCAAAAATGATGCAAAGTTGATACAGTTTTTAAAAACAGTTAAATATTTCACTTCATTTCTACTTTTTGCGAAATAGCTTGATACATAAGCATAATTAAAAAACAATATCAATGAAAAGACAATAATTTATTCTTTACTGCACTTTTCAAACAGTTGAACTTTGATTTACTAATTACGAAAAATTACAACGAAATTAAACTAAGGGTACTGTGGAAACAATTGAACTGAACTGAATAAGCAAAATATTTTATTGTCATATGACATTTTTCTTGATTAACTCAAAATTGTGTTTATCAGTTTTAGATTTAAAATAGTTTATTCGTTGTCTAGTGTGTTGTTAAAAATGCTGAATCTTCGAGAGAAAATTGAAATCGTTTTAATATGCGGCGAGAATACAGGTCACCGACAAGTAGCTGATATTTTCAATGCCAGACATCCTGCAAGAAATATTCATCAGTCAACAGTTAGTAGGATAATAGCTGAGTTTAAATCTACTGGCTCGGTTGAGAGTAATTTTAGAAAAGCACATCAGCCTTCTAGACATACTGAAGAAGTGGAATTTGAAATATGTTTGGATGTCGTAGAACATAAAAAAAAACAAGTATTCAAGATATTGCAGATAGAACAGACGTTAACCGAGAGAGTGTACGACGTATTTTACACAAAAATAAATTTACGCCTTATAAACCGAAATTTATCAATACATTAAAAGAAAGGGACTTCGATATGCGCTTGTATTCTTTTTGGTTCCAAGGGAAAAAAGAAGAAAATTATGATTTTCCTTATCAAATTTTATGGATAGATGAAGCGACCTTCTCTTCAAATGGCGTTGTGAGCTCGCAAAACTGCAGGTGGTGGGCAAAAGAAAACCCACATTTCGTAATCGAATGTCGAGATCAATATTCGTTTAAGACGAATGTATGATGTGGCATATTAAACGATCAAATTATAGGACCATACTTTTTTAGACATAATTTAAATTCTGCGGACTACCTACACTTTGTGAATACCGAACTATCTGAAGTTTTGGATAATATGCCCCTTCAAGTAAGAAATGTTGTGTGGTATCAGTGTGATGGTGCACCTATTCATTCTACAAGGGTGGTTAAAGAGCGTCTTTTGGAAATATTTAGGGGCAAAGTAATCAGTCGCAATATGGAACACTTTTGGCCGCCTAGATCTCCTGATATAACCCCACTAGATTTCTTCTTGTGGGGTTACTTAAAACAAAAGGTGTATAAGCAAAGACCTTTTCGAGATATAAACCATTTAGAGGCAGTTATTCGAGAATGTGTTGTAAGCACGAAACCCGTAGTATAAAGAATGCAGTTAAAGATGTTTTAAAAAGGACAATTGATTGCATTGAACGTGGTGGAAGGCACACCGAAATGTGACTTTTATTTTGTATTTCTATTGGTATTTACATGGTTTAGGCATATGTTTCGATTTGATTTAGTGTTCTTAATTTAAATTATAACTTTATTTTAACAGATGTTTGTTAGAATTTTTTACGGTTTAGTTTTCTAGGCAACAAAATCTAAATTGATTTCTGAAGTAATTTTGTTCATTCGTACCTCATAAAAGATATTTAGTAAATGTGAAATTACTTTCGTATAATTCCTTCCCTTAGTTTAATTGCGTTGTAATTTTTCGTAATTACTAAATCAAAGTTTAACTGTTTGAAAAGTGCAATAAAGAATAAATTATTGACTTTTCATTGATATTGTTTTTTAATTATGCTTATGTATCAAGCTATTTCGCGAAAAGTAGAAATAAAGTGAAATATTTATCTGTTTTTAAAAATTGTATCAACTTTGCATCATTTTTGGCATAATTTTTTCTGGTGTTTTAAATTTTTGCGAAATAAGTTGTATTTAGAATTGCAATTGGTAATAAAAATGCGTTGGAAAAATAAGTTAGGCATAAAGCACTAACTTTGTTGAGGTTCGGCTAAATTTGAGAAATCGGCAAATGTCAAATTTTCGAAAAACTGTAAAAAAACTAAATTTGTACTAGGGAGCTGAAAATTGGTATATGGGTAAAAAATGAAAAAACAATTATCTTTTCTCTTTACCGATTTTCGAAATTTCGAGCAATAACTGCTTTTCTGAACATTTTTTGGAAAAAATGTCAAATTTGACAGGGAAGAAAAATCACTTGATCATATGCATGTCATTTGGCATCATTTTTAAAGCACCTAATGGAGATATCAAAAAATGCTTGAAGAGATGAACAAAAAAAAATCCCATTTGATGCAGACTTTATGTGTGACACTATATATATATATATATATATATATATAACCTGACAAAATTAGTGAAATTAAGAAAACATTACAACACACTTGTTTTCGATAATTTCATCTTGAAAGGCAAACCCTATTTCATTTTTCAGGATTTTTGGGATGCTATTCACGAGCTGCCAATCAATGAACGATCAAATTTAATTGTCCAGTTAGATGGGTGTTCAGTTCATTATGCCAGAGCTGTGAGGCAATGGCTTAACGAACATTTTCCAAACCGATGGATAGGCCGTGGTAGTTCGTTTATAGAGTGGCCACCCAGATCTCCAGACCTCACAGTTTTGGACTTTTTTCCTGGGGACTTCTCACACAAAAGGTTTACAAAAACCGCTCAAGAGATAGAAATGAACTTTGTGCAAGAATTCGACAGGTATGTGCAGATATTAGCCCTCAAGAACTAAGGAACGTAATCAAAAACATTCGTAAGCGCTACGACACATGTATCGAAATACGTGGTGGATTAGTAGTGGCTACTAGAATATGAGTTAGAATTAATTTTTGCACTGAATCGAAACATTTCAATAATTAGTTATTAGTTACGTTTATAAAAATGTTTTGCTTCATTGTTAGTTGAATTGTGTGAATGTAATTCCGTTATTTTCATTAAAAATATTTACGCTTTTTGTTTTTTTTTCATCTGGCGGCACTTTAGTGTTGAAATCATAAAAAAAATGATATATTGTGACTGTTAGCTGTGTGAGTTTTCGAATTTTTGAGTTGTCATAACTTTGTTAATAATGAATATTTCCTCATGAAATTTTGGTCACACCTATTTAGAGGCACTCTGAATCCAGTGGCGTAGTGATTTTTCCAATAAAAAAATCGCTAATAAAAATTCCAATTTTCGACTAAGAAAAAATATCGTAATATGCCCCGAAACTTTAATAAACATTTCAAATTTTGTCCCAAGGTAGACCTTTTAGTACTTGACATTAAAAAAAATATTAAAATCGATTTACAACTTCAAATTTTTAGGGGGGTGTTTCCATTAAAAATGGGTCACACTGTATAAAAAAATATCACCGTCGTATTAATACCTTTGTATCAATCAGAAATGATCTGGTGAGTCAACAGAAATTTTATTTTTTGTGAATGTGTATACAAAATCATTCCAAACACTTGTGATGGTATGAAATTACGAGTGAAAAAGCTCCCAATTGTAAACAAGCATTATTGGAGATGATCGAAATTTGGAGCAGCTCTCTCCATCTTTCTATATCAGTTATCTATTTTTTTTATCATTCTGTTCTTTAACTTCTGGTTAGGATGGTGAAACCATCAATCAGTATACCGGGTGTCAACGAATCTATTAGACAAGTCATAACTTCTAGACTATTAGGTGTATCAAAACGAGATTTGGTACAGATAAATGGTATGTGGAGAGGAGAGTTTTCACATATTTTTCACTTTCCGGTCACTTCCGGTTTCAGCGGAAATGGCTCCGGTTCTGAATTTTTAAATGGAACACCCTGTATATTGTAACATTTTTGGATTTCTGAGACAATTCTGGATCAGAAACTGACATTTCGGAAGTTTTTCAGCCTACTTGATTTTTTCAGAGTCACTTTTAAAATTGCATCTAGGTGGCCATGATCGGACGTAAACTAATCTATGGACCTCAGGTGATATCAGAAAATTGCAATAGCGGAGTTTTAGTGACTAGTGTGTTGAATATGAATGAGACAAGTTTACAAAATAACATTTTCGTGTCTAACTATTGGTTTTCAAATGGCGACCATTTTTTGACAAGCACTTTCCGAAAAAAGGATTTTTTGACAAATCTAACGATACTAATTTATTTGCGATTGGATTACAAATAAGAACATAAATTAAATATTACTGAGGAAAATACTCGATACAAATTCATTTACTTTTGTCAAGGGTGCCATGGATAGGAATGATGCATAATATTTTGCGGTTATTTCCATCAAGTCCACTTTGGAGAACAAAACGCTCACCTAGGTTATGACAGTGACATAAGCTTTATGAGCAGAAAGTAGAAGTTTCTCTTGATTTTCGTTAATTTTAGTTTAATTTTTCGTCGAAATAATGTATACTCAAAGTGAAAAAGTGGATATGTTGTTATTGTTTGGAGAATGCCACAGAAATTCAAGGAAAGCTGCTGAGTTGTATGCTCAGAGATATCCCAATCGGCAACACCCATCTCATCAGTATTTTCCCTATGTTGAGAGTCGTTTTAGGCAAGAGGGAAATCGAGACGCAGAACAGAGGTTTGTCATAAATGAGGAGACTGAGATTAACGTTCTTGCTATGGTAGAAGTTGACAAAACGGTTTCTTTAAGAGAAATTAGTAGAGAAATGCAGATAAGTCACGAATCAGCAAGAAAAATACTGAAAAAGCACGGATATCGAGCATTTAAATATCAGTTACATCAACATTTGTATGCTGACGATGGCAATAGAAGAGTAGTATTTTGTGATTGGTTGCTTCAAAATCATAGAGTTAACCCAAATTTTATAGACTTCATTCTATTTTCCGACGAATCACGGTTTACAAATAATGGCATGTTTAATAAGCAGAATTGTCGGTACTGGGCCCAACAAAATCAACATGCAATGAGAGAGGGCAATTTTCAAGAAAGGTTTGGCGTCAATGTCTGGGCTGGTATCGTTGGAAACAGAATAATTGGTCCAATATTGTTTCAAGGTCAGTTAACAGGGGTTAGATACTTGGGTTTTCTTCAAAATGAAATCGAGGATCATCTTAATGATATGCCTTTAGAAGTTTTACGGCAAATTTACTTCCAGCAAGATGGAGCACCACCCCATAATAGCAGAGACGTACTTGATTTTTTAATAGAGCATTTTAATAATAGAGTTATTGCAACCAACGGTCCAGTACGGTGGCCTGCCCGCTCACCGGATCTGACTGTGTTAGATTTCTTCATTTGGGGATATGTAAAAGAAAGGGTCTACTATGCAACAGCCCCAGCCACTCTCGAAATCTTAGAAGAAAGGATTCAACAGGCATTTAGAAGTATATCGCCTCAAATGTTACAAAACGTGTTGAGAGAAACAATTGAACGAGCTGAAATGTGTCTTGAACAAGGAGGGATGCACTTTGAAAATTTACTATAGTGGAATTTTCAAGAACTTAGGATATTGCAAAAAATCTAAGTGCATCGCTGAAATTATTAGTTAAATTTGTTAAATTTGTTGATCCAATCGCAAATAAATTAGTAACGTTAGATTCGTCAAAAAATCCTTTTTTCGGAAATTGCTTGTCAAAAAATGGTCGCCATTTGAAAAATAATAGTTAGACACGAAAATGTTATTTTGTAAACTTGTCTCATTCATATTCAACACACTAGTCACTAAAACTCCGCTATTGCAATTTTCTGATATCACCTGAGGTCCATAGATTAGTTTACGTCCGATCATGGCCACCTAGATGCAATTTTAAAAGTGACTCTGAAAAAATCAAGTAGGCTGAAAAACTTCCGGAAATGTCAGTTTCTGATCCAGAATTGTCTCAGAAATCCAAAAATGTTACAATATACAGGGTGTTTTATTTAAAAATTCAGAACCGGAGCCATTTCCGCTGAAACCGGAAGTGACCGGAAAGTGAAAAATATGTGAAAACATTCCTCTCCACATACCATTCAACTATACCAAATCTCATTTCAATTCTCTTAATAGTCTAGAAATCATGATTTGTCTAATAGATTCGTTGACACCCGGTATGTTTCTAACCTATATAGGTTCATCATCAGCTGAAATTCTACAATGAAAGAAGAACAACATAACAAGAGTTAATACAATGAAGTATGAAATACTTACATGGAGGAGAAAATATTTTATTTTATAATGGAAAAAAGAAAATTGACACACGGTGCCAATGAACAAATGGACTGCCTTTAGAAAATATTTTTTTCATTATTTTTAACATGTCATTGTGATTATTTGTTCATTGGTAACATGTGACCATTTTCTTTTCTCCATTATAAAATAAAAAATTTTCTTCCTTATATAAGTATGTTATACTTCATTATATTAACTACTGTTGTTCTTCTTTCATTGTAGAATTTCAAATAATTAGCTGACGATGAACCTAAACAGCTTTTCGAAATTTGTACTGATTGATGGTTTCACCGTTCTAACATCTGAAGGTGACCATAAATTGTGGAGACGACTTTGAGTTTTTATTCTTCGTAAATTCTGTTCTTTTTTTCAGCTAAAAATGTAGTGATTTCGATACATTTTCAACAATGTTTTCATGAAATATATGGAGAAAATATTTACGATAGTAAATACTTCAATAAGAATTTCGATCTGCATCTCAGGTACTTTCACTGTTTTTTTTTTAAATTAATTCATCAGCCAAATATCCTTTGAATTGAATTTTTGTAGTATCATTGTCGTTATTATGAATGAAGTTATACACGAGTATCAAGTAGGACATAGCTCCTTTCACTAAATAAATAAATAACAAATGAATGAACCCTCAAAATAATTTAACCTACTCATGAAAAGAAAATCAACCAGCCTTCAGATTATTAGAGAAATTAGAGTACTTGAAAGGAAAAAATAATTTCTTATACAGTGTCATCGCCAAAGTATGCAGTATATGGGAAAGTTATTTATTAGGGATTTTTCGACAATATGTTATTCCCGATAAAAGTTTGTGCATCTCCTAAAACTAAACATACACCAACAAAATACAGTAAAACACACGTAATATACGAGGTGCCTTCAAATATTTGATTTTGAGGTAAGAGTAAAGTACTCTAATTTTGAAAAATTTAGGAAAATGTTATTCAAAGAAGTTGTTCAACATTGAAAAGTACATCTAGATTTGAAGTCTGAGTGAAGTTTTATTTTTTTACCCATTTTCATTTTAAATGGGCACTACGAAAAAAAATTGCTAAAACGATAAATAGACAGCATCCTGTATAAGACGGTTTATTTTGAATGCCTGTGACATTACGAATTAGATTAAGATTAGATTTAGATTTTCTTTATTTCCTTCATTATGACGAACATTTACATTTCGTATAGGAATTGTCAAAGCACATACATATATTCAACATAAAACAAGTAAATAAATAAATACGAGGTGAAACAAATACAAATATTCAGATAAAATATGAGTAATCATGAGGCAAAAAGATTAAAATATTCATTCAGTGTATATTATATTTGGTGGTTTTTATTATATTTGGTAATTTATTGAAAATTTTAGGTCCCATTAATTTAGGAGAATTTTGAGTAATTTTATATTTAGGGGTCTTAGTGTATATAAGTCCTTTTGACGTGTATCAAAACTATGAATATCACTTTTCAGGGTAAAATCGGTTTTGTTCGTAAACACATAGACGCATAACTCAAAAATATATATACACACACTAGAGTTGAAAGTTTATATCTTTTAAAAATTATTTTGAAGGAATCTCTCTGAGAAATATTAAATATACATCGGAGTATTGCTTTTTGTGCAATAAAAACATTCTTGCTCATTGTTGAGTTGCCCCACAATCAAACACCGTAACGCAACCTGGATTCGACCTGAGCATAATAAACCTTCATTAGTTGATCTTTATTAAGAACAACCCTCGAATTTCTGAACATATAAGTTACTGAGCTCAACTTGGATACTAGGTGATCACAATGGGCATTCCAATTTGAATTTTCATCGATATGTATGCCTAGAAATTTTGCAGTGTGAGTACTTTGCAGGTTTGTGTTATTGAATCTGATCTGAATATCAAGTGTTTCGACTTTGTTTTGGTAATTATGAAAATGAATTACTTGAGTTTTTTTGGTATTCAAAACTATAGTCCGTTCATAATTTGTCGATAGCACAAAATGAGGGCCCAAGTCATAAAACGGTCGTAAAACTCGTAAAATCATAGGCGTAGGTTCCTGAGGTGTTTATTCATTAAATATAAAGCTTCAGTTTATATTCGAAACTTGCCTTGAAAGGGTGAAGTTGTTACGAACGAAAATAATTTTTGGTTTAGTACATTTTTTAATCGCATTTAATTTACGTCTCGTTGGTGTTTCGGCGTCTACGGCAGTAATTAACGTCTCTAATATTTATTTTGCGAATTTTGTGCAGTGCGTGAGTAACTTTTTTTCATATTCCTACAAACATATACGTACCTTTCGTTCCTGCTTGTTTTGTTTGATTGCTTGCGATGGCTTCGTCATCATCATCAACATCATCAAGTTTTACACCGGTACTGTTGCGTACAGTCAGTAAGTCTGTTTATTCACCAAGAGAGAAGACTATTGTTTTGAACGTTCACGATGCTCTGGTTTCTCAGAATACCACAAAGACTGTTCAGAACATAATCAAGAGTTGTGCCAACATGACGGGCGTAGGGGAGTCAACAATATATAGGTTCCTATCAGAAAGAAAAAAAAAAGGTATAGCTAACCCAAATACAACCGAATACTTAAAGAGGGGGAGAAAACCTATTGAAATTGATAAATTTGCCAAAAATGGTATTCGAAGGAAAATTCACGAATTTTTTTACAAAAAAGAAATACCCAACTTAAACAAAATTTTACAAGAAGTTAAAGACGACCCGGATTTGCCTCATGTCGGACGAACCAAATTGTGGCAAGTTTTAAAAGAATTAAATTTCCGGTGGGAGAAATCAGACCGAAAATCACTTTTGATTGACCGGGAAGAGATAATATGTTGGAGAAGAAAGTATCTAAGATCTATACGAAAATTTCGGGCTGAAGGAAGGCCAATTTACTATCAGGACGAAACGTGGGTAAACGCAGGTCATACTCTCACAAAAATTTGGACAGATAAAAATATATCAAGCTCCAGGCAAGCCTTTATGGAAGGTTGGTCTACTGGTATTTCCCCACCCTCTGGTAAAGGCAGTAGAGTAATAGTTTCTCACATTGGCAGTGAAAAAGGATTTGCTAAGCATGGTTTGTTGGAATTTGAATCCAAAAGCACAAAAGACTATCACGAGGAGATGACAGCTGATGTTTTCGAAGAGTATTTTGAGCAGATGATTGAACATATACCATCAAACTCAATTATAGTATTAGATAATGCACCTTATCATTCACGACTAGTTGAAAGACTTCCAACGACTGCGTGGAAGAAACAGGATATCATTGACTGGCTGCGGAATAAGTCCCTGCCTTACGAAGATGGAATGGTTAAAGCAGAACTTTTAAAAATTGCCCGGCAACACAAATCTAAGTTCAAAAAATACGTAGTTGACAAAATGGCGGAAAGACGAAACATCACAGTCCTTAGACTTCCACCCTACCACTGCGAATTAAATCCAATTGAACTCATTTGGGCACAAATGAAAAGCTATGTGGCTAGAAAAAATACGTCATATAAAATACAAGCTGTACGTGAATTGTTATATGAGTCTTTACAACATATTACAGAACAAAATTGGCGAGATGCAGTAAGACATGCAATAGAAGAAGAACAAAAAATGTGGGATCTTGACAATATAATTGATGCCACTGTAGAGACACAACCGTTAATTATTAACCTGCAAGACGACTCGGATTCCGAAGATGATCCTGTTTATTTTGAATTTGAATAGTTTTGTAAGTAATAGTAGTGTATATCATTTAAAAACAGGTATTAATTAAATAAATGTATCTTTTACAAATTGCAAGTAACTTATTATTTTTGAATAAAATAAAGAAATTTTTTTAAAATAAAAATACAGTTTACAGTACCTACAGTTTAAGAATATTAATATATTTATTTATTTAAAGTACCTAATGTTTTGATCATATACTCTACGACACTGGTCACTCATTTCCACTCAAAATACCTACATAATCGGATTAAAAGTTTTATAGCTGTATTGTATTTCTTCAGATACAAGGTGGGTTAGTCGAAAACATCTTAAACTGCCAGTTTTAGTTTGGTTTTTGTTTTTATATCATATTAGCTGTCCTCTCTGTATTTCAGTTCTCTAATGAGGGTCAAACTTTATAGATCTTGATTTTTGAGATATTTGGAAGTCAGAGTCATAACATTTTCATATTTATTAATTAAGATATCTGTTCATTTATCAGATATAAGTAACGATATATCATCTGCATAGGCATAAAATAGGGGGTATGAAATTTCTCTATCTATATTGTTTATACAGGGTGATTCAAAAGTACTTTGACAAACTTCAGGAGGTGATTCCTCACAATATTCTAATATGAATTGTCCAAATAAATGAATGTCCGGAAACGCTTCGTTTCCAAGATACAGGATGTTGAAGTTTTATTTTTATTTTCGTTTTTTTCAAATAACTTTTGGAATACTGAACTCAATTGAACGAAACTTGGTGATAGGAGGTTTTTGAGGTGTCGAATTCGAACCTGATGTTATTATTGCTCTTATTCGTAGGGGGCGCGACCTATACATCATTTCTTTTTTAAAGATTCATAACTTTTTTGGACGTACTTCTAGCACATTTTTTAGTAAAAAAATCGATTTCTCTATTATATCTACGTAAATAGGCTACCCTTGTTACTAGTCGCCGTAAGCAACCGTTTTCTAAATATTTGGACTTGAAAACTTCAAGTCGATTATTTGATAATCGATGCATGTTGAAGTTATTACGAATATTTTGCATTTTTCACGAGAATGCTTTGGAAATAAATTTGACGTTTGTGAGTAGTTTTGGTAATTACATATTTTGTGACAGTTAGACGTTTTGTTGAAGTTTCCGTAAGTAGAAGTAGAAAACACTCATTTTGAAAAAATGGATTATTTAAACAATAATGCTTATTTAGCCGATATGCATTTCGTTTATGGCCTTGCGGATTTAAATACGCGCGAAGCAAGACGTATTTACCAGGAGCGATTTCCTAATCGAGTACTGCCTTCAGCTCCAACATTTGCTAGTCTCCACCGTCGTTTGGCAGAAACAGGTAGCTTTAAGAGGGCAGCTGATATTATTGGAAGACCACGAGCAGTCCGAACCCCAGAATTGGAAGAAGCTGTTTTGAACGCTATCGAGGAGAATCCAGAAACAAGCACAAGAGTAATTGCTGAAGCTGTCAATTCTACTCAGTCCACAGTTTGGAGAATTATCCACGATCAACAGTTTTATCCATACCATATTCAGAGGGTACAAGCTCTTTTGCCACGAGACTTTCCCCAACGCATTACTATGTGTCAAAGGTTTTTGAGAAAATTGGCTGGAAATCCTCAATATTTAAGATATGTACTCTTCACGGACGAGGCAAACTTCTCCCGAAATGCTATCACAAACTTTCATAACAACCATGTTTGGGCTCTCGAAAATCCGCACGCAGTTAGTGAAAGGCGTTATCAGTATCAATTTTCTGTAAATGTATGGGCGGCAATAATTGATAATTACTTGATAGGTCCTTTCTTTCTTCCGCTCCGACTGAATGGCGTAACTTACAGACACTTTTTAGAAAATGATACTACTTCAGGTTGTACCATTAGAAATTCGTATCCGCATGTGGTTTATGCATGATGGGGCTCCGGCCCATTTTAACGTTGTAGCCAGGGAATTCTTTAACACAGTCTATCCAAATCGATGGATCGGTAGGGGTGTAGAAGAACCTAACCAGGCGTGGGCACCAAGGTCCCCAGATCTAAACCCGATAGATTTTTATTTTTGGGGACATTTGAAGTCACTAGTTTATAAGACTCCAGTAGTGAATGAGGAAGATCTGAGAAACCAAATAGTAGACGCCTGTGAAACAATAAGAAACACACCAATAATTTTTAAGTGGGTACGAGATTCAATGACTAGACGACTGACAATTTATTTGAATACAATTTAGTTTCGTTTATTTTAGTTTATTCTACATATTCAAAATTTCCAGAAATAAAATGTTGACATTTCTTGCAAATTTTATTAAAACAAATACTGATTATGCACCCTTGATACAAAAATAACTATTTCGCTTAAGGATGTCATAAAGGAACGTACCCAACAGTAATGACCTCTTCAAACGAGTAAAACGTCAAATTCATTTCCAAAGCATTCTTGTGAAAAAAGCAAAATATTCGTAATAATTTCAACATGCATCGATTATCAAATAATCGACTTGAAGCTTTCAAGTCCAAATATTTAGAAAACGGTTGCTTACAGCGACTAGTAACAAGGGTAGCTTATTTACGTAGATATGATAGAGGAATCGATTTTTTTACTGAAAAATGTGCTAGAAGTACGCCCAAAAAAGTTATGAATCTTTAAAAAAGAAATGACGTGTAGGTGGCGCCCCCTACGAGTAAGAGCAATAAGAACATCAGGTTCGAATTCGACACCTCAAAAACCTCCTATTACCAAGTTTCGTTTGATTAAGTTCAGTATTTCAAAAGTTATTTGAAAAAAACGAAAATAAAAATAAAACTTCAACATCCTGTATCTTGGAAACGAAGCGTTTCCGGACATTTATTTATTTGGACAATTCATATTAGAATATTGTGAGGAATCATCTCCTGAATTTTGTCAAAGTACTTTTGAATCACCCTGTATACAGTATGAAGAGAATCGGTCATATCGGTCAATTACATAACTATGGTGTTAACCACCGTTAATTTTGCAAAGTTATTCTTATTTTTTGTTAACACCGAAAATTACTCAAAATTCCACAGTACTGTAACAAGAACTTGGTATTCAATAATATCAAATTACAAAACATCAAAATAAAATAGGTATTTCGGAACAAACTCGTTGATTTTCTGGAGATTTTCTTGTCCATAATAATCTCCAGAAAATAAATGAGTTTGTTCCAAAATACCCATTTTATTTTGATGTTTTGTGATTTGATATAATTGAATGTTGAGTTCTTGTTACAATACTGTATAATTTCAGTAATTTTCGGTGTTAACAAAAAATAAAAATAATTTTGCACCAAAAACTTTGAAAATTATTTTACTCTTCGAAAAAATTGAGCGTGATTCACACCATAGTTGTGAACTGGATGCTGTCTATTTATCGTGTTAGCAAATTTTTCTTTTCGTAGTCGCCAGTTTAAAAAAATGGGTTAAAAATAAAATTTCACTTAGATGGCTATGACTTCAAATCTAGATGTATTTTTCAATGATGAACAACTTTTCTAAATAACATTTCCCGAAATTTTCCAAGTAAGAGTACTTTACTCTTGTACATACTTTGGGGATGACACTGTACACTTGAAAAGTTCCTGAAGCAAGTGCTGAGTTGACACACCGCTGAAAAACAATGTTGAGAAACTCACTCAAATTAAAATATGAGCAAATATTCCGAAAAACACAAATCATTTGAGATTATTCAGAAAACAGATAGGATTTTCAATATTTGAATAACACAGAACGAACTGCTTTTTAAACTCTTTCTTGCCGAATACTTCCTCATCATAGATTTGGTTATATCATTTTCCACAGATAATTTCGGTATTGATCATGTATTTTTACTGCGAAATTATATTTACTGAATCATTTTCCACTTATAATTAATATTACAACAACTATAATTAAATAATGAATTTGGTTCAAACATATTCAGTGAGTCTAATATAAATACGTCACAGATAACTATGACGTATTAGCGTCGATACGCTTTGGATATATATAGGTACGTGACGTTCATAAAATAAAATGAAACTTTCATCGAAAAATAGTTACTTACCTAGTATGATGTAGGAATTCAACAAAAACAAGGAAACTATTTTCGCACTATCAATTTCGTTTGAAGCTCCAGGTAATATAAGTAGGTACACACCTTTTCAAATTGGCAATATATCAACGCTTACAACGGACTAAATCGCGTTCTAGCCAGCTTATCACTCTCGGTTCATTTGTACCTATACCGTGTAGTTGAAGCACAAGCAGAGATGGGGATACTATTGTCTATTTATAAACCCTGGTAATCTGTTACCTCCTGATTGTCTGTTCGTTCTTGAGTGTCTACCATTCTCTTTGGTGAATCAGGAAATTTATTCTCCAATTTTCACTAGTAATACCACTACATAATAATAATAATAATATAATAATGATGTTTATTCACTTAATATAGATAAAAGGTATACATAATTCATAATAGAAATGAATTTAGTTTGAGAAAACTAAAAAACACGCTTTAAAGAACATCGAACTGAAAAGTTAAATATAATTAAAAAAAAAAAGCCCAAAACGATAACGATCGAAAAATACTAGTATTATTGTGAAAAAAGCGTGGGCGCTTTGTGCCATATTTTTTGTATATCAAGCGCCCGTTGCTTTATTCACAATAATACTAGTATTTTTTTCGATCGTTATTGTTCTAAGCTTATTTAAACAAAATATTTTCAACTTTTTAGTTCGATGTTCTTTAAAAGCGTGATTTTTATTTTTTTTAAACTATATTTATTTCTTACTTTTTAGTTTCATAAGTTATAAAAGCGTGTTTTTTAGTTTTTCAAACTATAATTATTTTTCAAATCACTCCTTGATTTGATATGTAATGTCAAGCAACTTAATTTTCATTTTTCGATTTTTTGAAATATTTAGGTAATTGCATTTTTAGGTGTACATTTTACGATAACGTTTTCATTGTTGAAATCCATATTCTGGTTTGCTTTCAAATAATCGAATTAGATTTTGAAGTGTTTCTTCCGTTTTATTCAAAACTTTTTTCTGTACTAAATCAGGGGTAATTGAAAATATTTAAATATCTGAATATTTCATCTGTAGTACAAAATTTCGCTAACACTCATAATAATTCTTAAAATCCATTTCTTATTTTGATTTTCTTTCGAACAAACTATCAAGGAAATTACGTACAGCGCCATCTGCCCGCGAATAGATTAAGCAATAATAATGTCGATAATTCTGTCGATACAGATCCCGAGCTTGGGAGTTACAAGCAAACAAACATGAATACATACATATATACATACATACAGGTGAAGCTAATATAAAGGGTGTAAAAAGGAGTAAATAAACAACGACATCACAGAAGGAGCATCGCCGAAAGGGTGTAACTTGTACGTGATATAGCCATATCAGTAAATAATAAAAAATAAAAAATAAGTACATATGAGGTAAGTTGAAATTCATTATAAGAAGTAATTTAAAATTAATGTTGAAAAATTATTAAAATAAGTCTGAATTGTAAAATAGTGCTAACGATCGGGCTAATATTTACAGTAGTTCAGCGACAATAGTTATTGACGGTTGAACGCAAAATATATTTTGTATGTGATAAAATGACCAATGTTTAGAAAACAGTGTAAACTAATATGAAATGAGATAAAATAGTACAGAATGATAAGAACAATAGCTTAAGTAAAGTAATTATTTTTCACATATATTCAGTGGGCATACTTAAAGACTGGCTATAAATCAAATTATCTAAGAACAATTCGTTCAGGCCAGTCTCAACTCCCTACACAGTAGGTTAATGGACTGACACCTCTCAGAAAACAACTACTCCCCTGGCTAATACCACGAAGGGCGTTGGATTATATCCGACAGGTGTCAGTGCAGGATTCTTCACAGAAGTTATTCCTCCATATGCTGTTGGCGATACAACTGCCGCGATAGATTTTCAATTATTGGAACACACTTGCAGACCGGTTTCGGGCTGTTTGGCCACTCGTCAGTGCAAGGTAGTGTATATCATCAACATAAAGTCGATTTCCGATAATTGAAAATCGATGAAAATCGGATATGCAGTTAGGTACCTAGTTCACAGGCAGCTGGGGCGACGACAAACCTGTTGTTTGTTGTATGCTTCAGCTTAGTTCGAGGAATGATACTCTGACGGAATTCGATTTTCAATTATCGGAAATCATCGACTTTATGTTGATGCTATTAATACACTACCTTGTACTGACGAGTGGCCAAACAGCTCGAAACCGGTCTGCAAGTGTGTTCTAATAATTGAAAATCTATTGCGGCAGTTGTATCGCTAACAGCATATGCAGGAATAACTTCTGTGAAGAATCCTGCACTAGTATTATATATCTTTAACAAACGGCGCACGAAGACGGCGTGAAATTCCTCTCAAACAACATAATAAAGTTTGAGCATTGGTTTGAGGTCTTTAAGTCTCCAACAGAGGGCGGACAATTGTAAAATTTGTTTCGAAGTAAAGAGAAAATTTCTAGTAATAATTTCAAAAAACAATTCAGTCTTGATGTTTTGATTTGAAATTTCATTCAATATGTTAATGGACTAAAAATATTTTTTCAGTGAATAATTTTATTTTTCAAATCAATGTTTTGATTTGATATGTACCTATGTCAAGCACCTTAATTCTAATTTTTCAATTTTTTTAAATATTTAAGTAACTGAATTTTTTAGGTGTACAATTTACGATAAAGTTTTCATTGTTGAAATCCGTATTCTGGTTTGCTTTCAGATAATCGAATTAGATTTCAAAATGTACCTTCCGTTTCGTTCAAAACTTTTTTCTGGACTGAATCACGGGTAATTGAAAATATTTAAATATTTCATCTGTAGTACAAAATTTCGCCAATACTCATAATTTTTAAAATATGTTTTTTATTTTGATTTTCTTTTGAACAACCTATCAAGGACGTTACGTATAGCGCCATCTGACCGCGAATAGCTCAAGCGAAGTTGATTCTTACTGTTATTTTCTATCCATTCACTTTTAAATTTTTATGCTTTATAGTTTTTATATTCTCATACTTACATTTATGTGTTGCATGAGAATATTCATTATTATTATTATTTATTTCAATATGTAGCATATATATTATCACTTTCTGACTACTTTTTCACCCCAAAATGCTGAAATTACCAAATGTTCAAATATTACTTTCAATTTGTTTAACCTATTTTCTTTAAAATAATAACACTTTGACAATAATATTTTATCTTCGACAATATCTTTTGAGTTGTGTATCTTATATTTCTTAGAATAGTAACGCTTTGTCAATGAGATTTCATCTTCAACAATAAAGTACATTTTGATTTGATTTGATTGCAATAATTGATAGTTACGTACAGCGCCATCTGCCCGCAAATAGATTAAGCAATAATGCCGATGATTCTGTCAATACAGATCCCAATCTTGAGAGTTACACACAAACATGCATACAAACAATCATACATACATACAGGTGAAGCTAATAAAAAGCGTGTAAAAAATGAATAATGACATACCTTCCAGATCAAACTGACAGTAAATAATAATTCATGCAAGTGATCATTGAAATTGGGGAGAAGTCGATGTGTGAAAATATAATTTTTCAAAATTTTTTGAAATATTTATAAATATGTCTACAGCCAGAAAATAAAAACAAGGTGTTAATTAATAGGCACGAAAAGTACCAAATACTGAAATTGAAAATAAAAATCTAATACATTCTTTGGAAACTACTGAACTTCAGTACAATCTTCACAAAGAAAAATAACGTAACATGTCAGTTTTGGGTGTTTTCAAATGCGAAGCCTAAAACTCAACATCCAGTTGGCATCTGCATTACATTATGACCAGCGCAAAAAACTACATCACTTTGTTGAAAAATAAAATTTCGATGAAAAAATGCAAGAGTATTATTTGAATCCTTCATTATCTAACAGTTCAGAACTATCAAACTTAATCACATTCTCTGAAATTTATGATTCGGTAAAAATTCAAACCTGAGTATTTTGAAATGGTGAAACTCAAAATGTCTACGAGCCATTTGGTACTACTCAAAGTGAGAATAATTGAATAGAATACTGAAGTCAATTGATAAAAACAGATGGCTGAAAATGACAATGGGTCGCGCATGGGGTCTTTCACCCCGTGTGGTCACCTGGATCTACACTGCAATAATAAGACCTATGTTAACGTATGGAGCCATTGTATGATGACCGAAACGGCTCAAAAAACAAAAAAGGCAAAGGATGTGGAGTGTACTCCAGATCACTGAGCCTAAGGATTGAGTGGGGAGTGGGAAGAAATACCAGCGTGGTCCAAACAGAACTGGCTGGTATCTCAATCGCCACAAAAGAAATAACCGAGAAAGCAATATGTGCACTGACAGCGGAGAAGCCCTATTAGTCTTGAACAGACAAGGTATAATCTCAGGGCTAGTACTAGAGTGTCACCAAGATTTAGTCAAAGCCTCGGTAGATAATAACATTATCCTAGGTGGGTTACGGGCACGACAGGGGTAAAGGTAATCGCATTGCCGAATCTTTAGCCAAAGAAGTGGCTGGACTAACAATTTCAGAACCCAGAACTAGTCAAATGTTACACCCAAGCTCAATCCTTAAAGAGATGAAATGGAATCAAAGGATGCAATCTTGCCAGGATCACCTTGGGCGACCTTGGAAAGTTGGCGCAGAAGAAATATCTGGCGATGACCAGGAAAAATCTACGCTTAACAGTAGGATTTCTGACTGGCCACTGTCAACTGAAGAAACACCTCCATAAAATGGGGCTAGTGGACACACCTCTATGCAGGATGTGTCAACAGGAAGATGAAACTGTCAGGCATGTCCTATGTGAGTGCCTGGAGTTATCATCAATAAGAGAGTGTGTGATCGGCGAGTCTTGGCCTACACCTATATAACGGAGATGTCTTCCAGTGACCTGTCCACCTTCCTGAAAAGGCCAGGATGAACGATGACCTAGAAGGACAACTCCTCAGGAGGATGTACAATGGGTCACATGTGGCCTAAGTGCTGTGGGCTTACACTCATCCTCCCTACTCTACAGATACAGAGATACTCGTTCATTTGAACTTTCTTGTGTAATTTCGTAAGGTCGTTTTTCACAGGACAAAGTCTACGTCTGTGGTGGGAACAAAAATGTGATTTGCCAGTGGCGTTGTGGAAAATATTGAAAATGGGCGGAAGGATCGTTTTGTTTGTTGAAACATATTGTATGTTTTTCAATTGTTTTGCGAAATATCCAGGCCTATGGAGTTTTATTTATTAGCGATGGTTTAGGTGTTACGTGACCTGTTTCAAAAAGATACTTGAAAAGGAATGAGCCTAGATCTGATTAGTAAAAAGCTGGCTCATGTTCAAAGGCTCTATCAGAAACTAACCTATCGGTTCGGCCGATTTGAGTTCTGGAGTGAGGAATACGGAATATCATGCCGGTTATAGTCGAAGTAACCGATATAGTCATTCTTAAAGCTTCGGCGAACTCAAAGGCCAAAAAAACCAATACAAAGGAATAATGCCGCTACGAATTAGTCCACGTGGACTGAAGAATTGGCGGTTCGCATTGGATAATTTTTACTAACCGAGTTTTATAATTGGCTGAAGAGTCATGAAATTGAATTTGAAGTCACGTTACGCTGACCAATAGAATGTGAGGATGGTTAGAAGAGTCGTGTTGTCAATGTTCAGTTCAGGAACTGATCACGATTTGAGTGTTGAAATTCGATATTGGTAAATATCACCAAAATTACATAAAATTTTTGTTATTTGTTTGAAATGTGGCGTCCTTGAACAAGTACTAATAGTAATAACTAGTGTAATAACAACGCAGACTTTTTCCTGTGTAGCAAATCCAATAGCGCTGGTGAACAATGCGAAAAAGAGATACCAGTGAATAAGATTCGGATGCATTTGAATACGGAAACACAGACAGTATGTTTCAATGTATATAAGAATCTACATATCAAGTTTGGTTTCGAGGAAAATATACTATTACAAGCAACATCAGATTTGACCGAAATTCCTTTCTCAACTGTACGTAAAATAGTCAAAAACAAACATTATGAACGCAAGACGCGATTTGATGCGGGATTACCAAAACCTTTAGATGTTCATCTAATAAAATAATCAAAACAATATACTACTGTTACAAAAGCAATGAGATTCCTACAATTGAAATCATAAGGAAGAAATTGAATACTTCCGACCATAACGTGAGCTGCTGTGACAAAACTCTTCAGAATTGGACAAAGAAACTAGGATTTAGATTTAAAATAATAAACAAAAGTCAAGCAGTTATAGAAAGCAGAAGAATAGTGGAATTGCGTAACAAATACTTAGAACAAATAACTAAAAATAGATAAGAACAACGGCAAATTTTCTATTTGGATGAAACTTGGTATGACACTCACGATGCAGTTACGAAAGGGTGGACTGATGGTTCGAGAATGGGTACGCCTAACATGCCTGCAAACAAAGGATCGCGACTAATCATTGTGCATTGCGGATGAAGTGAAGGATAGGTTCCCAATTCTTTGAAATTATGTGGAAAAAACTTAGGACTGCAATGTTGACTATCATAAGAACATGGAAGCTAATATTTTTGAGAACTGGTTTGGAAACACATTGATTTCAAATTTGGATGCGAATAGTGTAATAGTTCTTGACAACGCTTCCTATCATTCGCGAAAGCTCATCCAAGTACCGAATAGAAATTCGAGAAAAGATGAAATCCAAAGTTTTTTAATGGATAACAATTTGTATTTTGGAGATAACTATACCAGAAACCAACTACTTGAAGTTTAACAGATAAAAACATTTAAAAAAATGTATGCCCTAGAGAGTATTGCTGAAAAGTATGGACACACCATATTGAGACTTCCCCCTATTTTTGTGTTTTCAATCCCATCGAGTTGATTTGGGAAAAATTGAAACAAAGTATCAAACGTGAAAATATTTTTCCAAAATTTGATAAGAAGGTGATAGAGCTAGTTGAAGAAGAAGTATCTAATATTGCCGAAGAAGACTGGCAGAAAAAGATTAAAAAAATAATTTTAGTTGAAAAAGACTATATGGAGATTGGACACGTCCATATTAATGGTGGAAATACATTCATTATTGATTGAAATGACGACAGTTATAGTGAAACGGAGAATATGGAAGATGAATTATCAGAAGCTTCAGAAGAAAGTTGGTGAAGTGTTTTTGAAGCGATCGAATGTATATATATATATATATATATATATATATATATATATATATATATATATATATATATATATACTGTATGGTTTAATTGAACTATACTTGCAAACCTGTTATTCAGAGTAAAACATCTTATGAAAAATTTCAAAATAAATTTTTTTAATTTATTCTAAAGAAATGAGACAGAGTGACAAAGCAAAGAAAGCAGCCGATAGGAATTTCGTTTATTTTTCATATACGTGGTTTGAGGTTTCGTTCAATTTTGAAGATAGCGGCTTCGTGAAAAAATCTGTTTAAAATCTGTTTTTTTTGTTAACCAGCTGTCGCATCCCTGTAACGATAACCCTCAGAAGTCGAAACTTGTGCGAGCTGAGGATTAACGAGATCTTACCTTTTAACGTGTGATTCCTAACACGGGATCCTCAACACCACGATCTGTATCTGTAGAGTAGGGAGGGTGAGTGTAAGCCCACGCACTTAGGCCACATGTGACCCATTGTACATCCTCCCGAGGAGTTGTCCTCCTAGGTCATCGTCCATCCTGTCCTTTCCAGGAAGGTGGGCAGGTCGCTGGGAGACACCTCCTTTATATCGGCAGGTGTAGGCCAAGACTCGCCGAATACTTGACGATAACTCCAGACACTCGCACAGGACATGCCTGACAGTCTCATCTTCCTGTTCACACATCCTGCATAGAGGTGTGTCTACTAGCCCCATATTATGGAGGTATTTCCTTAGTTGACAGAGGCCAGTCAGAAATCCTACTGTAAGGCGTAGATTTTTCCTGGTCATCGCCAGATATTTCTTCGGCGCCAGCTTCCCAGGGTCGCCCAAGGTGATCCTGGCAAGTTTACATCCTTTGATTTCATCCCATATCTTTAAGGATTGAGCATGGGTGTAACATTTGACTAGTTCCGCAATTGTCGAAGTCATCAGGCCGTGGGTGCCACTGGGTCCTAAAATTCTTAGTCCAGCCGCTTCCTTGGCTACAGAGTCGGCAATGCGAGTACCTTTACTCTTGTCGTGCCCTTTAACCCACCTCAGGATAATGTTATTATCTACCGGTGCTTTGACTAAATCTTGGTGGCACTCTAGTACTAGCCCTGAAGTAACACGCTGTCTGTTCAAGGCTAATAGTGCTTGTCTGCTATCAGTGCAGATTGTTATGTTTTTGCCAGAAATTCCTTTCTTGGTTATTTCTTTTGTGGCGATTGAGATACCAGCCAGTTCTGTTTGGACCACGCTGTCAACACCACGATATTGGACCACTTAATATTGGATGCTTGGGTACCCTTTTAATTTCCATGACGAGACTTTCACTTGTATCTACCAAACAGAACTTTGTATTCAGTAATATTACTCACTATTTGAATTTTATCCCACATCAATACGCTTTCTGGATGGCTAACGTTATAATTAATGATTGGTAGTTGTTGATCTTACTTCATAAGAATATAAATGTTTTTTATTTGTTCATTGAAGAAGAAAATAGTACAAATCATCAAACTATGAAACAACAAAAATTAATTGGAGCTCCTGGGCGACTCCATTGTTTCCAGTGGCGCATTTGCATCATCTGAAGATTTTGATCTGTCAATGTCCTCTCTCTGATAAAATAAAATGTAGGGTGTCTTCAGAGGCTCCAACAAATTCACCAAAATACTTCGTGACACGACTATCGTCAAACTTAACCAGTCCGTTTTATCTTTAATCAATGCGTAATAATGACCGGATTCAATGCCAGAACCACAGTGAACAATGACTGCATGAAGATATTGAAACTTCGTTCTTGAAATTTTTCGTCATAAATAACACTTGTAAAATGCTGTTCATGTAGCAAGTGTTTCCTAAATTATCTGATCCAATTTTCTTCTCAAGATTTTCAGGAAAACTGCCTACTGTTTGTATCACTGTATCAGAACCATTTCTCAAGCTGCAATCGAATTTTCCAAGTGATGAAGGGTTTCGTAGAGGGATCGATTCGGTTCTTGCTTCATGAAGCTCTTTCACTGGAAGGTAACCAGAACTACGAGGACTGCAGCTCATATTTGGGAAGGAAATAAGTCCATTGACCGCACTGAAAAAGAAGAAGGTGGACCAATCACTTGCGAATAAACCTTGCTAGGAGACTGATGAATATACACATATCTCGATATTATAAACAAATGATGATGATCAAGAAACTCTTGCATTAGTCTAAATCATGTACAAATGTTGATAGCACATTATATTTGAATTCAAGAAATATCCAGCGTTTGAGAAATATACTTCAGACAATTGACTACGTGATCTGTATTGGACCAGAATTGATGACGTTCATTTTTCTCTATTGCACAATCACTGATATTTATTTTTACAGGTCAAGACTATGCGAATAATAAAAATATATACACATCTGGAAAACATTGCGCTCTCTATCAAGGCTACTTGCGGATTTATTGAAACACTAAAAAAGGTAAAGATTGACTGTATCTAGAATCATATAGTTTATTTGTCACGGTCGTGTATCAATAAGGAGGTTACTTTATATGCGACCGAACTGAAAAGTAATTATCGTCATAGAAAATATTTATTTGATCTGATTTTTACATCATTTACTCAATGAACGTAAACGTTACAATTTTTTTAAACATTCAGTTGATAATCAACAAGACAATATTTATATAAGCACTTTTCTCAATCACCAGAAATGCCATAATTTTCTCGACGCGCGTTTCACCAACAAAGTTAACGTCTTCAGGAGAAGATGGGATAATTGCATTTCTGATGTTTGAAAAAAGTGCTTGTTTTGCATTTATTATACGCCAGAGGGGTTCTAGTGCTCCTTTTTACTTGACAAGATGTTGACAGAACTGAAAGAAATAAAGTTTTATAGGAATGTAGGCTTTCACGGCTGGCGTCAAAGTTTTGGTTAATTTCCGGGTTTTGAAGTAGTCTTCTTTGGTATCGGGTACTCACATGAGGATTTTCAATAAGGTGAAGAGCAATTTGAAATGTATTTTCTTCATTTGTACAGGACAGACACGTTAGAACACGTTTGTATGCATTTCTTACCGTTGGAACCGCTGTTTTAACTATCACTAGAAGGTATAAAAATGCTAATGTACTAGCGATTAGTTCGAATATTCGAAAAACAAATTGGAGTAAGTGTTGGGAATATAAATCAAAATTTAAATTGAGTTTTCTAAACACTGTTTCGTCTCTGTGTAATTGTAACCGATTCAGTAATTCTTAAAGCTTCGGTGAACTCAAAGGCCAAAAAAACAAATACAAAGGAATAATGCCACTACGAATTAGTCCACGTGGACTAAAGATTTGGCGGTTCGAATTGGATAATTTTTACTAACCGAGTTTTATGATTAGCTCAAGAGTCATAAAATTAAATTTGAAGTCATGTCACGATGACCAATAGAAAGTGAGGATGGTTAGAAGAGTCGTGTTGTCAATGTTCAGTTCAGGAACTGATCGCGACTTGAGTATTGAAATTCGATATTGGTGAAGTTATAATAACTTAAAATTTTTGTTATTTGTTTAGAATGTGGCGTCTTTGGACAAGTACTAATAGTAATAACGAGTGTGATGCATTTGAATGTTGAATACAGAGAGTATGTTTCAATGTATATAAGAATGTACATATCAAGTTTGGTTTCGAGGGAAAAAACTATTACAAGCAACATCAGATTTGACCGAAATTCCTCTCTCAACTGTACGTATACTAGTCAAAAATAAACCTTATGAACGCAAGACGCGATTTGATGCGGGATTACCAAAACCTTTAGATGTTCATCTAATAAAATCATTAAAAAAAGGAATATACGACTGTTACAAAAGCAATGAGATTCCTACAATTGAAATCATAAGGTAGAAATTGAATACTTTTGGCCATAACGTGAGTTGCTGTGACAAAACTCTTCAGAATTGGATAAAGAAACTAGGATTCAGATTTGAAAGAATAAACAAACGTCAAGCAGTTATGGAAAGCAGAAGAATAGTGGAATTGCGTAACAAATACTTAGAACAAATAACTAAATATAGACAAGAACAACGGAAAATTTTCTATTTGGGCGAAACTTGGTATGACACTTACAATACAGTTACGAAAGGGTGGACTGATGGTTCGAGAATGTGTAGGTCTAACATTCCTGCAAACAAAGGATCGCGACTAATTAACGTGCATTGCGGAGGAAGTAAAAGATGGGTTCTGGATTCTTTGAAATTATTTGGAAAAAACTTGAGGACTGCGATGTTGACTATCATAAGAACATGGAAGCTAATATTTTTGAGGAATGGTTTGAAAACACATTGATCCCGAATTTGGATGCGAATAGTGTAATAGTTCTTGAAAACGCTTCCTATCATTCGCGACAGCTCATCGAAGTACCGAATAAAAATTCGAGGAAAGATGAAATACAAAGTTTTTCAATGGATAACGATTTGTATTTTGAAGATAACTTTACCAAAAACCAAATACTTGAAGTGTATGCCCTAGAGAGTATTGCTGAAAAGTATGGACACACCAAATTGAGACTTCCCCCCTATTTTTGTGTTTTCAATCCCATCGAATTGATTTGGGGAAAATTGAAACAAAGCATCAGAATATCAGAGGTTTCCATTTGTATAAGCTTAGTGATAGTGTTTCTCACATCAAATTAAACTGATCAATTGTAGTATTCGACATTCTGTGAAATCTGTGAACAAGGTGTGACAGAATGAAGTGAGTTACTCAATTACCTACTTCGCATTATTTAATTGCATACAGTCCACTTGAAGGGGGCCAGCAAGCCCAAAAACCAAAATTGGGACCCATAAGAAAATACATTTTTTTGTGGTTACAACAATTACTAAAACTTGGTATACTTTGTAAAATAGAATTCATTTTTTTATATGATTATTTCACTATTATTCCATTTCAGGTTATTTTTGCTTAATATATTTGTTATTTTCAGCTATTCTTTTTCAATCCTTCTTTTTTAGTTGTTTCAGGGATTTCAAATCATTTTATATATTAGACAATGGAAGTCCGACCTAGTGAAATTCATCATGAAACATTGTCAATCACCTTCAAACAACAATCGATATGACTGCAAGAAAATTGAGCAGTTCAAAAATTTGTTTCATCTGATATCAATAAACCGAAGGATTCTAGTTGACTCACCCTGTACAGAGTTACTTTTTTGAAATTAATTGCTTCCTTTCTTTATTTGGAATATTCTCACATTTTTTTAATCAAAATGGACAAGTAGAAAGCCATTAACTTTTTTTCCCAACGTCTTCGTTACTCCCAGATATAATAATGTGTCTTTATTCTATCAATCTAAGATACATACATTTTTTTATATTTGGAATATTAATAATCCTAGGGCTGACGTCAAAGGCGAAGTTCGAATAATTCAAAATTACTGATTTGTTATATTTGTTGTTACAATTGTTTGATCAATGTTGTATAAATTGAAAATGAAAGGCGAAATTCAACCCGTTAGCAATGAAAGCAACTTTGTTGTGCTTCCACTCAACTCCTGGAAATATTTCTGTGAGCACGAGTGAAAACCATAAGAATGAGAAGAAATATTCATGTTTCTATGAGAATTACCGAAACCTTTGGTCCAGTACGAGTGGATGCATGAATAAACCTCTGAAGAAGCCAGCCACTCGTGCTGGCGAAACGTTTGAATGCAGTTCTAAACTACGACGGCCTTCAAACCCGAATGAAGATAGTAACACTGAAAATCTTGGCCGTGAAAGCCTCAACCAATTTATCGATCTTCGTGTTGCAATAATTCTATGTCAAGAGTGGCTGTAAGTTCTTTTTTACATTTTTAACCAACCAGTTGCAGTGAGTTTGAACGATATTACCTCACGCCATCATATTTCGTTATTAATTGCAAACAGAAATTTTGAACTTTCTGGATTTCTTGTGTGTCAGCATTATTGAAATTTGATAATAAGAAAGTCTTGCGAAATATGATTGCCAGTTTGATAGGCAAATGATGTTGCATACCATATATCACTCGTGAGGACGAATGAGCTCTTTGGTTTGAAAATATTGAGTTCAAGATTTTTGACATCATCAAGTAATTCGATGGTTTCGCCATTCATCTACAGGTGATACAACAGAAGTATTAGTTTCTTTTCTTACAGATGATATTTTGGCAATTGCATATGATTATGATATTCAACATTATTGATCTGGAGATAATCGGAAGTAAATTATATTCCCTTGGTTTTCGTGGAAATTTCTTGTCATGGCTGATGTCGTACATGCGCTTCAGGAAAATATCAGTTAAATTCGGAGAACATACATCTGAATATTATGAGATGGACTGGGGAGTTCCTCAGAGATCAATCTTGGGGCTGCTTATTTTTTTTTTTCATAAATGATCATTTCTGACGTGCAATCGGGGTTTCGCCCACAATTTAGTACAACAACAGCACTGACCCTTATCACTGATGATATTTTCAAGTCATGCGATGGAAAAAAACTCACTTGTCTCATTTTGCTTGATTACAGCAAGGCTTTTGACACCGTAGATTCTTTTATCTTGTGTAAAAAACTTCAGTTTTTTGGTTTTTCTCGCAGCGCAGTAACTCTTTTAGTCACATATTTATCAGAACGGACTCAAAATGTCATACTGGATGGTGAACAATCTACTTCATTGGTCAGGAGATATGGAGTACCACAAGGTTCAGTGTTGGGACTACTTCTTTTTGCTCTCTACATAAGTGATTTCCATAAATACATACAGACATGCAAAATTCATCATTACGCCGATGATACCCAACTATATACGTCTTTCAGTTTTCATGAAACTAAAGAGGTCGAAAAAGTCATCAATAGAAATCTCAAATCGCTATTTGATATATCCTGTGCACACAATTTAAAACTCAATCCAAATAAATCGTAAGTTATGCTTTTCGGACCAAAAAATAGAAGAAGTACGGTGCGTGAATCTCTATCTATTCACATCGATAATCGCGCTATCCCTTTTGTAGAGGCAAGTAAAAATTTAGGTTTATGGCTTGACACCGAACTTAGATTCACAAAACATGTTAATTACGTATGCAAGTCTTCTTTCAATATTTTGAGGCAGTTATATCCTAACACACTTGTAATGTCTAAAAACTTGAAACTTGGCCTCTGTGAGTCTCTGATACTCTCAAGACTGGCCTACTGTGATAGCATTTACGGACCAGCTTTACTACAAACTGATGATCGGCGTCTTCAGAAAATACAAAATAGTTGTATTCGATTTTCGTATGGAATCCGTAAATACGATCACATAAGCTCATCCTTTGAGAATTCAGGTTGGCTGAAACTTAATGCCCTGAGAGAACTGCACCTTCTCACGTTCACTCATAAAATATTGCAAACCGGAACTCCACCCTATCTGCGTGATAAACTCATTTCACTATCTTTCAACAATAACAGTCGCAATCAACACCTCTTGTTTATATCCAATCATAATTCGGCTATTTTTACACGTAGTTTCTCATACATGGCAGCTAAATTGTATAACACCATACCTGTAGACTTCAAACAGTTACCTCTCAAGAACTTTAAAAAAAGACTCAAAGCTCTAATGTCAACGAGTCAATAAGTTACCACAATACTGTCCTCATGCTTATCAAATAGGTTTCGATTTCCCAGATGTTGTTTTACCATATCGCGATTTTATCATTTTGTGTTATTTTATAGTTATTTTATTTTATAATAATTTATTATTTATTTACGATACCATGCATTCTTTTTTAGTTTGAAAGGTTAGGTTTGAAAACAGCTATAATAGCTGAACCTCGCCCATTCATCATATTATGTTTCATCATATCTTTCTACTGTTTATTTTTATTACGATGAATAAAGACCTGTTATTATTATTATTATTATTATTATCTACCTGACTATATCAGTTCAAATTCAGTAGTTATCTATGCAGATGATACTACATTGGCCATTGATGCAGATAGTTTTGAAGACTTACAAAAAAACTAAATAATTTAGCAGAAGAATTCATGAATTGGTGTGAAAATTTTTTTTGATAGTGAATGCAGAGAAAACATTCTATGCATTTCCATTCTAGGTGGAGATCTGTGGAGATATTCAAGTGGTTGTCAAAAATAGCACTACTCATCTTTCTGAAGTTACGAAATTCCTTGGAACTTATATAGATAGTGGAATGAGTTGAAAAAATAATAAAAACTTCTTCAAATCAAAATTGAAAGTCTATTTGCAAGACAAATGTTACTATAGTATCAAAGAAGTTCTTGATGCAAAATGAAAATGTGTTTGCTCATATGTATGAATATAAATGTTATACATGTTTTAATGTATGTGTGAACAAATCTGTTAAATAGTGATATTTTAATATTGTTGATTGTAAATTTGTCTATCATCACACGGTTTTTTTTTATTTGTGATGTATTCTATATCATGCTGTATGTGATCTGTAAGTATTGAATAAAGATTATTATTATTATTATTGAATATTACATGAATCGAAGAGGTTTTTGTATGAAAGTGTATAATTACAAAATTATTGCAAAGCACTTTCGACTTTCGTCATCATCAGTGCTCACTTGAAAGTAAGTGATCTAATTGAAAAGATAGTTTTGTGAGAATTGGAGTTTGCAAAAAATTTTTTTAAGGTTGAGAAATTTGGAAAATTGTTTATAATTACTTACTTGTCAGGCAACCATAAGTATCAAAATAGGTACACGGTACATTTGTAATATTTGACTTATATAAAACAAAATAGGCCGATAGCCAAGAAATTACATTTTTGGATTGAGGCCATGTGGTTCATCAAAGTATTATATGAAAGAAGGGCAACTTGAGACAGAACCATACATTGATGAAACTAAGAGGCCATTGAAAGTTCGCATTGCCGAGCACAAGAAACACACACAGCGAGGAGAAATCAGTAAATCCGGAATAGCAGAGCATGTTTGGACTCATCAACATAACATCAAGTAGGCTCAAGCTGAAATCATCCACAAAGAGGAACACTGGCTTAGGAGAAAATTCAAGGAATCCGCGTGTATGTTGTCCAACAACGCATTTAGTCAAGCTAGCGTGGAGATACGTAACATATGGAAACCTCTAATCAAGCAAAAAACGACCACCTCGTGTCAAACGGTCATCTCCTGCTAAAACCACTGAAGCGGAGAGAGGGAAGAGGGGATAGGTGAAAGCACTCGAATGACCTATGAATAGTCAGATGTCAGATGGAGGAATGAGTCCAGTTATCACCAGAAGACGATTGTGGATACTAACAATCGAAACTTGGTTGGGAATCTATTAATTTTTATTTTTCATTTTTTGTTAATGATATTTTTTAATTTTCAGCTTTTATTAATATTTCAATTTTCTATTTCTTTGGTTGTTGGCTTGTATGTTATTTCTACGTAATTTCAGTTTTTTGTTTAATAAAATTGTTATTCTTGGTTGATCTTTTCAATTTTTTTTCAGGGATTTCAAATCAATTCATATTATATTAGACAATGGAAGTCCGAACTGATGAAATACACCACGAAACATTGTCAACCACCTTCAAACAGACTTGAGACAGGATGTGTCAAGTGTCATGTTAAAAATAATAGTACCAACTCAAGGAGTGATCCATTATGGATTTAAAATGATTAGGTCAGACCACGTCAGACTTTCGTTGGTGGTTTTGACTGATTGTGATAGCTACCAATTATAATAGAATAATGTCAAGATTAGGTTACAGTAATGAAGATTTTTTGAATTTATTAATAATTTATGGTGAGTGCAATAGAATTGCAAGTAGAACATGCCAAGTATTTCATGAAAGATATCCACAACTTTCGAAGCCGAATAATAATGTGATAAATCGACTACTAAAAACTGTAGGTTGAATGGAGCCTTCCGTTCAAAAATCATTCGTAACAAGACTAAAGTGGATGATGATGACAATGATATAACAGTTTTGGGATACTTTCATGCATTTCCAAATGCTTCTCTGCACGAGGCTGAAAGGGAGATAGGTATACCCTACGTGACAATTTGTCGAATTCTTAATAAGCATAAATGGCATCCCTATAAGTTCTACTGTGTCCAACATTTGAAAGAGACTAATTTATCTCGTAGAGTGGAATTCTTTGAATGGTTACTTGTCAAGACTTAAGAGGATGTACATTTCCTTGACAATATCATATGGACAGATGAGGCCAAGTTCACAAAAATGGAGTTTTCAATAGACACAACAGTCATTATTGGGCGCCAGAAAATCCCCATGTTGTCCGCCAAAAGGGTTTTCAAGAAAGATGGCAATTCAATATATTTTGTGCCATAAAGAATGAGTCAATTTTTTATATCGAGTTTTATGATGATAATTTGAATGCATCAAAATACGAAGATTTACTGAGGAATGGAATTCAAATGATTTTGAATAATAGACCAGGAAGAGAACGTGTATGGTACCAAATGGATGGTGCTCCACCCCATAATTCTCATTCAGTCAGCGAAGCTTTAACCGAAATCTTCGAAGACAGATGGATTGGTAATAATGGACCTTTTCGTTGGCCTCCTAGAACACCAGATGGCAATCCATTTGATTATTTCGTGTGGGGTTTCATTAAAAATATGGTTTACTCTACTCCAATAACAACAATGGAAGATATGAAATGAGAGTTACAACTGCTTTCAATAGTTTGACTTCAGACTTGATCAGAAGCGCTACACATGACAATCTTTTGAAGAGATTACATGTTTGTTTAAGTAGAGGTGGAGATGTGTTTGAACATATTCTGAAATACACTGACGATAAAATCAACTTATTAATTCATGGGTTTATTATTTCCAGTTCGTGTTTCAGCGTTAATAAAACTATTGTTTGAAGAGAAGTTTCATTCGATGGTTGAGGAGTATTTTAATAATTATCTTTTCATTGTATTATCTGTGACTAATTGAGAAACATCAAACGAAATCTGTTTTACAAAAATGAGTGATGAACAAGGAAACCATGTCAATTTCCGTTTGAAACGGTTTATCTCGAAAACGGTTCAAAATAGAAATAGTATTATCTGAACAAAGTTAATCTAAAATTAGATGTAGAGCTCAAAAATGTTGAAATATACAGGGTGTTCTATTTGAAAAAATTGAGTTCCACTCATTTTTTCATGAGATCAGAGTACCTGCATTTTTTGAAGACCCTGTATGAGGCAAATGAAAATATGACTCGGAGTGAAGATCCTCATAGTATCACTCAACTCCATCTCAAATTTGATCGTTTTAGTGCGAGAGAGTTCAAGATTATCAGCATTTATAAAAGTTCATGTTTGGTAAAAAAAATATCGAAATTAATTTATATCTTCTAAACGGTAATAGATAGGTATAGGGAAATAGTATATGAATTTGTTGACAAAGTGATAATGAATCATAATATGATAATATATACGGGGTGTTCCATTTGGAAAATCAAAGATGCCGCTACTTTATAGTATAAGCGACAACGCCGCTTCGTCTAAAATATTTTAGGCGAGTAGGTCATATTGACTTATGCATACTGTGGAATTTTCAGGTTGATCCGTTGAATAGTTTGCCAGAAACGGCTAATTGACGCTCATCATGAAAAGCCCTGTATATTTCTGGACGTTCCGAGGATTTAATAAACCGGATTTACTTAAAACGTCCAGACTTGGTCAGACGATAAATGGACATGTAATGGACGTCTTTAAAACGTCCTGTGCTATATGGGTACCATTATTTTTACCATGACACTTGACACATCCTGTCTCAAGTTGCCCTTCTTTCATATAATACTTTGATTGAACCACGTGGCTTCAATCCAAAAATGTAATTTCTTGGCTATCAACCTATTTTGTTTTATATAAGTCAAATATTACAAATGTACCATGTACTCATTTTGATACTTTCTGTTGCCTGACAAGTAAGTAATCATAAACAATTTTCCAAAGTTCATAACCTTAAAAAAACAAGATACTATAACATTATCTAGTGCAGAATCTGAATATTTTGCACTGTCTACCTGCATAACAGAAAATCTATTTTTAGCACAGACGTTAACAGAAATTACAATACCTAATATTTACCCTTTAGGTAAGTACATATTTTTGAGGATAATCAAAGTTGTGTGAAAGTGGCCTCAACTCTAGAATCAAAACGCACTAAAAATATTGCTGTAAAGTATCACTTTGTAAAAGATCTTATAGCTAATAAGAAAGTTGAATTTTTCTATTCACAAACTAATGAACAGCTGGCTGATATTTTTACAAAACCGTTACCAGCTCTGAAATTTAAGTATTTCAGAAATCTCTTGATTGTTACTTTATTGTAAACAATTTTATATCGCATAGCAAATTTTGTGTACTTTGAGTATTGAGTATACCTTTTATGATTTCACAGAATTGAAGGGAGCTGTTTTTGTTAGCAAACGTAAACTTAAGTTTGGGAGACTTTACAGTAGAACAAAATACAATAGGTTTTATCAGAGTTGTCTAAAGATTAACTGGGAAGGTATGCTGTCCCAAAGTGAACCTTTCCTCGCATTTCACAACGCGCTATTGAATGTATTCGATAAATCATTCCCCATGCAAAAAATCAAAGTCAAAAACAGAATATCATGGATTACAACAGGATTGAATATTTCTTCGAAAAATTTACGTACATAATATACGAAAATTTACCGACAATCTTTACTTCCACGATTTCTTCAATAACTACCGCAGAATATATAGATCCACTATTAAGAGAGCGAAGGAAATCTATTATGATAACCAAATCGGTAAGTCGACTAATAAAATGAAAGAAGCATGATCTGGTATCAGTGATATTACGGGAAAATAAAAAAAACATGTGGGAATATCACTTAGTCCTGATAAAATCAATGATTATTGCTGTTCGATCGCAAAAAACCTTAGTGAGAATATAGTGGTACCTTACGATCCCTTAAAAAATCTTGAAGATGTCAGAATTGAGGATAACCTAACATTGTACGATACAAGTATTAGTGAATTAGTGGAAATTTTGAGGAATATAAAGAATAAAAATGCAACTGGATATGATGGAATCTCCATAAAAATTATTCAAAATCTTCCAATTGAGGCACAGCAAACATTGGTATCTCTAATCAACACCTCTTTCCACAATGGAATTTTTCCTGATTTTCTGAAAACATCCGCTGTCCTTCCATTATATAAAGGTGGAGATTCAGATGATCCCGCGAATCTTTGCCCGATCTCTCTCATTCCAACTGTAGCCAAAGATATCGTGAAAACTTGTGAAAATACGTCTGACAATTTTCCTACAACACCACAATATTTCAAGTGGAAGCCAGTTTGGTTTTCAAAGCAATAAAAATACGCACGATACAATCTTTTCGTTTCTTTATGTGTTTTTTTTTGTGATCTTTCTAAGGCCTTTGATTGCGTTGATCATAAGATCTTGCTAAGAAAAATTCACCAATACGGTTGTAGAGAAGTGACGCTCAAATGGTTTGACTCTTACATCTCAAGAAGGAATCAAATGGTAAGAACAACAGGACTTTCAGAAAAAAAAAGGAGGAAATTTTGTGTGGTGTTCCACAAGGATCAGTTCTGGGACTCATCTTATTCTTATTATATGTCAATGACATTGCAAATCTGAGCATTTCTAAAAATTTAACTCTTTTCGCTGATGACACGACGATATTGTGGAACAACAAAAACTCAAATGATTTACACAATGCAATATCTACTGATATGAAAAAAATCAAGGTGTGGGGTGATGCTTTTTTGCTATCCTTCAATATCACTAAAAAAAACATTTTATCATTTAGATGTGCTTTTGATGACATGTCATTCGGTGATAACTTAGTGATCAAGAACGAGACTCAATCTAAATTTCTAGGTATTCACATTGACAACAAGCTCAACTTTATTGAGCATGTTAATCAACTTAAAAGTAAAATTTGTTCTGGATGTTATGCAGTGAGAGTAACTTCAATAAATTTGGGAATCAAAACTGCCAAAACGGAATATTACGCCCTCGTTGAATCCCACCTACGTTATGGAATACTGTTTTGGGGAGTATGCAATTCATCAGCACTTCTGTCTGTATTAGTACTGCAGAAACGGGCTATCAGGTATATGTGTAAGATTAAACCTCGTGATTCATGCAGACACAAATTCGCTGAGCAAAAGATTTTAACAGTGATTGCTTTGTTCATTTTGGAAACGGTTTGCTTCATTTACAAAAATATATCCCTATTTGAAGCTTCATGCCATTCTTATAGCACCCGTTCCACCGCGTTGAAATTGCCAATTCCTTCAACAAATTTGGTCAGGAATTCTATTAATTACAATGGGTTCAATGCCCTCAGATATAAGACAGGCAAATTTGACCAACAAAATATTTAGAATAAGAGTAAAAATATTTCTGGCTGATAGACCCTATTATAATTTGCAAGAGTTCTATAATGATGAATTTACGTGACAAAATGTACATATTTTAATTCAGGTTATATAAGATTTTTGTTTATAGTATTGTTTGGATATAAATGTATGTTTGGCTGGTTCAATGGGTGTGTTTATTTATGTTATATTATATGTAAGTATATATATGTTCACAAGTCTATTACATGAGTGTTGATAATATTTTAAAATAAGTCTGTACACAACCATGTTGAGACAAAATTTCGATGTTGAACTATAGTATATGCCCTAATAACTTTACTTTTTTGTGGGTGTTTTTATATTCACATTTTATATTTCTGTACTTACATTTGTATGTATTTTTCACAAGCTTTGTCCACAAGATTCATTCTTAATGACAATAAAGTATATTATTATTATTATTATTATTATAATAGCTGACAATAACAGTACATAATTATTCTGTACTTATACAAAGACCCACACTTTGATATGCTTTGTTAGTTGCATATATTCACCGCTTGTATTGTGAAACTTCATTCTGTTCTATACATATAGATGTCAGCACAAGATATAATGATTGGAAGTGGAAGCTCATTCCTGATTGAGTAGTGTAGTAGTATGTCAGTCATTAGAAATGATTGCGTTGTTGTTCTGTTATTGTGATATTATAAATAAAGTTTATTTCACACTCCCGAAATCATGATCACTTATATTCTTCTCTACATTATTCCATATTCAACACCCCATTTTTCAGTATAGTATGTTATCTACGGTTTGCTTGGATGACAAGCTAGAATAAGTGGTTTGTTTATATGCATTCCAGAACTGAATTAGTTGCGAAGGTATCAAGAGTGAAGCGACTTGTTATCATGTATTTTTAATGTTTCCCCATTTTTGTTTTGTAAAAGCTTTGATCTCAGTAACTGAAATAATAAATTGGTATAATAATTTTGCAGATAGATGAGATCATTACTTACAATCTTACTCGACCGAAAAATTTGTAAGATCATATTTTTCTTTGTAAGGAGAAGAGTTGAAACATTCCATTTTGCTACTTTTCATTTTATTTTTTTTGCGTCACAATCTGAACAAAAAGAAACCATTTTCTGCCAGTTTTGAATTGTAGATTGTAATATACCAATTATTCAGATTTATATTTTTCATATCTTCACAAATCTGGGATTCTTCTGAGTAGTCTACACTAGTACTCCGAATGATAATCATAAACAGTCTATATTGATTATTTTGATTATTTTTGTCCATGTTACGGTTAGATATACAAATAGATATACAGAATTTATTCATCAACATTCAAACATTGAACAATGCTAAAATAAGTGAACTGGAATTGTTTTTGAATGATTTTAAGAATATAAAGCTAATATGTATGAATGAAACATGTGCTACAAGGAGCTCTATTTCAAATTTGAAAATACGTGATTTTCACTTAGTAAGTGCTTTTTGCCGAACTAACACTAAAGGGGGAAGAGTCGGCATTTGGTGTAGTCAGAGCTTCGTCGTTGAGGCGATTGATATGAGTGAGTTCTGTATAGAGGGTAGTTGCGAAGTGTGTGCCATATCATTTAAAAATAAGAAGAACCAAATGTAAAACATCATTTGTTGTTATAGACCTCCAAGTGCAAAATACGAAGAACTTGAAACTCAATTAGTTAGAATTATGGATAAGTATTATAAACCTGCTGTTAAATTTATCATTTGTGGTGACTTCAATTTAGATTATTTAAAATTAGGAAGTAACTATGTGAACTTTTCTAATGCTTTGCTTCAGTATAACTTCCGTAACTCAGTTTTTTGGCCAACCAGAGTGACTGACACAACAATCTCTTCTATTGATCATATATACTTGAATTTTCCGAATAAGGGATCTACATGTGTACTCGATTTTCCATTTTCAGACCATAGAATTGGTCGCAATTGTACAATATTATTGACTGTAATTCTGCATTTAATTATTTCCACGACATATTTCTTCACCACTTCAATATAGAATTTCCTTTATTGCTGCGTTTCAAAAAACATAAAACTAGAGACTGGGTGACCCCAGAGGTGAAATGCTCTAGCTTGAGATTGAGAGAATACTTCAACCTTCAAAAATGTATCCGGAACTTAAAAAATCATATTCGACTATGAAAAAGATGCACAAATTGCTCGTAAAAAACACCAAAAAACAATTCTATCAAGCTAGAATTGAGTCTAGTAGTAATTTATCAAAAGAAACATGGAAAATGGTATCTGAATTACAAGGTTCAATATTTAACAATATGTCAAATTTTGAAATCACTACGTCTAGCGGTGTTGTAACTAAAGACCCCAACATTATTGCAAACGAATTCAATTCTTTTTTTATAGAAACTCCTCGGAAATTGGTCGAAGATTTAGACATGACAACGTATAATACTGGCTCTCTGGTGAATGAATCATCCTCAAGATTTTACTTATACCCGTTTAGTGAGAGTGAATTTTTTGAACTAATGATGAAGAAGCTGAATAATAAAAAGTCGTCAGGGAACGATGACGTTCCGGCATTCATGCTCAAAAATACGCTGGACATATTAGTAAAACCTCTTGTTTTTCTTATCAATTTAAGTTTTTGTTTTGGTGTATTCCCTGAAAGATTGAAAATAGGCAAAGTCGTACCTATTCACAAAAAAAAAATAAACAGTTGATGAATAACTACAGATCCGTAACAGTAACATCAGTTTTTTCAAAATTTTTTGAGCACTGTTTTCTAAATAGATTTTTAAGATATCTTGACAGAAATGACATTACTTCGGGCACGCAGCATAGGTTTCGAAGTGGAAAAGCCACTAATACCGCGATTCAATCCATATATGACAATTTAGCTTATAGCATAGATGCTGGCGAGTGCCCTGTTGGGATTTTTTGCGATCTCAGTAGGGCATTTGACTGCGTCAATCCTCAGGTATTATCAAGAAAGTTACATGAGCTGGGTTTTGGGGAAATTTGGAATAATTGGATCGATTCATTTATGTTTGGCAGAAGCCAATATGTAACCATCACCAATGTAATTGATGGTAAAAAAAGAATAATGAACTCTCAACGGATACCTCTATCACTCGGAGTACTACAAGGTTCAGTCTTGGTACCTGTACTATTCCGAGTATATATAGATAAAATTGACGAATCTGTTCCTGATGCAAAGTGTGTGAAATTTGCTGATGACGTTGCCACGTCATCAAACAAGTATACAACGAAAATGCGAGCAAACAATGAGATCATTGAACTGGTGGTTTTCCAGTAATTCGCTTGTTTTCAATCCAAATAAAACAGTAATTATTCAATTTTGTAATTATCAAAAATTTCTTGACCCACTATATATTGATGTGAATAATCAGCTGCTCCCATTGTCAAAAAGTACTAAGTTTTTGGGTGTTGAAATTGACAAAATCTTAATTTTAAAGTACATTGTGATGGCTTTATACCAAAATTGCATTCTTTAGCATTCAAGCTACGAAATCTTAGCTATCTTCTCAGTCTAGATCAACTAAAAATTATATACTATGCTGAAGTGGAGTCGAGATTGCGCTATGGTGTACGTTTCTGGGGTTGGACAACCAACGCAGGTAAAGTTTTTTTGGCTCAAAAAATCATCATCAGAAGTATCACTGGTATAAGTTACATGGAGTCCTGTGAACCTTTTTTCAAGAAATTACAAATACTGACTTTACCCTGCTTGTACATAATGGAAATTTGTGTCTACGTTTTTCAAAATAAAAGTCGATTTCCTTTAATAGGCTCTACTCATACAATTAACACTAGGCAAAAAAAAATATATCAAGTTCCTCTAGCTCGAGGGCGGATTGCTCTTAAAGGTCCTAATGTTGCAGGTCCTCGTTTGTTCAATATTTTACCAACTGAAATAAAAGAAAGCAAAACATTAGAGATGTTCAAAACAAAGATTAAAAATTTTTTAGTTCTGAATGCGTATTACAGTGTTGATGATTATTTAACGTAAGTGTATGTGTGGTGTGTGCATGCGTTTTTGTGTGTGCTTCTAGTTTTAGTGTAGTAGTTTATAATTTTAGCTTTACTGACTATTCCTAATACAATTACTTATGAAATTGTCGAACAGGAAAATAAAGGATTTGATTTGATTTGATATGTAATTTGCATTGGGTGCACTGAATCCATTTCTCGTTAGGCAAACTATTTGACCAGGGTTCAATGCAAAGCAGGCAGAAGGTTTCTTCTTCACTGCTTGAATCGTCTTTAATTTTTGAATTCTTCGCATTTGCTTGTTTTTTGTGTTTTTTTTTGGTTTTGCCATAGACCAGTTTTTTTTATCTCGTTTTATTTTCTTTTTTATTTTTTTCTTCTTCTAATGCATCTTTAATAGGCGTATCTGTCAAGATTTCAGATTTTCTTTTTGTGCGACTCCGTTGCACTTTCCTTTCTGCGGCTTTTGGAAACGGATTCAAATTTTCGAGATCTGTAAAACTACATGTTGCTACCTTGTTAGATGACTGAGAATTCTGGGGCGTGGGCGTCTTACTTTCTGCAATTCTGCTTGGTTCAGCTTGTTGCACGTCTTCGTTGGGATTAGTATCTTGGTATGGCAAGGGGTTGTCGACACGGTTTAAAGCCTCTTCGCTGGGTGTAATTTGACCAAGTTCAGGTAGATTTGCTTTAACTCTCAATACTTCACCAGGATTTACGTTTTGCTCAATATCTTGCAAATCTTGTTCAGGATCTGGTCTATCTGTAACATAAGAAGCCATACATTCACTGTCCTGAAAAATATCCCTATTAAATGGATAAATTCCGGAAACCTGGATTCCAGCTGTAATGTTGTTTGGAGTTGTCGCTAATGGTAGTGCAGTACGAACAATACTGGGTATGTCATAAATGGTCATCGTTTCACCCGGACGATTAGTCATCCAAGAATCACAAGCACTATTGACATACTTCTTTAACGGTCCATACACACTGCGATCCAGAGGTTGGAGCTTATGGCTACAGTGAGGCGGAAAGGATATCACTATTATGCCGTGATCTTTGCAGATGTTTAGTGCTTCGGAAGATAAATGCGCCTTGACGCCTTGGAGTAGGGGTCTCCAAACTTTGAAGCCTTCGGGCCATTATGATTTTTTCAGTTTGTTCCAAGGGCCAATTTCTGCCCTTAACTATATTTCTAGACTAGGATAGTCGCAAAGTGCGTGACCTAAGCAAACTTACGCTTTTTTTGCATTTCAAATATTATTGTGTATTGTGACACTTAATGACATCTAGTGGCGAGTAGTGGTACTATGTACTATCTTTTTCAGCTACCTGCTAGGTGGCATTAAGCGTAATTAAATATTTGAAATTACCGCGTTGGTTCGAGAAAGTTTTGGTTCTAGCTAGTGTATTCCGATCACCTCGAGATGGCAGTAATAATTGCATATAAAAAGGCTAGCGGCGCAACTGCGAGTTAGTCTGCGTAGGAAAGGCGAAGGAAGCGAAACTGTCTATTGTGAAATAAAGTAACACCCGTCAATAAAAGCATTTTGATTTGACTTATTGTTTTTATGTGTGATTTGTTAGTATAGAAAAGAAGCAAAAAATCGACAGTGAATGCAGAACGTTCCAAGAAAAATGGAACTTTCAGTATTTTGTGATTGAGTCCAGTAATAAGGCGCTATGTTCAATTTGTCATAAAACTATAGCTGTGCTCAAAGACTATAACATTACACGACACTATGAATCGAAACATCTTCAAAGTTACTCCAAGTATACAGGAAGTTTGCGGAAGGAAAAATTTGAAGCTTTGAAACGCGGACTCAAATCGCAACAATCTTTGTTTACCAAAGCGAATACTGAACAAGAGTCTGCAACTCCTGCCAGCTTTCGTGTGGCTCTTGAAATCGGAAAACGTGGCAAACCATTCACCGATGGAGAAATGATAAAAGAATGCTTGATTGCAGTAGCCGAAGAAATATGCCCCGAAGAGGTAAATTTATTCAAAAGTGTCAGTTTGTCAGCAAAAACCGTGGTTCGGAGGGTGCAAGACATCGCAGAAAATATATCATCTCAACTGTCTGACAAAAATGGACATCATGAGTGGTTTTCTCTAGCATTGGATGAGTCAACGGATGTGTCAGATACTGCTCAGGTGTTGATTTTTATTCGCGGAGTAGATAAAAGCTATGAAGTGGTTGAAGAACTTCTTTATATTGATAGTATTCACGGCACGACAACTGGGGCAGATATTTTTAAGGGAGTTGAAAATGCCATTCATAAAAAGAACTTTCGATGGAGAAATTTGAAATCTATAACAACTGATGGAGGCAAAAATATGTATGGTAAAAATAAAGGAGTGGTTGCACTTGTGTCAAAGGCTGTAGAAAATGATGGTGGTTCAAAACCATTAGTCTTACATTGTATCATTCATCAACAGTCCTTGTGCGGAAAATGTTTGGATATGTCTGAAGTTCTAAAACCAGTCATATCAGTTGTTAACTTCATCAGATCCACTGGGCTGAATCATCGACAATTCCGCGAGTTTATTCAACAAATTGGAAAAAATGATTTACCATATCATACTGCCGTACGCTGGCTTAGTTGCGGAAAAGTCCTTAAGCGCTTTTTTGAACTTCGAGCAGAGATCGAAATTTTTCTAAATGAGAAGCAGCGCCCTTTTGCGATTTAGAAAATAGTGAATGGATGTGGAAGTTAGCCTTCTATGTCGATTTGACAAATCATATGAACGAACTGAATTTGAGATTGCAAGGAGAAAATCAGCTGATTTATACACCAATATCAAATCCTTCAGGGTCCACCAATAGTGGAGGATTCATTTGATATCAACGAGGAAACATGCGATACATCACTCTTGACGCAGTTTACCTACACCCAGGATGAACATCAAGAAGAAGAAGATCAAGAAGAAGAAGAAGAACGACAAGAAGAAGTATTTGAAGGTTATGACTCAGATGAATAAATTTTTACATTTTTTCAATTTCAATTTCCAACCCTTCCTAATATATTTTATTATGCAAGTTTTCAGTTTGCCAGAATCACAACAGACATGTGAAGTATGCCTACTGGGGAAACCACGTTAAAAAAAACGCGCTAAGTACACTACCTGGAAATCTCGAAAAACCAATTTTTTTCGAGATTTTTGACCTATGACCTCGAATAATTTTTTTTCCAGGCATCGCAATCATTCGGAATTTTAAATTTTCAACCATGTTTTGAACAATTACAGGCGTTTGCGGCTTGTTGTAAATTTATGTACCTTCCAATGTCTAGATTGACCGGATTACGTGTGAGGCATGAGGGTTTGCTGGTCAAACTTTGATGATATGGCTTGTGGGATCATTTTTGTGTATGGCTTTGTAGCTGAAAGAACGTTTCCTGCAAGTGGCCGTCGATGGATATCTCTTATGGATATCGACTTATTGGAAAAAAACAAGAATCTAATATATTGCTTTGCTGATGACAACACACCTGTCTTGTCATTTTACTTGCATTCCACGACATCGGCTACGGAGGCACATCTTCACCGGCAGCAAAAGGTTGTAAATCTTAATGAGGAAGTGAAAGTGATTTCTAATTTGGGTGAAAGTGACCAGGTTCAATTCAGTGCCACAAAAACCCCGGCATCGGTTTTCTCCAAGAAGATAAATGTCTACAAATCGGATATAATAATGTCAGGTCAGACAATTTGGCTTTTTGCTTCGATAAGTTTGTTGGGGGTTAAAATGGACACCAAATTTGTTTTGGCACAATCGTGTCGTTAGAATTGCTAAAGCTACTTTTCAAAAGCTTGGAACACTGTTCCGAACAAAAAAACTTTAGCAACCTTTGATGCTTTATGAAGCTCAGATCAGACCTTTTCTGGAGTATTGTTCTCATGTATGGAACTCTGCCCCCAAATACACCCTGGATTCCATCTGGAAAAGAGTCATCCTCTTGATTGGAGACGCCAACATCAGGTGCAATCTTGATATCCTGGAACATCGAAGAAAAGTTGGAGATTTGTTCCAAGTCACTTGAACACGGGAAGTGTTCAAGTGACTTGGCATATTTGATTCCACCTAGAGCGGTACATATCAGAAATACGCGACGGACTGTAGCTGCTCATCGTATTGATGTTCAACTCAGTGTACCTCGAACTTCACTGTTTGAGAACTCTTTCATCTGGAGAACTGCGTTTATGTGGAATAAACTTCCTGAGAACGTTTTTCCAAATGTATTTAATCTTTCACACAGGCACCGCTCTGAGAGCGTCTTAAGGATTTTTCTGTAGTGCTTGTGTGTTGTCCCCTCCCAAAAAATAGTTAGTAATGAATCTATATTTTCTCACGGTGCATAACTTCTTTTCTATATGAAAAAATACTGATATAAAATCATTATATGTGTTAATGCCCTTGCAACCTATCACAACTACTGAAACTGAAAATGAACATTATTAAGGTATCAATAGGGGAGCCCAAGCGTGGATTTCGGGATTTACTAAAGCGCGGCAAATTAATATTCAGGGGGATACCTTGTACCTGGTTGAGTACCTCCACCAAAAATGAGCCCTATACATAAGGCCGCCTGTGAAGGATAAAGGATCAGATTAATAAAAAAAATTGATCATCAGAAATTATCGAGCGCGTCAGATTAAGGTAGGGCGAGTTGATTACCTGCTAAAAAGTGTATATTCCAGTAATCTGACAATTTGAGAGTGACATAAAGGAAGGGGAGGGCAGCAAAGTTGTAAAAAAAATAACGTCATTTCGACATTCTCGAGCGCAGTAATTTTTTTTATTCTGAAGGAAATAATTCAAGGATAACGAAAAATATATCTGACGATTTCCGCAAGCCGAAATAACAAAAATTCGTCGATAAAGTTGAATGCGTGCAGCTGTGTGATACCTATTTTCCCTCTCCGAGTTTCTATTCCTTCATTCCCTATTCACTTTTTCTCTATCTATTACTCTCTCACTCCGTCCCCACTCTGAATTCTGTTGCCACGACGACATCACAGCTGATCACAGAGACTCGTTCGTGATGAAGAGGGAGATGATGATTAATTAATAAATCAATCGATGGATGTAGCCGTTACTACGTGGTAGGAAATCATAATGAAGAAAAGAGAAATTGAACTTTCTATGTTTTTTACCACTTTTATTTGTAACTAACGTTACTGCGGTTTCATCCTAAAACGACATTTTCGAACTTATACAATATATAAGGACATTTTCAAACTTACACACTATATAAATTTGAAAATGTCTTTATAGGACGTAACTGCAGTAACGTTAGTTACAAATAAAAGTGACAAAAAACATAGAAAGTGTCATTTCTTTTCTCTTCATCAATTAATCAATTGATTATAAAAAATTAAATTTTTTTGAGCATTTAAAAAAAATTTCTTATAAATACAAGTATTCTACTTAAAAACATACACTCATTTATTTGCATGGTATTTCCTGAGCTTTTCAAATAATTAGGTTCAATGAATTGAAAAAACTTAAAAAAAATATTGTTTTTGTCAGATTAAGCGAATCTCTCTAGATAATCGTCAGATTATGAGGCAGCACGTCTAAAACATAAAGATAAACCATATATATCCTAATCTGACGCGCTCGAGTATTACAAAATGGTGATTTTTTCTTGCACATTATAATAATGGCCGCGAATTTGCGTCAGATCGAAATCGTCAGATTATTGAATGAGAGCTTTTTTTTGTTGCACTCAACACCCCCTTATAAAATCTGACGCGCTAGATTGAATTTTTTTTTTCACTTTCAACCCTTACGTACAACCACCCACATCATGCAAACGATCAGATTAACATACCAACATTATTAAAAATACGTCAAATACGTAGGACATTGATGCTATCAATATCTGACGCTCTCGAGTATGTCCTAGCAACAGAATTTTGTACATATTTAAAAATCTACAGCCGCTTTCGCCACCGATGAAAAGGTGTATAATACAGGCTGATTCACGGTGGATGGCACATTAGACGTTTCTGGTGAACCAGACAACGGATCACTTTGAAAATTTAATGGAGGGCATATTCAGACATTCTCTAGCCAACTAAAATATTTTCGACAATGCGGTGTTGCCGCTTCTATTAGAAAGCAGTAGCAACTTTGATTTTTCAAATGGAACACTCTGTATATAATATTTATTATTTTTGGAATCTCCAACAATTGCCCGACAACTTTTCTTGATATTTCCCTATACCTATCTGTTACCGTTTTCGAAATAAAAATTAATTTCAATTTTTTTCTTCGAAAATCATGACTTCTAAAAATGCCGATATCTTTTAGTTAAGAAGTACTATGATATCGAAATTTGGTTTGGAGTTAGGTGATACTTGGACACTTCCCACACGTCAGCCTAATCTCCGTTACTTCAATACAGGGTGGTAAAAAAATACAGTTTTTTCGTTTGCTTGAAAAAGTTGCTGAAATGAAATTTGATTATTTTGAATGGAACACCCTGTATATTATTGAAAATTCGGAAAGCTGCTGAAATTTGCTTTCTTTCTATGTATATCATACCTATACCTAACTAGTCAAGTTTCGGACTTATGAACATTTATTTGTGAAAATGTCCCTTCAGAATGGTATTTCCATTCGGTATTTGGTAAGCAGGCCATGATTACTATTTGACAGTAGCGTTGTGACATTCTCCTAATAATATCGACATTTTCGTCACTTCAGAAGTTGCAAATACCTTCAAAACGATGGAACAAAACTATTCAAACGAAGTTCTTATGAATTTGTTTATTATTTTTGGACAGTGTGACAAAATTATCAGCAGAACATGTAGAAAGTTCAATGAAATGTATCCGAATCTACCGCCAATGAACCTCAAGAAATTTATACGAATTCAGAACATATAACAATAATCAAATTTCAGCAACTTTTTCAAGCAAACGAAAAAACTGTATTTTTTTACCACCCTGTATTGAAGTAACGGAGATTAGGCTGACGTGTGGGAAGTGTCCAAGTATCACCTAACTCCAAACCAAATTTCGATATCATAGTACTTCTTAACTAAAAGATATCGGCATTTTTAGAAGTCATGATTTTCGAAGAAAAAAATTGAAATTAATTTTTATTTCGAAAACGGTAACAGATAGGTATAGGGAAATATCAAGAAAAGTTGTCGGGCAATTGTTGGAGATTCCAAAAATAATATTATATACAGAGTGTTCCATTTGAAAAATCAAAGTTGCTACTGCTTTCTAATAGAAGCGGCAACACCGCATTGTCGAAAATGCGCTAAATAATGTTGGCTAGAGAATGTCCGAATATGCCCTTCATTAAATTTTCAAAGTGATCCGTTGTCTGGTTCACCAGAAACGTCTAATGTGCCATCCACCGTGAATCAGCCTGTATATAACATTTTTTTCTTCTTATAATCTAAGCTTTGCAACCTAATATGTCTCAATCGCTCTCGAGTAAATCCCCATTTTGCATCGTGGGCTCCCCTGCAATATGATTTATTTAATTACGCGTCAACGAAATTTGTACTCTTGACAGTTTCTTTCGGTTCAATATGTTTTAATTCTTTGTTTGAAATTTATATCTTGAAATCAAATAAGACCAATTTGAAAAGTTAGAACTTCGTTAAAAACTAACAGTTTTCAGTTTTCTCAATCCCAGTTGCCTCTCAGCGTCATATATCTAGTAAGACTGCTTAGCAACATTTGAAATAAAAACCATTTCATTTTCCACAAACAATTCTTCTGGAGAATATTTGAATCGTCAAATGGTATACATTCAAGGTACTCTAATCACTGAGTTTCGCTTCATCGATGTTCCTGCGGAAGTTTAATTCAAAACGTTTCTTACTGTTGATCTTGTTCATTTAATTTTATAGTATGTTTGTGTCAATTTTCCTGTTTAACCCTGTATAAAAGACAATTGGGAGGTAGATTTGCATATTAAACAAAACTAAAGTCTGGCCCAGGTCGAAAAGTAAAATCAAGTCAGATACATAAGTGGTCCTTCGAGTTTTTGATAAAAACAACCTTGTGGAAGATGTCTTCTTCACGTTCAGTACCTTTAAGAAGAAGTGAAAGGATAATGGAAAAAGTACCAGAAATTTTTGACAACGGCTGTCAAATCCATGACACATCTAAAACCATAAATTTGCAAAATATGGAAAAACTAGAAATCCCGGTAGAATTTGAAAGTAAAAAGGAAAAAATACTTTCAGAAATATCAATTGAAGTTCCAGAAAGTAGCAAAGTTTCAAGTAGTAGATCCATTCGATGCAGACAGTTGGAAATTGAACTTGAGAAGGAAAAAAAATGCAACCGTATGTCCTCATAGAAACACTTTCATTTCTCTTTCTCTACAAAGCTCATTCATACAATGGAACAACGCTTCGATGGACAAAATGAGAGCTTGCGCTCTCTTGGTTGCAACTTTGGCCCTTCATCAGTGTTTCACCACCACGTATTTGCAGCGGTTGGTGTTTGGAAGCTTGCAAAAGTTTTCCGAAGTTTTCGCGACGCGCGTGTTACTTGCGAATCTGGATTATGGGGAACTAACGTGAGTTTGATCTCTTTAGACATTAATTCAAGAAATGACGGAAAGAAAAATTTTGAGAGTTTTCCACTTTATTATTCATAGCAACGTAATGAAATAGCTATTTATGATATGAGTGTTAGTAAAGTTTAATTTTGCAAGTGAAAAAGTTTGCGACACAAGCGTAGCGAGTTAAGCAATTTCACGAACAAAATAAAACTTACTTTTAACACAAATATCATACAAAGTTTTTGTACAAGAAGTCAGTAAAATGGACATGCCAGAGCCGGATTAACCCTGTATGGGCCTGTAGGCAATACAATTTTCGTGCCCCTTTTCTTTACCTACTCTGACTGACTAAATCATGTAATGTATTTTTTTGCCTTCTACCCACATTACTGAATACAATTTCCGATACAGGCATGGATGACGTCCTAAGGGCGGGTTCAGACATAAGCAGGCTCTATGCGTGCTCAACGCGGGTTGGCTGCGTGTTAGTACAGAGTCGCCCGCGCAGCCCACGCGTACGTTAGATTCTGCCCTAAGTCTAGGTGTTTTCTATGTATACATGAAAAATTAAACAGGACTCAGTTATATTCAATTTAAAATATATATTTAACCAAACGCAATAAACAAAAGAAAAAGAGAAGTAATTTCAGTACCTTCCGTTAATTTAAATATGGACTTTTCTAACTTTTTAACTTTTTTAGATATAAAATCTTTTACGACTTCTTCAATGTGGACTTTTTCCAATACATAATTTTCAATTGCCATTATCGACAGTGAATTTAAGCGATGTTGAGACATTGTTGCTCGAAGAGAATTTTTCATTAATTTCAATTTTGAAAAATTTCTTTCTCCTGTCGCATTTGTTATCATCAAACTTCTATAAATTTGCAATGCAGCCATAACATTTGGGAAAGTTGATTGAACCATATTATTAAGGATCAATTTATACGATTTTTCAGCATCTACAATGTTATCTTTCCCGGCATCTTCCAATTGTAAGACGAAGTACTTGAACTGCACCATCTCGTGTGAAAAGGCTGAAAAAAAAAGCTTCAATTGAATTCTTAACAGAAAAATCGGCTCAGCAGAACGACATCGCATATTCTAATTTTCTTAGCCTATCTAGAAAAAAAATCAAAAATATGGAACTTTGTGGAGCAAGATTTCAATGATAAAGTCGAGTGCGCTGTAATAATTGCCATTATAAGGGAAATGGAAAAGGTTAATTTAATTCCTTGAAAATAAGAATTCATTTTTGAACAGCATCTCTCTGCCGGGTCAGTTCAATATTTAGATAAGCATTTTCGCGATTACATTTTAACGGTCACAGTGAACCCAGTGGCAGAAAATGCTCTCATGATGACTCTGCGTCTAGAGGAATATAATATATGATTGTAAGACTTTGTCGGTTTTGCCGCCGCCATTCGGAAAAGAGCCGTCATAACTAAATAGGCAGAACCACAGCTTAACAAAAATAGAGGGTGACCAATAACGTTAGATGAAAAATAATACAAGTTTTAAATGGGAAGGGTAATGGTACTGGGGGTACGAAAAGCGAAAAGGGTAATTAGTGGGACTCCGGGCGATAAAGGGTACTTAGCGAGACTCCGGGCGATTAATGGTAGTCAGGGGGATACGGGAGTAAGTGGAATAAGCGGTAGTTAGTGGAACACGCTCCGGGAAAAACACGGGAATAAATAAAAAAAATAGCTAGAAATAGTGATTTCTAGATAAACTGGGGGCAACGGAGTGAATTTTGCGGTATAGTGGCGTTAGGCCGGTTGAGTAAATGAAATTTGGTATTTTGTTTGTGACATTAGCCAGGATTACAGAATCAGGACTAGACAGGACGGACATATCACGGGCGCAGCTAGGGTAATCGAATGCACCAGGATAAACGAAGTACCGTGAGTCAGTTTTAAATTGTACTGACACCCATGTTGTTGAGAGAGGTTGTCATTTTGAATTTTATTTTTGGTGTTAGTGGTTATTTTGAGAAATTGACGATGAAAAGAAAGACAAGGAAATTATACCACTTCCTTTTTGTTATAGAGTAAAACTGTCATTAATAAATAATTGACAGAAAGTCAATATTAGTACGGCGGCCAGGCAAGCCTAGAAAAAGTTTTTTTTTTATTTTGGTCAAGATAGAATTTCAAGTATAAGGTTGAAGCCTACTTTAACAGGTAATTCAATTTAATGTGTTTTGAGCCGATAACGAGTTATCTAATTTTTGTTTATTATTTATTATAAGAGGGATTTGTTTTAGGAATAATTTTGTTTCTTCGGATTTCTTGTATTGTTTTATATTCGAGGGGTTCATATGGTTTTTACATTTATTTTTATATATATTTACTCTATAAACTATGGTAAATTGTGGAGGCTCATAATTGCATAATTTACTGCAATCTATAACTAAATTAATTCTTGGTAACAATTAATATTTTTTTTATAATATATCTATAACCGCACATGTTATCTTTTATTGGCTCGTTAAATTGAGTAAGTCCCTGTCCTATTGAATAATTAATCGGCCTTCAGCTGACAAAGTTAAACGTCAACCTCAACAGGAGGAATGTTAAAAGGGAAACCTTCAGTGTACCAAAGGTTCAAAAGACCAACCTTCGTGCGTTTGGCACGAATCCAGCAGCCCTACGGAATGGTGATATATTGGTGACAGCGAAAGCCTTCTAGTATTTTATTTTTTTTATTGGTGACAGTTGGTGGAAATTAAATAATTAACTTGGTAAAGTTTCGGCACCGTAATAAGGTGATTCGATACGTTAAAGGTGGCAACGGTGGAATTATCAATGATGCTAAAAAATTTAGAGAATTTTTAAATACTCCTTGTATACATCAATTGATTACACAACACAACAAAAAAATATTTTTTGAATGTTTCCTACACTAAATTAGTCAATTTCTACTAATTTTGGGGTGATAAAAACGAAAATAACAATGAAAAATTTTTATTAGCTCTGGTTTTTGAGATACACAGTACTTAATCTTAAAGAGTAGTTATACTATACGTGAAAAGTGAAAGTACATAAAACAATATTGTTATGTTTATTTTAGAATATTTTAAGTACAAAATTAATGAAAAAAACATTATTCTTAGTGTTTTGACAAATAAAAGAAGTTTGTACCACCAAATTTCAATTAAGTCCATCCGATTCATTGTAAGATCGCTGTCGTTTAGCTTGTCTTTTATAAAACACTTCTGGAGCATCCCTACACACAGACCAGCAGTAGTCTGCAAGCATTGCTTCATTCCAACGGCCCTGATATCTCTGTTCCATTAAGGCAATGTCTTGATGGAATCTTTCTCCATGTTCGTCACTCACAGCTCCACAGTTTTGTGGGAAGAAATTAAGATGAAAGTGAAGAAAATGAAATTTTAAGGACATGTTGCATCCAAGTTGGTGGTAAGCTTGAAGAAGCTCTTTAACCAATGCTGTGAAGTTATCATCTCTTTTGTTACCTAAAAACCCATGTACAACCCCCTTAAAGGCTTCCCAGGCTCTTTTTTCATTTCCTGTTAAAATTATGTCAAAAGCAGGATCATTTACGATTTCACGGATTTGAGGCCCAATAAAGATGCCTTCCTTGACTTTAGCATCACTCAACCTGAGTAACTTTGCTCTCAAGTACTTAAAAGCTTGTCCTTCCTGGTCCATGGCCTTCACAAAGTTTTTCATTAGTCCCAACTCAATATGTAATGGGGGAAGGAGAACATCCTTAGGATCTACAAGAGGCTCGTAAACTACATTTTTCTCATTAGGGTTTAGGTCTCGTGTAGGCCAGTTCATTTTTTTATAGTGAGATTTTCTATCCCGACTGTCCCACAGACACAAAAAACAACAGTACTTGGTGAACCCTAATTGCATTCCTAGGAGTATAGCAATGACTTTCAGATCACCACAGATGTGCCACTTGTGTTGTTCATATTTGATTGATTGGAGAAGTGTTTTCATATTTATATACGTTTCCTTCATGTGAACTGCATGACCTATAGGAATAGAGGGTAGCTGATTTCCATTATGCAGAAGTACAGCTTTTAAGCTTAGTTTTGAAGAGTCTATAAACAGTCTCCATTCAGATGGAGTGTGATCCAAATTCAAGCAGTCCATCAAACCATTAACATCATAACAAACTACGAGGTTTTCTTTTTTCTCAAAAAAAGGAAGCAAATCTTTTGACGCTGTCTGTACTGAGATATTTTCACATCATGTTTTAGAAGATTCCACTGTTGTAGTCTTGACCCTAACAGCTCAGCCTTTTCCTTAGACAAGCGAAGATCTCTTATAAGGTCACTCAACTCTGCTTGACTAATTCTGTGCGGATCACTAGACCTATCGCTTACCTCAAAATCAGGGTCATAGGATGTAGAAGGATGGGTTGCTCCTTCTAAACAGTCTTCATCACCTTCCTCTAAAATTTCATAGTTTTGGGGTGGAGAAGGGACTGGCAAATTGTCTGAGTGTGGTACAGGCTGAAGAGCAGATGGGAGATTAGGGTATTTAACCGTTCCTCTTTTCTTCATAGATAAACCCTGCTTAATGGGAGAAGTTAAGCAGAAATAACAGTCGTCTGTATGATTGGTAGGCTCACGCCAAACCATAGGTACTGCAAAAGCCATTGCCCGGTTTTTATTTTTCAGCCACTCTCGCAATATGACGGAACAAGAATTACAACATATATGGGGAGCCCATGATTTATCTTGGTCCCCAACTTTTACACCAAAATGATGTTCATAGGCTGTCTTAACGATAGGTGTCATTTTACGTTTCTGAGCCTTTAATGTTATTTCACCACATATATAGCAAAAGATATCGACAGAATTCACACACTTTCGAGGTGTTATCTTGAAAACAAGAGCTAATATATAATTTTTATGGTCACTTTCGGTTTTAACACGTGGAAATACATTAAAATCATCTAATTTCAACCCCGAAACAAAAACTTTGTTGTGTTGTGTTATTTTTGATACTAAGTGCAGTAATAGTCTGGAATAACACCCCAGGTATTACAGCGCTCTTTTAAAATAATATTACAAGCCAATATTTCAAAGTAATAGCTTTCTTAATGGAGAAAAATGAAAGTAGTATTCCAAAAAAATCAAACACTCTTACGTTTGAACAAGTCCAGAGATTTATAAATGAGGCGCCAGATGAAAAATATTCAATGATAAAAGTTGCTACTATTTTTGGAATATATGGAGCCTGCCAGCGTGAAGAGTGGTGCCATTTATTCATAGAAAAATTAATGGATTATTCATTGATTGTTCAAATTCCAAATAGAAAAAAATAGGTCGTTTATTTTGTATTGTGCGATACAATACGCTACTAGACTTCATTGTTATCGCATGTGTTTCATGTTTGATAGTAAATACAGTGTTTTTAAGAGTTTGAACAAGTCTGTGATTCGAAAATATTCTATATCATCGTTTTATGAAAGTGTAAACTTGCTTAGACATTATTGCAGAATCGTGAGTTCTAACTACTTTTGATTTCGATTATTCCAACCTCACAAACTGTACATTCATTCGATACAGTGGCGTACACGAACTTATAGGAATGGCGCAAAATAAATGTTCATACTGCAATAAGTTATACGACCAACATTTATTGCTTAATTGCTGCGTCTGCACAAAAAGTTATTATCATGCTTGCAAAGGACTGACATCCTCAGAAACACGTCTGATCAAAGGCAAAAAATCAGTTACTTGGACTTGCGATGATGGCGAACAACTATAGTCCGTTCATAATTTGTTGATAGCTCACTGCAAGTGAGTTCTCATTAGAGAACTGAAGTACAGAGAGGACAGCTAATATGATATAATAACAAAAACCAAACTAAAACTGGCAGTTTAAGATGTTTTCGACTAACCCACCTTGTATCTGAAGAAATACAATACAGCTATAAAACTTTTAATCCGATTATGTAGGTATTTTGAGTGGAAATGAGTGACCAGTGTAGAGTATATGATCAAAACATTAGTTACTTTAAATAAATAAATATAATAATATTCTTAAAATGTAGGTACTGTAAACTGTATTTTTATTTTAAAAAAATTTCTTTATTTTATTCAAAAAAAATAAGTTACTTGCAATTTGTAAAAGATACATTTATTTAATTAATACCTATTTTTAAATGATATAAACTACGATTACTTACAAAACTATTCAAATTCAAAATAAACAGGATCATCTTCGGAATCCGAGTCGTCTTGCAGGTTAATAATTAGCGGTTGTGTCTCTACAGTTGCATCAATTATATTGTCAAGATCCCACATTTTTTGTTCTTCTTCTATTGCATGTCTTACTGCATCTCGCCAATTTTGTTCTGTAATATGTTGTAAAGACTCATATAACAATTCACGTACAGCTTGTATTTTATATGACGTATTTTTTCTAGCCACATCTTCTAGCTTTTCATTTGTGCCCAAATGAGTTCAATTGGATTTAATTCGCAGTGGTAGGGTGGAAGTCTAAGGAGTGTGATGTTTCGTCTTTCCGCCATTTTGTCAACTACGTATTTCTTGAACTTAGATTTGTGTTGCCGGGCAATTTTTAAAAGTTCTGCTTTAACCATTCCATCTTCGTAAGGCAGGGACTTATTCCGTAGCCAGTCAATGATATCCTGTTTCTTCCACGCAGTCGTTGGAAGTCTTTCAACTAGTCGTGGATGATAAGGTGCATTATCTAATACTATAATTGAGTTTGGTGGTATATGTTCAATCATCTGCTCAAAATACTCTTCGAAAACATCAGCTGTCATCTCCTCGTGATAGTCTTTTGTGCTTTTGGATTCAAATTCCAACAAATCATGCTTAGCAAATCCTTTTTCACTGCCAATGTGAGAAACTATTGATCTACTGCCTTTACCAGAGGATGGGGAAATACCAGTAGACCAACCTTCCATAAAGGCTTGCCTGGAGCTTGATATATTTTTATCTGTCCAAATTTTTTTGAGAGTATGACCTGCGTTTACCCACGTTTCGTCCTGATAGTAAATTGGCCTTCCTTCAGCCCGAAATTTTCGTATAGATCTTAGATACTTTCTTCTCCAACATATTATCTCTTCCCGGTCAATCAAAAGTGATTTTCGGTCTGATTTCTCCCACCAGAAATTTAATTCTTTTAAAGCTTGCCACAATTTGGTTCGTCCGACATGAGGCAAATCCGGGTCGTCTCTAACTTCTTGTAAAATTTTGTTTAAGTTGGGTATTTCTTTTTTGTAAAAAAATTCGTGAATTTTCCTTCGAATACCATTTTTGGCAAATTCATCAATTTCAATAGGTTTTCTCCCCCTCTTTAAGTATTCGTTTGTATTTGGGTTAGCTATACCTTTTTTTTTCTTTCTGATAGGAACCTATATATTGTTGACTCCCCTACGCCCGTCATGTTGGCACAACTCTTGATTATGTTCTGAACAGTGTTTGTGGGATTCTGAGAAACCAGAGCATCGTGAACGTTCAAAACAATAGTCTTCTCTCTTGGTGAATAGACAGACTTACTGACTGTACGCAACAGTACCGGTGTAAAACTTGACGATGTTGATGATGATGACGAAGCCATCGCAAGCAATCAAACAAAACAAGCAGGAACGAAAGGTACGTATATGTTTGTAGGAATATGAAAAAAAGTTACTCACGCACTGCACAAAATTCGCAAAATAAATATTAGAGACGTTAATTACTGCCGTAGACGCCGAAACACCAACGAGCCGTAAATTAAATGCGATTAAAAAATGTACTAAACCAAAAATTATTTTCGTTCGGAACAACTTCACCCTTTCAAGGCAAGTTTCGAATATAAAGTGAAGCTTTATATTTAATGAATAAACACCTCAGGAACCTCCGCCTATGATTTTACGAGTTTTACGATCGTTTTATGACTTGGGCCCTCATTTTGTGCTATCGACAAATTATGAACGGACTATAGGTAACGACATAATTTCTCTAAAAGCAGCTATTGCTGCACTATAGAACAATGTCAAAACATTAACATCTGTAGCGCAAACAACTACTTCAACACCTGAAAGTGACTTTGAAGAGATCGTACAAGAACTTACTGAAAAGCAAAATCGTAAAAATAATATCATAATATTTGGATCAGAGGAACAATAGCAAACAACAAAGGAGAAACTTAAAGTGCAGAAAAGACGGATGCCTTGAAAATATTAACATTCATTTCTCCTCAGTCAATGTCGATCACAAATATCAGGCGTTTGGGAAAATTCCATAAGGATAGACCACGACCCAGACCGCTCAAAGTCACCTTTATTCAATTCTCCACTCTATTATATGCTGATGACTTAAAAAATTTATCAAAGTATCTTCACAACTCAAGATTGCATTTCATTACAGCATGATATCAACACGGTACATCTATGGTATACTACAAACCACCTTGAGTTTGAATATCAACAAATGTTCAACTCGTATGTTTTGAATGTTTTCATCATTTTACCGGTTTGACGGAAATTAAGTCTCTAATATTTTCAGTTTATCTGCAGTAATACAAATTTATACACGCCGTTTCTTTTATCATGTGGTAACATTGCTATATTTCAAATCATAACAGATACGAAGACGATTAAATGGGAAAAACGGTAACTGTCATCAGGAACAATACAATGGTCAAAGAAAATTTACGGGGATTCCCGCCCTTCGAATGGAATTGTTATTCCGTAGAATATCAAAAAATGGAAAAGGAAACTGTTATTCGAAGTGTACTATGACAATGTAATAATGAATATTCGATTAAATGTTTTGTGTCAACATGGCCACCATCAACTTTTTTTAATACGGACCTTTCTTTTTCATTACAGATATTGATAAATCTGTAAAGTCACACTCCAAGGATATATCACATTTGATATTTTTATAGCATTTCATTTGAAATAACTACCATTATTAGTGAAAACAGTTTTTTATTACGGTCCTGTCGTTACTTCTTTTGTAAATTGTTTCGATTTCTTCAAAATATAATTCAGACTACAGAATAAATTCGAGAGATAGGTACCCTAACACAATGAAAATTCGTACTTTCTCGTTTTGGAAATTTTTATTTTGCCGTAATCCTTCTATCAAGGCTTATTTCTTCCTGATCAATTATAATTTATCTAAAGCAAATGAACTTTAAACATTCAGGCCAGTCTCAATATACCTACACAGTAGGTTTGATGGACTGACGCCTATCAGAAAAGAACTACTCCCCTGGCTAATACCACGAAGAGCGTTGGATTATATCTGACAGGCGTCAGTGCAGGAATCTTCACAGAAAATTTCCTGCATATGCAATTGGCAATACAACTGAAAGAGTCGACCCTCAATTTTGGAACGGGCACACTTGCAGATTGGTTTCGGTCTCATTAGCCACTCATCAGTGCAAGATAGTGACCATCATCGACTTGAAGTCAATGATATTCCAGAATTGAAAATCGGAATTCTTTCAGAGTATTTCATTTCTCTTCCGAAGTTGGAGCGAACATCACAAAATGTCACTCCATCTGGTGGACGAGGTACTAACCAACTGCATACCCGTAGTTTGCCCGATTCCTCTGAAAAAGGAAGAAAAACGTTCTTATTAGTCAATGGGCTATGCTTGAAAACTGGCAGTCAAGAAATCTAAATCAAATGAACTTTAAACTTTCAGGCCAGTCTCAATATACCTACACAGTAGGTTTAATGGACTGACGCCTATCAGAAAACAACTACTCCCCTGGCTAATACCACGAAGGGCGATGGATTATATCCGACAGGTGTCAATGCATATGCAGGAATAACTTCTGTGAAGAATCCTGCACTGACACCTGCATATGCACTGACAAGTGTCAGTGCATATGCAGGAATAACTTCTGTGAAGAATCTTGCACTGACACCTGTCGGATATAATCCAACGCCCTTCGTGGTGTTAGCCAGGGGAGTAGTTTTTTTCTGATAGGTGTCAGTTCGTTAACCTACTGTGTAGGGAGTTGAGACTGGCCTGAACGAATTGTTCTCAGATAATTTGATTTATAGCCAGTCTTCAAGTATGCCCACTGACTATATGCGGAAGTTTTCTGAATTTTGTTATTATAGTCCCATAGCCAGCGCCACAAGGCTTGCGTTACATGAAAAATACAAAGTAGCAAACGAGATTTTGGAAATACTACTTTGAGTGCATTTTTTTCTGCAGAGTCATCGTCGGTCATAATAATTTCTGGCTCAAATAATTTATTACAAGTGGCTTCTAAGTATTGCTTTGCCATTCTTAGAGCATATAAATAATCATTTTCTGATTTATTTTTATGAAGTATAGCAGCTATTGGCAATGCTTCAATTTTTGCAAAAATAAAAGTGACAGAGGTGCTGTGGTCACAACAACCACTAGTGTCAATGAAGATTATCTCATCTGCATCACCTGCTTTAAAAGCTCTTTTCATAACGGCGGTTATTAGAACAACAAGAAATGGATTTAAGACACGAAAGTATATCCTGTTTTCGCAAGTCTTCAATTTCAATCTTTATTCTTTCAATAACACTTTGGTCATCCCTTCCCCCAAAGTATTCAGACCTCCATTGTTGATAAAAGTAGGTCACTTTTCTTTCTGTTGGTTAACTTGCGCATTTTCTAGAAGCACATTAATGTCCCCATCCCAATTTCAGATGGAAACATTTCATGATAAGTCTCGGCGGCAGAAGCTGTCATTCCAGATTCAAAATAACAGCGTTTCTTTTGTATCTTCATTTCTTAAGCTAAATGCTTCGGCAACTTTTATTCGGTGAGAATGATCATAGTTTATATTGATCACTACATTTAAACCTTGTTTTAATAAGTTAGATCTTCTCAAAGTAACATCAGTAATTTTTGAAAATTTTATATTTATACTTGCCAAACACTCGTAATTTCTAGTACAACCTTTGTTCTTGAGTAAACGTTTATTCTTTTTGGCAGATGACACACATAAAATTTTCGAAATTCATAACGAACACAGTTATTAAACACTTTGTTTACAATCCAGTTAGTGCTTGTGCTACGAGAAAAGTCTTTTAGAAAGGTTTAACATTTTTCCTCCGTTTTGTTAACTTGCACTGAAATTTAGTCACAAAGTGATCTTCATTTTTCTCCTCAAATTCAAAATAATGAATTTCACTACCCACGATACTTTTTATTACTGTTTTAGCCATTTTGGGGCACTAAAGAATGATACACTAATGAAACTAAACAAAATATCATAACCTCAAGTTAAACCACGTGGCGATACGCAATAACTACCTAATATGGCTACAAATGAATTCTTTAGATTTGAGCGATTTTTAAATAATGATTACATTCTGAAATGGGTTAGATTTTGTGCCGGTAATAGCTAACAAAATTAACTTTACAACTTCTATTCCAGTAACGTCAATTTCTGCTCCGTAATAGATTAGAATATGTACCTAATTATTTGCAAACAAAAACTACTCGTGACTGTATTGGTATAAAGCAGTGGTCGCCAACCTCTTCAATGTGTTGAGCTAATTTGTTAATTTTGAAATAAACAGCGAGCTACCCACACGGAAGCCACGTAACGCAACGTAAATGAAATAATCCAAAGTTAATTTATCATTATATGTATTTATTTTACTATTTAACTGGTAGTACATAATACATAGGTACTAATAATGAACTAATAACAAAATAACTAATATTACTAGTACGTACTTGTTCATAGCTACATTCCTACCTATCAAGCGAAGGTGTTTGAAAAATAAACACAAACTTTTATCCAGCCACAACGGCATGTCACGTATGATTTAAAAATAGTTAATAATAACAACAAAAAAGTAACGCACTATCATGAACATAAACATTGAAAAATAAAAAAGCACGTTCAATGAGAAGCCTGACACTCAGACCCATCGATAATTTTTTTAATGTTTGCAGTATAATTTGATGCAGCCATTCGAATACAATTATCCAAATGATCATCTGTAAGTCGATTGCGATATTTGTTCTTAATAAAGATTCACACAAATAGGTTGAACTGAATAATGCTTTCACTTTCAAGGCAACACGGCATAGAACTGAATATTCGTCTTTACTTACAGTAGGCCAGATACATTCAGTACTTGAGACTGACGATTTTAAGGCTGAATCATTTTGAAACTCAATGACTTTCATTTCTGTTGCAGATATGTCTTCGCCAAAGTTCTGCATAACACAAGTTGCAAACTGTTGGATATCAATTTCCATAAAGGGTGAAACAACAAATTGCGCTACTAAAGCCATTTCATTGAAATCTTTAAAACGATTTTTGAAGTTATTCTTCAGGGTAGAAATTATTTCTACATGAGATTTGTTGTCATAGGGTTCTAATGGATTTTGAGATATTTTTTTCTGAAAGAATAGAAATATGCTTGGCATCGCTGTTAATTAGGTTTTGTTCCCAAAACTCCAGCTTTTTGATAAATGCTTTTATATCAGAAATCATTTCCGCTAGTTCTTTGTCTCTCCGCTGAAGCTGCAAATTAAGTTCGTTTAATTTCTCTGTAATGTCCACGAGAAAACCAAAATCTCTAAGCCAGATTGAATTTTCTAGTTCCGGAGTCGGTTCATCGCGTTGTTTGAAAAATTGAACTATGCCAGATTTAGCACCTGTCCTCTACTTAACCATCGGACTTCAGAGTGAAGGAGTAGGTCCCCGTATTGACAGTCAACTTCATCGGCCAAGGTTCTGAATAATCTTCTTTGTAACGCTTGAGCTCTAATCTTGTTCACAATTTTTACCACCAGTTTCATAACGTTGTTTAGTTTCAGGAAATTTCCACATAATGCTTGCTGATGGATAATGCAGTGGTAACAGAGAAATTGCGGAAAAGTTTCATCTTTACGACATAACGCCACCAGACCCTTATCACAACCCACCATAGCTGGAGCGCCATCGGTTGTCAAGCCTACCATTTTCGATATTGGAATTTTCTCTGAACAAATGATATTTTTTGAATGAGAAAACAACTCATGTCCAGTAGTGTGTCCTTTCAGTGGAATGAACTTCAAAAGATATTTAATCGTAAAATCTCCAAAAACCATCCTGACGAACACGGCCATCTGGGCAGTGTCAACGACTTCTGTTGATTCATCCAGTTGAAGTGAAAAATAAACACAGTTATCTAAGTCAGTTCCTAACTGTAAAAAAATATCATTGCTCATTACTTCTACACGTCTTATCACTGTATTAGCAGAAAGTTGCATAGATTTTATAGCTGAAAATATCTCGTCTTCATTTCTAAAGTTGGCAAATAACAAATCAGCAGCTTCTAAAAACGCCTGTTTTATCATTTCCCCGTCTTCATAAGGTTTCTTTTTTTGTGCAATTATCTGAGACACACGGTACGATGCTTCAGTTGCAGCCTTATTTTTGTCGACTGTTCTTAAAAATATTGATTGTTGTCCAATTAACTGCTTTTTTAACTGTTTCAGTTTCTCCTTTCTAGCGGCAGAATGTAGTGGGAATGATTTTTCAAAATTAGAATGTACAGTTTTATGATTTCTCTCAATATTTCCTTTTTTAGCAACGGAGACCGAAGTATTACATAACAAACACACATGTTCATCTTTAACTTCTGTAAAAAAGTATTGTTCTTCCCATTCCGAATGAAAGTGGCATGTCTTTACCTTCTTACAACTGCTTGTCATAATATTATTTTTGTTGTTCTCTACTAACCCAACCGCCGGACGGCGTTCAATTTTAAACTAAGCGCAATGTCGCCGCGCCGAGCGTATTTATCCCGTTCAAAGCAATCCAGATCGTTTTCGAACACTAACGCGCTGGTCCGGCTGGTCGGTTCTAGCCGATTCTAGCTTGATGGCGTCAGCGGCAGATCTCTCTCCGCAACGTTGCCGCTGTTTATGTTCAATATTATGACAATTAGATTTTTTTGTGGAATTTTCGGAAGCTTCTCTGATTTTTGCAGTTTGTATTTTTTAAATTAAAATCGTTGTGAGAGCTACCATAATTGCCTTCGCGAGCTATAGAGATTGTAAAATCGCTTCCAGGCCAGTATGGCCAGGAATCCAGACCAAAGATAATCTGTTACGTCTTCCTATCGAGGAGAGTCGTTTTACACAACATATGTCGTATGTTATTTCAAAAGTATCCACATGAACATTAGATGTACTTCTTTCTTTCAAAAAATATAATCGTATCATGACCATTATTATACATACAGATTTCTTGAATCAGTTCTCATTTAGAAAATATGTAACATTCTCTCGAAGTAAGGTTCACTTTGAAAGCTAATATTTTTTGTTTCAGATACTTATAAAATGCCGATGTGGAGTGTTTCGCAAATCACCTGAGGAAAAATGCAAAATTCTTCACAGATTTCGCATAGGCACCAACAGGAAAATATCTCTACAGATTTGATTGATTTCCTTTCCAACTATCAAAATGAAAGTGACTGGGGTCCTAGACGGGATCCGCTTCCCATAGTTATTACTATGAGTGTGCTATACGTTACAATTTTTTCAAGTGGTGTAATTGGAAATATCAGTACTTGTATAGTTATTGCAAGAAACAAATCGATGCATACTGCGACGAACTATTACCTGTTCAGTTTAGCAATTTCTGATTTGCTGCTGTTGATTTCTGGACTACCACCTGAAATATATTCTATATGGTCTAAATATCCGTACATTTTTGGGGAAGCCTTCTGTGTGCTACAGGTGAGAAATTGATGTATTTAGAGAAAAAATTGCGAAAGAAAAGTAGCCATATGAAAACTCTAATTTATAAAATCATATTTTTAACCAGAAGTATATAGAACCAATGTGACAAAAATTAACTGAATACAATCATGAAAATGAGCGAATCTGAATTTTATACGAAATCACTATAAGAGTAAGGAGGTTATAATATACAAATTAATATAACAATAATAATTGAGAGGGGTATATTTTCAGGAAAGATGAAATTTTGAGATAGACAAGAGTTTGTTTTTCTACTTCTCCTTATTTATACATAGATGTAAGAATTTTCCAAAGAGAGGAAGGAAGAAATTTATTTCAAAATGAATAACTCTTTACAAGTATGTGTAGATCATGCAGAGAAATAACTTTCGGACACAAACTGAAAGAAAAAGTCCTCTTGAAACGACTACTCTGAACTGAAAGTTACTTATTTGGATGATCTACCCATCTGTTTGAATAGTTCATTCTGAAATTATTTGATTTCTCAATTTCTTCAGAAGATATAAGTAAGAGATTTTAGCCAGTTCTAAGCCTCCCCCCACCACTATGACATAATTAATAACAAGTGGTGTAATTAGGGTGACCCTGAACGATATGTCTGGTGCATAATCAGTTTTGACCTTGAACAGTATGTTTGATGCATAGCTGAAAATGTATTATAGGTACATTTTCTCAGTCTGAGACATTGGAGGTGTGTGTTTGACGTCATAATAATTTTTTGACCTTGAGATGAGCGAGGCGCATACACGGTAATACAAATTATCCTTCATGTGTACTAACTTCAAACTATCTTGTATAAAGTATACGTATCTGAACACCAAAACTATCCTCCAACTAATGAGCAATCTGTAAGGTCATCTAGTCAGTGAATGGCAGTGGAGGGGATTGGGGTGACGACATTGGAATTTGAATACACGGTAAAGACATCCTTCATGAATATGAAGAATAGATTGCATACACAGTAAAGAGTGGGTTCAGCATAATCCTTCATGTGTACTCTGTACAAACTAGTTTGCATACACGCACACCAACACACATCAGCCACCCAAGATCCACCAACTAATACGAGCGGTCACTACACCTTACATCTGTACTCCACGAAGTTCCAGCCCCAAATGAATGGCCGCCGAATGCCCCCTACTAGCGATGTGTGCGCAATTTGTTGCACAGATTGCGGTGGGAGGTGACTCGCTATATATTATATAGGAAATGATTATTTTAATATGGAATAATTGAAAGAAGATATCTGTAGCAGTTAGAAATTGTTTGTGAGTGAGTTATTCAGTGCAGTTAGCAATTGTGTGAGTGTGTTTTTCTGTTGAAAACTGTTCATATTTTCCATTCGATTATTAATCATGTCCGTTTCAAAAGTAGGCTTGCAAAAAATTATTAATGTGATTATACAGGAGGTGGAAGTGTAAAAGCAAAGGGTCTTATCATCATTGCCAATAAATGAAGCATATGAAATAAGTGATATGACATAATTTTCCACTGGGTTTGGTAAATCAATTTCATTTATCTTGAAAAATATGAGTAATAAATTATTCAGAACATGGCTACCCGAATGAATCTCAATGTATACATTGTAGAACACGCTCACTTCATGAATCAAAAGACGATAAAGTCTTATGTGAGTATTATTAATGAGGATGATGAGTTCATGATTGATCAAATTTTTTTTTGCATTTGTTTTCAGTTCAATCATTCAAAGATGTGTATGCAGTATGATAGTAAACACTGAATCAAGGCCGACGATTGTGGATACTAACAATCGAAACGTCATGAAGTAACTTGGCTTGGAATCTTTTGATTTCCAATTTTCATTTCTTGTTAATAATTTTTTTTATTCTCATCTCGTGCTTATAATTCAATTTTTTGATTTTTTGGTTATTGCTTGCATTTTATTTTATTGTAATTTCAGTTTTTTGACTAATATAATTGTTTTTTCCAGCTAATATTTTCAATTATTTACAGATTCTTTCAGGGATTTCAAATCAATTTATATCATATTAGACAATGAACGTCCGAACTGATGAAATGCATCACGAAACATTGTCAACCACCTTCAAAAAACGGCAATGCTGTACAATATTTTGATAGTTTTGGTAATCTCAAACCTCCAATTTTCCACAATTTCACATTTCCACAAAATAAACGAGCCTATTGTGTCACTGTGTACGACACTGGTATTGAACACCTCCCATTCAGTGAAATTATCAAGAAATGGAACTGAACATGTGATTTTGCTGCAGTATTAATCGCAGAGTAAACATAAGAATAGCTATTATAGATAGTCAAGGTTTCATCATCGAGTAACAATTCCATTCTAAGGATGGATTCAATCCTAAGGATTGAAATTCAATGTAGTAACTTTTCATTGCTGTCAAACACAATAGTTTTCTGTTTGAGTAAAGAAGATTGCCGTACCGCCTGTTACTTAAAGAGAAACATTCACGGATTGAGGTATTCCTCTGGCTTTGTGGAATATAAAAAATTGGATGCTATCCTCATGAGAAATATATAAGTTATCTATATTGTTTATGTGCGAGGCCATCAGAAACGTGACTATCTAACTGCGAAATACCACGAGTTGGATATACTTACACGCGTTATGAATTTGGAGGACTAAGTTTCCACATTCGACAATAACAACAACGAAGGTGTCTCACCCTGTATGCATCACATTCATAACCGAACCAAATATAATTGCAGTTTTCTAAACACCGATATTCTATACAAATGGCTTTGTAATATGTTACCAAAATGAAAATATATAATAATTTTTTTTTCTTCTTTTCTAACGTAACCTCATCACCTGATGATGTTGGAAACATTTTGAAATATCTCCATACCGCCAGTGTCGCGTGTTTTCTTTGGTCCACTACCCCATTTTCCACCTGACATTTGACAAATGACATGTACTCAAACACGAAAACGAATAAACGCATGTTACAACCTATTTTCAAATGGCATTACCGAATACTCAGCTTCCCCCATTGCCTAATTTTCAAACGTTAATTCCACAACAAATTTGAAAATAGATACGATTCTCATTGGAATCGCACGTTAAAACGCTACAATCCTGTTAAACTGCATTGTTTTTCAAATGATGTATTTTTGAAGCACCCTGTATACATTGTATACCTCGCTGGCAGCCATGCTTTTTTTTACGTCAAAAGGCTTGTTTTTTTTCTTCAACGCTGCACTGAATTCCTCGCCGCCATGTTTTTTACTTCAATCCGATTTTTCACTCATTATTATACCATTATTGCTATAATTCAACCACGTTACTATCTTTCAACTGAATCTTTCCGATACTTATTCTATCCTGTTATGCATCGATTACGTCGCACACGTCTCTTTTCCACTCACCAACGTAACGACGTCACCTAGGGAGTACGTCAACTCAAACAAATTGCAGATTATCATGAACAACAGAAGCTAGAGAAAAATTTAGAAATCATTGGTTTACCTAAACATGAAAATAAAACTGATTTGGACATAGTAAATCACATTTTTTAAAATATAGACAAAGTGCAAATTCAACATATAAATAGAATAGTTGAAACATAACCCAAAAACATCCTGCGCATGGTCTGAAAATTGTCTTAGATACAGAAGAAACAAAAAGAAATATTTTGTATGCTGCTAAAATGTTTTATAGAACAAACGGAAATTTTGCCACTGAAACTTTAGGAATAATTGGATCTATCAATGTAATTTATATTAATGAAGTAACGACACCAAGAAATAAATACTTATTCGGAAAGTCAAAAGAACTGAAGAAGTATGCCTTCAAATTTTTTTGAAAAAAATACGGTAAGGATCCTTGCCCGACAAACAGAAGATGATAAACCAATTTTGATAAATAATAAAAACACATTCATAATATAATCAGAAAAAAAAATCATGACTAGATCTACTGGCAGATGGACTATTCATATTGATGAATAACTGTTGAATACATTCAAATTAGTCATGAATCAGTACATTCCAGATACAGTTACTAGTGGGGCAGAGGCAGTTGATGAAAGGAAATATTATCAGAGTACTAGTTTTGAAAGTCATAAAATTTCAATTTTTCATTTCAGTTAAACATGTCGATGAAGTCATATTATACCTGAATCAATTTGAAAAGGAATTTGATTTTGAATTGAAGGGAGTGAATAATTTTTGGAAAAGGAAGTTTTTGGCTTTTCACTACTCCATCTTGATACAAAAAAAGGATGAGGAAATCTTCCAAAAAAAGGAAGGAAGTAATCAATTTGAAAATAAGTAACTCTATACATGAATGTATAGATCATGCAAAGAATTAACTTTCAGACACAAACTGGAAGAAAGCCCACCTGAAACAGCTACTTTCATAAAAATATTGAATTATACGAAAGAAAAAAATTCTTTCGAAACAAATACTTTTATATGAAAATTGAATTATACGGAAGATACTTTTCTCTACTCAGTTTGTATTCTGAACATTCGTTATGGAATGAAATCAGATATCATTCACAGGAGTTTTACTTTGAATGAATGATAACAAATTGCACTCACATAGAACACTGTCATCCTCACTGGCAGACATCGATGTTTTGCCGTAAGACAGTTGCCTTACTAGATGGAGTAGAAGAAAGCCAAGAACTTTCTTTATCAAAAATTATTCACTCCTAAAAATATAACCCCTTCAATTCAAATAAGATTCCTTTCGGCTGGGAGTTAATCAAATAGGTGAATGAACGTCATTACAATGTCATCGATGACAAACGTAGATGAAATTTTTCCGTGACATGGAAAAATCGTAATTCATGAATGAATTGTGTGTATTTTCTATAATGTTACCCAGATTGGTACTGAAGAGCCCAAGTGTCTCACGGCGAAACATCGATGTCTATCAGTGAGGATGACAGTGTTCCATGTAAGTGCAATTTGTTACCATTCACTTGAAGTAGAACTCCTGTGAATGATATCTGATTTTATTCCATAACAAATGTTTGGAATATGAACTGAGCAGAGAAAAGTATCTTCTGTATCATTCAGTGTTCATATAAAAGATTTGTTTTTTGTTGTTGCTGTTTCAGGTGGGCTTTCTTCCAGTTTGTGTCTGAAAGTTGCTTTTTTGCATGATCGACACACCCATGTAATGAGTTACTTATTTTCAAATTACTTCCTTCCTTTCTTTGGAAGATTCCCACATTTTTTTGTATCAAGATGGAGTAGTAGAAAGCCAAAAACTTCGTCATGAATAAACTTATATCATCAAATTATTATTATTATCTGATTTGAAAATATTTTTAAGTCAGGTAGGCGAACTGGAAGCAACTGTTTTGGTGGGCAACATAAGGGTAAGGCAATCTGAAACCTGTTGTCTCCTTTCATGGCTCATCTGTTCATAAGCAGATTTGAAATGGAAGCAAGGAAAGAGTTGAATTACTTTTCACGAACCTGGATCTGATACGTGGATGATGTATTTGCCATTTTCGATACGAATATGAAATAAGAAATTGAAAATAACGATGAACTACCATCGTTGGATGTACTAGTTATTGAAAATATTAAAAGTCTAGAGTTTGATTAATATAGAAAGAATACGAGCCACTTTCAGTTATATACCTGACAGCTCTCATCATTGCTCACAATAAAAAATGGCGAAACTACAATTTCTTATTCATAGACTGGTCACATTTCTCTTGAGCAAATAAAAGTATGAGATTGGGGAAAAATGTATTAGGGAGGTGCTGAAAATAACAGGTATCCATCAAACATAGTGGATAAGTTCATTACAAAACAAAAATTCAGGGAGTATCTTCGTAATGCCTCGACTTTTCAAAAATTCATAGTGCTTTCATATGGACCCAAATAAACCAATGAGTTGGTTTGAACACTGAAAAAATTGATTATGCTTTCAAAACTGCACGAAAATTTCAACAAGTCGAGGACCGGACACCAATAACGAGCTGAGTCCTGAAAATAACACTTTGACTTATTCAATTTGCTTTGTTTTCTCAAAAAACTTGAACTGAATTTTATGTTTATTACCTAATGCATGATTCATATCTCTATTGCAAAACAATTTTCAGTTAGCTTTCTATTATAAATCTAAAGTGATATATTCAAAAAAAACGAACATGTTAAATAAGATTCCTTAATCAGATAAAACGAGGTGCCAATTCAAGAAATATCGTTTTTTTACGTTATTTACCAACATCTTTAAGGGACCTAAATATGAAAAAAACGAATAGTTCCAATAAATTCGGCACTTCTCGTTCCCCACAACGGATTCAATATCCCTCGGAGTGTAGGGCAACACCGGTGTCTCGTCAATACCGTAAGAGTGTCGTAGATGGTAATATAGCACTCTTAAGGCCGCGTTATGTCGATGAATACAGGCCGAGACCGCATATGCTGGACATGCTGATAGCAAGTGGCGCCTCGCGGCAGGCCCTGCACCTTGTGTCAGGAACCTCTATACCCATCATGCGACTGCGGTAGACTAAGGTGTTGAAGGCACCATCCTGGCAAGCCATGATGAACCCCTCAGTTTCCGACTTCAGCCCACTTGACTTGAGAAAAGCAAACGTCAGGCGTTTGCCTGACAGTTTGCCTTACAGAAGTAAGGTGATCTCTGCGGCTTTTATCTGAGCTTTTTGCTGAACAGGTTCCAACTCGATGACAGAGTTGTGGTCATCTCGTTCAGTGTCGAAAACTATACCGAGTTCATCAGCTGCTCGGGCAGCTGCTCTAAAGAGCAGAGAAGGGGATCCGAACTCCTGACGACTTTACAGGCTGTATCCAGTACCATTCTGTCATGTAGACACTCCAAACTCAAAAGTCCACGGCCTACCTGTTGTCGGGGGAAGTACAACCGTGGAACGGACGACTTGGGATGAAAACCATTTTTCTGGTCTTCACGTCGAGTTGATACAGCTCCTCCCGAGTCCATTCCACTACTCCAAACGGGTAGAGTAAGATTGGAACGGCAAGCATATCTGTTGCAGCAACTTTGTTCTTCCCCGACAGTTCCGATGACCAGATCTGTCGAAGTTCGTGCTGATACTTGCCTCGGAGAAAGTATACGTCTCTCCGGCATTCAGATGGTGTAGGATACTTCCATCTACGAGCTGCACATCCTCTCCGTAGTCCCCGCATCGTCCTCTCTTGAGATGGACCATTGCACATTTGTCTATCCCGAATTTCATACCGATAGCATGCGTGTACTCTTCCACCACCCTCAAGGACTGATGGAGATCCTTCTCTCCAGAGGCATGAAGTTTAAGATCATCCATATAAAACAGATGGGTGACCTTGAGCCTCCGGTTCCCGGGGGTGCCACAGTTATACCCTCGAGTATTTCTGAGCGCAACGGATAATGGCAATAGTGAGATGCAGAAGAGAAGGGGACTGAGTGAATCACCCTGAAATACACCCCCACTGAAAGTGACCCACCCTGTTTGGACTCTTGTTTGACCAGATGTTATGGTGAAGCGAGTTCGCCAAAGTGGTATCAGTTGTTCAATGCATCTCACTATGTTGTCGGGTACCGTAAGGCATCTGCGCAAATGCAAGATGAGCTCATGCGAAATTGTATCAAATGCCTTACGGTAATCGATCCAGGCCATAGAGAGGTTACGCTTATATTGTATCGAGTCCTACGTTACACATCTATCGATGAGCAGGTTCTCTTTACATCCAGCGACTCCTCTCTTCGACCCTCTCTGCTCATATATCCTTTCGAACACTCGGTCAACTGCGGCGAGTATTCATGTGTATAAGATGCTTGTAAACAACTTATAACACGAATTCAAGCATATTATCGGTCTATAATTCTCAGGAATCGACAAATCTCCGCTTTTGGGTTGAATATTCATAAGAATATAATTGAAGGGTTTAATACTCGTTCTGGAATTGTGGAATTCTCCACTATACCCCGATTCCTATTAAAATGATGTACTCCACAATATCTTCCAAATATCAGGTATTTAACCAGATATCTAGATGATTTCGATAAAGATATTTCGCTGTTGGACTAATGGTCGCGGCGACGAACGTGACTGCCCGTGGCCTGCAAACGGTGCCGCGCGAATGGTCGCTTCGCCCTCCGCTTCGACGTTCGTACCGCCGATCCCCGTGGCCAGGCCGTATGGGTTAAAGAAGGCAAAGATAAAACTTGTTAAGATCCATCGTCACTAGTAGGGAACTGAAATGACTGACTATCTTGCTTCATTACTCCTCCTGCTCTCTCGGCTTTTTTATGGTGTATCAGTAAAGAAGTGTTTGTTTTTCTATCACCAGATTCTGCTGTTAACTCTGCTGATAGTGAATCGCATTTAGAACAAGTATCAGTGCGTGGTCTATGGAAGGAAATTTGCGGGATCTTTTTCTAAATGTTCGGTAATAAAACTTGTATGTGATATTTCCTTCTTCCATAATGACTTTCGTTCCTAGGAAAAGATAATATGTTCGATAATGAGGTTCACATCTGCAGCTAAAGAGTTACTGTTCTGGACCTTATTACTCCGCTTTTCTTTAAAGACAACCTCGCCTTTTTTAGCTTTCACGAGAGTTTCAATTCTGCGTTTTCTTATACCCCAAACGTATATACAAGTATTCCTGCAAACCTGTACAACATCACCCTATCCATCTGGCAATAAAAAACAAATCGTTGCTTGCCGCCTGCTGTCCTTGGTATCATCATACTGACCATGACCCCTTCGTTTAACAGGAATGATGACTATCACAACCATCAAAAAAGAGTTTTGCTTGACATTGTCTTTCAGGGCATAAAAATCGTGAAACAGAACTTTTCTCTGCTTATGCGGGACACAAACACACCAAAACTTACACTTGCAGCTGAACTGAAACAAAACAAGACACAATCTTTATGAAAATTAAACTATCAAGTTCAGCAGAGATGCTTACATATTTGATACAAGCAGAAAACAGTAATAGTGTAAGCAAACTTTGGAAAATATCCAAGTAATCAGCTATTACAAGGGATTGAACCTGAATTCATTTGAAAAAGTTAATAAAATAGTCAGGCACTTACATTGAATATTGAAATTAAGTAAATATTTTGTACATACCTCTTGTTTTGTTTCGATTTCGTCTTCTACCAACACCTTTTTACAGTTCACATAACGTTGCTCTCATTTTCTACGACGCTTCCTTTCATCTCGAATTAATTCTCCCTTTTTTCCGTTTTTTGATCGTATCACTATTTAATTCTATTGTCAATTCTGCCTACACTTTATTCCGTGACTTAAACTCAGCACAACCAACAGGTTTCATTCAAAGATAAGGTTGCAATTCAATGATATTATCTGCTTATCTGCCATAGACAGAGTTAACATTCAACAGGTTACTACTTAACCTTGGTGGCACTTAACCCATTTTAGCCAAACCAGCTGGCCGTCACATACCTCTAATGCCATCTGTTGGGCCTTGTTTGAACAACAATTATTGATCATGGCATTTAGCCCGCTTTTTAGGTTGTTGGTAATGGCACTCAGCTTGCTTTTTCGGGTCTAATTCAATTTTTGTTTTTTTGGCACTCAGCCCGTTATTTATGTGCAGTCTTCTGTTGGGCAGGTCGCAACTCGAAGACAAAGTTATGATCACCTCGATCAGTGTCGAAAACTAAATCGAGTTCACCAGCTGTTCGGGAAACTGCTTTGAAGGGGAACTATGTAGAGATGAGGATCTGAACTCCTGACGACTTCATAGGCTCCATCCAGTAGCACTCTGTCATGTAGACACTACAAACTCAAGAGTCCACGGCCTTCCTGTTGTCAGCGAAAGTTCCATCGTGAAATTGACGATGTGTGATGCAAACTATTATGAGACAATGCGGACTTTCAATTGCCTCTTACTTTCATCGATATAGGATTTTCCGCACTCGCAGGGTATCCGGTAAATACATTTCTTGGAATTGCAGTCCGCATTTGGTGGCCAGGTTTTTGTGAGGCTGCTACTGATAGTGTTTCCGGATCAGAAGCAGATTCTGATGATGTTCTTGGCTCCAATTCTTTTTATTTTCTCTACAAACCTGTGATACAGGGAAATGCAGGAACTGGTTGGTACGGCTTCTCTTCTTTGCAAGGCTCTTCCTTCCGTTAACAGAGTCCAAAAGCATGGTCTACTGAAATCTTACTACTCATATATCTGTTTGAATACTTGGTCAACTGCGGTGAGTATTCGTGTATATAAGATATTCGTAAACAACTTTTAACACAGATGCATGTTTTCGGTTTGTAGTTCTTAGGAATGTTATGAATTATCATCATTGTTTTTATCATCATCATTATCTTTCACAGAAACACGCTACCAAATAGTGGAAAACAGTTGAAATTTGACTTGAACGGAAAAGTGTATGACTAAAAGCTTCGAAAAACAAAAAATATCCATTCTATATAAAAATGAAGAAGTAGTGATCCAAAAAGTCGTATACCTAGAAACTAATGTCTCCTGCAAATATTACATTTTCAATGTAGGGTTTTTCCTTTCTCTTTCATATATCTACACTTCTTCATTCCAATCATAATTCGCCCTGTATAAACACTGAATATTTGTTGCAGGGATTTGCAGCAGAAACATCAGCCAACGCTACTGTTTTAACCATCACAGCGTTCACAATAGAGCGCTACGTAGCCATCTGTCACCCGTTTCTATCGCATACGCTCTCAAAACTCAATCGAGCAATAAAGTACATAATTCTGATATGGATAATCGCGATGTCTCTGGCTATTCCTCAAGCTATGGCATTTGGAATAGTTTGCGAGGAATTGCCGAACGGACGGGTAGTTGATGATCATTGCATTTGCAACATCAAGAGATCTGTGATACCACACGCGTTTGAAATATCTACATTCGTATTTTTTGTTGCTCCTATATCGATGATAACCGTTTTCTACATTTTGATCGGATTGCAATTGCATCGTTCCACTGTGGAACCATCTAGAGGTAACAGTGTTAAGATGAGACAACGCGTTTACAAACCCGTTGTTACTTACGTTAATTCTGCGACTCAGGTATCGATGGTGAACGGTGCAGAAAACGTGTTTCCGAGCATCCTGATACAACATGAAGTCGAAGGAAGAAAAAATTTTTCAAAGACTGCACAATCAACAAAACACGTAGTCAAGATGCTGGGTGAGTGACATTTCACAATGTGCATGTTTGTTTTATATTTTCATATCATCTTGTATTATCAATATCTTCAGAAACTGATGAAATTAAACCATGTCTGATTTTTATGATACCACATGAAATTTATGACAAACATTCCCAGTGGAGAAAAAGAAATAGAAACAATCAGAGATATAAACAAATGATCGTTAATCACATTCACATTTAATTTCCGCCAATTCGTTGACATCAATATATTTTTTCTACTCCCGTACGTGAAATAGTACTTTCACACACCGTTCACGAATCGTAAAATGTAATTTCACGCCCTTGTGCGTGAAATTATTTTTACGCCCTAGGGCGTGAAATAAACCCATAAGAATAACATGGTACATTCAAGTGTTTTTATTACCAGTGCGTGAAATATACTCATGAGAAATACATTGTAGTCTGTCCATAAGACCTAATACATGCATATTTCGCTGATAGGCGGCCTTAGTGCATCTTTTGTTTAAGAGCAGCAATAAATCATAAATAAACTGTCAAAATAGCTTGATCATTATTGTTGTGAGCTCATTGTTGAGAGTTAATTATTAATATTTTAACATTATATTATAATGGATTCTGATCATTCAGATATACGAAGTACCCCGCCGGATGTTATGGATGCAGCCAATGAGGCTAGTAAGACTTTATTATCCCAAAAATCATTGAGCATGTATGAAAATACGTATGAGAAATTCATGGCATGGAGGAAAACAAAGAATATCAATTGATTTTCTGAAAACGTAATATTGGCATATTTGTCAGAATTATCCAAGAACTTTAAGGCAGCAACACTTTGGAGTAATTTCTCAATGCTAAAAAGTACCATTAGCATTAAAAAAACACCATAAATATTGACTATCCTAAGGTACGTGCTTTTTTAAAAAGGAAGAGTGAGGGATACGTTCCAAAAAAATCCAGAGTTTTGGAGAAAGAACAAATACTGAAGTTTATACAAGAAGCTCCTGACGAAAAATTTTTATTGACCAAGGTAAGTTTAATGTCTTACGGTAGTATTAAATAAATAGAAAATAATATCTATAAATAAAATAGATCCTAATAAGTAATAGTTGGCCAAATCAGATATATTATCTAAAACTATGTTAATGTGATATCTAACTATGATCTTCTAAATTATTTCAAATTGGGCGTTGAGAATCGCGTTTTCACACATATATTTGTAAATACGAATGGTTCAGCGGTAGTGCGTCGGCCTCGCGTGCCCAAGGACCTGGGTTCGATTTCTGACAGCCATAATCTTTTTTTAGTTTCTATACAGGCTGATTCACGGTGGATGGCACATTAGACGTTTCTGGTGAACCAGACAACGGATCACTTTGAAAATTTAATGGAGGGCATATTCGGACATTCTCTAGCCAACTGAAATATTTTCGACAATGCGGTGTTGCCGCTTCTATTAGAAAGCAGTAGCAACTTTGATTTTTCAAATGGAACACTCTGTATATAATATTATTTTTGGAATCTCCAACAATTGCCCGACAACTTTTCTTGATATTTCCCTATACCTATCTGTTACTGTTTTCGAAATAAAAATTAATTTCACTATTCACTATTTGACAGTAGCGTTGTGACATTCTCCTAATAATATCGACATTTTCGTCACTTCAGAAGTTGCAAATACCTTCAAAACGATGGAACAAAACTATTCAAACGAAGTTCTTATGAATTTGTTTATTATTTTTGGACAGTGTGACAAAATTATCAGCAGAACATGTAGAAAGTTCAATGAAATGTATCCGAATCTACCGCCAATGAACCTCAAGAAATTTATACGAATTCAGAACAATTTCAATATGTTTGGATAAACTTTAAAAAAGCACCAAGAAATTTGAAATTGGAAATATTGATATGAATAATTATAAAAAAGTAAAACAATCATGTGGAATATTTCAAAATATGTTCGAATCGCTGGCCGTTCACTTCCAAGCACTTTAAAATGCGGGTGTTGACTGCTTTCGTGGTGGCAGATCTGATTTCATTGGGATCCAAATCTTCAAATGTTTGGGCAATCCTTTCTAACAATTCATCTCTCGAACGCACGGGTATTTTGTAAACTTTTTCTTTAAACATTCCCCACAAATAAAAATCTAATGGATTAAGATCGGGTGATCTCACTGGCCAATTCCATGGTCCCAAGCGCCTCATCCACCGATCGTCAAATAGTTTATCCAGTTCTGCGCTCACTTCTCTTGTGCAATGTGCAGGAGCTCCGTCTAGTTGGTACCAACAGTTTCGATAATCTTCGAGTGGCAGATTATCCACGAAACTGTCTACAGTATTCTCCAAAATATTCAGGTAGCTTCTGGATGTTAATGACTCCTCGTATATCACGTACCTCAATTTGTTGTCCATCAACATGCAGAAGACATTAAAACTAAATTTTTCTTGAAATCCGGCTTCTTTTGTGACGTGAGGATTTTCACTGGACCAATAATGACGATTTTTTCTATTGAAAATCCCTTTTCTCGAAAATTTCGATTCATCAGTCCAAATAATTTTATTTAAAAAAAGTGGATCTTCTTGAATGCGTGTCAACAACATTTCACAAAATTCTACTCTCTGTTGAGGATCTTGAGGCTTCATTGCTTGAATTTTGGTGAATTTATAATCATGCATTTTATGTCTTCGCGAAATTCTTTGAACCGATGAATATTTTATACCCAAATCTTCTTCAGCACTTCTTATCGATGACTCGGGAAATGCGTGAAAATATGCTAAGACATTAATCTGGTTGTCTTCGAAAGTTACGGGTCGAGGCAAGTTTCTTGGTGCTTTTAAAGTTGATCCAAATGCATTGAAATTGTTCTGAATTCGTATAAATTTCTTGAGGTTCATTGGCGGTAGATTCGGATACATTTCATTGAACTTACTACATGTTCTGCTGATAATTTTGTCACACTGTCCAAAAATAATAAACAAATTCATAAGAACTTCGTTTGAATAGTTTTGTTCCATCGTTTTGAAGGTATTTGCAACTTCTGAAGTGACGAAAATGTCGATATTATTAGGAGAATGTCACAACGCTACTGTCAAATAGTAATCATGGCCTGCTTACCAAATACCGAATGGAAATACCATTCTGAAGGGACATTTTCACAAATAAATGTTCATAAGTCCGAAACTTGACTAGTTAGGTATAGGTATGATATACATAGAAAGAAAGCAAATTTCAGCAGCTTTCCGAATTTTCAATAATATACAGGGTGTTCCTTTTAAAATAATCAAATTTCAGCAACTTTTTCAAGCAAACGAAAAAACTGTATTTTTTTACCACCCTGTATTGAAGTAACGGAGATTAGGCTGACGTGTGGGAAGTGTCCAAGTATCACCTAACTCCAAACCAAATTTCGATATCATAGTACTTCTTAACTAAAAGATATCGGCATTTTTAGAAGTCATGATTTTCGAAGAAAAAAATTGAAATTAATTTTTATTTCGAAAACGGTAACAGGTAGGTATAGGGAAATATCAAAAAAAGTTGTCAGGCAATTGTTGGAGATTCCAAAAATAATATTATATACAGAGTGTTCCATTTGAAAAATCAAAGTTGCTACTGCTTTCTAATAGAAGCGGCAACACCGCATTGTCGAAAATATTTTAGTTGACTAGAGAATGTCCGAATATGCCCTCCATTAAATTTTCGAAGTGATCCGTTGTCTGGTTCACCAGAAACGTCTAATGTGCCATCCACCGTGAATCAGCCTGTATTGTAATTTCTTTTTCTTTTAGATTATACTAATATTTGGACTTGCTGGAGCTCTTAGAAGAGATGAACTGTATAAACTGAAATTAGATGATATTGAAGATTTAGGTACAATACTCATAGTAAACGTCCATGATACAAAAACCAAAATCTCAAGAAAATTTACCATCACGGAACATCTTGAATTACACCGAAAATAAAGGGCACTCCGTCCGCAAAAATACGCAGAAAAAAAATTATTTATTAATTATCAAGGTGGAAAATGTACCTGCCAGGTCGTTGGTATAAATAAAATTGGTAAAGTTCCTTCGGTAATCGCAAAATACCTAAATTTACCTCATGCTGAACAATATACAGGCCACTGTTTTAGGCGGTCATCCGCCACGTTATTAGTAGAAGCTGGAGGCGATTTGCTTACCTTAAGAAAACATGGAGATTGGAAATCCTCTGCAGAGGCAGAACATTATATAGAAAACTCAATTACTCAGAAAATTGATGTGGCAAATAAAATTTTATCGCCTCAAAATCAAATTTCCTCAGCCCATATTGTCACTACTTCTATCATCTCAACTTCCAAGTCAAGAAACACACTAATAGAAAAATCAAATGCTGCAGGTGTAAGTTTTGGAATGGTCACAGGTTCCAATATTATTATTAATAATCATTATTATTCCACATCAGAATGAAAACCAAAAATAATAATCTCAGTATAAGAATTAATTGTTAATTTTATAATATAGGTACTTACTAATTATTCTGAAATTCAATAAAGCTCTTCAAACTAATGGTGCTTAATTTTCTCTGTATGGTCGTAGAAAAAGTATAGTGTGCAACATGTGCGTGAAGACTTTTTTACACTCGCGTTGTTTGCGACACTCGCCTGAGGGCTCGTGTCGCAAATTCCACGCTTGTGTAAAAAAGTCGATTTCACGCACTTGTTACACAATATACTATTTTCGAATCGAAAAATCACATCTTTTTACTGGTATTGATGATGCAACAGTATATTCATATTGAAAGTTACAACCTCATGATCTAATTCTATGAGTTGATGAAATAGTTAGGTTTTGTTTTAGATAATTAATTACCCGCTGGAATTGATTATTTCCACTTTATGAAAGTGACAGGTTCTGAGAGACAGGTTCTATGATTATCGAAATTAATAGCCGTATTGGGGCTGGCTATCTGAACGGTCTTCGAATAAATATTATAAGCAGTATAACCGCCTCCACTGCATATTTGAGACTAGAAAAATGTTGCCTGAGTCCACTATTTATTGTCAGCTTTGTAACTATTTTCAGTCGTCTTAGACATTAAAAAAATGTGATCAATATGTACAGGGTGTCTCAAAATACATCGGCGTGGCTGAGTTACAAAAACAATGATATAATAGTAATAATGAATGAAAAATCGGATTAAAGAAAAAAACATGACTACCAGCGTTAAAGAAAAAACATGGTTGCCAACGTAATAAAAAAAAACATGGCTACTGTCGGGGTTTGCATGGTGTCTCATCATTTAAGAAAAAAACATGACGTCAATGTGTACAGGGTACTTCAAAATACATCATTCAAAAAACATGACAGTTCAACTGAGCTCTATCGTTTTAATGTGCGATTCTCCAATGTGTACAGGGTGTCTTAAAATACGTCTTTTGAGAAAAAACATGCCAGTTTAACGGGAACCTAACGTTTTAACGTGCAATCCCAATGAGAAATGTTTGAAAATAGGGCAATGGGGATATCCAGAGTATTCAGCAATGATATTTGACAATACGTCACATGCTCTTTTTCGTTTTCGTGTTAGGTAGAAAATGGGAGAGTGAGGGCAAAGAGAACACGTGGGAGGGTATTATTATTTTTCTCGAAAGAATGTTAATGTCGTTAAACAGTTGAAATATTCAATGATAAAATGAAATCTGAAGAATACAGATTGAAAGTTGAGGAGTTTTGTAAACTTGTTCAGGAATTAGAGAAAGACATTCAAGTTTTCGATGAAAAAAAAAGACTGTTTTGAATCGGTTGGATAATTTAGATAGTTAAGAGAGTGCTCGATCGAAAAGTGCCTCAAACGAGATATCCGTTGCCAAGAATTCAACTTCACAGCATAGATTATGTCGCCTCCAATGCTGAGAATAAATTTTGTGCTTTTAACTTCAATAATAAGTAACGTTTTGTATCAAAAGGCGTTAAAGTGTTACCGGATCTGAAGCAGGTTCTGATGTTGAACTTGGAACCAATTCTTCTTATCCTCTCCAATAATTCTCTAATGTAGGGAAGTGCACTGGTTGTGACGGCTTCTCTTCCTTCCGAGGCTCCTGCTGTCTTCAAGTCAAAGTCTTTTCTACCATCGCTTTGGAGTAGCCATTCCGTTGAAGATCATTTTTTATGATGTCCAGTTCCTTATCGAGGTCTTCCTTCGTATTATAGAGCCCAAAAGCACGGTCTAATGGAGTCTTGATAATTCCTCTTTTAGTCGATTGATGGTGGTTGGATTCGTGGTTCAGATACTGTCCCGTGTGAGTGGGTTTTCGTTATACAGATGTTTCCCACTTAGTGTCGGTCCTCTTCACCAAAACATCTGAGAATGGCAATTCGTTGTAGATTTCCTTCTCCATTGTGAAAATGATGGAAGGTCTCACGCTGTTGATGTGTTTCAGGAAGGCGTCTAGTCCAGTAATCCCATGGTTCCATATTATGAAGGTGTCGTCAACATATCTCCACCAGACTCGAGGTTTCTTGTGGGCTTCTTCAATGGCCAGAGTTTCAAACCACTCCATATATATGTTGGCTATGACTGGTGAAAGTGGCGATCCCATTGGCAGTCTCTCATCTTGTGTGAAGAATTCGTCCTTCAGTTGGAAATACCAGTTTCGTACACTATAGAAGTAATTCCATAATTACTTCTATAGGAAGATTCGTTCTCTCTTCCACGTTCCCGTCTTCGGATAGCTTTCTCTATATGACCGGAACGTTAGTGCAAAGGCTTTCGACGTCGAAACTAATTATTTGATCTTTCTGTGTGACCTCAATTGAGGGAAGTAAAAATCTAGACAAGTTTTGAGTAGCCGAATCTCCGGAGCTGATGATCGGTCTAAGCGGAACGTCTTTCTTGTGGATTTTGGTAGTCCATACTTGGTGTTTTTTCAAAATCTGGTACAACTTCCTTTCGATTGATGCAGTAGGGTTCCGTACGATTTTTGTGTATCGTCCCTTCTGAAGAACATCTTCGATCTTCTGTTCGTAGAGAACGGTATCCATTACCACAGGAGCGTTTCCTTCATCTGCAGGTAGGATCTTGATGGTGTTGTCTCTACGTAGGCCGTTCAGAGCTCTACGTTCTTCATTGCTGATGTTAGATGTTGGAAGTGGTTCTCGATCCAGCTGTTCACTGATTTTCCAAACTTTCCTTAATACAATCATTACAAGGAAGAACATATTTTTTTGTGAATAATTCCAGGCATTTTCTTGAACTACTAGGGTTAATTGAGGTCACACAGGAAGATCAACTAATTAGTTTCGACGTAGAAAGCCTTCACACCAACGTTCCGGTCGAAGAAGCACTCCAAATCATACAGAGAAAGCTATCCGAAGACGGGAACTTGGAAGAGAGAACGAATCTACTTATAGAAGTAATTATGGAATTACTTGGATGCTCTGTACGAAACTGTTATTTCCAACTGAAAGACGAATTCTTTACACAAGATGAGGGACTGCCAATGAGATCGCCATTTTCACCAGTCATAGCCAACATTGCTACGTCCCTGCGGGTGTTGTCAAACCTGTTAGTGTAGAAGACTCTCCGGCTAACTCAATCTTCCCCAAGGAACGAACATACCTGTATCGAAATATCAATTCAGCAAATCTTTCTATCATGAATGGAGATGTCAGAGTGTCCTACCTCCCCCGGTTAGGGATGGCTATATGGGAGGAAGAAATAAGTATCCCCCAAAACCCAAATGAATAGGGAAATTACCTTATTAGCTAGAAAAACAAAGATCTATTGTATGTGCTGCAAAAAGATCAAACAGGGAAAACAAAAACAAAGCGACTCAGGTGATCAGGAATCTATTTGCTACCTCTGTCAGAATTTGATGGCTTGTTACCATAAAAAAAATGAAATTAAACGTTTTAATACTGTACACAAAACATAACCTCAGAACTTATCTCTGAAAAATAGGTTGAAACTTGAAAACTACACTATTTGTGTATCTATACATATATACATTAATCTTGACTAGATTATCAATCTTTTTGTCTGAATTTTGAGATACTTATTCGGTATCTACGTAAATGTAAATGAATGTCTATACTATACTGAGTAGGGACTTAAAGCAATTGCTGAAAGCGTACAGTTACTTTTGGGAAAAACTAATATTATAACCCTTTCTTCATATCAACACTTTGATTGTGAATTACGCTCATAATAAACTCCAAATAGTCATATCCAACACTGCGAAGAGGTTACCTTGACAATGAATACTTAGCCCAGCATTCTGATGATACCATGCCATTGCTCTGACTTCACTTCAGCCTTCTGCTGTTTTTCCTTTCCCAGGGTGAGTAATACAATCTTTTTCTAGACGAATACCAGTACCAGCAAACAGTGGAGAATACGGTTGATGAAAGAATTCCGCATCTCAAGATTGACTAACCTACTCAAGGGGACAGCCCTTAGATGAACCTCAAATCTACTTTTGATTAATAGGTTGATTCTTACAACCAGAACAAAAATCTGTGAAACAAAAGAGAAAACTCTCATGATTGTGAAATTCATAAAACCGAATTTACTTACCTCGACAGAGTCGAGATTTTTTTTTCTATGTAGAAGATGGCCACGTGAACTAGTTACCGGAATTAGGCATGCAAACAACCTTCCTCAATCCTGCTTCCATTGCCTATTTCCAGACACAATGAACGGATTATTTCCACGAAGGGTGAAATCCCGCATCTACTAACGGACACTGACACTCTCTAGTGATATTACCCTAACGTTGGACCAGTTAAACTTTTTTTCCACCGGCGACCTATATCTTCCCCAAAGAAATCTACCCGCAACCTCAAATTCCACCTTCCGGAAGTGATCCTTTACCCTGACGTTTTTCCGTCAGTGCCTACCAAAACAACAAGACTAAAAATAAATATATTTACACTTTACAGGAATGTAATCAGCGACCAATCACAAAACCTGTTTTCTAAAACAATTCCAAATCATGCCATTTAGCCTATGATTCGATTCCTATTTATAGTATACTAAACAACCTCTTCTTGCGACCAATTTCCTATCAAGAAACAACTAATTGAATATGTATTTCATCACATATGAAATAACAAATCACTCCAACAAGAGTTAGTCCGGACCTTAATTTCGAGACTACAGCGCAGTTCTGCCAGCTGATAATATTGCAATTAAAGGTACGTTCTACAAACAACACTTCTAGATGGTATCGTTTCGCGAATACCGTTCCAAAAATGACTTTGTTGAAATCACATACTAGACCAATACAAAGGATTGGTGTGTCCTGTTATGCTAGAGACAATAAATAGCATTTCGAGATTATAACCAGAAATATTTGGAGTTACGAATTTTGTAACCGTAACAACATATATATGGAGTGGTTTGAAACTCTGGCCATTGAAGAAGCTCACAAGAAACCTCGAGTCTAGTTGAGACATGTTGACGACACCTTCATAATATGGAACCATGGGATTACTGGACTAGACGTCTTCCTGAAACACATCAACAGCGTGAGACCTTCCATCACTTTCACAATGGAGAAGGAAATCCACAACGAATTGCCATTTTTAGACGTTTTGGTGAAGAGGACCGACACTAAGTGGGAAACATCTGTATACCGAAAATCCACTCATACGGGACAGTATCTGAACCACGAATCCAATCACCATCAATCGACTAAAAGAGGAATCATCAAGACTCTCTTAGACCGTGCTTTTGGGCTCTATAATTCGAAGGAAGGTCTCGAGAAGGAACTAGACATCATAGAAAATGATCTTCAACGGAATGGCTATTCCAAAGCGATGAAAGTACTTGAAAGTACTCGATCGACCTATAAATAGTCATCTCGGAGGAATCAGTCCAGTCATCACCCGAAGACGATTGTAGATACTAACAATCGAAACGTCGTGAACTAACGTGACTTGGAAAGTCTTTATTTTCTTTTTTCATTTCTTTATTTTTATTTATTCAATTGTTCTATTTTTACTTGTATTTTATTTCAGTATTATTTCATTTCAGGTTTATTTTGCTTAATATAATTGTTATGTTCAGCTATTCATTTTTAATTCTTCTTTTTTAGTTGTTTCAGGGATTTCAAATCATTTTATATAGTAGACAATGGAAGTCCGAACTAGTGAAATTCTACTTGTGTATTGTTCATCAATTAGATGAACATGAAACTAACAAAATTCAAACTGCTTGGTCAATTAGTGCACTAAAACGATATATCTCCAAAATGATTATGTATAAAGGTTCTTGTTGACTCCCCATTGCAGATATATTCGCTATGCAAATTTTTTCATTTGCATCGCGTTCCACTCAAGAAATTTTGCATCAAAAGCCAATGAAAGTAGAGGAAGCAACAAAATAATTCGTATTCACATAGTTTCCCCATCACTCCCATAAAATACATGTTGGAAAGAAAGGCACTCATTATTCAAAAGAAAATGAGACCGAACTTCTACAATTAGTGAAGTTTCCAAGGTTTCGCTATTGATTCTCATCCAGGAAAAAAATGTGAAATTTTCATATAGAAAGGTGAGTAAATTAACTCAACAAATATGTTGTAACCTCAAATATCAGAAAAATCAATGAATTTTTATGTGATCAATATATGTCACTAATATTTGATATTTTTATAACTCATCAGTTTGATCAAGCTCTTCAATTTTTTGTCAGTCACTAATATTTATTGAACCCATGATATGAAAACATAAAATTATGGAATCAAAAGATTATGTTGGTGGATCCTAATAGACTCTACAGTTCTGGTCTTGTTTTTTTACCCCGTTATTCTTGTTTTCGTTGGTATGACGTTCAAGCACTTGACAGTTTTAGTAATATTTGTTAAACAATCTACTTTTTGTGTTACTTCGACAGGACCTGTTCCTATAATTTTGATTAGGCTGAATACACTGCACTCTCTGAAATTGTTTAATTAGTTAATAAAACACGCGTCGAGAAGAGTATTCCGTTTCTAGCATTTGCAGTGTTTTAGGTTCATTCACGGCAGAGGTTTCCGTTTTACTTTTTATTAGTCTTCCAAGGCACCCGTTTTCTTTTTAATACAACACTATTTTTACATTTTATTTGTGAGCATTTTTCTATTCTCTCTTTCATGAATTATTTCTCTTCTGCTTTTTTCATGATCACTCCAAGATAATTCAAAATCTAACTTCATCAGGGTGCTAATAATTTCGTATCCCAACCACAGATTTTTATTTTCCTCTACGTCAGCATGTGTGGCCAGAAATCTGTGGGTAACTTCACGCCAATCCAACAGCATGGCTTTATTCGTAATAAATCTACCATTACCAATTAGTGCGCATTTAGTAACTTTGTTACGGATGGAATAAAAAATGCCTATCAAATAGATGTTATATACACTGACCTGGCCAAGGCATTCGACAGAGTTAACCACGAGGTTTTGATCCTGAAATTAAAAGCATTCGGTTTCACAAACAACACACTTGATTTCTTTCACTGCTATCTATCCAACAAAATACAGTTTTTATAGTTCAACAACGTTTCTTTGTTTGAATTCACCACTACTTCGGGAGTTCCGCAGGGTTCGATTTTGGGACCTCTCCTTTTCGTGTTATTTGTTAATGACATTTCTCGGTATATCGGGCATTCTCAATTTTTCCTATATGCCGATGATCTCAAGCTGTTTAGAAGAATTGAAAGCAAAAAGATTCTGATATGCTTCAAGATGATCTCAATAATTTAACTACTCACTTTTCAGTATCTGACATATCTCTCAATGAACCTGAATGCAAAATAATGAGTTTTACACGAAAGAAGTCACCTACTATCAAGGACTATTTCATTAATCATACCAATTTACAGAGATTCAATGAGATGAAAGATCTCGGGATCATTTTCACTGGTGTGTTCAGTTTCTACTTAGTATCTGAATGTTATAGAAAAAAGAGCTTTATCTTAAGATCTAGCCGTGAATACAATCACGATACTTGTTTGTTACTCTTCAACTCCATTGTTCGTTCTAACCTGGAATATGGTTGTGTCATTTGGATTCCAAAGACCTCTCTATATTCTGAAACTATAGAAAAAGTCCAGAAATAATTATTGAGAACACTCTTTTTCAGAAAACACAATGTTTGGCTTTTATTTATATCGTATTATAGCCAATTACAAGAATTTAACATGCAACCATTGAAATACCGCCGTGAGTCCTCGGAAGTGATTTTTGTTTTTAACATTCTTAGAAAACTGAAAGTACCTGAAATTCTCTATTGTACCTGACGTAAGACTGAGAAGAAGATACACACAAACAAACAATTTGTCTCCTCTGCAACAATGTCTCGAAACAGTTAACAAAATGGCGAGGAACTGTGAATTGGATATATTCAGTATTACAGAGGGACAACTCCTCCGAATGCTCAAATGTGTCTGAATCTTTTTACGGCCATTTCATTATTTACTGTTTTACATTGTAATATTTTACATAGATTTCAACTGTATCAATGGTACTTTTTGAATACTATATGTAAGGAATTTTTGAAAAAACTGTACATTATGTAAGTGAAAACCATTATTTTTGTTATTCAGTATAGATACATTTCTATTATATTCTATTTTCTGTGTCGTGCATTCTGCTAATATTGTCACCAACTATCTACTACGTTCATTTTCACTTTGAAACAATTTCAATCTGCACAATGCATCAAGGATAAATATGATCCCACTAAAATTCTACTGTAAAGTAATGCAGGTAAACTGTTGCCCAACACGAAAACTGAGAAAATTTACATTTATGTTGCCTCAATAATTTCTATACCTACAAGGAAACGGGCTTTGCATAATTTGAATATATAAACGAACAAACATCACACTGATGGAAACTCTGGGAAAAAGTAAATAAAGCTTCAAAGAATAGTCATCCAAGGAAGATGCGGCTCCTCAAAATAAACGATTCTTATACCTAACGACCACTTACCTCACGAGTGATCATTACCCAGTAAAACTTATTCACCTTCTGAAATGGGTCTGAAAAACTGTCTGATCAAAAAAATTCTCTTTGTTATTATTGGAATATGATTAATTCGCATCTACACAAAAAAACATATTTGTCATTACCTCATTTGCCCGTAAACGAGGTACTGCAACTGGATATCCATATCTCGTTTGAGATAAAAAATCCTCACATATATACAGGGTGTAACTTAATAAATGTTAAACATTTGAGGAGGTGATTCCTCATCGGAAAAAAGATAGGATCTTTCATATAAAGAAACTTCATTGGAGCATCCCTTGTTAAGATACAGCCCCTTAAAGGGGGTACATAAAATTTGTATTACAATTTTTTTCACAAGCACTGAAAAAGTTACAATATTTAAATTGAACTGACGTTTTGTACTACCAAAAAGACACTTAGCCAGTAATATATTTGGTTTACTCCATGGTTGTGAGGGGTGGAAAACGCAACCCCTAAAATTCATTTCCAATGTAACTTTTTGTCTTATTATTTGTTTACCATTTGAAAATTTATTTCCGATAGCTTGTTTCATTCTTAACAAAAAATGTCTCTTGGGTTTTTTGCCCAAAATAAACCAGTTTGCAGCAAACATTATTTTACGAACAACTACAGAGATACATCATCATAAATGCGAACTGGATTTATTGTTATTTTGTAGTTAGTATCTGCATTGAACGATTAAAGGGTAATGAACAAAACTAATTTATTAATAACAAAACACACAACATGTAGAAATCATAGTAAATGTTCAATATCTCTATCTTCAGACATTACGCATGCTTCTAGACGTCGGCGCATTGAGCCACGTATTCGCTCAAATATTCCTGGAGTTTCTCTGATTACCCTGTACGCATCGATGATGCGGTTTCTTAAGTCCTCTACATCGCAAACAGGAGTACGATGAACCAAATGCTGTAAATGGCCCCAAATAGAGAAGTCGAGAAGATTGAGATCCGGGGATCGAGCGGGCCAGTTCTGTGGTCCTCCTCGACCTATCAACTGATTTGCATATGTTTCAGTCGAATGCTGACGTGCTACTTGACTGAAATGGGCGGGAGCCACATCATGCATGAAAAACATATCCTTTCTGACGCCCAAAGGAACTTCCTCCAGCAGTACTGGATGCACCTCTCCTAAAAATTGAACGTATGCCTCACCATTTAATTGAGGAGGTAGAAAATGAGGCCCAATTAAATCATCTCCAATAACTTCGAGCCACACGTTAAGAGAAAACTGTTCTTGATGGTTAGTTTCGACAATAGCGTGAGGGTTTCCATCAGCCCATATGTGGTAATTATGAAAATTAATAATCTTGTCCCGAGAAAAACTACATTCGTCTGTGAATTCTATCGTCTTCAGAGAGTTCGGAAAGTCTCGCGGTAACAGTGCCTGTACTCGTTGCAGATGGTAAGGGTATAAGAGTTGTTCCTTTAAAATTCGAAATACCGTCATATGATCAACATTTAGCTGGAAAGCAATCTTTCTGGTAGTAGGTTGTTCTTCAGTCAAATTAAGTACTGCTTCCTCAAGCTGTGATGTTCGTACTTCTCGATGGCGACCACAATCCTGCGTTCTTTTGTCGAATGAACCATATTCTCGTAATCGTTGATGAAGTCGAGCAAATATTTTATGTGAAGGATGCTACCGTTGAGGATACATTTCAGCATATCTTCTAGAAGCTTCTAACCTATTCCCCTGCGACAGACCGTAAACGTAATGCATATCAGCCATTTCCTCATTTGTGTATGCCATTTTAATAACAAGTGAATTATTAAAGTAACAAATTAAGAACAGAACAACAACACACAATTAGTATTAATTCAATTTCGAAAATTCACAAACTGACAGCGTCATACCAATTCAATTGTCACTATCGCTAATAGCGACCTACTAGATATATTAGTTTCGTATTTTCGCATTTATGACGATGTATCTCTGTAGTTGTTCGTAAAATAAATTTTTGCTGCGAACTGGTTTATTTTGGGCAAAAAATGCAGGAGACATTTTTTGTTCAGAATGTAACAGGCTATCGAAAATAAATTTTCAAATGGTAAACAAATAATATGACAAAAAGTTACATTGGAAATAAATTTTAGGGGTTGCGTTTTCCACTCCTTACAACCATGGGGTAAACCAAAAAAAATTCTGGCTGAGTGTGTTTTTGGTAGTTCAAAACGTCATGTTGATTTCAATATTGTAACTTTTTTAGTGCTTGTGAAAAAAGTTGTTATACAAATTTCATGTGCCCCCTTTAAGGGGCTGTATCTTAACAAGGGATGATCCAATGAAATTTCTTCATATGAAAGATCCTATGTTTTTTTCGATGAGAAATCATCTCCTTGAATGTTTTACACTCATTTAGTTATACCCTGTGTAGTGAGGTGGCATACTGGAAGACTGTGTCGTTCGCTTCAGCCTTGTTCGAGGAATGATACTCTGAAAGAAATTCGAATTTTAATAATGGCAAATCATTGACTTCGTATTGATGATGGACACTATCTTGCACTGACGAGAGACCAACTTGTTCGAAACCGGTCTCCAAGTGTGCCCGTTTCAATGATTGAAAATCAATACCGGCAGTTATATCGCCAAAAAAATATGCAGAAATTGCTTCTGTGCGGAATCCTGCTCACTCTACATTCATTATAGGAATTGTTATCAAGTTTTCCGATTCCAGTAGTAACTGCAGAACGTGGTTTCTCAACGATGAGAAGATTAAAAACATGGTTGAGGCTGAGGATGCAAGACGACACTTACCGGGGTCACTCTTCTTCTTGTCCATTGAGACATTGATGTAGTATTGGTTAATGTCCTAGATCGGTTTGCTGGATCAAAGAACAGAAGAATTCAGTTCATATCGTATTTAAAGAGAAAAGTAAACTGTATCAACTGGAGATCAGTATCAACTTGATCTGAAAACTATTGTTTGTTTGAATCCAAAACTGTATCTCTTCAAATAACTCAATTCGTTTATAACAAGAGTTTTTTGAATCTATATACAAAGCTATATCATCATCGACTGAAGATAACAGGAATTTTGTATAGAATGAACAGGATTTTTTTAAAGAAATATTTCATTCATTTCAGTTTGAAAAGAACCGTTTTATTTGAACATAGACATTATTGAAATGAATTCATGTATTATTATGAGAAACTAACAATGTAGAACAGTGTTTGGTACGCGTATGTGTTGGAAAGAGACGTTGGTGTGTTGTAATTTTAAAGAGGAAGTGCCTGTAGGTAGTGCAATTATTTTCCGATTATTTTGTATCTATCATGATGAAACAGATATTACAAGACTGGGGTCTTACACTGTTGAAAGATATTTTCATGGGTGAGTATTATAATTGGATAAAATCGAAGTGTTTGGGTTACTTAAGAAAGAAACTCAGGTGTATCCGTGAGTACTGCTTGTATACTAGTACCGAAGAGAAAGTGATAAACTTTGACAGCAACTCTTAATTTTGCCCTCATTTTGCGAAAATTATATCAATGCCTCGTAATTTTTCACACAAGCATTACATTTGCCGGGCTCTGCAAGTATATATCAATTTGAAATGAAAAATCCTCCACGTTGATTCAAATTCGCCTATCTATTTTCTGAACATATATTTTATCTTGTTTTAAATAAGTGCACTTTCTCTAAATAAAATTTGATTTTCTCTTAGACCTAATTCATTTTTTATTAAATGAGAAAGGAGGTACTTATAGTTTCGACAATAAATTATAATACAAAAAATATCAAAATAGGCACCAGTGGGTATAAAAAGCTTCTATAGGTTCGTTCCAACCAGCGTCAGAAACAGTTTCTGACAGTCAGGATTCTGCGCAGTAATGTGATTGCGTTCCAACGTGAGTTTCCAACCATTAGTAAACTATCAGTTTTCTGTTCCATCCAAGATTCAAACCTGTTCGAAATCTATCAGAATGGTTTGAGGATTATCTTCTGACCATCAATCTGACGCATGCGTATTCTGTATTACTGTTTTATGTTCATGCAACTTACAGTTAACATAACCTGCAAAAATTGTTTTAAAATAAATTATGTATTTGCTGGCGCAGGAAAAATTAGGAATTCTTTAAGTGAACCTGAAATATGAACATCTTTAATTATACAAATTAATTATTGCGGTGACCTCCCAGTTCTATGTTGATTAGTAAATAGAATAGAGATATAAAATACTGCAACCTTTTTTTACTCTCCAGCTATACACTTGATTAGATTTATTTTTGAAGACTTGAAGGGGTTATATTTTTAGGAGTGACATTCTTTTTGGAATGTTTGAAATACAAACTGAGTAGAGAAAAGTATCTTCTGTATAATTCAGTGTTCATATAGAAGTATTTGTTTCGAAATAATTTTATTTTCTTTCGTGTAATTCAATGTTTATATGAAAGTAGCTGTTTCAGAAGGACATTCTTTCAGTTTGTCTGAAAGTTACTTCCTTGCATGATCTACACAACCATGTATAGAGTTACTTATTTTCAAATTGATTACTTTTTTCCTTTCTTTGGAAGATTCCCTCATCCCCTGTTTTTGTATCAAGATGGAGTAGGTAGTAGAAAGCCAAAAACTTTCTTTCCCAAATTATTTTTGAAGGTTATGTTGAAATTCCATGCCAAACTTCAGTTGAACTATCAGCTGTTCCAATCAGAAATTTCAAACTAATCAGAAACCAATATTTACCAGACATGCGCGTTGACAACGATTTACAAACAGATTTACAATCTGTTTGTGACTCAAGGTTGGAACGAACCTTATATGTTACAGCCACTTTCTGATTTCAACATGTAAATATTTGTTGAATTCCGAAACGTCTTTGCTTTCTGTAATCACTTCAGAAATGTTTTATGTTATTCATTGGGAACAAATACCCTACTCAGCTTGAAATTATTCAATATATTTCCTTTAGGAATGTAATAAATAGGTAGAAATATTACCAAACTCACTAGAGGAGAAATCAGAATTTCCAAAAACGTGAAAACAGAGAATGTTTTTATTTAAATAGCGAATCACATGCCTTTAAGTATGTTTGTATGATCATGACTTAAATTTTTTAAATGAAACATTTTATATTTTCCATTGATTCTCTAATAATACCCACACAACACTTTGAATACCTATAACGGTTCCAAAATGATTATTTTGAAAGGCAATTTTTCTATAATGACTTCTGCCCACTTCAAATGGATTTGAGGTACGTCTTTTGAATTGATTATTTGTTTCTGATCAAGGAATGTTTAAGCACCTTTTAACTTGCTAGAAATCGTATATTAAACAATAAGACCTCAGACAAGTTTAAAATTTTGAGGGTTGTCGTTCTTGTCTGAGTTGTAATGTTGTTTATAGGTCTTCGATTTTATTTTATTGGTTACTTTGCAATTTGTGAAGAATATTCCTTTTTTTATATATGTTTCCGGATTGAATATTTATTTCCGTTATTTGTATAACTGTATGATCTCTCAATAGTGTGCGGTTAGAATATGGCATTTAAGTAATGATTAGTAAAGAAAATTCATTTCTCTATTACGTTCTGTTTTTTATTATATGCTTTTTCAGAATAATATTTATCATTTGCGATTGCTTCAAATAAACCAATCATAATATACAGTGTCACCATTAAAGTGCGCACTATATGGGAAACTTATTTTTCGAAATGTTACAATGAAGTTTAACTTCGGCACTTGTTTGTGCTCTAAATTTAACTTAAAATGATGACGTTCAGTGTTTGTCAAATTCAACTTTATCTTGAAAGAAATTGAAAAAGTGCATTTCTAGATCGAATTTAACAAAAAGTCACTTGAAAAAGTTGTGTATACGGCAATTTTATATCCATATAACAAATTTTATTCAACTAGGATAAAGTTAATGTTTTGTTTATTTTTGACAGATATCCCCTTTATTTTAAAAAACAAGTTCGGTTAATTGTCAATTTATGTATACATAACAAAATCATCATGGAGTTCAACTTTTCTGATACATTTTTACTTATACAGACATTTTTAGAGAGAAATTAAAAATTTGCTATAAAAATTTCAACATGACTGGTGCAAAATTTCAATCACTTGGCTATTTTCTTAAACAAACCTTTGATTTCGAAAAAGCAGAGGCCACTAAAAAAAATGTAAATAATTTCGATAGAACTATTATTATTATAAATTTCAAACAACAATAATATTATAGAAAATACAAATTTGTACAAAAAATTACTTATTGATCTTAATGAGATTGTCAAACACTTATAGCCTACATTTCAGTATGTCGTCCTCCACGTTCAATACAAATTATGGTCCTTCTACTGACATCTGTAACTGCATTTTTAATAAATCGGAGATTTATATTTGCACAGCACTGGCGAATGGTATTTTCCAGATGTTGAATGTCAGTAAATTGTCTACTTCGGTACACTTTTCGTTTCAGGTAACTCCACAAGAAAAAGTCTAAAGGCGTTAAGTCGGGTGATCCAGGTGGCCAATGATGTTCCCAGTTACGTCCAATAACTTTGCCTCTGAACATTTGTTGGAGGGTCTGTTTTACAGCAACCGTGTGATGTATTGGTTTGCCATCAAGCTGATAACATAGGTCGTATTTAATATATAAACTTTATATTATATATTTAAACTTCACTAACCTCATTATTTGAAAGGTTGAGATAACCGACGGATGATACATTTTCCCTAAATAAAAATGGCCCAATTATTTAGTCGTTAAGTATCCCACACCATACATTAGTTTTAAAGGAATACTGATCACCACATTCAACTGTGAAATTGGGATTTTCTTGGGCCCACCATCGGCAATTTTGAGAACTTACCGTTCCATTTGAAGAGAACGTTGCCTCATCTGTCCATAAGATTTTATATGGAAACTTTACATTTTCTTCTGTCTCTCTATGAACCCAGAATGAAAACCCCAAACAGACATCAAAATCCCGTTCTTTTAACGTGTTAATAAATTTTGGCTTGTAGGTAAGGCCAAAATTTATTCTTTCATAAAATTTTTCTAACACTTTCTCTCTTGTAATCGGTATTTTTTATAATATCGGTTATGCTCGTTTGCCCGTGTTCAACAACTTTTAAACAAATGTTAAGTTGGGCCTCCTCATCATATTTATTTGGAGTGAGCTTTTTCTTGAATTGATTCGCTACGGATCCTGTTTCTCTGAATTTCGACATTATTCTTGGCACAGTAGTATGTTGAACATTTTTTCCTGGATGCCGTTCATTAAAAATGTTAGCTACCTGGATGCCGTTCATTAAAAATGTTAGCTACTTGCCGGTATGGTGTATTCTCACCAAATATCAAAACTATTTCTATTCTTTCCTGAAGAGACAACATTATCGCAACAATAACTGTTAAAAATTTGACAAGTAAATCAACAACTTGACACTACCATAGCATGCATTTTGTTTGTCAAGACCTACTTAAAAATTTTATTCAACGTGATTAAGCATCCTTACCGCCATAGTTAGTGTTTATAAATAATCTGTAAATACTGAATATTGAAATTTTAATGTAATTTCAACTCTGGTAATTTTATTAATACTTATTGCAGTTTTTGAGTTGTGTCTGCTTTTTCAAAATTGAGGGTACTGACGTTTGTTTAAGAAAATAGCCAAGTGATTGAAACTTTGCACCAGTCATGTTAAAACTTTTATAGCACATTTTTAATTTCTTTCTAAAAATGTCCGTATGAGTAAAAATGTATCAGAAAAGTTAAACTCCATGATGAGTTTGTTATGTATACATGAATTGATGGCAATTAACCGAACTTGTTTTTTAAAATAAGGGTGATATCTATCAATAATAAGCAAAACGTTAACTTTATCCTAGTTGCATAAAATTTGGCATATGGATATAAAATTGCCGTAGACACAACTTTCTCGAGTAACTTTTTGTTAAATTCGATCTAGAAATGCACTTTTTCAATTAAAAAAAAAAAGTTGAATTTGACAAACACTGAACGTCAGTGGGTCGCAGTTGGCCGCATCATTTCAAGTTAAATTCAAAGCACAAACAGGTGCCAAAGTTAAACTCCACTGAAACTTTTCGAAAAAAAAAAATTTCCAAATGGTGCGCACTTTAATGGTGACACTGTATAATGTATTATTTAATTTCTTGTCTTACACCACTTATAGCTGTTCATATTGAGATATTTGTGATTGGGATACTTTGGATTCAAGTAACTACAGACATCCGTATAAGAGGGACAGTTCATAAACAGAAGCAAAAGTTCATCTTTGATGAAGTAAATGAGTTTATTTTATTCATACAAATGAAAGCGTTTGAATGAAAAAGTAGTGTTCCAAGTTAACATATCATTCTTTCAAAATCCAAAAAAGTTTTGCTTCGAGATCATTTTTGCTCACACTATAGAATGCATACTTCTCTTGAGCTAATGTGATGATTTCTATTGAAACGTATGCACAATTTGATGGAATATTTTTTTTACTTGAAAGAAGCGTTTCTTCAGTCCATTTGAATTACTTGAGAGAATATATTTCTCAGTTTATAAAAATATTTCTTCATGAATATAGGAGAGCAAGATTTCTTCGAATAACGTTGGTATCAGTTACTGCAGTGGTAAAAAACCATAGAAAGTTTCATTTCTTATTTTTCATGATGACCTCCCGCCATGTGGTAACGGCTACATCCATGTATGTTGATTTTTATTCAATTATAGCGGAAAATTCATCTCATGTGCGCCTCCCCTTAATAAATTCCTAGATCTGCTCCTGAACAACAAGAATAACCCACACTTCAAATTGGATTATTTTGTATCAGAGACATCATTAATATATGTGAAATATCTGATGTTTATATAGAATCAGGAATGTCCGGATTTTCAAATTATTCATTTGTTGTCGTCACGACACTCAGTGATGCTAGTTGTTGTCTTCACACTGTACAGCAAATGCGGTAACATGAAAATAGTTAACTGATATCTGAATCCTATCAAATTCAACCCAATCAGTCACCGGAAATCAATAATAATGATATCGATGTGGAGTGTTATATTGTTATCTTTTCATCCTATTCGGGAAACTCCTGGTCTGTTTGTAAATTTCAATCTAATCCACTCCAAATTGGTTTCCCAAAAACCGTCTCAAGGGAAACATCAAAAATATAACAAATGGATTGATTGGAGCAGAGCATTCCGTGACTCATCAAAATACATAGAATTCATAATTACTTTTCTTTTTTGTTGCCGAAATACCATCGTAATGTATTTTCATTCAAATTACCATTATGAAAATAAACGATTTTTAATTTTGATTCAACTGCCCAAAGTTTATTACAGTTCCTTTTTTAAAGAACAAAACTCAAGCACTACAGGAAAAACTTCAAGTTGGATTTGAATTCATTTGGAAAAACGTTCTTAGGAAGTTTATTTCATGTAAACGTAGTTCTTTAAATGAAATAGTCCTTGTTGAACATTTTGAGAAGCTAAAAAGTCTTTCACCTGAGTCTAAAAATATGGAAAATAACTTGAGTGAGTCCATGATCGAGTTCTAGTAAAGGCAATGTCATCTCTTCCTATGAAAATACAGACAAGTTGAAAGACAGAAGAATTTCCTTCGACGGTTGATATCGAAACTTGATTTTGCAAAAGACCGCCTCGGAGAGCCTGGGTTATATTTAATATTCAAGAAATGAATCTTTGGTCGATCCCATTGATGACATCTCCGTAGGGAAAGAAGCTATCACCTTCACTTCTGGGCTTGTTTTTTGTAGGAGAGCTCAGTGGTTCAGAATAGCACCACTGATGAGGCTTGGTGGATCAAACGAGCGCTGTATGGTGTTGGATTATAAGTTTATTTCGCTGCCTTGCAGTGAAGGCTGCAGCGAAAGACAGAGGACTGATCTCTATCTGCAATCAATGTCAAATTATGCCTTTGCAACTGATTGTTTTGGGGAGCCTCGTATATCTTTAGGCTAACTCTCGATAACGCAGACATTGACTGGGTAGACAGTGCTGAAAATCTTGGCGTAACCATAGATAGCTCCTTGTCTTTCCATGAACATGTGACAAACCTTTTCAAATTATCATTCCTCAAACTCAAATCGCTATATAAATTCAAGTATCAGTTATCAGAAGAAATGAAACTCAGGTTAGTTGAAACTCTCATTTACACCCATATCGAGTATTGTTGTTCGGTGTATTACAATGTTTTGCCGCAATATAACAAGCAAAAGTTACTACGTATACAACGAATCGCTCGAAAATTCAGGTATCAGAGGCGAAGCTCTAGATTTGTTCAGAAGCTATCTCTCAAATAGACCGCGAAAAGTCAAATAGGAGAATATCCATAGCAAACCCGAAACAGTAAAGTTCCTCAAGGAACCGTACTAGGACCAGTCCTGTTTAACATTTATTTAAATGATTTATTTGAAGTCAATACCAAAGGAGAAATAATCACGTTTGCAAATGATACAGAAATCTTTCACTCAGCCCAAAAATGGAACACTTTGAAAGAACTAGTAGACAGAGATCTGTATTAAATCAAATCATGGTTTCAGAGTCGATTGCTGACCATAAACCCTGGCAAAACATTTTTTCTTCCACTCTCCAATAATACATTCACTTTGCTGTCCTTCACTACTTTGAAAATTTCTGATGAGTTTTCAATAGAATCTACATTTGAATTCAAATATCTAGGTGTGATTATTGACAGTCACCTCAAGTGGAATAAGCATATGGCGTATGAGATCAAAAAACTTACATGTTTTAATTTACAAACTGAAAAACCTCAGATATATCTTGAAGAAAATCCAACTGAAGACAGTGTATCACGCATTAGTGGAATCGCATATAGCTTATGGAGTAATAGCTTGGGGGCAGCCGGAAAAACTATTATTGATAACTTACTGATAGTACAAATCGGAAACCCTTGTATGACATAGTACTTCGGTCAACAGTAAAGTCTCTTCTAATTATAAACCCATTCCATGATATACATTTTCTGAGATATATTGCTTTGTCTATGCATGTGTTAATATGTGGAAATTACTTTCTAAAACACTAGTTATATTTCTTATTTTTACCTCAAGTGTACGTTTTTCTCGTATTTTTTAATGTATTTTCATTAAATTTATTTTTATGCATCACTTCTAGAGATTTGGAATAATGTTTATGTATCATATGTACTATTTATACTTATTACCCTAACCTATACAAGAATTTGATTTCTGACAGGTTTCCCCACTTTGTTGTACATTATTTAGGTTAGCTTATGATACTTCTATGTTGGAATGCTTTCCTTTGTGTAATAAAAATTATTATTATTATTATTATTATTTTATACAAAATGCTTGCATAATATTCCTATGCTGTATACAATATGGTGAATATGTCGCACCATATTTGTTAAAAATGAAGGAGCTGAAGGTGAGGTACACAGTCCAATATTTGATAATTTTTTTTATTTGAGTTACTTTAAACTAAAACACCTAGTTATTTATATAGTTCATTAAGCAGGCATTCTGACATACATAGGGTCAATTTGAGAAATAACTCATTCAACATACCTAGGCACCGTACTTCCAAATTTCCAAGATGTTTTTCTTAAATAGCCCCTTCTTATCTGAATGAAATATTCATCCATTCAAGAAAGAAAAAAAATCACAGATGCTTACTGCTCAGTGCTAATTTAAAATTCAATGTATGGTGGTGCAATGAAATTGTTAAATTGACCAAAATAATGTTGAGAATATTAAGAGTTATTAGCAACTTTATGATCTATTATTTTTTTCTCTTCTCTATCATTGTTATGATAGTAAATAAGTATTTTTATAATTATTTTCTTACACTCACTGCATAATTTTTGGGAGAGGTGGAAGATAGCCTTTTGCTAACCCTTTTCCTTTCATGTATAAATGTATTTTTCATGCATAATAAACGATATTATTATTTTTTTTTTCACCGTAGTGTGCGCTGGTCAGGGCCTATCCCCCGAAGCCCCGATACATTCGGTAGGGCGCGCCAGCATTATCAACCAATGACCACTCCCCACACCGTGGGGTAAGTGATCATTGGGTCCGAGAATCATGTGCCCTGAGCAAACGCAGTGAGCCAAGAATGACAGCCTTCTGCATCGGTGCGGCTAAGATTTCTGCCTTAGTGCGGCAAGCCGGTATGATTTTGAGATTGGAGAAAAGAGAGGACATCATTCCACCAATGTCTTCAATAATCAGAACAACCATCTTGATAGAGTGATCTGGATAGAGTCTGCGGAGTTCGAAGAGAAAATCTCGATATTTTATCCGTTTTTCCTCCTCTTTTCTGACGATATTCATCTCGCCAGGAGCTGAAAATTCCGAGAAAAATATCGTTTTACTCTGGTGATCGAGAAGGACTACATCAGGCTTATTAGCTTGTATGAGCCTGAGGGTGGGGGACGAATAGTTCCAATAAATTCGGCACTTCTCGTTCCCCACAACGGATTCAATATCCCCCGAAGCGTAGGGCAACACCGGTGTCTCGTCAATACCGTAAGAGTGCCGTAGATGGTAATATAGCATTCTTAAGGCCGCGTTATGTCGATGGATATGGGCCGAGACCGCATATGCTGGACATGCTGATAGCAAGTGCATTAGAGTCTCGGGCGCCTCGCGGCAGGTCCTGCACCTTGTGTCAGGAACCTCTATACCCATCACGCGACTGCGGTAGACTGAGGTGTTGAAGACACCCTCCTGGCAAGCCATGATGAACCCCTCAGTTTCTGACTTCAGCCCACTCGACCTGAGAAAAGCAAACGTCAGGCGCTTTGATAAGCCAAGGTCTCCAATGTTATTGAAGAAGTCCCCATGCAGTGGCTTATCCTTGTGTCTCTGCAGAAGTAAGGTGATCTCTGCGCTTTTTATCTGAGCTTTTTGCTGAACGGGTTCCAACTCGGTGACAGAGTTGTGGTCACCTCGTTCAGAGTCATCAGCTGCTCGGGCAGCTGCCCTAAGGAGAAATGCTTCAATTCCTGCTCTCTCATGGTCACAGACCATGCAGAGAAGGGGATCCGAACTCCTAACGACTTTACAGGCTGTATCCAGTACCATTCTGTCATGTAGACACTCCAAACTCAAAAGTTCACGGCCTCCCTGTTGTCGGGGGAAGTACAACCGTGGAACGGACGATTTGGGATGCAAACTCCTATAGAGATGCATCATTTTTCGGGTTTTCACGTCGAGTTGATACAGCTCCTCCCGAGTCCACTTCACTACTCCAAACGAGTAGAGTAAGATTGGAACGACAAGCATATTTGTTGCAGCAACTTTGTTCTTTCCCCACAGTTCCGATGACCAGATCTGTCGAAGTTTGTGGTGATACTTGCCGCGGAGAGAGTTTTTCACTGCTGTTACCTCTTGTGAGTGGCGTTGTTCCACCCCGTGGTGAGTATACGTCTCTCCGGCATTCAGATGGTGTAGGATGCTCCCATCTACGAGCTGCACATCCTCTCCGTAGTCAGGCCCTATCCCCCGAAGTCCCGATACATTTGGGAGGGTGCGCCAGCATTATCAACCAATGACCATTCCCCACACCGTAGGGTGAGTGATCATTGGGTCCGAGAATCATGTGCCCTGAGCAAACGCAGTGAGCCAAGAATAACACCCTTCTGCATCTGTGCGGCTAAGATTTCTGCCTTAGTGCGGCAAGCCGGTATGATTTTGAGATTCGAGAGTAGAGAGGACATCATTTCACCAAGGACTCCAATAATCAGAACAACCATCTTGACAGAGTGATCTGGATAGAGTCTGCGGAGTTCGAAGAGAAAATCTCGATATTTTATCCGTTTTTCCTCCTCTTTTCTGACGATATTCGTCTCGCCGGGAGCTGAAAACTCCACGACAAATATCGTTTTGCTCTGGTGATCGAGAAGGACTACATCAGGCTTATTAGCTTGTATGAGCCTGAGGGTGGGGCACGAATAGTTCCAATAAATTCGGCCACTTCTCTTTCCTCACAACGGATTCAATATCCCCCGTAGCGTAGGGCAACATCGGTGTCTCGTCAATACCGGAAGACTGCCGTAGATGGTAATATAGCATTCTCAAGGCCGCGTTATGTCGATGGATATGGGCCGAGACCGCATATGCTGGACATGCTGATAGCAAGTGCATTAGAGTCTCGGGCGCCTCGCGGCAGGCCCTGCACCTTGTGTCAGGAACCTCTATACCCATCACGCGACTGCGGTAGACTAAGGTGTTGAAGACACCATCCTGGCAAGCCATGATGAACCCCTCAGTTTCCGACTTCAGCCCACTCGACCTGAGAAAAGCAAACGTCAGGCGCTTTGATAAGCCAAGGTCTTCAATGTTATTGAAGACCTTGGCTTGAAGCCATGCAGTGGCTTATCCTTGTGTCTCTGCAGAAGTAAGGTGATCTCTGCGCTTTTTATCTGAGCTTTTTGCTGAACGGGTTCCAACTCGGTGACAGAGTTGTGGTCACCTCGTTCAGAGTCGAAAACTATACCGAGTTCATCAGCTGCTCGGGCAGCTGCCCTAAGGAGAAATGCTCCAATTCCTGCTCTCTCATGGTCACAGACCATGCAGAGAAGGGGATCCGAACTCCTAACGACTTTACAGGCTGTATCCAGTACCATTCTTGTCATGTTGACACTCCAAACTCAAAAGTCCACGGCCTCCCCGTTGTCGGGGGAAGTACAACCGTGAAACGGACGATTTGGGATGCAAACTCCTATAGAGATGCATCATTTTTCGGGTTTTCACGTCGAGTTGATACAGCTCCTCCCGAGTCCACTTCACTACTCCAAACGAGTAGAGTAAGATTGGAACGACAAGCATATTTGTTGCAGCAACTTTGTTCTTTCCCGACAGTTCCGATGACCAGATCTGTCGAAGTTTGTGGTGATACTTGCCGCGGAAAGAGTTTTTCACTGCTGTTACCTCTTGTGAGTGGCGTTGTTCCACCCCCAGGTAAGTATACGTCTCTCCGGCATCCAGATGGTGTAGGATGCTCCCATCTACGAGCTGCACATCCTCTCCGTAGTCCCCGCAACGTCCTATTATTATTATTATTTTTATCATTATTATATTCAAGGATTGAGTCTTCTGTCGATCCCAATAATAGCATCTTTGTAGGGGGAGATGCCATCTCCTTCTTTTCTGGCTTGTTCAGTGGTTCAGTCTAGCACCAATGATAAGAAGGTGGGTCGAAACAGAGCTGTCTGGTTTTGGATAACGAATTCATCGACTCTTTTTCAGTTGATTCATTATTGCTTGTTTCTGTTTGAAAACTATACAGGTCGCTCTGGTACCAAATCAAAAATATTTTTCATGAAGAATACAGCAACTGCAATTATGCTTCATATATTTTTCCAAAATGAGTAGTTTTAGGATTTAGTTATTGTGAGAAAGGAAACTGCTATTCAGGGTGTTTCAAATTCGATCCTCAGCATTGGTATTTCGGAAACTATGAGAGATACGAAGATGGTTGAATTGGGGCAATGTTCCGCATTCACCTGACCAACAATATGCCGTTGAGAAAGTTCTGAAATTTTGAGTATATCTGGAGATATACGGAAAAAACAGAAATTTCGGAAAATGGTTTTAATTTTTTTCTTGCGTTATTTTTCGAAGGATTCGAAAATGAATTGCACTTTCACATTGACACTTTTTCCCTGCTACATAATGGTGATTTTTCTACCGACGTTTCGTCTTCCGGCCACCATCATCAACTTTATTTTTTCTTAGGGGCGCTATATTGGATTCTCACTATTTTGAATAGTACCACATTCCACCTTTTCAATCATGAAATTATAAAACAACAACAAAAATTAATTGTCGCTCTGGGGCGACTTCATTGATTCCAGTGGCGCAGTTGCTTTTTCAGCTGCAGGAAAACCCGGAAAAACCTGCAGCACCACATCATTTGAAGATCTTGATCTGCCAATGTCCGATGTATAGTGTCTCCAGAGACTCCAATGAATTCAATACATCGCCAGAACACTTAGTGACACCATTATCAACTTTTTTTTATGGGCGCTATATTAAATTCTTTCTGTTTTGAATATAACCAGCTTTTACCTTTTCAATGATGTATCATAAGTTATCTTTCTTTTTCGGAAAATTGAAAATAGGCTTTCACTTTGATATTCCTAAAGTCAACTTTCGAATTGTTACACTCAATGACATTTTGTTATAGTACAAGTCGTTGAATTTTTGACGAAAAATGGCTTTCACGACGGGAAAAAAGAGATGTGATACAAATGTATTACAAATACGTGTTAAAAACAGTGTTAGGACATCGGAAATGTATTTGAACTTGTATCTCGATAGAATACACATCGAACTATGTTCAAGTTATTGGATCAAAATTTCACCGAGTTTGGTTTGTTTGAAAAGCCAATGAAAAAATACGGAGACAGAATCAACAATCAAAATTTGATAAATGAGGTGTGTATGAGGTAAATCAGACATTGTGTCTTTTTTAATGAAAATAGAACTTTAAACAAATAACAATGATTAACTAAAATGTATAGACAAAAGTAAATCATAGGAAATGCTCAAAATGCAGGCCTTGTTCATGATAAGTGTGCCCTTCTTCGAATAGTATTTACTGCACGATTAATTTCCCTCCCCCTCAATCTTCCAAACTCTCCAACAATGCTGTGTTGAAGGTCCTCAATATTTCCATATTTCCTCTGACCATAAACTTAATTTTTCAGTGTACCCCATGAGGAAGTATCCATAACATTTAGGTCTGGAGACCTTGGTGGCCACCTCACCGGTTCATTATTTCCATTTATCACCAAACCTTTCAGTTAAGTAATTAGATACTCATATGGTTGTATGCGGTGGAGCACCATCATGTTGGAACCAGATGTTGTTATAGTTAGCCGAAGGTAGATCATCCAAATAGTTTTCGAAAATCGGCATTAAAAACTGGTGATAGGTTTTCCTATTCAGAATTCCTCAGAATGAGGTCCCAAAATTCCATCTCATAAATTTCTGCCCACACCTTAATACTAAATCGCACTTGAGGTCAAATTTCTCGGAACTGCCTGGAGTTGTTTATGCTCCAAATGAATATTACTGGAGTTTTTTCCCAACACCAAATCGTTATTTTTAACTTCTCGACACGTGTTTCGATCACCAAGTGATCATCTTCAAAGAGGAAGATTAAAACTAAGAACTAGTGCGAGCTAATCCTATTTATGCTATAAAAGTAAGTCATACAGGTAAACCATCCAGGCGTACCAACCATACAGGTATACCAACCTAAATTAATTTTACAATTTTGCCTTATCTATTATTTTACAATATATGTTTATATAAAACAATTTTCAGCTATATAAAAATTAATTTCACAATATTGCCTATCCAAATTTATTTTTGCAATGTGTCCTTATGTAGTAATCAGTAAACCCAACAACATTATTTTATTTTATTTCAACAAGCTATGTAGTATGCTCTTTGGTATAGGTCCGTCATTGTTATTCATAATATTATTGTGTTTACTTATTTCTACATTCTCATAGGCATCTAGTTGCCTGTTGTTGTTAACTTGTCTAACTAATCTTAATGAACTGAAGTCTATGGAATGGTTTTGTTGCAAAATATGAGGGGCGACTGCTGATTTTTTAGGTCTTCCATATTCTAAGTGTGCTATGTGTTCCATATATCTTACTTTAATAGATCTTTTTGTCTGTCCCTAATATTTTGCATCGCAGTCCTTACATTCAATTTCGTAAATTCCAAACTTTTCCGAATTCTCGACTTTGTCATTTGGAGTTCCCAAAATGCTCTGTAGTGTATGACTTGTTTTAAAACCACCTTCATACCTAGTTCCTTGAAAATCTTTCCAAAGTTCCTCGTATATTGGTGGTATGGAACTGAGATGTATTTATCTTGGTTTTTGTCCTTTCTGAAAGTCGAGATTTCGTTGATTCTCAACCTAAACTTCTTCTTCCTTATTATGTCATCTACAATACCCCTCGAGAAACCGTTAGTGGCTGCTATTTCCTGTATTGTACGTCTTTCTTCTGTGAACTTATCATGTGAATTTTATTGATGGATATCTATTATTTTAAATGGAAATAAAGTCGTCAATATTATTTTTTGGTATCGAATATCGCAAAAATATCATCCACATACCTTAGCCAAATCCTAGGAAAATACTTCGACTTTTCTTTGGTTTCCATTTCGAATCTGCTCATGAACAGGTCTGCCAGGTAGGGGGACAAGGGGTTTTCCATGGCCGTTCTTTCCTGTTGTTCATAAAAGCAACCTTCTACCTGGAACCGATTTTGTTTCATACACAAATTAGTAAGAGAAACGAATTCATCGATTTCGTTATTATTGAAATTATTTTTCTCTAGTAATTCCCTGAGGTATTGCAAGGTCTGTGGAATTGGAACGCTAGGAAATCAGGAACTAACATCAAAAGGAACCAAAATGTCACCTTCTTGCAGAACCACGTTTTTTGTATGTTGTATGAACTCCTACCTCATACATACCTCATCTATCAAATTTTCTTCAGTTGCCTGGTCCATTCTGTCTCCGGATTTTTCCTCGGCTTTTCAAATGAACTAAACTCGGTAAGATTTTGATCCAAGGACTTGAACATAGTTCGACGTGGTGGTCGTCTTTCGGGATACAAGTTTTAATACATTTCCGTTGTCCACACTATTTCTATCGTATTTGTAATGAATTTGTGTCATATATCTTTTTTCTTCATTCGTGAAAGCTATTTTTCGCCAAAAATTCAATGACTTGTTTATTTTTTTTCAATAATAACTTATGATACATCATTGAAAAGGTAAAGTATGGTTCTATTCAAAACAGAAAGAATCTAATGTAGCGCCTGTAAGAAAAAATAAAGTTGATGATGGTGGCCGGAAAACGAAACATCGGTATCTCCGGATATACTCGGAATTTCAGAACTTTCTCAACGGCATATTGTTAGTCAGGTAAATGAGCAACTTTGCCCCAATTTAACCATCTTCGTATATCTCATAGAAGAAAGAAAGAAAGAAAGAAGAAGAAAGCAATCATTTTTTATACCCACGGCTATCGCAAGTAACCCCTTAGAAACGACTAATAAATTTTGTACTTTTAAGTCAGACAGAAGGGATATGAAAATAAATTTAAAGTAGGTTTTGAAAATGTTTTATATTAATATTCAGAGCATTAGTAACAAGGTCAGTGAGTTGGAGCATTTCTTATCAGAGACTGTTATTGATCTTATATTGGTCACTGAAACGTGGGTTGACAAGACAGAAGTTAACAGTGTTATTATTCCAAATTTCAGCCTCATAACGTTTTATTGCAGGGAAAATATTGGGCATGGAGGAATATGTATATTTGCTAGAAATGACTTGAATCTGAAATTGAAGGGTATAGACTTGTCTGAATTCTGTTTAGAACAAACTGCTGGAATTGAAATATTATCTCAAAAAACGATTATAATCTGCACATATAGGTCACCCAGAGGGCAGGGAATAAATACGTACCTAAATGCAGTTGACACTGTATTATCACATGTGGCGGGAGATAAACAGGTAATTATGGTAGGGGACTATAACATTGATTTTAATCAATATAACAATGCGGTAAATGATTGTAAAAATGTTATGTTGACCTATAACTTGACTGAAAGGGTGAATGATGACACCAGAGTCACTCCGAACAGTAGCACTAGAATCGATAATATTTTCACCAACATTGAAAAAGAGTTTTCGGCTGAAGTAATCGAACCACATCTATCTGATCATCGAGGTATACTTTTTGATCTCAACCTAACTGCTTCGAAAGCTAATGAGGAGTATGTGATATGCAGACCTATGAGTGTAAACAGTATACATGATTTTATAAATAGCATGACTTATTTTAATAATGAAGAATTTTATAGTATTACTTGTCCAAATAAGAAAGCTAAATTCCTAACTGATTTTTTGTCATGTCAATATATGTTATGCTTCAAAAAGAAAAAAGTAAGGAAAAAACAAAAAAAATTGAAGTTTAAATTCAATGAGGAATTAACCCAGATGAAAAACTCACTATCAGCAATTCAAGTCATAGCAAACAATAGTAAGAACGATGAAGATAGCACAGCATATAGAAAGTTGAAATTTGAATACAAGCAAAAAATTAAGCAATCTTAATTGGAAAGTAATTCGGAATACATAGACCAATCTAATAATAAGCAGAAAGCAGCCTGGAATGTTATTAATTGCAATAGAGAAAATAAAAATAAGTGTACAGTCAAGTCTGATATATCTGCAGATGACTTCTTTCAATGCTTTGTGAATGTAATCGATAATCTGATGACGCAGTTTGCGAATAATAGAGACAATGACGATTTCTACAGGTATCTCAAATTGGCACCAACTATAGATAAATCTATCTTCTTATATCCTACAACTGAAAATGAGATTGATAATATCATAAAGGGTCTAAAAACCTCGTCTGCCAAAGATGTGTTTGAATTGAACAGTATAATTATAAAACTGATCAGTGATTTTATCATTGAGCCCTTAACACATCTAATTAATTTTTGTATTGAGCATAACACCTTTCCGGAAGTTTTCAAACTCTCCCAGATATCTCCAATATTTAAAAAAGGTAACCATGATGATGCTAATAGCTATCGTCCCATCTCTATAATACCCATCCTAGCAAAAATTTTGAGATAGTATTAAAAATTTGACTAGTGGAATTCTTTGAAAAAAATTAGTTACTTACCAACTTTCAGTACGGTTATCGATCTGGAAAATTCACAATTACGGCCCTAGGTGATGTTTGTGATAAAGTATTGGAGTCTTTCGAAACACAAGAATACTGTAACGCGAAGTTCTATGACCTTTCACGTGCCTTCGATACGGTAAATCATAAGATTATGACTGGAAAACTTGAATACTACGGGATTAGAGGTGGACAACTGAATTTATTCAAGTCATACCTTGTAAATAGGAAAGCCAGAGTGCACTGGGAAAATGAAGAATCCGATTTTGTAGCCATGGAGCACGGAGTACCACAAGGATCTGTACTAGGTCCCATTCTTTTTATTATTTATATCAATGATATGATGTTCAATATACAGAGCCTAAGCACCTCTATTCACCCTTTTGGTTATGCTGACGATGTATCAATAATACATTGTGACACAAACAGTCGGTCATTAGGAGACCTTATAATAGATTATGATGAACTCATCCGGATGTGGAATAAGAGTAACTACCTTTCCCTCAACTCTGACAAAACTCTGAATCTCAACTTTACACTGGTTGAACAAAGAGAAGAAGATCCAGTAAAATTACTCGGTGTATACCTTGACAACAGCTTGAATTTTTCATATCATATCAAGTATCTTTCAAAACGTCTCTCAACTGCCACATATATTATAAGACAGCTGAAAAGCAAACTAACGGAAGAATATTTGAGGATATCATATTTTTCATTATTCCATTCAACAATGACGTACGCTTTGATAATATGGGGATCCTCGAGTCACTCAGCTAAAATATTTACCCTACAAAAAAAAGTACTCAGGATAATGGCTGGGAAAAGTTTCAATGAACATTGTAAACCAATTTTTAAACAATTTGGAATTTTAACACTTCCTTCCTGTTTTATATATGAATGCTTAATCTACATGAGGAAGGAAATCTCCAAAGGCAATATGATTAGAAATGAAGAAAGAGAATGGACTTTAGATTGCCTAAACCAAGAATAACCAAAACTAAGCACTCTTACAGATATCTGGCAATAAAATTTTACAATGCACTTCCCACTGATCTAAAAGACGTAGCCCTGAATATGAGTCAATTCAAAATTAAAATCAAAAAAATTTTTATTGCAGAAGGTTTTTACTCATTCGAAGAATACTTTGATTTCTTTTTATATTCAAAAAGATAAGTATGTACATCTCACGAAGTCTGATGGATGTAATGTTACTGTTACCCTATGGTGTATCTAATAATTTAATAATTAATAGTGTAATTCTATTTATGTACATGTAAATGTGTATATACCTACATAAGTTATGTGTGTCTGGTGTACATGTATGTGTGTGTTCTTTTGAGTTTATCAAATTATTGATTTGACGTATGTAAAAACACTTTGTGTAATGGCATGAATAAATATCCATCTATCTATCTAGTTTTTGAGATCCCAATGGTGAGGATCGAATTTGAAATTGTGAAGTTGCGAAAGAATAAGGTTTTTCACAGTTTTGGTTTAATTGGTGGACATAGTTTAGCTCTTGAACGTTTCAGTAGTCAACCTACACTTTCATGTTAATCTGTGCTGTCCTGTTATTATGTTTTCTTTTCCTCCTCCGGTGAAATTGTTGTGCATATTCGGTTTTGATCAACTCATTTTCGAATATCCAAATCAAATACTGACAACTATCAGACAATGTTGATCCCTTAAAGTCCTGGGATTGAACACTCTATTATTGTAATATTACATCATCTCTCGATTGGATACGTGCTGATGCATAAATATGTAAACCCTTATACTGCTAAAAAATTGATTGAAATTTCATGAAATATCGAACATTCCATATTCTCTATACCGTCGTGAAAATATGAAAATACAAAGAGGGTAGGAGTACAAAACTGTTTCAAATATTCAAAATAAATATCAACGACATCTAATCGTATATTTCAGTATTTTATTGTTACTGTACGGCTCAATTGACTGTGTGTTGATACAAATATGGATACATTAACATGAAACCCGAATATTTCAAATACCGATTGAAATACTTCATAAAATTGAACATTCCCTTCTCAGTATATTCTCGTGATCACTTGTAATGCAGAGAAAGAAAATGAGGTAGAGTAACTCTGTCAATAGCTGTCAAGATACCTTATCTAGAGTTTCCTTCCTACATAAAACATCGTTTTGTGAATGTCGTTGAATTTTGAAATGTTCTTCAGAGCTCTCGCATTGCAGGGGGTGAGAACTTCAAATTGTTTCAGATTCAACAGGCATATTTTGAAGCTAGTCCAGGTGGAATTGGCTCATGAGTACGAAAAACTATTCCACCTCAAATTTTCATTTTCTGATGAAGCAGAGTCTCAGCACAATAACTCACAAACTTATGAGTAGAATATCATGAAATTTCAACCAGCGTTGCCACATCTAGTAGATTTCTACTTTTTTGGTAGATTTGCACCCTTTTTCAGAAAATTTTAGTAGGCACATTTTCTTCAGTAGATTTTGGTAGATTTTAATACATAACTTTCAATAATGTGAAAATGCCATTAACAATATAATTACTATAAAAAATAATTGAATCCAGCATTTACTTTAATTTCTATGTTGGTAGACGTGTAACTAATTTGATATTTTTATTCATTTGGATGCTTCGCCTGCGTTTTTGTCGGTGATTCCCCCTCATGCTTTATAGTTTCACCGTTGTATTTCCCGACAAGTGACAACTGTGTAAAATTGCTTTTTTCGTGAAAGTGAAAATTATGAAGCGAGCTTATGAGCAATCCTATCGGACAGAATGGGAACAGAACCCATTATTTTCTACTTGGCTGTGTAAAGCACAGGATGGATGTAGTGCCCATTGCAAAGCATGCAATGTTAGAATTTTATCCAGGATGGCTTCTCTAAAAGAACATAATACTTCCGCGAAACATAAGAAGAATATGATTGGATTTACTGGAAGCTCTAAGGTTTGTCTGTTTTTATTTATGTCTAATTAAAATATGTAGTAGCAAGAATAATGTTTTATTTTTTAGATTGATAAATTATTGAAAACTAGCTCAGTTTCGGATGGAATGAAAAAAGCAGAAATTAAAATAGTGTCTGTGCTTGTGGAGCATAATGTACCATTTCATGTGATGGATCATCTAAGCGATGTCATCAAAGATGCTTTTCCTGACTCAGAGATTGCAAGAAAATTTTCCTGTAAAAGAACAAAATCATCTGCAATAGCCTATAATGTTTTAGGAGGACACTTTGAAGAAAAATTAATACAAGATTTGAAGTCGGGACTTTCAACTTTTTCAGTAATCATTGATGAGAGTACCGACGTAAGTACAAAAAAGGTTCTTGCCATCGCAATTAAGTTTTATTCAGAGAGAAATGCCTGTGTGAAGACCAGATTTTTGTGTACAGTAGATATACAAGGAGAGTCTGCCCTAGACCTTTTTAATGCACTTAACAGTGCCTTAGAAGAAAAAGGACTTAACATGAAAAATCAACTATTGGGTTTTGCAGCTGACACCACAAATGTCATGTTTGGAGATAACAATGGCATTGTTGCTAAAATACGTGAAATAAATCCCAACTGCATATTTGTTAAATGCGTTTGCCATTCGGTAGCATTAGCTGTAAGCCATGCTTGTAAAGTTCTTCCACGATCATTAGAACAGCTTGTTAAAGATGTCTATAATTACTTTTCCCAGAGTAGCAAGCGCCAAAGAGAATTTCAAGAATTTCAAGAATTTACTGCTTCAGAAAAACATAAAATTTTAAGACACTATGACATAAGGTGGCTATCTTTACACAATTGTGTAAATAGAATTCTAGAGCAATGGATACCCTTGAAACTGTTTTTCCAAGGGCAATACTTGACAGACAAACAGCAAAATGTTTCTTGTGAGTTTTTATATAATTCATTTAATGATAATTTAATTTTACTCTATTTCTATTTTCTTGATTTTGTTTTACCTATAGTTAATAAATTTAACATCATTTTTCAAGGAGACTATCCAGTTACTCACACATTTTTTAAAGACATGTCGAGTTTCTTTAGGTCAATTTTAAGTTGCTTTATGAAAAGTACTTATGTTAAGGCTACTAATCTCTCTGATTTGGATCCTGATGCCTCAATGCACTACTTACCTCTTAACGAGATGTACTTAGGAGTGAATGTTGCAAAAAATCTGTATAAAATACAGGGAAATCAAACAATTGCTCATGACTTTTTTAAACGATGTCAGCTTTTTTTTATTAATTTGAGTAATCAATTAAAATCTAGATTGCCCTTAGATAAAGAATTGTTTGAAGAACTACAATTTTTAGATCCTCAGGTAGTTGTATACCAAGAGTTTTCTAGTCTCATAAATCTTCTTTCAAAGTTTCCGAATATAGTACCAGAAGAAGTTATTCAAGACATTGATAATGAATACAGGGAAATTAAACTAGATTTAGATGTATCTAACTTGCTTTCTAGCGGTAGCAGCAATATAAATAATTCCTTCAATGTTGAAGAATTTTGGCATAAAATAAGGTGTTTAAAGGACAACAATAATAAACTTAAATACGAAAATATTTCCAAATTCGCAAAACAAATGCTTTCTTTGCCTGTGTCGAATGTAAAATGTGAAAGGATTTTCTCCGAATTCAATCGAATCATAACCGACGATCGAAACAAATTTCATAACAAAAACGTTTCTGCGTTAATTCATGCCAAAGAGGGTCTGAGAGACGTTGGGTCTTGCCCAAATTTTCAACCCGATGTAAGAATGATAAAGTTAATAGACGATAAAACTTTATATAAAAATCTGAAGTATAAAGATGACGAAATTTAATTCTTTTATTTCTGGTTTTAAGAACAAAATGTTTGTTTAAAAAATAAGATGAGAGTCAGTTCCGTTTTCTTTGTTGTGCTCGTTTTGAAATTTATATGTTTAGGTTTAGTCAATAAATAAATAAATAATTAAACCAATTAACCATTTCATTAATCCCCAACCTCCAAATCCGTTCTTATTTTAAGCTTTTTTTGAAAAGTAGATTTTTGGTATTTTTGAAAAAATATTTAGTAGATTTTAGTAGATTCAAGCAAAAATAAAAGTAGATTCGCCAAAATAAATGTGGCAACGCTGATTTCAACAGCTGTCTTTTGAAGGTTAGTATTAACTGAAAAAGCGGTAAATTCAATAAGACCTCACCATCTATGTGTTGGGCCCGAGAATTTTCAACCCAGGTAGTATTGCAAAAAATATGGGAATTTTCAATAAAAAGCAATTGTTTTCACAAACATGTGTAGATCTTGCAAAGAAGTAACTTTCAGATACAAACTGCTTCATGTCATGAATGAGCTGAATTTTTTCGTGTCATTGGTAACAGTACGTAGGACAGATTTTCAAAAGCTCAAATAACCTCCATTCTGCACTAACAAGAATATTCTATAGATTTTTCAAGGACTAAACACAGCACTACAGAAAAATCCTGAAGACTCTAGAAGCGGTGCCTGTGCGAAAATAGCGATTCACGTTGGATTTGAAACGCTGGAAATAAAATTTATTTGGAAAAACGCTCTCAGGAAATGTATTCATATAAACGCAGGTTAATCTTTGGTTAATCTTATTCATTTTTATAATTTTTTTCAGGGTTTTCAAATCAATTTATATTATATTAGACAATGGAAGTCCGAATGATGAAATATATTGGTGTCTATTTTGACCCCCAACAAATTTACCGAAGCAGAAAACGGAATTGATCATATTGACTATATGGTGAAAAGATTACTTGAGCTCACTTACAAATTTTATCAACTCAGAAGCATAGTCAATAGAAAAATGTTTCTTACTTTATATGATGCCCTGGCCAAGTCCATTTTAGGGTATTGTCTAATAATATGGGAAAGAATATTAAAATCTTCCTTACGTAATTCAGAAATGATCCAAAACTCACTCATAAAAAATATGTTCAGAAAAATTGAATGCTATAATACTCAAGCATTATATGAAGAGAGTGGAATATACAGTGTGTAACAACGAAAACTTAACAGAGGCGTTTTTGAATATAAGAAGTAAGATTTTTAAAGAAGCTCGGACACATCGATTTTTAATTAAAGGGGGACACCTTTTAGACTAATCAGATTTTTTGTAGTACGCACCCCCTCGGAGGGATGCATCCGACGACCCTTATTTAGATAGGGAAAGTAGGTCGAGTGGCACCTTGTTTTAAAGGTCTTTCGAATACACAACTCTGTAGAAAAAAAAATTTTGTAACGATTAGTTTTCGAGATAATTTGAAGTTAGAATTGCCATGTTAATAATACATTAGACAGACAACTCGGTAACTTGTATGCCTAGATAAAAAATTTTTCGAGCAGTTCTTCTCATCAGATTTTTGTTGAATAAAATCCCTTTCTTTAAATCAATACCTACTCCTCTTCTTTCAGTTTTTATTAGTACATCGTTCGATTGTTTTGTTTAAACGGGTCGTGTATTGTTATTTGTTTAAAAATGCCTTACACTACTGCTGAAAGGGTTTCAGTTATTGCTTTATTTTTTGGCAACGACCAAAATGCTGATAGAGGATCAATTTTATTCAACGAGCAAAACCCTGGTAAACATCTAAGCAGAAATCACGTTCTGGATTTGGCCACAAAATTCAGGGAGACAGGTTCGGTTTTAAATAAGAAAATAAATGTTCAGAGAAGGGTAGAGAATGACGATAATGCGATTGGAGTGATTGGTCAAGTCATCGCCAATCCCAGGTTAAGTACCAGAGGTTTATCAGCAATGGCCGGAATAAGCCATATGAGCGCATGGAGAATCCTTAAAAACCACAAATTCCATCCTTACAAAATTAAACTTGTTCATGAACTCAATGAGGATGATTTTGACCGAAGACAGGAGTTTTGTGAGGGCATGAGTGAGAGATTATTGCAAAATCCCGAGCTGCTTTATAACATCTGTTTTTCGGACGAAAGCTCATTTTATTTAAATGGTTGTGTGAACCGTCACAATTGCCGTTATTGGTCGGATGAAAACCCAAAACAATACGCAGAAATACATACGCAACATCCCCAAGAGTTGAATGTCTGGGCCGGAATATTAGGCAATCATATTATAGGTCCATTTTTCATTGATGGAAATTTAACCGGTGATTCTTATTTACAACTTCTCGAAGAGGCAATACAACCTCGTATAGTTGAAATAATTGAACAGGATCCAAGATGTCAAGATGAATTTATCCATTTTCAACAAGACGGTGCACCACCCCATTATGCTCAGTAGGTTCGAAATTTTTTGAATAATCATTTTGAAGGACAATGGATTGGCAGAAGAGGTCCAATTGAATGGCCAGCACGATCACCAGATTTAACACCACTGGAGTAATTTTTGTGGGGATATTCAAAGTCTAAAGTTTATGCTACATAGCCAGCCAATTTGGATGAATTACGTCGTAGAATTATTGATAAATGCCGAGCTATAACTCCTGAGATGTTGAATAATGTAAGAGCAAAATTCGAACAAAATCTATATTGTTGCATGGAGCAAAATGGCGCACATTTTGAACATTAACTCTAAATTTCCTATGTGAGTTACCCTTATTAGCTGTTACTTTTTTTGTGTGTGCTTTAAAAACAATTATTGGGATTTATTAACTCTAAAACAGTTTTTTTCTGTGTCATCAGCATTCAAGGAAATCAGCACGTTATATTCGTTGTGTAGATAAGTTTTTAGTATGATTCACTTTTTTATCAGAAGCATAAAATATCCACGTCAAAAGGCAACCTTCATAAGGAGGTGCCACTCAATTTACCTAAAATGTAAGGGTGGTAACCAACCCCATCCTCCGAAAAAATCTCCTCGTAATAAACAAATAATTCTTACTTTTTTACGAAATCGAATGGACACGTCGGACACATATTAGCAGGTTGTCATAAAAAGCAAAAATTTATTTTTTTTATGAAAGTTCTGAACGTAAATTGTACCTTAAAAACAATTTGTTGAATTCAATAAAAATACCTTCAAATCTTCAAATTATCTCAAAAACTAATCGTTACAAAAATTTTTTTTTCACAGAGTTATAAAGGTATTCGAAAGACCTTTAAAACAAGGGGCCACTCGACCTACTTTCCCTATCTAAATAAGGGTCGTCGGACGCACCCCTCCGAGGGGGTGCGTACTACAAAAAATCTGATTAGTCTGAAAGGTTTCCCCCTTTAATTAGAAATCGACGTGCCCGAGCTTTTTTTAAAAATCTTACTTTTTATATTAAAAAACGGCTCTGTTAAGTTTTCGTTGTTACACACTGTATATAACGTGTGCTAACAGTTGCCTGCGATTTCATTCGCGAGGAGTTCAGTTTTTGTTGTTTTCTCTGATTTCCCCATAGTTGAATATTCTCAGGTATGTGCCTTTCTTTACCGGCGAATATTTTTACGAAATATAAATAAAGCCAACAAAAGTTTCAATTAAATCAAAGAACAGTACTTCTACAGTTTTTTTTTCAAGTTAAATTTTGACGTTACATTACTTTTTCATTTTCATTTCATTGAGATATATTAAACACTAATTATAATCGTATTCTAAAAACACTTTATTGTGTAATTTTCACTAGATAGTTTTACAAAAACGCAATACGTGTTTCGCCATACAATGGCTTCCTCGGGCGTGTCTTAATAACTAATTCTACACATTAAATGCTATACACCTTATTCCTATATATACACCTATATACCTTATTCTGTAGAATAAGGCAAGGACCGTTATATAACATAGGATAGCCAGATCCCTATACCAGCAACGTTGTCGTGCGTGAACCGAGTCCCCACTACTTTATGACATCACCGCAGACCCGTAGCCGTTGGAATATCGCGGTGTGTGACTGTGAACGCGATGAGACACGTTGTTAAGTGACGGTTTTTGTGTTTATACTTCTTCGTGCATCTAGTAAATGAAAAAATTTTTTTACAATAAACATGCCAGGACGTCGTTGCGCTGTTTTTGGTTGTAACAACTGCCGTGTGTCCACAAAACTTACCGGAAAAGACATTGTTTACCACAACTTTCCTGAAGAAAATGATTTCGTATCGGGTACTGTAACTGTACGAAAAGAATGGATAAGACGCTGCAAAAGAGCGGATAAATGGAATCCTGATACCAGTCAAATTTGTTCCGTTCATTTTACTAGCAATGATTACGAAAGAGACCTGAGAAACGAATTATTAGGATTGCCTGTAAGGAAACTGCTTAAAAAAAGTGCTGTACCTAGTTTAAATCTGCCCCAAACCTGTACTACATATGTACCAAAAAATTCATCGCGAGAGGCAAGGTATTTAAAAAAAGGAAAAGGTGACACGTCACAAAGAAGAAATGGATAAGATTTTCGAAAAGGAGCCAGAAGCTATTTCAGTCGACTTGAACCTTACCATTTCAAGTGAACCATCCTCATAAGCAAGTTCATCTCACATCATCAGCAACGCTTTAATTGCATCAGAAAATAATATATCCATTCAGTATGAAAAGCTCCGCGAAAATTACTCTAAATTATGCAAAAAAATGGAAAGTATGAAGCGAAGATTGAATTTACAAAGACAGCTTGTTTATTATAAAATGAAAAGTAAGAAAAAAAAATCTCCTCTGAAAGAAGAGGCCCTAAATGCATTGAAAAAACTTTTGACAGATAATCAATTTGCCATTCTTCTAAACAAAAAAAAAACGCGTGAATTGGACCACAGAAGACATTGCTGTTGCTTTTACTCTTCGTTATCTTAGCAGAAAATGTTATGTATTTTTGCGAACTAAACTAAATTTTCCTTTACCAGCATTGTCCATTTTAAGGAGTTGGGCATCAAAAATTACTATAAAGTCAGGCTTATTGAAGGATGTGCTAACTTTTTTGAAAGTAGCTGGAGAAAATATGTCGATCATGGAGCAATATGTAGTAATTTCCTTCGACGAAGTAAAGGTTAAATCTACTTTAGAATATGATGTTGGCGAAGATCAAGTTCTAGGCAACTACAATTTAATGGTTCTGAGCCTTTTTTCCACTTGGAAGCAGCCTATTTATATAGGCTTCGACCGAAAAATGACGAAGGATATATTATTGAACATTATTACACAATTGCATAAAATATCATACCAGTGTGTGGCAATTGTCAGCGACTGTGGAAGCAGTAATGTTGGCTTGTGGAAAGATTTATCTGTTGATATAAATAAGACCTATTTCAACAATCCACAGACGGAAAAAAATATATATGTTTTTGCGGATGCTCCACATTTGCTCAAACTCATCCGTAATTGGCTTTTGGACAGAGGATTTGTTCTAGACAGTGACGGAAATATCAAAATATGTAAACAACCGTTGGAAAATTTAATAGAGTTAACTGATACAGAGGTAAATTCCTGTTACAAAATTTCGCAAAAACATATTACTGTTGAAAAAAGTAAACGACAAAACGTAAGACTAGCAGCCGAATTATTGTCCCGCAATACAGCACAGTCTCTGTTACGATACAAACCTGGCCCCGACAAAAAACTTGCTGAAGACCTTGGCATGTTTATAAACGATGTTAATTCTTGGTTTGATATTTTCAACAGTCATGTAAAAACACCACCTGATCCCAATCGTTTGAAAGCTCCTTATGGAATTTATTTAAATGAACAAGAACACCATTTAGATAAAGTTAAAACTATGCTACTTGACATGAGAGCCGAAGGAAAACAATGTTTACAAACATTTCAGAAAGGGATGATAATGTCCATTGAATCTTTAAAGTTACTGTACCGGGATATCACAGCCACAGAAGTGTCACAGCCGAATGTAAAGATGTACATTACATCTGTACTCACAAACTCAATCAGGATTGCCTTGAAAATTTTTTTCCCAACTACGGTGCCGAGGCCCAAATGAACACCCGTCACCATTAGAAGCCATGAAAAGAATAAGGATGATTATCTTAGAAAAAAATCCTGGTATTTTAGAGGCTCCGGTAATAAAAAACATTTTATTTTTTATTGCTTCAATGTACATGTTAACTTTTGTTTTCAAGGTAAACACACAAGAAACGGTTCATGAGGAGTATATGGTCGCTAGAGTTTTGGAACAAGCTAAGGTTTTTGTCGAGTTACCTCAAGAAGACGCATGTTATAGCACCTCTAATGGCACAGTAACTCAAAGTAGTAGCAGTGGAAGTTCGTTTTCAACATCTGACATGTCAGGAACTTCCGAAACAAAATCACCAGAAACTACAGATGATGCTTTTGAGTATATTGCTGGTTTTATAGCAAAGAAATTTAAAACGACTCATCCACAACTAGGTGATTTTACTTATAAGATTAAATCTGATTTTTCTCCCAATATACCATCATGGGTACAGCAGCTTTCATTTGGGGGGCTTATTAAACCCTCAAGTGAATTTTTAAATAAAATTAAACAGTGGAACAAGCACTTCGACCATGGCGACAACAAACTAAGGAGAGAGCCAATGGTTGTCAAAAAATTATCTTTAAAAATTAAAAAAAGAGAAAGTTCACCTTTTGATATAATCAAACTCTTCTGTAAACTGAGGACTGTTATTCGTATAAATTATTTAAACACAAAACAGTTTTTAGACAGTCAGTTAAAAAGGGCAGGTAAACGCAAGATTTGCAGTACCCCAAATTCTGACGTGAAACGGAAATTAGCTAAAAAAATGAAAAAAACTATTATGTAATAATTCTTAAAATTATTATTTATATTTTTAATGTTTAAAAATAATCATTACATAGTAATAGGTATGTAAATGTAGTTAACTTCTTTATTACAATTTATTTTTCAATAACAAAGAACGTATGTTAAAGTAAGCACCCATTAAGAATTTTATTTAATTGTTCTTTCCTAATGTAGTTTTTGTTCTATTTTCGTGAATAAAGTTTGTACTTTCTTTTAAAAACTTTACTACATCAATTTCTCAAATTGTATTGATTAAATGAACGAAAAATGTCCCAAAAGTAAAACAAAAAATATAAAATGTAATATTCGCTCCGTATGTGTAATGGAGAACGCTTTGAGATCGCTTTGATATATATATATATATATATATATATATATATATATATATATATATATATATATATATATATATATATATATATATATATATATATATATATATATATATATATATATATATATTGTAGAATAAGGTATATGTTAGAAGTTATAAAACATTTATTGTATGTATTGATTGGACAGGTAGATAAATTATCACTCTGATGTGACCTCAGTAACTTTTATCTATTCAGTTAATTTGATTCATGAATGAGTATTCGGCTTTTACTTTTTTTTTTCTCATTGATTTCGCCGTTACTTGATGAAGATCCATAGTAATTTCAAAAACTACACCTCAACGATTTGATCTTCACAAACTTTATTTGAAAAATATATCACAACATGTTTCGCTAAGACATTAGCTTTTTCAAGTGATTTTGTTTCTATGAGACGATTGTTTTTTTTTACAACATGTACAGCACGTCCGCATTTTCACGAACAATCAAACTATACTCACGCATATCTACCTAATTCAGGAATGTTCTTTGTATTTTTTGAAAAGATTCAGAGAAAATTTCAAGCTTTTCCACGATTATAAAACTGTTTTCGATTTAATTTCTATATTAGCGTTACAATTTTTTTTTCTATTTTGAAAACATACCAATATTGAAACTTTTCTCAAAACAAACTAACCTGGATAACCTACACTTAATCCAACCAATATTGAAACTTTTCTCAAAACAAACTAACCTGGATAACCTACACTTAATCCACTTAGTCCGGGATATCCTCCACCAACGATTTTCAATAATGAAATCAAATATTCAATCATGATATAGCCAAAGAGTTGTTTGAAAAGTTGTCATTCGAATACATAATATAACACATCTCCGACAAAATCTTGATTCAAAATGTGACGATCATTTTTATGAATTATTAATAACATTTCAACAAACACCAGTTTGTTTTAAAACGTTTCAGATATCGTTGTTCAAAAATTTTTGGAACTGATATGTTAAGAACATTCATGCCAACAAATGATAACAAAATTGTTGTTTACATATTTTAGAGAATTAGTAATGCAGAAAATATCTACAACATCTAAATCCACCAAACCTAAATTCACGATTCTCAAATCCAAAATATCCAAACCTTAGGACCCATGTTCACACACTATTTCGCAATTTCCAAAAAAGTAATTTCAAAGTCCACAAACTCCTGAATGTAGTTACAAAATTGCTTAAGTAAGTAACACGCTTTGAGTTTACAAATCTACACAGCGTGTTTAAATATGCAGTAGTTTTTGTTCAGTTTCAACCGAATTCTACCTACTTAGTGTTTTTTATATGCTTCATCAATTTATTACATTTTTGGGAAAGAAAGGTTTTGGCCTGCAACTTCTTCATCGTTGACTACAAAAAAATGTGGGAATGTTCCGAAAAAGAAGAAAGTAATCAATTTAAAAAAATCAACCGAATACAAAACCTTTATGTTCCAAAAATCAATACTCCTAATAAATGTTTCGAATTTGTGAATGTGACATTCATCTCTTCTAAATACTCACACAGTGAGTTTTGGTGAATGTCTGTTGGAAAATAGCTATCTCCTCGGCTGATACCACGCTGAATATTGAATTATATCCAACAGACATTTGAGCAGGCCGGTTTCGAGGTATTACTTCTCGTCAATGCAAGAAAGATCCGACCCAGACAACAAGGTGTCTGGGACTCGATTAATTTCAACACGGCTCCACTACATTAATGAAACCTTCGCCTAAGATAAAGATTGTTAACTAGTAACAACAACAACTTCATCTCGTGAACAAATATATAAGCGGGGCAGAAACATATCAAGTATAGTTGAAGTAAATGATATTGTGCACATTTAAAGGTGGCGTCACTTCAAAGGCCAAAAAAACAGTACATAGAAATGAACCGGCCGCGAACTACTCCACGTGGACTGTAGAATTGGCGGTTCGTATTGGATTCGTATTGGTATTGGAGTTTCATGATCGGCTGAAGACTCATTAATAGAGTCTTGATGATGGTTCGTCCAGTCGATTGACAGTGGTTAGATTTGTGGTTCAGATACTGTCCCGTATGAGTGGGTTTTCGGTATACAGATGTTTCCCACTTAGTATCGGTCCTCTTCACCAAAACGTCTAAGAATGGCAATTCGTTGTGGATTTCCTTCTCCATTGTGAAAGTGATGGAAGGTCTCACGCTGTTGATGTGTTTGAGGAAGGTGTCTAGTTCAGTATTCCCATAGTTCCATATTATGAAGGTGTTGTCAACATATCTCAACCGAATCTCTGGAGCTGATGATAAGTCTGGTGAAGTAACTTGACTTGGAATCTCTTAACTTTCTATTTATTTTTTTCAGTTGTTCAATTTTCACTTGTATTTTATTTCACTATTATTTCATTTCAAGTTTTTTTTTGCTCAATATAATTGTTTTTTTCAGCTACTCATTTTTAAATCTACTTCCTTAGTTCTTTCAGCGATTTCAAATCATTCTATATAATGTCAAACAATGGAAGTCCGAAGTAATGAAACTAATCAGGTGTTATTTTTTTGATGAATGATATAGCTCTTTATTCTTTCATATCATTTTATGAGATATCATTATTCCTCATCAAAAACTCACTTTCAATTTCATTATATTTGGTGTCGATTTTTTTTATATGGATATGAGTTGTCAGTGAGTAGATCATTAGGATAATGTTTTCGAATCAAGCATCCATTATTTCATTATATTTTTTGGAACATCTATTTCATAGCTGTTCCACAAATTTGTTCATTGAATTGGTTAGGAAGTGACAACTAATTTCGAACATAAAATTGACTAAATTGAGAGGGGTTATATTTTTAGGAGTGATTAAGTTTTGGGAAAGAAAGTTTTTGGCTTTCTACTACTCCATCTTGATACAAAAAAATGTGGGAATTTTCCAAAGAAACGAAGGAAGTAATCAGTTTGAAAATAAGTAACTCTATACATGGATGTGTAGATCATGCAAAGAAGTAACTTTCAGACACAAACTGGAAGAAAGCCCTCCTGAAACAGTTACTTTCATATAAAAATTGAATTACACGAAAGAAAAAATTCTTTCGAAACAAATACTTTTATATGAACACTGAAATTATACAAAAGATACTTTTCTCTACTCAGTTTGTATTCCAAACATTCGTTATGAAATAAAATCAGATATCATTCGTAATTCATGAATGAATTGTGTGTTTTTTCTATAATGTTATCCAATTTGGTACTGAAGAGCCTTGGGGCAAGTGTCTTACGGCGAAACATCCGTGTCTACCAGCGAGGATGACAGTGTTCCATATAAGTGCAATTTGTTACCATTCATTTAAAGTAGAACTCCTGTGAATGATATCTGATTTTATTCCACAACAAATGTTTGGAATACAAACTGAGTAGGGAAAAGTATCTTCTGTATAATTCAGTGTTCATATAAAAGTATTTGTTTCGAAAGAATTTTTTTCTTTCATGTAATTCAATGTTTATATGAAGGTAGCTGTTTCAGGAGTGCTTTCTTCAAGTTTCTTACTTAGTTACTTCTTTGCATGATCTACACATCCATGTACAGAGTTACTTATTTTCAAATTGGTTACTTCCTTCCTTTCTTTGAAATATTCCCACATTTTTTGTATCAAGATGGAGTAGTAGAAAGCCAAAAAATTTCTTTCCCAAAAAATAAAATTGATAACTTTCATAAATGATTTCTTTTTGAAGTGCAATGAATTCCTGTGTTCCTATTCACTGAAATCATATGAATTTATTATATTTTGTTGGTGAATTCAGCAATTTCGATGTTTGGAGAATCGTTAGCTTTTTGTTGTATGGAAGGAAACTTGGAGAAGATGAGGGTAGAACGATATAAATTAAACTATTCTGCTTAACTACTGCACCAAGTTTATTATTCAAGTTGTAAGGAAAACAATTTTTACCTAAACTACTTTTTTTTTGGGCAGCAGACTCCAGCGAACCTGAAAAATAAAAAATATTACTTCGAAATTCAATTGAGAGAAGAAATGACAACATTTGTTCATTAGACGATACTTCATTATTCATTTTGGCTTACATACGAATGATTTTAAGTTATACTTACGTCGTTTCCAAAGGACAGAAATATTGAAGATAGACTTGGAAATCTATTAAGTACGTGAACACCTCAGGACAGTCCTTCAGAAGTGTACATTGTCCGGAATAGTTCCATTCTCAGGTGTTTTTAGACAGTCAAGGCCAGGAGGAACTGTAGCATTTTGGCCGATATCGTAGATTACTGTAAAGTAATAAATTGATAAAAGTGACACGTTTTGTATTTATAGAGTCAATTGAATTGGCATCGATTCATCTCAAAAGTGTACTTAGTAGAGGTCAGTGCAATTAGCAATGAATTATAACGAACCCACATTTACAAATATAACTGACTAACAAAATCAGGAATAGATTCATAAAATCAATATTATACAACTCAACATGAACTAAAGAATTTTTGCATATCCCTCAACAGGAAGGAAGTAGTGGATGTCTATATACAGGGTGTAACTAAATAAGTGTAGAACATTTAAGGAGGTGATTCCTCATCGAAATAAAGATAGGATCTTTCATATAAAAAAATTACAGTGGAGCATCCCGTCTTGAAATACAACCCCTTAAAAGGGGTACATACAATTTGTATAACAATTTTTTTCACAAGCACTAAAAAAGTTACAATATTGAAATTACCCTGACGTTTTGTACTACCAAAAAGACACTTGGCCAGAAATTTATTTGGTTTACCCCATGGTTGTAAGGGGTGGTAAACGAAACCCCTAAAATTTATTTCCAATGTAACTTTTTGTCTTATTATTGATTACCATTTAAAAATTTATTTACGATATCCTGTTTCATTCTAAACAAAAAATGTCTCTTGGGTTTTTTGCCCAAAATAAATCAGTTCGCAGCAAAACATTATTTTTGGAACAACTACAGAGATACATCGTAATAAATGCGAAAATACGAAACTAATCTATCTACTAGGTCGCTATCAGCGATAGTGACAATTAAATTGTTATGCCGCTGTCAGTTTGTCAATTTTCGAAATTGAAATAATACTAATTGTATGTTGTTGTTCTGTTCTTAATTTGTTACTTTAATAATTCACTTGATATTAAAATGGCATACACAAATGAGGAAATGGCTGATACGCATTACGTTTACGGTCTGTCGCAGGGGAATGGGTTAGAAGCTTCTAGAAGATATGCTGAAATGAATCCACAAAGGCAGCATCTTTCACATAGAATATTTGCTCGACTTCATCAACGATTACGAGAATATGGTTCATTCGACAAAAAATGCAGGATTGTAGTCGCCACCGAGAAGTACGAACACCACAGCTTGAGGAAGCAGTTCTTAATTTGATTGAAGAACAACCTACTATCAGTAGATTGCTTTCCAGCTAAATGTTGATCATATGACGTTATTTCGAATTTTAAAGGAACAACTCTTATACCCTTACCATCTGCAACGAGTACATGCACTGTTACCGCGAGACTTTCCGAACCGTCTTGAATTTTGCAATTGGATGCTGGAAATGATTAGGAGAAATTGTGACTATCTGAAGACGATAGAAGTCACAGACGAATGTAGTTTTTCTCGGGACAAGATTATTAATTTTCATAATTACCACATATGGGCTGATGAAAACCCTCACACTATTGTCGAAACTAACCATCAAGAACAGTTTTCTCTTAACGAGTGGCTCGGAGTTATTGGGGATGATTTAATTGGGCCTCATTTTCTACCTCCTCGATTAAATGGTGAGGCATACGTCCAATTTTTAAGAGAAGTGAATCCAGTACTGCTGGAGGAAGTTCCTTTGGGTGTCCGAAGGGATATGTTTTTTATGCACGATGGTGCTCCCGCCCATTTGAGTTGAGTAGCACGTCAGCATTTAACTGAAACATATGCAAATCAGTGGATAGGTCGAGGAGAACCACAGAACTGGCCCTCTCGATACCCGGATTTCAATCCTCTCAATTTCTCTATTTGGGGACATTTAAAGCATTTGGTTTATCGTATTCCTGTTGGCGATGTAAGAAACCGAATCATCGATGCGTGCAGGGTAATCAGAGAGACTCCAGGAATATTTGAGCGAATACGTAGGTCAATGCGCCGACGTCTAGACGCATGCGTAACGTCTGAAGGTGGACATATTGAACATTTACTATGATTTATACATGTTGTGTTTTAATATTAATAAATTAGTTTTGTTTATTACCCTTTAATCGTTTAATGCAGGTACTAACTACAAAATAACAATAAATCCAGCTCGCATTTATGACGATGTATCTCTGTAGTTGTTCGTAAAATAATTTTTTGCTGCGAACTGGTTTATTTTGGGCAAAAAAACCCACGAGACATTTTTTGTTTAGAATGAAGCAGACTATCGTAAATACATTTTTGAATGGTAAACAAATAATGAGAACAAAAGTTGGATTGGACATAAATTTTAGGGATTGCGTTTTCCACCCCATACAACCATGGTGTAAACCAAATAGATTACTGAATAAGTGTCTTTTTGGTAATACAAAACGTCGGGTTGATTTCAATATTGTAACTTTTTCAGTGCTTGTGAAAAAAATTGTTATACACATTTCATGTACCCCCTTCAAGGGGCTGTATCTTAACAAGGTATGCTCCAATGAAGTTCCTTTATACGAAAGATCCTATCTTTTTTTCGATGGGGAATCACCTCCTTAAATGTTTTACACTTATTCAGTTACACCCTGTATATTTCTTCATACAATAGTGTATCTGAAACCCAAGAACTCCAAGAAACATTTAGAGCCACCAGAAATTTTACAGAAAACACCAGTTTCGTATCGATACTGATTCTTTGAAAATCCAATTTACCTCGTGTCATCCCAATCCCTTTTGCCGTCACGTACAATATTAAGGAACAATATTTTCATTATGGTAACACTCCTAGGTTCAACGTTTCCCAGACATTTTCTTAAACGAAGGTTTTCCGTCATGTTCAAGATTTCGGCTGATTTTCAGAAAATTATGTGGGTTCGTTTTCACACCTAAAGTGTGATTCATAGCATTGAAAAAATATTTGTCGATATCAGGCTGTGGTTATTTTTTTTTCGGAAAGTTTTGTTACGAAAATATTGTATTACGGAGATTTATAATAAAATCATTTCATAGAACAAGTGCTTGATAAAAAAGTTACTAGACTTAGTTTTTGAATGAACTGTGAGCAGAAGTAGTATAAATGCAGTACAAAAAGTTGAGTATAAAGATCTGGATACAAACAATTTGAATCGTTACTGGATGTACACAAAAACAATCCTTGTTAGACAATAAAATATCTTGTGTAATTGAATAATCACCTCCAGATATATTGAGAGATTTGTTGGCATCCAAAACATCATTTAGCCACGGTAATGAGTCTTCCAAACTTGAAGTTGGAACTGATTCCTCTTCGTCATCCTTTGTGATATCTAAGGCATCTGCGAAAAATAAAAAAGACATGTAAATTGGAAATTATTATGGAATAATAATAATGATACAATGATGATGATAATGTTCATTTGCATGATGATATAGTATTTCTAATACCAATTGGAACAGCACAGAGAAGGAATTCCCGCCTCGACATAGGCGTCGGCATATTATTTTTCAGTGGTAGTTTTTCATTCACTTATTCTTACAATCATAGCAATTGATCACCCCATGGAAGAGTTATCTCAACCGAATTTTTCCACCATGGGTAATTATGAAAAACTTCGAAATTTAAGGTAGTTGATTTCCGAGTCGAAAACTCTAAAATACAATGAAAACACAAATAATCACACCGAATTCTCGTCAAACATATATTTGCAAAATAATAGAGGCCAACAAAATTGCTAGAAAAGTCAAAATTCTTCTTCGCTATATTCGGATGAGGTGGAATCATCATATGGTTGAATAACGATCGAATTTATGGAATTTTGCACATAATATTTGTTCTGCTCTTTTATAACGTGGGCCACACAGTTCTTCCACACATCAATATCACCTACTTCTTTCACCACTCGCCTTATATTGTCAAGCACTACAGCATTTGAAGTCGGTGACTGATTACATTTCCGCAAGCTTTCTTCCATTGTGGCCCAAACCATTTCAATTGGATTGAACACACAATAGTATGAAGTCAAAGGTAAGAGAATATGACCACGTGTTCCACATATCGAATCAATAATATACTCTTTTTTGAAATTACGTTGTTTTATGGCCGCCATTAATACCTTTTTCGTTGGAATCTTTTCGAGTATTTCCATGTCATGATTTCGCATGAAATCAACAATATCTGCTTTTTTGTGTTATTGTTTGGTATTGTAGTCAATAACCGAGAATGATGAAGCGTTATCCATAACAATAACCGAGTTTGGAAGAATATTTGGAAAAAGCTGCTCACTGAACCAGGTTTCGAATAAAGCCGCAGTCATATCTTCGTGGTAATTCGCAGACGAATCTTTTATATTTTTGGACGACAGAAGCAAAGCGTTAAGTACGAAACCACTTTCATCATCGGTATGCAAAATTATAACACGTTATCCCCTCGAAGAAGGTGTGTTCAAAGTACAATACTTGGTTTCGTCTACCCAGCCATATTTGACAACATCATGGGTGTCAAACCAAGTTTCGTCGAGGTAGATTATAATATGTCTGCTGGATTCTCGGTAGCTTATCATTCGCCTCGAATATTCTTGTCGGAGTTGAACAATGCGTGTCGATTCCATTATGACCATCCGATTGTTCAATTTTTCATATTTGAAACCACAAAACAATAAGACACCTCATACAGTTTCTGAAGATTTGTAATTGTAATCGGAATAGTCGAGTAATTCATACCAAATCATTTCCAAGGTTGGTATTTCATTTTTTTGATATATACCATAAATTGTTTGCCGAATCACATCTTTTGTAGCACCATCAACGTTTGTTTTCGTTTCATTGCATGGTCAATGACATCCCCTATTTCAATGACTCGAAGAACTGTCGAACGAGATAGTTTCGTTAACTCGCATATTCTATTCACAATAGCAGTCTGTGAACTTGAACATGTAAGTTCTTATTTTCAAATTCCGAATCCCTGTCGATTGACACAGATTCCTCACACGTAATGTTATCATTTGTTTCAAAAGGTCTCCAGAAAGCCATAATGATGAAAATACCCAAAAACACTAAGAGTTTCACAAAAATCGGTTTAAACGATGAGATTGGAACTTTTAGTGTAAAAGTTGAAAACTTTTTCTAGAGATCAATTACCCTAACACCAAACTGATATTTTTGCACTCGACGCGCGTTTCGCTAACGACAAATTAACAAGTGGATTAAATCTCGAGTGATTCATATCCAATATGAATCCAATATTTTTTTAAATGGAACACCCCGTATATTAATACATTTTTGGAATCGCTCTAGTATTTCGATACTTTTCTGTTAATAATGTCCTATACCTATCTCTATCTGTTTTCGAGATAAAAAATAAATTGTGCTAAATATGGTCCAAAACATAGCCTTAATTGAAATTAAGTACATCAGTACTCTCAATTCATGAAAAGTTGATATTTTGATGATAGTTTGGACAAACTCGAAATATTCAAATAACACCAAGAAATCGACTCCATATCATACAGGGCGTGCTAAAATTACTATTATTTCCATTGTGCATAAAAGTAGTCAAAAGTTCATTTTTTCAAATGAAACCCCCTGTATATTACTCGGTAAATTGAAAGATGGTGAAAAATAGAGCCTTGAACTTTGGTAAATTTATACGGATGCATTCCGTGATTTTTCAAAATTTGTTGTACTGAAACATGTGATACACCTAAACCTTTTTCTGCACTGCAAATGGAAGATTCTGGATATGCATAAAAATATGCCGAAACGTTAACAGTATTGTCCTCATTTGAAGTAACAGGTTTTGGTAATGTTGAAGGCGCTTTTAACATGGAGCCATAGTTAAGGAAATTATTTTGTAACCTTACAAATTTTATTTATTTATTTTAGATCGATAGAACAGGTAAGGAAATGTGAGAGGTGAAATTTTCAGAGAAATCATGCTTTGCGTTTTCCAGAAACGTCTAACCTACCATCGACCGTGAGTCACGCTGCGCTGTATACAAACGTACATATTAGATGTAACCTACTTTTCGATACAAACATATACCTATATCCATACACATTAATTATTCTATTTGTACCTATATACTATATGCATATATTTACACCCCCGTCGTAGTCAAATAATTGTCCCGTTCTCATACAGATTTTATACATTTACTTTTGAAAGAGAAAATTCAGGAATGCTATTATTGAATCAAGGTGAAAGAAAATTGTAATAATTTTGTTCCTGTGTTTTTTGGCTGATGTTGTTCTAACCAGCAAATGAGCTTTGCTTTTTGTATCATGATCATGATCGATAAGTTGTATCAGGTATTTCAACTAATGTTGAAAAGCAACTATGGATAGAAAACACATCTGTTTCATATTGAATAATTGAGATTCTATATAAACGTCATCAGAACATTGAATAGAATTTTTTTTCAGTATCATTTTCAGAAAATTTTTCAGCGTCACTTCCAGAGGCCTCGAGTCCCGAAACTACTATTCCGTACATTATCTTAGACTCAATAAGTGAATGCCACAAAAGAAATAACCAGGAAAGAATTTCTGGCAAAAACATAACAATATGCACTGTTCTACCCAGTAGCGGTTGAAACTTTTGGTGTTTATGGCCCGGCGTCTCTGTTATTCGTTCATGAACTCGGAAGGAGAATAGACCAAGCAACGAAAGATCACCATTCTACCTCTTTTTTGATAGAAAGCATTAGTATTGCTATTCAACGTGGCAATGCTGCTTCAGTCCTTGGAACTATTCCTTCTTCACATAATTTTGATGAGATCATGCATTGCCCTAATTTCAGTACGAAACTGAAACCTCTTCGAAACAAGCCGAGATATGTAGATATTCATCAGTCTCCTATCAAGGTTTATTCACAAGTGATTGATCCACCTTCTTCTTTTTCAGTGCGGTCAGTAGACTCAGGTCATTCTTGCCCCCCAAAGATGAGTTGCAGTCCTCGTAGTTCTGGTTCCCTTTCAGTGGAAAAGCTTCATGAAACAAGAGCCGAATCGATCCCTCTACGAAACCCTCCTTCACTTGGAAAGATCGATTGCAGCTTGAGAAATGGTTCTAATGGAAATTCTGTGAAATGTGTTCTTTCTTAGGCATCAGTAGAGAGTTGTCCTGAAAATCTGGAGGAGAAAATTGGATTGGATAATTTAGGAAACACTTGCTACATGAATAGCATTTCACAAGTGTTGTTCATGACGTATAATTTCAAGAACGAGGTTTTAATGATGAACGAGAACGGGAATGATTCCTACTTATTCATCAAACTCAAACACCTTTTCATGCAGCTGCAGTTTCGTAAGAAGTTATCATCTTTTCCTCCAACCGATTTCCTGGAGTCTTTGAAGTCCACTAGATACTCGTTAGGACAACAAGAGAATTGTTCCGAATTCTTGGGGTTCTTGTTAAATACTATTCGTGAGCAAAATAATAGCAAAATCAATACTCTTGACCGCCCTGGATTGAATGATTCCGTACAATCCATCTCGTCTTGTGTTTGTAAATCTTTTGCTGGAAAAATCCTCACTTGTTTACTTTGTAGTAAATGTTCAAGAGGTAGCGAAAACTTATGTGAATTTCTGGAACTTCATCCAGCTTTTCCTAATATGACTAATAACCAGTGCGTGCAAAACTTATTGTTAAATCATCTGAAAATGGAATTTTTAACAGGTGATGATCGACTGTATTGCCAAACATGCGACAAATTAACTGACTGTTATAAGGAAACATGTATATCTGAGGCACAAGTCAAACTGATAATAACACTGATGATCTTCAAACAAGACTCAACCTCTAACGGAAGCAAGAAACTCTTTGGAAGGTTCGAAATAGATGAATATTTCAATCTAGCAGACCACTATTATAATATTCATGCAGTCATTGTTCACTGTGGTTCTGGAGTTGAATTTGGTCATTATTACGCCTTGGTCAAAGACGAAACGAAGGGTTTAAGTTTGACGATAGTCGTGTTACGACACGCGATGCATTAAATCTATTAGAGCCTCTGGAGACACCCCACATTTTGTTCAATAAGAGGAGGACATTGTTAGGTCAAGATCTTCAGATGATGTGATGCTGCAGGTTTTTCTGGGTTTTCCTGCAGCTGAAAATGCTAATGCGCCTCTGGAATCAATGAAGTCGCCCCGGAGCGCCAATTAATTTTTATTGTTGTTTTTATTTTTATTTTTATTGTTGTGTTAATTAACAGCACTGACAGCAGACAAGCCCTATTAGTTTCGAACAGACAACGTGTAACCTCAGGGCTAGTAATAGAGTGTCACCAATATTTAGCCAAAGTCTTGGTAGATGATAACATTATCCTGAGGTGGGTTAAAGGACATGACATAAGTAAAGGTAATGCATTGCCGACTCTTAAGCCAAGGAAGCGGCTGGACTAAGAAGTTTAGGACCTGATGACTTCGGCCTGATGACTTCGACAATTGCGAAACTAGTCAAATGTTACACCCATGCTCAATCCTTTAAGATATGGGATGGAATCAAAGGATGCAATCTTGCCTGGATTACCTTGGGCGACCCTGAGAAGCTGGCGCCAAAAAAATATCTGGCGATGACCAGGAAAAATCTACGCTTAACAATAGAATTTCTGACTGGCCACTGTCAACTAAGGAAACCTCCATAATATGGGGCTAGTGGACACACCTCTATGCAGGATATGTGAGCAGGAAGATGAAACTGTTAAGCATGTCTTATGCGAGTGCCCGGAGTTATCGTCAATGAGAGAGTGTGTGTTCGACGAGTCTTCGCCTACACCTGCCGATATAAAGGAGATGTCTCCCAGCGAACTGACCACCTTCCTGGAAAGGACAGGATGGACGATGACCTAGGAGGACAACTCCTCGGGAGGATGTACAATGAGTCACATGTGGCCTAAGTGCTGTCGGCTTACACTCCCCCTCTCTACTCTACAGATACAGAAGTGAATGCTTTATCATTTTCATAAGTTTGAAACTTGAAAAGGTATCCAAGAAGCAATACTTAAGTACTGAGCTACTAAGGGTCTGAGTAACTTTTTTCACATGGAATATCTGCTTCAGATGTTGATCTATAGTTATTCCTGAATATTCAGTTGATTCGGGTTCTTCTATTCAAAAATTACCATTTTTCAGTATGAGTGAGGAGAAGTTCGAAAGTCAACTTTTTTTGTAGGTACTGAATGGCAAATATGTGATTTTGTCATAGTATATGAAAATAGAATGAATGCTTCATAGATGATGACTGTAACGTCTGATCTGATTCAGATTATTTCACGTTTATGGAACGATGAAAGTTTGGATCATGTCAAAATATTTCCCAGGCGATGTCATATTTTATTTCTCAGTAACTTGTACTTAATGATAAAGAAGCTGAGGAATTATTCAGTTATTTATCTCACCGTTTCAGAGGCTTAAATCTGCCTTCGTCTTCACAATTGGAGAAAACTTGACTTTATGAGCAGTTTTTTTCCGTTGATATCAGAACTCTATTGAAACTAATATTTTCTTTCGTTAAACTCAAAAATTCATAACATGATGACCCCATAATAGAATGGAAAATACAAACTCAAATACTCACCAATTTGTCCCCATCCATCAGGTAAAAATGGCGCTGAAAAATAAAAATCTTATTATATTGTCTAAAGGTACGTTTTCAACAGTGATTTTTTTTTCACTGATGAAGAAGCTACTGTGTTAACGAAACATGTCGTGATATATTTTTCAAATAAAGTTTGTGGAAATCAAATCGTGAAATGTAGTTTATGGAAATATAATTGCTTGACAGTATTATACATAATAATGAAAGTTTTCTTACAGGAAAAATTGATAATAGTCATAGGGTCTACAAACATAATTTCTTACATAAAAACTCAAATATGTCAAAACGGTTAGATTAAGATAAGGGTCATTTCTCACAAAAAGTATTTGATTCTGATGTAGAGTCCAAGAATGTAATAATATACAGTGTGGTCCACTAAGTGTGCAACAAATGGGAAACTTTTTTATTATCGATTTCTAAAAAAAAATTATTCTTGACAAACGTTGGTGCATATTCCAAAACTATACCAAGTGAATAGTCCAGAATTAGTGGACCACACTGTATAGGATGTAACGTTCAAAATAATAAAGGTAAAAACCACTTTCGGTATAACCGGTATAACTGAATTTGTAAAATTCGATTAATGAAATGAATCAAGTGATTGACTTACTTGTGAGTTGATATCTGGTATCCGGAGCTAATGCTGAAAAAATAATACTAAATCACTCTTCTGGAATATGTCTGATATTTTGTAACATGAAGAAACCATTTTTGTAACAAAAATAAATCTAGAATTGAGATGCAACTGCATGTCGGAAAAATGTCGAATATGAACACTCATTTCTCTTGAAATAATACGGTGTGAGCGGATAAACAAAATTTTTGTGGAGAGATCATCATAAATGAACAATTTTTCAGTAAAATACAGGGTGTAACTAAATAAGTGAGAAACATTCAAAGAGGTGATTCCTCATCGAAAAAAAAAAATTATTTGGTTTACCCCATGGTTGTAAGAGGTGGAAAACACAACCCCTAAAATTCATTTCCAATGTAACTATCCGTCTTATTATTTGTTTACCATTTAAAAATGTATTTCCGATAGCCTATCATTCTAAACAAAAAACTTCTCTTGAGTTTTTTGCCCAAAATGAACCGGTTTGTAGCAGAAAATTATTTTACGAACAACTACAGAGATACATCGTCATAAATGCGAAAATACGAAACTAATCTATCTAGTAGGTCGCTATTAGCGATAGTGACAATTAAATTGGTATGACGCTGTCAGTTTGTGAATTTTCGAAATTGAATTAATAGTAATCGTGTGTTGTTGTTCTGTTCTTAATTTGTTACTATATAATTCATTTGTTATTGAAATGGCATACACAAATGGGGAAATGACTGATATGCATTACGTTTACGGTCTGTTGCAGGGGAATGGGTTGGAAGCTTCTAGAAGATATGCTGAAATGTATCCAGAAAGGCAGCATCCTCCACATAGAATATTTGCTCGACTTCATCAACTATTACGAAAATATTAAGTACAGCTTGAGGAAGCTGTACTTAATTTGATTAAAGAACAACCTACTACAAGTACTAGAAAGATTGCTTTCCAGCTAAATGTTGATCATATGAAGGTATTTCTAATTTCAAAGGAACAACTCTTATACCTTTACCATCTGCAACGAGTACAGGCACTGTTTCCGAACCATCTTGAACCGTTTTGTAATTGGATGCTGGAAATGACTAGAAGAAATTATGACTTTCTGAAGACGATAGAATTTACAGACGAATGTAGTTTTTCTCGGAACAAGATTAATAATTCTCATGATTACCACATATGGGCTGATGAAAACCCTCACGCTATTGTCGAAACTAACCATCGAGAACAGTTTCCTCTTAACGTGTGGCTCGGAGTTATTGGGGATGATCTAATTCGGCCTCATTTTCTACCTCCTCGATTAAATGGTGAGGCATACGACGTTAGGCGTCAGAAGAGATATTTTTACGCATGATGGGGCTCCCGCCCATTTTAGTCAAGTAGCACGTCAGCATTTAACTAAAACATATGCAAATCAGTGGATAGGTCGAGGAGGACCACAGAAATGGCTCGCTCGATCCCTGAATCTCAATTCTCTCGATTTCTCTATTTGGGGCCATTTACTACATTTGGTTGATCGTACTCCTGTTCGCGATGTAGAGGAATTGAGAAACCACATTATCGATGCGTGCAGGGTAATCAGAGAGACTCCAGGAATATTTGAGCGAATACGTGGCTAAATGCGTCGACGTTTAGACGCATGTCTGAAGGTAGACATGTTGAACATATTCTATGATTTCTACATGTTGTGTGTTTTGTTATTAATAAATTAGTTATGTTTATCACCTTTCAATCGTTTAATGCAGATACTAACTACAAAATAACAATAAATCCAGTTCGCATTTATGACGATGTATCTCTGTAGTTGTTCGTAAAATAATTTTTTGCTGCGAACTGGTTTATTTTAGGCAAAAAACCCAAGAAATAAATTTTCAAATGGTAAACAAATAATAAGACAAAAAGTTACATTGGAAATAAATTTCAGGGGTTGCGTTTTCCACCTTTCACAACCATGGGGTAAACCAAATAAATTACTGGCTGAGTGTCTTCTTGGTAGTACAAAACGTGAGGTTAATTTCAATATTGATACTTTCTTAATGCTTGTGAAAAAAATTTTTATACAAATTTTATATACCCTCTTCAAGAGGCTGTATCTTAACAAAGGATGCACCAATGAAATTTCTTTATTTGAAAGACTCTAACTTTTTTTCGATGAGGAATCACCCCTTTGAATGTTTTACACGTATTCAGTTACACCCTGTATAACAAATCAAGAACTCATAGAAATATTTTAAAAAACAACAAACTTCAATGAACACTTCGAGGAATAATGGGCGTATTGTAACTATTATGTAGTGAAACAAGTGTCACGGTTTTGTAAACTTTCAAACTTTACATGGTCACCCGATCTGGGATTAACTTAGTCTAACGAAATGTTGAATTTCTGCTGATGAATTGAAGGAAACGTGCATATTCAATTGAACCCCTGCATACTGCTTGGAAATCAACTGATTCTTATGGTTAGGTGATATTTCACAAGGTGAAACCGCGTTTCTCATAAATGATACTGAGTTCCATATATATACCCACTGAATCCAAAAGAATGGCCTGTCGATGATGCAGACATTATATGAAAAAAAACTAACTTAATAACATTTCTCGTTTTCTGAAAAAACATAAAATTCAAAAGGGTTCATTCATTCTAAGTGGCATTGACGTTTTGAATTCATATCAAGATTTTTTGAATGACAATATTCTTCGTACTTGTGATGCACTGTTTGGAACCTTTGGTGTAGTGATGAATATTAATGGAGTTTTTTCCCAACACCAAATCGTTATTTTAACACCTCCACATTTGTTTCGATCACCAAGTGTCATCTTCAAGGGGAAAATCAAACTCTTTAATCTTCAAGTGATCATCTTCAAGAGGAAGATCAAAGTCTTTGATCACTTTGGTCACTTGGTGATAAAAACACGTGTCGAGGTGTTAAAATAACGGTTTGGTGTTGGGAAAAACTCCAGTAATGTTCATATTCTTCGTAGTTTCGTTATTAGCAAGTAGTAGTATCTTCAAAACATTCAAATATCATATTTTGAAAAATTGAGGCAATTGAACATGAGTAAAAAAATAAATTAAAATAAAATATATAAATTGAAATTTCCTCAGTAGCAATAACGAATCACAAAACTATGATAATAGGCTAACAATGTTTTTTGTCTTCAGAAATTTAAACGATAGGAAAATCTTTCATAGAGCGGTCCACTATTTGTCTTTAAAATCATCAATATTTCTATCATTCACTAGATATTGAGATTGATTCATTGTGGATTTTCTTCTATTTTGCAAATCTCAAACTTTCAAAATGTAAGTCGGACTTGTATTGCACGGTTTGGAACCTTTGGCGTAGTAATGAATATTACTGGAGTTTTTTCCCAACACCAAATCGTTATTTTTATCACCTCGACACGTGTTTCGATCACCAAGTGATTGTCTTCAAGAGAAAGGTGTAAGTGTTATGGGTTAGAAACTTGTAGGTAAGTTCCGGTTTAGTTGAGGCGTAAGTAGGGTTGTCGCATTTTTCGAGGACGTCTTTTACTTCGGCAATCATCTTTGATAACGAGTTCCTGGATGATTTTGCATACGGTCCGTTAGTGATGAGAGTATTGACCCATTTGTTGTAGTCCGATTTATCCAGAATTACTACTTTGTTACCTTTGTCGGCTTTCAAATAGAGAAAGTTTTTGTTTTTCAATCACTTGGTACGTTTCCGTTTATCTGCCATCATGTTTCTGGAGATTTGATTCCTGACTTTCTCCCGAACTAGTACCTTCGAGGAATCAGGTATACAGGGTGTAACATGAGTCCGTTAAATTATTCAAGTGACGTATTCCTGAGACAATTTTAAGAAAAAAAGTCTTTATGAACTTGTGTCTAAAAATGCTTCGTTTCGGAGATACGGGATATTGAAATTGAATTTTTTGTTCGCTTTTTGAAAATAACTCTTGCAAAAAATAAGTTATTTGTACGAAATTCGGTACCCGGAGTGTTTTTGACAAATCATAATTTCGTATTAATTTTCATGTAACATCTAGAGGGCGTTGCGTACGCTGTCATTATGTATTTCAAATTGCCATAACTTTTTTGACAGTAAACTTTTGGTACTTTTCATGAAAAAACCTAATTTCTACACCTTTTCCAAGTGAAAAAGGTACATCTCCTCAACAACGCTGGAGGCCCGACGCATCTATCAGGAAAGGTATCCCCAACGCGTGACTCCTTGTGTAGCGACATTTGCGAATCTTTTCCGGCGACTTTCCGAACTTGAAAGCTTTGAAACAAATTCTGCAGTAGGACGGCCACGGACTACAAGAACTGTAGAATTGGAGGAGGCGGTTCTCGAAGAAATTAGTGAACATCCAGAGACAAGTACAAGAAAAATTTGTCAAACTTCAAATGTGAGTCACATGACAGTTTACAGAATTTTAAAGAAACAACAATTATATCCTTATCATTTTCAGCGTGTCCAGGCACTTACGCTACGTGATTTCCAACCACGTATCGAACTTGCTCAATGGCTTCAAAGAAAAGTCGAACAACATCCGCAAATTTTATCGAAAATCCTCTTTACAGATGAGGTTAATTTTTCAAGAAATGGTATCATGAATTTCCATAACAACCACATCTGGGCGGAAGATAACCCACATGCGATAACGCAAACTCATTTCCAAGACAGATTCTCATTTAATGTATGGGTAGGCGTAATTGGGGATTATTTAATTGGGCCCTATTTTCTCCCCCAACGTTTTTTTTCCCTACATTTCTTGGAACACGAACTTCTCCAACTTATGTAAGATGTTCCCATTGGTCTCCGAAATCACTTTTGGTTTATGCACGATGGATCTCCTGCTCATTTTAGTTTGATAGCAAGGAATTTTTCAGACGTAGCATATCCCCAACGATGGATAGGAAGAGGAGGCACTGAGCATTGGCCCCCGAGGTCACCGGACTTCAATCCCGTCGATTTTACCTTTTGGGGACACCTAAAATCACTAGTTTATGCTAGCCCTATTGAAAACGAGGATATGTTGAGAGATCGCATCATCGCTCGCTGCGAAACGAAAAGAAACACTCCATGTTTTTGAACGGGTGCGGAATTCTTTGATGAGGAGAGCAGAAGCTTGAATTACTGTTGGGGGTCGTCACTTTGAACAGTTGTTGTAATAGTTGTTTCGTTCGATTTTTATATGTTTATTTTCCTATTAAATAACATAGTACTTCTCCGGATTGTTTTTTTACAAACTCCGAAATATAGCACTTTCTAATTGAATTTGTCAGGAATTGACAAATTTTTTCAATTTGAATTGAAAAAGCAGTTCCATAATGCTCGGTTTAGAAGAAGTCTGTACGGGTATACTGTGTATAAAGTTTGATGAAAATAACTAAAATTACAAAAAACTTATGACAAAAACCTACCATGTATTGAAAAAATTGAACAATTTGTATTTCGGAAACGAATCATTCTTCGTTAAACATTTTATAGGAAAAAGTTGTTTATTTTGACAAGATCCACTACATACTTAGTTTTTTTAATGTTCTCAGCAACTTTGTTACGGTTTTATTTTGTCATTTGTTCTGTTTTGAGATCAACGACTATTTAAACCTGAAATTAATACTTCCATGAAGGTTTTAATACCTCGTCATTCGTTCAGGTCTCATTTACTGATTAACAACTATACAAGGATATATTCGAACGCATTAGTTATATTCGAACATATATTCGAATTCTCTAAGGGTTCTGTGCTCTGTACTGTGAATTGTGTAGTGAGGGTGTTCTGTGACTTTGGTTCCATGAATGTCTTGTCGTCGGGATTCAAATTTTTTTGTAGTACTTTTGGTAGCCATTTTGCTAATTTTGGAATTTTTGTCCAAACTTCTCGATTTTTTGGATTAACAAAGTAAGATCATTTTCTATAAGAATAGGAAATCGTTTTATTCTTGGCATTTGGATGCTGGTAAAACATTCAACTCACTTGTTGGATTCAATTTCTTACGGAGAACCGAATCTTACTGATTTGAATCTTGGCTTCTTGGGGCAAAAGTAAACCTATAGGCCACACGACATCAAAGGTGAGTTGGTATTTATCAACGAGACAACTCATACATTCAGAGAATGAGTTTGATCATTCTGTCCAGACGTATCGTCCTGGACATCAATTCCAGTGAACCGTTACCATCTAATATGAATTGTTTCCTTTTAGGCCTTCTTTTATCTGGATACCATTTCCTCATGTTAATATTTCTGTAAGACTAGACATCCTTGCATGAATGCTTAGTACAGTAGTAGCAGTAGTTAGTAGTTACCCGCTTTTGAGCCGATCACAATTGTTGTACCGACAGAACACTGCAGATCTAAGTTCGGAATTCTAAGACCATTCTTGTTCTTCAAGCCACCAAGAGGTGAAGTATAACTTCAAAACAGCAACGTCTCAAGTATTGAAGAGACATCCTCCTTTCTTCATTGGGGAGCCTGGGTTCATTACAGCCCCCTTAGAATTGAAACATTTGTGCTATAGGTGTAATATAATTTATATCTTATAAACATTTTGATATTGTTTACAATTAGGAAAGTAATATCTTCCCATATTTGACACTTTGTGGCCTCAGGAGCTCAAGGCTTCCTGCCAGTATTGTAGGGAGAGTCCTATAGTAACGGTTGATGGAAGGTTGATAAAATTTATGAACTGACAGGTAAACCAGGGGATTTGTTGACAAGTTTGCAACCAACTGAGAAAGGTGTAGATGTTAGGGAAAGGAATTATAAATATTTTGACTGGGTTCGAGTTTGATTCAATTTGTTACCGTTAAGAATTGATTTCCCGTTTTTGTTTTGTATGCTATATAAGCTCCAGGGTTGATAAAGCGGGTGGCGCTCTACCCTCCATCTTACCCACGCCCTCCTTCACTGTTTAAAAGCTGGCGGCCTACCCTGGGAGCTGTGCTCTTTCTCTAATCCCTAGTAGCCACCCTCACGCCAAGTTGTGGAACAACGAGAAATCGTTTACGAATTGACTTAAGTGGTCAACGATAAATAAAAGGCGTGACAACTTCACTTAGCGCCCTAGGAGCTGAGTAATATGCATCGATATAAAAAATTGTAAATATCTCGAAAACGATCACCTCCAGCGTTGTTGAGGAGGTGTACCTTTTTACTCGAAAAAAGTGTGGGAATTAGGTTTTTTCATGAAAAGTACCAAAAGTTTACTGTCAAACAAGTTAGGGCAATTTGAAATAAATAATGACAGGGTACGCAGGTCCCTCTAGATGTTACATGAAAATTAATACGAAATTATCATTTCCCACGTCGAAAAAACCCTGGGTACCGAATTTCGTGCAAATAACTTATTTTTCACAAAAGTTATTTTCAAAAAGCGAACAAAAAATTAATTTCAACACCCCGTATCTCCGAAACGAAGCATTTTCGGATACAACTTCATATAGACTGTTTTTCTTGAAATTGTCTGAGAAATACGTCATTTGAATATTTTAACGTACTTATGTTACACCCTGTATATTGAATCAAACTTTCAACACCAGCTACGATATCCTCAAAGACACTCTATGAAGACGAAGATGATCACTTGGTGATCGAAATATGTGTCGAAATAACAGTTTGGTGTTAGAATCCAGAAATATTCAGACGTAATGAGTCTAGTGGGTTTGAGTATAATTAGTAACCTTCCACTTTCCGCTTCGATAAGTTTGTTGGAGCTCAAAATGGACACCAATATCTCTTGGCACAATCATTTCGCTGGAATTGCAAAAGCCGCTTCTTAGAAGCTTGAAACACTGTTCCGAACCAGAAAACTGTACACACCTAAGCAGCTTTGGATGCCTTATAATGCTCAGATTAGACTATCTTTGAAGTATTGTTCTCATGTATGAAGCTCCGCCCCTAAGCATACACTGAAGCTGCTGGATTCTATCCAGGAAACGTAAGGCCTTCCATCACTTTCACAATGGAGAAGGAACTCCACAACGAATTGCCTTTCTCAGACGTATTGGTGAAGAGGACCGACACTAAATGGGAAACATCTGTATATCGAAAACCCACTCCAACCACCATCAATCGACTAAGAGAGGAATCATCAAGACTCTACTAGACCGTACTTTCGGGCTTTGTAATATAAGTGAAGGTCTCGAAAAGAAACTACGCATCATCAAAAATGACCTTCAACGGAATGGTTACTCCAAAGTGATGGTAGAACAGGCCTTAGCTAGAAGACAGCAAGAACTCCACAAGAAAGAGAAGCCGCCACAACCAGTACTTGTACTTCCCTACATCAGAGGATCATCGGAAAGGATAAGACGGTTTGGGTCCAAGTATAACATCAGGACCTGCTTCAGATCTGGGAACACTATCCGTAGCAGCCTCACGAAAACCAGGCCACCAAACGCAGACTGCGATTTTAAGAATTGCATTTACCGGATACCCTGCGAGTGCGGAGAATCATACATCGGTGAAACTAAGAGGCCTTTAGAAAGTTCGCATTGCTGAGCACAAGAAACACACACAGCGAGGAGAAACCAGCAAATCCGCAGAGCAAGTTTGGACTCATCAACACAACATCAAGTGGGCTCAAGCTGAAATCATCCACAAAGAGGAACACTGGTTTAGGAGAAAATTCAAAGAAGCCGCGTATATGTTGTCCAACAACGCATTTAGTCAAGCTAGCGTAGAGATACGTAACATATGGAAACGCGAAAAACGACCAACTTCCACCAGACGGTTATCTCCCGCCAAAACCAATGAAGCGGAAAGAGGGAAGAGGGGATAGGTGAAAGCACTCGAATGACCTATAAATAGTCAGATCCCGGAGGAATAAGTCCACTTATCACCCGAAGACTATTGTGGATACTAACAATCGATACGTTGTGACATAACTTGGTTTGAAATCTTTTGATTTTTACTTTTCATTTTTTTTGTTAATAATATTTTTCATTTTTTAAATTTTTTTCAGCTCTTATTAATATTTCAATTTTTATTTGTTTGGTTGCTGTTGTATGTTATTTCTTTGTATTTTCAGTTTTTTGTTTAATAAAATTGTTATTTTTGGTTAATCTTTTTGATTTTTTTCAGGGTTATCAAATCAATTTATATTATATTAGACAATGGAAGTCCGAACTGATTAAATATCAATAGTGTATTTTCACCATCAGTCAAAATTATGAATATCTGCAGCAGTTTTTAGGATATTCCTAAAAACGAATCCATCTTCTCTCAACTGAATTATTTATGGCTCTTGAAATATTTATCCGCGGTACTTATCCCAAATCGTTAACATTCCGGATGGATTCATGAATTAACTGACTTCTCAGTCATAATTTTCCGTGAAGGCGAGCTTGAAAGTGTGGAAATGGCACTAGTGAACTATTTTATAATGCATAACCCACTTTTCTAGGTTTGAAGCGTATATCATTGTCAAATTATGAAAGCAATTCAGTTTGTGTAGGTGTGTAGGTTCATTTCACTTATTTTGTAGTAGACATAGAATTTGTATGCGTTCCGACTATAGCTCTAGCCGCTTTAATAGATTTTTGAAGGAAAAGTTTCTCTAACTTTGATAATTTGAAAGTAAATTTCGGAATATCAATTTTCGATTGTTCGGAATGATTTCAGTCTATTTGAATCTTAACAGAAATGTCCGGTTTTTTTTGATTTATTTTAGTAGTCTTATGTATCCCCAATCGTACTAAAGTAGTTTGAAGCACCATTGTGTCCAAAAAAGTTATGTACAGAGCATTTAAACTTTACAAAAAAAGAAAGAAAATAAAAATTCTGACCTTTGATGCCAATTAAAAAAATGAATAAAATACATACAGGTGTTCAGACACCTTTGAAAACATACTTAGTTATTGCTCTTTCGTTTGAGGTATCATTTACCTAGCTAAGTCTTAAACTTTTTTAATTAGGGTACCTGAACCAGTTAAAGGTCGTAAATATGGATATTTGAAAAATTAAAAAAAAAGTAATTTAAATGAAATTCAGCTCAAAAACCTTTAAACCTTTGATTCCACAAAAATCCATATTTACGACCTTAAACTGGTTCAGGTACCCTAATTAAAAAAGTTTAAGACTTAGCTAGGTAAATGATACCTCAAACGAAAGAGCAATAACTAAGCATGTTTTTGAAGGTGTCTGAACACCTGTATGTATTTTATTTATTTTTTTAATTGGCATCAAAGGTCAGATTTTTTATTTTCTTTTTTTTTTTTGTAAAGTTTTAATGCTCTGTACATAACTTTTTTGGACACAATGGTGCTTGAAACTACTTTAGTACGATTGGGGACACATAAAACTACTAAAATAGATTTAAAAAACCGGACATTTTCGTCAAGATTCGAAGTTATTAGCATTTAATTGACCAATTTTGGGTTTTTGTACTAAAAATCGTAAAAGTTCTCTTAAAAATCAAAAACGCGCTAGAAAATAAAAATGTTTGTCTGAATATGTTCTACATGGGCTAGTGTATCACCCCCTTAAAGGTTTGCACCCAGCTACCAAACACCCTGTATATTGTTTCCGTTTTCTAGAAATGTTCGATTGATGAACTATTCATTTAGCAGAAATTCATATTGAATATAAAATGAAGAAAATAACTTTTGTCTGACTTCTTTTAAGTTTTTTATTTGTTACCACCGGTTTCGGTTTGGGTAAACCATTTTCAAATAAACTTGGGTTTACTTTTAATGACCTCTTAGTTTCACCGATATAGGAATTGACGCATTTCAGGAATAGTCCATCACACGAAAATGATTGTGGATCCTAACAATCGGAACGTCGTGAAATAACTTGGTTTGAAATCTTTTGCAATTCAATCTATTTTTCAAAGTTGAGTTCATTTTGATTTTTATCTTCATTTTTTTTACCCTGTGGTCATTTTCATCTTTCATCTCGATTGATTTATTCGTTTTATTATAATTTAATTTCACGTTTTATTGCTCAATATGACTGATATTTCAGTTATTCATTTTGATTTCATTCGTGCTTTCAGAGATTTTAAATCATATTAGAATCATATTAGACAATGGAAGTCCGAACTAGTAAAATGCAAAAGTGTGTATGTAGGTGTGTGTGAAATATGCGAGTCGAATTTAAATTATAATTTGCTAAATGCTACGCCTACCTTCAACCCCCGTAGAATGACAGGTACAACCGCTAATTTTATAAATGGAAAGGTGATATAGCGTTTAAAATGTCTCTTAATCCTCTATTCAGAAATGTTATCGCTTTCAAGTGTATTGCAACAATTAGGTTAAAATAAATTAAAAACATGTGGTTACCAAAATTAGATGAAATACACTCAAAACTTATTGCAATATCCTCAAAACTCATTTCATGTTGGGGTATTGATAATGAGAAAGTAATCAAAAACCGTAGCAATGTTATTTTCAGATGGTATCCTTTAAAAAACTGAAAATAATTGCCGTTGCAACGTAAGTTCAAAACGCCTTGCCAACTTGTTTTGCAGGCTACAACATTAGTTGTCAGTATTTCAATTTGAGTTGAAAGTCAACTCCAAGTCTGACAAATGGTTAGATTAACGGAAATGAATTGAATAACAGGCTAACAAATGATTGGTTACGGAGATAAAACCCGAACACAATCGTCGAACTCTTTAGAACATGTCTCACAGGAAGTTACTTTCAAGAAGGGGGAAAAATTCAAACTTCAATGAGCAACTAGATGGCGTTGCGATGGGGAGCCCACTTAGCCCAGTGATAGCAAATTATTTCATGGAACGGTTTGAAGGGAAGGCGATAGACACTTTTGAATTGAAGCCGACCTTGTGGCTATGTTACGTGGATGACACCTTCGTCATCTGGAAACATGGAAGAGACGCCCTGAACCGTTTCCTAAACCACTTGAACGCCCAACACCCGAGCATAGAATTCACCATGGAGATTGAGCAAGACCAACGGATAGCTTCCCTAGATGTACTAGTAGAACGATGTGGTAACAGACTAACCTACAAAGTGTATCGAAAACCCACACACACAGATAGATACTTGCACGCACTATCGAACCACCATCCTAGCCAAAAGAGAGGAGTTATCTCCACTCTAACGGAACGGGCTCGGAGAATCTGTGAACTAGAACATCTGGAGATGGAACTGAAATACCTGGAAGTGACCTTAAGATCGAATGGGTACAGTGCCTCCGAGACCAGAAGAGCCATGAGACCGAAGGGCAACACGGTTCAGAAAGCGAAAAAAGATCAGATGGTTGCACGCGCACACTATCCGTGACCCTAGGGACCGTTTGTCCCTAGGGTCACGGATAGAATTGGTAAACTATTGGGCAAACACGACATCGAAACAGTCTTCAAACCCACGAGAAAGATACAACAAAGCCTCAGGTCGGCTAAAGACGAAAGAGACACATTATCAGCAGCAGGGGTCTATCGCATTCCGTGCACTTGTGGAAAGGTATAGGTATATCGGAACCACCAAACGATTCATGGGAACAAGTCTAAAAGAGCATGAAAGGAACTGCAGACTAGGCCAAACGGACAAGTCAGCTGTGGCGGAAAACGCACTTAGTGAAGGAGACCACAGAATTTTGTTTGAAAACACAGAACTAATTCACAAACACACACAACCGAAAAGAAGATGCGTTGCACGTCAATCAAATATGGAACTCCATTTTAAGAAATTCGAGAATAACGAACAGGACAACAGGCAGCAAGATTGTTAATGTTCCAAGTTCAAGTGCAGGCACAAATACAGGTACAAATACAACTGATTACCTGACAAGGCATAAATACGCTATACGAAGCCGAAAAGGTAGTTATCGGACAGCAAGCCATGATGGTTAAACCTCTGAAGAAGCTAGCCACTCGCGCCAACGAAACGTCAGGAAGAAATTTCAAAAAACCACGGCTTTCAAACTCGAAAAGAAATGACACTGAAAACCTCAGTCGCGAAAGTCTAAAACACGTAATATACGAGGAGCCTTCAAATATTTGATTTTGTGACAGAAGTAAGTAGTCTTATTTTGAAAAATGTCGGAAAATTTTATTCAGAATAGTTGTTGAGCATTGAAAAATACATCTAGATTTCAAATCATGGCCATGGTCATGGCAAAAATACATCCAGATTTGAAGTCATGGCCATCTAAGTGGCCGTGACTTCAAATCTGCCAATTTTTTTTTTAAATGGGGACTACGAAAAACAAATTTTTGCTAAAACGATAAATACCAACCAGCAAAGTTGTTTTATAATTCCATGGTGTTGCAACAGTTTTATTTTATTAGTATTTTATGATTACTTCCAAAATGCTAATTGATTATTTCAGATGATCGGTGAACACAATACAGTTGTAGGCAATAAAAGTGTTTTATAAATTTGTCATAGAAACGTTTATGAAATAAAATTAAAAAACCATTATAAAATAGTCAAGAAATGATCTCAGAAACGTTTTTGCAACTAACTTATAAAACTTATTTTCCTATAAAAGTAACATTGTTATGTAGCAGTTTTATAACACTTTTCTGCGAGATTTTTATGGTAGTTATAAAACTGTTTCGAACTTATTTTATAACTGTTTCCTGTAGCTTCAATGAAATTATTTTATTGGAATGCTTTCAGATTTGATTTTATTTTCATTACCATATTGTCACTTCAATGATAATTTCCCAACTATTTTATAGTATGGTATATCAGCTACAATTCAAAAACATTAATATAACTATTATAAAATCAAATTGCTTTTGCTAGTATATGTTTGCTGCTACCAAGAATAAAATGCAGCATTTAAGAACAACCAGCTTACATCGATTCCCAATCACAGCTTTGAAAAATTCTTGAAAATTTTAGTTATGTTTAGTAGGAATATTTTTGTTCAATTATTCTAGTGGGACACCATCGATATCGTGGTGAAAATTAGTTCTTCAGCAACTTCTAAATATTTGATTTTTATTGAGTATAGGTACCCCATAAGTAAATTCAATATTATCACTCTATCCTTAATTTTAGACACTATGATATGCATATATATGTGTATACACATGTTATACTTTCAATTTGATAATAATTCCATTGTCTGGATACTGTAGTGGATTTTTCTGTTTGTATCCCGAATATTTCGATAAAAATAAATAATAACTCAATGGCGGCCATTTTGAACATTTATTAGGGGGTATATAATAGTTTTAGATTCAGTTCGAGGTGCTTCAAATAGACGAAGAAATGACTTGATGTTCCATAAAAAAACTTTCTGAAAGCTTTAAGTCGCTCTGTATATTGTAAATACTGAAAAAAAAACACTTAAATCTGTCCCACCTAATCTAGAGCTTCAATTTTTTGGCAAAAACAAAAAAAAATATTATATTGGTTAAAACCCGTCGTTTAGCCTTCATGATCTTTGAAAGAAACTCTTTAGGCAAAACATTCAGACAGATAATATTTATCCAAACTGTATGTGAGGAATCCTTAATTCATACAAGCACTTTTGTAGAAACCTACAGCTTTAAAAGTAGTCCGACTCTGCCGCAATACCATCACTCCCAGAACTAAGTGTTTCTTAACAGTTTTATAGGAGTAACATAGTAGCTAAAATACGTTAAAATGCTTGATACTGATATCAATTTATTTTATAGAACGACGCCATTTTAAATTATAGCGATCCGGGATACTGAAATTAGATGAGTTTGAAATATGAAATACCGCACATATAGTGAGTGATATTTACAGCTGAAAAATACATAAATATTATAACATTATATTATTTAGAATAAAGTGAGTTAAGTTTGTGACTAGAGAATTAATACCTCGACAGAGTGAATTTTTGTATAAATAATAATTTTACCGAAAACATTTATAAATGAGTGACGCGCTTAAATTTTGCTAATAATAGGCTATATATTTGTCAATAAAATTTCATTTGCAGTAAAAATATCAATCTCCGAAATCTTTAACAGTTTTATGAGTGCAAAAGTGAAATTTTAAAATGGCTTCAACCTTTCTATTTCTTAGTTTTCAGTTGGTGACATATCAATTATATTTTCCTAGTGTCCAATACAAAATTACTTCTTGCGTCTTCAAGAAAACATTTTTAACACTTTTTTATTTTATTGTTATCGTTTTCGGCTGTATTATATTTTATAACGCCTACTTGGAACTACTAAAAAACTCTAATAAAACTGTCTTCTGATTATTTTATAGGTATCGCATAAATATGCTGCTAAAGTGCAGTAAGGGAAGTCTTTACAAAACTACTTTTTAAGAGTGTTAGACAAATTTTATAGTAACTGCCAAAATATTTATAAAACTGTTTTGTAATGTTTGTAAAAGGCCTTACAAAATATTGATAATAACTATAATGTTTTATAAAACGGTGCCAATTTCCTATTTATAGCAGTTTTATAAACACATTGAAAACATTTCTGGCAGAAATGTAGTTTTATAATTTGTTTCTCCGAAACGTTTCCGCAACTATTATAAAATACGAAATTGCTAGTTGGGTACGACGTATACGACGATTCATTTTGAAAGCCTGTGATATTACAAGTCACACAATTGTCGTGTTAACCACGGTCAGTTTTTTTGAAAAGTACAATAATTTTCAAAGTTTCTGGTGCAGAGTTATTTTTAGTTTTTGTTATCACCGAAAATTACTCAAAATTATACAGTATTGTAACAAAAACTCAATATTCAATAATATCAAATCACAAAACATCAAAATAAAATAGGTATTTCTGAACGAACTCATCGATTTTCTTGCCTAAAATAAGTGTTTTAAGTTGAATCTCCAGAAAATCAATGGGTTTGTTCCGAAATTTCTATTTTATTTTGATGTTTTGTGATTTAATATTATTGAATATTAAGTTCTTGTTACAATACTGTATTACTTTGAGTAATTTTCGGTGTTAACAAAAAATAAAATTAACTTTGCACCAAAAACTTTGAAAATTAATTTACGTTTCAAAACAATTGACCGTGGTTAACACCATAGTTGTGTAATTTGTAATATTACAGGCTTTTGAAATTATTCGTCATATACAGGGTGCTGTCTATTTATCGTTGGTGCATGTGCAGTTTCAGGGGATACACAAACTTCTATCAGGAATAACATTTCGTCGAAAAACCCTTAATAAATAAGTTTCCCCTATGGTGCATACTTTGGGGATGACACTGTATATGTACGTTTCTTGTTATATATGTATGTATGTTATTATTTAAGTCATTTTCATCTTTTTTAATATTCGATGTGCCGAAATAACTGAAGTTGAATCAAATTATTCAATTCGATTCAATATTTCCTAGGAAAAAAATTTGTCAGTGAATATTCAACCGTATTTTTAAATTTCAGACATAGTCCAAAATACCTTCAGTATACAACATTTGTACAAGGTTCACAGCCAAATTGAATTTCCATCATAAATTAACTGACTCACCTGATGAATATATACGATTTTGTGGAAGAGGCAATCGAGCTGCAAATAAAAATTATTGTGAGTTCACTCACTTGCAGCTTTATTTTTTTTCATCGATATCAACTTCTGGTTCAATAGTTGAATAGTAAACCCAGAAGAGATCTGAATGAGTTTATAATTTTCACCAACTCCGTTTCTTGTGAATAAAATACAACTCCTTCAGATAAAATGTCACATAACTAATAACAATCTAGTCAAATTGTGAAATATTGACCCTTGCCGAAAAAATATGATCTATATACTCAGCTCAGTATTTCAGTAGTTTTGTAGTGATTTTGTTTTTTTTTTGAATAACTGAGTCATCGCAGCAAATATTTTTTGATATATAATCCATTTCTTTCTTACTCTTTGCTTGTGATGAAATCATTTTTTTTATATCATTGCTCACGCTCATCAACTTTGAGTGCTCCTCAGGAGCTATGTGCCAGGAAACTCAGATATGACGAAAAGAGCTGTATAGTATGCTTATTACTTATCAACTCTATGCAGGGTCTTGAGCTTTTGTGAATGTTCTTAAATAATTGGGCAAATGAAAAACATACATTGTGAAAATATACCTGAAATATCAGTAGGAAAAACCTTTTGGGAGTCTATGAAAAAGTGGAAAATGCTTCATTGCAATAAAGATCGTATCAAGATGATTACAGTGCTGCACAATGAACACTGTCCATTCACAAGACACCTCAATAATTTGATTTTATAATAGAACTTCGATGGATGACCTTGGATCGAACAATCAATAAAGAACTGCTAATGTCATACGTGAATGGAAGGCGTTACATCACAGGTGACAAGCAATTTGTGAACAAGTATACATATATTGTTGAATTCGCTGTCATGGAAAAAGTTTAGGGACTGCAATGTTGCTATTTAACTGTTGTTATTGATTTTTACCCGAGTTATTCTTCTTCTTAGTTAACCTCTTCTTCCCGTCACCAACGTTCCGACAAAATCTCATCTGTCATTATCTAGGTGTGCTGTAACGTGTTCGGAAGTCGGTTGACCCTGCTCGAACCGCAGTAGGCAGTAGAGCGGATAAGGACATTCTACTTCCGAACACGTAACAAACACCATTTTACCAGTATAGTGAGAAACGGTTCGAGCAGGATCAAATGACTTGCGAACACGTAACAGCACACCTAGATAATGACAAATGAGATGTTGTCTACATGTTGGTAAAACTAAAGATAAGATCACATACACGGATCAAATACCCGAAAACCAGTACAGCATAGTCCTATCCGTGAGAACTTTAGATTTAACATTGGATACCTTAATGAGTATATATATATATATATATATATATATATATATATATATATATATATATATATATATATATATATGGTAAAATGGATTAACAGGGTCTCTCAGTCAAAAAATCAAAAATCAAACTCTGCTTTACTTTGCCAAGCTTTCGCTTCTAATGGGAAGCTTCTTCAGGGCCTATAATTTAATGATTTTTGAATATTTTCGCCTTTGAATAATATTACAAATCATACTTACAGTAAAAATGAGTGAAAAACAATAAATTGAAGATAGAATTGACATAAAAGTTAACATGTATACGATTTTTTTTTGTGGGTTTGACAAATGTCATACCTTCACATAAATGTCATTTTTCAATGGGTATGATGATTTGATAATTTTTTTACTGTAATGAAAGAGTTATTGATTGATACATCTTTCATTATTATTATGTTTTTGATGTAGTTCTAGTAAATTACTATATATACTGCTGAGATTATCAATGTCAGTTTTCTTATTCATACAATCAGAAGACTTATTAATTTCCACCATTTCAAGAAAAAGGCGTTTGGAAATATTTTTTTCTGTATGTAAAACTTTGATATTAGAGAAATTTGGTTTATGACCTGTTTCTATAGAGTGTTGTGCTAATGCACATGATTTTTTATTGAGCTTTATATCACTTTTATGTGAAGTTATTCTATCATTAAGAATTCTAGATGTTGTTCCAATATAATTCAAGTTACAATTATTACAAGGAATGTTATAAATCACATTTGACTTTTTTGTTGTATCAGTTTTATCTTTCAATTTAGTATTCAAATTCTTTATAGTTTTAATATTTTTTGGCATATTTTGATATTTTGTTCATTATGAAAAAGTTTTATGATATTTGAAGATAAATTTCCAAGGTTAGGTATAGATTTATAAGAAATATTGATAGGTGAACTATCATTACATACATTTCTGTTAATTACATCAGAATTTGTATTACTGCCAGTATTGAAAATTATTTTATTAAGAAGTTTTCTGGGATAAGAATTATCGATCAGTATGTCTCTAAGAAGTCTGAGATTTTTTTGCTTGAGGGAAGGGTGTACTAATTTTTCTATTCTTTTTTTCAAACAGAGTATTAAATTAATTTTAACTGATTTTTTGTGAAAGGAATAGTAATTGATATATCTTCCTGAATTAGTAGGTTTGACATACCAATCTGTAATCAAGGAATTATCAGTTTTACGAATAACTCTTGTATCAAGAAAAGGAAGGGTCTGATTATTTTCTATTTCGATAGTGAATTGTAACTTCTTATCATATCTATTGACAACATCAAGAATTTCATTAGATTTGTCATAAGGTATTGCACAGATGACATCGTCAACATATTTCTTCAAAAAGGGAATTTCAAAACTCAATTTGGGAAGTATGTTTTCAAAAAGATCGTCCATTACGTATTGAGCTATAATAGGAGAAATAGTAGCTCCCATTGGTGTACCAAGAATTTGTTTATAGTATTTACCTTCGAAAGAGAAATAACTTGAGTTGAAGATGAAACCAATTATTTCAATAAATTTTTTTTGGTTTATTGAACATTTTTTATTTATATCATTCCATCTTTTGATAATACTTTTCTCCACTAGATTCATAGGTATATTGCTAAAAAGTGAAATCACATCAAGGCTGATCAGAATATAACCAGGGGGTAGTGATTTTTCATTTATGAAATTGGAAAAATCGAAAGAATCCTTAATATAGAATTCATTTTCATAATTATAAGCATCAGTGAGAATTTTAGTGATCATTTGAGCAAGTTTGCTATTTGGAGCATCAATGGAGGAAATAATTGGTCTCAGTTTCAAATCAGGTTTATGTATTTTAGGGAGTCCATAATATTTGGGTGATATGGAGTTATAAATCATGTGAGTTTTTGCTTCATCTTCTGATATCATTTCAGATTTTTTCAAATCCGTAATGATTTTATTTGAAATCATTTCAGATTTTTTCAAATCCGTAATGATTATATTTGAAATGAAATGATATCAGAAGATGAAGCAAAAACTCACATGATTTATAATTCCATATCACCCAAATATTATGGACTCCCTAAAATACATAAACCTGATTTGAAACTGAGACCAATTATTTCCTCCATTGATGCTCCAAATAGCAAACTTGCTCAAATGATCACTAAAATTCTCACTGATGCTTATAATTATGAAAATGAATTCTATATTAAGGATTCTTTCGATTTTTCCAATTTCATAAATGAAAAATCACTACCCCCTGGTTATATTCTGATCAGCCTTGATGTGATTTCACTTTTTAGCAATATACCTATGAATCTAGTGGAGAAAAGTATTATCAAAAGATGGAATGATATAAATAAAAAATGTTCAATAAACCAAAAAAAATTTATTGAAATAATTGGTTTCATCTTCAACTCAAGTTATTTCTCTTTCGAAGGTAAATACTATAAACAAATTCTTGGTACACCAATGGGAGCTACTATTTCTCCTATTATAGCTCAATACGTAATGGACGATCTTTTTGAAAACATACTTCCCAAATTGAGTTTTGAAATTCCCTTTTTGAAGAAATATGTTGACGATGTCATCTGTGCAATACCTTATGACAAATCTAATGAAATTCTTGATGTTGTCAATAGATATGATAAGAAGTTACAATTCACTATCGAAATAGAAAATAATCAGACCCTTCCTTTTCTTGATACAAGAGTTATTCGTAAAACTGATAATTCCTTGATTACAGATTGGTATGTCAAACCTACTAATTCAGGAAGATATATCAATTACTATTCCTTTCACAAAAAATCAGTTAAAATTAATTTAATACTCTGTTTGAAAAAAAGAATAGAAAAATTAGTACACCCTTCCCTCAAGCAAAAAAATCTCAGACTTCTTAGAGACATACTGATCGATAATTCTTATCCCAGAAAACTTCTTAATAAAATAATTTTCAATACTGGCAGTAATACAAATTCTGATGTAATTAACAGAAATGTATGTAATGATAGTTCACCTATCAATATTTCTTATAAATCTATACCTAACCTTGGAAATTTATCTTCAAATATCATAAAACTTTTTCATAATGAACAAAATATCAAAATATGCCAAAAAAATATTAAAACTATAAAGAATTTGAATACTAAATTGAAAGATAAAACTGATACAACAAAAAAGTCAAATGTGATTTATAACATTCCTTGTAATAATTGTAACTTGAATTATATTGGAACAACATCTAGAATTCTTAATGATAGAATAACTTCACATAAAAGTGATATAAAGCTCAATAAAAAATCATGTGCATTAGCACAACACTCTATAGAAACAGGTCATAAACCAAATTTCTCTAATATCAAAGTTTTACATACAGAAAAAAATATTTCCAAACGCCTTTTTCTTGAAATGGTGGAAATTAATAAGTCTTCTGATTGTATGAATAAGAAAACTGACATTGATAATCTCAGCAGTATATATAGTAATTTACTAGAACTACATCAAAAACATAATAATAATGAAAGATGTATCAATCAATAACTCTTTCATTACAGTAAAAAAATTATCAAATCATCATACCCATTGAAAAATGGCATTTATGTGAAGGTATGACATTTGTCAAACCCACAAAAAAAAAAATCGTATACATGTTAACTTTTATGTCAATTCTATCTTCAATTTATTGTTTTTCACTCATTTTTACTGTAAGTATGATTTGTAATATTATTCAAAGGCGAAAATATTCAAAAATCATTAAATTATAGGCCCTGAAGAAGCTTCCCATTAGAAGCGAAAGCTTGGCAAAGTAAAGCAGAGTTTGATTTTTGATTTTTTGACTGAGAGACCCTGTTAATCCATTTTACCATACATTTCTCCAGTCGCTAACATTATCCAATTTATATATATATATATATATATATATATATATATATATATATATATATATATTTATATATATATATATATATATATATATATATATATATATATATATATATATATATATATATATATAAAACATTTCGTGGACACAACACTCCAAAAAAGGGGGGCAAACCGCGGACACGTGTTTCTGTTGTTGACTCCGTGCGTATGTGTTGTTTTCTGCTTTCGGCAAACAAGTGTTGCCCAACTTCACACTTGGCTGCACCGCGCTGATGAGGCCAATAGCCAGAAACACGTGTCCGCGGTTTGCCCCCCTTTTTTGGAGTGTTGTGTCCACGAATTGTTTCATTTTTGATTTGTATCATGCACACTCGATAAAATTTCTATTTGTATTTATATCCTGGACCTGGATGTCACGCAGGTAGCTATAGCTGCCTTCGTGGTCATGTTAGATGTAGCCTGGGAATTTTAGGTCTTCTAACTGGAACCACAAATGTGCGGTTGGCTTCTGTTGTTGACTCCGTGCGTATGTGTTGTTTTCTGCTTTCGGCAAACAAGTGTTGCCCATCTTTACACTTGGCTGCACCGCGATGATGAGGCCAATAGCCAGAAACACGCGTCCGCGGTTTGCCCCCCTTTTTTGGAGTGTTGTGTCCACGAATTGTTTCATTTTTGAATTGTATCATGCACACTCGATAAAATCTCTATTTATATATATATATATATATATATATATATATATATATATATATATATATATATATATATTGAAACCATAAATGTGCGGTTAGCTCCTGTTGGTTGTTGGTGACACCGTGCATATGTGAAGTTTTTCATTTTTGGTAACCAGTTGTTGTCCATCTTTGCAATTGGCTGCACCACGTTGATGAGGCCAATAGCCAGAAACACGTGTCCGCGGTTGGCTTCCATTTTTTGAGTGTTCTGTTCACAAATTTTCCTTTTTGATTTATATCAAACACACTTAATAACATCTTTATCTTTGTATATATATATATATATATATATATATATATATATATATCTAGAAAGGTTAATGCAGTCAAGCTGCTGGAAAATAATTCCATGAAAATCAGAAAATAAATAGATAAGTACTCTTTGATCATTCCCATATTGATTTCAATTTAAGAGCCACCGGTATACAGCTGTTTCAGCCTATTGGGCATCGTCAGTACCGGGCAGGCGGTCCTCGATTGAAGACAAAATGAGAAAAAACCGAGAAAGTACTTGATAAAAATAGCTGCGTAAACGCAAACGAAACATAAGTGGAACCACCTATTGGTGTGACACCCAAGTCAACTTGCCAAGTTTTTATGTCAGTGTTGGTGGTTTGACCAATCAACCGACAACTGCGGTAGCAGAAATTTGGGAAGCTAACCTGAAATGCCATCGGAAAACGAATCCACATGTTTCTAGAAATGATATGAAATCTAGAAAGGTTAATGCAGTCCAGCTGCTGGAAAATAATTCCATGAAAATCAAAAAATAAATATATATATATATATATATATATATATATATATATATATATATATATATATATATATATATATATATATCTGTTTAAAATCTGTTTTTCCGTTAACCAACTGTCGCACCCCTACGAACGACAACCCTCAGAAGTCGAAACTTGTGCGAGGTAGGGATTAACGAGGTATTACCTTTTAACGTGTGATTCCTAACACGGGTTGGACGAAAGCAAGTGAAAATCGATTGTTCAGACTGGGGATTGAACCATCGACCAACACGGCAGTCAATTCGAGTGAGTGAACAAAGCACCCACGTCGAACCGCTTGGCTACCTCATAAGAATTATTTTCACAACGTTTCGACAAAGTCTCATTTGCTAACTTCTGGTGATGTCTGGAGTTCTTCAACTAGACAAGTTATTTCGAACTATGTACCTCAATTTATGGATCGTCACACTCTGTTTTTGATTCCACATTCAATTCAGCGCAAAAAAATTGCTCGATTATTAAAAAAATCCAATACATGAATTATTCTCAATATAAACCAACCTGCATATCCTCCACCAAATCCAGCTGCACCCGGATATCCTCCACTTACGCTTGCCAACACTGAAAAAATAGAATAATGATATAGGAAAGAAGGTACCAGAAAAGTTTTTCGAATAATTTTTGTCCATTCGGGATTATGTATCACCGCAAAATTATCATTTGTCCTGTCAATAATAATAATATGAGTTAATTCATGACATTTTATAATGTATGAAATATGAAAAAGCTTCCTCTGTTTAGTAGTTATCTTTTCATTGAACTTTATAAACCAGTGATGCTCAAAAATATCGACAAACTCTGAACCTACAAAACACTCAACCACAGTTCTCAATCTAATTTTTAATTAATGGTCCCCCTTTTGTTTTTTGAACGGGTCAACTCAATAAATTTAAATTTGGGATAATGAATTTAATGCATGAAAACTATGATTTGAAGTGAAACTGACAGATGAACCTTTCAATATGGCGACTAGGCGCCATCTAGAAAAAAAATCAAATGGAAAGAGGGGCCTTGTGATACATCACTTTAAAGCTCCTGACGAATACTTCACAACCCTAGAATATTGCGTCAATATCTTCACCTGCAACAAAATGGCGGAACATTTGATAATTTTCTGAAGACATACACATCAATATCGATATTTCTAGAAATATTCCTTTTTATCTGCCATATGGCGATTCCAACAACCCGATAGATAGATAGATAGATAGACATATACTTCATTGTCCAAGAAAATACAATTTTATTGACAAAGCTTCTTAAAAAATCTGGTATATATAGCACTTCAAAGAATAAGAGAAAAAAAACAATTCAAAAACACAAATACACAGAAACACAATTTGAGCAAAACTGAATTCACATATCTAATAGATAGAATATAACAATAAAAAATAAAATTCAACAAATTGTAGATAAAAAGTGTGTATACTCCCTTTCAAAAGATGTGAATAACAAATATACACAATTTGAACATAAGTTCACGTGCCATGAAAATGAAATAATATATATCCCAGTATAAAATATGATTTAAAGTATAGATGTCAATATAAACAACAAAAAAACACCTATATTAAATCACAACAAAGTTCCATTGCAATATTCATCATATGTATATATTCATCATATGTATATCGCTTTAGTTGCAAGGGCATCTTTAACAAGATTTCTGAACTTTTTATAGCTTTTTTCCTTCCTAATTTTAGAAGGTATGTGATTATACAGCTTTTTACTTGCCTAAATTAATACCTAGGTTCTGTCTTTCCTGAAACGACGAACTGGACGGATGTACCAACAACACCCTTACAATACGACTGGCTATCTGCTAGTGCAGTAATTGCTTTTCCCCCTTCAAGTCACCACAAGCTGACGGTATAAGACCAGCCCTACTTCAATGGGGACTGGACACTCTTATGCCGCACCTGGTTGGAATATTCAGAGCCTCTCTAGCTCTGAGATATATTCCAGTAAGTGGAGAGAATTAAGAGTAGTATTTATACCCAAACCAAGTAGGATGGACTACACCATACCAAAAGCATTCCGACCAATTAGTCTCACATCGTTTTTCTTAAAAACCATGGAGAGGCTATGTGAGCGGTACATAAGAGATGAAGTACTAGTTCACAACCCACTTCATCCAAATCAGCATGCATATACTCCGGGAAGGTCTACTGAATCTGCCCTTCACCATGTGGTTGGCAGAATCGAGAGATCATTGGACAATAAAGAATCCACCCTGGGTATATTCATAGATATCGAGGGAGCGTTTAATAAAACAACCTTTCCAACAATTACCCAGCAACTACACTCCAGGAATGTACCCCTGGTAGTAGGAGAATGGATACAATAAGTATTAATGTAGGAGACACCACAGTGAAAGGACCGGTCATGAGGGGATGTCCACAGGAAGGGGTCTTATCACCCCTTCTCTGGAACATAGTTCTGGATACCCTGATAAATCACCTTAACAAAAATGGATTCTACACAATCGCATACGCAGATGACATAGTTATCTTGCAGACCGGCAAATTTGTAAACACACTGTACGATAGAGCGCAGGTTAGGCTCAAATTGATAGAAACATGGTGTAAGGAACACTCACTGTCGATCAATCCCAAGAAGACTGAGATGGTCCTTTTCACCAGAAAAAGAAGTTTAACGGGCTTAAAACCTCCCGAAATCTTCAAAAGCAAACTAAACTCCTCTGAAGAGGTAAAATACCTTGGTACTATTCTCGACAGGAAGCTAACATGGAACTCTCATCTAAAGAGTAGAGCAAAAAGAGCATACGTTGCTTATGAGCAATGTCGGAGGACAGTGGGACGCGCATGGGTCTTTCACCCCGTGTGGTCACCTGGATCTACACTGCAATAATAAGACCTATGTTAACGTATGGAGCCATTGTATGGGGACCGAAAGTTCTACAAGCAACGACCATCCAAAAATTATACCAAATACAGCGAATGGCTTGTTTAAACATCACAGGAGAACAACACCAACCGTGGCAATGGAATCAATCACGGGCCTGACCCCTCTTGATCTGTACGTGAAGGAGGTTACCTTGATGGCCATCGTACGATTGCGCACGGCTGGTGTAAACCTCGAAGTAGGAATGGGTCAATTGAGGCTAGGCGTGTGGCGGGAAGCGCTTACTACGGAACCTCTGCTGCAGGCAACAAGCGATGCAATTGAACCCAGGTTTGTGTATAATAAACTCTAAAAAATGCAAATAAAGCAGAACATACAGTCAGGTGATATAAATGCAATACGGAATTATACAGACGGCTCAAAAACCAAAGAAGGCTCAGGGTGTAGAGTGAATTCCAGATCACTAAGCCTAAGAATTAAGTGGGGAATGGGAAGAAACACCAGCGTGGTCCAAACAGAACTGGCTGGTATCTCAATCGCCACAAAAGAATTATCCAAGAAAGGAATTTCTGACAAAAACATAACAATCTGCAGTGACAGCAGACAAACCCTATTAGCCTTGAACAGACAACGTATAACCTCTGGGCTAGTACTAGAGTGTCACCAAGATTTAGCCAAAGCATCGGTAGATAATAACATTATCCTGAGGTGGATTAAAGGGACAAGAGGAGTAAAGGTAATCGCATTGCCGACTTTCCAGCCAAGGAATCTGCTGGACTAAGAATTTTAGGACCCAGTGGTACCCACGGCCTGATGACTTCGACAATTGCAGAACTAGTCAAGTGTTACACCCATGCTCAATCCTTAAAGAGATGGGATGAAACCAAAGGATGTAATCTTGCAAGGATCACCTTGGGTGACCCTGGGAAGCTGGCGCCGAAGAAATATTTGGCAATGACCAGGAAAAATCTACGCCTAACAGTAGGATTTCTGACTGGTCACTGTCAACTAAGGAAACACCTCCATAATATGGGGCTGGTGGACACACCTCTATGCAGGATGTGTGAACAGGAAGATGATACTGTCAGGCATGTCCTGTGCGAGTGCCTGGAGTTATCGTCAAGTATTCGGCGAGTCTTGGTCTACGCCTGCAGATATAAAGGAGATGTCTCCCAGCGACCTGTCCACCTTCCTGGAAAGGACAGGATGGACGATGACCTAGGAGGACAACTCCTCGGGAGGATGTACAATGGGTCACATGTGGCCTAAGTGCGTGGGCTTACACTCACCCTCCCTACCCTACAGATACAGATATATCCCAGTATAAAACATAATTTGAAGTATAGATGTTAATATGAACAACAAAAAAACACCTATTTTAAATCACAAAAAAGTTCCATTGTAATATTCATCAAGATTGTAGTACGCTTCAGTTGCAAGGGCATCTTTAACAAGATTTCTGAACTTTTTTCCTTCCTAATTTCGGAAGGTATGTGATTATACAGCTTTTTACTTGCATAATTTAAAGAATACTTCGTCTGGCTTGTTTTTGGAACAGAAATATGTATTTTATTTTCAGTTACTTGCCGGGTTATGTAATTTGTAGGTTCCGGAGTTCCAACCATGTTATGTTTTTTGTAAATCAGGCATACAGTTTCAAGTATGAAAATACAAGTAATAGTGAGAATGTTTCCTCTCAAAAATAATGGTCTGCATGACTCTGCATGTTCGTGAGTCATGCAGACACTAAAATCGTCGAAGCAAATCCTAATGAATTCGATATGGATATTTTATTCGAACAAGATGGAGCCCCACCACATTGCTCCAGACAAGTGAGAAACTATTTGGATACTACTTTTCCTGGTCGTTGGATTGGCCGTTGAGGTCCTACAGAATGGGCAGCCCGCCCGCCAGATTTGACACCTTTGGACTTTTTTATTTTATGGGGCTATTTGAAGCAAAAGGTGAACGAAACAATTGAACTTGCTTATATTGAATGTACGGCAGAGAATAATAAATATTTGTAGAGATATTGACGTTACTGTGTTCGAAAATGTTCGGCGTGAAATATCGGATAGACTGTTCATATGTTAAGAAGTTCAAGGCAACCATTTCGAGCATCTTCCGAGTTGACCTCAAGCTTATTACCTCATATTATGTAGTTAAATGCCAATGTATTCAGGCAATTATTAAAAGTTCCGCCATTTTGTAGTAGTTGAAGATATTGACATTATATTCTAGAGTTGTGAAGCTTCAAAAAAAGATGTGTCACAGCACAGTCGCCATCTTGAAAGTTTCATCTGTCAATTTCAGTTCAAAATAAAGTATTCATGCATTAATTTCATTATTTGAAATTTCAATTTTTTTAGTTGATCCGTTCACAAAATAAAATGGGGGGGGGGACATTGAAGAAATGCACAGTAGAATTCGTAAACTAAGACGAAGTAGTGGATTCACACCGCCTATCATGTACCAAATACTGATACTCAGTATGTATGATATTTTTCTGAATAATCGAGAATTTGGTAAATGGATACAAAAATTTGTTTGCAGAAACATCATCCAGAATGAATGCAAAAAATGTTTTGTTATATAGCAAAAAACCTTGAAAGAAATCGGAAAATAATACTTACTAGGGTATGAACCACTTGGCTGAATGGGAACTGAAAATATAAACAAAATATTAGTTTAACAATTGATTGCAATGATATCTTTGAGAATTCGATGAAAATGACTATAATGATTGATTTTCTTCGACTATCAAAAACTATAAAGAAGAACAAAAATGTTCATCGACCAATTGAAGTTTTATGTCTTCTGCTCGCGAGGTGCATGAAATTCTAAGAAAGAAATTTAAATTAGGTCATGCTTACAAAATATTTTCCAACCCGATCAAACTCTCTATCAGAAAAAGACGCTTGACTCGGTGAAAAATGAACTCATAGTGCGTCGACAGGCAGGTGAGCAGAATTTGTCTATAAAATACTCTAACAATACACCAAAAATTATTAAAAAAAACTAAAGGCGGGCAGACCTTGACTTTATTGCCAAAGTGTTAGAGGTCTTAGAACTAAACTGACCGACCTCAGTTTAAATGTTAGCAATTGTTCATCTTCACTGAAACCTGGCTCACACTTGAATTTACCGACGCTGAACTTGGGCTTTCTAACTATAGCGTATATACAGTGTGTCCAAGATAAGGATCCTAAGCATGGGAATCTCAGTACCTGTTGGAGATACAGCTTAGGTTAAATTAGGAAAAAGTTGTGTTCTTTAAAGCTTATTTACATGCCGTTTAAAAACTTGAAGAATTTTCATGGCCTGCTGAGATATTTGGGAAAAACGAGAATTTGACAATATCAATTTTATTTTTTTCTGACTTCATTTGAAAAGATATCAAAAAACGAATAACACTTTTTCATTGGCACTTTCAAGATACTATAAGATGGTATTTTTAGTTTTTATATCCGACGTTTCGTTTTCAAAAAATCATCATCAACTTTATTTTTATAAATAGCCCGAAAAAAAAGTACACCCTGTATCTGATTCCATTTTTTATTACGAATTCAACGATGTAACACATGCCATTGTTTTCTTTTTAGTTTGAGGGAAAATTGCATTTTTCTATTTTTAAAATGTATTTTTAAGTAGGTTAATAATGATTTTTTTAAAGTAATGAAAACAACAAAGAAATTAACGCATTTTTTATTTAATTCAAAGGAGGTGTTCAAACAGGTTTCCGTTATTTTCCAAACATAAGTATGATCTTCTAACTGTAGAACTTAAAAATCACGTAACATCTCTGGTGTAATGCGACAGTTACAAATTCTCGTAACTGCTGTTCAGTTTTAAAAGAATGTTGGTAAACCCGGTTTTCAACAAAACCCCATATGAAGAAGTTCAGAGGAGTTAAGTCAGGGGATCGCGCTGGCCAAGACACTCTACTAAAGGTTCCAATCCACCTTCCAGGAAATCGCTGCGAAAGATACTCTCGAACTTGTCTAGAATTATGTGCAGGAGCACCGTCTTGTTGAAACCAACAGTTATTGACCTGTGCCAGAGGTAAATTATCTAAACAGTCTTCTACATAGTTTTTCAATAAATGATGGTATCGTTCGGCGGTCAAAGAATTATAGTAAAAAAACGGACCTAGTATTTTAGTTCCTAAAATTGCACACCACATATTAAACCCAAAACGTTCTTGATGTCTTGATATTTTCTCAACACGCGGATTTTGCTGAGCCCAGTAATGCGTATTGCGGCGGTTGAAGATACCATTATTAGTGACCATACTTTCGTCGGACCATATTATTTTTGAAGGGAAATTATAATCTTCTTTACACGCGCGTGTATACCATTCGCAAAAATTTCGGCGCCGTTCGAAATACCCTGGTTTAAGTCCTTGGCAAATCCTAAATTTATAGGGGTGATATCTATTTTTACGCAAAATAAATTGAGCTGTGGATTTGGCTACTCCTACATTATTTTCGATTTGCCTAGTTGATATTCAGGGTTCTCAACAACTGCTTGTAAAACATTATTTTAAGATTCTTCTGAAGATTCCTTTTTTCAAGATAAAACAGGCTTTTTAAATGAACCATATTCTTTTAAATTTCGAGCCAGCTCTAAGAAAATGGACTTACATGGCTGCTTTCTTTCTGGATATGTATGAAGATACATTGCTGCTGTATTTACAGTATTTTTGTGGCACAAAATGTAGCACGTTAGCATGTCAAACTTTTCTTCATGGCTATAATGCTCACCCGGCATATTCGACGATAATAACACAATTTTATCTATTCAACAATAAACAATAATAACGACAACAGTAACAAAAACTCTAAAAACAACAACTCGACAAACAGGCTAACAACAACGACAATTACTATTTTATCGTGTGATTAAATAATATTTGACAGGCTCGGTGACAGGTATTTACGTCAAAGCATTTGTTTGCAACATTGGAAATAAATTTTAGGGGTTGCGTTTTCCACCCCTTACAACCATGGGGTAATCCAAATAAATTACTGGCTAAGTGTCTTTTTAGTAGTGCAAAACGTCAGGTTAATTTCAACATTGTAACTTTTTCAGTGCTTGTGAAAAAAATTGTCATACAAATTTTATGTACCCCCTTTAAGGGGCTGTATCTTAACAAAGGATGCTCCAATGAAGTTTCTTTATATGGAAGATCCTGTCTTTTTTTCGATGAGGAATCATCTCCTTGAATGTTTTACACTTATTCAGTTACACCCTCCATAACTTGATGTTTGTAGAACGAATGCAAGTTCTATCAGATATACTCCTGTTATTTTCAACATATCAGGCAATAAACAATATCAGAATTTTATACTCTTACGTTCCCCTCAATGGATGAAAACACATTTCAATTAGAAACTATAAATTGGAGAAGTTCTTCGTGAGTTTAGACACTTTGAAATTCATTGTTGTTATATATGAACCAAGATACACTATGAAATGAGTTCAAATATCGAATTTACAAAAAAATTAACAAATTCAAATCTGAAATTGATAGTTAACCTCAACAAGCGTTAGATTACCCTTGGATGATGACTGAGAATAGAAATATCTAAGGAATAAAGTGTGAAACCTGTGACAGAAAGTATGTTGGCCAGCTTCAACGAAATATTGAAACTCGATTTAATGAACAAGCGAAAAACTAAAAAGTCCAGACTCAGTGTATGCTGTTTCAGAGAAGTGACAACAGAATTTGTTTGAAGGTAGTTGACAATGTTTCGTGGTGCATTTCATTAGTTTGGACTTCCATTGTCTAGTATGATATAAATTGATTTGAAATACCTGAAAGAATCTGTAAAAAATTTTAAAAAGATCAGCTGAAAAATAATATATGAAGCAGAAAAAACTGAAATTACAATGAAATAAAATACAAGCAACAACCAAAATATCAAAAAAATTAAACTATTAACAATAGATGAAAATTGAAAAATGATTAACAAGAAATTGAAATTAAAAATTTAAAGATTCTAAACCAAGTTACTTCACGATGTTTCGATTGTTAGTATCTACAAGCATCTTCGGGTGATAACTGGACTGATCTCTCCGAGAGATGACTATTTATAGGTCACTCAAGTGCTTTCACCTATCCCCTCTTCCCTCTCTCCGCTTCATCGGTTGTAGGGGAAGCTGACTGCCTTCTCTATTGTGGAAGTGATGAAAGGACTCACGGTATTGGTGCCCTTCAGGAAGGTGTCTGGTTCTGCATACCCATGGTTCCAAATTATGAAGGTGTTGTCCACGTATCTCAACCAGACTCGTGGCAATGGAGAAGGAAGCTCACAATTAATTGCCATTTTCAGACGTATTGGTGAAGAGGACCGACACTAAGTGGGAGGCCACTGAAAGTCCGCATTGCCGAGCACAAGAAACACGCACACACACACACACACAATGGGGGGAAATCAACAAATCAGGAATAGCAGAGCATGTTTGAACGCATCAACATAATATCGAGTGGGCCCACGCTGAGATGATACACAGGGAGAAACACTGATTTAGGAGGAAATTCAAAGAAGCCGCATACATGTTGTCCAACGATGTAATTAGCGTAGCGTAGCGTAGAGATATGAAAGAGATCTGACTATTTATAAGTCATTCAAGTGCTTTCACCTGTCCCCTCTTCTCTCTCCCCGCTTCGTCGGTTTTAGCGGAAGCTAACCGTTTGGCGGGAGTTGGTTGTGTTCCGCTTGATAAGAGGTTTCCCATATGTTGCGTATCTCCACGCTATCTTGGCTAAATGCATTGTTAGACAACATATATGCGGCTTCTTTGAACCTCCTAAACCAGTGTTCTTCCTTGTTGATGACTACAGCTTGAGCCCACTTGATGTTATGTTGATGAGTCCAAACGGGCTTTGCTATTCATGATTTGCTGATTTCTTCACTGTGCCTTATGCTCGGTAATGCGAACTTTCAATGGCCTTTTAGTTTCACGGTTGTATGATTCTTATCCTTTTCGACAATTTTCTGATATAGGGAAGTACAAGTACTGGTTGTGGCGGCTTCTCTTCCTTGTGGAGTTCTTGCTGTCTTCTAGCTAAGGCCTGTTCTACCATCACTTTGGAGTAACCATTCCGTTGAAGGTCATTTTTGATGATGCCTAGTTCCTTTTCGAGACCTTCCCTTATATTACAGAGCCCGAAAGTACGGTCTAGTAGACTCTTGATGATTCCTCTCTTAGTCGATTGATGGTGGTTGGATACTGTCTTGTGTGAGTGGGTTTCCGATAGACAGATGTTACTCATTTCGTGTCGGTCCTCCTCACCAATACGTCTAAGAATGGCAAATCATTGTGAACTTTCTTCTCCATTGCATTGTTCGAGATATGTGGAAGACACCTTCATAATATGGAACCATGGAAATGCAGAACTAGATACCTTCCTGAAGCACATCAACAACGTAAGTTCTCTCATCATTTTCACAATGGAGAAGGAAGTCATCTTCCGCTAAAACCGATGAAACGGAGAGAGGGAAGAGGGGATATGTGAAAGCACTCGAATGATCTATAAATAGTTAAATCTCGGAAGAATAATTCCAGTTATCACCCAAAGACGATTGTGGATACTAATAGTCGAAACGTCGTGAAGTAACTTGGTTTGAAATCTTTTAATTTTTAATTTTCATTTCTTGTTAATGATTTTTTAATTTTCATCTTGTGATAATAGTTCAATTTTTTGAATTAAAGGGGTTATATTTTTAGGAGTGATTAATTTTTGGGAAAGAAAGTTTTTGGCTTTCTGCTACTCCATCTTGATACCAAAAAAAAAGAGATGAGGGAATCTTCAAAAGAAAGGAAAGAAGTAATCAATTTGAAAATGAGTAACTCTATACATGGATGTGTAGATCATGCAAAGAAGTAACTTTCAGATACAAACTGAAAGAAAGTCCTCCTGAAACAGCTACTTTCATATAAACATTGAATAACACGAAAGAAAAAATTTCTTTCGAAACAAATACTTCTATATGAACACTCAATTATACAGAAGATACTTTTCTCTATCAGTTTGTATTTCAAACATTCGTTGTGGAATGAAAATCAGATATCATTCACATGAATGATTGAATAAAGTGTGGGTATTTTCTATAATGTTATCCAATTTGGTACTGAAGAACCTTGGGGCAAGTGTCTCAAGGCGAAACATCGGTGTACACCAGTGAGGGTGACAGTGTTCCATGTAAGTGCAATTTATTACCATTCATTCAAAGTAGAACTCATGTGAATGATATCTGATTTTTATTCCACAACGAATGTTTGAAATACAAACTGAGTAGAGAAAAGTATCTTTTGTATATATAATCCAGTGTTCATATAGAAGTATTTGTTTCGAAAGAATTTTTTTCTTTCGTGTAATTCAATGTTTATATGAAAGTGGCTGTTTCAGGAGGACTTTCTTTCAGTTTGTGTCTGAAAGTTACTTCTTTGCATGATGTACACATCCATGTATAGAGTTATTTATTTTCAAATTGATTACTTCCTTCCTTTCTTTGGAAGATTCCCTCATTCCTTTTTTTTGTATCAAGATGGAGTGGTAGAAAGCCAAAAACTTTCTTTTCAATTTCTATTATTTTCAGGTTTTTGCTTGCATTTTGTTTCATTGTAATTTCAGATTTTTTGCTTGATATAATTGTTATTTTTCAGCTAAACTTTTTTGATTTTTTTATAGATTCTTTCAGGTATTTCGAATCAATTCATATCATATATCAGACAATGGAAGTCCGAACTCATGAAATGACAACAGAATGACAAAACATTTTTCGAAATTGTTGACACTATGAATAGTGGGACGGTAGTCGGTTATGTTAGCATCGGTTGTTAATTCTAATCCCTGGTAATCTTTAGCATGCATAATTTATGACTTCTGAGAGTTGTGATATGATGGGGAAACGGCTGATTGATGTCAAAAATTTTGAAGAGGCTAGGTTAGATTCTGGAAATCAGTATACTTCAACTCATGATAACTTCAGTTTGATCAACGAAACACTCGCCGAAAATAGTGTTTCAGTCCTTAGTGTACTTGTGCTGGATGTGTAAACGTGAAAATGATATAACTTGTTTTTCACGATAACCAGTTTTCCCCATCGTTTCGAAGAGTTATTGATACATTTGTTTTTCCAGTAAATGTTGAATTCAAACCGATTTTGGGACGTTGTGTCTGACTGAAATGAAGAAGCAATAGAACTGTATATCTACTCACCTCCAAATGAATGGAAAACTGGACGTTCTGGATTGGAGACTGAAAAAATAATGAAATCAATTTTTCTTTCAGTTTGATTATCGTCAACATAAGTGTATGAGACTCAACACCGAAAAAATTATCCGACTAGGGGAATTTGGTTTATTATCGACCAGCGGGCAATATCGATCAAAATACCATCAACTACGTCATTTTGAATATTATCAATCCTTATACTGTCAGAAACCTATTCTTAGCGGGGAAGTATTTGATTTTCTTAGTTCTCATACTTTTTATAAAGTTTATGTATGCTCAATGACGTGAACATTTTTTCATGAAATGATTTTCGTAAATTTCCTACAACACAATTCGAATTCATTTTCAATTGTCCATTATTCCAAGATATGGAATAACAATATATCTAAGGGATGAAGAAGTGACATCTTAACCAAATGACTTTCACAACAGGGAAGGAAGTCCACAACGAATTTCCATTCTTAGACGTATTAGTGAGGACCGACTGTATACCGAAAACTCACTCACATGGAACAGTATCTGAACCATGAATCCAACCACCATTAATTGATTAAGAGAGGAATCATCAAGACCCTAGTAGACCGTGCTTTTGGCCTCTGTTATATAAAGGAACTAGGAGTAACCATTCCTTCAACGGAATGGTGACTCCAAAGTGATAGTGGAACAGACTTTGGTCAGAAGACAGCAAAAGCCTCACAAGGAAGAGAAGCCGCCACAACCAGTACATGTACTTCCCTACATCAGAGGATTGTTGGAAAAGATAGGAAGAATTGGGTCCAAGTATAACATCAGAACCTACTTCAGATCTGGGAACAGCCTCACGAAAACCAGGTCACCAAACGCGGACTGCGATTCCAAGAATTGCATTTAGCGGATACCCTGCGAGTGCGGAGAATCATACATGGGTGAAACTAAGAGGCCATTGAAAGTTCGCATTGCCGAGCACAAGAAACACACACACATAACATCAAGTGGTCTCAAGCTAAATTCATCCATAAGGAGAAACACTGGTTTAGGAGAAAATTCAAAGAAGCTGCATATATGATGTCCAACAACGCATTTAGCCAAGGTAGCGTAGATATACGCAACATATGGAAACCTATAATCAAGCGGAACACGGCCAACTCTCGCCAAACGGTCTGCCCCCGCTAAGAGCTAAGAGAAGGATGAAGGAATAGGTGAAAGTTCTCGAATGACCTATAAATAGTCAGATGTCGGAGGAAGATCAGTTGTCACCCGAAGACGATTATGGATACTAACAATCGAAACGTCGTGTTAAGAGTTCAATTTTTTCATTGTTGCTTGTATTTTATCTCACTGTAATTTCTGTTTCCTTTGATTGATATAATTGTAATTTTTCAGCTGATCTTTTTGATTCTTTATAGATTCTTTGAGGGATCTCAAATCAATTTATATCATATTTGACAATGGAAGTCCGAACTAATGAAATTCACCACCTTCGAACAAACATTCCTTCAGAATGATCAGTTGTTCACTGTATTTTATATACTGTATCTTTTTTTCTCCGAAAACAGGACACCTACTATACTCTTCAGCCGAATAAATGCACACGGCAATAAATACTCACCTGAAGCATCCTCAGTATCAACTGCTGCTGTTTCATTAGGCTTAACTACAACCAACGAACTGACTTCAGTAACAAATGAATATTTTAGAGCCAGGTCAAGAGCTTCTTTAGTCAACTGAGTTTTATTTTCAGCGGTTTCTCGTTGTTTCAACTTTTGTTTCACTGTGAGATACGCCCATAGTCTCTCTAAAGAGGTTACTGGAGTTTCTGCTTTAGGAATTAGCCTGATTTCACCCTTGAAACCATGAGCTTCTACTACTGGGTGGAGATCCGGCCCTGAAAAATTGTTGAAAATTATTGTAAAAACCCACATCGCAAACGAAGCTCAAAGAAATAATAGATTTATCAAATACTTCCTGCGCCCAGATAATAATAATAATAATAGGTCTTTATTCCCAAAATGATACAATGAATAAATGTGAACATTTACTGAAACGGAAAAGGCTGAAGTTAGGTTTTCATCTTAGGCCAAAAAAAGAAAAACAAACTATATATAGGTACACATATACAGATGCATACACAATACATATACGCAAATATATACACATACATACACATATATACCAAAAAATAACAGAAAACAATATTCAAAACTGAATACAAATTGTTCAGTGAAAGTATTAATTATATAGTTGACACAATAGTATATTAGACATAATTATAAAACGTTAGAAAAAAGAAGATAGTAATGTTACGAACCACCATTCTTATTGACAATGGGTGAACGTTAGATTTCATTCAAATATTTCCGTTTCAATGCTCTTTTGAATTTTTTCAAAGATCAGTTTAAATTCATCAGAGATTGAGTAGTACACTGATGCGATCTGGTATGAAAATTTTTTTTTATATAATTCTGTACGGTGTATACGGGGTGTTAGTCTTCCCCTGTATCGAATGTTGATACTGTGAACATCTGAACGGTATGACAATTTCTTATATAAATATTTGGGAGCTTTTTCAGTGATAATTTTATGATATAGACAAGCAGCATGTAATGATTGCTGTTCTGCTTTATTGAGGCAGTTGGTATCTTTGAGTTTATGTGATATATGTTAGCCACCTTTGATGTCGTAAATTAGACGTAGACAATTGTTTTGAACAACTTGAATTCTTCGTTTATCTTCATAATCAATGCATGGCCCATAAACTGTGCTCCCAAATTTATATCTGGATAATACAAGAGATTCACAGAGTATGGTTTTTACTTCTTTGTTGAGACATTGTCTGTTGGTATAAATTTGTTTGATGTTCATATAGGCAATACTGATGCATTTATTGATGTGATATTTGAATTTCAATTTAGAATCAAGACTGATACCTACATTTTTTGCATGTTCAGCCGGTGCAACCACATCCTTGTCTACAGTTAATTGAAAGCCATTCAATTCTCTCTTAGCCCCAAAGACCAAAACTGAACTTTCACTAGCATTGATTTGAAGGCAATGCTGCGCAGAGGTAGAAATCAATGAGGCTATGTCTTCATTTAGTATCTGCATTGCAGTATTCATGTCCGATGGGTGGAATGAAAGATGTAATTGTGTATCATCAGCGTATAGGTTTATTTTGGAGTATTTAACTACCTACGTTCACAAAGTTTGAGGTGTATAATATAAATAGAAGAGGACCTAAAATCGAGCCTTGGGGAACACCGCGATTTATCTTCAATGGACTGGATACTATATTATCTAGTTTGATTCTTTGCACTCGTTCGCTCAAATAGTTTTCAAAAAGTTGAACCGCGATATTTGACAAACCTATGGGTTCGAGGATAGTGAGGAGAATAACATGATTTATCGTATCGATAGCTTTCAAAAATCAAGCATAACAAGTGCTGTTGCTTTCTTATGGTCAAGTACGCTGGAAACATCATCTGTAATGTTTGAAATTGTCGTTCCACAACTATGAGATGGGCGGAAGCCCGATTGTGTTTCTGGTAAAAGGTTTTCAGTTGGAACAAATTCATATAGTTGGTTGTAAATCACTCTTTCAAATAACTTAGAAACAGCTGGCAGAATCCTAATTGGACGCAAATCTTTGAAGCTTTCTTTGAAAGAGATATGACCAGGGCTTCCTTCCAACATTTTGGATAATCACCTATGTGTGTTATGTAAGGTACTATGAAAGGACAACACATAATCAATAACACTGGTCTACAGTGGTTTTATTGCCCTAGATATAAGATTGATTTTGGGTGTATTTATACTCACAATTCATGAAATTATCAATGGTTTTGTAAGATTTGCTCTCGTTTTCTTTTAAATATTGATTTTCATTTTTCATTACTTTGAAGTAAATAGAGAGGGAAATTTCGAAAACATGTTATATTTCCATGAAACGCCTTTTAAGAGCTTTTCTTTTATAATTTTTCAGAGGACAATCTCATTTTAAAGATCAACAGTAATCGGCCATCATGTGACAATCCCATCGACCCTGATATCTTTCTTCCACTACTTTTAGATCCTGGTGGAACCGCTCTCCATGCTCCTCACTATAATTTCCTAAATTATCTGGAAATTTATCCAAATGGTTGCGAAGATAGTGTAACTTAATACTCATATTTGCTCCTAGAATCTGAAAGTTTGTCAGCATATTTTGTACAATTTCTTCATAATTTGGTGCTTTATGGTTACCTAGGAAATTTTCGACTACCAACACAAAACTTTCCCAAGCTTTACTTTCCGGAACAGTCATAACTTTAATAAAATCAGTGTCTTTCATCAATTGCCGTATTTGAGGACCATCAAATATTCCACCATTCAACTTTTCCATACTAAGTTTTGGAAATTTTCCACAAATATATTCAAAACAATCTCCTTCCTTGTCCACAGCTTTTACGAATTGCTTTATCATTCCTAACTTAATATGCAATGGTGGAAGTATAATTTTGTCTCTGCTCACCAACAACTCTCTTATTACATTAGCTTTACCGACAGTTGAAGAATTTCTTTCAGGCCAAACATCTTGTTCCCAATGACGTTGCTTTGCTCTACTGTCCCACATACAAATGAAGCAAGGGTATTTCGTGTATCCACTTTGTTGACCAAGTAAAAAATTAACCATTTTTAAATCCACACAGATCGACCATTGATGCTCCGAGTAATTGATTTTTTCTAAAACTAATTTGACATTTTCATATTCTTCTTTGAGTTTTGTAGAATGGGCAAATGGAGTTGATGCAAATTTATTTCCATTATGCAGTAAGACGCATTTTAAACTTATTTTACAGCTATCAATAAAAAGACGCCACTCAGTAGGTTTATATTCTTTCAAACCCATGTCCAGAAGCAGCTTCGCAATATTATTACAGTATACCACTCCTTCATTTTCATCAAAAAATTGTAGTAGCTCACTTTCTCGCGTTCTGTACGTTGTAATTGTAACTGTCGGTGCCAATTATTTTTTTTTTCTTTCAATCTTGAAGCTAACAGTTCTGATCCTTGTTTTGATAAATTAAGATCACGTATTAAATCACTGAGTTCATTTTGAGAAAACAACTTTGGCGTAGATGTTTCACCCTCCCATTCACTTCCACTGGTAGACTGATTCGATTTCTGTGAATTTGGCAACATCATTGTTTCTGAGGGCATGCGAATCACTTTTGAAACATAAATAGGCCGAGGGAGATTTTCACTGTGTAAAACAGGACATTTTGTAACTGTAAGTCTGGATATCTCCACGTTTGATTTCGATTAAAACCTTTACCATCTACTACGCAAAAGTAACAATCATCGAAATGATTCTTAGGCTCCATCCAGATCATAGGAATACCAAAGTCTAATCCAGAACGTTCTCCTTTTTTCCACAACCGCAAAGACTCAACGCAAGACTTACAAACTTTATTAGGAACCCATGATTTATCTAATTTGTCCATTTTGAAACCGAAATATTCAGCATAAGTTTCCTTAACAAAGTCTGTGATATTTCTTTTTTGTTTTTTTGATATATAAATACAACAAATAATACAACAAATGATAAATCACTACTATATTTGCACTTCCTTCGTGACAAACTCATGTTTAATAAGACTAGATAAATATATTAGAACGGACACTCAACAATTGAAATAAAATATTAATATATAACAACTTATCCAGATTTCCGTGTTAGTACTTCAATATTATCAAATAACTGAGTTCCCAGCTGTTTTGCAGAGCAAGGAGCCCGAGAAGTGGGGATCACGTGATGTTTTTTACGCGCAAAGAAGTTGCGCAGAAGCCTAATCATGACTGAGAAAATATTTTTTTTTACTAACAAGCCGATTATTATCAAAAATACAAGATACGTTAAAATCATAAAAAATAGAGCACATGCAGTACTTTCATAAATATACTCGTGATTTAGGCACTCAAAAACATAAAAATTTGCAAAAATATTCAGGGCAACACAAACATTTTTTTTTGTAGAGCTGTGTAATCTGATATTTATGCCATCGGAGCCTTGAGCATTGCTTTTTATGGTGTATATGATTTTTTGTTTATCAATTCCGCTTATTTGTTGGAAGGAAAAACAAGGCTATTCTGCCTTTTATTATTTTTGTCAAATTCCAGAATTTCAGGATTCATTACCAAGTTGGGATTTGAATTCACGTAAAAGTTATTGAGTTCATCAGGCTTTTTAAGTTCCTCTGGAATATCAGTAAGTTTTTTTATTTTATGTTGAGTAAACCTAGTTCTTTCCAGACTTTGTTTACACCATTTGTTCGTATCGTATGTTGAAAGTAAGCTCTTTTTTCATTTTCACACGCTAGGGGGTATAATTTCACAAAGATTTATAATACTTATAATGACCTACATTTTTCGATCGTTTTCACCTAGCGCGAGCCTCATCTTTTAGTTTCATTAATAGTCGTATGTTATCAGTAATCCAAGGGAAATAAGGTTTTGTTATTCTGATAGTTCTCAGTGGAGCATGATGGTTGAAGACCTAAAGAATGGAGTCGTTTAGAAGTTGCACTTTCTCGTTCATACCATTCAGATCGTAAATCGAGTGAACGGAGCATGTTGGATATCTGAATTGAAATCGTCTATAGAAAAATTCCTGAAGTCCCTGATAACTTTAAATGTTTCCAGTTTTTTCGGTGCCGAAGTAAGTAACTCAGCGTATATGAGTTCATGATGCGACATATCATCTACTGGTACAACATCAGCGCATTTCACGAAGTTTTCAACGTTGCTTGTGATAATTAAATCGATAAGAGTCGAAGTGGAGAGTGTAGTACGGGAAGGTGACTCAATAATTTGTGAAAGTCCGTAGGCTTCAAGCATACAATTTTTTTTGAGGATGGATTATTGGTTGATAGCATATCAATATTAAAAAATATAATATATAATATATAAAAATATAATAATCATTCTATCTACTTACCTCTGATTCGTCCAGATACCACACACTCAGTTCCTCTGAAAAATATTGGAAAATGGCTCTGGGTTACTTCTGTGACATTATCATTATATTTGAAATTCACTTTCGATAATAGAGGAGAAGATATAAGCTTGTAGAACTCTTGTAGTTGAAGAGAAGCATCCGATCCTTCATAAATATGTCTTGAGAAGCCGAAGTTTTTTTGAGATAACTTCCTCAAAAAGCTCTTGTCAGCACCTTCTCCGAAAGATAAGGAGAATATGGGAACTTCTTCATTCAGTCTTGTTACCTGTCAAATTGATTAAAGTCAATCTTGAGATCATATTTTAAGTATTCATAAAAGATACAGGGTGTAGCTAAATGAGTGTGAAACATTTAAGGAGGTGATTCCTCATCGAAAAAAAGGTTGGATCTTTCAAACAAAGAAATTTCATTGGAGCATCCCTTGTTAAGTACAGCCCCTTGAAGGGGGTACAAGCACTCAAAAATTTACGATATTGAAATCAACCTGACGTTTTGTACTACCAAAAAGACACTTAGCCAGAAATTTATTTGGTTTACCCCATGGTTGTAAGGGGTGAAGTGGTGGAAAACACAACCCCTAAAATTTATTTCCAATGTAACTGTTTGTCTTATTATTTGTTTACCATTTAAAAATTTATTTCCGATAGCCTGTTTCATTCTAAACAAAAAATGTCTCCTGGGTTTTTTGCCCAAAATAAACCAGTTCGAAGCAAAAAATTATTTTACGAACAACTACAGAGATACATCGTCATAAATGCGAAAATACGAAACTACCCAACCAGCGAAGTTGTTTTATAATAATTCCATGGTGTTGCAACAGTTTTATTTTATTAGTATTTTATAATTACTTCCAAAATTCTAATTGATTGTATTAGATGATCGGTGAACACAATAGAGCTGTAGGCAATAAAAGTGTTTTATAAATTTGTCATAGAAACGTTTACGAAATAAAATAAAAAACCATTATAAAATAGTCAGGAAATTATCACAGAAACGTTTGTAGCAGTTTTATAACACTTTTCTGCGAGACTTTTATGATAGTTATAAAACTATTTCAAGCTTATTTTATAACTGTTTCCTTTAGCTTTAATGAAATTATTTTATTAGAATGCTTTCAGATACTATTTTATTTTCATTACCATATTGTCACTTCAATGTCACTTCATATTGTCATTTCAACTACAATTCGAAAACACTAATATAGGTGTTATAAAATCAAATTGCTTTTGCTAATCTTTGAAAAAAAAATTTTAGACACTATGATATGCATATATACTATGTGTATATATATGTTATACTTTCAATTTGATAATAATTCCATTTTGTGGATACTGTAGTGGATTTTTCTGTTTGTATCCCAAATATATAAATAAAAATAAATAATAACTCAATGGCGGCCATTTTGAACATTTATTGGGTGGTATATAATAGTTTCAGATTCAGTTCGAGGTGCTTCAAATAGACGAAGAAATGACTTGGTGTTCCATAAAAAAACTTTCTGGAAGCTTTGAGTCGCCCTGTATATTGGAAATACTAAAAAAACACTTTAAACTATCCCATCTAACCTAGTGCTTCAATTTTTTTTTAGGAAAAACAGGAAAAGGTTATTATAATGGTTAAAACCCGTCGTTTAGCCTTTATAATCGATGAAAGAAACTTTTTAGCCAAAACATCCCGACAGATAATATTTATCGAAACTATATGTGAGAAATCCTTTATTCATACAAGCACTTTGGTAGAAACCTACAGCTTTAAAAGTAGTCCGACTCTGCCGCAATACCATCACTCCCAGAACTAAGTGTTTCTTAACAGTTTTATAGGGGTAACATAGTAGCTGAAATACGTTGAATTGCTTGCTACTGATACCAATTTATTTTATAGAACGACGCCATTTTAAATGATATCGATCCGGGATACTGAAATTAGATGAGTTGAAAATATGAAATACCGCACGTAAAGTGATATTTACAGCTGAAAAGTACATAAATGTTATACAGCTGAAGACGATAGAATTCACAGACGAATGTAGTTTTTCTCGGGAAAAGATTATTAATTTTCATAATTACCACATATGGGAATGATTTAATTGGGCCTCCTACATCCTCGATTAAATGGTGAGGCATACGTTCAATTTTTAAGAGAAGTGCATCCAGTACTGCTGGAGGAAGTTCCTTTGGGCGTCAGAAGGGATATGGTTTTCATGTCTGATGGGGCTCCCGCCCATTTTAGTCAAGTAGCACGTCAGCATTTAACATATGCAAATCAGTGGATAGGTCGAGGAGGACCACAGAACTGGCCCGCTCGATCCCCGGATCTTAATCCTCTCGATTTCTCTATTTGGGGCCATTCACAGCATTTGGTGTATCGTAATCCTGTTCTGGGTGATCAGAGGGACTCCAGGAATATTTGAGCGAATACGTGGCTCAATGCGCCGACGTCTAGACGCATGCGTTTATGATTTCTACATGTTGTGTGTTTTGTGATTAATAAATTAGTTTTGTTTATAACCCTTCAATTGTTTAATGCAGTTACTAACTACAAAATAACAATAAATCCAGTTCACATTTATGACGATGTATCTCTGTAGTCGTTCGTTGGGCAAAAAACCCAAGAGACATTTTTTATTTAGAATGAATCAGGCTATCGCTATAGTACAAAACGTCAGGTTAATTTCGATATTGTAACTTTTAAAGTGCTTGTGAAAAAATTGTTATACAAATTTTATGTACCCCTTTAAGGGGCTGTATCTTAACAGATACAATGAAGTTTCTTTATATGAAAGATCCTATCTTTTTTCCGATGAGAAATCACTTCGTTAAATGTTTTACACTTATTCAGTTACACCCTGAATGCATATGAATAAGCAGCAACAAACTTATATTCGAGCTTATATTTTCGATGAATTCAAAATAATATGGAAGTCGAATATAAGAAAAAAAACAGGGAGCTGTCACGGTATTTGGATAACAAAAAGCTCAACAGAGAAAATTACGATTGTGAAAATGAAATAGTCAGCAAATCTGCTCAACGATCCTATTTATGAAATTGATCTAACAAAGTTCATTCAATAAACTGATTGCATTCGTCTGTTAGTCTACATATTATAGGGAGACAAACATGTATCAAAGAAAATTATAGTACATTCAAGTCTCGGTTAAGGTATTTCTTTGCCATTACCTTCTGACATCTTGGTATCACTAAAAGAGGTATAAACAAACTGTTTATGTTTCTTACATACAATGTGTAAAAGTCAAATGGAATAAATTCATTAATTCGGCAACAGTACATATTTCAACTGAATCCGGAAACACGTCAAATTTAAATTATAATTTGACATACTTCAATGGAAAAATGCTACCCTCACCTTCAATCCCCGTCGAATGACAGATATAACCCCCCATTTTTTGAATGGGAAGTATAGGCTTGTGATATACCGTTTGAAAAGTCGGTTTAGACAATTTTATTATTGAAAGTCTTGGTTTGTTAAGAATTTCATGACGTATTCCAATCCTGTATGCAACTTCATTTCGTTAACATCCATAGTTCTTTTTCGTATTCTACATTCCATTACGTTTTGCATTACATTTTAATTTTTGAGCGTATTTTATCGAATTTCGGTAACCACATGATTTTAATTCATTCTATCTTAATTGTTGCGATAAACTTGAAAGCGATAGCATTTTTCCGTTGAAGTATGTCGAATTTGAAGTATTTCAAATAATAATTTGAATTTGATGTGTTTCGGGATTTTGTTTGAATATGTACAGTAACCAAAATAATTAATTTATTCCATTTGGCTTTTATATACTGTATAACCAAAATCATAAGGAAATATTAGGCATTTGGCACTAATGATCATTATTTGGGAAAACTGCAGGAATCGGATTACAGAAATTTGCCTGTATCCGACAGAAATCATCATCCCTCATCGTTTCTGTTTTTTAATTTCTAGAAAGCCACCAGTATTTCTGCCACATTTCAGATGTTAATCTATGGTAATGTGAAAATATCTCATACAGTTTTCTTAAAGTTTCAGTAGTGAATATTATGACAACAAGAAAACTTCGTTACTCAGAAATGTATGTGTTTCCATTGATGACAAAATAGAAGTCAGTGAAATGATCAAACAATCGAGAACTAATTCTCTGTTATTTGTTCATGAACTCGGAAGTAGAATAGGCCAAGCAACAAAAGATTACTTTTCTACCCCTTTCTTGATACAAATAATTAGTATTGCTATGCAACGTGATAATGCTGCTTCGGTCGTTGAAACTATTTCTCTTTTACATAATTGTGATGAGATTATAGATTGCCCTCATTTCAGTACGGAACTAAAATATCTTCGAAACAAGCCCAGATATGTGTATATTCATCACTTATCAAGGTTAATTCACAAGTGATTGATCCACCTTCTTCTTTTTCAGTGCGGTCAATGGACCGCACTTGCCCCCCAAATATGAGTTGAATAAGTGTTGTTTATGACGAAGAATTTCAAGAACGAGGTTTTGACGATGAACGAGAACGAGAATGTTTACTACTTATTCACCAAACTCAAACAATGGTTCATGCAGTTGCAGTTTCGTAAGAAGGTACCATCTTTCCCTCCAACCGATTTCCTGGAGTCTTTGAAGTCCACTAGATACTCGTTAGGACAACATGAGGATTCTTCCGAATTCTTGGGGTTCTTGTTGAATACTCTTCATGAGCAAAAAAATAACAGAATCAATACTCCTGAGCACTCTGGATTGAATGATTTCGTACAGTCTATCACGTCTTGTGTTTGTAAATCTTTTGCTGGAAAAATCTTCACTTGTTCACTTTGTAGTAAATGTTCAAGGCGTAGCGAAAGCGTATGTGATTTTCCAAACATGACTAATAACCAGTCCGTGCAAATCTTACTGTTAAATCATCTGAAAATGGAACTTTTAACGGGTGATGATTGTATTGTCAAATAAGCACCAAACTAACTGACTATTATAAGAAAACAAGTATAGCTGAGGCACCAGTCAATCTAATAATAGCACTGATGATCTTCAAACATGACTCAACCTCTGACGGAAGCACCAAACTCTTACGAAGGTTCGAAATAGATGTACACTTCAATCCAGCAGACCACTATCATAATCTTCATGCAGTCATTGTTCACTGTGGTACTGGCGTTGAATCTAGTAATTATTACGCATTTAATGAGAGAGGACATTGGCAGATCAAGATCTTCAGATGATGTGGTGCTACAGGTTTTTCCGGGTTTTCCTGCAGCTGAAAAAGCAAATGCGCCACTGGAATCAATAAGTCACCCCGGAGCGCCAATTAATTTTTGTTGTTGTTTCATCATTCCAGATTTGTATTACTTTCTCGATGAGCTTATAATCACACAAATATCACAAATTATTTTGTTATTTATTAACCCAAGTAACTCATAACTCCACGTTTTTTCTATTTTTGCTGATCAGATTTTTCATATTTAATAATTGTCCAGAATTTTTTTCATACAATTATATTTTTGAATTTGCTCGAATTATAATGTTTCATTGTGAAACTCAGTATGTCGCCTTATAAATAATAACATTAGCAGTGTTTCATCCGTAAATAATATACCTTTTGACTACTCTCGAAGTTAAATATTTTTTTGTCATTCACAAACGAAGTACTCAAGAAATATGTAATATAAACACTTACAATTTCTGTAATTTTGTCAGTTGACCATTCACCAACATTTGGCTGACCGTCTGTCAGAAAAACAATCATTGGTTGATGTTTTTTCTCTTTCGTGGATTCATATTTCGTATTAACTTTAACCAGATGGAGCCCAGTTTCCAGTCCACCTATAATGTTGGTAGCACCCCAACTTCTGATTTTTTCGATAACATTCTTTGCTTTCTTCAAAGTTTCATTGTTAGCGATTATGGCAGGTGGTAATTCGCTTTTCTGAAACAAAAAAAACTTGGTACTCTTCAGTGTTGACAGAAATCAGAAAATTGCAAAGTCGCCAAGAAAATAATGATATTGAAGCCATCAAGAGAATTAAATGAGGGGAATTTATTGAAACCACTCATTTACACCCTCAGACAGTTGATTATAAAAGAATCATTCTGATGTAGACGTTTTCGATCACCAAAATAAATATTATTTATAAAGTATTCAACAGTGAGGTGAAAGATATCTGAAAAAAGAAAGAAATATGGATGTAATATGAACCTTCGAATTATATCGACTATGAGAGAAGTGGTTATGGGTAATGATGAATTTATCGACGTTTTTGCAGATAGCCCTGCGCGGAGTTTTTTCATTTCAATAACTATGATAATCATATCCACATCTCATTTTTGTGTGCTCTGTTCGTACTTAGTTATGTTATAGTTGTTTTTTTCAATTAGTGTTTGAATTGTTATTATTATTAATCAAAACCCTAGATTGAGGAAGTGACAAATTCATATCAATATCATTTATTTCCATAATATTAATATTTGTGGAAGTATGACTAGTTATGCTGAATTTGTAAATTTATGAGAAGCAATTTTTAATTTCAATCAAAAAACAGCCATGAAAAATTCAGTACTGAACTTCATTGTATCAAAGGAGTTCAAAAAGGAGATTAAATTATACAAAGATAACTACCCGATAGATCGGTAGTTTCTTTCGTCACAGCTCCTTCAGTTAAAATATCCGAAACACGTTGCATTTATTCAAAACCACACCAATTTCAAATCAAAATTCAGTTTGAGAAATTGATACCATTTGATCAATGAAATTCAAGATATTACACTCCCGGATAATGCCAAATTGATTTCATTCGATGTAAAGAATCTGTTTTCCAGTATTTCTCCGAATGAAATGATTACTCTTGTAGATAATCTATTGGACGAAAAGTCTATCAATCCGGTAGTGAAAAATGAAATATCAGACTTGCTTACGGTGTGTTTGTCACAGAATTACTTCCAATTCAATGAAACTTTTTACTCATCCTGCAAAGGTCTCATAATTGGAAACCCTCTTAGTACTATTCTGGCAGAGATTTTCATGGACGATTTGGAGAGAAGAATACACAGTAACCCACTGGTAAAAAGTTTCGTGTATTGGTATAGATATATGAATGATATCCTGGTATACAGGGTGTCCCTGGACTTCCTCTTTTCCTCTCGGGAATGTAAAGATGGGGTCAAAATATCACCAGTACTTCATATAATTTTTTTTCCTAAAATCCTTCGTTACCAAGTAACGGGCCCTCGAAGTTACAAAATGAAAAATGTTTTTCTTTGATAACTTTTCAAGTGAATATTCAAAATCATCTAAATTTTGGTAATTGACTAAACAAATAAATTCCTTCGATGAGCTTTCATGCAGGAGTCAGTTGTTTTGCTACAAAGTCAGGAACGGACTACCCCCGATGGTCCACACCCCAAAACTTTGAAATGACAGATATTTTTCAATATTTTTCAACAAATTGAGGTTACTTGGACAATTTTATGAATGAAAGTACTCGTGTGGAAAGTCGATCGGAGCAACGAGTCTTGATAAAAATGTAGTTCTACTCGACGACATCAAACCCGCTCGTCCACCATTATTTGAAATGGATAATTATCAAAGCAGAAATAATAATGATAACGTTAATTCAACAACATTTATCCTGAGATGTCTACCATTATTCGAAAATATTAGTTTTTAAGGAAAATGGAAATGATAGGTAAAATGTTCATAACGAATTTTTATAATGCAAACACGTTTAACTAACGAAACTCAAGAGCCTCAAGAGCAAACAGAAATGAAAAATCCGCTACAGAAACTGCTCGATATGACCACCTTCTCTCTATACATTTTCTTAGTCTGCGAAGACACTTGAAATAGCATACTTGAAATAGCATTCCAGGGTCATTTCGTATGGCTTCACAATGTAATGTTATTCTATTCAACAATGCATCTCTTGTGTGAATAAGTGTAGCGTAAACAAGGCTTTTTAGATGTCCCCACAGAAAGAAATCCAATGGATTTGAATCCGGAGACCGCGATGGCCATGAATATGGCCCACCTCTACCAATCCATTTATTGTGGAAAATATGGTTCAGATGGTCACGCACAATCAAACTAAAATGAGGAGGAGCGCCATCATGCATAAACCACATGTAGTTATTCGGGTTTGCAATGGAACATGTTCCAAAAGTCCATTCAAATCGTTCTGAATGAACTCCAAATAACGTTCTCCATTCAATCGGTCCTGTAGAACGAATGGTCCTATAAGATGGTTTCCTATGATACCAGCCCAAACATTCACGTTGAATTTCCGTTGGTGTTTGGTTTGCAATATCCCATGGGGATTTTCTTCGGCCCATATATGGAGATTATGAGAGTTGATAACTCCATCTCTACTGAAACCTGCTTCATCAGAAAATAAAACTCGATTAATAAAAGTCATATCCTCTCTTTGCCTATCCATGAACCAATTGGCATATTCCAGTCGTGCTGGAAAATCTTGAGGTGTCATGGCATGTACCTTGTGGATGTGAAATGGGTGGAGCAGTTGTTCCCTAATTATTTTATGAATAGTGGACTTGGATGTATGGAACTGTTCTGATAGATTTCTGATGCTCATTGAAGGATCATCAGCGACGACTTCCAAAATATTTTCCTCCAATACAACGGTACGTACAGTCCTAGGAGCGCCCTTACCACCTCGTTTTGGCAAAACTGTACCTACAATAATATCGAAATAAAACAACGTGCTCAAATTAATTATCAATTATTACATACCTGTCTCTCTCAAGCTGCGATCGACACGCTCGAATGTTTCTCTTGACGGTACCGTTTGATTGGGAAAATGCTCGGAATACAGACGACGAGCTTCTGCAGCATTACAAAATGCTCGTCCATAAAATACATGCATATCTGCATATTCATTAAATGTAAACTGTTCGGCCATATCAAAAAAATTCAAAATATCCTATAGAATATTGACAATACAATGATAGTCATATGACAACGCACCACTCAACAAAACAAAATCGCATTCCAGTTTCTCATTTTTTATCAAAACTTTCTAAAAGGTTTTTTTGTCAACATCTGTGAAAGAAATGGAACATAATTATTCCCTGGATATTTTTCACCTGATCATGTGCAGCTGTTTTTGTAGTTCATTCGTTTGCTTTTTATTAGTATAGTAAATATTTTTTCCGATGTGCGTTTTTTCAGCTAAATTTAGATTCGTGTTAAAGAATTTCTCCCATAAAATTATAATTATCTGTGAAACTCCCCAACAGTTTAGCTGTGAAGAAGAATTTGAAACATTCGAATGTTGAGTTTCATGAGATTCAGATAACTGATCAACACGTGATTATTCCACACGTATTATGTACATACAAAATATGGAATGAATTCGATATTTCATAGTAGAGTAGCTTGTTAGTTTAAAAACACCACGAATCTACAGAACTTGATATTTCTTTTGAAAAAATATCTGCTATCACAATTGTGACTTAAACTTCCATATAGGTACTGTACTTTTTGTTTACGACTTCATTTTAGCATACTTTGTATTATTCCTGTTATAAATGTTGTTGAATTAACGTTATCATTATTATTTCTGCTTTGAAAATTATTCATTTCAAATAATGGTGGACGAGCGGGTTTGATGTCGTCGAGTAGAACTACATTTTTATCAAGACTCGTTGCTCCGATCGACTTTCCACACGAGTACTTTTATTCATAAAATTGTCCAAGTAACCTTATTTTGTTGAAAAATATTGAAAAATATCTGTCATTTCAAAGTTTTGGAGTGTGGACCATCGGGGGTAGTCCGTTCCTGACTTTGTATCAAAACAACTGACTCCTGCATGAAAGCTCATCGACGGAATTCATTTGTTTAGTCAACTACCAAAATTTGGATGATTTTGAATATTCACTTGAAAAGTTATCAAAGAAAAACATTTTTCATTTTGTAACTTGGAGGGCCCGTAACTTGGTTACGAAGACTTTTAGGAAAAAAGTTATATGAAGTACTGGTGATATTTTGACCCCATCTATACATTCCCGAGAGGAAAAGAGGAAGTCCAGGGACACCCTGTATTTCACAGGAACGAACAGACAGTTGACTAACTTTTTGAATTTCATCAACTCCCTCCACCCTTCTATCACATTCACAATGGAGATGGAACAGGACGACTATTTACATTTTTTGGACTTGACCATAACAAAAGTTGACAACAAACATGATTTTTCAATTTATCGTAAACCAGCACATACAGATATTATCATTCATAATTCGTCCACTCACTCATATCAGCATAAGGTAGCAGTTTTCAACTGAATATAATGAAGAAAATAGCCGTCAACAATGATTACGATAGCGGTCTGATTACATTCTTCATTATCACAAAAGTTATATAGTCAAGCTTTGAAAGAAGTTTACCCAATTCGAAGAGAAGAGGATATAAGTTATAGAACCTTAACCTACTTAGGCCAACCCACTACAAATATTTCAGATTTTCTGCACAGCAAAGGTGTCGATACTGCTTTCAAAGCCAACAACAACTTAGGCATGCACATAACATAACATAACAAAATAAAAGTTCAGTTTCAGAAAAATCAGGAGTGTATAAATTATCGTGTGGGTCATGTCCGCTGTTTTATATAGGTCAAACTGGAAGAACGTTCAAAGCCCGCATAAAGGAACACAAATACAGTTTCCAGAATGGTAAAATAAATTCCACATACGACACTCATTTAATCATAGAGGAACATGAGTTCAACCATGAATACAAGCCCCTCCATTTCCAGAAGAGAAGAAAGATTTGAAACTTAACATGTTGGAGAGTATGGAAATAAACAAACTAAAAAATTCTCAATATCTTATAGACGATCAAACTGAATTGAATAATTTGCCATTATTGAATCGGTTCATTTACAGGTAAAATAGTCAGGTATATTAACAGGTATACTTTCGAAAAATTTATCGATAAAGTTAATGAACTCATACCTGACCTTTTTAGGTACATTCTTTCATTATAATAGGGGAACCCAAGTGGGGATTTCGGGATTTACTAAAGCGCAGCAGAATAATATACAGGGGGATACCTTGTACCCGGTCAAGTACCTCCACCAAATATGAGCCCCATATATAAGGCCACCCGTGAAGGATAAAGGATCAGATTATTAAAAAAAAATTGATCATCAGAAATTCTCGAGCGAGTCAGATCAAGGTAGGGTGAGGTAATTACCTGCTAAAAAGTGTATATTCCAGTAATCTGACAATTTGAGAGTGACGTAGAGAGAGGGGAGGGCAGCAAAGTTGTGAAAAATAACGTCATTTCGAGATTCTCGAGCGTAGCTGATTTTTTTTTTATTTCAAAGGAAATAATTCAAGGATAACGAAAAATATATAATCTGACGATTTCCGCAAGCCGAAATAACAAAAATCCGTCGATGAAGTTTATTGCGTGCAGCTATGTGATACCTATATTTTCCTCTCCGATTTTCTATTCCTCTTTCAATTTTTCTCTATCTATTACTCTCTCACTCCGTCCCCACTCTGAATTCTATTGCCATGACGCCATCACAGCTGATCACAGAGACTCGTTCATGATGAAGATGAAGATGATGATTAATAAATAATCAATTAATTGTTGAATGTAGCCGTTACTACGTGATAGGAAATCATAATGAAGAAAAGAGAAATTGAACTTTCTATGTTTTTTACCACTTTCATTTGTAACTAACGTTACTGCAGTTTCGTCCTATAAGGACATTTTCGAACTTATACAACATATAAGTTCGAAAATGTCTTTATAGGACGAAACTGCAGTAATGTTAGTTACAAATAAAAGTGGGGAAAAACATTTCTCTTTCTTTCATTGCCTAATCAATTGATTATGAAAAATTAATTTTTTTTGAGCATTTTTCTAAAGTTATTTTCTTATAAATACAAGTATTCTACTTAAAAAACATACACTTATTTATTTGTATGCTATTTCCTGAGCTTTTCAATTAATCAAGTTCAATGAATTCAAAAAAAAAATGTTTTTGTGAGATTAAGCGACCGCCTCTAGATAATCGTCAGATTATGAGACAGCAGGTCTAAAACATAAAGATGAACCATATATATCCTAATCTGACGCGCTTGAGTATTTCAAAATGGCGAATTTATTTTGCACATGATAATAATGGTCGCGAGTTTGCGTCAGAACGAAATCGTCAGATTATTGAATGACAGCTTTTTTTTTGTTGCACCTAACACTCCCTTAGAAAATCTGACACGCTCGATTGATTTTTTTCTTTTCACTTTTAACCCTTACTTACACCCATCCACATCATGCAAACGATCAGATTAACATACCAACATTATCAAAAATACGTAGGACATTGAAACTATCAACATCTGACGCGCTCGAGTATGTCCATGCCACAGTATTTTTTTACGTATTTAAAAATCTATAGCCGCTTCCCCCACCGATGAAAAGGTATATATTATATAACTTTTTTTTTCTTATCATCTAAGCTTTGCAACCTAATATGTCTCAATGACGCTCGAGTAATTCCCCATTTTGCATCGTGGGCTCCCCTGCTATTAGGCAGACAAGTAGGTAATAGGTTAGAATATGAAATGGTTGTAATTCAGAAGTAACTTTCAGTTTATGATTGAGAAAGCTATTGTATAGCGAAACACGTGTCGCGGTTTTTGTAAAACCTTTTATAGTGAAAATCATACAATGAAATGTATTGATTAGTTTTCTAATATGGATTTTCATCAAGTATCGGCCAGTTCTATTCAATTAAGGAGATTTGTATTTCATAATGGAAAACTACCAAGTTGAATTATTTGTTTTTTCTTTGTACAAATACAACTAACGTAAACATTAACAAATTATTGACACACGTCTCGAAATCTTAAAAATAACTTCAATATCACTCTTTCGAATTATCGTAAGGTTGAAATTATAATTTAATTTCGAACATGCCGATTATCCTTTTCCAGTGAAAATATACACAACTATTTTCTGAACAAGATTTCATAAATTTTTCAAAGTAACGATTGATTGTGAAAAATTTTAAAAATTTGTATTTTGCCGATGCCGAATAGTCATGGAAAATATTATATTTCTAATAACTTCCTGGTGAAAATTCACCTACCAGTAGATCTTCAAACGGGTCCTGAATATTGTTTACTTCAACCGTCTTACTATTTCCTGTTTCGATATCCCAAACAAAAACATCACTGTTGAATTCAACTATGTTGAAAACATCTCCCTCTCGAATTTCGTCCAATATACTGTTCATAGCGTCTTTCAGCTGATGTATTTTCTCTCCGCTCATGCTACTACTGGTGTCCAAAACGAAAACAACTTGTTTGGGAAGTGGTTCCAAATCTTCAGGAGCAAAGAAATGAACAAAATATCCATCTTGAAGTAATATCTGGAAAAAAAAGTTATGTTAGTGGTACGATAAAATGAAAATTTCTGATTTCACGATAATACTAGTATTTTTCGTTCGTTTTTCAAGCTTTTTTTAAATTATTTTTAACGTTTTAGTTCGATGTTATTTAAAAGCGTGTTTTTTAATTTTTTTGAACTATATTCATTTTTTAATTTCGTCTGCTAGAAAAGCGTGATTTTTTAGTCGTTTTGAAGTATATTTATTTTATCTAACTTTGGGATCAATCGGTCGCATATTGTTTAGAGAAAAGACCATTAATATTTTCAGATTCCGGAAAGGGAGCCTGAAAATCAGCCACCAAGCCCAAGGCAGCAGGCACGCAAAGGAGGGTTACAAATCAGGCAGCAGGCGCGTGTTAAAAAGAAAAAAATACTTTTTTCAAATGAATAAATACATATAAAATGAGTTCAAATTATATCAAGGAGGTTAAGTACAGCGCTGTACAGCGAAAATGACATTTATGTGAAGGTATGACATCTGTCAAACCAAAAAACTCCATTAATCTTTAATTTTTTTCGCAAAGTAAAGCAGAATTTTTGATTTTTTGACTGGGAGACCCCGTTATTCCATTCTACTGTATATATATATATATATATATATATATATAGATATATATATATATATATATATATATATATATATATATATATATATATATAATATATATATATATATATATATATATATATATCAAAAACTCTGCTCTACTTTGCCAAGCTTTCGCTTTTCGAACATATAAACTGACGGAGAAGGTTAAACATGTATAGATTATTTTGTGTTTGGCAAATGTCATACCTTTACATAAATGTCATTTTTCAATGGGTATGATGATTTCATAATCTTTGACTTTAAGAAAGAGTTATTGATTGATACAATTTTCATTATTATCATGTTTTTGATGTAGTTCCAGTAAGTTACTGTATATATTTCTGAGATTATCAATGTCAGTTTTCTTATTCATACAAACAGAAGACTTATTAATTTCAACCATTTCAAGAAAAAGGCGTTTAGAAATATTTTTTTCTGTATGTAAAACTTTGATACCAGAGTAATTTGGTTCATGTCCAAACTAAGGAAAATTGGATAAAAAATGTATCAGAAATCATTACACCAGAAGATATAAAGCATTTTCTCGTCTTAGGATTCAATTTCAGTTTACCACCAACTACCAAAGAGATAAATATACCAAATTTACTCTCAGATATCGAAAACTTGATAACTGGGTTTTGTGATAGTAAAAAGCTTCTTTCTGATAAAGGCAACGTAACAGTAATTATGAAAAATCTGATTATATTGAGAAATCTCTTGAGATTATTAATGATAGTGAGTCTTATATTGAACTTAATAGAGATCCTGTTTCAACAATACAACAAAAGGCAAATAAAATCATTACAGATTTGAAAAAATCTAAAATGATATCAGAATATGAAGCAAAAATGTACATAATTCATAATTCTATATCACCCAAATATTATGGACTCCCTAAAATACATAAACCTTATTTGAAACTGTGATCCATTATTTCTTCCATTGATGCTCCAAATAGCAAAATTGCCCAAATGGTCACAAAAATTCTCACTGATGCTTGTAATTATGAAAATGAATTCTATATTAAGGATTCTTTCGATTTTTCCAATTTTATAAATGAAAAATCATTACCTCCAGATTATATTCTGATCAGCCTTTTCAGCAATATACCTATGAATCTAGTGGAGAAAAGTGTCATCAAAAGATGGAATGATATAAATGAAAAATGATCAATAAACCAAAAAAATTTATTGAAATAATTAAGTTCATCTTCAACTCAAGTTATTTCTCCTTCGAAGGTAAATACTATAAACAAATTCTTGGTACACCGATGGGAGCTACTATTTCTCCTATTATAGCTCAATACATAATGGACGATCTTTTTGAATACATACTTCCTAAACTAAGTTTTGAAATTCCCTTCTTAAAGAAATACATTGACGATGTCATTTGTGCAATACCTTATGACAAATCTAATGAAATTCTTAATGTTGTCAATAGATATGATAAAAATCTACAGTTCACAATCGAAATAGAAAATTATCAAACCCTTCCTTTTCTTGATACAAGAGTTATCCATAAAACTGATAATTTCTTGATTACTGACTGGTATGTCAAACCTATTAATTCATAAAAAATCAGTTAAAATTAATTTAATACTCTGTTTGAAAGAAAGAATAGAAAAATTAGTACACCCTTCCTCAGACTCAGAGACATATCATTGGAAAATTCTTATCCCAGAAAACTTCTCAATAAAATAATTTTCAATACCGGCAATAATACAAATTCCGATGTAATCAACAGAAATGAATGTAATGATAGTTTACCTATCCATTTTCTCATAAATCTATACCTAACCTTGGAAATGTATCTTCAAATATCATAAAACTATTTCATAATGAACAAAATAACAAAATATGCCAAAAAAATATTAAAACTATAAAGAATTTGAATATTAAATTGAAAGATAAAACGGATACTACCAAAAAGTCAAATGTGATTTATAACATTCCTTGTAACAACTGTAACTTGGATTATATTGGAACAACATCTAGAATTCTCAGTGATAGAATAACTTCACATAAAAGTGATATAAAGCTTAATAAGAAATCATGCGCATTAGCACAACATTCTACAGAAACAGGAAATAAACCAAATTACTCTGGTATCATATATATATGAAATATGGAAATGATACATATTAATAACGAAGAACATTCATTGAATAAACGACCTGATATTGACAGTCTCAGCAAAATTTACTCATATCAAAACCTTCCAGAGGACAGTTGTTGCAAACATTTCATTTTTTTCTAAATTCTTCTGTCGGCAAAAATATTTTCAAATGTATGTTCAGATCATTGATTTTAATGAATCATTGAATAATTCTTCGAAAACAACTATGTCATATTGAAAAATACTTTACTTTGAAATATAATGAATTGAACCAATGGAATAAGTGAACAATGTGCGTAATTAATTTCCTATTCTACATTTCCTCACCTCTCCACCTCTGGGATCTCTTTCAACATCATATTGTACAACGAACTGCCCAGAAATGCCTTCATTTTCTTTTACTCCTAGTTCTTTAGCAAATTGTCTCTGCTGCTGGGCGTCAGGATGGAATCTTACAACAGCACTGGTGGAGTTGATTATCTCTATTTCGGACGATGGTTTCAGTTTTTCATCATTTTTACTCACTTCGTTTCCTGACCTCAGAGAAGGGGTTTTGACGAATTTCAGTGGACGGCTTTCATTCACTAATACCTGAGAATTGAATATAATATTTATCAAATCTGTGATGGAAGTTATATGAATCGTGGGGGTCAACTCAGGAGAAATAAGCTCTATTGAAAGAGATGTATTTTGCATAATATATTTAATTGGTCCAGAGATGTTTGATCTTTTTTTTTATATTTATACAGGGTGTCCCTGGACTTCCTCTTTTCCTTTCGGGAATGTATAGATGGGGTCAAAATATCACCAGTACTTCATATAACTTTTTTTCCTAAAAGTCTTCGTAACCAAGTTACGGGCCCTCGAAGTTCCAAAATGAAAAATGTTTTTCTTTGATAACTTTTCAAGTGAATATTCAAAATCATCCAAGTTTTGGTAATTGACTAAACAAATGAATTCCGTCGATGAGCTTTCATGCAGGAGTCAGTTGTTTTGCTACAAAGTCAGGAACGGACTACCCCCGATGGTCCACACCCCAAAACTTTGAAATGACAGATATTATTCAATATTTTTCAACAAAATAAGGTCACTTGGACAATTTTATGAATAAAAGTACTCGTGTGGAAAGTCGATCGGAGCAACGAGTCTTGATAAAAATGTAGTTCTACTCGACGACATCAAACCCGCTCGTCCACCATTATTTGAAATGAATAATTATCAAAGCAGAAATAATAATGATAACGTTAATTCAACAACATTTATAACAGGAATAATACAAAGTATGCTAAAATGAAGTCGTAAACAAAAAGTACAGTACCTATATGGAAGTTTAAGTCACAATTGTGATAGCAGATATTTTTTCAAAAGAAATATCAAGTTCTGTAGATTCGTGGTGTTTTTAAACTAACAAGCTACTCTACTATGAAATATCGAATTCATTCCATATTTTGTATGTACATAATACGTGTGGAATAATCACGTTTCGTGTTGATCAGTTATCTGAATCTCATGAAACTCAACATTCGAATGTTTCAAATTCTTCTTCACAGCTAAACTGTTGAGGAGTTTTACTGATAATTATAATTTTATGGTAGAAATTCTTTAACATGAATCTAAATTTAGCTGAAAAAACGCAAATCGGAAAAAATATTTACTATACTAATAAAAAGCAAACGAATGAACTACAAAAACGGCTGCACATGATCAGGTGAAAAATATCCAGGGAATAATTATGTTCCATTTCTTTCACAGATGTTGACAAAAAAACCTTTTAGAAAGTTTTGATATAAAATGAGAAACTGGAATGCGATTTTGTTTTGTTGAGTGGTGCGTTGTCATATGACTATCATTGTATTGTCAATATTCTATAGGATATTTTGAATTTTTTTGATATGGCCGAACAGTTTACATTCAATGAATGTGCAGATATGCATGTATTTTATGGACGAGCATTTTGTAATGCTGCAGAAGCTCGTCGTCTGTATTCCGAGCATTTTCCCAATCGAACGGTACCGTCAAGAGAAACATTCGAGCGTGTCGATCGCAGCTTGAGGGAGACAGGTATGTAATAATTGATAATTAATTTGAGCACGTTGTTTTATTTCGATATTATTGTAGGTACAGTTTTGCCAAAACGAGGTGGTGAGGGCGCTCCTAGGACTGTACGTACCGTTGTATTGGAGGAAAATATTTTGGAAGCCGTCGCTGATGATTCTTCAATGAGCATCAGAAATCTATCAGAACAGTTCCATACATCCAAGTCCACTATTCATAGAATAATTAGGGAACAACTGCTCCACCCATTTCACATCCAGAAGGTACATGCCATGACACCTCAAGATTTTCCAACATGACTGGAATATGCCAATTGGTTCTTGGATAGGCAAAGAGAGGATATGACTTTTATTAATCGAGTTTTATTCACTGATGAAGCAGGTTTCAGTAGAGATGGAGTTATCAACTCTCATAATCTCCATATATGGGCCGAAGAAAATCCCCATGGGATATTGCAAACCAAACACCAACGGAAATTCAACGTGAATGTTTGGGCTGGTATCATAGGAAACCATCTTATAGGACCATTCGTTCTACAGGACCGATTGAATGGAGAACGTTATTTGGAGTTCATTCAGAACGATTTGAATAGACTTTTGGAACATGTTCCATTGCAAACCCGAAGAGATATGTGGTTTATGCATGATGGCGCTCCTCCTCATTTTAGTTTGATTGTGCGTGACCATCTGAACCATATTTTCCACAATAGATGGATTGGTAGAGGTGGGCCATATTCATGGCCATCGCGGTCTACGGATTTAAATCCATTGGATTTCTTTCTGTGTGGGCATCTAGAAAGCCTTGTTTACGCTACACCTATTCACACAAGAGATGCATTGTTGAATAGAATAACATTACATTGTGAAGCCATACGAAACGACCCTGGAATGCTATTTCAAGTACAGAGAGGGTGTCTTCGCAGACTAAGAAAATGTATAGAGAGAGAAGGTGGTCATATCGAGCAGTTTCTGTAGCGGATTTTTCATTTCTGTTTGCTCTTGAGGCTCTTGAGTTTCGTTAGTTAAACGTGTTTGCATTATAAAAATTGGTTATGAACATTTTACCTATCATTTCCATTTTCCTTAAAAACTAATATTTTTGAATAATGGTAGACATCTCAGGATAAATGTTGTTGAATTAACGTTATCATTATTATTTCTGCTTTGATAATTATTCATTTCAAATAATGGTGGACGAGCGGGTTTGATGTCGTCGAGTGAAACTACATTTTTATCAAGACTCGTTGCTCCGATCGACTTTCCACACGAGTACTTTTATTCATAAAATTGTCCAAGTAACCTCAATTTGTTGAAAAATATTGAAAAATATCTGTCATTTCAAAGTTTTGGGGTGTGGACCATCGGGGGTAGTCCGTTCCTGACTTTGTAGCAAAACAACTGACTCCTGCATGAAAGCTCATCGAAGGAATTCATTTGTTTAGTCAATTACCAAAATTTGGATGATTTTGAATATTCACTTGAAAAGTTATCAAAGAAAAACATTTTTCATTTTGTAACTTCGAGAGCCTGTTACTTGGTAATGAAGGATTTTAGGAAAAAAAGTTATATGAAGTACTGGTGATATTTTGACCCCATCTATACATTCCCGAGAGGAAAAGAGGAAGTCCAGGGACACCCTGTATATTTGTAGAAACAAAAAACTAATTGAATGATGTAAATTTTGTTTCTGATATCATTTTGTTTTCATCAATCAGTTTTTGAAATGAAAAAATGGTAGTGAGGAATATCAAATATTTGGGAAATTAATATTAACCTTAGAAGAAAATATGAGTACTAAAGTAAATGTACTTGATAAATGAGAACTAATATGAAGATTTGGTACAATTGAATGGAAAACTACAACTACATCATTCTGGTTGCGTTTTCCTGAATTGTAGAGTGTTCTATAGGCATTTGAATTGAATATGGTAATATCTGGTATCAACCAAGTTTTGCTGAGCACAATACAATCCAGAGACGTATCTATTTCTTCAAGCGATATGATGAACTCATCGAAATTTTTTAATAAACTTTGAATGTTATTATGCATTGTCTTAAAATTATAGTTTTCATTATTAACTTTGAGGATTTCTTGCTTTCAAAGCAGATCCTAAATCTATATAATAAGTATAGTTTTACTATAATATACAAATAATGTACTAACGATATCACAAATATAGTTCTGATGATATTATCATTACACCCGCGTAGGGTTTATTTGTGATTAGTAGAGAAGTTTTTTTCTTTGTCACTAATTGACCTTGTCCTCACTTTCTTGGTGATTTGGTTGGTCGTTTGTTTCCTGCTGGTTTCAAGGTTTCCGCTGTTTTTGGGGGTTCCAATGATTGGCTAGATTTTTTCTTTCAGTACTTTGGCCGTTTCTCCTACAGAAGAGGGTTTGGGTAGGTGTCGATGGGACACTTCTTATCTTAGATGCTTTTTGTTGATCTTTTTCAGCTTCAACTAGTTGACTTACCATGTAGTCTGCTTCGTCAACTACTAGTTTATTTCCTTTAATAAAAGATTTTCTGTTTGGGTTATGTCTCTGTATTTGTAGATTCCTTTTTAGGACTGCCTGTTCTTGTCTTCGTTTGGCAGTAAGATCCTGTGAGATTGATATTTTGGTCCCCTTTAGTTTTTTTGCAGTTCATGAATATGCTTCTTTTGGTGAGAATTGATACAAATTCAATTTTCATAGGACAGTTTCTTTTCGATCCCAAAACATATACAGTGTTGCCATTAAAAGGGAAACTTTTTTTTCGAAAAGTTTCAATGAAGTTTAACTTCGGCACTTGGTTGTGCTTTAAATTTAACTTGAAATGATGCAGCCAACTGCGACCCGCTGACGTTCAGCCAAATTCAACTTTTTTTTTTGAAAAAAACTGAAAAAGTGCACTTCTACATCGAATTTAACAAAAAGTTACTTGAAAAAGTTGTGTCTACTGCAATTTTATATCCATTTGCCAAATTTTATGCAACTAGGATAAAGTTAACGTTTTGCTTATTTTTGGCAGATATCCCCTTTATTTTAAAAAACAAGTTCGGTTAATTGTCATAAACTCATGTATAGAAAACAAACTTTTAACTTTTCTGATAAATTTTTACTCATACGGACATTTTTAGAGTGAAATTAAAAATGTGCTATAAAAATTTTAACATGACAAAACAAATCTTTGATTTCGAAAAAGCAGAGGCAACTGAAAAAATGCAAATAATTTTGATAGAACTATTATTATTATTATGAATTTTAAACAACAATAATATTATAGAAAATACCTCATTTTCTCATTTAGATCAATACGTAATTTTTTGTACCCATTTGTATTATATTATAATACTTTATTCTTATATACTGTATTATTGTATTATATTATTGTTGTTTAAAATTTATAATAATAATAATAGTTCTATCAAAATTATTTGCATTTTTTTAGTTGCCTCTAATTTTTCGAAATCAAAGGTTTGTTTAAGAAAATAGCCAAGTGATTGAAACTTTGCACCAGTCATGTTAAAATTTTTATAGCACATTTTTAATTTCTCTCTAAAAATGTCCGTATAAGTAAAAATTTATCAGAAAAGTTAAACTCCATGATGAGTTTGTTATGTATACATGAATTGATGACAATTAACCGAACTTGTTTTTTAAAATAAAGGGGATATCTGCCAAAAATAAGCAAAACGTTAACTTTATCCTAGTTGCATGAAATTTGGCATATAGATATAAAATTGCCGTAGACACAACTTTTTCAAGTAACTTTTTGTTAAATTCGATGTAGAAATGCAGTTTTTCTTTTTTTTTAAGTTGAATTTGACAAATACTGAACGTCAGTGGGTCGCAGTTGACCGCATCATTTTAGGTTAAATTTAAAGCACAAACAAGTGCCAAAGTTGAACTTCATTGAAACTTTTCGAAAAAAAAGTTTCCCATATGGTGCGCGCTTTAATGGTGACACTGCATGTCTGTAAGATCTACTCGAAGTAGTGACTTTTTCTGATCTTGAATAAGATCTAAAGTCATTTTGTGACGTTCTCTATCGAGTCCGAATATGATAATGTTATTTGATTCCCGCTGGTGCTCTCCTTTTCCGATTTTCTACTTCACTTGCATCGATAGCACTCTATAGTTCCGTTCTATTTTGCCGGATTTCGTCGATTGAGTTTTGCATCAATGCTAGCAAAATTCATGCTCAAAATTATATAAGTGTTTGGGCTCTTTTAATGTTTTATCAAGCGAGGAAAGATAAGGCGGTTGTTTTAGATTTTTGATATGCACAGCGCTAGATTTAAAATCCCTCTTCGGTCATGATTTTGGGTTGTATTTTGTTTATTTCCTTCAAATTGTAGTTGGGTGTGATGAAACGCTCTACTTTTGGGCTTACCTTGTTTGGGTCACTTTCTTTGTCACTTTTTCTAGAGATTTTAAATTAACTTTACTAAGTAACAATTCAAGTGACTTAAGTTGCCATACAAATTGAACGGCGCCATACACAATAATTTCTTTGTCACCCGGTATTGTGCCTAAATTTGTTTTGAAAGAAAAGTGGAAGAAATTGTTAGTTCTACCTCAGTTCAGTGAGTAATAATGAAAAACTGTTTGCGTCATTCTAATTATCCTTCAACTAAAAACATCAGTTTCAAAAACTGAAACGATAATCCTTTCGAAATTTGTGCATTTACTCGTGAAGAACATGAGTATAGCAATCTAATATCATGGTAATAAATATGTAGTTTGTCATACAAGGTCAAATTTTGACCAAACCGTGTGAGACTTTGACAATAAAAAATAAATGAATGAATGAATGGGAGGTTCGAAAGGAGCAATTACCCTTGTCAAGAAAACTAGCGTGACTACTGGAGTAAATCTGACTTTTGGACAACCTCAACAGTTTTTTGGGTGATTTTCTGTTCGTTCGTTCGTTTTATTTTGTATTGCTTGATTTTCTATGCAGAGCACAGACTAATATTTGTGATTGACTGTTTTACTGTATCATTTATATCCACTGCTTTACTGTGATCGCCAAGCCAGGACACATCAAATGTAGCATTTTACAACACTTCTTCAAACATCGAAGTGTGAAAAACACAAAATACTTCTCAAAATGATTTATTATTGAGAAAATATTGTTGTGAATCATGGCCTAAAGAAAACGACGCCGGCCGCCACTAACCAGGCGTGACTTGGTTAAGAGCGCGCTCAGTTCGACCAATATTTCATTGTTATTTTATCGACTCCGATGGAATTCCGGGAAATTTTCCAGCGTCTTTGATTACCAAATATAAGACCCATGCACTCGCCCATCTAGACAGTCAAGTGGAAGTTACAGTGCGGTACACAAAGCGATCTAGTGAGGCGATAGACATTCGAATAATAGTTGAAGTTTCAGTTGAAGTGTTCGTTGTATTTAAAATTTGATTATTGTTCAGTGTAGTCATTTATGGTCAACCCACGGGGAATAACGTAACAATATCTTCGATCATACCATGAATATCTTTCAAGATCTGTCACTTGAGACAAATTAAATCTTTGTTTAATTATTCATGGAATTTCTTTGTATGAAAGAATTGAGTGAACCTCATTTTAGATTTCAGTACTCACCTCTACATTCAAATCTTTGATTATTTGCCCGGGATGTATATTCAGTACAAGTTCGTACTGATTATGTTCTCTTTCCAAAAGTTCCTCATATGTCAGAAGAAAAACTGCTTTCGCTTCAGGTTCAACGTTGACTGACACGGTGAATCTGTTGGAATCTCTTGCACTAACTTCAACATGCCCAGCGCTTTGACCACTGGCAACGGCCTGAAATCAACAGAATCAAATAATTCGAGTTGACATTTTTGAAACGTTTTGACGAAGTCAAGATGGAAAGTCAACTATCAACAAACAAACAAAATACAAAATAGATATAAAAACCAATACAGTATTTCTATGGAGGTATACAAGCTCTATAATGAAATTCCTAAGGACTCCTGAGAGCCGTGTTTGTACAAAATGACGTATAACGTTACAGTGAAAATGCTGTAAACTATCTCATTGCGGCTGAGGCCCTCCATATCACTTGTTTGAGTATTGGGCGATCCTACGGATGTGTGCGTGAGGAACGCTTTTCGGAATGAAATGGGGTTGAACGTTATATCGTTCTTCTGCTACCAATGATGAAATCCAAAATATATGAAAACATTGGCGTCTGGTTGTTTTGAGAACAGATTTATCACTTAAACAAGTGTTGCACAACACAACCAATATAATGAAATCTGGAAAGCATATGAAACTTCGACATTTATTCATCTTTGTAAAGTACAGCAAAAGATACAATATTTACAGGAGTGATGAATAAATCACAATACCACTGTGGAGTATACCCCTGTATGTGGTTGAAATAAAAAATACATAGGTAAAAAATACAAAATAGAATTAAACAAAAAATTTAAATTTACATACACAATAAGATTAGTTTCACGAACACATAATAAAAAATAATGTATAAATAATGTCATTGTATAAAACATTGCATAAAACATTTCTAAAATTAGGTATATACAGCAAGAAAATAACATATTGATTTGTAGAAAGAATCAGATGTGTTTTCTACAATGGCAATTTGATTTTCAATTACGAACATAGTTATATTTTGCAGTATCTGTAAACACATACGGTCTTCCACGGCTCCTCTTTGCAGAGTTTTTTTTTTCAGAAAAGAAGTGAAGCAGATACCAATATAAAACTTACCATGGTCAGTATTATTGAGTCTCAATGAGTTTATGTTTTCTATCAATTGTTCTTAGGAAATTTATAAGTTCTATTTTGAATTAATTTAACACCGTTATTGTTTTCGAAATTCTGTTTAAAAAAAAATCTGTTTTTCCGTTAACCAGCTGTCGCACCCCTACGAACGACAACCCTCAGAAGTCGAAACTTGTGCGAGCTAAGAATTAACGAAGTCTTACCTTTTAACGTGTGATTCCTAACACGGAATGTCTTAGGAATGTGTAACGTGTGATTCCCGGAATGAAATTGTAAATTTTGGGAGCTAAGTAATGATAACCTTTTTGTCCTATTGTTTTATTCATTCGTGGAACGATGTACTTATTTTTTTGTCTTGTAGAATGGGAGTGAGTCGTAACATTCGTTTCGATTCCATTAATGTGATGTCTAATACATACTTGTTTGAGATAAAGCTGTCTAATATCTAGCATTTTTGTTTCTGAGTAGAGAGAGTCATTTGATGGAATACTCTCAGAGGACTACCACGAAAACTTACGACTGTATTTTTCAAGGACAAAACATGAGCACTACATAAACATCTTTGGGACGCTCTAAGAGCGGTGCCTGTCCATAAGTAGCGATTCACATTGGATTTGAATCGCTGGAGATTACCTCCATTGGTGAAAACGTTCTCAGGACGTTTATTCCACATAAATGCAGTTCTCTAATTGAAAGAGTTCTTGAACAGTTTAGTTCGAGGTGTACTGAAATGAAACTCAAAACGATGAGCAGCCACAGTCCGTCGCGTATTTCTGATATGTAGCGATCTTGGTGGAATCAACTGTGCCAAGTCACACTTCCCAGACAAATCTCTCTGGAGATCCGATTGGAGAGCTTTTTTACCTCCCGAGTATTTCCACCCTAGGAGCGCCAGTATGCAAGTTTTCCTCATATTTCCACCATTGAAACCGAAAATAGCGGCACAGCAACGAAACATTAGCCCGTAAACTACTTCACGCTGCCTGAGCCGTTGCAATGGTGTTGTTATAAAAACACTAACATAGTAGTAAAATTCAGTCTTAATGATCTTCTGAGGACGCTAACGTGGTTAGCGAAACACGCGTCGAGAAACCATAATTTTTGTTTTTGTGTTGGGAAAGTGTTTTCAATAGATTCATTCAACGTCAGAGGTTTCAGTAGGAACTATCATGTCTAGTGGATATCTCACAATTGAGTGTAATGTGAATGAGTTATAGATTTTCTTCAAGTATTGTCCATTTCCATCATACCCATTTTTAATGGAAACACCCCCCTAAAATTTGAAGTTGTGAACCGATTTTAATAATTTTTTTTTTTGAAATGTCAAGTACTAAAAGATCTACCTTGGGACAAAATTTGAAGAGTTTATTAAAGTTTTAGGACATACTACGATATTTTTTCTTAGTCGAAAAAAATCACTACGCCACTAGATTCAGAGTGCCTCTAAACAGGTGTGACCAAAATTTCATGAAAAAATATTCATTATTAACAAAGTTATGACAACTCAAAAATTCGAAAACTCACACAGCTAACAGTTACAAAAAACACCCTATATCAACAGATATAGCCATGAGAATATTTTTTTCTGATTTCAACAATAAATTGTCGCCAGATGAAAAAAAAAAAACAAATAGCGTAAATATTTTTAATGAAAATAACGGAATTACATTCAAGTTTTCACGCAAATTAACTAAAACTAAGACCTAATATTTCAATTTAAATCTTAGTTGCAACGGAAATGATATTACAGTTTGACACTTGTGAAAGATTTAAATGTACAATTGTTAACAATATTCACCTTACAGTTCTTCGAATTATTTTGTGTAATGGATGCAAGATTGAGCGTAAGAGAGAAAATTGAAACAGTACGCCTTTCGGGAGATGACGTTAGAAGTGCTAGAGAGGTTTGTAGAGTATTTAATGAGAGACATCCAGATCGTCCCCGTATTAGCTGCGGTACGGTAAATAAAATAAATAAAATATTCAATGAAACTGGTGCAGTATCAAAAATGATGTTAAAAAGTAATCCTGTACAAAGACGAAACAGGAATGAATAAATTATTTTAGATTATTTCGGAAATAATCCTAATACCAGTATAAGGAATACCACTTTAGATTTGAATATTCCACGAGAAACTATTCGGAGATGTCTCAAGGCGAAAAATATTAAACCTTTCAAGAAAAAATTTTCAATCACACTTCAAGAAGGAGACGAAGCAAGACACCTGGAATATTGTTAATGGGCCCTAGGGGAATATTTAAACAATAGAAATTTCCTAAAAAATATTTTATATACCGACGAAGCCACTTTCACTACAAATGGAGTAGTGTCATCACAGAATTGTCGCTATTGGGCAGCGGATAATCCTAACTGGGTAATAAACTGTGAAAGCCAGTATTCCGAAAAATCAACGTATGGTGTGGGATATTGAACGAACGAATTATTGGTCCTTTTTTTTTGAGGAAAACATGAATGCGCAGAGGTTTCTAGAATTTTTAAACAAAGAGTTTTGGGATGCTATTCACGAGCTGCCAATCAATGAACGATCAAATTTAATTGTCCAGTTAGATGGTGTTCAGTTCATTATGCCAGAGCTGTGAGGCAATGGCTCAACGAACATTTTCCAAACCAATGGATAGGCCGTGGTAGTCCGTTTACAGAGTGGCCACCCAGATCTCCAGACCTCACAGTTTTGGACTTTTTTCTCTGGGGACTTCTCACACAAAAGGTTTACAAAAACCGCTCAAGTGATCGAAATGAACTTTGTGCAAGAATTCGACAGGTATGTGCAGATATTAGCCCTCAAGAACTAAGGAACGTAATGAGAAACATTCGTAAGCGCTACGACACATGTATCGAAATACGTGGTGGATTAGTAGAGGCTACTAGAATATGAGTTAGAATTAATTGTTGCACTGAATCGAAACATTTCAATAATCAGTTATTAGTTACGTTTATTACATTTTTTTGCTTCATTGTTAGTTGAATTGTGTGAATGTAATTCCGTTATTTTCATTAAAAATATTTACGCTATTTGTTTTTTTTTTCACCTGGCGGCACTTTATTGTTGAAATCATGAAAAAAAATGATATATTGTGACTGTTAGCTGTTTGAGTTTTCGAAATTTTGAGTTGTCATTTTGGTCACACCTATTTAGAGGCACTCTGAATCCAGTGGCGTAGTGATTTTTTCAATAAAAAAGTCGCTAATAAAAAATCCCGATTTTCGACTAAGAAAAAATATCGTAGTATGCCCTGAAACTTTAATTTGTTTGCATTTGTTTGCAACGCCTACTTAAAGATTTTTTTAAAAATAGAAAAAATGTAATTTTCCTTCAAACTAAAAATAAAACAATAGCATGTGATACATCGTTGAATTCGTAATAAAAAATGGAATCAGATACAGGGTGTACTTTTTTTTCGGGCTATTTAAAAAAATAAAGTTGATGATGGTTTTTTGAAAACGAAACGTCGGATATAAAAACTAAAAATACCATCGTGTAGTACCTTGAAAGTGCTAATGAAAAAGTGTTATTCGTTTTTTGATATCTTTTTAAATAAAGTCAGAAAAAAATAAAATTGATATTGTCAAATTCTCGTTTTTCCCAAATATCTCAGCAGGCCATGAAAATTCTTCAAGTTTCTAAACGGCATGTAAATAAGCTTTAAAGAACACAACATTTTCCTAATTTAACCTAAGCTGTATCTCCAACAGGTACTGAGATTCCCATGCTTAGGATCCTTATCTTGGACACACTGTATATTTATGCCTGCATTCATTTTTTCATTGTTTTCTTGTAATGCAGTGAACTAACAATACATGTTTGTCTAGATCAGCAATATAGTGAACACCAGTCATTTCTCAATCATCGGCAGTGACAGTACAGATTGCTCTGAATTCCATCAATCCTGTTTTTTGCTAACCCAAGAATGATTTTTTCAAACTTCAGAAATCGAATTATTATCATTAATCCGATGAAAGTTTGTAGCAGAATCCACTATGATATTCCTTGAGTTATAACTTCAAGAACATGTTGCAAACGCAACTTGATGAGAGTTATTCTGAAAAAGTTCACTTTCATGGTTTCTGAAAAAAAAAATTCTTTCTTTGTGGTGTTTTTTCTAAAAATTATGACCCCAATTTTTTGATTCCTTTCAGGGCAGAATATAGCAATATGGGAATTATGTTTGGATATACATTTTCTTGAAAAAGTGTCTCTATTTGTAAAAAAAAAAGGAATTTTTCGCTCGATTTCTCTGCAGTTTTGTAAGCTAGAGCATTAATTTTCAGTTGGCGCATTTATCTTTACCTCTCTTCACTGAACAGGATACTGGGTTCAACTTGATTTCATTTACAATTTTGCATTTGCACTTTTATAAGGTACTGAAATATCCTGGTAGACCATATGTTGACATAATCATCACACATAACATTAGTAATTTTGGTACCCAAAGAGGAGATTATGCACAGAGTGGTAATATACACACGCTTCTGAAAAGAACAATGAAACAATTCTTGAAGAAAATCGTGCTCTTGTTACTCCGTATCATGATCGTTTTATTTATGCGTATCTTAGTAGGGAGGGTGAGTGTAGGCGCACTCACCCTCCTGGAGATGTCTCCCAGCGACCTGGACAGGTCGCTGGGAGACATCTCCTTTATATCGGCAGGTGTAGGCCAAGACTCACCGAATACACACTCTCCCAACCGGCAAAGTTGTTTTATAATTCCATGGTGTTGCAACAGTTTTATTTTATTAATATTTTATAATTACTTCCAAAATGCTAATTGATTATATTAGATGATCGGTGAACACAATACAGTTGTAGGCAATAAAAGTGTTTTATAAATTTGTCATAGAAACGTTTATGAAATAAAATTAAAAAACCATTATAAAATAGCCAAGAAATTATCACAGAAACGTTTTTGCAAGTTACTTATAAAACTTATTTTCCTATAAAAGTGAATTGTTATGTAGCAGTTTTATAACATTTTTCTGCGAGATTTCTATGATATTTATAAAACTATTTCAAGCTTATTTTATAACTGTTTCCTGTAGGTTCAATGAAATTATTTCTCGAAGCGCGTTTCATCAACCACATCGACGTCTTCAGGAAATGATGTGGAGAGTGTTGCAGTTCTGGTGTTTCGATGAAGTACTTGGAATTATGCTTTGGATTCCAAACGAAGATTTTTCTCAAAATAAATATTGAATACAAAAATACTCGAAACATTTGGCAAAAATATGTAGTCGATTGTTGTTGGCTTCATTTTGTGTAACAAGAAGTTTCAATTTGAAATTCAGAAACCAACTATTTCGTTCGAACGTTGCCGTTGATGACGTACTATAAAATAATTGGCCTCAAAAATGGCCTACGTCTATACCTGCTGCTACAGTTAGGAATTTCAGTCGATCAACAGTAACTAATGATGTATTGTGCGAACATGTCCTTTAAACCTTCTCAGCCGTGACCCCAGTGGCACAACCAAATATGAGAAACAAGTTTTTATATATGTTGGTGAAAAAAATGATCAAAATTCATCTTGTAAATCTGAACACTTCAAAAAATGCTTCTCTTCCATGACAAGATTAGATCAGAGGTATTGTAATTGCTGTCGATATACGAGTAAACTACAGACTAATAATAGTCCAAGAGCCAGTGACGCATGTTTCATGAAGTGTTTGATGCACCCTGAAATTTTGTAAGGGTAGTATCTATGGAATAAGAAGTACGAATACCTGTGTTTGCCTGACCCTGCCCGGGACACCAGGTACTGCGCATAATAGAAAGGTGTGAAAAAATATAAGCCAAAATAAGTGTTTGATTCACAGGCCAACAAACTTTAATCGAAAGATTAGTTAATTTTTAATTATAAATCAAGATGGCAGACACTTTGGAGAGGGTTTACGTATAATTAATTTCCCTCAAAGTTATTTTCTTTGACAAAATGAAATGTGTGATTCATTATGAAATTTTAACAGCTACTCAATCATATATTCAGAATGTTAATTACAAAAAGCCAGACAGTTTTGTTGGGGTTCAATTCCTGGCAAACATGAAAATACATTTTATTTCAAATAGAAATAGTTGCGCGTAGTTGGCGGCGTGAGTGAGAGCACCGATCACCATAGTAGCAACACTCACCTTCTAGGCTCTCATTGGTTATTAATCACGTAATCTTTAGCAGCTGAGCCGGCAGTACATCATATGTTTTCAGTTGACCGTTGTTATTGTGAGCACGTGTTTTACAGTTTTTTTTGTAAGTTTGTGAACAAAATGTCGAGTAAAAAAAATAAATTTGGCTACAAGAACGTTGCAAATATTAATTATGCGCGTTTTCAAACGTTTTGTTCAACCTATAAAAGTAAAAGCACAGATGAACCTTTTCAAAATACGTTGCTTAAATATGTTGCTTCGAATTTGCTACCATGTAAAGCTGCGTTACACCAACACCTACAGCGGACTCAGTACATAACAAGTATTCGGCGAAACGCTTATTTTTGTACTCCAACATATTTGTTGCCTGGATCCCACGGTCGGACAATAAAAGACGACCGATATAAATTTAAATGGAACACAAACTGTTCTGGATGTGATCAAAACCGGTTCAAATATCGGGCAAAATGTCAACAATGACGGTTTGTATTTCCTGATAATTTGAATTTTTAATTTTTCTAGGAATAACACTAATTATATTTAATTTTTTCAGATAACGAAGAAACTTCTCCTGATCCGGACATTTATTCGAGTGATGATTCTTCAGAGAACAGTACTTATGAGGAGAATTGAACATATTTTCCAAATTTTTTTAATAATATATGTTTGTAATGAATATTTTCTAGGATAATAAACCTATGAAATTAACCATATCCTGCAATGATGGAATTTTCAATGATAACCTTTCTTTTTCATTCAATAAAATTCAATTTTAATTTTCCATCACCATTTAACTGCACTATTTTCCAATTCTTAATTTATTTAAAGTTCTATGAGAGTCATAAAAATTGAACTATTTTTTTACATCTTGAGTTTCTTTACAGTACATCTATTCATAATTATGAATTTTATTTTAAATGTACCGCTGGTAAAGATCACGTGATTGAGAACCAATGAGAGCGTAAAAGGGAAGCGTCGCTACTATGGTGATCCGTACTCTCACTCTCGCCGCCAACTACGCGCAACCAATCTCATTCTATTTGAAATAAAATTTATTTTCATGTTTGCCGGGAATTAAACCCCAACAAAACTGTCTGGCTTTTTGTAATCAACTAAATATTTGATTGAGTAGCTGTTAAAATTCCACAATGAATCAAACATTTCATTTTGTTAAAAAAATAACTTTGAGGGAAATTAATTATATGTAAACTCTCTCCAAAGTGTCTGCCATCTTGAATTAAAATCAAAAATTAACTAATCTTTCGTTTGAAGTTTGTTGGCCTGTGAATCAAACACTTATTTTGGCTTATATTTTTTTACACCTTTCTATTATGCGTAGTACCTGGTGTCCCGGGCAGGGTCAGGCAAACACAGGTATTCGTACTTCTTATTCCATATATACTAGCCTTACAAAATTTCAGGGTGCATCAAACACTTCATGAAAGATGCGTCACTGGCTCTCCGACTATAAATAACACTTCCATTTTGAAAGACTTTTGACAGCTCACATCTTCGTTTCCTTAGTTCAGATGTTTTTTCATTTTCATTTAGTATTATCTGAACAAAGTTAATCTAAAATTGGATGTAGAGCTCAAAAATGTTGAAATATACAGGGTGTTCCATTTGAAAAAATTGAGTTCCACTCATTTTTTCATGAGATCAAAGTATCTGCATTTTTTGAAGACCCTGTATGAGGCAAATGAAAATATGACTCGGAGTGAAGATCCTCATAGTATCACTTCACTCCATTTCAAATTTGATCGTTTTAGTGCAAGAGAGTTCAAGATTATCAGCATTTATAAAAGTTCATGTTTGGTAAAAAAAATATCGAAATTAATTTATATCTTCTAAACGGTAATAGATAGGTATAGGGAAATAGTATATGAATTTGTTGACAATGTGATAATGGATCATAATATGATATTATATACGGGGTGCTCCATTTGAAAAATCAAAGAAGCGGCTACTTTATAGTAGAAGTGACAAAGCCGCTAAGTGGTCGATAAACGACGCATATGAATTTGTTGATCTTCTGTGATATTATTTTGAACCACACAGCATCAAAGTTTCGGGCTTCCAGCATTTCCTCTCGTTGACAGAAAAGATTGGTTTTGATAGCATTCCTTGAATAATTAGTTTAAATATTATGTTAAAAGGTTCATCTGTGATTCGATTATTCTCGAGAATAAGTTGATATATATTTATTTCCTCAGCTTCGAACTTATTCAGACATATAAAATGAAATATTACATTTCGAAAGACATATTGATTTGTATATTACATACTAAGTTTTCAACTAACTTCATTTTGGTTTATTCACTACCTACATAAATAGCATCTGAAATCAATTCATGATTTTACTCACCCTATCATAATCTTGTTTCGCTTCTTCTTTCTCCTTTACATAGGCTTTATAGCTCTTTCCTCCAATCTCCATCACGAATTCTGAAATGAATGCTTTCTCCGGTAGAACAACTGTAAAGGTTGCCTCTTTTGCTTTCGTATCCGGATTTCTAACTTTGCTAATCACTAGAGTTTTTGCGAATCGATTGGAAACATTTGATTTTATGTCCATGCCATAGATTATCGGTTGTTTAGAACCAGAAACATTTTCATCCTGAAATGAAAAAAATATGATATCATCGGGCAACTACTCCAAAAGGTTTCAGTAAATTCAATTGAAACAAAAACATTGATAGAACTATGATGCTAACAATTGGTTTCCCAATTTTGAGAAAATGTTCATACTATAATTTCGAAACAAAATAGGTATATGAAACTTTTCAAGTAGCACTTTATTTTGACACTAGACAGTTCACAGAACAAGCAACACGGGTTTCGCTTCATAAAGAGTTTCTGTATGAGAACTTCAATGAATTATGGATTTTTTTAGCATCAATCTCATCACGACATTAATTTCATGATAATTGGGTAATTGATTAAGGTAATGCTGCTCTTAGATCGATCCAAATTTTGCATGATTTGGTAGTCGACCTGATTGAGCAGATGAGTGTGTCTGTTTATGTGAAGAGATACCAACTTTCAACATCTTCTTTGAAAGACAATGTCTTGAAATTTAGACCACGTTCAAACCTAGACATTTATTCAAACCATATTTTTCCGAAAAAATTGAGGTCAATCTATTTTCACGGTAACTTAACAAAAAACAAATATTTCACCTCGAAACCTACTAAAAAAGTAAAAAATATCAATTTAATCATGCCAACATACTTTGTTTTTGTCTTTGAAACCGTGGAACATGACATCGTTGCATCATCGTCTAGATCGGTAATGGGCTTCTTTTATGCTACTGAAAACGATACTGGTTCTCTTATAGACTGATCGAGTTAGGGATATATCATACTTATCAAGCCTAATCGGTCCCAAGCTCTCTTTATATTTGCAGAAAAAAGAACAATTCGAGAAGCAAGAGTTTGAATTGGCCGCGTGTCTGTTGACCAATAAAATTCATGGTGTCTCCAGCAGTGGTGCCAAGTGTATTGGTTTTTAATATCCAATCATATAACTGAAATATAGTTATCCAATTTCACAGACGCCATTTTTGTTGTTATTGTTGTCAACTCGGTGTGAATACAATTGTTATAATCCAATTTGTTTGTTACAATTTTCTAATTGAAGAACGCTTCCTTTTATAAAAGGTCGGTTAGGTCATTTCCAACCATGACTTTTTTTTTGTACATTTTATTTCATGTGAAGAATTGTTTCATCAACTTAAAAGTTAACGTGTTCATATACACTTACTTCCATTCCTGTGATATCAACATGTTTTGTCAATTTGAAAACCGGCAAGTAAACTAAATCGATTTGATCATTTAAGAAACTTCTTTTCTTAGAAACCGATATCATCCTAGCCTTTGTAGACATATTATTATTGATGAAGAAGTAATTTCAATTGAGTATGTACCCGAAGAATATAAAAGTTAAGTAGATGTAGGAATAATATATGCCACTAAGACAGCGAAATAAGTCATATTTTTGGGAATGAAAAATGTGGAGATCAAATCGTTTTCGGTGTAATTTGAGAAAGTATTAAGTTCCTATGTTTATTCAAAAACGTTGGTGTAGTTTCCAATGACGGAAAGGAAAGTTTTGGTTTTATGCTTCTCCATCTTCATACAAAAAAATGTGGTAATCTTCCAAAGCAAGGAAGAAAACAAATGATTTCAAACTCAACTCTTCTCAATGCGATGTACTATTATTCTTATACTTGAAACACCCTGCCTTGATCTTCCTGAATTGAATCAATCTTTACTTCTGCTTGATGATTTCTACAATTCTCCATAGCTTTTTGAAAAGAAACGTACATTGTATTCCCTGAAATACAATTAAATGTTTTTTGATTGTTTAACCTTTCAAAAGTTTTTAGTATACTTCAGCAGATTCTCTATAAATTTAACTTTGTTTATTTTTCAAACGGTTTGGGAATGAAACATGTCAAAATTGATGATGTGAGTATTCTAAAGGTGAAATTATTCGGAAAAAGCATTATACAGTGTGTAACAACGAAAACTTAACAGAGCCGTTTTTGAATATAAAAAGTGAGATTTTTAAAAAAAGCTCTGACATTTCGATTTCTAATTAAAGGGACACCTTTCAGACTAATCAGATTTTTTGTAGTACGCACCCTCTCGGAGGGGTGCGTCCGACGACCCTTATTTAGATAGAGAAAGTAGGTCGAGTGACACCTTGTTTTAAAAGCCTTTCGAATACCTTTACAACTCTGTTAAAAGAAAATTTTTGTAACGATTAGTTCCCGAGATAATTTTAAGTTAAGACTGCCATGTTAATAATACATTAGACAGACCACTCGGTAACTTGTATGCCTTAATGAAAAATTTTCGAGCACTTCTTCTTATTAGTTTTTTGTTAAATAAAATCCCTATTTTTAAATCAATACCCACTCCTCTTCTTCCAGTTTTCATTAGTACATCGTTCGATTGTTTTGTTTAAACGGGTCGTGTATTGTTATTTGTTTAAAAATGCCTTACACTACTGCTGAAACGGTTTCAGTTATTACTTTATTTTTTGGCAACAACCAAAATGCTAATAGAACATCAATTTTATTTAACGAGCAAAACCCTGGTAAACACCTAAGCAGAAATCACGTTCTGGATTTGGTCACAAAATTCAGGGAGACAGGTTCGGTTTTAAATAAGAAAAGAAATGTTCAGAGAAGGGCAGTGAATGACGATGATGCGATTGGAGTGATTGGTCAAGTCATCGCCAATCCCAGGTTAAGTACCAGAGGTTTATCAGCAATGGCCGGAATAATCCATATAAGCGCATGGAGAATCCTTAAAAACCACAAATTCCATCCTTACAATATTGAACTTGTTCATGAACTCAATGAGGATGATTTTGACCGAAGACAGGACTTTTGTGAGGGCATGAGTAAGAGATTAATGCAAAATCTCGAGCTGCTTTATAACATCTGTTTTTCGGACGAAAGCTCATTTAATTTAAATGGTTGCGTGAACTGTCACAATTGCCGTTATTGGTCGGATGAAAATCCAAGACAATACGCAGAAATACATACCCAACATCCCCAAAAGTTGAATGCCTGGGCCAAAATATTAGGCAATCAAATTATAGGTCCATTTTTCATTGATGGAAATTTAACCGGTGATTCTCATTTACAACTTCTTGAAAAGGCAATACAGCCTCGTATAGTTGAAATAATTGAACAGGGTCCAAGATGTCAAGATGAATTTATCCATTTTTAACAAGACGGTGCACCACCTGCTGGGCAAGCAGGTTCGAAATTTTTTGAATAATCATTTTGAAGGACAATGGATTGGCAGAAGAGGTCCAATTGAATGGCCAGCACGATCACCAGATTTAACACCACTGGACTACTTTTTGTGGGGAAATTTAAAGTCTAAAGTTTATGCTACACAGCCAGCCAATTTGAATGAATTATGTCGTAGAATTATTGATGAATGCCGAGCTATAACTCCTGAGCTGTTAAATAACGTAAAATCAAAATTCGAACAAAATCTTTATTGTTGTATGGAGCAAAATGGCGCACATTTTGAACATTTACTCTAAATTTCCTATGTGAGTTACCCTTGTTAGGTGTTATTTTTTTTGTGTGTGCTATAAAAACAATTATTGGGATTTATTAACCCTAAAACAGTTTTTTAAACTTTTCTGTGTCATCAGCATTCAAGGAAATCAGCAGGTTGTATCCGTTGTGTAGGTAAGTTTTTAGTATGATTCACTTTTTTATCAGAAGCATAAAATATCCACGTCAAAAGGCAACCTTCATGAGGAGATGCCACTCAATTTTCCTAAAATGTAAGGGTGATAACCAACCCCATCCCCCGAAAAAATCTCGTCGTAATAAACAAATAATTCTTACTTTACGAAATCAAATATACACGTAATTAGCAGGTTGTCATAAAAAGCAAAATTTTTTTTTATAAAAGTTCTGAACGTAAATTGTACCTTAAAAACAATTTGATTTATTTTAAAAAGAGTTGAACTCAATAAAAATACCTTCAAATCTCGAGGAGCTCAAATTATCTCGAAAACTAATTGTTACAAAAATTTTCTTTCAACAGAGATGTAAAGGTATTCAAAAGACATTTAAAACAAGGTGCCACTCGACCTACTTTCCCTATCTAAATAAGGGTCGTCGGATGCACCCCTGCGAGGGGGTACGTACTACAAAAAACCTGATTAGTCTGAAAGGTGTTCCCCTTTGATTAGAAATCGCCGTGTCCGACCTTTTTTTAAAACTTTCACTTTTTATATTCAAAAACGGCTCTGTTAAGTTTTCGTTGTTACACACTGTATAATAAAGGTTTCATATGGAAAGATATCAAAATCTGTTGGAAGTATCTTCCTACCTGTTGGGTCATTGTTTGATACACTTTACTTTTTTAATGTTTTCTTTCTAAAGCAATAAATCACCATATCATTTAACCTACAAATAAATTCACCTCTTTTATTATTTTTCATCATAGAATCAGATAATAATCAAGGAATACGATTTTCTTTCATTAGTTCGATAATGATACAATGAAAACCGTATACTCGATAATTGATTGTTTTCTGTTCAGACTGGATGCTTCAGTGGTAATTATTTTCAATCGGTTAATCGTATGGTGATAAAAATTGTTGTTTATTTTTTGTGTCTCATTAACAAACAGCGATTTCTCAGTTCAAAAGTAAATACCCGATGGGATAGCAAGAATTTAACATGACGTAATACCACTTGGCGCACTCATAAATAACCTGAAGATAAATGGCGTTGATGAAATCATAAACAAGGTCATGTATGAACAAAAAAAAACTTCAACTGTTTCTTCAACTTTCAAATAATGTCTTATCTATTCTCATTGTTCAGATCAAGGAAGTAAAAATCTCAAAACAGCAATTAGTTATGTAAAGTTACTCCAACTCTCGATACCTATGAAATAGTAGATGATACTGAATATGAATATTAAGTTTCTTATTATGGAAACCATTATAAATTTGAAGAACAGATCCATGTACTTTTGAAAAAAATCCGGTAATAGGTCGATTGTTTCTTTCTGAATGCCGATTTTTTTATGTATATTCTGAAGATATAACCTCACTAGTTTTGACGTAATTTCGTCATCGGTGATTTTTCAAATTGAAATATAGGTCTTGCGATACATCATCTGAAAGGTGTTTCAGTTATGGTAATCAATCTTTGTACAGGGATACCAATTTTTTTTCAGGAGGGAAATAACCCCAAATCTAACAAAATACAACAGTTAAATGAGATGTTCAAAATGCCATCCACTAGTCATTTGACACTGAGCAACTCTACGGAAACACCACTCTTACACATTGCGAATAACTTCTGAAGAATTTTTGCTGGTTTCAATCCTGATTCGATTTTCAGACCACTCTTAATTTCACGGTCTACCGTGAAATTGAGAAATAAAGTTGTTTTTTCTTATAGAATGCCCTATACAGCGTGACTCACGGTCGATGGTAGGTTAGACGTTTCTGGAAAACTCAAAGCATGATTTCTCTGAAAATTTCACCTCTCACATTTCCTCACCCGTTCACATTTCCTTACCCGTTCTATCGATCTAAAATATTCTCAGCATTGCGGCGTTGCCACTTCCATCAAAAAGTCCTAGCAACTTTATTTTTTCAAATGGAACACCCCGTATATTAATACATTTTTGGAATCGCTCTGGTATTTTAATACTTTTTTGACAATAATGTCCTATACCTATCTATCCGTTTTCGAGATAAAAAATAAACTGTGCTAAATATGGTCCAAAACATTGCCTTAATTGAAATTAAGTACATCAGTACTCTCAATTCATGAAAAGTTGATATTTTGATGATAGTTTGGACAAACTCGAAATATTCAAATAACACCAAGAAATCGACTCCATATCATACAGGGCGTGCTAAAATCACTATTATTTCCAATGTGCATAAAAGTAGTCAAAAGTTCATTTTTTCAAATGAAACCCCCTGTATATTACCCGGTGAATTGAAAGATGGTGAAAAATGCTTCAAGATGATATATGTCCCTATACCTAAATCGTCAAGTTTTCTCAATGAAGTCACTTCTTCTAGAAACATTTTTTTTTTTAGAATTTGGATTTAGGCAGCAGTGGAATTATCAAGCTTATAGCAGTTCGGTTACTTTTATAAGTAATTTACAAAGAGTTATCGACGGTGTTTCGAATCATCTTCCAAAATGAATGCAAATATCGATTATTCAAACGAAGTTCTTATGAAATTATTTATTATACACATGAACAAAGTGATCAAATCATTGTCAGAACGTGTAAAAAATTCAACCAAAAGTATACTGAATCAACACCAATGAACGAGAGGAAGTTTGTATGGTTACAAAATAATTTCCTTAACTATGGCTCAAAGTTTCCAGGGAACAACTGTACCAAAAATCAGCCATTTCTAGGTAAAAAGTGAGATTTTGTGGGCTAGAACATGTGAAAGTACAGACAATATCAAAGTAGGATGATTCAAAATAACAAAATTGTAAACAAAATATCACATTTTCACAATAAATACTGAAAATGGTGTCCATAACATTGTGAACACTTAAAAATAATTTTTTGTACGCGATTTGTGGTTGCTTTTTCAATTTCCTGGGGATCCAGATCTTCAATACTCCGCACTATTCGCCGTCGCAATTCTTCTTTGGTAGGCACTGGAGTACTGTATACCCTTCTTTTAAAACACCCCATAAAAAAAGTCAAGTGGCGTGAGATCGGGTGATCTCGGTGGCCAATCCCACGGCCCTAAACGCCTAAACCAACGATCGTCGAAGAGTTCGTCAAGTTTCCTGGAAACTTTCTGGGTGGAATGAGCTGGCGCTCCGTTCAGTTGAAACCACGAATTCCTATATTCCTCTAAAGGCAAATTTTCAAGAAAATCGGTTACAGTCGTCCTTAATATTTGGAGATATCTCTCTGCATTCAGTATGTCTTCATAAATAAAAAAGCTAATTTTATTGTTCTTCAGAATACAGAAAACATTCAGGTCAAATGTTTCTTGAAAACCCATTCCTTTTGTAACATGAGGATTATGATCAGCTCAAAAATGTTTATTCCTTCTATTGAAAATACCATCCCTCGTAAATTTTGATTCGTCGCTCCAAATTATTTTTGATAAAAATTCCCGATCTTCCTGTGTATGAATCAAAAGGGTTTCACAAAAATGCATTCTACGTTCGAAGTCTTCTGCTTTTATAGCTTGAACTTTGGTAAATTTATATGGATGCATTCCGTGATTTTTCAAAATTTGTTGTACTGAAGCATGTGATACACCTAAAAATATGCCAAAACGTTAACATATTGTTAACAATATTGTCCTCATTTTAATAACAGGTTTTGGTAATGTTGAAGGCGCTTTTAACATGGAGCCATAGTTAAGGAAATTATTTTGTAATCTTACAAACTTCCTCTCGTTCATTGGTATTAATTCAGGATACATTTGGTTGAATTTTCTACAAGTTCTGGCAATGATTTGATCACACTGTCCGTGTATAATAAATAATTTCATGAGAACTTCGTTTGAGTAATCAATATTTGCATTCATTTTTGGCGATTTTTTGAAACACCGTCAATAACCATTTATTAATTACTTATAAAAGTCACCAAACTGTCATAAGCTTGATATTTCCACGGCTACCTAGAAATCAAATTCTTTAAAAATTATTTTTTGTACAACTGTTATTGAAAATCTCTTTAATAGAAACACTCCAATCAGAACATCTACCAAAAAATCATTTATAAAAGTGCAGTTCCTGCTATTGGTAATATTAAATCCCTGACTGACGATGACGAAGTAGTATTCAGTCCAACCGTAGAAAGTCCTTCATGACTAACCAATTTTTATTTTTTATTTTATTTTATTATATTTCATTATGTACTGTATACAGGGTCCTGAAACAGTGGCGCGGTGACCCATATCTCTATTTAGGAAACAGATAGAAATCTGAATTTCTATAATATTACCTTAATACTCGAGCTCAACAAAATAAAAATATTGGTGGTCACACAGGGTGTTCAATTTTTTCTGTGCAGATCCTAACTGTGTTTTTTCAAATGGCAGCCTATATTTCTTATCATTTTTTCGGTTTCTACATAGAAAATAAAAGACAGTTTATGTATATCTTCACTCTGAAAATATTGACGGTTTTCGAGATATCTAGGGTGACAAGTTTTTTTTCCAATATTCGTCACTCAGAATATTTGAAATTATAAAGTTGTGCAAAGTCCAATTGAATTTTTTTTTGGTCAAATATCCTACATTGGTAACTCTCTCAAACGATATATCTGAAATCTACCTATGATATACAGGGTATGAAAAACCGCTTGCTGCATATTGTAAATGAAAATTTGCAGAAACTTCCTTATTTTGAATGGAACACCCAGTATATTATTGATCCATAAGGAGCGCCAACGAAACCTCTACAAATTTCATTAAGTATTCCCTATGGCTAGGTTCAATAATTTTTCTTAAAAAGGCATCTTTTTCGAAAAATGGTCGTTCTTCCTATTTCTACGCCATAAACTCGATGAAAGACTTTATTCAAAGCGAAATCCATTTGACGACTGATGAGAATGTACGAAAGATATCTTGTTTCGCTTTTGTACATTATAGCGTGTCCTATAGTTTTTCTTTTTTTTTATTTTTTTTTCTAAAAATGACAACTCTCTATTGTATCGCCATAATATCAATGATTTTTCTAATGTGAAATCCATATGTGACAGCTGTGATCGAGATATATGTTATGTTTATAACACATTTATTCTCTAAATAGAACACCGTGCAATTTCTTCATTTGATGCATAGTTTTTGTCCAAGCCTTTCCTTAAAATATCGCTTCATGCCTAAAATTACCTGTTGCTAGATAAACAAGTTTTCAATTACACCGCAAAATGTACGTTTTTGAATAATTACATGTTTAGATGCGCTCATCTAAACATAAGCGCATCAAGCCAGCTACTAATGAAGATAATAAATTGCAAGTTCTTCTTGCTGTTGGAGAAGATCCTAGTAGGAGTCAACGACAAATTGGTGAAATAGTAGATATAAGTGAGATTTCAGTACAACGAGTTTTGAAGAAACACCGCTTTCATCCATCACATACTACTGTATGCCGATTTTGAGAAAATAGTGAGATTTTGCAATTGGGCCATGCTGGAAAAAATTCGTCGAAACGAATATTTTCTCAATAACATTTCATGGTCGGATGAATCGACATTCCATAAAAATGGATTTGTGAATCGACATAATTACCATTATTATTCGACAGAAAATCCCCACTTATTGAGACAGGTGGACTATCAATATAGGTGGTCGATAAATGTCTGGATAATGTCTCATTGGAGAATATGTAATTGGTAATGATAATACACCATAACATGAAAAAAAAATTAGTAATATTCACAATGTTTTTTCATTCAATCCTGTTTGGTTTGATATTGAAGGATTTATGAAATGAAATGAATGAAAAAAATAATTTTCCATTTAGAAAAATGTGATAGGTACATACATTTATTTCGTAAAAAAAATATTTGTTTGGACACGCTATAATGTTCAAAATTGAAACAAGATATCTTTCTTACATTCAAAACTTGTTTATCTAGCAACATGTAATTTAGGCATGGGGCGATATTTTATGGAAAGGCTTGGACAAAAACTATGCATCAAATGAAGAAATTGCACGATGTTCTATATAAATGTGTTATAAATATTACAAATATCTCGATCACGCCGTCACATATGGATTTCACAGTAAAAAAAAATTGATATTATGGCGATACAATAGAGAGTTGCCATTTAAAAAAAAAAAGAAAAGAAATAAGAAAAACTATAGGACACGCTATACTGTACAAAATTGAAACAAGATATCTTTCGTACATTCTTATCAGTCGTCAAATGGATTTCGCTTTGAAAAACTCTTTCATCGAGTTTATGGCGTAGAAATAGGCGACCATTTTTCGAAAAAAAATGCTTTATTAAGAAAAACCATTGAACCTGCCATAGGAAATACTCAATGAAATTTGAAGAGATTTCATTGGCGCTCCTTATGGATCAATAATATACAGGGTGTTCTATTTGAAATAAGGAAGATTCTGCAAATTTTCATTTACAATATGCGTCAAGCGGTTTTTCATACCCTGTATATCACAGGTCAACTTCAGATATAACGTTTGAGAGAATTACCAATGTAGAATATTTGAAAAAAAAATAACAATTGGACTTGGTACAACTTTATAATTTCAAATATTATAAGTGACGAATATTGGGAAAAAAATTGTCATGCTTGATATTTCGAAAACCTTTAATATTTTCGGAGTGAAGATATACATAAAGTGTCTTTTGTTTTTTATGTATAAACCGAAAAAGCAATAAAACATATAGGTTGCCATTTGTATGTATGTATTTGTATTTGTCACTGTATTTGTATACAGTGACCCGTCCACCTTCCTGGGAAGGAAAGGATGGACGATGACCTAGGAGGACAACTCCTCGGGAGGTTGACAATGGGCACTTAGGCCACATGTAACTCTACTCTACAGATACAGAACTATCATTTTCATAAAAATTTTGTTTTCTGTGAAAAAACATAATTAAATTGTAGTCATATCCACATACTCCATGTTGTGTGACTTCCATAATAAATATCCATCATTTCGGGCTTTTTCTTCAAAACATTTGAGCATAGTGAAAAGTTATTTTCAAAATGCGATATCTGGAAAACAGTTGAGTTGAGGAAATGGTGTGCTATATGAATTTTGTTCAGAATTTTTGAGCAGAATTGAAATACGGAATAATATATAGGGTGTTCCATTGAAGCAAAAGCAACTTTATTCCATCAAGACTTTTTGACTGATCCTGTTTACTCAATATACTTAAACTACGTGGTTGAAAATCATAATGAAGAAAAGAGAATTGAACCTTTCTATGTGGTAAAAATATAGAAAGTTTCAATTCTCTCTTCATTAATTTTTATTCAGTGTAATAGATTTCGAAAATCTTACTTTAGGAAATAATCTACCATTTCTATACATATCAGCGACCCTGTATGATTTTTCTAAGAAATATAGGAAATTTTGAGATATAATATAATAGATGAAAAACCATGACAAATGTGTTCAGCTGAAAAAGCTATTGTAGTTATATTCAAATACGTGTTGCGATTCGTAAAATGTTCAGTAAATATTCAACAAAGTATTTCCTACATACATTAACAAATTACTATTTAAGTATCTTTATCAATTTTCATCTTCTTCATCACATAGTGAAAAATATGTGATAAAGTTCATAACTCAATATTTACATAATATATTTTTTGATAGGTTGAATAACAGAGAAACCTATTATTCAATCAATCAATCAATTCGAAATGTTTGTTTCTAATGTTTTATGTATCAAGAGGTTTTTTTTTAAATTCTTGCGGATAGCAAACTTTTTTATGTTACCAGTTACGAAAAGTTTTGTTTTCAATAAAGCATTATGATAATTCATCTTCTTCATCAGCAATGGTGAATTCGCATATTTTTCAAATAAAATCATATATTAGTCTCCTCTTCTATACTCATCAAAGTCACATGGAAATAAATATACTTTTGGGTATTATCTTACATTTCTCCAGTATAACCTATATAATTACGTCATTCGATAATTTGAAAAATGAAGAAGAAACGTTTCAAAAACATAATTTTTTTCAATACACACGTTTCAATACGGCCAATAGAAATAAATTGAAATATATGGATAAAACCATGAATACGAAACGACGTAGTCGTTTAATCTTCCAATAAAAAATGCCTTCACTTCCCAAAAATTTACCCCATGCATTTTTAATCTGTCAATATATCATGTAATATATTTATCATGAATGTTCGAACTCTGATTGATACAATTCCACATATTTTTGTTTTTGGAACATCAGACAGAATCATTTCCAAATTGACGTTCATATTTACTTACTATGAAATGTAAAATGCTTGTAGTTTATTATTTATTTATTCATTAATTTATTTATTCACGGCAATGCCTATTTTTACAAAACAATCAACAAGTCCACACATATGTATTTAATACTAATCTAAGCTAGGTTCAATGAAAAAATATATACCTAAAATTAAAAAAAATCGTAAAAATAAGTTGATGAATTACAATCTTTCCAGTCTTTTTAAATGTTTCCAAAGAAGGATTGAAAAATTCTAAATCAACATTGTATGTATTTGCAAGTCTCAAAATTCTACCTACATATACATTCCCGCCATAGTTGGTGCGACAAAAGGGTACTTTCAAGATTTCCGAATTTCTTGTTCTCTTGTTCGACAAGTTCCGTGGAATTGATGCTACCATTGATTATTTTGTGAATTAGTGTAGGATCTGATTCTAATTTTTTATGAGGCAGAGTATTCAAGTTAAGAATGTCCAATATAATTTTATTGTCATATTCACCAATATGTCTATATGCAGAGCACGAAATTGTTGAATTGTATTCGATTATTGATCTATCAATTGAACAATATATGATTTTTATTGAAGTGAGAGATAATTCATTCGCAATATAGGATTCAAATGACATTTTTGGGTCGAGAGTGATTCCTAAATCTCTGATTGTGTTTGTTGTTTTCAGTTTTGGTTGATTGATTTTATATGGCCGGTTAATAGGATTTTTGTTTCGGAAAAAAGTAAATTTTTGACATTGGTCTATATTTAGTTGCAGTGGTTTTAAATCACACCAGAGAACAAAGTTAGATGAATCGTACTGTAATAATTATGTATCAGTTGAGTCATGAATAAGTTGTTCATTACAAAATACTTCGAATCATAAAACTTTCACAATAAACAACCCATAACTTCGTTATCGTTAAACATTCATCATGGTCATTCTCGAAATATCAGCCATCTCTCTTCTATGCAAGTTATCATACAGGAGGTCTCTGTAATGAACTCAAACGTTAACTGTTTTGTTTTCGTTTTTATGTTGTAGAAGAAAATAATACTGTTCAATTGTTTGTTTTACCATAATGAATTTTGATGATGCATGTGTGATGAATCGCTCCCAAAGAATGGGAAATTTCGTTTCGAATAACTCTTTATTTGAATAACTTTTCACAATGAAATTTCAGATTTGAGATCGTCTAATTCTTCAAGATACTTGTTGATCTTCCTCTAGAATCTTTCAAAATATAGAGTAGATACCTGAACTTGAAGACAAAAGCAAGTAAAATCACTCGGATCCTGAAAAAAAGACAGTTGCCTAATACTCGCATATTTTGAATTCATGCGTTCTAATAACTTCTAGTTTTCTAGATATAGGTAAGAGGTTTGTAATTTTTCAGAACACTGCCTCATTTTGTCAACTAAATGTCTTGTTTACGCTACTGAGGATGAGTGGGTTTTTCAATCTTGAGGAATACGAGTACATGCAATTTCTTCTAGAAATATGAGTTTCACAAATTTTCAACTGATATTTTTTGTGACATAATCACGAACATCTGAATATATACCACTAAATCGAGCTGAAACTTCACTTCCACACTTAAAAACAGACATTATCATTATTAACTCACGTCTTTCTCATTTTCCTTTGATTTTTCTTCGGAAGCCACTACAAAACTATTGTCACTTGGTGCCGCTAATACAAGTGTACACAGCGTTGCTAAGAAACAAAATAGTATTCTCTTCATTTTAACAATTCTCGTCAAATATCAATATCAAAATGAAACCTGAGCAGTATATTGTGAACACCGCACCAGTTATGACCTAGTGTGGGAATAGATGCTGTGTATATATAGGAGCGGTTTATCTTAATTACTTGGGTTATCCCAGATCATCGTCGATTCTTTGTTATGGACAGGCTCTCAATTATTCGAAATCATATGCCGAGTATATAAAACCGGTATTATTCCTGGGAAACATTAACGTCATCATCAACGATATGTTGGCTTTGGGGGATTTTCTGTACTTTCATGAAGAATAAAGATACAGACCAGGCGATCAAGTTTCGCACGTACGAGTATGATAGATAGATAGATCTTTATTGTCTAAAATGTAATACAATTTGTCGACAAAGGGTGTCATGTTTATGAATACATAAAATGAATTTCACTAGTTCGGACTTCCATTGTCTACTATATAAAATGATTTGAAATCCCTGAAACAACTGAAAAAGAAGTATCAGAAATGAATAGCTGAAAATAACAATTATATTAAACAAAATGAACCCGAAATGAAATAATAGTAACATAAAATACAAGTAAAATAGAACAATTGAACAAAAATAATTAAAAATAAAGAAATGAAAAAAAAAGAAAATAAAAATAAAAAGTTGACTTTTATTCTTGGAATCTCTCAACTTTTTATTTTTTTTTTCTTGTTTTTTTTTCATTTCTTTATTTTTATTTAGTTTCGTTCAATTGTTCTATTTTACTTGTATTTTATTTCACTATTATTTCATTCCAGGTTCATTTTGCTCAATATAATTGTTATTTTCAGCTATTCATTTTTAATCCTTTTTTTTCAGTTGTTTCAGGGATTTCAAATCATTTTATATAGTAGACAATGGAAGTCCGAACTAGTGAAATTCATCATGAAACAGTGTCAATCACCTTCAAACAAATACATAAAATGTTAAAAATATATAAAATGTTTATTTTTTAAAGACTATATAGTATTCACAAAAATACAGTGAAGATTAAAAATAACAGACAAAAAAAACAATAAAAAAATATCAAAGATAAGAAAAAATGTACAAATATGTTATCAATAAAACAACACAATTTTAAGATTACTTGACATAAATCGTAATATACATCGTGGTATACCGAAAGACTCTTCCAAACTGTAGAAGCAGTTTCCTAAACAAGGTTCTTTACTGATTTCATAAACTTTTCAAGTTCATTATTAGATGTAATATGTTTTGGTAGATAATTTTATGTCTCTACTTCCATAGATTTGAAACTGCCTGGTCAAAGATGATGTGGGCAGTGGAAGGGCAAGTTTTTTATCGCTACGCGTAGGGCTTTCTGTATGGTTTTTAAACTTCTCTTTATGTTTATGAAGTAAGCAGAAAGTCTCTAGAATGGATATTTTAAATAATGTTCTGCAGAAATAAAAATTTCTGCGTTTATACGTACCTAGATATTCTACTTTCAAAAAGGAAAAGTATCTTTATAAATCAACAATTAAGGCAAAATATAAATTATAGTTCAATACCACCTCCACAAGCCACATGAAAAACAGTTGTTTTGTAATTTATATAGAGGAAGATAGGTTAGGTGCACAAAATGTCATATGTCACAGAATGACTCGGAACATAAGTAAACAGAACAGCACGCCTCTGAAATATGTCATCTTTGGTTGTCTCATATAGGTAACAGATTCATTGTCCTTTATTAGCTATAACCGATGTTGCCAAATAGTGAAATAGAAACGAATCCTTTTAAATGTTGAATGCATTATTTCATTAAGTATTTAAATAATTTTTTAAAGAAAAAAGTTGAAATGATAAGTTTAAAATGCGTTGTTTTAGAGCTCTTTTATGAAAACTACTTGATTTTCGTCAGGAGGAACATTCCCCATTAGTCCTAGAAATAAAAATTGACGTGTTCTTTGAGATTTTTGATTACAAGTCCGTTTCTCACTTACAGGGGGGTCAAGTTTTTGTTGGAACGCCCTATGTAGTCAGTGTCATATCGATCTTCCATTAGAAATTTGATATGAAGATGTAGAGTTATCAGGAAATATTTCAAATGAAAATTTCAGATAAAGATGCACTAGGTTATTGTGACATATTTTTTTAATATAAATGGTATCTAGCTGAAACATGGAATATACAAGTTTTTTTATATGGAATGGCATATTTATATTGTCTTTCCTCACTCAGTACCCTATATATTGTAGGATATTTTTAAAAAACACAGTTCATTGGTATCCAAAACTTTCGTAGAACATTTTTTGACTAGTAGGTTCTCCATCTAAAACTTCTACTGGAAGCTCAATGTGACACACACTGTATATGTTAATCACTAGCTTAGTTATTGTTATTTTTCGTAAGGTTTATTCTGTCTGATGCTACCGTAGAAAGGATAACGTAATTACCGACAGAAATAGCTGGAAGGTTCTCTTATAATTTAATTCGTTTTGGTCAAATTAAAGTTGACCACAACCAGGTTCCAATGTGTGTAACAACTAACAACTTGGTAGGTGAATAGCAGTTGAATAATCAATTAGTCTAAAATGTACCAACCACATAATAGACTAGGGCTGAGACCTTCAAAAATGGTGAAAAGTGAAAAAAAAATAGTAGGATGAAACGCATTAGAGAAGGAGTGAAATATGATAAAAATGAAAGAAAAAATAAATTACGGACGATTTGAGTTTGGGAAGTGGGAGGGGGTGAGTTTTTAAGGATAAACAATGGCTCATCTCAACTTCCGGAAAAACTACAAGTCCTATGAAAAAAAGTTGAATGGCAAAGTTGTAGGAAATAGAAAAATATACAACTTTCGTATTCAAAATTTTTTCACATAACCCCAAAATTCATGTGAAAAATTCAAATTACCTAGTTTTTGGTTTTTTTATCACATATCCATAATTTCATAAAGTATTCATTTTCAATAAATTCAATTAAATTCATTTTATTAAAACAACGATAAAAATAAAAAACAACAACAAAAATTAATTGGCGCTCCAGTGGCGCATTTACTTTTTCAGCTGCAGGAAAACCCGGAAAAAACTGCAGCACCACATCATCTGAAGATCTTGATCTACCAATGTCCTCTCTCTTATGAAACAAAATGTAGGGTGTCTCCAGAGGCTCCAATAGATTCAATGCATCGCCAGAACACTTCATGACACGACTATCTTAAACTTAAATCAGTCCGTTTCGTCTTTGACCAAGACGTTATAATGACGAAATTCAACGCCAGAACTACAGTGAACAATGACTGCATGAATATTATACTAGTATGTTTGAAATACAAACTGAGTAGAGAAAAGTATCTTCTGTATAATTCAGTGTTCATGTAGAAGTATTTGTTTCGAAAGAATTATTTTCTTTCGTGTAATTCAATGTTTATATGAAAGTAGCTGTTTCAGGAGGACTTTCTTTCAGTTTGTATCTGAAAGTTACTTCTTTGCATGATCTACACATTCATGTATAGGGTTTCAAATTGATTAATTCCTTCCTTTCTTTGGAAGATTCTCTCATCCCTTTTTTTTGTATCAGATGGAGTAGTAGAAAGCCAAAAACTTTGTTTTCCAAAAAATTAATCAATCCTAAAAATATAACCCCTTCAATTATACTAGTGATCTGCTAGATTGAAATGTTCATCTATTTCGAACCTTCCAAAGAGTTTCTTGCTTCCGTCAGAGGTTGAGTCTTGTTTGAAGATCATCGGTGTTATTATTAGATTGACTGGTGCATCAGATATACTTGTTTCCTTATAACAGTTAGTTTGGCGCATATTTGGCAATACACTAGATCATCATCTGTTAAAAATTCCATTTCCAGATGATTCAACAATAAGCTTTGCACGGACTGGTTATTAGTCATATTAGGAAAAGCTAGATGAAGTTCCAGAAATTCACATAAGTTTTCGCTACCTCTTGAACATTTACTACAAAGTAAACAAGTGAGAATTTCTCCAGCAAAAGATTCACAAATACAAAACAAGGTGGACTGTACGGAATCATTCAATCCAGAGCGGTCGGGAGTATTGATTTTGCTATTGTTTTGCTCACGAAGAGTATTCAACAAGAACCCCAAGAATTCGGAACAATCCTCTTGTTGTCCTAACGAATATCTAGTGGACTTCAAAGACTCCAGGAAATCGGTTGAAGGGAAAGATGATACATTCTTTCGAAACTGCAGCTGCATGAACAGTTTGAGTTTGATGAATAAGTAGGAAACATTCCCGTTCTCGTTCATCATAAAACCTCGTTCTTGAAATTCTTCGTCATGAACAACACTTGTAAAATGCTATTCATATAGCAAGTGATACCTAAATTATCCAATCCAGTTTTCTTCTCTAGATTTTCAGGACAACTATCTACTGATTCGTGAAGAAGAACACGTTTCACAGAATCTCCATTAGAACCATTTCTCAAGCTGCGATCGATCCTTCCAAGTAAAGAAGGATTTCGTAGAGGGATCGGTTCGCCTTTGCTTCATGAAGCTCTTCCAGTGAAAGGGAACCAGAACTACGAGGAGTGCAACTCATATTTGGGGGGCAAGAATGACACAAGTCCACTGGCCGCACTGAAAAAGAAGAAGGTCGATCAATCACTTGTGAATTAACCTTGATAGGAGACTGATGAATATTCACATATTTCGGCTTGTTTCGTAGAGATTTCAGTTTCATACTGAAATTAGGGCAATGCATGATCTCATTAAAATTATGTGAAGGTGGAATAGCTCCAAGGACCGAAGCAGCATTGTCACCTTGAATAGCAATACTAATTCTTTCTATCAAAGAAGAGGTAGAACAGTAATCTTTCGTTGCTTGGCCTATTCTCCTTCCGAGTTAATGAACGAATAACAGAGACTCCTGGCCATAAACACCAAAATTTTCAACCGCTACAGGATGGAACAGATAGTTGTTACCAAGATTTTGGTATTTTTTCCTTTTCAATTTCTCGCCAGACAATGCTGCAGTTCCAGCAAACTTTTAACTTCCGGGTAGATGGGAAGCCGCGACCGTGTCAACGCAAGTGAAGTCTCGTACCACAGGTTTACCGTATTTCGATGGTATGAGAGACATACCATCTGGTCGTTTACCATCATATCGACTGGTACCTGAGGGTTCCAAAATTGCAGGAACAACCGCAAGACAACATAGCTCGTTTCAATATGTCGTTCACTTGGTGATGTCGAGATGTACGCCCTGCACTTCTCCTGCAACTCAAACCATGTGTACCTTTCTCATTTTGATGATTTCAGTCAAGAATAATGAGAAATAGTAATCGAAATACGTAATTTACAAAATACAACTTTGACTAGAATTTTGGTTATTATGAAATTTCATCCATTTCTTGTATATCCTATGGATATATCCACATGATATCTTTCGTAAGATATTCAGAGGTACGTCCTGCACGAATATTTATAAAATGTCATTTCAATGCAATGCAAACACTAGTGGTATAAAAACAGAGAAAGTTTTATTTCTCAATCTTCATGATGATCTCCTCAATCATATAGGCGCTTTATGAGTGGTGCCTGTGCGAAAGTAGCGATTCACATTGGATTTGAATCGCTGGAGATTGAATCCATTTGGAAAAACATTCTCAAGAAGTTTATTCCACATAAACGTTGTTACGGTTCCCAAAATGCAAGAGCGGATTTACGAGATAACAGAAAAGTAACGTATTGAAATCATATATTTATGCACAGCATCCACCCTGTATAACATTCAAAACAATTCAGTTCAGTTTTTTGTGCCTAAAGACAATCAGAATAATTCGACCTTGAATAACGTTGATTGGGAAAAAAAATGAAAGGAAAAAGAAAAGGGTTTTTTCTCTGGTAATGAGAGTTGAGTTTGGTTATCTTCTCTGGAGCAAGAATTTTGAGCTCATCACTTTTGTGGATTTGAAGAAATCAAAATATTCAATACGGAAATAACTATATTTGGATTATCCAAAGGAATAACTCGCCCACAGTATTGGGGATTTTTATTAAGTACCCGTTCTCTTGTCAAATTCCAATCTTCAGGCCACACAACAACTACGATAAGAACCCTCTTCCCGAAAATACCCTAAAGGGTATATCCTTCTAAACCTTAATCTCATTTTAGGCCTTCTTATTACCACCTCAAGTCGATATTGTGAACTATATCCTGGTGTATCTCTCGCAAGGCTAGACCACTACACCCCTTATATCTCTGATTACGGTCTTCCGAGGAGCAAGTTATCTGCATGGAAAAGATCATTGCCTGAGTGGACTGCGTACAGGGGTTGGATCGTGCTGCTGGAGACTATTCTCCCATATCCCATGCATGTAAGGTCTTTCCTGTTATGTATTACACCCTTCCGCACGACCTCGAATCAACATTGCTGTACAAATTGCGAATTCTAGAATGAACCAAGTATTTACCACACCTTAAGTTTAATCATAAGTTGCTTACATTTATATCTGTGAACCCAAAAGTATACTTCTGGGCCATAAGCCTGTAATCACCACAAGCTTGGCGTGTTTGAAGAAACAATACACTTATCCTCCAAGTGGACTTATATTTACCCACCATCCCTCTCCGCTGAGTTCCGGCAGCCCATAATTTAGTTCCTAAGTAACAAAGTAACCCGTTTCAATCTACGACAACGGAAGGTTACAACGTAGTTCTCCAAATGGAAGAGTTCTTGAAAAGTGAATTTCGAAGTGTTCTGAGTTGAATCTCAAAACGATGAGCAGCCACGGTCCATCGCGTGTTTTTAATATGTACCGCTCTTGGTGGAATCAAATGTGCCAAGTCACTTGAACACTTCCCGTGAAAGTATCTCTAGAAGAAGGACAAATCTTCGATGTTCCATACTATCAACGTTGCAAGTGATGTTCGCGTCTCTAATTAGGCGGATGGCTCTTCTTTGGATGAAATCCAGCAGCTTCAGGGCATGATTGGGGGCAAATCTCCATACATGAGAACAATACTCCAAAGAAGGTCTCATCTGAGTGTTATGAAGCATCAAAAGTTGCTGAGGTGTGAACAGTTTTCTGGTTCGGAACAGTGTTCCAAGCTTTTGAGAAGCGGCTTCAGCAATTCCAGCGACATGATTGTGCTAAAAAACTTATCGAAGCAGAAAGCGGCATTGTCTGCCCTGACATCATTATATCCGGTTCGGAGATATTGATCTTTTGTAAATCGTCATTGAGATATTCTAGTTCGTGAAGGCGCATCCAAGGCTATGATCGTCCCAGAATCCTCCTGGGGGGTAACGAAAGCATATATAAAGACATCCATAAACTCATGGATACAAGCCGAATAGATAGATAGGTGGAATAAGCTCTCAGGAATGAGGCAGGCGAAAGAGTTAATGAAGAAACTATCGCGCAAATTCACGGAAGACCTGCTAAACCAGAACCGTAAGGTTGTAAGGGTAGTGATGGGTCTACTAACGGGGCGAAGCCGACACAGGAAACATATGGCCAACATGAGTCTGACGGAAGAAACCCAATGATGGTTCTGTCAAGAAAAGGATGAAACCGCTCTGCGAATGCAAAGCGATAGCTTGGCTGAGACACGCAAGATGCGGGGAAGAGAAACCAGAGGCTGCCAGCTATATGAAGGGGTCAGTGTCAAAGCTAGGGAGTCTCATCAAAGAGATCAAGGTAGCCAATGAGCTCTAACATGTTGAAGTAGAGGGAATATCTCAAGTAAACTCTTGATATAATGTATTAATTTTAGACAACGCAACTCGTACTTTTATTATGACAAAATTAATCTCTTAACTACCTATAAACATATACAATGTGAACGAAAACAAATTAACAAATTATGAAAATGGTGGTTTTTCAACACCCTCTCTCATCGAATAATTTGTTCAATCCCATTGTTTGTCGTAAAATATTCAATCTTGGCTTGAACAGCGGTTTGGTAAGTGCATCTGCTATTTGGTGTTCTGATGCTATTTTTTGAATTGAAATAGCACCATTTAAGACCAGTTCCCTTACAAAGAAATGTCTTATATGAATATGTTTGGTACGTCTGTGATATTCCGGATTTTGGGCCAAGCGTATTGCAGCTTCGTTATCGACCATCAATACTGGATTACATTCCATATCCAAAAATTCTTCATATAGCTGTTTCAACCAAACCAGTTCACGGGAAGCTTCACTAGCAGCTACTATCTCAGCTTCCGTTGAGGAAATAGCTACTGAAGTTTGTCGTTGACTGAGCCAAGATATCGCACCGCCAGCATAAATACAAATAACACCTGTTGCTGAACGTCCCGTTGTTTCATCTCCGCCATGGTCAGCATCACTAAAACTTCTCAGGCCATCCATTGTTACGTTTCAATTTAGCACTAGATCAAACTGCTCTTATGTGACCTTTCAAAACACTACGTTACCTTTTAAGATCTTTATTCAAAGGATATTAACAATGTAATTAAGTTACAAGTAGATTTTATTCATTTAACATCATAGTAATGGGAATCTTCCGTTCCATAGAAAACTATACCTGAAATGTACAGGAATATATGTATGCTCCCTGACTAACTGCTTTGACCAGTACTTACACATTCTCCTATTGCCAATCGACGTGGGAGATCCGAAAATTCCTCGATAGGTTGAAATAGTTGTTATTGTTTGTTTCTCAGTTTACTTCGCCTATCATTTTTCAGCCGTTGTCTGCCTTATTCTCTATACTTTCCCAAGAATATTTCTTGCATAGATTGTTATTTATCACTTCCAGAAGGATTACTTACATTTTAGAGCCATATCGCCTGAAATACAATACTAGTTAGCTCTGGTTTCTGAATACTGTTTGATATTTTCGATAAATATTCTGCATAATATGAATGTTCAAATATTCGTACGGAATGGGTAAGATGTGACGACTTACCTTATATGTTTCTACTCCATCGCATAAATAAGGATTGGTAAATAGTTGAAAATAGGTTGGAGTGAATATTTTTGTAAACATTCAATTTCAAGATTAAGAGACAGCTGTTGGTTGACATCCGCCGAACTTTCGTAGTGTCGTTCCGACGAACTAAACCGAACTAGTTCTACAGTTATTCACGGGTGGAGGATTGATCGGTTACTCAAATTGTCAAGGGTTGTTTAGGGTTGCATTGCTTTGAGAAGGAGTTTTGATGGGTCACGGACTTGTTGATATTGTCTCAAGTGGCTGTGGAGGAATTGATAGATATATGATGTTGTGCACAGCGCCCCCTTGGTGCTTGTAGTGTAGATTGGACGCACTGTGGCAACAACTGGTTAGCTGTCAGATGTGGCAGTCTCTTAGTATTCGGAAGTTGGCCTTCGATGAGCTTGGTTCGGAGTTCAAGGGTACCATCAGACTGATTGTAGGATATATATGGTTGTATTTGTGCCATCCTTCACGGGGATTATTTCTACAAGTCAGGATTGTATAGTGGAAGACTAATTGGTCATTTTGGTGTGGATATTTGCAGTCTGAAATTCAAGCTCTTTCGAGGATTTGTGGTGGTTAACGAACTCGTGCCAGGTGAAAGGATTTCCGAAATTAGGTATGTCTGAATCACTGTCGCATCTCTCATGTGGTCTTAGCTATGATATCACCTCTTCAATTCTACAACCTTCGTTTCTCGTCTCTAGATTCATAAGAAACAGAAGGCCCTCAGTCACTCATCAAGTCCCAGTAGGACTTCCGTGCAGAGCACCGCACACGAAGAAACGTATAGAAAACCCCTTGGCCAGGGGAAGAATTTTACCATTAAATGTGTTTTAAATGATTATAGTAATATTTGCTCCCAGCGTTGTCATTCAAGTGAATATTAGTTTTGAAGAGAGGTTTCAACATTCATTCAATTGTCTTGATTTTTACGGGTCATATGGTTATACAGGGCACCCAAAAATATACTCTTGGTATCTTGCTACTTTGCTTAATGAAAATATACCAGGGGTATTGATTAGTCAAATAGTCCCTATTAAATGGGGGTTGAATCTCACCTTGTTTTTATCTGATTCTGATTGAGAATTTTCTTCCGTAGGGTTTTTTCTTCTCCTTTCCTTTTTTTATTTATCTTTCTGTATCTTATTTGGTGATCCATTACTGGTCCAGCTTGTCGTGCCCTACAGGGTGATCTATCTTGGTGGTGCTACAGGGTGATCCATCTCCGCCGTTCTACAGGGTGATCCACCGGTGCTACAGGGTGATCCATCTCAGCAGTACTACAGGGTGATCCACTTCCGTCGAACCACGGGGTAGCCTAACACCATATACCGGGTGGCCCAAAAGGAGCACGCAAGTTATAATTGATTTAATTGAATATTTGTGATATACTGAGTTATTTGAATAATTGTTGCCCTTATGTTTATTGTTACCTGTTGATATAGTATTTGTTTATCGTTTATTGATAAAGAGTTTGTTTATTGATACCAGATTGATATAGTGATTCATCTGTGAAACGGAAATTGAGGTATATTCTTCCTTTCACGATTGCTGATTGACACCGATGCGCCTACGCCTGAGCTCACGCGACGCAAACGAGTTTGTCTTACCTTCCGATACTAGTATTTACGATTTCACCTACTCAATTTTCGTGGTAGTTTTACTCGACGTATTGTAGTTTTTTTTGAGCGTCGTTACTACCGTAATTTATGGCTGATTGAATTCGTGGTTATATACACCGCGCTCTTGTATTGACATTTGAACATCGCGTAGTAGTGTGAATATTGCATTGTTGTCTTAGAAGCGTTGTTGGTTAATCCATGTAAGTTAGGATTACTGAATAAATCATATTGGGGATCTTTATCTTTTATTTCCAATATCAATTGGTGGGTTATTGATATTGTGAGTTACTTAGGGTATCTGGAGGATTAAATTTACCTGGCGCCCATTAAGATCTATTTGAAATTTGCTAAGTTGTTTAACCCACTCCCGTCTCCACTGTTCAGCTTAGCCGCGGATACCCATCTGTCTTATTTGTTACCGACAGATGATTTAGTCTCCTCTTGTGGTTTGTGAGGTGACAGTAAGCTGCTCTTGTATTTCCATGATGACCAGTTTGACTTGCCCTCAAGTAATCCTATTTGTATTTTAGTTGCATCCATTTTGCTTTTGGTAGAGCTTGGATTCAACTGAATAAAAATGATAGCTTCAAAACATTTGTCAATGTCAAAAATTTTCAGCAAGAAAATTTCAGCAGTTTCTCATAATTTGGAAATATTTCTTATACTCCGGAACCTCAGGCTAATCAACCACGATCTGCTACCATGTTGAAGTAGAGGGAATATCTCAAGTAAACTCTTGAATGAATGTATTAATTTTAGACAACTCAACTCGTACTTTTATTATGTCAAAATTAATCTCTTAACTACCTATAAACATATACAATGTGAACAAAACAAATTAACAGATTATGAAAATGGTGGTTTTTCAACATAACAACCAAGGAGCATCACAGTAGATGTGAAAAGGCCGCAGTGAACCAGGCCATAGGCTAGCTCCCCGACAATCTGATCTATCGAAGCAAAAAGTGCTATTGTCTGAACCTGACATTATATATACGGTTCGGATTTCACCATATATGCCAGAAATTAATTTTCGACAGCGTCTAGTCAGGCGAATTTTGAAACAGCTCAATATCAACAAGGCCCCTGATTAAGTGCCTGTCATCGTACTTGAAAAGTGCGCAAATAAACTTGCACCAGTATTTTGCAGACTTTTCAACCTGTCTTGAAAGAAAGGGGTTTTTCCTTCTTGTTGAAGATTGCTCGCGTTCAGCCTATTCCCAGTAAGGGCAAGAAAAATCTTCCAAATAACTACCCAGTCACTTTGTTATCAGTGATATCAAAAATCATGGAGGAAGTCGTAAACCACCATATCTTCCAATATTTGGAAGGCTTCAATATGGCTTTCGGAAACAAAGACCAACAGGCGACCTTCTATCGTATGTCACCTATATTTGGAAAAAGGCAATCGAGAAACAGAGAATCAAGAGCTGTTGCGCTCGATACTTCTAAGGCCTTTGAATGTGTGTGGCATGAGGGTTTGCTGGCCATACTTCGACGCTATGGCTCATCGGATCATTTTTATGCATGGCTCTTCAGCTTCCTGAAACGTTCTTTCAAGTGGCCGTGTAACAACGTAAAATCAACAGAGCCGTTTTTGAATATAAAAAGTAAGATTTTTAAAAAAAGCTCGGACACGTCGATTTCTAATTGAAGGGAGACACCTTTCAGACGGATTAGATTTTTTGTAGTACGCACCCTCTCGGAGGGGTGCTTCCGACGACCCTTATTCAGATATGGAAAGTAGGTCGAGTGGCATCTTGTTTTGAAGGTCTTTCGAATACCTTTACATCTCTGTAACCTGTAACGATTAGTTTTCGAGATAATTTGAAGATTTAAAGGTATTTTTATTGAGTTCAACTCTTTGAAATGAATGAAATTGTTTTTAAAGTACAATTTACGTTCAGAACTTTCATAAAAAAAAATTTTTGCTTTTTATGACAACCTGCTAATACGTATCCATTTGATTTCGTAAAAAAGTAAGAATTATTTGTTTGTTACAAGGAGATTTTTTCGGAGGATGGGGTTGGTTACCACCCTTACATTTTAGGTGAATTGAATTGCCTTTTGACGTGGATATTTTATGTTTCTGATAAAAAAGTGAATCATACTAAAAACTTACCTACACAACGAATACAACCTGCTGATTTCCTTGAATGCTGATGACACAGAAAAGTTTAAAAAACTGATTTAGGGTGAAGAAATCCCAATAATTGAAATTTAGAGTAAATGTTCAAAATGTGCGCCATTTTGCTCCATGCAACAATGAAGATTCTGTTCGAATTTTACTCTTACATTATTCAACATCTCAAGAGTTATAGCTCGGCATTCATGAATAATTCTACGACGTAATTCATCCCAATTTTCTGACTGTGTAGCATAAACTCAATACTTCAAATATCCCCACCAAAAGTAGTCCAGTGGTGTTAAATCTGGTGATCGTGTGGCCATTCAATTGGACCTCTTCTCCCAATCCATTGTCCTTCAAAATGATTATTCAAAAAATTTCGAACCTGCTGGCTATAATGTGGTGGTGCACCGTCTTGTTGAAAATGGATGAATTCATCTTGACATCTTGGATCCTGATCAATTATTTCAACCATACGAGGTTGTATTGCCTCTTCAAGAAGTTGTAAATAAGAATCACCGGTTAAATTTCCATCAATGAAAAATTGACCTATAATATGATTGCCTACTATTCCGGCCCAGACATTCAACTTTTGGGGATGTTGGGTATGTATTTCTGCGTATTGTCTTGGGTTTTCATCCGACTAATAACAGCAATTGTGACGGTTCACGCAACCATTTAAATAAAATGAGCTTTCGTTCGAAAAACAGATGTTATAAAGCAGCTCGGGATTTTGCATTAATCTCTCACTCATGCCCTCACAAAACTCCTGTCTTCGGTCAAAATCATCCTCATTGAGTTCATGAACAAGTTTAATTTTGTAAAGATGGAATTTGTGGTTTTTAAGGATTCTCCATGCGCTCATATGGATTATTCCGGCCATTGCTGATAAACCTCTGGTACTTAACCTGGGATTGGCGATGACTTGACCAATTACTCCAATCGCATTATCGTCATTCACTACCCTTCTCTGAACATTTATTTTCTTATTTAAAACCGAACGTGTCTCCTTGAATTTCGTGACCAAATCCAGAACGTGTTTTTTGCTTAGGTGTTTACCAGGGTTTTGCTCGTTAGATAAAATTGATTTCTATTAGCATTTTGGTCGTTGCCAAAAAAATAAAGCAATAACTGAAACCCTTTCAGCAGTAGTGTAAGGCATTTTTAAACAAATAACAATACACGACCCGTTTAAACAAAACAATGGAACGATGTACTAATGAAAACTGGAAGAAGAGGAGCGGGTATTGATTTTAAAAAAGGGATTTTATTTAACAAAAAACTGATAAGAAGAACTGCTCGAATTTTTTTTTATTTAGACATACAAGTTACCGAGTGGTCTGTCTAATGTATTATTAACATGGCAATTTTTACTTCAAATTATCTCGAAAACTAATTGTTACAAAAATTTTCTTTTAAAAGAGTTGTAAAGGTATTCGAAAGACCTTTAAAACAAGGTGCCACTCGACCTACTTTCCCTATCTAAATAAGGGTCGTCGGACGCACCCTCCGAGGGGTGCGAACTACAAAAAATCTGATTAGTCTGACTGGTATCCTTCAATAAGAAATCGACGTGGCCGAGCTTTTTCCAAAATCTTACTTTTCATATTCAAAAACGGCTCTGTTAGGTCTCTGTTAGATTCTTATTGTCAACAACCCTCTTGTTATTGTATATCAATGATTTATTGGAAAAAACCAAACATATTCACCGTCAGCAGGGGGTTGCATATCTCAATATAAGGATCTAGAAGTGATTTTGAATTGAAGTGAAAGTAACCAGGTTCAATTCATTGCCACAAAATCCCTGGCGTCGGTTTTCTCCAAAAAGAGGAATGTCTCTGAACCGGATATAATAATGTCCGGTCAGACAATTTCGCTTTCTGCTTCAATAAGTTTGTTGGGAGTTAAAATGTACACCAATATGTCTTGGCACAATCATGTAGCTGGAATTGCAAAGGCTGCTTCTCAAAAGCTTGGGTCACTGTTTCGAACCAGGAAACTGTACACACCTCAGCCACTTTTGATGCTGTATAATTGCTCAGATCAGATCTTCTTTGGAGTATTGTTCTCATGTATGGAGCTCTGCCCCCAAACTTACCCTGAAGTTACTATACTCCAGAAAAGAGCCTTTCGTCTGATTGCAGACGCGATCATTACTTGCAACTTTGATAGCCTGGAACATCGAAGAAAGGCTGGAGATTTGTTTTTCTTCTATAGATACTTTCACGGTGTTCAAGTGACTTGGCACATTTGATCCCACCAAGGGCGGTATATATCAGAAATACGCGAGGGACGTTTTGAGGTTCAACTCAGTACACCTCGAACTCCACTGTCCAGGAACTCTTCAACCTGAAGAACTGTTTCTATGTGGAGTAAACTCCCTGAGGAAATATTTCCAAATGGATTCAATCTCCAGCGATTCAAATCCAATGTGACCCGGTACTTTCGCACGGGCACCGCTCTGAGAGTGCCTCAAAGACTTTCCTGTAGTGCTTGTGCCTTGTCCTTAAGAAAAAGATAATGCGGATATGTTCTTCAAGCAGTTTAGAGCTCCGAAGTTTGTTCTTACAAATGCTTCATTACCATTTTCTGCCGTATAGATACATACACACACTACCTATCATCTAACATTTTTGGCTCTCTTGCGGTATCAACGAAATACTGGCATTGCTTATTGAATTGATGGTAACTGTTCATTTACCATAATACAGTGTCACCGATAAAGTCCGCATCAAATGGGAAACTTTTTTATTTATCGTTTTATGTGAAATTTGATTTTGGCAGTAGATTTTGCTTAAGAAATGATGTCAAATGGCGTCTACAAAATAGGTCACGTGATTTCCTTAACCTGTCAAAATTGACATTTAAAAAAAGAAACATCGAAAAATGACATTATTCTTCAAAATATCCAAAAATATCACAGGATAAAAACATTTTCTTTTGTAATTTTATATCCACACACCAAGTTTCAAACCCATAATAAGTATTTTATATTTTCACTATTTTTCCGCACTCCTGCTTTTTCTACTTATCAAAATTTAAGCACACTTGTACTAACATTTATTTTAACTAAACTCGTCACCGAATTTCTTTTTTTGTAATATAATAATATTTTGAGAGCCTCTTTGATGTTAAAAACAAATTTTGAAAAATAAAAGTTGTCAAACTTCATGCAAAGTTCATCTAGTTTCAACGGGGCTTTCAAAACTGTACAGTACTTGAGTTTTTTAATGAGCAAATGGCCTCACAATATGAATTAGAACAAAACGGAACATTAGGAAACATCATTTCGTGATTCTTGAAGCCCATTCAATAAAAGAAAAAAACTCATAGTATTTACATTTACCTACTCCGCTAACAACACTAATTTAAAAAAACTGGGTAGGCTGTGAAAAAATATGAAACTACATAATGTGTTTTAGAAAACGTCACTGTCACTGAATAAATTAATGCCCCTTAGTTCAATGTAATGTATGAAAATTAAAATAATATGTTATCTTTACAAGAAAAAATTGAAATTGTGCTAATTTGTGGTGAAAACACATTGCATCGACAAGTGGCTGATATTTTTAACGCAAGACATCCTGGTAGACATGTACAGCAATCCACTGTAAGTAGGATTTTAAAAAAAATTAAACTGACTGGTTCAGTTGAAAATACTTTTAAAATCCATAATCCATCACGCAATAATGATGAGGTTCAGTTGGCTGTCTGCCTGGATGTTATCGAACAGGGAAAATCAAGTATTACCAATATTGTAGATAGAACTGGCGTTAAAAGAGAAAGCGTAAGAGCAATTTTACATAAAAAAAAATTCAAACCCTACAAACCCAAATTTATAAATACCTTAAAGGAAAGAGATTTCGATGTTCGACTAGATTTCTCTTTCTGGTACCAAGGAGAAGTAGAATTAAACAGAAAATTTCCTTACAAAATCCTATGGACCGACGAAGCTACCTTCACATCGAACGGCGTAGTCAGTTCCCAGAATTGTAGGTGGTGGGCTCAGGAAAATCCTCATTTTGTGATAGAATGTCGGGACCAATATTCATTTAAAACAAATGTGTGGTGCGGTGTTTTAAATAATCAGGTAATGGGACCATTCTTTTTTAGACACAATTTAACTTCTCAGAATTATTTGCAATTTCTAAATACTGAGATCAGTGATATAGTGGACAATATGCCGGTTGAAATAAGACACAGTCTGTGGTATCAATGTGACGGGGCTCCTATTCATAGTTCAAGACAAGTCAAAGAGAAACTATTAGAAATGTTTCGGGGCAAAGTTATTGGGCGAAATATGAAGCAAATATGGCCGCCTAGGTCGCCAGATTCAACCCCACTAGATTTTTTCTTGTAGGGTTACTTAAAACAGATCGTTTATAAACAAAGACCTTTTCGTGACGTGAATCACCTAGAAACTGTTATTAGAAACTCTATTTTAAACATAAACCCTGTGAGTATCAGCAACTCAATAAAAGATGTATCAAGAAGGACAATTATCTGCATAGAACGCGATGGAAGACATACAGAAATGTAGTGTATTTAATGTCGTGAGTCTTTTTTTCGTGTTTTTTTGCTATTAGGTATAGGAACATGTTTATTTTCAGTTCCTTTTAATTAAGATTAAATTCCACTGTATTTTTTGTTAAAAAAACAATAAACACTCTAAGATATTGTTTCCTAATGTTCCGTTCTGTTCTAATTCATATTGTGAGGCCATTTGCTCATTAAAAAACTCAAGTACTGTATAGTTTGGAAAGTCCCGTTGAACCTAGATGAACTTTGCATCAAGTTTGACAACTTTTATTTTTCAAAATTTGTTTTTAACATCAAAGAGGCTCTTAAAATATTATTATATTACAAAAAAAGAAATTCGGTGACGAGTTTAGTTAAAATAAATGATTTAGTACAGGTGTACTTAAATTTTGATAAGTAGAAAAAGCAGGAATGCGGAAAAATAGTGAAAATATAAAATACTTATTATGGGTTTGAAACTTGGTGTGTGGGTATAAAATTACAAAAGAAAATGTTTTTATCCTTTGATATTTTTGGATATTTTGAAGAATAATGTCATTTTTCGATGTTTCTTTTTTTAAATGTCAATTTTGACAGGTTAAGGAAATCACGTGACCTATTTTGTAGACTCCGTTTGACATCATTTCTTAAGCAAAATCTACTGCCATAATCAAATTTCATATAAAACGATAAATAAAAAAGTTTCCCATTTGATGCGGACTTTATCGGTGACACTGTATATCTGAAGTCGTACTTCCCATTCAATAAGCAGGACAAAATTATTTTGGAGTGTCTAGCTCCAGTTAAGATGAGTTACTTCCCAAAGTATAAAGAAAAACGAATACAATATCGAGAACAATCATCTCAAACATAGATTACTGTTTGAGATGATTGTTCTGGTTATTGGAGTCCTTGGTGGAACGATGTCCCTCTTGAATCCCATGATGGAAAACGTGTTCAAATCTTGTTCAAATAAATGAAAAGGGTTCCTTTTCGAAAAAAAAAAGAAAAAATTTAGTCCCAATGAAAACTATCAAAAAAATTCTCCACATCTATTGCTATCAGATACAAACCAGGACAACACTCATCTATAACCATTATTCTACAAAATCTTCTGCTTTTGCTATAAAAAAGCTTTCTCAAGCGTAAACGTGGTTTTTGTAAAACCCTTTATAGTGAAAATCATACAATAAACTGTATTAATTAGTTTTACAAAGAACATAGTTTATGATGAACTCCAAACAACATAATGAGTGAAAGTATTGACATAGAATTCCTCTCAATCCAACATTTTGGAAAAAGTTCTTATGTAAAATTTCTCACCAACAGTAATGGAGAAAACTGGAGGCAGTAACGAAGCTAAACCCAGAACATCTCATCATACTTTACATCAAACATAAGCTCCACTCAAATCATCGAAAAACGTAAACATATCCACTTCATGTGGGTTCCATCACATGTTGGTATAGCAGGCAATGAAAGGGCCGCCAGCTGGCAAAGCTGGCGGCCACTAAGCCACTTACAGATATTGAAAAAAGAATAGCCCACCCTGACCTGAACCCGGTTTACAAACAAATCCTTACTAACGTATGGCAACAGTAACAATGGAACGGCTCCAACTCTAAGTTATCAGCAATCAAACCATTGGTCTTACCCTGAAAATTACTTCCAAAAACGAGAAAACTGCAAGTTATCCTGTCACGTCTTTGACTAGGGCAGGAGTCTCCAAACTACGGCCCGCGGGCCAAATCCGGCCCGCCAGTGTCATCAATCCGGCCCGCGACAGCCAATGATTTACTGTCATCAATCTGGCCCGCGACAGCCAATGATTACCTGATTGTTGTTACTATTGCTGTGATAAGTTGAAGAAGAAAACACAGAATGATAATTACTCGGTTTTATTTATTTGCAAGGTAAAACTTAACGACAGAAATGATGACAAAGAAAACTTAACTTAAGTATCTAAGTTTAAGCATATTAATAACTAACAAATGATTGAAATGAATCACAGTAAAACAAAAACACTAATGAGATTTATGTAATTGTGATTTTCCACCGACAATACTTTGTAGTGGTGGATCAATATTACTCATCGGTTAATTGAGATCTATAAACTTTCTTTGTGTACTTCATCTTAGAAAACGTTTTCTCACACAAGTAAGTAGTACCAAAAACAGAAAACAACCCACGAGCAAATTTATGCAAATTATCAAATTGTTCCGGTGGAAGACTCTTATAAAATTCCAACAAAGATGAATTTTGATATTCGTTCTTAAGCATATCACTGCACCGTAAATCAATAATTTTCATTTGGACTTCCGGAGCCAGGGTTTCAATGTCAGAATCAAAAGGATTTTGAAAAAGCTTAATTTCATTCGCAATGACATCAAAATCTGAAAAACGAGTATCAAAATTTATCTTCAAAGCACTCAAAGTTTCGATTGCAAAATTAACTAGAAATTCAGTCTCTGTAGTGAGGCTGAATATTTCACATGTTTCAAAAAGTGTGAAACATTTTTTACATAATTGCGATTGAAATAGTATCATTTTATGCCTGAAGGATTTGATATTGGTGTACAAATCAGGGGAAGCTGATTTTCTCCTTGCAATCTCAAATTCAATTCGTTCATATGATTTGTCAAATCGACAAATAAGGCTAACTTCCACATCCATTCACTATTTTCTAAATCGGCAAAAGGACGCTGCTTCTCATTTAAAAAAAATTCGATCTCTGCACGAAGTTCAAAAAAGCGCTTAAGGACTTTTCCGCAACTAAGCCAGCGTACGGCAGTATGATATGGTAAATGATTTTCTCCAATCTGTTGAATGAACTCTTGGAATTGTTGGTGATTCAGCCCAGTGGATCTGATGAAGTTAACAACTGGTATGACTGGTTTTAGAATATAACCAAACATTTTCCGCACAAGGACTGTTGATGAATGATACAATGTGAGACTAATGGTTTTGAACCACCATCATTTTCTACAGCCTTTGACACAGGTGCAACCACTCCTTTATTTTTACCATACATATTTTTGCCTCCATCAGTTGTCATAGATTTCAAATTTCTCCATTGAAGGTTCTTTTTATTGATGGCATTTTCAACTCCCTTAAAAATATCTGCCCCAGTTATCATGCCGTGAATACTAGCGATATCAAGAAGTTCTTCATACACTTCATAGCTTTTATCTACTCCGCGAATAAAAATCAACACCTGAGCAGTATCTGACACATACGTTGACTCATCCAATGCTAGAGAAATCTACTCATCATGATGTCCATTTTTGTCAGACAGTTGAGATGATATATTTTCTGCGATGTCTTGCACCCTCCGAGCCAAGGTGTTTACTGACAAACTGACACTTTTAAATAAATTTACCTTTTCGGGGCATATTTCTTCGGCTACTGCAATCAAGCATTCTTTTATCATTTCTCCATCGGTGAATGGTTTGCCACGTTTTCCGATTTCAAGAGCCACACGAAAGCTGGCACGAGTTGCAGACTCTTGTTCAGTATTCGCTTTGGTAAACAAAGATTGCTGCAATTTGAGTCGGCGTTTCAAAGCTTCAAATTTTTCCTTCCGCAAACTTCCTGTATACTTGGAGTAACTTTGAAGATGTTTCGATTCATAGTGTCGTTTAATGTTAATAGTCTTTGAGAACAGCTATGGTTTCATTACAAATTAAACATAGCGCCTTATTACTGGACTCAATCATAAAATACTGAAAGTTACATTTTTCTTGGAACGTTCTGCATTCACTGTCGATTTTTCGCTTCTTTTCCATACTAACAAATCACACATAAAAACAATAAGTCAAATCAAAATACTTTCATTGACGGGTGTTACTTTATTTCACAATAGACTGTTTCGCTTCCTTCGCCTTTTCTACGCAGACTAACTCGCAGTTGCGCAGCTAGCCTTTTTATATGCAATTATTACTGCCATCTCGAGGTGATCGGAATACACTAGCTAGAACCAGAACTTTCTCGAACCAACGCGGTAATTCCAAATATTTAATTACGCCTAATGCCACCTAGCGGGTAGCTGAAAAAGAAAGTACATAGTACCACTACTCGCCACTAGATGTCGTTAAGTGTCACAATACACAATAATAATTGAAATGCTTAGGTCACGCACTTTGCGACTATCCTAGTCTAGAAATATAGTTAAGGGCTGAAATTGGCCCTTGGAACAATTTTTAAAATCATTATTGCCCGAAGGCTTCAAAGTTTGGAGACCCCTGGACTAGGACATACTCGCCTCACTCATGAATACATCCTCAAAGGTAGTAACCCTCCAACACGTGAAGTTTATGACTGTGCCCTAAGTGTCAAACATATTTTATCTGAGTGCGCATCTAACTACAATGAGATAGTCGAGTACGACACCCACCCTTCAATTGAAGCAGCGTTAGGACAAAATTGTAACTATGAAAAACGAATTTCCTCTCTAAGATGTATAAAGCTGCTGCACCGTATATGAAAATTTATTGTAAGAAATCAATACTGTTGTAGAATTTGAATTGTCGCTAATAACCCTCGAGGTTAATGCGACATTAAATAAATGTAATTAAAAAAAGTAATGGAGAAAAATTGTTTTTGAACAAAGAGAGTGTTTACTTATTAGGTATTACTGGTGAACAGTATTGAAATTGATATTATCCGATATTTTTGAACACTGAAGTTAGAGTTAAATCATATTTGGGTTCCCGACTGGTGGAGGAAATGGAATATTTCCACCTCATGATAGAGGTCAAACGTCATAATGATTCATGCAATGTTATTGGGAATGAAGGATAATTGGTATAATCTAGAGGTCACATTCGAAAAAAATATAAGCAATTATATATATATAAATATATTCATGATAATAATAGAACAATTTCAACAAACAGTTTCTATTTCTGGACGCGTTTCGCTAACATCGCAGCTTCCTTGGGAGCTTCCTCTGCCGAAACACGGCATGATATAAAAAAAGGTTTGTGAGAATTGTTTGATCTTCATCATAGATAGTATCTATAATTGTCATTAAGCAACGGGTCAGTTCATTCGTATAATTAAATAATTATTCCGCACAACGGTATATGTGCCATTATTTCGGCATGAACACATTTCTCAACCTACTCCAACTAAATATAAGTGGAACTTTTTGCCAACACCAAACCGTTAGGATTAAACAGTTCAATCTTCCTCTTGAAGATGATCACTTGGTGATCAAAACACGTGTCGAGGTGTTAAAAATAACGATTTGGTGTTGGGGAAAGACTCCAGTCATATTCATTACTTCACCAAAGTTTCGAAACAGTGCATCACAAGTACTACTCCAAGTAGTTTCGTAGTTAAAAAAAATGTGCTTTTTCGTTAACCAGCTATCGCACCCCCACGAACGACAACCCTCAGAAGTCTAAACTTATGCAAGCTAAGGACTAACGAGATCTTACCTTTCAACGTGTGATTCCTAACACGGGTTGGACGATAGCAAGTGAAAATCGATCGTTCAGCCTGGGGTTTGAACCAGCAACCAACACTTCTGTTGATTTGTGTGAGTGAACAAAGCACCCACGTCGAACCGACCGACTACCGTTAGACCAGTCATTACTAATTTTCTCCAGTTGCAGGCCGTAGTTGTGTATATTCTAGGAGAGTTTTAGTGTTGATAAGGATTAAATCAGAATTGAATGTTTATATTATTTCCTATGAGGATATGAATGCAAAATTGTTTGTCACATATAGTCAGTGGGCATACTTAGAGACTGGCTATAAATCAAATCATCTGAACTAACAATTCGTTCAGACCAGTCTCAACTACCTACACTGTAGGTTAATGAACTGACCTATCAGAAAACAAGTAATCCCCTGGCTAATACCACGAAGGGCGTTGGATTATATCCGACAGGTGTCAGTGCTGGATTCTCCACTGAAGTTATTCCTGCATATGCTGTTGGCGATACAACTGCTGCAATGGATTTTCAATTATTGGAACACGCAGACCGGTTTCTGGCTGTGTCGCTACTCGTCAGTGCGAGGTAGTGTCTATCATCAACATAAAGTCGATAATTTCCATGATTGAAAATTTAATTTCTTCAGAGTATCATTCCTTTAACTAGGCTCAAGCGGACAACAAACAACGGGTTTGTCAAAACCCCATCTTCCTGTAAACGAGGTAACAAACCGCAAATCCGAAATTTGTCCAATTCCTCATATAAGGAAAGAAAACTTTTCAGATATAGTCAGTGGGCATAGTTGAAAATCTATTGCGGCAGTTTTATCGCTAACAGCAAATGCAGGAATAACTTCAGTGAAGAATCCTGCACTGACACCTATCGGATATAATTCAACGCCCTTCGTGATATTAGCCAGGAGAGTAGTTGTTTTCTGATAGGTGTTAGTCCATTATTCTACAGTGCAGGAAGATGAGACTGGCCTGAAAGAATTATTCCTTCAAATGATTTGATCTATAGCCAGTCTTCAAGTATGCCCACTGACTGACTATATGAGAAAAAAAAAATAAGCACCATTCTGATCATTCCCATATTGATTTCGATTCAAGAGCCACCGATAGACAGCTGTTTCAGCCTATTGGGCATCGTCAGTACCGGGCAGGTGGTCCTCGATTTAAGATAAAATGTATCATAGTCATCTTCATTTTCATCAGGTTGAAAATGTTTTCCCTTACCCATTCGACTGAGATTCGCCAGGAGGACGAATGGTTCATAACGTAGGGTGTTTTGGTGGCGACATAAAGGTCAATGACTTTTATGCCGCTCTGACCTTGTGTACCCCTTCCTGACTGGGGTATTTGATGAACAAACTGTTCATTTCAACAGACGTCGTAGGGCCTTCACTCAACCGAGCGACGGAGCCTTCTGAATTGAGTGGGGTCGTCTATAGTGTAATCTACAGCTTCCCTAACTAATGGGTTATCATGAGTTTCCGCTGATTCGAAAACTCTCTGATTCCTCGACTGAATGGACTGCCGAATAGTTAACAGCTTCAAATCTCTGCGGATGGCTTCATTCCGCACGAACCATGGAGCTTTCACCAGCATCCTAAGAAGTTTTTTCGCAACCTTTTCAAAATGGAGAGGTTTGACGGGGCGGTTCATCCCCAAGTACCTGAAGCATACATGATGACAGGCTTGAACATCGTGTTGTATAGTAAAATATCATTTTTAAGATGGGGTTTTGAATTTCTATTGACCAGAAGATAGAGTTTAGCTATCCTCATCTGCACTTTGCTCTTGATATAATCAATGTGATTTGCCCAGGTCAGTCGGCGGTCTACCGAAAGACCTAGGTACTTGACTCGCGTTTGCCATTCGATCTCCCTGTCTGAAATCGTGACCCTTGTACCTGGAGGAACTTTACGTCTCCCAAAGTCTATCGCCTGAGTTTTTACTGGATTCACTCGAATCTTCCAGTCAAGGTACCAGCGTTCGAGGTCGTCTACATGCAACGCGCATTGGGAAACCTTCACGTGATCGAACTTCGGAAGGTCGCTCACGTAAAGGCTGTAGAGTAGAGGACACAGCACAGCTCCCTGAGGCACTCCAGCTTCGATTTCCCTGACAGGAGACAGGGTACCTTTAACTCGGACCTGAAATGTTCTGCCTTCCAGAAAGGACCTAATCCACCGGACCAGACCCCGAGGCAGATCAAAATCGAGCATTTTGTGTAGCAGGCCTTCGTGTCAGACTCGATCGAAGGCTTTCGAAATATCCAGGAGGACGAGATGGACTGTCTTTCTGTTGTTCAGCTCTGAGATGGAATTTTCGACCAGTTTCAGGGCCTGCAGCTCGGTGAAGTGTGCCCTCCTGAAGCCAAATTGTTTGTCAGGCAGAACATTTCGGTCTTCAACTTCTTCTGTTAGCCTTTGCAGCACAACACGTTCAGCCAACTTAGCCGTTGAGCAAAGCAGACTAATCGGACGATGATTCTGGCCCTGTTTCGGAATCATGACAACTACGGCATGCTTCCAATTTCGAGGGAAGTATCCGAGAGTGATTGAGCTGTTGATCATGTCCAGCAGGTAGGATCATTCCAGTAGCCTTCTTGGGTTTGGAGGTCCTAATGTACCCCCTCAGTTCTTCCTCCGGAGCTGGACGGATCATGTCGTCATCATTTTCCCTAAGGATGCGTCGAACCCAGTGTTCAAGCCGGATATCACGGTCAATATCATCATCCGGATCAACGTTAAGTCGAAACTGACTCTCCATTGTGTCTGCCAAGGCCAACGCCTTCTCACCGGGGGAGTAGCAGATGCCGCGCTGTCCGTGAAGAGGGGAAGGAGCGGTTTTCCTCTTCTTGAGCCTGCGGATGACTCGCCAGAGCTCGCCAGCCCCAGGTTCGAGCGATTCCAAACAATCGCTCCACCTCTCGTTTCTATAGTCAGTGATAAGCTGTATAACCTGGTTGGCCATCCTGCTAGCAGTAGCCTTGTTTCCAAAGTAGAGAGTCCGCTGATAAACTCGTCTGAGTCGATTTTTCGCATATAAGGTTCTTTATCCTAGGAGGAAACTCATTGTAGCTCTGCAGAGGACACTCTGTCCTGGTTGTGGCTGCGCGGAAAACGTTGTTCACAGACAATTCAAAATCTGCCTGCCACTAGGTGAGCCTTGAAGGCTTCCCAATCCGTGGATGATCTCATGCGATGATCCTGGGGAGGCAGATCATCACCCAGCATCAGGATGACTGGATTATGATCTGAGTCAAGTTCTGACAAAGTGTACACTCCGCAAGACATGGAGACGTTCCTGAGCAGTACGATATCAAGCACGTCAGGCCTCAAATCCCCACGGTACAACGTGGGCTCATCTGGACCCATCACTCGATACTCATGCCTGTCAGCATGCGCATGGAGCGCTTGGCCGTTCGCATTGGTGAGTCCGCTCCACAGATTGTGTTTGGCGTTGAAGTCACCAGCAGCAATTGTGGGGGTATTTGTCGACATCAGCAGTTCATCCAGTGATTCTGGGAGTAGACGATTCCGCGGAGGGTTGTAAACTGAGATTATTCCATGACGACCTCTTCTCAGTTGGAGTTCAACGTCCACGGTTTCCGTGCCATGTAACTGATCTGAGTCAATGCCGAATTGTACGTGACGAAGATTACGTTTGACAAAAATGCCAACTCCTCCTCCAGCACGTCTAATGCGTTCTCTGTGGTGAAAACGGTAGTTTGGAATACCAAAAGGTTCATTGTTCATTTTTCACCAGTGCAAAATCGATGTTTTGTTGTATTAGAAAATTCTCAAAATCTAATTTTTTGTTTGAAATACTGTTGGTTGGCATTTCAAAATAAAATCTTAGGAGAATCAGGCAATGTTGGTTGTCTAGCCATTAACAGGTTCCAGTTAGCACGTTGATGTTCACCGTAAACATCTTTTCGAGTACGGGGAACTGAATGAGTAGTTTCTTCATCTGGTCCAGAGCAGAACAGATGTCACTAACCTTCGACGGGCGGGGACTACTGGGCGCCTCGGTCGGCCTGGCGGAGGTGTTACCGCTCTTGGCCTCTCCTGCGTAGCTCATTCCCGGGCGTGTTCAACCAAGGCGTCCTCGATGTCAGCGGTCTCCAGATCTTCCGGGACTTCTCTGAAGACGGCTCTGATTTGCTTATCTTCAGGTAGGGTATACGTGTGGTGGGGGATTTTTTTCCTCGCCAATAGTTTGGACATATTCCTGTAGTCCTCTGCCGAAGAAGGCTGAACCTTGATGCCGTCAGCCATGTTTACTGTCTTGGCAAAGTTTACCTTATGAAAAGCAGCCAGCTTTGTGAATTGACCCCACTTGTCCTTCTGGCGAACGACAACGCGTGTTTTTCCGGTGCGTTGGGGCACCTCAGGACGAGGATGGAGAGGGGAGCTAGTTCCCTGATCGTTGGGGTTTTCAACCTGATTTAGATTTTGGAATGGCTGTTTTGGGCCACCCTGTATAGTCGAAATCGATTTTCGAAACCTATTGTCGTCAACCAACATTTCATGGTCACCTTCGACGGAAGACTCTGTTGTTGAGAGTTCTGACTCTGAAGTGTTGTTCTTGGCTTCGTCCCGGAACTTTGACATATATTTAATCACTTTTTTGTACTTGTTGCCGGTATTTTTGTTTACTGAAGCGACTGATTTAGATAGAAGAGGAGGAAACTCTTCTGGAAAGCGACGCTTTTTGTTAGCCGGTTCTTGAGGCTTGATTGCCGTCGTTATTTATCTCAAACTGAGCAGAGAGGGTAATGCCGACGGGAGTATCTCTGGAGGATACATTCCGTGACGGACCCTCGAATAACTTCTGGGCCCTTGATGAAGGGCCAGAGGGCTCCTGAGCTGCCGCCACGGGGCTGCTCCTTAGCAGCTCTGATGGACTCAGGCCCAGGAGATCAAGCAATAAACCGATAAAGGTAATTACTTCACCCCTGTCCCAGAGCATCAAGCTGCCAAGCAGTTTCTCCATTCTGCTGTAGAAAAACTTACACCCTTTGATATCCCAAGGGTAGACGATGAACAGTTCCGTGAAAGTGATAGTTTGAACACACTCACCAGAAGTCTGGAGGGTCCTTGCGCACTACAACCAACGCACTCACTAATAGGAGAGATGTTACTACTGGTGAATGGCTGATCATCTACCAGAAATAGTCGTATTTGTGGAAAAAACTTCGAAATTATCGCAGCGAAAAATATTTTGTGTGTCAGTTTGACAGCTAACGTCAGAATCTTAGACAGAATGTAAATAACCAAGAAAAGTACTTAATAAAAAAAACTGCGTAAACACAAGCGAGACATAAGTGGAACCACCGATTGTTGTGACACCCAATTCAACTTGCCAAGTTTTTATATCAGTGTTGGTGGTTTGTCCAATCAACTGACATCTGCGTTAGCAGAAAATTTGGAAGCTAACCTGGAATGCCATCGAAAAACGAAACCGCATGTTTCTAGAAATTATATGAAATCGAGAAAGGTTAATGCAGTCAAGCTTCTGGAAAATAATTCCATGAAAATCAAAAGATAAATAAATAAGCACCATCCTGATAATTCCCATGTTTATTTCAATGTAAGAGTCACCGGTAGACATCTGATTCAACCTATTGGGCATCGTCATTACCAGGCAGGCCGTCCTCGATTGATGACAAAATGTGAATAATCAAGAAAAATACTTGATAAAAATAACTGCATGAATACAAGTGAGACTTGGGTGCCACACCAATAGGTGGTTTCACTTATGTCTCGCTTGCGTGTACGCAGGGATTTTTATTGGGTACTTTTACTGGTTATTCACATTTTGTTTCCAATCGAGGACCGCCTGCCCGGTACTGACGATGCCCAATAGGCTGAAACAACTGTCTATCGGTGGCTCTTAGAGTGAAATCAATAAGGGAGTGATCAAAATAGTACTTATTCAGTTATCTTTTGATTATCTCCAGCAGCTTGACTGAATTAACTATTCTCTTCCTCTGTGACTTCTCTGTGACTCCATCATAGTCTCCATGAGAGACTGAACACTTTGTGATTTTATGTTCGATGGAAATTCATGAATTTGTTTTTTTTTTTATTATTAATATGAATACGAATTAAAAATATGAAAATATTTTTTTTCGATATGGAAAGAGGTAAATACGTGGTTTTCCTTCTGTGTGTGTCAAAGTCAGTGAAGATAGTGTGTCCAACTGGATTCTTCTTTTGTCTGCTGTATTAAAATTATTTCATTGGCCATGCATGGCCATAATTTTAAAATCTCAATTCTTTTAAATGTTGAAATAAAATAAGTTTTGTATTTTTTCTCTGAAACATAAAAATTCAATGTGTGACACTTTTCTACATGATGAAAAGTATTAACTTTGTTTACTGTTGTACTGACGATGCTCAATAGGCTGAAACAGCTGTCTACCGGTGGCTCTCAAATTGAAATCAATATGGGAGTGATCAAAAGGGTACTATCTATTTATTTTGTGATTTTCATAGAATTATTTTCCAGCAGCTTGATTGCATTAACCTTTCTAGATTTCATATCATTTCTATGAACATGTGGATTCGTTTTCCGATGGCATTTCAGGTTAGCTTCCCCAATTTCTGCCACCGCAGTTGTCGGTTGATTGGTCAAACCACCAACACTGACATAAAAACTTGGCAAGTTGACTTGGGTGTCACACCAATAAGTGGTTCCACTTATGTTTCGCTCGCGTTTACGCAGCTATTTTTATCAAGTGCTTTCTTGGTTTTTTCTCATTTTGCCCAATAGGCTGAAACAGCTGTATACCGGTGGCTCTTAAATTGAAATCAATATGGGAATGATCAATATATATATATATATATATATATATATATATATATATATATATATATATACAGGGTGTCCCTGGACTTCCTCTTTTCCTCTCGGGAATGTATAGATGGGGTCAAAATATCACCAGTACTTCATATAACTTTTTTTCCTAAAATCCTTCGTTACCAAGTAACGGGCCCTCGAAGTTACAAAATGAAAAATGTTTTTCTTTGATAACTTTTCAAGTGAATATTCAAAATCATCCAAATTTTGGTAATTGACTAATCAAATGAATTCCTTCGATAAGCTTTCATGCAGGAGTCAGTTGTTTTGCTACAAAGTCAGAAACGGACTACCCCCAATGGTCCACACCCCAAAACTTTGAAATGACAGATATTTTTCATTATTTTTCAACAAATTAAGGTTACTTGGACAATTTTATGAATAAAAGTACTTGTGTGGAAAGTCGATCGGAGCAACGAGTCTTGATAAAAATGTAGTTTCACTCGACGACATCAAACCCGCTCGTCCACCATTATTTGAAATTAATAATTATCAAAGCAGAAATAATAATGATAACGTTAATTCAACAACATTTATCCTGAGATGTCTACCATTATTCGAAAATATTTGTTTTTAAGGAAAATGGAAATGATAGGTGAAATGTTCATAAAGAATTTTTATAATGCAAACACGTTTAACTAACGAAACTCAAGAGCCTCAAGAGCAAACAGAAATGAAAAATCCGCTACAGAAACTGTTCGATATGACCACCTTCTCTCTCTATACATTTTCTTAGTCTGCAAAGACACCCTCTCTGTACTTGAAATAGCATTCCAGGGTCGTTTCGTATGGCTTCACAATGTAATGTTATTCTATTCAACAATGCATCTCTTGTGTGAATAGGTGTAGCGTAAACAAGGCTTTTTAGATGCCCCCACAGAAAGAAATCCAATGGATTTAAATCCGGAGACCGCGATGGCCATGAATATGGCCCACCTCTACCAATCCATCTATTGTGGAAAATGTGGTTCAGATGGTCACGCACAATCAAACTAAAATGAGGAGGAGCGCCATCATGCATAAACCACATATCTCTTCGGGTTTGCAATGGAACATGTTCCAAAAGTCCATTCAAATCGTTCTGAATGAACTCCAAATAACGTTCTCCATTCAATCGGTCCTGTAGAACGAATGGTCCTATAAGATGGTTTCCTATGATACCAGCCCAAATATTCACGTTGAATTTCCGTTGGTGTTTGGTTTGCAATATCCCATGGGGATTCTCTTCGGCCCATATATGGAGAATATGAGAGTTGATAACTCCATCTCTACTGAAACCTGCTTCATCAGTGAATAAAACTCGATTAATAAAAGTCATATCCTCTCTTTGCCTATCCATGAACCAATTGGCATATTCCAGTCGTGCTGGAAAATCTTGAGGTGTCATGGCATGTACCTTGTGGATGTGAAATGGGTGGAGCAGTTGTTCCCTAATTATTCTATGAATAGTGGACTTGGATGTATGGAACTGTTCTGATAGATTTCTGATGCTCATTGAAGGATCATCAGCGACGGCTTCCAAAATATTTTCCTCCAATACAACGGTACGTACAGTCCTAGGAGCGCCCTCACCACCTCGTTTTGGCAAAACTGTACCTACAATAATATCGAAATAAAACAACGTGCTCAAATTAATTATCAATTATTACATACCTGTCTCCCTCAAGCTGCGATCGACACGCTCGAATGTTTCTCTTGACGGTACCGTTCGATTGGGAAAATGCTCGGAATACAGACGACGACCTTCTGCAGCATTACAAAATGCTCGTCCATAAAATACATGCATATCTGCATATTCATTGAATGTAAACTGTTCGGCCATATCAAAAAAATTCAAAATATCCTATAGAATATTGACAATACAATGATAGTCATATGACAACGCACCACTCAACAAAACAAAATCGCATTCCAGTTTCTCATTTTTTATCAAAACTTTCTAAACGGTTTTTTTGTCAACATCTGTGAAAGAAATGGAACATGATTATTCCCTGGATATTTTTCACCTGATCATGTGCAGCCGTTTTTGTAGTTCATTCGTTTGCTTTTTATTAGTATAGTAAATATTTTTTCCGATGTGCGTTTTTTCAGCTAAATTTAGATTCGTGTTGAAGAATTTCTCCCATAAAATTATAATTATCAGTGAAACTCCTCAACAGTTTAGCTGTGAAGAAGAATTTGAAACATTCGAATGTTGAGTTTCATGAGATTCAGATAACTGATCAACACGAAACGTGATTATTCCACACGTATTATGTACATACAAAATATGGAATGAATTCGATATTTCATAGTAGAGTAGCTTGTTAGTTTAAAAACACCACGAATCTACAGAACTTGATATTTCTTTTGAACAAATATCTGCTATCACAATTGTGACTTAAACTTCCATATAGGTACTGTACTTTTTGTTTACGACTTCATTTTAGCATACTTTGTATTATTCCTGTTATAAATGTTGTTGAATTAACGTTATCATTATTATTTCTGCTTTGATAATTATTCATTTCAAATAATGGTGGACGAGCGGGTTTGATGTCGTCGAGTAGAACTACATTTTTATCAAGACTCGTTGCTCCGATCGACTTTCCACACGAGTACTTTAATTCATAAAATTGTCCAAGTAACCTTATTTTGTTGAAAAATATTGAAAAATATCTGTCATTTCAAAGTTTTGGGGTGTGGACCATCGGGGGTAGTCCGTTCCTGACTTTGTAGCAAAACAACTGACTCCTGCATGAAAGCTCATCGACGGAATTCATTTGTTTAGTCAATTACCAAAATTTGGATGATTTTGAATATTCACTTGAAAAGTTATCAAAGAAAAACATTTTTCATTTTGTAACTTCGAGGGCCCGTAACTTGGTTACGAAGACTTTTAGGAAAAAAAGTTATATGAAGTACTGGTGATATTTTGACCCCATCTATACATTCCCGAAAGGAAAAGAGGAAGTCCAGGGACACCCTGTATATATACAGAGAGAGATTTTATCGAGTGTGTATGATGCAAATCAAAAATGCAACAAATAGTGGACATAACACTCTAAAAAGGGGGGCAAACCGCGGACACGTGTTTCTGGCTATTGGTCTCATCAGCGCGGTGCAGCCAAGTGTAAAGATAGGCAACACTTGTTTGTCGAAAGCAGGAAACAACACATACGCACGGAGTCAACAACAGAAGCCAACCGCACATTTGTGGTTCCAGTTAGAAGACCCAGAATTCCCAGGCTACATCTAACATGACCACGTAGGCAGCTATAGCTACATGCGTGACATCCGGGTACAGGATATAAATACAGAGAGAGATTTTATCGGGTGTGTATGATACAAATCAAAAATGCAACAAATAGTGGACCCGGGACGTTTTTTTTTAATCAATTTTAATTCATTTCATTTTCACTAGTGAAATCTTGGTCCATTCTAAACTCTAACTCCTCATGTTGATTTCCTGAAAAACTTTTGAATACTTCATTACCCATTTGTCAATAATAGAATTTCTGAGCATCTAGCATTTCACTTGTACTATTTGCCACATAAATTCAAAATAGCCATATGTTTGTTCAATTCATATATGTTTGTAGATTTAATAATCGCGTCGTGAGTTTCCCGTTTTTCTAGGAAGGTATTTTGCGACATCAATAGAAAATCATATATTCAGTGAAATTAATTCTGCAAGAAACATTCTGTTTCTAACATGTCTGATTCATTTGCAAAAATATAGATTTTCATTAACTAATAATGCGTATTTTCCTCACGTAATATTATGTAATTATGTAATGATTTCTATTATCATTTAAATACGAACGTGATCTTTCAGTACTTTTTTATCTATTTATAGACGGATTTCACAAATAAAGTGTTTACCGGAATTCACATTCTGAGGTTTGGCCTGAACTATTTGAAAAATTATTCTTTTATGTAACAAGAAAATCTTTCACAATGCCGTTCAATTTCATTATTACAATTTGAACTCTTCCTAATGAAAAATAATCAATAATATATCTCATCAGCCCCCAGTTTTTTTGTGGAACAATACAATTTCAGGATAAACGTGTTAAATAAAATCTTATTGTGATATTTTCAGTAAGCAAATTACAAAACGACAACACATGTACAAAAGTTTCTTCAGGCGTCTTCAACAAAAAATCGACAATAGTTTTTATCGTTTAATTAAATTCCAACAATAAATCACATTTCATTAGTGTGAGTTTTCCATTCTACACTGCACTCTTTTTTGGACAGCAAACTCCGACATATCTGGAACACAATTTTCAGTAAGCAACGGCAAAACAGAAAAGAATTTTTATTCCACCATGAAAACAATCAATGCATTTATGTTTTTCGTATTCGACACTATGATATAAATTCTATAATTCACACTTCAACAATCAGAAATACATACATTCGGAGATACGGGGTGTTGAAATTGAATTTTTTGTTGGCTTGCAAAAAATAAGTTATTTGCACGAAATTTCTTATTAATTTTCATGTGACATCTAGAGGGCGCTGCGTATGCTGTCATTATTTATTCCAAATTGTCCTAACTTTTTTTTGACAGTAAACTTTTGGTACTTTTTATGAAAAAACCTAATTTCAACACCATTCTCAAGTAAAAAAGGTACACCTCCTAAACAACGCTGGAGGTGATCATTTTCGAGATATTTACAATTTTCTATATCGATGCATATTACTTTATAGCCAAATTTGATTTCAATAATTTTTGTCGCTCTCCGCTTGCAAATTAAGTTAATTAAATCGAGTAGGCTATGAGACTTTGTTTATAAAAATAGAAGTTCGCTATCACATTTTCAACTATTAATTGACAAATTAATGGCTGATATGGTTTTTGCATACGGCTTGGCTGACGAAAATTCAAGCGACGCCAGACGCATCTATCAGGAAAGGTATCCCCAAGGCGTGACTCCTTGTGCAGCGACATTTGCGAATCTTTTCCGGCGACTTTCCGAAGCTTTGAAACAAATTCTTCAGTAGGACGGCCACGGACTAAGAACTGTAGAATTGGAGGAGGCGGTTCTCGAAGAAATTAGTGAACATCCATAGACAAGTACAAGAAAAATTAGTCAAACTTTAAATATCAGTCACATGACGGTTTGCAGAATCTTAAAGGAACAGCAATTATATCCTTATCATATTCAGCGTGTCCAGGCACGCTACGTGACTTCCAACCACGTATCAAATTTGCTCAATGGATTCAAAGAAAAGTCGAACAATATCCGCAAATTTTATAGAAAATCCTCTCCACAGATGAAGCTAATTTGACAAGAAATGGTATCATGAAATTCCATAACAATCACATCTAGGCAGAAGATAACCCACATGCGATAACGCAAACTCATTTCCAAAACAGATTCTCTTTTAATGTATGGGTAGGCATGATTCGGGATTATTTAATTGGGCCCTATTTTCCCCCCTTACGTTTGAATGGTGATGCTCACCTACATTTTTTGGAACACGAGCTTCCCCAACTTATGGATGATGTTTCCATTGGTCTCCGAAATCACTCTTGGTTTATGCACGATGGAGCTCCTGCTAATTTAAGTGTGATAGCAAGAACTTTTTCAGACGTAGCATATCCCCAACGATGGATAGGAAGAGGAGGCACTGAGCATTGGCCCCCGAGGTCACCGGACCTCAATCCTGTCGATTTTGTTTGGGGACACCTAAAATCACTAGTTTATGCTAGCCCTATTGAAAACGAGGAAATGTTGAGGGATCGCATCATAGCTTGCTGCGAAACGATAAGAAACACTCCGGGCATTTTTCAACGGGTGCGGAATTCTTTGATGAGGAGAGCAGAAGCTTGAATTACTGTTGGGGGTCGTCACTTTGAACAGTTGTTGTAATAGTTGTTTCGTTCGATTTTTATATGTTTATTTTCCATAGTACTTCTCCGGATTGTTTTTTTTACAAACTCCGAAATGTAGCACTTTCTAATTGAATAATTAAACCTGACAATTTTTTTTAATTTGGATTGAATAAGCAGTTCGATAATGTTCAGTTTAGTAGAAGTCTGTACTGATATACTGTGTATGATGAAAATAACTAAAATTGCAAAAAAACTTATGACAAAAACCTACTGTTTTGAAAAATTTCAACAATCTGTATTTCGCAAAGGAATCATTCTTCCTTAAACATTTTATAGGAAAAAGTTGTTTATTTTGACGAGATCCACCACATACTTAGTTTTTGTAATGTTCTCAGCAACTTCACTTAACGCTCTAGGAGCTAAATAATATGCATCGATATAGAAAATTGTAAATATCTCGAAAACGATCACCTCCAGCGTTGTTGAGTAAGTGTACCTTTCTTACTTGGAAAAGGTGTGAGAATTAGGAAAATAATACGAAATGATTTCCCACGTCAAAAATATTCGGGTACCGAATTTCGTGCAATATATATATATATATATATATATATATATATATATATATATATATATATATATATATATATATTTGTAAAAGCTTTTATCTAGAGTCAATAAGTAGGAATAAATTTCACTCAAGTGATTAATGTCTGTTTTTTTATTCATACAATTGTTATTTTCAAAAATGTAAGACATTTCTAGAAAGGACCTCTTAACTGAGGTTGATTCAGTGGCCAATACTTTCATTGCGTTATAATTCATAAGGTGGTCCAAATTATTCACATGGTCTGCTAAAGAGCATCTTTCTGGATGTAATCTACAGTCACTTTTGTGCGAAGTAATTCTAGCACCTAATGATCGTGAAGTTTGGCCAATATATATCCTGTCACATGATTGACAAGGAATACTATACACAACATTCACTTGGTTTATTAGAGGGACCTTGTCCTTGACTTTGCTATGGATTGATTTAATGGTAAGTACCGTTTTATTGGCTATTTTAATGTTAGGTAAATTTTGAAAAATCCTAGATAGTTTGGGAGTGATCTCCTTGATAAAAGGTAAGGATGTAAAAATGAATTGGGTTGGAGCATCACTAGTTATATTGTCATTGACAGGGAGGGTTAAATTGGAAGTTAAATTATAGTTTTCCAGAGATGTTGGTGTACTGAACAAAATATTATTTATCAAACGGATTGGATAAGAATTTTCTATGAAAAGATTAGCAAGAATTTTAAGATTTTTACTATGGAAGCTTATGTCAGAGATTTTTAGCACTCTATTTTTCAGTTGCTTGACCAAGTTCACTTTCATCGAATGTTTATGATACGATAGGTAGTTCATGTATCTACCTGAGCTGCAAGGTTTTCTGTACCAGTCAATTAAGACTTTGTTATCTGTTGTTCTGATGAACTTTGTATCCAGGAATGGTACTGACTGCAAGTTATCTTCTGTTTCTATCGTAAACTGAATGTATGGGTCGTAACTGTTGAGAGTGTCAAGAATCTCATTGATGCCATCATGAGGCAATGAAACTATGATATCATCTACATATTTTTTCAAAAAATGAGGTTTAAAGGATAATACTGGTAATACTGTGTCCAATACATCATCCATCACATATGTTGCTAATATTGGAGAAATAGATGCTCCCATGGGAGTTCCAAAGGTTTGCTTATAAAATTTGTTATTGAAGGAAAAGTATGTGCTGTTAAAAAGGAAGGTTAATAATTTGGAAAAGGTTTCTTCATCAATGTTACAATGATTACTTATGTTGCTCCAATTCTTATGGATTGATCTCAGACATGCTTCTAAATAGACGTTACTAAATAAGGAGACTACATCCAGACTAGCTATGATATAGTTTGGAGGTAAAGTAGTGTTATTAAATTTTTCTGTTACTTCAAATGAATCTTTTATATAGTAGTCATTGTCATATTCATATGCTTTGGTCAAAATACTAGTTAAAAGGGAGGCTAGAGCCTCAGTAGGCGCACCTATAGAGGCTACAATAGGTCTCACCGATAGTGTAGGTTTATGTATTTTGGGTAAAGCATAGAACCTCGGAGCGATACCATTATAGCAAGTAAGTTTCTTTTTTGTTATTTCATCAATATAGTTACTATTTTTAAGTTCTTTAATGAAGGTATTACATTTTCTTTGAATGGAGGTTGTTGGATCTTTATTTAATTCTGTATATGATGTATTATTTAGGATGATCTCATTTGACAAATTTATATACTGTTCTTTTTCCATAACCACTGTGATATTGCCTTTGTCTGAAGAAGTTAAGATTAAATTTGGGTTTTCTTTCAAAAATTTTTTTGACTTTAATAATAAATTTCGAAACACTGTTGTATGGTGAGATGTGTTATGGATATGATTGGTAATAACGTTGGAAGCCCTTGCCATAGTGATATTTCTCTGAGACTGGTCTAGGATATTCGATGTAATATAATCTACATCAGCCAAAATCCTCTTGATAGAAATGTCCTTACCTACTAATGGTTCAATACTAAATTTGGGGCCTAATGCCAGAAACTTTGATACCTCATCAGGGATGGGTATGTTCGAAATGTTCTTAATCCATTTAGGATTAAGTACCAATCATGTTCCAACGGAACCAATCCGTTCCAACGGATTGGTACATGACTTACGGAGACATGACATTGAAGGACGTGAAACTATGGTCCAAAACTAAAATGAAACTAGCCAAAGAGATTAATAGAAAAAGTTTCCTATTACAGTGCAGAAAATTCAATATTCTCCCGAATCACATCACGAATACTACCAGACCGATAGAATCCCTCTTACAAAGACAAGAAGTGTACACCAACTTCAAAGAACAAAATTACAGGTTAGGAATAAAACTTTTGAATATAGAAATTTCGTCAAATCATAAATTGATACAAAAATTGGAAAAGCTTCTGGAGTCACTAAAGAGTAATATAATATCACAAACAGGTGAATTAATTTTTCAAAATTTCATGAGCAGACAACTTAAAGCATATAACAAAATTTTCCATAGAGTCAAATTAAAGAATATCAATAAAATTAATAGTTTAAAACAAACAAATTTAGATTTAAAATTAAAATCAAATCCTAAATGGATTAAGAACATTTCGAACATACCCATCCCTGATGAGGTATCAAAGTTTCTGGCATTAGGCCCCAAATTTAGTATTGAACCATTAGTAGGTAAGGACATTTCTATCAAGAGGATTTTGGCTGATGTAGATTATATTACATCGAATATCCTAGACCAGTCTCAGAGAAATATCACTATGGCAAGGTCTTCCAACGTTATTACCAATCATATCCATAACACATCTCACCATACAACAGTGTTTCGAAATTTATTATTAAAGTCAAAAAAATTTTTGAAAGAAAACCCAAATTTAATCTTAACTTCTTCAGACAAAGGCAATATCACAGTGGTTATGGAAAAAGAACAGTATATAAATTTGTCAAATGAGATCATCCTAAATAATACATCATATACAGAATTAAATAAAGATCCAACAACCTCCATTCAAAGAAAATGTAATACCTTCATTAAAGAACTTAAAAATAGTAACTATATTGATGAAATAACAAAAAAGAAACTTACTTGCTATAATGGTATCGCTCCGAGGTTCTATGCTTTACCCAAAATACATAAACCTACACTATCGGTGAGACCTATTGTAGCCTCTATAGGTGCGCCTACTGAGGCTCTAGCCTCCCTTTTAACTAGTATTTTGACCAAAGCATATGAATATGACAATGACTACTATATAAAAGATTCATTTGAAGTAACAGAAAAATTTAATAACACTACTTTACCTCCAAACTATATCATAGCTAGTCTGGATGTAGTCTCCTTATTTAGTAACGTCTATTTAGAAGCATGTCTGAGATCAATCCATAAGAATTGGAGCAACATAAGTAATCATTGTAACATTGATGAAGAAACCTTTTCCAAATTATTAACCTTCCTTTTTAACAGCACATACTTTTCCTTCAATAACAAATTTTATAAGCAAACCTTTGGAACTCCCATGGGAGCATCTATTTCTCCAATATTAGCAACATATGTGATGGATGATGTATTGGACACAGTATTACCAGTATTATCCTTTAAACCTCATTTTTTGAAAAAATATGTAGATGATATCATAGTTTCATTGCCTCATGATGGCATCAATGAGATTCTTGACACTCTCAACAGTTACGACCCATACATTCAGTTTACGATAGAAACAGAAGATAACTTGCAGTCAGTACCATTCCTGGATACAAAGTTCATCAGAACAACAGATAACAAAGTCTTAATTGACTGGTACAGAAAACCTTGCAGCTCAGGTAGATACATGAACTACCTATCGTATCATAAACATTCGATGAAAGTGAACTTGGTCAAGCAACTGAAAAATAGAGTGCTAAAAATCTCTGACATAAGCTTCCATAGTAAAAATCTTAAAATTCTTGCTAATCTTTTCATAGAAAATTCTTATCCAATCCGTTTGATAAATAATATTTTGTTCAGTACACCAACATCTCTGGAAAACTATAATTTAACTTCCAATTTAACCCTCCCTGTCAATGACAATATAACTAGTGATGCTCCAACCCAATTCATTTTTACATCCTTACCTTTTATCAAGGAGATCACTCCCAAACTATCTAGGATTTTTCAAAATTTACCTAACATTAAAATAGCCAATAAAACGGTACTTACCATTAAATCAATCCATAGCAAAGTCAAGGACAAGGTCCCTCTAATAAACCAAGTGAATGTTGTGTATAGTATTCCTTGTCAATCATGTGACAGGATATATATTGGCCAAACTTCACGATCATTAGGTGCTAGAATTACTTCGCACAAAAGTGACTGTAGATTACATCCAGAAAGATGCTCTTTAGCAGACCATGTGAATAATTTGGACCACCTTATGAATTATAACGCAATGAAAGTATTGGCCACTGAATCAACCTCAGTTAAGAGGTCCTTTCTAGAAATGTCTTACATTTTTGAAAATAACAATTGTATGAATAAAAAAACAGACATTAATCACTTGAGTGAAATTTATTCCTACTTATTGACTCTAGATAAAAGCTTTTACAAAAACAATATCAATTTAAACAATTCCATTGTATAATATATCTTAAATTTAATCTTTCATAATAATTTTACCAAACATAAATTTTACATTATACACTAGAGTACACTTGGTACTCCTAGTGAGAGCATATAAATATATATATATATATATATATATATATATATATATATATATATATATATATATATGCATGTAACGCATTGTATTCACAAGATATTCATATCTCATGCACAATTCATAGACTTTTGTAGGTGATTCTTATTGATTCAAAGACATAATGTAAATATTAGTACAGTCTGGCTTTGTGGAATTATTCATTTAGAAACGATTATTTCGAAAAATATCTTTCCGATAATGCAAATGTTACTTACTTGCTTTCTAAAGGACAGAAATATTTCTCGAACGTTTGGAAATCAGTCAAATAAGTAAATACTTCATGACAATCTTTCAGAAGTGTACATTGTCCCGAAATTGTACCATTCAAAGGTGTTTCGGGACAATCGAGGCCTGCAGCAACGGAAGCATGTTCACCAAGTTCATAAGTACCTGTGAAATGAATGTAGTTCAGTGTTTCATTGAAATAAATACGAAAATAAATACGATTCTGAGAATAGGGTGTGTCGAACTGTCAAATAAAAGAAAAGTGGTCAAGTGGTCTCCTTTCACTTCAAATGAAAACTTTTTACCCTGTATCACTGGAAATAATAATAATAATAATAAAAAACTTTATTCACCGTAAGAGTACAGAATATAAATAAATGAACTACATGATAGAGTGGAAATAAAGACTTGAACGATAAGCGCTATTGCACTTGTTTCGTTATTGTGTAACAAGGAGTATAATTTATAGAGTACGCTACAAGACAAATAGAATGTAACATAAAAATAAAAAATAATAATTTGAAAAGACATGACGTTTTGAGTTGACAGAGAATATAAATAAAACAATAATAATAATAATAATAATAATAATAATAAGATTCGTGTAAACTTAACACAGGGTGCCTGTTTATGGTAACAATGAGTATATTTTCTAGAATACGGCACAAGACAAATAATATAAAAAGAAATAAAACAAGGACATAAACCAATATATGTTGACAGAATGTAAAAATAATAATAAGATTTGTATAAAATTTATATAATGTGACTAGGGTAATATAGCATAATTGGTTGGTATACTTTTTATTCTAATATATTTATCACATATTGTCTTTGTTTTTCGAATATAAACGATTTCAAATTCTTCTTGAAAATTGGAGTGCGGTTACTGTTTTTAATTTTATCAGGAATAATATTGTAGAATTTGGTTGATGTGTATGAAAATGCTCTTTGTGAAATTGACTTTTTCAGTATGATAGGATACGGTATTTTCTTGTAATTTCTTGTATAGTAACTGTGATGTTCTTTTATTTGATTTTTGTTGGAATTGTATTTGACGAGTACGTTATTTGACATTCCTTGTATAGTTCGTCCGAGGAATAGCGATTGTTTCTAAACATTAATATTTTTAAGTATTTTCCTTTGCAGGATTTCTAACGGGTTGAGATGGGTACGTAGAGCAGCTCCCCAGGCTACAATGCCATATTTAAAATGACTTTCAACCAGGGCATAATAAAGATTTTTTAATTCTTTGATGGGGAGATATTTCCTCAGAAATCTGAATCTGAATAGGATTGTCTGAAGTTTCTTGATGACATACTTGATATGAGTATCCCATTTCAGGTACCTATCCAAATAAACACCTAAATATTTCACTTCGCTAACTGCTTGAATTGTAAAGTTTGATGTTTGGTTTTTGATAAGGAGATTGTCAAAAGGGCAGGAATTGTTTGAATTGCAACTAAAGGGTAAGAAATTGGTTTTCTCCATATTAACAGTGAGTAATTTCAACTACATTTTTGAGGTTATTTCAGGTCTTTTCCTCATAAAAAATGGCTGCATCATCTGCATATCCAATTATTGTACCAGCTGTATTAAGTTTGAATAGGTCGTTTATGTAGAGATTGAATGAAGTTGGTCCTAAGATTGTACCTTGGGGCACACCACATTCTACTCTTCTCGGCTCGCTTTGTATCCCTTCGATTCTTACTGACTGTTCTCTATTGAGTAAATAGCTTTCAAACAGTTTCAGGCAATTGCCCCTAATACCGTTATTTTCCAATGTATTCAGAAGTTTTTTATGATCCACGGTGTCAAAGGCTTTTGAGAGATCAATGAATAGACAGAGAGAGGGTGTGGAGTTCTCTAAAGCCTTGTGTATCTTCTCAGTTAAAGTTATTAAAGCATCATCGGTGGAAATATTTTGTCTGGAAATTGAATTTTACAATTGGAAAATAACTTTTCGAGATGGTTTTGATTGATAATGCAATTTAATGATAAAAATGTTTTATAGTACCTTATTGTATTATCAAACACGTTTTTTGCCACTTTTATCTGTAACTAACGTTACTGCAGTTCCGTCCCATAAGGACATTTTCAAACTAATACAATAAACTGTAAATCATTCATAATGTTGCCCCTCATATGTCTAAACACCACTGTAAAAAATACCAGAGATACTCAACTTAGTTGACTACTTGAATTTTGTTTACCTGCGGTACCTAATTTGAGTAAACCAGATCGATTTCCACCGGTTTCCAAATTAGCGTACTCACCTTGTTACAGGTAAACAAAATTCAGGTACTCGATTTTTTTTTTGTTTTTTTTTTGTTTGTTTGTTTGTTTAAAGGCGTCGACTACGAGGTCATTGGCCTTCTACTATTAGTTCGTTCAACATTTGATTTCTTCTTCAAATTTTTGAGTATAGCCCAATAGCTTTCATAAATTTGATCATTCTCTCCAGACTTTCATTATGATCTTTCAAACATTCCTTCATAGAATTTGGTATTTCAAATCGTTGTCTAGCTTCATCATATTGGACACAATTTAGCAAGATATGTTTCACTGTTAGCCTCTTTCTACATTGTTGGCATATTGGTTGTTGTTCTCCTGAGAGCATGAATATGTTGGTTAAGTTGGTATGACCTATTCTCAAGCGTGTAATCACAGTTTGTTCTCTTCGTGTCTTTGGAATAGAATGTCTCCAGGGTGTGATTTATGGCTTCACCTCTTTCAATTTTGCTTCTGTTGTTTAAAATAATATTTCACGTCTTCCGGTCGAATAGGAATATTATCACAAACATCAGGTATTTCGGTAGCTCGTTTGGCTGCCTGCTCTGCTAATTCATTGCCCGAGATTTCTTGGGGACTAGGAGTCCATGCAAATTCGATGTGTTTTCCATTCCTATTCGTCCAGTGTATGGATGCCAAAATGGTCTGTACTAGTGGATCTTTATTAAATGAATTTTCTAGTGCGTGTAGTAAGCTTAAGGAGTCCGTACAAATGAGAAATTTTATTTCATTATGGAATTGACAGAAATAGGTTGCTTGTAGGATAGCGTATAATTCGGCTGTGAAAATACTTGTTTGTGCCGGTAAACTCCAACTGTGAGTCGAACCTGCTATTACTTACAGTGGTGTTTAGATATGTAATTGACAAACAACTACTAATAACTACTTCAATAGAAATTGTTTTTTTTATTTTGTTCCTTCTGAACACTGTGATGATGTGGAATCACAGATATAATAATAATAATAATAATAATAATATACTTTATTTCAAAAAATGCAGACTAATACAGCTGAAGCAGTAATGAAGACATAGAATGAAAAGGCGTCACAGAGAAAAACATTAAACATTTGTATATATAATATCTAAAAATAAAAATTAAATAATGAAGTAGACATAAAATATGTTGCAAAAATATTCATAAACATATATTGAAGACATATAGAGTTGCCTATCAGCTGGGAAAATTACAATTAAAATATTCACCAGTATTATATGGTTCATTTTCTATAATAACTTTTTTAATTTCTTTCTTGAATTTGCTGATGCCATTGATTGATTTTATTCGAGCTGGCAATTCATTGAAAAATTTTATACACATGACTACTTTCTGTTATAGAGAGTCTGTGTAATGGATACATGATATTTCTCGTTCTTGTTTCATGCCCGTGTGAAATATTATAGGTCAAAAGGTATCTTTATTTTTGAAAAAATATATTAAGCATTCATATATATATATATATACAGTGTGACCCATTTAAAATGGAACCACCCCTGTAGAATGTTCATTTTTCAATCAATCTCAATTTTTTTATTGAAATATTAAGCATGAAAAACTGTATCTTGACACTAACTTTCACAATTTTAGTTTCATTTCCAAGGCACTCTATGGTTTTTTTTGTTTGTCAAAAACGGCAAAAGTTTATTAGGCAATTTTTGTTTTCAAATTTGACTACACCACTGGATTCGTAGTCGTTATAAATCAAAACTGTCAAATTTTAATTAAAAAATATTTGTTAACAACGAAGTTACAACAACTTCAATTTTGGTAACAAAGTATTTGTTTGTAATTTTTATTCAGATTATAGACATATTTGAGATCTGACAACACTGTCATCACCAAGTAGAACACCAGTGAATTTGTACAGTGAAAATCCGAAGTCAACAGCTCAATGCGTTCTACAGTTATAACTCCTGAAAATATGGTAATGTGAGAGATTTGTGGTGCAAGCGTTTTGTAATAAAAAATCTGACTACGCCACTGGATTTGTGGATAATATTTCCTTAAAATCATGCATTTGAGTGTAGGTTACGAGAAGTGAAAATTAAAATAAAAATTGAATAATTGAATAACAGAAAATTAAAAGTTCATTTTCAAGTTACGCAGTAGTAGACCAAGTTCAGAATCTCATGTCATGGGATCTCCCAATTGCGCTTTTACCAAATCTTGATAGAATCTTGAAGTATTAATGGTCATACTTGTAAGCTTTTTGGAAGTTTCCCAATAATAAATAATAGTACTTTTGTAACAGCGCACCTGGAAAATCACATTTTATGAGATTCTGAACTTACTCTACCTTCTTCTATAGCTGATGGAAACAAAATGTATACAAACAAGTTTCAAAGTATTTATTCAACAATTAATTGCCATTAAGAAAAAACTGATACTAAAATAAACATTGATTTAAAACTAAACATTCAAATTTTTGTGGCTTCTACCAAACCTCCATTAAGTTCAATACATTTATCGTATCTCTTCCGAATATTGTTTACACTATTTCTTATTTGTTGAACTGTAATTTCAGCACAAGCTTGTCGTATCCTTTGCATGAGTTCAGCTCGATTCGTTGGTCTTGTTCTGTATACTTTTTGTATCAGAATACCCCACAGAAAAAAGTCTAATATTGTTAGATCAGGCGATCTAGGTGGCCATTCAATTAAGTCACTACCTCGTCCTATCCAATGATTTGGAAACTGGTTATTTAGCCACTCTTTAACAATCCTCGAATTGTGCACGGAACAGCCGTCGAGCTGAAAATATAAATTTACTTGTTCCGCAAGAGGCATTTCATCTATTTCGTCCGATAATTGGTTATTTAGAAATTCCAAAAAATTTTGCCCGTTTATGTTTCCATCAAAAAAATATGGACCTATTATTCTATTTTGTACTATACCACACCAAACGTTAACTTTTTCGGAATATTGACTTTTACAATTTATGATCCAGTGCGGATTTTCCGTAGCCCAATACCGAGCATTTTGCGATGAAACTACCCCATTGGTGCTGAAAGAAGCTTCATCACTAAACATTATGCAGTTTAAAAAATTTCTTGTATTCAGGTACTCGCCTTGTGCCCACAAACAAAATTCCATACGTTTCACTTCATCACCTGCCTTTAAAGAGTGAAGAAATTTAGGTTTAAATGCTCTCATTTTGTTTTGTTTAAGACATCGTCGAATAGTCTCTCTCGGTAAGTTTAAATCCAAACTGGCTACTCGTAAACTTCTGTTTGGGTGGTTTCTAAAATAATCTAAAACAGCACCTTCGTTTAAATTTCTTCTTCGGTGATTATTTTTCAAAATATGTTTGCTGACTGCACCGGTTTCTTTAAATGTTTTGTTAATTTTACTGACGGTGCTTCTGTCAATGGGAAGTCGATTTGGATGTCTGTGATTAAATATCCTAGCTGCTTCTCTTTCACTATGATAATTGTCCCCAGAAATTCTCACAATTTCAATTCTTTCTTCTAATGATAATTGCAAAGCCATTATTAAATGCACGTAACTAACAACTATTATTTTATTTATGATTAACTGTCAAAATCACAGCCTACTGTTGATTTATTATAAAACCTTTGCATAATGAGTTCAGCTTCCTCTAATTATTGATATCTCCTCTAAAAGATTGTTTTAGCTGAGTTATGAAGAATTTACAGGGAACAATTTTTGTCCTGCTCTCTGTTTTATTATTGAATAAATGATTTCCATGCTTTAAATCAATTTGATTTTAGCGGCTATGCGGAAGAATGTACTAAGTACTGCATAACTTGAAAATGAATTTTTAATTTTCTGTTATTCTAGAATACACTTCTCGTAACCTACACTCAAATGAATGATTTTAAGGGAATATTATCCACAAATCCAGTGGCGTAGTCAGATTTTTATTACAAAACGCTTGCACCACAAATCTCTCACATTACCATATTTTCAGGAGTTATAACTGTAGAACGCATTGAGCTGTTGACTTCGGATTTTCACTGTACAAATTCACTGGTGTTCTACTTGGTGATGACAGTGTTGTCAGATCTCAAATATGTCTATAATCTGAATAAAAATTACAAAGAAATACTTTGTTTCCAAAATTGAAGTTGTTGTAACTTCGTTGTTAACAAATATTTTTTAATGAAAATTTGACAGTTTTGATTTATAACGACTACGAATCCAGTGGTGTAGTCAAATTTGAAAACAAAAATTGCCTAATAAACTTTTGCCGTTTTTGACAAACAAAAAAAACCATAGAGTGCCTTGGAAATGAAACTAAAATTGTGAAAGTTAGTGTAAAGATACAGTTTGTCATGCTTAATATTTCAATGAAAAAAAATTGAGATTGATTGAAAAATGCACATTCTACAGGGGTGGTTCCATTTTAAATGGGTCACACTGTTGTATATATCTCGATATATATATATATATATATATATATATATATATATATATATATATATATATATATATATATATATATATATATGCCAAAAATTGTCATTATATTATTTTTCCGAAAACACCCTCTACATGATGCTATGTAGGCCATGTTTAACATAACCCGTAAGGTTCTTTTTTGTATTACAAAATTTTTTTGGACATCATGACTACATCCCCAAAACAAAATTCCGTACTTTGCCACCGATTCGAAGCTGGAATGATATATTATTTTCATTGAGTTTGGGTGGAGATATTTGTTGGGAGATCTTATAGCATAAAGCACCCTATTGAGTTTCATACATAGATCTTCTATATGTTCTGACCAGGTCAGAAATTCATTGATATATAAACCAAGAAACTTTGATTTTGATGTTATTTCTCTGTCTTTTGTAACTATTTTAATTGTCGGTGGACATTCCAACTGCAACTGTCTTGAGCGAAACAATACCGTGTGGGTTTTTGATTCGTTAAGAATTAATTTGTTGCTATCAAACCATTCTTTTGTTTTTTTAAAGAGATTTTCAGTATTTTCTATGATTTTTGGGAAATTTCACCGCCAATCAATATATTTGTATCATCAGCATAGCTTGTTATGAACTGATCATTTCTGGTATTCATTGAGCATAAGTCATTAGTAAAGATTATAAATAGAATCGGTCCGAAAATGCTACGTTGCGGTATTCCAATATTTGATTGAAGTATCTGTGATTTATAAATCATTCCCTTACTTTTAATGGAAACTCTCTGAGTTCGACCATTCAGGTATGAACTAGCCCATTTCAAAGCGTTTCCTCTAATTCCATACTTCTCTAATTTATACATCAGAAAAGATCTGTCCAAACAGTCATATGCTTTAGAAAGGTTAGGTAAGGTTAGGTAGGTAGGTAAGGTTAGGTTAGATCCAAAGTGAGTGGGTCTATTCGACCCTCCATCGCAACCCGCAAGGGTTTATTGTGTTTCACACCTCTTCACACTCGACCAAATAAACCCAGCTTCTCAACGAAGCCGATTATTTTGTATGGTGAGTGGTCTTTCAGGTCAAATGGTGAGAGTACGGATCTACCGAGCTCTAAAAACCTGATTCGGTCTCCAGCGGGGCAGGCACAAAGTATATGCTCTGCTGTTTCATCGTTAATGAGGTAGTCGGATAGTCAAGGTGCAAGATTCCCACCTCGACAACCGCAACAACCTTCCCATATGAGGGTTTTTGCACGTAAGCTACACCTGACGATGCCTTAGTTTCAACCGTGCAGGGCTTTTTTGCCTCTGGTTTTGCTGAATCATCACTTAAGCGCAAATGTTGGCTAACCTGCTCATTGGGGGTTTGCTCCTCCACTTGAGACAGATTCTGCGCATGCCGCTCAAGAATTTGGTGCAAGGCGGTTTCGTCAGGTACCCCACTCTTGAGGAAATGACTCAGTCGTTTCATGGCTGCACCACCAAACCTCCTATTAGGTTCAGTTATTGGATCAGGAGTTGGAGAGTTTAAAAGCTCTCGCTGCTGATCTAAATTTATAGGGAGGTCAGTTGGAGTCGTAAGCTCGACAATCATCTCCTCTGTAGACTCAGCGTCAGAAAGAATTTTTAAGGTTACTCTGTTCATAAAAGTCCCACGACTAGCTAGGGAAAGAAGGTTAATCACGAAAGATAGTCTAATCATCAAGTTCAAAATCATGAAGAATAGAGATGAAGGTCCTAAAAATATGAGCGATAGTTCATTCGATTCGGAATCACCTATAGAAAATATTTTTGAAGGATTTTGGTGCAGGTAAAAAATTTCAATTGTTATTAACAAAATAAGATTTAAAAAAATGGTATTTAGTTTTTCGTTATTAACTCAAAAAATATTGATATTTAAGCAATTTTGAAAAAAGCTCGTTAAAGAGGAGGAAATTTCCCATAAAAAAGTTTCGACTCCCGAAATTTTTGATTGTTTAAATAATTAGTTGAGACATAATTTTGCTTTCAAAAATCATAATTTATACTTTTGAATAGTATGGCAAAAACATTATTCATTATTTGATTGTTTATTAGTTTAACAATTTGTATTAAACAAATATTGACCAATGTTTTTTTTCTGAAGCAGAAAAAAATTATAAAAACAGCTATATATAAAAAAGTGACATCATTTTTTTCAAATACCGTATCATATGATAATAGAAAGTATTATAATAAATAAGAAAATAAAGTATAATAATCAACAATTATTATAATACTTTATAATATTGAACGATACGGTATTGAAAAAAATTTATAGCACTTTTTTATATATAGGTGTTTTCATAAATTTTCTGCTTCAGAGAAAAAATATAACGTTGGTCAATATTTGTTCATAACAAATTGTTAAACTAATGAAAAATTGAATGAAAGATATAAAAAAAAATGTCAAACTATTTAAAAGTGTAAATTATGATTTTCAAAAGCAAAATCATTTGTTAACTAATTATTTAAACAATCGAAATATAAAAAATCGATTTTGAACAATTGAAAATTAAAATTAGGAGAATTTTTTTCTCAATCATAAATTATCTCTAAACGACAGAATAGCAAAAAAAAATTTTCAAAAATATTGAATCTCTCTTATTGTTAAAAACAATTCAATAGACAAATTAGTAAACAATGATAGTAACTGCCATTGTTCAATGTGAAAACAGACATAGCTGAATATCAATTGAATAAAAAAATTCATCAACAATTTTCATATGTCATTTTGCAATAGTTATAAAAAATCATAATTAACAAATTAATGATTGTTTTATGAACTTTTATCACAGGATCGTATGAAGTATATATATATATATATATATATATATATATATATATATATATATATATATATATATATATATATATATATATCAAAAGGGTTCCATGAAGTTTGAAATTCATAGACCAATTACTTATACCTTTTATCCCATTATTTATGCCAATGAAGATTGGGAAAAAATTTGTTAGTTAACAATTGAATAACTTTTTGAGTCCTACGGGACTTAATTCATCCTAATGTAAAGAAGATATAAGACTTTTTTTCAAATTTTTAAAATGTCATTTTATGTTATGAAAAAATTATTTATTTTGATAAACTCTCTTTAGCGGCAGCGCGCGCATGCCGTAACAGCCACGCGAAACACTATTTTCAACGTCAAATCAAAATTATGAATAATAGAGATAAAGTTTTGGGAGTCGGGACTTTTTTATCGGAAATTTCCTTCTCTTTAACGAGGTTGCGTTTACGCAGCTATTTTTATCAAGTACTTTCTTGGTTTTTTTCTCATTTTGTCTTCAATCGAGGACCGCCTGCCCGGTACTGACGATGCCCAATAGGCTGAAACAGCTGTATACCGGTGGCTCTTAAATTGAAATCAATATGGAAATGATCAAAGAGTACTTATTTATTTATTTTTTGATTTTCATGGAATTATTTTCCAGCAGCTTGACTGCTGATTTCATATAATTTATAGAAACATGTGGATTCGTTTTCCGATGTCATTCCAGGTTAGCTTCCCAAATTTCTGCTACCGCAGTTGTCGGTTGATTGGTCAAACCACCAACACTAACATAAAAACTTGGCAAGTTGACTTGTGTGTCACACCAATAGGTGGTTCCACTTACGTTTCGCTTGCGTTTACGCAGCTATTTTCATCAAGTACTTTCTTGCTTTTTCTCATTTTGTCTTCAATCGAGGACCACCTGCCCGGTACTGACGATGCCCAATAGGCTGAAACAGCTGTATACCGGTGGCTCTTAAATATATATATATATATATATATATATATATATATATATATATATATATATATATATATATATATATATATATATATATATATATATATATTATATATAGATATACATATATATGTTTATATATTCATATAGATACTAAGTGATTTTGTTTATATTGCATTTATATTGTAATCCAATGTTTTTCAGAAAATGCGACTTTCAAAATTTTTATTTTTATATTTATGGTAGAACTCTAGATATTTTTATCAATCTACTAGCTTATATTCTGATTTCATGCACTTGACTATGTTTTTTCTTTCTCAAAATGTTCACCAAAGCTTTGTCGATAAGAACTTTCCTTTGGACAATAAGACTTATTCATTATTATTATTATTGGATGAAATTTTTACTTATGAAGGCTCCTTAAAACATTTGAACGACTAATTCCTGATTCTCGAGGTAACTTAGTAAGAGATTGCGTATTTTCTATCAGTGCAACGTGCCCCAAAACCGCAGTTCAAATAGCTTCATCGTTGACAATTCCTGAACGGTTATACTTTTTATTGTTAACAGATCCAGTTTCTATAAATCTGTTCAATAATTTCGAAACGTATTTGTGTCGTACATTTCTTCCTGGACCATTGTCATTGAACATACGGGCAGCAGCTCTAGCACTATTTCCATTCTGGTAGTACAAACCCACTTTTTCAATTCGTTCGCTAAGCGTATAAATCATTGCTTCTCAAGAATTCACAAAAACAGAATGTTATTGTAGAATGAGACAAATGCAAAATGAAAAGAATATCGAATTCAAACTTAACTAGGAAAAATAAGACTTATTTGAAGTATACTTCACAAAAACACCTATGAAACCGAGGTAACAGATTGTACAGAAGTTCATTTAGGGTGGCTTGTTGTCAACTCAACTAATTTTTAGCTTCCAAACTATGAGCTTCAGACCATAATGTATTCTTCTTTGTTGAAATATTTTCATCGTGGAACATTTGATAATGCAAAACAACTGATCCATTAAAAAAAATGGCGAAAGTTAGATCAAATGTGAATATGTCAAAATGAGTCGCCCTGTATACTATTGTTGGGATGTTTGTTAATTTTTCCTGCAAATCATTGTTCCAAAAGGTATTCAGTGTGGCTGGTTGTAAACGGAATGCACTGTATTATTAATTTGGATAAGATACGCCGAAAAACAAAATGGTATGATATGGAACACTAAATGGTTTTCTGCTTTCAGCAAAATGTTAACTTCTTCTAGTTATCGCTTGCTAATGAAGTGTGCCCTCTGCATTCATTGTTTGATCAAGTTTGATGAAGATGCATTTGAATCAGATACACGGCTTGAACTATTGAACATTTTGATTTCCAATGGACTGGTTTTTATCCAATAGATTTTTCTAGGCCACAAGTTTTTGGCTCACTCGTTTGAAAATTTTATTGAACAGTTCTGATCACATCCATCAATGTAGCTTCTTGATAACTTGTGTCTTCGAAAATACTAAATATAGGTGATTCATTTTCCCGTTTTGTTATTCACGACATTATTTGTATCTCATTTACTTTTTTGTTACAAATGAAACGAATTGCAATTTCTCTCGACAAACTTTCTGTTGATAGTTTCAAGGAACCAGGGTCTTTGAATGATTGTTCTTTTACTTCTTCGGCAGAGTTCAAGTAGTTCAAGTTCACTCTTTTGTGGCATTATAAGAGTAGTTTCGAGGAGAGTTTTATTTGAAAACACTAAATATAAAACCTTTTCTCTACGAAACTCAATAATTACTTTGGGATATATCGAGTGGTCCAACGAAAAGTATGCACCTTGCTTTTCTCCTTTTTTTGTAACTTAACGCAAAAATGCTCGGACAGGTCCATTTTGCTTTTGAGGGGGACACATTTTAGATGTATTTTTCTACCTGTGCCTTCAACCCCCTAGCGAGGGTGAGTAACAACCCTAAAATTTTAAATGGAAAGTGGGGTCGAGTGATGTATCATTTGCAAGGGCACGAAATTATCTTTCCAATGATACCTAATTTGTTGTATTTACTTGAATAGTTATAAAAAAAGCAAGAACATTTACTCGATATTTTTGGTGTTAATGAAAATGCGGAAAAAACGGCATTTTTATTACTACTACATTCCTCAATTTCTATCATGCGTTTTTTGGTTCAAATAACAACAGCAGATAAGTGTACAAAAATAATTTAGGCAAACGTTCATTGATTCAGTTCGGTTGCTTTTGAAATTATTTCAACTTTACTGTAAAAATGGTTTATTCCATTCCTGAACGAGTTGAAATTGTTAAACTTCATCATCAACATGATAGTTGTGCTAGACTTACTGCTCACCTCTTTAATAACAGTCATCCCGGGAAAAATGTGAATGATTCGTATGTTGCCAAAACACCAGCCACGGAAACCGATCAGAAATGAAGCAGTGGAAGTCGCTGTTTTGGGACATGTTGAATTGGATCATACTCAAAGTACCCGTCAGCTTGCTGCAGCCTCAGGTGTCTCCCGTTCGTCCATAATACGGATATTAAAAGCCTATAAATTTCATCCGTACAAAATTAAATTAGTACAGGAACTCAATGAAGATGATCCTGATAGAAGGCTGCAAATTTGTGAACAACTGAGCCAGCTACTAATTGATGATCCGCACCTATCATTCAACACGTGCTTTCCCGATGAGAGTACATTTTTTTTAATGGAGCTGTGAATAGGCATGATTGCCGTTACTGGGATGACAGTAACCCACACTTATTCCGAGAGGTCCATACCCAGTACCCTCAAAAAATCAATGTCTGGTGTGGCATATTAGGAAGTCATACCGTAGGGCCACTGTTTATTCCTGGGAATTTGATTGGTGAGGTCTACCTGAACATACTTGAAGATACAATTGATCCTCTCATAACAGAAATAATTGAAAATGACCAAAATCATAATGATGATAGGCTTCATTTCCAGCAAGATGGAGTACCTCCTCACTATGTTGCTCCGGTAAGAGAGTTTTAAAATTACCGGTTTCCTGGACGGTGGATTGGAAGGAGAGGTCCCATCGAATGATCTGCCAGGTCACCTGATTTATCGCCTTTAGACTTTTTCCTTTGGGGACACTTGAAAAATAAATGTTTTGCTACGCAGCCCGAGTCCATAGAAGGTCTTTGCCAACGAATTACAGAGTGCAGAAGTATAACACCTGATATGCTACAGAATGTTAGGAATAGATTTGAACAAAATCTGTATCATTATATGGAAGCAAATGGGTCACATTTTCAGCACTTGCTGAAGTAGGATTCTACTAAGTCAATTACACATTCCAAAGTACTGGGTTGTAGTTGTTTTTCTTCATAATACCTACATGTTTGAGTGAAATACAACAAATTAGGTATCATTGGAAAGATAATTTTGTGCCCTTTCAAATGATATATCACTTGACCCCACTTTCCATTTGCAATTTTAGGGTTGTTACTCATCCTCGCTAGGGGGTTGAAGGTACAGATAGAAAGATACATCTAAAATGTGTCCCCCTCAAAAGCAAAATTGACTTGTCCGAGCATTTTTGCGTTAAGATACAAAAAAAAGGAGAAAAGCAAGGTGCATACTTTTCGTTGGACCACTCTGTATGTAGGTCTTATTTGCAGTTTTTTGTGATGGCGTTATGGTTGCATTCTCATTTAATAGAACGCTTATTATCTGAAAGATGCAAGTGACTCGTAACTTTGGGATACTATTTCAACTCAAACGAATACACTCAGTAAATGTAAATTACCTCCAGATATATTCATCGATTTATTGGCATCTAAAATTCCTATCAGCCATGGTAAACGTTTCTCTATTGTTGGAACTGTTGTTGTCAATATTGGTTGAACAGTTGTTGATAACTTCGATGGATGTAGTGGAGGTTGAATGAAAGATAATTGCATACCTGTAAAAAACGTCAAAAACTCATGTTATGTTTGTGAGTCTATGTATTGTTCTTACAACGAATCATATAAATGAATGGAATATTAGTTTGTTTGAAGGTGATTGACAATGTTTCATGATGAATTTCACTGGTTCGGACTTCCATTGTCTACTATATAAAAATGATTTGAAATCCCTGAAACAACTAAAAAAGAAGTATTAAAAATGAATAGCTGAAAATAACAATTATATTGAGCAAAATGAACCTGAAATGAAATAATAGTAAAATAAAATACAAGTAAAAATAGAACATTTGAATAAATAAAAATAAAGAAATGAAAAAAGAAAATAAAATTAAAAAGTGGAGAGATTCCAAGTCATGTTAGTTCACGACGTTTCGATTGTTAGTATCTACAATCGTCTTCGGGTGATGACTGGACTGATTCCTCCGAGAGATGACTATTTATAGGTCGTTCGAGTATTTTCACTTATCCCCGCTTTTCATTTTCCGCTTTACTGGTTCCGTGGGAGATGACCGTTTTGGCGGGAGTTGGCCATTTTTCGCTTGATGATGGGTTTCCATATGTTGCGTATTTCTACGCTGGCTAGGCTGAATACGTTGTTGGACAACATGTATGCGGCTTCCTTGAATTTTTTCCTAAACCAATGTTCCTCTCTGTGCAAGATCTCAGCTTGGGACTACTCGATGTGTTGATGAGTCCAAACATGGTCTGCTATTCTTGATTTGCTGGTTTCCCCCCGCTGTGTTTGTTTCAGGGATTTCAAATCATTTTATATAGTAGACAATGGAAGTCCGAGCTAGTGAAATTAATCCTGATGAACTAAAGTCTATGGAATGATTTTGTTGCAAAATATGATGGGAGACTGCTGATTTTTGTGACCTTCCATATTTTAGGGGTGGTTAGTATTCCTTATATCTTATTTTTGTAGATGTTTTGGTCTGTTGATGATATTATGCATCCCAGTCCTTATATTTAATTTCGTATATTCCAGACTTTTCCGAATTCTCGACTTTGCCCTTTGGATTTCCTAGAAGGCTCTGTAGTATATAACTTGTTCCGAATACCACCTTTTTACCTAGTTTCTTGAAAATCTTTCCAAAGATCTTCGTATATTGGTGGATAGAACTGAGAAGGCGATAACGCTTAACCGGATTTGGAATCTCATACTAAAAGATGTTAAGGTGGATGCAATGCAATGTAACGTCATTAACATCATTAACATTGTCATTAACGTCATTAACATTAACAGGTAATAACACTTCGGCCAATAGCAACGCATCAAATTGAAAGGCGGGATTTGGACTGGATTTGGAATCCCATAATAAAAGATGCTATGATGGCAACAGTACTAGGAGCGCACGGAAAGTCCCAGCCCCACGCTTCAACTTCCAAGATTAGCTCCCACCAGAAACGATGGAACTGATCAGGATAAGAAGACGCCTGAGAAGACGATACCAAAGGACTCGCGCGCCTATGGACAGAAGGTGCATGCAAAGAGCCAACAGGATACCGAAAGAAGAACTGAAAGCTATCCGAGAGAGACAATGGACTACCCGTCTAGAAGAACTGAACACTGAAGAAGACCATTCTGCAAGGAGAATGCAGAAAGTACTCAAGAACGGATCGCGATAGCCATGCCTACATGGTCTACACTGACCAGGAGAAGGTGGAAGCATTCGCGGACAAGGCAGTTCAGAGAGAACGACGTCCCGTTCACGGACGAGGTAAACGAAATAGAGAGACAGGTGGAAAGAATGGTACGAAGACTAAGACACAAAACGGACAACGCGCAACCCCTGTCCCCGACATCTCCCGAGGAAGTGAAAGACATCCTAAGACGTCTATCTACTCGGAAAGCACCAGGCCCCGACAACATAACAAACCGGGCACTGAAAGGACTACCGCGCAAGGGTATAGCAGCCATAACCAAAATCATAAACGCTATACTCAGATTGCAGCATTTCCCGAAACCGTTCAAATAGGCAACGGTTATCCACATCCCGAAGCCCAAGAAGAACCACCTGTTTCCAGACAATCACAAGTCATTTAGCTTACTTCCTTCCATAAGCAAAGTCGCGGAGCGTGTCATCTTGAAGAGACCCTTGAAGAGAGCAATTCGGTTTTAGTTCGGAACACTCGACAGAGCTTCAAGTCCTGAGGGCTTCAACCTCGGCAGAAAAGGACACAACACCGGAGCTATCTTCTTAGACGTCTCCAAAGTGTTCGACAGAGTTTGGCATGACGGACTACTGGCCAAAATGAGCGATTTCGGATATTCAAAACCAATGGCTCTGCTGGCGAGATCCACGAGCCAAGTATATCTCACAAGGTACTTGCAACAACAGGCGAACAGATTAGAGGAGTGGGCCAACCTGTGGAAGATCAGTATGAACCCTGACAAGAGTCAGGCGATACTGTTCACCCGCAGGTTCGTACAACCGGAAGGCAACGTCATCTTCAACGGACAAGAGATTCCGTGGACCAACAAAGCAAGATACCTGGGGGTCACCTTAGACAGGAGATTAACATTTCAGTCTCATGTACGGCAGAGAATCGGAATGGCCAGACACGCCAGACAACGACTGGCACCAATCATAGGACGCAGAAGCAACATGGGGTTGAAAGTGAAGTTGCTGCTGATCAAAACCTTTCTCATGCTCATAATACTGTACGCATGCACTGCCTGGGGCCATTGCGCACAGATATTCAGGAAGAGGATACAGTCGTTCATGAACGCGAGCGTAAGGGCCGCCGTGAACGCACCGTACTACATCCTCAATAGGTTTATATACAGAGACTCAGACCTAGACACACAATATGTGAACGTGTTTATGAGAGAACACGCAGAAAGCGTGTTCGATAGAATCAGATCGCACAACAACCCAGCGCTACGCGATCTACACGATGCGTTGAACATGGATGACCCCAGGTTCCGAGAAAGGGACAAACACCCAAGGCCAACGAAACTCAACCCGGAAGGAGGCATGGGGGGCAGTACAATGCAATGTAACGTCATCAACAGGTAATAACACTTCGGTCAATAGCAACGCATCAACAAGAAAGGTGGGCTACCTGAGTGAACATAAATACAACTTACGAACTAGAAATCACTATAGTCAGTTCATAATTTGTTGATAGCTCACTGCAAGTTTGACCCTCATTAGAGAACTGAAATACAGAGAGGACAGCTAATATGATATAATAACAAAAACCAAACTAAAACTGGCAGTTTAAGATGTTTTCGACTGACCCACCTTGTATCTGAAGAAATACAATACAGCTATAAAACTTTTAATCCGATTATGTAGGTATTTTGAATGGAAATGAGTGACCAGTGTCGTAGAGTATATGATTAAAACATTAGTTACTTTAAATAAATAAATATATTAATATTCTTAAGCTGTAGGTACTGTAAACTGTATTTTTATTTTAAAAAAATTTCTTTATTTTATTCAAAAATAATAAGTTACTTGCAATTTGTAAAAGATACATTTATTTAATTAATACCTATTTTTAAATGATATAAACTACGATTACTTACAAAACTATTCAAATTCAGAATAAACAGGATCATCTTCGGAATCCGAGTCGTCTTGCAGGTTAATAATTAGCGGTTGTGTCTCTACAGTCGCATCAATTATATTGTCAAGATCCCACATTTTTTGTTCTTCTTCTATTGCATGTCTTACTGCATCTCGCCAATTTTGTTGTAAAGACTCATATAACAATTCACGTACAGCTTGTATTTTATATGACGTATTTTTTCTATCCACATAGCTTTTCATTTGTGCCCAAATGAGTTCAATTGGATTTAATTCGCAGTGGTAGGGTGGAATTCAAAGGACTGTGATGTTTCGTCTTTCCGCCATTTTGTCAACTACGTATTTCTTGAACTTAGATTTGTGTTGCCGGGCAATTTTTAAAAGTTCTGCTTTAACCATTCCATCTTCGTAAGGCAGGGACTTATTCCGCAGCCAGTCAATGATATCTTGTTTCTTCCACGCAGTCGTTGGAAGTCTTTCAACTAGTCGTGAATAATAAGATGCATTATCTAATACTATAATTGAGTTTGGTGGTATATGTTCAATCATCTGCTCAAAATACTCTTCGAAAACATCAGCTGTCATCTCCTCGTGATAGTCTTTTGTGCTTTTGGATTCAAATTCCAACAAAGCATGCTTAGCAAATCCTTTTTCACTGCCAATGTGAGAAACTATTAATCTACTGCCTTTACCAGAGGGTGGGGAAATACCAGTAGACCAACCTTCCATAAAGGCTTGCCTGGAGCTTGATATATTTTTATCTGTCCAAATTTTTGTGAGAGTATGACCTGCATTTATACACGTTTCGTCCTGATAGTAAATTGGCCTTCCTTCAGCCCGAAATTTTCGTATAGATCTTAGATACTTTCTTCTCCAACATATTATCTCTTCTCGGTCAATCAAAAGTGATTTTCGGTCTGATTTCTCCCACCGGAAATTTAATTCTTTTAAAACTTGCCACAATTTGGTTCGTCCGACATGAGGCAAATCCGGGTCGTCTCTAACTTCTTGTAAAATTTTGTTTAAGTTGGGTATTTCTTTTTTGTAAAAAAATTCGTGAATTTTCCTTCGAATACCATTTTTGGCAAATTCATCAATTTCAATAGGTTTTCTCCCCCTCTTTAAGTATTCGTTTGTATTTGGGTTAGCTATACCTTTTTTTTTCTTTCTGATAGGAACCTATATATTGTTGACTCCCCTACGCCCGTCATGTTGGCACAACTCTTGATTATGTTCTGAACAATGTTTGTGGGATTCTGAGAAACCAGAGCATCGTGAACGTTCAAAACAATAGTCTTCTCACTTGGTGAATAGACAGACTTACTGACTGTACGCAACAGTACCGGTGTAAAACTTGATGATGTTGATGAAGCCATCGCAAGCAATCAAACAAAACAAGCAGGAACGAAAGGTACGTATATGTTTGTAGGAATATGAAAAAAAGTTACTCACGCACTGCACAAAATTCGCAAAATAAATATTAGAGACGTTAATTACTGCCGTAGACGCCGAAACACCAACGAGCCGTAAATTAAATGCGATTAAAAAATGTACTAAACCAAAAATTATTTTCGTTCGTAACAACTTCACCCTTTCAAGGCAAGTTTCGAATATAAACTGAAGCTTTATATTTAATGAATAAACACCTCAGGAACCTCCGCCTATGATTTTACGAGTTTTACGACCGTTTTATGACTTGGGCCCTCATTTTGTGCTATCGACAAATTATGAACGGACTATAGTCATCGGTGAACCATCAAGATGAATAAATCTCTGAAGAAGCCAGCCACTCGTGCTGGCGAAACGTCAGGATGCAGTTCCAAACTACGGCGGCCTTCAAACCCGAATGAAGATCTTAACACTGAAAATCTCGGCCGAGAAAGCCTTAACCAATTTATTGTATCGTACGAACTGAACAAGAATTGGGCTAATTCAAGAAGATATTTCGTTTCTAAAGAGCTGTAAAAGATATTCTATTTTTCCAAAATTTGTTCACGTAAATATTCCTATTGAATCTGCAGTTGCTGATAAACTTCAGATATTCGCCAGAGAGCAATGGCTTGGTTTGGAAATCTATCATCTGTACACTAACCGTAGTCTCTTAGAATTAAGTAGCTTTAGTCTATTTAAAAAACTAACTTATAGATTAGACGAAAATGATTACCCACAATGGAATGACTTTCAGAGAGGGATGTTTCGAATGATTGAAACAAAATACATCAGGAAAATGTGTACTCTGAATAAGAAACTCGAATCCTTTATATCCAAGAATAAACCAAAAGGAGCCACTCCGAAAGTCATGAACATTGTGGAAAATCATTCATCACAATCGTGTGATAAGAAAAAAATCAACCTTCTGAAAAATGGTTTGAAATTTGGCATCCTGTCTTCCAATAAATGCCTTGAGGATATCATTGCTGATTCCTCGAAGGGACTGGTCAGAGAGACAGTCAGCTCGAAGGAACTGATTCGAGAGAAAGTCAGAAATCAAATTTCCAGAAAAATAATAGCAGATAAACCGAAACATTCAATGAATGATAATAAACACTAAAAGGAACTTATCAGGAGATTGAAAGACAAAGACGTTTTTCATTTGAAAGCCAACAAAGGTAACAAAGTGGTAATTCTGGATAAATCGGACTACTACGAAAGGGTCAATACTCTCTTTACCAACGGACCGTATGCGAAATTTTCCAGGAATCTGTTACCAACGATGATTGCGAACGTAAAAGACGTTCTCAAGAAATGCGACAACATACTTACCCATCAATTGAAACGGAACTTACAAGTATCCAATCCAACGGTGTGAAACTTTATTGCCTTCTAAAAATCCACAAATCGGGAAAATCAATGCGCCCCATCGTATCAGCTATTGGATCTAGTTACTACCTACCAAATAGCGAAGTGGCTGACTAGGGGATTTGAAAGATTGCCTATTGCGAAACCAGGTTTCAGTATAAAACACTACTTAGAGTTCAAACAAGATATAAAAAACATCGTTCTGGAAGAGATTTTGGTTTCCTTTGATGTTAGTTCTTTATTTCCTAGCGTCCCAATTCCACAGACCTTACAATACCGGAATTACCAAGGAAAAATATTTTCAATAAATGAGTAATTGATGAATTCTTTTCTTTTACTAATTTGTCTATGAAACAAAACCAATCCAGGTAGAAGGTTGCTTTTATGAATAACAGGAGGGCAACCTATTCATGACCAAGTTTGAAATGGAAACTAAAGAAAAATCAGAGTATGGCTGATTATGTGGATGATGTTTTTGCGATATTTGATAACAAAAAATCGAATATTGAGGACTTTGTTTCCTTTTTAAATAACAGATGTTCATATCTTATCGAGTTATCACGCGAAGACGATTGTGGATACTAACAATCGAAACTTGGTTTGGAATCTTTTAATTTTTATTTTTCATTTTTTGTTAATAATATTTTTTAATTTTCAGTTTTTATTAATATTTCAATTTTTTTCTGGTTGTAGCTTGTATGTTATTTCCTTGTAATTTCAGTTGTTTGTTTTAATAAAATTGTTATTTTTCGGTTAATTTTTTCATTTTTATTTTTTTCAGGGATTTCAAATCAATTTATATTATATATATATATATATATATATATATATATATATATATATATATATATATATATATATATATATATATATATATATATATATATTATTTTATTAAAACAACGATAAAAATAAAATAAAAACAACAATAAAAATTAATTGGCGCTCCGGGGCCAATTTTGTTTTTATTTTATTTATATCGTTGTTTTAATAAAATTTATATTATATTTGACAATGGGAGTCCGAACTGATGAAATATTTTTGATTATCATATATTCTTGGAGAGAGAAAATTGGGTTCACTTAGTTTCTTGTCGAACTTAAAGTTGGCCTTCACTTTCTGTATACAATTATCTGAAAATAAAAATCTCATATTTTTTTTTTAAATTCAAGTGAAGTATGTTCACACTTGAAGATAATCAATATTTCAAATAACAATATAAAATATATCTGAAATTATGAATTTCACTCACCAGAATCTGCACGGGAGAAAGAATGTACTGAAAAAAAAATAGGATACTAAGTTATCAGAGTCATATTTAGATTTTCTAACAGTTATTTCATTGTTTTGGAATTGTAGTATATATATCATACTATGAAATAGTTGGAAAATTATCATTAAAGTGACAATATGGTAATGAAAACAAAATTGTGTTCGAAAGCATTCCAATAAAATAATGTTATTGAAGCTACAGGAAGCAGTTATAAAATAATCTTGAAAAAGTTTTATAAAGAGCATACAAACCTCATAGAAAATTGCTGCTAAACTTCTACAAAACAAATGACTTCTATAGGAAAACATTTCTGTGATAATTTCGTGACTATTTTATAACGTGGGTATTTATAATTTTAATAAACGTTTCTATGACAAATTTATAAAACACTTTTATTGCCTACAACTGTATTATATTCACGACTCGTCTAGTATAATCAATTAGCATTTTGGAAGTGATCATGAAATACCAACAAAATAAAATTATTGCAGGACCACTTTCCGAAATTTCTAATTTTCCCAGATATCTCAGGATATACTCGGAATTTCAGAACTTTCTCAACAGCATATTGTTAGTCAGGCAAATGCGCAACTTGCCCCAATTCAACCATCATCGTATCTCTCATAGTTTCCGAGGTCCCAATGGTGAGGATCGAATTTGAAACACCCTGTATAATTAACAGAAGTTCTTTTCGTTCAGTAGAGTTTGAGAACTTTTTATCAACACCGCCATTTCATCCGGCATCTAACGGTGCAGCGGAAAATTCAGGCATAATTAAAAAAGCGTTAAAAAATGCACTGGGGAAGTTCAATAATGTAACGATAAATATGGCATTAAACAATTTTTTATTTGACTATCGTTCAACTCCACACTGTACTACAAAATTAACACCAGCAAAATTATTTCTGGGAAGAGAGTTACGCACTTGTTTCAATTTGTTATTACCGCATAATCAATCAGAATTGAAAAGTTCTATCTCAGAACCTCAAAATAGTCAAAAATACTATAACAAAGGTATAGTATTTCCAATACCAATTGGAACAGCACAGAGAAGGAATTCCCGCCTCGACATAAGCGTCGGCATATTATTTTTCAGTGGTAGTTTTTCAGTTACTCATTCTTACAATCATAGCAATTGATCACCCCATGAAAAAGTTATCTCAACTGAATTTTTCCACCATGGGTGATTATGAAAAACTTCGAAATTTAAGGTAGTTGATTTCCGAGTCGAAAACTCTAAAATACAATGAAAACACAAATAATCACACCGAATTCTCGTCAAACATATATTTAAAAAATAATAGAGGCCAACAAAATTGCTAGAAAAATCAAAATTCTTCTTCGCTATATTCGGATGAGGTGGAATCATCATCAGGTTGAATAACGATCGGATTTATGGAACTTTGCACATGATATTTGTTCTCTTCTTTTATAACGTAGGCTACACAGTTCTTCCACACATCAATATTACCTACTTCATTCACCACTCGCCTTATATTATCAAGCACTACAGCATTCAAAGTCGGTGACTGATTACATTTCCACAAGCTTTCTTTCATTGTGGCTCAAACCATTTCAATTGGATTGAACACAATAGTATGGAGGCAAACGTAAGAGAATATGACCATGTGTTTCACACATCGAATCAATAATAAACTCTTTTTTGAAATTACGTTGTTTCATGGTCGCCAGTAATACCTTTTTCGTTGAAATCTTTTCGGGTATTTCCATGTCATGATTTCGCATGAAATCAACAATATATGTTTTTTTGTGTTATTGTTTGGTATTTTAGTCAATAACCGAGAATGATACGAAGCGTTATCCATAAAAATAAACGAGTTTGGAGGAATATTTGGGAGAAGCTGTTCACTGAACCAGGTTTTGAATAAAGCCGCAGTCATATCTTCGTGGTAATCAGCAGACGAATCTTTTATATTTTTGGCCGACAGAAGCAAAGCGTTAGGTACGAAACCACTTTCATTCCCGGCATGCAGAATTATAACACGTTTTCTTTTTGAAGAAGGTGTGTTCAAAGCACAATACTTGGTTTCGTCTACCCAGCCATATTTGACAACATCATGGGTGTCAAACCAAGTTTCGTCGAGGTAGATTATATGTCTGCTGGATTCGCGGTAGCTTTTCATTCGCATCAAATATTCTTGTCGGAGTTGAACAATGCGTGTCGATTCCATTATGACCATCCGTTTGTTCAATTTTTCATATTTGTAACCACAAGACAATAAGACACCTCGTAGAGTTTCTAAAGATTTGTAATTGTACTCGGGATAGTCGAGTAATTTATATCAAATCATTTCCAAGGTTGGTACTTCATTTTTTTGGTATGTACCATGAATTGTTCGCCGAATCACATCTTTTGTATTACCATCAACGTTTGCGAATTTTTTATTCCTTTGTTTTCATTTCAGTGCATGATCGATGACATCCCCTATTTTAATGACACGAAGAACTGTCGACCGAGATAGTTTCGTTAACTCGCATATTCTATTCACAATAGCATTCTGTGAAGTGTGACAGTTTTCTTCTTTCAAGCATTCATGAATATTTAAAATTACTCGCTAAACTTGAACACGTAAGTCCTTATTTTCAAATTCCGGATCCCTGTCGATTGACACAGATTCCTCACACGTAATGTTATCATTTGTTTCAAAAGGTCTCCAGAAAGCCATATCTATTATTGATAAATTAATTTGTATATTTTGGTATATAAACAGCTAACCCTTGTCTTTAGATTCAGTATCAATTTGCTTCTCCTGGAGATGCTAACCTTGTTAGCGAAACGCGCGTCGAGTGCTAAAATATCAGTTTGGTGTTAGGGTAATTGATCTCTAGAAAAGTATTCAAAAATCAGTTTGCAAAACCACTCACTACCTCACCTAACCCCACGAACACACGGCACTGATAAAGAAATATTGTGAAACGGACAAAAAATTAGTATTCAGCCAGTCCAGCTAGCCGAGCCTTTATTCCTCAACTACATTTGATAGCACGTTTACTTATTATCTGGGCGACTAGGGGCCACAGGCAAGAAATGTTTATGACTGTACTCATCTTTTTATTGCCGTTCCAATTGGGAATGGATAGAATATAACAGATTTGTTTATTTCAAAACTGGTGAATCAGTGACAGTGCGTGATTATAAAAAACCAAATGCGATTGAGTAGACTGAGGCAGTTGTTTTTAAACGCATAGGAAAAGCGGTATATATTGTAACTGCACCTGCTTTAGGAAATATTCAATGAAAACGTCACTTGGATCAAATAAAAAAATTTCATATTGTAGAATGAAAATTATTTGACCGATGTGAATCAGTTGATGTATCACAAAATGGGGCAAATGATGTGTAATCCCCAGATAAGTTTCAACCATCTGATATTGTAACAAATGATGAAACATCGGAAAGAATTGTTGAAATAAAAAATACAAGATCCAAGCGGGTGGTGAAACCTCCAGCACGTTTAGAATATAAGTATTTTTTTTATTCATTCACATATTTTTAGGGATGAGTGAAGTTTTTCTTCTAGGGAGGAGATGTGATATATGTTCTAATATTTTTATTACATACTGTACAAGGCAGCGTACTTGTACGGATTCGGTGTCATTTTTTATATTTCGAAATGTTTTCGTGTTTTAGAGTAGTTGAAAATAAAGGCTTGTGTTAGACACTTCGAGTATCATTTTGTTGTTGTATTTCCTTCAAATTAAGGACAATATATCACACTAACAATTCTTTCCTCAAAAAATTATTTCTTTCATGAATGAATATATTCCTTTGATTTTCTAAATGGTTTCCATTATTTAAAAATAGTCTACTCACCAGAAGAACCAAACGTTGGAGCTGAAAATCAAAATATCGATTGGTTCAATATATTAGTTAAATTGGTTATCAATATATTAGTTATGTATTCATACAGAGTGACAAAATGAAAACGAAATAGTTCCGTACTCAGGAACTGCGTCAACTATTTAGGAAAATGCAAAAACCGGTCGATTTTTCATTTATGGAAACCATACCCTTCGAGTATGATATCCATTCAACGTCCTTGAAATTATTTCTCAAGACTTTTCAAAATTTTTTTGCACTTTGCGAAGAATTATTTGACGAATTTTTTCTCCCAATGACGATAGTTTTTATATGTAATTTTTCAAAAAACTATCAGCGAAACTTTTACACCCCATGCCATTCGAAAATTTTGGGGTGATTACCATCCTTGCTTGGGAGTGAACAATATTCTGGATAAATATATTTCGTTTTCATTTGGCCAACCTGGAATAATTTGGAATCTTCACTTAACTAAGAAAAAAAATTGGTGATCGGTTCAAAAATTGTTCCATTCTATTCTTTTCATGTTTTTTTATTTTATTCATTAGAATAATGATGATGATGGATTGCAATATAAAATCTCCGGAATTCGTTTGGAAGTGGTTGACAACGTTTCATGGTAAGTTTTACCAGTTCGGACTTCCATTGTCTGATATGATATCGTAACGCTTTTTCCCGTAAATTTATCAATGATTAACTACACTGAATAATCAAACTCAACTTTGTTTCACTATCAATAAAACAAAATACTTCTACTCAAACTTCAACTATTACTCAAATGTCTATCACCGTATTAGATCGTTTCGCGTACCGCACTGTAACTTCCACTCTCTCTATGGGCGAGTGGATGGGGCTTTTATTTGACAATCGAAGGCACCGAAAAATTTGTCGGCATTCCATCGAAGCCGGTAGAATTATTCTCAAAGCAAAGTCGCGTCTGAAACGGCAGCGAATATCGAACATTTGCGCGCGCACATTTGGTTTACGGCTATCAGTGGCAGTCGGCGTTTTTTTCTTTAGGAACAGTATGATATGATTCAATATCTTCGAAAGAATAAATAAAATAATAATCTTCAATCAGAAGAACCATGAAATACAAATCAATTAACAGAATTCAGCTTACTGAAAAGGAAAAAAAACACCTCAAAAGTGCTTTTTTGTTCCTTCCTGTTCATAAAAGAGGACATATACTTCCTCACTCACAAAAGATTTTGGTGAAATTGGGGACACGTGTGAATCGTTGTATTCATGCCACGTGCCACTGTAAGGGTGTCTGTAATATGCTGTGTAATGCCCGTTGTAAGTAGTCCCACTGTGATTCGAAAGTAACGACAAGGAGCCACATTGTCTGCTGCATAATTCCTCATATCTAATCCTTCTAAAAAAAAACTCAATGTTTTGTGAAGAAATCCAAGCATTGTGACAAACTCAACTGGCTAGTTCTTCGTGGTATAAGGAGAGACAAAACCCAGAAAGGATCGAAGGTTACTGATGAGAATCCACAGTGCGTGCACTTCATAGTAGATTTTAATTGACCAACGAAATCGTCTACAATCTTAGAGTTGTTCATATTCATGTATCTCAGCCAGGACTCTTGCGCTTTTCCGCTGTCGCTCAATTTTTTGTCAATCTCCGTTAAGATCGGTTTAGGTTTCTCAGTAATTCCATTAAGGTCCTCATGTAAACCTTCTAAGAAATATCGAAGGAATTCCTGGGCGTCTTGATGGAAAGATCCCATGAATCGAGGGGCAAATCTTTGAATCTGATTTTTGAAGTAGGCAGTATTTATTAAAATATAAATGGATAGCTGAAAAAGTGAAAGGCCGAACTAGGAAGAAGTATCTCAACAATACTGAAAACTGAGCCTCCGCAAATGTATTTTTCATTCAATACTGATTCATATATTCAACTACAATCCCAAATGAACTATGCCGGATGCAAAACACATCCGCTTCAATAATTAGAAACCCTCTAAACTAATTTACTTATAATACCCGAGAAAAAATAATGTAGGTGTCAATGAATGTGAGATGTCCCGAAAACTGAAATGGTTAGGTATTAGGTATAATAATTGTTAATGCATATAACATCATTGGTTTGGCAACCGTCATGAATTACAAAATGAAAAATTCATATAATAGGTGGAGTTGAATGAATGGAATTAGAAACTCTGGAAAAAATGAATGTGTTGAAATATTTTTTTGTCACCAGAACAAAATAGTGTTCGACGCACCTTCCACTAACCAAGTGAGCTTCATCAGATGAAACTCATGTCAGTCGTCTTCTGATAATGCTAATTTGATTAGCGAAACACGCGTCAATATATTGTAAAATTATTTTAGTGAACAATTCAGATGATTTATTAAAAATATATCAAAATATTCACCTGAATAGTAACGCCTTCCAGAAATGAATGACCTTTGAGGAGAGGCACTGAAGCTCCTTAAAGAATACACTGCAATAAAATAGTTTGTATGATAGAGAAATTATAACCTCAAATGTCAACAATGAAGATTTTTATATCATTCTCCTTTCCCAAGAAAATTCAGATTGTGATTATTCTTTGGTAATTCCAGTTGAAAATTGTTGAAAAATGCGTCATTTGAAGATGACAACTCAATTTGCAAAATTATTAACAACAATTACCGTATAGATATTTCGCCGAACAAGCGTAATATCAAGAATATAATTACAATTTGTGAAAATTCTCTTCAAATAAGTACGAAACACTTTTCGGAGAGCTCTCATCATATTCTTTATAGTTCTTATGATGCACTGTTTGGAACCTTTGGTGTAGTAATGAATATTACTAAGAAGATGATCACTTGGTGATCATCTTCAAAGAGGAAGATTTAAACTAGAAACTAATGGAAAGCTAACCCTATTTATGCTATATAGATCACAGATCATATACCCTAGACGGTTCACGTAGGTTACTTCACCTTGAATCCCTTTTTTAGTACCGATACAAATCTTAAGATGGCACTGTAAATTTGTTCTTTGGTTTTATGTCACGGACCCACATATATTCTTGTGTTTGTGATATATGTCAAAAATAAGAAGAAGAAGAACATAATATATTAAAACATGGTTATGTGACTCATGTCACTCATGTGTTGTTGGTCTGTGATGTTGTCTGACTGTGTACCCTAGTGATTATTTATTTCGTTATTTTGATTGTTTTACAATGGTTTACCACAACAAATGTTGCGTTCCTTATTGCAAAAGTATATCTAGTATGACATGCGTTCCCTAATCCAGATAAAGATATAAATGGATACTGGTAATCAAAAACTTGGAACTGATGGAAATGGACCCAAAAGAAGTTTACGTTTCTAGAAGGCTGTGTGATAGTCATTTTGAGGCAAAATACATTTCTGCTTGGTCTCACAAGTTATTTGGGAACGCTGTTCCAACTCTGAATCTTCCTGGTGAGTTGAAATTTTAATTCGTGAAACTTAAATGAAAGAGACTTTTTTATAGGTTCAACAGGCCCAAATGATGTATATGATATCAACATCTAAGTCTTCAAATAGTTCTGATCAACAAAGTACTCAATTTAACGAGTTAGTCATTGATATTCCAGAATTGAACGAATCTTCTCACAGTATTAAAGGTAATGAATATAAACATACAGACATATATCGAATTCTTTTGGTAGAACTCGTGCAGAGTCGGTGTATTACTTTCTTTTTTTAACACTCTGCATTTTAAAGGATAGAGATACATGAGTTCTGTCAAAAATTTCATATCCATATTGCCAAAATTGATGCGTGAAATCTGAGTTCATTGGATAATAGCTCTTGGTATAAAATTAGCGCATAGCCGTAGTGCACCTTTTTCACCTCGATAGAATTATTTTAATGTAGTTTTAGTATAACATTAGCGTTATAACATTATTGTTATAACATTATTTTTGAATTAATAAAATTTGACCTCTTTTTTAGGTAATGCAGGCAGTGCACTATTGTCACCATATCAGTTACTGATATCAACTGGGATTGCAAAGCATACAATGACACCAAAAAAAAATGTATGAGGCACTGCAACAATTGCGTAAAAAGTATACCATGGAAAGAAACAAAAAAAATCAAACCGGCGTAGATTGTCTGAAGCTGAACAATTTAAAAGAGCACATTACCTCGAAGAAAATGTTGCCAAATCAAACAGTATGGCATCTATATTTATTCAATGTCAGCTGCGGGAATCCAAAAAATCAAGAAAACTTAGACGGTTTACACTTGATGAAAAATTGTTGGCTTTGATCCTATACAAACAAAGCGTTAAGTCTTACTCAGTTCTTTCAAAAATTTTCACTTCACCCAGTAAATCTACAATGACCAGGCTTCTATCAGAAATTATGGGGGGGGGCATAATTTCTGATAGATGTATTTTTTAAATCATTACAGAATTCAAGGATTCTTCTGAAAAATTCACCATAACAACTATCACACATAATTGGTGCAAGCGTATAAATCAAATTATACAGGGAAAATCGAAACTGTATACAGGTACAAATGTAATTGAATTACAAACCAATAAAATTTGTTTGAACAGAATAAAGAAAATGAATTCTAAGCAATCTGAACATATAATCACACAAAATGTTCAATGTTGAAATGTTCTGAATGAAAAATCTATAATAATTCAGCTGTTTTTTTTAAACCTCATTGTCCTGCAACATGAAGCAGTGGTTAAGAATTTGTTCTAACTATAATTTTTACATTGGTTTTGGAAATTTCAGTTTATTGTTTAAAGTCTACACAACACTCAATATAAAGTGTAGTTTGAGACCAAACAATACACTGAAATTTCCAAAAAACATTTGAATAAAATGAATATTCCAACTATATACAACATTCGAATATCCCGCGTCCGTCACAATGGTACTGATACAAATCTTCAGATGGCGCTTTTTTCCGTCTCTGTTGTGTAGCATTGCCGTGAACCGTCTAGGGTATATGGTCTGTGATATAGATATCCCATACAAGTAAACCATTCAGGTGTACCACCCATACAGGTATACCAACCTAAATTAATTTTACAAATTTGCCTTATCTATTATTTTACAATATATGTTTATGTAAAACAATTTTCAGCTATATAAAAATTTATTTCACAATATTACCTATCCAAATTTATTTTTGCAATGTGTCCTTATGTAGTAATCAGTAAACCCAACAATAATATTTTATTTTAACAAGCTATATAGTATGCTCTTTGGTATAGGTCCGTCATCGTTATTCATAATATTATTATGTTTACTTATTTCTACACTCTCATAGGCATCTAGTTGCATGTTGTTAACTTGTCTAACTAATCTTAATGAACTGAAGTCTATGGAATGGTTTTGTTGCGAAATATGATGGGCGACTGCTGATTTTTCAGGTCTTTTATATTTTAAGTGTGCTATGTGTTCCTTATATCTTACTTCAATAGATCTTTTTGCCTGTCCATAATATTTCGCATCGCAGTCCTCACATTAAATTTCGTAAATTCCAGACTTTTCCGAATTCTCGACTTTGTCTTTTGGACTTCCCAAAAGGCTCTGTAGTCTATGACTTGTTTTAAAAACTACCTTCATACCTAGTTCCTTGGAAATCTTTCCAAAGTTCCTCGTATATTGGTGGTATGAAACTGGGATGTATTTATCTTGGTTTTTGTACTTTCTGAAATTCCAGATTTCGTTCATTCTTAACCTAAACCTCTTCTTCCTTATTATGTCATTTACAATACCCCTCAAGAAACCGTTAGTGGCTGCTATTTCCTGTATTGTACGTCTTTCTTTTGTGAACCTATCATGTGTTAGAAGGAAAGTCAAAAGAAAAAATTCAACCCAGCACGTTTGTGCTGTCCACAGTGATGTGAACTGTCAGGAATATACATGTACGTGCTTGTTTCTTTTCTAAATATATCGTATTCTAACCCTCCATATTGGCTCCTTATTACCAAAATGTCAAGAAATGGTAGTTGTCCCTTATTTTCCAACTCATACGTGAATTTAATTGATGGAAATCTATTATTAAAAATGGAAACAAAGTCGTCAATATTCGATTTTTTGGTATCGAATATCGCGAAAATATCATCCACATACCTTAGCCAAATCCTAGGAAAATACTTCAACTTTTCTTTGGTTTCCATTTCGAATCTGCTCATGAACAGGTTTGCCAGGAAGGGAGACAAGGGGTTTCCCATGGCCGTTCCTTCCTGTTGTTCATAAAAGCAGCCTTCTACCTGGAACCGATTTTGTTTCATACACAAATTAGTAAGAGAAACGAATTCATCGATTTTATTATTATTGAAGTTATGTTTCTCTAGTAATTCTCTAAGGTATTGCAAGGTCTGTGGAATTGGGACGCTAGGAAATAAGGAACTAACATCAAAAGAAACCAAAATCTCACCTTCTTGCAGAACCACGTTTTTTGTATGTTGTATGGAGTCTAAATAGTTTTTTATACTAAAACTTGGCTCCGCAATAGACAAGGTTTCAAATTCCTTAGTGATCCACTTTGCTATTTGGTAGGTGGGAGCTCCAATAGCTGACACGATGGGGCGCATTGATTTTCCCGGTTTGTAGATTTTTGGGAGGCAATATAGTTTCGACACCATTGGGTTGGAAACTTGTAACTTCCGTTTCAGTTGAGGGGTAAGTATGTCGTCGCATCTCTTGAGAACGTCTTTTACTTCGGCAATCACCTTTGGTAACGTGTTCCTGGACAATTTCGCATACGGTCCGTTACTAATGAGAGTATTGACCCTTTCGTAGTAGTCCGATTTATCCAGAATTACTACTTTGTTACCTTTGTCGGGTTTCAAATAAAAACGTCCTTTTCTCCCAATAGTTTGATGAGTTTCTTTTGGTTTTTATTGTTGTTCATTGAATGCTTCCGTTTATCTGTTATCTTGTTCTTGGGGATTTGATTCCTGACCTTTTCTTGAAGTAGTCCCTTCGAGGAATCGGGCATATATTGAATCGAACTTTCAACAATAGCAACGATATCCTCAAGAACTTTCTCAGAAGGCGTGATGCCAAATTTTAAACCGTTGTTCAAAAGGTTGAAATATGAAATGTTTTAGTACATCGTCTTTTGACTTTTCCTCTAACACATGATAGGTTCACAAAAGAAAGACGTACAATACAGGAAATAGCAGCCACTAATGGTTTCTCGAGGGGTATTGTAGATGACATCATAAGGAAGAAGAAGTTTAGGTTAAGAATGAACGAAATCTCGACTTTCAGAAAGGACAAAAATCAAGATAGATACAACTCAGTTCCATACCACCAATATACGAAGAACTTTGGAAAGATTTTCAAGGAACTAGGTATGAAGGTCGTTTTTAAAACAAGTCATACACTACAGATCCTTTTGGTTGGTCCAAAAGACAAAGTCGAGAATTCGTAAAAGTCTGGAATTTACGAAATTGAATTTAAGGACTGCGATGCAAAATATTATGGATAGACAAAAATATCTATTGAAGTAAGATATAAGGAACACAAAGCACACTTAAAATATGGAAGACCTGTAAAATCAGCAGTCGCCCATCATGTTTTGCAACAAAACCATTCCATAGACTTCAGTTCATTAAGATTAGTTAGACAAGTTAGTAACAACAGCCAACTAGATGCCTATGTGAGTGTAGAAATAAGTAAACACAATAATATTATGAATAACGATGACGGACCTACACCAAAGAGACTATATAGCTTGTTGAAAAAAAATAATATTGTTGGGTTTACTGATTACTACACAAGGACACATTGCAAAAATGCAAAAATAAATTTAGATAGGCAATATTGTCAAATTAATTTTTATATAGCTGAGAATTGTTTTATATAAACATATATTGTAAAATAATAGATAAGGCAAATTTATGAAATTAATTCAGGTTGGTATACCTGTATGGGTGGTACACCTGGATGGTTTACCTGTATGGGTTACCTTTATAGCATTAATAGGGTTAGCTCGCATTAGTTTCTAGTTTCAATCTCCCTCTTGAAGATGATCACTTGGTGGTCGAAACACGTGTCGAGGTGTTAAAAATAACGATTTGGTGTTGAGAAAAAAAAAACTCCAGTAATATTCTTTCTAGTTCTACTCAAAATGTCTGCATCCGAAAATGAAATTGGCTAAAAGGTTCTATGGCTGTACGTAACCCAATTTTTTTTATTATTTCAGTATTACCCACCCCTTAGGCCGCAATCGAATAAACATCTCCTGATATACTATTCATAGCCTTTGTAGCAAACATTTTTGTGATGAATATACAAAAATTTTAAGATCGACGTGTGTGCAAGGACTCAAAATTTCACAATAGACAAAAACAGCTTATAAAAAATGACTAATACCTACCGACATATTTTTACTGATGTGTACGAATATACGTATATGTATAGTCGAAGTAAACGATATTGTGCATACTTAAATTTGGCGACACTCTCGAAGGCTAAAAAATCCAATACGGGGAATCTCAAGTTTGGTTTCGAGGGAAACAAACAACATCAGATTCGACCGAAATTCCTTTCTTAACTGTACGTTAAATACGTCAAAAACAAACCTTACAACGCAAGACGCGATGTGCTACAGGATTACCAAAACCTTCATGTTCATCTGATAAAATAATTGAAAAAAACAATATACGGCTATTACTTCCGGCCATAACGTGAGCTGCTGTGATAAAACTCTTTAGAATTGGATGAAGAAACTAGGATTTAGATTTGAAATAATGAACAAACGTCAAGAAGTTATGGAAAGCAGAATAATATTGGAATTGCGTAACAAATACTCAGAAAAAATAACTAAATATAGACAAGAACAAGGGCAAATTTTCTTTTTGAAAAAAACTTTGTATGAAATATTTACGAAAGGGCGGACTGATTGTTCGAGAATGTGTACGCCTAACATGCCTGCCAACAAAATTTGACGAGAAGGTAAAGAAGAATTATATAATATTACCGAAGAAGACTAGCCGAAACTAGTCACAATAAAGAAATAGCGTGGAAAATAAACAAAAGGGTGTTTCTGTAGTGTATCCTCAGTAAATTATCAATACTTCTTGGGCGAGGTCGTATAATGTTAAAATAAATGACTTAATGTACATACGATTAGACGATCCGGAAAATGATAACACTGGTGAATCGTAGTCATCATAAGGTCTCGGTATATCTGAAAAAAAAACAACTTTTATTTCGTACTTATCATACACAAACGATTAAAGCAGTGCCTAGCCAATTTGTTTATGATACAAAAGATGAAAAATTCACAATTCCGGAATAGATCATTGTTGTTTATAAGTTCCATTTTCGAATCTAATATCAAAAAATGAGTTTCTTAAGTGGCCACCAGACTCGAACCTAGTGGGAACTCTCAAAATAAAATGACAATTATCAAGTGGAATATTGATCTGGGAACAATTTCGCTCTGAGATCTGGTCTCAACCAACTCAATTGAAACTTCCATGACTATGGCAATTCGAATCATATGATATACGACATAGACAATACCGAACTTGAAATATGATTTGAAACAAAAATATTTCTTTGTCAATACTGAATTGATAACAATCTCATTTTTATTAAAAAATATTCGTTTATTGTCATCACTACATACAGGGTGATTCAAAAGTACTTTGACAAACTTCAGGAGGTAATTCCTCACAATATTCGAATATGAATTGTCCAAATAAATAAATGTCCGAAAACGCTTCGTTTCCGAAATACAGGATGTTGAAGTTTTATTTTTATTTTCGTTTTTTACAAATAACTTTTGAACTTGATTAAGCGAAACTTGGTAATAGGAGGTTTTTGAGGTGTCGAATTCGAACCTGATGTTCTTATTGCTCTTACTCGTGGGGGGCGCCATGTACACGTATTTTTATTTTTTAAAGATTCATAACTTTTTTGGGCGTACTTCTAGCACATTTTTCAGTAAAAAAATCGATTCCTCTATCATATCTACGTAAATAAGCTACCCTTGTTACTAGTCGCTGTAAGCAACCGTTTTCTAAATATTTGGACTTGAAAACTTCAAGTCGATTATTTGATAATCGATGCATGTTGAAGTTATTACGAATATTTTTCTTTTTTCACAAGGATGCTTTGGAAATGAATTTGACGTTTTACTCGTTTGAAGAGGTCATTACTGTTGGGTACGTTTCTTTATGACATCCTTAAGCGAAATAGTTATTTTTGTATCAAGGGTGCATAATCAGTATTTGTTTTAATGAAATTTGCAAGAAATGTCAACATTTTATTTCAGGAAATTTTGAATATGTAGCATAAACTAAAATAAACGAAACTAAATTGTATTCAAATAACTTGTTGGAAGTGTCCACCTTCAGCGAAGATACAGGCAGTCAGTCGTCTAGTCATTGAATCTCGTACCAGCTCAAAAATTATTGGTGTGTTTCTTATTGTTTCACAGGCGTCTACTATTCGATTTCTTAGATCTTCCTCGTTCACTACTGGAGTCTTATAAACTAATGACTTCAAATGTCCCTAAAAATAAAAATCTATCGGGTTTAGATCTAGAGACTTTGTGCCCACGCCTGGTTAGGTTCTTCTACACCCCTACCGATCCATCGATTTGGATAGACTGTGTTGAGGAATTCCCTGGCTATAACGCTAAAATGGGCCAGAGCCCCAGCATGCATAAACCACATGCGGATACGAATTTCTAATGGTACATTCTGAAGTAGTCCCAGCAATTCATTTTCTAAAAAGTGTCTGTAAGTTGCGTCATTCAGTCGGAGCGGAAGAAAGAAAGGACCTCTCAAGTATTTATCAATTATTGCCGCCCATACATTCACAGAAAATTGATACTGATAATGCCTTTCACTAACTGCGTGCGGATTTTCGAGAGGCCAAACATGGTTGTTATGAAAGTTTGTGATAGCATTTCGGGAGAAGTTTGCCTCATCCGTGAAGAGTACATATCTTAAATATTGAAGATTTCTAGCCAATTTTCTCAAAAACCATTGACACATAGTAATGCGTTGGGGAAAGTCTCGTGGCAAAAGAGTTTGAACCCTTCAAATATGGTATGGATAAAAATGTTGATCGTGGATAATTCTCCAAACTGTAGACTGAGTTAAATTGACAGCTTCAGCAATTACTCTTGTGCTTGTTTCTGGATTCTCCTCGAGAGCGTTCAAAACAGCTTCTTCCAGTGCTGGGGTTCGGACTACTCGTGGTCTTCCAATAATATCAGCTGCCCTCTTAAAGCTACCTGTTTCTGCCAAACGACGGTAGAGACTAGCAAATGTTGGAGCTGAAGGCAGTACTCGATTAGGAAATCACTCCTGGTAAATACGTCTTGCTTCGCGCGCATTGCCATCCGCAAGGCCATAAACGAAATGCATATCGGCTAAATGAGCATTATTGTTTAAATAATCCATTTTTTCAAAATAAGTGTTTTCTACTTCTACTTACGGAAACTTCAACAAAACGTCTAACTGTCACAAAATATGTACTTGCCAAAACTACTCACAAACGTTAAATTTATTTCCAAAACATTCTTGTGAAAAGTGCAAAATATTCGTAATAACTTCAACATGCATCGATTATCAAATAATCGACTTGAAGTTTTCAAGTCCAAATATTTAGAAAACGGTTGCTTACAGCGACTATTAACAAGGGTAGCTTATTTACGTAGATATGATAGGAGAATCGATTTTTTTACTGAAAAATGTGCTAGAAGTACGCCCAAAAAAGTTATGAATCTTTAAAAAAGAAAAAGATGTGTACATGGCGCCCCCCACGAGTAAGAGCAATAAGAACATCAGGTTCGAATTCGACACCTCAAAAACCTCCAAAAACCTCAATTAAGTTCAGTATTTCAAAAGTTATTTGAAAAAAACGAAAATAAAAATAAAACTTCAACATCCTGTATCTTGGAAACGAAGCGTTTTCGGACATTTATTTATTTGGACAATTCATATTAGAATATTGTGAGGAATCACCTCCTGAAGTGTGTCAAAGAACTGTATAATTCCGCTGCTGACAATGTCAGCATTCAAATCATAGTATAATTTCCTATGCACACTGTTACAAATTTTCAAAAATGAAAACATCTATATCTAATTCTGATTATTTTTTTCAATTGTCAAATAACGAAAGGCATACAAGGGGTACTTGCTGTGTTCAAAATTTTATACAAAATCAATGATTGATAACAAAGATACGAAACTCAAATTTCAAAAGCTCACTATAAAAAATAGTAACAGAAATTGTGTCATATCAACATATTTTGAACACAAAGAACTTCCCTCCTTTCTTTTGAAAATTCCCACATTTTTTGTATCAAGATGGAGTAGTAGAAAGCCAAAAACTTTCTTTCCCAAACAAAGAACAGGTTGTGCAACCATTCACGCATTTAGTTTCCTTTGCGATTGATATGTCATCATCACCCTCAAAATTCATTCTCAGACTATTACTATCTACTTCATCAAATATATATGTGAACTAATCACCAGCAAAAGTGAACTTATTTTGATTTTTTTCTGAAGACCTTCCATTTCAATTTGTTATTTGTCTTACTATTTTAGCAACCAAATCTGCTCATTGGCAGTGATAGACTTTGGATGTCGAAATCCTGTTGATAACTATCTACTTTTAGTCAAAAAGTATGCAGAAAAAAATTCCTAAGGGAAAGATTTTTAGGTAGTCATTATTGTTTTCACCGGAACAATGGTAATTAAAGCATACTGAACAGTATCAGCGTACTGAATCTATCCAGGTATCTACTGCTACCCTGAGACTTCCTTCTGCTTCGACCAACAAATTAGTAAAGCCCATCATAAATATCTGGCGTCCGAGTTATCATCCTTTCTGAAAACGAATTCAAATTCTGGACTCAAAGCGTCAAATCGTAATGTCTGGTGATGCCCGGACCAAGCAAAAAACGTTGCATTAGATACACGTAGTTGTTGAAGACTGATTTCTGCATATTATTGTCAAACAATCGGAGTTTTTTTTGTATTTGAGTAGTTATTGACCTTTTATGAAAGGACAAATAATTCAACGGTTCAGTTATTATCGAATTACTGGTTTTTGCAGATCAATACTTTCCCGAGTAGTTTCCGTGAGGTCACATATATTATTTCAATGTTCTCCTTCATTGTCCACTGGTAATGTGTATGAAAATTTCCATTTGGAAGGTTCAATTTTGTGTACCTCAAGACATCGCGAAATAGCTTTCTGGAATACTATTCCAATTCAGATTCGCATGCCGTAAACTGGCGTAAAGAAATTAATTCGAATGGAAACGGTATTCTGAATGTCAATGAAATCGAATTTCTCATGTCCCTTGTCTCTCATGTGAACCTACGATTTTGTAGATACGTATGGCAGATACTCGACGGAAAGACAACAACTAACCAAGAAAATACCGCGCAGAAAGCTGAAGTAAAACCATCACGCACCTGTGCAACGTCTTCTATTAGGAAGATTCCTCCCAAGTTAGTTCCTGCATAAGGGATACACAGACGGAGTGAACCGAGTGTCCCGACCGAACAAAATCACTTCCAGCTAGTCACAAACTGTTTCTACAGTTGATTCGGTAGGATGCCTACTGCGCCACCTGCAGACAAAGCCAGGAACCAACTCCACAAACACTCCGGGGTTGGAGTCAGAATAATGATGACATTCCGGAGAAGTGCATTACATGCCCAAAGTTCAGGTGAAAAACACCTTAACCCTTGCCTCTCATGTGGACCTACGATTTTGTAAGTACCCGACGGAAAGACAACAACTAATCCAGCTAATGTCGCGTAGAAAGCTGAAGTAAAACCATTAGGTACCTGATACTGTCTCTTTTGAGTCAGTTTGCGTCACAAAACACTCGAACCCAAGGCCTATGGAAAAGGAATTAGAGGGAGATGTAAAATTTTTTAAATTACGTTATTTATCATTATGTTTGTCATCTTCATTTTCTTCAGGTTGGAAAATTCTCCTTTACCCTTTCAACTGTCTTTCGTCAGGAGGGCGAGTGGTTCATAACTGAAGATGTTTTTGGTCATAAAGATCAATGACCTCGATGCCGCTCTGGCCTTGTGTACCCCTTCCTGATTGAGGTATTAGATGAACAAACTGTTCATTTTAACAGATGTCGTGGGGCCTTCACTCAACCGAACGACGGGGCCTTCTGAATCGAGTGGGGTCGTCTATAGTGTAATCTACAGCTTCCCAAACTAATGTGTTATCATGAGTTTCCGATGACTCGAAAACTCTCTGATTCCTTGACTGAATGGACTGACATATAGTTAACAGCTTCAAATCTCTGCGAATGGCTTCATTCCTCACGAACCATGGAGCATGCACCAGTATCCTGATTAGTGTTTTTTGCAACCTTTCCAAAATGGAGAGGTTTGATGGAGCGGTTTGTCCCCAAGCGCCTGAAGCATACATAATGACAGGCTTGAACATCATATTGTATAATAAAATCTTATTTTTAAGATTGAGCTTGTAATTTCTGTTGATCAAAGGATAGAGTTTGACTATCCTCATTTGTACTTTGCTCTTAATATAATCGATGTGATTTACCCAGGTGAGTCGGCGGTCTACCCAAGACCTAGGTATTTGACTCGCGTTTGTCATTCGATTTCCCTGTCTGAAATCGTGAGTCTTGTGTCTGGAGAAACGTTACGTCTCCCCAAATCTATCGCCTGAGTTTTTGATTCATCTTTCATTCCAGGTACCAGCGTTCGAGGTCGTCCAATGCCAATTGTATGTATACGACCGTCAACCCTCGACCCATGGAGACGCTAGGAGAGCCGTATCATCACATGATCGAAACTCGGAAGGCCGTTCATGTAAAGGCTGTACAATAGTGGAGACAGCACAGCTCCTTGAGGCACTCCAGCTTGGATTTCCCTGACGGGAGACAGGGTTCCTTTAACTCGGACCTGAAATGTTCTGCCTTTCAGAAAGGACCTAATCCACCGGCCCCGAGGCAGATGGTAATCGAGCATTTTGTGTAGTAGACCTTCATACTCTGTCAAAGGCTTTCGATGTCCAGGAGGACGAGATGGACTGTCTTCCTATCAGAGATGGAATTTTTGATCAGTCTCAGGGCCTGCAGCTCGGTGGAGTGTGCCTTCCTGAAGCCGAATTGTTCAACTTAGCCGTTGAGCAAAGCAGATTAATCGGACGATGATTCTGGGGATATATCGGGTTCTGGCCCTGTTTCGGAATCATGACAACTACGGTATGCTTCCATCTTCGGGGAAAGTATCTGAGGCCGATTGAACTATCGATTATGTCCAATAGGTATCTGATGAAGTTCTCTGGGAGCTGCTTCAATAGCCTGTTGTTGATTGAATCAATTCCCGGAGCCTTCTTGGGTTTGGAGGCCCTAATGTACCCCCTCAGTTCTTCCTCTGAAGCTGGACGGATCACGTCGTCATCATTTTCCCTAAGGATGCGCCAAACCCGGTGTTCCAGCCGGATATCACGGTCAATATCATCATCCGGATCAACGTTAAGTTGGAACTGACTCTCAATTGTGTCTGCAAAGGTCAACGCCTCCTCGGCAGGGGAGTAGCAGATGCCACGCTATCCGTGAAGAGGGGAGGGAGAGGTTTTTCTCTTCTCGAGATTCCAAACACTCGCTCCACCTCTCGTTTCTGTAGTCAGTGATGGCCTATTTAACTTGGTTAGCCGCAGTCTTGTCTCCAGGGTAGAGAGTCCGCCTTATTTTCCATTGGGTGGTGTTAGAAGAGACTTGATAATATTTTCCACATTCATGAACTGGTTATTGAGAAACTATCAAAAAATAGATAGCATATCTGAGAAGAGGTTATCAGTTTATTTCTTCTGATGGACATTTCATCACTTGGCAATTGGAAAAAACCGAGGTCAATTAATTCATCGAATTTGTAAACAATTTTTTGTTATAATGTTTATGTGAATCGCCACTTTCGCACAGGCACCGCTCTGAGGTAGACGTAGTGCTTGTGTTTTGTCTTAAAAAAATGAAAATTACAAATTTCACTTCTTCTTCACATACACTGTTCAACTGCCAAGAATTCAGTTACATTCATTCATAGACATTTAAAGTTCTTTCATGGAATAACTTAACCTCCCGAAGACAAATCAGTCACAAATTAATATACTCTGATGTTTTGAAAAATTACTCACTTGATGCGTCTTCGGTATCAACAGCACTTGTGTCATTGGGTTTGACCACAACCAGGGAACTTACTTCTGTCACAAATGAATATTTTAGTGCCAAATCAAGAGCTTTCTTTGTGAGTAAAGTTTTGTCATCAGCCGTTTCTCTTTCTTCTAATTTTTGTTTCAGTGTCAAATAAGCCCATAGTCGCTCCAATGAAGTGACGGGACTTGAGGTTGCGGGGGTTAAGGTAATGGGGCCCTTCCAACCACGAGCAGTTACTTCAATCGGAAGATGATGCCCTAAAATAGAACTTGTATTATAGTCTAATCAACAAGTTCAAAAACATGAAAAATAGAGATAAAAGTCCTAAAAATATGAGCGACAGCTCATTTGATTCGGAATCACCTCTAGAAAAATGTTTTTAAAGGATTTTGGTGCAGATAAAAAATTGCAATTGTTATTAACAAAATAAAATTTAAAAAATAGGTATTTAGTTTTTCGTTATCAACTCAAAAAATATCAATATTTAAGCAATTTTGAAAAAGCTCGTTAAAGAGGAGAGAATTTCCGATAAAAAAGTCCTGATTTCCGAAACTCTATCTCCATTATTTATAATTTTAATTTGACGTTGAAAATAGGGTTCAGCGCGGCTGTTACGACATGCGCGCGATGTCGCTGAAGAGAGTTTATCAAAAGAAATAATTTTTTTATAACATAAAATGTCATTTTGAAAATTTGAAAAAATCTAGTATCTTCTTAACACTTGAATGAATCGAGTCCCGTAGAAAAAAAAAGTTTCATCACCATTTTTCAAATGGTTATTCAATTGTTAACCAACAATTTTTTTCCCAATCTCCGTTGGCATAAATAATGGAATAAAAGGTATAAATAATTGGCCTATAAATTTTAAACTTCGTGGAGCATGCCATAACAGCCGCGTGGAACCCTATTTTCAAAGTCAAATTAAAATTATAAATAATGGAGACAGAGTTCCGGGAATCGGAACTTTTTTATCGGAAATTCCATTCTCTTTAACGAGCTTTTTTCAAAATTGCTTAATTATTCATATTTTTTGAGTAATTAACGAAAAACTAAATACAATTTTTTTATTTTATTTCGTTAGTAACAATTGCAATTTTTCACCAAAATCCTTCAAAAACATTTTTCTAGAGGTGATTCCGAATCGAATGAGCTATCGCTCATATTTTTAGTACCTTCATCTCTATTTTTCATGTTTTTGAACTTGATTAGATTATTATGTGGTGAAAACAAAAAGAGTTTTTTTACCGTTATATCGTCCAGCCACAACAAATTCAGATCCTCTGAAGAAAATTGGCAGACGAGTTTTAGTTACCTCTTCTACTTTATCATCATATTTGAATACAACGTTTGACAACAGCGGGGAAGATATAACTTTATAAAACGCCTGTAATTGTAGTGATGCATCTGATGCCTCATATATGTGTCTTGAGAAGCCAGAATTTTTCGAAGATAACGATCTTAGGAACGATTTATCAGCACCATTTCCAAAAGATAGGGAAAATATCGGAACTTTCTCGTTTTGCGAATTCAAACGCGTAACCTGTGAATGAAATAATATTTATTGTATCATTTTTAATATACTTATACAGGGTGTTTCAAATTCGATCCTCACCATTGGGATCTCGGAAACTACAGTGTGTAGCTGAATAAGTATAAAACATTTGAGGAGGTGATTCCTCATCGAAAAAAAGATAGGATCTTCCATATAAAGATACTTCATTGGAGCATCCCTTGTTAGGATACAGCCCCTTGAAAAGGGTACATAAAATTTGTATAACCATTTTTTTCACAAGCACTGAAAAAGTTACAATATTGAAATTAACCTGACGTTTTGTACTACCAAAAAGACACTTAGCCAGTAATTTATTTGGTTTACTCCATGGTTGTGAGGGGTGGAAAACGCAACCCCTAAAATTCATTTCCAATGTAACTTTTATTATTTGTTAACCATTTAAACATGTTTTTCCGATAGCCTGTTTCATTCTAAACAAAAAATGTCTCTTAGTTTTTTGCCCAAAATGGACCAGTTCGCACCAAAAAATTATTTTACGAACAACTACAGAAATACATCGTCATAAATGCGAACTGGATTTATTGTTATTTTGTATTTAGTACCTGCATTAAACAATTGAAGGGTAATAAACAAAACTAATTTATCAATAACAAAATACACAACATGTAGAAATCATAGTAAATGTGTTTACCTTCACATTTCGCATGCGTCTAGATGTCGGCGCATTGAGCCACGTATTCGCTCAAATATTCCTGCATGCATCGATGATGCGATTTCTTTAGTCCTCTACATCGCGAACAGGAGTACGATAAACCAAATGCTGTAAATGGCCCCAAATAGAGAAATCGAGAGAATTGAGATCCGGGGATCGAGCGGGCCAGTTTTGTGGTCCTCCTTGACCTACCCACTGATTTGCATATGTTTCAGTTGAATGCTGACGTACTACTTGACTAAAATGAGCGGGAGCCTCATCATGCATAAAAAACATATCCCTTCTGACGCCCAAAGGAACTTCCTACAGCAGTACTGGATGCACTTCTCTTAAAAATTAAACGTATGCCCCACCATTTAATCGAGGAGGTAGAAAATGAGGCCCAATTGAATCATCCCCAATAACTTCGAGCCACACGTTAAGAGAAAACTGTTATTGATGGTTAGTTTCGACAATACCGTGAGGGTTTCCATCAGCCCATATGTGATAATTATGAAAATTAATAATCTTGTCCCGAGAAAAACTACATTCGTCTGTGAATTCTATCGTCTTCAGAAAGTCACAATTTCTTTCAATCATTTCCAGCATCCAGTTGCAAAATTCAAGACGGTTCCGAAAGTCTCGCGGTAAACATGATCAACATTTAGCTGGAAAGCAATCTTTCTAGTACTGGTGGTAGGTTGTTCTTCAATCAAATTAAATCTCAAGCTGTGGTGTTCGTACTTCTCGATGGCGACCACAATCCTGCGTTCTTTTGTCAAATGAACCATATTCTCGTAATTGTTGATGAAGTCGAGCAAATATTCTATGTGAAGGATGCTGCCGTTGATGATACTTTTCGGCATATCTTCTAGAAGCTTCTAACCTATTCCCCATTCCTCATTTGTGTATGCTATTTTAATAACAAGTGAATTATTAAAGTCACAAATTGAGAACAGAACAACAACATACAATTAGCATCAATTCAATTTCGAAAATTCACAAACTGACAGCGTCATACCAATTTAATTGTCACTATCGCTAATAGCTACCTGTTAAATATTTAGATCAGTTTCGTATTTTCGCATTTATGACGATGTATCTCTGTAGTTGTTCCTAAAATAATTTTTTGCTGCGAACTGGTTTATTTTGGGCAAAAAACACAGGAGATTTTATTTGTTCAGAATGAAACAGGCTATCGGAAATACATTTTTAAATGGTAAACAAATAAGAAGACAAAAAGTTACATTGGAAATAAATTTTAGGGGTTGCGTTTTTAACCCCTTACAACCATGGGGTAAACCAAATACATTTCTGGCTAAGTGTCTCTTTGGTAGTACAAAATGTCAGGTTAATTTCAATATTGTAACTTTTTCAGTGCTTGTGAAAAACGCTCCAATAAAATTTCTTTATATGGAAGATTCTATCTTTTTTTCGAAGATGAATCACCTCCTTAAATGTTTTACACTTATTTAGTTACACCCTGTATACGATACGAAGATGGTTAAATTGGGGCAAAGTTGCGTATTTACTTCACTAACAATATACCGTTGAGAATGTTCTGAAATTCTGAGTATATCCGGAAAAAACAGGAATTTTGGAAAGTGGTTTATATTTTTTTCTGGCTTTATTTTTCGAAGGATTCGAAAATGAATTGCACTTCCACATTTCCACTTTTTCCCTGCTACATAATAATGGTGTTTTCAGATTTACTTTTCTGTTTTGAATAGAACCAGATTTTACCTTTTCAATAATGTATCATAAGTTATCATTCTGTTTCCAAAAATTGGAGATATTGAAAAAAATGAATTCTTCAATGTCATAAATATACTATTATTTGTTATAACAATTGAAAAAAAAAATTCTTATCATAATGGGCTTTGACTTTGAAGTTTCTAAATTTGACTTTTAATTTGTTACACTCAATGACATTTTGCTATTGTACAAGTCATTGAATTTTTGGCGAGAAATGGCTTTCACGAATGAAGAAAAAAGAGATATGATACAAATTCATTACAAACACGATAGAAACAGTGTTAGGACATCGGAAATGTATTAAAATTTGTATCCCGAAAGACGACAACCACATTGAGCTATGTTCAAGTTATCGGATCAAAATCTTACCGATTTTGGTTCGTTTGAAAAGCCAATAAATAAATACGAATACAGAATCCGTAATCAAAATTTTATAAATGAGCTGTGTATGAGGTAAAGTAGATATTCAACGAAAATCGTTTTTTTGTGGAGGAAAATCAGTTTTTCATCGACCATTTTTGGGAATATGTTACTTATCGGGGTAAACTAAAAATTTTGCCCTTCCACACTCGTATAAAGTTATCCATTATAATTTTCTAAATTTTTCAGATTGTGGAAGGTAACAAATTCCCAAAAAAGATCGATAAAGTGGATATTGTGTCCTTTTCAATGAAAATAGAACTTTGAACAAGACAAATGCTCAAAATGCTGGCAGGGAAAAAGAGTCAATGTGGAAGTACAATTTATTTTCGAACCTTTCGAAAAATAAAGACAAGAAAAAGCCAGAAAAAATAAAAAACATGTTTCAAAATTTCTATTTTTTCTGGATATCTCTGGATATACTAAGAATTTCAGAACTTTCTCAACGGCATATTGTTAGTCAGCACAACTTTGCTCCAGTTTAACTATCTTCGTATCTCTCATAGTTTTCGACATCCCAATGGTGAGGATCGAATTTGAAACACCCTGTATGTATCACCAGATTCACAGTATGTCTTCCGAGATCGAAAAAGCATAAGGAGTTATGATAGGATACTTACAATTTTTGTGATTTCTTCAGTTGAATAAATGCCGACATTTGGTTGACCATCTGTCAAAAAAATTATCATTGGTTGGTGTTCCTTTTTACCATCATTTGCCTTTTTATTAATGTTAACCAAATGCAATGCAGTCTCAAGTCCTCCTATTATATTAGTAACACCAGTTGATACCAGTTTGCGTATGACATTTTTTGCTTTATTCAAGGTTTCATTATTTGCGGTTATAGCAGCTGGCAAAGTTTTCATCTGAAATTTATTTCCATTATTTCCTCAGAACTTCAAATATTGAAACTTCCTAATAATAATTCAAAAAATTTGCATTTCAACTTATGAAAAATTGTTTGGCGATTCCAAAACTCATTTACGCCATCGGATGTTCCCCCCACTTGGTCAAGTCAGTTAGAGCTTGATGAATTTGATAATTCACTCCGTAATACTACGGAAAATTTTTTGCCAAAAAAATTATCCTATCAAATTTGTCTATTTCTAGTCATGTGTGTCGAAATAACCAATGAAACCATCATTACACTGAAAATTTTTTGCCAAAAAAATTATCCTATCAAATTTGTCTATTTCTAGTCATGTGTGTCGAAATAACCAATGAAACCATCATTACACTGATAACTACCCATGGATAGTTTTCACGGGTAGTTATCACTTATGTCATGACATTGCTAAGCAACCAACACAATAAAGTTGTTTGACATTTCAGTAATTCAATTTATTTCGAAAATGTCACTTCCTCGCTTTGGTGTTCAAAATGATGCGGCAATTGACAAAATCATTGAAGAAAATACACCAAAAAATACTGTCAATAGTAAAAAATACACTTGGAAAATATTTATGGAGTTTTGTGACGCCAGAAAATATGAATTGGATGGAAATCGTACTCTCGAAGAGCTTGCATTAATACTTAAGGATTGGGCAATTAATATGAGAAAAAAGGATAGCACAGAGTTTAAGGAGGCTACTGTTAAAACCGTATGGAATATAACAAGCAAATTATTACAAGAAAAGTATTACAAGGAGTATAATATCATGCTAGACCCCTTTAAAAGTGTTGCATTCAAACAAGCGCGGAATGCACGCGACGCAGCACGAAGAAATTTACAAACAGATCCCACTAAACGCAAAACAAGCTCAGTACCATTAACTTCAAATGAAATGAGTAAAATTATAAACTTTTGGGATGAAAATACCCCTATAGGACTCCTACGCAAATTTTATCACATAGCAGCGGTGGAATTGGCTTGGAGAGGTGGTGAAGGTGCTGCTTGCTTAGTTGATTATTTTCATATCGAAAAGGACAACAATGGATCTCCAACTAATAGGATAGAATATAATCCAATTTTCAGTAAAACCTGCCAAGGGGGTTCAAAGAACTGCGCCTCTAGCAAATGGTTAGTTCAAAATAGTGATAACAATGCTTGTCCTGTTAGATTATTCATTAAATTATTATCAAAACGAGGCACAAATATCAAGACAAATAGACTATTTTTAAGGCCAAATCGTCACTGGAAGACAGGAAGCGATAACTGGTATGACAATATGCCTCTGGGTAGAAATATAATCAACGGATGGACGAAATCTTCTGCTGAAGCAATTGGCTTGGATACGAAACAGAGGAAAATAACCAATCACTCTAATAGAGCAACTGCAGTCAGTCAACTAGCTAAGAGTGGAGTTCAAGAACAGCAATTGTTGAAAATTACTGGGCACAATAATGGAAATTCCATAAAACCTTATTTGAATATTGATCAGGAACATCATAACCAAATAATCAATAGTATGCGTGGAAACACCTATGCAATAACCGAGGCAAATACAGCAAGATCAACGGAATATCATTATACGAATTGTTCTTTTAATAACTGTGTGTTCAATAAATAATTTTGTTCGAATTGCAAAAAATTTTCTCACCGAATATCCCTCGAACATTGATAAATAACTCATAATTTTATCACAACTTCCTCAAGCACGTTATTTTAGGTAACATCCCTCCGCCTTCGGCGTCGGGATGTTACCAAATAACGTGCTTTCGAAAACTGTGATAAAATTATTCCGTTAGTTATCAATGTCCTTGGGATATTATAGCTGAAAATGTTACAAACTATCATTTCAATAATGATTCATGGCTCCAAGCAACGCTTCCTTGGCGGACTAGGGCTACGTTGGGCTTCTTCCCTAGCTTTACCTGTTTTTCTGTCTCATCAGTCAATAGTGTTTCTGATCCTATCGATTCCATTCTTCCTTCCATATTTATCAATATCGGAAATGTTTTTTATACTGAAGGTGAATCACTTTGGCATACCGCAACTGATATTGCTCTTTCTACAGATAAAAAGAAAATACAAAGAGCATGGGACCGACCTCTTCTGACCATTATAAATGATGAATTTCTGAAATCTACTGTATACGATAAGGCTCGTCTGAAAGCAGCGATGATCAAGTAATCGGGTGCTTGGCTGTTGCATCTCTTGGAACACTATTAGACGATGAATCTTTCAGAATAGCAGTAGGACTTAGGATGAGGGAATCTATTTGTGTGCCTCATACTTGTGTTTGCGGTTGTTGGAGTTCGAGAGTTGCAGCATCGTTTGTGATTTCATTACATGCTGTATATTTTATGTGAATTTGAGTTTGTTAGTTACAAGTTTGTTTACACATATATGGCAATCGTTTTTGAGATAGTAAAAATAAAACTGTAAAAGCCAAAAAAATATCTCAGTTGTTCTATATGATTCTCCATACTCAACAGCGGTAGTGTAGTTGATGAGACAGGTACGCTTTGTTTGAGTTGCAGGAGAAGTGCAGGGCATACATCTCGACATCACCAGATGAACTACATATCGAAACGAGCTATGGTGTTAGCAGATGTTCCTGCAATTCTGGAACATTTAGGTATCAGTCGAGATGATGGTAAACGACCAGATGGTATGTCTCTCATACCATGGAAATACGGTAAACCTGTGGTATGGGACTTGCGTTGACACAGTCGCGGCTTCCCATCTAGCCGAAAGTTCGAAGTCTGTTGGCACTGCAGCAATGTCTGGTGAAAAATCAGAACGAAAAAAATACCAAAATATTGATAACGACTATCTTTTCCACCCAGTAGTGTTTGAAACTTTAAGTGTTCATGGCCTGTTATTCCTTCATGAACTCGGAAGAAGAATAGGCCAAGCTTTCCGTTCTACCTCCTTTTTGATAGAAAGAATTGCTATTCAACGTGGTAATGCTGCTTCTGTCCTTGAAACTATTCTTCCTCCACATAATTGATGAGATCATGCTCTGCCCTCATTTCAGTACGGAACTAAAATCTCTTCGAAACAAGCCGAGATATGTGTATATTCATCAGTCTCCTATCAAGGTTAATTCACAAATGATTGATCCACCTTCTTCTTTTTCAGTGCGGTCAATGGACTCAAGTCATTCTTGCCCCCCAAATATAAGCTGCAGTCCTCGTGGTTATGGTTCCCTTTCAGTGGAGGAGCTTAATGAAGCAAGAGCCGAATCGATCCCTCTACGAAACCCTTCATCACTTGGAAGGATCGATTGCAGCTTTAGAATTGGTTCTGATGCAGATTCTATGGAACATGTTTTTCCTTACGAATCAGTAGGCAGTTGTCTTGGAAATCTTGCGAAGAAAATTAGATTAGATAATTTAGGAAACACTTGCTACATGAATAGCATTTTACAAGTGTTGTTCATGACGAAGAATTTAAAAAACGAGGTTTCAACGATAAAAGAGAATGTTTCCTAGTTATTCACCAAACTCAAACAATTGTTCATGCAGTTGCTGTTTCGTAAGAATGTATCACCTTTCCCACCAACCGATTTTCTGGAGTCTTCGAAGTCCACTAGATGATCGATGGGACAACAAGAGGATTGTTCTGAATTCTTGGTGTTTTTGTTGAATACTCTTCGTGAGCAAAAAAAAATGCAGAATCAATACTCCTGACAGCTCTGGATTGAACAATTCTGTACCTACAGTCTCGTTTTTTTGTTTGTAGATCTTTTGCTGGAAAAATCCTCACTTGTTTACTTTGTAGTACATGTTCAAGAGGTAGCAAAAACTTATATGACTTTCTGAAACTTCAACTAGCGTTTTCTTATATGACTGATAACCAATCCGTGTAAACCTTATTGTTAAATCATCTGAAAATTGAACTTTTGACAGGTGAAGTTCAATTGCATTACCAAATATGCGCCAAACTAACTGACTGTCATGAGAAAACAAGTATGGCTGAGGCACCAGTCAATCTAATAATAACACTGATGATCTTCAAACATGACTCAACATCTGGCGGAAGCACCAAACTCGTCGAAATAGATGAACACTTCAATTTAGCAGACCAGTATTATAATTTTCATGCAGTCATTGTTCACTGTGATTCTGGCGTTGAATCTGGTCATTATTACGCATTGGTCGAAGACGAAACAGACTGGTTTGAATTTGATGATAGTCGTGTCACTAAGTGTTCTGGCGATGTCTTGAATATATTTGAGCTTCGAGAGACGCTGCATTTTGTTTTATGAAAGAGAGGACATTGGCAGATCAAGATCTTCAGATGATGGGGTGCTGCAGGTTTTTCCTGCAGTTGAAAAAGCAAATGCGCCACTGTAATCAATGAAGTTGCCCCGGAGCGCCAATTATTTCTGTTGTTGTTTTTTAATTCAATTATTTGTATCACTTTCTTGTTTACTTTTACAATAAATATAATCATCCATTTTCAACTCTGCGATAGGTTCTCAGCAAATAGATTTTATTTTTTGGCTTTCCATTTGCAAGGAAAATAAAAAGCCATAATAGACAAAAACTCTGAGAATACTGTCTACTACACACAAAAAAGTCTTTAATTGCCATCAGTCAGCAGATGTTTCTGTTTATGGGAAGTTAACAAATAGACATAGTACATAAAATATTTACTTTGTTGAGTAAACTTGATTCGGATTGAGATTTCATTGAAAACAATAAACTCATTCGGAAAATATTACACTCGAGTGTTTCAGTAGTTTTAGTAACGATTACGATTTGATTTCATTTCAGTTTTTCCCGAAAATTGGTAATTAATGAATCGAAGAGGTTTTGTATGAAAGTATATAATTATAAAATTACTGCAAAACCCTTTCGACTTTCGTCGTCATCAGTGCTCACCTGAAAGTAAGTTTTTGTGGAATTTTTTTTAATTTGTTTGAGGTTATGAAATTTGGGAAAAATTGTTTATGATTAATTGCTTACAACAGAAAGTATCAAAAACGAGGACATAGTATATTTGTAACATTTGATTTACATAAAACTCAATATCCTAATAACCAACGCAATACATTCTATAGTGAATTTCACTAGTTCGGATTTCCATTGTCTAATATATAAAATGATTTGAAATCCCTAAAACAATTAAAAAACAAAGAAGAATTAAAAACAAATAGATGAAAATAACAGTTATATTAAGCAAAAATAACCTGAAATGAAATTTTAGTGAAATAAAATACAAGTAAAAATAGAACGATTGAACAAAAAATAAAAAAATAAAACTAAAAAGTTGAGAGATCACAAGCCACGTTAGTTCACGACGTTTTGATTGTTAGTATCTACAATCGTCTTCGGGTGATGACTGGACTGATTCCTCCGAGAGATGACTTTTTATGGTTCGTTCGAGTACTTTCACTTATCCCCGCTTTCCATTTTTTCCGCTTCACTGGTTCAGTGGGAGATGACTGTTTGGCGGGAGTTGGCCATTTTTCGCTTGATAATGGGTATCCATATGTTGCGTATCTCTACGCTACCTTGGCTGAATGCGTTGTTGGACAGCATGTATGCGGCTTTCTTGAATTTACTCCTGAGCCAATGTTCCTCTCTGTGTATGATATCAGCCTGGAACCACTCGACGTTGTGTTGATGGGTCCAAACATGCTCTGCTATTCCTGATTTACTGGTTTCCACTCGCTGTGTGTGTTTCTTGTGTTCGGCAATGCGAACCTGAAACCTGAATGCGGATCTGAAGCAGGTTCTGATAATGTACTTGGAACCAATTCTTCTTATCCTCTACGATAATCCTCTGATGTAGGGAAGTGCAAGCACTGGTTGTGACGGCTTCTCTTCCTTGTGAGGCTCCTGCTGTCTTTTAGCCAAAGTCTTTTCTACCATCGCCTTGGAGTAACCATTCCGTTGAAGATCATTTTTGATGATGTCTAGTTCCCTCTCGAAACCTTCCTTCGTATTACAGAGCCCAAAAATACGGTCTAATAGAGTCTTGATGATTCCTCTTTTAGTCGATTGATGGTGGCTGGATTCGTACTTCAGATACTGTTCCGTGTGAGTGGGTTTTCGGTATACAGATATTTACCACTTAGTGTCGGTCCTCTTCACCAAAACATCTAAGAATAGCAATTCGTTGTGGATTTCCTTCTCCATTGTGCTGTTTATGTGTTTCAGGAAGGCGTCTAGTTCAGTATTCCCATGGTTCCATATTATGAAGGTGTCGTCAACAAATCTCAACCAGACTCGAGGTTTCTTGTGGGCTTCTTCAATGGCCAAAGTTTCAAACCACTCCATATATATGTTGGCTATCACTGGCGAAAGTGGCGATGTCATTGGCAGTCCCTCATCTTGTGTAAAGAATTCGTCCTTCAGTTGGAAATAACAGTTTCGTACACAACATCTTAGTAATTCCATAATTACTTCTATAGTTAGATTCCACAAGATGAGGGACTGCCAATGGTATCGCTACTTTCACCGTCATAGCCAACGTATATATGGAGTGGTTTGAAACTTTGGCCATTGTAGAAACCCACAAGAAACCTCGAGTCTGGTTGAGATATGTTGACGATACCTTCATGATATGGAACCATGGGAATGCAGAACTAGACACTTTCCTGAAGCACATCAACAACGTAAGTCCTTCCATCACTTTCACAATGAAGAGGGAACTCCACAACGAATTGCCTTTCTTAGATGTATTGGTGAAGAGGACCGACACTAAATTGGAAACATCTCTATATCGAAAACCCACTCAAACAGGACAGTATCTGAACCAGAAATCCAAACCACCATCAATCGACTAAGAGAGGAATCATCAAGACTCTTCTAGACCGTGCTTTTAGGCTCTGTAATACAAAGGAAGGTCTCGAAAAAGAACTAGGCATCATCAAAAATGACCTTCATCGGAATGGTTACTCCAGAGCGATGGTAGAACAGGCCTTAGCTAGAAGACAGCAAGAACTCCACAAGAAAGAGAAACCAGTACTTGTACTTCCCTACATCAGAGGATTATCGGAAAGGATAAGATGGATTGGGTCCAAGTATAACATCAGGATTTGCTTCAGATCTGGGGACACTATCCGTAGCAGCCTCACGAAAACCAGGCCACCAAACGCGGACTGCGATTGCAAGAATTGCATTTACCGGATACCCTGGAAGTACGGAGAATCATTTATCGGTGATACTAAGAAGCTATTGAAAGTTCGCATTGCTGAGCACAAGAAACACACACAGCGAGGAGAAACCAGCATATCCGGAATATCAGAGCATGTTTGGACTCATCAACATAACATCAAGTGGGCTTAAGCTGAAATCATCCACAAAGAGGAACACTGATTTAGGAGAAAATTCAAAGAAGCCGCGTATATGTTGTCCAACAACACATTTAGTCAAGCTAGCGTAGAGAAACGTAACATTTGGAAACCTCTTATCAAGCGAAAAACGACCAACCCCCGCTAAACGCTCATCTCCCGTTAAAACCAATGAAGCGTAAAGAGGGAAGAGGTGAAAGCACCCGAATGACCTATAAATAGTCAGATCTCGGAGGAATAAGTCCAGTTATCACCCGAAGACGATTGTGGATACTAACAATCAAAACGTCGTGACATAACTTGGTTTGAACTCTTTTAATTTTTATTTTTTAATTTTTTGTTAATAATATTTTTTATTTTTTTTATTTTCAGCTTTTATCAATATTTCAATTTTTATTTCTTTGGTTGTTTCTTGTATGTTATTTCTTTGTAATTTCAGTTTTTTGTTTAATAAAATTGTCATTTTCGGTTAATCTTTTTAAGTTTTTCAGGGTCGTCAAATCAATTTATATTATATTAGACAATGGAAGTCCGAACTGATGAAATGTTATTTTCAGCTATTCATTTTCGATTTTTTTTTGTTGTTACAGGGATTTCAAATCATTTTATATATCAGACAATGGAAGTCCGACCTAGTGAAATTCATCATAAAACATTGTCAATCACCTTCAAACAAACATTTTATAGATTGAGACCATGTAGTTTAGACAAAGTATTATATGAAAGAAGGGCAACTTGAGACAGAATATGTCAAGTGTGAATAAGTCAAGTGTCAAATAGCAAAAATAGTGGTAAGAACTTGAAGAGTGATCCACTATGGGTTTTGAAAATTTCCTTGTTGTGGAGAAGCCAATATAGAATAATGTATTTTGATAATAAAATTTCAATTAATTTAATTACGGTTCATAATCCTTTTATGAAGGGAAAGAAAATCTTTGTTTGAGTTTACTTGAGTATTCAATAGTGGTCATTATTGAAAAGTTCTTTGGAAATCTCCAGCTCTTCAAACAAGTCCAGTCTAAGGAAAATTTTAAAATCAATTTCATGCATTTTTTTTAAATGTTCATTAATGCGAGTGATGAGAGGTCTACAGGTTCCATCAATGTAAGATGCAGAACAATCAGAGATAATTACTCTACGTTGTGAGCAGAAAATGATTATAAGTGCTTGAGAAAATTGAAATGAAATTGTAAAAAAAGTATTTGCAATTGTCGTTGCTATTTATTGAACTTCTTTATTGAACTTTAATATCTTTTCTTTCGATACCGAGGAATAGTCACAGTTACACTTATATCTTTGACTTACTGATAATTCTTCGAAAGGTTCTTGATAATTGCTGAACGAAACTTCAGTACTGAGGCTGGTGTCAATATTCCAAACGAAAACATCGCTGTTGAATTCTACAATATTGATGACATCCCCCTCACGAATTTCACTCAAAATACTGTTCATAGCATCTTTCAACTGATCAATTTTGCGTCCATCCATACTTCCGCTTGTGTCCAAAACGAACACTACTTGTTTGGGAAGTGGTTCAAGATCTTCCGGTGCGAAAAAATGTACAAAATATCCATCTTGCAATAAAACCTGGAAAACGAACATGATGTGAGAATTTGATTTCTGAAGAATTTAAATATGATTGTTATGCCTTGACGTAATGTCATGCAGATTATTGGCTGAGTATTGCATTTCAACATTTTTTCTCTTAAATTGATTAATAGAAAAATTTCTATCGAAAAATATTACTCAAAGTTCAAAGCTATAGAGAGGCGAGGTACCTTATAATCATCTGTTATGAATTTTGTGATGCTGTTGAACATAATAAAGTTCATTAATAGACCAGTTGAAATCTTCTATTGGGTATAGTCGAAGTAAACGATATTGTGAACATTTGAATTTGGCTGCACTCTCAAAGGCCAAAAAAAACCAATACATTGAAATTAATCGGCTGCGAAAGAGTCCACGTGGAATGTAGACTTGACGGTTCGTATTGGATGATTTTCACTAACCGAATTTTTTGATTGGCTGAAGAGACATAAAATTAAATTTGAGGTCATGAAACGATGGGGAATAGAAATCGAGAAATGCGGGAATGACTATCGCCGTCGTGTCATCATTGTTCAGTTCAGGAACTGATCGCGATTTGAGTGTTGGAATTCGATATTGGCGCAGTTATATTTACTTGAAATTTTTTGAATTGAAAGGGTTATATTTTTAGGAGTAATTAATTTTTGGAAAAGAAAGTAGTAGAAAGCCAAAAACTTTCTTTCCCAAAAATTAATCACTCCTCAAAATATAACCCCTTCAATTCAAATAAGATTCCTGTTGGCTGGGATTAAATCAAATAGGTGAAGCAATGCCATTACGATGTCATCGATGACATGAGCAGATCAAGATCATTCCGTGAGATCAAAAATCGTAATCTATGAATGAATTGTGTGTATTTTCTATAATGTTATCCAATTTGGTACTGAAGAGCCTTAGGGCAAGTGTCTTACGGCGAAACATCGATGTATACCAGTGAGGATGACAATGTTCCATGTAAGTGCAATTTGTTACCATTCATTTAAAGTAGAACTCCTGTGAATGATATATGATTTTATTCCACAACGAATGTTTGAAATACAACTGAGTAGAGAAAAGTATCTTCTGTCTAATTCAGAGTTAATATAGAAGTATTTGTTTCGAAAGAATTTTTTTCTTTCGTGTAATTCAATGTTTATATGAAAGTAGCTGTTTCAGAAGGACTTTCTTTCAGTTTGTGTCTGAAAGTTACTTCTTTGCATGATCTTCACATGAATAAGATTCGGAGTGTATAAGATTCGGATACATTTGAATATTTAAACACAGATAGGGCATGTCTAAATGTATACAAGAATCTACATCTCAAGTTTGGTTTCGGGGGAAACCAACTATTACAAGCAACATGAGAATTGACTGAAATTCCATTCTCAGCTCTACGTAAAATAGTCGAAAACAAAACTTATGAACACAAGATGCGATGTGATACGGAGTTACCACCAAAACCTTTAGATGTTCATCTAATAAAATCATTGAAAAAAATAAACGACTGTTACAAATACAATGAGATTCCTACAACTGAAATTATAAGGAAGAAATTGGATACTTCCGGCCATAACGTGAGCTGCTGTGATAAAACTTTTCAGAATTGGATAAAGAAACTAGGATTCAGATTTGAAATAATAAACAAACGTCAAGCAGTTATGAAAAGCAGAAGAATAGTGGAATTGCGTAACAAATACCTAAAACAAATGACTAAATATAGACAAGAACAACGGCAAATTTTCTATTTGGACGAAACTTGGTCACTCACGACACAATTACGAAAGGATCGACTGATGATAAGAAAATGTATACGCCTAACATGTCTGCAAACTAAGGATCGCGACCAATCATTGTGCATTGCAAAAGGAGTAAAGGATGGATTTCGAATTCTCAGAAATTATGTAGAAAAAACTTGCGAACTGCAATGTTGACTATCATGAGAACATGGAAGAACATAGTTTGGAAACACATTGATTCCAAATTTGGATGCAAGAAGTGTAATGTATTTTGAAGATTACTATACCAAAAACCAAATACTCGAAGTTCTACAGACAAAACATTTGAAAAGGTGGGAGTATTGCTGAAAAGTATGGAGAGACCACACTGAGACTTCCTTCCTATTTTCGTGTTCTCAATCCCATCGAGTTGATTTGGGGAAACAAAACATTAGGTGTAAAAACAATTTTTCAAACTTTGGTGAAAAGGTAATAGAGCTAATTGAAGAAGAAGTATCTAATATTATCGAAAAAGACTGGCAGAAAAGGAATGAAAGTAATTTTAGTTGAAAAAGACTATATGGAGATTGGACACTTCCATATTAATGGTGGAAATAAATTCATTATTGATTTAAATGACGAGTGATAGTGAAACAGAGAATATGGAAGAGGAATAATCAGAAGTTTTCAAAGAAAGTCGCAGCATTCTGAAATGACCTCTGACTTTTTGGCTATAACTGTCAACTACGAACTGCCTTATGAAGTAGTGTTCTCAACTAGATAGGACTGGATCCTCCGGAAGAAGGAAATATCAAGAGCAGATAGTTGTTATTTCGCAGATGGATCAAACACACTTTCAGGTTCTGGTGCAGGTGTTTTCAGTCGCAGACCGAGGACAGAGATATAAATCTGTCTAGAAACCTATGCAGCTATATTTCAAGCGGAAGTTGACGCTACTGAAAGAATCCAACCTCATAAACACGTAATGAAAGCCAAGCGGCGTTGGAAGCTCTTTGCCTCTACCGAGCAACGTCTGAATTAGTAGCAATTTGGTAAAAGCGACTCTCCTCGATAGAAAAACTCAACATATTGTCTGGATTCCTGGCCATACTGACCTGGAAGGCAATGAGGCTGATGGCTCCCTTACAAAGGAGAGTGCTGCAAGAAGCTTCATCGGACCAGAACCTGTCATTGGCATCACTTTTGGCTTTGCCATACAAAGATTAAACATCTGGATGGCAAGCAGAACCTTCCAGAATTGGTTCACGCCAAGGCGTTCATTCACCCTTCGAAGCTTGATACCAACCAGTTGTTGGACTACGATAGGGATGAACTACGATGTCTAAAAGACCTTCTCACAGGTCAATGTCATTTGCAGAGACTCGGAGTGTCACCTCTGAAAATAATGAAACAGCAGAGCACATACTTTGTGCTTGTAGGTGACAAATCACCTACTCCATACGCATTATATCATTGTGAGGGTCAAGACTGAGAAACAGGCTGTATGTGTATGGACTTCATTCTTCTAGACCAATCCGCGTCCTATCAACAAGAGACAATCTCGCCTACAGATTCGCATAGGCACAAGAATACCAAAACCGGGGACATAAGGAGTGGAGCTCTGTGCTGTTCACAGACGAATCAAGATTCAGTTTCTACCCAGATTCCTGAAGAATTCGTGGATGGAAACGTCCTAGAAATATAGAACTCTTGCGGCTGTCTAGGAGGTGTACAGCTTACAAAAGCGTTCGCTGGTGGTTTGAGGCGCTCATTCATTTGGACAGCTTTCTTGATGAAATTACCTACCGTGGTACCATTCTGCAACCTATCGTACTTCTATATGCAGCAAAACTTAGGACTAGTTTCTAAATGAATCATGCATGATAATGCACGCCTCCAAACAACAATGGTAATGCGCGGATTTTTCAAACCAACAATAATGCTGTTTTGTGTTGCCAGCGCAGTTCTCAATTCCATTGAACTTGTACGAAATTCAATGTGAAAACCTCCTGGGTCGCCAGAAGGCATTCTGTAACAACGTTTTCAGAGTCGTTCAGAGCTTCGAATTGCCACCGACCGAAAAGATATCGTAAATACTTTATTGATTTGGTATTATGCTTTCATTTCAATGGAATTACTTTGGTTACGATTGATTAGTTTTTTGTTGAAAGAGGCAAGTTATATTCTCGAAAAAAATTTTATTTCGTGTTCATTTATTCGTTTAAAAAAACCAGTTCGTTTGCTTCATGTAGTAAAAAATATCGTGATGATTTAGAATCAGAAAGAGGAAAAAATTTTCCAACAAACTGATCTCCCTTAAGAATCGTTTGCTTGCAATTCGGAAGAAATTTCTCTGATTGAAATTAAGTTAACCATTTTTCACATATAGTCAATGGGCATATTTGAAGACTGGCTATAAATCAAATTATCTAAAAGAGCAATTCATTCAGGCCAGTCTCAACTCCCTACACTGTAGGTTAATTGACTGACACCTATCAGAAAACAACTACTTCCCTGGCTAATACCACTAAGGGCATTGGATTATATCCAACAGGTGTCACTGCAGGATTCTACACTGAAGTTTTTCCTGCACAAGCTGTTGGCCATACAACTACCGCAACAGATTTTCAATTATTGGAATACACTTGCAGACCGTTTTCGAGCTGTTTGGCCACTCGTCAGTGCAAGGTGTTGTCTTTCGTTAACATAAAGTCAATAATTTCCGATAATTGAAAATCGAGTATCATTCTTCGAACTGGGCTAAAGCGGACAACAAACAGGTTTTTCATCGATCGGTCTGCCTGTGTCATTGCTGCATCTGAACGAATTGTTCATTTAGATGATTTGATTCATAGCCAATCTTCAAGTGTACCCACTGACTATATGTAAAAAGTTTTCTTTCCTCATACGAGAAATTGGGAAAATTTCGGATAAGCGGTTGGTTATCTCGTTCACAGGAAGATGGAGCGATGGCAAACCTGTCGTTTGTCGTCCGCTTCAGCCTAATTCGAGGAATAATACTCTGAAGGAATTCGATTTTGAATTATTGGAAATTATCTATCTTGATGATAGACACTACCTTGCACTGACGAGTGGCCAAATAGCCCGATACCGATCTGCAAGTGTAATAATAATTATAATAATTAATAATAATTAATAATAATAATTTTTTATTATTTCTTTGTTAAAAAGTACATTGTTATACGTACAGTGACAAGGAAAACGTCTGAGGGTAGGACACGTTACAGAGTATAATGTTTGTAGTAATCAATAATCTGAAAATATTATACATATAGGTATATACATATAATTATTTGTTTGGCTTAGATTATGTAAAAAAAATAACTATAAATAAATGAAAGTCAACTTTATCACATAGTTGTGATATTTTGTCATTAAAATATAAAAAAACAGTTTAAAATTCGTCAAGTGTGTAGCAATTTTTTTCAATAAGTGCCTTTTTCAGTCTTGATTTGAAAATATTAAGATTTGGTGATATTTTAATTGATTCTTTTAATTTATTAAACATTTTTGGTCCAAGATAAAGAAAACTTTTCTGATAAAGAGTTGTTCTATGAATATTGGGCATCAGTTTGCCTCTAGAACGAGTTGGATAATTATGTTGCTGGAAAGGTGTATTATGCTTGTTTCTATAAACGTATATACACAATTCATAAATATAGAGACCAGCAACAGTTAGTATCTTGAGATTTTTAAAAGCATTTCTACATGATTCTCTCCAACCAATACCGGCAATGATTCTTACTGCATTTTTTTTCAAAATGAATATTCTTTCAGCAGCAGATCCCGTAACCCAATTCAAAATTCCATATTTCAGGTGGCAGTTTATGGTCGCATAGTATAAGCTCAGTAAAATCTCTTTACTACAAAAATTAGCCATGAATCTCAGAGCATAGCAGTTTTTTCTCAATTTAATACAGAGGGTCTCAATATGAGGAGTCCGTGTGAGTTTGTAGTCCAAGGTGACGCCTAACATTTTTGTAGAAGTACAAGATTCAATTGGCAGATCCCCATTTTCATGGATAACAAAATGTTCGGGCCACTTACTAATTGTGAACTTCATCATCACAGTTTTAGATGTATTGAGTGTTAAGTGATTTTTTTCTGCCCATATGTTTACTTGTTTATGTACATCCTGGGTTCTTTCCTGTAGGGTCGTTACATCAATTTCCTTCACTATGAAATTTGTGTCATCTGCATACGCTACTGTGTGAATAGTTGACAATCCTTGAAAATATTTCATCAGGTCATTTGCATATATCAAAAATAGTATACGTCCAAGGATTGATCCCTGTGGGACACCCTGCCTAATGGTTGCCAACTGACTGAGAGTGTTTCCAACACTGACACGTTGCCCTCTGTTTTCCAGGTAGGATTTCATTAAATCTAGGGCAACTCCTCTTACACCATATGTTTCCAATTTCCCTAATAGCAGGTCATGATTAACGAAATCGAAAGCTCTGGAGAAGTCTATGAACAATCCACAAATATGGAATTTACCATCAAGTGCATTAACCACATGCTCATTGAACTCATAAAGTGCTGTTTCTGTACTTTTGTTCTTTGTGAAACCGTGTTGGTTTTCTGAAAAAAGGTTATTTGTTGTAAAGAAAGACATTAATTGAATGATTTTTTTATAAATTGGTGTTACTTTTGCTAGTTTTAGACTATCCGGAAAAATTCCATTTTCAGTAGACAAGTTTATGATATACGTCATTGGGCTGCAAAGTTCATAAGAACATTTTTTCAATAAATTGTTTGATATCTCATCGTAACCACTTGCGTTTGAATGCTTTAAGCTCTTTATCAATTCTATAATTTCGTAGTTTAATAATTGAAAATCTATTGTGGCAGTTGTATCGCCAACAGTATGTGAAGGAATAACTTCAGTGAAGAATCCTACACTGACACCTGTCGAATATAATCCAACGCCCTTCGTGGTATTAGCCAGGGGAGTAGTTCTTTTCTGATAGGTTTCAGTCTATCAATCTACAGTGTAGGGAGTTGAGACTGGCCTGAACAAAGTGTTCGTTTGAATGATTTCAGTTAACCATATTGTCGTTGTGACAAGAGCAGATTTTCGGTAACACAAAGTTGTAATGTTATGTTTCGGAAGATATGGTCTTTATATGAGGTGACAGATATTGAAAAACAATTCAAACTATTTAGATACCCATTTAACTGATTTTCTTTTTTGATCAACTGTAGCTATTAATGTGGATTGATTGGTGAAAAGTTTGGATAACGGTAACGAATGTAACTTGTAACTAAATATAGGATAGAAAAAATAACTTTTGTCTAATTTCTACCAAGATTTTCATTTGTTACGATACAGTTTGTGTCACAGTTCACTTGAAAATGATTTAATAAACCGGGGACGGTCGTAACAAATGAAAATCTTAGTAAAAATTAAACAAAAATCATTTTTTCTTTTCTGTGTACATTATGAATTTCCACCAAATAAATAGGTTAGGTTATTAATCGAACAAACTCATAACTTGATTTGAAACCTGACTAGCATAACTTAATATATCTGTTTAGTTGTCATTATCAGCCGATTTATATGGAAAATTCTTCTTAACTCATACATGTGATGAGTGACAGTAAATAATGAAAAATCACTTAAATATTATTAACACGCTTATGACGTAGTATACTCTACAAATTCTTAGAAATGCGAAATACCCTATTCACAAGAAACACGATACAACCATCTTGGTGAACTGTTTGTTCTGAAAAGCCGAAACGCAATCTATAACGTAGGCTGATGAGGTCAATAATGCAATAATACTACTCACTTCACCGCCGCTAGGATCGCGTTCAACTTCGTATTGAACAACAAATTGTCCTGCGAGACCTTCATTCTCCTTCACTCCCATATCTTTAGCAAACCTTCTCTGTTCTTCAGCATCTGGGTGGAATTTAACAACGGCACTGGTAGAATTTATGATTTGAATTTCCGAAGAAGGATTCAATTTACCATCGTTTTTACTAATTTCATTTCCAGATCTCAGTGATGGCGTTCTAACAAAAGTAAGTGGTCTGCTCTCATTTATAAATACCTGAAATTCAAATTTATATTTATTTACCAATATAGGGGTTACAAACAGATTAACAAATCCAATAGAGAACCCACTTTATAATTTTAGCTCAAGTGGGCTTTGAGAAAAAAGAATGTACATTTTAATTTTTTGTAAATTAAATTGGACAATTGTAGTATAACATAATTCTCATAAGAGTGACAGAGACTACAGAAATGATCACAACTTATCAATGAATTTTTTTTTCATCCTGCGTTTGAAACAGTCTAAAGAGATTTCAAAATATTGAATATCATTGCAAATTTCGTTGAAGGTTTCAAGCATTCTATAAAGTGGTGAATTTTGAGCAGCATTTGTCCTTGCGCAAGTTAACTTAAAGAATTCTGTACGCCTCAACGTTCTACCCTAAACATTGAGCTCAATTTTGGAATAAACCTCTGGGCAGTGGACTAATCCTTTCATCAACTTGAAAATCATGATGAGATCCGTAACAGTTCTCCTATCCTTCATAGGAATAATATTGTATTGGCGCATAATGGGACTGTAATCGCTATTCGTAATTGGAAAATTTAATTTGTGACTAAATGTAGCGAAGAAATTTGTTTTGGACTTAGTACCACTTGTTTATGTGGTACTAAGGATTCTAAACAACTGATGCAAAGCAGAGCCTACTATGTACGTATGCACGATATAAATTGAGGAGAAGTTTTGCCGTTCTGAAGTTTTGACAGTTTCTTTTGAGGAATCCAATAAAACTATTACATTTATTGACGGTTTTTCCTATATGTGAATTAAATGACAACTGTAATCATTCCTAAGTCTTTACCTTCTGAAACTAATTTCAGTTCGTGATTTTCAAAGTCCTCCTAAATTTCTCCGGTGTCATATGAATCCTTTACTGTGTGATAGATTTTCAAGTCATCGGCATACAGTAAAAATTTACACTTATTAAAGCAGCTAGAGATTTCGTTGATGTATATAAAGAAGAGTAAAGGACCCAAATGGCGGCCTTGAGGAACTCCGGAGGATACCGTGAAGGGGAGTAACGTATATCCATTTATGGCCACCATTTGTGACCTGTTAGTCGAACAGGACCATATCCATCTCAATAAAAAGTCATTCACACTTTCTTCAGCAGGTCTCTTTAATACAGTTTTGTGACTAATCTTATCAAAGGCCTTACTGAAGTCGGTGTATACAACATCAACCTGAACCTGTTTATCCATCGAGTTTAACAAACAATCGGTGAATCCTATTAAATTAGTTTCTCGACCTATGGTTCGAAGGCAGATGGATTGGTAATAATGGACCTTTTCGTTGGCCTCCTAGAACACCAGATGGCAATCCATTGGATTATTTCGTGTGGGGTTTCATTAAGAATATGGTTTACTCTACTCCAATAACAACAATGTAAGATATGAAATCGAGAGTTACAACTGCTTTCAATAGTTTGACTCCAGACTTGATCAGAAGCGCTACACATGACAATCTTTTGAAGAGATTACATGTTTGTTTAAGTAGAGGTAGAGATGTGTTTGAACATATTCTGAAATACACTGACGATTAAATTAACTCATTAATTTATGGGTTCATTATTTTCAGTTCGTGTTTCAGCGTTAATAAAACTATTGTTTGAAGAGAAGTTTCATTCGATGTTTGAGGAGTATTTTGATAATTATCTTTTCATTGTATTATCTGTGACTAATTGAGAAACATCAAACGAAATCTGTTTTACAAAAATGAGTGATGAACAAGGAAACCATGTCAATTTCCGTTTGAAACAGTTTATCTCGAAAACGGTTCAAAATAGAAATAGTATTATCTAAACAAAGATATTCTAAAATTGGATGTAGAGCTCAAAAATGTTGAAATATACTGAGTGTTCTATTTGAAAAAATTGAGTTCCACTCATTTTTTCATGAGATCAAAGTATCGGCATTTTTTGAAGACTCTGTATGAGGCAAATGAAAATATGACTCGGAGTGGAGATCCTCATAGTATCACTCCACTCCATTTCAAATTTGATCGTTTTAGTGCAAGAGAGTTCAAGATTATCAGCATTTATAAAAGTTCATGTTTGGAAAAAAAAATATCGAAATTAATTTATATCTTCTAAACGGTAATAGATAGGTATAGGGAAATAGTATATGAATTCGTTGACAAAGTGATAATGAATCATAATATGATATTATATACGGGGTGTTCCTTTTGAAAAATCAAAGAAGCCGCTACGTTATAGTAGAAGCGACAGCGCCGCTTCATCTGAAATATTTTAGGCGTGTAGGTCATATTGACTTATGCATACTTTGGAATTTTCACGTTGATCCGTTGAATAGTTTGCCAGAAACGGCTAATTAACGCTCATCATGAAAAGCATTGTATAGGTTTGATGAAGTTGTTTTTAAAATTTTTAGCGAAAAGGTTACAAATTGTGTCCCCGGTATCTATTAATATGTTCATATTGCAAGCAGTACGTACCCTATTTGATGTTGTTTTTCATAAATGGTCAGTATCAAAATCACATGATGATATGTGGGGATTACCTTTTTTTGGACTAGTTAGCTAGAGGTTAGTAGAAACTATTTTGTTCCCCCAACGAATAACAAGGAGTTTGTGAATCATGAGTATGCATGTGTATAAATATTGATCAGACGAAATTACATGTTGAATTCTTCGTTATTCATTAATCATTGTTTGAATTCGATTACAAAAAATTGATAGTCAATAACGATGAACTCATATGTGACATTCAAATTCAAGATTCATTTCAATAGATACTTTTATTTTCGTCGGTTGTTGATGAATAAAGAAGTACCTACGTTGCATGATATTCGGACAAGAAATTCAACGAACTGAAATTGTTCAAAAGCGTTTTACCAGTCTACAATCAATTCTTTTTTCTAGTAAATTTTGTATTATTTTTAATTGTTCGATGGAGATACGGAAACTGAAACAATCGGCCATTTATGATGAAAAATTTGCGGAATGTAGACCATACTCACCTCCAAACTCAACTTCTTTACAATTTGCCCAGGATGAATGTTCAAAACTAATTCGTATTGGTTAATTTTCCTCTCCAGGAGTTCTTCATATGTCAGGAGAAATGCTGCTTTCGACTGAGGTTCGATATTTATCGAAACTGTAAATTTGTTCGAATCTCTTGCACTGACTTGAACATGTCCTGCGCTTTGACCTCGAGACACTGCCTGAAATCGGAAATGTTTAAGTTTATAACATATTGCATGGTTCCTTTTTACTCGCGTCCCCAAAAATATTCCAACAATGATTTTGGAAAATATCTTCACAGAATCATGAGCAAAGTTAGATTCAATTGCTTCAAAACTACATATTTCTCTAAAAATTGTTCAAGGAAACACACACGCACACACACGCATATATTTTGGCTCTCAATTTGAAAAAAAAAAGCGCGATTTATTTCCAACAGGAGTACCCAGTTACAGGAAATGCTATTATCACAGAGTATATATAGAATAAATATTAAAAATAATGGAATATAGAAATGTATAAAAATAAATGCTAAAACAAAGTATACCGGGTGTCAACGAATCTATTAGACAAGTCATAACTTCTAGACTATTAGGTGTATCAAAACGAGATTTGGTACAGATAAATGGTATGTGGAGAGGAGAGTTTTCACATATTTTTCACTTTCCGGTCACTTCCGGTTTCAGCGGAAATGGCTCCGGTTCTGAATTTTTAAATGGAACACCCTGTATATTGTAACATTTTTGGATTTCTGAGACAATTCTGGATCAGAAACTGACATTTCCGGAAGTTTTTCAGCCTACTTGATTTTTTCAGAGTCACTTTTAAAATTGCATCTAGGTGGCCATGATCGGACGTAAACTAATCTATGGACCTCAGGTGATATCAGAAAATTGCAATAGCGGAGTTTTAGTGACTAGTGTGTTGAATATGAATGAGACAAGTTTACAAAATAAAATTTTCGTGTCTAACTATTATTTTTCAAATGGCGACCATTTTTTGACAAGTACTTTCCGAAAAAAGGATTTTTTGACAAATCTAACGATACTAATTTATTTGCGATTGGATTACAAATAAGAACATAAATTAAATATTACTGAGGAAAATACTCGATACAAATTCATTTACTTTCGTCAAGGGTGTCATGGATAGGAATGATGCATAATATTTTGCGGTTATTTCCATCAAGTCCACTTTGGAGAACAAAACGCTCACCTAGGTTATGACAGTGACATAAGCTTTATGAGCAGAAAGTAGAAGTTTCTCTTGATTTTCGTTAATTTTAGTTTAATTTTTCGTCGAAATAATGTATACTCAAAGTGAAAAAGTGGATATGTTGTTATTGTTTGGAGAATGCCACAGAAATTCAAGGAAAGCTGCTGAGTTGTATGCTCAGAGATATCCCAATCGGCAACACCCATCTCATCAGTATTTTCCCTATGTTGAGAGTCGTTTTAGGCAAGAGGGAAATCGAGACGCAGAACAGAGGTTTGTCATAAATGAGGAGACTGAGATTAACGTTCTTGCTATGGTAGAAGTTGACAAAACTGTTTCTTTAAGAGAAATTAGTAGAGAAATGCAGATAAGTCACGAATCAGCAAGAAAAATACTGAAAAAGCACGGATATCGAGCATTTAAATATCAGTTACATCAACATTTGTATGCTGACGACGGCAATAGAAGAGTAGTATTTTGTGATTGGTTGCTTCAAAATCATAGAGTTAACCCAAATTTTATCAACTTCATTCTATTTTCCGACGAATCACGGTTTACAAATAATGGCATGTTTAATAAGCAGAATTGTCGGTACTGGGCCCAACAAAATCAACATGCAATGAGAGAGGGCAATTTTCAAGAAAGGTTTGGCGTCAATGTCTGGGCTGGTATCGTTGGAAACAGAATAATTGGTCCAATATTGTTTCAAGGTCAGTTAACAGGGGTTAGATACTTGGGTTTTCTTCAAAATGAAATCGAGGATCATCTTAATGATATGCCTTTAGAAGTTTTACGGCAAATTTACTTCCAGCAAGATGGAGCACCACCCCATAATAGCAGAGACGTACTTGATTTTTTAATAAAGCATTTTAATAATAGAGTTATTGCAACCAACGGTCCAGTACGGTGGCCTGCCCGCTCACCGGATCTGACTGTGTTAGATTTCTTCATTTGGGGATATGTAAAAGAAAGGGTCTACTATGCAACAGCCCCAGCCACTCTCGAAATCTTAGAAGAAAGGATTCAACAGGCATTTAGAAGTATATCGCCTCAAATGTTACAAAACGTGTTGAGAGAAACAATTGAACGAGCTGAAATGTGTCTTTAACAAGGAGGGATGCACTTTGAAAATTTACTATAGTGGAATTTTCAAGAACTTAGGATATTGCAAAAAATCTAAGTGCATCGCTGAAATTATTAGTTAAATTTGTTAAATTTGTTGATCCAATCGCAAATAAATTAGTAACGTTAGATTCGTCAAAAAATCCTTTTTTCGGAAATTGCTTGTCAAAAAATGGTCGCCATTTGAAAAATAATAGTTAGACACGAAAATGTTATTTTGTAAACTTGTCTCATTCATATTCAACACACTAGTCACTAAAACTCCGCTATTGCAATTTTCTGATATCACCTGAGGTCCATAGATTAGTTTATGTCCGATCATGGCCACCTAGATGCAATTTTGAAAGTGACTCGGAAAAAATCAAGTAGGCTGAAAAACTTCCGGAAATGTCAGTTTCTGATCCAGAATTGTCTCAGAAATCCAAAAATGTTACAATATACAGGGTGTTCCATTTAAAAATTCAGAACCGGAGCCATTTCCGCTGAAACCGGAAGTGACCGGAAAGTGAAAAATATGTGAAAACATTCCTCTCCACATACCATTCATTTATACCAAATTCAATTCTCCTAATAGTCTAGAAATTATGACTTGTCTAATAGATTCGTTGACACCCGGTATAGTGGTCCAACGAAAAGTATGCACCTTGCTTTTCCCTTTTTTTTGTAACTTAACGCAAAAATGCTCGGACAGTTCAATTTTGCTTTTGAGGGGGATACATTTAAGATGTATTTTTCTACCTGTGCCTTCAACCTTCTAGCGGGGTGAGTAACAACCCCAAAATTTTAAATAGAAAGTGGGGTCGAGTGATATATCATTTGAAAGGGCACAAAATTCCCTTTCCAATGATACCTAATTTGTTGTATTTACTTGAATAGTTATAAAAAAAGCAAGAACATTTACTCAATATTTTTGGTGTTGATGAAAATGCGAAAAAAACGGCATTTTTACCACTACTACATTCCTCAATTTCTCTCGTGCGTTTTTTGATTCAAATAACAACAGCAGATAAGTGTACAGAATAAATTTAGGCAAACGTTCATTGATTCAATTTGGTTGCTTCCGAAATTATTTCAACTTTACTGTAAAAATGGTTTATTCCATTCCTGAACGAGTTCAAATTGTTAAACTTTATTATCAACATAATAGTTGTGCTAGACTTACTGCTCGCCTCTTTAATAACAGTCATCCCGGGAAAAATGTGAAACACCAGCCACGGAAACCGTTCAGAAATGAAGCAGTGGAAGTCGCTGTTTTGAGACATGTTGAATTGGATCATACTCAAAGTACCCGTCAGCTTGCTGCCGCCTCAGGTGTCTCCCGTTCGTCCATAATACGGATATTAAAAGCCTATAAATTTCATCCGTACAAAATTAAATTAGTACAGGAACTCAATGAAGATGATCCTGATAGAAGGCTGCAAATTTGTGAGCAACTGAGCCAGCTACTAACTGATGATCCGCACCTATCATTCAACACGTGCTTTTCCGATGAGAGCACATTTTTTTTGAATGGAGCTGTGAATAGGCATAACTGCCGTTACTGGGATGACAGTAACTCACATTTATTCCGAGAGGTCCATACCCAGTACCCTCAAAAAATCAATGCCTGGTGTGGCATATTAGGTATTCATATCGTAGGGCTACTTTTTATTCCTGGGAATTTAAATGGTGAGGTCTACCTGAACATCCTTGAAGAATTGATCCTCTCATAACAGAAATAATTGAAAATGACCAAAATCATAATGATGATCGGCTTCATTTCCAGCAAGATGGAGCACCTCCTCACTATGTTGCTCCGGTAAGAGAGTTTTTAGATGACCGGTTTCCTGGACGGTAGATTGGAAGGAGAGGCCCCATCGAATGGCCTGCCAGGTCACCTGATTTATCACCTTTAGACTTTTTCTTTTGGGGACACTTGAAAAATAAATGTTTTGCTACGCAGCCCAAGTCCATAGAAGATCTTCGCCAACGAATTACAGCAGAGTGCAGAAGTATAACACCTGATATGCTACAGAATGTTACGAATAGATTTGAACAAAATCAGTAGATGAAAAACACCAATTCTAGCCCAAAATCCCATGTATTTTCGTATGGAGCTAAACTTTTTGCAATTTTTGGTTCAAACAGGAGTTTATGTTTATGTTACAATGTTTATTGTACAACTGGCAACGCCGAACCTGCCATGCTGGCATGTATTGACATTTGACAGATGCAGTCTTATGAGTCTAGTGTTTACAGTGTCTTTCTTCAACCAATAGATAGTTCAGCTAGTGACTCATAGATGAATCTGTGTGTTCTATAACTTAATTTTCAAACCGGCAACGCTACATTACCCCATGAACATTGATTTATTGTACAACTGACAACACCTGCTTGCACTAGCAACCGGTAAAACCTCGATCTCCATCTCTCTTTGCATCGATTACGTCACACGCGTCTCTCGCTCTTACACACACATACACATCTTTACATGAAATATTAATTATTTCCCAAATCTAAGTATATTTTCCTATCTTCAATATGATAATGACGATTACATTCTACGGAAATCAAAAATAAAAATGCTGTCAAGTATAATGAATGAGTCAATTTCAGTCCCGACAAAACTAACGCTATAAATACCCAACATTCGCAGTCAACTTCAATATCTTACGATGGTGTAGAGGCTAAGGACAATGTTCACGGCGCGGACGATTCAGGTTCGAATCTCATAACTATAGACTTTTTTAATTAAAATCACGTGACAAGGAGGTCTGAGCGCTGATGCGGAGTCTCAAGAGGGCCTGAGCGGTGATGTGGAGTACTAAGGGAGGCGAGGGCAAGGGGGTCGAGTTCCATGTTTGAATCGCTACGATACTCGTTTCATCCTGCGTCGATGACGTCACACGTTTCCCCAACTCCTTTTTGAACCAAAAATTGCAAAAAGGTTAGCTCCATAAGAAAATACATGGGATTTTGGGCCAGAATCGGTGTTGTTCATCTACTAAAATCTGTATTATTACAAATGGGTCACATTTTCAGCACTTGCTGAAGTAAGATTCTACTAAGTCAATTACACATTTCAAAGTACTGGGTTGTAGTTGTTTTTCTTCATAATGCCTACATGTTTAAGTGAAATACAACAAATTAGGTATCATTGGAAAGATAATTTTGTGCCCTTCCAAATGATATATCACTCGACCCCACTTTCCATTTAAAATTTTAGGGTTGTTACTCACCCTCGCTAGGGGGTTGAAGGCACAGGTAGCAAAATACATCTAAAATGTGTCCCCCTCAAAAGCAAAATTGACCTGTCCGAGCATTTTTGCGTTACAGATCATGCAATGTTACAGTACTGACACAAAAGTTATTTATAGTAGTATTACAAGTTATTACGGATACAAGATACCAAGGCGTTCAGAGAGTCGAAAATGAATATCGCAGTGTTCACAGATTTCATTGAAGCTACTGCACATTAAATTCAATGGTGATCGTAGCATGATATTTGTGCGTGATGCTCCGAAACAGAACTTCAGATTGTGTCGACCTTCACTCCTTGGTACTAATAAATTGATCTCGGGTAAAAGAACCGTACTGTCAATACTGTTGTTGAGTAATTTATCCAGGAATTTTATACCAAGGATAACTCTCCTATTTTCCAAAGATGTCATATCAAATCGTGTCAACAATATGTTATGATCGATGCCTCTCGTGGGGTATTGACCATCAACTTTTAGACATAAGTATTTCAGGAACTTCCTTTGTACGCTCTCAATTGATGTTTTTTGGTAGTCGTAAACCGGATTCCATAACAAAGAGCCATACTCTAACTTAGATCTGGCATACGCAAAATATAGTAATTTTAAGGTGGCAATACTTTTGAAGTCCTTGCCATTTCTGTAAATGAATCCAAGATCTTTTATCTCATGTCCGCGGTTGATTGTAGATTTGTTGATTGAATAACAATACATTAAAGTTCGCTTTTTTGTTGGAAATTATATTATTTTACATTTGGATACGTTCAGTTGTAGAGTTGTAGACGATTATGATTACACCAAAGTTTGATTACATTGCCAAGGTTGCCAAGTCATTAATAAAAATTAAAAATGAAAGAGGTCCAAGATTGGAACCTTGTGGTACCCCAGATGTAACTACGTACTGGGCCGATTTGAAAGATTCATATTCGACGAATTGTTTTCTGTTAATTAGATATGATTCAATTGGAGTGAGCAGTCGGTTAGAGAGTCCCAATTTTGTCAATTTGCTGAGAAGAACGTGATGGTCTATTTGATCGAAAGCTTTTTGAAAGTCTAAATAAACAACATTGACTTTCTGAACATGGTAATACATAACATTTTGCACACATATCTTGAAGAATTTGGAAAAGTTACATAAAACTGAAATCGCCCTGTAGTTTGTGATATCGATAGAGTCGCCTTTTTTCAATATCGGACAAATTCGAGCCGTTTTCCACTGCTCAGGGAAGGCACAAGTTGATAAAATCAAGTTGAATATGCCTATTAGAGGTATGGAGAGAACGTCGATACAGTCCTTTATCACAAGACTAGGAAAATTGTCAACGCCTGCGGTGGGTTTATTTCTTAATTTTTTTGAAGCAGTAATAATATCGATTTTAGAGAAGGCAGAGATGTTTAATGCATCTAAATCAGAATCATGAGCATTTTCACGAAGCATATTCTCCTCCGAAACCAAGTATATACTTCTGAAATACTTGGCGAATTCATTGACAATATCCCCAGGCTTATTAAATACCTCATCATCAAGTTTCATTATACCCGTTATACGCGAATATAAAATATTATTGTCAGCTAAGTTTGTAAATTGACTATATGCTGCTTTTATTTTAGTTTTGACAGTTTTTCTGAGATCCGAGAATTGATTTTGATAAAATGCTGTTTTATATTCCTTATAGTTTTTATATTCTGATTCCGTTTTCTGTATATGGCTGATAACGTCGGCGTCGAACCATGGGGGAAATTTACGTGTTTTTAATATTCTCAGTGGGACTGTTTAAAAGAAGATACTGTGTAATTTTTGATATAATAAATCACATGCCGAGTCGATGTCAGTACATTCAGAAACGTCACACCATTCGGTTGTTCTGATCAGTTCATGCATAGCTGGAAAGTTTGCTTTGCGAAAATTAAATTGTTTAATAGCGTCTGTTGTATTAATAGCAAAGTCATTGATATGAGAAGTACGACAGTTCAATGAAATAGAAAGTGCAGGATGATGAACGTCTTTGCTAATAAAAGGTTGATCACATTTCGAGACGATACAATCGTCACAGTAGGTTATAACTAGATCCAGTTTGCGATTATTAATATTCGTTATCGAGTTGTACTATTGAGATTCAGTTGCTTGCATAAAGTTGAGGATGTACTGAAATTTGGTATCATTAAAGTCTATATCATATTTAGGGATATTGAAGTCACCAATTAATAGAAAATTTCCATTAGTTACACAATCAGAGCTCTCCAGAAAATCGAATAATGTTTCATAGCGAATATTGGAGCAACAAGGGGGTATATAAACTACAATAATATTCAAAATAAAGCTGCCAAGTACTAATTTGGAGCCTACAATATCAACTTCAGAGAGTGTGTCTCTTAGATCCAAAAACAAAATTGGTAGCAACTTGTAATTATCTTTGGACGCCAACACGACACCACCACCTTTAGTAATATTATTGGTTACCAAATCTTGATCACATCGGTATACAATATACATTGATGAGATTTCTTGATTGAACACATCGTCTTGACGATTATTCTCTGATAGGCAGACCGTATCCATTTCACCACTGGATGCGGAATTATAAAAGGCGGTTGTTTTTGATTTGAAAGGCTTATATTTTTAGGAGTGATTAATTTTTTGGGTTGTTTTTGTTTTTAATCCTCTAAAGCTGGCCGTCCACCGAGAGCGATGCTGTGCTGTGCTGGGCGGAGCGGAGTTGAGCTGGGTTAAGCGGCGCTGGTTTACCAATGTATTCTTATGAAGTACCGTCCACTAAGCTAGACGGCCTGCGGCAAGACAAGCTGCGACTTGCGGGACTCGCATCACTTCGCTTTGTGTTCGATTGAAGCTGTGCTATTTGAATAATGGAAGAATTTATTGAAATTGTTAGATTAAATCCATGCCTTTAGAAAGTAGATGAGAAAAACTATAAAAATCAAGACTTTCTGGATTATTAAAAAACTAATTTATATTTTGCGTTTATAATAATAAGTAAATGAAGATATATGAGTTAAAATATACTACAAGTCTGGTCTGAATTAAAACAAAAACAAAAAATACATAAACCGGCGAAAGACTTCATATTTTTATTTATTTTGCCTTTTTATTTATAAATACAAAATTGTATTTATACAATTTTATCCTGCCACGGAATCCTGCCTATGTTAGAGTTAAAAAAGTTACAAAAATTGCCTTATAACAAAAGATTCAGTCGTTGCTCTTGATCCTATATGTGCTAATGGCAACCACTGATTGTTAGAGTTGCCTTTTTCCAATAGTTCCTCATTTATATTAGGGCATCTCCCCTCCCTAGTGCCTAAATAATTATGGAGAATACAAGTGGCTTTGATTATGCTATCTATACTTTCTAATTTGCATTCTAATGGACGTTTATAAATTCGAAATCTTGCTGCCAATATACCAAACGTATTTTCTATAACTCGTCTAGCTCTGCTCAGGCGATAATTGAAAACACGATTTTCTTTATTTAAAGAACGTCTTGGAAATGGTCTCATTAGATTTACCATAAGCGGAAATGCTTCATCTCCAACTATTACGAATGGAAAATTATTACCATTATAATTTTCCATAGGACAAGGTTCGGGTAAATGAAATGAATTTGTTTTTAACCTACGTCCAATAGGACTATTGGCAAATATTCCTCCGTCACTAAATCTGCCTGCTGACCCAATGTCGACGGCTATCAATTGATAATTGGCACTTGCTATGGCCATCAATACTACAGAAAAAGTTTTCTTGTAGTTAAAATATGATGAACCAGAATTCGGTGGAGCTTTTATAATCACATGTTTGCCGTCTATAGCACCGACACATTTTGGAAATTGCCATCGCTCTCTAAATTCCAATTCATACGCGTTCCAAGACTTCTCGTCGGGCATTTTCAGGAATGTTGGTTGTAATTGGGACCAGAGCGATGAACAAACTTCGTGAACAATTTTTGGGACAGTTCTTTCTCCTAAACGAAAACTGTATCCAATTGTTCTATATGAATCACCTGTCGCCAGGAATCTAAAAAACATAAGAAAACATTTTTATTACAGTGTATAAAAAAATTTATTAATATTGAGATTTTAAAATTTGCACTGTTTTTTTTTCTTTAGGAAACGAGGCTAAACGTCAATGGAAAAAATTAAGGGATTCATTGAGGGACGCTCTAAAACGACAAAATGATTGTAAAAGTGGAGACGCAGCTCGTATAAAACGATTATGGATATACCAGAAACAAATGGAATTTCTAGTTCCATACATGGCCAACCGAAGCAGATGTTCCAACATAGTTGACACACAAGTAAACGAAAATGTTATAGAAACAGGCCAAGATGATCATCTACAAACCCAAGAGGACCTGTCTCACATTGATTTAGAAGAAAATAAAGATCAAGAAACACCGTTGGAACATAATTATGAATTTGTGGAGCCTGCAAAGAAAAAAAAAATGTCAATGGCAAGACAATGTTGTATCGTTAATGAAACAACAAGTGGAAAAAAGAGAGGCTAGGACTGCTGAGAGAAACAGCCAAAGAAAAGAACTGGAACAAAAATTACAATCCAACGATCCCCTTAAAGAATTTTTTAATAGTATGTATTTAACAACAGCTTCTATGTCTCAACGTTTTCAAATTATGATTAAGAGAAAAATATTTGATGCTGTTAGTGAGGCTGAAATGAATTTATCTCATACTACACATGTGACTAATTTAGGTAGTCATGCCAACAGAGAAAGCACTGCCAATGGTTACCACCATAACTTATTTACACTACAGCCGCCACAACAATCGAACCCTGTTTATAATCAATCTATTTCTACCCCGCTGCCCTCGCCACAATCAACATCTACCCAATCATCAGGCGATGAAACAGTCGCAAGCTATTTTGGAGGATGGAATGTAGGCAACTAAAGTATGAATTTATTATAATTAATTTGGTTGTTGTTTTTGTTATTACAGAAATATTGCAGTTATTTTTATTTCCATATGGTAAAATAAATTTGCGTTGAGAACTAAACAGTGTATATGTAATAAAACAAAATTACCTTAAACATACAGCCAAACGCTCCTCTGTGGTGATACTTTGTCGGTAGTTAGTGTTTAGCTTTATAATTTCAAATCGTATGAATTCATGAATTTCCATAAATTGTGATCTAGAAAGCCTAAAGTAATTTTTAAACTGTTCATCACTTAATATTGGAATCAATTTATGAAACTCGCCAAATTGTTTTCTTTCTACTAAATGGTTTGATATCCAGAATCTATGTTTTCTCTTCTCCGCCATCAGTATAATGAGACTTAATAAATCGCTTCTGTGCTCGTCTTCGGAATCATCTTCCTCAGAACTTGCGTCCAAAAGATACTTTTTGATTTTTAAATTATTAAACATTTTAATGTCAATATTCTGCTAGTAGCTACAACACCGCACGACTAGCATTTGGTGGACGGACTGCTACAGCTTTGAACCAGCACAGCCTAGCATAGCACAGCTCAGCCTCGCACAGCACCGCTTTCGGTGGACGGCCAGCTTAACGTTCTGGTTGTATATATGGAGAGACTATGAAGTATTTAACAATGAGGTTATTTTCTGTTATTTTTTCTTTCATTCAATTGCTGGCGTAGCTTTCTTTGGTGTTGAATTTGGCGAGGTGTCTTATCGAAGGATATAAAAACATTATTAAAGGTATCATTCTTTAATTTTTTGAGTTCCTAATGCATGCCATTACTGAGTCCTCATTCTCTAGGGTTACTTTGATATGTCGGGGAGTGGTTCTATTGGCATCGTATTTTCCTAGACGCATGGGTCGAAGAAAATTGGTGTTTATTTGTGGGTTCACGCTTTTTATGACCTTGGACACAGCGTTTAATTCAGCAATGCCTCGATTTTCCTAAGGTTGGGCGGAGTCTTGTTCGGAAATGCCAAAAATAACAAAGTTGCATTTCCTGGTATTTCTTTCATGGATTTCTTGAACGATGTCTTCAAACACACTTGTTGGAATGGGGGTGGGTGGGGCTTTGGCCATTTTTTTCAATTCTTTCACCTCATCTTGCAAGGATATAATCACTGCTTTCAAAGAATTATTATCGGCGCCAATACTTTCGCAATGAACGCAAGTCCAAGAGAGTGACTTTTTGGCTTTGATTGTGCGAGTTTCAGAGGAAGAAATACCGACGCATTGCATATGCAGCAAGTGAGCTTTAAATGTGGTTCAGCTGCTTTCTGACAATTTTTACAAATATCCATTATCCCACTCAACTGTGACGCCTATGTGGGCTACTGATATTTGATAAATCGAGGTGAAGTGAGGTTACCTTGTATATCACAAGTAGTTTCAGGATGATACGCACTAATTGATAAAAACTAGTCACTGTGTCCACACACTGTAACCCGCCTCTGGTAACTGTAACTCGCCTCTGGTAGGGTACGCTGGTAGGGTGCTCTACCCACTTGTATTAACAGATGCGGCTAATTATTGCAAGCCATTTACAACTTAGTCCCGGTACACTGAATCAATTTTAGATATAATTCAGTTTTCACTAACTCAAAACTTGAAACTAATTTTTATTTTCACAAAGTTATTCACGGTACTTTCACTGTCGTTTTGATGCGAAATTTGAAATTTTTCTTCCGTAAAAAACCAGTTAATATTTAGTTTCTGTCGGGACAACGACGATGCACGTGTAAACTTATTCACAGATGGTCACAGAATCTATTTTGAAGCTATTTTCAAGAATGTGGCCCAATCTCCCTACTCGCCAGGTCTCGTCACGAGTTCTCTCTAAGGTCTCAATCTGCCTACTACTTAGATGAACTGGGGTGTCGATGTGTGATCGGTGGTATTTATATCGACGGAAGGTAGTGGAGTGGAAACTGGGGGCGGGGTTTCGGGTGATTACCATCACCAGACGTCCTGGTGGGGGGTGAGCATCGGCAGGTTTCCGCTGCCTGGATTTCTATTAATGAGGTTGCAGTCAATTTTGAGGATGCCAGGGAATACGAAAAAAACTTTAGGATTGTATCAAGCTTTCGGAAATGTTCATTTCATTCTTCAGAACTTATATCGTGAGTTTAAAAGGGGCTAGTTCCTTCATAGCAATCAAAGCTTATCGGTCATTTTATGCAGACATCTGGTATAATAATATTTAAATGTCAATTAAAATATTGATTGTACAGGACAGCATGGATCAATTATGGAAATTAGTTTTAGGTTAGTCACGAAACTAACATGGAACTATATAGCGTGACTCACGGTCAATGGTAGGTTAGACGTTTTTGGAAAACGCAAAGCATGATTTTTCTGAAAATTTCACCTCTCACATTTTCTTACCTGTTCTATCGACCTGAGATATTTTCAGCATTGCGGCATTGCCACTTCCATCAAAAAATCCTAGCAACTTTATTTTTTTAAATAGAACACCCCATATATTAATACATTTTTGGAATCGCTCTGATATTTTAATACTTTTTTGTCAATAATGTCCTATACCTATCTCTATCTGTTTTCGAGATAAAAAATAAATTGTGCTAAATATGGTCCAAAACATAGCCTCAATTGAAATTAAGTACATCAGTTCTCTCAATTCATGAAAAGTTGATATTTTGATGATAGTTTGGACAAACTCGAAATATTCAAATAACACCAAGAAATCGACTCCATATCATACAGGGCGTGCTGAAATTACTATTATTTCCATTGTGCATAAAAGTAGTAAAAAGTTCATTTTTTCAAATGAAACCCCCTGTATATTACTCGGTAAATTGAAAGATGGTGAAAAATGCCTAAATCGTCAAGTTTTCTCAATAAAGTCTCTTCTTCTAGAAACATTATATTTTTTAGAATTTGGATTTAGGTAGCAGTGGAATTATCAAGCTTATAGCAGTTCGGTTACTTTTATAAGTAATTTACAAAGAGTTATCGACGGTGTTTCGAATCATCTTCCAAAATGAATGCCAATATCGATTATTCAAACGGAGTTCTTATGAAATGATGTATTATACACATTTACAAAGTGATCAAATCATTGTCAGAACGTGTAAAAAATTCAACAAAATGTATCCTGAATTAACACCAATGAACGAGACGAAGTTTGTAAGGTTACAAAATAATTTTCTTAACTATGGCTCCATGTTGAAAGCGCCTTCAACATTACTTCAAATGAGGTCAATGCTGTTAACGTTTTGGCATATTTTTATGAATATCCAGAAGCTTTCATTAGCAGTGCAGAAAAAGATTTAGGTGTATCACATGCTTCAGTACAACGAATTTTGAAAAATCACGGAATGCATCCGTATAAATTTACCAAAGTTCAAGCTTTAAAAGCAGAAGCCTTCGAACGTAGAATGCATTTTTGTGAATCCCTTTTGATTCATACACAGGAAGATCGGGAATTTTTGTCAAAAATAATTTGGAGCGACGAATCAAAATTTACGAGGGATGGTATTTTCAATAGAAGGAATAAACATTTTTGGGCTGATCATAATCCTCATGTTACAAAAGAAATGGGTTTTCAAGAAAAATTTGACCTGAATATTTTCTGTATTCTGAAGAACAATAAAATCAGCTTTTTTATTTATGGAGATACACTGAATGCAGAGAGATATCTCCAAATATTAAGGACGACTTTAACCGATTTCCTTGAAAATTTGCCTTTAGAGGAATATAGAAATTCTTGGTTTCAACTGGACAAAGCGCCAGCTCATTCCACCCAGGAAGTTTCCAGGAAACTTGACGAACTCTTCGAAGATCGTTGGTTTAGGCGTTTAGGGCCGTGGGATTGGCCACCGAGATCACTCGATCTCACGCCACTTGACTTTTTTTATGGGGTGTTTACCAGTGCCTACCAAAGAAGAATTGCGACGGCGAATAGTGCGGAGTATTGAAGATCTGGATCCCCAGGAAATTGAAAAAGCAACCACAAGTCGCGTACAAAAAAAACATTTTAAAGTGTTTAGAATGTAATGGACAACATTTTCAGCATTTATTGTGAAAATCTTACTTTTTACCTAGAAATGACTGATTTTTGGTACAGTTGTTCCCTGGAAACTTTGAGCCATTATTTTGTAAGCTTACAAACTTCCTCTCGTTCATTGGTGTTAATTCAGGATACATTTGGTTGAATTTTCACACGTTCTGACAATGATTTGATCATTTTGTTCATGTGTATAATAAATAATTTCATAAGAACTTCGTTTGCATTCATTTTGGAAGATGATTCGAAACACCGTCGATAACTCTTTTTAAATTACTTATAAAAGTAACCGAACTGCTATAAGCTTGATAATTCCACTGCTACCTAAATCCAAATTCTAAAAAAAAGATAATGTTTCTAGAAGAAGCGACTTTATTGAGAAAACTTGTCGATTTAGGTATAGGGACATGATATATCATCTTGAAGCATTTTCCACCATCTTTCAATTTACCGAGTAATATACAGGGGGTTTCATTTGAAAAAATGAACTTCTGACTACTTTTATGCACAATGGAAATAATAGTAATTTTAGCACGCCCTGTATGATATGGAGTCGATTTCTTGGTGTTATTTGAATATTTCGAGTTTGTCCAAACTATCATCAAAATATCAACTTTTCATGAATTGAGAGAACTGATGTACTTAATTTCAATTGAGGCTATGTTTTGGACCATATTTAACACAATTTATTTTTTATCTCGAAAACAGATAGAGATAGGTATAGGACATTATTGACAGAAAAGTATTAAAATACCAGAGCGATTCCAAAAATGTATCAATATACGGGTGTTCCATTTAAAAAAATAAAGTTGCTAGGACTTTTTGATGGAAGTGGCAACGCCGCAATGCTGAAAATATTTTAGATCGATAGAACAGGTAAGGAAATGTGAAAGGTGGAATTTTCAGAAAAATCATGCTTTGCGTTTTCCTACCTACACACAGTTGGTTGGCAACAAGGGTGATATATATACCTGAAGTGGGGTGGAGAGACCCACACCCCAAATCGGTACAACCAATCAGCTTTACATCCTTCCTGCTGAAAGGACTGGAGAGAATACTGGGAGGACACATCAGGAGGGTGGCATTATATTCATCCCCCTTAACAACCACCAGTATGCTTATCAAACCGGCAAATCGACAAATTCAGCATTGTCCCTTGACAACAAGGAGATTACGATTGCTGTATTTCAAGATATTGAAGGAGCATTTGAAAATGCACTTCCTAAATCTATAGGATCGTCTCTGGCTAAGAGAGGGGCTGCCCTCAAGGTGGGGTACTTTCGTCCCATGTAGTCGCTCCTGATAGATTATCAGCTTGATGCCCTCGATAGAAGGAATGTATATCTGCAAGCTTATGCAGACGACCTTGTCATCTTGTCAAGGTCCGCGTCGGAAAGGGTAGCTTGTAATATCCTCCAATGCACGTTGAACATTGTTCACGGTTGGTGCCTGAGGGAGCAGATATCTGTCAACCCCAGCAAAACTGTGATAATCCCCTTCACCAGCAGGAAAAAATTGGACGGTCTAACGTTACTTTCCCTCAATGGTGAGGTCATTCCATTTGGAACGGAGGTGAAATATCTTGGCATTATCCTTGATGAAAAAGTCATCTGGAACGCTCACTTGGAAAGAGTTTTACACAAAGCCAGACTGTCCCTGTGGACAAGTTGAAAGATTTGTGGTAAAACTTGGGGTTTAAGTCCCAAACAAATCTATTGCATTTATGTGACCAATGATCACTTATGGTGCAATTGCCTGGTGGCCGAAGGCTTTACAGAAAACGGCTCAGGCGAAGCTCTCTAGCTTACAGAGACAGGCTTCTCTGGCCATCAGTGGTGCCATCAGTACCACACCGTCAGCGGCCATGAATATCCTTCTAGAACTACCTCCTCTTCACATTTTTCTGGAGAGAGCGACTGGATGGACTGCATATAGACTTGTGCACATTGCCAATTGCACAATTCAATGTAATGCAGAGTACAACAGATTGTTGGTTAACTCTGGAAGTCACAGCATTCTGGAAATGACCTCTAACTTTATGCATCCAACTGTCAACTACGAACTGCCTTATAAAGTACTGTTCCTGAGTAGAGAGGACTGAATCCTCCTGAAGAAGGAAATATTAAGAGCAGATAGTTTTTGGATCACGGATGGATCAAAAACAACTACCGGTTCTGGTGCAGGTGTTCTCAGTCGCAGACCCAGGACAGAGTTATCTACCTGCCTAGGAACGTATGCGACTGTATTTCAAGCGGAAATTTACGCTATTGAATTGTGTGCGTAGAGATTGGAAGAATCCAACTTTATATACAAGTAATGAAAATATTCTCGGACAGTCAAGCGGCATTAGAAGCTCTTGGCTTCTACCGAACAACGTGTAAATTGGCAGCAAATTGCCAAGAACGACTCTCCTTAACAGATTGTCTCTGGTCTGAATTCCTGGTCATACTGGTCTGGAAGGCAATGAGGCCCTTGCAAAGGAGGTTGTTGCAAACAGCTTCATCGGACCAGAACCTGTCATTGACCTCAAAGACCACTCACCAAACAATCTAATCGGCTTCGTTAAAAAGCTGGATTTGTTTGGTAGAGTATGAATAGGTGTGAGCCACAATAAATCCTTGCGGGTTGGGGTGGAGGGTCGAATAGACCCTCCGATGAGACGTCAAGTCACTCAATGTCAGACGTTTGACAGCAACATGTCTTGTTATCTTAGGATCCTGCGTGAGTGGAAGCTGGCCATCGTGAATTTATTGAAATCGTTAACTCACCTGGTTATAGATATTTTTTGCTTCTTCCTTCTCCTTAACATAGGCTTTATAACTTTTACCACCAATTTCCATCACAAATTCGGAAATGAATGCTTTGTCTGGCAAGACTACGGTGAATGTTGCTTCTTTTGCTTTGGTATCTTCATTTCTCACTTTGCTAGTTACCAGTGTTTTAGCGAAGCGATTTGAAACATTCGACTTTATGTTCATGTCATAAATGATAGGATATGAGGCCACATTACTGGTACTCTGAAACAAAACAAAAAAAACTTGATGCAATTCGAACATCTCTTTGGAAGTGGAATTGTAGATAATGAAGTAAGAAGCCGAAATCTCTTAGCACAGTAAAATGTCTTTTTTTCGAATTTTCCCCACTTTCGAAAGGAAAAATGAGATATTTCTTTCTGTTACTAAGTCAAGATTTCCTCATTCTATCTCTGTTATTGTTTCATCATCATTTAGGAGTTTTTTGTTTGTTGTAATCACATAACTGAATGTAAGTTGAAAAAAATAAAATATAGAAGTTTGGAGGGCCTCATTAAATATTCTTTCCTAGTACTTCTTTCTCGACATTAGTACATTCTGAAAAACACAATGAAGTAATCCCTTCAGTTATGAGGAATTTCATTATCGAAACATTACAAGGCACTGAAAAAAGCCAAAATACGATAACAAACAAAAAACACGATAGTCCCAATTTCGAATTCAAAAAAACTCTTTTTCAACATTGTTTATTAAAATTGTTTTTCAGCGTTGAAATACAGACGAATTTCATTAAACCAAGCAACTAGTTGTTCCAAGGTAGATTCACAAGTTTCTTTTAAGGTATCGAGATTTTTGTGAGATATAAGTAAAGACGTATCATCAGCATAAATTGTAAGTCCTACGTTTGGAAACGATTTCGTTATTTCATTAATGTATAAAATGAAGAGAACCGGGCCTAAGACAGAGCCCTGGGGGACACCCATATCAATTCGAACCTCACGTCACAGAAAATGCCGTATGCGGTCTAGTAGATCGTTAAAATAGTGATTAATAGGAGCTGTAGGTGATTTTTCTCTCCGAAAACCGTGTTGGCTGCTAGTTAAAATGTTGAATTCATTCAAAAAGGGAATGAGTCTTTCTAAGTAACAATCATCGAAAACTTTTGAGAAGCTGCTGGAAATTGTTATAGGTCTATAATTTTCCCAAGTTTTTCCAAAATGCATTTTCGTGAGGCCACATTTCTTGATCGTTAAACAATGAGTATACAATTATACTCACACCTTACTCATATACTATTCAGGAAATAAAGTTATTGAAGGTTCATATACTGCAAATGGTTTCAATATGAAACTAGAATAATGACTTCTCTGCTCCTTTGAAGAAGGTACGGTTTCCTACTGTACCTTTTTTCATTGAAAAATAACTAACCTTTTCGTTTTCTTTTGCCGATTCATCGGAGGCGACCACAAAACTATTATCACTAGGAGCTGCTAAAGCAATAGTGCACAATGAAGCAACAAAGTACAAAAGTTTCATCTTCAAAACGATCATTTCACTAATCGACGTTAACTGAGATACTGAACTTTTAGACAACGACAAATATTATATATTTATGTAGTTTGCTATAATATTTATCTTCAATCGGGGTTATCCCTGAGTTCATATACTGTCTTGATTGTTCGAAGAAAATGTTTTCGTAAATAACATCTGATGATAGGTATTTCCAAGCTTAGTAATAGTAATTGATATGCTAGCAATAAATATTTTATTTCGAAGAATTCGTTAAATTTCTCTTCTATCATTTTCTAGAATTGAGTGCGTCAAAATAGAAAGTCTTTCATTTTGTCGGTCACTGGGCACATTTTTAAGATATAATAATAATAATAATAACAATGTTTATTCACAGATATGATTATATACATTTGATAGAGAATTTAGTTGAAAAAACAAACAATATCACAAAAGTCACAGAAGTGACTTGTGCGTGATAATATAAATATGACAGATAATAACAATATAAATAATAACACATAAATAATAATAATTTAAATATTACATTTTCACAATGACATGTCAAAATATCTCAGTCATAAAATAAATAGTATATTGAAATATCAATCAATCAGTTTTTAATAATCAAATTTGATGGAGAAGGTGTAATTAGATCAAAACTAAAACTTTCACAAATGAATCAACAGTCGAACAGAACCAATGAAACCGGGGTACATAGAAAATATCCTATACAGGGCTTTTCATGATGAGCGTTAATTAGCCGTTTCTGGCAAACTATTCAACGGATCAACCTGAAAATTCCACAGTACGCATAAGTCAATATGACCTACACGCCTAAAATATTTCAGACGAAGCGACGTTGTCGCTTCTACTATAAAGTAGCGGCTTCTTTGATTTTTCAAATGGAACACCCCGTATATAATATCATATTATGATTCATTATCACTTTGTCAACAAATTCATATACTATTTTCCTATACCTATCTTTTACTGTTTAGGAGATATAAATTAATTTCGATATTTTTTTTACCAAACATGAACTTCTATAAATGCTGATAATATTGAACTCTCTTGCACTAAAACGATCAAATTCTTCACTCCGAGTCATATTTTCATTTGCCTCATACAGGGTCTTCAATAAATGCAGATACTTTGATCTCATGAACGGTATGCTAAAACAAATTAAAGATCACGAAACGACCGAAAGACCTAAGTGATAGAATTGAATTTTCTGATTGGATGTATGGGCCGTAACTTGCTATTTAATTTTAAGAAGGGAAATATCCGCTGACTTAGGGAAAAATGCGTCGCGGGAAATGGAACACGGTAGAGTGGGTTGATAGGAGGTCGAGAAGTGTCCGTCGGTGGTTTTGGGTCATGAAAGGTCGAGTTGAGAAAAATTAATTAGAGGAGAATTTTTTTGTGGGGAGATAAATTCGGAAAACTAATAAAGTATTCGAAAGAAAGGGGAAACCGAGAGGTCAATCGCGAGTTATTCGAATAGTGTGATATTCGAGGTACGTTTGGGAGTTTGGGGAAAAACCCGGTCTTACTTTCGTTTCCTTTTTGGTTGCCAGTTGAACCAAGTGAAATTTAGTTTTGGTGTCTTGTGTTAAATTTGGTAAAACATAAAAGGATTCGCCGCTATCTACAGCTAAACGGAGGAAGAGAGCTATTGGTAAGAAAGTTTCAGGGGTTCTTCGTCTGGTGGCTAACCATATACTTTCATTGAAATACTGTGGGTGAACATTTATTTAAATAGCTTATCTCATATAGAGTTGCTCAATAAAGAGCATGTTTATGAATATTCAATCGAATGCCGGTTGAGCATTCTTTTATGATCTGACTAGGTTAATGTGTTGTCGTTTATATCATATTTGTAACTTTTGTATTTCTTATATTTTTTTTACTATACTTATTAACTAACTTTGAATACGGTTTATTTTTGCTGGTAATAATACTGGTAGGAGAAACAGGGGAAAAAGGGGAACGTAGAGTATATTTATATCTCACATAAATAAGGACACTCCCTAGGAAAAGTTCATATGAAAGGTATCAATGGCATACCCCGACAAAGCGCCTGGAAGGACTCAAGTGAAAAAGTTTTCTATTCTAAAACAGTGCCTATTTGATAAGCAGAAGCTAAGCCAAACCTTTGGAGGGTAATCACTTCTGCGGGCATCATCTAAAATAGTTCTCTAGTAAGTATCATTCTCCATTTTTAAATTTCAAATGGTGACAGCGGCTGCTCTAATTTTGAGTTTTGGCTATAGTTTTCCCTATCAAAACTGATGAATATAAAGATCAAGATATTTTCTGTTTTCCTCTATACAGGGTGTAACTGAATAAGTGTAAAACATTCAAGAAGGTGATTCCTCATCGAAAAAAAGATAGGATCTTTCATATAAAGACATTTCATTGGAGCATCCCTTGTTAAGATACAGTCCCTTAAAGGGGGTACATGAAATTTGTATAACAATTTTTTTCACAAGCACTAAAGAAGTTACAATCAACCTGACGGTTTGTACTACCAAAAAGACACTTAACCAGAAATTTATATGGTTTACCCCATGGTTGTGAGGGATGGAAAACGCAACCCCTAAAATTCATTTCCAATGTAACATTTTGTCTTATTATTTGTTTACCATTTAAAAATTCATTTCCGATAGACTGTTTCTTCCAAAACAAAAAACGTCGTCACGTACATCGTCATAAATGCGAAAATACGAAACTAATCTATCTTGTAGGTCGCTATTAGCGATAGTAACAATTGAATTGGTATGATGCTGTCAGTTTGTGAATTTTCGAAATTGAATTAATACTAATTGTGTGTTGTTGTTCTGTTCTTAATTTGTTACTTTAATAATTCACTTGTTATTAAAATGGCTTACACAAATGAAGAAATGGCTGATATGCATTATGTTTACGGTCTGTCGCAGGGAAATGGGTTAGAAGCTTCTAGAAGATATGCTGAAATGTATCCTCAACGGCAGCATCCTTCACTTAGAATATTTGCTCGACTTCATCAACGACTACGAGAATATGGTTCATTCGACAAAAGAACGCAGGATTGTGGTCGCCATTGAGAAGTACGAACACCACAGCTTGAGGAAGCAGTACTTAATTTTATCGAAAAACAACCTACTACCAGTACTAGAAAGATTGCTTTCCAGTTGAATGTTGATCATATGACGGTATTTCGAATTTTGAAGGAACAACTCTTATACCCTTACCATCTGCAACGAGTACCGTTGCAGATGGTAACCGTCTTGTATTTTGCAATTGGATGCTGGAAATGATTAGAAGAAATTGTGACTTTCTGAAGACGATAGAATTCACAGACGAATGTAGTTTTTCACGGGACAAGATTATTAATTTTTATAATTACCACATATGGGCTGATGAAAACCCTCACGCTATTGTCGAAACTAACCATCAAGAACAGTTTTTTCTTAACGTGTGGCTCGGAATTATTGGGGATGATTTAATTGGGCCTCATTTTCTACCTCCTCGATTAAATGGTGAGGCATACGTTCAATTTTTAAGAGAAGTGCATCCAGTACTGCTGGAGGAAGTTCCTTTGGGCGTCAGAAGTGATATGTTTTTTATGCATGATGGGGCTCCCGCCCATTTTAGTTAAGTATTTAACTGAAACATATGCAAATCAGTGGATAGGTCGAGGAGGACCACAGAACTGGCTCGCTTGATTCCCGAATCTCAATCCTCTCGATTTCTCTATTTGGGACCATTTACAGCATTTGGTTTATCGTACTCCTGTTCGCGATGTAAAGGCCTTAAGAAACCGCATCATCGATGCGTGCAGGGTAATCAGAGAGACTACAGGAATATTTGAGCGAATACGTGGCTCAATGCGCCGACGTCTAGACGCATGCGTAATGTCTGAAAGTAGACATATTGAACATTTACTATGATTTCTACATGTTTTGTGTTTTCTTATTAATAAATTAGTTTTGTTCATGTTTCTCTGTAGTTGTTCGTAAACTAATTTCTTGCTGCGAACTGGTTCATTTTGGGCAAAAAACCCTAGAGACTTTTTTGTTTAGGATGAAACAGGCTATCGGAAATAAATTTTTAAATGGTAAACAAAAAATAAGACAAAAAGTTACATTGGAAATAAATTTTAGGGGTTGCGTTTTCCACCCCTTACAACCATGGGGTAAACCAAATAAATTTCTGTCTAAGTGTCTTTTTGGTAGTACAAAACGTCAGGTTAATTTCGATATTGTAACTCTTTCAGTGCTTGTGAAAAAAATTGTTATACAAATTTTATGTACCTCCTTTAAGGGGCTGTATCTTAACAAGGGATGCTCCAATGAAGTTTCTCTACATGAAAGATCCTATCTTGTTTTCGATGAGGAATCACCTCCTTAAATGTTTTACACTTATCCAGTTACACCCTGTATAAGCCTAGCATTGCTACAATGGCGGCTTCGTTTGGGAAATAAATATTCCTACCAGAAAGTATCTTCCGCTTCAAATACAGAGTTCAAACCCATCATAGAGGTTACATCCTGAGATGAAATCTTCCCTACACAGTTAAAGGGTGCAGAACATCTCATCTCGTCCATCCACCCCCGCTCCTCCACAGCGGTCCTCATCTTACTGATGGGCACTTCAGCAAGATTGACATCTGACCTTTTTTTGGTGGAAAGTCAGTCTTAAGGTGCTTTTACTTTCTGATCTGATGTTTTGTTTTATCGTGGCTTTCCTAGCTGAATTTTTGCATGGGGCCCCCCAAAAACCAAACGGAGACTATTGTTTAAAAGAGATCGCGGAAGTGTTTGTTAATAATAATAATAATAACAGGTCTTTATTCATCGTAATAAAAATAAACAGTAGAAAGATATGATGAAACATAATATGATGAATGGGCGAGGTTCAGCTATTATAGCTGCTTTTAAACCTAACCTTTCAAACTATAAAAGAATGCATGGTATCGTAAATAAATAATAAATTATTATAAAATAAAATAACTATAAAATAACACAAAATGATAAAATCGCGATATGGTAAAACAACATCTGGGAAATCGAAACCTATTTGATAAGCATGAGGACAGTATTGTGGTAACTTATTGACTCGTTAACATTAGAGCTTCGAGTCTTTTTTTAAAGTTCTTGAGAGGTAACTGTTTGAAGTCTACAGGTATGGTGTTATACAATTTAGCTGCCATGTATGAGAAACTACGTGTAAAAATAGCCGAATTATGATTGGATATAAACAAGATGTGTTGATTGCGACTCTTATTGTTGAAAGATAGTGAAATGTATCTGTATATACTTACTGGAGCCGCCTGACAGAGACTCTCGATCTCGACATCCATCTCCTCTGTAGAATCAGCGTCAGACTGAAAGTCACAGCATTCTGTGAATGACCTCTGACTTTAAGCCTCCTACTGTCAACTACAAGCTGCCTTATAAAGTACAGTACAGTACAGAGTACAGAGGACTGGATCCTCCGGGAGAAGGAAATATCAAGAGCAGATAGTTGTTGGTTCACAGATGGTTCAAAAACACCTTCCAGTTCTGGTGCAGGTGTTTTCAGTCGCAGACCCAGGATAGAGATATCAACCTGCCTAGGAACCTATGCGACTGTATTTCAAGCGGAAATTTACGCTATTGAATTGGGTGCGGAGAGATTGAAAGAATCCAACCTCATACACAAGTCAATGAAAATATTCTTGGACAGTCAAGCGGCGTTGGAAGCTCCTGGCTCCTACCGAGCAACGTCTAAATTGGTGGCAAATTGCCAAATACGACTCTCCTTGATAGGAAGACTCAACAGATTGTCTCTGGTCTGGATTCCTGGCCATACTGGCCAGGAGATAATGAGGCTGCTGACTCCTTTGCAGAGGAGGGTGCTGCAAGCAGCCTTATCGGATCGGAACTTGTCATTGGCGTCGCTTCAGGCTTTGCCAAACAAAGATTGAACACCTGGATGGAGAGAAGACTTATGGACTTCTGGCCGAATCTTTCAGCATTGGCTCATTCCAAGGCGTTTATTCACCCTTCGTAGCTTGATACCAAACAGTTGTTGGACTACAGTAGCTATGAAGAACGATGTCTGATAGGCCTTCTTACAGGTCACTGTCAATTGAATTATCATATGCAGATACTTGGACTGTCGGAAGACAGTGTGTGTCGCCTCTGTTTGGAAAACGATGAAACAGCAGAGCACATAGATAAAACTAAATTTATAACTTTCACTTCAACAAGAAAAGATCAACCTGACGAAAACTTCATTGAGATTCACAAATTTACGTGTACAGAAAACCAAAACTGTGGATGTTCCCGAATATATAAAACAAATTCTATCAGATATTTAGGTGTCATTGTAACCTCAATACTTGAAGTTGCGATTACAATTACAAAACCTCTAAGTCCCTCTGACCCATAGATGGCGAAAGATAATTGATAATGTTTGTTCACTATTGTTTAATTTAAACAAGCTGTCAATTATTCACCTACACTCACTCCGAATTCAATTTGATATAATAATCAAAAAAACAGTAAAAATAATTTCCTTTTCGACACGTCTTGACATGAATTTTTATAAATAATCGTGAAACGGTACCTCTCGCGCCCTCCATCAGCGAACAGAGAAACATTGTCTTACGAGCCCTATGATGACAACTGTTTCACAGATCGCGACTAATAATCTAAGTTGATAAATCTTATTTTCTGAAATTGGGTCAACAGAACCACTAATAAGCTAACCTAAATGGTACAACGAAAACAATCTGAAGGATTATGGAACTAAACTACAACTGGACGGTCAGCTAACAGGTGGGTACAATAATATAGTTATTTTCAATTAGAAGGAAAATTATTTCCGTAAGAGTTAGTTATTTAGGCTTGGTAAGACATGTATTTTGAAGTGTTATTTACTTTCAGGTATCCACATCGAAAACCGAGGACAATCTAGCTCAAATTATGTCAACTGCTCCCTGTATCCTTACAACCTCAAATTTATCCTATAACGAAAGGCTATACGAAACGAAAGAATATATTCCAAACAAATAAGGGGCTCACCTAATTTTTGACATTCATCCAGTGGCGCGGAAAATCATGATGTCCGGGGGATATGTCCAATAATGTTGTAATTGTTGAATGTAAAACGTTTATTTTATATGAATACGGAATAATATATTTTTTTCCTCATGAAGTTGATTTCATTATCAATATTTTGAACTATATATTTTTAAGTAGATAATTATCCCGTTACATCATGATCGACCAATTTCTACGCTGGAATGATCACATAGATCACATAGTGAAAAAACTCCACAAACTGATTCGGAAATTTTACCAACTAAGAAGTATCCTGAGTAGAGATGTCATACTGACGGTGTACGGTGCCTTGGTGGAGTCGATGATTAGATACTGCATCTTAGTATGGGGTGGCTTATTCAAAACATCACTACATAATCTTGATGTTATACAAAATACAATGATCAAAATCGCATTGAAAAAGGATAGGAGATATTCTACAGAGTTACTTTATGAACAAAGTGGTTTGTTCAAAGTCAGAAAATTATACGCTCATCAATGTTATTGCATTTCACATAAATATAATACGCGAATGACCTCCAACCAAGCAATTACCATACCACGCTGTAGATTGAGTCATAACCAGAAATTTGTGACATATTTTGGCCCGAAATTATACAATAAGCTACCACTCCATTTGAAGAATATTAATAATTATCATGAATTGAAGAAGGAACTGAAAGTTTTCATCAGAATTCATTATGATCAATTGCAGGATATCTTTGAAAATGTTTAAGCTAAATTACCTGCTCTCTCTTTCTCTCTTCTTATTTCCTCACTATACCCATCATTCACCAACTACGGTTTTCAACCTAGTGAGGTGGATAGTACTATGTAACCAAACGACCTATTTTAGTTTTTTTCTTTTTTTGTATTTATTTTATTGTACATTATATAACACACCTTATATCAGTCTGTAGCCACGACACAAGCCTAGCTTAGGTGGCTACAGAATGTGTAATATATGGTTATATGATAAGACATTTGAATTGTAAATCGTAATTGAATTGAATTGTAAATCGCACGGAAAACAAATCATGTAACTGAATAATTGATTGACATGAAAATTGAATAAATTACTTACTTACTTACTTACATACTTTGTTCTTGCCCCGCTGGGGGCCGAATCAGGTTTTTGGAGTTCGGCAGAGCCGTACTTTTACCATCTGACGTGAAAGAACACTCACCGTACAAACTAATCGGCTTCGTTGAGAAGCTGGGTTTATTTCGTCGAGTATGAATAGGTTTGAGCCACAATAAACCCTTGCGTGTTACGGTGGGGGTCGAATAGACCCACTCATTTTGGACCTAACCAAACCAGAAAATTCTCATGTTTTTGTTCTCTTGTTTCCAGAAGTTGAATACTTTATGAATATTCTGAAAGATAGTAATTATTTACTATTTACTTATCAATTGGAATAATTTGAAAAATAAAAATTTTTGAATAGTGTTGATGTATGTAAATTTTCCGTTACCAATATAGACTGTATTTACGTTGTTAACGAATAAACATGATATACACTTTGCTTACTATAGCGAAAGGAATCGAGTATGTATTCACGATTTCAGAATGTGATATACTACCTACATTGAAACTAATTTTATCAGAACTGATACTCCAATCTACAAATCAACAATAATACAGCGATCATTGACAATGAAAAATATTAATTTTCAACAGGCAAATTATTGAAATTGCATGTTTAATGGTTCCACTCCCAGTTTTAGTAATATAACGTGTACTTTCTTATGAGGTCCTAGGAAAACTTAATATATCCGCCTAAATTTACACAACATCAAAGAAGGCAAAATCACAAGTTGACCTATTTCCGAATTCACTTGAAACTCCTGCAATGTAAATCTTAGACAATCAATTTCCGGAATGATGATATAACATTCAAACATTTCTTGATTGTAGAGGCATTTCCCTAACACCGTAAATGCATCGTTAGTAATAAAAGGTTTACATTCTGCTACATTTCTTATGTACAACAGTATGTTACACCAGTCAATTTGTTGATAGTGAATGATATAACAGACTTCAGTAGGTTCAATTTCTGTCCTTCATTTTCTATATGTAGTATATCGTAGATAGTATTGAATTCGTGATTGTTCTCTTCAGTTTCGAAAAATACCAGTTCCCTCTAAGCTTGCCAGAACTACTACTTCTATGGTTTCTGAAATGCCGAAATCAATCAGAAAAAAAGTTTTTTTATCTTTCTCGTATTTATAAAAAAATGTATCAGAAAAAATTAAACTATTCACAAAATTATTAAGGATAAGAATTTTCAATTAGAATTTTACTAGCTTTTTTTGTAAACTGGGATAAGTAATTGTAATAATTAACTTGCTAGATGAATAGCTTTTTACAAGTGTTGTTCATGACGAAGATTTTCAAGAACGAGATTTTAACAATTAACGAGAATAAGAATGTTTCCTACTTATTCACCACTTATTCCTACTTATTCCCACCAACCGATTTCCTGGAGTCTTTGAAATCCACTAGATACTCGTTAGTATAACAAGAGGGTTGCTGCGAATTTTTGGGTCGCCGAAATCAATCAGAAAAAAAGTTTTTGTATCTTTCTCATATTTATAAAAAATGTATCAGAAAAAATTAGGCTATTGACAAAATTATTAAGGATAAGAATTTTTAATTAGAATTTTACTCATATTAGACAAACTTTTTTTGTAAACTGGGATAAGTAACTGTAATAATTAACTTGCTACATGAATTGCTTTTTACAAGTGTTGTTCATGACGAAGATTTTCAAGAACGAGGTTTTAACAATGAACGAGAACAAGAATGTTTCCTACTTATTCCCACCAACTGATTTCCTGGAATCTTTGAAATCCACTAGATACTCGTTAGGATAACAAGAGGGTTGCTGCGAATTCTTGAGGCGTGTGCAAAAAAATAGCAAAATTAATATTCCTGGCCGCTTTGAATTGAATGATACCGTACAGTCTATATCGTCTTGTGATCATTTGCTGGAAAAATCCTCACTTGTTTACTTTGTAGTAAATGTTCAGTAGGTAGCAAAAGCGTATGTGATTTCCTGGAACCTCAACTAGCGTTTCCTAATATGATTAATAACCAGTCCTTGCAAAGCTTATTGTTAAATCATCTGAAAATGGAACTTTCAACGGGTGATGATCAACTGTATTGCCAAACAAGCGCCAAACAAACTGACTATTATAAGAAAACAAGTATAGCTGAGGCACCAGTCAATCTAATAATACCACTGATGATCTTCAAACATGACTCAACCGCTGACGGAAACACCAAACTCTCATGAAGGTTCAAGATAGATGAACACTTCAATAGAGGGCTTTTCATGATGAGCGTTAATTAGCCGTTTCTGGCAAACTATTTAACGGATCAATCTGAAAATTCCACAGTATGCATAAGTCAATATGACCTGCACGCCTAAAATATTTTAGACGAAGCGGCGTTGTCGCTTCTACTATAAAGTAGCGGCTTCTTTGATTTTTCAAACGGAACACCCCGTATATAATATCATATTATGATTCATTATCACTTTGTTAAGAAATTCATATACTATTTCCCTATACCTATCTATTACCGTTTAGAAGATATAAATTAATTTCGATATTTTTTTTACCAAACATGAACTTTTATAAATGCTGATAATATTGAACTCTCTTGCACTAAAACGATCAAATCTGAAATGGAATGGAGTGATACTATGAGGATCATCACTCAGAGTCATATTTTCATTTGCTTCATACAGGGTCTTCAAAAACTGCAGATACTTTGATCTCATGAAAAAATGAGTGAAACTCAAGTTTTTCAAATGAAACACCCTGTATATTTCAACATTTTTGAGCACTACATATAATTTAAGATTAACTTTGTTCAGATAATACTATTTCTATTTTGAACCGTTTTCGAGATAAACTATTTCAAACAGAAATTGACATGGTTTCCTTGTTCATCACTCATTTTTGTAAAACAGATTTCGTTTGATGTTTCCCACAGATAATACAATGAAGAGATAATTATTAAAATACTTCTCAACCATCGAATGAAACTTCTCTTCACTCTTACTTCTCTCTTAACACTGAAACACGAACTGAAAATAATAAACCCATAAATTAATGAGTTAATTTAATCGTCAGTGTATTTCAGAATATGTTCAAACACATCTCCACCTCTACTTAAACAAACATGTAATCTCTTCAAAAGATTGTCATGTGTAGCGCTTCTGATCAAGTCTGGAGTCAAACTATTGAAAGCAGTTGTAACTCTCGATTTCATATCTTCCATTGTTGTTATTGGAGTAGAGTAAACCATATTTTTAATGAAACACCACACGAAATAATCTAATGGATTGCCATCTGGTGTTTTAGGAGGCCAACGAAAAGATCCATTATTACCAATCCATCTGTCTTCGGAGATTTCGGTTAAAGCTTCGCTGACTGAATGAGAATTATGGGGTGGAGCACCATCCATTTGGTACCATACACGTTCTCTTCCTGGTCAATTATTTAAAACCATTTGAATTCCATTCCTCAGTGAATCTTCATATTTTGATGCATTCAAATTATCATCATAAAACTCGATATAAAAAATTGACTCATTCTTTATGGCACAAAATACATTGAATTGCCATCTTTCTTGAAAACCCCTTTGGAAAACCCATTTTTTGTGAACTTGGCCTCATCTGTCCATATGATATTGTCAAGGAAATGTTCATCCTCTTGAGTCTTGACAAGTAACCATTCAAAGAATTCCACTCTACGAGGTAAATCAGTCTCTTTCAAATGTTGGACACAGTAGAACATGCCATTTATGCTTATTAAGAATTCGAGAAATTGTCACGTAGGGTATACTTATCTCCCTTTCAGCCTCGTGCAGAGAAGCATTTGGAAATGCATGAAAGTATCCCAAAACTGTTATAATACCATTGTCATCATTATCCACTTCAATCTTCTTACGAATGATTTTTGGACGGAAGGTTCCATTCAACCTACAGTTTTTTAGTAGTCGATTTATCACATTACTATTCGGCTTCGGAAGTTGTGGATATCTTTCATGAATTACTTGGCATGTTCTACTTGCAATTCTATTGCACTCACCATAAATTAATAATAAATTCAAGAAATCTTCATTACTGTAACCTAATCTTGACATTATTCTATTATAATTGGTAGCTATCACAATCAGTCAAAACCACCAACGAAAGTCTGACGTTAAATAATTGGTTTATTTATTTTTCCAAAGCACACTATTAAAAAATATTAATGTGTACTGTTGTACGTTAGAGACCAATACCTCAATGTATACAAATTGTAACTTTTTCTGAGGTAGGTACATACCAATTTCGAATTGACTGATCTGAGACAGTTGAAAAACTGGATCAAAAAGAAATAACACTAAGTATAAAACAAAATGTTGAATATCCAAAATAAGTGATGAATTCAAAAAAATGAGCAAGAAAACCACGTCAGTTTCCGTTTGAAACAGTTTATCTCGAAAACGGTTCAAAATAGAAATAGTATTATCTGAACGAAGTTGATCTAAAATTGGATGTAGAACTGAAAAATGTTGAAATATACAGGGTGTTCCATTTGAAAAAATTGAGTTCCACTCATTTTTTCATGAGATCAAAGTATCTGCATTTTTTGAAGACCCTGTATGTGGCAAATGAAAATATGACTCTGAGTGAAGATCCTCATAGTATCACTCCATTCCATTTCAGATTTGATCGTTTTAGTGCAAGAGAGTTCAAGATTATCAGCATTTATAAAAGTTCATGTTTGGTAAAAAAAAATGGGGTGTTCCATTTGAAAAATCAAAGAAGCCACTACTTTATAGTAGAAGCGACAACGCCGCTTCGTCTGAAATATTTTAGGCGTGTAGGTCATATTGATTTATGCATACTGTGAAATGTTCAGGTTGATCCATTAAATAGTTTGTCAGAAACGGCTAATCAACGCTCATCATGAAAAGCCCTGTATAGCAGACCACTATTATAATCTTCATGCAGTCAGTGTTCACTGTGAATCTGGTCATTATTACGCATTGGTCAAAGACGAAACGGACTGGTTTAAGTTTGACGATAGTCTTGTCACTAAATATTCTGGCAATATCTTGAATTTTTTGGAGCCTCTGGAGACACCCTACATTTCATTCAATGGAAGAGAGGACATTGGCAGATCGAAATTTTCAGATGATATTTTTCTACAACTGAAAAAGCAAATGCACTACTGGAATGAATGAAGTCCCTTCGGAGCGCCAATTGATTTTTGTTGTTTCATAATTTGTATTAGTTTCTTCTTTGATGTATAATGTTCCTAATAATTAAAAGAGAAATGAAACTTTCTATGTTTTTCACCACTTTCATTTGTAACTAACGTTACTGCAGTTTCGTCCTATATGGACATTCTCAAACTAATACAATAAACTCTGTATTGTTTGTCTGTTGACGTTTTATATTTTCACTCAGATAATACGTTATAAAAAGCTATTTTTGATATGAGTGTTAAAAGTAAGCTTTTATTTCGTGAGTGAAAAAGTTTGCGAAACGAGCGTAGCGAGTTGACCAATTTCACGAACAATTTCGTGAAACTTTTTCATTTACAAAATAAAATTTACTTTTAACAAATATCATACAAAGTTTTTTGTTCAACTGTCCTGTTTTCAGGATAAAATAGATAAATTCAATATTTCCAAAAAACACATTTTTACATCTCTTGTCAGTTAAGTATTTTCATGCTATCGGAATTACTGTGAAGTGGCCGTGTCAGGTGACGCCGAATCACCTGGTTATAGTCTATCCATTCCCAATTGTAACGACAATAAAAATGAGAGTACAGTCATAAACAATTCTTGCCTGTGGCCCCCAGTCGCCCAGATAGTTAGTAAACGTGCTATCAAATGTAGTTGAGGAATAAAGGCTCGGTTAGCTGGACTGGCTGAAAACTAATTTTTTGTCCGTTTCACAATATTTCTTTATTGTCAACAATAGATTAAAAAGTGGACAAATTAATTTGCAGGCAGTGGTTCCACTAGTTAATTACCGATAAATCAATTAGGATAATCATCATTCAACAAACAAAGTCCACATCGGACCAAAAAACTTTAGGAATATGAACAGCTAACCCTTGTCTTTAGATTCAGTATCAATTTGCTTCTCCTGAAGATGCTAACGTTGTTAGCGAAACGCGCGTCGAGTGCAAAAATATCAGTTTGGTGTTAGGGTAACTGATCTTTAGAAAAAGTTTTCAACTTTTACACCAAAGGTTCCAATATCATCGTTTAAACCGTGTTAGTGTTAGTGTTTTTGGGTACTTTCATCAATATGGCTTTCTGGAGACCTTTTGAAACAAATGATAACATTACGTGTGAGGAATCTGTGTCAATCGACAGGGATCCGGAATTTGAAAAGGACTTACATGTTCAAGTTCAACGAGTAATTTTAAATATTCATGAATGCTTGAAGAAGGAGAACTGTCACACTTCACAGAATGCTATTTTGAATAGAATATGCGAGTTAACGAACCTATCTCTTTCGACAGTTCTTCGAGTCATTAAAAAAGGGGATGTCATTGACCATGCAATGCAACGAAAACAAAGGAATAATAAATTTACAAACGTTGATGGTGCTACAAAAGATGTGATTCAGCTAACAATTCATGGTATATACCAAAATAAAAGGAGTAACCTTGGAAATGATTTGATATAAATTACTCGACTATACCGATCACAATTACAGATCTTCAGAAACTCTACGAGATGTCTTATTGTCTTGTGGTTTCAAATATACAAAATTGAATAATCGGATGGTCATAATGGAATCGACACACATTGTTCAACTCCGACAAGAATATTTGAGGCGAATGAAAAGCTACCGAGAATCCAGCAGACATATAATCTACCTCGACGAAACTTGGTTTGACACCCATGATGTTGTCAAATACGGCTGGGTAGACGAAACCAAGTATTGTGCTTTGAACACACCTTCTTCAAGGGGAAAAGGTGTTAAAATTTTGCATGCCGGGAATGAAAGTGGTTTTGTACCTAACGCTTTGCTTCTGTAGGCCAGAAATATAAAAGAATCGTCTGCTGATTACCACGAAGATATGACTGCGGCTTCATTCGAAACCTGGTTCAGTGAGCAGCTTGTCCCAAATATTCCTCCAAACTCGGTTATTGTTAAGAATAACGCATCGTATCATTCTCGATTATTGACTACAATACCAATAACACAATAACACGAAATCATGACATGGAAATAGCCGAAAAGATTCAAACGAAAAAGGTATTACTGGCGGCCATAAAACAACGTAATTTCAAAAAAGAGTTTATTATTGATTCGACGTGATGTGAAACACATCATATTCATATTCTCTTACATTTGCCTCCATACTATTGTGTGTTCAATCCAATTGAAATGGTTTGCGCCACAATGAAAGAAAGCTTGCGGAAATGTAATCAGTCACCAACTTTGAATTTTGTAGTGCTTGACAATATAAGGCGAGTGGTGAATGAAGTAGGTAATAGTGATGTGTGGAAGGACTGTGTGGCCCACGTTCGTGGCCACGTTTGTGGCCCTCCAATTGCTATGATTGTAAGAATAAGTAACTGAAAAACTACTACTGAAAAATATGATGCCGACGCTTATGTCGAGGCGGGAATTCCTTCTCTGTGCTGTTCCAATTGATATTGGAAATACTATACCAACAAACAGTATTGTTTACAGCTCACGCGTTTTATTTAAAGTTACATTTAACTTTCTTGCTGGTTATAATGTCTTGCTTAATGGAGAACGATTACGATTAAGATGTTTATTTTTTTGTGGTTGACAGTACAAGTTACATAGGTATAATGATATAGATGTTATAGGATTATGCCTCTTCAAGGTTGGGTTCCTTTACAAATAACTTAAATTAAAATCATCAGAGTTTGTTATTGCATTATTGGTTGGAGTGTCCGGGTCCATGGCTGTGGTCGTTCTTGAGGGTTCGGGTTTTTGTTGGGTCGGTGTTCAAGGTGTTCCAGGCCGTGCACTGTCCTCTATCTGATCGCCAGTGGGTACTCCCCAAGGATGTCCTGCATTTGCCCTGTTGGATCTTCCGCTGCTCCTAGGGGCTGGCTGGGGGGAATGGTAGCTTCTTCCTTGGTATCCGTCTGGGTCCTCCACATGGGTGGTGAGAGTGCTGATGCCAGCGGTGTCGTTGCTTCTCATGGTTTTCGCAGCGTATCGTCCTCGTAGTTCCTGAAATCTCGAGTTGATTGGGGTAATATTTATTCGGTTATATAAATCTTGGGAGGAGTATCGGAATGGGAGGTTATGGATATTACGTAGGATTCGTCTCTCAGTTGTTAGTATGCGGAGGGTTCGTCTCTGGGAGAGCGTGCAATAAATCGTGGCTTTAAAATCCAAGATCGGTCTTATGAATATTTTTACGTGTGTGAAAAAGTCTTGCTGTCGCATCTGAGCTTGCCTCTCAGAGGCTTGATCTTTTTCGGACTCTGTCCAGAGTTTCTCTACAGTTGGTCTTCCAGTTGAGGGACTCGTGAAAGTAACCCCCAAGTAAGACACGGAGTCCTGAAGTTGGAGGTTCTCTCGTAACAGTCCGAGGTGCAAATTATTAGTATTTAATCTAGAGCGAGTAGTTTTATTAGAATGTCTGAATAGGATGGCTTAGGTTTTGGAGGGGTTTATTTTAATGCGCCACTTGTTGCACCAGTGGTCGAAGTGGTTTATCATTGTTTGCGATTGTGTTTGTAAGATGCCGGTATTGGTGTCGGAGGAGTAGAGGATCGTATCGGCATATTGTAGGATGTTTGAGAGGAGGGGGCGCCATGAACATAGATTAAGAATAGGGAAGGGGCTAAGACTAAGCCCTGGGGGACTCCAGATTTGGTTGTAAGAGGAGAGAACAGAGCTTGTTCGACTTTGACTCGGATTTGTCGATTAGTGAGATAGGAGGCTACTATTCTAATGAAATGCAGAGGGAGTTAAATTTGGATAAGCTTCCAGATCAGGCCCGCATGCCAGATCTTGTCGAAAGCTTTCTGGATGTCTAGGAGAATGGCGACTGTACCATAGAAATAGTTGATAATTTGGGAAATGTGCGTATGAAGTTCGACTAGTGCGTTTTGGATGGAGTGTTCAGGTCTGAAACCATGTTGGCGAGGGGGGATGATGTCGTTGTCGTGTAAACATTCGTTTAATCAGTTATTCATTAGCCTCTCGAGGAGTTTTTCGAGACAGCTGAGTAGGCTGATGTGTCTGTAGGAGTCGGGATTGGTGTGGTCTTTTTGTGGTTTGAGAATCAGGATAATATTAGCCAGTTACCAGTCGGTTGGAAAGTACGCAAACATACATCTAGGATGTGTTTGAGGGAAGGCAGTGAAGTATCAAGGAGGTTTTCTAGTACTCGGCGATTTACCGAGTCAGGACCAGGAGCGATATTTCTACTTTTGTGGATAGCTTGAGGGATATCTTCCTTGCTGAATGGAGATGGGTCGGGGGAGTGAGGGGGGTGGGGAAATTGGCCAGGATGACTGTCCAGGTGAGCGAAAACTTGTTGTTGGACATGGTGTAAGTGTCGGTTGTCGAATTGTGCGTCGATCGATAGTTGGTATGTACGGCTCAGGGAATCGCGGAAAGCTTCTCCTTTGTCCGATGGATTGGAAATAGTATTGCCGTCAATCTCTAGATGACTGACGGTTTTTGGTTTTGTCTGGTAAGGTTTGGAATTTATTTCAGAATGCAGTTCCGTTCCTATAGTCCAAATTTTTGGTCTTCTCCCTCCATCTTCTCTGGATAAATTGGTTGATATGCGAGCGTTCAGCCGGTTCCATTCGGTTTTTGATATAGGGTATCTGTTCCAACCTAATGAGGAATATTAGATGTGGAGGAAGTGAGGGTTGATCAATTCTTTTTTGGTGGTTGGGGTGGCTATGTCATCAGAGTCAGTGCTAATTTGTGTATTTTGTCAATTTGAGAATTGATTTTTCTAGGATGGTTGAGGGAAGGAGTGTCTAGGAGTGGGAGTGTTTTGTTGATGATGCTTTGGAATCGTTTTATGTCTGTGAATCTATGGCTTTTGTAGGAGATGGTTTCCGGGGTTGATGGGACTTGAATATTGAGGGTGGTTCTAACGAGGAGAGGAAAGTGATCCCTGTTAGCCCTGCCATCAACCAGGTCCACTAGGCTCTCAGAGCATAGAATGTGGTCAATGATTGAAGCACCAAGGTGACTGAAAAACGTCGGGTCCTGGCGTTTTTTTCTGAAATACTTAAATTATGAATGCAGTGCCAACCCAGTTGGTATGAACACGTTTGGTAAAATGCCCTCTACCTTTGCTGAGATTCTGAACCTCCCGAAACCAAAGGAATATATAGATCACCGTTTCAGAAGGTCTTCTGTTTCTTTGCTAGCTGAATCAGGAGCAAATATGACTGATATTACGAAGCACGGAGGATGGAAGTCCACAACAGTAGGGTTACTATTTCTCATAAAAAGGCTATTATTGAAAGAATAATCCTAACAGCTAGCTGCAGCGTTACAGCATCGTCCTCTTTACTTCAAGAATTAAATGTTGATGCCATGAAATTGTCAACTCACATAGTTCAAATATATTACAAAGATCTTCAACATCGCAAGGTATTAATATAAGCAGTTGTTCTAATTGTACCTTTCACATTAATGTTCATAAATGATAATAACAATATAATTAATGTATAAATACATTTATAACAAAATTTAATTGTATCTGTATCTATTGTTCATAATAAAACTTCCTTGAAAATAATCATGTTTTGTTTATTGCTATTTGATCCAAAAAAACGTGTTGAAAATGCTTTTGACACTAGGGTCAAAAATATTTTCCACACGCTACTTTGTGAACATTATCTTTCAATACTCTTGACAACCAATAAAATGTCACATTTGATGACAGTTATACAGAAAATACGTTACGTTAAATACTTCATATAAGTATAATTTATTTATTTATGATCCGGGTTTTCCTGCAGCTGAAAAAGCAAATGCGCCACTGGAATCAATGAAGTCGCCCCCGAGCGCCAATTAATTTTTATTGTTGTTTTTATTTTATTTTTATCGTTGTTTTAATATAAAGTTTAATATCTTTGGCATTAATATGTTCAAAAATAAGCTTAAATCTTGAATCTCAGGTTTGCCTAGAGCACAGATACACCAATTTGTTGATGTGAAAAATACATATTACTACAATGTATAAATGTATGTAGAAGATGTATGTGATTAGAGTTAAGTAATCTATAGGTCAACTTCTCCATGGTTTGTTTGTTTTTTTTTCATTTCTCAAAAATGGGGTATTTGTTTGATTGATGTATGAGTGATGTTCGATGTAGTTTACCTATTGAGACTGTTTCATTATAGGTATAACCTGCGACAGTAGGACACTGCTTCATACCTATAATACCTATATAAGACCAATCCTCGACTACAAAGCAGTGGTGTACTGTACGCTTCCTCCGAGACTGTCCCACCGCATCCTTACGACTGAACGACGAATACTACGAAACATACATAACCTACACTACCGATACCCTTCCCTACACTTATACAACCTCATAAATACTACACCAATCAACCATAGATTTCAGGAACTCCGAGGACGATATGCGACCAGGACGATGAGCAGCAACAACACCGATGCCATCGACACGCTCACATCACCATGGATCCCTCGCGGAGGATCCCGAAGGAAACCTAGGAAAAAGCTCCCCTTTCCCCCAGCCAGACTCCTGGGCGCGATGGAAGACCCGCCGGAGCCGATCCAGGACATCCTAGAGGATTTCCCGCTGGGATACAGATAACGGAAACCTGACAGCAGCGCCACGGAAAGTACCGATATCCTAAAACACACACAACCCCGGCCCAAAAACCCGTACTGAATCATATCATCAGGACCACCGACCACCGCAACGAACCCGGACTACCACATGGACCAACATAAAAACCAACCAAGAAAACTGGAACACAAAACAACACAACACAAACACCAACATAAAACACAAAACACACACATATCTCACTCACCCTGAAGAGGCATAAGCCTATAGCAGGGCCCTACACAAACACATACACTCACAAAATTGTAACAACTATAAATTTGTAAATATACGATTTTCATTCATTCATTCATAGGTATAACCTAAATGTTTTATTTTTATTAACTATGTAATTTTGATGTGATATCTGTATATAATTTTTCTGGTGCTTTTTTTGTTCATGCTAAATGTTTATATTTATATTGACTATATATCTGTATACAATTTTTCTAGTACTTTTTTTGTTCATACCGAAAGAAAATTTATTTTTTATATTTCATTCAATATAATCTATTGTAAAGAATATTACTGGTACAGGCGTACCAACCATACAGGTATACCAACCTAAATTAATTTTACCTTATTTATTATTTTACAATATACGTTTATATAAAACAATTTTCAGCTATATAAAAATTAATATCACAATATTGCCTATCCAAATTCATTTTTACAATGTGTCCTTATGTAGTGATCAGTAAACCCAACAACATTATTTTATTTTCTTTTATCAAGCTATATAGTATGCTCTTTGGTATAGGTCCGTCATCGTTATTCATAATATTATTATGTTTACTTATTTCTACACTCTCATAGGCATCTAGTTGCCTATTGTTGTTAACTTGTCTAACTAATCTCAATGAACTGAAGTCTATGGAATGGGTTTGTTGCAAAATATGATGGGCGACTGCTGATTTTTCGGGTCTTCCATATTTTAAGTGTGATATGTGTTCCTTATATCTTACTTCAATAGATCTTTTTGTCTGTCCATAATATTTTGCATCGCAGTCCTTACATTCAATTTCGTAAATTCCAGACTTTTCCGAATTCTAGACTTTTTCTTTTGGACTTCACAAAAGGCTCTGTATTGTATGACTTGTTTCAAAAACCACCTTCATACCTAGTTCTTAGAAAATCTTTACAAAGTTCCTCGTATATTGGTGGTATGGAACTGAGATGTATTTATCTTGGATTTTGTCCTTTCTGAAAGTCGGGATTCCGTATCAACTTTCAATTCAGAAAAAGTTATCAATTAATAGATTTATAATTAATGAAGTCACCCCGGAGCGCCAATTAATTTTTATTGTTGTTTTTATTTTTTTTTATCGTTGTTTTAATAGAACTACAAAGTATTAACGTTAAAATTGGGATAAAATTTTTTTGACTGCGGATTATTGTTTATTGATGTATCCCAACATTACATGAATTTTTTCATTCCTCAATATTTTCATTTAAAATGTTTAAATAATTTTTTTTGTTTTTATGTAAGAGTGTCGAACGGCACGCGGAAGCCAGACTACCCGCTTTTGACTCTATTTTCAGGGCTCTGTAAAAATTATAAATAATCGTGATACAGTTTCGGGAGTTGGGACTTTTTTTACGCAAATTCATTGATCTTTCCAAATCTTTTTTCAAATTTCTAAAATTTTGAAAATTTTCCAAGATATTAATAAAAAACTAAAGCCCCATTTTTTTTCACTTAATTGTTTATAACTTTTGTAATTTTTATCGGCGCGTTTTCGGGCCTTCCCTTAAACTTTCTAGGCAAAAATACGAATCGAATGACATCTTGGTCGTAATTTTTGGACAGGGCTGAAAAATGTTACAAAAAAAATACATGTGAACTAGACTAGATGAAGGGTTTCGTAAGGGGATTGACCCGCCTCTTACTTATTGGCGGCCACTTTTCGACTGGCAACCTGTCGTTAATATATTTTTCTATTCATAAATGTATGTAAAAATTTTAGTTTGATTAACTACGCTATGCACGTAGTGATTTTGCGGCGGGATCCTGTACTATTATTGTTGGTGAAGACAGTATAAATGCATTTTGGATATCATTGTTCGTATTTTTGGAATCACAAATATTTTGAGACAATATTCAAATCGTTTACCACACGTTTTTATTTCAGTTGCGGTTGTCGTCGCATTCTTCATCTGTTGGGCACCATTTCATGCACAGCGTCTTCTCGCAATTTATGGCAAACACACTTCAGCTCACATGATAAAAGCCTTCCAAATCCTAACCTATATCAGCGGGGTATTTTACTACCTTTCCACGACTGTTAATCCAGTGTTGTATCATATAATGTCGAACAAATTCAGGGAAGCTTTCAAGGTAAGATATAAATGTAAATTCAGTGAATATTGTTAGTGAAAAACGACCTGAAGATAATAATAATAATAATATCATTTATTAATGAAAAAAGAGAGAATGTAAACAGCAGATAAAGGTACGTTTTCCTCCACGGCCGCCGGTCGCCGACGACTACGACAAAGTAGCGACGACTGATTCGCCAAGACATCTACAATGCTTTTTAAATGCGTCTGTTTTTCTAGTGGCGACTAATTCGCTGCTACCAAAATTTGGTCGCCGGTACCTAGACGACCAGTCGCCTGGGGCGCTATTCTTGACCGTTCGCAACTTTTAAGGTCATTCGCAAGTTTGAATATTGCGAATGATCCTAGAGTAATGGTATTCTTGACCTTTCGCAATTTACTGCGAGCGAACTTTGTAGTTCGCAAACGATTTGCGAACGAATTTGAAGAGGTTAGGTCACAGAATTTTGTGGTTAGGTAGAGTGGTTCAGAAAGTTTATGTTTAGTGGTTGAAATTTGTCGTATTAGTTGATTTGTACCTAGTTGATAAATTTATATAAAATGGATGAACTGCAGTATATAGGAAATTTAGAGAACCTAGAAATAGCAGAGGAACCAATACATCAACCTAATCGGTTTGATAATATCGATCCTTTTGATGTTTTGAGTGAGCATCAGTTTTTGCAGACCTTTAGAATGACCAAGGAGCTATGCAGATAATTAATTAATATGGTATCTTCGTTTATGTGACTACAACGACGACGTACTGACATGAGCGTTGCTACCAGGGTAAGATTGATATTGAAAAACGTATTCCTCAGGTATTGGTCGCATTACGCTTCTTCTCAACAAGAAGTTATCAAATGGACATCGGGAGAGAAATTTTTGTATCTGTTTCACAATCTTCTGTAATCTGTAATGAATTATTACATATGTTTTAGGGGATACTGGTTATCCACTGAGGACATGGCTCTTAACACCCCATGTAAATGAACCACCTGAAGGTAGACCAGAGCATAATTGTAATAAAGTCCACAAACAAACCAGAAGTATGATTGAAAGATGTAATAGGGTTTAGAAAATGAGATTCAGATGTTTTTCTAAGCGTAGAGCTTTGGATTATAAACCAGCCGTGGTATGCAGGATAATAAACTCGTGTGTTGTTCTTCACAATATGTGTATAGAGTATAACATCCCAATGCCTGAGAATGACAATGAAGATATACAAAATATTGACTTTGGAATTATTCTCAATGCAAATCTTAATGATAACAATGAAAATAATGATGGGCACAATCCAGTGAGGCGCATAAATCCCCAGCTAGCTGCAGGAAGGAGAGCAAGGCAGCGTCTAATAGATAACTATTTTCGGAATAATTAGAATAATTTTGTACATTATCAGAATGTCCATTATATTAATATATTATACTGGTTAACCATCAAACACTGAAATATCAAATACATATGAACCATTTTATGGTTTTATAAAGTTTCATTCGAACCATAAAGATTATTTCTCAGTAACCTTACTGTAGATTTTGAAATTTTCGAAATCATATTGAAAAACTTGAATTTTTTCCAGAATTCCATAAAAAACCGTTTTATGAAAATATTGGTTCTACTAGTACATAATTTACGTCAATAAAATATCTTGTTTTGGACATAAAAAATTTATATTTACAAGGATTTGCAGCAAACAACTTCTATTTAAGATATAGCCTCAAATAAATTTCTTAAATAGTGTATGCATTCTTCCATTGCAGCTGCTGTTCTTTCCTTGGCAGCTGCTGATATTTCTTTGACAGCTGCTGTTCTTTCCGTGGCAGCTGCTATTCTTTCCTTGGCAGCAGCAGCTTTTTCTTTAGCAGCGGCAAACTTTTCTTCAGCAGCGGCAGACTTTTCTTTTACAGCAGCTAACGTTTTGATCATCATAATTTTTTCCTCATAGTATTTTTCTTCAATACAATTTTTCCGGTCAAGAGAAACCTTATAATTAGCTGCTGCCTCAGATGCATATACCAACTTCTTTTTTGATGCACGAAGAAACTTTTTTTGAACACAAGTTCAAGGTGTTTCCTTCGATGTAGAAGGTCAACAGTCTAATTCAATAGGTGGCAATTCATCAATATTCACTACATCACCAATTGGATTTGTTTGGTTGCCTTCGCTTGGATCGAATGGAATAAGATCGTCTTTTCCATTTGTATTGAATGTAGAATTTGTGCAGGATTCTTTAATATTCAGATGACCTTGTATCGATACAGGTTCAATTGTTTCAAGCACCTCTCTCTCGAATTCATTTTTCGGATCCTGCACAGTGGGTCCACCACCAGTTCCATTTTGGTGCCCGTTGAAGTCACCCTGTTTCACTTTTGTTCTTGACCTTATATCATGCCATGTCTGAAACATATTTGAAATTGTTAACTTATCTACTGACCAACTATGATATACTTCTTACCTTTCTACAGGATTTCCAATCCGTATTTGTGCCACCCCCGCAGCTATTGAGGAGCACTGCTAGCTCCTGCCGCAAAATTTGAGCTCAAAATTTGAACTCATTAGAAAACTTTCCACTTATGAGACGCGGATTTTTTTTAAGAATTCCAAAACAGCTGTTTTTGTTCTGATGAGGCATTACCTTGTCTATGCTTTTGGTTGACGTTCATCATGAATATTATCGAATATTTGAACACCTAATTTTAATATTTTATTAAATTATAACAAATAGTAATCTATAATCGTAGACTATAACTCGCGGCAAACATATAATTTGAAATTTGACATAACATTCAACCTTTATATATAGACTAACCAACATTAATGCGGTGTTGCCAATAATAATTTATCGTGCGAGTGATTACGTTTCCTACACTTTGCGAAGGGTGGTCAAGAATAGCATTCCCATAAGTCTTCGCAAGTAGACCCTTCCCAATGTTGCGAAGGATCGTAGTTGCGAAGGATCTCAAGAATAGCGCCCCTGACCGCTTCCGAGAGCAGACAAGCCACTGTTTCACGGCGAACTTTAAGTTAGAGTTCACTGTGGTCAGGGCCCCCGCTACCATATGTGCAAAGTGTGCAATGCACACGGGCGCCATGCTTTAGGGGCGCCAAAATCTAGGGTCAAAGATTGCAATAATTTTCGAAAAAAAACAAAAATTAACTTGAAAAAATTAAATGAAAGTTGGGAAATTTAATAGGATTAGGTATAAATACACACGAAATTTTATTAGTATATCATCCAGTTACTGCCGATTCCTATGTTGCGAGAACATGTCACGCTAGTTGCACACAGACCGATTTTGGACGGCCGACTTTGTACCGGTCGCCAAATTCCAATAGTGAACCACATGTGGGAATGGGATTTTGCACACATGCCTGCCAGTGATCGTCGCCGGTAAAATATCGGTGAGCAGCCGTCCACTGCCACTGTATAGCCGGCAGTACCGGGAAGTAGTGGCGTACATGACTAAATACACTCTTGCATACTCACCGGTTTTTTACCGACCATTCCAGTCTTGAATGCTCGTTGAAATTGTAGTTACTACGCATTAACTTCGTTCTGGTAGTGCGTGCTAATTACGACAACAAAGCAACTGATTGACCGATAAGAATCCGGTGAGTGTGTAAGCACTAGCTATCAATGAAATATCGGCGGATTTTATACTGGCCATCGAAAATCGGTGTGTGTGCAACTAGCGTCAGGCGGTGATTTTTCCTGTTTAGACATGAACAATGCCCGGAGCGCTATAAAAGAGATGATGCATCGCCAGAGGCGTTTTTAAACCGGTTAGTTCACTGGACCGTGCAACAAGTGCAAAAAAATAAGTAATCCTATTAATTATTGCGTTTAAAGTTGATTTTATTTTGTCAAGTGTTGTGTTGTATAATATTTTGTTCACCACTTTTTTTCTAAAAAATCAAATGCTGGATACCTGCTTCAACGGTTTGATTTTTTATAAATTGGTAAGTGGTCCCTACTTTAATTTATACTATCAACAGTAAACCTTTATGGGATACTGGTTATAATTATTTTTTCTTTACCCAAATATCTTTTTATTAATTGAAATGTCATGTACAGGGTCTTTGACTTCAATTACGTGCTTCCTAGAGGCTTCATTATGTCAGATAGAAAAAAATGTTTTGAGCAGAAGTTGGAGGTTTTTTTCCTATATTATCTTTTGAAGTTATAAGATAAAAACAAAATTGCATCGAAAATGAAAAAGTATAGGCAGCATCCACATTAATAAAACACCCTGTATATTATGCGGTAAAATAAAAGTCGATAGTCCAAATAGCAAACAAATATAAGCATAAAACTTTTTTTTTCTATCTGACATAATAAAGGCTCTAGGAAGCACATAAATATAGTCAAAAAGTCAAAGACCCTGTACGAGTTTCAAAAATTTATTGGTTTTTTATTAATGACTCGCTTAGTTTTTATGCTATCGATCTTTTCAAAACACCATTTTGTAGGTTTTTTTAAGGGCTATAAGATCAAATTAGTTCAATACTTTTTCATTTACTTTTCTACGATTTTAGATACAGTTGGCAGTAAAGAAATAAGCCTGAAGTTCGCAGGTATATTAGAATCGCCTCCTTTGAATAATGGGATAACTTGAGCAGTTTTTAGGCAATCTGGAAAAATGCCATTTATGAGAGATTTATTTATAGCTTCTGCTAAGATATCCAATTCAGTGTTTGGCTGTTTAAGGAAAATTTTAATAACATTGATGTTCTTCAAACAAGACTCAACCTCTGAGGGAAGCAAGAAACTCTTTGGAAGGTTTGAAATAGATGAACATTTCAATCTAGCAGACCACTATTATAATATTCATGCAGTCATTGTTCACTGTGGTTCTGGCGTTGAATTTGGTCATTATTACGCCTTGGTCAAAAACGAAACGGACTGGTTCAAGTTTGACGATAGTCGTGTCACAAAGTGTTCTGGCGATGCATCGAATCTATTGGAGCCTCTGGAGACACCCTACATTTTGTTTTATGAGAGAGAGGACATTGGTAGATCAAGATCTTCAGATGATGTGGTGCTGCAGGTTTCTCCAGGTTTCCCTGCAGCTGAAAAAGCAATTACGCCACTGGAATCAATGAAGTCGCCCCGGAGCGCCAATTAATTTTTATTGTAGTTTTTATTTTTATCGTTGTTTTAATAAAACAAATCGATATTTTTCTAGAAAAAGTATTTTAAAAGTACAAACATTTTGGAATAAGTAATAGTTATGAAAATGAAAATCAAACCCGTGCATGAAAAATTAAAAAGGCGAGTAGAAATAAAATAAAATGAAATGAGTCAGTTGAAGAAATTTGGTTCGACGATATCATTACATTTGGCTCTTGATGTTTCGTATATGAATCGTTTTACCTCATTTTTGAATACGTTGAAGTTCGTTATTTCTTCAATATTGTCAGGAATAAAATTTAACGCTTTGGGTGCTATAAAACGATCGCTGACAAATAGATTTGCTCATCTGTGAAACAACATCTTGATGGTGTTGTCTCTACGTAGGCCGTTCAGAGCTCTACGTTTTTCATTGCTGATGTTAGATGTTGGAACTGGTTCTCGATCCAACTGTTCTCTAATTTTCCATCTGAACTCTTCTGCCTCGGTCTGGTCAATGAGGGAACTGGTGGATTCCACTGCAGTAATTATTTCCAAAGTGAGCACAGATGGTGGCGTAATGGCGAAATTAAGGCCTTTCCTCCACAAGGATTCCCGTGAGCGGGCGGGAACTCATGTTGATGACGTTGGCGGCTTCATAGTCGTCCTGTTTTCGGTCTGTATTTGGGCATCATTTCCTCACTAATTTTCCCCACTTTCTGTTGTGGGTATTCTCCATGTCTTGGCGGATCTTCAAGCACGTGCTTTCAATCTTGGCAAAGATTGGTCCATGATCATCTTCCAATGTCTCTCTTCTTATTTCTTCAAATCGTTCCCTGGCATCCTGCAACAAAGACAACCTCTTTCAACGGTGATAATTGATTTGAGACCTTATCAGTGCTCGGCTGGCGCGTTCCATTTTGCGTTTAGCTCTCTCTCCTGGGATTGGCGATTTCAGCACTTTTTATTTTCATTTTCTTTTTTTGTTTCTTTATTTTTATTTATTCAATTGTTCTATTTTTACTTGTAGTTTATTTCACTATTATTTCATTTCAGGTTTATTTTGCTTAATATAATGGTTATTTTCAGCTATTCATTTTTAATTCTTTTTTTTTTTTAGTTGTTTCAGGGATTTCAAATCATTTCATAGTAGACAATAGAAGTCAGAACTAGTGAAATTCAGGTATATCTTTGTATTTCTTGACAATTATTCTTGCCCACTGGAACTGAAGGTATAATAATATTTATGTACACACAAGGATAATAGTACAAGGATAATAGTACAAAATTGTAATTTGAAAACAAATTTCTAAAACTAACGGTGAATAGATTTACAGCTTACGAAGTACAAGTACTTGTTTGTAAGTTTTAAAAGAAACACATAAGACATTACTAATTGAAACGAAATATACATACACAGAGTGTATAAGTTCATCTAATAAAATGATCTAAAATTAAAATCTAAAAGCGAAAACATACTAAAATATCTACATTAAAGAATTCAATGGTAAAAATCTTATTACTTTTATTATACTTTTTTTTATTTTTATTCTATTCATTTCAATCCATTGCCTATTTGATTTAACTCTCTATAATTTCATGAAAATAGTTTCTGCTTGTATTTTGTACATACTGTTTAAGAGTTTTTTTGAAACGGTGTGCGCAGACCTCATTTTTAATATCATTTGGCAATGTATTAAACAACTTAGGCCCAAGATATGGATAGCTTTTTTGCCCGATTGACTTATACATAAGGGGTGATTTGTAATGAGTAATTATGGTTTTGCATTATCAACTCAGATCTGTATATAAATTGTCTCAGATTTGCTTGTATGTAATATAATTGTCTAACATCATTAACACCAGCTTCACAAAACAGCAAGTCACTAGAATATCTTCTATTCTTATTGAGAAGAATTTTGAGGAACCGTTTTTGCGAGATTTCCAGTATATTGTAATAACTTTTCGAAAGACCCCCCCAACAAATGATTCCATAATTCAAATGAGATTCTACTAAACTCTTATATATCATTATTTTCTGCTTGATATTGAGATATTGCGTCAGTTGTTTGAATTTGTACAGGATACAGCGTAACTTTTGAGTCAGAAATCTCACATGTTGGTCCCATTTAAAGTGACAATCTAATACAATACCAAGGTATTTGATATTTTTGGCTTGATTTATTTTATATTTCTTTTGGATCATGATATCAAAGGTGGGAAGTGCATTTTCAAAGCTACTGAATGGTAAGTAAACTGTTTTGTTGAAATTGATTGACAATAAGCGATGATCAAACCACAATTTTATTTCTGTCAGGTCATTTTCAATTTTTAATTTAGGTTAATACCAATTATTGTCGTTATATATTATGACGGTATCATCCGCAAAGCTAACGATCTTTCCGTTTCTCTCCAATTGAAAAATATTGTTCAGATATATCAAGAACAATACAGGTCCTAATACCGTGCCTTGGGGTACACCACATGTGATTCCTTGTTCTTCACTTTCACTATCTTGTATTCGTACTTTCTGTTTTCTGTTCTTCAAATAACTTCTAAAAAACGAATGTGCTGTACCCCTTATTCCCAAATCTTCAAGTGTGTCCAGTGTCACCTCACAAACCACAAGAGGAGACTAAATCATCTGTCGGTAACAAATAAGACAGATGGGTATCCGCGGCTAAGCTAAACAGTGGAGACGGGAGTGGGTTAAATAACTTAGCAAATTTCAAATAGATCTTAATGGGCGCCAGGTAAATTTAATCCTCCAGATACCCTAAGTAACTCACAATATCAATAACTTACCAATTAATATTGGAAATAAAAGATAAAGATCCCCAATATGATTTATTCAGTAATCCTAACTTACATGGATTAACCAACAACGCTTCTAAGACAACAATGCAATATTCACACTACTACGCGATGTTCAAATGTCCATACAAGAGCGCGGTGTATCTAACCACGAATTCAATCAGCCATAAATTACGGTAGTAACGACGCTCAAAAAAAACTACAATACGTCGAGTAAAACTACCACGAAAATTGAGTAGGTGAAATCGTAAATACTAGTATCGGATGGTAAGACAAACTCGTTTGCGTCGCGTGAGCTCAGGCGTAGGCGCATCGGTGTCAATCAGCAATCGTGAAAGGGAGAATATACCTCAATTTCCGTTTCACAAATATCTATGTCAATCAGGTATCAATAAACAAACTCTTAATCAATAAACGATAAACAAACACTACATCAAACAGGTATCAATAAACAGAAGGGCAAACAATTATTTAAATATCTCAGTATAGCACAAATTTTCAAATAAATCAATTATAACTTGCGTGCTCCTTTTGGGCCACCCGGTATATGGTGTTAGGCTACCCTGTAGTATGGCGGAGATGGATCACCCTGTAGCACCGGAGATGGATCACCCTGTAGCACCACCAAGATAGATCACCCTGTAGGGCACGACAAGCTGGACCAGTAATGGATCACCAAATAAGATCCAGAAAGAAAATAAAGGAAAACAGGAACCCTTGACGAAGACAAAAAAAAAGCAGGAAGAAAAGCAGGAAGAAAAAGCAGGAAGAAAAACAGGAAGAAAAACAGGAAGAAAAACAGGAAGAAAAACCCTACGGAAGAAAATTCTCAATCAGAATCAGATGAAACAAGGTGAGATTCAACCCCCATTCAATAGGACTATTTGACTAATCAATACCCCTGGTATATTTTCATCAAGCAAAGTAGCAAGATAACAAGAGTATATTTTTGGGTGCCCTGTATAACCATATGATCCGTAAAAATCAAGAAAATTGAATGAGTGTTGAAACCTCTCTTCAATACTAATATTCATTTGAGATATAACGATGGAATCAGAAATTACTAAACTCATCAAAAACACATTTAATGGTAAAATTCTTACCCTGGCCAAGGGGTTTTCTATACGTTTCTTCGTGTGCGGTGCTCTGCACGGAAGTCCTACTGGGACTTGATGAGTGACTGAGGGCCTTCTGTTTCTTATGAATCTAGAGACGAGAAACGAAGGTTGTAGAATTGAAGAAGTGATATCATAGCTAAGATCACATGAGAGATGCGACAGTGATTCAGACATACCTAATTTCGGAAATCCTCCCACCTGGCACGAGTTCGGTAACCACCACAAATCCTCAAAAGAGCTTAAGTTTCAGACTGCAAATATCCACACCAAAATGACCAATCAGTCTTCCACTATACAATCCTGACTTGTAGAAATAATCCCCGTGAAGGATGGCACAAATACAACCAAATATATCCTACAATCAGTCTGATGGTACCCTTTGAACTCCGAACCAAGCTCACCGAAGGTTAACTTCCAAATACTAAGCGACTGCCACATCTGACAGCTAACCAGTTGTTGCCACAGTGCATCCAATCTACAATACAAGCACCAAGGGGGCGCTGTGCACAACATCATAAATCTAACAATTCCTCCACAGCCACTTGATACATCATCAACAAGTCCATGACCCATCAAAACTCCTTCTCAAAGCAATGCAACCCTAAAACAACCCTTGACAACTTGAGTAACCGATAAATCCTCCACCCGTGAACAACTGTAGAACTAGTTCGGTGTAAGTCGACGGAACGATACTACGAAAGTTCGGCAGATGTCAACCAACAGCTGTCTCTTAACCTTGTTTACGAATATTTACAAAATATATTGTTCCAACCTATTTTTAACTATTTACCAATCCTTATTCATGCGATGGAATAGAAACATATAAGGTAAGTCGCCATAACCTTCCCTTTCAGTACAAATATTAGAGCATTCATATTATGCAGAATATTTACCGAAAATATCAAACAGTATTCAGAAACCCAGAGGTAACTAATATTGTTTTTCAGGCGATATGGCTCTAATATGTCAGTAAACCTTCTGGAAGTGATGAATAACAATCTATGCAAGAAATATTCTCGGAAAGGTATAGGGAATAAGGCAGACAACGGCTGAAAAAAAATGATAGGTGAAGAAAACTGAGAAACAAACAATAACAACTATTTCAACGTAGCGAGGAATTTCGGATCTCCAACGTCGATTGGCAATAGGAGAATGCGTAAGTACTGGTCAAGCAGTTAGTCAGGGAGCATACATTTATTCTTGTACATTTCAGGTATGGTTTTCTATGTAACGGAAGATTCCCATTACTATGATGTTAAATGAATAAAATCAACTTGTAACTGAATTACATTGTTAATATCCTCTGAATAAAGATCTTAAAAGGTAAGGTAGTGTTTTTGAAAGGTCACATAAGAGCAGTTTGATCTAGTGCTAAATTGAAACGTAACAACTCCCCCCTTTCTCGAAGAAATTTACCCCGTAAATTTCACTCAATTCTCAAGAACTCAGTCTTCTGAAGATGAAGGTTTTAAATCCTTCACATACCAGGAACCCTTCGAATTACCATCAGAGTCCCTCAATTCATAAGTCCAAGGCGACAGCCTGTTTTTTTTTCAATATCAATGTTCCGTAGTGGTATTAATAGAATGCACAAAGATTACATACACTATCAAAAACGTCAATATTTCAGTTACATTGAACAAGGACATGTCAACAATCACAAATTTACGTTTTCATGTATATATAAAAACATCAATACTATAGTTCAATAAAATAATGATAAAAGCTTTAAAAACAAGCTTTTACTTAAGTGCCCTTCTCATCTAATTTGATTGCCATCGTCAGAGAATGCCGCATCTCTTGAACAGTTTCTGTAGCAATTTCTCTAACCCTAACCTCATACACGAGCTCATCTTGACTCAAACGGTTCACTAGCATTTTGCGGGACATGATAACAATCCCAATGAGACACAAAAAAAATATTAAAAAAATGATCAAAACAATTTTTTTTCAAATTTATCAAAAAAAAATTTTCCAATTTTATAAAAAAAAGAACTATGAAACGTTGTTTTAACGCGGCCCCACGTTGGGCGCCAAAATGTCACCTCACAAACCACAAGAGGAGACTAAATCATCTGTCGGTAACAAATAAGACAGATGGGTATCCGCGGCTAAGCTAAACAGTGGAGACGGGAGTGGGTTAAATAACTTAGCAAATTTTCAAATAGATCTTAATGGGCGCCAGGTAAATTTAATCCTCCAGATACCCTAAGTAACTCACAATATCAATAACTTACCAATTAATATTGGAAATAAAAGATAAAGATCCCCAATATGATTTATTCAGTAATCCTAACTTACATGGATTAACCAACAACGCTTCTAAGACAACAATGCAATATTCACACTACTACGCGATGTTCAAATGTCCATACAAGAGCGCGGTGTATCTAACCACGAATTCAATCAGCCATAAATTACGGTAGTAACGACGCTCAAAAAAAACTACAATACGTCGAGTAAAACTACCACGAAAATTGAGTAGGTGAAATCGTAAATACTAGTATCGGATGGTAAGACAAACTCGTTTGCGTCGCGTGAGCTCAGGCGTAGGCGCATCGGTGTCAATCAGCAATCGTGAAAGGGAGAATATACCTCAATTTCCGTTTCACAAATATCTATGTCAATCAGGTATCAATAAACAAACTCTTAATCAATAAACGATAAACAAACACTACATCAAACAGGTATCAATAAACAGAAGGGCAAACAATTATTTAAATATCTCAGTATAGCACAAATTTTCAAATAAATCAATTATAACTTGCGTGCTCCTTTTGGGCCACCCGGTATATGGTGTTAGGCTACCCTGTAGTATGGCGGAGATGGATCACCCTGTAGCACCGGAGATGGATCACCCTGTAGCACCACCAAGATAGATCACCCTGTAGGGCACGACAAGCTGGACCAGTAATGGATCACCAAATAAGATCCAGAAAGAAAATAAAGGAAAACAGGAACCCTTGACGAAGACAAAAAAAAAAGCAGGAAGAAAAGCAGGAAGAAAAAGCAGGAAGAAAAACAGGAAGAAAAACAGGAAGAAAAACAGGAAGAAAAACCCTACGGAAGAAAATTCTCAATCAGAATCAGATGAAACAAGGTGAGATTCAACCCCCATTCAATAGGACTATTTGACTAATCAATACCCCTGGTATATTTTCATCAAGCAAAGTAGCAAGATAACAAGAGTATATTTTTGGGTGCCCTGTATAACCATATGATCCGTAAAAATCAAGAAAATTGAATGAGTGTTGAAACCTCTCTTCAATACTAATATTCATTTGAGATATAACGATGGAATCAGAAATTACTAAACTCATCAAAAACACATTTAATGGTAAAATTCTTACCCTGGCCAAGGGGTTTTCTATACGTTTCTTCGTGTGCGGTGCTCTGCACGGAAGTCCTACTGGGACTTGATGAGTGACTGAGGGCCTTCTGTTTCTTATGAATCTAGAGACGAGAAACGAAGGTTGTAGAATTGAAGAAGTGATATCATAGCTAAGATCACATGAGAGATGCGACAGTGATTCAGACATACCTAATTTCGGAAATCCTCCCACCTGGCACGAGTTCGGTAACCACCACAAATCCTCAAAAGAGCTTAAGTTTCAGACTGCAAATATCCACACCAAAATGACCAATCAGTCTTCCACTATACAATCCTGACTTGTAGAAATAATCCCCGTGAAGGATGGCACAAATACAACCAAATATATCCTACAATCAGTCTGATGGTACCCTTTGAACTCCGAACCAAGCTCACCGAAGGTTAACTTCCAAATACTAAGCGACTGCCACATCTGACAGCTAACCAGTTGTTGCCACAGTGCATCCAATCTACAATACAAGCACCAAGGGGGCGCTGTGCACAACATCATAAATCTAACAATTCCTCCACAGACACTTGATACATCATCAACAAGTCCATGACCCATCAAAACTCCTTCTCAAAGCAATGCAACCCTAAAACAACCCTTGACAACTTGAGTAACCGATAAATCCTCCACCCGTGAACAACTGTAGAACTAGTTCGGTGTAAGTCGACGGAACGATACTACGAAAGTTCGGCAGATGTCAACCAACAGCTGTCTCTTAACCTTGTTTACGAATATTTACAAAATATATTGTTCCAACCTATTTTCAACTATTTACCAATCCTTATTCATGCGATGGAATAGAAACATATAAGGTAAGTCGCCATAACCTTCCCTTTCAGTACAAATATTAGAGTTTTTTGGGAAAGAAAGTTTTTGGCTTTCAAAAACACTACCTTACCTTTTAAGATCTTTATTCAGAGGATATTAACAATGTAATTCAGTTACAAGTTGATTTTATTCATTTAACATCATAGTAATGGGAATCTTCCGTTCCATAGAAAACCATACCTGAAATTTACAAGAATAAATGTATGCTCCCTGACTAACTGCTTGACCAGTACTTACGCATTCTCCTATTGCCAATCGACGTTGGAGCAATTCAAATATTAGAGCATTCATATTATGCAGAATTTTTACCGAAAATATCAAACAGTATTCAGAAACCCAGAGGTAACTAATATTGTTTTTCAGGCGATATGGCTCTAATATGTCAGTAAACCTTCTGGAAGTGATGAATAACAATCTATGCAAGAAATATTCTCGGAAAGGTATAGGGAATAAGGCAGACAACGGCTGAAAAAAAATGATAGGTGAAGAAAACTGAGAAACAAACAATAACAACTATTTCAACGTAGCGAGGAATTTCGGATCTCCAACGTCGATTGGCAATAGGAGAATGCGTAAGTACTGGTCAAGCAGTTAGTCAGGGAGCATACATTTATTCTTGTAAATTTCAGGTATGGTTTTCTATGGAACGGAAGATTCCCATTACTATGATGTTAAATGAATAAAATCAACTTGTAACTGAATTACATTGTTAATATCCTCTGAATAAAGATCTTAAAAGGTAAGGTAGTGTTTTTGAAAGGTCACATAAGAGCAGTTTGATCTAGTGCTAAATTGAAACGTAACACCAGAAGAATGGAATGATCCACGGTATCAAATGCCTTGGCTAGGTCTAGGAATATACCAATCGACGGAATTCCTTTATCTAGAAAGTCATAAATATTGTTTGACACAATGGCAATTGCGTCTTGCGTGGATTTTCTCCTCACGAAAACCGTACTGAGAATTTGACAAAAGTTTATATTTTGAAAGAAATTTATTAAGCCTAACTTTCACAACTTTTTCTAATATCTTGGCTAAGCAAGGAATAAGGGATATTGGTCTGTAATTTGTCACTTCACTCCTCTCGCCATTTTTATAGATTGGTTTAACAATCGATAGTTTGAAAGTTTCAGGAAAGACACCATTTTCTAATGATTTATTGATAATAAATGTTAGTGGTAGTATAATGGCGTCGCACATTAAAACCAATGTTTCTGCAGTTATACCATCATGTCCAGGTGATTTTTTGAATTTCAATTCATTTATTATGTTTTTCACTTCAATCGGGTCTGTGGGGGCGAGAAAGAGGAAGTGACAACTAACAGTTTTCTTTTCTTTATAATTACTGGGTCTATTGGATCTTCTGGCAATTTTTGAACGAGTTGACTATTGTTTATATATGTTTCTATTTTCAACGATTTGTGTTCACGGGTGGTAATAATTTCACTTTGTTCTTCATGGATTCCATTATAAATTCAGGTCGTCAAAATCTAGCCTCCAACGTCTTAAGTATGTCATTGAGATTATCTGGAGAGACAAACAGTGGCTTCACTGCATCTAAAGCTTAATTTCTCAGGGCTCTTTGTAAACGTAGCAAATTTTCTTCATCAAAGTAAGCACATGTTTCAGTGGATCGTTGATATAGAGAAATAAACATCGGCCTATCCTCAACATTGCCATAGAAATAAGGAAGTTCTTTCCCCACAACATACCTGCAGGATATCGTAGAAGATTCATTGTGGATTTGATTCTGTTTGGTTACTGATTTGAATGCATCTGTCATTGATGAAGTGAATTGTTTCATAAACTGATGTGTTGTGATAGGTTCATTCATTAATTTTTCGGTTCCTGGGTTTAACTGCTTTGAATGTGGAAAACTATTTTCCAATAACCAGTCAACAACTTTGCATGAGTATTTTCCATTGAAATATCTGATAACTTGGCATGTTGAAGATAATTCCTTTTGCTACTTCTTTCAATGCTTTTTTATGTATGCTACTTTCTACACTTTCACTTTGCTCACTACTACTTTCAATGCTTTTTGAAGATTTTTCTGCTACTATAGACGTTTGAATCTTCATAATAGCTAGTTTTCTTTCAGTTTCACGTTCTAAATATTTCAATTCTAATTTTTGTTGAATTTCACTAGTTCGGACTTCCTTTGTCTACTATATAAAATGATTTGAAATCCCTGAAACAACTAAAAAAGAAGAATTGAAAATGAATAGCTGAAAATAACAATTATATTAACCAAAATGAACCTGAAATGAAATAGTAGTGAAATAAAATACAAGTAAAAATAAAACAATTGAATAGATAAAAAAATAAAAATGAAGAAATGAAAAAAGAAAATAAAAATAAAAAGTGGAGAGATTCCAAGTCACGTTAGTTCACGACGTTTCGATTGTTAGTATCTACAATCGTCTTCGGGTGATGACTGGACTGATTCCTCCGAGAGATGACTATTTATAGGTCGTTCGAGTACTTTCACTTATCCCCGCTTTCCAATTTTCCGCTTCACTGGTTCTGTGGGAGATGACCGTTTGGCGGGAGTTGGCCATTTTTCGCTTGATGATGGGTTTCCATATGTTGCGTATTTCTACGCTGGCCTGGCTGAATACGTTGTTAGACAACATCTATGCGGCTTCCTTGAATTTTCTCCTAAACCAATGTTTCTCTCTGTGCAAGATCTCAGCTTGGGACCACTCGATGTTGGTTGATGGGTGCAAACATGGTCTGCTATTCCTGATTTGCTGGTTTTCCCTCGCTGTATGTGTTTCTTGTGCTCGGCAATGCGAACATTCAATGGCCTCTTAGTTTCACCAATATAGAATTTCCCGCACTCATAATGTACCCGGTAAATGCAATTCTTGGAATCGCAGTCCGCATTTGGTGGCCTGGTTTTCGTGAGGCTGCTACGGATAGTGTTACCGGATCTGAAGCAGGTTCTGATGTTGTACTTGGAATCAATTCTTCTTATCCTCTCCGATAATCCTCTGATGTAGGGAAGGGCAAGCACTGGTTGTGACGGCTTCTCTTCCTTGCGAGGCTCCTGCTGTCTTCTAGTCAAAGTCTTTTCTACCATCGCTTTGGAGTAGCCAGTCCGTTGAAGATCATTTTTGATGATGTCTAGTTCCTTCCCGAGACCTTCCTTCGTATTACAAAGCCCAAAAGCACGGTCTAATAGAGTCTTGATGATTCCTCTTTTAGTCGATTGATGGTGGTTGGATTCGTGGTTCAGATACTGTCCCGTATGAGTGGGTTTTCGGTATACAGATGTTTCCCACTTAGTGTCGGTCCTCTTCACCAAAACGTTTAAGAATGGCAATTCGTTGTAGATTTCCTTCTCCATTGTGAAATTGATGAAAGGTCTCACGCTAATTTTTGTTGTTGGAATTTCAATTGTCTATCTTCTAATTTTTTCTGTAGTTGATTTTTAACCTGCAACTTCTTTAATTTCAATATTTTCAATTTACTTCAGCGCGATGTAGCCAAGTGCACAGATGGGCAACACTTGGTTGCCGATAACTTTGCACTTGAAGAGGTGGGCATTTACTACACTTCATCCTAGCAATCTGAAATCTAAAGCGTAGGTAATGAGCTTTCTTTCGTAAACACGAGTCATCTGACCTGATAGACTCAACATTATATGCGATATTGAAATTGACTAGGTTAGGTATTTTTATACTATTCAAACCCCGGGAATACAAACTGGGAAGCCAGTACAACAGTCTTGGACTTGGACATGGTAGCAAACCGACAACGGAGAGCTATTATCACAAATGTACCATGAAAATGTTTGTACCGTCAGCCAGAAATCGAAGATCAAGAAATATTTAACGGTGGTCTGAAGATCAAACACGAGTGAGACAACAAACCTTCGAATGTGCTAGGAAATCGCTTATATGGGATCAATAGCAATGGCCCCTAACTAAATACAGCAAAGTCCTGAAGAGTAAGTGACTTTGATGTCGGTATAATTCTGGAGTGTATTGGTGATGACGTAAATTGTTGAAGTGTTCAGCTGCATATTGTCGCGAATGTATTTAGTCACATACTGATTCCTGCATATATATCTGAATCCGCCCCTGCTTTCACGAATCTATAGAAATCAACTCCAAAACAAAGAATGAGAAAAGAACAAATAATGAGCCAAGGTTATCTGGAAAACGACACATCAATTACGTCTAATGGGTCCATAAAACTGGCTTAATAGGCCGTTAGTCTAACTCGTGAAGTGATCATCAAGAAATGAGATAAGTAAACCAAGTGGTTCGCACGAAAATCCTCGATATCCTTAAAATGTTTATTAAAAGGTTCAATTTAGGTTCAGTGAGAGCTGATTGGATGTATTATTGTGATTTGCTACTGTAGTAGGTAATGAAATATTTTCAGTCATGACAGTTAACTAATCGTTTCACTTTTTCCGAATTATCTAACGTGTACACACTTGTGGTTATTACTCGAGAATTTAATAATAACATTTGTCAATATAGCATTAAAGTATGGAACGCTACCAATTATTATTGAGAATTTAAATTTTTTCTTCACGGTTTATTATTAGAAAACATCATCTGACAGAAAGTTGATGTGTATTTCCGTTAATCTTGGTGAGCGAAATTTTGATAAAATTAAACTTGATTTAATTTCATGTGTTTGGGATTTGAATTCAAAAAATTCTGGTGTCGATTTACACAATAACTGTCAATCAGTTATCAATAAAGTTGCAGCAATTCAAGTCTGTCACTATAAAAGTAATATATCGTGGTTTGACAACGAAATTCATAATAAAATAAAACAACGTTGATCAGATATACAAGGATTTTATTAAAACTATTGAAGTGAATAGAAATGTCAGATGGAAAGAATTCAGGAAACAGAGAAATGAAATAGTAAATTTATTAAAAAAGAAAAAAAACAATACTTCTTCAATAGAGTAGGTATGTATAGAAATAACTCTCTACTGATGTGGAAAACATTAAAAAAGCTTATAAACTTGAATTGCCAAAACTCTCCTAGCTGTAAAGCATTTAACTTAACAAACCAAAAGTACTTTGACAAACTTCAGGAGAAGATTCCTCACAATATTCTAATATGAATTGTCTGAATAAATAAATGTCCGGAAACGATTCGTTTCCAAGATACAGGATGTTGAAGTTTAATTTTCATTTTGGTTTTTTCAAATAACTTTTGAAATACTGAACTTAATTGAACGAAACTTGGTAATAGGAGGTTTTTGAGGTGTCGAATTCGAACCTGATGTTCTTATTGCTCTTACTCGTAGGGGGCGCCACCTACACGTCTTTTTCTTTTTTAAAGATTCATAACTTTTTTGGGCGTACTTCTAGCACATTTTTCAGTAGAAAAATCGATTCCTTTATCATATCTACGTAAATAAGCTACCCTTGTTACTAGTCGCTGCAAGCAACCGTTTTCTAAATATTTGGACTTGAAAACTCCAAGTCGATTATTTGATAATCGATGCATGTTGAAGTTATTACGAATATTTTGCTTTTTCCACAAGAATGCTTTGGAAATGAATTTAACGTTTTACTCGTTTGAAGAGGTCATTACTGTTGGGTACGTTCCTTTATGACATCCTTAAGCGAAATAGTCATTTTTGTATCAAGGGTGCATAATCAGTATTTGTTTTAATAAAATTTGCAAGAAATGTCAACATTTCAATTTCAGGAAATTTTGAATATGTAGAATAAACTAAAATAAACGAAACTGAATTGTATTCAAATAAATTGTTGGAAATGTCCACCTTCAGCGATGATACAGGCAGTCAGTCGTCTAGTCATTGAATCTCGTACATGCTCAAAAAATATTGGTGTGTTTCTTATTGTTTCACAGGCGTCTACTATTCTGTTTCTTAGATCTTCCTCGTTCACTACTGGAGTCTTATACACTAATGACTTCAAATGTTCCTAAAAATGAAAATCTATCGGGTTTAGATCTGGGGACCTTGGTGCCCACGCCTGGTTAGGTTCTTCTACACCCCTACCGATCCATCGATTTGGATAGACTGTGTTGAGGAATTCCCTGGCTACAACGCTAAAATGGGCCGGAGCCCCATCATGCATAAACCACATGCGGATACGAATTTCTAATGGTACATTCTGAAGTAGTCCCGGCAATTCATTTTCCAAAAAGTGTCTGTAAGTTGCGTCATTCAGAGCGGAAGAAAGAAAGGACCTATCAAGTAATTATCAATTATTGCCGCCCATATATTTACAAAAAATTGATACTGATAATGCCTTCCACTAACTGCGTGCGGATTTTCGAGAGCCCAAACATGGTTGTGATGAAAGTTAGTGATAGCATTTCGGTAAGAGTTTGCCTCGTCCGTGAAGAGTACATATCTTGAATATTGAAGATTTCCAGCCAATTTTTTCAAAAACCATTGACACATAGTAATGCGTTGGGGAAAGTCTCGTGGCAAAAGAGCTTGTACCCTTTGAATATGGTATGGATAAAACTGTTGATCGTGGATAATTCTCCAAACTGTGGACTGAGTAGAATTGACAGCTTCAGCAATTACTCTTGTGCTTGTTTCTGAATTCTCCTCGACAGCGTTCAAAACAGCTTCTTCCAATTCTGAGGTTCGGACTGCTCGTGGTCTTCCAAAAATATCAGCTGCCCTCTTGAAGCTACCTGTTTCTGCCAAACGACGGTGGAGACTAGCAAATGTTGGAGCTGAAGGCAGTACTCGATTAGGAAATCGCTCCTGGTAAATACGTCTTGCTTCGCGCGCATTGCCATCCGCAAGGCCATATCGGCTAAATGAGCATTATTGTTCAAATAATCCATTTTTTCAAAATAAATATTTTCTACTTCTACTTACGGGAACTTCAACAAAACGTCTAACTGTCACAAAATATGTAATTACACAAACTACTCACAAACGTCAAATTTATTTCCAAAGCATTCTTGTGAAAAAAGCAAAATATTCGTAATAACTTCAACATGCATCGATTATCAAATAATCGACTTGAAGTTTTCAAGTCCAAATATTTAGAAAACGGTTGCTTACAGCGACTAGTAACAAGGGTAGCGCTTATTTACGTAGATATGATAGAGGAATCGATTTTTTTACTGAAAAATATGCTAGAAGTACGCCCAAAAAAGTTATGAATCTTTAAAAAAGAAAAACACGTGTAGGTGGCGCCCCCTACGAGTAAGAGCAATAAGAACATCAGGTTTGAATTCGACACCTCAAAACCTCCCATTACCAAGTTTCGTTTAATTAAGTTCAGTATTTCGAAAGTTATTTGAAAAAAACGAAAATAAAACTTCAACATCCTGTATCTTGGAAACGAAGCGTTTCCGGACATTTATTTATTTGGACAATTCATATTAGAATATTGTGAGGAATCACCTCCTGAAGTTTGTCAAAGTACTTTTGAATCACCCTGTATAGTTAATAATGAAACTAAAATAGTTAACGAATTTAACTACTACTTCATTCAGCAAATTGTTGAAACTATAGGTAATGTTGAAGATTGTAAATTCATTAATTTTAATCTACATCCTAATTTCTCCAAGTGATACATATTAACAATGAATGAATTACGTCTAATTGTTAACTCCTTAGACAACAAAAACAATGTTCATGAGATCTTGAATTCCAAAATGTCAAAGTCATTTTTGAAACATGTGGACGTATAATTTTAAACTTTGTAAATACTTCTCTTCAAACTTCTACAATTCCAAATCCTTCGAAAGGTAAGCAATAAAATCAAGGCCAGTGAATATAGACCTATAAATACATTGCCACCGATAGAAAAAATTCTTGAACTAGCTGTTTATAAGCAGATATTTGATCATGTTGGAAAAAAAAATTTAATAAACAATCAATCTGGATTTCATGAAAAATATTTATGAGAATCCGCATTACAACTCGCCTTATCTAGATTCCAAAAATAAGTTGATAACAATAAATTTGTAGTAGCTGTTTTCTTTGATCTGAAGACGACTTTTGAAACAATTAAGAAGTTATGGCAATGATAGTGACTTTTACCAATGGTTATCTGACTATTCATCCCATATAAAGCGACAAATCAGAGTTTAAGATTATATCTCTCGGGAATTGGATATACATATAGGTGTGCCGCAGGGTAGCGTTTTAGGACCTCTGCTTTTTATCTTATACTTGAATGACATAAACTTGTTTATGAATGTTGATTTTGTAAATTCATTTGCAGATGATACACTATTGTCATGCTGCCATACAAACTTAGATAAAGCTATTGATAAAATGAATCCCGCATTGAAGGATGTAAATGAGTACCTCAGGACAAATGAATTGAAACTGAATAAAATGAAAACTTAAGGAATGATTATGACAAAATATAAATGGAACAACCTTGATTTAAATTGAATAAATCCACAAACCGATAATGAAAACATAGAAGTTGTGTCATTACAAATATCTTGGATTCCAGTTAGATAATTTATTACTTTTTGGCAATCACCTCGATTATGTATGTAAAAAAAAATAACTGAAAGACTATATCTCTTTGCACTTAGTCAAAAATTACTGTATTCAATGCAATTATCCAACCACATTTTGATTACTGTGCTTCTATTATTTTTTTGTTCAATCTTAATCAAACATCTCAATTAAAAACACTTCACAATCGCGGTAAGCGGATTGTTCTAAAGGTAAATAAATTCACTGAAATCGGAATCATGTTACAAACTTTGCGGTGGCTACCAGTTTCTTTACGGTTGTATTACTCAACAATGAATTCTGAATAACTTATCACCCTCATATTTTTCTGAATTTGTTAGTTTAAATTCGAAAATGCACAAATATTCCACAAGAAATCATACTAATTTGCATTTATGCAGAACAAATAAAAGAAGTACCATGAATTTTTTATTTCTCAAAAGGTTTGACACATATAATAAATTACCAAATATAATTAAATCTAGTCCATCATTAGGATTTTTAAAAAACAATTCTTGAAATCCATCCATAATGCTGGACAGAATAATACTTGTTAAGATTATATTAATAAATGTAGTATTTGTGTTTTCTTCTATTTATCATTGTATTGGAACTGCACATATATTGCAATGTATTTTTAATACATTATACGTTATTTTTCAAACTAAAATTTTTATTTTCAATCCTGAACTATATCTACATTTTAGGTTTTTTATGATAATTTTCAATTTCTATATATTGTTACTAATATGTTTTATATAATATTGTGTATTAGGATTACTTATTTCAATAAATATATTCTTTTTCGTTTCGTGAGAATTCATTCAAATTCAATAAATGGTGCCAGATTTTTTCCTTCCATTGAAGATGTATATAAAAGGTAAAACACTGAATAAACCGGTGTACCGATATAGATTGACTCTATACAGGGTGTCTGCATATCAGACAAAAAAAGCTAGCGAGAGTTATGTACATACATCATCAGCTCCAAATATTGATCCAGAACTAGATGAAATCGTTCTAAAATCTATGAACGAGCCCAAATCAGAGTTTGGTAAGTAATAAACACAGAGGAAGAATTAAAACATACCTGAAAACCTGAGGAAAGCTTGGTTGGGTAACAGAATCAATGTTTTCCTAAAAATACAGTTGTTTTCCTGCCAACGTTTCGAATTCAATTAAATTCTTCTTCAGGTCTCGGAACGTAGTTTCTTCGTATCAATATTTCTATTTTTTAAACCATTAGACATATAAGATACATTGATTAGTCAAAAGGAAACGTTTATTACCATATTGAAAAAAATATATGAACATTCGTTTTCTAATAATAAAATGATCAATTGGTTAATTATCAACTATTTAAAAATATAGACTTATCATTTAAAGTAGATACTCGAAATATCCACCGCATCAAACGATTATTTATTATAACTCATGAATACCGGGTGTCCCACATTTTATGTGACAGGCAATATCTGGTTTGTTGAAGGAGATACACAAAAATGTTTCATACAAAAGTTTTAGGAGTTCATGAGAGCTATATTTTGATATAATTTTTAAATATACATGGTGTTTGGTGTAGGTGCTACAGACCAAAATTCCATTTTTTAAAATAGAACGCCCTGTATATCATTACATATTCAGAGTTGAATTCTAATATCATTTCATGTTTGGTTTTTGAAATTCGGTTACGGCGTTGTTGAGTTATTGCTTAAAATGTAAAGTCTTGAGAACGACTATTATTTTTTTAAATATCTCATACAATTATTCTCTCTGCATCAGATCACATGAAAATTAGTCAAAATTTTGGGTGTTCGAAGTAATGGTTTCAATTTTGAGTTATGGAATTCAGTCAGGAATCATTTTGAATATGAAACAATTGCGAAATTGAAAGAGGTGTATTCGAAAACAAATCTTTAATTAATAACAATGTAAATAATATAACTTGATAAATCATTTCATAAGAATGGTAGGTACCTAGAAATAAGTCATGAAAATTGTTCAAAGTGATGCCCATTAGATATTACAGATATATACAGGCTTCGAAACGTCGAATCACTTCTCTCGTACAAGTCGCTCTTATAATATCAGGCGTAATATCACTGCACGCTAGCCGAATTTTCATTTTCAGATCATCCACATTCAAACGGGGAGTAGTGAAAACAATATCTTTTAAATAACCCCATAGGAAAAAATCAAGCGGTGATAAATCTGGGGAACGAGCCGGCCACCGAATTGGACCCTTATTACCAATCCATCTATTTGGGTACGTTCTATCCAGATATTCAGTAACAACCTGTGAATTGTGAGGAGGAGCACCATCTTGTTGCCACCAAATTCCTTGTCGTTCTGCTATGGGAATATCTTCCATCAACTGGATCAAATCATTTTCTATAAAATGTAAATATCGCAATCCATTAAGATTTTCATTGAAAAAGTAAGGTCCTATGATGCGGCCATTGAACAATCCACACCATACATTAATACCCCAAGTAGTTTGAAAATTACTTTAGCGGACCCAGTGGGGATTTTCTTGAGACCAATAGTGACTGTTATGTCGATTCACAACTCCATTATTGTGGAATCGCGATTCATCGCTCCACAAAATTTGACTGAATATGTTAGGACTTTCATGTAATATTACCTGAATACAAGCAATGAATTCAAGTCGTCGTTCAAAGTCCGTGGGTTTCAACCTTATACCAACTGAATTTTGAATGGGTGGTATTTATTTTCTTTCAGAATTCTCTGTACATTAGATTTACTCACACCGACTTCTTCTGCAAAAGTACGGATAGAAACATGTGGATGAATAATAATATAAGCCAACACATTGCTCTCTAAATCTTCAGTTCTAACAGATCTCGTATGATGACGATGCTTTATAGTAGAAGGAAATGACCCAGTTCGCAATTTTTCTACAACTCTCGAAAAAGTCATTCGTGACGGAATGGGTCTGTCTGGAAAACGTTCTTGGTATAGACGTTGTGCTTGACGGCAGTTTTTCTGACATTCCCCAAAAACTAATAACATATCAATGCAATCACTTGGACTAAACGCGAAAGGCATACTGGAGTTTTCGCACAAAGAACACAGTTACTGTTTTGCAAAGAATCACTGAATCGAACTGACAAGTAGATACAATTCAACAACATTTGTTACTATGGCATCAACAAGCATAAGCTACTTGATGAAATTGTGCAATATAAAGCAATTCACCGTCAAGTTAGTCACATTCTCAAGAATTTCAATATTATATTCAACTGATATCGATATCGTATCGAAGAGGTGAGAATAATGGTTTGTATTCAGTAGTAGTCTAGTTCAATTTAATAAAAGATATAGACTGGATTCGTGTACGAGTAAATAAGTTTTTTTGAAACTTTATATTTAAGGAAAAGTGCAATAACTCAACAACGCCGTAACCGAATTTCAAAAACCAAACATGAAATGATATCAGAATTCAACGTAGCATCTGAATATGTAATGATATACAGGGCGTTCTATTTTAAAAAATGGAATTTTGGTCTGTAGCACCTACACCAAACACCCTGTATATTTAAAAATTATATCAAAATATAGCTCTCAAGAATTCCTAAAACTTTTGTTTGAAACATTTTTATGTATCTCCTTCAACAAACCAGATATTGCCTGTCACATAAAATGTGGGACACCCGGTATACACTTGGAACTCGATGAGGTTGAAAAATCGACAGTGACAATTATTCATTGTTTATTAGTCTACTAAATAATTCCTCAACCAATGAGTGAAACATAAAATTCGTACAACCCAAAATTTAACATCAATTACATCAATTCTCCTTTCATTATTTACTCTCCCAAAATCTTTTGTGCGTATTACATAAACGGTAGCTGCATATGTTACAGTCTACGACAGTAGCGTGACTATTCTTGATAGATTCTGATGTTTTTACCCATTCGCAAAAGTTTGTTTCATTTGTGTTATCCGGCTTCTGCCAACATCTTCTCTGCACCATAGGCATGGCTCCATCTGAAAAAACACAAATTCATTATTCAAAATAAACAAATTCAACAGAATGTCTGCCATATGAAACCGTTAATGATTTTTCAATCTTGAATTGAAATGTGGTTAAAAAATCCAACCTGACCAATAATAAATATAAAATACGCAATAAAGTCATGAGACCACAGTGTTTTTCGGAGACTTGGGAAAAAGATGACAAGTCAGATGATAGCATAAAAAGTTATAAATGAATCAAAGTAAAATCTGAGAGACGACTTAGGTGCAGAATTTTACCAATTAAGAAGCTATCTAGAATTTGGACTCATCCAACACACTTTTTCTATTTTTCATAATTCATTTATTGAATTCACCATATAATTTTTATTTTCCATTTGAATCTATTTCTACTGTTAACAACAATTTTTTGCATATCAACAAAACAGAAAACGCCTTCTCGGTTTCGAACCAGTAAAATTTGGAAAGCATATTGGAACTGAAAAATTACGTAAACAGAGCGATGTAAAACGTTCAATAAAACAAGAACACCAGTTCAATGCAAGTAATGAAAAGCGATTCTGGAATGTTCTGAGGGTAATTGATATTATTCCTCAATAACGTCATGAACTTCCCGAACTCTAGAAGAATGTTAATGAAATCAATTATTTGTTTTATCAACTCTGTGCCCAACAATGAATCTTCAAATGAGCTTTCAGAATTTTATGAAAATAGCTGATATCAGGACACCATTATCAGTTCTCTGAGAGTGATGATTTGTTTGTGTATGGAACACTTTGTCATATTAAAACTAATACGAAAGGATATGATGATTTGAAATTGAGTTTAATCAAGATTGGCGGTTTGTGTCTTGAGTTGAATCAGATTGGAGATTCCCTTACCCTTTCAACGTGTGTTCGTTAGGAAGACGAATGATTCAAAACTGAGATTGGTTGGTTACGGAATGAAGGTTCATGACCTCTATGCCATCCTGACCCTGTGCACTCCTTTCTGGCTGTGGTGTTTAATGAACAAACTTTTCACTTTCTACGGACGTCGTGCGGTCTCCCCTCGTGACGGGGCTTTCCGTCTAATGGGTTTTCACGGGTTTCCACTGGCTCGATAACTATCTGATTCTCAACCGCAGGAACTGCTGTACAGTTAACAGCTTTCAATCTCTGCGGATGGCTTGATTCCGCACGAACCATGGACCATGCACCAGCATCCTTAGGATATCATTTTGCAATCTTTCCAGAATGAAAAGATCAGTCAAAACGGTTTGTCCCCAAGCGCCTGAAGCATTCATAATGACAGGCTTGAACATCGTATTGTACAATAAAACCACTGACTCGACAACTATCTGATTCCTCAACTAGAGAGACTGCTGTATAGTCAACAGCTACAAATCTCTGCAGATGGCTTCATTCCTCACGAACCATAGGCCATTCACTAGCATGCGTAGTATATTATTTTGCAATTTTCCCAGTATTGGAAAATTAGTCGGGACGGTTTTTCCCCAAGCGCCTGAAGCATTCATAATGACAGGCTTGAACATCGTATTGTACAATAAAACCACTGACTCGAAAACTCTCTGACTCCTTCCACTAGAGACACTGCTGTATAGTAAACAGCTACAAATATGTGCGGATGGCTTCATTCCTCACGAACCATGAACCATTCACTAGAATGCGTAGGATATTATTTTGAAATCTTCCCAGAATTGAAAGATTAGTCGGAACGGTTTGTTCCCAAGTGACTTAAATATTCATAATGACAGGCTTGAACATCGTATTGTACAATAAAACCACTGACTCGAAAACTCTCTGATTCCTCAACTAGAGAGACTGCCGTATAGTCAACAGCTACAAATCTCTGCGGATGGCTTCATTCCTCACGAACCATGGACCATTCACTAGCATGCGTAGTATTTTGCAATCTTCCCAGAATTCGAAGATTAGTCAAGACGGATTCCAAGCGCCTGAAGCATACATACTGACAGGCTTGAACATCGAATTGTACAATAAAACCCCATTTTCAAGGTCGACCTTAGATTTTTTGTTGAGCTTAAATTTTTGATTGATCAGAAGATAGAATTTGGCTACCCTCGTTCGAACATTGCTCTAGATGTTCTCAATGTGGTGTACCCAGGTCAGTCGATGGTCTATCATAGACCCAGATACTTGATACGGGACTCTCCCATTCATTCTTTTTGACTGAGATCGTTACCTCCGTATCAGGAGGAACATCACGTCTCCACAAATCTATCACCTATGTTTTATCTTGGTTCACTCAGATCTTTCAGTCAAACAGATTTGAACAGGTATAGTCTATCCATTCCCAATTGGAACGGCAATGAACATAATAGTACAGTCATAAACATTTCTTGCCTGTGGCCCCTAGTCGCCAGATAGTTAGTAAACCTGCTATCAAATGTAGTTGAGGAATAAAGGCTCGGCTAGCTGGACTGGCTAAATACTAATTTTTTTGTCCGTTTCACAATATTTCTTTATCGGTGTCGTGTGTTCGTGGGATTAGGTGAGGTAGTGAGTGGTTTTGCAAACCGATTTTTGAGAACTTTTTCTAGAGATCAATTACCCCAACACCAAACTGATATTTTTGCACTTGACGCGCGTTTCGCTATCAAGGTTAGCATCTTCAGGGGAAGCCAATTGGTACTGAATCTAAAGACAAGGGTTAGCTGTTTATATACCTAAAGTTTTTTGGTTCTTTGTGGACTTTGTTTGTTGAATGATGATTATCCTAATTGATTATTCGGTAATCAACTAGTGGAACCACTACCTGCAAATTGATTTGTCCGCTTTTTATCTACTGTTGACAAGTCGAGTGCAAAAATATCTGTTTGGTGTTAGGGTAATTGATCTCTAGAAAAAGTTTTCAACTTTTACACCAAAGGTTCCAATCTCATCGTTCCAACCGATTTTTGTGAAAATCTTAGTGTTTTTGGGTACTTTCATCAATATGGCTTTCTGGAGACCTTTTGAAACATATGATAACATTACGTGTGAGAAATCTGTGTCAGTCGACAAGGATCCGGAATTCAAAAATTAGGACTGACATGTTCAAGTTCAGCGAGTAATTTTAAATATTCATGAATGCTTGAAGAAGGAAAACTGCCACACTTCACAGAATGCTATTGTGAATAGAATATGCGAGTTAACGAAACTATCTCGTTCGACAGTTCTTCAAATCATTAAAATAAAGGATAGCATTGACCATGCAATGAAACGAAAACAAAGGAATGAAAAATTTGCAAACGTTGATGGTGCTATAAAAGATGTGAATCGGCGAACAATTTATGGTATATACTAAAAAGAATGAAGTATCAACCTTGGAAATGATTTGGTATAAATACTCGACTATCCCGATTACAATTACAAATCTTTAGAAACTCTACGAGGTGTCTTATTGTTTTGTGGTTTCAAATATTAAAAAGTTGAACAATCGAATGGTCATAATGGAATAGACACGCATTATTCAACTACGACAACAATATTTTAGGCGAATGAAAAGCTACCGAGAATCCAGCAGACATATAATCTACCTCGACGAAACTTGGTTTGACATCCATAATGTTAAATATGGCTGGGTAGACGAAACCAAGTATTATGCTTTGAACACACCTTCTAGGGGAAACGTGTTACAATTTGGCATGCCGGGAATGAAAGTGGTTTCGTACATAACGCTTTGCTTCTGTCGGCCAAAAATATAAAAGATTCGTCTGCTGATTACCACGAAGATATAACTGCGGCTTTATTCGAAACCTGGTTCAGTGAGCAGCTTCTCGCAAATGTTCATCCAAACTCGGTTATTGTTATGGATAACGCTTCGTATAATTCCCGATTATTGACTACAATACCAAACAATAACACGAAAAAAGCAGATATTGTTGATTTCATGCGAAATCATGACATGGAAATACCCGAAAAGATTCCAACGAAAAAGGTATTACTGGCGACCATAAAAGAACGTAATTTGAAAAAAGAATATATTATTGATTCGATGTATGAAACACGTGGTCACATTCTCTTATGTTTGCCTCCATACTATTGTGTGTTCAATCCAATTGAAATGGTTTGGGCCACAATAAAAGAAAGCTTGCGGAAATGTAATCAGTCACCGACTTTGAATGCTGTAGTGCTTGACAATATAAGGCGAGTGGTGAATGAAGTAGGTAATAGTGATGTGTGGAGAACAAATACCATGTGCAAAGTTCCATAAATCCGATCGTTATTCAACCCGATGATGATTCCACCTCATCCGAATATAGCGAAGAAGAATTTTGATTTTTCTAGTAATTTTGTTGGCCTCTATTATTTTGTAAATATATGTTTGGCGAGAATTCGGTGTGATTATTTGTGTTTGAATTGCATTTTAGAGTTTTTGACTCGGAAATCAACTACCTTAAATTTCGAAGTTTTTCATAATTACCCATGGTGGAAAAATTCAGTTGAGATAACTTTTTCATGGATTAATCAATTGCTATGATTGTAAGAATAAGTAATTGAAAAACTACCAGTTAAAAATAATATGCCGACGCCTATGTCGAGGCGGGAATTCCTTCTCTGTGCTGTTCCAATTGGTATTGGAAATACTATACCCGCGTTCAAGTTCGTCCAATGCACGTTGCATGTAGATGGTCCCCAATTCATGGTCCATGGAAGGGGCGTGGAGCGTATCACCGGCGTGAAGAAAAACCGTTACGTGATTGAACCTGGGAAGGTCGCTCACGTAGACGCTGTAGAGTAGTGGAGACAGCACAGTTACCTGGGGCACTCCAGCTTGAATTTTGTAATTTTATTTATTTTGATATGGTTAGCTCAAATGTAGAGAAAGTTGAAATTATTTTATAGACAAGCTAATCGAAATCATCATGTGGCCGCAAGATTATTTAATATTTTCTAAGACAGACCAGTTTCTCCCAGTCACGTGAAAAGTACTATGCAGAAATTCACTTCAAATTTTAGCGCAAAAGTCATTCAAAAATCTAGCTACTCATTCATTAAAACCAAGTGTTCGGTACCGTTGCTGTTTAACTGAAGTGATTAACAATCGCTATAGGGAGAAAAAAATCAACAGTGCATAGAATTTCAATAAATTCCATTTCTTCAGAATCATTCTTGTACATAATGATCCGGATCGAAGTGCTGTGATTCTATGGAACAATTATTTGCCACCCAAATCAACTACCTTTATTGGATACGTTTCAGTGATGAGGCAAATTTATTTCTGAATGGTTCTGTCAGTAGACACTACTGCCAATACTGGAGTGATCATAATCATAGGTGGATTAAAGAAGTCCATACACAAAATCCTGATAAATCAAACGTATGGGCCAGAAGTATGGGTAATACGGTAATTGGTCCTTTCTTCATCGACTTAGGTCTTACTGGACTTGCAACTTTTGAAATAAACTATCCCGCATGGGATTCTATCTTGAAAATGATGCCTTAGACTTCGATACAATTTTTCAGTAGAATGAGGCATATCTATACTGAAAGCAGCTTCATCAGGCCAGAACCTGTCACTGACATCGCTTTTGGATTTGTCAAACAAAGATTGAACACCTGGCAAGAAGATTAATGGACTTCTAGCAGAATCTGCCAGGAGTGGCTCACTCCAAGGCGTGTATTCACGCCTTGGAGTGAGCTTGATACCAAACAGTTGTTGGACTACAGTAAGGATAACTCAAGCCTTCTCACTGGTTTGAGAAATTATGAAACAGCAGAGCACATACCTTGTCCTGCCCCTCTGGAAACGAATCAGGTACTGTTACCATTATCACGAATGTAGTTATTTCTGCTACTTACTGTACCTAAATGATTTGTCCATGGATTGTACTTGTATGTGAAAAGTGATAACAGAAATGTGTGAAAAGAAAATTGAAGCCAGTCTATCTCCAGCTGTTGTTTTTATTCAAGGAACCTTAACATGGCGCAGTCAGTAATTGAAAGTAGTATTTCATAGTGATTAGTGAATAATAACAGTTATGATATGAGTGACTTCAGAGGGATGGCCCCCATGGATTTTTCGGGACATATCTCCAGAAACTGGATCTGAAAATTATTTAGTTGCCTCGGAAATGGGAAAGAAGGATGAAAAAATTCAAATAGCCCAACGTCTCCATTACATAGGTGAAGAAGGTTTTGTTATTTACAATACCTTCGCATTTGAGAATAACACCGAAAAAAACAAAATAAAAAGTGTACTGGCAATGTTCGAGAAATATTTTTTGCCGAAAAAAATCTTTCCTACGAACGTTATAAATTTTTTACGAGCAAGCAGATGCTAACGAAACAATGGAACAATTCGTGACGCATCTCAAGACTAAAGCACGTTCTTGCGAGTTTGGCGACTTGAAGGAGAGCCTAATTAAAGCAATTTTCACCTGTGGACTACAAGTCTTCGAGAAAAATTACTGCAAGACGACGAGATGGATTTAGAAAAAGCCGTGAAATTATGTATATCAGTCGAGAATTCGAAACAACAGTCTAATATTATTACACAGGCTTCCTGTTCATCAGATTCTATGGAAGTCCAGGCATTAAAAGAGTGTAGGAGTTTTAACTCTACTAACAAAGGACAACAAGAGAGCCGGACACCTCAACAGACAAAATGGACCATACCGGGAAAGAGAGCTTGCTATCGGTGTGGAAGTTTTCATGGAAAAAACCAGTGACGAATCATCCTGATTTCATCCAGGATTTGGAGACCAGCTCCCCTACCCTTTTGGCTGATCATTGGCTTTGAGAGGGGCCAATGGGTACACGACTGATTGATGACGGCATGAAGTCCTTAGACATCGGTGCCGCCCTTCACGGGATACCCCTACCTGGCTGGGGTGGGATGGATGAAAAAGTTATTCATCCTTTAACGGGGGACATGATGGCCTCATTCGACAGAGTGTCGGGGCCTTCTATATCGGGAGGGGTCGTCTACAGCATAATCTGTGGCTTCCCTAACTAACGGGTTTTCGTGAGTTTCCGTTTTTTCGAAAACTCTCTCATTCCTCGACTGAATGGACTGCCGAATGGAAGGCAGCTGCAAATCTCTGCGGATGGCTTCATTCCGCACGAACCAAGGAGCATTCACAATCATCCTGATTAACTTATTCTGCAACCTTTCCAAAATGGAAATGTTGGACGGAGCCGCTTGTCCCCAGACGCCTGAAGCGTACATGATGACAGGCTTGAACATCGTATTGTAGATCGTGATTTTGTTCTTAAGACTCATTCTGGATTTCCTGTTGATCAGAGGGTACAGACTGGCTATCCGACCCTCGATCTTGGATTTAACGTACATAATGTGCGGGTTCCAAGTGAGCCTGCGGTCTATTAGAAGGCCGAGGTACTTTACCCGCGCTTGCCAGTCAATCTCCCTTCCAGAGATTCTCACTTTTCTGGCCGGAGAAGATAGTAATCTTCCCATGGTTATCGCCTGAGTCTTTTCCGGGTTTACTCGGATCTTCCAATCGAGGTACCAGCGCTCGAGGTCGTCCAATGCTCGTTGCATGTAGACGACGCCGAGCTCTCGTCCCATGGAAGATGAGAGAAGAGCCGTGTCATCGGCGTACAGGGTGGAAAAAACCAGTGCGCGGCATACGGTAAAAAGTGAAGTGAACGCGGCTACTTGAATCGTTTCGCAATGATGTGCTTACAAAAAAATGTGAATATGGTGGAAGGAGACAATGATGAAGGTAGTGAAAATGAAAATTGTCTATTCATAAGGTCTGTAAAAGGTACAAGCCGCATGAATCACGGTTTGCATCCCTGTCAATAAATAATGTATTAATCGAATTCAAACTAGACAGTGGAGCTCAAGTCAATCTGATATCAGTAGATACATTAAATACTATTAATTTCAACCCTGAATTGATAATGATGAACGAAGTTCATTTGAAATCATGTACAAATAATACTTTACCAACTCTTGGAAAATGTGTTTTGGATTGTCAATACAAAAATAAGTCCTATAGATTGCAACTTTTTGTAGTTGAAATGGGATATCAATGCATGCTTGGTTTAGAAACATGTGAGGAAATTAATTTGTTAAAACGCATGATGTTGATAATTTTGATTCTGATGATGATTTGTCAATGACCGCGTCTGATAAGACATTGTATGAAAACCAGACAGATTGAAATATTAATAATAACTTATTTTATGGGGCTGATTAATCTTGATTGAAATGAAAATATATGATCATGTTTGTTTTTATTTTATTCGAATGATTAATGTATTTCTCAACTTGTTCAGTTACTTTTGTTATATATATAAAAAAAGGAGGTGTCATGAATATAGTTATTTCTGCTACTCACTGTACCTAAATGCTTTGTCCATGGATTGTACTTGTATGTAAAAAGTGATAACAGAAATGTGTGAAAAGAAAATTAAAGCCAGCTGTTGTTTCTATTCAAGGAACCTTAACAACCATCTGCAAACGAAAGCAAACGAAACTCATGTTTCTGGAAACTATTGGAGAATGGATACTGCAACCTTTGAGACATTATTGTCTATGGTGAAAGAAAGATTAACAAAGCAGCACACTGAAATGCGAGAACCAATCTCCAGAGGAACGTTTGGTAGCAACGCTCAGATTTCTTGCAATAGGCAGATCTTATGAAGATCTAAAATACTCCGTTGGAATTTCTGCTCAAGCACTAGGCTTCATAATACCACATATATGTTCTGTCATTCCGGTCCGCACCAGGATGATACACCTTTTTGCAATATTGAATCAAAGCTCCATAACCCTTATTCTTTAAATTTTTGTTTCCATAAAGCTGGATGACTTTTATACATTTCTATGAACTCAGTTAAAAACTCTTTGCCCATAAAACGACTGTTTAGAAAAAACTGTTAACTGTTAACGTATGGTACCAAGAAACAACTGTCGACTTTAACTTTCAGACAAGTCTCTGCATGATAAGACCGTAGCGTGCCTGGCCCGTGCTTAACCATTAACGCACAGATTTATCGACAGACTGAAACCGTGCTGGCTAAAGTCTTCAGACAAACCTCTGTGTGTATGGCGGGCTATTCAATTGCCGAAGCTACATTTTTCCATCTTCACTGACTTCTGAGAGATCAACCCATACTAAGACTTTTCGGACACTCGGTATATCGCAGACGTTTAACAACATTTGTTTTTGTGAACAAATTAGCTTTCTCATTCATATGTGCAAGTTTTCGATAATGTGAAAGGTACAATTCATAGTCACTGATAAATTTGTTTACAATTGCAACAGACCATTATTTGTCTGATATGGTAGATAATATTCTTATTATGTTTCTCAGCTCCCTCTTTCCAACTCACAACAACAGACACATTTTCATTACTAATTTATATTTCCAGTACCATTACCAAGTGCCACTACTATAACTGTTGATAATTAGTTCTTGTCTATACTCAGTGCCGTTTGGAGATATTTGAGGTCTTTCTGAATAGTCTATGATAAACGATTGTTTTCAGTCGAATTGTAAAACTGATCCACTATTTCTGGGTAATACCATCATAAGAGCGTAGACAAACTCTCAATAATGAAAACTCCGGTGAAATTTATCTATTGAAAACACTTTTCCATTACCAAAACTATACAACTGTCGCCGGATGCTCGTTTCGCAAACTAAGTCTGCTCAATTATGTCCCCAGTCATTTCTCAATAAAAACAAGAGCCACAGGTTCAGATGAAATTAAAATAGATATGCTACTTCTTTGCTGCCCCATAATACTACCATATCTCACTAATATAATAAATTCATGTTTGCAAAATAAAAATATCCTGAAATGTGAAGAGAAATACTGGCATACTGGCTCTTCCTAAAGTATCTAATAAAAATACTCTCAACGATTTGAGCTCCATAAGCATGCTACCTACTTGTTCAAAGGTATTGGAACAAATTATGAGTTTTCAAATCAAATGCTATTTAAATTCCTTTAATATTTCACCAATCAACCAGTCAGGATTTCGTAAAAAACACAGCTGTACAACTGGTCACTTGAAAATAACTGATGATATTTTCAAAGCTGCTTATCCAATTTTATTTGCTATTTTGAACTTCATCGAGTTCTCTGAAGCTGCTATAAATTTAATCAAAAGTTATTTTGAAGATCGCTCACAGTTTGTGGAAACTTCGAAGGGAAAATCAAACAGTGAATTTAAAAAATTTGGAGTGCCTCAGGGATCTACACTTGGACCGTTATTATTTTGCGTAAACACTTGTGATCTAGTATTTGTTTTAAGACATTGTAATTCACATATGTGTGCGGACGACACACAACTATATATATCATTTAACCCTAATGACGTTGCTACTGCTAATCGAAAATTGAATGGAGATCTAGCTCGTCTCATTTCAGCATCTGTAGCTCATAACCACAAAATCAATTCAAACAAAACTAATCTGCTTGTTTTTGGTTCTAATCGTAGCTTGGTGGAAAGATATATTAACATTGTTATTGGTGATACAGTAATATGCCCTAAGAACGTGGCAAAAAAATTAGGTATGAAATGGGCGTAAATTTAAGGTTTACAGAACATGTCAAAAAATGTGTTCAAAGAAGTTACATGAGTTTGAAAACGCTTCATCCTCATTGTCATTTATTATCAATAAGTTTGAAAATAAAATAATAAATGCGCTTGTATTGAGTCATTTTGCATATTATGATGTTGTGTACGATTCATGTCTGGATAAAAAAGCATTTTGAGAATTGAAAGGGTTCAAAAATCATGCCTTAGGTATATGTGGCATTAGAAAATATGACAAAATTTCATATAAACTTAGGGAAACCGAATGATCAACTTGAAAAATTGACGTGTTTTACACTCGGCTACCCACTTCCATAAAATATTAATTAAGAAATGTCCATCACATTTTTATAACAAAATTAAATTTCATAGCGATGTACATACTTTAAATTTGAGATTTGAGGGGTTACTTTTTCCTCCGCCCCATCGAACCACTCTATATCGACGATCCTTCAGTTATAACATATATAGTTTATATAATAATATTCCACAAAAATATAAGGTTAGTAAAGTTTCCTTATTTGAGTGCTATTAGTCATTAGATTAGATTTCATAGATTTTATACTTCTGAAAAATTTTCAGGATGAACATTTAACATGTTTTCCCTCCCTCTTCCCTCTCTCCTTGCTCTTTTTTTTTTCTTATTTTTTTTTTGTTTTTTCTCTAGTTTAGTTCTTTCCTTCAAGGCTAGAACTAAGATCAACAGTACCCTTGTGGTACATGTTGTTCTCAGCCTCATTTGTAGTTTTTTATTAGTTTTATAGATTGAATAATTATTGTGTTTATATGTAATAAGGAACTACAAATAAAGATTATATTATATTAAATTGGAGAAAATTATATCACAAAATTGTGTACTTACTTTGGTACAATATAAAAGCTTCATAACAGTAACTGCCATAACAAACCTCAGTGACACCAGTGGCTGCAACAGTTCCACAATTAGATAGTGGTCCTCCCTCGCAGGTATAGCAGTCATATGAGCAAAATGCTGCAAATAAAAAATAATGGAGCTTGAAAGTACCACCTGGGTTATTGGGGTATTTGTACATTCGGTACATATTTAGTCAACTTGCAAATAAACGATACACGTTTTCAATTTCATTATCTGAAGATATATGATTCCCAAAACTAAAGTTGAAATGTTCGGCAATCCCATTCAGTTGAAAAGTACTTATGATGCACTGTTTGGAACCTTTGGTTCCAAACACGACACGTGTTTCGATCACCAAGTGATCATCTTCAAAGAGGAAGATTAAAACTGAGAACTTGTGCGAGCTAATCCTATTTATGCTATAAAGGTAACCCATACAGGTAAACCATCCAGGCGTACCAACCATACAGGTAAAAATTTTAATTTCAGAGTAGGCAATGTGGTTATATAAATTTTATTTACAAAAATGAGAAGTTGAAAAAAATTACAAAATTGAAGAAACTAAAAGTTAAACTTTCCCTCGGTTATCTTAAAGGCGCGATTTTGTTCCATCCTTTACATAAAAGAGGACGTATGCTTCTCCACTCACAAGCGACTTTGGTGAAATTGGTGACACGTGTGAATCGTTGTATTTGTGCCACGCGCTAGTATACGGGTGTCTGCAGTATGCTGTATAATGTCCTCTGTTAGTAGTCCCACTGTGATTTAAAAGTGCATATAGATTATAACAAGTAGCCACATTTTCTCCTGCAAAATTGTCCATATCCAATCCTTCTAGAGGAAATTCGATGACATCATTCAATTTGCCTCTACTTTCCGTTGGAGAGAATCTTTTTAAATGTATTACTAAAATATAGGGAAACTTGTGGATTGATAGGGACTTTATGCATTTTCTCCTTTCCTTGCATTTCGAACACGTCGGTTTTTCAATTCCATCCAAAGTTTCTTCTCTTGTAAAATAATCTAAGCATTGCCACAAACTAAATTGGTCGGTTCTTTGTGTTATGGAGAGAGACAAATCCCAGAAAGGATCAAATGTTACTGAAGAGTATCCACAGTGTGTGCATTTCATCGTGGATTTCAATTGGCCAACGAAATTATCTACAATCTTAGAGTTATGCATCCTCAAATATGTGAGCCATGACTCTTGTGCATTTCCGCTGTCGCTCAATTTTTCGTCAATCTCCGTTAAGATTGGTTTAGGTTTCTCATTAATTATATTAACCTCTTCATGTAATCCTTCTAAAAGATAACGGAGAAACTCCTGGGCGTCTTGATGGGAATTACCCATGAATCGAGGAGCAAAACTTTGAATCTGATTTTTTAAGGAGGCTGTATTTACTACTTTATCAAATGAATCTTCTGACCACAACTCCTTGATGACTTCTGCAAACGATTTTATTAAAGCACCCTCCATACTAGAAATACTAGTATTGATATCTTTCATGAATTCATCCTTTTTCAAATATTCCAATAACCATCTCGTATTTGATAAACATTGAATTACGCTGTTCATGAAACAGGTGTTACCAATATTTTTTAAACCATTTAACCCAAAGGTTTTGACTGAAGAATTTATCACTGAACAATCCGAAATATCTTTGAATCCCATTTGAGAATTTTGCTGAGATAAAGTATTTTTTTCATTTGCTTTTATTTTAATTTCATTAAGTGGTTTCTTATTACCTCTCTTTTCTTTATAAAATTGGTTTTCAGGAAACAAGTAAATTTCATCAAGTTTTTTGGAATCAGGGAGAGTACCGAAAAACGAAGCTGCATTTCCTCTTTGGATGGCAATACTAATTTTCTGAATGAGAAAAGATGTGGCTCTTGATTCGTGGGTTTCATCGGTTACCTTTTTTCCAATTTCATTGATGAAAGATAAGGCTACAGGGCCAAAAACACCAAACGTTTCAATAGCTATTGGGCGAAAGATATAATTATTTCCCAAATTCTGATATTTCCGTAGTTTGGAACTTTCTTCTATACCATACAGGTATACCAACCTGAATTAATTTTACCTCATCTATTATTTTACAATATATGTATATATAAAACAATTTTCAGCTATTTACAATATTGCCTATCCAAATTTATTTTTGCAATGTGTGCTTATGTAGTAATCAGTAAACCCAACAACATTATTTTATTTTATTTTAACAAGTTATATAGTATGCTCTTTAGTATAGGTCCGTCATTGTTATTAATAATATTATTGTGTTTACTTATTTCTACACTTTCATAGGCATCTAGTTGTCTGTTGTTGTTAACTTGTCTAACTAATCTTAATGAACTGAAATCTATGGAATGGTTTTGTTGCAAAATATGATGAGCGACTGCTGAATGTTCAGGTTTTCCATATTTCAAGTGTGCTATGTGTTCCTTATATCTTACTTCAATAGATCTTTTTGTCTGTCCATAATACTTTGCATTGCAGTCCTTACATTCAATTTCGTGAATTCCAGACTTTTCCGAATGCTCGACTTTATCTTTTGAACTTCCCAAAAGGGTCTGTAGTGTATGACTTGTTTTAAAAACCACCTTCATACCTAGTTCCTCGAAAATCTTTCCAAAGTTCCTCGTATATTGGTGGTATAGAACTGAGATGTATTTATCTTGGTTTTTGTCCTTTTTGAAAGTCGAGATTTTGTTCGTCTTTTTCCTTATTATGTCATCTACAATACCCCTCGAGAAACCGTTAGTGGCTGCTATTTCCTGTATTGTACGTCTTTCTTATGTGAACCTATCATGTGTTAGAGGAAAAGTCAACCCAGCACGTTTGTGCTGTCCACAGTGATGTGAACTGTAATATACCTGTATGTGCTTGTTTCTTTTCTAAATATATCGTATTCTAACCCTCCATATTGGTTCCTCATTACTAAAACGTCAAGAAATGGTAGTTGTTCCTTATTTTCCAACTCATACGTGAATTTTATTGATGGACATCTATTATTTAAAATGGAAACAAAGTCGTCATTATTCGATTTTTTGGTATCGAATATCGTGAAAATATCATCCACATACCTTAGCCAAATTCTAGGAAAATACTTCGACTTTTCTTTGGTTTCCATTTCGAATCTGCTCATGAACAGGTCTGCCAGGAAGGGGGACAAGGGGTTTTCCATGGCCGTTCCTTCCTGTTGTTCATATAAGCAACCTTCTACCTAGAACCGATGTATATGAAACAAAATCGGTTACAGGTAGAAGGTTTATGAACAACAGGAAGGAACGGCCATGGGCAGACCTGTTCAAACAAAAAAAGGTTAAAAAATGACAGCCGTCATTTCTTATTGAATATTGTCTGTATGCAACGCGAGAGCCTAGTGCAAAGGAAATAAAACCAAAACGGAAATCATATCCTTTGGGTGACGTCAGTTAGTTGTTAGGTGAGCAATAACAGATTTAACACCGGTTGCACAAGAATAACTATTTAGTATACAAACTGAACATTGAGCAGAAAGCTTTTTAATCTGTTGATCACAGAATGAATATGACTTATGGCACACATATGAAAAACATATTCTTCATTTTTGAATACAGTTTTTTTCATTTACATTAATGATTTTTCGTAATTATAGAATTCATCAGCATGGATTATTGAAAAAAAAACATAATGTCGGTCCACAAAGACCCCTAGATACCAATTTTGAATGAAATCACATAATAATATCAAACATCAATCGTTATTATAAATATTCATGATTTCTAATCGAAAATTCTTTATATTGGAACTCACAAACCGTACCGCTTGTTCATCAAATCTGAGAATAAATCACAAATGTCTTCATCTGATTATATGAAGCAAAGTTCATTACTATTAAAATTACCATTTTTCATTGTTATGAATTAGTTCACTTGAAATAATTTAATTTTAACCCAGTAAACCACGCGCTTTAATATAAAGCCATACTTGAATAAAATCCTAGTACCACAAAAATGTGGTTGGGTTAATCGCGAAGTGCGTGTACGGCTGGACTAAAGACAGTTACTCAAATCTTGGTTCGAGAATTATAGTCTGATATTCTAGTAAAGTGCTTCATTTGAGTCGAAAAACAATCAAGCCAAGAAATTCTTTGCCTGAAAAATTCATGTAGAAGTCGCCGCTTTCACCTGATAATTTTACGAATAGGTAACTCACTGAGAGAGATAAAGAGTTTTTGAAGAAGATACATACATAATGTATGTAATAAATGCACGTGTTTAGATACTCAAATCGATAGTGTTTTAATGAAAAGTAGGGAATATATTAATCATACTGACCTTTTTGACAAAAGAAAATAACCAGTAACAAATCCGGAACAACAAAACGTTTCATTTTCATTCTAAAATTATTTTCATAAACTTTTCCAAATGAATAATAACCCAAAAGTGCTACTGATAAATATGAAAATATGTATTTAACGATAAGTTTGCTAATTACCTGACTAATTGTGTATTTGGGCGAGTGTTTATCAGTGCACTAATAATTATTCAGGATTAGGGTTTTACATGAAGGTCTCCTTATTTTTGACATCAGATCGAATGAATTAAATCGGCAAGTCACAAAATCTAACTCTCATCCTCTGAATGATTTCTCATAATTCTTCGACAGAGAATAATTCCTCATACAAAATCATTATTTCATGATATCATACTACCATTTGTGAGGGTAGAAATTCAATATTTGGGATATGGCTATCACAGATTCCTTTTAGGTCGACAACTCCAACGTGGAAAGAAATTAATATTTTATTCGGTTTAACGTAAATTGAGGTCATTTGGAACTTCTGACGATCCATCTGAAACGTTAGATGGAACCCTGCATATATTTTCAAACCATTCGATGAGACATAAAAATTCTTCTTTCAAATGGATAGCACACGGTTTCTTACTCAGAATGGTGGCGTTTTCTATGAAACCAACTTTAAATGTTCATAATATCGTTTACTTCGACTATACATTGTGTTATTTTTCATAAAATACAATTTATACATTTTCATTTCAAAAATCTCTACAGAGAGTGCTATTTTTCAAACTCTAATATTGATGAATGGTATGAACTAAATGAATAATGAAAAACTAAATTCTGTTCAATTACATTCCGAGTCAATGAAAATATTTTTTGATATGTACCGCTCTTGGTGGAATCAAATGTTCCAAGTCACTTGAACACCCCCCGTGAAAGTATCTATAGATGCTCCAATCTTTCTTCGATGGTCCAGGCCAGGGGTCTCCAAACTACGGCCCGCGGGCCAAATCCGGCCCGCCAGTGTCATCAATCCAGCCCACGACAGCCAATGATTTATTGTCATCAATTTGACTCGCGACAGCCGATGATTACCTAATTGTTGTTACTATTGCTGTGATAAGTTGAAGAAGAAAACACAGAATGATAATTACTCGGTTTTATTTACTTACAAGGTAAAACTTAACGACAGAAATGTTGACAAAGAAAACAACTTAATTATCTAAGTTTGAGCATATTGATAACTAACAAATAATTGAAATGAATCACAGTAAAACAAAAACAATAATGAGATTTATGTAATTGTAATTTCCACCGACAATACTTTGTAGTTGTGGATCAATGTTACTTGTACCAATTATCAAAGGAGATTTAAGATGCTCATCGGTTAATTGAGATCTATGAACATTCTTTGTGTACTTCATCTTGGAAAACGTTTTCTCACACAAGTAGGTAGTACCAAAAACAGAAAACAACCCACGAGCAAATTTATGCAAATTATCAAATTGTTCCAGTGGAAGACTCTTATAAAATTCCAACAAAGATGAATTTTGATATTTGTTCTTAAGCATATCTCTGCACCGTAAATTAATAATTTCCATTTGGACTTCCGGAGCCAGGGTTTCAATGTCAGAATCAAAAGGATTTTGAAAAAGCTCAATTTCATTCGCAATGACATCAAAATCTGAAAAGCGAGTATCAAAATTTATCTTCAAAGCACTCAAAGTTTCGATTGCAAAATTGACGGGAAATTCAGTCTCTGTAGTGTGGCTGAATATTTCACATGTTTCAAAATGTGTAACATTTTTTACGTAATTGCAATTGAAATAATATTATTTTCTGCCTGTCCTGCAACAGTGGCGCGGGGTTCCACATCTCTATTTAGGAAACAGATAGAAATCTAAATTTCTATATTACCTTATTACTCGAGCTTGACAAAATAAAAATATTGGCGGTCACACAGGGTGTTCAATTTTTTCTGGGCGGATCCCAACTGTGTTTTTTCAAATGGCAACCTATATTTTCTATCTTTTTTTCGGTTTCTACATAGAAAATAAAAGACACTTCATGTATATCTTCGCTTCGAAAATATTGACGATTTTCGAGATATCTAGCATGACAGGTTTTTTTTCCAATATTCGTCACCCAGAATATTTGAAATTATAAAGTTGTGCCAAGTACAATTTAATTTTTTTTTGTCAAATATTCTACAGTGGTAACTCTCTCAAACGATGTATCTGAAGTCGACCTCTGATATACAGGGTATGAAAAACCGCTTGCCACATATTGTAAAGAAAAATTTGCAGAATCTTCCTTATTTTGAATGGAACACCCCGTATATTATGGATCCATTAGGAGCGTCAACAAAACATCTACAGATTTCATTGAGTATTCCCTATGGCTAGGTTCAATAGTTTTTCTTAAAAAAAGCATTTTTTTCGAAAAATGGTCGTTCTTCCTATTTCTACGCCATAAACTCGATGAAAGACTTTTTTCAAAGCGAAATCCATTTGACGACTGATAAGAATGTACGAAAGATATCTCATTTCAATTTTGTACATTATAGCGTGTCCTATATAGTTTTTCTTATTTTTATTTATTTTTTTTCTAAAAATGACAACTCTCTATTGTATCGCCATAATATCAATGATTTTTTTACTGTGAAATCCATATGTGACGGTTGTGATCGAGATATATATTATGTTTATAACACATTTATTCTCTAAATAGAACACCGTGCAATTTCTTCATTTGATGCATAGCTTTTGTCCAAGCCTTTCCTTAAAATATCGCCCCATGCCTAAAATCACCTGTTGCTAGATAAACAAGTTTTGAATTACACCGCAAAATGTACGTTCTTGAATAATTCCAATAATTTCAATGATCTCGAAGTTTGTGCCATATTTTTTCGGTCTAAAACAACCTCAGCAAATTAAATAAAATTAAACGATTTGTTGAAACTGGATGTATCAATTATTCTAAACATGAGCGCATCAAGCCAACTACTAATGAAGATAATGAATTGCAAGTTCTTCTTGCTGTTGAAGAAGATTGGTGAAGTAGTGGATATAAGTGAGAGATCAGTGCAACGAGTTTTGAAGAAACATCGCTTTCATCCATCTCATACTACTGTATACCGATTTTGAGAAAAGAGTGAGATTTTGCAATTGGGCCATGGGAAAAATTCGTCGAAACAAATATTTTTTCAATAACATTTTATGGACAGATGAATCGACATTCCATAAAAATGGATTTGTGAATCGACATAATTACCATTATTATTATTCGACAGAAAATCCCCACCTATTGAGACAGGTGGACCATCAATATAGGTGGTCGATAAATGTCTGGGGAGGCATCTTTGGAGAATATGTAATTGGTCCATACTTTTTTCAGGTACATATGAATGGAACAATGTATGTGCTCCTGCTCACTATTCGGCAGAAGTGAGAGATTATCTAAATGAAATATTTCCCAATAAATGTATAGGACGGAATGGGCCTGTACGGTGGCCCGCTAGATCACCAGATTTAACAAAACTGGATTTTTTCTTATGAGGATACATAAAAAATATGGTTTACATCAAGCCACCTAGCCACCAACTTTTTCCGAAAATATGCAACTTACAATTACGGCAGCATTACACCAACTGTCTTGCGCAGGATAGATCAGTTCTTCAAACATAGACTTCAGCTCTGCATTCAAGAAAATGGAAGACATGTTGAACATATTTTATAAAAGTTTCGTTATCAACCTTCATTAAACTCTTTCTTTTTCAGTTTTGTAGTTTATCAGTTGACAAATTTAAATATCTAGAACTTAAGCCCTGAATAATTCATGAATATACACCATAACATGAAAAAATATTAGTTTTTTCATTTAATCTTATTTGGTTTGATATTGCACGATTTATGGGAAAAATTCCGCATCCAATGAAAACAATAATTTTCCATTTAGAAAAATGTGATAGGTACAAACATTTATTTCGTAAAAAAATATTTGTTTGGACACGCTATAATGTTCAAAATTGAAACAAGATATCTTTCGTACATTCTTATCAGTCGTCACATGGATTACGCTTTGAAAAAAGTCTTTCATCGAGTTTATAGCATAGAAATAGGAAGAACGACCATTTTTCGAAAAAAATGCTTTTTTAAGAAAAACTATTGAACCTAGCCATAGGGAATACTTAATGAAATTTGTAGAGGTTTCGTTGACGCTCCTTGTGGATCAATAATATTCAGGATGTTCCATTTAAAATAAGGAAGAGTCTGCAAATTTTCATTTACAATATGTGGCAAGCGGTTTTTCATACCCTGTATATACCGTGTTAGGAATCACACGTTAAAAGGTAAGACCTCGTTAATCCTTAGCTGGCACAAGTTTCGACTTCTGAGGGTTGTCGTAGGTAGGGGTACGACAGCTGGTTAACGGAAAAACAGATTTAAAACAGATTTTTTATATTACAGGTCAACTTCAGATATATCGTTGAGAGTTATCACTATAGAATATTTGATAAAAAAAATACAATTAGACTTGGCACAACTTTATAATTTGAAATATTCTGAGTGACTAATATTGGAAAAAAAAACTGTCATGCTAGATATCTCGAAAACCGTCAATATTTTCGAAGTGAAGATATTCATAAAGTATCTTTTATTTTCTATGTAGAAACCGAAAAAACGATAAAAAATATAGGTTGCTATTTGGAAAAACACAGTTGGGATCCGCCCAGAAAAAATTGAACACCCTGTGTGACCGCCAATATTTTTATTTTGTCTAGCTCGTGCAATGAGGTGATATTATATAAATTTTGATTCCTATCTGTGTCCTAAATTGGGATATGGAACACCGCGCCTCTTTTGAAGGACCCTGTATATAGATTATCACTGTATTCATTTTCGAATTACCGAAATTATACCCATTTGTCGGAGTCGACCGCTGTTGAAACAAAAAACATCTCCCGTCGCTTCAAATAATACATATAAAATATATTCGCAAAGAGACAGAATCAACAAACTTTCTCGAAGATAACAAATATATTCCAACGAAATCCATGTCTGCAATTTGGCTGGATACCCAAAGAATTTCTCATTAACTTACTCGTTCTCTTTCTATCCCCGCCTAATAATAACTGACCTTTCTGTTAGTTTTTCAAATCAGACAGTCTTGTGAAGCGATGTTCATGAACTGGAAAGATGCTTCTTCTAAATGATTTTCACTCTCAGATTTGAAATTTAAATAACATATATATGTTTTCTATTGCAAGTTTTTTATCAGCAATGTTTATTTCAGAAAAAATTCTTTTACATTTTGCACATATAGTCAGTGAGCATACTTGACGACTGGCTATAAATCGTCATCTGAAGGAAGAATTCATTCAGGCCAGCTTCAACTCCCTACACTGTAGATTAATGGACTAACGCCTATTAGAAAACAACTACTCCCCTGGCTAATACCACGAAGGGCGTTGGATTATATCCGACAGGTGTCAGTGCAAGATTATTCACAGGCAGTTGGGGCGATGACAAACCTGTCGTTTGTTGTCCGCTTCAGCTTAATTTGAGGAATGGTACTCTGAAGGGATTCGATTTTCAATTATCGGAAATCATCGACTTTAAGTTGATGACAGACAATACCTTGCACTGATGAGTGGCCAAACAGCCTGAAACCGGTCTGTAAGTGAGTTCCAATAATTCAAAATCAATTGCGGCAGTTGTTTCGAAACAGCATATGCAGGAACAACTTCAGTGGAGAATTCTGCACTGACACCTGGCACTCCTCAAACTGAATTTGTCATCCTGTCAGTCAGAACGTCTCAACTCCGAAGCTTGGTGCACTAATATTAATGTGAACTATGTTCAGTTCAATAATTATGCGACAGCTAGTTTTATTGTCAGATAAAGTCACATTCATGGTGGCGTTATGATTTCAGTGAAACGTGAATTAGCCTATAAAAATATAAAAACGATAAGTAGCGCATCAAACGAAAGGCACATAGAATGTTGTGCGATACAGTTATCAATCGGCAGAAATAAATATTGTATAATAGTTATGTGCAGACCTCCAAGTGGTGATATCAATCAATTCATTACCCAAACAACACAAATACTAGACCATTGTACAAAAAATTTTAATAGTATAATTTTGTGTGGAGACATTAATATTGATTTTTATATTGATTCCAAAAAAAAAAGTTATTTTTTTAGATCTCATGCAATCTTTCAACCTATGTACAAAGAATACCCAGCCAACAAGGGTATTCAAAAACATTAACAACAAGCACAAACATTTACTACTTTTTCACTAATTTGCCCAGTGGAAACTATAATGAAATTAATCATGATCTGAATTTGGCCGATCACTATGGCCTTGAGTTGAATATAAAAATGAAATTATGCAAAGCCACCCATCAATTTTCAGGGAGAGAAGATAACATAAAAAACTTACAAAATCATTTAACAGAGGACTACTTTCTCTTTTTAAATACCTTTGTTGACATGAATGAGATGTATAGAAGCTCGATCTCTATTGCTCACTTGTAAAAAGAAATGAAAATGAAACAATAAAGAATATTGGATAAATAAAGAAACCATAGAAATGGGGAAAACTTTGAAAAATTTACCCTGGCTCAAAAACAATTTCACAGATGAACACTTAGAATTGAAATACAGAGATTTATCAAAAACATATAGGCAAAAAATTAAACTTGATGAAAAAGCATTTCATCAGACAAGCATAGAAAATATGAGCAACAACCTGGACAAACAAAAATATGTCTGGAAACTTGTGAGAGAAAACACTGGTAGAATAAAAAGTTAGTCGAATATTGAATTGAAAATTGGCAGTGAAATCATTGATGATGAAAAAATGGTTGCTGATAGTTTTTCAGAACATTTTTCAAAAAGTGACAACTTGCAATAGAATATCGTTTTGGCATTGATCATATTGAACCACGTACCAAGTGCAATTTGAATTTTAGTAATTTCTTTTACTTCAACCCGGTTTGTAATCAAGAAACTGTACAAATTATAAAAAATTTGAAAAATTCAAATTCAGTCGGAGTTGACTGCATCTCTACACAATTGGTGAAGAGAATAGCTTTGCAAATTACTCAACCGCTCACAAATATAATAAATTCATCTATTGAGTCGGGCATATTTCCTGAAGAATTTAAACTTGGCCTGGTAACTCCATTTTATAAAAAGGACGATCCTTTCTCAATGAATAACTATAGGCAAATAACTGTATCCAGCAAAGCAAAAGCAAAATATAAATCAAAAGCATAAACAAAATAATCGACAAACCTTGACAAACATAAAATAATTAAGGACTCACAAAACGGGTTCTATCCTGGGAGATCTATTTGTACATTTGTTGAGTATATCTATAAATATCTCGATAGGAAAAAACTTGTAGGCGCCTTTTTTTCACACGAAAGCTTTTGATTGCCTAGACCTAGATCATACTGAAACCAAACTGTACTCAGAAGGAATTTGTGGAAATATACCTACTGAAGTGGTTCATGTCATTTTTGAAGCACAGAAAAATTATTGTAAAACTCAATGGAGCACGATCTGCATTGCATAATATCGATATAGGAGTACCACAAGGATCTATACTGGTTCCATTGATTTTCCTTATGTTCATCAATGATTTGTCAGAGTATATGAATGCATTTCATTTCAATCTGTTGCATTTCATAGGGAAAATGATTGTGAATTTGATGAGAAAGTTAACGAACTTCATAACAAATTCAGTAACTGGTGTGTCTCTAATCGATTAATACTCAACCATTCTCATGCAATACTCTATAAAAAACAATAGTGGTCCCGGAAATAAGTATACGTAACGCGACATTGATTACATCAGAATTTACGAAGTTTTTAGGCACGTTCTTCGACTCCAATCTATCCTTCAGAAATTGTATCGATCATATCAGCAAGAAAGTAAATAGTGGGTATTATGCCATTCTGCAGATGAAGAACATCTTCAATAAGCTTCAACTTATCAGTATCTACTATGCCCTAATATATCCCCATATATCCTATAATATAGTTGTCTGGGGCAATGCAGTATCATCTCAAAGATTGCTGATATCACAAAAGAGAATAATACGTAATTTCGGAATTGAACGTACAGATTCTTGCAAACCCTTCTATTGAAAACAATATCCTCATTGTGCCATGTATATACATCATGAAACATTATTGGCAATTAAATAACAACTCTGAACCTCCCGACAAGTGGTGATAATCACAACTATAATACAAGATACGGTACTCGCTTTCAGATACCACAACATAGAACGACCCTGTTCGAAAATGCCCCTTCCTTTACAGGGGTTCAACTATACAATAAGCTGCCTGAGGATATTGCGAGTGAGAGGAATTACAGAATATTCAAAAACAAATTGAGAAAGCTTCTAGTCAGTAGATGTTACTATAAAGTTGATGAATTTTTTATTGAGTAACTATGGTGCCTGAATGCATTTTAAATGTATTTTAAATATCTATTTCATATTTTAGGTATATGACCGGTGATAATTATCAGAATATTTATATATGCATGTGCTGTGTTTTCTTTTTCTTTGACTTTTCCAATATCATTTGAATTGTGATCTGACTGGAATAAAATTATTATTATTATTATTGAAGTTTCTCTAAATGATGTACCTTTGAAATTTGAGTTAGACTCTGTTGCTACAATTTCAATTTTGCCACTTAGAACATATAGAAAATATTTTTTTGATGATCCATTGTCGGACACAAACATAAAATTGACTGATTTTTCTGATTTTTCTGAAGACAGTTTTCCCGTTGATTCATTAAACTTGAGAGTTACATTCAATTATAAACAAAGATTTATTAAATTTTGCGTTGTGGATAGTTGTGGTCCTGCCTTGCTGGGTAGAAAGGAATTGACAATTTCACTGAAAAATATAAAGCTGTTTCTTCTGACATTTCGCGGCGGTTCAATAAATTCGAATTAAAGTTAACTTTAAAACCAGATGCGATTCCTAAATTATGTAAGATACGCCCATTAGCTTTTGCTTTAAGGAATAAGGTTGATGACGAAATTGATAGGCTAATAAAAAACAATATTATATCGCCTGTAGAGTATAGCGAGTTGGGAACTCCGGTTGTTCCAATTTTAAAAAAAGATAATACGGTGAGACTTTGTGATGACTGCAAGTTAACAGTTAATCTGTTTTTAGTGGTAGATAAATACCCTTTGACTTATTGGCAAAATTGAGTGGGGGGGAGAAATTCACGAAAATTGACCTCACCCATGCTTATCACCAAATAGCTTTGCACCTTTGCTGTAAAAATTTCTAGAGAGAAGAGACAAATCTCCAAACTTTCTTCGATGTTCCAGGTTATCAAGGTTGCACGTGATGATGGGGTCTCCAATCAGGTGGATGGCTCTTTTCTGGATGGAATCCAGACATAATGGTGTCCATTTTAACCCCCATTGAACTTATCGAAGCAGAAAGCGGAATTGTCTGACCTAACATTATTATATCCGATTTGGAGACATTTATCTTCTTGGAGAAAACCGATGCTTGGGTTTTTGTGGAATTGAATTGAACCTGTTTACTTTCACCCCAATTTTAAATCTCTTATAGATCCTCATGTGCCTCCGTAGCCGATGTCCTGGAATCCAAATAGAATGACGAGACAAGTGTGCTGTCGTCAGCAAAGCAATATATTGAAATCTTGGTTTCCTCCCAATAAGTCGTTGATATACAATAAAAAAAGGGTTGGAGAAAATATGGATCCCTGGGGAACACCAGCGTTGATGAAAGTATTCGAGAGATATCCACCGACGTTCTTTCAGGAAGCTGACGGTCCTATAACCTACCTTGGTATTTATGTAACTACCAAAAAGTAGTTCGGCCCAGGCTAGTCGATTATTGTCGGAGCTGGACGTGGGTAAGGAAAATATGTTTCTTTACAGTCGAAATAGATGGAAAAAAAGTGAGCCCTGGGGCGCCAGTTGAACGGATCCAACAGGGAAGGTGTTGGAGAAATAACCAAAAGGTCAACAACGAAGCTCCAAGCTTGAAATTTATATTAAATTGATATACAGGGTGTAACTAAATAAGTGTAAAACATTTATGGAGGTGATTCCTCGTCGAAAAAAAGATAGGTTCTTTCATATAAAGAAACTTCATTGGAGCATCCCTTGTTAAGATACAGCCCCTTAAAGGGGGTACATAAAATTTGTGTAACAATTTTATTCAAAAGCACAAAGAAAGTTACAATATTGAAATTAACCTGACGTTTTGTACTACCAAAAAGACACCAAGCCAGAAACTTATTTGGTTTACCCCATGGTTGTAAGGGGTGGAAAATGCAACCCCTAAAATTATTTCCAATGTAACTTCTTGTGTTATTATATGTTTATCATTTAAAAATGTATTTCCGATAGCCTGTTTCATTCTAAACAAAAAATGTACATTGGGTTTTTTGTTTAGAGTAAAACAGGCTATCGAAAATAAATTTTTAAATGGTAAACAAATAATAAGACAACAAGTTACATTGGAAATACATTTTAGGGGTTGTGTTTTCCACCCCTTACGAATTTTATGTACCCCCTTCAAGGGGCTGAAAATGATATGAAAGATCCAACCTTTTTTTCGACTAGGAATTACCTCCTCAAATGTTTTACACCTATTCAGTTACACCCTGTTTAGAAAGAAATATTTACAAACTTTACTACCAACTGTGTAATAACTCAATAATTGATTTTCATATGTTATTTGCAACGAACTAATGTAAAAAAAAAACAGGCAAATATATATCTACATCAAGTTTAAAGAACCGATACTTAATACAAAAAAACGTTCACAGTAAAGATATCAATACGCCGCTATAGGCCGTTTTGATCACGATATTACTACTGGAGAACTCTTACTTCGGAACAATACCGAATCAATAGATTCGAGTATTGAACTGACAGAGATAGACCTTTACGTAAATTGAAAATGAGGGAACAAATGAGCAGTTAAAAGTAACTGCCTGAATCTTAATTCATCCAGAATTATCAAACTCGATAATTATTACCTCCGTCAACAGTTGTCTTAGGTGCACAGAGAAAAAGAAAATGCTTAAAACTATCCTCTAATTTTAGCAATGAACTGTAGATTTCAGTACTCAGGCCGCTCCAAAATATATCAACAATATCAGGGCTTCTACTCACGGGTTATCATCATTTTTGATAATTTTTCTTACATATTTGCTACGGCTCTCCGTTGGTACTTTCTAGAGTGTCTTCTCATATCTCAAAGAATGACATGCATGATGCAACTATAGCTTTTCCGAAGAATTTCTCCCATTACCAGATAAATATGCCGTGAAAGCTTTTTTCTACCACCAAAAAAATTAATAAAAGTTCTGACAGTGCTCGACGTGAATCTTTCATAGGTGATCTTATTATTCTTGTCCAAAAAACCTGAAACCATGTGTTATGGAATTCTCTACTAATATTTCAAGAAAAGGAAATGAAAATATTGAATTGATTAATTTGACTGACCTTAGATGTTTTTAGGTTTCGGACAGTCCCTTGCTAGAACCTTGCTTTTGTGTTGGCTTTACGATAGATACTAATCTGAATCGTTTTTAAATCCTGACCGTGAAAATCTCCTCTGTTTTATTTACTCCTGCTTTCTAGACAACCCACCATCCCAGCAATATGCTGATAAAATAACGAACCTACAGGGCGGCTCTACTGATTCTTCTGAATTCAGAAGCCATACACAAAAATGACAAGCCATAGCATCGAAGTTTGGCTAACAAACCCCCATGCCACACACGGTCAAAGGCCTTAGAATTATCATGCGCAACAGCTCTTGATTCTCCATGTTTCTCGATTGCGTTATTCCAAATATGGGTGACATACAATAGAAGGTCGCCTGTTGATCTTTGTTTCCGAAAGCTATATTGATGATCGCTCAAGATGTTGACGCCTTCTGAATATTTGAACATAAGATGGTTGGTTTACGACTCTCTCCATGATTTTTGATATCACTGATAGCGAAGCGACTGGTCTGTAGTTATTTGGAAGATTTTTCTTGCTCTTTTCAGGAGTATGCTGAACGCGAGCAATCTTCCAACTAGAAGGAAAACTCCCTTCCTTTGAAAAAATTTAATATTACAGCTGACGCTATTCGCGATTGTTCGGGGATACAATAAAAGAGGTTTTGTTCCCTCCAGAGCTCATATTATCAGTCACTATTATTGAGAATACCAGAGTAACGGCTACTTCTTCTAAGTGCATTGACAATATAATTACAAACATTACTGATGAATTGCTTACCACGGGTGTCAATGAACCCTGTTTATCTGACCATAGAGATCAGTTGGCCAAAATCAATCTTATGAATAAACCACATGGAAACTATTATGAAAACAAAAGACATATATCAGCTAGCGGTATAACTAGGCTTGAAAATTACTTATGTGATATTAATTGGCAAATATTTTTTAGCGACCAAACTGATCCAATTTTTTTAGCAAATTTCTTAGTCAACAATTATAACACTCCCACATTAAAACTTTTTTCTCTGGAAAAATGTAAACGAAAAGCGAACAAATCACTGGTTCAATGGTTTTCAGATGATCTGAGATTGTTAAGAAATAATATGCACAACCTCAAACAAATAGCAGACAAAACCAAGACCCCAAATGGTTTCATGACGTACAATCAGGTCAAGAAAGAATATGGTAATAAACTGATATCCGCTAAAAAAAAAGGCGTATGATGAATACATTTTTTCGTCCAATAATAAATCTTGCTGGAAAATAATAAATTTAAATCGAACGATTTAAAACCAACAATCGAACTATCATCTGATGAGATGAACAACTTTTTCAGTACCATTGCTGATAATATCATTAATTCTCTTCCGTATGTTGCAAATGAGGAGCTTTTAAGTTTTAAAAAATGTCCTACTTCATGTAAGTCATTTTTCTTCCGACCCGTGCATGAGATAGAAGTTTTGGAAGCGATTAATTCACTAAAGGACTCCGAATGTTCAGATACCCATGAACTCAATAGTCGAATACTAAAGGAAACCTCGTCTATAATAATCCAACCTCTTAATATACTGATCAATTGTATCTTATGTACTGGTATATTTCCAGATATCTTCATAAGATACCATTTTTAAAAAAAGGGATGAGAAAGCCATTGATAACTACAGACCAATAAGTATTATTTCACTATTCAGTAAAGTGGTTGAAATTATAATTAAAATTCAGCTCTATGCCTACTTTGAGAAAGTCGCGCTCAACAATAGATGCAGTGTTCGACGTCGTGTCTGGCGTGATTGAGGAACTTGAGCAGGGCAATCACACTGTTTGAAGCTTTGTGACCTGTCGAAAGCGTTCGACTGCGTCTCCCATGAAATTCTACTGGAGAAATTAAACTATTACGGAGTTAGAGGTATTCCGCTTCACTTAATAAGAAACTATCTTACTAATCGTCAACAAGCAGTGATGCTCAACGGTACCTTATCAAACTGTCAAACTATTGAGCATTGCGTTCCGCAAGGGTCTGTTTTGGGCCCGCTCTTATTTGTCATTTATGTGAATGACTTGTGCAAATATATGATACCGTTCAAATCGGTTCTCTTTGCGGATGACACCACTTTCATTCTGTCGGATAAAAATAATGATATGTCACAACGAGGTATCTAATAGTGCTAATCAGTGATTTCTATCTAATGAGCTGAAACTAAATTGTCAGAAAACACAATACAGCCAGATTTCTGCCAATAATCAAATTATCTCTAATTGTGAAACTAATAAAGTTGAATTACATTAGATAATAGACTCAACTGGTCTGCACATATTTCTCAACTGAAGAGAAAACTATCGGGTTCACTATTTGTTCTTCGCTAATTGAAGTACTTCACTAGTGCAAATATATCAAAAACCACATATTTTTCACTGTTCCACTGTAATATTATTTATAGTGTACAACTTTGGGAAAATTCATGCCATTCTATTCAAATATTTAGGATGCAAAAGAAGGCATTGAGAGTGCTGGCTAATTGGATACACGGATCACTGTCAAGAATATTTCAAAAAACTCAGAATTATGCCATTGCCAACTTTACAACGTACTACATGAAACGCTCACCACATTAGAATAAATCGATTTCGTCTTCACTTATCGCAAAAAAATTCCATAGATTACTCTCTGTACAATATTTTGTCCCAAGATTTCAAAAAACTCAGTCTTAACACATACAAGATGAAATTGAGAAATTATTTGTTGAGGCATTGCTTCTATTCTGTCGATGACTTCAGAACACATTTTTGTGGTAACATACAAGTCACTACTTCTTTGTTGATTGTTGTGTAAATTTTAACTTGTGAATTTCAAATGTAAAGCCAAACATGGCTTGCTACAAACATATTGTATTATGTAACGTAGTCAAATAAATATTATTATCATTATTATTATTCATAAATCCGGAGTCACATCGGTCAATTATTGACCGGGATTTTTTTCAAAAAATCTTTCAATAACATTATTTGATGATTTAGTTTCGGCGCTAGAGCAGGTAGTCAACCTTTTTCCTCATTTGAGTATTTTTTTGCCTCTATGAATTTCGATTTTTCGTGTTTTTTGGTTTCCCTGTACAACCTCGCATATTAAGTTGATTTATTTAGCAAAATTCGAGTGTTCTCGAATTCAGGATATGTTCAACTGCTGCCTAGCAGTATCCTTGTTTATACAAACTTTCTCCACTCAGTTTGTATTTCAAACATTCGTTGTGGAATAAAAATCAGATACCATTCACATGGGTTCTACTTTTTTTTGTATCAAGATGGAGTAGTAGAAAGCCAAAAAATTTCTTTCTCAAAAATTAATCACTCCTAAAAATATAACCCCTTCAATTCAAATAAGATTCCTCTTGGCTGGGATTAAATCAAATAGGTGAATGAATGGCATTACGATGTCATCGATGACATGAGCAGATCAAGCTCATTCCGTGACATTAAAAAATCGTAATTCATGAATGAAGTGTGTGTGTTTTCTATAATGTTATCCAATTTGGTACTGAAGAGCCTTAGGGCAAGTGTCTTAAGGCGAAACATCGATGTATACCAGTGAGGATGACAGTGTTCCACGTAAGTGCAATTTGTTACCATTCATTTAAAGTAGAACTCATGTGAATGATATCTGATATTTCTTCCACAACGAATGTTGTACAAACTGAGTAGAGAAAAGTATCTTCTGTATAATTCAGTGTTCATATAGAAGTATTTGTTTCGAAAGATTTTTTTTCTTTCGTGTAATTCAATGTTTATATGAAAGTCGCTGTTTCAGGAGGACTTTCTTTCAGTTTTGTGTCTGAAAGTTACTTCTTTGCATGATCTACACATCCATGTATAGAGTTACCTATTTACAAATTGATTACTTTCTTCATTTCTTTGGAAGATTCTCTCATCCTTTTTTTGTATCAAGATGGAGTAGTAGAAAGCCAAAAACTTTCTTTCCCAAAAACTCTAATTAGATAATTATTTTCATACTCAAACAATTCCTGATTTTCCTTCTCGGTTGGAAATCCTTCTTCAAGCCTGTCCTATCGATTACCTTAAGAATGAATGGAATGAATTTCCTTTTCATACCATTATATATTGTCTGTTAGCTGTCCTCATTCATTCGTTTCGAATAAATCCCTTGCTATATATCTTATTTCGTTTATCCATTTGCTTTTGAATCTTCCTCTTGAAGTTCAAATTCCAGTTCGAGAAAATCCGGATCGCAAACTCTTCTATCCCGTTTCAATAGTATATGCATTATTCATGTCTTCACCCCTGGATTATAACCTGACTTCTTGTTTGAATATCGATATGTATTCGTTTTTTCCGGTATACTGTTGATATCAAATAATATTGATATAAAATTCCATATACAAGAAAATCGTTTTCCCCTTGAACTGAACTTTGGGTTTTGTTTACGAACACATTTTTTAATTCTTCGTTAGCGCATTAATTGGACAGTGTCGATGAAACTCCATCTTGAAGAAATTTTAAATATTTAACAATATCATAAGGGACTGAACACCTCTACACAGTTCATCATTGTAGAACGTCCTAAGGATAATACGCGATACGGTGATAAGTTAACGCCATATCGTCTTCGAAATATCTCGAGATTATTGTAGGACGATTAGACAACTTTGTGTGATACAAATATTCATTTGAAGGGAAAACACACGATTTATATTACGTATTATAAGTTTTTGGAGAATGATCTTTTTTGCTTCCTACTCCTGCATCATTGAATAAATGATGAAATAATAAATTTTAAGAGGAAAGTAAAAATAGCTACAATAGAAAGTCCATTAAGATATGTTTTGCATACATGAAATAAAAAATTCTTTCGAAACAACTTTCTTCACATGAACATTGAATTACATGAATGGAAAAATTCATTTTGAAACAACTAAAGCAAATTCAAATCCAAGATAGAGTGGATGTAAACATTGACATGCCCTACGCACGTGATATTGAAAATCCCAAGAATTGGCCAGGGTCGTATTTAGAACCAACATCTTGTTGATCGCAAATGCTATATCATACTTAGGAAAACTTTTTATAATAACGAGTGAAATGCACAAGTTCTGCAGTTTAACGGGAAAAATGCAGATAATATGTGTGATATAAAAAGATTTTCATTGGATTTTTCACAGCGCACTCAAGCATTATATGAAAAGAGACGTAATTATTTCTTTATTGTTGATTTTTATTTTATGTAAAATCAAAATGAATATTAATCAAAATTATCATCCTCACAAATCTGAATTATCAGTGGCTCGATTTGTGCCTCTATTATGTTATCAAGCTTCCACATCTTTGTCTCGACTTCCGATATCACATGCCGAACACACTTCTCCCATTTCTCCGCTGTGTCTCTTTTCAAAGCCTCATCAAAAAGTACTGAGCTACAAAATTCTTCACGTCCGCCTATATTAACTCGATGGGATTGAGCTCGCAGTGGTATGGAGGCAGACAAAGGACAATTTTGTTTTGGCCTGCTGCCATCTCATCGACTATATATTTTTGGTATTCAAGCTTGCGCTCCTTGACAATTTTTAGTAGCTGTACTCTTAGCATTGAGTCTTCAAAGCTAATATTCTTTGATCGCAGCCAATTTTGGATTTCAACCTTCTTAGAAGACGTTGTCGGAATCTTCTCTAACCGCGAATGATAAGGTGCATTGTCCATTACAATCACAGCATTATCCTCCAGATGGGGTAGAACTTTGGAAAACCACTATTCGAAAGATTCACCGTTCATTTCTTCGTGATAATTTCCAGTTTTCTTCGACTCGAAACACCACAGCCCTTCAGCAACAAACCCACATTCTCATTGCCGATGTGACAAATAATAAGCCGTTTTCCTTTACCTGAAATTATGAAGAGGTGTGTAAGTAAATAAAACAAATACGAGGGTTACTTTTTATATATTGAGATTGAGGCAGGTCTTAATATAAATATAAGTTTACCTGATGGATTTGTTAATCCGGTGGATAGTCCAACTAGAAAGGCCTTCCTAGATGAGGTCACAGTTTCATCGACCCATACTTTAGAAGTAGTATGACCAGCATTAACCCAGGTTTCATCCATATTATAAATTGTTCTCTGTTGTTCCCTATAATATTTAATTTTGGTCAAATACTCTCTCCTCCATAACACAATTTCCTCTATATCCAATAATAAACTATTGCGCCCTCGTTTTTTCCATACAGAATTCAAATGTTTCAATACTTTATGGAATGTTGACCGCTTAAAACTTGGCAATAAAATATCTTCATTTATTTCTGTGAGTACTTTGTCTATCGTGGGTATTTCATTTCTTAAAAAGTACTCATGCACTTTCCTCCTGATTGCATGTTTATCAGCATCATCTATTGATTTCATAATGGTTTGACGATTCTGATTTGTATTCGGTTTAGAAAATGTATGATTTTGTTTATATTCCCGTAAAACATTGTGAATCGAAGCGCAACACACTCCAATTTTATCGGAAACTTTCGATACGACTTCGTCGACAGTCGATGTCTCAATTTCTTCCATATCTTTCTTGAACACATTTGAAATCACTTATTTCATCTCAACACTCAAATGTCTTTTTTTGGATCGTTTCCTGGCTGGACTCAGAGGATAGCTCACAGTGTCATCAGCAGTGTCTGTACTGCACATCTTGGAAAACAATTTTAAACAATATACTATAACGCACGCCAAAAAAACACGCAAACGACTGATTACAACCCTGTGCTGGTACCGAACTCGTACCAAGAAGATGAATTCACCAATGAACGCTGCCCTTTCCATTTGACACTGTGCGATCACGTGAACATCACGCTTCAGTTTTGTTTTGTTTTACTCTATCTTGGATTTGGATAGACTTTACGTTCATATGAATATTAAATTACACAAATGTCGCTTCTACCATTCATTTTGTACAATGAACATTGTACAATTATGGCATTGGCATTGAAATTATTATGATTCTAAGGAATGCTACATGATACCAATAATATAATTTTTTCCTAAAAAAACTATTTTCCTTCCCAATTGATATTGCAAGTTTTTTTTTTTTTTGGAAAAGAATTTGAAGTTCCAGTCTCAACATAAATTCGAATTATCATTTCTTTGCAAATTACAAATGAGTTTCGGCAATTCGGTTATTATCGATTGTCATTGGTTGAAAGTCGTTGCTCTTGATTGATGAGCTTCCATCCAATGCCAAACGAATTCCATAGTCCACAGTGTATATAGGTCTGAGGGTTGACAAATATCAAGTCATTATGTATTATTTTTTTCCAAATTTGATTCATTAATGTCATGATTTTTGTACGATTTCCTTCTCCTAACAGGAGACATATGTCACTGTTCATAGTTTTCATGGCACACTTTACTATTTTCATACTTTCGTAAGTATTTAAAGATTCAGTATTATGTACCGATCTCAACAACTCCAGATAGAACAAATCATCTGAAGGAACAGTTTGTTCAGGCCACTTCCAAATCCCTACACAGCAGGTTAATGGACTGACACCTATCAGAAAACAACTACTCCCCTGGCTAATACCACAAATGGCGTTGGATTATATCCAACAGGTGTGTTAGAAATCACACGTTAAAAGGTAAGACCTCGTTAGTCCTTAGCTCGCACAAGTTTCTCAACTTCTGAGAGTTGTCGTTCGTATAGGGCTGATTAACGGAAAAACAGATTTTAAACAGAAACATATTTAAACAGATGTCAGTGCAGGATTCTTCAGTGAAGTTATTCCTGCATATTCTGTTGGCGATATAACTGCCACAAGTATGCCCACTGACTATACAGTGTATCGCACTTCTCATGGAAACACCCCCGTATCTTCCGTAATATTCGAGGAAGAACGATGAAACTCTCTGGACTGATGGGAATGCTCAAAATGCACCTACCACCTGAATGGGGTTGGCCAAAGTGATATACACTGTCCGCCACTCGCGATGGAACACCCCATTTTTACGGTAAAACATATTAGGGGACAAAATAGGCTCAAAATTCCTTCAGATTCGTGATCAGGACTACCAACTTACTACGAATACACTTTTTTTCCAGAAAAAAACTCAGTCCTGAAAAATCCGAATTTGTCTCACTTCTTATGGAAACACCCCCGTATCTTCCGTAATATTCGAGGTGGAATGATGAAAATAGGGCAAAATAGGCTCAAAATTCCTTCAGATTCGTGATCAGGACTACCAACCTACTACGATTACACTTTTTTCCTGGAAACATTTCAGTCCTGAAAAATCCGAATTTGTTTCACTTCTCATGGAAACATCCCCGTATCTTCCGTAATAATTGAAGTAGATTTTTTTTGGTTTTGACATCAAAACATGAACGAAATTGTTTAAGAGGAACTCGACTTTTGTTTTCACATAATTAATTTATTTTTTATTTTGATGTCAATAAAATTATTCCTTCTCAATAAGAGAGAAAATGGTAATTTTGTAAGAGGAACGGAAACATGTAATCAGTGAGGTTTTAGGATGGTTAAGGTTAGTTCATATTCTCATTTTCCCAATATTCAAAAAATAAACAAGGATATTTTGTGGCGAAAAATGTTATGTAGTTCAAAATTCTTTCGAAGTACTACTTTCAAAATCACATTTTCAATTAAAAAACAAAACAATCAATTTCAAATGATTTAACTGTTGACAATTTTATATTTTCATGCCTTCTATGAAATTTCCCTCCAATCGAACACATTTTTCTATGCGCCTTCTATTAGTTCCTCCAACTCTTCACAGTTCTCTAGGTGTGATTTCTCTACACGCTTGTATAATTCTTGCACGGACATCTTCCTTATATGTTGGCCTATCCTTATAAACTTTATTTTTCAAGTTTTCCCATAAATAAAAATCCAGTGGAGGTAAATCTGGGGATCGTGGTGGCCATACTACGAGAGGGCTATTGGGTCCTATCCATTTCATAGGTAGATTCCTATTCAACCAAACCCTTGTTATGCCACTATTGTGAACTGGTGAACCATCTAACTGAAAAATCATGCTGCGTCTCACATCCAAAGGTAGTTGTTCCAAAACATCGGAAAATGCATTTTCGAGAAAATCAACGAATAGTCGTCCGTTTAAATTTTGATCGAAAAAAAAATGGCCCGATAATATTTTCGTTCAGGATGCCACACCACACATTAACTTTCTGAGATGTTTGGTCTCTACAATTCACCACCCAATTTGGATTTTGTTCAGCCCAAAACCTCATGTTCTGGGAAGATACAACACCATTCGTGGTAAAGGTAGCCTCATCACTGTATAAGATATACTTCACAAAATTCCTGTCAGTGAGATAATTTCCCTGCATCCATAAGCAATACTCCATACGGCGGATTTCATTTCCTTCATGCAAAGTATGTAAAAATTTGGGTTTGAACACATGCATTTTATGCCTCTTTAAACACCTCCATATTTTACTGCGGCTCATATTGAGTTGAAGCGATAAGTTTCTCAAACTAATTCTAAGATCAGCTTGATGAGCCTCCAATATCGTATTATCATCAATATGATGTTTTACAATTTTTCTGTCCTTTGTTACTTGGCCGGTGCTCACGAATAGATTATATATTTTATGTACAGTTCCAGGGTGTACAGCTATCTCTAGCGGGTGTCTTCTGTTAAATTCAGCGGCCGCTTCACGATAAAACCTCACCCCTTCACCAACAATTAAAACAATTTCAATTTTTGCTTGAAGTGACAGACGTGCCATGTTGAACTTTGTCAATCAAAATGAGCTGATATCAGTTAAAATTGGAACTTCAGAAATATTAAAATATGAACAGGAACTCACGAACAGAAAACAACTGGAACACAGGAACAATATCCAACACAAATACAGGAACAATAAACACAATAGGAACAAAAACACGGCAGAAATAACAGGAACAACGGTGATTCAAAGAACACCAATACTAGAAACAACAAATGTAATGAAAACTGGTCTGGGGGTTAATACAACAAGATCTTTCAACAATATTGTCAGGTTGACAGTAAATATCATTGAGCAACTGTTTCAATGAAAAACTGATGTAATTCAATCCCTTCAAATGATTTCAGACAACAATTCAGCAAGTAGGTAAAATAATCTAAATTCTACCTGTTCACCGAGTGCGATTTTTTCTTTAAAAATCAACAGTTGTTTCGGTGTTGCAATGAGAATGAAGATCAATTTTGTTTCGAATGGTAAAATGTTTCCTCAATATTTTGATAAAGGACCCCGCACATTTCTTATGAGAAATGGCTTGCCTTGAATTTTGCCGAAATTTTGATATGTTGTAGTTCTTGATGTGCTGATTGAAATTGTCGACAGCCAAAGCTCAGAATTGTACAGTTTTCGAGATGTGAACCTTTGAATATAGATTTTTTCCATTTTTTGCAGTTTTTGCTCATCAATCGAGAGCTCTCACTTCTGGCTGGGATAGAATTTGGATGTTCAGCAACGAGAATTAGTTTTACGAATAATCTTCTTCAGTTATAATAGATGCCGCCATCGATGATTTTTCATACACTGCTTCACACTATCACGATAATCTGAGAATGTGGTGCTGTGACATTTTCTTGAAATAGGCTCAAAATGGATGATAGCATCTCACAGCATCTGTATATTTCATACCTGAGAGTACTCTCCAGATAGAATGAAGGGGTTCAGGTATTGGAAGCGAACTATTTTGCGCCGTAATATGTTTTACCGTAAAAATGGGGTGTTTCATCGCGAATGGCGGACAGTATATATCACTTTGGCCAACCCCATTCAGGTGGTAGGTGCATTTTGAGCATTTCCATCAGTCCTGAGAGTTTCATCGTTCCACCTCGAATATAACGGAAGATACGGGGGTGTTTCCATAAGAAGTGAGACAAATTCGGATTTTTCAGGACTGAAATTTTTCAGAAAAAAAGTGTATTCGTAGTTAGTTGGTAGTTGATCACGAATCTGAAGGAATTTTCAGCCTATTTTGCCCCCTAATATGTTTTACCGTGAAAATGGGGTGTTCCATCGCGAGTGGCGGACAGTTTATATCACTTTGGCCAACCCCATTCAGGTGGTGAGTGCATTTTGAGCATTTCCATCAGTCTTGAGAGTTTCATCGTTCTACCTCGAATATTACGGAAAATACGGGTGTATTTCCATGAGAAGTGAGACACACTGTATGTGAAAAGTTTTCTTTCCTTATTCGAGGAATTGGGCAAATTTCGGATATGTGTTTGGTTACCTCGTTCACAGGCAGATGGGGCGATGACAAATCTGTTGTTTGTTGTCCGCTTCAGCCTAGTTCCAGGAATGATACTCTGAAGGAATTCGATTTTCAATTATGGGAAATCATCGACTTCACGTTGATGATTTGTTTCGGAACAGTAACGACATTATAAACATATCAATAACGACAATTATGTGAAAGAACAGTAAACAGTATACGGATCAACGGATCCAAGGATTGTTTATCTTAACATACTTAGGAAGCCGTGAATCTTTCTTCACTGTTTCCGTTTGGCCACCCTGCAGAAAAATATAATAAAATGGTTCAAAGTGAAAGGTAAAATTTCCATCATAAAATATCATTTCCTGAGCGTGCTCCACAGAAGTTTTCATTCCTCCCATGCAATTATTCATACCACGGGAAAATCTGTTGATCCTGATTGATGGCACGGTTTCAAAAACGTGTTTGTTTATTCCATAATCTTTTATATACCTAATGTACGAAATATACACGTATACAGGGTTTTTCATGATGAGCGTTAATTAGCCGTTTCTGGCAAACTATTCAACGGATCAACCTGAAAATTCCACAGTATGCATGAGTCAATATGACCTACACGCCTAAAATATTTTAGACGAAGCGGCGTTGTCGCTTATACTATAAAGTAACGGCTTCTTTGATTTTTCAAATAAAACACCCCGTGTATAATATCATATTATGATTCATTATCACTTCGTCAACAAATTCATATACTATTTCCCTATACCTATCTATTACCGTTTAGAAGATATAAATTAATTTCGATATTTTTTTTACCAAACATGAACTTTTATAAATGCTGATAATCTTGAACTCTCTTGCACTAAAACGATCAAATTTGAAATGGAGTGGAGTGATACTATGAGGATCTTCACTCCGAGTCACATTTTCATTTGCTTCATACAGGGTCTTCAAAAAATGCAGATACTTTTATCTCATGAAAAAATGAGTGGAACTCAATTTTTTCAAATGGAACACCCTGTATATTTCCAATTTTAGAGTAACTCTGTTCAGATAATACTTTTTCTATTTTGAACCGTTTTCGAGATAAACTGGTTCAAACGGAAATTGACATGGTTTCCTTGTTCATCACTCATTTTTGTAAAACAGATTTCGTTTGATGTTTCTCAATTAGTCACAGATAATGCAATGAAAAGATAATTATTAAAATACTCCTCAACCATCGAATGAAACTTCTCTTCAAACAATAGTTTTATTAACGCTGAAACACGAACTGAAAATAATAAACCCTTAAATTAATGAGTTAATTTAAGCATCAGTGTAATCAGTGCACAAACATGTAATCTCTTCAAAAGATTGTCATGTGTAGCGCTTCTGATCAAGTCTGGAGTCAAATTATTGAAAGCAGTTGTAACTCTCGATTTCATATCTTCCATTGTTGTTATTGGTGTAGAGTAAACCGTGTTTTTAATGAAACCCTACACAAAATAATCTGATGGATTGCCATCTGGTGTTCTAGGAGGCCAACAAAAAGGTCCATTATTACCAATCCATCTGTCTTCTTCTTCTCATTCTGTCAGCTTCGCTGACTGAGTGAGAATTATGGCGTGGAGCACCATCCATTTGGTACCATACACGTTCTCTTCCTGGTCTATTATTTAAAATCATTTGAATTCCATTCCTCAGTAAATCTTCATATTTTGATGCATTCAAATTATCATCATAAAACTCGATATAAAAAATTGACTCATTTTTTATGGCACAAAATACATTGAATTGCCATCTTTCCTGACAACCCCTTTGGCGGACTACACGGGGATTTTCTGGCGCCCAATAATGACTGTTGTGTCTATTGAAAACTCCATTTTTTGTGAACTTGGCCTCATCTGTCCATATGATATTGTCAAGAAAATGTTCATCCTCTTGAGTCTTGACAAGTAACCATTCAAAGAATTCAACTCTACGAGGTAAATCAGTCTCTTTCAAATGTTGTACACAGTAGAAATTATAGGGATGCCATTTATGCTTATTAAGAATTCGACAAATTGTAACGTAGGGTATACCTATCTCCCTTTCAGCCTCGTGCAGAGAAGCATTTGGAAATGCATGAAAGTATCCCAAAACTGTTATACCATTGAACTGAACTGTTTATACCATTCAAACAGTTCAGTTCAATACAATATATCAATAATCTATATACCTGTTTGCTAACAGTGATACATCGGTATTTAAAAGGTTTTCAATATTCATTTTCCTTCGATTATTTCAGTGACTACTATTCTAGGCATTTTCAGAATGTATTTTTTTAATTCTTTCTTGAAAGTAAAAATATTTTTGATGTCGGTTATTAATTTGGGAATAGAATTATATACTTTAGGCGCAATGTATCTGTATGACCTTTGACCAAACGATTTAGCCATGTGAGGTAATGCTATGTGTTTCTTATATCTTACTTCAATAGATCTTTTTGTCTGTCCATAATATTTTGCCTCGCAGTCCTTACATTCAATGTTATAAATTCCAGACTTTTATTCTCGACTTTGTCTTTTGGACTTCCCAAAAGGCTCTGTAGTGTATGACTCATTTTAAAAACCACCTTCATACGTAGTTCCTTGAAAATATTTTCAAAGTTCTTCGTATATTGGTGGTATGGAACTGAGATGTATTTATCTTGGTTTTTGTCCTTTCTGAAAGTCGAGATTTCGTTCATTCTCAACCTAAACTTCTTCTTCCTTATTATGTCATCTACAATACCCCTCGAGAAACCGTTAGTGACTGCTATTTCCTGTATTGTTCGTTTTTCTTTTGCGAAACTATCATGTGTTACAGGGAAAATCAAAAGACGATGCACTGAAAAATTCAACCCAGCACGTTTGTGCTGTCCACAGTGATGTGACCTGTCAGGAATATACCTGTAGATACGTGCTTGTTTCTTTTCTAAATATATCGTATTCTAACCCTCCAAATTGACTCTTTTGAAAAGTCCAAAAGACAAAGTCGAGAATTCGGAAAAGTCTGAAATTTACGAAATTGAATGTAAGGACTGCGATGCAAAATATTATGGACAGACAAAAAGATCTATTAAAGTGAGATATAAGGAACACATATCACACTTAAAATATGGAAGACCTGAAAAATCAGCAGTCGCCCATCATATTTTGCAACAAAACCATTCCATAGAATGTAGTTCATTAAGATTAGTTAGACAAGTTAACAACAACAGGCAACTAGATACCTATGAGAGTGTAGAAATAGGTAAACACAATAATATTGACCTATACCAAAGAGCATACTATATAGCTTGTTTATATAATATTGTTGGGTTTACTGATTACTACATAAGGACATATTGCAAAAATAAATTTAGATAGGCAATATTTTGAAATCAATTTTTATATAGCTGAAAATTGTTTTATATACAGCTATAACAGTTGAACATATATTGTAAAATAATAGATAAGGCAAAATTGTAAAATTAATTTAGGTTGGTACACCTGTATGGGTGGTACACCTGGATGGTTTACCTGTATGGGATATCTATATACCATAAATAGCGTTAGCTTCGCGTTAGTTTCCAGTTTATTCTTCCTCTTTGAAGATGATCACTTGGTGATCGAAACACGTGTCGAAGTGTTAAAAATAACGATTTGGTGTTGGGAAAAACTCCAGTAATATTCATTACTACACCAAAGGTTCCAAACAGTGCATCATAAGAGATATCAAAATGTTTTTCGTTTGTTTGAAGGTGATTGACAATGTTTCATGATGAATTTCACTAGTTCGGACTTCCATTGTCTACTATATAAAATGATTTGAAATCCCTGAAACAACTAAAAAAGAAGTTGTTTAGTTGTTTCAGGGATTTCAAATCATTTTATATAGTAGACAATGGAAGTCCTAACTAGTGAAATTCAAAATGTTTTTCCATAGAAATATTAAATTTAGTTTTTCAGAAAGGAAGTTTTTGGCTTTCTACTACTCCATCTTGATTAAAAAAAAATGTGGGAATCTTCCAAAGAAAGGAATTAATAAATTTAAAAATAAGTAACTCTATACATGGATGTGTAGATCATGCAGAGAAGCAACTTTCAGGCACAAACTGGAAGAAAGCCCTCCTGAAACAGCTACTTTCGTATGAAAATTGAATTAAACGAAAGAAAAAAATTCTTTCGAAACAAATACTTCTATATTAACACTGAATTATACAGAAGATACTTTTCTCTACTCAGTTTGTATTTCAAAAATGCGTTGTGGAATAAAAATCAGATATCATTCACATGAGTTACACTTTAAATGAATGGTAACAAATTGCACTTACGTGGAACACTGTCATCCTCACTGGTATACATCGATGTTTCGCCTTAAGACACTTGCCCTAAGGCTCTTCAGTACCAAATTGGATAACATTATAGAAAACACACACACTTCATTCATGAATTACGATTTTTTAATGTCACGGAATAAGCTTGATCTGCTCATGTCATCGATGACATAGTGATGACATTCATTTACCTATTTGATTTAATCCCAGCCAAGAGGAATCTTATTTGAATTGAAGGGGTTATACAGGGTGTTTCAGAATTCGACGGACAAACTTATACCACGTCATTCCTCTTGCAAAATGATGAAAAATGAGGTAGGACATGTGTGTCCGGAAATGAGCCGTTTCAGAAATACAGGGCGTTGAAGTTGCAAAATAAAAAGACCCTTTTCGTCGTAGCTCCCGGACTAAAAGGAATAAATCAATGAAACTCAGCAAATCGATTACGAGCTAGAATGTGCTTCCTCCAGTGGTATGTTTGCTTCAGTATCAGTAGCCAGTGGCGTTCCAGCGGGGTAATAGCTTATATTTCCCCCCTTATTTTTTACGCCACTGACTTTATATCCACAACCGTCTTTTTTTTGAATTCCTTGATCAATTTTACGTGAAAACCAAATGAACATTCACTATGAAAAAACCAGTAGTTTTCGAGAAAAATTGAGTTGAACTGATAGGTGCATTCTCATATGGGAATATTAATAATCGAGTAAAATAATCGAAATTCCAAAACCGAAATTATTTGAACTCTTTCATCATTCTACCATTCATTGTGTGCTTGAAAAATTATTCACTTCGGCAACATATTGCGGATTTTCTACCATTTTACCAACTTTTTTTGCAGATATGTTGTGAGCCCGCAGACCTACTGAATGGCTTTACCTCGAGATTTATTTTTTAATAAAATGTTCCATCCAAACGATTTTCAAAGACAATTACGAATAGTTGGCAAAACTGAACTCAGAATGTTTTATCGAATTATCTTCTCTCACTGGGTAAAAATCCAAGTTTCATCGATTAACCAAAATACCATTACTTGTTTCAACCTTAGCCATCTACAATGTTTCCTGGGCATATCTATTATAGTTTTGTTAGATAACTGTACCGATATTCTCGAGTTCTTCAGCCACTGGTTGAATAGTTTCAGAATACATTCACGTGACTTATAACAATCTTTGATCCACCTAAGCAATGAGGATTACTTTATTCATTGACAACAATAAATTTGTTAGGGGGCTGTGGAAATGAAATGAGATTCGTATGACACTTCCAAGTTAACGTAGCTGTCAGAAAGTGTTTGATTGGGTATTTCGTATAATAAAAATGAATTTTACATTCGAAGAGTTAGCGGACATGCACCTTATTTATGGAAAATCGGGACGAAATGGAAGGTTGGCACAAAGAATGTATCGTGAAAATTTTCCTGGAAGAAATAGAATTCCTAATTTGAAAACGTTCGAAAACGTGGACAGAGACTCAGGGAAACAGGAAGTTTTTTAATTACCAGAAGGAATGCAGGTATACAGAGAACTGTAAAAAATTATATCACAGAAGAGGAGATATTGAACTATGCTGCTGAACATCCGTCTGAAAGTAGTAGATCTATAGCTAGAGTGCTGCATGTGTCTTCATCATCTGTTTGGAGGACTTTGCATGAACAGCAGTTATACCCATATCGACTGAGAAAAGTTCAGGCACTGAAACCAGAGGATTATCCAGATCGAATTGAATTTTCTCGATGGTTTTTAAGTATGTGGAGAAATAATCCGGAATTTATCAAGCAAGTGTTATACACTGATGAGGCAAAATTCACAAGGGAAGGTATTTTCAATTCTCGCAATAGCCATATTTGGGCCGAGGAAAATCCTTTTGCTATTCATCCTCATGGCCATCAAACAAAATTTTCATTGAATGTTTGGGCAGGAATAGTAGAAAACCGTTTAGTTGGTCCTTATCTTTTACCAGATAATTTGAATGGGGACAATTATAGCACTTTCTTGGAAGAAGTATTGCCTGAATTGTTAGAAGATGTTCCTCTGAATATCCGGAATGGAATGTGGTTTCAGCACGACGGTGCTTCTGTTCATTTTTCGTTAGCTGCTAGAGAGTACCTAAATCGGAAATTCGGTGACAATTGGATTGGTCGAGGTGGACTCCACAAATGGCCTGCCAGATCACCAGATTTGAATCCTGTTGACTATTTTCTTTGGGGTCATATGAAGTCACTGGTTTATGAAACAGAACCAAAAAGCCAAGAATAATTAGTCGCCCGCATTCAAGCTGCATCGATAACGATTGCCGAAAATTTAGAATAATTTGAAAAAGTGCGATTTTCTATGTTGCGCCGTTGCAGATCGTGTATAAGTGTTGACGGAAAAAATTTCGAATAATTACCCTATTGATTATTCATCAGATGTTCTCATTATTATTCAAAAGCACATTTGAATTTTCGATGTAAATTTCAAAAAGAAATTCGTGTTTATGACTCACTGTTCTAGAATTTCAACAGTATTGTTTCTTATCACATTATCTAAAATATGTGTAGAGAAGGTATATTTTGAACATGATATTTCTACTCAAAGATGAATTATGAATACCGACATAATGTAATTAGCTGTAAATAGACAACTTCCATTTCTTCATTTATTTAAAAAACTTCATTTACTGACTAGAGTTAGCGAAGATCTTATCAGATGGTTATTCAAATAAATTGACTTCTTCCAAATACATTTCTTTTTTTCAGGCGTATAATTAGAGTCTACTGGTAAAATTTTGTTTTTCGGCTTCATCTGTGAAAATTTGAAAACACTGTATACTTTGAGAATGTTTTTCATTTTCTTATTAATGAATATTCTTCAAGATATTTACAATTCTACAAAGAGAAGTGTGATGTCACGAATGGGAAAGACAGGATAATTGTGAACAAAAAATAATTTTCCCAAAATCCAGAATAATGGTGTTATTTTAGGATTATTGGAGCCTAACTCAGTCGAGATTCCGAATGATCGCAAATTTTATTTGGGGTCACTTTTTTTCAGATCACAAAGTCACTCGAAGATCTGAGAACAATGAAAACATTTCAACAATGAAATCTATTGACAAGCACGAAAATAAGCCTCAAGAGTTATGATTTGTCATTACAATATGCTAAACATAACAAAAATTGGTACGATGATAGAAAACCCACAATAATTACCATCACTTGCAAGCGCTAAATTAATGGTAAAATCATAAAAGAGTTCAAATAATTTTGGTTTTGGAATTTCGATTATTTTAATCGATTATTCCCATATAAGAATGCACGTATCAGTTCAACTCAATTTTTCTCGAAAACTACTGGTTTTTTCATAGTGAATGTTTTTTGGTTTTTACGCAAAATTGATCAAGGAATTCAAAAAAAAGACGGTTGTGGATATAAAGTCAGTGGCGTAAAAAATAAGGGGGGAAATATAAGCTATTACCCCGCTGGAACGCCACTGGCTACTGATACTGAAGCAAACATACCACTGGAGGAAGCACATTCTAGCTCGTAATCGATTTGCTGAGTTTCATTAATTTATTCCTTTTAGTCCGGGAGCTACGACGAAAATTTTTATTTTGCAACTTCAACGCCCTGTATTTCTGAAACGGCTCATTTCCGGACATACATGTCCTGCCTCATTTTTCATCATTTTACAAGAGGACTGACGTGGTATAAGTTTGTCCGTCGAATTCTGAAACACCCTGTATTTTTAGGAGTGATTAATTTTTGAGAAAGAAAGTTTTTGGCTTTCTACTACTCCATCTTGATACAGAAAAAAGTCTGGAAATCTTCCAAAGAAAGGAAGTAATCAATTTGAAAATAAGTAACTCTATACATGGATGTGTAGATCATGCAAAGAAGTAACTTTCAGACACAAACTGAAAGACAGACCTCCTGAAATAGCTACTTTCATGTAAACATTGAATTACACGAAAGAAAAAAAATTCTTTCGAAATAAATACTTTTATATGAACACTTAATTATACAGAAGATACTTCTCTCTACTCAGTTTGTATTCTAAACGACGCCGAGTACCGGCGCCGCCTGCTGGGAAATCCCGGTGTCCCACCGAACCTATCCGCCACTGACGCAACATAAATCGAATCAAAATGGATTTTGAAGGCTATTTTGTTGAAGATTTTTATCGGGTTCTAAAATGCCATCACAAGAGGCGTCCACACGAGATCTATACAGGTCCATAATTCTCCTGTGGATAACTGAAAGACAGCTTTCCGAAAAAGCTGAGCCCTAAATTTGCATATATAGTAAAATGATATCGCTTGGATGAATATATTCGAAAGGAAGTTTATTTTCAGCTTAACGAGATGAATTTACTGAAAATAAACAAAACACTAATACTGCCGTCGGTTCCATACGTTATATGAAATAATAATAATAATATTATCTTCATGAAATATCCACAGAAATAATAGAAAATAATATACTGGAGATATACAGGAAAAACCAAAAAATCCCAAATTATTTTTTGCCTATATCTTCTTCATTCGCAGACATATTGAAAATTTTTCCACATTTTGCTATTGGCACTTGATGTGGACTCTCAGAATATATCCATGAATCTTCTATACAGGGTGTCATCTGACTTGAGCCATCCCCATCTTTGAATTTTTGAATACGGACCTGTATTTTTGTTGTAATTTTTGGATCGTAGACGTTCACTTCATATTGAGAAATTGAATTCAACTTTATATTTCGTGATTTTTCGGTAATATTCGATTATAATTGTGTGAATTATTCCCTTTCAAATTACGGCCCTGGAAATTGGTTGACTGAGTTGAATAAAAACACTTTCACGTCTCCCTATGTACCGTAGAGTTTTTCGAGAGATTTTTTTCATTTTTAGATACCTATTCATATTTTTCCATTGCTCTGAGAGTTTTCTACAATGAACTTCGAATAAGAAAACCTTTTATGATTATCTGAAACATATCTACAACAAAAATATATTTATATGTGTTTTGATGAGCAGAAAAAAATGGTAGCAATAATAACAACCGAAACGAACACTATAATTATAATGAAAATTGAAATGAAGTATCTAATTTATACATGGTGTTCCTTAAACACATGCTAATTAATATTTAAGGAGGTAATTCTTAGACCCATTTTAAGAAAAAAACTTCCTATGGACGTATGTCCTAAACGCATTAACTTTTGAGATACAGGGTGGCAAAGTTTTCAAAAATAATCAGTTTTTTAATAATAACTGAGATAATTTTGTAGACATCTTTAGCATATTTGGTACATATGTTCCATGCCTCAAGGCGCATTTTCTGATGTACACAAATTTGTATTTTTTCAAACAGTGGCATCCTTACGGGTTTCGCATTGAATATTTTTGGGGAAAAAGTACTACGCCAATGCTTTCTTTTCAAAATGAAATTATTTTTGAAATTCTCATTTATTTTTGAGAAAATTTGATCTCCTGGTATTTCTTTGTCCGACGCATGATTTTCACTCAAAAAAATAAAACTCGACAGAAAGCAAATTGAAAAATTAGATCAATTCTAAAATGAATGAGAATCTGAAAATTGCTTCATAACGCATTACCAATTCCCTAATAATATTTGAAAACATAATCTGCAAAAAAATTAATTTTTCACAAAAACGAGTTTTATTTTATTTTGTGACAGTACGTCTAAACGAATAGCACAAATTTGTTAATTAGTAATAATACCAAAACTGATTATAAAAATTGTTGGAAGTGGCCACCTGCACTTAGTATGCATGCTTCCGCCCTTCTACGCATGGAATTACGCACCCGTTCAAATATTCCCGACGTATTTCGTATAAATTCACACGAGGCAACTATTCACTCTCTTAAATCTTCTAAAGTATTAACGGGAGTTTTATACACAAGAGTTTTAAGGTGACCCCATAAAAAAAAATCTGAACTGTTGAGATCGGGGGATCTTGCTGAGGTCCTCCGCGACCTATCCAACGATTAGGATAAACTGTATTCAAATGGTTTCGGACAATTACACTAAATTGAGCAGGGGCGCCATCGTGCATGTACCATATTCGATTCCTTAACGCAAGTGGCACATCTTCCAATAACCCAGGTAAGTCTTCTTCGAGAAAGTGTAAATAAGAACGACCATCAAGGCGTCCTGGTAGAAAAAATGGGCCTATTAGATGATCACCTATAATTCCTGCCCATACATTAACCGAAAATTGGTGTTGGAAATGGGTTTCGGTTATTGCATGGGGATTTTCTTCAGCCCACACATGATTGTTATGGAAATTTTGAATGGCATTCTGAGAAAAATTTGCTTCGTCTGTGAACAAAATTTGTGTCTCAAACTGCGGATTTAGTGCAATACTTTGTAGATACCACTGACTGAAGTTCACACGCTGTGGAAAATCTCTGGGGAGTAATGCCTGTACTCTTGAAATATGGTATGGGTATAACAAAAAATCAACCAAAATACGCCAAACAATTTGATGACAAATATCCAGAGTTCTAGCGATCTTCCTCGTACTCGTCTCAGGATGTTCCTCAATTTCTTGCAGCACCGCTTCCTCAATTTCAGGAGTTCTTACTACACGAGGTCTACCTTCCAGAGTCCCTTTCTTGAAATTACCAGTTTCCCCAAGTCGACGATGAATATTTGAAAAGGTTCGGCTATCTGGTAAGGCACGATTAGGATATCTTTCCTGATAAATGCGCCTGGCTTCTGTTGCATTACCATCGGCAAGGCCATATACGTAATGCATTTGCGCCATTTCCGCATTCGTATATTTTACCATATTTACTGATATATTCAGAAAAAACAGCGGACTACCAAAATAACTTCAATAACACTTCAAAATCAATCAAAACGCGCTGTGACAGTTTTTAACACCAACACCTTACTTTAAACCAACATCAATATTAGCTACTGACGTTTGTATATACAGAGAAATCGTTTTTTATCGCTATGGTGGGTACGCTGTTTTTTCTGCTTTTAATCTTTAAAAGAAATCACATATCGACAAACTCCATATTTCCAAGAGGTGCAGTAAATAAATTCTGCTACACGTCATTTATTCCAGGATAACTAAATTTATGTTTTCAAAAATTATTAAGCGGTGCTGCGTTATGACGTAATTTTAATTGAGAACAGTGCATCTGACAACAAACAAATACCTTTTAGATCCTCAATTACTTTGCAACAAATCTGATCTCTTAGTTTGCTTTTAGTCGATGCACGATACCACATCAGATTTTTAAGGAATTTATCCTTAAGTAAAGCGATTTTTAATTTTTTGAGCGAAAAAAATGCGTCGGACAAAGAAAACCCAGCCAATCAAATGTGCTCAAAAATGTATGGAGATTTTAAAAATAATTTTTAATTCAAGATAAAGCAGTAGCGTAGTATTTTTTTCGCCAAAAATATACATTTCAAAACTCGTACGTACGCCACTGGCAGAGAAAATTAAGAAAATTGTGCATCAGAAAATGCGCCTTGAGGTATGGAACATATGTACCAAATATGCCAAAGATGTCTACAAAATTATCTCTGTTATTATTAAAAAACTGATTATTTTTGAAAACTTTGCCACCCTGTATCTCAAAAGTTAAGGCGTTTAGGACATACGTCCATAGAACGTTTTTTCCTTAAAATGGGTCTAAGAATTACCTCCTTAAATATTAGCATGTGTTTAAGGAACACCCTGTATACACAAAAAAATTAATTGTGCAATAAATGTTCGAATTGGAGTCTTTCCATTTTGAGACAAATAATGGGACAATAAGATGGTCTGCAAGATCACCAGATCTTACTATTTTGGACTATTTTCTATGGGGGACATTGAAAAATAGGATTTACGCTGGCAGAGAGATAGAAAATGTGGAAGACTTGAAATTGAGGATTTTGAATGATTTCGCAACAATGTAGCAAATAAGTGTATCAAGGGCAATGAATAATATGAAAAATAGAGTTTGAAAATGTCTCGAAATAGAAGGACTCCAATTGGAACATTTATTGCGCCAATAATTTTTTTAGGTACCTGTATAAATTACTTCATTTCAATTTTCATTACAATTATAGTGTTCGTTTCGGATGTTATTGTTGCTATCATTTCTTTTTCTACTTATTAAAACACATATAATATATTTTTGATGTAGATATGTTTCAAATAATCATAAAAGGTATTCTTATTCGAAGTTCATTGTAGAAAACGCTCAGAGCAATGGAAAAATATGAATAGGTACCTAAAAATGAAAAAAAAACTCTCGAAAAACTATATGATACATAGGGAGACGTGAAAGTTGCTATTATGTTTTTATTCAACTCAATCAACCAATTTCCAGGGCCGTAATTTAAAAGGAAATAATTCACAAAATTATAATCGAATATTACCGAAACATCCCGAAATATAAAATTGCATTCAATTTCTCAGTATGAAGTGAACGTCTACGATCCAAAAACTACAACAAAAAATACAGGTCCGTATTTGAAAATTCAAAGATGGGGGTGGCCCAAGTCAGATGACACCCTGTATAAAAGATTCATGGATATATTCTGAGAGCCCACATCAAGTGACAATAGCAAAATGTGGGCAGATTTTCAATATGTCTGCGAAAAAAAAAATATAGGCAAAAAATAATTTGGGATTTTTTGGTTTTTCCTGTATATCTCCAGAACCAAAAGAGTTATATTCGATTTCTTTACATCATTGAATAGGTCTCTAAAATACACAACTTTGCCACAAATTAAACCGACAGTATATCTCTTATCGTTTACGAGATCCCCATGTACAAAAACGAATTTGAATAGCCCTGTATGAAAATGAGGAACAGGTGGAGATCAGCTATGAAAGTGATTTTAAACACAGCCTCGTAGATGAAGTTTATTTTTCTTCTCTTAAGACGAAAAAATAAGTGAATAGTTAGTACCAATACACAAATATCGAATCAATTCACGTACATTATGAAATGAGCATAACTGAAAGTTACAGGTTGTATTAACGATGTATGGGTGAAAAATACCTACCTTTCCATTTGAGGTGAAAACTTTCCATTTGAAATGAAAAAACCTGACTCAATTTAAAGTTTAAGAGAGTAGTGGTTAGGTTAGGTTAAGTCCAGAGTGAGTGGGTCTATTCGACCCTCCACCGCAACCCGCAAGGGTTTAGTGTGACCCACACCTATTGACACCCGACCAAATAAACCCAGCTTCTTAACGAAGCCGATTAGTTTGTATGGTGAGTGGTCTTTCAGATTAAATGGTAAGAGTACGGCTCTGCCAAACTCTAAAAACCCGATTTGGTCCCCAGCGGGGCAGACACAAATTATGTGCTCTGCTGTTTCATCATTTTCCAAACAGAGGGAGAGTAGTGGTAGCCATGTTTTGAAAAAGTCAATCAATACACATGATTTTCAGTGAAAACGTTTGAAATCTGTTTAAAATCTGTTTTTCCGTTAATCAGCTGTCGCCTCATACGAACGACAACTCTCAGAAGTTGATAAACTTGTGCGAGCTAGGGATTAACGAGGTCTTACCTTTTAACGTGCGATTCCTAACACGGTTGCAGAATCATCCCCGCTTCAGCCAGATATGTTCTCTCGAGAAAAATATCTGGTCGAGGCGGGAATCGAACCCACGGCCTTCCGATCGTGAGTCGGGCGCACTACCACCGCGGCCAATTCCATTTATCAAAGTGTATTTTTTCAAATGGAACACCCTTATACATTCTTACTCGATAGGTAAGACTGATGGTTTTTATATCGGGTGGTTCAAAAGTGATTGTGAGATATATGTCACAATATAGGTTGATTCAGCACCTAACAGATATCTCCTACTCGATTAGATGAAATGAATAAATTTTCAAATAGAAGATTCTCAAAACCATTTTTTTTTTTTATTTACTGTTCATAATTCTAAGAAGTAGTGCTTTTCCCACACAAGGTTATTCGAAAATAGAGATGGATTTTTTCTCAGGTTGTTTTCTGAAAAAAGTTCACATTCACCAAAATAGGCCACATTATAAGCTTGCACAATGTGAAGTGTGAATAGCGGTAGGAAATCATAATGAAGAAAAGAGAATTGAAACTTTTTATGTTTTTACCACTTTTATTTGTAACTAACGTTACTGCAGTTTCGTCCTATAAGGACATTTTCATACATTAAAATCTATACATTATGTATATGTCGCAGCCAACTGGTTAAAATAGCTATTCAATTAAACAGCTAGTCCATACAAATCAAACAGCACATTGAACTAAATCTTGTTTTTTCAAACATTTTAAAGACTGTTGCTTTTCCCTCCTGTAAGATGCAGACGTCGTATCACAGCCAGTTATTGCGAGTAAAAATAGTACATGCTTTTGACTCTTTGCAAAAATAGATACACTTTTTGACGAATATATTTCGGGTTGACTTTGAGCTTTTCCTGGCTTTAGAAAGAAAATAGTTTTTTCATGTGGAGTTCGAGCAGTAAGAAGTACGAGTAAGTCTACATCTTCACCAACAACAATAGTTGTAGTTGTCAAATTAAATTGCTCTATAGCTCTTTCAATAATCAGTACGTCGGCATCGTTATTAGCCTGTTTAACCAATATATTTTCGCCAATAAACTTATCCTTCAACATTGAAATGAACCGAGATTTGTTGTGAGTATTTGCAAGAAATTTCTGTTGACTGGTAGGAACTGTCATAAGTTCATCAAATAGAATATCGGAAGATGAAGATGTTGCTAAAGTTCGACGACGTTGTTCTGCAGCTTTAATATTTCTCGTGTAATCATCATAGCCATCAAATACGACCGTAATTCTGGCACCAGAATAGCTACGTACATACTGAACGCATTTATCTAAAATAATGCCAAATGTTTCTTCACTATCTCACACAACACGATGTAGTAAATATCCACCGTCAATGATGTATGTCGTATTAGTATTGTTAATTTCAATATTGACCTGTTGGAAACGATTGTAAACGGCAGACTTCTGTATTTTACGCATCCCGAGATCATCAAACAACGATAAAGGGTAGGGAGCCAATTCATATTCAAAATATTTCTCAATTTCATCTTGAAATGATGCAGTAATACTAATAATACATTTTACCCGATATTTTTATATTTATACTTATGTATACCAATAGAAAAACATTATTTCAACAAACTATATAGTATAATATACTAATAGGTATCACTATTAATGATATTATTATGTTTATATTTTATTATATTTCATTTTATTTTAATAGATCTTTTAGTCTGTCCATAATATTTTGCATCGCTATCGTTACATTTAATTTCGTAAATTCCAGACTTGGTCCTTTGGATTTCATAGAAAGCTCTGTAGTGTATGACTTGTTTCAAAAACCACCTTCATATCTAATTCTTTGAAAATTTTTCTAAAAATCAAGATTTCATTCATTCTTAACCTGAACTTTCTCTTCCTTATTATATCACCTCAAGAAACCGTTACTGACTGCAATTTCCTGTATTGTCCGTTTTTTTTTTCATGAACCTCTCATGTGTAAGAGGAAATGTCAAAAGACGATGTACTAGAAAATTCAGCCCATTACGTTTGTGCTGTCCACAGTGATGTGAACTGTTAGGAATATACCTGTAAGTTAATACTTCGTATTCTAGCTTTTCTCATTAGCTCCTCATTACCAAAACGTCAAGAAATGCAAGTTGTCTCTTATTTTCTAACTCATACGTGAATTTTATCGATTGAAATATGTTATTTGAAAAGAAACAAAGTCCTCGATATTCGATTTTTTGTTATCGAATATCGCAAAACATCATCCACATACCTCAGCCATATCCTAGGGAAATACTCTGATTTTTCTTTGGTTTCCATTTCAAATTTGCTTATGAACAGATTTACCAGATAGGGGGACCTGGAGTTACCCATAGCTGTTCCCTCCTGTTGTTTATAAAAGCAGCCTTCTACCTGAAAACGACTTTGTTTCGTACACAAATCAGGTAATGAGAGAAAGGAATTCATCAATTTAATTATTATTGAAACTATTTTTTTGTAGTAATTCCCTTAGCTAGTTTAGGTTAAGAATGAACAAAATCTCAACTTTTCGAAAAGACGAAAACCAAGACAAATATATCTCGGTTCCATACCACCAATATACGAAGAACTCTGGAAAGATTTTCAAGAAACTAGCTATGGAGGTAGGTATGGTATGGAGGTAGTTAAAACAAATCATACATTACAGAACTATCCAGGAAATTCAAAGGACAAAGTCGAGAATTCGGAAAAGTCTGGAATTTACGAAATAAAATGTGAGGACTGCAATGGAAATTATTATGGACCGACTAGTAGATCCAAGAACATAAAATATAAGGAACACTTAGCGCACCTAAAATATGGACGATCAGAAAAATCAAATTTGAAAAATTGGCAATCTATAGCTGCTACATATCGCCTAATATTCCGTTGGAGGTATTTAAGACAAGATTACAGCTTCTTCTGGACCACGTTGCGATCTAAAGACCGAGGCAATAGTGGCGGGAGACTTCAATGCCAAATCATTGTCCTGGAATTCGCCCTCTACAGACGCCAGAGGAACATATATGGATGAAGCCCTACAAGCATTAGACATGGTGGTACTAAACGAGGGGAATACACCGACCTTCTCCAGGGGCGCCTCCAAATCTTATATAGACATAACCTTCGCTACACAAAGGGCTAGCAGGATGATACAATCGTGGAGGGTATCCTTGGAGGAAAGCCTAAGCTTACACAGGTATATATACTACTCAATAAACACAGGCAAACAGAAACCCAAGAGGGAATGGCTGGAAAGGCCTCGGCCGCAGGCGGATGCATTCAGAAACGCTTTCGGCATCGCAGCCGGAGGTGTGAAGGACTATAAGGGCCTAGTTAGAGTAATAAAAGGTTCACAAGATCTTAGCACGACGACAAGACGGGGCGATATAGAAAGTTCGCAGCCAGTTTGGTGGAACGGGGAGATCGATCAACTTAGAGCAGCCTGTAATAGGTCTCGGAGGTCTTTGACAAGAGCCAGAGGCAGGGACATTAGTCAAAACATAATCGGTGGCCTAGAGGCAAGGTATAAGAAGAATAGGAAAGACCTGAGAGACGCTATTAGAAGAGCACAGAGGCGCAAGTGGGCAGAGTTATGCGAGGAATTGGAGGAAAATCTCTGGGGTAATGGGTACTAAATAGTCACGGGGTCAATGAGACATCTCAGGACCCCCTACGAATTGCACCACACAACCAAGGTGGAGAAAATCAGGGAACCCTTCCCAGCCGACGACAGTCCTATACCGATAGTCCCCAGACCTGCGGAGCAGCCACCGTTTTTCAGACTCGAAGAGCTGGTAATCGCGGCTGAGAAGCTAAAAAACAAAAACGCACCAGGCCCGGACGGTATCTTCCCGGAGGCAGTGAAACTTGCGGTAAAATCGCGCCCGAAAATCCTTCTCAACACTATGAATGCGCTGCTGGCGAAGGGGGTCTTCCCAGTTGAATGGAAAATTGCCAAGGTTATCCTGATACCCAAGGGAGCAGGAGACGGGACAGACGTCAAAGTCAGGCCGATAAGCCTAATAGACATCTTGGCAAAATTGTACGAACAATTACTTAAGGCAAGGTTGCAGGAGGAGACCAATGAAAGAAGCGGAATATCGGATACCCAATTCGGTTTCAGGGCCAAAAGAAGTACGATCCAGGCCGTCAAATATGTGTTAAAAAGAGCAAGCGAGAGAGGAGCCATCTGGGGAACCATCATCCTGATTGACATAAAAAATGCTTTCAATACTGCTAGTTGGGGTACAATTCTGCTTAGGCTACAGGAAATGGACATCAGTGATTACATATTGAACATTATGTCGGAGTATCTATCGGAAAGAAGGCTAGTGTGTGGCAGACACCAGCAGGAGATGTCACAGAGAGTCCCACAGGGATCTATATTAGGACCAACTCTGTGGAACGTCATATACGATGGAGTGTTGAGGCAAGAACTGCCAGAAGGATGCTCGACAGCAGCGTTCGCTGATGACCTGGCACTTGTGGTGAGAGCACAGAAAACAGAGCTCCTCATGCAAAAGGCTAATACAGCACTTGCAATTCTGAATGACTGGATGAGTATAAACGGTCTTGAAATGGCGCCACAAAAAACAGAGGCCATAATAGTAAAACGTCCGAGGAAGAGGGAAAGCATCCACTTTGAAATACGGGGGACAAGGATCGAGCCCAAGAAGTTTGTTAAATACCTGGGAGTATGGCTGGATGACAAACTGATTTTTAATGAGCATATCCGCAAGACCTGCGAGAAGGCGAACAGACAGGTAGCAGCTCTGTCCAGGATACTACCCAACACGAGGGGGCCCACCACCGGTAAGAGGAGGCTGCTATACGGCGTGGTCCAATCAGTGTTGCTATATGCGGCACCGGTCTGGAAGGAGGCAATGAGGGTTGCTAAATATGCGAAAATGGTTAACTCGACGCAAAGAAAGATGATTATTAGAATCATCGCCGCGTACAGAACGGTGTCAGCGGAGGCGGCTTACGTGATAGCTGGGATCCCCCTATGGATCTCTTGGTCAGGGAAAGAGCTCCTCTGGACGAGAGAAGGGACATAAAAAACGAACACAAAAACGCTGAGAGATAAAAAACGGTCCAGGAATGACAAGACAGGTGGGATAGCATTACCGATAAGGCTCAATGGACAAAAAGGGTGATTCCAGATATCAGGTCCTGGTTAGCATGCAGGCATAGGCAGCTGAACTATTTTACCACGCAGTTTTTCACGGGACATGGCTCTTATAGATGCTTCAAAAAAAGAATTGGCAAAAGTGAGGACGACTCTTAAATCTACTGCGGGAGAGTAGACGACGTGGAGCACACCATAATAGTGTGTGAAAGGTGGAGCAACGAAAGGAGCCTCCTGGAACGGGAGACCGAAATGGTGGTGTCCATTGACAATATAGTAGAGGAAATGCTAAACAACAAAAAGGGCTGGAAAGTGGTATGCGATTTCTTCAATAAAGTTATGAAACAAAAGGAAGTGGAAGAAAGGGAATACCAGAGGGATGGAAGGTAGGAGGACTGAATAAATTTCAATAGCATATGTCGCCGCCCTACTCTGAGTATGTCCATTTGGATGGTTCCGGAGAAGGGATTAGGGCCAGGGGTGGTTTTTGGCGGAGTAACGCCCGCCAGTTCCCACCCTAAAGAAATAAAAAACGTTAAGAATGACAAAATCTCAACTTTTCGAAAAGACGAAAACCAAGACAAATATATCTCGGTTCCATACCACCAATATACGAAGAACTCTGGAAAGATTTTCAAGAAACTAGCTATGGAGGTAAGTATGGTATGGAGGTAGTTAAAACAAATCATACATTACAGAACTATCCAGGAAATCCAAAGGACAAAGTCGAGAATTCGCAAAAGTCTGGAATTTACGAAATTAAATGTAAGGACTGCAATGGAAAATATTATGGACCGACTAGTAGATCCAAGAACATAAAATATAAGGAACACTTAGCGCACCTAAAATATGGAAAATCAGAAAAATCAGCAGTCGCCCATCATATTTTGCAACAAAATCATCCCATAGACTTGAGTTCATTAAGATTAGTTAGACAAGTTAACAACAACATAAGTAAACATAATAATATTATGAATAACAGTAGTAGCCAATATCTAATAGTATACTATACAGCTTATTGAAATAATATTTCATTATCTGATTTATTCTATGAAATTTGTTTTTGAATGGAGAGGTGAACCGGCAAACTTGTCGATATTTTTAGATGTCCATATGATAGGCCATTTTTTTATCGATGCTTATTTGACTAGTGATGAATATTCGATATGTTGGAGAATCGAATAATACCGTGCATCAATAGGACAATTGAGGAAGATATAAATTTATTCGAAAACGAAACAGTTTTTCAGCAGGATGGTGCACCTCGTCATTATGCAGCTCCAGTGCGACAATTTTTCGATGATAATTTTCCTGATCGCTGGATTGGCAGAAGAGGTCGTACAGAATGGTCACCAAGGTCTCCGGATCTCACTTCTGTAGATTTCTTTCTATGGGGTCTAAAGTGTACGAGATGGAATCAGCAACATTGGAAGATTTGAGGGAGAATATCATGAGGCATTGCAGAGAAATAACTCCCAGATTCCCAACCACGTGTGGGCGCAATGGAAGCTCGTTTGTACCATTGTATGGAAGTTGGTTGAAACGTTTTTTAACATTTACTATAGAAAATTTTTTTCTTCTCATCGTCCAGTCATCAGATTTTGATTTAAGAATTAATAAAAAATCTCTTTTTTTTATTTATTGCTTCCATATTTGTCTCTAGAACGAATATTTCAAAATGTGGTCTCCTGTATTATTGTTGACCTGTTTTCTTATTTTTTCTACAAATCATTGTTTCAAAAGTTATTCAGAGTGGCTCGTTTTCAACTCAAATAATGAGTGTGCGATAGGAAAAGTTAGATCAAATGTGAATATGTCAAAATGTGTCCCCCTGTATGCTACTGTTGACGTGTTTCTAATTTTTCCAAAAGTTATTCAGGGTGACTCGTTTTGAATGGAATGCACTGTTTACAAATACTTATATGAAAGTTGTTAAATATCAATGAAAACAGGTGAAAAATCATGTGGTGTGAAATGATGAAAGATAATATCTGCATAACAGCAGTTTACTACAGTATAGTTTCTGAATTGTTAACTTCATTACGTTAAATCTCAATAGTTTTTCAAAGTTCAAGTGAAACGAGTATGAAATATAGAGAAAATCAAACCACTGTACCTATTTGCCTGCAGTGACATGAAACTAATTTCGAAATTTAATTTCTAATTTACAACTTTGCATTTGCGATTTTCAGACTGAAACTACTAATCCATACTTACTATAAGCTTGAGAGTCTGACATGTATATAATTAATTGAACACTGAAATATAATGCAGGGTTTTCCCGACATTTGCCTGATAATTTCACGAAATTATTCATGAAACACAAAATTTCAACAATATTTTTTCAAAAAACTCAATTTTTCCATCAAGGTTTGGAGAAACAGATAAGATAGTGGTACACTCATCAGTTAGAATCACGTGATTGTTTTTTTTTAATACCCCTCTGAAATTTCGATATTTTTGTGAATCATAAATTTTATTTTCAAGTTTAATAGCCTGATTTTCCATTCTCCACTTCAACTGTGGCATCAAGAAGCAAATTAGATAACCTGGCCTGTGGTCTGAATACCACTTCCATATTGTTTTTTCCACAAATACCCGATATTTTCTCTGTTCTTTTCCCAAAATATGTTCGAGTTTCGAATTTCTTGTTTTCTGATCAATCACACAAGATGGAGATATCAAGAGTTTATAAGCTCAAGTGTCCGGAGTGTAACAGTGTTTATGTGGGACAGAAAGGAACTTTAGACTAGGTTTTCAAACCATCCTTTGGAATGCAACCACAAGTTTCCGAATCTAAACGATACGGAAATTTTACACTATGCAAGCAAAGGTTGGAAACTCAATTATTTGGAATCTTTCGAAATTCACAAGCATAAGCATTGCAGATGTAACCTACAAATTATCAAATCAATTTAGTTCAAGTAAATCATAAAGTGCACCATACCTTTCAACAGCTGTTTGAAAATCTGTTTTTCCGTTAATCTGCTGTCGCCCCCATACGAACGACAACTCTCAGAAGTTGAGAAGCTAAGGACTAACGAGGTCCTACCTTTTAACTTGTGACTCACAAGTTAAAAAGGATATAAGAATCACGATAACAATATAATATATATATATATATATATATATATATATATATATATATATATATATATATATATATATATATATGAGTTAAACTTCGGCATTTGTTTGTGCTTCAAATTTAACTTAAAATGATGCGGCCAACTGCGACCCAGTTTTTGTCAATCTCAACTTTTTTTTTTGAAAAAAATTGAAAAAGTGCATTTCTAGATCGAATTTAACAAAAAGTAACTTGAAGAAGTTGTGTCTACGGCAATTTTATGTCCATATGCCAAATTTTATGCAACTAGGATGAAGTTAACGTTTTGACAGATATCCCCTTTATTTTAAAAAACAAGTTCGGTTATTTGTCATCAATTCATGTATACATAACAAACTCAACATGGAGTTTAACTTTTCTGATACATTTTTACTTATACGGACATTTTTAGAGAGAAATTTAAAATGTGCCACAAAAATTTTAACATGACTGGTGCAAAGTTTCAATCACTTGGCTATTTTCTTAAACAAACCTTTGATTTCGAAAAAGCGGAGGCAACTAAAAAAAAGCAAATAATTTCGATAGAACTATTATTATCATTATAAATTTTAAACTACAATAATATTATAGAAAATAACCGACGGATGATAAATTTTTCTTAAAGAAAAATGGCCCAATTATTTGGTCGTTAAGTATCCCACACCATACATTAGTTTTAAAGGAATACTGATCACCAGATTCAACTGTGAAATTTGGATTTTCTTGGGCCCACCATCGGCAATTTTGAGAACTTACCGTTCCATTTGAAGAGAACGTTGCCTCGTCTGTCCATAAAATTTTATACGAAAACTTTACATTTTCTTCTCTCTCTTTCCTTGAAACCAGAATGAAAACCCCAAACGTACATCAAAATCTCGTTTTTTCAATGTGTTAATAAATTTTGGCTTGTAAGGCCGAAATTTATTCTTTAATAAAATGTTTCTAACACTTTCTCTCTTGTAATCGATATTTTTTATAATATCGGTTATGCTCGTTTGCCCGTGTTCAATAACTTTTGAACAAATGTTAAGTTGGGCCTCCTCATCATATTTACTTGGAGTTTGCTTTTTCTTAAATTGATTTGCTACGGATCCTGTTTCTCTGAATTTCGACATTATCCTTGACACAGTAGTATGTTGAACATTTTTTCCTGGATGCCGTTCATTAAAAATGTTAACTACTTGCTGGTATGGTGTATTCTCACCACATATTAAAACTATTTCTATTCTTTCCTGAAGAGACAACATTATTGCAACAATAACTTAAAAATTTGACAAGTAAATCAACAACTTGACACTACCATAGCATGCATTTTGTTTGTCAAGACCTACTTAAAATTTTTATTCAACGTGATTAAGCATCCTTACCGCCCTAGTTAGTGTTTATAAATAATCTGTAAATACTGAATATTGAAATTTTAATGTAATTTCAACTCTAGTAATTTTATTAATACTTATTGCAGTTTTCGAGTTGTGTCTGCTATTTCAAAATTGACGGTACTGACGTTTGTTTAAGAAAATAGCCAAGTGATTGAAACTTTGCACCAGTCATGTTAAAATTTTCATAGCACATTTTTAATTTCTCTCTAAAAATATCCGTATGATGAATCATGAATTGATGACAATTAACCAAACTTGTTTTTTAAAATAAAAGGGATATCTGTCAAAAATAAGCAAAACGTTAACTTCATCCTAGTTGCATACACTTTGGCATATGGATATAAAATTGCCGTAGACACAACTTTTTCAAGTACCTTTTTGTTAAATTCGATCTAAAAATGCACTTTTTCAATTTTTTTCAAAAAAAAAGTTGAATATATGTATATATATATATATATATATATATATATATATATATATATATATATATATATATATATATGTATATATATATTATATATTATTATATTATATTTATATATATATATATATATATATATATATATATAATGAACATTTCGTTTATATAGGTTAGTGTGAAAGTAGGGATTCAAATAACAGGGTGATAATTGGAAATACTTCTGAATTCTACTCACTCACATATAAAATCAATCCCTACAAAAACACTTCGAAAGCTCCTGATAATTCATCTTCCATATTCTCTGTTCCACTATTATTGTCGTCATTTAAATCAAAAATGAATTTATTTCCACCATCAACATGGAAGTGTCCAATCTCTATATAGTTTTTTCAACTAAAATTACTTTTTTAATCCTTTTCTACCAGTCTTCGGTAATATTAGATACTTCTTGTTCAATTAGCTATATTACCTTCTTATCAAATTTTGTAAAATTATTTTATGCCTGATGCTTTGTTTTAATTTTCCCCAAATCAACTTGATGGGATTGAAAACACGAAAATAAGGGAGAAGTTTCAGTATGTTATGTCCATACTTTTCACCAATACTCTCAAGGGCATACACTTTTTCAAAGGTTTTTGTCTGTAGAACTTCAAGTAGTTGGTTTTTGGTATAGTAATCGTCAAAATACAAATTGTTATCCATTAAAGAACTTTGTATTTCATCTTTCCTCGAATTTTTATTCGATACTTTGGTGAGCTGTCGCGAATGAAAGGAAGTGTGTTCAAGAACTATTACACTATTCGCATCGGAATTTGAAATCAATGTGTTTTCAAACCATTCCTTCAAAATATCAGCATCCATTTTCTTATGATAGTCAACATTGCAGTCCTCAAGTTTTTTCCACATAATTCCAAAGAATTCGGAACCCATCCTTTACGTCCTCCACAATGCACAATTATTAGTCGCGATCCTAGCAGGCATGTTAGGCGTACGCATTCTCGAACCATCAATCCAGCCTTTCGTAACTGTGTCGTGAGTGTCATATCAAGTTTCGTCCAAATAGAAAATTTGCCGTTGTTCTTGTCTATATTTAGTTATTTATTCTAAGTATTTGTTACGCAATTCCACTATTCTTCTGTTTTCCATAACTGCTTAACGTTTGTTCATTATTTTAAATCCAAATCCTATTTTCTTTATTCAATTCTGAAGAGTTTTGTCACAGCAGCTCACGTTACGGCCGGAAGTATTCAATTTCTTCTTTATGATTTCTGTTGTAGGAATTTAATTGCTTTTGTAACAGTCGTATATTGTTTTTTTCAATTATTTCATTCGATGAACATCTAAAGGTTTTGGTAATCCTGTATCGCATCGCGTCTTACGTTCATAAGGTATGTTTTTGACTATTTTACGTACAGTTGAGGAAGAAATTTCGGTCAAATCTGATGTTGCTTGTAATAGTTTGTTTCCCTCGAAACCAAACTTGAGATGTAGATTCTTATATACATTGAAATATGTTTCAAGGTTCAAATGTATCCAAATCTTATTCCCTAGTATATCTTTTTCGCATTGTTCACCATCGGTATCGGAACCACTACGCTGGAAATGTATGCGTTGTTCTCACATTCGTTATTACTATCAGTACTTGTCCAAGGACGCCACATTTTAAACAGATAACAAAAATTTTAAGTAATTATAACTGCACCAATATCGGGTTTTAACACTCAAATCGTGATCAGTTCCTAAACTGAACACGACGGCGATAACCATCCCCGCATTCCCGATTTCTATTCGTCACCGTAACATGACTTCTAATTTGATTTTATGACTCTTCAGCCAATCATGAAACAGTAAAAATTATCCAATACGAATCACCAACTCTTCAGTCCTCGAGGACTATTTCGCAGCCGGTTCATTTCTATGTATTGTTTTTTTTTGGCCTTCGAGAGTGCCGCCAACTTTAAATGTGCATAATATCATTTACTTCTACAATATCCTCGGATGTTTCAATTGACCGGATAAGTGTTCGATAGCGGTAATCGTTGCGTTGTTTTTTTGTATTCATAAATTTTATTAGACAGTTGATTATCGAATTTCAACTAAATGAATGTTTTGTCATTGAGTATTTTCAAATGAATAAGACGAATATGAGGTATTCAGTTACACGTGTACACACAATGTGGAATGATCCTAAATATTCATCCGGAAAGATGTCATTTATCCGCGATTACGACAGCTTCCTTCAAGTTCCACTTGACTTGTTTGGGATTCAATAAAGGCATATATATTGAATTCACGAGCACCATTTGCTTCCCTTGAAAATACCCGAATGTTATTGGATAAATAGAAACATAACAAGGTTATAAATTAGAATCCGAAGGCAATCCGCGATATTTCAGACGTTATCGACGGAAAAAAAGAAAAATGGAGATATATATCATTTTCTACATGAGCTAAACCGAAAGTAGAATAATATGCAAAACAACACTAGCAAATGAAGTGTAATGTAATCGGGTCATTTCTGGTGTCATAAATATTGATGGGATCCATAAAAAACTTTTGTTTTGATTGAGAAAGTTCGTTTCATTTTCCTGTAGATTAAACCCTTTTACATCATTGGGATGATGAAGAGCTTCCCAAAAATTCCTAGTCAGTATTCAGGATTTTTCTGATAAAAAATAATTTTCAGCCACTTGAATATTTATAATTAAAGTTTTAATCTCCGTCACATGAAAATCAATTCATATTGAAAGAAAATTTCTGCAAACACGAATTTTATGAAATGAATTGAAACAATAATTATGTGTGTTTCAGATAATTTCATTAACAGCACAAACTGAAAGGAGTTTAATGTTCAGTTGTTTCATAATTACGAGTTACATGAAATTACGAGATTACATGATGAAAATAAGTCACTGATTTGCCAACCGGTTGGTTAGCAAGAATGGTTGGTTAGTTTTCTTCGTTGAATCAACCGCTAATTGGGAGTAATCGATCCCGGGAGGAACAACGATTCCTAGCAAGCAAGCGAGACACAAGCGGAACCACCTATTACATATCTATAACATGAGACACATCATTATAAAATATTTTAGCTTGAAAAATGCCTAAAGGTGCCATCACTTCGCCATTATAAAAATGCAAAACTTTGTGTGATGAAATGAGTGGATACTTTTTGAAACTGCTCAAATAAAAGTCTCCTGAAACCGCTGAAATACTCGCCCCCGAGTCCAGTTGAAAACAATATTCTTTCTCGCCAATCATAACTTTGATATAATAAGGTTCATTACTCACCGAACATGAGTTGATCGAAAAACATTCATCATCGTTTACTTCCAGAAAATTTTGAAAATCTCTTGAATTGTTCTTCCTACCGTGTTTATTTGGACATACTGGTGCCAGATGTCCCTTAATTTTACACAAGTTACACGAAAATTCGCGATAACGACACTTGCTCGATGGGTGGTTTGCCCTTCTACAAACTACACATTTTTGACTCGCAGTTCCACTTGCACTTGTTGATGGTCGACTCGCTGCAGGATACGTAGTATGATGTTTCTCTCTGAGTGACACGTGATGAAGATCTGGTTCCAATTTGATCATAGGTTCCTCCAACAAGGTGTTCTGCTTGGCAGCCATTTTATATGAAGCTATACGAATAGATTCGTTGAATGTACAGTCTTTCTTCTCTTCGAAAAGTCTATCTTGTACTGCCCCATTTTGGAAACCAACAAAGAAACGATATCTTAAGAGCATATCTAGTACATTTGCTTCGAATTCACAGCATGAAGCAAGACTTCTCACCCTTGCTGCCCATTCCGATGAACTTTCTTGTAGTGGCATTGTAGAATTTATAACTATATGCAAACACTGACTCGCTGCCTTTAAAATGGTCATTAAACAATTTTGTCAAATCTTCAAACACCTTATCTTCAGGTTTATCAGGTAAAGCTAGGTTGTAGATTAATCTATAGGCTTCTTCACTGAGAGCGTTCAACAATATGACACGTTTTTTTGTGTCGTCCGTTATATTATTCACTATAAAGTAGTTATCCAGTCTGCGAATAAAGATTGTCCAATCACTAAAGTCTATCCAAATCCAAGATAGAGTAAAACAAAACAAAACCGAAGCGTGATGTTCACGTGATCGCCCAGTGTCAGATGGAAAGGACAGCGTTCATTGGTGAATTCGCCTTCTTGGTACGAGTTCGGTACCAGCACAGGGTTGTAATCAGTCGTTTGCGTGTTTGTGGCGTGCGTTATAGTATATTGTTTGAAATTGTTTTCCAAGATGTCCAGTACAGACACTGCTGATGACACTGTGAGTTATCCTCTGAGTCCAGCCAGGGAACGATCCAAAAAAAGACATTTGAGTGTTGAGATGAAAGAAGTGATTTTAAATGTGTTCAAGAAAGAGATGGAAGAAATTGAGATATCGACTGTCGACGAAGTCGTAACGAAAGTTTACGATAAAATTGGAGTGTTTTGCGCTTCGATTTACAATGTTTTACGGGAATATAAACAAAATCATACATTTTCCAAACCGAATACAAATCAGAATGGTCAAACCATTTTGAAATCAATAGATGATGCTGATAAACATGCAATCAGGAGGAAAGTGCATGAGTACTTTTTCAGAAATGAAATACCCACGATAGACAAAGTACTCACAGAAATAAATGAAGATGTTTTTTTGCCAAGTTTTAAGCGGTCAACATTTCATAAAGTATTGAAACATTTGAATTTTGTATGGAAAAAACGAGGGCGCAATAGTTTATTATTAGATACAGAGGAAATTGTGTTATGGAGGAGAGAGTATTTGACCAAAATTAAATATTATAGGGAACAACAGAAAACAATTTATTATATGGATGAAACCTGGGTTAATGCTGGTCATACTACCCCTAAAATATGGGTCGATGAAACTGTGACGTCATCTAGAAGGGCCTTTCTAGATGGACTATCCACCGGATTAACAAATCCATCAGGTAAACTTATATTTATATTAAGACCTGCCTCAATCTCAATATATAAAAAGTATTCCTCGTATTTGTTTTATTTATTTACATACTTCTTCATAATTTCAGGTAAAGAAAAACGGCTTATTATTTGTCACATCAGCAATGAGAATGGGTTTGTTGCTGAAGGGCTGTGGTGTTTCGAGTCGAAGAAAACTGGAGATTATCACGAAGAAATGAACGGTGAATCTTTCGAACAGTGATTTTCCAAAGTTCTACCCCATCTGGAGGATAATGCCGTGATTGTAATGGACAATGCACCTTATCATTCGCGACGGTTAAAGAAGATTCCGACAACGTCTTCAAAGAAGGTTGAAATCCAAAATTGGCTGCGATCAAAGAATATTAGCTTTGAAGACTCAATGCCAAGAGTATAGCTACTAAAAATTGTCAAGGAGCGCAAGCTTGAATACCAAAAATATATAGTCGATGAGATGGCAACAGGCCAAAACAAAATTGTCCTTTGCCTGCCTCCATACCACTGCGAACTCAATCCCATCGAGTTGATATGGGCGGATGTGAAGAATATTGTAGCTCAACATAACGCCACGTACAAATTTGTAGATCTCAAAGTACTTTTTGATGAGGCTTTGAAAAGAGTCACAGCGGAGAAATGGGAGAAGTGTGTTCGGCATGTGATATCGAAAGTCGAGACAAAGATATGGAAGCTTGATAACATAATAGAGGCACGATTCGAGCCACTGATAATTCAGATTGGTGAGGATGACACTACTGATGAAGAGACAAATTCATCCAGTTGAATAATTTTGATCAATATTCCTTTTGATTTTACATAAAGTAAAATTTATCAATAAAAAATAATTACGTCTCTTTTCATATAATACTTGAGAGCGCTGTGAAAAATCCAATGAAAATCTTTTTATATTACACATATTATCTACATTTTTTCCGGTAAACTGCAAAACTTGTGCATTTCACTCGTTATTATAAAAAAGTTTTCCTAAGTATGATATAGCATTTGCGATCAACAAGATGTTGGTTCTGAATACGACCCTGGCCAATTCTTGGGATTTTCAATATCACGTGCGTAGGGCATGTCAATGTTTACATCCACTCTATTTTGAATTTGAATTTGCTTTAGTATGGGGTCAAACTGATATGTTCCAAATTTGCCATTTTATGGGATTCGTAAAAATAACTCACTCGAAAGTAATTTATCACTTCGTCGCCAATGCTATTTCTGGAGTTTGGTGTTACTATGTAACAAATAAAATACTTTCCCCAATCGATAATATTATACAGTGCTAGTCAAAAGTCCCCTCCCCCCCTCGTATCTTTTGAACGGGTATACTTCTAATAATGAAATTTGGAGGGTGGAAATAAACGGATGTAGGCTTCTTAACTGGTCATAACAGGTGACGCAATAGTCATAAATGACGTCACAAGGCCACTGTGACCAAAAATTTTAAATGGGACCCTATGGCAAGTGACAGCTCGTTTGAAAGGTATTGAAAATACCTATTCAGTCATACCAATTTTGTTTGGGTTTCGGCTGATTTTGATTGATAAATTGAAGAAATACGAAAATTATAGTTTCGCATTCAATTAATAAAGATTTAAGAACCAGTTCTTATAATAAGTGTTCAAAATGTGCTCCATCTACTTCCTGGCAGTGATGCATCCTATTGCTAAACTCTTGTCGTACTCGTCCCAGTGTGTCAGCGGAAATTGCCCTACATTCTTCAACAATTCGTTGTTTCAGAATGGCAATACTGTCAGGTGCTGTAGCGTAAATCTTAGATTTCAAGTACCCCCATAGAAAAAAATCTAATGGTGTAAGGTCCGGTGACCGAGCTGGCCATTCGATCGAACCTCGTCGTCCAATCCATCTACCACGATATTCTTCATCTAGGTAACGTCTTACTGCACCGTAATAGTGTGCAGGAGCACCATCTTGTTGAAACGTTATTTCCAAGTTGTCGAATTCATCTGGATTATCTTCTAGAATTTCAAGAATTAACGCCTCAATATCAGTTTGTAACATCTGCAGATACAATTCACCGGTTAAGTTAGCATTGAGAAAAAGAGGCCCAACATGTGGTTTCCCAAAATACCTGCCCAAACATTTACTTTTTCTGGAAATTGAGTATGTTTTTCACGAAAGATGTGAGGATTTGTGTCACTCCAATACCTCACATTTTGAGTGTTAACATTTCCATTGAGAAAGAAAGTACTTTCGTCACTAAAACAAATTGTCTGTATGTAGCCTTGTTGTTGGTTCATTTTATCGGACATAGTTTCACAGAATTCTAGTCTTCGGTCGGGGTCATCATCTGAAAGTTGGTGCACCATTTTTAATTTGTATGGATGAAATTTGTTTTTAGCCAACACCCTATGTACTGTCCTTTAACTGACTTCACAGATAGACGCAACTTGGGCTGTGGAAGAAGTAGGGTTCACTACCATTTCTCCAAGTATGTCAATTTTTTTGTCATCACTAATTGTTGGTCGACCAGATCGTTTGGCATCTTGAACACTACCTGATGCTTCAAACTTCCGAAGAAGCTCCCTCAAATAAACCCTCGATATAGGGCGATCGGGGTACCTCTCATTAAACAGTCGTTCCGCTGCATGGAAATTGTTTCTACATTCACCAATTATTAAAATAGCTGCTACTTTGTCGGCTACAGTACGTACCATTTTGCCTATGTAAACACTTAAACGTCTCGTTAAACAATAGCTTAGGTAAATTTTCAAGGTATAAACACTTTTGAGAAGTAGATAATTCAAACACGTCAACCTTTTTGACAATGAACCAGAGGCGTACTTTAAAATCTTTATTAATTAAATGCGAAACAATAATTTTCGTATTTCTTCAATTTATCAATCAAAATCAGCCGAAACCCAAACAAAATTGGTATGACTGAATAGGTATTTTCAATACCTTTCAAACGAGCTGTCACTTGCCATAGGGTCCCATTTAAAATTTTTGGTCACAGTGGCCTTGTGACGTCATTTATGACTATTGCGTCACCTGTTATGACCAGTTAAGAAGCCTACATCCGTTTATTTCCACCCTCCAAATTTCATTATTATAAGTATACCCGTTCCAAAGATACGAGGGGGGGAGGGGACTTTTGACTAGCACTGTATATATTACGAAAAGGATCTGAACAACAACTGAGAAATAATGTGTTTTCACAATGCAGGAAACCAACGGATATTATAAAAACCCTTCATAAGAAGTACCTACAAAAAAACAAAGCGGTATGAAGTACAGTCAGTGAAGAAGATATTTCGGAAACGAAATATACTACAATAAATAACAAGATTAACGTTTTTAAAAATATTATAATCATTAACGTAAATCAGAATGAAGTATATAAATTCAACAGTAGGATTTACATGCATATTTATATTTGATGAGATTTTCTATGCTATGAATGTAATCAGAAATAAATAAATAAAGAATTTCACTAGTACCGAATTTCACTAGAAATTCATCATGAAACATTGTCAATCACCTTTAAATAAATAAACTTTTAAACTGAATAAAATTTCAGCTATCACATTTTTTTATGGAATTGTACATAATGATTAAAAAAATAATTTCAAGTTCGATTTTTTTCGGTTTTTTACATTTTCTGAGAAGATTTATATATTTTTTCACACCATCAGAAAGTAGAGATTTCAACGAACAAAAAGCACAGCGACTTTTTGAAAAAAGCTGATTTTTGGCGCAAAAATTTTGATTGAAAATTAAGGTGCTTTTTTGATATTAAGTCAAAATAAGGTTCCATTGTCTTCCATTGTCTAATATGATGATACACCTTCCATACAAAACAAACATAACTTTTCCCCACCAGAGAGCATAAAACTCATAAAACAAGTCAATAAAGGAAACCGTATGGACATCGGGGAAAACTTAAACATCCATGAATTTAAAAGTCATACAAACACAAATACAAATCAAAATACAACAAGACCAAACATTCAATATACTACACAATACCATACAATACAAAGTTGCAGTAGCAACTTTGATTTTTCAAATGGAACACTCTGTATATAATATTATTTTTGGAATCTCCAACAATTGCCCGACAACTTTTCTTGATATTTCCCTATACCTATCTGTTACCGTTTTCGAAATAAAAATTAATTTCAATTTTTTTCTTCGAAAATCATGACTTCTAAAAATGCCGATATCTTTTAGTTAAGAAGTACTATGATATCGAAATTTGGTTTGGAGTTAGGTGATACTTGGACACTTCCCACACGTCAGCCTAATCTCCGTTACTTCAATACAGGGTGGTAAAAAAATACAGTTTTTTCGTTTGCTTGAAAAAGTTGCTGAAATTTGATTATTTTAAATGGAACACCCTGTATATTATTGAAAATTCGGAAAGCTGCTGAAATTTGCTTTCTTTCTATGTATATCATACCTATACCTAACTAGTCAAGTTTCGGACTTATGAACATTTATTTGTGAAAATGTCCCTTCAGAATGGTATTTCCATTCGGTATTTGGTAAGCCGGCCATGATTACTATTTGACAGTAGCGTTGTGACATTCTCCTAATAATATCGACATTTTCGTCACTTCAGAAGTTGCAAATACCTTCAAAACGATGGAACAAAACTATTCAAACGAAGTTCTTATAAATTTGTTTATTATTTTTGGACAGTGTGACAAAATTATCAGCAGAACATGTAGAAAGTTCAATGAAATGTATCCGAATCTACCGCCAATGAACCTCAAGAAATTTATACGAATTCAGAACAATTTCAATGCATTTGGATCAACTTTAAAAGCACCAAGAAACTTGCCTCGACCCGTAACTTTCGAAGACAACCAGATTAATGTCTTAACATATTTTCACGCATTTCCCGAGTCATCGATAAGAAGTGCTGAAGAAGATTTGGGTATAAAATATTCATCGGTTCAAAGAATCTTGCGAAGACATAAAATGCATGATTATAAATTCACCAAAATTCAAGCAATGAAGCCTCAAGATCCTCAACAGAGAGTAGAATTTTGTGAAATGTTGTTGACACGCATTCAAGAAGATCCACTTTTTTTAAATAAAATTATTTGGACTGATGAATCGAAATTTTCGAGAGAAGGGATTAGAAAAAATCGTCATTATTGGTCCAGTGAAAATCCTCACGTCACAAAAGAAGCCGGATTTCAAGAAAAATTCAGTTTTAATGTCTTCTGCATGTTGATGGACAACAAATTGAGGTACGTGATATACGAGGAGTCATTAACATCCAGAAGCTACCTGAATATTTTGGAGAATACTGTAGACAGTTTCGTGGATAATCTGCCACTCGAAGATTATCGAAACTGTTGGTACCAACTAGACGGAGCTCCTGCACATTGCACAAGAGAAGTGAGCGCAGAACTGGATAGACTATTTGACGATCGGTGGATGAGGCGCTTGGGACCATGGAATTGGCCAGCGAGATCACCCGATCTTAATCCATTAGATTTTTATTTGTGGGGAATGTTTAGAGAAAAAGTTTACAAAATACCCGTGCGTTCGAGAGATGAATTGTTAGAAAGGATTGCCCAAACATTTGAAGATTTGGATCCCAATGAAATCAGATCTGCCACCACGAAAGCAGTCAACACCCGCATTTTAAAGTGCTTGGAAGTGAACGGCCAGCGATTCGAACATATTTTGAAATATTCCACATGATTGTTTTACTTTTTTATAATTATTCATATCAATATTTCCAATTTCAAGTTTCTTGGTGCTTTTTTAAAGTTTATCCAAACATATTGAAATTGTTCTGAATTCGTATAAATTTCTTGAGGTTCATTGGCGGTAGATTCGGATACATTTCATTGAACTTTCTACATGTTCTGCTAATAATTTTGTCACACTGTCCAAAAATAATAAACAAATTCATAAGAACTTCGTTTGAATAGTTTTGTTCCATCGTTTTGAAGGTATTTGCAACTTCTGAAGTGACGAAAATGTCGATATTATTAGAAGAATGTCACAACGCTACTGTCAAATAGTAATCATGGCCTGCTTACCAAATACCGAATGGAAATACCATTCTGAAGGGACATTTTCACAAATAAATGTTCATAAGTCCGAAACTTGACTAGTTAGGTATAGGTATGATATACATAGAAAGAAAGCAAATTTCAGCAGCTTTCCGAATTTTCAATAATATACAGGGTGTTCCATTTGAAATAATCAAATTTCAGCAACTTTTTCAAGAAAACGAAAAAACTGTATTTTTTACCACCCTGTATTGAAGTAACGGAGATTAGGCTGACGTGTGGGAAGTGTCCAAGTATCACCTAACTCCAAATAAAATTTCGATATCATAGTACTTCTTAACTAAAAGATATCGGCATTTTTAGAAGTCATGATTTTCGAAGAAAAAAATTGAAATTAATTTTTATTTCGAAAACGGTAACAGATAGGTATAGGGAAATATCAAGAAAAGTTATCGGGCAATTGTTGGAGATTCCAAAAATAATATTATATACAGAGTGTTCCAAAATCAAAGTTGCTACTGCTTTCTAATAGAAGCGGCAACACCGCATTGTCGAAAATATTTTAGTTGGCTAGAGAATGTCCGAATATGCCCTCCATTAAATTTTCAAAGTGATCCGTTGTCTGGTTCACCAGAAACGTCTAATGTGCCATCCACCGTGAATCAGCCTGTATATGTTAATATTAAAATAAAGGAAAATTAGTTGCCTCATTCAAAACTTACATTTATATAGGTACTATAGTCTATTTCAAAAGAGTGTAGAGTAATAAAATCTCATTAAGTATTCAAAAGCGCTACAGGGTGATCCGTCAATAAATTCTGTCACTTCCCTAGTCCGCATTGCAAAATTATGTCGTTTCATAAAGAGCAGGTAGGTATCACCCTGTTTTAAGGGATTTGTCCATTGTTATCGACGGATAAATACTGAGCCAGAGGCGCGCTAGTGGGATAATTGCCAAAAGAATATGCATTCATAAAAATTATATTAAAGGAAATAAAAATTTAATACAGCAGAACAGTGTTATTAAAAAAATATAAAATGTAACAATAAAATATATACGAACCGAAATCGGGAAATACTCACAAACACACACGAACGAACTTTACGTATTGAAACACTTGTGGGGACTTTAAATCAATTTATTCACAAAAACGACAAGAACTTTACTGGATACGTTATTACAATTTGACACTTGAACAATACTAAAACTGTGAACTTCCCTTAACGTTTAACAACACTCTATTTATACCCTAATTGAATGTTCTAGAGATTACTAGGTACAATTTTCGAGAACCTTCCGAGAAAATAATTATTCAGACTACCCTTAATTCTAAACCCTAACCTAAGCAAAAGTATCACTGTCACTGATACACTGGTCTCTGTCCAGATTGCTTATCCCGCTACAGTATATTTACAATTCAATTAAATTATTCTACATCAGCATAGTCTTCATCCGAAGAACTGTCATCATCCCCTGGTGTTATAATTATAGGGTCAACCACCTGATCGACCAAGTTGTCCAGTTCCCACATTTTATCTTCCTCTTTTAAAACATGCTGGATTGCTTTTTGCCAGTTTTCTGATGTGATTTCCATAATGGCTTGATCAAACAATACCTTGACATCTTTCATTTTAAATGTGGTATTGTGCCTTGCAACATATCCTTTAACTTGTGCCCATATAAGTTCTATAGGATTTAATTCGCAATGATATGGCGGTAGGCGCAGCACAGTTACTTTATACTTTTCTGCTACATCTTCTACGGCATATTTCATGAAGCGAGATTTATGTTGTTTTACTATGGCTAGTAGTTCCTTCTTTACTGAATTCGTCTCAAACTGAATACCTTTATTTGACAGCCAGTTAATAATTTCTTGCTTTCTCCAAGCTGAAGTTGGTACCTTCTCTAAGCGCCTTGAATGGTAGCTTACATTATCCATAACCACGACCGAATCAGCTGAAAGAAATTTTAACATTTCCCCGAAGTAGTCTTCGAAGACATCCGAATTCATGTCCTCATGATAATCTCTCGTCCGGCACGACTCAAAGCTTAACAAACCTTCTTTTAAAAATCCGTCTTCGCTTCCAATGTGAGCAATTATAAGCCTCTTCCCTTTTCCCGAAGGCACTTTAATACCCGTCGAAAGGCCTTCTATGAAAGCTTGGCGAGAACTTGTTATATTTTTATCTTGCCACATTTTTTTGACTATATAACCTTCGTTTATCCACGTCTCATCAAGATAAAAAATTTTCTTTTGCTCTCTGCGGTACTGCTTTATAGTTGTCAAATATTTTCGTCTCCAGCAAACAATTTCATCACTTTCCAGTAATAGTGCCTTTCGATTGTGCTTTTCCCAGGCAAAATTCATACTTTTTAAAGTTTTCCATAAAAGTTTTCTGGATATCAAAGGAATATCGTTATCTTGGCTTATCTCGATAAATATTTTTTCAAGAGTGGGTATTTCCTTTTTAAAATAAAACGAATGAACTTTTCTTCGAATGTCACATTTGGTGTCTTCATCTAAGATTTTTATTGGTCTTCCTGATTTTCTCTTGCATGGACTTACCTGGCCTGATATCTTTCTTTCTCGCAATAATTTAAAAATCGTGGACTGTCCAATTCCAGTCATTCGGGCACATCGCTCAACACTTTCTTGCACAGACAAACTAGGGTGATCGTGTTTTATGCAATCATATACATTTAAAATTATAACTTTTTCGCAAACAGATAGCGGAGAATTTTTCACACTTCTTTTCTTTGGAGTAAATGTCCCCATTTTATAACTTTTTCACTATTTCTATATCACAATATCACTGTACGTTTAATTGGTGTAGTAACAATTACTATTATAACTCGAATGTTTAAGACACCATTACAATATATTTAAACCCTTTTTCTTAATTACCTGGGTTTAATAGGTATTGCATGATTGGTGGGCAGGGTCAAAAAGGGATTATTATAATGACATGGCACCTCGGAACTAAGTGTTAACCCTTTTTTGAGAAATCATGCTCAAGTATATGAACCCAAATTGCATATTAAATAAGTTTACAAGAACCACTAAAATTAATCTTAATCTTTTTTTAAGAAATTTTACTTACCTAAATACATGTAGGTACTTAGTTTTAGACCAAATTACTTCCCAAAAATGGCCTTTTATTATTATCTATGTCTGTAATTTTTAATTTACTTTAATTATTAAGTTTAATAATCCTAAGATTTGCCTACGCCCATGGACGACAACGAAATTCAGGCAAATTTTATGACACTTCATGATTTATTACTCTACACTCTTTTGAAATAGACTATAGTTGTTTCAATAGGGCTGAAGATATTCCTTATTCCATTATCAAAGAAAGTGTAAATAGAAAGTGTAAATATTTGCTGAAACTAGAAGTAAAATTTGAAAAAATATACAAACAACCAAAAATTCAAGTGACTTGATGATAGTCTTGAAGTATCAGAACCACCATCATTCCTCTTGTTATATCTATTGTTTATATTATTGATATTTTATTTCTCATTCAACACATTCATTATTCTATCAACCTTTGAGGTCACAATTTAATGGGGAATGTTCCTCCTGACGAAAATCAAGTAGTTTTCATAAAAGAGCTCTGAAACAACGCATTTTAAACTTGTCATTTCAACCTTTTTCTTTAAAAAATTATTTAAATACTTAAAAAAGAGGAATGAAATAATGCATTCAACATTTAAAGGGATTCGTTTCTGAATTTCACTAGTTCGGACTTCCATTGTCTACTATATAAAATGATTTGAAATCCCTGAAACAAGTAAAAAAGAATAATTAAAAAGAATAGTTGAAAATAACAATTATATTAAGCAACAATAAACCTGAAATGAAATGATAGTGAAATAACCTACAAGTAAAAATATAATAATTGAATAAGTAAAAATTAAAGGAATGAAAAAAGAAAATAATAAAAAAATAAAAAAGTGTAGAGATTCCAAGTCACGTTAGTTCACGACGTTTCGATTGTTGGTATCTACAATCGTCTTCGGGTGATGACTGGACTGATTCCTACGAGAGATGACTATTTTATAGGTCGTTGAAATACTTTCACTTTCTCTACTTTCCATTTTCCGTTTCACTGATTCCGTGAGAGATGACCGTTTTGGCGGGAGTTGGTCATTTTTCGTTTGATGATGGGTGTTCATATGTTTCGTATATCTACGCTGGCCTGACTGAATACGTTGTTGGACAATATGTATGCGGCTTCCTTGAATTTTCTCCTAAACCAATGTTCCTCTCTGTGCAAGATCTCAGCTTGGGACCACTCGATGTTGTGTTGATGGGTCCAAACATGGTCTCCTCGCTGTGTGTGCTTCTTGTGCTCGGCAATGCAAACATTCAATGGCCTCTTAGTTTCACCAATATAGGATTTTCCGCACTCACAGGGTATCCGGTAAATGCAATTCTTGGAATCGCAGTCCGCGTTTGGGGACTGCTTTCGTGAGGCTGCTACGGATAGTGTTACCGGATCTGAAACAGGTTCTAATGTTGTACTTGGAACCAATTCTTCTTTTCCTCTCCGATAATCCTCTGATGTAGGGAAGTGTAAGCACTGGTTGTGACGGCTTCTCTTCCTTGCGAGGCTCCTGCTGTCTTATAGCCAAAGTCTTTTCTACCATCGCTTTGGAGTATCCATTTCGCTGAAGATCATTTTTGATGATGTCTGATCTTCACGAAACATTGTCAATCACCTTCAAACAAACGGATTCGTTTCTATCTCACCATTTGGCAACATCGGTTATAGCTAATAAAGGACAATGAATCTGTTACCTGTATGAGACAAACAAAGATGACATATTTCAGAGGCGTGCTGTTCTGTTTACTTATGTTTCGAGTTCCGAGACATTCTGTGACATATGACATTTTGTGCACCTAACCTATCTTCCTCTATATAAATAAATAACAAAACAACTGTTGTTTATGTAGCTTGTGGAAGTGGTATTGAATTATAACTTATATTTTGCCTTAATTGTTGATTTACAAAGATAATTTTCCTTTTTTAAAGTAGAATATCTAGGTACGTATAAATTATTTCAACTTGATATAGGCGCTGTTGCCAATATGTGAATTAGGAACAAATCCCTTTAAAAATTGAAACTCAACATTTGAAACATCAATTTGAATACTTTTAGAAGTGAATTCGAAAAACTCATGAATTAAACTCAACTTTATTTTGTTCAAACTTGCATTTGCTGTAATAACCCAAATTGAGGAACATTCCCCATTGCTCAACAAATTCGTATTGTTTCATTTTATATTTCATAATAATTCTTTATTTCAAAATTTTCAATACCTGTTTCATTCATTTACATAGTTCTCCCATGATGAATTTCATCAAAATGAATAGTTGAAAATAACAATTACAATAACACCATGAAACGTTATCAGTCACCTTCAAACAACAGTTCTCTCATATTTCAAATCTGTTAAGTTTTTTTGTAATGGAACTCCAAACCTATAACATCCATTTGTCATCAATACTGAAAAAGCTAATATATTGAATTAACTCGCAGTATAACATTCTTCAAAGTTGGCGCAAAAATTTCCATTGGACTCGGCTGAATAATTTCCTTTGTTCCTTCTGAACACGTTTAGGCCATCTAATTAGAGAGTGTGGAATAAAATCCTCCTCGCTTTCTTTCTGCCTTGAATTTCATCACACTGAGTGTATTTAGGAAAAGGGAAATATAATTATGTAATTTTCAACCAGGTCCAACGGTAAATTGTTCGAGTAAAAGGGTGTTAACTATTTCAAATTCTCAGAATTTAACATAAAGAGGGGTGCTACACCAAGAAGATATTTACTTTTAGAACAAATAGATCCGGGTAGCAAATTTCTTTCCAGGCCTATATTTATTATTTTCGGAGGAAGAGGGTGGATTTCTTTCAATATTCACCAAATGAAATTTAATATTTGAAAATGACTCACTAGCTCACTAGCTAATGCATGTTATTGGGACGATGCCGATGTAGAGTCTCCCAAAAGTCCTAGTTAGGGTTCTTTCGGCCTATAAGTTTTTTCTCCGTCACAGAAAATTTGCATGGTAATGAATTCATATTGCAATAAAATGCATACAAACAGATAGATTACAATTTTTTTAAATAATAATCATGTGTTTCAGATATGTGGGAGATTCACTTAAAAAATTATAGATGTTAACAACACAAACTGAAAAAAGTTCAATGTTCAGTTGTTTCATTATTGCAAGTTACATGATGAAAATGGAAAAGTATACATATACTGTAACATTTTTTTTATTGAATTTGAATGCTAATAATACTTGTTTGTTATTCCCTGTAAAGTTTATTTTCTTAACTCATTTTCGTGCCTTTATATTTTCCAATTCGGTAGGGCCATCTGGAAACGAGTAACTGTCCTTCCAAATCGTTGATAGCAATTGACCGTACCCTCATTAGGTACGTTCTAGGTTTCCTGCTTTTAATCATATGTGACACCTAGATGTGTGGGTGATCGCACTCGCAGGAAAATAGTACTGCAGGAATCGTGAATGAATGATATTCATTTCACGAAGTTTTCTCAGGAGAGTGTTGTAATTCGATGGAACTGTGAGAGGGAGGCGAAAATCATCTATTTTTGGAGTGTGTTTCAGGTCTAACGGTTGAGGGAGTGCAACAATTTTTATTGTTACCCACGTTGGGGATTCTACTTCTGATATCAAAATAGTGATTGAATTGCCTCTTTGATTTTGGTAATTGATGTAGTTATTGTTGAGGACTATCACGAACCGTTTAAGGGATTTATTTGACCGGAGCCGGTAAGCCACACCAAAACGTTTTTTTTTCTATTCGTAACCTTCATTCGCTTTCTCTTTTTTCATCCAGTTCAATTTCAATTGCTGCTACTATAAAAAAAAAACTACAAAGGTGGGAAAATTCCAGTTACACCTATTGGGACGGATTTCTCAAAGTGTTCACATCACTAGAAGGGAAGTTGAGAATTTTCTCCTTCTTTTTAAACGATCCATTGTGAGTTGGAGGTGTTATTTGGGACAAAAAAAAAATAATAAACCAACGCCCAGGAACTTCGCTGGTCTACTTTTTTTTCCTCTTTGGAAGAAACAAAAAAAACCCTTCTGAGAAGGTAAAAATAGTACAGTATTTCACTACATTATTTTTCCCAGTTCCACATATGAAATAAAAATTATCAAGTTCTTTTATTTTATTTCAATTTTCTATTTATAGAAAAAAATAAAGTTTTTTTTTATTTTTGCTAATTGAATTATACCAAGTAAATGTTTTCAGAATTTAGTTGACCTTGAAATTTCTACAGTACGAATCAAATACACATTTTTGTTCAAACTTCTTGAGTTAGCTCTACATGATTTATATAGTGAACATTTGATTATTTATAATATAAAGTTGTGGGTATTCGATTTTTTTTGAGATTCATTACAAGATCAGATAAGTGTACAATTTAATTTATTGATTTTTATTATAAATTTTACTCAATAATGACTTGTATAATTCGCTAAATAATATTTACAAAATATTTTTCGATATTTGATCAAGTTGCATATGGGGTGATACAGATATTTCTTGTTGTTTTTGATTTAATTATTATTGGGAAACATTTTGGGGATTTCATATTTGAATTCACTTACAGGGTGGGAATTCAATATAAGGAAAATATGTTAATATTTTTTGTTCTTACTTGCGTTCGATTTTTTTCAAACAATCACTGATTTTATAATTGAATAATTTGTTCTTGTTTTGTTAACACAGAAGGGATTTTAAGAAAGTATGTAAGAAGAACAAGGATAATATTTTTTTTTAATTTCTCAGTTTGGAATAGGGCACTTTAGGGGTTTATTAAGTAAATCATACAGAGTGATTTATATAGGGCAATTTTTGGGTTTTACACAAGGAATAAGGAACTCTCAATTAATTATAATTTTAATTATAATTTGTTTACGTTAAGAGGGTTACATTAAAACGAGACTCAGTATTTTGACTAGTTCTCTGAAAATTCAAAAAGGGAGTCAGTTCCTGATCATCTTTTTTTCTTTTTAAGGGTTTTTTTTTTTGGTTGGCTTGGGATTTGATCTACCCGATTTGATATAACCTTGAGCCATACCTACCGAAAACGGAGTCAGCGTCTTATGCCCCAACACGCAAGTACCTAGATAAGAGGGTTAAGAATTTTTTTTGTGATCTAGTGATATACTTATTAAGATCCATTTATCAACTATACCACTAATTATTTTATGGAAAGCGGAAATTACGTATTTATCATTATTTCATTTTTCCTGCGCCTGAGTTTAAGCTTAAGCTTTGGGTTAGAGTGGGGTTTGATTCCATGGTTATTCAATCGACAATTTCCGCTACATATCCAAAATATATTTTTAATGATTATTTTGTTTAGGACCTGGTGATTAAATAGGCCTTATTGTTATTATTTTTATATCCGTTGTTCACTAGGTGAATATTTTTTTGTACTATAAGAATACAATATATTCTGCAGTGTCATCAGCTTTTTTTTATAAATATATATATATATATATATATATATATATATATATATATATATATATATATATAAGATTCTACCTTTCATGATTTGTCGGGACTTATAACCATCTTTTATTCTGGGCAATCAAATCATGTGGCGCCCTTGAACACCTTTTATGGACCACCCCGTCTTCACTGTGCTAGTGGCATTTGTCCAGAATAATAATAATATACTGACATAGGGGAAGATATTTTTTTTGTTTTTGTTATTTATTTGTGAACTTATCTTGAACCGGGAATTTAGAGCACTACAATACATATCGAGTGGTCCAACGAAAAGTATGCACCTTGCTTCTCTCCTTTTTTTGTAACTTAACGCAAAAATGCTCGGACAGGTCAATTTTGCTTTTGAGGGGAACACATTTAAGATGTATTTTTCTACCTGTGCCTTCAACCCCCTAGCGAGGGTGAGTAACAACCCTAAAATTTTAAATGGAAAGTGGGGTCGAATGATATATCATTTGAAAGGGCACAAAATTCTCTTTCCAATGATACCTAATTTGTTGTATTTACTTGAATAGTTATAAAAAAAGCAAGAACATTTACTCGATATTTTTGGTGTTGATGAAAATGCGGAAAAAACGGAATTTTTATCGCTACTACATTCTTCAATTTCTCTCGTGCGTTTTTTGGTTCAAATAACAACAGCAAATAAGTGTACAAAAAGAATTTAGGCAAACGTTCATTGATTCAGTTCGGTTGCTTTTGAAATTATTTCAACTTTACTGTAAAAACGGTTTATTCCATTTCTGAACGAGTTGAAATTGTTAAACTTTATTATCAACATGAAAGTTGTGTTAGACTTACTGCTCGCCTCTTTAATAACAGTCATCCCGGAAAAATGTGAATGATTCGTGCGTTGCCAAGTTAGTCCAAAAGTTTGTCGATACCGGATCTGTCTGTAATGTGAAACACCAGCCACAGAAACCGATCAGAAATGAAGCAGTGGAAGTCGCTGTTTTGGGACATGTTGAATTGTATCATACTCAAAGTACCCGTCAGCTTGCTGCAGCCTCAGGTGTATCCCATTCGTCCATAATACGGATATTAAAAGCCTATAAATTTCATTCGTACAAAATTAAATTAGTACAGGAACTCAATGAAGATGATCCTGATAGAAGGCTGCAATTTTGTGAACAACTGAGTCAGCTACTAATTGATGATCCGCAACACGTGCTTTTCCGATGAGAGTACATTTTTTTTAATGGAGCTGTGAATAGGCATAATTGCCGTTACTGGGATGACAGTAACCCACACTTATTCCGAGAGGTCCATACCCAGTACCCTCAATGTCTGGTGTGGCATATTAGGGAGTCATATCGTTGGGCCACTTTTTATTCCTGGGAATTTAACTGGTGAGGTCTACCTGAACATGCTTGAAGATACAATTGATCCTCTCAAAACAGAAATAATTGAAAATGACCAAAATCATAATGATGATCGGCTTTATTTCCAGCAAGATGGAGCACCTCCTCACTATGTTGCTCCGGTAAGAGAGTTTTTAGATGACCGGTTTCCTGGACGGTGGATTAGAAGGAGAGGCCCCATCGAATGGCCTGCCAGGTCACCTGATTTATCTTTTGGGGACACTTGAAAAATAAAAGTTTTGCTACGCAGCCCGAGTCCATAGAAGATCTTCGCCAACGAATTACAGCAGAGTGCAGAAGTATAACACCTGATATGCTACAGAATGTTAGGAATAGATTTGAACAAAATCTGTATTATTGTATGGAAGCAAATGGGTCACATTTTCAGCACTTGCTGAAGTAGGATTCTACTAAGTCAATGACACATTTTAAAGTACTGGATTGTAGTTGTTTTTCTTCATAATACCTACATGTTTGAGTGAAATACAACAAATTAGGTATCATTGGGAAGATCATTTTGTGCCCTTTCGAATGATATATCACTCGATCCCACTTTCCATTCAAAATTTTAGGGTTGTTACTCACCCTCGCTAGGGGGTTGAAGGCACAGGTAGAAAAATACATCTAAAATGTGTCCCCCTCAAAAACAAAACTGACCTGTCCGAGCATTTTTGCGTTAAATTACAAAAAAAGGAGAAAAGCAAGGTGCATACTTTTCGTTGGAGCACTCTGAGAATACGTGTTAGGAATCACACGTAGACCTCATTAGTCCTCGCACAAGTTTCGACTTCTGAGGGTTGTCGTAGGTAGGGGTGCGACAGCTGGTTAACGAAAAAACAGATTTTAAACAGATACAGTGAGATGATTACCGGTTGGTCAACGTGAATGGTTGGGTAATTATTTTCATTGAATCAGTGGCATATAGATAATATTCAATAGGAAAATTGAAAAATTGGGCGTATGAAACAGACAGAAAGATATTCCATAACATAATTGAAACACGACCGTTACTCTCTATACCAGGAGTTCCAACCAGTGGTACGCGGAATTTCACCTAGGAATTCCCAGATAGCACAATTGGTAAACAGAGGGTATTTCATTTTTTACCTGTGAGTCTTTAGGATTGACTTTTACTTTTACTTGGCATTACAGGTTCGTTGTGGGTTTTATAATTATTAATTCTGATTTCGTATAAGAAAACTGAACTATGAAACGATTTCTGACGTCCTCTTCTACTTCAAAGGATTGTGCTAAAAAACCTAAATTACCGGTCAATCGTGAAATACGGTTTTATAGTGAAGCCAGGGACTGAAACCAGTGACATTCCTATTCCTCAATGTGTTGTATGTCTTGAAAAACGTTCAAACCAATCCATGAAGCCTTCTTCACTGATGCGACAGCAAAATACTATGCACCCTGATTTGATTGATAGGCCCATTGAATTTTTTAAAAGAAAATCTAATTTTTTAAAGAATGGAACCCAATGTTTGTAGAAGTTTGTCAATACTGATACTAACTTGATAAATGCGTCATACCCTACTGGTTTAAGAATTGCAAAAGATGGAAAGCCTCACACAATAGATGAGACGCTTTTACTGCCGGCCGCTGAGGATATAGTTCGAGCCGTGTTAGGAGAAAAGGCAGTCAAAGAAATTAAAAAAATAACACTGTCAAATAACACAGTCAAAAGACGAATTGACGATATGTCTAATAATATTGAAGAACAACTGGCTTTAAAACTCCAAGAATGTACTTATTTTGCACTTCAAGTTTGACTATAGCACTGATGTTACAAAAATGGCGCAGTTACTTGTTTTCGTGCGATTTGATCATAATGAAGAGATGATAGATGAGTGTTTTTTCTGCATACCACTTGAATCAAATATCACAGCGGAACTCATTTTTAAGGTAATTGGTGAATATGTGCTCAAAGTAGGCATTCCCTGGTCCAAGTGTATTGGCTTATATACAGATGGCGCAAAAGCTATGTCAGGAAAATTGACAGGGCTAGCAGCAAAAATGAAGGAAGTTGTTCCTGAATGTAAAAGTACGCATTGTGTCATCCATAGAGAAGCATATTCTGTTAAAGGTATGCCGGAAAATCTCAACTACGTTTTATCAGCTGCTGTGAAAGTTATTAACTTCATGAAGGTTAAGGCTCTAAACACAAGATTATTCTCATTGAAGAAATGGGTGGCAAGTTCAAAACTTTACTCCTGCATACAGAAGTAAGGTGGTTATCTGGCGGGAAAATTTTGAACAATCTGTTCAGTAAGATCAGTAAGATCAGAAGTTTTCATGTTTTTAAGTGAAAAAAATCATGGCATGAAAAAATTGTTTGCTGATGAAGAATGGTTGTCAAGATTGGCTAACCTAGTCGATATTTTTGACAAACTCAACACACTGAATTTGGGACTTCAGGAACCAAACACAACAGCCTTCATAGCCAGTGACAAAGTAAACTTCTTCAAGAGAAAGTTGGTCCTGTTTTGTTCACGAATACAGGAGGAGAATTTATCTGCATTTTCCACTCTATCTATCTATTCACTTGGAAGGCCTTCAAAAAAAAATTAAGAAGTATTTCTCTGAAGATTATACAAAAGTGGACTGGATCAGAAATCCTTTTTCGAGAACCTCACCAAATTAATTGAAACTAAAAGAAAGTTTTATCGACCTTCCAGAAGATAGTTCCATGAAAGATTATTTTGAAGAGAAATCTTTAAGTAATTTCTGGATCGGATGTAAAACCGAGTACCCTTTGCTCTTCCGGTAAGCTCTGCTATTTTTGATGCTATTTGTTACGAATTACTTGTGTGAGAGTGGATTTTCTAAACTCTTGTACATAAAAAATTAATATAGAAGCAGAATAAGTGTTGAAGAGAACTTAAAAGTGAAGATAAGTTCCACTACTCTTGATGATGATATTTTAATCACAGGCAAACAACAAGTTTCGCACTAAAGACTATAAAAGTATATTTTGGATGATGATTAATTTTTTGCTGACTTTTTAATAATTTTTTATTTGTATGTTTATAGACGTTTAGATAATAAATAAAACTGTAAACTAATACCATTTTAGTATTTTTATTCCTCCTTTATTATAAGCATGTTATAAATAAACAAATGTCTAACCATTAAATATGAAGTTTTGTCAGGATATTAATTAAAAACGCCTTTGAACGCTTTTAAAAGAGTAAATATTATACGTTTATTAAAATATTTAGTTCTGGTGGTATGCTAATATTTTTTCAAAGTCAAGTGGTACGCAGGTGCAAAAAGGTTGGGAACCCCTGCTCTATACGAATATTGATCATATAATTCATTCATAGTACATCATAATGCATTCCGTTCAATTTCAATCATGGTCAAAAAGCTGAACTTCAAAATTATGATTTCAGAAATACAAATAGATTCATTAGAAACAGATGTCCTGATCTGTTTAAATATGTTCTAATATACATAAAGATTATACAAATATATCAGTCATTGAACAAAAACAAAATAAACTGAAATATATAAGACATGTATAGTGGAATATAGTGTGTAAAAACGTAACAGTAGTAAATGATGAAGAGATCAATAGAGAGAAGAACGATGAACAACTCAATTGGAATAATATTGTGCTGGTAGATATTCAGATAAGGAGCATTTGTAGTAATAGTAATTTGTGAAAAATAGTAACTATATCAAGCAAAAAAAGTGAAATTACAATGAAAAAAACAACAAGCAACAATCAAAAAAATCAAAAAATTGAACTATTCACGCGAGATGAAAATCAAAAATTATCAACAAGAAATGAAAATTCAAAATTAACAGATTCCAAGCCACGAAGTTTCGATTATTAATATCAACAATCGTCTTCGGGTGATATCTGCTTCTATGAAATGATTGTTATATTATTATTCAAGTTATACTTTTTTTATGTAACACAATCATCCTTCTTGAGAAGCAATTTTTTATAACTTTGAAATTGATTTTCTAGAGTAAGCGGCATCAATTTTAAACATTGTTACGAAATTATGTCAGTCCATCTAGAAAACAAATTACAATAATCGCAAAGTGGCTCTCTGTATGCAAACATTATTTTGTAATAAAATTCAACAGAAACTTCCAGTACCACTTTATCAAAATAATATATATAATAAATATTTCGTTTATATAGAGTGGGAAAGTAGGGATTCAAATAACAGAGTGATTGAAAATACTTCTGAATAAGACTTAATATATAATATAATATAATATAATATAATGTAATATAATATAATATATATATATATATATATATATATATATATATATATATATATATATATATATATATATATATATATATATATATATATATATACCAACACCAACAGGAGCCAACCGTGCATTTGTATTTCTATCTTTTGGTAACCAAGTGTTGCCCATCCTTACACTTGGCTGCACCATACTGATGATGGGCCAAAAGCCCGAAACACGTGTCTATGGTTTGCCACTTTCATGAGTGCTATGTCCGATATTAACTTCTGTTTATATATCAAGACACTCAATAACTTTCATATTTGTATATATATATATATATATATATATATATATATATATATATATATATATATATATATATATATATATGTATGTATGTATATATATATATATGTAAGCTTCTGATAATTCCTCTTCCATATTCTCTGTTTCACTATCACTGTCGTCATTTAAATCAATAATGAATTCATTTTCACCATTAATATGGAAGTGTCCAATCTCCATATAGTTTTTTTCAACTAAAATTACTTTTTTAATCCTTATCTGCCAGTCTTCTTCGGTAATATTAGATACTTCTTCTTTAACTAGCTGTATCACCTTCTTATCAAATTATGAAAAATTATGTTTACGCCTGATGCTTTGTTTCAATTTTCCCCAAATCAACTCGATGGGAAAACTCTCAAGGGCATACACTTTTTTAAATGTTTTGTCTGTGAAACTTCAAGTAGTTGGTTTTTTTGTTATAGTTATTTTCAAAATACAAATTGTTATCCATTATAAAACTTTGTATTTCATCTTACCTCCTCGTACTTTGATGAGCTGTCGCGAATGATAGGAAGCGTTGTCAAGAACTATTACACTATTCGCATCCAAATATGGGATCAATGTGTTTTCAAATCATTCCTCAAAAATATTAGCTTCCATGTTCTTATGATAGTCAACATTGCAGTCCTCAAGTTTTTTTCCGCATAATTTCAAAAAATTCGGAACCCATCCTTTACTTTCTCCGCAATGCACAATAATCAGTCGCAATCCTTTGTTTGCAGGTATGTTAGGCGTATACATTCTCGAACCATCAGTCCACCCTCTCGTAACTGTGTCGTGAGTGTCATACCAAGTTTCGTCCAAATAGAAAATTTGCTGTTGTTCTTGTCTATATGTAGTTATTTGTTCTAAGTATTTGTCACTGAATTCCACTATTCTTCTGCTTTCAACAACTGCTTGACGTTCTGTTATTATTTTAAATTTGAATCCTAGTTTCTTTATCCAATTCAATTACAATTTTATGACTCTTCGGCCAGTCATAAAACTCGGTTAATAAATTCTTCAGTCCACGTGGACTACTTGGCAACGGATTTATTTCTTTGTATTGGTTTCTTTGGCCTTTGAGGGGACCGACACTTTAAGTATGCACAACACCTACGAGTTACTTCGACTATACCTAATTTTTAACTAATGTTACTGCATATTTATTTTCTTATATGCTTGTATCTCTCATCGATACAGTCTTCAGACTTATTTTATTTCACTTATAAGTTGTTCATATATCTCCATAAAAATCATAGTAGCAAAAAGATTGGAAAGTCCAACAAGGGACCTTTCAGAATATTTGATCTTTGTTAGACTTTCACAGTTAGCATAGTTGCGAAGGTATACAATGTCACACATAAAGTCCGCATCAAATGGGTTTTTTTTTTGTTCATCTCTTCAAGCAACTTTTGATATCTCCATTAGGTTGTGCTTTAAAAATGATGCCAAATGACATGCATATGACCGATCAAGTGATTTTTCTTCCCTGTCAAATTTGACATTTTTTCCAAAAAATGTTCAGAAAAGCAGTTATTGCTCGAAATTTCGAAAATCGGTAAAAAGACAAGATGATTGTTTTTTCATTTTTTACCCATATACCAATTTTCAGCTCTCTAGTACAAATTTAGTTTTTTTACAGTTTTTCGAAAATTTGACATTTGCCGATTTCTCAAATTCAGCCAAACCTCAAAAAAGTTAGTGCTTTATGCCTAACTTATCTTTCCAACGCATTTTAATTACCAATTGCAATTCTAAATACAACTTATTTCGCAAAAATTTAAAACGCCAGAAAAAATTATGCCAAAAATGATGCAAAGTTGATACAGTTTTTAAAAACAGATAAATATTTCACTTTATTTCTACTTTTTGCGAAATAGCTTGATACATAAGCATAATTAAAAAACAATATCAATGAAAAGTCAATAATTTATTCTTTACTGCACTTTTCAAACAGTTAAACTTTGATTTACTAATTACGAAAAATTACAACGAAATTAAACTAAGGGTACTGTGGAAACAATTGAACTGAACTCAATAAGCAACATATTTTATTGTCATATGACATTTGTTGAATAACTCAAAATAGTGTTTATCAGTTTTAGATTTAAAATAGTTTATTCGTTGTCTAGTGTGTTGTTGAAAATGCTGAATCTTCAAGAGAAAATTGAAATCGTTTTAATATGCGGCGAGAATACCGGTCACCGACAAGTAGCTGATATTTTCAATGCCAGACATCCTGCAAGAAATATTCATCAGTCAACAGTTAGTAGGATAATAGCTAAGTTTAAATCTACTGACTCGGTTGAGAGTAATTTTAGAAAAGCACATCAGCCTTCTAGACATACTGAAGAAGTGGAATTTGAAATATGTTTGGATGTTGTAGAACATCCGAGAAAGTGTACGACGTATTTTACACAAAAATAAATTTACGCCTTATAACCGAAATTTATCAATACATTAAAAGAAAGGGACTTCGATATGCGCTTGTATTTTTCTTTTTGGTTTCAAGGGGAAAAAGAAGAAAATTATCATTTTCTATATCAAATTTTATGGACAGATGAAGCGACCTTCTCTTCAAATGGCGTTGTGAGCTCGCAAAACTGCAGGTGGTGGGCAAAAGAAAACCCACATTTCGTAATCGAATGTCGAGATCAATATTCGTTTAAGACGAATGTATGGTGTGGCATATTAAACGATCAAATTATAGGACCATACTTTTTTAGACATAATTTAAATTCTGCGGACTACCTACACTTTGTGAATACCGAACTATCTGAAGTTTTGGATAATATGCCCCTTCAAGTAAGAAATGTTGTGTGGTATCAGTGTGATGGTGCACCTATTCATACTACAAGGGTGGTTAAAGAGCGTCTTTTGGAAATATTTAGGGGCAAAGTAATCAGTCGCAATATGGAACACTTTTGGCCGCCTAGATCTCCTGATATAACCCCACTAGATTTCTTCTTGTGGGGTTTCTTAAAACAAAGACCTTAAAGCAAAGACCTTTTCGAGATATAAACCATTTAGAGGCAGTTATTCGAGAATGTGTTGTAAGCACGAAACCCCGTAGTATAAAGAATGCAGTTAAAGATGTTTTAAAAAGGACAATTGATTGCATTGAACGTGGTGGTGGTGGTGAACGTAATTTTTCGTAATTAGTAAATCAAAGTTTAACTGTTTGAAAAGTGCAGTAAAGAATAAATTATTGACTTTTCATTGATATTGTTTTTTAATTATGCTTATGTATCAAGCTATTTCGCAAAAAGTAGAAATGAAGTGAAATATTTATCTGTTTTCAAAAACTGTATCAACTTTGCATCATTTTTGGCATAATTTTTTCTGGTGTTTTAAATTTTTGCGAAATAAGTTGTATTTAGAATTGCAATTGGTAATAAAAATGCGTTGGAAAGATAAGATAGGCATAAAGCACTACCTTTGTTGAGGTTTGGCTAAATTTGAGAAATCGGCAAATGTCAAATTTTCGAAAAACTGTAAAAAAAACTAAATTTGTACTAGAGACCTAAAAATTGGTATATGGGTAAAAAATGAAAAAACAATCATCTTTTCTCGTTACCGATTTTCGAAATTTCGGGCAATAACTGCTTTTCTGAACATTTTTTGGAAAAAATGTCAAGTTGGACAGGAAAGAAAAATCACTTGATCGGTCATATGCATGTCATTCGGCATCATTTTTAAAGCACAACCCAATGGAGATATCAAAAGTTGCTTGAAGAGATGAACAAAAAAAAAAACCATTTGATGCGGACTTTATGTGTGACACTGTATATCGCCATTTCAATTAGGTATATTCATTATATCCAACATGTATTTATTCATTCCTTCATTTTTTAATAGTACCTAGTGATATGATAAAAATAAAATGAATCAACAAAAACAATGAATGTGTATTTGTCTCAAAAATATTGTCTTTTTCAGACCACGTACAAACAGTGCTTCAGGAAAGGACACCGTTTACCCGGAGGTAGGTGTTACTCTACATTATCTGCTCGTTCATCCCATGTAAACAGTCATAGCAACACCGATTCTTACAGCCAAGGCTGCAGCTCACGTAGATACCTCGAAGATCAAATGGCGCGTATACCAGACTCTAGACGGCCACTGGTTGTTTCCTTCAGAAGGAAAAAATTGCAGAGTCCACCACCTAGCACGAAATCAAGCTTCAAACAAGTTATAATCCTGGATACTGACCTTCAGGAGGCACTAGAAAATCTTCATAGAGGCGTTAGGAACAGTTGCGCTGAAGATGTCCCCGTTATGAGTTCTCTTGCTGAGGAGAGAATGAAAATGAGTTGTAGTTTTATCGAAGTTCATAGTTTACAGCCTACCCATATCTGTCCACTAGGTGAAAATGCCCATGTAGCTAAAGATTCGCTGAAATAGCATAAACGCAGAGTTTCAGAACAAAATTTGAAATTATTTTATAATAGTCGAGTTTCACAAATATCAATTATCCGCTTGTAAATGTATGATCATTATTCTCTAATCATATTTTTGTGCAATCAGTTATTTACCTTTGAAACCATATGAAATGTTATTAAATTAATTTCATTAAATAAAACTTTGAGATTTGGTTCACATATTGTTAGACACATTTAGAGTAATGCTTACGAATATTTCTAATTACATTCCATATTCATGTTTATGTCAACTTTTTGTGTGTAGTCCTCAAAGTAAAGAGTCTAAACATGTCAGAGGTGGAGATCAGGGTGTCTAATTTATCAAAGGACTCCTACGAATTACACAGCCCACCAAAAAAAAGTTTGTCTTGCTGCCGAAAAGAAATCAACTGATTTTGATTAATTCATCTGTGCTGATTCCAAAAATACAAACCTTTTCTATGTATCAGCTCTAGTTTTCGAGATATAACATACTCATCAAATACTTAAATATTCTTACATTTCTGTATATTCCACCGCTATAATTGCAATATGTTTATAAACAAACAAATTCTAAGACAAATGCATACTAATGACTTCTAATTAAAGTGTACTTATTGGAAATGCCCATAACATGAAATTAGCGCTAATTGCTTCTTACCTATTATCCGATAAGTAAATAGTATTTTCCCTGAAATGGCCTTTCTAAATGCCTATAAAGTCGACTGCATTCCATTGTAAAATTTAGTCTGAACTTGAGTTTCGTTGCAAGAGTTTGTTTTTGACAACTGAAAACCATGGCTTCTACAAGCAGGCGGCGTTGTTGTGTGAGTAAGGCCATATCAAGCCTATTTTGCTGTTCATTTAGGAGATCAAAAAAATCCTGGGCTCCACATTGTTATGTATTTTCGGATACAGACCAAATACTTTTAGATCAAACTTTATTACAAAGAATTATCTGACATTACAACTTCATTCCTATTTGACAGTAAACCGACATTTCTCCAAACCCGTATTCTAATGTTTTCTAAATACTGAAGGTTTGGTACTTTTCAGCTTACCTTACATGATTATAATATATAACATTATCTTCCCCCTCAAATAAAATTAAAACATGTATCTGTCAGGTTTTTTTATAGTTCTCAGTGATCTACGTAATGTAGTGGTTGGGTTTTCAGATAAGCTATTTTCTGCATTATTGTCATAGTCATGACACTTTTCCACCAAAACTCTCTCATTCTGTTCTGGGCATTGTATGTCAATCTCACAAGATTTATCTCCATTCAGCTCATTTTCATTCTCTGAATTGGAAGTTTTGCTTCTCCCCTCTGAAAGTAATTTATCTTCTGAATCAACATCATATGAAGAGTTGTTTTCAATAGATGAAAAATCATCAGATAATGTTGAAACCTTACGAAGATGATCTATATGAACATATCTTGGTTTATCTCCCACAAGCACAATATACGTCACCGGACTTACTCTCACTTTCACTATCCCCTTAGACCAATTATCCCTCTCTCCACGTACATTTTTAACATACATACATCATCCTCTTGGAATTCTTTAAATCTATTGGGATGAATATTTTTATTTCTTTTCTCTATGATATATGTCTGTTTATCTTTAATGTATCCATTCAAATTCGGTTTTAGTAAAGATAATTTTGTTTTAGGTTTTTGTTTAAGCATCAATTCTGCAGGTGATAACTGAGTAACACTGTGTGGAATATTCCTATAGAAGAAAAGAAAATTGTCAAGTTTTTCTTGATTCGTCAGACAATTAGTTTTATCATCATAGAGTTGTTTCAAAAAATTATTCTTGAAAGTCTGAATACATCTTTCAGTTATACCATTTGAAGATGGATGCAAAGGAGGAGATTTCAAAACTTTGACTCCATTAGATGTACAGAATAAAATAAAATCTTCCAAGCTGAATGGAGGTCCATTGTCTATATGAATTTCATCGGGTAGACCGAAAACAGCAAAAGATTGCCTTAAACATGATATTATATTTGATGCATTAGTAGATCTGAGTATCCAAGCATCTATCCATTTACTGTGTGCATCTATGAGAATAAGAAAATTAATGTCATTCTTTTTTGCCAAATCCAAATGTAATCTTTGCCATTTACGTGTAAACCATGACCAAGAAGTAAGGGGAGCTTCAGGAACATTTGTTGCATTCAATTGACAACATTCACACTGTTTTACTAAATCTTCAATATCTCTGTTCAAGTTGTTCCAATAAACATATTGTCGAGCTAACATTTTCATTTCAACAACTCCAGGGTGTTGATCATGGAGTAAATACAAAACTCTTTGTTGTAAATGTTTTGGTATTAAAACTTTATTATTGTAGGTGATACATCCTTGATTTAAATTAAGGTATTCTCGTATTCTGAAATAAGATAATAAATCTGTATTTTTATTTGATATATAAAATGAAATCTTTAACTGATCTGAGTGTATTGTCTTTCAAAGTTTCTTTAGCAATATCTCTGAATGATATTGGCAACTCTTTTACTATTGAAAAATATTTTATAGTCTCTCCACTACTCTCAGATTTGAGTGGGAGCCTAGAAAGTGCATCTACATGCGGCAATTTTTTACCTTCCTTATGTTTGATTTCATAATCATACCCCGAAAGTATAACTGCCCAGCGTTGTACTCTGGCAGCAGCCAAAGGGGGTAATGGTTTGGAAGGTGAGAGTAAATACTGTAAAGGTTTATGATCATTGATTAATGTGAATTTTCTGCCATATAAATAATTATGAAACTTTTTTACACCATGGATTATATAAGTGCTTCTTTTTCTAACTGACTATAATTTTTCTCTACCGACGAAAGTGTAGCAGAAACATACATTACTGGTCTTTCACTCCTATAAGGTAGTACATGAGCTAATATAGAGCCTATTCCATATGGGGACGCATCACAAGTCAATGTAATTGGATATATAGGATTGAAAGCCATTAAAATGTTCGAGCCCAATAAGAATTTTTTACTGGTCTCGAAACATGTATTAGTTTCCCGATTCCAATACCATGAAATGCCTTTCTGCAGTAGTTTATAAAGAGGTAATAATTTCTCTGATAACTTTGGTATAAAATTTGAATAATAATGCAACAACCCTAAATATGATTGTAACATTTTCTGGTTTAGGAGCTTCCAAAATTGCTTTAATTTTCTGATCAGTAGGTTCAATTCCCTTTTCTGAAATCATGTGACCTAAAAATGTAACCTTTTTCAGAAAGAAATTACTTTTATCTAAATTGATACGAACATTATATTTTTTGAACCTATCGAACACAAGTTTTAATCTATTCTCCATTTCCTGATGATTTTCTGCGGTTATAAGACAAGCTTCCAAATAACAATGCACCCCAGATATATTCTTCAGAATTTGTTCTATTACCGATTGAAATATATGCGGTGCAGATTTAACACCAAATGCAAGTCGTGTATATGAGAATAAACCAGAGGGAGTATTTATCGTTATCAACCTTTTGCTTTCATCGCTAACCTCAATTTGGAAATATGCATTTTTCAAATCCACAACTGAGAACAATTTTCCCCCAGACAATGAAGCAAATATTTCCTCAGCTGTGGGTAAAGGATAATACTGGTTTTCGATGACTGGAATGATGGTAGATTTAAAATCTCCACAAATCCTGATTTTGCCATTAGGTTTAGGAACCACCACTATCGGACTGGCCCATTCAGACATTTCAACTAGTTGTAAAATTCCTTCTTTGACTAAATTTTCAATTTCCTCTCGTACTCTATCTTTCAGGGCATATCGTTATCTCTCACCTTTACATTCGCTATGAATCCTTTTATACATTCATTTTGATTGAACACATTCTCATACTCATTCTTCAATACCTTTATAAAATCTTCCACTTCATTGCTAGAAACATTATTATTTACCATCATTGTATCATAACATTCAAACTTTTCTCGCCAGTTAGGCATCAGAACATTCAACCATGATCTTCCCAACAACGAAACACCAGACTCAAAATCAATCACTTTCAATTCTAGACTCTTACTGCACCCATTTTTCATACATTTGACATCAACGGTAGCTTTGAAAACCAAATCATTCACTTGACCAAATAATGTTTTAAGATTCACATTGTATTTAACTAATTCAACTGTAGGAAAAAACTTTTTGAACAATAGAACTATCAGAACCTGTATCTAATTCAAATTCAATAATTTTTCCTTCAACTGAAAGTTTAATCATGACCGGACTAGTTTTACCATTACTCGACTGATGAACTTCTTCAATGCCTTTGATTATGGAATAAAATACTTCTTCCTCTGCGTTATCTGAGTTTTCTTGCTTTGCCTTCTGGTTTTGATCTTCAAAATCACCCTCGAATTCTTGTACAAAATGGACACGATTCTTGCACATGGGGGATTTTGACGTATGTCCTATGGTATTACAAGAAAAACATTTCCATTGCGTTGCAGGACATTTTGAATCATTCATATGTAATCGCAAACATCGTTTACACTTCATATTCATTGACTGCGATGAACCACCACTGACTGGACTTGAACTTGACTGTTTGAATCTTGATCTAAAATGACTTTGACTTTCAACTTTATCCACCAAATCAATTCCCATGATTTTGGCTTTGTTTTCAGCGAGTTCCATACTTTGAGCTATCTGACAGGCTTTACTGAATGTCAAATTTTCCTCAGATAATAATTTTTTCTTGACGTTTTCTGATTTGAGGCCGCAGACTAACTTATCCCGAAGCGCATCATCTAAGAATTGTCCAAACTGACAATGTTTAGATAATTTTTTCAATTTGATTATGAACGCATTCATATCTTCAGAAGACTCTTGAGTACATATATAGAACTGGTACCGTTCAGCGATAATCAGCTTTTTTGGGCAATAATGTGCTAAGAGGACATTTTTGAGCTGCACATATGTCCTAGAACTGGGTAATTCTGGTGGAATTAGATCTTTGATAACACTGTAAGCCTCTCCACCAACCAAAGTGAGAAATAGAGGTACTTTCTTCTCTTCTCCCATATTATTACACAAAAATAACTGCTCCATTCTCTCGATATAGCTAGATATTTCCGACTCTCCAGGTTTGAAAGGTTCAATTGATCCCACCAAAGACATTTTCATAGTTCGACTTGACTCAGCTTCAGACTATTGACCAGTTTATCCTCGTCGCCAATTATGTTATGTATTTTCGGATACAGACCAAATACTTTTAGATCAAACTTTATTACAAAGAATTATCTGACATTACAACTTCATTCCTATTTGAAAGTAAACCGACAGTTCTCGAAACCCGTATTCTAATGTTTTCTAAATACTGAATGTTTGGTACTTTTCAGCTTACCTTACATGATTATAATATATAACACACATGTGGTGTGCAAAACTTGTCTTGAAAACTTGCGACAGTGGACGAAAGGACAACGACAATTACATCAGTTCGGACTTCTATTGTCTAATATAATATAAATTGATTTGAAATATCTGGAAAAAATGAAAGATTAACCGAAAATAGCCATTTTACTAAAACAAAAAACTGAAATTTCAAGGTACAACCTTGGTACAACCAAGGTACAATATACAAGCTACAACCAGAAAATAAAAATTAAAATATTAATAAACCTGTGGTATGGGACTTTACTTGCGTCGACACGGTCGCGGCTTCCCATCTAGCCGAAAGTTCCAAGTCTGCTGGAACTGCAGCATTGTCTGGCGAGAAATTGAAAAGGAAAAACTACCAGAATCTTGGAAACAATCTATCTGTTTCATCCAGTAGCGGTTGAAACTTTTGGTGTTTATGGCCCGGAATCTCTGTTATTCGTTCATGAACTCGGAAGGAGAATAGGCCAAGCAACGAAAGATCACCGTTCTACCTCTTTTTTGATAGAAAGAATTAGTATTGCTATTCAACGTGGCAATGCTGCTTCAGTGCTTGGAACTATTTCTCCTTCACATAATTTTGATGAGATCATGCATTGCCCTAATTTCAGTACGGAACTGAAACCTCTTCGAAACAAGCCGAGATATGTGAATATTCATCAGTCTCCTATCAAGGTTAATTCACAAGTGATTGATCCACCTTCTTCTTTTTGAGTGCGGTCAGTGGACTCAGGTCATTCTTGCCCCCAAAAAATGAGTTGCAGTCCTCGTGGTACCCTTTCAGTGGAAGAGCTTCTTGAAGCAAGAGCCGAATCGATCCCTCTACGAAACCCTTCTTCACTTGGAAGGATCGATCGCAGCTTGGGAAATGGTTCTTATGGAGATTCTGTGAAACATGTTCTTCCTTACGAATCAGTAGATAGTTGTCCTGAAAATCTAGAGAAGAAAATTGGATTGGATAATTTAGGAAACACTTGCTACATGAATAGCATTTTACAAGTGTTGTTCATGACGAAGAATTTCAAGAACGAAGTTTTAATGATGAACGAGAACGGGAATGTTTCCTACTTATTCATCAAACTCAAACAACTGTTCATGCAGCTGCAGTTTCGTAAGAAGGTTTCATCTTTCCCTCCAACCGATTTCCTGGAGTATTTGAAGTCCACTAGATACTCGTTAGGACAACAAGAGGATTGTTCCGAATTCTTGGGGTTCTTGTTGAATACTCTTCGTGAGCAAAACAATAGCAAAATCAATACTCCTGACCGCTCTGGACTGAATGATTCCGTACAACCCATCTCGTCTTGTGTTTGTAAATCTTCTGCTGGAAAAATCCTCACTTGTTTACTTTGTGGTAAATGTTCAAGAAGTACCGAAAACTTATGTGAATTTCTGGAACTTCATCTAGCTTTTCCTAATACGACTAATAACCAGTCCGTGCAAAGCTTATTGTTAAATCATCTGAAAATGGAATTTTTAACAGGTGATGATCGACTGTATTGTCAAACATGCGCCAAACTAACTGACTGTTATAAGGAAACAAGTATAGCTGAGGCTCCAGTCAATCTAATAATAACACTGATGATTTTCAAACAAGACTCAACCTCTAACGGAAGCAAGAAACTCTTTGGAAGGTTCTAAATAGATTAACATTTCAACCTACCAGACCACTATTATAATATTCATGCAGTCATTGTTCACTGTGGTTCTGGCGTTGAATTTGGTCATTATTACGCCTTGGTCAAAGAAGAAACGGACTGGTTTAAGTTTGACGATAGTCGTGTCACGAAGTGTTCTGGTGATGCATTGAATTTATTGGAGCCTCTGGAGACACCCTACATTTTGTTTTATAAGAGAGAGGACATTGTTAGATCAAGATCTTCAGATGATGTGGTGCTGCAGGTTTTTCCGGGTTTTCCTGCAGCTGAAAAAGCAAATGTGCCACTGGAATCAATGAAGTCGCCCCGGAGCGCCAATTAATTTTTATTGTTGTTTTTATTTTATTTTTATCGTTGTTTTAATAAAAGCTGAAAATTGAAAAATATTATTAACAAAAATGAAAAATGAAAATTAAAAGATTCCAAACCGAGTTACGTCACGACCATGATTGCTTGTATCGGTAAGTTTGTTCTATCTTTCAGGTCCCCATCTTCGGATAGCATGGAATTACTAGGATGCTGTGTACAAAACTGCTACTTTCAACTGAAGGACGAATTTTTTATGCAAGATGAGGGACTACCAATGGGATCGCCACTTTCACCGATTATAGCTAATATATATGGAGTGGTTTGAAACTCTGGCCATTGAAGAAGCCCACAAAAAGCCCCGAGTCAGGTTGAGATACGTAGACGACACCTTCATAATATGGAACCATGGGAATGCAGGACTAGACATTTTCCTGAAGCACATCAACAACGTAAGTTTTTTCATCACTTTCACAATGGAGAAGGAAGTCCACAACGAATTGCCTTTCTTAGGCGTATTGGTGAAGAGGACCGACACTAAATGGGAAACATCTGTATATCGAAAACCCACTCACACAGGACAGTATCTGAACCAGAAATCCACAACCACCATCAATCGACTAAGAGAGGAATCATCAAGACTCTACTAGACCGTGCTTTCGAGCTCTGTAATACAAAGGAAGGTTTCGAAAAAGAAATAGGCATAATCAAAAATGACCTTCAACGGAATGGTTACTTCAGAGTGATGGTAGAATAGGCCACCAAACGCGGACTGCGATTCCAAGAATTGCATTTACCGGATACCCTGCGAGTGCGGAGAATCATACATCGGTGAAACTAAGAGGCCATTGAAAGTTCGCGTTGTTGAGCACAATAAACACACACAGCGAGGAGAAACTAGCAAATCCGGAATAGCAGAGCATGTTTGGACTCATCAACATAACATCAAGTGGGCTCAAGCTGAAATTATCCACAAAGAGGAACACTGGTTTAGGAGAAAATTCAAGGAAGCCGCGTATATGTTGTCCAACAATGCATTTAGTCAAGCTAGCGTAGAGGTACGTAACATATGGAAACCTCTTATCAAGCGAAAAACGACCAACTCCCGCCAAACGGTCATCTCCCGCTAAAACCAATGAAGCGGAAAGAGGAGATAGGTGAAAGGTGAAAGCACCCGAATGACCTATAAATAATCAGATCTCGGAGGAATAAGTCCAGTTATCACCCGAAGACGATTATGGATACTTACAATCGAAACGTCGTGACGTAACTTGGTTTGGAATCTTTTAATTTTTATTTTTATTTTTCATTTTTGTTAATAATATTTTTTAATTTTCAGCTCTTATTAGTATTTCAATTTTTATTTTCTTGTATGTTATTTCTTCGAAATTTCAGTTTTTTGTTTTAATAAAATTGTTATTTTTGGTTAATCTTTTATTTTTTCCAGAGATTTCAAATCAATTTATATCATATAGACAATGGAAGTCCGAACTGATGTAATACACCACGAAACATTGTCAACCACCTTCAAACAGACAACGATAATGTTTAAAGTATGGTATGGAGGGAACCAAAAAATCATTTTGATGATTGCTATTTCTATCTTAGGAATATAAAGGACATTAATCGTAACAATCGGCATACGTGGATCGGAACCTGGATTCAGCAGCCTACCTACGTTACCAGAGGATAATGTCGAAACGTTATCTGACGAACTACAGACTAATAGATTTGAGCGCTTTACTCAGGAAGAGATAAGCGATCTTTTTAGAGATTTGAACCTTCCATAGGATTCTTCCGAGTTGCTTGCCTCCAGACTGAAGGAAAAGAAACAGACACCAAAATTACATATTACCGTAATAGAGAAAAAGATCTTTTGCCTTTTTTATCAGCAAGATGATATGGTTTTTTGTAACAATATTAAAGGACTGTTAGAAAAAAAAGGTGTATCGGAGTATACACCAGATCACTGGCGTCTTTTTATCGACAGTACCAAACGAAGTTTAAAGTGTGTCCTTCTACATAATGGCAACAAATATCGAAGTATACCAATTGGGCATTCTAAAAAACTGAAGGAAGAATATAAAACAATATCGCTGGTGCTAAAAAACATCAAGTATGACCAACATCAGTGGTCATACTTGATGTGTTGATTTTAAGATGGTGAACTTTCTCCTGGGACAACAAGGTGGCTATACAAAATATCCTTGTTTCCTGTGTTTTTGGGATAGCAGGGCTAAGGACCAACACTGGAGTAGAAGAAAATGGCGTTCTAGAGATGCTTTGTTCAAGGAGAAAGTAACGTAGATAACGAAGCATTGGTCGACCGAGAGGAAATGATATTACCTCCGTTACATATTAAACTAGGGCTGATGAAACAATTTGTAAAGGCTCTAGACCAGAATCGTCCTTGAATTGAATACTTGTCCAGCAAATTCCCTGCACTTAGTGAGGAAAAAATGAAAGCCGGAATATTTGATGGGCCTCAGATTCGACAACTTATAAAAGATTCGCATTTTACAGAATCGATGACCGAAATTGAGTGTAATGCATGGTGCTCTTTTGTGAAAGTTGTGGAAAATTTTCTTGGAAACAATAAATCGGAAAATTACCGGGAATTAGTGGAAGAAATGCTCAACAATTTTAACAAACACGGTTGTCATATAAGTATTGAAATTAATTACCTCCACAGCCACTTAGACCGTTTGCCAGAAAATCTTGGTGACCTTAGTGAGGAACAAGGGGAACACTTCCACCAAGATATCAAAACGATGGAAGAGAAGTATCAGGGGAGATGGGACACTCACATGATGGCGGATTACTGCTGGAGTATTCAAAGGGACCGTCCTTTTAAAGCATTTCCAAGAAAATCATATTATTTAGGTGACGCTGAATAACAGATTTGTGCTGCGATGCTTAACATGAAAAGTTAAGTTTTTTTGGCAGATATGTGTGATGATTTTTGTAAGTATATTGTTGTACAATAAATATCTTACTTTTTATTTCCTGAAAATGATCTGATGAAGCAAATCTGGTGGCATTTTTGGATTCAGCAGACAAAAATTACCTAGAAACAGTAAAAAACGTCCGGCAGTTATTCATCAGTGCGCCATTGGTGCACAACTGATAACGAACTGAATACTCATCTTACTGAACAAATAAATAAATTCAATAATGAGATGAATGCACGCAAATTGCTCCCTCTGCGTTCATGTTTTCTTCTATAAAATAAAAACCAATAACTCGCTTGTTCAGTTTCCCACAACAGAGGTTAATTTTATCCCAATAGAGGGTTTTAATGTATAGGGACCGCCCCTAATCAATTACCCTTTGCACCACCGTATCACCATACTTCAATATAAGCCAACCAGCTCCCTCCGTATCGGATTTCAGGATCCGATTACCACCAGGTAGTCAAAACCGGTACATTTTTTGGTGCCTCGGCTTCAGGTTCTGTTTCACGTCTGTATAAGTAGGACTTACCTCGCAATGAATACCCTGTTTAATCACCTCAACAATAATGGATTCTGCATATGCAGATAGTTATCTTGCACACGGCAAATATGTGAACACACCGTGCGATATAGCACAGGATGGGCTCAAATTGATAGAAACATGTTGTAAAGAACAGTCACTATCGATCCATCCCATGAAGACTGAGATGGTCCTCTTCACCAGGAAAAGAAGTTTATTGGGTTTAAAACCTTCCGAAATCTTTAAAAGCAAACTAAACTTCTCTGAAGAGGTGAAATACCTTGGTACTACCCTCGACAGGAAGCTAACATGGAAATCTCACCTAAGGAATGGAGCAAAAAGAGCACTGCTTATGAGCAGTGTCGGAGGACAGTGGGACACGCATGGGGTCTTTCACCCCGTGTGGTCACCTGGATCTACACTGTAATAATAAGACCTATGTTAACGTACGGAGCCATTGCATGGGGACCGGAAGTTCTACAAGCAGCGGCCATCCAAAAAATTATATCAAATACAGCGATTGGCTTGTTTAAACATCACAGGAGCCATGAGAACAACACCAACCGCGGCAATGGAATTAATGTCGTGTCTGTCCCCTCTGGAGGTTGCGTTAATGGCCATGTTACGATTGCGTACGGCTGGTGTAAACCCCGAAATAGGAATGGGTCGATTGATGCTGAGCCTATGGCGAGAAACGTGATGCAATTGAACCCAGGTTTGTGTTTGATAAACCCCTGTAAAATACAAATAAAACAGAACACATAGTCAGATGCTACAAATGCACTACGCATTTATACAGATGACTTAAAAACCAAAGATGGCTCAGGATGTGGAGTGTACTCCAGAACCAGCTGGTATCTCAATTGCCACAAAAGAAATAACCAGGAAAGGAATTTGTGGTAAAAACATAACAATCTGCTCTGATAGTAGACAAGCCCTATTAGCCTTGAACAGACAACCTGTTACCTCAGAGCTAGTACTAGAGTGCCACCAAAATTTAGCCAAAGCCTCGGTGTTTTACACCCTATGGATGTCTTCCTTGTTACTGTGTACTATTTTGTGAAAGGAATTATTATTATTATTATTATTTTCACCGTAGTGTGCGCTGGTCAGGCCCTATCCCCCGAAGCCCCGATACATTCGGGAGAGCGCGCCAGCATTATTAACCAACGACCACTCCCCACACCGTGGGGTAAGTGATCATTAGGTCCGAAAACCATGTGCCCTGAGCAAGCGCAGTGAGCCAAGAATGACAGCCTTCTGCATATGTCCGACTAAGAGTTCTGGTATGATTTTAAGATTCGATAGTGGAGAGGACATCATTCCACCAAGGACTCCAATATAATCAGAACAACCATCTTGACAAAGTGATCTGGATAGAGAAGAAAAAATCTCGATATTTTATCCGGTTTTTCTCCTTTTTTCGGACGATATTCGTCTCGCTAGGAGCTGACTCGACGACAAGTATCGTCTTGCTCTAGTGGCCGAGAAAGACCACATTAGATATCAAGATATCAGATATCAAGTTTATTAAAGCTACGTTTGGAGTCATTGGTCATGTTTTGTTACATTTTATAAATATATCTCTACAATATGGGCAATTTTCTGAGCAACTGAAAACTAGCATAATAGTACCTGTTCCCAAAGTCAAAAATACTAATAAAGCGGGAGAATTCCGTCCAGCAAACACCTCACCAGTAATGGAGAAACTACTAGAAATGGCTGTATACGATCAGCTCCTAAGTTATGTTGAGATCAATAATCGTCTCATAAGTAATCAATCCGGTTTTAGGAAAAATCATTCTTGTGAAACGGCTTTACAACTTACGATTAGTAAATAGACTCAATCTATTGACAACGGAGATTATGTTGTAACAGTATTCTTAGACTTAAGAAGAGCTTTTGAGACAATTGACCGTAATATAATAATGAAAAAATTGGAAGCTATAAGTCTTAAAGGAACAGTGCTAGAATGGTTTAAGGACTGCTTAAGCGATCGAAGACAAATCACTAAAGTCTGTAATGTTCTCTCATCTCCTATTGACGCAAAATTTGGGGTACCTCAAGGAAGTGTCTTGGGTCCTTTACTATTTCTTATATATATATTAATGACATCAGTTTATGTCAGAATTGTGACTTTATCAATTTATTTGCTGATGATACAATGTTAACAACATCTCATAAAGATTTAGAGATAGTTTTGACAAAAATGAATATCTGCTTGAAGGAGATTCATAAATACTTGAACGTCAACAAATTAAAACTAAACGTGTCTAAAACAAAAGCCATGATTCTGACCACAGCATATAAATATAAATATATAAACATAAACTACTATTCTTTGGAAATTAATGAAGAAAAAATAGAATTTTTAACCGAAATTGAATACCTGGGAATCATGTTAGACAATTGTTTATCTCATGATACACACTTCAAATACATAACTAAAAAAATATCAAAGAAACTTTACTTTTTTACTCGAATCTCTTATCATTTGTCAGTTTCTTCCAAGGTCACTATATGTAACACAATCATTCAGCCTCATTTCGAATATTTTAGTACATTACTATATGGGTGGGATCAAAACAAAATTTCGACTTTACAAAAACTACAAAATCGTGGAATGAGAGTCATATTAAAATGTAATCATTATACAAGCATAAAGTTTATGCTCGACGCATTACAATGGTTATCAATACAAGAAAGGTTCTATAGATCAGCAATGATATTTATTTTTAAGGCTATTTATAATATGTTACCATCGTATTTTGATGAATTCATCTCTTATCGTGATAGTACCTACTCACAACTACGAGACAAGACAAAGTTAACTTTTTCACTTGCCAAGATGCAGATTAACCAGCTCAATGAAAATATTGTTTTATGAAGGTTTAAACCATTTTGATAAGCTGCCAAGAGACATAAAACAAAGCGAAAGTATTTATATTTTTAAATCTAAACTAAACAACTATATTAAAACAAACACAATTTTGTAGGAAAAGACTCAATGATGCAGAACATCAGTAGTCTCAAACCTTAACATTTATTATCATGTATCAGTATGTTTTAAATTGTTAGTATAGTCTTATCTAGGTTAGTTAACTTTGATTTTTGTTTCCTTTTCTATTTTATTTCTCAACATTGTTAGGTTACAGTCATATGTATGACTCTAGTTATTAGTTATTATTATTGTTGTTTATGGACATATTATTATTGTTTACTGATTTTTATTATTATTGTATATTATTATTATTATTGTATGTATATTAGGATTTCCTAAATAAACGTATTCATTAATTCATTCATTCATTCATCAGGCTTATTATCTTGTACGAGCCTGAGGGTGGGGAACGAATAGTTCCAATAAATTCGACACTTCTCCTTCCCCACAACGGATTCAATATACCCCGGAGCGTAGGGCAACACCGGTGTCTCGTCAATACCGTAAGAGTGCCGTAGATGGTAATACAGCATTTTAAGGGCCGCGATATGTCGCTGGGATACATGCCGAGACCGCATATGTTGGACATGCTGATAGAAAGTGCATTAGATTCTCGTGCGAGTTATGTATATAAAACCCTCCTTTATGCTTATTCATCAAATGCTGACTAAGTTATAATAAACTTATAAAAGCTAGCCATCTTGAAAGAAGAGTCAGTTCTGTTAGTACGATTGTCAGAGTAACTTCTGTACAATAAAGTCTGTAAATCTAAATAAAGTCTTTTTAAAAAGTGGTTCCCGTGGCCCGAAACTATAATTGGCGCAGTCGATTGTAGGATAGTGGAAGAAAATCGATCCTGAATTTTCTTCAGTACCAACTGTTTGTCCACTACAAGAAACCAGCTTCGTCCACCAACCACCCACAAAAAGGACCGGATCGTCAGACTCAGCTACTACAGTCCTCCAGGAAAGAATACTGACACACCATCGAGGTAAGTCGAGTTTTCCTACCTGATTCCAAAATTTCCTTAAATCTTTATCGTAAATATTTGTGGAAGTTTCGGAAAAGTGATTATTATAATCAAAAAACGAAAACAGACATCATTTTCTCTTATAGCAATTGAAATTGGTGACAGGACTATAGAAGTCACGTAGATTAAGAAAGACAATTTAAATACCGATTTAAATTGAAGCAATTAAGTGAAAAAACGCCGAATCAAAATTTCATACATTCAAATCATTTTTCTCTTTCCTCACTCATAGCAAACAATAAATGCATAGTGTTCACTAAATAGTAAAACAAAGAAGCTAAAGAATAACTTGCTGCTACTTATATCATATGATTAATAGACAGAAAATAATCTATTTATATCATACGCTGATATAAAGAGAGTATTAATTTCACACACACACAACGACGCTTCAAAAATATTCTTGTGATAAACTTCGCAATATTATTACCGTGATTCTTTTCTGAATAAATGAAGAAAGCAAACTTTTATCTTGAATAGATTCGCTGAGCAATCTTTTCCGATAAGATCGCGACAATAATACATGACCGAACCTGAAATTGAAGATTTAGTACAGTCGCTTGTCTCTCTATCCGTTTCAAATATGTCCACCGAAATTAATTATACTTTATTTAAAATTTATTCTGACACCATACCTTTGTATGATGGATCTCCAGACACCCTCGAAATTTTTATAAATGCAATTGACAAATTTCATAATAAATATTATAGCGCTGACGATACACTAAATCAGTGTATCTTGAGTATTATTATTGGTAAACTCAGAGATAGAGCACAATTATTGATTGGTGCAAGAACGGAATTAAACACATGGATTTTAATAAGAAATGAATTAAGAAATACATTTGGTGATAGACAAAATTTAGATAACCTTGAACAACAACTTTTTACACTTGTCCCTAATAGAAACGAACACCCCCTCGATTTTGCGAAAAGAATACAAGTACTGAGAAGTAAATTAATCTTTAAAATTAATTCTATTGCCGCTGTAGACCCACAGACTAAAGCGATATATATTCGTCAATATCAATCACAGTCTTTGAAAGTATTTATGAGAAATTTAACTATTAGATTACAAGATAAAGTAATTGTTCAAAAACCAGATAGCCTTGAAAAAGCAATGAATTTAGTTTTGGAAGATGAAAATTTTAGACAAACACAAAATATGGTTTTTCAGAACCGCTCAAGCACTAACGTTCAAAAACAACACCCACCAAAACAAATAAAACCAAATTATAGTAATTTCCCTGTACAAAATTATTCACACTTACAAAATTTTCAACAAACTAACTTTAGAAATCCTACACCTTCTACTAGTCAAATGCCAAATAGACCTTTTAATAATTATCAACAATTTAACCAAAAACCACAATTTCCAAGCCAACCCATAAATATCCAACCTAAACAAGTTCAACATAAATTTTTAACGAATAAACAAGTGTTTGGACCACCCCAAAATGTGTTTAAAACCAACAAATAAACCTGATACTAGAATCATTCAACCAATGTCGACTACTTCTAGAAATCCTACGGTTAGTAGATCAAATATGCCTTACCACCCAGCAAATAACCGATCTTTTAGGCAACCCCCAAGACAAACCTTTATAAGTGAAGAACTTTACAACCATAATGATGACAATGAATACGACATGACACTAGGTTACCCCATTAACCAATACCCTGTCGAAGACCAATACCCAATTGAAGACCAACACCCTCCAGATCAATATCAATTAACTGATGAATTAAATGAATATTACTTTACTCCCCAAGAAACGACTGAAATAACTGACTCAAACACTGAATACGAAGACGAAAATTTTTACAAACCGCCTCCGATAAACAAGACGGTATAATAGAACTTTATTCAGGCTCTATAAATGGATTACCTTATATACAAATCCAAAATCCCCCTATCAAACTACTAATTGATACCGGATGTCATACTTCCATGTTAAGACCATCTATTGTAGAAAAATATTATCCAGACAGAATATTCAGAGAACCCTCTCAGTTAAAAACTTCATTAGGTGAAAAAGAAATTCAATATAAAGCTATTATCCCAGCTTTTGAAGAATTTCAAAGCAACTATGAAACGGAATATATTTTATTCCAATTTCATGAATTTTTTGATGGAATTTTAGGTTTAAAAGAACTTAAAAATCTTGACTTAAATATCGATTTTAGCAATCAAATCTTAAGAAATGAAATTGTACAAATCCCTTTCTACTATAGACAGCCTCACGAAACTTCTTTTACTTTCGAAATACCACCATATGAAACTTTAATAAAGAAATACCCTGTCGATATCAGTGAAGGAGAAATAATAATTCCAGAGGGATTTATTGATAAACTATACGTACCTGAAACAATAACTTATGCCAAAAATTATCGCGCAACTTTCGAAATTTTTAATAAAACTAATAAAACTATCTCTATAACAATGAATGAACCGTTCCCATCCAACCAAATAAATAAAGAACAATTTGAATTTTATAATATTGAACAAGCCTTACCTGAAAATTATAATAATAATTCCATAACTGATATAACAAGTAAAATTAGGACCGACCATATGAACACGGAAGAAAAAAACGCAATTTTAACAGTTTGCAAAGAATTCTTAGACATATTTCATGATGAGAATACTAAACTTTCTTTCACAAACAAAATAAAACATGAAATTAAAACGACAGACGAAATACCAGTACACACTAAATCCTATCGGTTTCCTCATTGCCATAAAGAAGAAATAAATAAACAAATAGAAAAAATGTTGAATGACGGAATAATACGACCATCATCATCATCTTGGAGTAGCCCTATTTGGATTGTACCGAAGAAAGCGGACGCCTCAGGAAAGAAAAAATGGAGAATTGTCGTTGATTATAGGAAATTGAACGAAAAAACGATTGATGACCGATACCCCATTCCTAATATCGAGGACATACTGGATAAACTAGGGAAATGTAACTACTTCACTACCCTAGATTTAACTTCAGGATTTCACCAAATAGAGATGGAAGAAAATTCTATTGACAAAACAGCCTTCAACGTAGAACACGGCCATTACGAATATGTCAGAATGCCGTTTGGATTAAAGAACGCTCCAGCGACGTTTCAACGCGTTATGGATTACGTTTTGAAAGACCTAAGAAACAAAATATGTCTCGTCTATATGGACGATATAATAATTTTTTCGACCTCCCTTCAGGAACACATCTCTAATCTAAAGCAAGTCTTTAAAGTATTAAGAGAAGCTAAATTGAAAGTACAATTGGACAAATCGGAATTCTTAAAACAAAATGTAGAATTTTTAGGACATATTGTAACACCCCACGGTATAAAACCCAATCCGAATAAAATAAAAGCAATCCAAAATTTTCCCATACCAACTACTGCTAGAGATATTAAATCATTCCTCGGTTTGCTAGGATATTATAGAAAATTTATTAAAGATTTCGCGCAATTAACAAAACCGCTAACTCAATGTCTAAAAAAAGGAGAGAAAATCCTTCATTCTGCCGAATTCCTAGAAACCTTCGAAAAATGTAAACAAGTTTTAACTAATGAACCTCTTCTTCAACATCCCGATTTTAGTAAACCTTTTATCTTGACAACCGATGCTTCTAACGTAGCAATTGGAGCTGTGTTATCACAAGGCCCTCTAGGTAAAGATAAACCCATCGCGTATGCCTCAAGAACTTTAAATCCCGCAGAACAAAATTATTCAACTATAGAAAAGGAATTATTGGCAATTGTCAATTTTACCAAATACTTTAGACCTTACCTTTTTGGTAGAAAATTTACGATTGTTACCGATCATAAACCACTCCAATGGTTATTCAATTTAAAAGACCCCTCTTCAAAATTAGTAAGATGGCGCCTAAGATTAGAAGAGTATGAATATAACATCATACATAGAAAAGGAAAAAAGAATTCTGTTGCTGATGCCCTATCCAGAATTGAACTACATCCATTAGAAAATTATTCTTTACTAGGAAATTTCGATACGGAAGAAGATCGTTTAGAAGATTTCGCAGAATATTGCGTAGATGAAAACGATAACCCTGAGATTGATGAAATTGCCAAAATAGTGCAAGAAATAGATGAACTCGCCAATGAAGAAGTCGAAAAACATCAACCAAGAGAAGAACCCCAACCCGAAAATTACCACACAGGACATTTTCAACCAGCTAAAGAAAAACAAAAATTCTCAGAGGAAAAGAAGATTAAAATACTTTCAGACATAATAGTCGTACCAGCCCAACAAGAAGAACCGAAAATAAAACACTCAAATGAAACACAACATTCTTCGCAAGAAGACCCGATTTTAGAAATCCCAATATCAGAGCAACCATTAAATAAATTTAAAAATCAAATATTCTTAGTTCAAAGTAACGACATAATTTCACCAAAAGTAAGTATAACTAAACCCTTTGATAAGACACGTTTAAAAATCGTAATATCTACTAGAAACATTGAAAACGATACAGTAAAAATCTTTTTAGAATATTTGAAACCTAATACTGTTTATGGTATAATATTTCAAGAGGAATTAAAGAATGTAATAATTCCGATAATCCAAAAACATTTTAGAAACTCAGCCTTTAAACTTGTTCAAAGTAATATACTATTGAAAGACATTTTGAAGAAAAATGAACAACGAGAAAAAATTAAATACCATCATGAAACAAAAACTACACATAGAGGCATAAATGAAACAAAACTGTCTCTATCAAAGGTATACTATTGGCCTAATATGATTCAAGACATAACAAACTACGTAAATACATGCGTAACATGTCAAAAATCAAAATACGAAAGGCACCCTAATGTCATAAAATTTAACCCAACACCAATTGGAGAATACCCGTTTGAACATATTTATGTTGATGTTATATCACTTGATAGACTAAAATTCCTAACAATTATTGACAGCTTTTCGCGCTTTGCACAAGCATACCCCATACAACTAAATGCGACAGACATCTTAGATGGTTTATTAAAATTCATATCCCATTACGGTATTCCAAATAAAATAACTTGCGATTCTGGCACAGAATTTAAAAATAACTTGATTGAAGATTTTTGCAAACTTCATAAAATTATGTTGCATTACATCACCCCAAAAAACCCGAACAGTAATAGTCCGGTAGAACGTTTTCATTCTACTCTAATTGAGGAAATACGAACCTTAAAATTAGAATTTCCTAATCGACCAATAACAAAACAAATGTTGTATGCGATTCTAGGATATAATAATACTGTCCATTCCGCAACTAAATTCACACCCTTTCAAATTATTAAAGGTAATGTAGAACACCAGAGTCCTTATGATGTAACGTTAGAAAAGATAACCTCAAACTATATAGAAAAACATTCGAGAAATATGAAAATATTAAAAGAAATAGTAGAACAAAACAATGAAAAAGCCAAGAACCTATCTAAAGTAAATTCCAACAGAAATGACCCCCCAGAAATTGAAATTAATAAAAATACTTTTCTTAAAGAAACTCCTCGAAATAAATTATCACCCTTATATAAGGAAATTCAACCAAAAAAAGATAGTAACTTTAAAATTGAAACTTCTAAATCAAAATACCATAAAAGTAAGTTAAAGCCACAAAGAAAAATCATTAAGAAACAAATTGTTTCAGATGACAACGTTATACCTTCTACTTCTCGGAATCCTTGCGACGACAGGACAAGATATAATAATGACGAGGATAAATAACCCTATCCTTCCCTTTTCCCTTGGAAAAGCAAGATCCACTACACAAAAACATACGTTTATAAAATACATTGACTTAAAACAATTTGATTCTCCCCTAAACATCTTAAATAATAATACAAAAACAATCGCAGAATTTATCTTGATCAAAGACCCTTTATACCCACAACTACACCACATGTATAATCATCTGAATTATTTGCTAGACAAAATCAAAGTGAAATTAATCAATATTAAACCTCAAGAAAATAATCGATCGAAAAGGGCACTTATTAATATAGTAGGCAGAACAAGTAAATGGCTCTTTGGTACTTTAGATGATGAAGATGCAGAAAAATATAATAAAGCAATTTTCACTTTGGAAAAGAATCAGAACATGCTTCACCATGATTTAGAAAATTACCTATCACAAGAAAATTTATGAACGAAACTACGAATAGCTTACAGCAAATTGTTAAAAACCAACAATTAATTGACGAACAAATAAAAAGTATTGTCTTAAATTTGAATAAGTTCACGCTATTCTTAAGACTTCAAAATTCTCTTGATACAATGATAATAGATTGTCAAATTATATTATCAATACTTAATAACATTGAAGATTCAATTTTATTTGCAGAATTAAACATCATTCATAGCACGATATTACCATTATCTGATATCGAAGAATTATTAAAGATAATGTTAAACCTTTACAAAGGCAGTTTACCAAACTTTAAAAACATTCAGTCGTATAATAAATTACTAAAAATTGAAATTAATTATAAAAATGGAATTATTATATTTGCAATTCATTTTCCGATACTTCTTGAAAATGTTTATGATTACTTCCATTTGTTCCCAATTCCAATACTCAACCAAGCTATCGTTCCTTTAAAACCCTATATAATTCTTAACTCGACTTACCATCATTATGAAGATGAACCCTGTACGAGAATTGAAAATACTTGCATATACCATGTTGACAACCAAATTTCAAAAGAAGATTGTTTACCGAAATTACTAATTGGTAAAACCGATCATCAATGCCAGACGATTCAAATTCAATTAGACCAGGACATAATAGAACCTGTCAACGATGCCTACATGATTATTATCCCCATTGATAAGATCATGATTGAGAAAAATTGTAAGGAGCATGGATACGAAAATATCAGACAACCACAGTTGATCCATATCCCACATAAATGTAACCTCACTGTTAGAGGCGAAGTTTATTCCAACGACGCCACTTCCGTTCAAGGAAACCCTCTACAGTTACCCGAAATAGATACTATCCAGCTACATCCTGAGAATAACCCTATGAAAGTTCCTGAAAGAGTAAACCTCGACGAACTAACCCGACTTCAGGACCTTGCTGAAAAAACCCAATTACATCGACTAGAAGCCTTAGAAGAGGACAGCACTTCTTATACTTTAATGTATATTTGTATATTCATATTTATAATACTTCTTACATATTTTATTTTATATTCCAAATATAAGAACAAATTTAAATGTTTTAAAAGGAAAAATAAACAAGAAAATATTCATTCAGAAAATGTTGATGAAAATAATGTTAATGTATTATTTTCATCTTAGGGATGGAGGAGTTATGTATATAAAACCCTCCTTTATGCTTATTCATCAAATGCTGACTAAGTTATAATAAACTTATAAAAGCTAGCCATCTTGAAAGAAGAGTCAGTTCTGTTAGTACGATTGTCAGAGTAACTTCTGTACAATAAAGTCTGTAAATCTAAATAAAGTCTTTTTAAAAAGTGGTTCCCGTGGCCCGAAACTATAATTTGCGCCTCGCGACAGGCCCTGCACCTTGTGTCAGGAACCTCTATACCCATCACACGACTGCGGTAGACTAAGGTGTTAAAGACACCATCCTGGCAAGCCATGATGAACCTCTCAGTTTCCGACTTCAGCCCACTCGACCTGAGGAAAACAAAAGTCAGGCGCTTTAATAAGCCAATGTCTCCAATGTTATTGGCTTTTCCTTGTTTCCGCAAAAATGAGATGATCTCAGCGGCTTTTACAAACGGCATGACAAACATACTATTGATCTGGAAAGAAAAATAAACTGCGATATGCAAAAAAATAAAAGTTGGTGTGACTCAAACCTTCCTTGCTCTCAACGTTTCAAAAACCAATATATTATACTTCAGGTGTGATCTTGGTACCATAGAACTGGATAAAGGTTACATAGAGAGCCGAAACAGCACAAGTTCCTAGAGGGGTATTCATTGAAAATAACTTGAAATTTGAAGAGCACGCAATGAATTTAAATAAAAAACTGGTCTCTGGCTGTTTTGCTGTAAAAATTATATCGCAGGATTGGGATCCTCTGCTGCAAAAATAGTATACCATGCAGTAATTGAATCCCATCTCAGATACGGCTCCCCCTTTTGGGGAGTAGGCAATAATAATGTCATGAAAAGCATCCTGATTACGCAAAAAAAAGCAATTAGATACATTTCGAAAGCAAAGATGCGTGATCCATGCAAACCACTGTTTGTATTGCATAAACTACATACTGTTGTTGTCATATTCATAGAGGAGACAGTTTGTCTGATCAAAAAACATCTGAATAAATTCAATACGGCTAACCTCTATCCTACACGTAAGCAAAACAGTATTAACTTACCCAAGCCAAACTCTACTTCAGTGAAGGACTCTATTATTTATAATTGTTGATGTTTGAGAGAGTTAGGGTTCCGCCAGCCGAAGAAAGTATAGTCAACTCACCTGGAATCCTGGACTTCTCTGGCTTCGGTGGTTTCCACCGCTCTTTCACACGTAATGCAAAATGGACTGTATTCTGGGTATGGACTTATCGAAAAGGAATGCACTTTTCCGGGTCACGTTTCTCGGGTTTTTCGAGATTGCGATTCGACTTGGAGTTGCTATAGCCAGCGCGAGCTTCTCGGTGAGAACTGACTTACCATCTGGCGGCTGGCCAGAAATTATGATACAGCGGGAGCAAAAAGTGAGGGACAAATAGTTTGATAGAGAATCTGAAATATTTCTGTTGAATGACCGAGTGATGGTTTTTGAGAATATATATAATAATTAAATGCTTTACCTAAAAGGGAGGAAAAAATTTAACTAAACTAAGAAGGAACGAGGAGTGAACAATAATGGTTGCAAGATTTTCAATCACTTACCTGATTCTATAAGAGAAATTAACACATTAGATAATTTCAAAAAGGCTTTTTACTTCTTACTGTGTAGTCGCCCGTATTATACTTTGGAAGAATTTTATGCGGATAGCATTTAATCTGATTATTTCTTATTTTATTTACTTATTTTTTCTCTTTTTGTTAGGGATTTTTATACCTACTATATGTCGACTGACTAATTGTACCTTTCAGCATGTAGTGTTTTATTTATATAAGTACTTTGTCCACAAGAATTTCTTGTTCTTTATGACAATAAAGTATTGATTGATTGATTGAGCTTTTTGCTGAACGGGTTCCAACTCGATGACAGAGTTGTGATCACCTATACCGAGTTCATCAGCTGTTCGGGCAGCTGCCCTAAAGAGAAATGCTCCAATTCCTGCTCTCTCATGGTCACGGACCAAGCAGAGAAGAGAACCCAACTCGTGACGACTTTACAGGCTGTATCCAGTACCATTCTGTCATGTAGACACTCCAAACTCAAAAGTCCACGGCCTCCCTGTTGTCGGGGGAAGTACAACCGTGGAACGGACGATTTGGGATGCAAACTCCTATAGAGATGCATCATTTTCCGGGTCTCTACGTCGAGTTGATACAGCTCCTCCTGAGTCCACTTCACTATTCCAAACGAGTAGAGTAAAATTGGAACGGCAAGCATATTTGTTGCAGCAACTTTGTTCTTTCTCGACAGTTCCGATGACCAGATCTGTCGAAGTTTGTGCTACTTGCCGCGGAGAGAGTTCTTCACTGCTGTTATCTCTTGTGAGTGGCGTTGTTCCACCCCGAGGTAAGTATACGTCTCTCGGGCATCCAGATGGTGTAGGATGCTTCCATCTACGAGCTGCACATCCTCTCCGTAGTCCCCGCATCATCCTCTTTTGAGATGAACCATTGCACATTTGTCTATCCCGAATTTCATACCGATAGCATGCGTGTACTCTTCCACCACCCTCAAGGACTGATGGAGATCCTTCTCTCCAGAGGCATAAAGTTAAAGATCATCCATATAAAACAGATGGGTGACCTTGTGCCTCCGGTTTCCGGGGGTGCCACAGTTATACCCTCGAGTATTTCTGAGCGCAACGGATAATGGCAATAGTGAGATGCAGAAGAGAAGGGAACTGAGGGAATCACTCTGAAATACACCCCTTCTGAAAGTGACCCACCCTGTTTGGACTCTTGCTTGACCAGATGTTATGGTGAAGCGAGTTCGCCAAAGTGGTATCAATTGTTCAATGCATCTCACTATGTTATCGGGTACCGCAAGGCCTCTGAGAAAATGCAAGATGAGCTCATGCGAAATTGTATCAAATGCCTTACGGTAATCGATCCAGGCCATAGAGAGGTTACGCTTATATTGTATCAAGTCCTGCGTTACACATCTATCGATGAGCAGGTTCTCTTTACATCCAGCGACTCCTCTCTTCGACCCTCTCTGCTCATATATCCGTTCGAACACTCGGTCAACTGCGGTGAGTATTCGCCTGTATAAGATGCTTGTAAACAACTTATAATACGAATTCAAGCGTGTTATCGGAATGTAATTCTTAGGAATCGACGAATCTCCGCTTTTGGGGATGAGAACGGTCCGCCCCTCGACAAACCAATCCGGAATCGGCTGCTCTCCGTCCAGCCATGAGTTGAAAACTCTGGCCAGATGGCGGTGGCAACTTCGTAGTTTTTTCCACCAATAAGTGTTCAGCCCATCTGGGCCTGGAGCAGCAAAGTTCTTGGAACCAACAAGGGCCCTTCGAACGTCATCTGGGGTTATCGGGTTGCGCAGTTCATTGAGCTCAGGCTGTCGAAGCTCTCTGTTGAAAGCTTCGAACTGCGCTAGGGCTGGAGTGTCTAACGCTAATTGCACACACACCGATATTGGACGACTGACTTTATACCGGTCATCCAAATTCCAATGATGAACCCCATGTGGTAAAGGGACCAGGCACACACGCCGACCGGTGATCGTCGCCGGTAAAGTACCGGTGAGCAGCCGTCCACTGCCACTGTATCGCCGGCAGTACCGGAAAATAGTGGCGTTCGTGACTAAATACACTCTTGCATATCACCGATTTTTTACCGACCATTCCAATTTCGACTGCTCAGTGAAATTGTAGTTACTAAGTATTAACATAGTTTTGGTAGTGCGTGCTAATTACGGTGACCGGTAAAAATCCGGTGAGTCTGCAAGCACCCGCTACCAATAAAATATCGGCTGATTTTATACTGGCCGTCCAAAATCGATGTGTGTGCAACTAGCGTAAGTTGAGTGGCTGTGGGTGTTCATAGATATCCTTCCAGAAGGATTCCACCTAATCAGCGGTCGGTGGATTATCCACAACACGTGGAGCCTCTTGGAATAAGCATGAGGGTTTCTAGCGGAACTCAAGGATTTCCGCGATACTTCTCGCTCGCCTCACTAGTGACTTCTCATCGGCCCCTAGCACTCGTATCCTATCAAGGCAATGCTGTTTGGTAGTCAGCAGTGCGCCTTGACTTAAAGTGTGATGGATACGTCGTAGACTGGCGGCTATTCGCCTCACTGCGGGCGTGAAAGGCCTATTGGCCGCCCTGTAATCCATCACACATTGGATACGAGACGCGTGTTGTCTCGCCGACGTGATCTTAGCCTCCATCTTGTGTACACGCCGTTCAAACTTCCAAACCGAAAGACCGGGATATCGTCCTTTCGATTCGAAAAGCGATTGGACGACGCTATACACGGCTGTGTTAATTGCCAGATGTCAGTCTCTTCTGTTAGAACACTATGAATCTCCGCATCCATACAAGCCAGTTTTAGTGGCTTCAGGGGCCTAATTCTGTGGAGCGCCCTGCGTGTTCTGATTGACTCAATTGGTGGTATGACGAGTCTCCTCTCCAGCCGTGCCAACAGATGGTAGAACTGTCACTTCTACCACTTCGTTAGCAGGCTGGGAAGGAGCTATATAGCCCTGCCGCCGAAGATAGGATTCGTAATCCCCAAGATTTTGGGTGGAAAAGGCGGCATGCTCCGGATGTGTTTCACACCACAGAGCATGCAATCCCGCCATGAACCCCCTTCGCGCTGGCTCACTACTCTCGTAGCAATGCATAAGGCTATCTCTTAGCTCATGCGTCCACTCAAATTGTCCGTTGTCATTGCCAGGGTTGTCATCGGTAGGCAAATCATCGTTATGGACCCCACCACCTTGCCTCTGACCCCTCCGAACGGGTCGATTGTGGAGGCCCCTACATCGATTACTTAAAACCAAGTGTTGGGTGGTTAGCCCTGTCGACCCATGGCCGGCACCAGAGGGAAAATAGTGTTCTCCTTCCCGGGTCCAGGTCCAGTTTTGCACCAGTTGCTCGGGTAGGTGGTGGCGCAACTCACCAAAGGCCAAGATATTTATTATTATTAAAAACTCTCTGGTCGTATAGACCCTGAGTTGAGATATCGAACAGCATACATTCTACTGACTAATAGTAAATGTCTGATATTCACCCAAGATGTGGATCATATTCTTTCCATTAATCTCTACAAAAATGATAAATAGGGAATCATTAAGTAGATGTTGATTAAAGTCACCCAAAATGTCATTTTAATTGGAATAGTACCATCCCAATGAGATGTTCCGTTTTACAATTTCTCATTTATTCAAAATACTTGATTTTGTGTTATTTCCGTATGAACGATGGTAAAGACTCAAATAAAACGACTAAAAATATGACATTAATTTTACTCGTGGAATGAAAAGGATTATATCAATAACTTGCATAATGTCAAATATGGTACAAATATCAAACTATAAATAATCAAATTTCAATCAAATTGTTACTAGTGTAAGAATAGCATCGAAAAATTAACTGAGAAAAATCAAAAACCTTGTTGAAACTGTTTGGATTCTAATCTGCTCTGCAGGATTTCTAATTGTCGCTTGGCTTCACATTGTGGAAAATTGTTCAGATCATAATACTGTGGTGCTATCTTCAATAACCAATCAGCTGAAAAAGAAAAAAGATAAATAAGTATCACTAAAATAAACAATCAAAATAAAAAAAAGAATCACTTTAGAAATTAAGTCTGATAGGTATAGAAATAAATGAGCATATAACTGTTAAACTATCAGTGAACTCAATTTATCACATTCAATACTGCTTATGAAGCTTTAAAAAATAGAACTTTACAACAGGGTAATTGAATTAACTGAATATGAAAAGAGAATATTACGCCCAAACTGGTCGAGTCCTGTCCCAATCCTGATAAGTATGTAATATAAGACAAGTTTACTTGATTTTATGTGATTCATTTCTTTCATGCTATTAAGGCTAGGTTAAGTTAGGTTAGGTCCAAAGTGAATGGGTCTATACGACCCTCCACCGCAACCAGCAAGAGTTTATTGTGGCTCACACCTAATCACACTCGACCAAATAAACCCAGCTTCTTAACGAAGCCGATTAGTTGATATGTGCGAGCGTTTTTACAGGCCTTACTTCAGCATTCGATTCTGTAAATCACTCGATTTTATTGGCCAAATTATATGTCTACGGAGTGAGAGGTACCTGCCTGGACCTGATGAAGTCATACCTTAACGAAAGATATCAAATTGTTGATCTAGGAAATACCAAAAGTGAAAAAAGAAAAACATTAAGAGGAGTGCCACAAGGGTCAATATTGGGGCCACTTCTGTTTCTATTCTATATCAACGACCTGCCTCACGTGATGAACTCGTCAGACATAGAAACTATATTGTATGCAGATGATGCAACTTTGAGCAAAAAAATAGATAAAATAGATGATCCTCATATGATCCATACTGACATATTAGAGAAAGCTCGATCATGGTTCACACCAAACAGAAACTCCAACTTTTGAAACAAATTGCTTAAATCGAGATAACAATAATTCTACCAAATTTTTGGGAGTACAAATAGATTCCAACCTGAAATGGATAGACCATATAAATAGCATGTGTAGCGAACTTAGCAAGACAGTTTTTGCTATCAGAAGAATAAAAAAAAATAGTAAATCAAAGTGCGGCACTTGCAACATATCATTCAGTCCTTAGGTATGGAAAATTGGAATAATGCATCAAAGGTACATCTTAATAGAATATTTGTCATTCAAAAATCTGCAGTTAGAAGCATAATCTCTGCCAATTATGAAGAAAAGTGTCGACCAATATTTGCAAAACTTAAAATAATGACCCTATACTCAGTTATTGTCTATGAAAATCTGCTTCTTGTTCAACAAAACTTGATGAATAAAGTTGCTCACAAGGATATACCATGATACAAGAAATAAATCAAACCTTGTTAATACAGCTAATAGGTTGAAAAGAACAGATAATATAGGAATTAAGCTATACAATGCCTTATCTGTCGAATTTCGTAACTTGCCATTCAGAAGATTCAAAAACTTATTGAAAATATTAACCAAACATTCTTTATATGAAATTGATCAATTTTTCGAAGTTATTCAAGAAAAAAGAGACACTTTTGTGGTCACCTCCCGAACTTTTACTCAACTTTGAATATATACAATATGTTAGATATGTGATTAATAATTTGTAAAGCTCATGGCTTTACGTTTTAGTCAATTTTTATACGATTGGAATTTCATCTTGTTAACTTGTATATTTTTGTGACTCTAATTTATCTACAAGCATTTTTTTTGAACTATATTGACGAATCTTATCCTCTCAAACCTATTTTAGAAATTGTATTGACGTGTCTGAAAACTGTGTTTTTCTTGAGACTAATAAAATTATTATTATTATATGAAGAGTGGTCTTTCAGGTCAGATGGTAAGAGTATGGCTCTGCCGAACTCTAAAAACCTGATTCGGTCCCCAGCGGGGCAGGCACAAAGTATATGCTCTGCTGTTTCATCATTTTCCAAACAGAGGCGACACACACACTGTTTTCCGACAGTCCGAGTCTCTGCATATGATTATTCAAATGACAGTGACCTGTAAAAAGGCCTGTTAGACATCGTAGTACATCCTTACTATATTCCAACAATGGGGAATGTTCCTCAATTTGGGTTATTACAGCAAATGCAAGTTTGAACAAAATAAAGTTGAGTTTAATTCATGAGTTGTTCGAATTCACTTCGAAAAGTAGTCAAATTGATGTTTCAAATGTTGGTTTTTAAGTTTTAAAGGGATGTGTTTCTAATTCACATATGATGCACTGTTTGGAACCTTTGGTGTAGTAATGAATATTACTGGAGTTTTTTTCCAACACCAAATCTCTATTTTTAACACCTTGACATGTGTTTCGATCACCAAGTGATCATCTTCAAGAGGAAGATTAAACTGTTTAATTCAATGTTCATATAGGAGTAGTCGTTTCGAAAGTACTCTTTGTTTGGTGTAAGTCAATGTTTACATGAAAGTAGTTGTTTGGAGGGGGCTTTTCCTTCCAATTGGTGTCTGAAAGTAACTTCTGTGCATGATCTACATGTATTTGTAAAGAGCTTATTCTGAAATTATTTGCTTTCTTCCTTTGAAAGGAAGAAGTAGATGGACAGAGAAGTAGAAATCAAAACCTTTCTTTCCCAAAGATATTAATATTACATTGTATTTTCTGTATTTGGGCGTATTAACCAATTATTGGTTTTATGCACTTGTATTTTTACAATTTAAATGTGAAATAAATGATACTATTTTTATTATTATTTATTCAACATGGATTGTTGAAAAAATAATAAATAATTCGTGGAAAATCATTAATGCCACAAATCGCTTCCTAAAGCAATAATAAGATTGTATGAGCTGAAAACCACAACTTCCGATTACAAGAGAATGTTCTGAACTTCAATCAAACGCCAATAATTCAATTGAGTCAATTATTGTATCACAATAAAATGTTATCTCTATTTACCACTATATGTGAAATATTCCTCTCAACTGTTCGTTATCAGGGTGTCAGAACAAACTTCCCAAATCAGAGAATTATAAAGGGAGTTGCAACTTACGTTTAATATCCGTCACAGTTCTGATATAGTTTTTGGTAGTCAAAACAAATTCATTATATATGACCCATTCTGGTTTGTGATCTAGGCAAGTGGATGGATGGAGTTGAACTATTTGGTTGTCTTTGATTGTGAGGTAGTGACCCGTCCTCTCTAGATGTGCCACCTGTAATAAATATTGATCATAAATAAAAAAAAAACAAAAACTCAACAGCTGCCTTAGTAGAACAATGTGGCATAATAGAAATAGACTCATCAGAAATAGATGTCCCAATATACATAAATATTATACAAGTATATCAGTTATTAAAGAAAATACAAAATAAACTAAAATATATAAGACCAATATAGTACTTAAATGAAATGAATAAAAAGCACTTTTTTGTTTAAATACCACTGGTAGATTTTATACGACCGGTTTCGGATTTGACCCTATTATATAAACCTGAAATCTGAAGTTTGAAATATCGTTTATATTAGACTTTCCAGATATGCTGCAAGGAAAGGTATTTGAGAGACAGGTAGTTAAAGTTGAAGAAACCAAGATGCCAACTTTTAAAATTCCCGTCTGAAAATTCTAGGAGATGTTAAACCCATAAATTCAAGAGAGGGGACCTACATAAATCGAGTTTCTCGTTTAGGGCATATGTTTCTAGTTTTCAATTGATTTGTTAATTTCCATGGCCTCCAACAAATTCATTTTTCTCCCTTTATTACATATTATGTTAGGATTTTGAGGTTATCTTCATTTATCTTGTGATTTGATTCTTGAAGATGTTCGTACATTGCAGATTTTTTTGTCCAAACAGACGTGTTCACACGTCAAAATTTCTACCGGTTTGGACAATAATAATATTTATTTCACAATAAACAAAGAAATTGTCAATTATAAAAGTAAATGTAAAAACATATAAATGTAAATAACTACATATAACGATTTTATAAAAGTCAGTTCAAATAATATGTAACCATATTATAAGTCAAAATAGTATAAACAACACAATAACACAAACAGTGATAAACATCAATAAGTAATAAAAGTAACATATAAATGTAACTAGTTATAAACTATAAAAAAGCCAATAAAATATAATCGACACACAATTTCTCAAGTTTCACATATAGTCAGTGGGCATACTTGAAGACTGGCTATAAATCAAATTATCTAAGAACAATTTGTTCAGGCCAGTCTCAACTCCCTACACAGTAGGTTAATGGACTGACACCTCTCAGAAAACAACTACTCCCCTGGCTAATACCACGAAGGGCGTTGGATTATATCCGACAGGTGTCAGTGCAGGATTCTTCACAGAAGTTATTCCTGCATATGCTGTTGGCGATACAACTGCCGCAATAGATTTTCAATTATTGGAACACACATGCAGACCGGTTTCGGGCTGTTTGGCCACTCGTCAGTGCAAGGTAGTGTATATCCATCAACATAAAGTCGATGATTTCCGATAATTGAAAATGGAATTCCGTCAGAGTATCATTCCCCGAACTAAGCTGAAGCATACAACAAACAACACGTTTGTCGTCGCCCCATCTGCCTGTGAACGAGGTAACCAACTGCATATGCGAAATTTGCCCAATTCCTCGTATAAGGAAAGAAAACTTTCACATATAGTCAGTGGGCATACTTGAAGACTGGCTATAAATCAAATTATCTAAGAACAATTCGTTCAGGCCAGGGGAGTAGTTGTTTTCTGAGAGGTGTCAGTCCATTAACCTACTATGTAGGGAGTTGAGACTGGCCTGAACGAATTGTTCTTAGATAATTTGAATTTCTCAAGTATTGAAAGTAAACACTTCAACGAAATGTGCTGAAGCTCAAGATCTCAGGTTAGTTGATTGGTGAATTCGTGAATAGTGTAACAAGTTCTTTGAAGTAGCATTTTTTTTTTCAGCTACTTTTGAACAAATTAATATTTGGGGAATTCTTAAGAGCTATTGGAAGCATATTGTATAATTCACACCCATTGTACTCTACGCTTTTTTCATACAAAGAAGTTCTATGAGCGTTTGGTACGATTAGATCTTTCGAAAGAGTATTGTGGTTATGATTTGGAAGAGAGGACTGAAAATTAGATTTATTTTTTAAAATGTATGCACTACCATCTAGTATGTGGGTGCTGTCAAATGTAAGAATTTTTAGCTGTTTAAAAGCATCTCTACATGAATCACGCTACCCTAGCTTAGCTATTATTCTAACTGCATATTTCTGGAGGAGAAATATCCTTTCAACAGAAGCACTCATACCCCAGTTGAGAATGCCATATCGAAGGTGTGAATGAAAGTAAGCATGGTACAATGTTAAGAGTATACTAGAGTTGCAATGATTTGACATTAATCTATTAGAATAGAAGCTTTTCTTCAGTTTATTACATAAGGTATCAATATGTTGATTCCATATTAATTTTTTATCTAGAACAATTCCTATCATATTTACAGTTTCTAAGTACTAATTGATTTTTCACTATTTTCATATAGTATCACATTCGAATCCCTTTGACCACGTCTGCTGAACAATATGGTGTTAGTTTTAGATTTGTTGAGTTTCAAATTGTTTTTTCCAGCCCACAATATGATTTTATCATATATATCCTCATGGAGTGCCTCCATGTTGTTGTCAACAATCAAAATATTTGTATCATCAGCATCATAACTTGTAACAAATACCAAGTTTGTTTTACTGATGAACGTAATTAGATCATTAGCAAATAACAAAAAAAAAGTGGGGCCTAAATTCGAACCCTGAGGAACTCCCTGCTTTATATCACAATCATCGCCTGTACATTGACCAATTCTCACTTTTTGCCTCCTACCTATAAGATAAGATCTCACCATATCATGTGGTACCCCTCTTACACCTGATCTATAAAGCTTAGATAGTAACAGTTCATGGTCCACACAATCAAAAGCGCGTGAGAAATCTATAAAAAGGGCCATGACACATTTTTTCTTGTCGAGAGCATTAACAATTCTCGACTGAAATTCACATAGGGCTGACTCTGTACTCTTGGATTTAGTGAAACCGTGCTGTGAGGATGGCAATAGTTTGTTTTGTTCGTAAAACATAGTTAGATTCAACTCGAATGGCTTGGGAGAGACTTGACAGTAGGCTTATTGCTCTATAATTATCTAGGTCACTTACATCACCTTTTTAAATAATGGGCAGACTGTTGCAAGCTTCATTCTGCTGGAAGAATTCCATTTACAGAAAACACCTGATTTTTTCATTCTATCCTGTTTGGGTTTTGCATTAAACAGGGTTCTACCTAAATTATTATTACTTGCAAAGCAGAAAGCGGATTTGTCTGCCCTGACATTTTTTTCAATATCTCCAATTTTTCGAAAAAGAATGATAACTTATGATACATCATTGAAAAGGTAAAATTTGGTTCTATTCAAAACAGAAAGAATCCAATGTAGCGCCCATAAGAAAAAATACAGTTGATGGTGGTGGCCGTAGGACGAAACGTGGGACAGCAAATCTGAAAACACCATTATGTAGCTGGAAAAAAGTGATAATGGGAAGTGCAATTTATTTTCGAATCCTTCGAAAAGTAAAACCAAAAAAAAATAGAAACCATTTTCCGAAATTTGTTTTTTCCGAATATCTCTGGACATACTCGGCATTTCAGAACTTTCTCAACGGCATACTGTTAGTCAGTTAAATGCGCAACTTGGCCCCAATTTAACCATCTTCGTATCTCCCATAGTTTCTGAGATCCCAATGGTGAGGATCGAATTTGAAACACCCTGTAGGTATATAAGGGTGTACATTGTTAATTATTTCAGTTTATTGTATTCTTTTGAAAATGTGCTTGTAGGACGGAACTGCAGTAACTTTACTTTCTAAAAGAAGTGGTATAAAGACATAGAAAGTTTCAATTCTAATTTTTCATCAAACTCGTAATGTACTCACCTGCATAAAGAATCCATTCACTAGAGCCTTTCGAATATTAATATAATAGTCTTTGCTTGTGAAATCTGTTGAGGTTCTTTTCAAATTGAACCTGTCCATGATTCTAGACAGTTGTTGTCTGACGTTATCCGCAGATTTGAGAGAACGGTAATTTACAAAGTTGTCGTAGCACCATTGGGGGTCTTCCATATCTATTAAATGAAATACATATTAGTTTATTTCAAATTACGAACATGTTTGCATTCAAAATAGTAGGGAAAAAATAGTTCTTTAGGTATATCTTTAAACAAATCTAATAAGTAAACAATTATCAAGAAAGTAATCAAAACTGTTTTTGCTGAAACATAAATATTCATGCTTCTGAAAAGTAATGAAACTGAACAAAGAACCAGTGATTGATAAATATAGCTCAGCAGGCACAACCCAAAAAAATAGTATTTCAACTTCAATAGCAGAATATTCCCAACAAAAATAAGTACTAGAAATAGTACCTGAGACAACTGTGACTACTTTTTCATTTTTGAAGATGAGGAAATTTTTATTCTTGTCGAAATTATAAGAGATTTGAAAGAGGATTCGAGACACATTTGAAGGCTTCTTTATGTCAAAACACTACTCCATACGATGTGTCTATCAATATGATTAAAATGGTTTAGACTTTCACGGCTGAGGTATTCAGTGTCATTGCTTTTTGAGTTTGAAAGACGTGGATTTTTGGAATTTCTTTCTGAAGTTTCGCTGGAGCGAGTAGCTAGCTTCTTCAGAGGTTTAACCATCATGGCTTGCTATCCAATGACTACCTTTTAGGCTTCGTAAAGCGTATTTATGCCTTGTCAGGTAATCAGTTGTATTTGTAGTTGTATTTGTACCTGTATTTGAACCTGCACTTGAACCTGGAACATTAACAATCTTGCTGCCTGTTGTCCTGTTCGTTATTCTAGAGCAAATTCAAATCCAAGATAGAGTGGATGTAAACATTGACATGCCCTACGCACGTGATATTGAAAATCCCAAGAATTGGCCAGGGTCGTATTCAGAACCAACATCTTATTGATCGCAAATGCTATATCATACTTAGGAAAACTTTTTTATAAAAACGAGTGAAATGCACAAGTTTTGCCGTTTAAACGGGGAAAATGCAGATATGTGTAATATAAATAGATTTTCATTGAATTTTTCACAGCGCACTCAAGCATTATATGAAAAGAGACGTAATTATTCCTTTATTGATAATTTTTATTTTATGTAAAATCAAAAGGAATATTAATCTAAATTATTCAACTGGATGAATTTGTCTCTTCATCAGTAGTGTCATCCTCACCAATCTGAATTATCAGTGGCTCTATTTGTGCCTCTACTATGTTATCAAGCTTCCACATCTTTGTCTCGACTTCCGATATCACATGCCGAACACACTTCTCCCATTTCTCCGCTGTGACTCTTTTCAAAGCCTCATCAAAAAGTACTGAGCTACAAAATTCTTCATATCCGCCCTAATTAACTCGATGGGATTGAGCTCGCAGTGGTATGGAGGCAGGCGAAGGACAATTTTGTTTTGGCCTGCTGCCATCTCATTGACTATATATTTTTGGTATTCAAGCTTGCGCTCCTCGACAATTTTTAGTAGCTGTACTCTTAGCATTGAGTCTTCAAAGCTAGTATTCTTTGATCGCAGCCAATTTTGGATTTCAAACTTCTTTGAAGACCTTGTCGGAACCGTCGCGAATGATAAGGTGCATTGTCCATTACAATCACAGCATTATCCTCCAGATGAGGTAGAACTTTGGAAAACCACTGTTCGAAAGATTCACCATTCATTTCTTCGTGATAATCTCCAGTTTTCTTCGACTCGAAGCACCACAGCCCTTCAGCAACAAACCCATTCTCATTGCCGATGTGACAAATAATAAGCTGTTTTCCTTCACCTGAAATTATGAAGAGGTATGTAAGTAAATAAAACAAATACGACGGCTACTTTTTATATATTGAGATTGAGGCAGGTCTTAATATAAATATTAGTTTACCTGATGGATTTGTTAATCCGGTGGATAGTCCATCTAGAAAGGCCCTCCTAGATGAGGTCACAGTTTCATCGACCCATACTTTAGGGGTAGTATGACCAGCATTAACCCAGGTTTCATCCATATAATAAATTGTTCTCTGTTGTTCCCTATATTTAATTTTGGTCAAATACTCTCTCCTACATAACACAATTTCCTCTCTATCCAATAATAAACTATTGCGCTCTCGTTTTTTCCATACAAAATTCAAATGTTTCAATACTTTATGGAATGTTGACCGCTTAAAACTTGGCAAGAAAACATCTTCATTTATTTCTGTGAGTACTTTGTCTATCGTGGGTATTTCATTTCTGAAAAAGTACTCATGCACTTTCCTCCTGATTGCATGTTTATCAGCATCATCTATTGATTTTATAATGGTTTGACGATTCTGATTTGTATTCGGTTTGGAAAATGTATGATTTTGTTTATATTCCCGTAAAACATTGTAAATCGAAGCGCAACACACTCCAATTTTATCGGAAACTTTCGATACAACTTCGTCAACAGTCGATGTTTCAATTTCTTCCATCTCTTTCTTGAACACATTTAAAATCACTTCTTTCATCTCATCACTCAAATGTATTTTTTTGGATCGTTTCCTGGCTGGACTCGGAGGATAGCTCACAGTGTCATCAGCAGTGTCTGTACTGGACATCTTGGAAAACAATTTTAAACAATATACTATAACGCACGCCACACAAACACGCAAACGACTGATTACAACCCTGTGCTGGTATCAAACTCGTACAAAGAAGGCGAATTCACCAATGAACGCTGCCCTTTCCATCTGACACTGGGCGATCACGTGAACATCACGCTTCGGTTTTGTTTTGTTTTACTCTATCTTGGATTTGGATAGACTTCAGAATTCCTTAAAATGGGGTTCCATATTCGATTGAGGTTCACCGCTTCTTCTTTTCTGTTGAAATTCTCCGTGTGTTTCTGGATCTCTATTGCCTCCCGTACCAGTCGGCTATGGTATCCCTGGTTGGGGCAATTAGTTCTGTGTTTTCAAACAAAATTATGTGGTCTCCTTCACTAAGTCCGTGTTCTGCCACAGCTGACTTGTCCGTTTGGCCTAGTCTGCAGTTCCTTTTAGGCTCTTTTAGTCTTTTAGCTCTAGAATAACGAACAGGACAACAGGCAGCAAGATTGTTAATGTTCCAGGTTCAAGTGCAGGTACAAGTACAGGTACAAATACAGGTACAAATTCAGGTACAAATACAACTGATTACCTGACAAGGCATAAATATGCTTTACAAAGCCTAAAAGGTAGTTATTGGGACAGCAAGCCATGATGGTTGAACCTCTGAAGAAGCTAGCCACTCGCGCCAGCGAAACGTCAGGAAGAAATTCCAAAAATCCACGGCTTTCAAACTCGAAAAGCAATGACACTATCAATATGATTGTTATATAAACAGTGTATTTTCATAAGAGACTGCCAAACTGGCACTAACTATTTTCGAAATAGAAGGTATTGAGATTAGACAATTGAGAAATAAAGTCAGTATTTTTTTTTACTAGAAGTATCAAATTTCTTCAAGCAGAAAGTGAATACGAAAAAATTTTCGGTTTGAGAAAATTGTAAATGATGAAAATTAAGTTTCGTTATTTATTTTGACAGTTTCTGAAACAAAACATGTTGTTAAGAAATCACATCAAAATAAATTACACAGGTAACGAACACTTGCATATGCATATAAAAAGTTAAATAAATAAGCATAGCACACAAACACACAATATAAATTAATTCAAAATATCTAAATACACAGAACTCACTTATTGTGTAATATTTGAATGAAATGAATAAAACACTTTTGTCTAAATACCACTGGCAGATTTTATTTATACGACCGGTTTCGGGTTTGATCCCACTATCAAGTATAAAACTCAGTTTTATACTTGTTAATGTAACTTGATAATGAAACTGTAAAAGCTAATGACCAAAACTGTCATATTTTCAAGTTATAAGGTGCTTTAATTGTTTTAAGGAACAACCCACAACTTGTCAAATTCAAATATCTGTAACATTTATAATCCTAATTACCCTCACTGTAAATACAGTGCATTTCTTTAATGTCCCCCCCTTTTATTTTTTGAACGGGTCAACTAAAAAAATTGAAATTTGGGATAATGAAATTAATGCATGAATACTTCATTTTGAAGTGAAATTGACAGATGACGCTTTCAAGATTCAAAATTGTCGTTATTGGAGTGACACCAACCCTCACGTTTTCCGGGAAACAAATACCCAATATCCAGAAAAAAATTAACGTTTAGGCAGGAATATTGGGAAACCATATTGTAGGACCGCTACTTATCGATCAAAATTCAACGGGGAAACCGTATTTGAATAGATAGATAGATAGATAGAATTCATTTATCCTTAGTACTACATTACATAGATGGGATACACCAAATAAAATCTTGATCGGGTACATATAAAAAGTAATTACAAATAGTTTTTTTTAATGTAAGTTACAAAACGGATTTGAAGCTCTATAACTTCTGTTTAATTATCTGCGAGCGCTTTCGATAGCTGGTCGTGCTGTCATCCTCTAGGCCCTACTCTACAGAATGGCCAGCCTGCTCGCCAAATTTGACACCATTGGACTTTTTTTATGGGACTATTTGAAGCAAAAGGTGTACGAAACTGAACCTGCTTCAATTTGGATATACGGCAGAGAATAATAAATATTCGTAGAGATGTTGACGTTAATGTGTTCGAAAATGTTTGGCGTGAAATATCGGATAGGCTGTTCATATGTCAAGAAGTTCAAGTCAATCATTTCGAGCATCTTCTGAACTGACCTCAAGCTTATTATTTCATATTATGTAATTAAATGTCAATGTATTCAGGCAATTATTAAAAGTTCCGCCATTTTGTAGTAGTTGAAGATATTGACATTATATTCTAAGGTTGTGAAGCATTTGTCAAAATGATGTGTCACAAGAAACCCCCTTTCCATTTAATGTTTTTTTCCCAAATGGCGCCCAGTCGCCATCTTGTGTCACCTCACAAACCACAAGAGGAGACTAAATCATCTGTCGGTAACAAATAAGACAGATGGGTATCCGCGGCTAAGCTAAACAGTGGAGACGGGAGTGGGTTAACCAAATTAGCAAATTTCAAATAGATCTTAATGGGCGCCAGGTAAATTTAATCCTCCAGATACCCTAAGTAACTTACAATATCAATAACTTACCAATCAATATTGGAAATAAAAGATAAAGATCCCCAATATGATTGAATCAGTAAACCTAACTTACATGGATTAATCGACAACGCTTCTAAGACAACAATGCGATATTTACACTACTACGCGAGGTTAAAATGTCAATACAAGACCGCGGTGTATATAACCACAAATTCCATCAGCCATAAATTAAGGTAGTAACGACGCTTAAAAGAAACTACAATACGTCAAGTAAAACTACCACGAAAATTGAGTAGGTGTGGGCGAAATCGTAAATACTAGTATTGGAAGATAAGACAATCTCGTTTGCGTCGCGTGAGCTCAGGCGTAGGCGCATCGGTGTCAACAAACAATTGTAAAAGGAAGAAAACACCTCAATTTGTGTTTTACAAATGAAACCAAACGCGTTGTCAACTAGCGGTGAATTCAGCCAGAAAGGCAATCACTATATCAAAGAGGTAACAATAATCAAAAGGGCAAACAATTATTTAAATAACTCAGTATTACACAAATATTCAAACAAACCAATTATAACTTGTGTGCTCCTTTTGGGCCACCCGGTATATGGTGTTAGGCTACCCCGTAGTTCGACGGAGGTTGATCACCCTGTAGTACGGCGGAGATGGATCACCCTGTAGCACCACCAAGATAGATCACCCTGTAGGACACAACAAGATGGACCAGTAATGGATCACCAAATAGGACCCCAAAGGTGACTGAACACCTCCAAGTCCGGGGAGTTTGTCAACAAGGTGTTCTACACCCCAGAAAGAAAAAATTAAAAACCCCTGGCCAAGGGTTTTCTATATGTTTCTTCGTATGCGGTGCTCTGCACGGAAGTCCTACTGGGACTTGATGAGTGACTAAGGGCCTTCTGTTCCTTATGAATCTGATTTCGGAAATCCTTCCACCTGGCACAATGAGTTCGGTAACCACCACAAATCCTCAAAGAGTTTAAGTTTCAGACTGCAAATATCCACACCAAAATGACCAGTCTTCCACTATACAATCCTGACTTGTAGAAATAACCCCCGTGAAGGATGGCACACATACAACCATATATATCCTACAAATCAGTCAGATGGTACCCTTGAACTCTCAACCAAGCTCAACGAAGGTCAACACCGAAATCCGAGAGACTGCCACATCTGACAGATATCCAGTTGTTGCCACAGTGTGTCCAATCTACGCTACAAGAACCAAGGGGGCGCTGTGCACAATATCATAAATCTATCAATTCCTCCACAGCCACTTGAGACATTTGAGTAACCGATCAATCCCTCACCCGTGAACAACTGTAGAACTAGTTCGGTGTAGGTCGTTGGAACGACGCTACGAAAGTTCGGCAGATGTCAACCAACTGCTGTCTCTTAACCTTGTAACCTTGTTATTGAATGTTTACAAAAATATTGACTCCAACCTATTTCAACTATTTACCGATCCTTATTCATGCCATAGAATAGAAACATATAAGGTAAGTCGCCAAATCTTTCTCATTCAGTACGAATATATGAACATTCATATTATGCAGAATATTTACCGAAAATATCAAACAGTATTCAGAAACCCAGAGCTAACTAATATTGTTTTTCAGGCGATATGGCTCTAATATGTAGTAATCCTTCTGGAAGTGATGAATAACAATCTATGCAAAAAATATTCTTGGAAAGGTATAGAGAATAAGGCAGACAACGGCTGAAAAATGATAGGTGAAGTCAACTGAGAAACATACAATAACAACTATTTCAACCTAGCGAGGAATTTCGGATTTCTAACGTCGAATGCGAAGTACTGATCAAGCAGTTAGTCAGGGAGCATACATATATTCTTTTACATTTCAGGTATGGTTTTCTATGGAAAGGAAGAATCCCATTACTATGATGTTAAATGAATAAAATCAACTTGTAACTGAATTACATTGTTAACATCCTCTGAATAAAGATCTTAAAAGGTAAGGTAGTGTTTTGAAAGGTCACATAGGAGCAGTTTTGATTTAGTGCTAAATTGAAACGTAACATTTGAAATTTTCATGTGTCAATTTTACTTCAAAATAAAGTATTCATGCATTAATTTCATCATCCCAAATTTCAATTTTCAAAGTTGACCCGTTCAAAAATAAAAGAGGGGGAGGGAAATTAAAGAAATGCTTAAAAATTGTATTATTCAATAAATCAGCTCTTACATTTATATACTTACTTTGTTTGAAAGCATGATAAACATTGAGTAGTGTCAGATGATCCCCATCGATATGGGCAAATCGCATCTTGGCATCATCGGCAGCTTTCTTCGCTTCATTGGGTCTGACGAAACACTGTGGGACTAAATATTGGAGCGGGGCAAGGGAATGCCCGTATCCAACCAATATAGATGTGCTCGCTCAATCGATTCCTATAGAGCTACCTTAGTAAGAATGTTTCAAGCAAAAAAGCAACACTTTTTCAAGGGATCTAGGATCTTGAGAAAGAATTGCGTTTGTACTCGAAAACTACTCAAAACATTGACCATTTCAATTGGTAGCAAGGTCAGGAAGTGAAATGATATATAAAATGAATGAATAATATTAATACTGTTTTTCTCAGATTTCATCAAATTACAATTATAATTTTGAAATTTCAAGTTCAACAGTTTGGCTGATCTATCGGACTTTCTGAATCAGGTATTGAATTTATTTTGAACGGTTGATTTTGAATCATTAATGACATTTAATTGTGTATTATATTTTCTAAATTTGTATGTATTGGAAACCTAGGATGAAATAAAATCTGAATTTATAAGGGAAATATATTTTGAAAATCCTAGATCAGGTCGAGTTATATTTTTGAAAATAACAATCTTTATGTAAAATATTTCAACCTCCTACGCTACAGATCAACCCCCTAATTTTTTATGAGTGTACAAGGAATCAAGTTACATCTTGTTTGAGAGGAATTTAAAATTTCTAAGTATCAAATAGCCTCATCTGCAAAAAAGCTTTCAAAAGATTTAAAATATATTGGAATTTTCGTTGAAATTGTGTAAAACGGTAGTGACTGTTCATACTGATGCACTGTATTATTCCTGAAGTAAAATCATCTACTTGTGGAGGAATAGTTTTTGATACAGAATGTCCATCTAAGTCTAAGTTTTTCTAATGATTTTCTCTTTCAGCTCTGAAAAAGATACATTTCAAAACTAAAGATGATGAATCTTATGTTTTTTGCTGTTTTCACAGTCTACAGTAAATAAAATAAGTAAAAAAATTATGATAAACGGTTTGAAAAAAAGTGTATCGTAGCGTAACCTGGGTAAATATGTAAATAATACGCCCTGAGAAGAGTGATGTGATGACTGCTACCTAGGATCTTTTTTTTTTTTTCAAAAAAACCGTTCAATATTTTTTCTTCACTAATTTCATTTTCAAGTTTTCAGATTCAAATTTTGTTACTCAATTATTCTCATTCTGTTTAGTTCATTTAGTGCCTCTGTATTACAAGGTAATCTGTAATCCGCCATTTTGTAGCTGCGATCATCTTGAATTTGCATCTTTTTCAAAGTGTGCTACTATTTCAGTAGTAAAGCCGTGTCATTTGAGACCCATATTGAGGTATTTAAGTAATCCGCCATTTTGTAGCTGCAGCCATCTTCGATTTACAATGATATAGAATTTATTAAATCGTATTGTCATCAAAACTATAGTATAACAATTTTCAATTGAAGATAACTCATATACAAACTAAACTGAGAGCTAACGACAACAATGTTAAATGTTAGAACTGAATTCTCACCGGGGTCATTTTTATTGTCTATGCATCGCCATTGTAAATAATTGAAAAGTAAGATGATACCATAAAATTTGCCCCCCGTAACAAGATAGCTTCTGCATATCCATAGGATGTACGAGGTGAACCAGTTCGTTAAATACTTTGAAACATCGATAAACTGATCAACACTTCGCAGGTCTATTATATTTGCGTCCTTAAAATGCCATAACTAGTCATTCGGTTCCTTCATTATCAGGCGTCCTTATCTGCATAGGCGTAGTGTGTTCTGTTTCTTGTGAAGGTGACTTTGTTTTGTATTTATTAAATATATTTTATTATATTTATTGAATAGACTGTTATATTTATTAACTTTAAAATATAAGATAGACTTGGGCGATACTTGTTTCTCAAAATACATTACCATAGATTTTCATCACATTCACACTTTATTGTGAGATAATCAGTTGACCTAGTAATTGAACTCAGGTATAACTGTCATTAATTACTTCCTAGAATAGTTTGTTAGTGAACACGCTTGAAAAAGCTACTGTGCAGCAAAACACGTGTTGCGGATTTGTTAATCTGTTCTAGTGAAAATCTCACAATAAAGTGTTTTTGAAAATACATCAACTTTAAAAGAGTTTTTGAGGTAAGTAAATAACTGATAAATAGCTGAATAATATGATTGAATTTTATTATTTTTATAGTATTAAGATGGATGCCGTAGCAGGTCCAAGTAATGTACAAAGAAAGCGGAAGTTTATGTCGTTAGATGAAAAACAGATTGCCTGTAGAGTGTACGAAAATTTAAAAAATACACTCAGTACAGTGGAAGCTGTAGCCCAGTGTTCATTTTTAACGGGAATATCCGTGTCGACAATTGAACGCATTGTACGTGAAAAAAGGGTGATTGGGATTGTGCAAGCTCCCAAAGTACATTGTCGTGGTAGAAAAAAAATTGAATTGGACGAGTACCAGAAAAATTTTGTACGCTTTACCATTCATTCTTTCTTTTTTGAGAATAATGAGTTATCGTCAAGCATTTGTAGACGGTTTATCAATAGGGTTACGCGGACCAACGGGTAAAGGGCAACGACTAATTGTCGCCCATATAGGTAGCGATAGTGGCTTTTTAGACGATAGTGCACTAATTTTTTTATCCAAAAAAACGGGGGATTATCACGAAGACATGAATGCCCAACGCTTTGAAGGATGGTTTGAATCCCTTCTTTCACGAGTTGAGCCAAATTCGTTTCCAAATTTGTATCCACCAGCACGTGGTGGATACAATAGCTGGTGCTGAAGGCATCACCATTTTGAGACTTCCTCCTTACCATTGCGAGGTAAACCCTGGACTCAAATTAAGGGTTGCGTAGCTCGTGAAAACGTGACATAGGAAATTTCTGATGTCCAACGTTTATTAGAACTCGCAATGGAACGGATACGGAAAGAAGGGCTAATGCTGTAGCCCATGTGATCAAGGAAGAAGAGAAAATGTGGAGATTGGACGGAATGGTAGACACTGTTTTTAACCAAATAATAATAGATTAAGGTGTGACTGGGGATTCCTCTTCGTACGAGTCAATGGATTCTGAAACTTCATAGGCATAACATAGATAATTATTTCTTTGCTTTGTAGTTATCTTTCTATATAAAAGGAACATAATAATTATTTTGTAAATTTTTCTGTTTTTTTTCAAGTTCTGCATTAGGCATAACAAGAAAATGTAATCAATTTTACCATTGATACCAGGTAGCGCCACCTACTACAACAATTTTTACGTAATAACCTATGTGTTTAAATAAATAAAAATATTATTTTAGAACGCCTCTGCAGAGTTGGTAAGAGGATTATCCGTTGGTCACTTCTAATGCGACGTTGCTAATGAATCACCTTCAATTGAAAATTGTTATAGTATAAATGTTTGTACCAAATAGCAGATCAATTTGTCAACAGGAAGGGGGTCAAACTTTAATTACTAAATTCGACCCAAACAAATAAATGTACAAACAAACAGGGCAAGCTAAATAAAACCGTTTAAAAATGAGGCAAAAAGTAAATGTTACCTAAACAAAATAACATTTATTGTAAACAGCTCATTAGCTATAGTTCAAAATTGTAGTAACAATTTTTGAAATGGTTTTTTCAAGTGAAATTCTTCATATAATCATCCAAATGATGATTGAGTATAGAGACATAACTTTTCAAAGCAATTCCACCGCAAATAAGCATCTGAGACATAAATTAAGAGATGGCTATATTGAGGATTCAAGAACCTTTCAAGCAAGCTACAACTAAATTCCCCTTTTCATTACAAAATGTTGAAGTTGTTCTGTAGGATGAGAGGAAATACTTTATTGATAACAATTTCTTCGTGTGTACTTTTGTTTGAATGTGGTTAACAATGTTTTCTAATGAATAGTGGAAATTCCAACTTTCGTTAACCCAAAAACGTGGAGATAATAAAAATTAAAAATGAAATTAATCAATTTGTTTCCGAAATATTAATAGTTGAGAAAGTGAAAAAATAATTCAAAAAGTATTGCTTTGGATGATAACTGTAATCCTTCCAAAGGAATTGTTATCCTCAGCAATTATCAAGTGGGTTTTTATATGTTTAATTTTTATATTGGTAGCACTACTTCTAGTGACTCCCATTTTTTTCGTTCACAGCAAAATGGCATTCAGTTTCCTTAGCTATTTCATTAGATAGACACAAAAATCAGATTGTCTTCAACTAAGGATAAGTAACGTTTTTATTTGAATGACTATGTGAGCAAGCAAAAGTGTTGAACTCGTAACCACCTTTTTTGTTTTACAATTCTGAAGTTTTTTTCATTGCCTTTCAATAAACTATTTCGATTTCATGATTATTTGGATTTTATATCCCTCTATGCTTTGCAGTTTTCTGATTCTATCATTTTTCTTTAAAAAAAAATAGATTTGATACCATTGTTCGTTACTTTTTCAACTATATTTTTAAGTTTCAAATCTGTATTACGTTTGCTAAGTTGAAAAAACACTGAGGAAAACAGCAATATAATTACTTGTGATGTTTTATCAAATATGTTAAATTAAACTTTCGAACTCAACTGAGTCCATTTTGAAATTACTAACACAATAATATTCAATCAATCTTCCTAAGACCTAGATTACAAAATGAATTATACTGAGAATAACTAGAGGTGAAGAACATATGTTGATTTTTTTTTTCATTTTTTTAAAGTCATTGGTTTCAATATATGTCTCTAAATATAGTTGGTTATGTTGAAGAGACCCTGAATAAGAATAATGATTAATATACTCCCAAAGACTTATAGCTCTAATTATTTGTGGTACTGACCCCAATTATTAATAGAGAAACTTAGTTATGTGATGTATCGTTGCAAAAAAGTCTTAAAACAACCAATTCATTCATGCAATTTGTTTATTTATGGTTTCAGGAGTAATTTGATAAATACCAAGGGCTAAGTTAAATCTGATCACTTTGAGAAAGGCTTACATATGTTGATTTTATCTTCAAAAGAGTCGTAATAACCTTTATGTTTGCTTCCATTCACCTGATTGACATATCACAATTGAAAAATAATTTTCTACTGTAAAATCCCACCTACTCAATATATGAACGTTTCTTCAACGGTGGATTGAGAGATACATATGCTAGATTAACCGGAACCAACAATATATTAAATTAAATGACACTTGGGCATTTCACAACAATTTCTATAATTGGGTCGTGTATCAAAAACAGAAAAGATGGTGGCGTTTTTGGTCTGATATAAACATAGAGGTTTATAAATTTTTTGAGTAGCACACCCAAACACTCAATGCCTGAGATAAGATCTTGAGAAATCATATTGTAAGGACTTTTTTCCATCTGAAACACAAGGAGTTCTTTATCGCAAACTCAGATCCATTTCTATTAGTGGATTAATCAGTAGGGATACGTAATTTTCGTTTTCACGAAATAGGCGCGAGTAAATGCGAAATTTGCCGATAATAGGAAACTTGCAGATTGTTTTACATCGTAAATGTGTTCTGCTATGAAAATGAGCAGTGAAATATCAATAGTCAGTTTATAAAAAATATAAAAAGTTTCTTGCGTTGAAAAACCAATTCAAACAAGCGTTTAAAGGCGCGAACTGTCATGACGTCATACTGTATGAATCCGGGCGCACGCATATGACTCAGGCTGTGACTGCCGTTTAAATCTACTTATTTAAGCAGCTGCAGCAAAACGCTTCTGTGTAAAATGTGATGAGGTCCTGTTTTTTTTAATAGATTAGTATTATTGAGTGGTACAGTTTAGTGATTTGTGTTTAACCTTGATTCAGCTGTGTTTGTTTGTTGTTGAATTTATAAATGTAACAAGGACTTTCAATTTCAAAGGCAATGGAACACAAACAATAATACAAATATTGCATTGTGCCTTTGTACACAAATACTTCGATTAAATCACCCACTAAAATATTTATTAGAATTTCTTTATTAGAATTTCTTACAAAAGAAATTCCAAAAATCCACGGCTTTCAATATTAATTGTAAAGTTAATCAAGATTAACCAAACTGACACAATTTAACACAAATTATTCATACAAAATTTCATTAGGTTGGGTTCTATTATCAAATAATTATCTCTTTTCATGATGATATTACCATATGGTGGTTGATACCTACTTAATTTGTTAAAATATATAATTTATACACAGTTATTAAACTCACAACAAATAATAATTGTACTTACTTGTGTATTTTAACTCAATGTACTTCACCAAGAGAAAAATGTTCAGCTTCTTTAATGAATTTCGCTACCATAAACATATCAACAACTGGCAGATTATCGGATTGACCTTTTGTAAATCCGTCGTCGGTCATGTTTGTTCGAATTTACTCACTTAATAGTAAATAATACAGTCTAAAATAACTAAATACGGTAAAAACCACAGATTTGGACAAAATACCACAATAAACAACACAATGGCGACTGACGAAATACAGTATGACGTCACATCCAATGGCTGGGCGTTTTTAGTCACGTGACGAAATTTAAATTTTTAATAAACTTTATTTGTTTCTATAAAACGAATAGCATTTAAAAATAGTTTTTTTTGTGATAAAGGATTTATTACAGTGTTATCTTTTGATTCTCAATGTAATTTTCGTGATTAAATTTTTATGCAAGTTCCCTATTGCGTTAAATGCATTTTTTTTTATGTTTTGGTAGTTATAACCGAAATTTTGATTATTTACACTATTAAAGCAAAGATTCAAGAAAGTTAATGCACATACTATGGATAAGTTAAGTATTTATACCTTATCTTATTCCTTAATCATTAATAGTAGGCACAATTATTTCAGATAAATTTAAATGAAGTTTTGACAAATTGTCTGTACACATAAGATTCAGTTCAACAAATGAAGTTGATTAACGGAAAAACAGATTTTAAACAGATTTTTTTTTAACAGTTGTCTTCCAAGAAATCAGGAAAACCAACCGCCGAAGACGGATTAATCTTCACCACGACAATGCGAGCTCTCACATATCGGCTCAAACAACTGCATTTTTGAGCACCTAAAACATCGATTTGAGTCATCCGTATAGTCCTGAATTGACACCAAATGACTTCTGTTTATTCCCGCATGTAAAAAACAAACTGAGAGGTCAACGTTTTTCGACACCTGACGAAGTGGTTGCTGCATTCAGAATGAATGTTTTGGAGATACCTCAATCAGAGTGGCAAAAGTGTTTCGACAATTGGTTCAAACGCTTGCAAAAGTGTATAGATCTTCATGGGGAATATTTTGAAAAACAACAAAGTGATTTTAGATGATTAATATTTGTTTTTGTTCTCTAATCCCGAAATACAAAAGGCAACCCTCATACAATGCTTGCCTTCAATTAAATACCTACTTATGCTAGTTGTGATGTCAAAAACATATAATGAAGAATATTGATTTTGATTTTTCAATTTGCAAAAATTACGTACCCTTAATTATCAAAAAACAGTGCAAGAAAATCTTCAAGGCACTTTGAGAGCTATACTTATGTGAACAGTTACCCAAGTCGGATTATTAAATATAATCTCAAACGTTTATTTCAGATAAGCAATCCACAAACAAAATCTATTGAAGATCCTATACAGGTTGAAAATTCATTTGAATAGTGTGTCACCATATTGCGACTGATCATTGAATTTTAGGCTGCGGGCACGAAAATGGCGACGGCCCAGCAATGAAGAGGCGACCGCGAAACGGTGGCGATGCATACAACAACGAACAACATCGACAGTATAGGTGACGCGCACGAAACGAGCGGTGGCGTTTCGTGCCCACACGAGATACTTCTCCTCATCGCCCCGTTCTGCGTCACCCCGCATTCGCCGTCGCTCGACCTTCGCGATTTTCGTGCCCACATTCTTAGCTCCATTAATTTCCTAGTCTTGCAATTGAAACACAAAATGTGATTGGGTTAAATGTTGTTCACTGTATTTCATGCCACCAGATTTTTTCAGTGAAGCAATCATCGCAAATCTCAGGAAATCTGAGACAGAGAAGCGTTTTTGAGTGTCACCTTTTAACACCAAAGATTTTTCAAATATTTCTAGTTTGATCACGGGGATAAAGCAACCTTAATCTTTCACGTATAAAAATATTCAAAATGAAAACAAAGCGTGTGCTGAATTGGCAGTTGAAAGTACAAAATGCGATACATCACATGACTGAATTTAGAGGTTAGAGTTGATGGAGTTCAAGACAAGTATATAGATAGTTGAAAACATGTCCAATTTATAATTAGGTTTTTCTTTCAAGGATATATTGGGATGGAAATGTTTATTTGGTATACCCAGAAACTAACGTAACATATACTTCCCTCACAATGAAAGAAGTATATGTATTGAAATTATTGGACATATCATGTACCTAATTTTTGCACAAATTACAGTAAATTTCGACCAAAATGTTGATCAAATTTTTCAGAGCAACAATACTATATATTGCACAAGCCTACTTTTCAATGATGCATTCTACCAGCAATAACATATGCAGAATGATTGAATATTCCATGAACAAATTGCCAGTACAGACTCTGTATTTATATTTTTTATGCAGATTCTGTATAAAAAATCAATACAGACAATATTGCTCCGTAAACCTGAGGTGTATAAAGTTTTATTCTCCAAAACTTTTTGGAGAGAGGTGCAAGAACTTTCATTTTTTCAATTCACATGATGAGGCCATCAATAACATTTTAGTAGGGAGGCACTATGTGTGTTGCTAGTCATGGACAGATATTTCTTGCTATGGCTGCTTCGGGCATACATTCTGAAAACTGGCAACGTAGCTAACAAATTAGGGACATGTTACTTCCATTTGTCTCAGTAAGTGTCTGTAGGAATTTCAATGCTAATTTTGATGAAATATCTTTTTCTATCTCTATGTGATGTGACACTTATTTAGATGTGTTGTTAAAACAAAGATAGAGAGTACATTCATTTTTGACAATCGAATGTAAAAAAAATTGAAAACTCTTTGCTGCATCTTTCACCCACAAAACAAAAAAGATTCAACCCTTGAAAAATTACACTCATTATAACACCTGATATCCTAAGATTTTTTTTTGTTGATAAAATTCACACTTGCTTCATTTTTTTTTCATGGATTTTTACTTCCCCAAATTCTCAGTCAAATACTGAAGTAAATCCCCAATTTTAAATACCTGACAGCATTGCCGTTACAGACAATATTTCATTGGAACAATTGTGGTTGCAACTGGCAATCAACATCTTCGCTAACTGGGGATCTAAGGGAAACTCAGCCATAACTGCACCAAGATCCGTTAAATTTCCATCGTCATCTAAGGCTGCAAGGTAGTTGAGCAATTCCAAGGCTCTCATTAGAGTTTCTGGTGCAGGTGGGTCCATGAAATCGAAATGTACCAGGTCGTCTATACCAAGCTTTTTCAACTGAAGTACTACTGATCCCAGGTTGGACCTTAGAAAAACACATATAAAAATAATGATGACATATTTTTCTCATTTATACTTATCAAATATATATTATATTTTTCATTGAATTTTATATACCAAACGACATGTGTTTTCCTATAAAAAGGGAACCTTATCAGCTTTCAGAAATAACCTTAAGGTCAACAGAGCCAAGCCATTCAAAGGAAAAGTCGTTAAAATGAACTGCTTGATGCTAAGAAATTCAATACTTTGAGACATTCAACCTCATTATTCTTTCCATTATCTGACGTTAAGGGTCGAAAATATATTACTCAGTCTGTATACCTCTAATAGAATAAAAGTCAAAAAACACTTAAATTTATGTTATGAGCTCAAAAGTTAATGACATGATAAAATTAATGCATCTGAGGTAGTCTACATATGTTCATTCAAGGCAGCGAAAATATCAAAATAATCCTTGCAGTGACATGTATATATCAGTAGCAAACTCGCGACATTGGAAATGTCGGAGACTAAAGTCTATCCAAATCCAAGATAGAGTGAAACAAAACAAAACCGAAGCGTGACGTTCACGTGATCGCCCAGTGTCAGATGGAAAGGGCAGCGTTCATTGGTGAATTCGCATTCTTGGTATGAGTTCGGTACCAGCACAGAGTTGTAATCAGTCGTTTGCGTGTTTTTGTGGCGTGCGTTATAGTATATTGTTTAAAATTGTTTTCCAAGATGTCCAGTACAGACACTGCTGATGACACTGTGAGCTATCCTCTGAGTCCAGCCAGGAAACGATCCAAAAAAATACATTGATTTTAAATGTGTTCTAGAAAGACATGGAAGAAATTGAAACACCGCTTGTCGACGAAGTCGTATCGAGAGTTTCTGATAAAATTGGAGTGTGTTGCGCTTCGATTTACAATGTTTTACGGGAATATAAACAAAGTCATACATTTTCCAAACCGAATACAAATCAGAATCGTCAGACCATTATAAAATCAATAGATGATGCCGATGAACATGCAATCAGGAGGAGGTTGCATGAGTACTTTTTCAGAAATGAAATACCCACGATAGACAAAGTACTCACAGAAATAAATGAAGATGTTTTATTGCCAAGTTTTAAGCGATCGTCAACATTCCATAAAGTATTGAAACATTTGAATTTTGTATGGAAAAAACGAGGTTGCAATAGTTTATTATTGGATAGAGAGGAAATTGTGTTATGGAGGAGAGAGTATTTGACCAAAATTAAATATTATAGGGAACAACAGAGAACAATTTATTATGTGGATGAAACCTGGGTTAATGCTGGTCATACTACCCCTAAAGTATGGGTCGATGAAACTGTGACCTCATCTAGGAGGGCCTTTCTAGATGGACTATCCACCGGATTAACAAATCCATCAGGTGAACTTATATTTATATTAAGACCTGCCTCAATCTCAATATATAAAAAGTAACCCTCGTATTTGTTTTATTAACTTACATACTTCATATTTACTTCATAATTTCAGGTAAAGGAAAACGGCTTATTATTTGTCACATCTGATTTACACTCTTATAATACACGAAACAAATTAAACATTCACCAACCTTTTTCACGCTTAGAAATTGCACAACTTTCTCCCAAACACATAGAAGTTGAATGCTATAACAAGTTCGGTGACATATTGGATACAGACAAAACTCTAGAGTCAAAAAACATTTTTAACTTTAAGAACAAACTTAAAACATTTTTAGCAAGTCATGCTTTTTATGACATAAATGATTTTTTAAATTTTAGATGTAATGTAGATTGAATGTATTAAGTCTCGAATTATCTTAAAGTGCACCCTTTGTATTTTAAACTGTTTGACTAGTCTGATAAATTTATGTAATTTTAATTATGTGGATTTCACGATGAATAAAATTAATGTAATGTAATGTAAAATGTAATCGGCAATGAGAATGGGTTTGTTGCTGAAGGGCTGTGGTGTTTCATGTCGAAGAAAACTGGAGATTATCACGAAGAAATGAACGGTGAATCTTTCGAACAGTGGTTTTCCAAAGTTCTACCCCATCTGGAGGATAATGCTGTGATTGTAATGGACAATGTACCTTATCATTCGCGACGGTTAAAGAAGATTCCGACAACGTCTTCAAAGAAGGTTGAAATCCAAAATTGGCTGCGATCAAAGAATATTATCTTTGAAGACTCAATGCTAAGAGTACAGCTACTAAAAAATGTCAAGGAGCGCAAGCTTGAATACCAAAAATATATAGTCGATGAGATGGCAGCAGGCCAAAACAAAATTGTCCTTTGCCTGCCTCCATACCACTGCGAGCTCAATCCCATCGAGTTAATATAGGCGGATGTGAAGAATTTTGTAGCTCAGCATAACACCACGATGAAATTTGCAGATCTCAAAGTACTTTTTGATGAGGCTTTGGAAAGGGTCACAGCGGAGAAATGGGAGAAGTGTGTTCGGCATGTGATATCGGAAGTCGAGACAAAGATGTGGAAGCTTGATAACATAATAGAGGAACAAATCGAGGCACTGATAATTCAGATTGCTGAGGATGACACTACTGATAAAGAGACAAATTCATCCAGTTGAATAATTTTGATTAATATTCCTTTTGATTTTACATAAAATAAAAATTATCAATAAAGAAATAAACAACTAATCAATACAGTTTATTTGTATGATTTTCACTATAAGGGTTTTACAAAAACCGCGACACGTGTTTCGCTATACAATAGCTTCTTCAAGCGTAAACGGAAAATGTTTACAGAATTACAGATTTTAATGAAGCTTTCAACTATTTTTCTGAAATTTTACTCAACCATTTCAATTCAAATTTTCCTGAAAAAAGATTTTATTACAAGAACAATAATAAGAGATGGGTAGATGATTCAATCATACATTCTGGTACATCATTGAGAAACTTGTTTACAAATACATATTCAACTTTTTTGCCAGTCAAGAAAGAGACAAAGAGAAAACACCAAGCCCTAATTGTAGAAAAAAAGAAAAAATATTATCAAGATAAGATACATGAAGCCCCTATTAAGAGCCGTGCCTCATGGAATGTGGTATCTGAATTAACAAATAAACATAGAACATACAATGACATAAATATTAGGTTGGATGACCAGCTGATAGAAGACCTAGAAACTATCTCTTCCTTGTTTAATACTTTTTTTATTAACACTCCTACTAAGTTAGTGAATCAAATACGCTCTACTACAGTGAATTTGGAAAATTAGTAGATTTCAATCCACGATGTATTTGACTCCATACACAGGTGACGAATTGTTTATACTATAAAATAAAAAATAAAAATAAAATAAAATAAAATAAAAATAAAAAATCATCAGGTCCAGATGAAATACCTATGTTCATATTAAAAAGAGTTCTTCCTGTAATTATTGCGCCTTTGACGCATTTGATTAATGTCATTTAGAGTAGGTGTTTTTCCAAATCATTTAAAAACAGGAAAAATTATACCCATTTTCAAAAAAAAAAGGATCCAACATCAATGGAAAATTATCGCCCTATTAAGGTCCTCTGTGGATTGTCTAAAGTTTTTGAATCCACTTTTCTTGCACACCTCGGTTCATTTTTAAATAAACATTCCATATTAAGTCAAATGCAACATGGATTTCGTTTCGAAAAATCAATAAACACAGCAATGTTTTCATTATTAAACAAAATCCTAGAATATGTAAATGGAGGAGATGCCCAGCCGTGATTCTTTGTCATTTAAGTAGGGCATTTGACTGCGTTAATCATGAAAAACTTATTTCAAAATTAGAAATGTGTAGTATAAGAGGGGTTTCTCTCAGTTGACTGACATCATTTCTGGAAAATAGAAAACAATATGTGTCAGTTCAAATTCAATTCCGAATATCTGAATCTAAGTATGGGAGTGCCACAGGGTTCAATAATGGGTCTTCTACTGTTTGTACTCTATGTAAATAACATTTAATAAGTAGTTCCCGAAGGTCATTATATCGCTTATGCAGATGACTTTTCACTAGTTATTTCTGCACCAGTTACAAAAGAATTACAAAAAAATTGTGCCAGAATAGTAAGGCGGATATCAAATTATTTCAATAACAACGATTTATTTTTCAATGCGGACAAAACAGATGTTATTCATATTCACAACTGGCAAAACAGAGTGGAAAACATACATTTCATGGTGAACAATATGACCCTAACAAATACTGATCACAATGCAAGATTCTTGGGAATCATTTTAGATGAGTTCCTCAATTGATAAGGTCACTGTCAACAATTAATATTAAAACTCAAGAGTTGCAAGTATTTCAAAAAATACCCTTGAAACTCAAAAATTGCTGTTTTTTTCTGAGCATACCTCGTATATCTCCATGATAAAATTGTACTGTCATTTTATCACTATATTATTGTATTGCGTTTTATATTGTATTATTTATCTTTAATTTAATTAAGATTTTACAATTTCTTTTTATAAAAATTGTAATTGGGACTACCCGTTGAATAAATAAATAAATAAATATCTGAACTCTGTTTTTGATGTATCGCAGAGTAGTTTGTTCAGAAATGTATTGAAATTTCCCAGTAAATTACATTACCAAAAAAGAAGTTACTCCTATCAAAAAATACTCTAAATGTGATACATCATCAAAAAATATTGTTTGCAAAATAATGAAAGTTAATATAGTCACATCTTCATTAACGTGCCTAGTGAATTCAAATTGAGCACATTTCTCAGAGTGACCTCCAACAGCAACTACATTCTATAGCTAATTTGGAATTAACTGTTTGAAAAAAATGAAGAAATAAAAATTGAAAATATTTACCTCAATATTTCAGGATACGTATTATCCTGCATTTCATTTTTGAAAGCCTTTTCCGTGTACAATCTGAAACACTTCCCTGGTTTGGTTCTACCAGCTCGACCAGCTCTCTGTTGAGCGGAAGCTTTACTTATGGGAGAAACCAAAAGTGATTCTACTCTTATTCTTGGATTATATACTTTTTGTTTGGCGAATCCAGGATCAATAACAAAGACTACACCATCGATTGTCAAAGAGGTCTCAGCAATATTGGTAGACACAACTACTTTACGTCCAATAGCCCCGTTCGGTTTGTTTGGTGGGGGATCTTCAAAGATTCTTTGCTGTAAGTTGGGCGGGAGAGTAGAGTATAGAGGAATGCATTTCAATTCACCTACTTCGGGACCCAAATTATCAACCTCTCTCTTTATTCTTTTGCAAGCCACTTCAATTTCTTCTTGGCCAGTGAGAAATAACAATATGTCTCCTGAAATTATTTATGGAGTTGGTAAAAAAAACATACATGTGAATTTAACATAAGAGTTGTAAGATTATAGAGCTTATTTTGCCTATAAAATGGAAAATTGTGAGAAAATACCTTTTTGTGATAGCAGGTGTACTTTTTTTCTTGAATCACATTATTAATAATTTCAAAAACAAAGCAACTTTCTGACATACCGGAATTATCCTGTCGATAAATTGTTACATTCAGTGTACTCACTACCAATGATTGTTTAGATGACTCAATAAATTTGCTGTTGTTTCTAATGCTTAACCATCTTTTTCAAAGATTTGTAGAGCTACACCTATTCACAAACAAGGTGATAAAAATGACTATAATAATAATAGATTCATTACAATAACCCCGGTATTGTCAAAAGTTATCAAAATTGTGTTAAAAGACAGGCTTGCTGATTATCTTGAAAGACGAAGATATATCAATGAAAAACAGTATGGTTTCAGAAAGTTACACTCATTTACTCAAGCAGTAACGGACATTATTCATACTATAGCAAAAAATAAAGACACAGGAATATTAACCAGGGCTGTATTATGTGATTTGTCAAAAGCTTTTGATAGTATATACCACGACATGCTTCTAAATGAGCTGGAAAAATACGGAATAAGAGTTTTAGCGTTAAAACTGTTGCAATCATTCCTAACCATAAGAAAACAATATATTATTCATGACAACATAACATCGAACACTCAAATAATGGAGTTCCCCAACGATCCGTGTTAGGTCATCTTCTGTTTATTTTGTATACAGCGTGACTCACGGTCGATGGTAGTTTAGACGTTTCTGGAAAACGCAAAGCATGATTTTTCTGAAAATTTCACCTCTCACATTTCCTTACCTGTTCTATCGATCTAAAATATTTTCAGCATTGCGGCATTGCCACTTCTATCAAAAAGTCCTAGCAATTATATTTTTTTAAATGGAACACCCCGTATATTAATACATTTTTGGAATCGCTCTAGTATTTTAATACTTTTTTGTTAATAATGTCCTATACCTATCTCTATCTGTTTTCGAGATAAAAAATAAATTGTGCTAAATATAGTCCAAAACATAGCCTTAATTGAAATTGAGTACATCAGTACTCTCAATTCATGAAAAGTTGATATTTTGATGATAGTTTGAACAAACTCGAAATATTCAAATAACACCAAGAAATCGACTCCATATCATACAGGGTATCCTAAAATTACTATTATTTCCATTGTGCATAAAAGTAGTCGAAAGTTCATTTTTTCAAATGAAACCCCTTGTATATTACTCGATAAATTGAAAGATGGTGAAAAATGCTTCAAGATGATATACATATCCCTGTACCTAAATCGTCAAGTTTTCTTAATAAAGCCGTTTTTGTGGAAAAATAATTATTCACGTTTTACCTACAAGTGTTGAAAGTGACATTTTATTTTGTGAGTGGGGATTATTACAAAACGAGCGTCAGCAAGTGGAGCAAACTCACGAGCAAAATAAAATCACTTTTAACAAATGTACAATACAAATTTTTTTGTATAACGTTACTTCTGATAATGAAAAAAATTTTAGGGTCCATGGGATTTGAACACACGATCATTGGATTACAAGGCATATGTTACAACTACATACACCAACTCACGTTATTTTAAGGAGGATTATTGGTTAGTCATGAAGGACTTTCTACAGTTGGGCTGAATACTACTTCGTCATCCTCAGTAACTTCGCAGGGATTTAATATTACCAATAGCATGAACTGCATATGTGAACCTTTCTAAATGATTTTTTGGTAGGTGTTCCGATTGAAGTGTTTCTATCAAAGAGATTTTCAATAACAGTTGTACAAAAAATAATTTTTAAAGAATTTGATTTCGAGGTAGCCGTGGAAATATCAAGCTTATGACAGTTTGGTGACTTTTATAAGTAATTGATAAATGGTTATTGACGGTGTTTCAAAAAATCGTCAAAAGTGAATGCAAATATTGATTATTCAAACGAAGTTCTTATGAATCTATTTATTATACACGGACAGTGTGATCAAATCATTGCCAGAACTTGTACAAAATTCAACCAAATGTATCCTGAATTAACACCAATGAACGAGAGGAAGTTTGTAAGATTACAAAATAATTTCCTTAACTATGGCTTCTTGTTAAAAGCGCCTTCAACATTATCAAAACATGTTACTTCAAATGGGGAAAATACTGTTAACGTTTTGACATATTTTTATGCATATCCAGGGAAGCTTCCATTCGCAGTGCAGAAAAAGATTTGTGTATCACATGCTTCAGTACAACGAATTTTGAAAAATCACGGAATGCATCCGTGTAAATTTGCCAAAGTTCAAGCTCTAAAAGCAGAAGACTTCGAACATAGAATGCATTTTTGTGAATCCCTTTTGATTCATACACAGGAAGATTGGGAATTTTTGTCAAAAATAATTTGGAGCGACGAATCAAAATTTACAAGGGATGGTATTTTCAATAGAAGGAATAAACATTTTTGGGCTGATCATAATCCTCATGTTTCAAAAGAAATGGGTTTTCAAGAAAAATTTGACCTGAATGTTTTCTGTATTCTGAAGAATAATAAAATTAGCTTTTTTATTTATGAAGACACACTGAATGCAGAGAGATATCTCCAAATATTAAATATTAGATTTTTTTTTTAAATGTTTGTTTATACCTTTGTATGTTTATATGTATGCAAGTTTATAACTACAATTACGACTTATCCCATCTACACATTATGTAGCAAAAAGCATCAATAAATCTATCTATCTATCTATGGAGGAAATTTTCTGTGAAGATTCCTGCACTGACGCCTGTCGGATATAATCCAATGCCCTTCGTGGTATTAGCCAGGGGAGTAATTGTTTTCTGATAGGCGTCAGTCCATTAAACCTACTGTGTAGGTATATAGAGACTGGCTTGAACGTTTGAAGTTCAGTTGCTTTAGATTAATTGAATAATAATATAGAATACCATAAAAGAAAAAAAAACAAATAGCAATTAATTATTAACAATAATAATCAGCAGTTTCTTCATAGTAGGTCAATACGTTTAACCTGATTTTTAAAAGAGTACAAGAATGAGTCAAAAAAATCAATATAACTGCTGTTCCTATTTGCTAACCTAAGCATTTTAGTGATGGTTTCATTCAGGCCATAGCTAGTAGAATGGTAAGGAACTTTAAACAACTACGACACTATGGTTCTTCTTGAATTTACATTGAAGTTAATCATTTGTGTTAGAAATGGACAGTTCACATCACCATTTATAACCGAGTGCTCATAGTCGGACCACAAATAACCGAGCTTTAATGCACATGATCTCAGAAATTTGTTTTGTACTTTCTCAATCATGGATATATCTGTCTGATATAGAGGACTCCATATCACGCAATCATTTTCCAAGACCCAGCGTACCAAGTAACAGTACAATATATTGAAGGTATTTATAGAAACTTTATCTGTAGATCGTTTAACAAATCCAAATAATTTGAGTGATTTAGATGTAATGTGATCAATATGACCTTTGAAGGTTACTTTGCTATCAAACAACACTCCCAAGTCCCGAAGGCTGTTAGTTGGCGTTAGATTAATGTTTTTGATTTTATATGGATATACAATATGTTTTACAGATCTTGAAAATGTTATTTGATAACATTTATTTATATTTAAATGAAGCATATTTTCAACACACCAACGAGATAAGTTATTTAAATCTATCTGTAACGGTTCTGCATCATAAAAGTTATCTACAACCCTGTAAAGTTTGAGATCATCTGCAAACATTGAATAATAGCTCTGGCTTATGACATCCGACACATCATTTACAAAAAGAACGAAGAGTATTGGTTCTACAGGCTGATTCACGGTGGATGGCACATTAGACGTTTCTGGTGAACCAGACAACGGATGACTTTGAAAATTTAATGGAGGGCATATTCGGACATTCTCTAGCCAACTAAAATATTTTCGACAATGCGGTGTTGCCGCTTCTATTAGAAAGCAGTAGCAACTTTGATTTTTCAAATGGAACACTCTGTATATAATATTATTTTTGGAATCTCCAACAATTGCCCGACAACTTTTCTCGATATTTCCCTATACCTATCTGTTACCGTTTTCGAAATAAAAATTAATTTCAATTTTTTTCTTCGAAAATCATGACTTCTAAAAATGCCGATATCTTTTAGTTAAGAAGTACTATGATATCGAAATTTGGTTTGGAGTTAGGTGATACTTGGACACTTCCCACACGTCAGCCTAATCTCCGTTACTTCAATACAGGGTGGTAAAAAAATACAGTTTTTTCGTTTGCTTGAAAAAGTTGCTGAAATTTGATTATTTTAAATGGAACACCCTGTATATTATTGAAAATTCGGAAAGCTGCTGAAATTTGCTTTCTTTCTATGTATATCATACCTATACCTAACTAGTCAAGTTTCCGACTTATGAACATTTATTTGTGAAAATGTCCCTTCAGAATGGTATTTCCATTCGGTATTTGGTAAGCAGGCCATGATTACTATTTGACAGTAGCGTTGTGACATTCTCCTAATAATATCGACATTTTCGTCACTTCAGAAGTTGCAAATACCTTCAAAACGATGGAACAAAACTATTCAAACGAAGTTCTTATGAATTTGTTTATTATTTTTGGACAGTGTGACAAAATTATCAGCAGAACATGTAGAAAGTTCAATGAAATGTATCCGAATCTACCGCCAATGAACCTCAAGAAATTTATACGAATTCAGAACAATTTCAATGCATTTGGATCAACTTTAAAAGCACCAAGAAACTTGCCTCGACCCGTAACTTTCGAAGACAACCAGATTAATGTCTTAGCATATTTTCACGCATTTCCCGAGTCATCGATAAGAAGTGCTGAAGAAGATTTGGGTATAAAATATTCATCGGTTCAAAGAATCTTGCGAAGACATAAAATGCATGATTATAAATTCACCAAAATTCAAGCAATGAAGCCTCAAGATCCTCAACAGAGAGTAGAATTTTGTGAAATGTTGTTGACACGCATTCAAGAAGATCCACTTTTTTTAAATAAAATTATTTGGACTGATGAATCGAAATTTTCGAGAGAAGGGATTTTCAATAGAAAAAATCGTCATTATTGGTCCAGTGAAAATCCTCACGTCACAAAAGAAGCCGGATTTCAAGAAAAATTTAGTTTTAATGTCTTCTGCATGTTGATGGACAACAAATTGAGGTACGTGATATACGAGGAGTCATTAACATCCAGAAGCTACCTGAATATTTTGGAGAATACTGTAGACAGTTTCATGGATAATCTGCCACTCGAAGATTATCGAAACTGTTGGTACCAACTAGACGGAGCTCCTGCACATTGCACAAGAGAAGTGAGCGCAGAACTGGATAGACTATTTGACGATCGGTGGATGAGGCGCTTGGGACCATGGAATTGGCCAGCGAGATCACCCGATCTTAATCCATTAGATTTTTATTTGTGGGGAATGTTTAAAGAAAAAGTTTACAAAATACCCGTGCGTTCGAGAGATGAATTTTTAGAAAGGATTGCCCAAACATTTGAAGATTTGGATCCCAATGAAATCAGATCTGCCACCACGAAAGCAGTCAACACCCGCATTTTAAAGTGCTTGGAAGTGAACGGCCAGCGATTCGAACATATTTTGAAATATTCCACATGATTGTTTTACTTTTTTATAATTATTCATATCAATATTTCCAATTTCAAGTTTCTTGGTGCTTTTTTAAAGTGTATCCAAACATATTGAAATTGTTCTGAATTCGTATAAATTTCTTGAGGTTCATTGGCGGTAGATTCGGATACATTTCATTGAACTTTCTACATGTTCTGCTGATGATTTTGTCACACTGTCCAAAAATAATAAACAAATTCATAAGAACTTCGTTTGAATAGTTTTGTTCCATCGTTTTGAAGGTATTTGCAACTTCTGAAGTGACGAAAATGTCGATATTATTAGGAGAATGTCACAACGCTACTGTCAAATAGTAATCATGGCCTGCTTACCAAATACCGAATGGAAATACCATTCTGAAGGGACATTTTCACAAATAAATGTTCATAAGTCGGAAACTTGACTAGTTAGGTATAGGTATGATATACATAGAAAGAAAGCAAATTTCAGCAGCTTTCCGAATTTTCAATAATATACAGGGTGTTCCATTTAAAATAATCAAATTTCAGCAACTTTTTCAAGCAAACGAAAAAACTGCATTTTTTTACCACCCTGTATTGAAGTAACGGAGATTAGGCTGACATGTGGGAAGTGTCCAAGTATCACCTAACTCCAAACCAAATTTCGATATCATAGTACTTCTTAACTAAAAGATATCGGCATTTTTAGAAGTCATGATTTTCGAAGAAAAAAATTGAAATTAATTTTTATTTCGAAAACGGTAACAGATAGGTATAGGGAAATATCAAGAAAAGTTGTCGGGCAATTGTTGGAGATTCCAAAAATAATATTATATACAGAGTGTTCCATTTGAAAAATCAAAGTTGGTACTGCTTTCTAATAGAAGCGGCAACACCGCATTGTCGAAAATATTTTAGTTGGCTAGAGAATGTCCGAATATGCCCTCCATTAAATTTTCAAAGTGATCCGTTGTCTGGTTCACCAGAAACGTCTAATGTGCCATCCACCGTGAATCAGCCTGTATATGCGATCCTTGAGGGACACCAGACGTTACAGGAATTTGTGATATGGAACCAGCATATTCAACATACTGAATTCTATTATCCAAATAACTCTTTATCCATTTTGACAAGTTACCATTGATGCCTGATGCTAGCAGCTTAGCCATGAGAAGCTCATGATTTACCCTGTCAAAGGCTTTAGAGAAATCAGTATAAATAGAGTTATTACAAATTCAGTTCATTCACTGCTTAAAATCACCACTCATCTCTTAACACACGTCATAAAATTACTAAAAGTATACCTGCAATTTCTTCGCACATATGTATTTGAATAACAGTTCTTATTGCGGCTTCCAAATAATCTCTCTCTGGTTCAGGAGTGTAGAATATTTCTACGGGATGAGTACGACCAGGGACATTCATTAACGGCGCATTGTCAAAGTACTGTTGGAACTTTCCGGCATCCAAAGTAGCACTCATGATAACAAGTTTCAAATCGCTCCGTTGTTTGATGACTTCTTTCAACACACCCATAAGAATATCCGTTGCTAGGGTTCGCTCGTGGGCTTCATCAAGAAGAATACACTGGTAGGCTTCCAGCATAGGATCGCTCATTCCTTCTCTGAGCAACATACCATCTGTCATATATCTGAAAGGTGTAGTTTTAAAAGGTTGTTTTATTGAATATTCCAACATTTCGACTTATTGAATAGGAATTTATCCAGATTTACCAATCATGCTAGGAAAATGATAATTTTTGCACAGCCACGAATACAGTGCATTCCATTTAAAACGAGCCACCCTGAATAACTTTTGGTACAATTATTTTCAGTAAAAAACACGTCAACGATAGTTGACGTAGAACGTCTTCTTCACATGGAGGAACTATTATTTTAGTAAAAGAGTCAATACAGGATCAAATCAAATTAGTTGCAGTAGATAAATTTAATAATTTTCTTGAAGAGAAAGTGAATGAATTTTCGATAACTTACTCTTCTAAAATGAATATTTACATACTGTGTTTTTACAGATCACCTTCTAGTGATCCTTTTCAATTACTTAACGGACTGGAATCTATTCTCTCTGAATTACCTTCAAAAGCAAAAATTATTTTAACTGGAGACTTAAATATTAATTACACAGAACAAAATTCAAAAGCAACACAGTTCTTAATTAATTTATTGCAAACTTATAACTTGGTAATGCATGTGAAATCTCCTACACGTGTGTCTCAATTTACCGAGTCCACCATAGATTATTTCTGTGCTAATTTAGACTCCGAGCTAGTTTCTTGTGATGTTCTTTCTTCTGGATTGTCAGATCACGAAGTAGTTTATTCTAAGGTGTATCTCAATCTTAATGTGAGAAAAACGAAATTTAAATTAGGACGATTGTATAGTTCTGCTAATTATAACAAGTTCTCTAACTTGTGTCTAAGCTCTGAATGGAATCATATAGAATTTTCTGAAGACCCTTTCCTTGAATTTTATAATAAATTACTTTATATATTTCATAAAAGCTTTCCGGTTCAAAAAATCAATTTTAGACACAAAAACAAAAATTGGTTGACAAGAGGTATTAGGGTTTCGGCAAAAAACATGAGGGTATTACATTATTTGAGAAAATTTACATCTGCTCCATTTTTTCTTAATTACTTCCTCCGCTATCGCACCATTTACAGAAAAGTAGTTGAACTAGCAAAAAGCAAATATTATAAAAGTAGAATGGATAAAGCTTCGAATAAATCAAAAGAAACTTGGTGTATCATTAATGAACTTACTGGCAAGAGACACAAAAAATTTGTAGACATTCCGTTTTCTCCTACTGAACTTAATGACTTCTATTGCTCTATTGCGGAGGACTTGACGAAAAATATAAAAGCAGCCCGTGACCCCTTAGACTATGTGAATATCGAAGTTACGAATACCTTTATATTATATGATACAAATATTACCGAACTGCATGAAACATTATTTTCCATTAAAAACAAAAACGCCACAGGCTCAGACGAAATCTCTATAAAAATCCTAGAAAATATTCCGATAAGAATACTCGATATATTAGTCAGTCTAATAAATAATTCATTTAGAGAAGGAATCTTTCCAGTTTTTTTGAAGAAGTCGATTGTGTTAGCACTGCCAAAGGGAGAAAACATCAATGGTCCATCAAGTCTTCGTCCAATTTCTCTAATCTCTGCAATGGCTAAATTGATAGAAAAACTAGTTAAAACAAGACTCCTGTGCTTTCTGAATGGAAACAAAATAATAAGTGATTGCCAGTTTGGTTTCCAAAAGCAAAAAAACACTTCCGATGCCATATTTTCATTTCTTTACAATGTTTATTCCAACATAAATGACAAAGAAATAGTAGCTGCCGTCTTCTGTGATATAGCCAAAGCATTTGATTGTGTGAATCATAAAATTCTTTTGCGGAAACTCAGTAGATACGGTATAACTGGAATAAGTCTTAAATGGTTTGAGTCATACTTAGCAGATCGCACCCAGATGGTCAAAACCACTTCATACTCAAATGAAGGTAAAATTACTTGCGGCGTCCCACAAGGTTCGGTACTGGGCCCACTTTTATTTTTAATTTACATTAATGACCTATCGTCTATAAACATCCAAGGAAAATTCACTTTATTTGCTGATGATACTACAATTTTATGGCATGCTCCTAACAACCATACATTGTATGAAGTTATTGAGAATGACATCACGATAGTGAAGGACTGGTTTGACTCAAATCTCTTGAGCTTGAATTTATCAAAAACAAAAGTAGTGTCCTATCGTTGCCAGATTCCAGCCGTACATCTAAATAATATTCAAATAGATAACGTACCAGCTTCTAAATTCCTTGGCTTGTTCATTGACAATAGTTTAAAATTCAACAATCATGTAGATACTTTGAAATCGAAGCTCTCCTCTGGATGTTATGCCATACGAGTAACTGCATTTGAGCTCGGATCTGCAGAAGCTAGAATGGTTTATCATTCCCTTTTTGAACCACACCTCCGTTATGGTATTTGCTTTTGGGGTGTGTGTTCTACCACATGCCTTCAATCAGTATTACTAATACAAAAACGTGCAATACGATGCATATGCAAAGCCAAGCCTAGGGACTCTTATCGACCTCTTTTTGCCTCTAACAAAATCCTAACTGTGGTCTCCCTATTTATATACGAGACAATCTACCTTGTCTTCAAAAATAGGGTATTGTTTAACAACTTGGACGCGCCAATGTATCAAACCAGGCAAAGATTCAGCTTTAAATTACCGCTGCCTTCTTCGTCGCTAGTTAAAGATTCCATTATTTACAACGGTCTTAAAATGTTCAATCACCTTCCTCAAGCTATAAGAACCATAAATGACCTTAGAGCTCTTAAGAAAGAGTTGAAAGACTTGCTCTCTGGGAGACCTTATTATAGCTTAGCAGAATTCTATGATGATAATTTTAATTGAGAAGACTAACTGTAATATCTACGGTATTTTATTGATTTCATTTCATTCAATTTAGTTTAAATTGATTTATTTACATTTTGTTGACCATGTTCTTATTTCCTGAACGTTTGTTATTATTTACATGTCTGTTTTCAGTTCATGTTATAACCTATTTTTAGTGATTTTACTTTTGTGATTTCATGTATATGTTATTTATATTTCGCACAAGGCTTTGTCAATAAGAATTTATTCTTCAGACAATAAAGTATATTAAATAAAAATAAATAAATAAAATAAACAGGGGGACGCATTTTGACATGATCACATTTGATATTACTTCCCCTATCGCACACCCAGAGCATGTCACCAATTTTTTTAATGGATCACCCTATATTGTTTCGCATTATCAGATGCTTCATGATGAGCAGATTTCAACAATGTATAAAACATATGGTCTGAAGCTTATGGTTCGGGAGCTACAAATTATTTGAGTTAAAAACGATCCACCCTGAATAACTTTTGAAAGAATGATTTGCAGGAAAAATAAAAAAATGGGTCAACAATTATACAGGAGGCCACATTTTGAAATATTCGTTCTAGATATGGAAGCAATATATAAAAAAAAAAGATTTTTATTAATTCTTGAATCTTGAACTTGAGCTACATAATGAGTTGTACCATCCTGCTGAAAAACTAGTTCGTTTTCGAATAAATTTATATCCTAATGAAGAAAAGAGAATTGAAACTTTCTATGTTTTTTACCACTATCATTTGGGACTAACGTTACTACAGTTTCGTCCTATAAGGACATTTTCAAACTTATACAATAAATTTATTGTTTACATCCATCAACTTATTGAATTTATATCCTCTTCAATTGCCCTATTGATGCACGGTATTATTATATTATTAATCTTCATTAGCAAATAATGCTCTTCATAGTACAGTCAGTCACACAAAATAATAATACATAAATATGTATATACAGTGTGACCCATTTTTAATGGAAACACCCCCCTAAAATTTGAAGTTGTGAACCGATTTTAATAATTTTTTTTTGAAATGTCAAATACTAAAAGGTCTACCTTGGGCCAAAATTTGAAATGTTTATTAAAGTTTCAGGACATACTACGATATTTTTTATTGAAAAATCTCTACGCCACTGGATTCAGAGTGCCTCTAAACAGGTGTGATCAAAATTTCATAAAAAAATATTCATCATTAACAAAGTTATGACAACTCAAAAATTCGAAAACCCACACAGCTAACAGTTACAAAAAACACTCTATATCAACAGATATAGCCATGAGAATATTTTTTTTTATGATTTCAACAAAAATGATGTTAAAAAGTAATCCTGTACAAAGACGAAATAGGAATGACAGGAATGATCAAATCATTTTAGATTATTTCGAAAATAATCCTAATGCCAGTATAAGGAATGCCACTTTAGATTTGAATATTCCACGAGAAACAATTCGGAGATGTCTCAAGGCGAAGAATATTAAACCTTTCAAGCAAAAATTTTTACACACACTTCAAGAAGGCTACGCAGCAAGACGCCTGGAATATTGTTTATGGGCCCAAGGGGAATATTTAAACAATAGAAATTTCTTTAAAAATATTTTATATACCGACGAAGCCACTTTCACTACAAATGGAGTAGTGTCATTGTCGCTATTGGGTAGCGGATAATCCTAACTGGATAATAAACTGTAAAAGCCAGTATTCCCAAAAAAAATCAACGTCTGGTGTGGGATATTGAACGAACGAATTATTGGTCCTCTCTTTTTTGAGGAAAACATTAATGCGCAGAGGTTTCTAGAATTATTTTTAAAATACAGAGTTTTGGGATGCTATTCACGAGCTGCCAATCAATGAACGATCAAATTTAATTGTCCAGTTAGATGGGTGTTCAGTTCATTATGCCAGAGCTGTAAGGCAATGGCTTAACGAACATTTTCCAAACCGATGGATAGGCCATGGTAGTCCGTTTATAGAGTGGCCACCCAGATATCCAGACCTCACAGTTTTGGACTTTTTTATCTGGAGACTTCTCACACAAAAGGTTTACAAAAACCGCTCAAGAGATAGAAATGAACTTTGTGCAAGAATTCGACAGGTATGTGCAGATATTAGCCCTCAAGAACTAAGGAACGTAACCAGAAACATTCGTAAGCGCTACGACACATGTATCGAAATACGTGGTGGATTAGTAGAGGCTACTAGAATATGAGTTAGAATTAATTGTTGCACTGAATCGAAACATTTCAATAATTAGTTATTAGTTACGGTTATTAAAATTTTTTGCTTCATTGTTAGTTGAATTGTGTGAATTTAATTCCGTTATTTTCATTAAAAATATTTACGCTATTTGTTTTTTTTTTTCATCTGGCCGCACTTTATTGTTGAAATCATAAAAAAATTATACATTGTGACTGTTAGCTGTGCGAGTTTTCGAATTTTTGAATTGTCATAACTTTGTTAATAATGAATATTTTTTCATGAAATTTTGGTCACACCTGTTTAGAGGCACTCTGAATCCAGTGGCGTAGTGATTTTTTTCAATAAAAAATCGATAATAAACGTTTCAAATTTTGTCCCAAGGTATACCTTTTAGTACTTAACATTTAAAAAAAAATTATTAAAATCGATTTACAACTTCAAATTTCAGGGGGGTGTTTCCATTAAAAATGGGTCACACTGTATATCCATAAAACGTTGGTAATTCAACCTAAATATTACGACACAATTATCAGAAACTGAAATTTTGTCGTTAAAGTCGTTAAATTTTTCGGCGCATCCCTGCATGTGGGGTTCATATGTTCCAAACACAAATTTATTGCACCTGTGACAGCTAAATCTAGTTTTCCAACTTTTTTTGATGAAACAGTAGAAACAACGTCCATGTGCAGGAAGTGTAGGAGTTTGATTTTCATCAACAGTGTAGATTTCTTGTATTCTCAATTTAGTTGTTCCGGGAAGACCATTTAGAGTTCACACGCATTTTTACATGAGCTTCTACCAATTGATATCCAAGATCTTCTATAAATGATCTTCTTGGAATCGGAGGTTTATCTTTATTGTTAAAAGGAGTTAATAGAAGCTACGTTCAAGGCACCATACAAAATTATTATAGGCCAACGCCTTGTATTTCTTGAACAATCGTACGCTGCACATAATTTGTCAACGTTATCTACTCCACCTTTTGTACGTTTGTAGTCAATTATAATTTGTGGCTTATTTGTTTTACTATCAAGAGTATCATCCTTCCTATGCCAGGTCGAGAGGAGAAATATTTATATTTCTTTTTGGAATGTAAGACAGAAGAGTACACTTTTCTTGAAACCCTAATACAGTTGATCCTTCAGGTCTCTTCATTTTCATTTCGTAAGGAATTTGAGGTTTGTTTTTCCCAGTGTACCTGTAACTGTCAGCTCATGATCATTTAATAGTTCATAAGCTAAGACAGTAGTAATAAAAAAATTATCCATAGTAACATTATGGTGTGAGCCCCATATGGAACTAGTGAAATATTGGACATGTCTAAACTGTACGGATCCACTGGTTGTTTACCACAATAGATCTCCATTTTAGCAGTGCAAAACATCTACTAGAGAATATACCCATATTTGTTGGGTTTAGATGGATTACAGACTCTGAATCCACAGCGGCCTCTAAATGACCATATCATTTCATCCAGTTGCATACTTTCACAACATAAAATAATTGGGTAAATTTTCATTTAGTTCATCAAAAAATTCTCTTACTGCTGCTAGTTTATCTAATTTTATCTTCTCTGATATTGTTGTAACATCGTCCATTCGGATATTTTGCAGTAAAAACTTGAACCTTTCAAGAGACATTGTCAATATAAAAATATCTATTCCCATGTCATTGGTTCTGAAAAGATCGCCTATATATTGTCGACCACTTTTTTAATTTTCCAGCAATTTAAAGCAGCCCAAACAGGGCTTTCAGTTCATCAATATTAATGGGCCTTGGTGTTCTATATTCCTTGGAATATTGTTTTCTTTCTATTCGTCAGTTGGTGTTGAGGACAATTCTTTCTAACATGGTGTCAGTGACAAATAAATCCCATATTTCAATTGCAGTTTTTCTCTTTTGCTGAACCTTTTACTCCTGATAACCATGTTATAATATTCTCTCCATCTGGTAATAAAACAAGGGTACGAACAGCACTATTGGTTTGGAGTTCTATAGCAGCAACTTCCTCTATATCATCGTCGGATATTTCTTGCTCGGTATTTGAGTTTTCCTCCTGAATCTAACTCATCTTCTTCTAGGCTACCGTCACTGTCTTCAGCTATTTCTATATCACTATCTACCTATTCAAATAACCTTTGAAGTTTTCTGACTTCTTCCTCATAACACCTCGAAAACATTTTTATCTGAAACCTTAACCAACTATTAAAAAGAATAAATCATTTCCAAGAAATAATTTTTCAACTCAACACTTTACTACCCCAAAACAGTATAACGGAACAACTAACATCAGTCTTCGAAATGGATCATGTAAAATTAAAAATAAGAAAAACAGTCACAACATACACCTTTCACAAATCAGCAGACACTGATCAGTTGAGAATATACTGAGAAGGGTGAAATTGTAACGCTGACGATCGGGCCATATTCAGAAAAATTCGTAATTGTTGGTCTCAGAAACATACTGTTAGTCCCAGAAAGTTACCCCAGGTCGGGTCATTTCAACATCTCAAGCCGATCAAAACTGTTGTGACAAATATAATCTTACTCTTATTTGTTAGCAAAAATCCATACGCTTTTCTAAATAACTTAAAATGTAGTAACTAGCATTCAAAAAAGTTACCAATATTTGAAATAATACTAACTTGAGAATAGTTTTTGCTGAGGAACAATCTTCAAATCGAATGCTATAACCCACTTCTTGCCCTAAAGCAACATCCATTTCTTCGGAAACTCTTTGTGCAACGGACATTGCTGCAACTCTTCTAGGCTGTGTACAACATACTCCTTTCGTACCAACCGATCTTGAATATTCTACGCACCATTGCGGTATCTGTGTTGTCTTTCCGGACCCTGTCTCACCAACAAGAACTATACACTGGTGTTCTGCAAGGAGTCGCATAAAATCTGCTCGGTATTCGAAAACAGGCAACCCAATTCTTTTTCGGAAAAGTTCATGATATTTTTGAGTATATGGTAAACCTGTGTATGGGTTCGTTGAACCACTTGGAGCTGTGGAGGTAACAGCTGTGCTAATACCACGTTCTTCCCTGAAATCACAAAAGTTAAAAGATAATTTAATTTGCATAATGCATGTCACAGGTACCTTTTCTTTTTAATGAAAGGATCAATGACTTCTATTCTTCGCTTAGACATTTTGTGTGTTACAAAAGTCTTCAGTAAAATTTGCAGGTAATGTAAAACCAACAAGCAATCAAGCGCCGCAAAATATTCAAGATCAAAATGTCGAATCTCTTCTTCTATCTTATAACTTTTTTACGTCATATCACAAATCTTCTTCTGATTATGGTCGTTGCTTCGTCAACCAGATGCATTTGATCAGTGCGCCTCCCATTACATAACAAAATAGGAGCTTCGCGGGAGATACAGTCTGACTTGCTCGAAGCAATACCATACCCAATATTCTATAATTCCTAAATAGTAGGCACTAAATTCTCAGCAATGTCTGACATTCTTATCTTAATCCATATTTTGCAGTAGCGTACGGAAATTATACTAAATAACACATGAGGAAAAATTAATTTCAAGTGTATTGCTACTATTCAAAATCTATATTCACAAATAATATATAAATTATATTGATTACATTGTATTTACGGATGGAGTTGCTAAGAGGAGAAAAATCTTTAATAATAATTTTATGACAAACGGTCATTGTTATGAAAAATTTACATCTTTTGGAAATGAGATTGAAGTAATGAAAATCTAAGATCGGATGTACAGGGTGTTGCTGAAGTAATAAAATGTAAAAATGTTTCACGAGAAGAATAGGTACCATTATTATTTTACAAAAAGTTTTGTAAAGTGATGAATGATGTTCATAATCTAAAATAAGGCATGAATTGAAATTTTCAGACCAAAATTCCGATTTTTACATTCAGATTGATTATATGGGTGTTGCAATTATTTGCATCATTTCACAAAAAAAAATCAAGAATGTCCATATAGGACGAAACTGCAATAACGTTAGTTACAAATATAAATGTTAAAAAACATAGAAATTTCCATTTCTCTTTCCATTAATTCTGCAAATAATCGCAAAATGAAATAATCACAAAAACCACTACCACCGCAAAAAGTTATTCTTCATTACCTTCTGAAGAAAACTCGTCGGATGATAAGCAACTATCGCGATCGCCATTATTCTAGGTAACTCATTCTTGTGTCGAGATCCCACCTTTTGTTTTCTCCTGTTATCGTATGTCTAATGCATTTTTCATGACTCAGGTGTGACATTTTCTATCACAGTAGCTAGTCGTCTTTTACCATATTCATTTTGAAAGTCAAGTTTTCTCTCGTCACTTGATTTTTTATTTGAGCCCATATTAGCTTGATCAGGTTCAGCTCACAATGGTAAGGAAGAAGGCGGTGTACAATTCAATTCAATTCGTTTATTACCTCTTTTGCCATTTAAAATATGTTAGGTTCGTCAATATACAAATAGATATAGTTCATTAATAAAAATCATTGCGATGGAGACAATTTTCATGACATCCGATCGGAACCTTGAGGAATACCCAACTCGAGGTAGGTGTGTTTCGGAGTGGGAGAGAGAAACGTGTGACGTAATCGATGCAGAGAAGGATGGCAGAAGAATCGGGGAGATTCAAAGATCGTGGACCCTCTTGGGACTCCGCTTCACCCTTCGTGCCCCCTTGGGATTCCACCTTACCCCTCGAGTCTTCATCCCTGAGCCCCCTTGTCGCACACTTGTCACGTGCTGAGGGATATTAAATTTAAAAAAGCGATCGGTATGAGAATTGAACCTAGATCATTGACGTTGTAAACGATGTCCTTAGCCTCGACACCTCAGAGTATAGAATAGAATAGAGATACCTTTCTGTCCTTGTTTCTGAAGCCAAATTAATTTGTTTATATTTACGACAGTCCTCCAACTAACAGAAATAGATAATACCGGTATCTCGTCGTTTTTGGAAGTTATTTTGGTGATTTGAGTGCTTATTGACCGATATAATTAATTTGTAGTGCAAAAAGTAATTTTGAAGATGGCGACAACCTGCGTTGTTTGTGGATTTTCGCAATCCTTGCATGTTGATGTAACATTTCACAGATAAACAACAAATGGAGCATGGGCGTAACCCAGAATTTTCGATCGAATTAATAGTTGATAGTCATTAGAATTTTCTTAACATATTTTCCGCACGCCCCTGGATTCAGTCCAGAGGATTATGTAAACAATTCCCTCTGTCCCCTTAACCACATTTTACTGTGAGACAGATGGATATCCTGGTTGTCTACAAAGCTGTTGTGTTTATTTACGGAGGGCAACTCTACTTATTTTTTTATTAGTCTGAGCTCGACACTCGATACCAACGTGGGATATTAGAAGTAATTACGAATTTTTTTATAAATATGGCGGTTGATTTGTCGAGGCGGAAATTGAATCATTTTCTACACTTATCCGCATTTCTTGATTTCCGTAGAATTTTCGGGAAATTGTAATGCTAATATTTATATTTAAAATTAAACACAATAAGTTGCCAAATTATCTGAGTGATCAGTTAACTTACACAAGTAGTATTCATACACACTCCACTAGAAATAGAATAGGAAATGTTTACATCAACAGAGAACATTTAGGTTGTGATTCGTTGTATAGTTCTGGTCTGATTGCATTTAATAATTTGCGAAGTTATATAAAAAGCTGTGATTCATTAAATTCATTCAAAAGAAAATGTAGTGAATATATTTCAAGAAATTGTCATCAATAATTCTTGTTTTCTAGTTTCTTGTTTTTAAAATTTTATATAATATATAAATATATATTTTATTGTTTTGTATTTTATAAGTGACTGACTGTACTATATATATGTATCGTTTATTTAGCACAAGCTAATGCAGTTACAATATTAGTCTTAATCTAATTTAAAAATTTAAATGTCACAATTAAAATTTAAAATCATGTACATTGAAACATATAAATAAAAACAGCACAATAAATAAAATAAAAAGAAGAAAAAAAACTGTATTAGCAGGTTCCTATACTAAACACTTTGTAGGTCTAAAAGGTGCACTTTTAATTTTCTTTTAAATATATTTAGAGAGGTAGCATTCTTAATATCCTCCGGTAGTTCGTTGAATGCTTGAACTATGAAGCGCATTATTTGCTAATAAAGAGTAATAATAAAATATCCTCAAATTTGGGGAACAATTTATGTTTCATAAAAGGTGTGTGTGTAAGAGTGAGACACGTGTGACATAATCGATGCAAAGAGAGATGGAGATGGTATCGAAGTGATACATCGCCAGTGCAAGCATAACAGGTTCGGTGTTATCGGTTGTAAAATGAATCGTTGTTTATGGGGAGATGTAGCATTTGAAGCGTTGCCGGTTTCAAAATTAACAACTCCTTCGAGCAAGGAACATTTCCTTCTGCTTCATTCTCAAAAACTCGGTTGTCATTCCTCTCCATAAAGGCGACAGCAATGAAGACCCAGCAAACTTTAGGCCCATATCACTCATCCCAACCTTAGCAAAAATAATTGAAAAACTAGTAAAAAAAAAAGAATAATGGAATTTTTGACTAGTAATGGGAAACTGAGTGCACATCAGTATGACTTTCAGAATTTCAAGAGTACAAGTGAAGCTATATCAATTGTATTGCAATTAGTGTATAATGAAATCAACAGTGGGGAAGCCACTGCAGCAGTGCTTTCTGACTTATCCAAAGTTTTTGACTGTGTCAATCACAGCATATTGCTTCGGAAACTCACAAGATATGGTTTTAGGGACAACAGTCATATTTGGTTTCTGATAGAAAACAATTTGTAAGAACGTCATGTAACTCGGACGTTAGAGAGATAAATTGTGGAGTACCTTAAGGCTATGTGTTAGGTTCTATACTGTTTCTGTTGTACATTAATGATTAGACCAACATATCGATTACAGGAAGCTTTACCTTATTTGCTGACGACACCAATTTAGTGTGGCATGACAAAGACAAAAACAGATTACATAACAAAATGTGCCGAAACATAAAAAAAGTGAAGAATTGGTTTAACTTGAATCTTTTCATCATTGAATACCAGCAAAAAAAAATATTAGCATTCAAGTGTAATATACCTGATATCCCCCAGACAATAACACAATAAAAAATAACTCCACTTTGAAATTTTTGGGAATTTATTTAGATGAAAATTTAAAATTCTCTCGGCATATTGCACACATCAACAAAAAATTGGCATCAGGATGTTTCACACTAAGAAACATCTCAAATAAACTGGGGTTTGCTGCAGCAAAAGTAGTGTCCTACTTAATAGACCCTCATGTAAGGTATGGTATACCCTTTTGGGATGTTTGCAGTAAACAATTTATGCATTCGGTTTTTGTCTTGCAGAAAAGGGCTATCAGGTACTTATATAAAGCGAAATGGCGGGATTCATGTAAATCCCTTTTTTGAGAACATAGAATCCTTAGTTATTTCAATATTTATATTGGAAACCGTGTCAATTATACATAAAAATAGGGAGAACTATGAATCTACAGCTACAGCCACATACCACACAAGACGGTCGAATCGTCTACCAATTCCAAAAACATTTTTGGTTCAAAACTCGTTGATATATAATGGAATCAGGATATACAATAAACTTCCCAATGAAATCAAAGAGACTCCTTTCATCACATTCAGAAAGAAATGTACAAAACTATTAAGTGATAAAGCCTATTATGACCAACGATACCCTGTAATTTAGAATGTGTGGAATTTGCGATTGTGCTGTGTGTGAAAGACATATTTTTATTCGTTGTCCTAGCTGTAACTTTTGCATATGTATGTATATATGGTTTATATTTTATTTTAATCACTTACATTTTATACATTTATCTTCACATCTTATATACTTCATGTTTATATTAATATTTATTTATGACATTGTGTTTGTAACGAGAATATTATTCTTAAACAATAAACATATTATCAATCAATCATAAACTCCTCAGAAAGGAAATATAACTCCTAAAACTAAAGAATATCGTGCAGTCATCAGCATATGTTCAGAGATGACTTCAGTGAGATTTTTTATGTATACTGTACAATAATGGTCCCGAAACCGATCCTTGTGGAACTCCTTCGATGCAGAAATAAAAGTCAAATTGTTCTCAACATAATCAATATTTATAAATAATGATAAAAATGGAACATCCCAATATTTTCTTAGGGTTACATATATTGAATATCTCATGAGGTTGTTGGGCTCACTGCTCTAGTCATAAACAAATTATCAGCGACTTCAATGATTTCCTTTGAAAACTCACAATGCCTGGCTAAATCAGAGTTTATGGCTTCTTCTCCTAAATGAGCACCTGCTATAGCCCCAGCCATGCAAGCTATCGTATCTGTATCTCCACCAAGACTGATAGCATATTGAATGGTACGTCTAAAGACATTATCCGTCTGAAATTAAAAACACATTTTGAAGTCATTCTCATTCTTATTCGATATCTTATGAAATAGTGTGATTTTTCTTAATGGACAAGTACCACCTGTTCATCTATATTTTTTCATAGATAATACAAGATATTTCTAAAATATGGTCAACTCGTGATAGTGGTAGTGGTACAATTAAGCAGTTAGTAGAAGAAGTATATACAGTGCTTTTCAGATAAAAGTATCCACCTTTAATAACTTTTGTAATACTGGTATTTAGGAAAAATCCAAAAACACGTCAATTTATGTTGGAAGGGGCAAGCATTATGGCTTATTTAAACTTACTGGAAAAGCCACCCCCTCACCCCTAGCATCATCCCTTTTTTTTTAAATTACTTCTCATATTTTTTATGTAAAATTTGGATACTCCTCTTTGAGCTGATTTCAAAAATGTTTAATACTTGTAGGTTAAAGTGGTTAGTTTAAGAGATAAACAATTTTTCTTTTAATAGCACAAATTTTACTTATTTTTACTTTCACCTTATTTGCCTGTACTAAAATGGGTTGTACAACAGTTCAAACTCTTTAATCTGTTTACCTGTGCTATTTATTCTACTTCAAAAATCCAAACAACAAAAAACTCTACTTTTTATTAAAGTTTGACATTGTCAACTAGAATTTGTAGTCACTATTGATAGTGTACTTTGATACATTATTTATTTTGTTTCGCTGAAATGGTTTACTCTTTGCAAGAAAGAATTGAAATTGTAGGTTTATACTACCAAAATAATAATTGTGCAAGAGCTGCTGCTAGAATATTTAACGAATTACATGACAGAAGACATGCAACTCATAAGTATGTAATTCAACTGATGGAGAAATTTACCACAACAGGGTCTGTTTGCAATAAAGTGCATAAGCGAGAGAGGGACTCGTAAATAACGAAGCAATCCAAGTGGCAATTTTAGGGCAAGTCAGCTTAGAGGCTCAACAACCCCAATCGTTGTCAACAATAAGTAGAGCGATCGGTGTTTCATCTTCTACAGTTTTCCGAGTTCTACATAAATTCAAGTACCACCCATACAAAGTTAAGTTGGTGCACGAGTTGAATGAAGATGATTTTGATCGTCGTCTAGAGTTTTGCGAATCAATGACGCAATTTATCAATAACAATCCACAATTGTTAAACAATATTTGCTTTTCTGATGAATGCTCATTTTCATTAAATGGCTTAGTAAATAGGAATAATTGTAGATTAAGTGATCCACATATTATGCGTGAATTCCATACACAACATCCCCAAAAGTTAAACGTTTGGTGTGGTATCCTAGGTGACCACATTGTCGGACCTTTCTTCATCAACGGAAATTTAAATGGTGAATCATATCTTGAGTTACTCAGGGAAGGGGTTGACCCACGTATTACAACAATAATAGAAAATGATGATAACCTTTCCGAAGATTTACTGGTATTTCAACAAGACGGAGCTCCCCCACACTATGCTATGCCTGTCCGACAATTTTTAAACGAAACATTCCCCGCTCGTTGGATAGGTAGAAGAGGGCAGATGATGGAGTGGCCACCTAGGTCACCGGATTTAACACCCCTAGACGTCTTTTTATGGGGGTATTTAAAAACAAAAGTTTATGCTACCCAACCAGAATCTCTGGATGATTTACGAGAGAGGATAGAAAATGAATATCGACAATTAAATCCAGCCGTATTAAGCAATGTCAGAGAGGCATTTCAAAATAGATTATACCATTGTATGGAAGTGAATGGTACTCATTTTGAACACTTATTGTAACTTCATAATAAATAGCACAGTTAAAAAGATTAAAGAGTTTGAACTGTTGTACAACCCATTTTATTACAGGCAAATAAGGTGAAAGTAAAAAATAAGTAAAATTTGTGCTATTAAAAGAAATATTGTTTATCTCATAAACTAACCACTTTAACCTACAAGTATTATACATTTTTGAAATCAGCTCAAAGAGGAGTATCCAAATTTTACATAAAAAATATGAGAAGTAATTTAAAAAAAAGGGATGATGCTAGGGGTGAGGGGGTGGTTTTTCCGGTAAGTTTAAATAAGCCACAATGCTTGCCCCTTCCAACATAAATTGACGTGTTTTTGGACTTTTTCTAAATACCAGTATTACAAAAGTTATTAAAGGTGGATACTTTTATCTGAAAAGCACTGTATAAAAAATGTTAAGCGGGCTATGAACACCAACTATTGCGATGATAGTGGTACGACAGCCTCAGTTGAAATATTTCAATTGACATTAAATATTCGAAAATCCAACTGTTTAATGATAAAATTCCAAGCTATAGTCTATCCATTCCCAATTGGAACGGCAATAAAAATAAGAGAACTACGAGGGGTGTTCATAATCACTGCCCGGCAAATGGGAAACGTATATACTACCGGTGCTTTGATGTTCAAAGCGTCCCTGGTACAGTCATAAACATTTCTGGCCTGTGGCCCCTAGTCGTCCAGATAGTTAGTTAGCGTGCTATCAAATGTAGTTGAGGAATAAAAGCTCGGCTAGCTGGACTGGCTGAATACTAATTATTTGTCCGTTTCACAATATTTCTTTATCAGTGTCGTGTGTTCGTGGGGTTAGGTGAGGTAGTGAGTGGTTTTGCAAACCCATTTTTGAAAACTTTTTCTAGAAATCAATTACCCTAACACCAAACTGATATTTTTGCACTCGACGCGCGTTTTGCTAACAAGGTCAGCATCTTCAGGAGAAGCAAATTGATACTGAATCTAAAGACAAGGGTTAGCTGTTTATATACCTAAAGTTTTTTGGTCCGATGTGGACTTTGTTTGTTAAATGATGATTATCCTAATTGATTTTTCGGTAATTAACTAGTGGAACCACTACCTGCAAATTAATTTGTCCGCTTTTTAAACTATTGTTGACAAATTAATTTGCAGGTAGTGGTTCCACTAGTTAATTATCTAAAAATCAATTAGGACCATCGGACCAAAAAACTTTAGGTATACGAACAGCTAACCCTTGTCTTTAGATTCAGTATCAATTTCCTTCTCCTGAAGATGCTAGCCTTGTTAGCGAAACGCGCGTCGAGTGCAAAAATATCAGTTTGGTGTTAGGGTAATTGATCTCTAGAAAAAGTTTTCAACTTTTACACCAAGGGTTCCAATCTCATCGTTTAAACCGATTTTTGTGAAAATCTTAGTGTTTTTGGGTACTTTCATCAATATGGCTTTTTGGAGACCTTTTGAAACAAATGATAACATTACGTTTGAGGAATCTGTGTCAATCGACAGGGATCCGGAATCTGAAAATGAAGATTTACATGTTCAAGTTCAGCGAGTAATTTTAAATATTCATGAATGCTTGAAGAAGGAAAACTGTCACACTTCACAGAATGCTATTGTCAATAGAATATGCGAGTTAACGAAACTATCTCGTTCGACAGTTCTTCGAGTCATTAAAATAGGGGATGTCATTGACCATGCAATGAAACGAAAACAAAGGAATGAAAAATTTGCAAACGTTGATGGTGCTACAAAAGATGTGATTCGGCGAACAATTTATGGTATATACCAAAAAAATGAAGTACCAACCTTGGAAATGATTTGGTATAGATTACTCGACTATCCCCATTACAATTACAAATCTTTAGAAACTTTACGATGTGTCTTATTGTCTTGTGGTTTCAAATATAAAAAATTGAACAATCGGATGGTCATAATGGAATCGACACGCATTGTTCAACTCCGACAAGAACATTTGAGGCGAATGAGAAGCTACCGATAATCCAGCAGACATTGCTGGTTATTGTTATGGATAACGCTTCGTATCATTCTCGGTTATTGACTAAAATACCAAACAATAACACAAAAAAAGCAGATATTGTTGATTTCATGCGAAATCATGACATGGAAATACCCGAAAAGGTTCCAAGGAAAAAGGTATTACTGGCGACCATAAAACAACGTAATTTCAAAAAAGAGTATATTATTGATTCGATGTGTGAAACACGTGGTCATATTCTCTTACGTTTGCCTCCATACTATTGTGTGTTCAATCCAATTGAAATGGTTTGGGCCACAATGAAAGAAATCTTGCGGAAATGTAATCAGTCACCGACTTTGAATGCTGTAGTGCTTGACAATATAAGGCGATTGGTGAATGAAGTAGGTAATAGTGATGTGTGGAAGAACTGTGTGTCCCACGTTATAAAAGAAGAGAACAAATATTATGTGCAAAGTTCCATAAATCCGATCGTTATTCAAACCGATGATGATTCCACGTCATCCGAATATAGCGAAGAAGAATTTTGATTTTTCTAGCAATTTTGTTGGCCTCTATTATTTTGTAAATATATGTTCGACGAGAATTCCGTGTGATTATTGTATTTTAGAGTTTTCGACTCGGAAATCAACTACTATAAATTTCGAAGTTTTTCATAATCACCCATGCTGGAAAAATTCAGTTGAGATAACTTTTTCATGGGGAGATCAGTTGCTATGATTGCAAGAATAAGTAACATAAGTTCTACTTTAAATGATTGATGATTATGTGAATGATATCTGATTTTTATTCCACAACGAATGTTTGAAATACAAAGTGAGTAGAGAAAATTATCTTCTGTATAATTCAGTGTTCATATAGAAGTATTTGTTTCGAAAGATTTTTTTTTCTTTTGTGTAATTCAATGTTTATATGAAAGTAGCTGTTTCAGGAGGACTTTCTTTCATTTTGTGTCTGAAAGTTACTTCTTTGCATGATCTACACGTCCATGTATAGAGTTACTTATTTTCAAATTGATTACTTCCTTCCTTTCTTTGGAAGATTCCCTCATCCTTTTTTTGTATCAAGATGGAGTAGTAGAAAGCCAAAAACTTTCTTTCCCAAAAATTAATCAACTCCTAAAAATATAACCCCTTCAATTCAAATGTTTCAGTTATATCAAACCAAATTCATATTTTTGTGTTTCAGAAAAGAGTACATAAAAAATTTAAAATAAATTTCTGTGGATAAATGTTTTACCTTTATGTGAGGGATTTCACTTTGAGCTCTTAAAAAACAATAGATGGCTGTGGGAACAGATTCATAACTGCTTATTCCGTTGCCTAAACAGAATATTACTTCTTCATCCAAATCAGTGTCAATCCGTTTCCCTAACAAATGTTCAACCACTTTTAGTTTCTCTTGGTAAGCTGTTAAAGCTGGGTCAGCGCTAAAAAAGAAACGACCGATTCACTTACTAGAAAAATTAAATACGGTGAAATACAATTTCCATTTAAAATTAGGAAAATGTATTCTTGTTTTCCAGCTATTATTATCTTCCACAACCTAAAAAACAATTAAAAATTATTAAAAAATCTATACAAATATTGAAACAGTAGACTATCGAATCTAACATGAAAAATTCTGAGGTAATAAAAATTGTATCAATAAGAAAAATGACACTAAATTAGTCAGTTACTTCTTGAATTGTAATACGATACTGTGGAAAAAATAATAACCAACTAGTCTTCACAAAAAATAAATTTCAAACTATAAAAACTACTATGGATTTAACAAAGGAAATATTATCCTGATATCCTAATATATTTAAAAAATGTCAGTAAAGTGGGAATTACATTATTATGTTGTGGTGTGTTGTAATGCTCTCTGACGTGACGACGAGTGTGCAGACTATTCTGTCGTATCGGTGCGCGTTCTGACGTTATTTCGAGTCAATACAGTGGTGGCCTTTGTAGTAAACGCACGCGAGCATCTACAATGCTTTCCTCTGATTCGGATAGTGATATTCAAGAAAATCTTGCGTGTCTGCTAATGTAAAGTTTACTTAAAAAAAAAGGAAAAAAGAGAAAATATTGGGTTCATCCGGTAAATGATCTGAGAGGTAGTCGAGGCGAATATCATTTACTAGTGATGACGAAAGATTTCATTAATATTTCAGAATGTCGAAAAATCAATTTGAGTATAACAGCGGTCGTCACACTTTTCTGGCCAAGGGCCACACAGGACAATCTGGGTGTCAGCGCCGGGCCGCTTCACATTAGGTCGCATAACAATCGCGCGTAACTTTTTATCATGGAAGTCGCGCGGTAGCCGCGCGACCTGGAATCACAAGCAAGACTGCTTGTGATTCCAGTACGTTCTAGTTCGTCAAGCCCCAAGCAAATTTTTTCAAATATCTTCAACATGGCGACGACAGGTGGAATCAGAAAACGTAGGAGAGAACAGGGCAATGGAAGCCTACTATGGGGAAGTTTGAATGAAAATTCTTGTTATTTTTTATTATAAAATCTCACCTTTGTTATAAGAGAACACTTTAATCATAGTTATAATCAACTACAGACATGTAGATAAGGTACAATCACAGTTTTACAAAAAAAAGTCAGTCGCTCCTGTTACCCGACAAATGCGGCTAATGAGGAGCCCATTAATTTTTCCTATTTGAAAAATTTTGAAACGACGTTTGAGAAACGGACTATCGTCAGTCACCGTCACCGGATTCGAACGCAAAATCTGTTTGTTTATGACATGTAGTTGACTGAATTTCACTAGTTCGGACTTCCATTGTCTACTATATAAAATGATTTGAAATCCCTGAAACAATTAAAAATGAATAGCTGAAAATAACAATTATATTAAGCAAAATAAACCTGAAATAAATGAAATAATAGTGGAATAAACTACAAGTAAAAATAGAACAATTGAATAAATAAAAACAAAATAAAAATAAAGGAATGAAAAAGAAAAATCTTTTTTTTTTAAATAAAAAGTGTAGAGATTCCAAGTCACCTTAGTTCACGACGTTTCGATTGTTAGTATCTACAATCGATTGTTAGTATCTACAATCGAAACGTCGTGAACTAACGTGACTTGGAATCTCTACACTTTTTGCTTTTATTTTCTTTTTTCATTCCTTTATTTTTATTTTGTTTTTATTTATTCAATTGTTCTATTTTTACTTGTAGTTTATTTAACTATTATTTCATTTCAGGTTTATTTTGCTTAATATAATTGTTATTTTCAGCTATTCATTTTTAATTATTCTTTTTTAATTGTTTCAGGGATTTCAAATCATTTTATATAGTAGACAATGGAAGTCCGAACTAGTGAAATTCATCATGAAACATTGTCAATCACCTTCAAACAAATGCAGTTGACTATTGAAATAATTTACTTTGTCGCGGGCCGCAAAAATACTGGCCACGGGCCGCAATTTGACGACCACGGGAGTAGAGTATGGTAGAAATGATATTAAAAAAATGCAAACCCATATTTTCTTACAAGTTCAATAAGTTCGTCCGACATCTTGTGCACAAATAAATGCAAACGACTATTCTCTAACTAGTTAACGCATCAGATTAGAAACATACTAGTGTAGAGTGTTCTGACGCGTCATAACCCCACCATCGTTCTGACGCCGATTGGGAATCGACCGATCGCCGTCACAACAGATTGCGTCACGACATACTGCACTTCGGTAATATACTTCTAAACATACTAAATGAATACATACGATATACTTGTGGCGCGTCACGACACACCACGACACAATAATATAATTCCGGCTCAATGCTTTCTTGAAGGTAATGTTCTCTTCATACGGATTAGAGGGGAAACAAATTTTTACCCGGTTGGAAATATAATTTAATCTGGGGCAATCGCAAGTAATATTTGAATAATTCAATCAACTTTTCGTTAGTACTGTCAAATTACTTTAAATAATTAGCCTAATCAAACAAAGAATTGGAGAAGATTTTGCTCTCTAAGGCATTAACTTCGGGATAAAAATAAAACTGTTTACTTCAACCTACACTGTGTCAGTAAAGGTAATACAAAAAAATATCGCACCATAATAGCTGGAGATGACATTCAATTTTTCTTCAAGAACCACTCACTTTCAATAATTGAACGAGTAATCAACTGTTATTAACTCTAATTTCAGTTCACTGCTAATTTTTCGCAAATTATATGGTTGAAACTTCATTCGTCAGCATTACATAGAAAAGATATAAGCAGAAAATTAAGAAATATCAAAAATAAAAATTTATGTTAATTGAAAGAGATATACAGGGTGATTCAAAAGTACTTTGACAAACTTCAGGAGGTGATTCCTCACAATATTCTAATATGAATTGTCCAAATAATTAAATGTCCGGAAACGCTTCGTTTCCAAGATACAGGATATTGAAGTTTTATTTTTATTTTCGTTTTTTTCAAGTAACTTTTGAAATACTGAACTTAATTAAACGAAACTTGGTAATAGGAGGTTTTTGAGGTGTCGATTTCGAACCTGATGTTCTTATTGCTCTTACTCGTAGGGGGCGCCACCTACACGTCTTTTTTTTTTAAAGATTCATAACTTTTTTGGGTGTACTTCTAGCACATTTTTCAGTTAAAAAATCGATTCCTGTATCATATCTACGTAAATAAGCTACCCTTGTTGCTAGTCGCTGTAAGCAACCGTTTTCTAAATATTTGGACTTGAAAACTTCAAGTCGATTTTTTGATAATCGATGCATGTTGAAGTTATTACGAATATTTTGCTTTTTTCACAAGAATGCTTTGGAAATAAATTTGACGTTTTACTCGTTTGAAGAGGTCATTACTGTTGGGTAAGTTCCTTTATGACATCCTTGAGCGAAATAGTTATTTTTGTATCAAGGGTGCATAATCAGTATTTGTTTTAATAAAATTTGCAAGAAATGTCTACATTTTATTTCAGGAAATTTTGAATATGTAGAATAAACTAAAATAAACGAAACTAAATTGTATTCAAATAAATTGTTGGAAGTGTCCACCCTCAGCGAAAATACAGGCAGTCAGTCGTCTAGTCATTGAATCTCGTACCCGCTCAAAAATTATTGGTGTGTTTCTTATTGTTTCACACGCGTCTACTATTCGGTTTCTTAGATCTTCCTCGTTCACTACTGGAGTCTTATAAACTAGTGACTTCAAATGTCCCCAAAAATAAAAATCTATCGGGTTTAGATCTGGGGACCTTGGTGCCCACGCCTGGTTAGGTTCTTCTACACCCCTACCGATCCATTGATTTGAATAGACTGTGTTAAGGAATTCCCTGGCTACAACGCTAAAATGGGCCGGAGCCCCATCATGTATAAACCACATGCGGATACGAATATCTAATGGTACATTCTGAAGTAGTCCCGGCAATTCATTTTCGAAAAAATGTCTGTAAGTTGCGCCATTCAGTCGGAGCGGAAGAAAGAAAGGACCTATCAAGTAATTATATATTATTGCCGCCCATACATTTACAGAAAATTGATACTGATAATGCCTTTCACTAACTGCGTGCGGATTTTCGAGAGCCCAAACATGGTTGTTATGAAAGTTTGTGATAGCATTTCGGGAGGAGTTTGCCTCGTTCGTGAAGAGTACATATCTTAAATATTGAGGATTTCCAGCCAATTTTCTCAAAAACCATTGACACATAGTAATGCGTTGGGGAAAGTCTCGTGTCAAAAGAGCTTGTACCCTTTGAATATGGTATGGATAAAACTGTTGATCGTGGATAATTCTCCAAACTGTGGACTGAGTAGAATTGACAGCTTCAGCAATTACTCTTGTGCTTGTTTCTGGATTCTCCTCGAGAGCGTTCAAAACAGCTTCTTCCAATTCTGGAATTCGGACTGCTCTTGGTCTTCCAATAATATCAGCTGCCCTCTTAAAGCTACCTGTTTCTGCCAAACGACGGTGGAGACTAGCAAATGTTGGTGCTGAAGGCAGTACTCGATTAGGAAATCGCTCCTGGTAAATACGTCTTGCTTCGCGCGCATTGCCATCCGCAAGGCCATAAACGAAATGCATATCGGCTAAATGAGCATTATTGTTCAAATAATCCATTTTTTCAAAATAAGTGTTTTCTACTTCTACTTACGGAAACTTCAACAAAACATCTAACTGTCACAAAATATGTAATTACCAAAACTACTCACAAACGTCAAATTTATTTCCAAAGCATTCTTGTGAAAAATGCAAAATATTCGTAATAACTTCAACATGCATCGATTATCAAAAAATCGACTTGAAGTCTTCAAGTCCAAATATTTAGAAAACGGTTGCTTACAGCGACTAGTAACAAAGGTAGCTCATTTACGTAGATATGATAGAGGAATCGATTTTTTTACTAAAAAATGTGCTAGAAGTACGCCCAAAAAAGTTATGAATCTTTAAAAAAGAAAAAGACTTGTAGGTGGCGCCCCGTACGAGTAAGAGCAATAAAAACATCAGGTTCAAATTCGACACCTCAAAAACCTCCTATTACCAAGTTTCGTTAAATTAAGTTCAGTATTTCAAAAGTTATTTGAAAAAAACGAAAATAAAAATAAAACTTCAACATCCTGTATCTTGGATACGAAGCGTTTCCGGAAATTTATTTATTTGGACAATTCATATCAGAATATTGTGAGGAATCACCTCCTGAAGTTTGTCAAAGTACTTTTGAATCACCCTGTATTTTTAGGAGAGATTAATTATGCTTCTGGATATTACTTATCAATATCATAAACTAGCGAACCGCCCCGGCTCCGCACGGTTGCAACGCTAATACTAAATATAAATTCAACCAAGGGAAATTTAAGGGCATGGATGAAAAGATAATTTTGTTTTATGGCTGCACCCCAGCTGGAATATTTGAAAATTCTATTTTAGTGGGCATCCACAACATTGAACAAACCTACATACAAAATAAAAAGTACTGTCTCTTGAAGCAAGTTTTGATAAGCAAGTTAGTATCATGTGAAGATGACTAAAACTAAATCTTACACTATGTTAAGAGCAGTTTAAGTCATCTCCTGATGATGCTCACTTAATTAGCGAAACTTGCGTCGAGAGGCAGCACTGTACACATGATTATTCAAATATTATTCATTATAAGAAATTTAGGAAAAGTAGAAATTACGAACATTTGCTTAGAATATCTCGAAAACAATTAAATTCCAAAAATAAAATAAGTATCATTTTCATTGATCTCAATGAGGTTTGTGAGGACGTTCAGGACCAGTCAATAACGAAAGCATTAATGTTGCATTTCTAGGACATATTGACTTGATAAGAAAATATGCAGCCTTTGACTAAGTTGTCACAAGCTTCAGAAATGAGTGCCAAAAACGTTTTCAGAATCCTTCATCTACACAAATTCCACCCTTACAAAATGTAAATGAATCATAAATTGAATGAAGATGATTTCGACAGAAGAGTTGAACCAGAATTCAGCTTTGTTGTACACCACATTTCTCAGATGAATATACGTGAATTGACGAGTAAATCCTCAAAATTTCCCAATACGGCACGCCGAATTCATACCCAATATTCCCAAACATTTAATGTTTGGGCAGGAATTTTTGATAACCATATTTTTTTCTTCCAAAGCAAACTTAGGTGAATTTGATCAACAATCAAGTTATGCCAATCAACGCCATCCAGTTAAATCGTATAATGCGGAATGGAAGGTTTTTTCAAAAAGGTGGGGTTTCTCCTCGTTGCATAGTACGTAGATAACTTTCCAGGTCTATGGTTTGAAAGGAAATGCAGCTACCCAGATATCTCGTTAATACCGCTGTATTCGAGTCAATTATGTTCAGTTCAAACATTTAATAAAGTAATTTTTTCTGTTCGAAATTAAAAAACGAACTCAAAGAAGGTAAGTTTGTTTTTCTGACTTTGCTTATTGTTGTAATGCCAAAAATGTTACAGAGTTGAATACATTATTTAAAGGACTTTTGAATAAGTATCATTAGACATGTGGGTTATTATGGGGAAAAGGTAGCTGACAAGAGATTAATTTTTACAAAGAAATATGTCTCCCTGAAAAGTAAAGTAGACTTATTTCACGATTTTTTTACCGTCTAAATATCAAATGACTTATACAGGGTGGCTGAGGTTTGCCTGTGCATGTGTCTGTCTGTTTGCTTGTCTGTATGCCTGTCTATCTGTCTGCCTGCATATATATGTTAGTTCAGATCAAATCTTGTAACTGAATTTTGAAGCAGCTATCCTCAACCGACTGAGATGAAATTTTGCACAGGCAGTAAATAGAATGACAATGCAGGGTTAGTTAGTGATGCCATTCTTCATCCAACATAGTGAACCACCCAAATGGCACACTAGTTTTTTATGCACCCCCATGAAGTCATTCTGAATCTAATGTGGCAGACCGTCCGAGACAGCGGATTAGTTTTTTCTATGCACCCCCATGATATGGATATCAAATGAAATATTTTGCTGTATTCAATTTCATAAACCAAAAACATTCCTCTTCAATATAACGAAAGCATACTTTACAATATTTCCATTTGAAAAACATGACATCACTCTGAATCTAATGTGGCAGACCGTCCAAGATGGCGGATTAGTTTTTTCTATCTCCCCCATGATATGTGTATCAAATGAAATAGTTTGCTGTATTCAATTTCATGAACCAAAAACATCCGTCTTCTTCAAGATAACGAAAGCATACTTTACAATATTTTCATTTGTCTCAAAAGATATTCAAAGTGATCATTTTTTCTATTTTTGAATAATTGGGTGAGAGAAAAAATTAAGGCTGATTCTTTTTAGGCTTCTTTGAATAGATTGAAATTATTCTGCAGGCGATTTTTGATATTTAAATATAGGGAACCACAAGGTTCCCTTCGGGAGTCCGAAAATTTGCAAACTGAACCTTCATACGACAAAGCATGGACTTTAGTCATCTCCTGATGATGCTTACTTGGTTTGCGAAAATGTACTGTCAAAACGTATGCAAAACAACATATTTTGAATTGTTATTGACGAATACTTCGCTCCCCCATTTTCCCCCCACCTTCGAACGTTAACTCCACAACACGTAACTCTCCGACACTTTTGGGTGTCATTTCTTCCTTCTCCTGATGATGCTAACTTGGTTAACGAAGATATGACTTAGTGTCCTTCTGACATGTTGGAACGATAGACTTCCATTAAACCGATACATTTTGAGACACCCTGTAGGTACACATTGAGGAACCGCACGTCGAAGTGTTAAACTGTCATATTTTTTCTTAAATCTGACTCTTCATTCATCATTATTAATATATCACTTTTGCGCTTCCAATATACAATGTTTATTGAGTCGTATTCCTAACCCTTCATGCTCAATTTTAAAATCGGCAACGCTACATCTCCCCATAAACAACGATTTATTTTACAACCGACAACACCTGCTGGCATTGGCGGCATACCATCTCGATACCATCTCCGTCTCTCTTTGCATCGATTACGTCACAAGTATCTCTCTCACTCATACAAACGCACACCTTTATATGAAACATCAATTCTTTCCCAAATCTAAGGATATTTCCCTATCTTCTACAAGGAAATGACGTTACAATTTCCCTAAAACTCTACGAAAATTTAGAAATAAGGTTAAGTATAGAAAATGAGTCAATTTCAGTCCCGACAAAACAACCGCTATAAATATCAACAATTTGTAGTTACATCCAATATTCCACGTTAGTGTCGAGGCTAAGGACGTCTACCACGTCGACGACCTGCGTTCAAATCTCATACTGATAAACTTTTTTTAATTAGGACCACGTGACTGGTACGTGACAAGGAGACTCGAGAGGTGAGGTGGAGTCTCAAGTGGACCACGCTCTATAAATCTCTACGATACTCATTCCATCCTGCATCGATTACGTCACACGTTTCTCTCTCCCACTCTCCGAAACACACCTACCTCGAGTTGGGTGTTCCACAAGGTTCCGCTCGGATGACATGAATATTGCAAAAAGTTTAGCTCTTTAGTTTAGACCTGGGATTTTGTGCCAGAACATACATTGTCCATCTACTTTTGAATTTGCCTGTACTGTACTCGCGGTAGCTTCTGATTGGTTGACTGAATGACAGCAAAAGTCCCTTTCGTGTGAACTGGGGCTGATGTCCAAAAAAACGCCAGAATGAAACGCCATAAGAAAATACATGGGATTTTGGGTGGGCATTTTCATTCACATTCCACATCACATTTTCAAGAATAATGGTCTATCAAGAATTGAATACACAACATTCTGCATGAAATCATTCAAGGAATTTTGTGTTAAATTTCAGTATACTTTTGTTTCAAAGTGACCCATAAGCATGAATATACGTTATTAGTGAAAAAAAAAAATTTTGTAAATGCTTATTTGAGAACCCAGTGATACACTGGATATACATTATTTTTGTGGATTTCATTTCATAATTGTGAAAACATTCAGAGATTTCTATGAGAAGTTGAAAATTTTGATTTGTTTTCTTCATTTTCTCCTCATATCTTTGTCATGAACTGATAAAAAATGTTACAAACGCGAAGGTCAGATGAATATCCCTCACAAGCTAAGAAAAAATTATGCTACAGTTGCCTTTTTGGTAGTCTTAGAGAGTAATATCTTCCAAACTAAATGTACTCTTCAACATCCTCTTCATCAGTCTTTTCAATTTTCTTCATTTTAAGGTAAAGCTCCAAACAAAATCTTTTGGGGTCAATTTTTTCTTCAGGGTGATGTTCTAGTGCTTGATGAATTGCTATACATTGCAGTAAAGCGCCATTTACTCCAAGAATATTTGTGTGAGTTAATTTTGTAGCATTTGCAGCTATTTCCAGCATAGTTTTGTAGTTGCTGTGACAATACAAGGCAATAGGAGCAATACGCATTGCTCCGCCGTTTCCATAAGATCCACTTCCTGAAAATAATTCCATATTACTTCTGTCTACAAAAAATATTTATAAATTTGTTAGTTACATAATTTAGAACACAAAACATGAATCAGAACTCAAAATTTGTCAGTCAGATACAGTTTGAGGGAATTGTACATCCTTTTGAGAAACAAGAATGTTATGTTGTAAAATAGCATCTTCTTTTTAAGACACATACGGATGACTTCAGTTTACGATCGAAAGCTCCAAAAATAGAAACTGGTCATCACTGTTTTTGAACAACTACACATTATAATAATACATAATAGTAAAGGAGACCATGGGTGATCAACCTTCACCCATCACATAACTTGAAGATGATGGTTGTAAAGGTGAAAACCTTCTGTACTCTTTGACTTTCTTGTGTAACTTTTTGCTGAGCGGTCGACTGAATCCCAAAATTTGTCCTATTTTGTACGGTGTCTCTTTGATAGCATTAAAGAAAAAAGATGGTGGCATTCACCACATTTTCATATTTCTCAAATAAAGTTTGTGGAGATCAAATCGTGAGGTGTAGTTTATGAAATTACTACAATTCTTCATCAAGTAACAACCGAATCAATAAAAAAATTCATCCCTTTGCTATTGGCACCATTTTTCGTGGCCTTGTGACCAAATTGTTATGTATAGAGGTTTCTAGATTATAAAAACGCCTTCAACATGATTCACAGAAACATAATTTTGCGGAAAACCCACGAAATTATTCCTCACCTCTTTCCTTTCATCAAGCAATGTTATCGAAATTCAACATTTCTGAACTTTGAAAAAAACTATCTTATCTCAGAGAGGGTTTCAACAAGGCAATCCTTTAGGTCCAGCTCTTTTCTGCCTTACTTCAAATTATTTGACGAAGTCTACCAATACCAATTTAAATTGTTGGTACCTAGACGATGGTTCTATTGGTGGTAATACAGATTTTGTACTCCAAGAATTAAAAAAAAAATTCACCTTTCTAATGAGATAAGACTTGAATTAAATTTCGACAAATGTGAAATCTTTGCTCCTTACAAATCCATTCACAATAATTTCTCCACGAATTGAAATCGCCGCAAAACACACTGGTCGTTATTGGGAGCTCCTCTCTCTGTAGAGTATTTATCACGTTACCTTACAAGGAAAATAGAGTCTTCAATTCTATTGTCATCTCGTCTAGATAGTCTCCCTTCCCATGTAGCATATTTTCTCTTGAAATACTGGTTGGCTATCCCCAAATTATTATATACCTTGAAATGCAGTCCAACTTGGATGTGTCAAAAGGAGTTACAAGAATATGATTCCACTTAACACCAATCTTTACAAAAAATTACCAATAATGAATTCGAAGAACTTAGGCCACAGAGTAATCCCGATTACAAGACAAATATAATGAAGTTTACAGCTATGAACAAGTACAAGTAAATTTATTGCAGCAGTTGTATCGCCAACAGCATATGCAGGAATAACTTTAGTGAAAAATCCTGTACTGACACCTGTCGGATATAATCCAACGCTCTTCGTGGTATTAGCCAAGGGAGTAGTTGTTTCCTGATAAGTGTCAGTCCATTAACCTACAGTTTAGGTAATTTGAGACTGGCCTGAGCGAATTGTTCTTTTAGATAATTTGAAGTATAAGTAAAATAGAATACAACGATAACATATAAAATCACTAGACTAATAGAATAGTATATTATACAAACACTGACACATACATATAATAATAAAAAATCCATATACTGTAGAATTAATAGGCCTCATTTCTAGCAGATCCAAAACAATGAAATCTTCACCTCAGATTTGTAATCAAACGACAAAAAATAGTTTACTAGAAAATCTTGAAGTTTTATATGATATATAAATTACCTAGAAATTGTTCCCTAGCTGGCTTAAACACATCTTCAAATTTGCTGTTTCTCAATTTATGGAAAACATCCACTACATTTTCACCATAACCTCGTTTTGGTTGCTTAAAATATTCATTAACAAATAACTTTGCGAGAAATTTATAATCTGGTTCTGGTTTATCGATTAGGAATTTTGCTACTGATTTCATCATAGCTGTGTCATCTGTGTATGGTTTGAAAGGTGCTGAAAAAATTGATGTTTAGTATTACAATTTTCAATGAACAACTAATTCACCTTTGAAATTTGGTTCCTCTAATTTGTCAAAATACCGCTGAAGAATGATTTTATCGCCATTAGTAAATGTATCTCCTTCATAAGGGGATCCCGTGCAATCCCCTATTAGGGATCCCAACAAACTGCCTCTGAATTTACTTTGTAATACGGAACTTTCCAAAGTTGCCATTTTGATAGTTTTTATAATCGAAGACATGCAGACACAATATGCAGTGCTATTTTTTTAGTTATATTTATATTTACAATTTACATAACTTCAATTAATTATTTTGACCTTTGACAGTTCGTCGTCTCTATTTTACAAAGATTTCGATTCAAGCTGCATTCGGCCACGGAGAGGCTATTGGGAAGTTCATTGTCACGACGTCTTTCGGACATATTACGACTAAGCCAAATGGTAAAACAAAAAGAAAGTCCTGTAGCTGTTTTCATATGTTGTTCAGGCGCGTGCCATGAGGGGGTTAATCACCCATTTCGGGCCCAATATTCACTATGAAGGGTCCATATACGTGTCAAAAAGTAAAACTTCAGTAACATTAGGCTTTCTCATTTAATTCTTTGAAAAAATAAATAAATAAACAGAATAACCTTCCAAACGAAAACAATAACTCAAAAATTAGAAAATGTGTAACTGAAAATAAATAAACAGAATATTATTCAAAACGAAAACCATAACTCAAAAATGAGAGAATGTATAACTAAAAATATATAAACATGACAAAATTACAAAAACAGGTTATAATAGATTAATGTTGTTAAATTGTAAATTCCAAATTATCCCGATGAATATTAAGCAAGACAAGTCCTGCTAAACGAGTGTTCGACATGGTTGATCTGATATAGGTTTTCAGTCTTCACAATGACGAGAAGTTGCGTTCTGCCGAGGCGACAGATACTGGTAATGCCACTTGAATTTGTAAAATAATATGAATTAAAGGGTAAATATTTTTATCACACCGCAATAATGAATCGATTCCAGTATCAGAGTTTTCGTGACAATTCTTCCAATCATTTATCCATAGTTCCAGTTCTAATGCTAATCTACGGTACAAAGAAATTTCAGATTCACTTGCAGTTACTTGGGACAGAAATGCTACCAATTTGTTTATAAAGTATTCCAACTGTACATGTGAATGTTCCAAGCAGATGGAAGGTACAACATTTGAAAAATAGAACACATCTTTATTGTTGAATCCGAATTTGAAATCCTCTATAACACTATTAAGGACAGGAAAATAGACAGTGATTCTATAATAATCCTCAGGACTATTATATTGTATATTTGGTCTCATGGTTTGTTTACCTACCACCCGTGGCATAGTAACGTCGATCTCTAACACTTTCGTGAATCTTCGTTATGTCTTTGTAGATTTTATTGAAATTGCCGTCACCTTTCTCTCTCTTTTATATTTATATTTATATATCGTAATGATCTTCTCAACGTACTAATTATCTATGGTTTTAGCCTGCAAAATTTTACTCAAGTTTACTATGAGTCCTAATACTTCTGATAAACAACATAAACTTACAATGAAGTTGGTGGAAATAAATGATACTTTCAGACAAGCAGCTTTAGATGCGGAATTTCTCTCTCTCCAATTAGATATCAAATCAAAGGATTCAATGATATTCGAAAAACTTAATGGATTTACATCTTTCAACCCACCTTGTATCACACAACTTTTTTATTCTTATTCTTTCCATCGACGTGCAATAGAACAATGTGTCTCTTAGAAGATGAATAGGAAAAGGTGATGACTTCTTTCATGATACCAGTAGCATTCCATATTGACTGAACATTTCAACTCTTCGAAATAGATAAATTAAATGCGTGATCACTGTATGGGCACTTCAAAGCATTTTTCAATTCTTGTTGCAATTCTTTAACGGCGCCTTTCTGTTCACCCAACATTAAATTGCACCCATCGGTACCAATTCCCTCACAATTATCCATATTCAAATTCAAAGATTTCATTAGTTTCACGACAGTTTGTGCTAACATTTGGCCTATCATAACTGGTTCTACCGAAGGTAGATTTGATTTTTTGTAACATACCTGAGTATGACAGATATTTGTGAGATATGGCTAACGTCTGTAGTTTCATCAAATACAATACACTAGTACTTATCTACTTATTACAATCTGTAATGCTCTTCAATATAGTGGTTAGAATTTCCTATTTACATAATTCGTTTATGTACTTGTGATGCACTGTTTGAAACATTTGGTGTAGAAATGAATATTATTGGAGTTTTTTCCCAACACCAAACCATTATTTCAACACCTCGACACGTGTTCCGATCATCAAGTGATCATTTTGAAAAGAGGAAGATCAAACTGATCTTTCTCTTGATCTTCCTCTCGAAACATGTGTCGAGGTATTAAAATAACAGTTTGGTGTTGGGAAAAAACTCCAGTAATATTCATAATTCTATCAGTTCATTTTAAGTATTTGAGCTGATGTATTCCCGACTATGTCATTCCAAGTATATAATGTATTTACATAAGTACCTGCTTCGTGAATTCGGCCGTCGGCGTGTCGGCGAACAATACCAAATAAAAACCCTGTTCACTCAACTCCACAATGTGCAACCCTGATTGCGATATAATTCATTATGGCTAGAAGCTAGAAGACTAGAAAACAGGTGTAAAAACCCATAGTTGTGTCATCATCATCATCATTTTTTGAGTTTGAAAATAAGAAATATTCGATTTTTTTCTATATGTAGTCATGGTCATGGGTGGTAATTACCCCATTACCCCCCACCCCTCAGACACGCGCCTGATATTGTTTGTTTCTTATGTTCCCGTGAGTGAAAGTAATTTATTTCGCCCATTCACCAGTTTCTAATGTCTATTATAAATTTTCGATTTATTTGTTTCATCAGTTTGTTTTCATGAGGGCTGAAGTACTTCGCATTTAAAAATAATAAGTGTTCAGTGGGAGGGGTATCAGAATGGTAGGTTATGTATGTTTTGTAGGAATCTTCTTTCGGTTGTTAGTATGCGGTGGGTTCGTCTCAGGGAGAGCGTGCAGTAGTAGATCGTGGCTTTAAAATCCAGAATAGGTCTTATGAACATTTTGTACCTGTGTAAAAGAGTCTTACTGTCGCGTCTCCCCAGTTGGTCTCTCAGCACTTTTAGGAGTCTAGCTTTTTTCCGGACTCTGTCCAGAGTTTCTCTAAGGTCGGTCTCCCAGTTGAGGCTTTTCGTGAAAGTAACCTCCAAGTAGGACACCGAGACCTGGAGTTGGAGGTTCTCTCCCAACAGTCTGAGGTTCAAGTTGTTAGTACTTAATTTGGGGCGGGTAGTGGTATTAAAGTGTCTGAATAGGATGTTTTCGGTTTTGGAAGGGTTTATTTTGATGCGCCACTTGTTGCACCAGTGCTCGAAGTGATTTATCATTGTTTAGGATTGTGTTTGTAAGATGCGGGTGTTGGGGGCGGAGGAATAAAGGTGTATTTCAAAATTTTATGAGTGGAGTGGGCGTCGTGTACATAGATTAGGAATAGGAAAGGGGCTAGAACTGAGTCCTGGGGGACTACGGATTTGAGAGTGAAGGCAAAGGCTTTTCCGACTTTAACGCGGATTTGTCGGTTGGTGAAATAGGAGGCTACTAGTCTAATGAAATGGGGAAGAGGTTGCATTTTGATAAGCTTCCGGGTCAGGCCCGCGTGTCAGACGTTGTAGAAAATTCACTGAATGAAGCAGCGGCGGCTCGTTAGAGAAGGCAAGGGAGGCTCAGCCTCCCCATAAAATTTGAGGCTATTCATCGCAGTAAATTAAAAGATATTGACAAATAATTACCATTATTATTTTCTAAAAATGCTTGGTTATCATTACTTTACCGTTAATTTTTAATATAAATACATGATATGCCCGAAAAAACACTATCACTCACTACGTAGTATGTACCACACTGTATCCTGCATCAACAAAACTCAAACGCACCGCCCATGAACGAATAACAAATAAACCATCAACTCGAAATAATAAATGCCATACGTTGCAATGGAGCCAAGCCTCCAACCGCTTTAAAAAACACAAGCTTCACGAGACCGATCCAACCAGCGACATACGTCTCGATTTGTAATTTCAGTTGCAGAAATTATAGCGTTAGAGGAGGCTAGCCTCCAGTTGGTCTCCGTTAGTGTACGACTTCGTTTGTTTTTAATTTAATTATTCGGACGAGATGCCGTGACGGACCGGGACTGAAAATTATTTCGGTAAATCGTTTTAGCGTTTCTTGATAATATTTGTTATTTGTGTGTAAAACAGGCAGTATTGTATTTTAGCAATGCTTTTTGGTAATATTTTTATTGCGTTTTAAAGTGTTTTCTTTCAATTTCAAGGTGTTTTCAGGTTTTCACTTTTCGGTAAGTTTTTTTTTCATTTATTATGGATAAGTTGGACGAAATTAAAAAATCTGACGATATAGTCGATTGGTTGCTGACAAATAATTTCAAGTCTTTATCTTATAATAATAAATTTTATGTCATTAAAACTCTGGGAAAGCCTCAACCAAATTTGATTCCAATTTAAACGTCAGATAATCGACAAAATCGAGGATTTAATATTAGTTGGTACGATAAATGCGATTGGTTAACCGACTCCATTAAACGAGAAAAACTTTTTTGTTGGCCCTGTGTTTTATTTTCCGTACAAACCAATTGAAATAGGATACTCCGATTTAAAAAATTTACCTCGTTCTACAGAAAGACATTTTAAATCTAAGGACCATATATTTTCGTCTTGTAAATTAAAATTGTTTAGCGTACAAAATATAGCAACAGATTTAGATACAGCTCAAAAAGAGGCCATAAGTTCTTTTAATAATCAGGTTAGGGAAAATCGGTCGAATTTAAAAAGACTTATCGATATTACGATTTATTTGGGTTCCCAAGAATTAGCTTTTCGTGGACATGATGAAACCGAAGATTCGATTAATCGCGGCAATTACAAGGATCTTTCAATGTTATGAGGCAAATATGATTCACAATTTGGCACTTTTTTAAACGGTAGCGTTTTTTCGGGCACCTCAATATTTGCATGGGAAATTGATGAAACTACCTATATTACCTGTACATCAAAACTTTAAATCGTTTTTAGATATGTCAAAGATGGTAATGTGGTAGAACGTTTTATGGGTTTTCATGATGTTTCATCTGGGCGCACAGCTGACGATTTGTTTAATTTTTTAATTCGTACGTGTGACACCTATAATTTTAGGCAAAAGTTAATTGCGTTAACCTATGCTGGGGCTGCGGTCATGGCCGGCCTTTTGAATGGTTTACAAACTAAAATAAAGTCAATAGCACCTCATGCACTTACACATTGTCACGCCCATGTCCTAACTTTAATATTAAGCAAAGCGTGCAACAACATAAAAAATTTCGAGCCTCCGGCGAGCTTTTCTGTGTGTATATAGTCTTTATGACTTTAGCCTCCCCTGTTCTCCAATGCACGAGCCGTCACTGGAATGAAGGATGGCGACTGTATCGAAGAAAGAGTTGATACTTTGGAAAATATGTGAACGGAGCTCAACTAGTGCGTTTTGAATGAAGTGTTCAGGTTTGAAATCATGTTGGGGAGGAGGGATAATGTCGTTCAGTTGGTTAGTTACCGTGCCGATAGCTGAATGGCCGCAGGGTGATATGCGGTTACGAACGATCCCCTTGGGAAACCGGATAACACCTCATTGTAATCAGACTACCTCTGGTAATGCGGGGATCTGCCAGAGTGACCAACTCTTCCCCTGCTACTCGTGGGAACACACATGAATGAAACAACACAAAAATAGAAACAACAAAAACCAATCCCGAGGCTCGACAGAAATGCTCACCCAATCTGGGCTGGGGATGAACAGAAATGTCCACCCCAATTTACCGCTTGGAATGAGGTTGGACATAGCAGATCACCTCCAACAGCAAGGGCACTTCCTGCGGCGGGCGCCAAGAGCTCCGCCTTGAATAAAGGCGAAGAACCGGCTGCCCCTGCAGGAAAGCTTCCTCACTTGTGCACCTCCACGGAGGAAACCCTAAGAAGATTGAAGAAGCCGCACAACGACATTAATATCGCTGCACCTTCCAAAACCTTCGCGAAGGCCACCGTGAGACACCTCAAGATTGCCAAACAGAGTGTGTGTTAGGCGAGTTTTGGCCTACATCTGCCAATATAAACGAGATGTCTTCTAGTGACCTGTTCACCTTCCTGGGAAGGACAGGATGGACGATGACCTAGGAGGACAACTCCTCGGGAGGATGTACAATGGGTCACATGTGGCCTAAGTCCTGTGAGTCTACACTCACCCTCCCTACTCTACAGATACCAGATAGCCTCTCCAGCAGTTTTCCAAGGCAGTTGACAAGACTGGTGGGTCTATAAGAATCGGGTTTAGTTTTGTCTTTTTGCGGTTTGGGGATCAGGATAGTATTAGCCTGTTTCCAGGCGGCAAGAAAGTGTACATGTATTAAGCATGCGTCTAGAACGTGTTTGATGTAAGGCAGTGGAAATTTGGGGAGATTTTTTATCGGCGGTTTACAGTGTCCGGTCCTTTGATGGTATTTCTACCTTGGTAAATAGCTTGGAGGAAGTCTACCTCGCTGCTTGGGGATCTCAGGGGACAGTTGGGGTCGAGGGGGATTTGGCCAGGATGTCTGCCCAGAAGTGCGGGAACTTGTTGCTGTACATAGTGTAAATGTCGGTTGTCAAAGTGTACGTCAGTCGGTAATTGGTATATACGACTCAGTTGGTCGCGGAAGGCTTCTGCTTTATCAATTGGATTAGAAATGATGTTGCCGTCAATCATTGGGTGACTGACGGTTTCCCGTTTCTGTCCGGTTCGGACTTTGAATTTGTTCTAGAAAGCTGTTCCGTCCCTATAGTCTAGCTTGTTTGTCTTCTCTCTTCCCTTTTTCTGGATGAATTGGTTGATAAGGAGACCTATGCGAGCGTTAAGTCGGTTCCATTCCGTTTTTAATGCAGGGTCTCTGGTCTGTACGTAGTTCCTGTAGAGTTTCCGCTTATTTTTGATAAGGGGGGTTAGGCATGGAGTAAGTGGGGGCTGGTCAATTCGTCTAGTCGAGGTTGGAGTGGCTATGTCGTCAGAGTCGATGAATTTTTTTTTGTATTTGGTCAATTTGTATGGGATGGATTGTCTAGGAGTGAGAGATTTCGGTTAATAAGTATTTGGAATAGTTTTACATCGGTGAATTTATGGTTTTTGTAGGAGATGATCTCGAGTGTTGATGGGATTTGGAAATTGAGGGTCGTGTTTTGTGGGTCTCTTGGACGGTGGATAGTGTTATAGTGGGAGAAGTTGGGGGTAGGGTTGGATGTTAAGGAGAGATTTTGTATGTTTTTTTACTAGTTAGTCCTTGGGCTTTTACGGTTAAGAGGATTGAACGCTCAGATTCCCGATCCGTGTGTCTCTCAGTTATTGAATTCCGCAACCAACTCCGTGAAGATAAAGTCTGCCTTATTGCCACTGGCTGTGTCGAAGAGGGAATGTCCAAGAATTGTTTTGCACAATTCATTGGTGAGGGCGAGGATTTTAGTTCTCATGGAAGGGGTGCGGATTAGAGAAGTGTTGCCTGGATTTATATTATGGCTTCAATTTGCCGGGTGACTGTTATGATGTTTGTTGGTTTTTGAAATGTAGAGGAGGCTGGATGGTCGCCTTCGCAATTGGGAAATTTGGGGGTTGCAATTTTATTGCATTACGTTGGGGAATGAGCCTCCCCACAGTGACGACATTTGATTTTGTGAGTAGGGTACTCCGTTGTCAGGTGCCCGGTAGAACTGCAAGTATTGCAGTATTTCGGGATGGGTGGTAGCGGGTTGACGTTAGGTGCTTCTCACTCATGGATGCGACCTTAAATGTTTACACCGTGTGTTAGATATCTGGTGTACTAGTCCTTGTCGCTTGTGATTATGCGTATGAGAGGTGTGGGTTTATTGGTTTTTTTGAAGGTAATCCTCCAAAGTTTGATTACGCTGATTTTGGCATTTTCCAAGAGAGTTCCTATTTCTTCCATTGTTATGTCAAGGTGTACTCCCTTGAGGTTTGGCCAGTGCTGTCACGAAGAAGTTTCTGCAAAGTTTCCGGTGTTTCAATAGTATTTGAGGTTCTCCGGAGGGTTGTTCAGTTCACCTTAAGCTCAATGATTTGACCTCGGATAAATTCGTTAGAGATCAGAAGGTTATAGAGGGACCTCTGATTTGCCAAGCCATCGGGAATTTCTGTTATATTGTATATTTTTGGGTGTTGTGTAGTAGAGCTAGGATGGTTGGTAGACGGTTGATCGAAAGGTGGGGACTGTTCTGGTTTGTGAGAAGAGTCCACAAAAAGTTGGGGAGGGGTTAGCGTAAGGTATATGTTTTTTGGAGTTAAGGCGAGTTTTCCTCGTCATTTCAGAAAAAGAGTTATAAGATTTGATAGAATTTTTCGTTCCAGATGGTCTTCTGGTGGCTTGGTAGCTTTGTTGTCGGCGGCCTGCTACGTCTGGATGGTGATACCAGGTACTTGGAATTCTTTGCCTGAGAATTAGGCTCTGGTACCTCAATCTGCTACCTCCATCTGGTACCTCTGGTACCTCAATTTGAAAAATTATCATCGACCCGATACCTGGAAAATAATTTACTAGGGGTCAAAGGTCACAAAAATGGGTACTGTAAGTTTTATCATAAAATCAGTTCATACAAATTTTGTAGCACAAATAATTATCTATAAAAATGTTCAGATTTTTTTTTACTCCTAAGAGCCACCGTTTTTGAGATAAAAGGATTCAAAAAGTTGAAAGAGTTGTAATCATCATAATATGCACACGTTTCCAGGCCTCTTTTGAGGTAGTGTACTTAGCGCGTTTTCTCAACTTGGTTTTCCCGGTACGCCTATTCTATGGGGCTGTTGTGAAATATATATTATCAACATAAATGCGACATACATCATTGATGGAGGATATTTTTTATTACACTGCTTTGTGTGGGATAGCGAAGACACTTTCAACGTTATCTCAGATAAATACTTCCAGTATGTCGAAATTTTGGTGATTTTACGAGAAATATTGAAGCCGCAGAACATCTTCATCTTCTGATATTTTATTTGATCAATCAATGACAGTTCCTACCAGTCAACAGAAAACTCTTGCAAATACTTATAACAAAGGTACTTAAAAGTAAGTAGGTACAATAAATATCAAAAGTTATTTTCTAAGAGTTCAGAGTGTCATAGACGAGACTAAATAGCGTAGATTTTGACGACATGATAAAATTAATTACTCCAACTGATTAACGCAAAAACAGATTTTAAACAGATTTTTTTTAAACTGTTACCTTTCGAGATATAAATTTTAAAATCTGTAGTGTTCTCAAGTAGAGTGAAATACGGTATCGAGAAATGATCTTGATATTTGGGAGTTATTCGCCTTTAATTTGGCTAGCTGACTAGTCAGTAACGTACGAACTCAGAAGTAGATCGGTTGGACTTCCTACGGAGTTCTGGGTAAATTTTTGGTACTGAAATACGAGATTTATCAGGTCACTAATTCACGAGGTGGTTCGAGAGTAATAAATATCCGCGGTTTATTTGAATAGAGATAAAAAGGAGTCCCGTACGAAGTCAGAAGTAGGTCAGTTGAATTCCTTATAAAGGTTGGAAATTCTTGAGGAAGTTCTGAGTGAATTGCAATATTGAGATATTTCAAGTCACTATTTCGAGAAGTGATATTGGGTTTAGATAATTATTCGTGGTTTGATCCAATAACCTAGCAGCTAGGTCATAGCTCAGTAAAGGAAGCATAAGAAGAAGAATACTAATTGTTTAGTATTTTATGTTCTATGGTTCTATTTTGTTTTCCAGTTGAACCACAAATATAATAGTGGGGGGATGTCGAGCTTTGAGCCGTTTGAAGTTGAAACGGTTTATTGGCTTAAATGTTGAATGACTTAAAAATATAAAGGTAAAATGATTGATGATGAATGATACATTCAATAATTTTACATTTACTCAAACTGGCGAAAGATTCAATTTAAGAAAAAATAGCAAGTTTTGTGATCCAAAAGTAAAGAAAGATGCAGAGAGTTCTTCCAAAGCTGACTCGAATAATGAAATATCACTTGACGACTCCCAGTTCCTTTCGCAATATTTCTCCTCAAGGGAAAGTACATCGCCTAAAAGAAATATAAAAAGAACTGAAAGAAAAAATAATATTTTGCAAGATGTAGAAACTGAAAGAGTTTTAAGTAATTGCAAAACTGATTATACTTCAAATTCTGTTGATTCTACAAAGTTTCTGCCATGTAGAAATAAGGACAAGAGGAATATTGTCACAGATGGATTGAATAAGGTATTCAACAGTAAGTTAAATATTTCTAAAACAATTTCTGGAGATTCATCACTTCACACCCATAAGAAACTAATTAATATTATTGATTTAAAACAGTTATCAAGTTGGGGCCTGCCTGAAGCAGTTTTGGAGAAATATTATGCACGTGGTTTAAAATCAATGTTTCCCTGGCAAGTTGAATGTCTAAGCAATGAAGATGTATTGAAAAATAGAAAAAATTTGATATATTCCGCCCCAACTTCTGCAGGAAAAACTCTGGTTGCTGAAATATTAGCCCTCAAAACGATTTTTGAAATAAAAAAAAAAGTTATATTTATTCTGCCATTTGTATCTATAGTGAGAGAAAAGATGTATTACTTTCAAGATCTACTTGAAACTAGTGGAATTAGAGTCGAAGGTTTTATGGGCTCACATAACCCACCAGGCGGTTTTCATCCAGTACGATTGGCCTTATGTACTATCGAAAAAGCCAATAGCCTCATCAATAGGCTTTTAGAAGAAAACCAGTTGTCAGAAATTGGGACAATACTAGTTGATGAACTGCACTTACTGGGAGATCCAAACAGGGGATATTTGCTTGAATTACTCCTCACCAAGCTCAAATATGTTTCTCAAAAAGATGACAAATTACAAATACAAATTATTGGAATGTCTGCCACTCTCCCTAATCTACATCAAATTGCAAAATGGCTAAATGCCGAGCTATTTACTACTAGTTTTCGCCCTATTCCTCTTCATGAACAAGTACATATTTGTGGAGAAATATATGATAGGAATCTCAAGTTGATAAGGAAGCTGACACCTTTGCCCAATCTTGCTGTTGATACCGACAATATACTCCAACTCTGCTTGGAAACTATTAAAGAGTCTTGTTCCGTTCTTATATTTTGTCCTACTAAAAATTGGTGTGAGAATTTGGCTCAACAAATTTCTACAGCTTTCTTGAAAATGGGTGAGTAGATAACTTCTATGTCCTAGGTTTTTCACGAAATTAAGAAATATTGTCATAAGTTATACAGTTCTGGTAAAAATACCAAACCCTTGCCTCTCATATATAGATATATACAGGGAGTTTATTTGATCTACACCAATGTTGCTGTAATTTCGGAAGTCACTGTGTTTTTGCATGTGATTTTACAGATATACAGCTTGCCTTATCAAATTTCAGAGAGTTATGAGTGACTCTATTTTCAGTTATTGCAAATTTTGTTGTTCAATTTTTCGTGCATCGTGATGCAATTAGTTGTGGAAAATCTATAATGTAGCTATATTTCTGTTACCTGTTGGTAACTTCTGTGTTCACAGCAATGCATTCAACTCTGAAAAAATTCACAATTGATGTGCATCCCCCCTGAATAACCACCAGTATGCTTATCAAAACGACAGATCGACAGATTTAGCATTAAACAACCTTGTTGAGAAAATTTCCCAATCCCTTGACAAGGGATTGGGAAATCAAGCACAGTTTTCACGGACCGCCTTAATAAAATAAACAGCAAAAAAACGGATTAGGTATTTTAGTTATTACAGATACAAAAAAAACAAATATAGGAGGTAATTATAACTGTTTATAATGAAAAATATGAAGAAAAAAAATTAATGTGAAGGTTGGTGTTGCTTTTTTGCAACTAAATCAGGAATATTCGGGTTGATGTTGCTACTAAGATGTAATCTCAAATCAGATTCTACTTGTAATCTGTTTCTGTATTTATTTTTTGTATACACAAGAGTAGAGAATGCCTTTTCACATAGGTATGTGGTTGAAAAAAGCAGTAAATGTTTCAGTGCTTCGTCCGATATATCCTTATAATTTGTCTTTACGTTCACCCAAAAACTTGATAGTGAAGATTCGTTGGAATTGCGTTTCAATGCTGAATCACAGGATATTTCTATTAATTGGTTTTCCTGTGCCGCTGTCAAGCCAGTAATATCAGAAACATCTGTGTCGAAAGGGTCTGATATCCAATTTTTATTTTTGTCGGGTACTTGGTTTCTGGGTAATCCCGAAACGAAGACCTCAAAGTGCGGAGATGTGTCACCATTTCATCTTGTACTTGAGTAGAGTAGAGTAGAGTAGAGTTTATTCTCTTGTGTGACAAATTAAAAAATTTTGTATACAGTCGTCAAAACAATAGTAAAAGGAAAATTTTGTACTTGCAGAAACAAATTTTAAGCTATTTAAAATGTAAAGTAAAGTTTTATATATATACATATATATATATATATATATATATATATATATATATATATATATATATATATATATATATATATATATATATATATATATATATATATATATATATATATATATATATATATATATATATATATATATGTTATGTCCACAATTATTGGACATAACACTCCAAAAAGGGGGGACAAACCGCGGACACGTGTTTCTGGCTATTGGCCTCATCATATATATTACAATGTAGGTTTTCACGCATGGTAGAATATGATGTGTTGTTTTTCCGGGTGTTCATCCATTGTGTACTATTCGATAGTCGACGTTTCGCCATCATCTCAGATGGCATTATCAAGACGAGTTACTGTTACTGCTTCGCTTCGAGAGGTGTAACTGATGTTACACCTCTCGAAGCACGTCGACTATCGAATAGTACACAACGTGTAACTGATGTTACACCTCTCGAAGCAGTAACTCGTCTTGATAATGCCATCTGAGATGATGGCGAAACGTCGACTATCGAATAGTACACAACGGATGAACACCCGGAAAAACAACACATCATATATATATATATATATAAAATCTAGAAAGGTTAATGCAGTCAAGCTGCTGGAAAATAATTCCATGAAAATCAAAAAATAAATAGATAAGTACTCTTTGATCATTCCCATATTGATTTCAATTTAATTTCTTAAATTTCTTAAATTGAAATCAATATGGGAATGATCAAAGAGTACTTATCTATTTATTTTTATATATATATATATATATATATATATATATATATATATATATATATATATATATATATGGACTAGTTCCTTCCACTCGTTTGGTATCATATTGTAATATTTAATAGACAGAAATCTGAAAGAGTTGAGATTCTTGGATAAGCGAAAATACGGCACTATAACGGATTTATATCTGGTATTACATTTATTTTGAACAGTATAACTGGAAATGTTTTTCTTGGCAAAAAGTAAGCATTCATAAATGAATTGATTAGTCACAGTCAATATACCTAGTTTTTTGAATAGTGGACGACAACTTTCATCAAGTTTTGAATTTGTTATTACGCTTATTGCCCTTTTTTGCATTATGAGAATTTTATCAACATGTGCCGATCCACCCCATAAGAGAATTCCGTAGGACATGGTACTGTGAAAGAGACCGTGGTAGGCTGTGAGAACAACACTTTCATTTACAATATCTTTGATATTTCTTAAGACATAGATGGAGGTGGCTAATTTATTTCTACAGATTGGTTATGTGAGCCTCCCATGTCAGCTTACAGTCTAATGTTAGTCCCAGGCATTTTACCGGCAAATTGTCCTCCAGGGTTAAATTGTAATTCAGAGTAAAAAGTAACGTTTTTGTTTTATCATTATTTAGACACAATCTTACATTCGTGAAATATTCCTGAGCACTTTTGAGGGTGTATGATTCAATATTCTGATCATAGTTTCTCATTGAAACTAGTAATGTGGTATCATCAGCATATTCAACATGTTTTGACGATAAGAAATGATTTATGTCATTGACATAAATAATATGGGACCTAAAATTGAACCCTGGGGAACCCCCTATGTAATTTCCCTTTTGGATGATACCTTTCCGTTTGAGGAGGTACACTGATATCTTCCTGTAAGGTAACTCTGAATGAATGAAAAAGCATTTCCTCTGACACCATAACTTTCCAATTTCATTGAAAGAATTTCATGTGACACACAATCAAAAGCTTTGGAAAGGTCCAAAAAAGATGCCAGTGTCACATTTCCTTTCTCAAATTCATCTGTGATGTGAATAATCATATCTACAAGTGCAGTTATAGTAGACTTTCCCTCACGAAATCCATGTTGTTTAGGGTTCAGTACATTTTTTCTCTCTAAGTAGTTGATCAGTCTGGTTTTATAAGCCAATTCAAGCAATTTTGATAGAATAGGAACTAGGGAGATGGGTCGGTAATTACTGATATTATTTTTGTTACCCTTTTTAAAAATCGGTATAACTTTGGAGAGTTTAAGAATCTCTGGAAAAACACCTTCTGCAAAACTGGTATTGATGAAAAACGTTATGGGGCTGATTAATTCGTCTTTTGCAAATTTCAGTGAGTCGCTATTTAGCCCATATATATCTCTTGACTTTGATGTGCTTAATCTGTCAATCAGGGTAATTATCTCTAATTCTGTTACCGGAGTTAAGTAAAATGAAAAGGCTACACTGTTATTCTGTATTGATTCGATATATGTATCGCCATTAAACTCTAATTTTTGGACAATTTCCTTGTCAATGTTACAAAAGTAATTATTGAAGTCATCCCCAATATTTGGGGGTTAGGAGAAGTGATCATAGTAGGTTTTATGAGTGACCATGCCATTCTTTGCTTATTCTTTGCATGCATGATTAGGCGTGAATTGTTTGATATTTTTTCAGTCTTAATTGCTAGTCTATACTGCTTCTTCATTTCCCTATATATTTCCCTCATAGAGGGGTCATTTTTAGTGATTTCATTCCACATTATCAACTGGTTTTTCAGTTCTACGATGTATTCACTGTATTTTATTCTTGGTTTCTTGTGCTGGCAATATTGCTTTACCAAAGGACTCCAAAAACGCTGACAGTGTTGGAAAGTGATTATAGTTTTTTTGAATTGTACGATTTATCTAAAGGTCAAGTTTTTTTAGCATCGTTTCAATTCTATCATCGACTTGGAAGATGTTGGTATCTCTCCCTTGTAGACATTGTAAGCCATCCAAAGTCATTGAAGTGATCAGCATATTTGCTGACACTGTGTCTAGAATTCTTCAAAAAGAACATTTTGATCTCATCTCTCAGCTCAAAAACACGCGTCACAACTTTGCCACGAGATAACCAACGGACTTCAGCGTGTAATAATAACTGCTTGTGAATGCTTCCCATTTCTTCACGAATGATACCGAAAATACGGGAATTTAAAGGCCTAGCTTTAATAAAATTCACCACCTGCACTTTGTCGTCTAACACTGTTTTTAATTGTTCTGGCATGTTTTTAGCTGCTAATGCCTCCTTATGAATGCAGCAATGATGCCAGATAATAGCTGGATTCATCTTCTTAACGCGCGCCTGCAGCCCTATTCGTGTCCCGGCCATAACCCGAGCACCGTCGGTGCTAACTGCCACACACTTGACCCATGTAATTTCATGAGTGGACATAAAGTTGTTCAATACTTCAAATATTGCTTCACCTGTAGTGTGCGAAGGTAAAGGTAAACAAAATAAAAAATCCTCACTTATGCTGTTGTTGTGTTCGTAACGAACATATGCAAGCAAGTTTGCATCATTGCTAATATCTGTGCTCTCATCTAATTGCAAAACATAAAATCTGCTTGCTTTAACGTAGAAAATCAGCTGTTCTTTAACATTTCCCGATAAATCATCAATTCTCCTCTTCACTGTGTTGTTTGATAACGATACAACGTCCAATTCTTTTGAAGAATTTGTCACCTAACATAGCAGAAACCATGATTTTAGCACACGGTAAAATTAAGTCTTCAGCAATGGTGTGGGGCTTACCACTTTTTGCAACTAGCAAAGATACTTGGTAGGACGCTAATACAGCACTTTCGTTATTGGTCCCAGTAGCAGTCTTTATCATTGTTCTTTTGCTTTGTTCCAATTGCGAGGCTTTAACTTTGAAAAAGGCTTTTGATTTGTCACGATATTCCTGGTGTTTTGTTTTTAAATGACGTCCGAGTTTGGCCGGTTTCATCGACTCATTTGACAAAACTTCGTAGCATATGACGCACCGAGGTCTGTCTTCCCCGTTTAAATTGGTACTTGTGAAACCGAAAGCTAAGTATCCGTCGCAAAACTTACGACGTTTAACCTTTGAAGTCGAAGGTTTTTCATTTGCTTCGTCCAAAGCGGAGTCATTTGGTTTTAACCAACGTTTCATTTTCACAGGTCACAATAACTTGTAAAACGTAATTTTACTATACTATACGTATTTACTATCACTAATCGCGGGCGTCGGGTGTAAGCGTAATTTGCGAGCAGTGCGGTGCGGTGCGGTGGGGGAAGAGGCCCGGCGCGACGCCAGCCCGCACTTGATTCACTCACATCCTTCATTCGCTCTCGCTCACCGCACATTCGCCGTGCTAAGTAAGCGTGGCGATTACGAAAAATTAAGCATTTAGCTCATTAAATGCAAAAGGGACGCAATCCCAAATATATTTTTTTTACAGGAGAGCCAAAACAAAATTTGAAAAACCAATTTATGTATTTTTTCTTTTTTTTTATAGATTAATAATAGTGTTATACATCATTGGATGCATCTTTTTTAATTTTTTTAAATATCGTGTGCTTAGATCACATTTTTCTAATAAAACTGGTTTGCTGATTTTTCATTTTGCGGACACCGCGGACCCCCATACATATACTCGCGGACCCCCAGGGGTCCGCGGACCACAGGTTGGGAAACGCTAATCTATAGGATTGGCTCTGCCTAGGAAAGGTTTATAATCGACCATAACTGGCTGGATCTATGCCATGATGGTAAAAAAACTGCCACTACGACACTTCAAGTTGAGGCCATTAGGTTCAGGTTCACCAAGGGCTGCCGTCAAGATGGGGTACTATCTCCCCTTCTGTGGTCGCTACTGATGGATAATCTGCTTGATGTCCTTGACAGAAGAAAAGTTGATCTGCAAGCTTATGCAGATGAACTTGTCATCCTGGCAAGGTCCACGGCGGGAAGAGTAGCTTGTAATTTCTCCAAAGCACTTTGGACAATATGTCCAAACTGTCTCAATATGCCAGACTGTCTCTATGGACATGTCGAAGGATTTGTGGTAAAACTTGGGGTTTAGGTCCCAAACAAATCCATTGGATTTATGTGATGATTGTCAGACCAATGATCACTTGTATTTCTGAATAAAAAATGTGAAAACTAATTAGGTTGTTAATCTTTAAACACGTCCTAATTAAATAGCAAAACCTCGTAACCAATATAAACCTCTAAAACACGTAACTAGCTTTTAAAATTACTATTAGCGCTTTTTTTTTTATATTAATAACTTGTACGGTGTCGAGAAATCTAATATTCAATAATGACAAACGAATAATATTTATGAATACATTATTTCAGAAAATATGAGGTTTCTTCCTTCTCTTGAAAAATTAAGTTTTTGCAGATACTTGGTTTTGCGGTGTCGACGACGGTCGGTATGAATAAATTTTTTATTGAATTAACATGTCTCGACTACAAGGTCATTGGCATAGGTACAATATGAAAGAGCGAGGAGATGTTTTACTGTAACTAATTTTTTCAGAAATTTTGTTTTATTAATGTCTGGAATCGCGAAAGAAAATTTTGGGATTTCTCATGATTAATCCATTTAGTTATGAAAATAAAAAAAATGAATAAACAATGCAAAAGTTTAATCGGTTTTTAATGTTTTTACATCTTTGATTGTTTATAATTTTCATTAGGTAGATGTGACAGTGAGTGGGGAAAACTGTTGAGGAGTCAGTTGAATACTACTCTGATAATGGAACTTCTAGAACAATTGAAATATTGCCCGGTCGGTCTGGATGAGATATTACGAAAAACGGTGTCTTTTGGTGTGGCATTTCATCATGCTGGTCTTACAATGGATGAAAGAGACATCATCGAGGGAGCATTTCGAAACGGGTCCTTAAGAGTTCTGGTTGCAACTTCGACTTTGTCTTCTGGGGTCAATCTCCCTGCACGAAGAGTTATAATAAGAACTGCAAATTTTCATGGCAAGCCGATTGATGCATTGACATATCGACAAATGATTGGAAGAGCTGGTAGAATGGGCAAAGACACACTTGGAGAAAGCTTTCTTATATGTCAGAAAAATGATTATAAAACAGCGAAAGAACTCATGTCTGCAGATCTTAGGCCTATAGAGAGTTGTCTAGAGGGCCATGGGAAGCTAAAAAGAGCCATATTGGAGGTTATTGCAAGTGGGGTAGCTTCAACTCCTGAAGATGTAGACTTGTTCACAAAATGTACTTTGCTGGCCATTGAAGGTGATGGTAGTGAGGATTTGAATAATCCTATAGAAGAAGCCGTGACGTTTCTGAACCAAAATGAATTTGTCAAGTTACAGGAACAGGTTGATAAAACACAAATATTGGTTGCAACATCTCTTGGTGAGTGATAATATGATTTGTAACCTTTTATTCAGAAATTTAATATACTACTTTACCCACAATCTACCCCTGACTCAAATTTGCAAATGCATAGGATATCTCAACGTCTTTTCAAATTATCAAATCATTGTGAAAAGAAGTATCATTGAAACTTTCAAAATGATAGAGCCAAGACAGAAAAACTGTTGAAAACAAAATTGTTCTTGAAGATAATGTATATCCCAAAAGTTTTGTTTTTGAAATAATTCAAACTGAATATCAACAACAGTCACCAACACATCAACAATAACCACTTCAAACCAGTTTGTCAAATGTAATTCTTGAATTTTCTGGCCTCTCTGAAAGGATGAGTCAAAAATTGTTGTGAATTTAATGTTGTAATTTTTTCAAAATTCAGAATACCTGCAAGCAAAGAATAATACAAAATACAATTAAAAACTGAACTATTAACAAGAAATGAAAAATAAAAGTTATTAACAAGAAATGAAAATTAAAAATTAAAAGATTTCAAGCCAAGTTACTTCACGACGTTTCGATTATTAGTATCCACAACCGTTTTCGGGTGATGACTGGACTTATTTCTCGGAGATCTGACTATTTATAAGTCGTTCGAGTGCTTTCACTTATCCCCTCTTTCCTCTCTAGGCTTCTTCGGTTTTTGGCGGGAGCTGACCGCTTGGCGGAAGTTGATCGCGCTCCGCTTGATTATAGGTTTACATATGTTGCGTATATCTATCTAGCTTGACTAGCTAGATAGATAGATAGCTAGCTACGCTAGCTTGGCTAAATGCGTTGTTGGACAACATATATGCGGCTTCTTTGAATTTCCTCCCAACCAGCAAATCAGGAATAGCAGACCATGTTTGAACCCATCAACATAACATCGAGAGGGCTCAAGCTGAAATCATCCACAAGGAGGAACACTGGTTTAGGAGAAAATTCAAAGAAGCTCCATATATGTTGTCCAACAACGCATTTAGCCAAGCTAGCGTAGAGATAAGGAACATATGGAAAACTATAATCAAGCGGAACACGACCAACTCCCGCCAAACGGTCAGCTCCCGTTAAAACCGATGAAGCTGGAGAGGGAAGAGGGGATAGGGGAAAGCACTCGAATGACATTAATAGTCAGATCTCGGAGGAATAAGTCCAGTCATTACCCGAAGACGATTGTGGATACTGAAAATCGAAACGTCGTGAAGGATCTTGGCTTGGAATCTTTTAATTTTAATCTCGTGTTGATAGTTCAACTTTTTGATTGTTGCTTGTATTTTATTTCATTGTAATTAATTTTTTTTGTTTATTATAATTGTTCTTTTTCAGCTAATCTTTTTAATTTTTATAGATTTTTTCAGGGATTTCAAATCAATTTATATCATATTAGACAATGAAAGTCCACACTATACTATAACAATTTTCAATTGAAGGTGATTCATTAGCAACGTCGCACTTGAAGTGACCAACGAATAATCCTCTTACCAACTTTGCAGAGGCGTACCAAAATAATATTTTTATTTATTTAAACACATAGGTAATTACGTAAACATTGTTACAGTAGGTAGCGCTACCTGGTATCAATGGTAAAACTGATTACATTTTCTTATTATGCCTAATACAGTACTTCAAAAAACAGAAAAATTTACAAAATAATTATTAGGTTCCTTTTATATAGAAAGAGAACTACAAAGCAAAGAAATAATTACCACCTATATTATGCTTATGAAGTTTCAGAATCCATTGACTCGTCCGAAGAGGAATCCCCAGTCACACTTGAATCTATTATTATTTGGTCGAAAACAGTGACTACCATCCCGTTCAACCTCCACATTTTCTTTTCTTCCTTGATCACATGGGCTACAGCATTAGTCAATCTTCTTTCCGTATCCGTTCCATTGCGTGTTCTAATAAACGTTGGACATCAGAAATTTCATATGTCACGTTTTCACGAGCTACGTAACCCTTAATTTGAGCCCAGATTAATTCTATCGGGTTTAACTCGCAATGGTAAGAAGGAAGTCTCAAAATGGTGATACCTTCAGCACTAATTATTGTATCCATCACATGCTGGTGATATCTGTCACGATGCTGTTTAATGACACTCATAAACTCGGCCTTAACCATGTCCTCGAAAAATGGAATTCCTTTTTGTCTTAACCAACTCTGCATGTCTGCTTTTCTGGTGGTCATAGTTGGCAGCTGTTCTACTAATCGGCTGTGATAAGAAGCGTTATTCATTACTATGACCGAATTTGGGTGGACTCGTGAAAGAAGGGATTCAAACCATCCTTCAAAGCGTTGGGTGTCCATGTCTTCGTGATAATCCCCCGTTTTTTTTGGATAAAAAAATTAGTGCACTATCTTCTAGAAAGCCACTGTCGCTACCTATATGGGCGACAATTAGTCGTTGCCCTTTACCCGTTGGTCCGCGTAACCCTGTTGATAAACCGTCCACAAATGCTTGACGATAACTAGTTACAATAGTATCTTGCCAGATCTTAGATACTGTGTGACCAGCATTCACCCATTCAAAACCATCCTTCAAAGCGTTGGGTGTCCATGTCTTCGTGATAATCCCCCGTTTTTTTGGATAAAAAAATTAGTGCACTATCTTCTAAAAAGCCACTGTCGCTACCTATATGGGCGACAATTAGTCGTTGCCCTTTACCCGTTGGTCCGCGTAACCCTGTTGATAAACCGTCCACAAATGCTTGACGATAACTAGTTACAATAGTATCTTGCCAGATCTTAGATACTGTGTGACCAGATTTCACCCATTCAAAACCATCCTTCAAAGCGTTGGGTGTCCATGTCTTCGTGATAATCCCCCGTTTTTTTGGATAAAAAAAATTAGTGCACTATCTTCTAAAAAGCCACTGTCGCTACCTATATGGGCGACAATTAGTCGTTGCCCTTTACCCGTTGGTCCGCGTAACCCTGTTGATAAACCGTCCACAAATGCTTGACGATAACTAGTTACAGTAGTATCTTGCCAGATCTTAGATACTGTGTGACCAGTATTCACCCATTCAAAACCATCCTTCAAAGCGTTGGGTGTCCATGTCTTCGTGATAATCCCCCGTTTTTTTTGGATAAAAAAATTAGTGCACTATCTTCTAGAAAGCCACTGTCGCTACCTATATGGGCGACAATTAGTCGTTGCCCTTTACCCGTTGGTCCGCGTAACCCTGTTGATAAACCGTCCACAAATGCTTGACGATAACTAGTTACAGTAGTATCTTGCCAGATCTTAGATACTGTGTGACCAGCATTCACCCATTCAAAACCATCCTTCAAAGCGTTGGGTGTCCATGTCTTCGTGATAATCCCCCGTTTTTTTTGGATAAAAAAATTAGTGCACTATCTTCTAGAAAGCCACTGTCGCTACCTATATGGGCGACAATTAGTCGTTGCCCTTTACCCGTTGGTCCATGTAACCCTGTTGATAAACCGTCCACAAATGCTTGACGATAACTAGTTACAGTAGTATCTTGCCAGATCTTAGATACTGTGTGACCAGCATTCACCCATTCAAAACCATCCTTCAAAGCGTTGGGTGTCTATGTCTTCGTGATAATCCTCCGTTTTTTTGGATAAAAAAATTAGTGCACTATCTTCTAAAAAGCCACTGTCGCTACCTATATGGGCGACAATTAGTCGTTGCCCTTTACCCGTTGGTCCGCGTAACCCTGTTGATAAACCGTCCACAAATGCTTGACGATAACTAGTTACAGTAGTATCTTGCCAGATCTTAGATACTGTGTGACCAGCATTCACTCACGTTTCTTCCAGATAATAAATCTTTTTGTGAGCAGAACGCATTTCTCTAATAGAGCGAAGATATCTCCGTCGCCATGAGACTATATCTTCTCTTTCTATTAAGACATATTTACGGGATCTTTTGGCATATATAAATTTTAAATCTTCTTTTATTATTTTCCCTAACTTCTCTTTGCTCATTTTTGGAATGGGATCATTATCCATTACCTTTGTCCTAATAGATTCTCAAAAATGTTAGAATGAATGGTATAGCGTACAAAATGTTTCTGGTACTCGTCCAATTCAATTTTTTTTTCAACCACAATGTACTTTTGGACCTTGCACAATCCCAGTTACCTTTTTTTCACGTACAATGCGTTCAATTGTCGACACGGATATTCCCGTTAAAAATGAACACTGGGCGACAGCTTCCACTGTACGGAGTGTGTTTTTTTAAATTTTCGTGCACTCTACAATCTGTTTTAATTCTAACGGCATAAACTTCCGCTTTCTTTGTACATTACTTCTTGGACTTGCTACGGCATCCATCTTAATACTATAAAAATAATAAAATTCAATTATATTATTCAGCTATTTGTCAGTTGTTTACTTACCTCTAAAACTATTTTAAAGTTGATGTATTTTGAAAAACACTTCATTGTGAGATTTTCACTAGAACAGATTAACAAATCCGCAACACGTGTTTCGCTGCACAGTAGCTTTTTCAAGCGTGTTCACTAACAAACTGAATTCTACATACATTGTGATTTATATATACTTTTTGAAATATTACTATCTACATAGAAACTAATAATTTTTTTATCGACCTTTTTTAGGTGATTGTTACCTTCCACAATCTGAAAAAAATTTAAAAATTATAATGGAGAACTTTATACAAGTGTAGAAGGGTAAACATTTTAGTTTACCCCGATAAGTTACTGCGTAAAAATCAAAGTATTTTTCACAAAGAAAAATCTTCTATTCATCAAAAACTTGTCGTATTTAACAATTTTGCCTATCAAAAAAATTATTAAGAAATAACACTTATCTTCTACGTTTCGGAGGCCAAAATCTGCCTCCGTCTTCAGAAATGGATAAAAAATAAAAAATTCGAATATATACTTCTTCTGTCGAAGAAGTAAAGAAATAAGCTATCAAAAAAGGAATAACTGCGTATATATTCGAATTTTTTATTTTTTATCCATTTCTGAAGACGGAGGCAGATTTTGGCCTCCGAAACGTAAAAGATAAGTGTTATTTCTTAATAATTTTTTTTGATAGACAAAATTGTTAAATACGACAAGTTACTGATAAATAGAAGATTTTTCTTTGTGAAAAATACTTTGATTTTTACGCAGTAACTTATCGGGGTAAACTAAAAAGTTTACCCTTCTACACTTGTATAAAGTTCTCCATTATAATTTTTATATTTTTTTCAGATTGTGGAAGGTAACAATTACCCAAAAAAGGTCGATAAAAAAACTAATTTTTCCTCCACAAAAAAATGACTTTCGTTGAATAAACTAATAATATTGTAGGAACTAATTGATGACAGTTATACCTGAGTTTAACGAACATTTATACCTAAGTTTAATGACTAGGTCAACTAATTATCACACAAAGTGTGAATGTGATGAAAATCTATGATAATGTATTTGTATCGACCAACTCTATCTTATATTTTGAAGTTAATAAATATAACAGTCTATTTAATAAATATAATAAAATATATTTAATAAATACAAAACAAAGTCACCTTCACAAGGAACAGAACACACTACGCTTATGCAGATAAGGACGCTTGATAATGAAGAAACCGAATGACTAGTTATGGCATTTTAAGGGCGCAAATATAATAGACCTGCGAAGTGTTGATCAGTTTACCGATGTTTCAAAGTATTTAACGAACTGGTTCACCTATTCGCTCGTACATCCTTTCGATATGCAGAAGCTATCTTGTTACGGGGGTCAAATTTTATGGAATCATCTTACTTTTCAATTATTTACAATGGCGATGCATAGACAATAAAAATGGCCCCGGTAAGAATTTAGTTCTAACATTTAACATTGTTGCCGTTAGCTCTCAGTTCAATTTGTATATGAGTTACCTTCAATTGAAAATTGTTATACTATAATGAAATGTACCACGAAACATTGTCAACCATCTTAAAACATACTTAGAACATACATTCTTTACAATTTGCATGATTGGCGTACTTGAATAATTCCACTGTAATATAATTTTCCAATTAATTTCCATTGAATTAACGCTGTCACCGAGAAAATTGTGGAGATTTCTCATGACACGGTACTACATAACTTTATTCAAACTCTGTAACATTTTTCAGCAAACATGCTTCCATATTTATAAATAAAGAAGCCTGCCATTGGCATCTAAATAAAATCTTGCTGCTATTGAATACCAACATCAATAACACCTGTATGTTATATATTTTAATTTGTTTCATAGCTGTATTGATCAAATGGATGAATAAAGAATTGATTGCTTGAGTAAATGTTGAAAAATCCTGGGCAGTAGAAGTCACCAACGTCGTAGTACAGCTGCCGGATTTAGACATGGCCGGATAGAAGCCCCTTCCTTCCTAATTTATCTCTACATAAACTGCTTTTTACATATCTACAAGAACCCAAATGGCATTTTAATATCCATTCATTGTTTTCCCCTCAATTCGTACTACGCAAAATTGCAAACAAAAGTTTCTATTTCTTTTTTTCCTAATACTTTGTCAAACACCAACCCAAACTGTACGCAGATACGATTCCTCCCACCGGCCATGACTCAGTCCGGTGGCTGTAATTGTGCCTAAAAGTTCTCTTTATAATGGTGGTTTATCTTTCAGGAAAGGCATGTCTGTCCTCCTCAATGGCCCCTGATGAAGGATTGGCTCTTTTTACTGAACTTGACAGAGCTCGACAGTGCTTTGTCCTCGATACCGAATTGCATCTAATTTATCTCATAACACCCTATAGTGCATGCCATTCTTGGGGTTCAATCGACTGGATGTTTTTTCTTGATCTATGGGAAAAGCTTCCTCTAACAATGAAGAAAGTTGGAGAACTCATAGGAGTTCAAGAATCTTATATTGTTAATGCTACAAGAGGAAAAGTGCAGACAAACACCAACAAATTATACCATAAATTTCTTGTGCACAAACGATTTTTTGTGGCTCTGGCTCTGCAAGACTTGGTTAATGAGAAACCGTTGAATTGGGTGTGTAACAAATTCACATGTAATAGAGGTATGCTACAATCCTTGCAGCAATCTGCTTCGTCATTTGCCGGGATGGTTACTTGCTTCAGTAGAGAATTGGGTTGGAATAATGTGGAGCTGCTCATATCACAATTCCAAGATCGAATGCAGTTTGGGGTTAGCAGAGATTTGCTCGATTTGATGCACTTACCTATACTTAACGGAAAAATTGCTAGAACTCTCTATAATGCTGGCATTGAGACTGTGATACAATTAGCAAATTCAAATGTTTCAACAATAGAAAGTATTTTACACAAAGTTATCCCGTTTGAAACAGAAAAAGGACGTGAGGGTGAATCAGAGTTCGAGTACAAGCAGAGAAATAAATATAGAAATATATGGGTGACAGGAAAAGAGGGAATGACTGAAAGAGAGGCAGCAGAAATGTTTGTTGCAGATGCAAGAAATTATTTGAAATTGGAGATTGGTTTGGCAGAAGCTAAATGGGAAAACAGTCTGGGAGTTTGTGACTCAGATCTGTTGGGAGGGAGATGTCTAAGCAACGACAAGGTGAGTTGATTTTTTTTTCATTCAATGATGATAGTGTGATTGGCTATATAAAACTGACAGATATGATCCTAGTAATGTACGTTTCTTGATGTGATTTTCGCGCATAATCACGTTATACTGAGCATTGGAAATCAACTACGCAACTGGAATGTATTGGAATAGAAAAATTCAATCTAGCAGCATCCTTTTGTCATACAGAAAACAAACATGGGGGAAGTGCTATACAGGGTGTAACTGAATAAGTGTAAAACATTTAAGGAGGTGATTCCTCATCGATAAAAAGATAGGATCTTTCATATAAAGAAACTTTATTGGAGCATCCCTTGTTAAGATACAGTCCCTTGAAGGGGGTACATAAAATTAGTATAACAACTTTTTTCACAAGCACTGAAGAAGTTACAATATTGAAATTAACCTGAAGTTTTGTACTATCAAAAAGACACTTAGCCAGTAATTTATTTGGTTTACCCCATGGTTGTAAGGGGTGGAAAACGCAACCCCTAAAATTTATTTCCAATGTAACTTATTGTCTTATTACTTGTTTACCATTTAAAAATTTATTTCCGATAGCCTGTTTCATTCTTAACAAAAAATGTATTTTGGGTTTTTGCCCAAAATAAACCAGTTCGCAGCAAAAAATTATTTAAGGAACAACTACAGAGATACATTGTCATAAATGCGAAAATACAAAACTAATCTATTTAGTAGGTCTCTATTAGCGATAGTGACAATTAAATTAGTATGACGCTGTCAGTTTGTGTCAGAGATACATCGTCATAAATGCGAACTGGATTTATTGTTATTTTGTAGTTAGTACCTGCATTAAATGATTAAAAAGTAATATACAAAACTGATTTATTAATAACAAAACACACAACTTGTAGAAATCATAGTAAATGTTCAATATGTCTACCTTCAGACATTACGCATGCTTCTAGACATCGGCGCATTGAGCCACGTATTCGCTCAAATATTCCTGGAGTCTCTCTGATTACCCTGCACGCATCGATGATGCAGTTTCTTAAGTCCTCTACATCGCGAACAGGAGTACGATAAACCAAATGCTGTAAATGGCTCCAAATAGAGAAATCGAGAGGATTGAGATCCGGGGATCGAGCGGGCCAGTTCTGTGGTCCTTCTCGACCTATCCACTGATTTGCATATGTTTCAGTTAAATGCTGACGTGCTACTTGACTAAAAAGGGCGGGAGCCCCATCATGCATAAAAAACATATCCCTTCTGACGCCCAAAGGAACTTCCTTTGGGCGTCAGAAGGGCGTCAGGCCATTTACAGCTATGTTGTGTGTTTTGTTATTAATATATTAGTTTTGTTTATTACCCTTTAATAGTTTAATGCAGGTACTAACTACAAAATAACAATAAATTCAGTTCGCATTTATGAAGATGTATCTCTGCAGTTATTCGTAAAATAATTTTTTCACAAACTTACAGCGTCATACTAATTTAATTGTCACTATCGCTAATAGCGACCTACTAAATAGATTAGTTTCGCATTTATGACAATGTATCTCTGTAGTTGTTCCTAAAATTATTTTTTGCTGCAAACTGGTTCATTTTGGGCAAAAAACCCAAGAGACATTTTTTGTTCAGAATGAAACAGGCTATCGGAAATGAATTTTTAAATGGTAAACAAATAATAAGACAAAAAATTACATTGGAAATACATTTTAGGGGTTGCGTTTTCCACCCCTTACAACATGGGGTAAACCAAATAAATTTCTGGCCAAGTGTCTTTTTGGTAGTATAAAACGTCAGGTTAATTTCAATATTGTAACTTTTTTAGTGCTTGTGAAAAAAATGGTTATACAAATTTTATGTATCCTCTTTAAGGGGCTGTATCTCAACAAGGGATGCTCCAATGAAATTTCTTTATAGTAGTAGTATATATTTGGTGCTAATACAAAGTTTACACAGGTCATAACAGATATTGCTTATCTATAAATACAAAACATAAAATATTCAGATAACTTGAATGGTTAAATGGACAATTACTATAGATATACAAATAAAACAAACTAACTATGAAATAGAAATATAAAACAAGTTAAAATATATATGATTAAGTGGTATTACATGTCTCGAAAACCATCACTAAAATATTCATCTAAGGAATAAAAAGCTTTTTTAATTAAAAAATTTTTGATTGTGTATTTGAACTCCTTCAAAGGTAGATTTTTGATATTTTGGGGATGCGAATTATACATTTTTGGAGCATAATAATTTACGCCAGTTCTGGTTCTGTTGACTCTATGGTTCTGGAGATACAGATTTGAATTATTTCGAGTGTTATAACTGTGGATTGCATCATGTGTAGTATAACCTCTTATATGTTTTTTAACATGTAGCAGGCATTGCAATATATATAATGATGGTAGTGTAAGTATTTTATTATTTATGAAGCTACTTCTACAGTCTTGCCTGTAAGAAAGGTTATCAAGAATCCTGATTGCTCTTCTCTGGATGCCAAATAAATCTGATGCATTGGGCACATGGCCCCAGACAAGTACTGAATACGATATGTGAGATTGAATAATCCCATGGAAAGCTGTTTTCAGAACTGGTTTTGATACCGCTTTTTGTAAGTTCCTCAGGAGATAAGTATTTTTGGATATTTTGACTATAAGTCTATCAATATTTACATTCCAAGTCAATTTGGGTCAATGTATACACCTAGAAACCTAACATATTCAGGGTTACTGATATCTGGCACTTCGCGCAACGAAAAAATGACTGTTTGGCTCTTATCTCGATCAAGTTTAAGATTATTTACGGCAAACCACTCACTGACATTTGTCAGAGTATCCTCGAATGTAGTACGCAAAGTATCAATATTATTTCCAGAAATTGATACAGTTGTATCATCAGCAAACAGCACGAAGTTAGCACTTGTGTCACTAAATCTTATATCATTGAAGTAAATCAAGAAAAGGATCGGTCCCAATATCGACCCCTGGGGAACTCCATACTCAATCGGAAGTAAGCTAGTAAATTTGCCATTCAAGTAAACAGCTTGCTGTCTGTCGTCCAGATAGGACTTCATCAGTTTAAGACTGCCTGTAGATAATTTATAATATTGAAGTTTTGAGAGCAAAACTTTAGGGCAAACACAATCGAACGCCTTACTTAAGTCACAAAAAAATGACATTGTGAATCCGCCGGATTCAAAACTATCAGTTATGAAAGATCTTTTTTTCGATGAGGAATCACCTCCTTAAATGTTTTACACTTATTCAGTTACACCCTGTATAACATGTACTAAAGTATTTATCTTGAAAAACTAATTTTTATAAAACTCTGTATAATAACTTTTTTATCTGTAATAATAATAATTTTATTTTTAAGGAAGTAAGCAGGATGACAGTGCAAAATCAGGATTTTACCAACTTTCAAACTTCAAAAAAGTCCGAAGATGTATTTGATGAAATCATATCGCCCAAAAAAAACCTAGAAAAGCTACACATTGATAATAGTGTTTCTGATGATTCTTCTGTGTTTTCTAAAGATTTGAGCATATCTGATTCCGCAAGCGTAATATCTGAGGCAAATTCAACAAAAATTGAAGATGCTGACGAAGTTAATGAAAATGAAATTAATGAAGAAGAATGTCTTGAAGATTTTTTCGAAAAAAATGAATCCTTAGGGACTGTTGGTACTACCTTTCAGACCGAAGAATTTAAAAATCAGAAAAATTCATTGAAATCCCTGGAAAGTTCTTCAAATGCGGAATATTTGTCAAATTTTTCTAGCAGTTTTTCTGGAATCGATTTTTCAGATCTGGAGCAGAAGGTGATTGAGAAGTCACCATTTAAAATGACTGGTACAAACAAAGTTTTCGATATACCCAATCAGTTTTTCAACAAAAACGAAGTATCTCAGCTGTTGTCTCCATCTTCTGTTGAATTGAGCGTATCACGATCTTCAAGTTTTACTGTTCCTGACAAAATTAATATATCAGTTCAGGAATTGCAATCAGATCAGAGTCTTTTTGATGAAAGTTTTCGTCTTGAACTGAGTGGAAATGATTGTGAATCTCCTAAAGGCGTACATTTCAACAAATCAAATGAGAAGATAGAGAATTCCAGCTCCATTGAAACTGCTAGCTTTCTAGAGAAAGCATTTACAGGTTCATTCGAAATTACCAAACATAATGAAAGTGATTGTGATATATTTGCTGAATTGCCAAACATAAATAGTTCTGGTGAAGAAAATAATGACAATATCCAACCTGGAACTCCTGATGAAATTTTAAATTTTGTTGAACCTCAAAAGTCTGCTAATTCAAGAAAACGTTTTGGTAAGAATGAGAAGACGGAAATACCAAAGAAAAAACTGAAATTTGATATTTCAAAGAGAGAAGCCATTAATGAATCTTATATTATTAATAAATCTATCGTGAATTACAGCAATATGGAAATAGTTGACGTTTGTAAAGACTTGTCATTGCTAAATTTATTTTGCAGAGAAATCAAACAACAAACTTGTGTTTCATTGTCTGTCGCTTGCGTAAAAATAATGGAAAACCAAAAAACTATTGGTGAAAATGTTATGAAATCTGATGTTGAAGAATCTCCGATACACTTTTCGTTTGAGGAAAGAAAAATACTAGGATTTTGTTTCGCTTGGAAATACAATGTTGGTTATTTTATCAGTTTAGACAATCCTAACTACCATCAACAAATAATGAAAATGATGAAAACTATTGTCGAAAATGAGAACCTGAAAGTGAGATTATTTGATGCCAAAGAACAAATCAAGGTTCTCACAAATTGTTGCAAAATAAATTTCAAGTCTAAAATTGATGACCCTAAAATTGCTGATTGGATATTAGATCCTGAGGGAAAAGAAAAGAATTTTAAAGCAATGGTGAGTAAAGAATGACTTCTTATTTTGTCCCACAAATAATTTTTTGATATGAACCTTTTTTTTTTAATTTTCAATAGTGATGAATACTCAATAAATCATCAGGTTAAAAAAAAATATGTTTTTCCGTTAACCAGCTGTTGCCCCCTATGAACAATTCTCAAAAGTCGAAACTTGTGTAAGCTGAGGACTAACGAGGTCTTACCTAACAACGTGTGATACTATAACATCGATTTTTTGTTAATAATGATTCTGAATGGACCCATATTAGACCAGTCAAAGTCGACACACAAAATCGCTAAATTAGAAAAACATGATGTATCTCTGATTTTTTAGTATGTTGTTAGGATTCATTACGGCAACGTATACGCAAGTTTGCAGCTCTCAAAAAGTTGTGGAAAAATTTTTACACACCAAAAACCGCGAAATTTTTGGGCTTGTTTCAGATTCTGCTGTATATCTCCTAATCTAGGACTGTTCTATGACTTCAGTCGGGCTTTCGATACCATTGATCATCATTTGTTAATCATGAAATTGGAAGGGTTAGGAGTCAGGGGTGTTCCGCTTCAATGGGTAACATCATACTTAACAAACAGAACCCAGACGACAGTTGTGAATGGTGTGAAGTCAGATTCACGAGTAATAAATTCAGGGGTTCCACAGGGTTCAATCCTGGGACCACTATCGTTTGTAGCTTTTCTGAGTGATATTGAAGACACCTTTAAATTCGCAAATCAAATGATATTATATGCCGATGACACTAATATTCTGATGTTACACAATAACATTGATCAATTAACAAATTTAAGTAACAAGGCATCTAATGAAATAGAAAGGTATAGCTTTGAGAATGGCCTCAGCCTGAATAAAAAAAAAACAATTATGTCCGGTTCTTGCCAAAAAACATGAATCCAAATTATGACCTATACTTAACCTTATCTGGTAAATCTATATAATCCATGGAAACCATCAAGTTCTTAGGTGTTACTTTGGATAGTAAGCTAACATGGGAAGCACACATAAATACTGTATGTTCGAAACTAAGCACTACATGCTATATAATAAAAAATCTGCGATGTCTACTGTATCAGTAGACATCTTGAGACTACGTTATTTTGGGATGGTACAGTCTACTCTACAATATGGCGTGATCTTCTGGGGGTCGTCTTGTCACTTTGAAAGGGCATTTGCATCTCTAAAAAGGATAATAAGAACGATTTGTCATGCTCATCCAACCACAACATGTAAACCTTTATTCAAGAATCTCCAAATACTAACCCTTCCATGTTTATATATTCTTGAACTGATTATGTACATAAAACGTAACCAAAAAGAACTAATGAGGAATGAAGACACTCATATGTATAATACTAGGAATAAAGAAAAACTTCGACAACCCTATTCAAGGTTATCAGTCTGTGAAAATTCACCAAAGCATATTGGTATCAAGTGTTTCAATAAAATAAGAGATTTGATAGATGTGAATCTGAATGACATTCTATACAAAAATAAATTGAAAAACTTTCTTCTTGAAAAAGTATTTTATAATGTTGAAGACTTTTATAATTCGTGATATCTCATAATTGTAAGACTGACTATTGTATGTACAATTTTTCTGGTTTGTTTGCGATTAACAACTTATTTGTAGATTACCTTCTTTTCTTTCTTGACTAGTCTGATAAGTGTTATGTATGTGTATGTATAATGCCTTGTATAACCTTTGATCGATGAATAAATTCTATTATTATTATTATAATCCATCCATTTTTCGACAAAAACTATTATATACGGTTATTAAGAGCATTAAATTTGTGACATTAAGCTCAACCGGAGCTCTGTAGGTCAATCAATTGGCGAATTACGGTACTTTGAAAATAGGCCAGTTGTTCAAAAACTGTCAGTTTTATATCTTCTTTGGACTGAGATTGCGTCGAAATCATTGATCTTACGAGTAGAGCTTGTAGAATATAATTTGTAGGCAATTTAATTAGCTTTAAATTTAGATCAGAGCGGGTTCTGTAGGCCTCGTGGTTCTCTCAAAATCTAAAAAAAATACATATAAATTAAAATCGCATTTTTCCAGAAATGAACCAAACTACTTTTTTGTTGCATGAACTGAGATTTAAACATGCAAAACGTGTTATCATCAAATGGAAGGTATGAAAGTTGAATAGATTGTTATTAGCCTTCACTCAAGTCACAGAGAACGTGTGCAGGCAAAAAATATTTCTGTAGTCGATGGAGCATACCTCTTCCATAAAGTCCTGTGGCATCGGAATGATTCGGTATGAGCTCTCACAGCAAGCTACATAAGGTACATATTTAACCGCTTTAGGAAAAATGTGTGTGTATTCTTCGACAGATTGCGTCCAATTCTCTACCAGCTCATTCAACCTTCCTTTCTTTTGTGAAGACAACAGCCAACGCCAAAGCGAATCTGGCCCTTTGCCCCAACCATAGAGGCTGCGTCATATCACCACTACCGCACATATCACCAGGTGCAAAAGTGGTTGGGGGGGTGGAGAAAGAGGTCACCGACTGGGGTTGGGAATTCACCTCGGCTGGACTCATCCCCATTACCAGCCGACAACCCTCGCAGAGTTCTTAAAACTCCTCTCTTGCAAATGCAAGAAGGGTGCAGAGGTGGCTGCGCTTGCCTGAAAGCAGAGCTCAAATGTTCTGTGATGTGTGCTACCTGCTCAGGGGAAACGGGCCAGAACGCTGCCGTTATTATCATTGAAGAATACGACGATGACGAGCCTCAAGACAACCATGACGATCTACCAATACTGTACCTGTACTCTATCTATAGGAGACGAAGACGACGACCCACCAATAGTGGAAGATCTACCTATTGAATAGAGCAATATAAGTGACGGCCCAGGGCAGTCAAAAACATTGCGACGAGTTTGACTGAATTATTGATCAAGTTACTTACTTTTGATTACTTATGTTTATATTAAAATACACTTATTTAAAATCGTACATTAATATTGACATTATTGTAACCAAGACATCTACCGAAAATGGTTGTATACCATTTCTGGAAAAATGCGATTTTATTCTGTATGGTTTTTTAAAAGATTTTGAAATAACCACGAAGCCATAAGACCGCGCTCTGAGCTCAATTTGAAGCTAATTAAATTGCCTACAAGTTATTATTTTACAAGCTCTACTCGTAAGTTCAATGTTTTCGACGCAATCTCAGTCCAAAGAAGATGTAAAACAAAATGTTTTTATTTTTGGAACAGCCTATTTTCAAAGTGCCGTAATTCGCCAATTAATTGACATACAGAGCTCCGGTTGGGCTTAATCTGTCACAAATTTAATGCTCTTAAAAACCGTATATGATAGTTTTTGTCAAAAAATTGATGGATTAGGAGATATAGAGTAGAATCTGAAACAAGTCCAAAAATTTCGCGGTTTTTGGTGTTTAAAAATTTTTCCACAACTCTTTGAGAATTGCAAACTTGCGTATACGTTGCCCTAGAATATCCTAACAACATACTAAAAAATAGAGATACATCATGTTTTTCCAATTTATGTCGATTTTGACTGGCCTATATTGTGGTTCCTCAGGAGTTTATTCTAAAAAGCTACAAAAGGCTATCGGTTTCATTGAAATGATCCATTGAGTAATTGAGAATTCCTATGGTATTTTTTTCATTTAATATGCTATTGCCATAAAAAACAAAGTATGAGGGGATGCTCTACTATGTCGAAAAGGAAATTACCATAAAACTATCAAAGGTAGATTTATCAAGATCTTCAATTTTATTATGAATTACACATGACACAAAACTTTGTTGAAAATTTCACACCTGTAATTTTGAACCAATCAAAATACGTTATTTTGATAAATCACCATGGCAAAGGAGGTATTTTAGTGGAATTTTTTTCTCTTAGGATACCCAACAGCGAATTATACTGGAAAGTTTTTGACGTTCACAATAACAGACCTTTTTTGACAGATTGGTTCACATAATATTTATTTGATATATTTTAATTACAAAGCTAAGATGTTTTCTTTATTCTTCAGGCACCTGCTCTCTTCTTAATAGTGTAAATGCAGTACTTTGAATGTTTCCAATTAAGTATCTATGTCTAATAGAATATATATACAGGGTGCTAATTAAGTATGTACCATAAATTCAACAGACGATTATTTAGGTGGTTTTAAGACAAAATTTTCATGTAAACATGAGTCCGCAAATCCTTCGTTCTCAAGATACAGGGTGTTGAAATAAAAATAATAAAAGGTTATTCGTAAATATCTTTAATATCCTTTACCTAATTTTGTTGTAATTTGGCAATGGTATTTATAACATTAAGGAGCTAGTTTAGCCCGAACGTGATTCAATTTAATTAAGTCCAGTGGCGTCTCGAGCGGGATTTGAACAAATATTTTTTACTTAAAAATGTACGCCACTGACTTTTGTGCAATTTTTATTATTTCTTTGGATTAAGCAATTAGAAATACAACTTTGTATTTCTTCTTCAATTTTTTTCGTATCTTGCTTAGTTTTTGAGAAAAAAAAGTCGACCTCTGGACCTCACAAGGAATAATATGGGGAATTGAATGTTTCTTTTGGAAATTTTTATTTTGGCAATTTTTCATTACTAATTATGTAACAATAACAACAAATGTTATAACGTTAACATCTAGACTAACGAATTGCATTAAATTAAGTGTTGGAAATGGCCTCCTTCGGTTTCAATACAACCGTCTAGCCGCCGCATAATAATTTCCAAAAGAAACATTTAATTCCCCATATTATTCCTTGTGAGGTACAGGGATATGCAATTAGGTCGACTTTTCTTTACTTTTGGTTTTACTAGCTGTGCAATATTCTTTATTGCAACAAAACACGAGTTTTTTTTATGATTTTGAACTGTCAAAATACAATGAACACAGCCTCCTATGATTGATGCTTGCTGACGCTGGTTGTGAATTCCTTACCATTAAAGCGCGCATAACCCACATTAATAAAAACGCAAAAAAAAACAATTTTCTACCACTTGTAGTTACTCAAAACTTATGTAAAATTATACTGTTTTCTATCATGAAATGGTATTCCCATGCAACTATAATGAGTAGAAATTACCAGTTTGAAGGCCTGAATAATTGCTGCTACAATTCGGGGTGGAATTTTCTTACCAAATACCACGGCGAGGTCAAATTAATATCCGGAAATTGTTTCTCGCTCATGAATATTTTTAGAAGATTTCCCTTGTCTGCGACTCGTGAAAAATTCAAAATATTCATAAGCTCCAAAAAATTTCAGGAAATAAATGGTATTTCTAGTGAAAATTTCATGTGTGTACCCAGTACCAAGTATTCTGTTTAGTGAAAATACCATATTGATTATATTTCTAAGGAGTGCAGGACCTTATTACAGAAAATGTTTGAAAGTATAAAGTACTTTTTTGGGAAAGAAAGTTTTTGGCTTTCTACTACTCCATCTGATTCAAAAAAATGGATGAGAGAATCTTCCAAAGAAAGGAAGGATTAATCAATTTGAAAATAAGTAACTCTATACATGGATGTGTAGATCATGTCTTAAGGCGAAACACGTGTATACCAGTTAGGGTGACAGTGTTCCATGTGAGTACAATTTATTACCATTCATTCAAAGTAGAACTCATGTGAATGATATCTGATTCTTATTCCTCCACAAATGTTCGATATACAAACTGAATAGAGAAAAATATCTTCTGTATAATTCAGTGTTCATATAGAAGTATTTGTTTCGAAAGAATTTTTTTTTTTTCGTGTAATTCAATGTTTATATGAAAGTAGCTGTTTCAGGAGGACTTTCTTTCAGTTTGTGTCTGAAAGTTACTTCTTTGCATGATCTACACATCCATGTATAGAGTTACTTATTTTCAAATTGATTAATCCTTCCTTTCTTTGGAAGATTCTCTCATCCATTTTTTTGTATCAGATGGAGTAGTAGAAAGCCAAAAACTTTCTTTCCCATAAAATTAATCACTCCTAAAAATATAACCCTTTCAAATCATATAAAGTACTATAAGTTAGAAGGTTGGAAAAATACATTGATTGATTATGTTAGATATAATGGAGCAAGGAATATCATTGAGGGGTGAATAGTTCTGGAATCTAAATAGAAATTCATTTCATATCTGGTGTCATGGCAAGAAATGTAGAAAGGGATTTTCAATTAGAGATATGGAGAATTGATGTTAAAAACTAGCTAAAAACAATATAATAATACTTTATGCAGTACAACAAAATAATATCAAGATTTACTTGAGAATACATAATACAAATGTGAATAAAATAAAAAATTCAATAGTAATTAATACAGAGAATTGAATAGATTTAAGCCGTTCCTTTGTGGGTATGCTAGTATAAAAACTATTTATTTTATTTTTAAAGATACTGAAATTAGGGCTATGTGTTATTTCCTTGGGAAGAGAATTATAAGTTTTCATGCGTAGTGTAATGGGATTATTTAAGCCCATTTAAGGTTATAATAGTATATTATGCAACGATCATGTAATGATGGTTATTAAGACACGAGCATTAACCGGGATACGAAACGAGCCGAAGGCGAGTTTTGTATGGTATATGCGAGTGTATTGATAACCATTACATGAGAGTTGCATACGCTATTTTTTCTAAACCCGATAAATAATGAAAAACTATAAATATTATATTTGTATTGAACACATTTACAGTAATTAACTCATATTTAAAAAAAAAAAAACACAAACTTAATGATATTATCATGGATATATGAAAACTATAAAGATTCTAATTATATTTATATTGAATATAACAACTGTAATTAATCTGATATTTTAAAAATATTGGAGTCGATGGTATTCCTTCTATATCGCTGTTTTCATACATTTTGATAATATGGGTAGGTAATATGAAACCTGATTTTGACAAATAAAGCAATTAGTTACTTAGGTTAGATTGTAGGACAAACAAAGGAACAGGATTCTTGATTGAAAAATTATGGGTTTCTATTGGTTGATAATCTGTATCGTTATGAAAAATCTGTATCATAATGGATATCATTATGAAACGGATTATGGTCATATAAGTGTATTGTTAGAGTACGAGTGTAGAAAAAAAGACATTATAATGGGTATGAGTATTGTATTTATGGAGCTGATTAACGAAAGTGAAGTTGGTATTACATTTTACTTGTTCATGTATAACCTTGTATGCAAATTTACCTTGCTCGATTTCTAGAACATCCTGAATAAGCAGTATCTTGGTTACACTGTATGTACAGTGTAAAAGCCAAATGGAATATGTTTCTGTATAAATTCTGTCTTTCCATTAACCAGCTGTCACACCCCTACGAATGATAACCCTCAGAAGTCGAAACTTGTGTGAGCTAAGAATTGACGAGGATTGAATACATTCATTATTTCGATTACTGTACATATTTAAAAAAAATCCCGAAACTCGTCAAATGTAAATTAATATTTGACATTCTTCAACGCGAAAATGTCACCCCTACCTTCAACTCCCTTCGAATGATAGGTTCAACCCCCAATTTTTTAAATGGCATCCATGTATAGCTAACATGGATGCCTGTCTACTTGATGTATGTGGGTTATCCTCAAACTCAAACATCACATCTAATTTGAGTTCATCATTCATTGCAGTGGCATCTGCTTTTTTTATCTGCCCCACATGACCATGCTCGCAAAAGAGCTTCTCTATTTTGCTTATTGTTCCTTGGGATATGGGCGGTAAATTAGGAAATTTCTCATTAAATCGTTGTGTTTATCTCAGTAACCAATCATCTGTAAAACTGTTATTTTATTCATTTCCGTTAATTTAACCATTTGTCAGATTTGCGGTTAACGAACTTTAAACTTGAATTTAAATACTGACAACTAATGTTGTAACATATAAAATAAGTTGACAGGGTGTTTTAAACAAACGTTACCACGAAAATTATTCAATTTTTTTAAAGGATACCATCTATAAAGAACATTGCTATGGTTTTTGCTTACTCTCTTATTATCAATATCTCAATATGAAATAAGTTTTGTGTATACTTCGATAAGTTTTGAGTGTATTTTATCGAATTTCGGTAACCACATGATTTTAATTTAATTTATCTTAATTGTTGCAGTAAACTTGAAAGCGATAACATTTTTGAAGAGGATAAAAATACCTTCAAAACGATATTTCACAAGCCTCTACTTCCCATTTAAAAATTGGGGGTTGTACCTGTTATTCGACAGTGGTTGAAGGTAGGGGTAGCGTTTTTCCGTTGAAGTATGTCAAATTATAATTTCAATTTGATGTGTTTCGGGATTATTCTTAAATGTGTACAGTAACCGAAATATTATTCAGTTGATGTTGGAGTAGCGCAAGGTTCAATTCTGGGACCATTGCTTTTCTTACTATTTCTCAATGACCTCCCAATTAATGTCGATAGGCGCTTTTATCTAATCAATTTTGCTGATGACACAACATTTGGTATAACTGAGTCATCTATGGAGGATATGATTTTATCGGTTGAATTCTGTATTAGTGAAATGACAATATTGTCATTCCAATAAACTGATGCTAAATGCACAGAAAAAAAAATTATATATTTCAATAAGAACAATTTGATCGATAGTAAAGTCCTACAGACACATAACTCCACTAAGTTTCTGGGTGTAATGATTGATAAATCACTCTCATGGTCTGAGCATATTGAAAGTTTATCTAAAAAACTCTCCAAATCATACTTCGCAATTCTGCAATTGAGGTATGAACTTCATGAGAATATACTTATCCAAGTTTATTATGCATTAGTATATTCTGCACTATCTTTTCACATCACGTTACGGGGAAATGCTACAGAAATAAATAGGATATCTGTTACACAAAAACGAATTGTTAGAATGATGTTCAACATGAAGCCACGTGATTCTTGCAGGGAAATTTTTAAGAGTAAAAAGATTATGACAGTTTGCTGCATTTACATTTATAAAAGTTGCTTACACATTAATAAGCATGAAAATGAGCTAATAAAAAACAATAACCACCATCAATATTGCACTAGAAATGCTTCAAATTTAATAACAATTACTCACAGAACATCCGCATTTGCTGGGGTAAAAATATATAATAAACTCCCTAATCTAATGAAGGCCTGTAATACTATCGAATTAAAAAAATCACTGAAAGATTTCTTATTGGCTAAATCTTATTATACATTACAAGAGTATTTCGCTGATTGAGTTTTTTGTGGATATCTGTGTGTAAATAATCTTATTCTTTTATATTTTAATTTTACATTTTTACACTTGTACATCTATACGTTTTTACATTTTTATTTATACATATATGTATATATATATATATATATATATATATATATATATATATATATATATATATATATATATATATATATATATATATATATATATATATATATATATATATATATATATATCTGTATTTTACGGTCCTATGTTTATATGTATTGAATGTATATTTACATGTTCGTTTGTTTACATATTTATAAGTATAAGTTGACATGTTCGATACCATGTAGTTGGTCCATGAATGAATAAATTTCTTTCTTTCAATGAATTCATTCCATTTGGCTTTTACACACTGTATGTTATTTTACTTAGTTTTAAAACGCATACACAAAACAATAAAAAATAAATAAAAATATATCGTCATCTTTAAATCCTTTACAGTTTCTTTATAATGTCAACATATCTGATAGTTTCTTCTTTTATGAAACCAACCCCGACGAATTAATAGTGGTTCTCAAGGACATCAAAAACAAGAATTGCAGGAGTGTAGATGACATTTCTATTAAAATATTGGAAACTCTACCATTTTCAACTTTGGATGTCTTATCACATCTTATCAATCAGTCTTTTCAATCTGGAGAGTTCCCATCGTTCCTGAAGACTTCTCTCATAATCCCCCTCCATAAGGGTGGACCTACTGATGATCCTTCCAATTTCAGGACTATAGCACTTATTCCTGCTCTTGCAAAAATCATAGAAAACCTGGTCAAAATAAGAATGTTATCGTTTTGTAATGCCAATAACATTCTTACTCCTCACCAATTCGGATTCCAAGAAAATAAGGGTACTAATGGTGCAATGTTCTCCCTTCTAGAAACAGTTTATTCCCATTTTAATGCCAATGAATCGCTGGCTGCAATTTTCTGCGACCTATCGAAAGCATTCGACTGTGTCAACCACGAGATACTTCTGAATAAATTGCAGAAGTATGGTTTCCGAGGCATCACCCTTCAGTGGTTCCACTCTTATTTATCGGGACGCTAACAAATAGTCAAAACATCTAAATACTCTGCTGAACAGTCCATTAAATGTGGAGTGCCGCAAGGCTCGATCCTTGGCCCAATTCTATTTCTCATCTATATAAATGACTTAGCTTTCATAGATGTATCAGCCACCATCACCCTCTTTGCTGACGACACCACCTTATTATGCCACAACACAGATAACGCCATTCTGCATGAGATCATCTCGGAAGACATAAAAAAAATTAAAGAATGGTGTGACTGTAATAAATTAACTTTCAACATCAAAAAAACCAGGATCCTTACTATTCGCTGCACTTTACCTGAGATCTGCCTTGGTAACGAAATCTTAGAAAGTATACATGCTTATAAATTTCTTGGGCTGAATATAGATGATAATTGAAGTTCAAAGACCATACAGTAAACCTAAGCAAAAAGCTTGGCTCAGGCTGCTACGCGCTTAGAGTCATCTCGACTGAATTAGGCTATGCCCATTCAAGAACAGCCTATTTTGCTCTTATAGATTCACATATTAGATACGGAATCGCCTTCTGGGGAGTGTGTTCCAGAGACTTATTTCATACGATCTTTGTCCTTCAAAAAAGAGCTGGCAGTTACATGTGCAAGGCTGCTTCCTGGGTTTACTTGCAAACCTCTTTTCAAAGCTCACAGTATTTTAACTGTACCCTCCCTATACATTTTGGAAACAATCTTTTTAATAAAGAAACACCATTTGTCTAGGGTGAATCACACTCCTCCTCACAGCACCCGAAGTCACATCAGGAATATTGAACTGCCCACTCCCACGAACTCACTAGTTAGGGACTCGATTAATTTCAATGGAATCAAACTGTTCAATCATCTGCCAGCTAAAATAAAAGAAATCAATGCTTACATTAAATTCAGAAAAGAGGTCAAAAGGCTCCTGTTTGATGGGGTCTATTACTCAGTTCTGGAGTATTTTGATGATTTTTTTGTCTCCTGATTCACTCGACAACCAATATTTTCTCGCTTAGCATATTATTTTATTATTTTTTATATATTCTACATTATTTATATATTTCTTCTTGTATTGTTGTTTGTATTTTCAGACTTAGTCTATAAGATGTATTTTCTTCAGACAATAAAGTATATTTGATTGATTGATAAATCTCAAAACTGTTTACCAAACTATGTCATTTTCAGGTTATGAAATATTGTCCTGAAGGTATTGAACTGTCACGATTGTCAGGAGGATGCAAAGGTGTGGGTAGCATTGGACTGGATTTGTACAGTGCAGTGGACCCTAGAACAAGATCCGCTGTAGAAGCCATTATGACATGGCATCTTGTTGACTCCCTGAAAAATACATTAAAACAAGAAAATCCAGATTATTTTAAAGCATATGGTTGGAGTATAAAGAAATTAATTCATTTTATAATTTTGAAAATTTTTAGATGTGGAGTGTGATACAATTTTATGTTTAACAAATATGGAATTAGGGGGTATATGTGTTAGCAAAAAGTTATTGCAGGAACTTGTGGATAACTTGAAAAAACAAATGACTGCTATTGAGAATAAAGCATTTTCCCTGGCTGGAAGACATTTCAATTTCGTATCTTCAAAGGATGTGGCAAAAGTTATAGGTGAGCAGAATAAATTCTAGTTATTTCCCGGAATATATTTAATTGTTTGACAATTTATTTTTTATCGAAAGTGTTGCAATATATTTCATATTTCAGAGTACTGCTCAGAACTCAAATTATACATAATATGCATATATAGGACTCCTTCATCGGACATAAATTTGTTCTTAAAACACTTGGAATCATTCCTGTCGCAACTACCAAATAGTTCATCGGTTATTCTCGCTGGCGACCTTAACATCAATTTTGATGACTCCAGCTCCACAAGTACCTTACTATTAACCAATCTCCTTACATCTTTCAATTTATCCATGCATGTAAACTGTCACACTCGTATCTCTCAATACTCTGCTTCATTAATAGACTACATTTGCAGTAATTTAGATTTAACTGCTTTAATTCATTGCTCGGTTAACCCATCTGGGCTATCAGTTCATGAAGCTATAGTCTTTTCCTCCAAATTCCCCTCCAAAACTGCCAGTAAATGTGAGAAAAGGAGTCGTTTATTCAGCAAGCTGAACTATTATAGGTTTTATCAACGTTGTGAGCAAACAAACTGGGCTTCCTTCTTAGACAATTCTCACCCTTTTGAGGCATTCTACAATGGGTTATTAGAAAATTTTAATAAATCATTTCCTCTACAAAAAATCAAAATAAAAAATAGAAAACTCTGGTTGACTAAAGGTATTGAAATCTCTGCCAAGAACCTAAGATCATTACATTATATAAGAAAATTTATAGATCCTAACCAAACTTCATTTATCAATTACTATAATAAATATAGGTCAATTTACAGAGTTACTTTGAAGCATGCTAAGCTGATCTACTGCAAACATAGACTAAAAATAGCAGGAAATAAATCTAAGGAAAGCTGGTCCATTATCAACGATCTCAGAGGAAAGTCCAATAAACATTCATCCGAAGTAGGCTTGGATCCCAATTTATTAAATAACTTCTATTGCACCATAGCGGACAAACTCACCGAAAATATATCATCAACTGTTAATCCCTTAAATTTTCTTTCCAATATTGACATATCAGAAAGTTTCTCCCTCTATGAAACAAATCCCGAGGAAATAATAGCAGTTATCAAAAATATCAAAAACAAGAATAGCAAAGGTGTAGACGATATTTCTGTTAAAATTTTTGAAAATCTACCTTATTCAACTTTAGTGGTTTTATCACAACTCATAAATCAGTCTTTTGAATCTGGCGAGTTCCCATCGTTTCTGAAGACATCTCTGATAATCCCTTTGTATAAGGGTAGACCCAATGATGACCCTTACAACTTCCGGCCTATAGCACTTATTCCTACTCTTGCTAAACTCATAGAAAAACTAGTGAAAAGCAGAATTTTATGGTTTTGCAATGATAATAATATCCTTACTTCTCGTCAATTTAGATTCCAAGCAAATATGGGTACTAATGATGCTATGTTCTCTCTGTTAGAAACGATATACTCCGAATATAACGCTAAAGAAGCAGTCGCTGCTATTTTCTGTGATCTATCGAAAGCTTTCGACTGTGTCAACCATGAGATCCTTCTTAATAAGTTGCAACAGTATGGCTTCAGAGGCAACACTCTTCACTGGTTTCATTCGTACTTATCAGGTCGCAAACAGGTAGTTAAAACAACCGAGTGTTCCTCTGCTCAAACTATTAAATGTGGCGTACCACAAGGATCGATCCTTGGCCCAATTTTGTTTCTTATCTACATAAATGACGTAGCTTTTATAGATATAACGGCCACAATTACTCTCTTTGCTGATGACACCACTTTATTATGGCACAACAAGGACATTCCTACCCTTCAAGATGCTATGTCAGCTGACATCAACAAAATCAAAGAATGGTGCGACTGCATTAAGTTATCATTTAATATCAATAAAACTAGCATACTTACTTTCCACTGCAACTTACCTGAGATCTGCCTTGGTGACAAAATCTTAGACAGGGTACATAATTATAAATTTCTAGGGTTGAACATTGATGATGAACTGAAATTTAAAAATCACACAATAAACTTAAGCAAGAAGCTTGCCTCAGGTTGCTATGAACTAAGAGTGATTTCTAGAGAACTAGGCTACTCCCATTCAAGAACAGCGTATTTTGCTCTAATAGATCCCCATATTAAATATGGAATTGCCTTCTGGGGAGTCTGTTCTAGAGATTTGTTTCAAATGATTTTTGTGCTCCAAAAAAGGGCTGTCCGATATATGTGCAAAGCAGCTCCCAGGGATCCATGCAAGCCTCTTTTCATAGCTCACGGTATTTTAACAGTAGCTGCCCTGTTTATCTTGGAATCAATTTGCTTGATAAAAAAAAATATTTTTGTGCATCTCCCCCTTCCTCATATAATACTAGTAGCCACAATAGTAACGTAGATCTGCCTATTCCTGCGAGCTCCCTTGTTAGGGATTCAATTATATTCAACGGGATCAAACTGTTTAACCATTTACCAGCCCGAATTAAAGAAATTATAGTGCTTAACAAATTCAAAAAAGCAGTTAACATGCTACTTGTTGATAGGGCCTATTTCAGTTCAGGAGTATCTTGACGATTCACTTGAATCTTAACTTTTATTTCTATGTCTTGTTATTTCCAGCTGAATATCTCAGTGTATTTCACTTTTTTAGCTTATGTTATTGTATTTTATTAAATTGTGTATGTTTTTTTTATGTAGATTTTTGTATCTTACATATTATTTATGACTTTGTCTATAAGATGTAGTTCTTCAGACAAAGTATATTTGATTGATTGATTGATTTATAAGAAATTTTATTACTAAGATATTTGTATTTCGCAGTATCGAGACTTGTGCGAGCTAAAAATTAACGATGCCTTACCTTTTTACCTAGCACGGTAAAAATGTATATGAATTTCAATAGTTCGGACTTCCATTGTCTGATATTATATAAAATGATTTGAAATTCCTGAAAGAGCTAATAAAAAATTGATAGCTGAAAATAACAATTATATTAAGCAAAAAAACCTGACATGAAATAAAATACAAGTAAAAATAGAACAATTGAACAAAAATAAAATGTTAAGAGATTCCAAGCCAAGTAACTCCACAACGTTTCGACTGTTAATGTCCACAATCGTCTTCGGGTGATGACTGGCTAATTCCTCCGAGAGATGACTACTTATAGGTCATTCGAGTACTTTCATTTATCTTCCCTTTCCTTTTTCCGGTTCACCGGTTTAGTGGGAGATGACCGTTTGGCGGAAGTTGGTCATTTTTTGCTTGATTATGGGTTTCCATATGTTACGTATCTCTACGCTAGCTTGGCTGAATAAATTGTTGGACAACATGTATGCGGCTTCTTTGAATTTCCTCCTGAACCAATGTTCCTCCCTATGTTTGATCTCAGCCGGTAAATGCAATTCTTGTAACCGCAGTTCGCGTTTGGTGGCCTGGTTTTCGTGAAGCTACTACAGATAGTGTTTCCGGATCTGAAGCAGGTTCTGATGTATTTGGATCTAATTCTTCTCATCCTTTCCGATAATTCTCTGATGTAGGGAAGTGCAAGCACTGGTTGTGACGGCTTCTCTTCCTTGTGAGGCTCCTATTGTCTTTTAGCTAAAGTCTGTTCCACTATCGCTTTGGAGGAGCCATTTCATTGAAGATCATTTTTTATGATGTCTAGTTCCTTCTCGATGCCTTTCTTCGTATTACAGAACCCGAAAGCACGGTCTATTGTCTTGATGATTTTTCGGTATACAGATGTTTCCTACTTAGTGTCCGACCTCTTCACCAATCCAAGAACGTCCACAACGAATGTATGAATAATTTGGGTTAAATTGTGTCAGTTTAGGTAGTCTTGATTAGCTTTACAATTAAAATTAATTAAGTTTTTAATTTTCCAATATCCCTAGCCTGAACGCAATTATCTCACAAATCAGATAAATAATAATCTGCTTAAAAAAATCTATTTAAAATCTGTTTTTCCCATTAATCAGCTGTAAGACCATTATAATGTGACTAAATACTTACATTTAAATTGTCTTCACATACACAAAGAGCTTTACTGTTATGTGATATATCATTTTTATTCCTTCTGCATGCATTTAACCATTTTGTTCGACGATTACGATCATCGTCAGGTACTCTTATAAATATTTTATTGGGTGATTTAATGGAAGTAGTTGCGTAATATTGTTTGAGTTCTATTGCCTTTGATATTGAAAGTCCTTGTTAGATGTATAAATTCAACAACACACAAAGCTGAATCAAGGTTGAACATAAATCACGAAACTATTCAACTTAATAATACCAATCCACCAAAAAAACAGGACCTCATCACACTTTACACAAAAGAGTTTCGCTGCAGCTGCTTAAATAAGTAGATTTAAACAGCAGTCTCAGCATGCGTCATATGCGTGCGCCCGGATCAATACAGTATGACGTCATGGCAGTTCACGCCTTTAAACGCTTGGTTTTTCAACGCAAGAAACTTTTTATATTTTTTATAAAGTTACTATTGATATTTCACTACTCATATTTTGCAGTAGTTAATAGTTATCACAGCAGAACACATTTACGATGTAAAAAATTCTGCAAGTTCCCTATTAAGACGCAGGTTCCTAGCAGAGGTATATATGGTATAAATAAGGACAACATTTGTTTGAAGGTGATTGACAATGTTTCATGATGAATTTCACTAGTTCGGGCTTCCACTGTCTAATATACAGCGTGACTCATGGTTGATGGTAGGTTAGACGTTTCTGGAAAACGCAAAGCATGATTTTTTTGAAAATTTCACCTCTCACATTTCCTTGCCTGTTCTATCGATCTAAAATATTTTCAGCATTGCGGCGTTGCCACTTCCATCAAAAAGTCCTAGCAACTTTCTTTTTTTAAATGGAACACCCCGTATATTAATACATTTTTGGAATCGATCTGGTATTTTAATACTTTTTTGTTAATAATATCCTATACCTATCTCTATCTGTTCTCGAGTTAAAAAATAAATTGTGCTAAATATGGTCCAAAACATAGCCTTAATTGAAATTAAGTACATCAGTACTCTCAATTCATGAAAAGTTGATATTTTGATGATAGTTTGGACAAATTCGAAATATTCAAATAACAGAAATCGACCCCATATCATACAGGGCGTGCTAAAATTACTATTATTTCCATTGTGCATAAAAGTAGTCAAAAGTTCACTTTTTCAAATGAAACCCCCTGTATATTACTCGGTAAATTGAAAGATGGTGAAAAATGCTTCAAGGTGATATATCATGTCCCTATACCTAAATTGTCAAGTTTTCTCAATAAAGTCACTTCTTCAAAAACATTTTTTTTTTTTAGAATTTGGATTTAGGTAGCAATGGAATTATCAAGCTTATAGCAGTTCGGTTACTTTTATAAGTAATTAGAAGAATTATCTTCCAAAATAAATGCAAATGTCGATTATTCAAACGAAGTTCTTATGAAATTATTTATTATACACATGAACAAAGTGACCAAATCATTGTCAGAACGTGTAAAAAATTCAACCAAATGTATCCTGAATTAACACCAATGAACGAGAGGAAGTTTGTAAGGTTACTACATACGCCAACGTGAGTTGGCGTATGTAGTTGTAACATATGCCTTGTAATCCAAAGATCGTGTGTTCAAATCCAATGGACCCTATAATTTTTTTTATTATCAGCAGTAACGTTATACAAAAAAAATTGTATGATACATTTGTTAAAAGTGATTTTATTTTGCTCGTGAGTTTGCTCCACTTGCTGACGCTCGTTTCGCAATAATCCCCACTCACAAAATAAAATGCCACTTTCAACACTTGTAGGTAAAACGTGAATAAATATTTTTCCACAAAAACGGCTTTATTAAGAAAACTTGGCGATTTAGGTATAGGGACATGTATATCATCTTGAAGCATTTTTCACCATCTTTCAATTTACCGAGTAATATACAGGGGGTTTCATTTGAAAAAATGAACTTTCGACTACTTTTATGCACATTGGAATTAATAGTAATTTTAGGACGCCATGTATGATATGGAGTCGATTTCTTGGTGTTATTTGAATCTTTCGAGTTTGTCCAAACTATTATCAAAATATCAACTTTTCATGAATTGAGAGTACTGATGTACTTAATTTCAATTAAGTCTATGTTTTGTACCATATTTAGCACACTTTATTTTTTATCTCGAAAATAGATAAAGATAGGTATAGGACATTATTAACAAAAAAGTATTAAAATACTAGAGCGCTCCCAAAAATGTATTGATATACGGGGTGTTCCATTTAAAAAAATATAATTGCTAGGACTTTTTGATAGAAGTGGCAACGCCGCAATGCTGAAAATATTTTAGATCGATAGAACAGGTAAGGAAATGTGAGAGGTGAAATTTTCAGAAAAATCATGCTTTGCGTTTTCCAGAAACGTCTAACCTACCATCGACTGTGAGTCACGCTGTATAAAATGATTTGAAATCCCCGAAACAACTAAAAAAGGAAGAATTAAAAATGAATAGCTGAAATAGCAATTAGCAATTATAATAAGCAAAAATAACCTGAAATAAAATAATAGTGAAATAAAATACAAGTGAAAACAGAACGATTGTACAAAAATTAAAGAAATAAAAATGAAAATTAAAAGTTTAGAGATTCCAAGCCACGTTAGTTCAAGACGTTTCGATTGTTAGTATCTATAATCGTCTTCCGGTCATCACCCGAATGGAAGTTCGAACTAGTGAAATTCAAGGACAACATTGTATGTATATTAAGTTTAATCTTCCTCTTGAAGATGATCACTTGGTGATCGAAACACATGTCGAATATTACTGGAATAAAATTCCAGTAATATTACTGGAATAAAATTCCAGTAATATTCGATGAGTATCCATGTTTTTGTCATCGATATTTCTTGTTCTTTATTTGTAATTTGGTAAGGTGCTAGATAATGAGTAAATTTTTTTTTCGACTGCAGTTTAATGCAATATATTATTCATTTTCTGTGTTGTCTAATATATAAGGCATATAGTCTTGATTTTAAATGACTTGCTACAAATGTACGTGATAGGAATCGCACGTTAATAGGTAAGGCCTCGTTAATCCATAGCTTGCCTAAGTTTCTATATTTGAGGGTTGTTGTTCGTAGGGGGGGGGGGGCAGCTGGTTAAAGTAAATAAATAGAAACATGTTAGAGTATGTAATGTAGTAAATACACTTTACTTAGTTTTTGTTTTCATATAATGTTGCCTTTATTCACATTTTCAGGAATTTTCAGAGGGAAAAAAATTAGTACAAAGAAGCAGATTTTAGAAAAAAATGAACATCCTATTTCTGATATGATTGTGAAGTGGCGAAAAATAAATACAACTCTAACAAAGATGATTTATCCACTGATAAGAGTTACCAAAAATAATCGTATTCGCGGATGCTATATTACTCATACCTCCACTGGACGAATAACAATGCAAGAGCCAAACTTGCAAAACATAGCAAAAGATTTCATAATAGAAAATCCTTTCACAAAACAAAATGTTAATATCAGTTGTCGCAGTGCTTTCCAAGTATTAGAAGATCATCAGCTATTGTCTGCAGATTACTGTCAACTGGAACTGAGAATCCTAGCACATTTTTCAAAAGATGATTTGTTATGTACTGTAATGAATAAACCTGGTGATGTCTTCAAATCCATCGCCGCCAAGTGGAATCGAGTTGAAGAGGATAAGGTAAAAGTGTTTTTGTTAAATCGAAATAGAAACTATATTCTCACAATACCACGGTGCGAAAAAAAAAACATCTTAATGAGAAATTACACCTATCTGGCTCCTCGGTGCTACAATATGTTATCTAATGAACTGAAATTGATAAATTCTATATATTCATTCCGCAAGCAATTGATTGTCGGGATAAACGACCAACCACAGCAAAAAAAATCGCCAGTCCATTGACCTGAACAATTTTTATTACTAAATAAACTGTTCCTTTGACTGTGAAAGTGTACTCAAAAAGCTAATGAATAAAAACCTCATATTTTTTTATTAATTTTGTATTAATGTATTAATGTTATATGGTGAATTGTCTTTATATATGTCAGTATAAATAGCGTGGGTATGTGGGTGTGACTGTGTAACTGTGTATATGAAAAAAATGCTACTTCAAAGGACTTGTTACACCATTCAAGAATTCACCAATCAACTAACCTGAGATCTTGAGCTTTAACACATTTGGTTAAAGTGTTTACTTTCAATACTTGAGAAATTGTGTGTTGATTATATTTTATTGGCTTTTTTATAGTCTTTAACTGGTTACATTTATATTTTTATATTTATATGTTACTTTTATTACTTATGGATGTTTATCACTGTTTGTGTTATTGTATTGTTTATATTATTTTGACTGACTTATAATATGGTTACATATTATTTGGACAGACTTTTATAAAACGGTTATATGTAGTTATTTACATTTATATATTTTTTTTATTTACTTTTATAATTGACACTTTCTTTGTTTATTGTGCATTGATTTCTGTCAACTGTACTTTTCAACCAAAGAAATTATTATTATTATTATTATGCATCAATTTGTTAATATGTTATACCTATTAAATTATTCTTACCCGCCCCTCATACAGGGGAAACCCTCGTGGAGTTCAACCATATTTATTTCTTTGTCTAAATACCATTGGTAAATTTTATTTATATGACCGGTTTCGGGTTGGACCCCATTATCTAGTATGAAACACAGTTAATGAAAAGTTCTGATTTATAATTGTGCTAAATATAATCGACTTCCACATAGATATAGATCCTTTTCAAACCGGAAATTTCCTATTGAAGTGAAAAAGATACTAATTGATCTGTGTCCCTACTCCCTAGAAGATTATTATGAATTAGTTTTTTAAAGAACAACCTGTAAACATGTATTATTTCACTATCCTATGTTAATTATATTTTGTCTGCAATCCTTGTTATGCATGTACATAATTTATTTTATTTTATCATTTCACTCACTGTACTTTGTTGTATGTCTATATGTTTTTTGACTTGTCCTATAGCTGTATTTGCTCGAATGGATAAATAAAGAATTGAATTTCCATTAATTGGGCCTAGTTGTAATACACTTTTTTTTCCATAAATATCAGTTTCATTATTCTACTGAAAATATCTGAAAAACAGTTGTATACTATATTTACATCTGTACTCTGTGTTACACTTGAGAAATAAAACTGGTTTTTCTAAAAAAAAGCTATGTTCTATGTCATGGAGACAATATACTACATCACTTCAAGCTATACAAGTGTTTATATGATATTATTATTCCATTGATTATATTCAATTTCATCTAAAGATCCATGATACTATACGACATCTAGCTTTCAAACGTTTCAACTTGAATGCCTTCCATTCGAAGTTTAATTACTGTTGAAAATTAATTATAATAAATTCAGTAAATACTTCTATGTAATACTCGTACCTATGTTTAGGTTTCAGATGCTATGAGACAGAATACGAAGAGTTTGTGCTATGGAATCATTTATGGTATGGGGAGTAAAACATTAGCGGATCAGCTTGACTTGCAAGAAGAAGAAGAAGCTATAGAATTCATGGAAACCTTCAAGTGTACATACCCAGGCGTCCAAAAATTTATCAAAGACGCAATTCAGAAATGCAGAACACTTGGTTATATTGAAACTATAACTGGCAGAAGGAGGTACTTGCCCAATATCAATGATTGCAGCCTTACGAAGAGAGGTTTGTCATAAAATTTTGATAACTCTTTATAACACTAGGCAACAAACGTCAATACTTTAATTCGAGCTTTTATTCAACTTGCTGTTTCTATGTTATGAAAAATGAGAAATTAAATTTCCTATGTTTTTTACCACTTGTATTTGTAATACTGCAGTTTTGTCCTACAATGTTTCGTGATACATTTCATCAGTTCGGACTTCCATTGTCTAATTGATATAAATTGATTTGAAATCCCTGAAAGAATCTGTGAAGAAATTAAAAAGGTTAGCTAAAAAAACAATTTTGTCAAGCAAAAAACTGAAATTACAATGAAATAACATACAAGCAACAACCAAAAAAATTGAACTATTAACCCGAAGACGATTGTGGATATTGACAATCGAAACTTCGTGAAGTAACTTGGTTTGGAATCTTTTAATTTTATAGTTATAATTTTCATTTCTTGTTGATAATTTTTTCAGCTCGTGTATATGTCGCAGCCAACTGGTTAAAATAGCCGTTCAATCAAACTGCTCTTTCACTGAACAACGCCATTCAATCACACGGCTATACTATAACAATTTTCAATTGAAGGTGCAAATTACGGATATGCAGTTGTTTAGTACCTCGTCCACTAGATGGGGTGACATTTTGTGATGTTCGCTCCAACTTCGGAATATCATTGTGGAATATCATTAACTTTCGGTCGATGATGGTCACTATCTTGCACTGATGAGTGGCTAATAAGCCCGAAACCGGTCTGCAAGTGAGCCCGTTCCACAATTGAAGGTCGACTCTTTCAGTTGTATTGCCAATTGCATATGCAGGAAATTTTCTGTGAACATTCCTGCACTGACGCCTGTCGGATATAATCCAACGCCTTTCGTGGTATTAGCCAGGGGAGTAGTTGTTTTCTGATAGGCGTCAGTCCAGTAAACCTACTGTGTAGGTATATAGAGACTGGCTTGAACGTTTGAAGTTCATTTGCTTTAGATTTGAAGGTGATTCATTAGCAACGTCACACTTGAAGTGACCAACAGATAATCCTCTTACCAACTCTGCAGAGGCGTACCAAAATAATATTTTTATTTATTTTAACACATAGGTAATTAGGTAAAAATTGTTATAGTTGGTGGCGCTACCTGGTATCAATGGTAAAACTGATTACATGTTCTTATTATGCCTAATACAGTACTTCAAAAAACAGAAAAATTTACAAAATAATTATCACTTTCCTTTTATATAGAAAGAGAACTACAAAGCAAGGAAATAATTACCTATGTTATGCTTATGAAGTTTCAGAATCCATTGACTCGTCCGAAGAGGAATCCCCAGTCACACTTAAATCTATTATTATTTGGTCGAAAACAGTGTCTACCATCTCGTTCAATCTCCACATTTTCTCTTCTTCCTTGATCACATGGGCTACAGCATTAGCCTAATCTTCTTTCCGTATCCGTTCCTTTGCGAGTTCTAATAAACGTTGGACATCAGAAATTTTATGTGTCACGTTTTCACGAGCTACGTAACCCTTAATTTGAGCCCAGATTAATTCTATCAGGTTTAACTCGCAATGGTAAGGAGGAAGTCTCAAAATGGTGATGCCTTCAGCACGAGCTATTGTATCCACCACGTGCTGGCGATATCTGTCACGATGCTGTTTAATGATACTCATAAGCTCGGCCTTAACCATGTCTTCGGAAAATGAAATTCCTTTTTGTCCTAACCAACTCTGCATGCCTGCTTTTCTAGTGGTCATAGTTGGCAGCTGTTCTACTAATCGGCTGTGATAAGAAGCGTTATCCATTACTATTACCGAATTTGGCTCGACTCGTGAAAGAAGGGATTCAAACCATCCTTCAAAGCGTTGGGCGTTCCCTCTTTTTTTTAATAAAAAAATTAGTGCAGTATTGTCTAAAAAGCCACTCTCACTACCTATATGGGCGACAATTAGTCGTTGCCCTTTACCCGTTAGTTCACATAACCCTGTTGATAAACCGTCCACAAATGCTTGACGATAACTAGTTACAGTAGTATCTTGCCAGATCTTAGATACTGTGTGACCAGCATTCACCCATTCAAAACCATCCTTCAAAGCGTTGGGTGTCCATGTCTTCGTGATAATCCCCCGTTTTTATTGATAAAAAAATTAGTGCACTATCTTCTAAAAAGCCACTGTCGCTACCTATATGGGCGACAATTAGTCGTTGCCCTTTACCCGTTGGTCCGCGTAACCCTGTTGATAAACCGTCCACAAATGCTTGACGATAACTAGTTACAGTAGTATCTTGCCAGATCTTAGATACTGTCTGACCAGCATTCACCCATTCAAAACCATCCTTCAAAGCGTTGGGTGTCCATGTCTTCGTGATAATCCCCCGTTTTTTTGGATAAATTAGTGCACTATCTTCTAAAAAGCCACTGTCGCTACCTATATGGGCGACAATTAGTCGTTGTCCTTTACCCGTTGGTCCGCGTAACCCTGTTGATAAACCGTCCACAAATGCTTGACGATAACTAGTTACAGTAGTATCTTGCCAGATCTTAGATACTGTGTGACCAGCATTCACCCACGTTTCGTCCAGATAATAAATCTTTTTGTGAGCAGAACGCATTTCTCTAATAAAACGAAGATATCTCCGTCGCCATGAGATGATATCTTTTCTTTCTATTAAGACAGTATTACGGGATCGTTTGGCATATATAAATTTCAAATCTTCTTTTATTATTTTTCTTCTCTTTGCTCATTTTTGGAATGAGATCATTATCCATTACCTTTGTCCTAATGGATTCGAGGGTTGGCGCTTTATTCTCAAAAAAGAAAGAATGAATGGAATAACGTACAACATTTTTCTGGTACTCGTCCAATTCAATTTTTTTTCTACCACGACAATGTAGGTACTTTTGGAGCTTGCACAATCCCAGTCACCTTTTTTTCACGTACAATGCGTCCAATTGTCGACACGGATATTTCCGGTATTTTTTAAATTTCGTACACTCTACAGACAATCTGTTTTTCTTCTAACGACATAAACTTCCACTTTCTTTGTACATTACTTAAACCTGCTATGGCATCCATCTTGATACTTTAAAAATTATAAAATTCAATGATATTATTCAGCTATTTGTCAGTTGTTTACTTACCTCAAAAACTATTTTAAAGTTGATATGTTTTGAAAAAAACTTTATTGTGAGTTTTCCACTAGAACAGATTGACAAATCCGCAACACGTGTTTCGCTGCACAGTAGTTTTTTCAAGTGTGTTCACTAACAAACTGAATTCTACATACATTGTGATTTATATATACTTTTTGAAATATTACTATCTACCTAGAAACTAATAATATTCTAGGAACTAATTAATGACAGTTATATCTGAGTTTAACGAACATTTATACCTGAGTTCAATGACTTGGTCAACTAATTGTCTCACAATAAAGTGTGAATGTGATGAAAATCTATGATAATGTATTTTAAAAAACAAGTATCAGCCAACTCTATCTTATATTTTGAAGTTAATAAATAAAACAGTCTATTTAATAAAGATTATAAAATATATTTATAAATACAAAACAAAGTCATCTTCACATGAAACAGAACAAGCTACGCCTATGCAGATAAGGACGCTTGATAATGAAGAAACCGAATGACTAGTTATGGCATTTTAAGGGCGCAAATATAATAGACCTGCGAAGTGTTGATCAGTTTACCGATGTTTCAAAGTATTTAACGAACTGGTTCACCTATTCGCTCGTATATCCTATCGATATGCAGAAGCTATCTTGTTACGGGGGGGGGCAACTTTTATGGAATCATTTTACTTTTCAATTATTTACAATGGCGATGCATAGACAATAAAAATACCCCGGTAAGAATTTAGTTCTAACATTTAACATTGTTGCCATTAGCTCTCAGTTCAATTTGTATATGAGTTACCTTCAATTGAAAATTATTATAGTATAGCCTTTTAATTGAATATTTGAGGCACTTATAACGTTCAACACACAGCTGATTCAAACGCCGCCGTCTAATTGAATTAGTTCAGCGCTCACCACCGCGGCGCTAGGTGAATAAATGCTTGTGTTTTTAAATAGTTTATCTTGAGAAAAAGAAGGCTGAAAAGTTGCCCTTTGAACTTTGAAGGGCCGTAACTTTGTAAATAAGGGAAAGCGCCGCTTTTCTCTTTTGGATTCGTAATTATTAATTTGCTAATTCATATTAAGAAGAGGAAATTACAAAAAGTTTTTTTATTCTTTCGAATTACATACTAAACTAATGGTCACCCTAGTTAATTTGCCATTCAACCAGTTGGCTAAGCGTCGTCTAGCTGTAGTGTTGTACGTTGCAGTCAACAAGTCGGCTAAACGACGTATAGCCGGGTGATTGAATGGCATTGTTCAGTCAAAGGGCTGTTTGATTGAACGGCTATTTTAACCAGTTGGCTGCGACATATACATAATGTATACATTCTAATGTATAAGTTTGAAAATGTCCTTAAAGGACGAAACTGCAGTAACGTTAGTTACAAATAAAAGTGGTAAAAAACATAGAAAGTTTCAATTCTCTTTTCTTCATTATGATTTCCTACCACGTAGTAACGGCTACATCCATCAATTTATTGAAAACTTTAGTGTATTCCTACATGATACTTTACTAGCCAAACATCTTGCCCATATTTTTTCATGCAATCTTACCAACTCTTTAGCGAATGATTCTCTGACTACAAGAACTTGGGACACGACTGATTAATATAGATTGGAATTGTACAAGTAGACTTACTACAAATAATGCATTTGAGGCCTTTATGAAGGAATTGACTTGGTGTCTTGACGTGTCTAGTACTGTAAATAGGTTTAATGTAAAACAAAAAGCAAAAAAAAGTTGGGTAACAAGAGAAGTTAAGAATGAAAGCAGTCAGCTAAAAGAATTGCACAAAAGAATGATAGATGGAGAAGTGAGTGACAAGATTTACAGAAGGGAAAAAAGAGAAATTCAAATAGATTAAAGAAGATAAAAACAGGATATTACGCTAATTTAATAGAAATATCTGAAAACTAACAGAAAGCTACATAGGATATTATAAATAGTTTCAGAGGGAAAACCAAAATTGACAATAAAAGGGAGATTTATCTTGAAGCAAATGGTATCCGGATCAATGATGGAACAGAAATTGCTAATAAATTTGCTTGCCACTTTGCCAGAGCAGCTCTGTTGAGACATGTAGGTCAGAACACTACCACATACAGTCTCGGAATTCAATGGAAACTCAATATTTTTTGAAGAAGTGCTAGAACCTGAACTAGTTTCAACAATGACCGAACTAAAAAATAAAATATTGAGTGGCCTATAAAAGTTCCAAAATATGCCATAATGGTTGATAAATTATGAAACATTCGCATTAGAGGGTTACTTCTTGAATGGATAAAAACTTTTATGGAAGATAGGAAAATGATAGTGACTGTGAATGATGCAGCATCTGATTCAAGGTCCACTACTTTTCTCTATTTACATAAATGACCTACAGAAGTTTTCGGAAATACTGCGGAGGGGGTGAAACCAACATTAATTTAGTTATGGATGACATGATTTCTTGGTGTGATTTTCAATAAATCCATATTTTATCTATTCCGCGCTATACTGCCGTTTCTTCTTTTTTGCTTTCGACATAATTTTGTCTTCAAAAATGCCGAAGTAAAAAATCGAGTATTAAAAACTTGCCAATGACACCACTCACAGTATTCACCACCGCACGTACAGCACTTTACCTAGCTATTCGCTATCTAATATCACTTCGTAATATCGTCGAATGACATTACTGGCTGGATGGCATGCGCGCTTTTATATGAGGCAGCGGGCGGGCCTAGTACTTTCGAGAATGGAGACATTGAAGCTTACCGCCATCTATTGTACAGTTTGAAAACTATCGAACAGGAAATAGTTACTTTCTAGTCCCCTAGATGGCGTTACACGAGGAAACGCGAGTTAAGCGTAAAGGAGTGGTGAAGTTTGTGTTGAAAGCAAAAAAACATTTTTAAATTAGTCATCGCCCCCCTAAACCGCTTCAACGCTCTTCAATCTTCTCTGTGCCCTTTACTGCCCCCTATAGGCCTCCGGCGCCCAAAAGGGGGCGTTATCGCCCACTATGAGAAAGACTAGTTTAGATGGTGTTAGGACTGTTTACTATTCACTGGCTTACTCTCATATGGGTCAAAATATATTGATGTGGGGTTCCTCTATAGGGGAAAAACATGTTTTTATTCTTCAGAAAAGATCTCTAATTTGGTCATTATTACGCCTTGGTCAAAGACGAAACGGACTGGTTTAAGTTTGACTATAGTCGTGTCACAAAGTGTTCTGGTGATGCATTGAATCTATTGGAGCCTCTGGAGACACTCTACATTTTGTTTTATAAGAGAGAGGACATTGGTAGATCAAAATCTTCAGATGATGTGGTGCTGCAGGTTTTTACGGGGTTTCCTGCAGCTGAAAAAGCAAATGCGCCACTGGAATCAATGAAGTCGCCCCGGAGCGCCAATTAATTTTTATTGTTGTTTTTATTTTTATCGTTTTAATAAATTTTTATTTACTAATAATTTAAACAGATATCAACTTATTTGAAACTACTCACTTCTCCCTATAGATGTTGATTTAGCAGAATTCACTTTATGATAGTTACAAATATTCATAAACAAACTTGAAAGATATATCATCAATAATGGTTCACTCAAATATTGTTAGAAACGAAAGGATGTGGGTAATTGACATGTATCTATTGAACATATGTAAACTTTTTCTTGTTTGAAAGTTCCCTATTCTTCATTATTTAACAAGATCATTGAAATGCCTAACAAATTGTTTTTTATACCTACATAATGACAGTTTATTTGAACCCCCTTTCCTTCAACTATTTCTGGATTTTCTGACCATTATAATGAATTATAATACAATCTCACTCCATTTTTTTCAGGGCAAGCTGAAAGACAAGCTGTAAATTCAATAGTTCAGGGGTCGGCAGCTGATATAGTGAAAAAAGCAATGGTAGAAGTAGAAAAGGAACTGCAGAGTATTTTTTACAAAACAAGAAGTAGACCTCGAATAGTACTCCATTTGCATGACGAACTCATTTACGAAGTTCCTACTAAATATATTGGAAAAGTGGCCAAGATTATAAAGAAAAATATGGAAAACTCCATGGTTCTCTCTGTTCCCCTTCCAGTCAAAATTAAAACAGGAAAATCCTGGGGATTTTTGTGTGAATATACCTTGTGATATTTTTTAACGTGTCTTAATTCCTGTAATTTAAACATCATAGAATTTGTAATGGATCTGATTATATAATATTTGTTGATTTCTACCTATCAGGTCATCATCATGTAATTTACTCTCAAATATTGTATTGAATTGAATTTTACTTCTGTACATATTTTATAATAAATATATTTTTTCTAATTGCTCCACGCATGTGCTTAATAGAAGATGAGTAATATTTATGATCAAATGAAGACAGAAATTCAACATTCTAATACAAGCTAGTATTTAAAATATATTCTCTGAATATTCGAATGAAATGCTTTCCAAATAATAAAATAGAGTATGAACATGAATATTTCTGGAGTTTTTTCTCAACACCAAATCATTATTTTTAACACCTTGACACGTGTTACGACCACCAAGTGATCATCTTCAAGAGGAAGTTTAAACTGGAAGAACTCCCCCCCATGCCCCCTCCCGGGTTGAGTGCCCTGAAGTAAAAACTTCGCCCCACAAAATAAATTTTGCAAGGAAAACTTAATGTATATTATTGTGGTGCTGGAGTGCCTTGCTGTTGAAGTGGACTGTGTTTGTATCGTTATTTCTGTACTCCTATCGCTACCACTCGAATCTGTGCTGGTTCTAGTATTGAAAATGCTGTTGCATATATTTAATGAATGTATATTTTTACGGAGTTACAAAAACCAACATTTCTAACTGTCGTTGTTTGACAATCTCTCTTCTGTCGTCATGACAGTTGTTATAAAACATGACAGGGGCGTATCATATAAGAAATCCAACACTTAAAATACTCCACCCTATCGACCCCCGCTCTCCGAGCAGTCCTCAACTTACTTCAGCAAGATTGACATCTGCCCTTTTTTGGTCGAAAGTCAACCTTTATGTGTTTATACTTTCTGATCGGTTAATTGTTTTATTGTGATCATTTCTAACTGAATTTTTGCATGGGGGCCCCCAAAAACTAACCGGCGATTATTGTTGTTAGCGTCGAGCATTGTGAATCTAAAGAAAAGTGAATCGTGGTTGCATTGTTCTGCGTTGAACCTACCTGAAAGAGAGTTTATATGATTAGTTTATGCTTACCTGAGTCGCCTAACGGCGACTCGTGGGGGTGGTCGTTGATTCTGTTTGGTCGGCTTTGGGTGTTTTTTCCATTTCTTGGAATCTGGGGTCATCCATATTTAACGCATCGTGTAGATCTCGTAGCGCTGGGTTGTTGTGCGATCTGATTCTATCGAACACGCTTTCTTCGTGTTCTCTCATATGTACGTCCACATATTGCGTGTCCAGGTCTAGGTCTCTGTATATATATATATATATATATATATATATATATATATCTGTTTGGAATGTAATATGGTGCGTTTACGGTGGCCCTTACGCTCGCGTTCTTAAACGTTTGTATCTTCTTTCTGTATGTCTGTGCGCACTGGCCCCAGGCAGTGCAGGCATACAGTATTATGGGCATGAGAACGGATTGATCAGCAGCAACTTCACTTTCAACCCCATGTTGCTTCTGCGTCCTATAATAGGTGCCAGGCGTTGTCTGGCGTGTCTAGCCATTCCGATTCTCTGCCGTACATGAGACTTGAATGTTAATTTCCTGTCTAAGATGACCCCCAGGTATGTCCCTTTGTTGGTCCACGGAATATCATGTCCGTTGAAGGCGACTCCAAAACCGGTGCGCAGCCTCATGAAAACACCCCTCAAGTTTGACAGATGTTCGTCAAAACTTTTTCCAATGACTATTATAATCAAGATAGACCAAGTTGCTTTCCAGGTGAGCCCTCTCCATACCAACTCCATCAAGCGTTCAAATGTTGCGCGTGCATTGCATAATCCGAACGGCATATACTTGAACTTGTATAATCCATTACCGGTGGGAGGCAATTTCCTCTTTATCTTCGGGACGAACTGTCACCTTCCAATATCCGCCTTTCTGATCTAGTATTGAAAACCATCTGCATTCAGCCAAAACCTTCAGGGCGTCATCTATTCTGGGGAGAGGGTAACTGCCTTTTCTCTTGACATCATTGAGCCTCCTGTAGTCTACACAGAATCTCGTCGATCCATCTTTCTTAGTCATTAACATAACAAGTGACGACCAGGGGCTCTTTGATTCCTCGAGTACCCCTTCTTCCAATATGCCCTTAACGATGGATGAAGCTTTGTCCTTTGCGAAGGGAAGTCGTCTTGTTGGTTGGGATATGGGCTTGGCATCGCCAGTATCGATCCGATGTTGAACTAAAATCGTTCTACCAATGATTTTGCCCTTCACAAACATATCGTTTCCTTCCTCTACAAATAGGGTGACTTTGCATAGTTCTTCTTAAAACAGATGGCTCCACGTATTCTTGAAAGAGGTTGTTGAGCACGCTTTAAATGGACTTCCTTCTTCGATTCTCGCATTTCTCACAATCGGTTCGCAGTTGAATATTACTTGCCCTTTCTTGAGAGTCACCCTGTTATTATTAGGGTTGATTATTCTGATTGTTACCATTTACGAAAATTCCTGCTTCACAGCCGTTGGATGGCTCTATCAATGCTGTACCCAAGCCGCCAGCAATTTCCGTCTAAATGATTTTCTCGGTGTTGGGAGATATTCTGGTATCCTCTAGTATAACCACCTTGATGCTGTCATTAGGCTGAGAGGGCACGTCGAGCAGAATTTCCTCATTTCCGACCTTTAATAGTTTGTTCCGTATGTCCACCACATTTTTCATCTAAAACCATAGTATTCGAGTTTGCCCAACAGAATTCCGTGACTTACACAGTCAAATGCCTTGGATAAGTCACAGAACACTGCTGCTGCTGCCTTTTCTTCATCAATTTCATTGTAAACTTTTGTAAGAAAGGAAGATATAGAGTCATTGATGCAATTTTGCCTTTGGAATCCAAACTGCTAGAAATGGCATTACTCTCAATGGTGCAATTTTGCCTTTGGAATCCAAACTGCTAGCAATGGCATTACTCTCTTCCGAACTAATTTTTCAATTATTTTAGCCAAAGTAGGTATGAGAGATATCGAACGATAATTTGATGGGTGAGCAGGTTTGCTTCCTTTGATCTTCCTATAGGGTATCTATATCCAATAAATTTTTCAGGATTTCAGTTGTTTCGTTTACAGTTATCGTCTCTTTTTGTTTTCAGTGCTTAAAAAAAATCTTTTTCTGTTAACCAGCTGTCGCACCCCTACGAACGACAACCCTCAAAAGTTGAAACTTGTGCGAGCTAAGGATCAACGAGGTCTTACCTTTTAACGTGTGATTTCTAACACGTTAAACAAGTATTCAATCTTATTTTTTATTTCTCTATGTTTGTGTAAACTTTATCAACTCTATTATAAGAAAAGCAGATATATTAATCTTATAAATATATTTTACATAAAGATAGGTAGGTAGGTCTAAAGTGAGTGGGTCTATTCCACCCTCCAACGCAACCCACAAGGGTTTATTGTGGCTCATACCTATTCACACTAGGCCAAATAAACCCAGCTTCTTAACGAAGCCGATTAGTTTGTATGGTGAGTGGTCTTTCAGGTGAGATGGTGAGAGTACGGATCTGTCGAACTCAAAGAACCTGATTCGGCTCCCAGCGGGGCAGGCACAAAGTATATGCTCTGATGTTTCATCATTTTCCAGACAGAGGCGACACACATTGTCTCCCGACAGTCCAAGTCTCTGCATATGATGATTCAAATGACAGTGACCTGTAAGAAGGTTGTGTTAATGGCCATGGTACAATTGCGCACGGCTGGTGTAAACCTCGAAGTAGGAATGGGTCAATTGAGGCTGGGCCTACGGCGGGAAGCGCTCACTGCGCAACCTCTGCTGCAAGCAACAAGTGATGCAATTGAACCCGGTTGTGTTTAATAAACCCTACAAAATACAAATTAGGCAGAACACAGAGTCAGATGCTACAATTGCAACACGGATTTATACAGACGGCTCAAAAACCAAAGAAGGCTCCAGGTCACTAAGCCTAAGGATTAAATGGGGAATGGGAAGAAATACCAGCGAGGTCCAAACAGAACTGGCTGGTATCTCAATCGCCACAAAATAAATAACCAAGAAAGGAATTTCTGGCAAAAACATAACAATCTGCACTGATAGCAGACAAGCACTATTAGCCTTGAACAGACAGCGTGTTACCTCAGGGCTAGTACTAGAGTGCCACCAAGATTTAGCCAAAGCCTCGGTAGATAATAACATTATCCTGAGGTGGGTTAAAGGGCACGACAAGAGTAAAGGTAATCGCATTGTCGACTCTTTAGCCAAGGAAGCGGCTGGACTAAGAATTTTAGGACCCAGTGGCACCCACGGCCTGATGACTTCGACAATTGCGGAACTAGTCAAATGTTACACCCATGCTCAATCCTTAAAGAGATGGGATGAAATCAAAGGATGTAATCTTGCCAGGATCACCTTGGGCGACCATGGGAAGCTGGCGCCGGAGAAATATCTGGCGATGACCAGGAAAAATCTACGCCTTACAGTAGGATTTCTGACTGGCCACTGTCAGCTAAGGAAATCCCTCCATAATATGGGGCTAGTAGACACACCTCTAGGCAGAATGTGTGAACAGGAAGATGAGACTGTCAGGCATGTCCTGTGCAATTGCCCGGAGTTATCGTCATTAAGAGAGTGTGTGTTCGGCGAGTCTTGGCCTACACCTGCAGATATAAAGGAGATGTCTCCCAGCGACCTGTCCACCTTCCTGGAAAGGACAGGATGGACGATGACCTAGGAGGACAACTCCTCGGGAGGATGTACAATGGGTCACATGTGGCCTAAGCGCGTGGGCTTACACTCACCCTCCCTACTCAACAGTAGGGACCAGACCAGAGACAATCTGTTAAGTCTTCCTATCGAGAAGAGTAGTTTTTGGCAGTTTGCTACCAATTTAGACGTTGCTCGGTAGGAGCCAAGAGCTTCCAACGCCGCTTGACTGTCCGAGAATATTTTTATTGACTTGTGTGTGAGGTTAGATTTATCCGCACACAATTCAATAGCGTCAATTTCCGCTTGAAATACAGTCACTTAAGTTCCTAGGCAGGTAGATAACTCTGTCCTGGGTCTGCGACTGAAAACACCTGCACCAGAACCGGAAAATGTTTTTGATCCATCTGTGAACCAACAACTATCTGCTCTTAATATTTCCTTCTCCCGGAGGTTCCAGTCCTCTCTACTCGGGAATAGTATTTTATAAGGCAGTTCGTAGTTGACAGTTGGAGGCATAAAGTCAAAAGTCATTTCTAGAATGCTGTGACTTCCAATGTCAACCAACAGTCTGTTGCACTCTGCAGTGAATTGATTTGTGCAATTGGCAATGTGCACAAGTCTGTATGCAGCCCATCTAGCCTCTCTCTCCAAAAAAATGTGGAGAGGAGGTAGATCTAGAAGGATGTCCATGACCGCCAACGGTGTGGTACTGGCACCACTGATAGCCAGACAAGCCTGTCTCTGTAAGGTAGAGTGCTTCGCCTGGGCCATTTTCTGTAAAGCCCTTAGCTACCAGGTAATTGCACCATAAGTGATCTGACAATCATCACATAAATCTAATGGATTTGTTTGGGACCTAAACCCCAAGTTTTACCACAAATCCTTCGACATGTCCATAGAGACAGTCTGACTTTGTGTAAAACTTTTTCCAAATGAGTCTTTTATCAAGGACGATGCCAAGATATTGCACCTCCGTTCCAAATGGAATGATCACACCATTGAGGGAAAGTGGAGTTAGATCGTCCAATTTTCTTCTCTTGGTGAAGGGGATTAACACAGTTTTGCTGGGGTTGACAGACGTCTGCTCCCTCAGGCACCAACTGTGAACAACGTCCAACGCGCTTTGGAGGATATTACAAGCTAGCCTTTCCGACGTGGACCTTGCCAGGATGACAAGGTCATCTGCATAAGCTTGCAGATCAAATTTTCTCCTGTCGAGTGCATCAAGCAGACTATTCACCAGGAGCGACCACAGAAGGGGAGATAGTACCCCACCTTGAGGGCAGCCCCTGGTGACCCTGAACCTGATAGCCTCGCCTTGAAGAGTCGTACTTGCAGTTATGTTTCCTAGCATGGCATAGATCCAGCCAGTTATGGTCGATTATACAACCTTCATAGCCAGAGACAATCCTATAGATTTAGGTAGTGCATTGTCAAATGCTCCTTCAATATCAAGAAATAGAGCAACCGCATCAACCCAAAGATATATCAATTCACAATCGAACTTTAAGAATAAACAACTAAATGAATAACAATGAACTCCCTGGCTTGCTTGAGTTGATTGACTAATTCTCTTCCAATCTTTCGGGCCCCGCGTTTTTTTCGAGTACTGCGTTTTTTTTTTTTCACCCATCTTGGTTTCTTACACCATATTTTACTTCTTCAATTTTTAGTGATAATCTAACCTCAACTGCCTCTATTATTGCTTTTAGCTCATATGATGGAATTGGCCTATACTTGATGAAAATCCATAACTAACGTATTCAAAAAACACTTTATTATTTCAACTTGCTTCCTCACAATATCAAATGTTCGTCCGTAATAATCTTTAAAAAAGAACTGAGAAAGATTATGAACATAGGTTGCTTCTTCAATATACAAGAATTTGAAAATTATTTAAAAACTATAAATAGTAGTACATAACCAATAAGTAAACCTTGTTCGCATAATTAGTAGGTATAATTGTTTAACTGCACTCTAGTTTTGTGTAAGGTCAGTTGGTATATTGTAATGTTATCGTGTATACAGTGTATTAGTATATACATGGATTTTATCTCCAGTATACTAAGTTTGTATCTGTTGTATGCTATTAAATTGTACACAATTCATATTTTATGTAATTTCCATAAGCTTACCTTGGTTTATATCCTTGTTGACATTCACAATCTATGGAAGATGTGTTTAGTATACAGCGTGACTCACGGTCGATGGTAGGTTAGACGTTTCTGGAAAACGCACGGCATGCTTTTTCTGAAAATTTCACCTCTCACATTTCCTTACCTGTTCTATCGATCTAAAATATTTTCAGCATTGCGGCGTTGCCACTTCTGTCAAAAAGTCCTAGCAATTATATTTTTCAAATGAAACACCCCGTATATTAATACATTTTTGGAATCGCTCTAGTATTTTAATACTTTTTTGTTGATAATGTCCTATACCTATCTCTATCTGTTTTCGAGATAAAACATAAATTGTGCTAAATATGGTCCAAAACATAGCCTTAATTGAAATTAAGTACATCAGTACTCTCAATTCATGAAAAGTTGATATTTCGATTATAGTTTGGACTAACCCGAAATATTCAAATAATACCAAGAAATCGACTCCATATCCTACAGGGCGTGCTGAAATTACTATTACTTCCATTGTGCATAAAAGTAGTCGAAAGTTCATTTTTTCAAATGAAACCCCCTGTATATTACTCGATAAATTGAAAGATGGTGAAAAATGCTTCGAGATTATATACATGTCCCTATCCCTAAATCGTCAAGTTTTCTCATTAAAGTCGCTTCTTCTAGAAACATTATTTTTTTTAGAATTTGGATTTAGGTAGCAGTGGAATTATCAAGCTTATAGCAGTTCGGTTACTTTTATAAGTAATTTACAAAGAGTTATCGACGGTGTTTCGAATCATCTTTCAAAATGAATGCAAATATCGATTATTCAAACGAAGTTCTTATGAAATTATTTATTATACACATGAACAAAGTGATCAAATCATTGTCAGAACGTGTAAAAAATTCAACCAAATGTATCCTGAATTAACACCAATGAACTAGAGAAAGTTTGTAAGGTTACCTACCATCGACCGTGAGTCACGCTGTATATACCTTATACATTTTATTTTATGTATTTCTGACTTACCTAATCCATGTAATGGTGGCAATGAAGGAGAAAATAAATATCTATCTATCTATCTTCATTGTGAGATTTTCACCAAACAGTTTTACAAAAACGCCATACAATGGCTTCTTCGGGCTTGTCTTTACTCCAACACGCTGTATGGCAAAACACGTGTTGCGCCTTCGTCAAACTGTTTAGTGAAAATCTCACAATTAAGTGTATTTTAAATAAGTTAGGATATCAATGGTTCTATTGGCAAAATCGATGTAAGTCCAGTGAAATTTCAATAAACACAATGAAGTTTTGGTAAATCTAGTGGTAAAATGGATTTAGTGATAAAATCGATATGAATCCAGTGAAATTAAGTAAATATATTGATTTTTTTTTGGGTAAATCTAGTAACAAAATAAACAGGATTTCAATGAATCTAGTGGCAAAATCGACGGAAACCTAAATGAAATTTTATTAAATATAATGAATTCTGAAAGATCTACTGACAGAATTAACAGGATTCCAACGAATCTAGTGACAAAATCAACAGGAATTCAATAAATCTAGTGGCAAGATCAACAAGTTGGATTCGGTTGTCGTACTATATAAATATATATTTATATATATATATATATATATATATATATATATATATATATATATATATATATATATATATATATATAAAACTATATAAATTTCTGGGAAAATCTAGTGACTTCTGAGGAAATCTAGTAATTTTCGTGGGCCCTAGAACCCCCATAGCATACCTGCTGATAGCCAATTTTGTTTTATATTAATATGTTAGCGTGAAATTACTGCATCTCATTTAAGATCTCCCATTCAATTCCTCAATTTCAAGGATAATGCTAGTTCAATGAAACCCAAAATCATTCTCTTCAAAATTCGACTTTATTCATTTCAGTTCCATCTCTAGTTATATCAGTCAGTTTCCTGGTCAACCAAAATCAATATTATAGGTTAGAAAGTATGAGACATCAAGTACAAGAAAACCAACAAAGAACTTCTTTCAATAAGTTATTTAGCAAAATTTATAAATTTTCAATAAAAAAATTTATTATAACACCATATCTAGCACCCAAAAATATTTTGACAAAATGTACTAATTTGTATACAGAATTTTTGTGACGCAGGTTATTCCATTTCAATTGAAGTGTAATTTCAAAAAAAAATATTACCCTGCTTATTTCAAATGTCCCTCGATATCTCTCAGCTTATCACAGTTGAAATCGAAATAATTTTGTGCCTAACTGAAGAAACTTGATTATTAATACACATTATTACACTTCTCCAAAATTGGTATGCCCAGTACTGTGAGCGTGTTCTTGTGCCGCTACCTGTCCCCTCAACAGAATGTTACACACCATACACTTCAACGTAAATTTGTCCACATCTGTGAATTGTCTGCTTGATTTTGCTTCTAGAGCAAGTTGTTCAGCTGATCTCAACAGTCGATCATCATCACTGGGAAAAATTGTTAGACTTTTATTTCCCTAAAATAAAAATGATGCCATGATTAGGAAAACAGAGTAAAGAAAATGTTGGTGGTATGAAGCTTTAAAAACATCACAATTAATTTAGATGGTTATGATCTACTCAAAATACCAAAAATTTTAAATTCGTATTATTTCCTACTTCAAAAAATATCTGGTTTGGCAATATTAGCTGTAGAGCAAGATATCCTAGATAAAATCGAATTTGAAGAGTTGAATTCTTAACTGAATAGAATATCCTGAATAGATGTAAAACAAAATCAATGTTATTAGGCGATATAAATGTTGACCTGCTCAAAAGTACCTCCTCAGAGTTTGATACCTATGTACCACTTGATGGATTTAAGATTAGTAATGTGAGTGAAGAGAATTATGCAACACGATCAACATCAAATTCCAAATCTATCCTAGATCACCTGTTAACAAACAAAAACATAGACTGTCACATAACAATCTCTAACCATATAACTAATCATAAAATCTTATATATACAACTTAAAACTAACGCCAAATATCCACAGACTAATAGAAAGATATCACACAAACCTTCTGTACTCAATCAAAATAACTTCAAACAAAAATTCCAACAGCTGATAAACATCCACGATATAAATAGTTTTGAAAAACTATCGAACAGCCATACAGGTTTGTAAAAAAGAATCAACAACACAATATGAAATAAAATATAAGGAAGGTAAGGATTGGATTACAAGGGAATTTCTAGAATTAATAAAAAACGTGATAAATTATATTCAGAAAAAATAGAACATCTTAATCAGGATATACTCAGGGATTTCCGAATACAGAAAAATATTGTAGAGAAAAAACGCAAAAAACTGAAACAGGATACTTTGAAAAGAAATGGAGCAATACATGCAATAACCAGAAAAGGCAATGAAAACTCATCAATAATCTTATTAAAGGCAATAACCAAAGTAATCAGATAACTAATTTGGAAATTGAGTGACAAATTCTTGATAATCCCAAAAATATAGCTGAAAAAATTAACAAATATTTCGTTGATATTGGTAAATCAATAATGAATAGTGTAAACCTGCAAACAGCGTCATCTACTGAGTTGGAGGAAATCACAAGTGATTGTTCAATGTACCTATACAATACAAACTCCCAAGAAGTTCAGGAAGAATTATATAAGTTGAATAAAAATGCAGCACCTGGTTATGATAACATAAATACTAACGATCTCCTAACACTCAAGGATTATATTATACCTATTTTAGTCAAATTAATAAATGAATCTTTCAAACAAGGCATATTCCCAGATATTCTCAAAGTCAGCAGGGTAACACCTACAAACAAGTCAGGACCAAATAACATTATTGATAACTATAGACCTATTTCAGTAGTTCCGACTCTGTCAAAAGTAATAGAAGTTATTTTAAAGAAACGTATTATCAATTACATGAAAAAATGTGTTGCCTTTGACAATTACCAATACGAATTCCAAGAATATAGTAGCACCCTGACTGCAACTATAGACTTCATTAACCACATTGCTTCTTCACTGGATGATAAATACTACACTATTGCTGTATTTGTTGATCTACGAAGAGCATTTGATGTTGTTGATTTCTCTATATTACTTGAAAAAATTGAAGAAATGGGAATAAGAGAAAATGCTCTCTCTTTATTAAAAACATACCTTCTAGATCGCAAACAATTCACAATGGTTGATGGCATTTCGAGCCAAACTGAAACTACCAAATCACGTGTGCCCCAAGGCTCAGTCCTTGGACCCCTACTCTATACATTACATGTTCTGTCATTGAAAACTGCTAACATTATAGGTAGATACTTTAAATTCGCAGGTGATACTGTTCTTGTATATAAGGGTAAACACTTGAAACAACTCGAAACACTAGTAAATACCGACCTTGAAAGGTATCACAGATGGCTTGCAAAAATAAACTTCAGATCAATGTGAAGAAGACTACTTTTATAATCTTCTCTTAGAAAAACATGAAACAACAGGACATCATTGTGGAAGATAGGAGACAAAGAAATATCAAGAGTCCATAATACCAAATATCTGGGACTAATAATCGATGAAAACCTATGCGGGAATAACCATATCACCCATGTAGAAAAAAAAGTAATTCCAATGGTTAGTGTCCTATATCGTTGTAGAATCTACTTACGTCCAAATATACAGTGCATATTTCTTATCAATTTTTAGCTATTTAATTCCTATATGGGGTACATGTGGACAGACATTCAAAAAAGTAAAAATACTTCAAAACAAAACCGTGAATATGTTATTCAGGCTTGACTACACAACTTCACCTGATACTTTATACAGTGTAACCAAGATACTGCCTATTCAGGATGTTCTAGAAATCGAGCAAGGTAAATTTGCATACAAGGTTATACATGAACAAGTAAAATGTAATACCAACTTCACTTTCGTTAATCAGCTCCACAAATACAATACTCGTACCCTATAATGTCTCTTTAGAACCTGTACGTATATGTACTAATATTTGCTTAAATAATCCCCTTACACTATGCATGAAAACTTATAATAATTCTCTTCCCAAGGAAATAACAGATATCCCTAATTTTAGTATCTTCAAGAGATTGCATTATCTGAATAAAGTTCTTAAAAAAACTGTCTATAGTAATTGAATGTTTTTTGTTTGGTTTGATTTTTCTTTGTGACTGATCCCAAAAGGAATAACATTTTTGTTCTTTGAATCGCAAATTAAGGGATGTCTTCGGGAAAACATCTCTTTGTTCTGTGAAAATTGATGTTTCGTCAACGACTCAGTTGGCATTCTCAAGATATGTTGATTTGTCCATATGAGCGTAACTGGTGTTCAGATAAGTCTGAAGATATTTTTATGTTGTTTATTGCGTAGAACCTACGCCGTAGGTTATATCAACGAACTCATCTTTCTTTTTTATCCCATCTATTGAAGTATGGCCCCTTAACTGATAGTCATTGTTCTTTCTCACCAATGATTTTTGTACTAGAAATATTAATTGAATCATGTTTTTTATTTTCAATGGCTTCTTCAAGTAACACTTTGTGAGATTTTCACTGGACAGTTTACAAAACTGCAACACGTGTTTCGTTATACAATAGCTTCCTCAAGAGTTATCATACTAACCAAATTCTACTTCATTTGTGCTTCATGTAATAAAAATTTGAATCATATGTAATAAACTAACTACCAAACAGATTTTGAAGAAGAGAAGAATTCAATTCTATTTGGTCATTCAGTAAATTTTAAGAATTCTTAAATCTATTATTTTGTAAGCACTCCAAAAGATGGAGTTCCAAAATTTTTCTTCCAAATGTAATACTTCATAGTGTTGATTGAACTCACACCCTTTCTCAAGACATGGTTTGCAAATGTGGAATTTGTCTTCACATTCAAGAAACTACTCCAGTTTTTTATTCTTTAGGAAAAGGTTCTTCCTTTTCTTTATTGTTTTCAATGAATTTGCAAATTATTATTTGTCCGGTAAGCCACGTCCAAGTCTGTCCTTTTTGGTGAGTTCACCAAAGTCTGTCAATGTTCTATAATGCATAGTATTTTTTAATTTCTGGTTTTTTTTGCTTCGATCTACAGGCATACAAACCTGTGGACTACGGAAAATTGCTTTCACACAGTTACCTTATAACTGTTGTTGATAGGTTAGGTCCAAAGTGAGTGGATCTATTGGACTGTCCGAGAATATTTTCATTGGTTGGTTTCTTCCAATATATCCGCACACAATTCAATAGCGTAAATTTCTACTTGAAATACAGTTGCATAGGTTCTTAGGCAAGTTGATATCTCTGATCAGGGTCTGCGACTAAAAACATCTGCACCAGAACCGGAAGGTGTTTTTGGACCAACAACTATCTGCTTGATAGCGATTTGTTCGATAAATCTCAGTTCTTTCTGAAAATCACTTTCTGTCAGTGGTGACCTCAACAGCCTGTGAAGCATAATATTGAAACAATTCATCTTCAAGATATGCAATTTTCTCGTTCAACAATGCAATTACACAGTTCTTGTCACTTATGATAATGTTTTTATCATGTATAATTTGCCTAAGCAGCTTATTTTCCATTTTTTCGAAAGTATCGTCGGTTTCCAGGTCATCACATGACTGCGGAAGTTTTTTATTGTCACAGCAAATTATTTTTGAATTTATTCTTTGACCACATGATGGAAGGTAGTTCGATTCACAGTTTATACACTTAACACCACTACGACTTTTTTACAATATTTGCCTCCGAGTCAATCAGTGCCATCAGTATTTTATTTTCTGATGGATTCGGCCTTTACTTGATGAAGATCCATAGTAATTTCAAAAACTACACCTTAACGATTTGATCTCCAGAAACTTTATTTGAAAAATATATCACTTTCATATATCACTACAAATCACTTGAAAAAGCTAATGTCTTAGCGAAACATGTTGTGATATATTTTTCAAATAAAGTTTGTGGAGATCAAATCGTTGAGGTGTAGTTTTTGAAATCAGTATTTTATATTATGCAGTAACTTTTCGGAATGAATTTTTCAGTTTGTGGAAGATTAAATACCTACCCAAGAAATAGCAATTGTATCAGACATACGTCCAACTAATTATCTCGATTCTTGTAAAACACTATTCAAAGAACTTGAAATATTAATTGTAATATATATTCTAGAAACTGTTGCAAAAATAAAAAACAAATCAGTGGATTTGTGTTTCACCGATTATACTATTTCACTAGACAAAACAATAATTTTGAACTTCCTAGACTTACTTTCGCTCTATTTAAACTTTGTTTCCTTTGTAATTGATGTAAAAAAAAGTTCAAACATTTACCTGATTAAATCAAAGATACTGATTTCATGAAGGCAGTTAAAACTATTAATTGAGCCTCACTACCTTCATGAAAATATTTAAATGACTGCATAATTTAGTTGCACTGTTTAAAATTTTATTATTCTAATAATTTTGCTTATGTTTCAACCTTCCAATTTGCATTTCAGATATATTAACTTCTGAAATTTGATTCATATTTCACACCATTGTATTTATGTTTTGTAACTTATTAATTGAGATTTTTTTTCGTGTTTTCAAACCTTTTGTTTTTTTTATTTTGTTGTAGACCACAATGAATATGTGTTCCCTTTCACAGTTTCATGACGAAAGTATGTGTTTTCAATATGCATTTGGGTTATTAAAAATTGTTTCTATTGTGTAAATGTCAAATAAGTTTGTTGAACACAAAAAACTCACATCCAATGATTCCAAATAAAGGGGATCATAGTGAATACCATCAAACATCAAAAAAACTCTGTGTGGAAAATTCTGATCTTCTCCAAACTTATTAATGATAGTATTGATTGTATCAATTACAGCTATTTCAATACCGTAATGATTTGATAATATTGATAATTCTATTGCACCGCCCCAAGACTTATCATCTTTGATCCAAGCACAATATTCATCTATAGGTTTTCCAAGTATTGCCTCATCATATTGATGACAGTCTGTTTTGATGGTTTCTGCTACCAACTCTCTCATATATGGTGCAGCGGTTCCAGTTTCATCCATTTTACCATTCAATACAAAATATATACTACTGAATAAACACGAATTATCCGCAGGCACTGTAAATTTCATCAGTATTCCAGGGCAGTCAGTAGATATTTCACTATGGAATTTGGCACTGTCAAGTGAAGAATTTGTAGACTCATTCGAATTATAGGTATTGTTTACAGGAACTTGGTTTTCCTCAAGAATAAGGGTATCTCCTGACTTGACTCCACATTTTTCAAGTTTTAAATGATCTTGAGTTACATCCAAAGTTTTAGGGGGAAATCCAGTAAGAATGTGGAGTCTGTTTATTGGAATACTTGATAAACCAGAGAGAGTTTTTTTCAGATCTATTAGGGTACTTTCGTTCGTCAAAGTATTCACAACTTGCTGGCCATTTTTCATTTTGATTCTTAAAGCAAACGTCATTATCAAATCACTTTGGATGTATTCAAATATACTTAATAAGGATACCTCAAAATTTGAGTACTGTTAAATGAGTGAAATTATAATATAGACTGGCCATTGAAAAGAGAACATTGACTTCAACAACTAAAAAAGATGAAGAGATTCTAGTTTTGACATATGTCACTCATACACTTAACGTCAAATACAACCATAGTATAATTATACTATGAATGTAGCAAACGGACTCAGCTACTTAAACATAACGATGTTTAGTCTCTTCTATGACATTTTGAATTCTCAGAAAATAAATCTGGTTTATTACTTAGACACTCTTAGGTATCTCGTGATATTTATTTTTATAAGGGTTGCAGCGGGTAATATATTTTCGACCCTTATGAATAGGGAGTTTGATTGTATATGAAGTTCTTAAAACATAGACACAGTTAATTTTAATGATTTTTCTGTTAAATGGCTTCTGTCTAGTTGATTTTGAGATTATTACTGAAAGCTGATAAAGGTTCCCTTCTTCTAAGAAAATACATGTGTTTTGGTATTTAATATCTGACGAAAAATAATACACCTAACTTATACTTTATAACGCCTGTACGCGTGCGCGCGCGCGTGTTTGCGTGTGTGTGTGACACGCCATAAAGACCCCAGCTTTGAATAAAATTGTTCAAGTGTATTTCTCTAATTGGTTTTTTCCCTTTTTTGTATTATCGTCTCCACATATTGAAAAACCTATCATGATTTTTCCGTAGACGGTCACCACGCTACAAATAACCTACCGTTTCTCAAGTCTTAGTGAGTAGTCACGATAGCTAATCGCCCTCCTTATGGCTTATATATGCTGCTGATCGGGTATATTCTTAAAAAAAAATACGACTTTTGAGTTGAGATCTATGACTTCGCTCTCCAACATGTTGGCGACTCTGTTTCAGGTTGGTTATTTTGATGATCTAGCGAGTTGACGTTGACAATTGATGATGTGTCAGTCGATAATGTTGAAGTGAGTTGTGAACGTGTTGAACTCAAAAATTAAAAGTAAAAATGAAGAGAATATCATTGTTTTTAGTCTTTTGGGCTTTTGCGAATGCTTCAGAAAAAATTAAAAGTCAGCTTGTTAATAAAAATGTCGAACGATCCATTGATTTAACATCACAATTGGTGAAAATCAGTACCACTATAACCCTGGAGAATACCGGCAAAGATCCTATCCGGAGCTTTTTGATCGCAGAAGAACCAAGAAATCTTGGTAATGTTTCATTTCGTAGTGTGAAGGATTCTTCTAAAAATGATTTGAAGTTTACACCATCAGATGTAGACAATCATGAGGATAAGAAATTTTATAATGTCATTCTCAAACAATCAATAGAACCTGGACGTTCAGTTAGTGTTGTAATGGAAGAAGTGCTGATGAAGAGTTTGGAACCTTATCCTAACAGTATTACTCAAAAAGAAAAACAGTTGGTTCGCTATTTTGGTAATCACTATTTCTACTCTCCATATTTTACAACAAAACAGAAAACTGATGTCACCCTCAGCTCTAGAGGGGTTGAGAATTACACAAAACTCAAACCAGTTTCATTATCCGATTCTACAATATCTTACGGACCTTATTCCAGCATACAACCTTTCACAGATGATGAAATGGTTATACATTATGAAAGTAATGCCCCCTTTTTGACAGTCACAAGGTTGGAAAGGTTCATCGAGGTATCACACTGGGGAAATATAGCAGTAGAAGAACATATTGAAATTAGGCATACAGGAGCGAAACTGAAAGGTCCATTTTCAAGATATGATTATCAAAGAGATACAAGTTCCGTACATCACAGTATAAAAGCTTACCGTACCATCCTACCTGCCTCTGCCCATAGTATTTACTACAGAGACAGTAATGGAAATATATCTACATCGTCAGTGAGACCAAGAAAAGAGTGGATCGAACTTGAATTGAGGCCTAGGTTTCCTCTCTTTGGAGGTTGGCAGAGTTCTTACATTCTTGGATACAGTGTACCAAGCTATCAGTACCTGTTCAAATCGGACAAGGGAGACAATATATTAAACATGAGAATAATAGACCATGTTTTTGATGATATGTTTGTTGAAGAACTTGTAACTTCTGTGGTTTTACCAGTTGGTGTCTCCGACATTAGAGTTAAAACTCCATATGAAGTTGAACGTCTACCCGATGAAGTCACACACAAATATCTGGACAATATCGGCCGCACAGTCATCAAGTTGAGGAAGACTAACCTAGTAGAGCAACACATCCAAGATCTGGAGATATCCTACACCTGGAAACCACATCTTCTTCTGCATGAACCTGTTCTGCTATCTATTGCACTGTTCCTATTATTTGTTATTGTTATAGTTTGGGTTAGATTAGATTTTTCATTAGGAGTCCATGACCAAAGTAAAAGAGAGTGAAGTTTTTGTGAATAAGTATAATTTCCTTGTTTGAAATGATTTTTCAATAAAGTTTTTGATAACTCTTTATACTTAATCGAAAATGTAACGTTTAATTAGTTATTCTGAGTGTAACCAGCAGAAGTAAAGTATTATGCAGTTTCAATAGAGCAAAAGTTTAGCCAATCGACCGATGTTCAAACACAAGGTATCAAAACGGGAGTTACATTTCTAGGGATTACCCTTAACCATAAATTGTGCTGCTAAAGTCATATTAATTTCTTAACTTTCAAGTGTTTTGTTCACACTGAAAAGACTGAAACATATTTTATTTCCTGTTCTGTTTGGTTTTCCAGTTTGAGAAAACTAGTCTAATTTAATAGCTTACCAAAAAGAGATTCTGAAAACCTAATATGAACCATACAACCATTTTTTGATTATGAAAAACGGCGTTTTTTGTTCATTTGATTTTCTTTTTCGAAATCCTAAATAATCACATTTTTAAAGTCTAAACTACCATATTTTTCCAAAAAAAAACACAGTTTTTTTTCTTAAATTTGTCGTCATCGAACCTAGCCCAACAAGTCACCAACCTAACCTTGTCCAACTCAATGTCTAAGTCAATCCACCGCAAATGATCTAACCCAACAAATCATCTCAACCTCCAAGACCACCCCAAATTGGCCTAACCCAAGTCACCCCACCCTGGTCTACCCCAAAACCCACCCCAATCCGAGGAGTGAAAAATTTTGGAATCCGGAAAAACAGTTTTTTCGACTGATTGGATCCTCAGGAATCGTTTGCAATACTACGATTCGGATTTTAAATCGCAGCAATTCGACATTTCACCAGGAGTTTATGTTGAAAATGGAGAACTTGATCAAAAAGCGGTTATCGCTATCATATTTTACGCCTCTTAAATAGCCTAATGCAACACATACACACATATATTGGGCCACTTTTTTAATGGGACTTTATTGGTAATATTTAAACCATAAGAGTTAGAAGGTCAGTCAAATGGACAAAAAGTTGCATTCATAGAAACACTGTCAAGTGGTTCAAACAAATCGAGAATATCAGGGCCGGTTATTGAGATATAAAATTAAATTTCGTAATTTTGATTTTTCTTTTTTCACCACGTTATTTCAAATATTTGACTTATCCAGATTTCAAATCCAACGTCTCGTACTCTCTGGAGTACCATCAACCTCATTTTTTTCAATACAGACCTGCATATTTTATGACATTTTTTGAAATAACTTTTCACGATAAATAATACAATGTCATTCCAAATTTCTTTGGTTCGGATCCGTATTAAATTTACCTTTGGTGAAATCAACAACATGCAATACATGTCGATGAGAAAATAATAGTTATTCATTATACAAGGGAAAAAAGTATTAGATTTTAGCTCGAGGTTGTGTTGTCTCCCGACGCGAAGCGTGTAAACACAAGATCTATCAACTGAAACCACAAATGTGCGGTTGGCTCCTGCTGGTGGCTCCGTGCATTTGTATTTCTATCTTTTGGTAACCAAGTATTGCCCATCCTTACACTTGGCTGCACCATACTGATGATGGGCCAAAAGCCCGAAACACGTGTCTATGGTTTGCCACTTTCTTGAGTGCTATGTCCGATTAATAACTTCTATTTCTATATCAAGACACTCAATAACTTTCATATTTGTATAATTTCCTGGACTCGGATGTCCCGCAGGTATCTATTGCTTCCTCCGTGGTGATTTTGATAGTTTTCTTGTAATCACAATCTATCAATTGAAGCCACGCATGTGCAGTTGGCTCCTGCTGGTGCTGGTATATATATATATATATATATATATATATATATATATATATATATATATATATATATATATATCATGCACACTCGATTTTATCGAGTGTGCATGATATAAATCAAAAATTAAACAATTTGTGGACACAACACTCAAAAAAGGGGGGCAAACCGTGGACACGTGTTTCTGGCTATTGGCCTCATCAGCGCGGTGCAGCCAAGTGTAAAGATGGGAAACACTTGTTTTGCCGAAATCAGGAAACAACACAAACGCACGGAGTCAACAACAGGAGCCAACCGCACATTTGTGGTTCCAGTTAGAAGACCTAGAATTCCCAGGCTACATCTAACATGACCACGGAGGCAGCTATAGCTACCTGCGTGACATCCGGGTCCAGGATAAATACAAATAGAGATTTTATCGAGTGTGCATGATATAAATCAAAAATTAAACAATTTGTGGACACAACACTCAAAAAAGGGGGGCAAACCGCGGACACGTGTTTCTGGCTATTGGCCTCATCAGCGCGGTGCAGCCAAGTGTAAAGATGGGAAACACTTGTTTGCCGAAATCAGGAAACAACACAAACGCACGGAGTCAACAACAGGAGCCAACCGCACATTTGTGGTTCCAGTTAGAAGACCTAGAATTCCCAGGCTACATCTAACATGACCACGGAGGCAGCTATAGCTACCTGCGTGACATCCGGGTCCAGGATAAATACAAATAGAGATTTTATCGAGTGTGCATGATATAAAACAAAAATTAAACAATTTGTGGACACAAATGATATATATATATATATATATATATATATATATATATATATATATATATATATATATATATCAGACCCTTATTCACATCATGCGCGCATTTGAATCCTGCACGCTTTCTACTACTCCATCTTTTCCCAAAAATTATTCACTCCTAAAAATATAACCCTTTCAAATCAAATAAGATTCCTCATGGCTGGGATTAAATCAAATAGGTGAATGAATGTCATTACGATGTCATCGATGACATAAGCAGATCAAGCTTATTCCGTGACATTCAAAATCGTAATTCATGACTGAAGTGTGTGTATTTTCTATAATGTTATCCAATTTGGTACTGAAGAGCCTTAGGGCAAGTGTCTCAAGGCGAAACATCGGTGTATACCAGTAAGGGTGACAGTGTTCCATGTGAGTACAATTTATTACCATTCATTCAAAGTAGAACTCATGTGAATGATATCTGATTTTTATTCCACAACGAATGTTTGAAATACAAACTGAATAGAGAAAAGTATCTTCTGTATAATTCAGTGTTCATATAGAAGTATTTGTTTCGAAAGAATTTTTTTCTTTCGTGTAATTCAATGTTTATATGAAAGTAGCTGTTTCAGGAGGACTTTCTTTCAGTTTGTGTCTGAAAGTTACTTCTTTGCATGATCTACACATCCATGTATGGAGTTACTTATTTTCAAATTGATTACTTTCCTTCCTTTCTTTGGAAGATTCTCTCATCCATTTTTTTGTATCAGATGGAGTAGTAGAAAGCCAAAAACTTTCTTTTCCCAATAAGCACAATATTATTTAAGTGTTGTTTCCTTTTATTTGTATTGAATATTCCTATACATGGTGGAAGGACAAGGACCTTGGTCCAAAGTAGAATAATTCCCATTATTATTTTTATAATTACCAAAATTTATTTTTGTTTATGCATACCCTAACGGGCATATAAGCATTCAGCCAATTTTTGGATAGCTAAATAAGAGAATTAATATATTATAGTAGTAACTAATCCCTTGGCTTTCATTTTTTCGAAAGTTGGTAAATTTTGCTGGTGGGGTTGGGAAAATTTGGTTTTCTTCCCCCCCCTGGTTTTTTTTCACTACGGCCCTGATCGAAACTATCATTTATTTAAATATTACTGGAGTTCTTTCCTAACACCAAACCGTTATTTTAACACCTCGACATGTGTTTTGATCAAGAGGAAGATCTTCCTCTTGAAGATGATCACTTGGTGATTGAAGCATGTATCGAAGGGTGTTAAAATAACGGTTTGGTATTGGGAAAAACTCCAGTAATATTCATTACTACACCAACGGTTCCAAACAGTGCATCTAAAGTATCATTTATTGGAAAAAAATTTATGATTTTCCGAAAGTAAATGAAAATTAGTGAAGTAAGTGTTCGAAATTCACAACATTTTAAAATGCACTCTGCGGTTCTGGAACTCAAACTTGTTATACTTACATTTGCTTATTTCATCTCCTTGAATACTTTCCAATGCATTATTTATCAATCTTCTCGCGAGTAATCATTATTATCGAATTTGTCATTTGTTCCGTTGAAACAAATTACATAATTGAAATGTTTTTTCAAGATCAACACGATATGGTTTTTGCAAGGTTCGGAGTTTAAATCTGGCCACAGTTCTCAATCTTTGTTCTGGATTCAGTTGAATTTGGGTCAGATCATTAGGTAATATCGTTGAAAGCCTTGTTTTTTTTTTGTGAATACAGTGTGTAAAAGCCAAATGAAATGAATTCATTATTTCAGTTACTGTACATATTTTTAAAATTCCCGAAACACGTCAAATGACATTCTTCAACGTAAAAATGCCACCCCTACCTTCAACCCCCTTCGAGTGACAGGTACAACCCCCAATTTTTTAAATGGAAAGTATAGGTTTGAGGTTTATTGCAACAATTGAGATGAAATAAATTAAAATCATGTGGTTACCGAAATTCGATAAAATATATTCAAAAACTAAAATGTAATGCAAAACGTAATGAAATGTAGAATACGAAAAAGAACTATGGATGTTAACGAGGTAGATGTTCAAAATGTTCACCGCGAACGTCTTGGCAACATCCAAATAAAACTGTCTTCTAACATTATTTAACATATTAGCATTGTATATCATATATATAAAAATGGATGTTTGTTGGTTGGTTGGTTGGTAAGTGATAAACTTCTACATCGCTCAACCGATCGTGATGAAACTTGACATGTATTAGTAATTTTTCATAGAAAAGGTTTTTAGGCTATCAATTTTTCTGTAACTCGCCACTAGATGGCGCTGTAGAACAATTTTTGAAAGCACTGTTCCATAACGCTGCGCACGCTTAAGTTCGTTGATTCTGATTCTGTCAAAACACTGGAACAGCAGCGATACAGCAACATAGTAGAGATGGTACTAAATAGTCAAATTTGAAGAACTTGTTCGAACTGTTCCAGGTCTTATCGAAAACCTGTTCTTTTTAAGTGTTCATGTTCACCTATTCTTGAATGACGTCTCAGCTTGCGTCACGGTCACTTTTTAGCGTTCGGTTCCGAGTGGTACCGAATTTCCGTACGTTCCCTCCATTCGTCTTGTTGTTCTGAAGTTTTATTTCAGTAACAGGCTGAATTTTAGTGTAAAATAAATAAAAAATCAAGCCCTACTTGGATTTATTTTTTAAACACAGAGAAACAACTGCAACTAGCAGCATGTGAAATTTGCAAGCAGGTTATTTTCTTAAAATTATCCATGACAAATTTAAAGCGTCATATGCTTAAAAAACACACTACCGTAAAATTTCTACCCACTGAAGGAACAGTGAAAACCCACGTTGAGGAGAATTCACAGGCACAGAGACCTACCTACTTACAGGTAGGTATTTAATTAATTCGTTTTGCATTTTTTCTGTTAAAAATTTCATGGAAAATTATTCCATCCAGGTTCCAGCACCAACCTACGCAAGCGTCTTTGGAATAGCCACTCACCGTCTGAACAAGTTCAGTTCATTGAATAGAACAGGTTCCCTGAACAGTTGACTGATACCTGTTCCGAAAAACCAGTTCGGTTTTTTTGAGCCCATCTCTACAACATAGTACTAATTAGTACTACAACTACCAAATTCTACGCGGGCGAAGCCGCGGGCAATAACTAGTAGTCTATATACAAAGATATTAGGCGTAACCGACCTAATCGCAAGCGTTATTTGTTCTTTTGAATCATTCAAATCTGAAAGTTTAGTTTTGTACAAATTGCTCTTTACATATTCCCATAAAAAGAAATCTAATAATGAAAGATCAGGTGATCGCGCTGGTCATTCAATCGATCCTCGCCTCCCTATCCACCGATTGGGAAATATATCGAGGTATTGCCGGACAATAACTTGGTAATGTGGTGGTGCTCCATCCTGCCGAAACCATATCGTATTCACTGGAACTTGAGGGTTTCCCGGATCAGGATATAGGTACATTTGCTAAACTTGGAATGACATCCTTTTGAAGTAGTGTCAAATAATTATCGCCATTCAAGTTGCCCTCAATGAAAAAGGGACCAACGATATGGTTTCCTACAATCCCTGCCCAAAAATTAACCTTTTGAGGGTATTGCGTGTATTCTCTCATCCAGTGAGTAATTTCCGTTAACCAATAGTGGCAATTTTGCCGATTAGCATGATCGTTAAGAGACAAAGTACACTCATCAGAAAACATGACGTCTTCTAATTGGATTATATCGTTATCCAACATATGTCCACCATTTGCTCACAAAAATATGTTCTATCAAAATCGTCTTCCATGAGTTCCAGAGTAGGTATCATTTTATAGGGATGCATTTTATTTTCTTGTAATATGTTTACTATCGATGTATATGGTTAACATTTAATGTAGTGGATGTCTGTCTACTCGATGTATGTGGGTTTTTCCCAAACTCAAGCATCACATCTAAGATGAGTTCATCACTCATTGCATTGGCAGCTGTTTTTTTTTAATCTGTCCCACATGGCCAAGCTCGCGAAACTGCTTCTCTATTTTAATTATTGTTCCTTGAGATATGGGCGGTAAATTAGGAAATTTCCCATGAAATAGGCGAGCTACTTCTTGCTGTGTTCGGGTTTTATCTCTGTAACGCTAGTTGTACACACACCGATTTTGGACGGCCAGTATAAAATCGGCCGATATTTTATTGGTAGCGGGTGCTTGCACACTCACCGGATTCTTATCGGTCAAATAATCTAGTTGCTTTGTTGTCGTAATTAGCACGCACTACCAAAACGAAGTTAATACGTGGTAACAACAATTTCACCGAGCATTCGAGACTGGAATGGTCGTTAAAAAACCGGTGAGTATGCAAAAGTGTATTTAGTCATGTACGCTACTACTTCCCGGTACTGCCGGTGATACAGTGGCAGTGGACGGCTGCTCACCGGTATTTTACCGGCGACGATCACCGGTGTGTACCAGGTCCCGTACCCACATGTGGTTCACTATTGGAATTGGAATGACGCTAGCGTTACGCTAGTTACATACACACCGATTTTGGACGGCCGACTTTGTACCGGTCATCCAAATTCCAATAGTGAACCACATGTGGGTACGGGATCTGGTACACACGCCGACCGGTGATCTGGTACACACGCCGGTAAAATACCGGTGAGCAGCCGTCCACTGCCACTGTATCGCCGGCAGTACCGGGAAGTAGTGGCGTACATGACTAAATACACTTTTGCATACTCACCGGTTTTTTAACGACCATTCCAGTGTCGAATGCTCGGTGAAATTGTAGTTACTACGCATTAACTTCGTTTTGGTTGTGCGTGCTAATTACGACAACAAAGCAACTGATTGTTTGACCGATAAAAATCCGGTGAGTGTGCAAGCACCCGCACACACACACCTAGCGTAACACTAGTTGCACACACACCGATTATGGACGGCCAGTATAAAATCGGCCGATATTTTATTGGTAGCGGGTGCTTGCACACTCACCGGATTTTTATCGGTCAAACAATCAGTTGCTCTGTTGTCGTAATTAGCACGCAGTACCAAAACGAAGTTAATGAGTGGTAACAATTTCACCGAGCATTCGAGACTGGATTGGTCGGTAAAAAACCGATGAGTATGCAAGAGTGTATTTAGTCATGTACGCCACTACTTCCCGGTACTACCAGCGATACAGTTGCAGTGGACGGCTGCTCACAGGTATTTTACCGGCGACGATCACCGGTCGGCGTGTGTGCCAGGTCCTGTTCCCACATTTGGACGACCGGTTCAAAGTCGGCCGATTCTATACCGATCGTCCAAAATCCAATAGTTGGCACACACGCCGAGCGGTGATCGGCGTCGATCACCAGTAGGTATGTGTGCTAGGTTCCGTTCCCACACCGGTATAAAATCGGCCGTCCACAATCGGTGTGAGTGCAATTAGCCTAACCAATCTTTTGTAAAACTGTCATTTTATGCATTTCTGTTAATCTAACCATTAGCGAACTTTAAACTTAAATTAAATACTGACAACTAATGTTGTAACATACAAACAAGGCGTTTTAGGGCAAGCGCACATTACAGACTTTTTATCAGCTAATAGTTTAGTCCATAGACCAGGGTATATGGTATGTGGTTTAGTCTGGTTGGGTTGGTTGGGGCACTCTACTCAAACAAAACTGTTCGGTTCGGTGCGGGTGCGCAGACCACCAACTGAAAAGTCTGAACAGTTGTTGATATTTTTACGCGTTGTATTGAAAGTATTGATGAATGTTATCGAGGAAAGCTATTATTGCAATTATCATTGCACGAAGAAGAAATATGAAAAAAACAAGCAAAAGAAACCGTGAATGGTGGGTGCACCCTATTTTAAGTGATAGGTTAGTTCAAGGAATGTTCTACACGCTCCATCCTAAGCTGCTGGAATATCCAAAAATGTTCTTCGCTTACTATAGACTGAGCATAACCAGCTTCAATGAGCTTGTTAGACTAGTCGGACCATTAATTATGAAGCAAGATACAAATTTAAGATGCAAGTTATGTATATAAAACCCTCCTTTATGCTTATTCATCAAATGCTGACTAAGTTATAATAAACTTATAAAAGCTAGCCATCTTGAAGGAGGAGTCAGTTCTGTTAGTACGATTGTCAGAGTAACTTCTGTACAATAAAGTCTGTAAATCTAAATAAAGTCTTTTTAAAAAGTGGTTCCCGTGGCCCGAAACTATAATTGGCGCAGTCGATTGTAGGATAGTGGAAGAAAATCGATCCTGAATTTTCTTCAGTACCAACTGTTTGTCCACTACAAGAAACCAGCTTCGTCCACCAACCACCCACAAAAAGGACCGGATCGTCAGACTCAGCTACTACAGTCCTCCAGGAAAGAATACTGACACACCATCGAGGTAAGTCGAGTTTTCCTACCTGATTCCAAAATTTCCTTAAATCTTTATCGTAAATATTTGTGGAAGTTTCGGAAAAGTGATTATTATAATCAAAAAACGAAAGCAGACATCATTTTCTCTTATAGCAATTGAAATTGGTGACAGGACTATAGAAGTCACGTAGATTAAGAAAGACAATTTAAATACCGATTTAAATTGAAGCAATTAAGTGAAAAACGCCGAATCAAAAATTTCATACATTCAAATCATTTTTCTCTTTCCTCACTCATAGCAAACAATAAATGCATAGTGTTCACTAAATAGTAAAACAAAGAAGCTAAAGAATAACTTGCTGCTACTTATATCATATGCTTAATAGACAGAAAATAATCTATTTATATCACACGCTGATATAAAGAGAGTATTAATTTCACACACACACAACGACGCTTCAGAAATATTCTTGTGATAAACTTCGCAATATTATTACCGTGATTCTTTTCTGAATAAATGAAGAAAGCAAACTTTTATCTTGAATAGATTCGCTGAGTAATCTTTTCCGATAAGATCGCGACAATAATACATGACCGAACCTGAAATTGAAGATTTAGTACAGTCGCTTGTCTCTCTATCCGTTTCAAATATGTCCACCGAAATTAATTATACTTTATTTAAAATTTATTCTGACACCATACCTTTGTATGATGGATCTCCAGACACCCTCGAAATTTTTATAAATGCAATTGACAAATTTCATAATAAATATTATAGCGCTGACGATACACTAAATCAGTGTATCTTGAGTATTATTATTGGTAAACTCAGAGATAGAGCACAATTATTGATTGGTGCAAGAACGGAATTAAACACATGGATTTTAATAAGAAATGAATTAAGAAATACATTTGGTGATAGACAAAATTTAGATAACCTTGAACAACAACTTTTTACACTTGTCCCTAATAGAAACGAACACCCCCTCGATTTTGCGAAAAGAATACAAGTACTGAGAAGTAAATTAATCTTTAAAATTAATTCTATTGCCGCTGTAGACCCACAGACTAAAGCGATATATATTCGTCAATATCAATCACAGTCTTTGAAAGTATTTATGAGAAATTTAACTATTAGATTACAAGATAAAGTAATTGTTCAAAAACCAGATAGCCTTGAAGAAGCAATGAATTTAGTTTTGGAAGATGAAAATTTTAGACAAACACAAAATATGGTTTTTCAGAATCGCTCAAGCACTAACGTTCAAAAACAACACCCATCAAAACAAATAAAACCAAATCATAGTAATTTCCCTGTACAAAATTATTCACCCTTACAAAATTTTCAACAAACTAACTTTAGAAATCCTACACATTCTACTAGTCAAATGCCAAATAGACCTTTTAATAATTATCAACAATTTAACCAAAAACCACAATTTCCAAGCCAACCCATAAATATCCAACCTAAACAAGTTCAACATAAATTTTTAACGAATAAACAAGTGTTTGGACCACCCCAAAATGTGTTTAAACCAACAAATAAACCTGATACTAGAATCATTCAACCAATGTCGACTACTTCTAGAAATCCTACGGTTAGTAGATCAAATATGCCTTACCACCCAGCAAATAACCGATCTTTTAGGCAACCCCCAAGACAAACCTTTATAAGTGAAGAACTTTACAACCATAATGATGACAATGAATACGACATGACACTAGGTTACCCCATTAACCAATACCCTGTCGAAGACCAATACCCAATTGAAGACCAACACCCTCCAGATCAATATCAATTAACTGATGAATTAAATGAATATTACTTTACTCCCCAAGAAACGACTGAAATAACTGACTCAAACACTGAATACGAAGACGAAAATTTTTACAAACCGCCTCCGATAAACAAGACGGTATAATAGAACTTTATTCAGGCTCTATAAATGGATTACCTTATATACAAATCCAAAATCCCCCTATCAAACTACTAATTGATACCGGATGTCATACTTCCATGTTAAGACCATCTATTGTAGAAAAATATTATCCAGACAGAATATTCAGAGAACCCTCTCAGTTAAAAACTTCATTAGGTGAAAAAGAAATTCAATATAAAGCTATTATCCCAGCTTTTGAAGAATTTCAAAGCAACTATGAAACGGAATATATTTTATTCCAATTTCATGAATTTTTTGATGGAATTTTAGGTTTAAAAGAACTTAAAAATCTTGACTTAAATATCGATTTTAGCAATCAAATCTTAAGAAATGAAATTGTACAAATCCCTTTCTACTATAGACAGCCTCACGAAACTTCTTTTACTTTCGAAATACCACCATATGAAACTTTAATAAAGAAATACCCTGTCGATATCAGTGAAGGAGAAATAATAATTCCAGAGGGATATATTGATAAACTATACGTACCTGAAACAATAACTTATGCCAAAAATTATCGCGCAACTTTCGAAATTTTTAATAAAACTAATAAAACTATCTCTATAACAATGAATGAACCGTTCCCATCCAACCAAATAAATAAAGAACAATTTGAATTTTATAATATTGAACAAGCCTTACCTGAAAATTATAATAATAATTCCATAACTGATATAACAAGTAAAATTAGGACCGACCATATGAACACGGAAGAAAAAAACGCAATTTTAACAGTTTGCAAAGAATTCTTAGACATATTTCATGATGAGAATACTAAACTTTCTTTCACAAACAAAATAAAACATGAAATTAAAACGACAGACGAAATACCAGTACACACTAAATCCTATCGGTTTCCTCATTGCCATAAAGAAGAAGTAAATAAACAAATAGAAAAAATGTTGAATGACGGAATAATACGACCATCATCATCATCTTGGAGTAGCCCTATTTGGATTGTACCGAAGAAAGCGGACGCCTCAGGAAAGGAAAAATGGAGAATTGTCGTTGATTATAGGAAATTGAACGAAAAAACGATTGATGACCGATACCCCATTCCTAATATCGAGGACATACTGGATAAACTAGGGAAATGTAACTACTTCACTACTCTAGATTTAACTTCAGGATTTCACCAAATAGAGATGGAAGAAAATTCTATTGACAAAACAGCCTTCAACGTAGAACACGGCCATTACGAATATGTCAGAATGCCGTTTGGATTAAAGAACGCTCCAGCGACGTTTCAACGAGTTATGGATTACGTTTTGAAAGACCTAAGAAACAAAATATGTCTCGTCTATATGGACGATATAATAATTTTTTCGACCTCCCTTCAGGAACACATTTCTAATCTAAAACAAGTCTTTAAAGTATTAAGAGAAGCTAAATTGAAAGTACAATTAGACAAATCGGAATTCTTAAAACAAAATGTAGAATTTTTAGGACATATTGTAACACCCCACGGTATAAAACCCAATCCGAATAAAATAAAAGCAATCCAAAATTTTCCCATACCAACTACTGCTAGAGATATTAAATCATTCCTCGGTTTGCTAGGATATTATAGAAAATTTATTAAAGATTTCGCGCAATTAACAAAACCGCTAACTCAATGTCTAAAAAAAGGAGAGAAAATCCTTCATTCTGCCGAATTCCTAGAAACCTTCGAAAAATGTAAACAAGTTTTAACTAATGAACCTCTTCTTCAACATCCCGATTTTAGTAAACCTTTTATCTTGACAACCGATGCTTCTAACGTAGCAATTGGAGCTGTGTTATCACAAGGCCCTCTAGGTAAAGATAAACCCATCGCGTATGCCTCAAGAACTTTAAATCCCGCAGAACAAAATTATTCAACTATAGAAAAGGAATTATTGGCAATTGTCAATTTTACCAAATACTTTAGACCTTACCTTTTTGGTAGAAAATTTACGATTGTTACCGATCATAAACCACTCCAATGGTTATTCAATTTAAAAGACCCCTCTTCAAAATTAGTAAGATGGCGCCTAAGATTAGAAGAGTATGAATATAACATCATACATAGAAAAGGAAAAAAGAATTCTGTTGCTGATGCCCTATCCAGAATTGAACTACATCCATTAGAAAATTATTCTTTACTAGGAAATTTCGATACGGAAGAAGATCGTTTAGAAGATTTCGCAGAATATTGCGTAGATGAAAACGATAACCCTGAGATTGATGAAATTGCCAAAATAGTGCAAGAAATAGATGAACTCGCCAATGAAGAAGTCGAAAAACATCAACCAAGAGAAGAACCCCAACCCGAAAATTACCACACAGGACATTTTCAACCAGCTAAAGAAAAACAAAAATTCTCAGAGGAAAAGAAGATTAAAATACTTTCAGACATAATAGTCGTACCAGCCCAACAAGAAGAACCGAAAATAAAACACTCAAATGAAACACAACATTCTTCGCAAGAAGACCCGATTTTAGAAATCCCAATATCAGAGCAACCATTAAATAAATTTAAAAATCAAATATTCTTAGTTCAAAGTAATGACATAATTTCACCAAAAGTAAGCATAACAAAACCCTTTGATAAGACACGTTTAAAAATCGTAATATCTAAGAGAAACATTGAAAACGATATAGTAAAAATCTTTTTAGAACATTTGAAACCTAATACTGTTTATGGCATAATATTTCAAGAGGAACTAAAGAATGTAATAATTCCGATAATCCAAAAACATTTTAGAAACTCAGCCTTCAAACTTGTTCAAAGTAATATACTATTGAAAGACATTTTGAAGAAAAATGAACAACAAGAAAAAATTAAATACCATCATGAAACAAAAACTACACATAGAGGCATAAATGAAACAAAACTGTCTCTATCAAAAGTATACTATTGGCCTAATATGATTCAAGACATAACAAACTACGTAAATACATGCGTAACATGTCAAAAATCAAAATACGAAAGGCACCCTAATGTCATAAAATTTAACCCAACACCAATTGGAGAATACCCGTTTGAACATATTTATGTTGATGTTCTATCACTTGATAGACTAAAATTCCTAACAATTATTGACAGCTTTTCGCGCTTTGCACAAGCATACCCCATACAACTAAATGCGACAGACATCTTAGATGGTTTATTAAAATTCATATCTCATTACGGTATTCCAAATAAAATAACCTGCGATTCTGGCACAGAATTTAAAAATAACTTGATTGAAGATTTTTGCAAACTCCATAAAATTATGTTGCATTACATCACCCCAAAAAACCCGAACAGTAATAGTCCGGTAGAACGTATTCATTCTACTCTAATTGAAGAAATACGAACTTTAAAATTAGAATTTCCTAATCGACCAATAACAAAACAAATGTTGTATGCGATTCTAGGATATAATAATACTGTCCATTCCGCAACTAAATTCACACCCTTTCAAATTATTAAAGGTAATGTAGAACACCAGAGTCCTTATGATGTAACGTTAGAAAAGATAACCTCAAACTATATAGAAAAACATTCGAGAAATATGAAAATATTAAAAGAAATAGTAGAACAAAACAATGAAAAAGCCAAGAACCTATCTAAAGTAAATTCCAACAGAAATGACCCCCCAGAAATTGAAATTAATAAAAATACTTTTCTTAAAGAAACTCCCCGAAATAAATTATCACCCTTATATAAGGAAATTCAACCAAAAAAAGATAGTAACTTCAAAATTGAAACTTCTAAATCAAAATACCATAAAAGTAAGTTAAAGCCACAAAGAAAAATCATTAAGAAACAAATTGTTTCAGATGACAATGTTATACCTTCTACTTCTTGGAATCCTTGCGACGACAGGACAAGACATAATAATGACGAGGATAAATAACCCTATCCTTCCCTTTTCCCTTGGAAAAGCAAGATCCACTACACAAAAACATACGTTTATAAAATACATTGACTTAAAACAATTTGATTCTCCCCTAAACATCTTAAATAATAATACAAAAACAATCGCAGAATTTATCTTGATCAAAGACCCTTTATACCCACAACTACACCACATGTATAATCATCTGAATTATTTGCTAGACAAAATCAAAGTGAAATTAATCAATATTAAACCTCAAGAAAATAATCGATCGAAAAGGGCACTTATTAATATAGTAGGCAGAACAAGTAAATGGCTCTTTGGTACTTTAGATGATGAAGATGCAGAAAAATATAATAAAGCAATTTTCACTTTGGAAAAGAATCAAAACATGCTTCACCATGATTTAGAAAATTACCTAACTATCACAAGAAAATTTATGAACGAAACTACGAATAGCTTACAGCAAATTGTTAAAAACCAACAATTAATTGACGAACAAATAAAAAGTATTGTCTTAAATTTGAATAAGTTCACGCTATTCTTAAGACTTCAAAATTCTCTTGATACAATGATAATAGATTGTCAAATTATATTATCAATACTTAATAACATTGAAGATTCAATTTTATTTGCAGAATTAAACATCATTCATAGCACGATATTACCATTATCTGATATCGAAGAATTATTAAAGATAATGTCAAACCTTTACAAAGGCAGTTTACCAAACTTTAAAAACATTCAGTCGTATAATAAATTACTAAAAATTGAAATTAATTATAAAAATGGAATTATTATATTTGCAATTCATTTTCCGATACTTCTTGAAAATGTTTATGATTACTTCCATTTGTTCCCAATTCCAATACTCAACCAAGCTATCGTTCCTTTAAAACCCTATATAATTCTTAACTCGACTTACCATCATTATGAAGATGAACCCTGTACGAGAATTGAAAATACCTGCATATACCATGTTGACAACCAAATTTCAAAAGAAGATTGTTTACCGAAATTACTAATTGGTAAAACCGATCATCAATGCCAGACGATTCAAATTCAATTAGACCAGGACATAATAGAACCTGTCAACGATGCCTACATGATTATTATTCCCATTGATAAGATCATGATTGAGAAAAATTGTAAGGAGCATGGATACGAAAATATCAGACAACCACAGTTGATCCATATCCCACATAAATGTAACCTCACTGTTAGAGGCGAAGTTTATTCCAACGACGCCACTTCCGTTCAAGGAAACCCTCTACAGTTACCCGAAATAGATACTATCCAGCTACATCCTGAGAATAACCCTATGAAAGTTCCTGAAAGAGTAAACCTCGACGAACTAACCCGACTTCAGGACCTTGCTGAAAAAACCCAATTACATCGACTAGAAGCCTTAGAAGAAGACAGCGCTTCTTATACTTTAATGTATATTTGTATATTCATAGTTATAATACTTCTTACATATTTTATTTTATATTCCAAATATAAGAACAAATTCAAATGTTTTAAAAGGAAAAATAAACAAGAAAATATTCATTTAGAAAATGTTGATGAAAATAATGTTAACGTATTATTTTCATCTTAGGGATGGAGGAGTTATGTATATAAAACCCTCCTTTATGCTTATTCATCAAATGCTGACTAAGTTATAATAAACTTATAAAAGCTAGCCATCTTGAAGGAGGAGTCAGTTCTGTTAGTACGATTGTCAGAGTAACTTCTGTACAATAAAGTCTGTAAATCTAAATAAAGTCTTTTTAAAAAGTGGTTCCCGTGGCCCGAAACTATAATTTGCACAATACCTGTGCGCACAACTTCCGCAATTAAATTTTCTATTGAACATTCGGCAATTTCGACATAATTATGAAAAAAACAACAAATGAAAACGCAAATATATTCAAAGATAAAGTAGGAACTCGATAATATTTGATATCAGATATCAACAATGGAATGTAGAGTGAAGAGTCTACAGGCACCGACTGTTTAGTTGGTGAGTCTGCGCACTCTCATAAACACACAGTCTGATTAGAACTCGGCCGATAGTTGTCCAACTTTGTAATTGAATCAGAATTGGAAAGCCTATCCAACTTGTTTCTGATTATTCAGTCGGCCGACTGGAATCGCTTAGATGTGCGGACTCACATTACGTTTCTATACGTATAAGCAGCCAAGTAAACTATCGGCCGATAAAAAGTCTGTAGTGTGCACTTGCCCTTAAACTAACGTTACCACGGAAATTATTTAGAGTTTTTTTGGAGGATACTATCTAAAAAGAACATTGGTTTTTGCTTTCTTTCTCATTACCAATACCTCAACATGAAATAAGTTTTGAGTATATTGCAATAAGTTTTTAGAGTATATTTTATCGAATTTCGAGAACCACATGATTTTAATTTATTTTATCTTAATTGTTGCAATAAACTTAAGCGAGGTGAGCAAACACGCGAATATTAAGACTATTATATTAGTCAACTTATAAAATAAGTTGACTCCTGTAAACACACTATCACATATTTGATCTCGACGTAGGCCACAGTACAAAAATGTCCAAAGTGCAGAAATGTGGCTGCGTTAATCCCGCAGATAGTTTTTGCTATATATGTGGTCAGTTTCTTCTAAATCGCAGAAACGGCCAATGAATCAAATGACCAAAGTAGCTTACCATAAGTATTTTGGGAGCGTTGGTAATCAAGATCGGGATTGGGCTCCTCACGTATATTGCCAAACCAGTGCAGCAAATTCAAGTAACTGGTTTAATGGCAAACGCTCTTCTATGCCTTTTGCAGTTCCAATGATTTGGCGAGAACAACGAATCATTATAACGACTATTACTTTTGCATGACAAACGTGTCTGGTTTTTCAAGAAAGAGCAAACACAAAATTGTATATCTGGATATTCCTTCTGCAAGAAGGCCGGTTCTTCATGGAGAAGGTTTACCAGTTCCAACACCCCCGGCAATGTGTATGATGACTAGGCAGGTTCCCATGATGTGCCGGAAAAAGTCGGTCCTTATTTTCCCGAGAGCGAAGGAAGAACACCCCATTTAATCGAACAATTTGAATTAAATGACCTAGTTCGGGACCTCCACTTGTCCAAAGAGAATGCTGAACTGTTAGGGTCGAGATTACAACAATGGAATTTACTAGCCCCTAAAACCAAAGTTACAATATTTATGAACCGTAACTATAAGCTATCCTCGTTTTTTTACTATGCAGGATAAAATGTGTGTGTGTAAATCCAAATGGTGTGATGGAAAAATTAGGATTTGCACATAACCCGAACGAATGACGTTTATTTATAGATTCGTCTATAACAAGTTTAAAAGCCGTTCTGCTCCATAATGGTAACAAAACACCCTCTATTCCTCTTGCACATGTAGTTGCCTGAAGGAAACACACGAAAGTATGTCACTTATTCTAAATGCAATAAGTTATAATACGTATAAGTGGCAAATATGTGGTAACCTAAAAGTTATAGGACTATTACTAGGTCTTCAGGGCGGATTTACGAAGTTTTGCTGTTTTCTTGCCTTTGGAACAGTAGGGCAACACAGAGTCATTATCAAGTAAAAGAATGGCCTCCGAGGGATAAATATATTCCAGGTCAAGCTAACGTGAAGAATATACCTGTTGTTAATCCCAAAAACGTTTTGTTACCTCCATTACACATTAAACAGGGGTTATTAAAAATTTTTGTAAAAACAGACAAAGAAGGTGATGCGTTTAAATATCTTAAACACTATTTTCCAAAGTTAAGTGATGTAAAGCTCAAGGAAGTTATATTTGTTGGACCACAAAATCAGAAAACTACTAAGTGATCAACAGTTTGATCAAAAACTAAGTAATGTTGAATTAGTTGCGTGGAGTTCTTTCAAAAAAATTGTTTCGGAGTTTTTAGATAACAAAAAAGTAGAAAATGACGAAACACTTGTAGAAGAACTACTTGAAAACTACTGCAGAATGGGATGTCGCATGTTTCTCCAAATCTATTTCTTGCACTCCCATTTGAATATTTTCCCAGAGAATTTGGGTGCTGTCAGTGACGAACAAGGGAAAAGTTTCCACCAAGACATACTGACAATAGAGCAACGTTACCAAGGCAGATGGGATGCATCAATGATGGGGAATTATTGTTGGTTCCTTATGAGGGAAAACGATGAAACATATAAACGAAAGTCCATATTTGCAAAAAGGTTATGCACAAAACACTTCATTTGAAAGTTTTTTCATGTGTATTCTAAATAAAGTCTGTTTTCCTCAATATATTGTTTTTTTCTTGTTTTGATCTTATATTTCCCTATAATATGTAAACATTTTTGTATGAAATAAAAATAACTATAACTCAAAATCTTTATGTGATGGAAAATTTTTGATGTTGAAGTTGAAGTCGCAGTCAGGATGTTTTAAACTCTCATGTATTGCCATTATAATATTAGTCGCCATTTTTTTTATTTGTTGGCTGGTGTAATTAGTAAAATTAAAACAAATTAGAAAAAAAGAAAGTTGCAAATATCTGAATTTTTAAAAACTGTATTAAGTTTTAAAAACTGTATTAAGTTTTAAAAAATTCAAGGCATTTATTAATAAATAATTCATCAACTTCCAAAATATCCTGATATAAATTTATAAATATTAATTCAACATCAACCATGTTACTGAAACGACTTTGTTTCGTGAAAATACGAATAATATTTCTACCGGGAGTCCATTGGAAAATAAACTATTCTGACTGAAATTGTTTCAAAAAGTTTATTGGTGTGACAGAAAGAAAAACATAAATAATACTATATATAAAATAAAAATTTACGTATAAGTCACTAAGTTATGTACATAAAATATATGAACATTAGCAAAACGCCATTCATACATAAAAAAATTAAGTCATAATAAATGCTACTGACTAAAACATTTTTTATATATCGTTTAAATTTAATTTGAATATACAATAAATTTCTTTGGCAATTACTCATACATATATTTTTGTTGACTATCCCCCTATTTTGCATCGTGAACTGAACTTTCCAGGTTCCATCTCTCTTCTATTGCACGAGGATAGTGCATCATGGAGTAATGTTGAATTTCTCACAGGTTTCCAAAACTCATTCTGTCCCTTTCCTGCACATATGCAATTGATAAAATTAATAAATGTTAAAAATTTTATGGTAAAATTTCAAATGCATTTCTGACAATATACGAAAATATCTAAAAAAGTATTTCTGTTTGAATTAAAATCAATGTATAAATATATATGGTATACAGATTAATGATAATACTTGTAATAATAATAATGATAACAATAATAATAACATGCTTGAATTCGTGTTATAAGTTGTTTACAAGCATCTTATACACACACTCACCTCAGTTGGCCGAGTGTTCGAACAGATATTTGAGCAGAGAGGGTCGAAGAGAGGAATCGCTGGGTATAAAGAGAACCAGCTTATCGATAGATGTGTAACCCAGCACTCAATACAATATAAGAGTAATCTCTCTATGGCCTGGATTGATTACCGCAAGGCATTTGATACATCGCACGAGCTCATCTTGCATTTGCTCAGATTCCTTGCAGAGCCCGAAAAAATAGTGAGATGCCTTGAACAACTGATAGCACTCCGACGTACTCGCTGCACAATAACATCTGGTCAAGCCAGAGTCCAAACAGGGTGGGTCACTTTCAGGAGAGGTGTATTTCAGGGCGATTCCTTCAATCTCCTCCTCTTCTGCATCTCACTACTGCCATTATTCGTTTCGCTCAGAAATACTCGAAGGTATAACTGTCGAACCTCCGGAAACCGAAGACACAATGTGTCACCCATTTGTTTTATATGGATGATCTTTAACTTTATGCCTCTGGAAAGAAGGATCTCCATCAGTCCTTGAGGGTGGTGGAAGAGTACACGCATGCTATCGGTATGAAATTCGGGATAGACAAATGTGCAATAGTCCATCTCCTGGACTACGGAGAGGATGTGCAGCTCGTAGATGGAAGCATCCTACACCATTTGGATGCCGGAGAGACGATAACTTACCTCGGGGTGGAACAACGCCACTCACAAGAGGTAACAGTAGTGAAGAACTCTCTCCGCAGCAAGTATGATCACGAACTCCAATAGATCTGATCATAGGAAATGTGCGGGAAGAACAAAGTTGCTGCAACAAATATGCTTGCCGTTCCAATCTTACTTTACTAGTTTAGAGTAGTGAAGTGAACTCGGGAGGAGCTCTATCAACTCGACGTAAAGACCCGAAAAATGATGCATCTTCGTGGGAGTTTGCATCTCAAATCGTCCGTTTCACGGTTGTACTTCCCTCGACAACAAGGAGGACGTGGGCTTTTGAGTTTGGAGTGTCTACATGACAGAATGGTACTGGATGAAGCTTGTAAAATCGGCAGGAGGTTCAATGAGAGTATTAACAAATGTAATAGACTAGGTATATTGTGATATTCTCTTCTACAGTGTGACCCATTTTTAATGGAAACACCCCCCTAAAATTTGAAGTTGTAAATCGATTTTAATAATTTTTTTTAAATGTCAAGTACTAAAAGGTCTACCTTGGGACAACATTTGACATGTTTATTAAAGTTTCAGGGCATACTACGATATTTTTTCTTAGTCGAAAATCGGGATTTTTTATTAGCGATTTTTTTATTGAAAAAATCACTACGCCACTGGATTCAGAGTGCCTCTAAATAGGTGTGACCAAAATTTCATGAAAAAATATTCATTATAAACAAAGTTATGACAACTCAAAAATTCGAAAACTCACACAGCTAACAGTCACAATATATCTTTTTTTTATGATTTCAACAATAAAGTGCCGCCAGATAAAAAAAACAATGGCGTAAATATTTTTAATGAAAATAACGGAATTACATTCAAAAAATTTTAATAAACGTAACTAATAACTAATTATTAAATAAAATGTTTCGATTCAGTGCAACAATTACGAATGTTTCTGATTACGTTCCTTAGTTCTTGAGGGCTAATATCTGCACATACCTGTCGAATTCTTGCACAAAGTTCATTTCTATCTCTTTAGCGGTTTTTGTAAACCTTTTGTGTGAGAAATCCCCAGAGAAAAAAGTCCAAAACTGTGAGGCCTGGAGATCTGGGTGGCCACTCTATAAACGGACTACCACGGCCTATCCATCGGTTTGGAAAATGTTCGTTAAGCCATTGCCTCACAGCTCTGGCATAATGAACTGAACACCCATCTAACTGGACAATTAAATTTGATCGTTCATTGATTGGCAGCTCGTGAATAGCATCCCAAAACTCTGTGTTCAAAAATTCTAGAAACCTCTGCGCATTAATGTTTTCCCCAAAAAAGAAAGGACCAATAATTCGTTAGTACAATATCCCACACCAGACGTTGATTTTTTGGAAATACTGGCTTTTACAGTTTATTACCCAGTTAGGATTATCCGCTGCCCAATAGCGACAATTCTGTGATGACACTACTCCATTTGTAGTGAAAGTGGCTTCGTCGGTATATAAAATATTTTTTAGGAAATTTCTATTGTTTAAATATTTCCCTTGGGCCCATAAACAATATTCTATGCGTCTTGCTTCGTCGCTTTCTTGAAGTGTGTGTAAAAATTTTGGCTTGATAGGTTAATATTCTTCGCCTTGAGACATCTCCGAATAGTTTCTCGTGGAATATTCGAATCTAAAGTGGCATTCCTTATACTGGCATTAGGATTATTTCCGAAATAATCTAAAATGATTGGATTTGAATATTTTATTTACCGTACCGCAGCAAATACGAGGACGATCTGGATGTCTCTCATTAAATACTCTACAAACCTCTCTAGCACTTCTAACGTCATCTCCCGAAAGGCGTACAATTTCAATTTTCTCTCTTACGCTCAATCTTGCAGCCATGACACAAAATAATTCGAAGAACTGTAAGGTAAATAATGTTGACAATAGTACACTAAAATATTTCACAAGTGTCAAACTATAATATCATTTCCATGGTAACTAAGATTTAAATTGAAATATTAGTTCTTTAGTTAATTTGCGTGAAAACTTGAATGTAATTCCGTTATTTTCATCAAAAATATTTACGCTATTTGTTTTTTTTTTCATCTGGCGGTACTTTATTGTTGAAATCATAAAAAAATATTCTCATGGCTATATCTGTTGATTAGGGTGTTTTTTGTGACTTAGCTGTGTGAGTTTTCGAATTTTTGAGTTGTCATAACTTTGTTAATAATGAATATTTTTTCATGAAATTTTGGTCACACCTGTTTAGAGGCACTCTGAATCCAGTGGCGTAGTGAGTTTTTCAATAAAAAAATCGCTAATAAAAAATCCCGATTTTCGACTAAGAAAAAATATCGTAGTATGCCCTGAAACTTTAATAAACATTTCAAATGTTGTCCCAAGGTAGACATTTCAGTACTTGACATTTCAAAAAAAAATTATCAAAATCGGTTTACAATTTCAAATTTCAGGGGGGTGTTTCTATTAAAAATTGGGTATCACTGTATATTGAGAATACCGTATGAGCAGAAGTGCCCCAAAAAATCAATCCATAGCTCAATGCCGAATGAACAAAATCATAATTGCTCAATGATGGAGTATATACTTCTCAGTTGGAGTATAATTGATCTGTATGAACATTCTATGCATTTTGATCAATATGAAATCCAATCCAATCACTAATGTGTTTGTATTTGAATGATACTGTTGATTTGGCTGACAATTTAGTTAACGATACTTATAGTTCGTAAAACTATTTTCTTATAAATTGAAGATAAGCGAAAGAAGTCACGGGGAACATCTAGTCGTTAATAAAAGCAACAAAGAGACAAGGACCCAAAATAGAGACTCTTGGTAGACCAATTGTTTACTTCAATGTAGACTTTGGTGTGTCTATCTGTGATCTGTCCTATAAATAGAATTCCATCCAAGTTGTTCACTCCGCGAATACCTAACTTATAGAGTTAGGCTGACACTGACAAATTTGAAGGTAAATCAACAAATATTATTAATTCCAGCAGAAAACTTTCCTATTGTTTTATTAACTCATTCCGTGACAAATTAATAATTTTATGAATGAATTATGTGTTTTTTCTTATGATGCTATTCATATTTGGTACTGGAAAGCTGATAAGGCAAGTGCCTTATAGGATATTCACGTTAAGAAGAGAATGACGTCATTTTTGGTAATTTTGTAGTTTCGAAAGAAGTTTTCTTTCGAGTCATTCTGTCTGTCTGTTAAAATCTGTTTGTCCTTAGCTCGCACAAGTTTGGACCTCTGAGGGTTGTTATTCGTAGAGATGCGACAGCTAGTTAACGGAAAAATTTCTTACAGATGCTCCTCCTTCGTCCATTAGCAGGACCTCACCGAAATCAATCCAGTGATCACCTGAAGACGTTTCGAGATATTACACCTCGACAGTGCAGAACAAATCTAACCAAGTCAGCAGTGTATTCGAGACTCGCCTGACTTAAGATTTGTCCTGCACTATCGGGAAGTAATACTCCGAAACAGATAGGTAGGTAGGTGATCAGTCGATTGGTTACAGTGAGGGCGTGCGCTACTAGACGAATCAGAAGCATCTGCAACAACTTCCTTTGTCACAAATATCTGTCGGATATAATTCAATGTCCGTCATGTCATTAAAAAAGAAAGAAATTGTTTCCGGCAAGAATTTTCTATTTGAGATAGGGAAATATCCGACTTTCATTTCGAAAAAAAATCATATTCTTAATTATTTTCATCAAGTTCAGTACCTGTTAAATAAAAAAAAGAATAGTACTAATAAAAACCATAAAAAGAAAACAGGTCAAACTATTATTATTTGGCTGGGAAGATTACAGGAGTATCTTGAAAAATGAAATATAATATATTCTGCTAAATGTGGATCTAGTCGCACAGAATCAACTGAATATTGCTGCAGATTTTCAAATGCATATAGATTCTGGATTTGAATGTGGTATGCTTTCTTTAAATCTTATTATTATTAAGTATTTTGTACAAAATATGAATCAAGGGAACCTCATTATGTAGTTAGAGACCATCCCAAAAAATATTTTATATGGAGTTCCCCAAAGATCGATTCTAGAAATGTTCACTAACCATACTGAAACAATATGAAAGAAAGAAAGTCCTTCTGAAACAGTTTGTGTCTGAAAGTTACTTACACATCCATGTATAGAGTTACTTATTTTCAAATTGATTACTTCCTTCCTTTCTTTGGAAGATTCCCTCATCTTTTTTTGTATCGAGATGGAGTAGTAGAAAGCCAAAAACTTTCCCAAAAATTAATCACTCTTAAAAATATAACCCCTTCAATTCAATTCAAATTCATTCAAGCAAATACATTAATTGAAAGATGATTCAACTTCGATATTCTGAAACAAAAACACTCAGTATTCACAATTCCATTATGGAAATATAAAACTATCTTAGAATACATTGAGTTGCACGAATGCACATCAAGCATTTTGTCGAAGTAAAGTGACCGGAGCAAAGTTGTAACCTCAGCATATGAATCTTCATTAATATTTAGGAAGGTCAAGATAACCAACAAAAATTATTGAAAAATTCATTCAGTATTCGGTTCCAGAGCATTTTAAGAATGCAGCACATCTCTTTTTTATCGATCTTGTTGTATAACGTGAATTTTTTGATGATTATTTGTATTTTTCTTAACTATTTTATCAACTATCCCTGAGCGTATTTTCCCGTTTTTATCGTAATAAATATTTCATTTAGTTTTAAATAAGTTCTTTCATTATTTGGATGAAATAGCGATAATTCCTCTCGTAATAAGCAAAGCGAGTACTGAGTTGCGATACTATCAACTATTATATATTTCACTTATAATCGGCACAAAAGGCTGATGTGGGCACTCGGGTCAAACGATTTCATCTATAGATCACATGAATTACGGTATCAAAAAAGCACATGAATTTCAATAAATTGATTGATGCAGCTATTACTACGTGTTAGGAGATCATTTTTACCACTTTTATTTCAACTAACATTACTACAGTTTCATACTACAAACTAATAGAATAAACCAGTTTTATTGTATTATTTTAAAAATGTCCATATAAGGCGAAACTGCAGTAACGTTATAAATAAAAGTGGTAAAAAAATATAAAAAGTTTTATTTCGCACATGAATTTATATTATCTTTACAGTCGCTATTATGACAAATGATGCGACTATTAAGATTCCTAGATGTCTGGCCAATATACTTTTTATGATAGCTCAAACTACATAAACTACATTAGAATTTTTTTTGTTGGTGTTTTCACTTTAGAATATAATTTGGAAATTTTTATTTGCAATTTCAACGTTTTCGATATTAGGTACTCAACTTTGAAGTAAGTTCGCGTACATATGATAACGATCTGAACACAGGAGTTACTGTTTTGTGTTGAGATTATTATATCCGTTGTTCTTAGATATTTACGTCTAGAAATGCTATACTGTTATTGATTTCTTCTTCAACAATAAATTGAATATTGGAATCGAGAGAGTTGAATAAATATAAGACATCATCTATTTCATTTGATTCATCAGTTCCATCAACAGAACATGTTAACTAGCACAATCATCGAATATATTTCAATAACAGAAAGTTTGGATATCAAGAGTAACTTTACTGAAAGGACTTTTTTTAGAAATGGTAGATACATATGAATAGTGAAGAAAATTAAATAAACAAGTGCAATGATGTGAATAACCTCAGTCGAATATACACATATTTATTAAATCATGGAAAAGTAACATAATCTCACGGACAAACACCCTCGAAACAAAATTTTCAGCCTTGATTGAAATGACTATTATTGTTTTCATCACTACCACCTTGTAAAATTCATTTCAATTAATGTGTTTTCTGTTAGTTTGTAACCAATTTTATTAAATTCACGTGTTAATAAGTTTATGTTTTTCAAACAACTATGTTAATATAGTGTAGATATCCAAAGACTCTGTATTATTAAATTCCGTTGGAAAATTTGTGAAAAGTGGTCTAGTTTTGATGGATTAGACTATTCCTTGGCACATTGAATCATGCAGACAAATGACATCTGTCAGCAATTATCAGATATAGTTCTCGTATGTATTCTACCCACTTTTATATAAATGAAGATGTCATCAGCGCCTCGATCGGACTATTAATACCGACACCGACGTTATCGTTCGACATCTCCCTCATACACACCAAATCAGGGACAATTACCTACATTGAGAACCCATATCAAATCTTGGGGCCATACCCAAATTGAGGTATCATCTCCAATCCAAATCAAGGTTCCTCTCCAGCACCCATACCAAATCGACCTACCCTAAATCGAGGATCACCAAATCGATGACCACCAAATCGATGACTGTCATCCACCACACTCTTCAATAAGTTCAATTTGGTATTTATACCCCGAATCAAGATCAACGACTTGTCAACTGCCACACGTCACCTCCCGTTGTCGTTAACTGTCATCCGCCATCTAACTCTACTTTTGTCCAGTCATCAACTAAGTACGTCAAATGTAGGAGACATTGTCAAAATTGTCTCATTGGTGAATCATAATCGACCGTTCATAAAAGAAATGGTTGAGCTAAGAACATACGTACGCACAAAATCAATTATCATGGGTCGAATATTATTAAAATTCGTCACAGAAAATCATGCACATGCAGGTAGATATCTTATTTCTAAATGTACATGCCATGCAATATATAGAATACAACAATACATACTAGCTTGGTGATCGCCTTTTGCAGAATTGTAGATAAATGCCTCTTAAAAGCCTTATGAAAGCCACGTGAAATGTTTCACATCATACTTATTAGAGTTGTTATATGCAATTTTGTGAATCAATAATAGTAATTTCAATAATATCTATACTAGATCTGAGTAAAGATTTCACGTCAGATCAAAAATTATACCATGTAATTCAAAAATACCCTTGGTAGCAACTTACCAGCAACATAAAACATTCCAATATTTACCAACTAATTATTTGTTGTAATTGCATTGACGCTGAAAAAATATTTCAAATGGAAATTGAAGCACTACAGTTTCAAAATATTTACTTACTAATCCAAATTTCAAGTATACCACAGAATACAAAAAAAAGCAAAAGCCCATAATGCGGCAGTTAAAGAAAACAACTATTGAATAATTTGACATCCATTTACAAAAAAATATTTCTTTTATTATTGATAGACAAATTTAGTACTGAAAACTTTTTCATAGTTTAAATACTGTTGGGTTTTGAAAACCGTTTTTTTAAATTATTTTGAAGAAGTATTCACTTCTGTTCTAAAACTTAGCTATTTGTGATTGATTTTATTGTAAACTGATGGATAATAAGTTAAATTTTCAATCAGAAATAGGAAACAGAGATTTGACTTAACATTACTTCAAAAATTATTTCAAGTTGTTTGATATATATTTAATATTAGCTGGTAGTTATATAAATGAATAATGTTGAGTACAAAGAATTGTAATTGAACAGACTAATTTCGGTCTTCAACTTATCTTCTTAAGATAAGTCGTAATAGCCTTAAATTTCCAAAGAACTTCAATGTACAGGGTACAGCGCGATGACCGTCAGTTAGCCTTTTTTTGGAAAATAATAGGATTCATATTCTGAAAATTGACAAATATAGGTTTTTAATATGCTTCATCGAATAAAAATAATGGCGTTTTTACAATACTTGCCGTAATACTGAGAGGTGGTACCAACTTCCTTAATTCAGATGTAACACCCTATATATTTTCACATTTTTGAATGCCTGGTATAATTCCAATGTGAGTTTATGTAATACACCCTATACCAATACCAGGTATTCGGCCGCAATTGATTCCCTCATAACATTCAAAAGTTTGATAGAGTACATAAATAAGCTATTATTGATTCATCAAAATACTTCATTCCATCGTCTCGTAGCAGAATGGACTAAAACTCGGTTTTTTCAAGTGGAACATCTTCTATTTTAGGATAGTTTTGAAATTCAGAGACGATTTCGACTCATTTCTACAATACATTCCCTATATCGAAAATCAACCGTTCACGAGATGGTTCGATGGAAGAACAATATCTGTCTTGATTCGTCACGTGCAGATGTTGAATTCTGCCATTTGTTAGGTTAGTTTAGTATATCTTGTACTGAGTAACCTTTCAATAAAAGCATTCATTATAATCATTATTAAATAAAACATAAGTAGGCGCTACGAAACCTCAATTTCGAACAGTTACAGAAGTTCATTAGAGTCATCATGATATTTATTGGAGACACTATTTCAGATAAATAAATAATGATTTAAAAAATGTTTAATCTAAATGTTTCATAAAAGAGCGAAAATTCAAAGATATTGCATTGTCTTTATACACAAAATATAAAAACTATCCCAAAATAATTATGTTCGAAAACATTTCCAATAACTTCCAGGCATTTATTAATTCGTTTCATCAAATTGTTATTTACAGCACGACTGATTTCATCGGCATCTAGGACCGATGATCTAGGGCTTATTAAACCATTCTCAAGTGAAACATGTTTTTTATCCTTTTTTTACCCAACCTCACTGCCAAATAATAATATACTCTGAATAAAAACGAAAATGAGACGAAAACGAAAACAACAACAATAACGAATACGATAACGAATAAACGCAAGTAGGACGGTCGAAACACATGTAAAACAACGTATTTTAAAATGTCATTGCTAAATACTTCGCTCCCCCCCCATTGTCCCACATTCGACCAAAACGTATCTCCCTGACACTTTTGAATATATATATGTTCCTTATTGGGATCGCACGTTGAAATGCTACTCTCCGTTAAACCGTATTTTTACCACACCTTGACATTGAAACACACATTGACACCATATTGATTTTTCATCATTATTATATTACTTTCGCGCTTTCAATATTTTCATCTACATTTTTTTTTATAATTCAACGACGCACTTATCTTTGAATCTCTTCGATATTCGTTCCATCCTTCTCTGCACGATAACGTCGCACGTGTCTCTGTCCCACTCACTAACGTCTCTGAAACACTTACCAACGAGGCGCGACCTTGAAATGTACCCAAACATACCTTGCACCCCTACTAATATTCAGAGCTATTTTGGCAAGCATTGGATATTCTGTACCAAAAATCGTTGAAAGGCATCGTGTCGTTTTGTGTTTGATGACATTTCTAAAAGAGATTCATATATCTCGTTTGACATACTTTCGGGCTTTTGCAAGTTGGGTGAAAAATGATTATGAATCCATGAAATCATATTCTTTTTTGTATTCTGTCCTTCGGAAAAATTATTCTCAAAAGATGCGCACATCGAAGTGAGATATTGGACCAATTTTTCAAACACTGTTGTCTGTTTACCTTGCAATAGGTTTGTTCTGGTTCTAACATCCGATACTATTTGAAAACTGCGCAAGACATGATGCGTACAAGCGAAAAATCTCCGAAATGGTCTCGGACGCTTGGTTAAACCAGAACGCATTTTGAGGAGACCACTGTGCCACCTATCGTATATATGAAGAGGTAGCCAAGCGGTTCGGCGTGGGTGCTTTGTTCACTTACTCGAATTGACTGCCGTGTTGGTCGGTGGTTCAAGCCCTAATCTGAACGATCGATCTTCACTTGCTATCGTCCAACCCGTGTTAGGGATCACACGTTTAAAGGTAAGACCTCGTTAATCCTTAGCTCGCACAAGTTTCGACTTCTGAGGGTTGTCGTTCGTAGGGGTGCGACAGTTGGTTAACGGAAAAACGGATTTTAAACAGGTTTTTAAAAAGATGAAGACGAGAAAATACTATTGATCATGTCCATTTTGTATTGTGGCGTCAGTTCAAATGTAATCTAACCCCAATCATCAATTATTTAAATCAAGTAAATAAAAAAACATCCTAGCAAATAGCTCAAACAAATTTCCACATGAATGCGCATGAGCAACGGGAACAGTTCTCAACAGTTGAGCCTCGAGAGCAAGAACGATTCGGGACGGTTCAAGATAATAATAATAACTTTATTCACAACGTATACAGATTAGAGTACAAAATATGTGAACAAAGTGGTTTGGCGATAAGAGCAGAGCTCTTGTTTCGCAAGAAGTTATAAAGAATATGTAAGTACATAAATATTTGTATAAAAATATGTATGGCCTTCATGATAGTTTATACTATAACAATTTTCAAGTGAAGGTGATTCATTAGCAACGTCGCACTTGAAGTGATCGATCGATAATCCTCTTACCAACTCTGCAGAGGTGTAACAAAATAATATTTTTATTTATTTAAACACATAGGTAATGGGGAATGTTCCTCTTCACGAAAATCAAGTGGTTTTTATAAAAGAGCTCTAAAACATGGCATTTTAAACTTATCATTTCAACCTTTTTCTTGAAAAAATTATTTAAATACTTAAAAAAGAGGAATGAAATAATGCATTCAACATTTAAAGGGATTAGTTTCTATTTCACCATTTGGCAACATCGGTTATAGCTAATAAAGGACAATGAATATGTTACCTGTATGAGACAAACGAAGATGACATATTTCAGAGGCGTGCTGTTCTGTTTACTGATGTTCCGAGTTCCGAGACATTTTGTGACATATTACCTAACCTATCTTCCTCTATATAAATTAACAACAAAACAAATGTTATTTATGTGGCTTGTGGAGGTGGTATTGAACTATAATTTATATTTTGCTTTATTTGTTGATTTATAAAGATAATTTTCCTTTTTTAAAGTAGAATATCTAGATACGTATAAATTATTTCAACTTGATATAGGGGCTGTTGCCAATATGTGAATTAGAAACAAATCCCTTTAAGAATTAAAACCCAACATTTGAAACATCAATTTGAATACTTTTCGAAGTGAATTTGAAAAACTCATGAATTGAACTCAACTTTATTTTGTTCAAACTTGCATCTGCTGTAATAACCCAAATTGAGGCACATTCCCCATTAAGTAAAAATTGTTATAGTAGGTGGCGCTACCTGGTGTCAATGGTAAAACTGATTACATTTTCTTATTATGCCTAATACAGTACTTCAAAAAAAAACAGAAAAATTTACAAAATAATCATCATGTTCCTTTTATATAGAAAGAGAACTACAAAGCAAAGAAATAATTACCTATGTTATGCTTATGAAGTTTCAGAATCCATTGACTCGTCCGAAGAGGAATCCCCAGTCACACTTAAATCTATTATTATTTGGTCGAAAACAGTGTCTACCATCTCGTCCAATCTCCACATTTTCTCTTCTTCCTCGATCACATGGGCTACAACATAAGTCCAATCTTCTTTCCGTATCCGTTCCATTGCGAGTTCTAATAAACGTTGGATATCAGAAATTTTATGTCACGTTTTCACGAGATACGTTACCCTTAATTTGAGCCCAGATTAATTCTATCGGGTTTAACTCGCAATGGTAAGGAGGAAGTCTCAAAATGGTGATGTCTTCAGCACGAGCTATTGTATCCACCACATGCTGGCGATATCTGTCACGATGATATTTAATGACACTCGTAAGCTCGGCCTTAACCATGTCCTCGGAAAATGGAATTCCTTTTGTATATGAGTTACCTTCAATTGAAAATTGTTATACTATAGCATCATTTCGCAGTCGAAACCAGAACACAGGATTCATCAATCCGAACTATTTCTCAATAAACCAGAACACTCTATATCAACAGCGCATGATCCTGAACCTGAATTTCGTAGAACCAGAACAAACCTATACTGTAGTGGGTGGCGACTCAATTTGGTGGCGGCTGATGAATCGTGATACGCCGCTTCAAAACGGTCGACCAGAGAGAGGTGTTTTGAATTTGTTTATAATTTCTTGCGGAACCCCCAAAGGGGTATCATCGAACCCTAGGGCTCCGCGGAACACACTTAGAGTATGGCTAGTATAGGGTGTATTACATAAACTCATATAAGAATAATTATGCTTTTGATGAAACATATTGAAAAACCTATATTTCCCAATTTTCAGGATATGAATCCTATTATTTCCCAAAATACGGCTAACCGATGGTCATCGCACTGTACCCTGTACAGCATATCATAGAAATTATTGAAATTCATATTTGAATAACTATATAGGTTCACATGTGATTAGTAGGATGGAAGGATGGCAAATAAATAAATAATGAACAAACCTTAGGAAGACAGAATGTTCATCAGGATAGTAAATAATGTGCACAACAGTAAAGTTACACCTAGAAACAAAATTATTTGAATAAGCATTTATTATATATTTTCAATATATCATCAATTATATATCTCACTGAAAAAATCGAATGAAATCTTCTTAATATCTATATATCAAGAAAAACAACCTTATATCAATTCACTTTGTATTCACAACGCCTATATGAGGAATTATTTTACTTCATTTATCAATCTGCAACATATGCAAATATTTATTTACAATTAAAATCTTTCAAAACGAGTATTTAATATTCATAACAAAAAATTATTTGGAAATTTTGTAAAGTTCGTTAGATTCTTCGAACACCACAATGACATACATTATTTTGTCAATATATTTGACGCATATGTCAAGTACATTAGTTACATGTCCGTGAAATTATGAGAAATAATACTGTTGAAAAGGTAGCAAAAAGAATAAATAGGTCCAGTTCTGTGTCTGAGTGGGAATTCAGGAATTCAACAAAATTCCGGAAACAAAGTCGGAATGAAAAAGCTTTCTTTTGTCATAAAAATTTGTGGTCCTTCTACTTAGAAACATTATACAGATGTGGAAACAAATGTGTTCACGATGAAATATCAACTATTCGATTGAACTACTCTACGTTGATTTATCCCCACTCACAACCGATTCATTAGTATGAAAATGTTAGAGAGGATGCCTGTATGTCTGTGTGTATCATTTGCTGTGATGAATGTAAAAAAATTTTGTGAGAGTGATCTTGATAAAATAAAAACTAATTTGATTTCTTGCGAATGGGCATTGAGTTCAGTAGATGTAAATTTCTGGGAAAGATAGTTTTTGGCTTTCTACTACTCCATCTTGATACAAAAAAAAGGATGAGGGAGTCTTCCAAAGAAAGGAAGGAAGTAACTCTATACGTGGATGTGTAGATCATGCAAAGAAGTAACTTTCAGACACAAACTGAAAGAAAGTCCTCCTGAGCAGCTGAAAATTTGGTACTGAAGAGCCTTAGGGCAAGTGTTTTAAGGCGAAACATCGGTGTATACCAGTGAGGATGGCAGTGTTTCATGTAAGTGCAATTTGTTACCATTCATTTAAAGTAGAACTCATGTGAATGATATCTGATTTTTATTCCACAACGAATGTTTGAAATACGAACTGAGTAGAGAAAAGTATCTTCTGTAGAATTCAGTGTTCATATTTGTTTCGAAAGAATTTTTTCTTTCGTATAATTCAATGTTTATATGAAAGTAGCTGTTTCAGGAGGACTTTCTTTCAGTTTGTGTCTGAAAGATACTTCTTTGCATGATCTACACATCCACGTATAGAGTTACTTCCTTCCTTTCTTTGGAAGACTCCCTCATCCTTTTTTTTGTATCAAGATGAAGTAGTAGAAAGCCAAAAACTTTCTTTCCTAAAAATTAATCACTCCTAAAAAATATAACCCCTTCAATTCATGTAAATTTTATTTATCAAGAAATCATTGATAACTGTTCTGCAGTTATCAACAATATAGCACCAGTAAGAATATGTCAATTTAAAAATAGTGTATCATGGTTTGATAATGAAGTAAATAGCAAAATCAAGGAAAGAGATAAAGCCTATAAATCATTTAATGAATCTTCACCAACTGAAAAAGTACTCAAATGGGATACCTTCAAAATACTCAGAAATGAAGTTGTGAACATGTTAAAAAAGAAAAAAGAAAAGTAGTAATGGAATAAAATTGAGAGATATAGAAACAATTCTCAGATGATGTGGCAAACATTAAAAGTCCTTGTAAAAAGTAGTAATGAAAACTCATTCAGTCAGGTACAGTTTGATTATAATGGAGACTTGTGCCAAGGAAGAGACATCCTTAGTTGAACATTTCAACAATTATTTTGTTAATAGTATTAACCAGATAATCGAGAGCATTCAAAGTGATGAAGTGTGGTATAATTGCGATTCTAACCTTTACCTGCCTATAACTAAATTCAAAATGGTTTCATTAGGAGAATTACGTGATATTATTGCTTCATTAGATAATAAATGTAATACATATGAAATCCTAAATGCCAAAATTATGCCTTCAGACTGGAAAGGTCCCAGATCTGCTAAAAATTAGTACTATTATTCCAATTCCTAAGGTAAATAAAAATATCAGAGCTGAGGAATTTAGGCCTATTAATACTTTGCCGCTCATTGAGAAAGTACTTGAGTATGCTGTTTACAATCAATTGCTAAACTTTGTGAATGAAAATGAGATTCTGTTTGATAATCAGTCAGGGTTTCGAAAAAAGTACTCTTGTGAATCGGCATTACAGAGGTCACTTAACTATTTGATAAACAAATTAGATAACAACAAGTTTGTAGTAGCGGTATTTTTAGATTTGAGGAGAGCTTTCGAAACAATCGACAGAAATATAATCCTCAGCAAAATGAAAATATACGTTTAAATAAACCACCTTGTTATGCCAAACAATAGCAAAATCTGTGATACAGAGATAATTTCATGTCTCTTGAGTTCATTTGGCATAATGGTGACAAAAAATCGGATAATTATTCTTCTTAATTCATCAATATTTGTAGCTCTCTGATATTTTTTCAGATATTCCCAAAGAAAGAAAACATTCAGAGATGAATCTGGTGATCTGGGAGGCCACTTATCTAGATATCAACGGACCAGGAAACGAATTTAGGATAAATTGTGTCACCGATCCTGCATTGTGACTTGCACAACCATTCTATGGAAACCAAATATCCCCAAAATTGATAGGAAGTGGATGAACTGTTTGATTTTGTAGTAGTTGTAGATATTGACAGATAGATATTGACAGCTTCAAGTTACCATCGATAAAGAAGGGAACTATAATATAGTCTCCCAACATTCCTGTCCAAACATTTAGTGTTTGTGTGTTGAGTACGCACAGGAATACTTAGATGCTGATTTTTCCCGAAATTAATATTGATGGATTGTTTCCTATGTAAAGAAAATGATGAAGAAAATACGTTTTTCAAAAACGAATCGTTTTTATTTTGTTTTTCTATCATGGTTTCCCAATATTCCATTCGTCTAATGTGGTCGCTGGAAAAAATATCCTGAGTTTTTTTGTAATTTATAACAATGGTGACCACTCCTTTTCAAAATATTTCAAACAGTTCTATCACTCGTATTAATTTGATCTGCAATTTGTCAGCTCGTACAAGGTTTTTTGGCTTCAACAGCAGCACATACCGTTATTTCCGTATTTTAACGTCTTTATTAATTTTTGTGATTTATAACAATGATGACCATTCCTTTTCAAAATATTTCGAACAGTTCTATCACTCGTATTAATTTTATCTGCAATTTGTTGGCTTGTACAAAGTTTACTGGCTTCATACTAATAGTAGTAGTAGTAGTATTTATTGGTCATATTTACATACAGAGTACAATTGGCAGGTCAAAAAAGTCGCGGACAGTCATGGGAATATAATTGATATCCTTAATTTATTGTGGCAAGTTGATATAAAGGAATATGAAATTATAAAATGTAGACTTTTTAAATGTCGCAGTTTTATGTTCTGGTATTTCCAATAAACTTCTTGATTGGTAGTTATGATGACTTCCTAACACGTTGAAGTCAGACATATTCCTTTTCAAAAAAGTTACACATTTTAAAATGAAAAGAGAACGGAAGGGCATAGTGAAATGTGTGAAGACAGTCCTACGAGATTTCCTTTTTTGAAGTGAAAACTCTTTTACATTCAGTAGCCAGTCCCTATGTTACGATATTATTTGATATACGGCTATATGCAAACGCATAGTATAAATTCTACAATTCCTTTCGGTCCAAAATTGGTTTCATCTGGAGAATTACTTTACTGAGTTGTTTACAAAGTCTATGTGGGAGGAGAAACTAAGGTATGAGTCAAGCCATGTCCCGAGTAACTTACTTGATGCCGTCACTAAATATTATATTTTTATAAAAGGTTTTTGTAACTGGCTTTCTCATATGGAAATTTCTGCAGGTTGTCTCATCAGTATTGAAAAATGAGTCGTACTTCCGTATTTTGACATCATTAATTAGCTTTACACGTGGTTCATCGGAATCTTGATACTTTTGACAGTTCTGAGCACATCCACATATCTCGAACTATTTAATGATTCGACAAATGGTGGTCTGGGCGGGTTGGCTGTCTCTTGTTCATCTTTCACTGCCTGAACCACTGTGCATGCTGTTTTTGGCGAGTGCATTGGGTTGGGATGTGAGGGTTAAGCAAACCGGCCATCAGATGCCTGCTTCCAGGTAACCCCGCTGGATACGGGAATGACAGAATCACTTGTGAATCTGTTATTCCCTAACCAAATGGCATTCCAACAATGGCTTAATCCTAAGGTGTGTGTATCCGTGCGGAGAGGATGAATGACACTGAGCCTATCAGCTGTGTCTCTACGGAACCTTCGAGATACCGGAGCTTGTCACGCCTTGTCACGGTAATGCAGGGCTCTGCCGTGATTGACCTTCTTTCCCTACCTACTCGTGGGATTTTTATGGACAGAGTAAACTTAAAAATTCTTTCCATCGCTGAGTCTACAGAGGAGATGAATGTCAAGCTTACGATTCCAACTGACCTCCCTGTAAATTTAGATCAGGAGCGAGAGCTTCTCAACTCTCCAAATCCTGATCCAATAACTGAACCTAAAAAGAAAAAGATTTGGAGGTGGCTCCCAGGGAACAATTGAGTCGAATTCTCTAGAGCGGGGTACCTTATGAAACCCCCTTGCACCAAATTCTTGAGCGGTGTAAGCAGAATCTGTCTCAGGTGGAGGAACAAATCCCCACGAGCTGGTTAGCAAACGTTTGCGCTCAAGTGATGATTCACCAAAACCAGAGGCGAAAAAGCCCTGCACGGTTGAATCTAAGGCATCGTCAGGTGTAGGAAGGTTGTCGCGGGGATCAAGGTGGGAATCTTGCCCCTTGACTATCCGACTACCTCATTAACGATGAAACAGCAGAGCATATACTTTGTGCCTGCCCCGCTGGGGACCGAATCAGGTTTTTAGAGTTCTGCAGAGCCGTACTCTTACCATCTGCCTTGAAAGACCACTCACCATACAAACTAATCGGCTTCGTTAAGAAGCTGAGTTTATTTGGTCGAATATGAATAGGTGTGAGCCACAATAAACCCTTGCAGGTTGCGGTCGAGGGTCGAATATACCCACTCACTTTGGACCTAACCTAACCTAACCTAATGGTGGTCTATGACGAAATTGGCCTATTTTCAAATGAAGTAATATATTTATTATATCTCGAATCGAGTGACCAACAAAATACCACTTACAAATTTGTATCTTTTCTTCCTTCGTGAACGTGAACATTTTAGAGTTCGCAAGAAAGTATTTTACTTTCAATTGTTATGGACTAACTGCTACCTAAGTTGCTGGAGTTTAATAGTGCAGGAAGGGGAATGGTGGTTCAATCAAATAGTTGATATTTCGTCGTGAACAAATCTCTAATTTCAACCTGATTGACTGCTATCGCCCACCCCGTCCACAACGCATTGGGATTCGTATGTTCCGATTTTTGTTTTCCACATCTGTATATCTTAGTAATAATGTTTAATTGTGCTTATTGATAAAGTGTGAAAATACTAGACACATTCAATTCATTTACAATAATTTCAGGTCAAAATAGAAGAGATGTAAAAGTAAACAGAAGGACCTTCTTCAGGTAACATTTTATTATGAGATTTTCACAGGACAGTTTACAAAACCGCAACACATGTTCCACAATAGCTTTCTCAAGCATTTTTATAATAATTATAATAATAACAATAATAATAATAAATATCTATCGCAGCACCAGTAGACACAAGGAAATATAATACTTAAATATAAACTAAATGTACATGTGTCGACGCTGGTTGACAAAAGTCAGCATTCGTATTTTATCAGCCAGCATTCCCATTTTGTCTGCCAGGGTCGACAAAATGCGAATGTTGCCTTTTATTAGCCAGGGTCGACACATATACATTCAATACAAGAAAGAATGATTAGTTAGCGCTCTTCCGTGCAACCTTGAAAATGAGACCAGTCTTGAGAAACTATAATTATTCCCTAATTGAAAAATATATAAGTCAATATAAAGTATAACTATACAATGTAGGTACTATATAATTACATAATTACATTTTAGTATGATTAATCTGAAATTGGGTACAGGTAGTTCAATCGATTTTAACAACGTAACTAGAGATGTTCCTCCTAGAGAGAGTTTTTGATTTTTTTTAAAGGGGATATGGGTAAATATTTCTATTTGTTAGCAATATCGAGGATCGATAAAGTGAGGTATGGTGTAAGTACTGATACTTTTTTTTTTAAGCTTGTGGGCGCTTTTGGAATTCATCAAATAGATATGATGATTTTTTGCTGATAAGGATTTCATGGTAAGTTACAGCTATGTAAAATTCGCATATTATTCATATTGAGCCAGCCTATTTGGGTTATATAGTGAGAGGAGGGGTTGCGTCTTCTTGAGCTACAAATCAGTCGTGTTCATGCGTTTTGTAATCTCTGGAAACAGTTTTTGTTTAATAATAACAGAGCTGGACCAAAATTAACATCGTTATAGTTCAGCTGAGACAAAACTAATGAATCGCAGAATGTTATTATACAGTGTTCGTTTAGGATGTCTGAATAAATAAGTTTTCTAGCGGTGTGACACGTTAATTCAAAATTTTAAAGTCGTCAATCATTAGTCCCAGATTCCTTTCACATTCGGAGAAAATGAGTGCATATTTTCTAGAATAATATTGGCCATGTTGACAAGTTTATCACATAAAAGGACTTTATAAATTCGGTGTTTTGGAGAAATATAGATATCCATGTTAATGATTGCCCCCAAAATGCCTCGTCAAATGATTCGAGAGAAGTGAAATAACTGCATGTTCTGCTATATGTTTGTATACATTTAGCGACCTGATTCATATTGATAAAACATATAAAATTGAAGTAATAAAAAGAAGATTCATATAAAAAGAAAATACCTTCAGTACGAATCACTGATACAGTAAAAAGAGTTTATATAGATCAGTATTTGTATAAGAGGTAAAAAATATTTCTTTATAACAATTCAAAGTAATAGTATAAAAGAATACTTTTAATACTACATACAGTGTGTCTCACTTCTCATGGAAACACCCCCGTATCTTCCGTAATATTCGAGGTGGAACGATGACACTCTCAGGACTGATGGAAATGCTCAAAATACACCTACCACCTGAATGGGGTTGGCCAAAGTGATATACACTAAAACATATTACGGTGCAAAATAGTTCGCTTCCAATACCTGAACCCCTTCGTTGTATCTGGAGAGTACTCTCAGGTATGAAATATATAGATGCTGTGAGATGCTATCATCCATTTTGAGCCTATCTGAGGAAAATGTCACAGCACCACATTCTCAGATTATCGAGATAGTGTGAAGCAGTGTATGAAAAATTATTGATGGCGGCATCTATTATAACTGAAGAAGATTATTCGTAAAACTAATTCTGGTTGCTGAACATCCAAATTCTATCCCAACCAGAAGTGAGAGCTCTCTAGCAAAAACTGCAAAAAATGGAAAAAATCTATCTTCAAAGGTTCGCATCTCGAAAACTGTACAATTCTGAGCTTTGGCTGTGGACACTTTCAATCAGCACATCAAGAACTACAACATATCAAAATTTCGGCAAAATTCAAGGCAAGCCATTTCTCATAAGAAAGGTGCGAGGTCCCTAATCAAAATATTGAGGAAACATTTTACCATCCGAAACAAAATTAATCTTCATACTCATTGCAACACCGAAACAACTGTTAATTTTTAAAGAAAAAATCGCGCTCGGTGAACAGGTAGAATTTAGATTATTTTACCTACTTGCTGAATTGTTGTCTGAAATCATTTGAATTACATCAGTAATTCAATCATCAATTACATGCGGTGCCCAGAAATCACCATGGAAAACAGTTCCTCATTATATATTTACTCTCAACCTGACAATATTGTTGAAAGATCTTGTTGTATTAACCCCCAGACCAGTTTTCATTGCATTTGTTGTTTCTAGTATTGTTGTTCTTTGAATCACCGTTGTTCCGGTTGTTTCTGCCGTGTTTTTGTTCCCATTGTGTTTATTGTTCCTGTATTTGTGTTGGATATTGTTCCTGTGTTCCGGTTGTTTTCTGTTCGTGAGTTCCTGTTCATATTTTAATATTTCTGAAGTTACCATTTTAACTGATATCAGCTCATTTTGATTGACAAAGTTCAAGCAAAAATTGAAATTGTTTTAATTGTTGGTGAAGGGGTGAGGTCTTATCGTGAAGCGGCCGCTGAATTTAATAGAAGACACCCGCTAGAGGTAGCTGTACACCCTGGAACTGTACATAAAATATATAATCTATTCGTGAGCACCGACCAAGTAACAAAGGACAGAAAAATTGTAAAACATCATATTGATGATGATACGATATTGGCGGCTCATCAAGCTGATCCTAGAATTAGTTTGAGAAACTTATCGCTTCAACTCAATATGAGCCGCAGTAAAATATGGGGGTGTTTAAAGAGGCATAAAATGTATGCGTTCAAACCCAAATTTTTACATACTTTGCACAAAGGAGATGAAATCTGCCGTATGGAGTATTGTTTATGGATGCAGGGAAATTATCTCAATGACAGGAATTTTTTAAAGTATATCTTATACAGTGATGAGGCTACCTTTACCACGAATGGTGTTGTATCTTCCCAGAACATGAGGTTTTGGGCTGAACAAAATCCAAATTGAGTGGTGAATTGTAGAGACAAATATCTCAGAAAGTTAATGTGTGTTGTGGTATCTTGAATGAAAATATTATCGGGCCATTTTTTTTCGATCAAAATTTAAACGGACGACTATTGATTTTCTCGAAAAATGCATTTTCCGATGTGTTGGAAGAACTACCTTTGGATGTGAGACACAACATGATTTTTCAGTTAGATGGTTCACCAGTTCACAATAGTGGCATAACAAGGGTTTGGTTGAATAGGAATCTATCTATGAAATGGATAGGACCCAATAGCCCTCTCGTAGTATGGCCACCACGATCCCCAGATTCAACTCCACTGGATTTTTATTTATGGGGAAACTTGAAAAATAAAGTTTATTAGGATAGGCCAACAAATAAGGAAGATCTTCGTGCAAGAATTATACAAACGTGTAGACAAATCACACCTAGAGAACTGAGAAGAGTTGGAGGAAATAATAGAAGGCGCATAGAAAAATGTGTTCGATTGGAGGGAAATTTCATAGAAGGCACGAAAATATAAAATCGTCAACAGTTAAATCATTTGAAATTGATTGTTTTGTTTTTTAATTGAAAATGTGATTTTGAAAGTAGTACTTCGAAAGAATTTTGAATTACATAACATTTTTCGCCACAAAATATCCTTGTTTTTTTTTAAATAATGGGAAAACGAGAATATGAACTAACATTAACCATCCCAAAACCTCACTGATAACATGTTTCCGTTCCTCTTACAAAATTATCATTTTCTCTCTTATTGAGAAGGAATAATTTTCTTGACAACAAAATAAAAAATAAATTAATTATGTGAAAACAAAAGTCGAGTTCCTCTTAAACAGTTTCGTTCATGTTTTGATGTCAAAACCAAAAAAAAATCTACTTCAATTATTACGCAAGATACGGGGGTGTTTTCATGAGAATTGAAACAAATTCGGATTTTTCAGGACTGAAATTTTTTCAGGAAAAAAGTGTAATCGTGGTAAGTTGGTAGTCCTGATCACGAATCTGAAAGAATTTTGAGCCTATTTTGCCCCCTAATATGTTTTACCGTAAAAATGTGGTGTTCCATCGCGAGTGGCGGACAGTGTATATCACTTTGGCCAACCCCATTCAGGTGGTAGGTGCATTTTGAGCATTTCCATCAGTCCAGAGAGTTTCATCGTTCTACCTCGAACATTACGGAAGATACGGGGGGTGTTTCCATGAGAAGTGAGAGACACACTGTATAGCTGATCAGAAAATTTTTGAAAACGATATACACTCACCGGCATTAGTAGTGCATTAGACCCAAATTTTATGAAGAACCAGATTTTAAGGAATGAAGTATATCTTAATCTCTGATAGGATCGGTTATCACAAAAAATCAGCAAAAAGGTTACACCACAAAAAACTATGTCCATGGTTGTATCAAAATTTTCAACTGAAGAACTTAAAGTCAGTGAATTTTCAACTTGTATTTGATAATATAGTGGCAGTCATTCATGTGGAACCGACATCAGTGGCGAAATACCGTGTTTTCCGATGAGAACAGTTTTGGGCGTATGTCCTGTTGGAGACTAACAGGACGTCAGCATCGACTGAAATTGGCATTGAATATCTATTCAAATCAACATGGAAGCATTATGGTATCATCTATGGAACTCGAACACCGCTGATAATTGCACCTAGTACAATGACGGGGCAATTTTACCTTAAAAATGTCATTTTGGATGTGGCTAGACTGTTCCGAGGCGCCGTGGTAATGATTTTGTATATATGGATGATAATGACTCATCACATCGAACACTGGCTGTGCAAAACGCTCTGGAGGAAGAAAGAATTGCAAAGATAGATTGGCCACCGAACTCGCCAGACACGAATCCGACAGAGCATATTTGGAGTCACATTTCGAAAAGGCTGCATACCAGAAATGATCCACCTGACAGCTTCGAAATGCTTCGAAATGCATGTTATCAACAGAATGGAAGCCTGCAGAAGGGCTATGGGAGGCAATACATCCTATTGAAGAAAGTAGGACAACTATTATGTAAACTTTTCAATTATTTGGAATTCTGTCATTTTCTTTCATTTTATGGATTCTCATAATCATTTCATTTTTTTCTTCTTAAATGAATATTGAAAAATACAATATCGTTCGTTTGTTACATTTAACGACTTCTATTCATCACTTATAGATAATTTGAAACAGAAAACTGAATTTTCAGAAATACGTACTAACGCACTTATCAAGCCTGTTAGTGTATATATGCAAGATTTGTTACCTCTGCTGAAAACTCATTAAAAGGAATACAAAATGGATTTAGAAACAAAAAATCGACGATTCGTGCTGATGAGTTCTCTGTGAATTAAGTAAATGTGTTGAAGGACGGGCGGCTATTCATATTCGAGAGTTTTGGCGTGGAGAAATTGTGGCATTGTTGATCACTTCAGAGAACTATTGAATGTTACAAAAAAATTAACTCTAGCTTTTTTGGATCCAAAGATATACAAAAAAAACGACATTTTATTTTCAACTGTAACTTATTTATTGACAAAAATATTGAAAATCCGTTTATACTTCACCACAGGAACTTTCGATGAGATTTTAGTTTTATCTGGAAAACTCAAAGTGGCTAACTTGAACTTAGTATATGAAAAAGTAATCACACATCAATATTGATTAATTAAGGACCACTTGCCCTGTTATTTTTTATTAGCAAAAGTTTTTAAAACATTGTACAGGGTGTACTGAATAAGTGTAAAACATTTAAGGAAGTGATTCCTCATCGAAAAAAAGATAGGATCTTCCATATAAAGAAACTTCATTGGAGCATCCCTTGTTAAGATACAGTCCCTTAAAGGGGGTACATAAAATTTGTATAACAATTTTTTTCACAAGCACTAAAAAAGTTACAATATTGAAATTAACCTGACGTTTTGTACTACCAAAAAGACACTTATCCAGAAATTTATTTGGTTTACCCCATGGTTGTAAGGGGTGGAAAACGCAACCCCTAACTTTTTGTCTTATTATTTGTTTACCATTTCAAAATTTATTTCCGATAGCCTGTTTCATTCTAAACAAAAAATGTCTCCTGGGTTTTTTGCCCAAAATAAACCAGTTCGCAGCAAAAAATTATTTTACGAACAACTACAGAGATACATCGTCATAAATGAGAACTGGATTTATTGTTATTTTGTAGTTAGTACCTGCATTAAACGATTAAAGGGTAATGAACAAAACTAATTTATTAATAACAAAACACACAACATGTAGAAATCATAGTAAATGTTCAATATGTCTACCTTCAGACATTACGCATGCGTCTAGACGTCGGCGCATTGAGCCACGTATTCGCTCAAATATTCCTGGAGTCTCTCAGATTACCCTGCACGCATCGATGATGCGATTTCTTAAGTCCTCTACATCGCGAACAGGAGTACGATAAACCAATTGCTGTAAATGGCCCCAAATAGAGAAATCGAGAGGATTGAGATCCTTGGATCGAGCGGGCCAGTTCTGTGGTCCTCCTCGACCTATCCACTGATTTGCATATGTTTCAGTTGAATGCTGACGTGCTACTTGACTAAAATGGGCGGGAGCTTCATCATGCATAAAAAACATATCCCTTCTGACGCACAAAGGAACTTCCTCCAGCAGTACTGGGGGCACTTCTCTTAAAAATTGAACATATGCCTCACAATTTAATCAAGGAGGTAGAAAATGAGGTCCAATTGATTCATCCCCAATAACACCGAGTCACACGTTAAGAGAAAACTGTTCTTGAAGGTTAGTTTCGACAATAGTGTGTGTGTGTGTGTGTGTGTGTGACTATCGCTAATAGCGACCTACTAAATAGATTAGTTTCGTATTTTAGCATTTATGACGGTGTACCTCTGTAGTTGTTCCTAAAATAATTTTTTGCTGCGAACTGGTTTATTTTGGGCAAAAAACCCAAAATATATTTTTTGTTTAGAATGAAACAAACTATCGGAAATAAATTTTTAAATGGTAAACAAATAAGACAAAAAGTTACATTGGAAATAAATTTTAGGGGTTGCATTTTCCACCACTCACAACCATGTGGTAAACTGAATAAATTTCTGGCTAAGTGTCTTTTTGGTAGTACAAAACGTCAGGTTAATTTCAATATGGTAAATTTTTTAGTGCTTGTGAAAAAAATTATTATACAAATTTTATGTACCTCCTTTAAGGGACTGTATCTTAACAAGGATTGCTCCATTGAAATTTATTTATATGAAAGATCTTATCTTTTTTTCGATGAGGAATAACCTCCTTGAATGTTTTACACTTATTTAGTTACACCCTGTATATGCAAGATTGTCACTATCTCTAAGAACAAAAAATTACTAAGTGACCAACAAACTGGGCTTAAAAAAAGAAAATCGACGATATGTGCTAATTATCAAGCTATCTGTGAAACAACTGAATGTTTGTTTGAAGGTAGTTGACAATGTTTCGTGGTTCGTTTCATTAGTTCGGACTTCCATTGTCCAATATGACATAAATTGATTTGAAATACCTGAAAGAATCTGTTAAACATTAAAAAAGATTAGGTGAAAAAATAACAATTATATTAAGCAAAAAAAAATAAATTACAATGAAATAAAATACAAGCAACAAAAAAAAAGAAAAAAAAACTGAGCTATTAACACGAGATGAAAGGAAAAGGATAGGAAGGATTGGGTCCAAGTATAAAATCAGAACCTGCTTCAGATCTGGGAACACTATCCATAGCAACTTTACAAAAACCAGGCCACCAAACACGGACTGCGATTCCAAGAATTGCATTTACCGGATACCCTGCGAGTGCGGAGAATCATACATCGGTGAAACTACGAGGCCATTGAAAGTTCGAATTGCCGAGCACAAGAAACACACACAGCGAGGGGAAACCAGCAAATCCGGAATAGCAGAGCATGTTTGAACTCATCAACATAACGTCATAGGGGCTCAAGCTGAAATCATCCACAAGGAAGAACACTGGTTCAGGAGAAAATTCAAAGAAGCCGCGTATATGTTGTCCAACAACTCATTTAGCCAAGCTAGCGTAGAGATACGCAGCATATGGAAACCTCAATCAAGCGGAACACGACCAACTCCCGCCAAACGGTCAGTTTCCGCTAAAATCGAGGGAATAGGTGAAAGATCTCGGAGGAACAAGTCCAGTTATCACCCGAAGACGATTATGGATACTAATAATCGAAACGTAGTGAAGTAACTTGGTTTGGAATCTTTTAATGTTCAATTTTCATTTCTTGTTAATAATTTTTTTATTTTCATAACGTGTTAATAGTTCAATTTTTTGGTTGTTGCTTGTATGTTATTTCATTGTAATTTCAGTTCTTTGCTTAAAAAAATTATTATTTTTCAGCTAAACTTCTTAATGTTTTCAGGGATTTCAGATCAATTTATATTAGACAATGGAAGTCCGAACTAATGGAATGCAGTCTATAGAAATACTTGGTTTTGAGTGTTGTTCGAATGGGTTTCCGTGAGTTCATTCTTTTTTCAGGAACCAAATGTAAGCTTGACAACATATTCTCGTGCGTAATATTTTCAGCTTTTTCACTGATTTTTCGTATTCTCAATATTCCTTGAAGTGATTATCATTTTCATCACAATGTATGAAAATTGTTTTGTTCCCCTTCAAACAAGTACTACAATCTTATTTGAATTGAAGGGGTTATATTTTTAGGAGTGATTAATTTTGTAATCAATTTGAAAATAAGTAATTCTATACATGGATGTATAGATCATGCAAAGAAGTAACTTTCAGACACAAACTGAAAGAAAGTCCTCCTGAAACAGCTACTTTCATATAAACATTGAATTACACGAAAGAAAAATTTTTTTTCGAAACAAATACTTTCATATGCACACTAAATACAGAAGATACTTTTCTCTACTCAGTTTGTATTCCAAACATTCTTTATGGAATAAAATGAGATATGAATGTCATTACGATGTCATCGATGACATAAGTAGATCAAACTTATTCCGTGACATTAAAAATCGTAATTCATGAATGAATTGTGTATATTTTCTATAATGTTATCCAATTTGGTACTGAAGAGCCTTAGGGCAAGTGTCTTAAGGCGAAACATCGGTGTATACCAGTGAGGATGACAGTGTTCCATGTAAGTGCAATTTGTTACCATTCATTTAAAGTAGAACTCATGTGAATGATATCTGATTTTTATTCCACAACGAATGTTTGAAATACAAACTGTGCAGAGAAAATTATCTTCTGTATAATTCAGTGTTCATATTGAAGTATTTGTTTCAAAAGAATTTTTTTCGTTCAGGTAATTCAATGTTTATATGAAAGTAGCTGTTTCAGGAGGATTTTCTTTCAGTTTGTGTCTGAAAGTTACTTCTTTGCATGATCTACACATCCATGTATAGAGTTACTTATTTTCAAATTGATTACTTCCTTTCTTTCTTTGGAAGATTCCCACATCTTTTTTGTATCAAGATGGAGTAGTAGAAAGCCAAAAACTTTCTTTTCCAAAAAAGTACTACAAGTACTAACAAGATTGTAAATTATATAAAAGAATAAGTTTTTCACAATAATGACAGATGAGACCACAGATTTGCCTGTTAACAAACAACTTCCAATTTGCATAGGGCAAACCAACACCAAAGACTGCAAGATTGAAGAAGATTTCATCAAGTTTGAAGAAGTGGTGGATCTCAGTGGTGAAAATTTGGCTCACATAATTTTAGAAGAGCTAGGTAAAATTGGCCTTGATTCGGATAATTGTCAAGCTTTTGATGGATCCTCCAATATGAGTGGTATATTTAAGGGTGTGCAAGCCCGCATTTCCCAGACTCAGCCTCTTGAAATCCACAGCCACTGTTCCAACCATAGGCTGAACTTGGCTATAAGCAAGGCTTGTTCTGTTACTAGCAAATTTTTCCCCGACTCCGCTGCAAGATTTAAACTTTTGGAAGAATGCGGGAAAATCATGCCCTCAAGCCAGAAAACTGTGTAAAACAAGATGGATAGGTACAAAGCCGTGTTGACTTTCATGGAACACCTTCCTGTCCTCCCCACTGTCCTCGAAGCCACTGCTAGTTCCCTGGATGGGGAACTTTATTCTGTCGTCAGAGTATTTAATTAGTGTAATTATGTTGGCTGAGGTACTTGGAGTAACTTTACTTGTTAGCTTGTAAACCCTAAGAAGAATACATGAATGTGATGCAAGATTTGCAGCTTATAGCAGCTACAGTAAAAAGCATACAGAAAAAACGAGACAACAGCTCTGACACCTTTACAACCGGACGGCTTAATTTGGTGAAAGAAATGGACACAGTAATTCAAATGCCTAGGACAACAGCTCGACAAAAAACGATCTAATGTACAAACAGACTCACCTGAGATCTATTATCGCATGTCAGTGTACATTCCGTTTCTTGTTTTCATTATGAATGAATTAATGGCAAGGTTCCCCAAAAAGGAGATAGAATGTGTAGGCAAGCTGCAACACCGGTTAACACCCGATATAAATGATGGGCAATCAAATACAAAGATTTGTTATGCTTTTTGGCCTTGGAAGGTAAGTTACAAATGCAGAAACTAAATCTCGAAAATAAGTTGCCTTGACACCCATCGAAAGCTTACAAGTTTGCCGATTCCCAAACATCTGGATAATACTGCAGCTATTGTGCACTCTTGCTGTGACTACCAGAACAGCAGAGAGAACTTTTTCAGCTTTGCATCATTTAAAAACATATCTACGAAATACAGTGACTGAGAGAGACTAAATGGTTTGGTTTTACTGCACGTACACCAGGATAGTTCCAATATAATGAAAGCTGAAGAAGTCTTCGACGTATACATAAGAAAGCACAAGAGAAAATTATCTCTGAAGGTGTTATGAAAAATTTACATATAAAATATATTATGTTTATATTATAACATATTATTACGTTCGATCATTAGTAAACTTGATTATTAAAAAGTCATTATTACTTACTTTTTAGTTAATTATGCTTCTATCAGAACAGCTTTTCCCCCAATGGTAATGATGGTAAGTTTTATTTTGAATATACATATTTTTCTTATTATTACTAGTAATACAATATTTAAAACTGAGCAAAGGTTTCAAATTTTTTTTCAAATGTTTGTTCCTGAATGCATACTACGGAACATCAATAGAAAACCTCCAAGCACTCAGTGCTTTGTGGAGGGGTTATGCACCCCATACCCTGAGTTGTGGCCCCCCCAGAATGATTTTCTGGATCCGCCACAGGTGGGGAGGAAAGTGGTAACGCCTGATTCGACTTATCAAATAGTTGCTGTGATAAGTTTTGTTCAAAGCTTTCCCAGACTATGAATAACTTCGTACTATTCGATATGATTGTAAATCTATGGTGAACTACAAGCATCTAACCTATATTTTCGAAGATCAATCGGATCTTGTCGTCTTAACACCCAACATTAAAATGAGAAAAAATCCACAGTCAGTCTTTGATAAAATAGATGGCACTGCTCTCCGTAGAAGATTGAGATATAAACAAAAACTCAAGAGAAAACTTAAGAAACCGATTTTGGAAAGAATACTTGGGACAGTTTTCATCAGAGAAAACACAATAGTGGACGATGTAAGCTGCGGTAAAAATGGAAAAATCGTAAGTTGTATGACTGAGAACATCCTCAGGATTTATATTATGACCTATAACAATAACATATTCTTTAGAAATGACTGAGGATGAAAGAGAATTTTTGAAATCCGGCTAAGATAAAGAACAAAATGTCCAAAAAAATATTCAAACTACAAGACGTGGAAGGCAAATCGATCCTCCATCGCGACTCAATATTTGAATGAAACGAAGATATTGATATTCTACTCCTCTGGCAATACGTGTTTCACGATACAATGGCTTCTTCGGACGTGTCTTTAAGAAGCCATTGTATGACGAAACACGTGTTGCGTTTTTGTAAAACTGTTTAGTGAAAATCTAACAACAAATTATTGATTGAAATGAATTAATTTTGATGTTGAATTGTTTTGATTTTCATTTTTGACTGATCGTGAGATGTTGTCCAATTTTCAAAGTTATACTGTAGCAACGTTATCAAGTTTATCTATTTCCTTCACAGTCTACAGATTGATAGATTATTATACTGATTAGGTTGATAATTGTAATACCATCTACACCTATAGCATTCTTTTTAATGCTTCAAACTATTACCACTTACTCGGTTGAGACAGTCGAAAATAACCTCATGACTTCAGATTATTTATATATTTATCTACGGGGTCATTGGAATTGTGACATATATCGTCTATTTTTTTTATTATTATTAATACGCTTTCATTAGCTTTACCTGTATGTATGTATGTTTTTTGTATGTTTGTTCGTAACTTTCCTTGCTTGATCTATTCGCGGGCAGATGGCGCTGTACGTTGGCGGGCAGATGGCGCCGTACGTAACCTCTTTGATGTATTCGCCGGCCTAATAGTATACTTTGTAGCTTGTTGAAATAATATTTTAATTATTAGATTTACCTGACTATTACATAAGAACACATTGTAAAATTAATTTAAGACTGGTAGATACTTACTTGTACTTAAACACAAATAAATGTAAAATAATGAAATTCACACGTAAAATATTACCTGTAACATTCAACTATGTACTAGATCAGGGGTCTCCAAACTTTGAAGCCTTCGGGCCATAATGATTTTTTCAGATTGTTCCAAGGGCCAATTTCTGCCCTTTACTATATTTTTAGACTAGGATAGTCACAAAGTGCGTGACCTAAGCAAACTTACGATTTTTTGCATTTCAATTATTATTCTGTATTGTGACACTTAACGACATCTAGTGGCGAGTAGTGGTACTATGTACTATCTTTTTCAGCTACCCGCTAGGCATCATTAGGCGTAATTAAATATTTGGAATTACCGCGTTGGTTCGAGAAAGTTCTGGTTCTAGCTAGTGTATTCCGGTCACCTCGAGATGGCAGTAATAATTGCATATAAAAAGGCTAGCGGTACAACTGCGAGTTAGTCTGCGTAGGAAAGGCGAAAGAAGCGAAACTGTCGATTGTGAAATAAAGTAACACCCATCAATGATAGTATTTTGATTTGACTTATTGTTTTTATATGTTATTTGTTAGTATGGGAAAGCGAAAAATCGACAGTGAATGCAGAACGTTCCAAGAAAAATGGAACTTTCAGTATATTGTGATTGAGACCAGTAATAAGGGGCTATGTTTAATTTGTAATGAAACCATAGCTCTTCTCAAAGACTATAACATTAAACGACACTATGAATCGAAACATCTTCAAAGTTACTCCAAGTATACAGGAAGTTTGCGGAAGAAAAAATTTGAAGCTTTGAAACGCGGACTCAAATCGCAGCAATCTTTGTTTACCAAAGCGAATACTGAACAAGAGTCTGCAACTCGCGCCAGCTTTCGTGTGGCTCTTGAAATCGGAAAACGTGGCAAACCATTCACCGATGGAGAAATGATAAAAGAATGCTTGATTGCAGTAGCCGAAGAAATATGCACCAAAAAGGTAAATTTATTTAAAAGAGTCAGTTTGTCAGCAAACACCGTGGCTCGGAGGGTGCAAGACATCGCAGATTTGTTTCTGACATTAAAACCCTGGCTCCGGAAGTCCAAATGGAAATTATTGATTTACGGTGCAGTGATATGCTTAAGAACAAATATCAAAATTCATCTTTGTTGGAATTTTATAAGAGTCTTCCACTGGAACAATTTGATGATTTGCATAAATTTGCTCGTGGGTTGTTTTCTGTTTTTGGTACTACTTACTTGTGTGAGAAAACGTTTTCCAAGATGAAGTACACAAAGAATGTTTACAGATCTCAATTAACCGATGAGCATCTTAAATCTCTTTTGATAATTGGTACAAGTAAAATTGATCCACAACTACAAAGTATTGTCGGTGGAAAATCACAATTACATAAATCTCATTAGTGTTTTTGTTTAACTGATTCATTTCAATTATTTGTTAGTTATTAATATGCTTGAACTTAGATACTTAAGTTTTCTTTGTCATCATTTCTGTCGTTAAGTTTTACCTTGCAAGTAAATAAAACCGAGTAATTATCATTCTGTGTTTTCTTCTTCAACTTATCACAGCAATAGTAACAACAATTAGATAATCATTGGCTGTCGCGTGTCGGATTGATGACACTAGCGGGCCGGATTTGGCCCGCGGGCCGTAGTTTGGAGACCCCTGTACCACAGTATTTCTGTATACAGTAGTTTCACTCAGCGTCGGTCCCTTTGATGTCGGTGTCCAGGAGTTTCATTTTTTATAATGATGACGTATTTGACACTAATGACATTTCTCCCTACTACAATCTCAACCAAAGCGTGTATACACTGCTCAACATAACAACTATTCATATAAACTGCTCAAAAAAAAAACAGTCTATGAAAACCATGTTGGGCACCTGAGAAAATTGTACAAATGATAATTTTGCATTTGTGTAATATTGAAGTAACCCAGATCATTTGGGCAATGATGAACTGTTTCAAGTAGATTTTAAAAATTCATGGAATCGGCAGATGTTCATATTCGAATGTGACAAAATATATTTTCATTTCAACAAGAAAAAAGACAAGATAAAGAACGTGTTTTGTTATTCATGAACCATGGTACGAATCCATGCGAAATTTCTTTGTAGTGATTTTTGGGGCCAAATATAGCATATTCATTTATTGATTGGAGAATTCAAGATGGCGGACGAGTTTGCCGATTCGATTATATTAAGGACCAATTATTAAAAATATTCCTAATCGAATTCATCACTCAAGATTAAGGAATCTGAAGAGCCTATTCTTTCTGAATTATGTAGTTACTATTCAGGACTTGAAGAAGTAAAAAAGTAATTAAGTATGTAGTGTTCAATCATACAAAAATAATTTTTTTGTGTGTATGTACTAACTATAAATGTATGTGAGAGTTTTCGGAGTCGGAAGTTATGAATTATTTACACTGTAAGATAATTTGCTGTTTCCAGCTTTTATCCAAGTAAAAATTGATGATAAAATCACTGACAAGTCCAAATGCATTTTGACTATACCATTATATATGTTTTCCGACAGAAAACAACTACTTCTTTAGCTAATAACTCGACATATATTGACAAATGTTGATATTTGAATCTATACAAGTCTAGATGTCTAATCAACCCCGAAAAGTTGCTGCGTAGATTAAAAACAGTTATTCTAAATGAAACATGTCCTATTAGTCAGCAACTTCTTATATAATGTAAATTTGACTATCAAAAATACCTTACGACTGTTAACCTTTCGGAATCCAAGTCGCCTCAGACATAATTGCAAAGATTCTCACTTTGAAGAAACAACTTTTTAAGAGCTCTCTAGGACAAATAGTGGGACTTCGCCTGATTCGAACAAGGAACCAACTGCGAACCGTTTTGAAGTGTTCCTCATCAGTGCAGACCATGCTATCACGGTTGTATACACACAGGGACTCGTTATTCCTCCTAGAGAGCTCTTGCACAGTACCATGGTTCATGAATAACAAAACTCGTTCTTCATCTTGTCTTTTTTCTTGTTGAAATTAAAGTATATTTTGTCACATCCGATCCCATGAATTTTTAAAATCTACTTGAAACATAGTTCATCATTGTCGAAATGATCTGGGTTACTTGAATATTACACAAATGCAAAATTATCATTTGTACAATTTTCTTAGGTGCCCAACATGGTTTTCATCGACTGTATTTTTTTGAGCAGTTTATATGAATATTTGTTATGTTGAGCAGTGTTTAAACGCTTTGATTGCATGCCTGTCTTAAACTCGTCGTTTGCGCAGACCTAAGACATCGACGCGTGGGTCTGCGCGTAGGAAACTTCAAACCACAAATCAGCCTTTATGAAATTACTGTATACAAAATACTGTGCCTGTACTAGATGGTGAAAGTTAAACGCGAATCACGGAATAAAACGATCTGGGGGTTTTGTTTCATCAAAAACTCACGTTTTCCAATCATTTTCAGAATGGAATATCAACTTCAATGAGAAGTCTGGGTTTCTTGATCCACAACTGCAAGGAATTTAAGGTAATTTATTCTTTGAAAACAGTTTACTTAACACTGATCAGGAGTAAATTTGACTACTGCAGTGTCGTTTGGAATCCGTCCCACATGAAACATATGTAGTTTAGAAAATATTAATTTTTTTTTAAGTATGTATATTTCAAACAACATGGTGCTTATCCCGAGAGGAGTTATAGCTATGACTCATTAAAAAATTCAGGCAAAGCCGAGATATGTGTTTTGCATATGAAATAATACAAGGACAGATAGATTTCTCGCCTTTATGTCTCAAATGCTATTCAGTGTAACGCGTATTTCATCTAGATTCTGTAGCACATTTCATATTCCCGTTTCCAATTAATGCTATTCAGTGTAACGCGTATTTCATCTAGATTCTGTAGCACATTTCATATTCCCGTTTCCAATACACTGGAATATTCCGGATATACTCGGAATTTCAGAACTTTCTCAACGGCATATTTTTAGTCAGGTAAATGCGCAGCTTTGCCTCAATTTAACCATTTTCGTATATGTCATAGTTTTCGAGATCGAGATGATGAGGATCGAATTTGAAACACCCTGAACCTGAGCTGAGGTAAAAGATTAGTCACTAAGTAGGTAGAAGGTCTAATTCGAATTGTTAAATTATAGAAAGCACGTCTAGGTAGAATTTAGTTAGTATGAACATACCTGAGAAAGCAATTGTATAGTGAAACATGTGTTGCAGTTTTGTAAACTGTTGAGTGAAATCTCACAATAAAGTGTTACTGTTTGAAAAATATGTTGCTGGTTATCGAATTATGCGGTATTGGGGTAACGTGAAACCGAACATTTGAAATCATTTATATACAATCAAAGGCCTTGGATGAATCCAGAAAAATCCCGCAGAACAGATCTCCCCTTTCCATTGATTCTATAACTTCATTGTTAAAATGAACCAGAGCTGTTTCGATAGACCTATTTTTCAGTTGACCATGTTGATTTGTAAAAAAGGAAACTAATTGATAGATAGATAGATAGATAACTTTATTACCTCATTAGCCACATAAGTGTAGGTTCGTTAGTTACAATCATCGGATACAACATACAACAATTGTTTGGACATGGGTAATTCAAAAATTTTTGATATACAAGTCAGTAAAGTAATAGGTCTAAATTTGGAAAGTTCCGACTTATTTCCCTTTTTTACACGCTTTATATTAGCTTTACCTGTATGTATGCATGTATGAATGTATGTTTGTTTGTTTGTTTGCATGTATGTTTGTTGGTAACTCTCAAGTTCGGGATCTGTATTGACAGAATTATCGGCATTATTGCTTGATCTATTCGCGGGCAGATAGCGCTGTACGTAACTATCAATTACTGCTTGATATGTTTACGGGTAGATGGCGCGGTGCCATATTTTTGTGTATCAGGCGCCCATCGCTTTTTTCACAATAATACTAGTATTTTTCGTTCGTTATTGTTTTAAGCTTATTTAAAAAAATTATTTTTAACTTTTCAGTTGCATGTTCTTTAAAAGCGTATTTTTTTAGTTTTTTAAACTATATTTATTATGAAATGACTTCACTAGAGCTACTTTGAGTTCATCTGGAAAAAAAACCTCCTCAAAAGAACGATTGATTAAATGGGTTAAAACTGTTACAATTTCAAGTGCACATTTTTTTAGTATATGGATTAGTACTTAATCAATACCCGTGCTTTTCTCGTTCTTCATATTATTTACCATTTTCATTATTATTATGGTTAAGTAATAATAAAAATAGGCCGATAAATATTGTCAAAACCATCGGCACCGTTTTCAAATACAATTGAAAACATTGTATTTTTCCTTTTTGATTATTTTGTTGATTTTCATTAATAATAATAATAATAATGTTTACTTTCAACCCTCATTCGTTTTGTTCTTTGGGTGTCTGTGATTATTTTTAAAGGATTTCATGTTTGTTGATTAATTTGTATAGCTTTTACTTTAACATTTCAAATATAAAATGTTCACTTGAAATGAGTTTTTCAATACACATATCATCATTACTAATAATTTACCTTAAAAATATGGTTTGCGGAATTTTTAAGTTGTGTTAAATATTGTTGTAACAAACATGAAGTTTGTGAATCCCTGATAAAATTAAAATCCAAGTTACTTGCATAAATATGCATGAATTTGAACAAATTTTTGCTCAACTGATTTTGTTATGATTAACTTATGGAAATGTTTAGGGTGATTATGAAATATATAACAAACTGGGGAAAAAAAAATGAATAAAATTTAAAAAAAACAAAAAATGTCATAGGAGGCCATGTTTTGGTATTCAGGCATAACCTTCAACTGTAAACAACTTTTCTCGATAACATTTTGCTGAAGTTTCTAAAATAAGGGTACATTAAACAGATTTAGTCTTGAGCAATTTTTATATTTTTTGACCTACCCTGTATATTGTTTGACTTGCAACCATTCTAATGATTGCCGAACATATGTACATCAACTTTCGGCACTATCTGTATTTTGGTTATGCAATTAATTAAAAAAAAATCCCATATGTTGCACACTTAACCTTACCGGAAATAATGGAGGGATAGAATAGAATAGAATAATCCTTATTTAATTTCCATATGTCGCATAGTGTTGCTCATCTTTTATTATGTATAGTTGTGACATGTTACCTTTTATTAACAAGTTTAATTGTTGTTGACATATTTTCTCTGGTATCAGTGCTATGTATATTTTATATTTTTTTTAAAATTTTTTAACTTTGTAACCATGATGTTATTCATGAACAATAAAGTACTTTCTCTCTCTCTCTCTCTGTTATTAATAATTATTCAAAAGAGAATGCAGTAGTACATACGTAAAGAGACTAAGTATCGTTTCCATTACACTAGTTTACAGCCAATATACCACTGTAATGCCAATGGCAGTTCTTTGTTAATTTTTAGTCCCTAAATGCGAAAATGATAGTAGAAATTTCCTAACACATAATATTTTTGAGTTATGATTGTTTTCACAAAAATTTAATGAAAACGACATTCCAAGTTTGCTTTTCCCCTTTTCCTTCACTTGTCCAAAGAGTATGCTGAACATTACAACAATGGAATTTACTAGCCCCTAAAACCAAAGTTGCAATATTTAGGAACCGTAACCTTGAGCTATCCTCGTGTTTTACTATGCAGGATAAAATGTGTGTTTGTGTAAATCCAAATGGTGTGATGGAAAAATTAGGATTTGCACATAACCCGGACAAATGGCGTTTATTTATAGATTTGTCTAAAACAAGTTCAAAAGCCGTTCTGCTCTATAATGGTAACAAAAGGCCCTTTATTCCTCTTGCACATGGAGTTGCCATGAAGGAAACACACGACAGTATGCCACTTATTCTAAATGCAATAAGTTGTAATACATATAAGTGGCAAATTTGTGGTGACCTAAGTTATAGGACTATTACTAGGTCTTCAGAGCGAATTTGCGAAGTTTTGCTGTTTTGTTTGCCTTTGGAACAGTAGGGCAAAACAGAGCCATTATCAAATAAAAGAATGGCCTCCGCGAGGGATAAATATATTCCAGGTCAAGCTAACGTGAAGAATATATTTGTTTGAAGGTGGTGGTTTCACAATGGAGAAGGAAGTCCACAACGAATTGCTTTTCTTAGACGTTTTGGTGAAGAGGACCGATACTAAATGCGAAACATCTGTATATCGAAAACTCACTCACACAGGACAGTATCTGAATCAGAAATCCAACCACCATTAATCGACTAAGAGAGGAATCATCAAGATTCTACTAGAGCGTGCCTTTGGGCTCTGTAATACAAAGGAAGGTCTCGAAAAGAAACTAGGCATCATCAAAAATGACCTTCAACAGAATGGTTACTCCAGAGTGATGGTAGAACAGGCTTTAGCTAGAAGACAGCAAGAGCTCCACAATGAAGAGAAGTCGCCACAACCAGTACTTGTAATTCCCTACATCAGAGGATTATCGGAAAGGATAAGAAGGATTGGGTTCAAGTATAACATCAGGACCTGCTTCAGACCGTAGCAGCCTCACGAAAACCAGGCCACCAAACGCGGACTGCGATTCCAAGAATGGCATTTACTGGATACCCTGCAAGTGCAGAGAATCATACATTGGTGAAACTAAGAGGCCATTGAAAGTTCACATTGCTGAGCACAAGAAACACACACAGCGAGGAGAAATCAGCAAATCCAGAATAGCAGAGCATGTTTGGACTCAAGAACATAATATCAAGTGGGCTCAAGCTGAAATCATCCACAAAGAGGAACACTGATTTAGGAGAAAATTCAAAGAAGCCGCTTATATGTTGTCCAACAACATATTTAGTCAAGCTAGCGTAGAATTACGTAATATATGGAAACCCTAATCAAGCATAAAACGACCAACTCCCGCCAGGGAAGAGGAGATATGTGAAAGCACTCGAATAACCTATAAATAGTCGCATTTCGGAGGAATAAGTCCAGTTATCACCAGAAGACGATTGTGGATACTAACAATCGAAACGTCGTGACGGAGCTTGGTTTGGAATCTTTTAATTTTAATTTTTCATTTTTTGTTAATAATATTGTTTAATGCTCAGCTTTTATTAATATTTCTATTTTTTATTTTTTTGGTTGTTGCTTGTATGTTATTTCTTTGTAATTTCAGTTATTTTGTTTAATAAAATTGCTATTTTAGGTTATTCTTTTTGAATTTTTTTCAGGGATTTCAAATAAATTTATATTATATTAGACAATGGAAGTCCGAACTGATGAAATTACACCATGAAGAATATACCTCTTGTTAATCCCAAAAACGTTGTGTTACCTCCATTACACATGAAACTGGGGTTGATGAAAAATTTTGTAAAAGCGTTAGACAAAGAAGGCGATGGGTTTAAATATCTTAAACACGTTTTTCCAAAATTAAGTGATGCAAAGCTCAAGGAAGGTATATTTGTTGGACAGCAAATTAGAAAACTACTAAGTGATCAACAGTTTTACCAAAATTTAAGTAATTTTGAATCAGTTGCGTGGAGTTCTTTCAAAAAAAGGTGTTTCGGAGTTTTTAGGGAACAAGAAAGTAAAAAATTACGAAACACTTGTAGAAGAACTACTTGAAAACTACTGCAGAATGGGATGTCGCATCTCTCTCAAAATCCATTTCTTGCACTCCCATTTGAATTTTTTCCCAGAGAATTTGGGTGCAGTCACTGACGAACAAGGGGAAAGGTTCCACCAAAACATACTGACAATGGAGCAAAGTTACCAAGGCAGATGGCATGCAGCAATGATGGGGGATTATTGTTGGTTCCTTATGAGGGAAAACGATGAAACATACAGGAGGTGATTCCTCACAATATTCTAATATGAATTGTCCAAATAAATAAATGTCCGGAAACGCTTCGTTTCCAAGATACAGGATGTTGAAGTTTTATTTTTATTTTCGTTTTTTTCAAATAACTTTTGAAACACTGAACTTAATTTAACGAAACTTGGTAATAGGAGGTTTTTGAGGTGTCGAATTCGAACCTGATGTTCTTATTGCTCTTACTCGTAGGGGGCGCCACCTACACGTCTTTTTCTTTTTTAAAGATTCATAACTTTTTTGGGCGTACTTCTAGCACATTTTTCAGTAGAAAAATCGATTCCTCTATCATATCTACATAAATAAGCTATCCTTGTTAATAGTCGCTGTAAGCAACCGTTTTCTAAATATTTGGACTTGAAAACTTCAAGTCGATTATTTGATAATCGATGCATGTTGAAATTATTACGAATATTTTGCTTTTTTCACAAGAATGCTTTGGAAATAAATTTGACGTTTGTGAATAGTTTTGGTAATTACATATTTTGTGACAGTTAGACGTTTTGTTGAAGTTTCCATAAGTAGAAGCAGAAAACACTTATTTTGAAAAAATGGATTATTCAAACAATAATGCTCATTTAGCCGATATGCATTTCGTTTATGGCCTTGCAGATGGCAATACGCGCGAAGCACGATGTATTTACCAGGAGCGATTTCCTAATCGAGTACTGCCTTCAGCTCCAACATTTGCTAGTCTCCACCGTCGTTTGGCAGAAACAGGTAGCTTTGAGAGGGCAGCTGATATTATTGGAAGACCATAAGTAGTCCGAACCCCAAAATTGGAAGAAGCTGTTTTGAAAGCTCTCGAGGAGAATCCAGAAACAAGCACAAGAGTAATTGTTGAAGCTGTCAATTCTACTCAGTCCACAGTTTGGAGAATTATCCACGATCGACAGTTTTATCCATACATTATTCAAAGGGTACAAACTCTTTTGCCACGAGACTTTCCCCAACGCATTACTATGTGTCAATGGTTTTTGAGAAAATTGGCAGGAAATCCTCAATATTTAAGATATGTACTCTTCACGGACGAGGCAAACTTCTCCCGAAATGCTATCACAAACTTTCATAACAACCATGTTTGGGCTCTCGAAAATCCGCACGCAGTTAGTGAAAGGCGTTATCAGTATCAATTTTCTGTAAATGTATGGGCGGCAATAATTGATAATTACTTGATAGGTCCTTTCTTTCTTCCGCTCCGACTGAATGGCGCAACTTACAGACACTTTTTAGAAAATGAATTGCCGGGACTACTTCAGAATGTACCATTAGAAATTCGTATCCGCATGTGGTTTATGCATGATGGGGCTCCGGCCCATTTTAGCGTTGTAGCCAGGGAATTCCTTAACACAGTCTATCCAAATCGGTGGATCGGTAGGGGTGTAGAAGAACCTAACCAGGATTGGTCACCAAGGTCCCCAGATCTAAACCCGATAGATTTTTATTTTTGGGGACATTTAAAGTCACTAGTTTATAAGACACCAGTAGTGAACGAGGAAGATCTAAGAAACCGAATAGTAGACGCCTGTGAAACAATAAGAAACACACCAATAATTTTTGAGCGGGTACGAGATTCAATGACTAGACGACTGACTGCCTGTATTTTCGCTGAGGGTGGACACTTCCAACAATTTATTTGAATACAATTTAGTTTCGTTTATCTTAGTTTATTCTACATATTAAAAATTTCCTCAAATAAAATGTTGACATTTCTTGCAAATTTTATTAAAACAAATACTGATTATGCACCCTTGATACAAAAATAACTATTTCGCTTAAGGATGTCATAAAGGAACGTACCCAACAGTAATGACCTCTTCAAACGAGTAAAATGTCAAATTCATTTCCAAAGCATTCTTGTGAAAAAAGCAAAATATTCGTAATAACTTCAACATGCATCGATTATCAAATATCGACTTGAAGTTTTCAAGTCCAAATATTTAGAAAACGGTTGCTTACAGCGACTAGTAACAAGGGTAGCTTATTTACGTAGATATGATAGAGGAATCGATTTTTTTACTGAAAAATGTGCTAGAAGTACGCGCAAAAAAGTTATGAATCTTTAAAAAAAGAAAAAGACGTGTAGGTGACGCCCCCTAGGAGTAAGAGCAATAAGAACATCAGGTTCGAATTCGACACCTCAAAAACCTCCTATCACCAAGTTTCGTTTAATTAAGTTCAGTGTTTCAAAAGTTATTTGAAAAAAACGAAAATAAAAATAAAACTTCAACATCCTGTATCTTGGAAACGAAGTGTTTCCGGACATTTATTCATTTGGACAATTCATATTAGAATATTGTGAGGAATCACCTCCTGAAGTTTGTCAAAGTACTTTTGAAAAACCCTGTATAAACGAAAGTCAACATTTGCAAAAAGGTTATGCACAAAAAACTTCATTTGAATGTTTTTTCATGTGTACTGTAAATAAAGTCTGTTATCCTCAAAATATATTATTTTTTCTTATTTTTACCTTATATTTCTCTATAATACGTGAACATTTTTGTATAAAATAATAATAACTATAACTCAAAATCTTTATGTGATGGAAAATTTTTGATGTTGAAGTCGCAATCAGGATGCTTTAAACTCTCATGAATAGCCATTATAATATCAGTAGCAATTTTTTTTTCTTATTTGTTGGCTAATGTTATCATAACAAAAAAGTGTAATTTATCTGATGATAGTTGAACTACCAAAGTGGGGGATCTATCGGGACCAATTCAATTTTTAAATATTAAAATAAAACCAAAAATATCTACAAAAATAAAATCTATATTTGAATGTTGGGAGGGGCCAGTGAATAAGGAAGTAAAAGCAAAAAATATAATTTCGAGGTTTCGTAATTCCCACAATTTTTCGGAACCAAAAAAAAAGCTAGACGCGATTTTTATATCATTTAATAGTACTCTAAAATCATCAACTTTGTTATAACTCCAATGACTCTCTACCTCTCAACATTCACGAGATTCCATACACAGACTCGAATTTGAGCCTTGTATTTTAACGGAATCAGTTACTCATGTGAAAAATTTTGAGATGAATCGAATGTACAAAGTAACCGTACCTAATATACTGACAACTTCAACTTCCACAAGGATCAAGATTTACAAATATCATGTAATAATGAACAATTATATAAATTTACAAGTTGTGTACACCAAAGTTTTCCTAAAGAAGTCTTGCCAAAAAAATGAAATCAAAAAAGGTACCAACCCATAAACCGTAATACTGTAAATCAAAGCATGCATGCACAACACCCTCATAACCCATCAGCCTATATCATCCGCACCACTGAGCATGTTTTGATTGTAAATTGCTTGTCTGTAACTATACCTATTAACTGTAGGTGATGGTCTATCTGGAATTGGAGGAGGCACTATACCAGCAACATTGTCCATGAGAGTTACTCCACCAGTTGCTTCATCCACTTCTCCTATGCTATTCTCTACTAGGCTCACAGTCGGTTCAGGATAATGTGGCATTTTTGATCGCAACATCAAAGAGTAGGTTTTGTACCTTTTGAGCTGTGGAAAAATTAATGTGTTACATAGAAAACAAACTTTAATTCACTCTAATATGCTACAGAACCAATTTTTTTTTTCAGAAATTTGAGTAATCATTTGAGTGTCTTGCGAGGACATTTTTGGCTGGAGGACACAAACCCTGGTTAGTTTTTGAATGCAAAGGACGAAAGATTGAAACAAAACAACAACTCTGTTGAGTGTCAGCCATTACATACATTTTTAATATTCGCACTTCTTACACAGTTGCCAAGAATAATTTTTACAGCTTAGCAGTTGACATTTTTGCCAGGAGCACCATTGAAATAATTTTTGAGCTTCAACCAACACTTCCACAAGCTCAAAAATATTTGAACAAAACAAAAAACACATGCTTCCAAACTAAACAATTTTAAAGTGTTTTATTTTACCTCAAGTATACCCAACTCTCTAATGAATTTATTATGAGTAACAGCACACAAGCTCTTTGTTAAAACATCAGCAGGCATGTTGGACGTTTCCAAATATTTGAGTTCAACATGTTCTTCAGCAATAGCTTCTCTTATGAAATGGTGTTTTATATCAATGTGTTTCGTCCGCTTGTTTAATATGGGATCAGCTGATAATTTTTGAGCCCCCACATTATCATTAAATAAAGTTACACACCCTTGAAAACCTATCACACCCTACAATACATTTTTCAATTGGATGGCTTCTTTTGCTGCCTCTGATACTGCCATGTATTCCGATTCCGTGCTCGAGAGAGCAACTGTTTTTTGTTTTCTACTTTCCCAGGCAATAGGTCCGTTTGAAAGTTGAAAACAGAAACCAGTATACGATTTCCTATCATATGTGTTGCACCATTTTTACAAAAATGCAATTCCATAATTCTTTGTTTGCTTCAAGTATTGTAAAATTCGCTTGGCATGCTTCCAATGAGTTTCTGTGTGGCAATTATTAAATTGACTCAGAAAGCTTGCTGGAAAAGAAATATCAGGTCTTGTTAATACAGATAGGTACATAAGGCTTCCGATCAGTTGCTGATAGGGAACCTTATCTGTACTTTCACTATCACTAGGTCTCTCCGTAGGAGTACTAACTATTTTTGATATTAACATGTTAAATCTTTTTAGTAAATTATCTACATACTGTTCTTGATCAAGATAAATAGAATTATTTTCTCCATCTTTAGTTACTCACATGCCCAAACATTGTGTGAGACGTGTGCTACACCCAGAATCAATAAAGAAATCCGTAGTTTTGAAACTTCTGCTTGAAAATACTGCACTAAAAGTATTGTTGCCAGCTTTTGGTTTACTTTTGTCAGCATGAGTTTCAGCATCACCTGGACATTTATTCATAAAGTGCCCTTTCTGCTTGCATTTATAACAAGTGACATTACTTCTGTCTATCAGATCTTAAGTAGTGGAACTGCTGCTGCCATCTGTCGGTTTCCATCGCGACTTTGATGTTGGGTTTTACAGCAACGCTCCACCTTTATTACCTTCGCCATCTAGGTTCATATCGAGCAACTTCGACTTGATTTCATCTCTCTTTTGTCGATTCCTGATTCTTCGTTGGCAAGAATCATAGGCACGAATTTTTCTGGAAGTCCTGCTAACAGAAGAGAACCGACCCAAATCTCGTCGATCATGAAGCCTGTACGATTTAACTTCTGAGCAGTTTCAACAACCTGGCTAACATATGACTCCATTGAATTGCAATTTTCGAATCTTAACAATATTAACATTTGAAGTAGTCCTATCTTTCTTGAAAACCCATTGTCTTCATAAAGCTTCCTCAGTGTGTGCCAAACTTCCTTGGCAGTTGTTACTTCTTTGACGTGCAAAAGCAATTTTGACATTCCTTCCAAAATGAATATGTTCTCAATGGCGAAAGAAAGACCAGTCCTGGTAGTTTTCCTGGCATACTAATCGCAGAACTCTAGTGAGATAGTTTACAGCCATTGTGGTACCTTTTTACAACCGAACTCTCGGCAGATTCCGACATACTCAACACTGAACAACTGTCATTTTAATCGGTCGACCTAGTCAGCGTAAGTACACGTTTACTGGGCCCATAACCTGTTAGTTTTTGAATGAAAGTCAAAGATTGAAACAAAACAACAACTCTGTTGAGTGTCAGCCATTACATACATTTTTAATATGGCACTTCTTACACAGTTGCCAAGATTAATTTTTACAGCTTAGCAGTTGACATTGTTGCCAGGAGCACCATGGAAATAATTTTTGAGCTTTAACCAACAACCCTGTTCTCGCAACTGTTTGAAGAAATGTTCATACTCTGTATAAAAATTCCACCTCAGATGTACCTACTACTGTGAAACTGACCAGGTCCTCATATGAGGGTACGGCTATGGTTCACTAGTTCAGCACACACACCGCTAGGGTTGACTAGTCAACACACTCATGTTAAATGTTCTCAGCTCTTGCGAGGACACACAAATTCAAAATTTCTGCACACATAGCAAGTGGAGATCAGTAATCTGTAATCTGTCTAGAATTATGCCACAATATTTTCTTCTATTTCATATATCTATGGAATATATTTCCTGTGTTTTACATTCTATAAGTATGCCCTATTTGAGGTTGTCTTATCTTTATATATTATATTATTGTAATAATTTCATCTGTTTTATATTTTAGAAGTATGCACCATCTAAGTTTGTCTACCATTTTTATATATTGTATTAGTTTTTGTTATTTTCCCATCTAAATAAAACGAAAAAAACTTGCACTCCAAAAATTGTTTTGTCATAAAAACGGTTCTTTACTTTTGAGCAAAATTCATATTTTTTGACAAATCTTTACGACTTGAAGAATTTGATAACGATTTTAAGTTTTAGTCTTTGAAGAACTTATAAACGTTTAAGTTTGATAAAATTGATAATGAATGTTTTCCTCATGCTTTCGACTTACTAAATGTGCGTGTGTGTGTGTGCCCAGACGTTGGTTGTCAATTTCTTAGCATCAACTTTTCTTACATTTTCATGAATTGTATTTCTTCTTTCTATTTGCCATTAATTTGTTTTAACTGAATCGTTATTGATTATAAAAGTTTCAGAATATTAGAGTTACTAATGATGTAACCATTAGGGATGGCTTATTATTGTCTTCTCTAGGGATGTCTTCATTGACCAATTTGAAACCTTTTAGTTGTATGTCTCTCGAGGATGTAGTAAATTTATTTGTTACTAGCATGTCAATGTTAATATCACCAAAAAGAAAACTATTGGTATCCTGTTCAGAAATTTTTTTAGTTCCTTTTCTAGGAATTCAATAAAGATAAACAATATTATTCATATAGTAGTATCTATTTATAGTTATCTAGTTTCAGTACTGTGTATGATACTTCATTTTCAATTTTCATAATCTCAAATGTTATTGCATTTATAAACAAGATTTCATATCTTTCACCTCTCGCTTTTCTCAATGAGACACAGTTTTAAAATCTTCAACAGTGTAATATTGTTTTTCCTCTGCATTGATTTACACATTAAAATCAAAATTTTTGTTTGTGCCTCATGAATCACAATTTCTAAATCATTGAATTTGTTTTTTATCGATCTCATATTCAAATATAATATAAATTGTTTCTCTTCATCATTTTTAAAGTCTGGATATATATGAATTTGAAATTACACATAATCAACCAGTTTTTAACATAAATTGGACATGTATCTATATTCAATGAATGATTAGACTTGTATTTGGTATTTGAAAAGGTGCAATTGGAACATTTATAATTCTCAGGATTACTTACATTGACATTTTCTGAAGTTATTCTTGTTACAACAGTACAAGTACAAATCATTTAGAATTTTGTAGAATGACAAAATCTACATTTCTATATTTCTTGAGTTTCATATTCTCGCATATTTCAAAAACATCCATCCTATTTTGAGTTTATAATCAACTACGTTAAAAAATATTTTTCCAAAACAACCAAAATAAAACATTCATTTTTCATATATTGAAGCTATGGTATAGGTAATTTGGAACTCATCTTCCTTTAAATTGAAAGTAGTCATTTAGTTCACATACATTTCCCAAATATTAATTGTTCCATAATTATCACATTGAGCTATCAACTGAAATTATTGCTAATATTTTTGGTATTGGGGTTCAGTCAATTTTCCTGTGCATCACCCCATATTCGTTTTGGGCACGTGTATAATTTGCTGCTTAATGTTAGCTGTAGAATCAATTTTAGTTTTAGATAACTAGTTTAGTTTTAGAACTGAATCCAAATAAGACAAACAGAGCATCTCTGCCACATAGAAGAAAAGTCTGGTGTATTTTGTTACTCCATTTCTGTCCTAATCACCTGCGTACCAAACCCCTGAGAAATATTTTGGCACAAGCAAGTACCCCATTTTCACTAAAGATGAGTACCTCCTTAGTGCTATAGTGCAATAAATAGTGAATGCCCAGACAACACAAAGACATCAACAATTCATGTCCAAAGGATATCTAATGGACATTAGGAGTATACCAACCTATTCGACCATAATGATGCATAGGTAACCAATAATTTCTGCTCTTAATAAGTAGACACAAAACTTTCATAGAAGACACTTCAGTTCTCAACTCATGAAGTCTAATGGATACCACATCCAAAAATAGCTTCTATTACGTAAATAGAATGAGTTGTAAGTAAGAAACAAAATTAAAGTAAGCCAAAAAATTAAGATAGAATTCATTAAAAATCAAGATGAAAACCAGACTTACCTCATAATTCAAATACATTTCTTTTTCTTTATAGCTCTGTACAACTTGTGATTTCGATCCTTTCTCTGGTGGTGATCTTCGATGTTCATCTAGAATGGCTCCCAGTCTCATTACTCTCTCCTCGTGATCTGCTAGCTGCTCTCTCTACAATTATAACTGACTGATAAGAATACTAAGACACTAATAAAAATGATTTTACAAGCACTATCATGACACTACCTACTAAACCGAAATACTACATACAAAACATATCTGACCACGTTTACACTCGCTTATAACATGTCTTGTCGATTTTCTGATTGATTCGGCCGTTACTTGATGAAGATCCACAGAAAATGCATAAACTACACCTTACTATTTGATCTCCAAAAATTTTATTCAAAGAAATATATCTTCCAGGATTGGCTTATTGCAAGGCGTTTATTCACCCTTCGAAACTTGATACCAAACAGTTGTTGGACTACAATAATAGGCATGAACTACGATGTCTAACACGCTCTCTTACAGGTCATCATATGCAGAGACTCAGAGACTGTCGGAAGGCAGTGTGTGTCGCCTCTGTTTGGAAAATGATGAAACAGCAGAGCACATACTTTGTGCCTGTCCCGCTGGGGACCGAATAAGGTTTTTAGAGTTTGGCAGAGCCGTACTCTTACCACCTGATCTGAAAGACCACTCTCCTTACCAACTAATCGGCTTCGTTAAGAAGCTGGGTTTATTTGGTCGAGTATGCATAGATGTGAGCCACAATAAACCCTTATGGGTTGCGGTGGAAGGTTGAATAGATCCACTCACTTTGGACCTAACCTAACCTTATAAAACCTACGTAATCACAATGGGCTTGTTTCATGCTATGGAAAATTATATTGGTTTGCTTATAGACTGATCATGTTAGGGGTATATTATACTTATCAAGCCTAATCGGTCCCAAAATCTCTTTATATTTGCAGAAAAAAGAATAATTCGAAAAGCAAGAATTTAAATTGGCCGCGTGTCTGTTGACCAATAAAATTGATCGTGTACAGAGCAGAGTTGCCAAGTGTATTGGTTTTTAATATCCAATCACAGATCTGATGATCCAATTTGACAGACACCATTTTTGTTGTTATTGTTGTCGACTTGGTATGAATACAACTGTTACAATTATATAATTACAGAACGTTTTTTTTGTAAAGGGCTGGTCTCGGCGGGTACCTATTTTACTACATATTCCGTGTCATTAGTTTACATTCCGAAAAATATTTTTTCAGGTTATTTTTGGATTAATATGTTCTGGAGTAATTCTACATTTCACTGTATATATTTTTGCTTCTCTTTTCAGTCACCATACTGCTCCTTGGCCGAGATAAAATAAAAATTAAATCAAAACTTTCCATTCTTCGATAAAAGACAAAGTCTGAAATGAATGCCATATAAATAAAAGGGACCTACTAAATATACCACCTACTGTTTCAATTTTTCATTCTTCATTTTGGTACCAAAGTATTTGAAATTTTTCAAGTAAAATTTATCGATCATTTCAAAATCAACTCTGGTAAGTTGTCCGGAGTCAGCTTTGACAAAAACAGGCTCAATATTCATTTTGAAATTATTTTAACAAAAATACGAAGTTATGTGTTAGGAATCACACGTTAAAAGGTAAGACCTCAGTACTTAGCTCGCAGTCCTTAGCTCAGTCCTTAGCTCCTTAGTCCTTAGCTCGAGAGTTGTCGTTCGTATGGGGGCGACAGCTGATTAACGGAAAAACAGATTTTAAACAGATTTTTCTTTGAACATATGTGTTGAAACCATTTACATTAGAAAGAGCACATAGTCGCATACACTACAGAGGGCGCTGGCTGACTGGATGACAACATGGCTAATATACCAGTAACGTTGAATTTCTTATTTTTTGGTGGGTGGCATGAATGCATAATTGATTTATTTTATTGGGGTTCATGAGCATTCGAAAACCATTTGAAAATACAGCTCGTTTAATTCTATTTAGAATTATATTTAGATATAACTTGTACTATACCAGTTATCAAGGCAAATATTGTCCATTTTTATGCTTAATTGGAGGATTCGAGTGATGTTAGTATTGTATATTTATTTGTTTGCTGGTTTTATTCTTAAAAAAAATGAATGAATAATTACAGAAAATTTTAATTGATCGTTCATTTTCTCAGGAAAATGGAGTACCCATATCACAATTTATTGGTTTATTCGGCATTGAAAATGCCTGTCATATCGGATCCATTCTGCTTGTTTTTGCAACACTGAGTTTCAACTTTTTCTTAGCTGACAGCTCGCGTAGGAACAATACGTTTTTTCATCGAGTTCAGTTTGTGTATGCTTTGAAAGTGTTTTAGAGATACCTATATTTGAATATTAACATGGTGCATTCTTGTGCTGATTTTAATTGTGCGGAAAGGAACAAGAAAACAGAAAGCGCATTGGTTTATAAGTGAGTTATTTCATATAATGAGTTTAGGTTCCCAAAGGATAAAATGATGAGAAAAAAATGGGTGAAAGTGTTGAAAAGAAAGAACTACAATCCTTCTATTCTTCCAAGACTTTATAGAAATCATTTAAAAAGTGAATATGAATGAAAGGGGAACGAAAAGTATGAAACAAAATCAATTAAATTTTATCATATAATTAATGGTATTATTACCTCAGAAGCTTTTGTTGGATCAGTTCTATTACAATCAATGCTGTCTATACTTGACCTCATTCAACCTTCCTCTCAAGTTTTGGAAGATTCAACAGAATACCCAAGCGAGCCTGTAACGCTTGAATTTAGTAGCTATATTAGAAAGAGGTATGTATTTCGGAATCTTTTTTTTATAATAAATTGCAGTTGTACAGATCGAGGATTGTAGAATAAATTGAATATTTGAAATGATTCTTTAATTCAGTTTGCTGTATTTTTTGATTTCCATAACTGTATATTATTAAATAATGTATGAAATCATAGTTTAGGTAAATATTTTGTGATCTAGCAACTTTGTGTACTGATTTTAGATATTGGACTTATTTGCAAACATGATTTTTCCTGTACATTTTATTCCATGTGGAGAATTTTTTATTAATTGAAATGTTAACGGGTTCATACACACTTCCATAATTAAATTGATAATAATTATAGGCTTCGTAAATTTATGATTTTGCAATGTTGTTTATTTCTATTGTTCCTATTGGTCAATCGAACAAGAAGCGGGAATAGGGGCTTGACGTCATCACCCTACCACATTCGATTTTTGATAATTAATTACGGGAAAACTACGGCACTTAGAGAGATGAAACAAAGTGCACTGTTTTTCAATTTGAAATTTCTATCAAGTGAACTATAAACCAAAATTCATGGAACAAGCCCATTAGACTACCTACCTGACCTAAGGAACATCTTCAACTATTATTACCTATTACATCAATTCTACATCAATAATACTACTTCATCGGTTTTAAGGAAAACAAGTTCAATAATGGTATTCTATTTAGATCCAGTTGGTCATTCATTAAAATGTTTAAATTTTTAAGTGTAGACATTTCCTTTTCCACTTTTGCGATAATAAAGACAATACAGCCGAATTCGAAAAATCAGGAGTATATAAATTAAAGTATGGAACGTGTCCTAAGACATATATTGGTTAAACTGACAGAACATTCAGGAATCATATCCAGGAACATCATATGAGCTATGTAAATGAGAAAACAAGTTCAACATTTTCAAATCATCTTTTAGAAGAAAATCATATGTTTAACAAAGATCAAAGGTTTAAAGCTGGATCATTTGGAAGCAATGGAAATCAATACACTTAAAAATTCAAATATTCTAATGAATGACCAACTGGATTTGAATAGATCACCATCATTGAACTTGTTCTCTTAAAAACCGATGAAATATTATTATTGATGTAGAATTGATGTAATATGCTCTAGGTAATCATAATTGAAGATGTAGAAGATGAAGGTATATGAAAGTTGTAGATGTTCTAGGTAATTTGATCGAGTGAATATTTAGGTAGGTAGTTTCAATTGTGATTACTTAGGGTATATAAACATCAGAGTAAGAACGAACTTATAGTACTTAAGTCACTATGAAAAAGCTATTTGTGTTAGCGAAACATCTGATATATTTAAATAAAGTTTATGAAGATCAAATCGTAAGGTGAATTTTATGAAATTCCTTGTTGAAATAATCAAAGTTCTAACATACTCTCTGAGAAGTATTCACAGGAATCACCACCATCATTACCAGTATAACATATTTGAATAACTTGGAAAACTTTGAGGCAATACCTTTTGTGATGGCAGGAACACTTTAAACTGGGACCAAATTATTTCGACATTTGTATCAGCAATGTCATATATTCCGGGAAAAAATGAAAATTCATGAATTCCTATTCAACCAAAAGGAAAAGTACGTGCCAATGTGAATAACCAAGTACTTTTTAATAAAGAGACTTATGAAAAACTCTACAAAGAAGTACCATCCTATATCGATCACCCCATCTGTAGTTTTCGAAAGTTTGAAGATTCGTGGCTCACTCGCAAGGCGGTGTAACTCACGATCGGAAGGGCATGGGTTCGATTCCTGCCTCGACCAGATATTTTTCTCGATAGAATGTATCTGGTTGAAGCTGCAATGATTCTGCAACCGTGTTAGAAATCACACAAGCTCGCACAAGTTTCTCAACTTCTGAGAGATGTCGTTCATATGGGGGCGACAGCTGATTAACGGAAAAACAGATTTAAACAGATGAAAAGTTTGAATTAATTTCATTTGTTTGGGATGACCACCGACAGACCACGACAGATTTGTCAGTGTTGGGTGGGTAATTTTAGGTTGATGGAACCTTCCGGATATCCCGAACAAACAAAAATCTCTCCAACTAGTCATAAGCTGTGCCTGTAGTTGAGTTTTGGAGAACTTTGTTTGTTCGGGATATACACACGGTTCACTCTGCCTGAAATGATCTATCCAGGTTGGTGATAACGTCATTACTATATATTAAATTATTATCTAAAAAAGACGTGAATGAAAATAAAAAATCCGTTTTTTCAAAAACTCCACCTCACGATTTGATCTTCACAAACTTTATTTTGTAAAAATATATCGCATGTTTCGTTAGCACAGTAGCTTTTTCAAGTGATTTATACTTCAAGTTGTTCTTACATTAGTATTTATATACTACAGGTAACCATAATTGAGACTACCTCCAAAAAAATTACCTGAACCTCTACCTAAGGTACCTGCTGAATTATAATTACCTAAAGCATATTACCTCACATCTACATCAATAATAATTCTTTCTCGGTTTTTAAGAAAACAAGTTCAATAATGCTGATCTATTCAAATCCAGTTGGTTATTCATTAGAATGTTTGAATTTTTAAGTTAAGCAATGGAAATTATTAAACTTAAAAATGTAAACATTCAAATGAATGACCAACTGGATTTGAATAGATCACCATTATCGAACTTGTTTTCTTAAAAACCGAGGAAGAATTATTACTGATATAGATAATATGCTTCGGGTAATCATAATTGAACAGGTACCTTAGGTAAAGGTTTAGGTATTTTTTTTTGAGGTAGTTTCAATTATGGTTACCTGTAGTATATAAATATTAATGTAAGAACAACTTGAAGTATAAATCACTTGAAAAAGCTACTGTGCTAGCGAAACATGCTGTGATATATTTTTCAAAATAAAGTTTGTGAAGATCAAATCGTGAGATGGAGTTTTTGAAATTACTATAGATCTTCATCAAGTAACGGCTGAATCAATCAGGAAATTAAAAATCCGATCTGTTATTAGAATTATTAGTTATTCAAATATAGGTTATTATTCAAGAAAAACAGAGAATTGAAACAATGGAATTGATTAATCAAATAATAAATTATCTGAATAAAGAGTAAATGAAATTAAAAAATTGCCATTTGTTGAGATATATTTCTTAATCAAGTGTAAACTATTGAAAAAAAAGAAAATATGAATAAGAAATCGACGCGTTTCTAGAATTATAGATCAATAATGTATTAAATTATCGTTTCAAAATACGGTGATTTGAAATCAAATATTGACCTGTTTCGAGAATTTAAAAAAATATTATTCATTAGGGCTCAAAATGATTTTATGTTTCACCTATGAATACACTGATTTGTTTCTATAATGTTGACACAATAATATTTTTTCTAGTGGGAAGTATGCAACTCTTAGTTTTTATACTTCAAATTAAATATTTTCTAATCAACTCACGAAATTTAATTTTGTGTGACTGCAAGGTAACAACGGCCTCTGGAATTTCTTCTGAGATCCAACTGCAGCTTCAAGAGGCGGTGCAGAAAAACTAGCACACACAAAATTAATAGTGTCTATCCAAGCCTGCAGTTCTTTCGAGTCACTGAAAAACAATGGGTACATGAAATATTTCATTACAAATGATTTATTCATACAGCTAGATGATATAAAATAGCAAAGGAAACATTTTTTATTGTGCAATATTATTGACAAAGACTTTGTAATATACTCATTTGTTACAAAATTGAATAAAAATAATAATAAATTTTAAAATTGATCCTTTTGTATTAATTTTTGCATAATATCAACTGCACGAAAACTTTAATCAATTGTGTTCAAAGTCCTTCCCCTTCAAATCCCAATCCAGTGGATTTTTATACCAGCTTTAACTTTTCCGTCTTCGTTCGTAAATAATAATTTCATTGTACTAAAGGTTACGGTAGTAGAAAATCTGTCATGGAGGTCACCATATTTTTTTACAAATGGCATCTATGTAAAAAAGCATGGTGGTCCCCGTAACTGATGTTCTCCTACCGTTCCTCTTAAATAGTTTACTATAATGTAATATAACAAAAACTTTAAAAACCTTAGCCACAGCAACGCATGGCCGAGTCTGCTAGTATATATACTAGGTATACTACTTTAGGTAAATTTGCCTGTATTTGGATTACATCAGGTACTATTCTTTGTGTTGAATCTTCTCTAGGTTTATTGTTTCTAGGAGTGTGTATTGATTTGTTTAATATATTGAATGTTAGGTCTTTTTGTGTTTTGATTTGTACTTGTTCCTCAATAAGTGATTTATGACTGTTAAATTTATGGATGTTTAAGTTTTTTCAAATGTCCATGCGGTTTCCTTTATTGCCTTGTTTTATGAGTTTTATGTTCTCTGGTGGGGGGAAATTATGTTTGTTTTGTATCGCGTGTGTTGCGAGGTTTGATTTATATACTATTGGGTTTATGTATGCCTTTTTGTGCTCCTCGTACCTTTGGATCAGTTTTTTCTTGGTTTGGCCGATATAGAATTTGTTGTAGTCCGAGCATTGTATACTGTATATCCCGTTTTGGTTTTGGTCTTTGTCTTCTTCTTTTTCATAGTTGTTTATTTTTTGTGTTATCTTCGTGTTTGGCTTGTATGTGATGTTGATGTTCAGTGGTTTGAAGACGTTTGTTAGTTTTTTGGTTTGGTGTCCTACGTACGTAAATGCTGTTCACCGTTGTGTTGTTTTCTCTGTTGGGGTGGCTTCATCCTTGTTCTGTATTTTTTGTTTGATTTTGTTTTCTAGTTTATCTATTGTCTTTTGGGTGTATCCGTTTTCGTTCGCTATTTGGTATATGACTTTCCGTTCTTTGTTTCGGGCTTCATTGCTGAGTGGTATCCTTAACATTCTATATATGAATGCGTTATAGGCAGCCATTTTGTGTGATGGTGGATGGTTTGAACTTGCGGGTATGGTGGATCTTGTCTGTGTAGGTTTCCTGTATATTGCCATTTGAAATTGTGTTTTGTTGTGGTTATATCCTATGGTTATGTCCAGGTAGTTAAGTTTTGAGTTGTATTCTTCCTCAATGCTGAAATATAGTTTTTCATTTATTCCGTTAATTTCTTTTTTTATTTGTTCTATTCTTATTCCATTGTTTTGTGATATGTGCAGTCCATCGTCAACGTATCTGAACCATTCTCCTTTTTCATCATGTGTTTTTATTATTGTTAAGATTTTCTCATCTATGGTTTGCAGGTATATTTCGGATATAATGCTAGATAGTGGGGATCCCATCGCTAGTCCATCTGTTTGTTTATAATCTGAAGGGAAAATTTATAAACAAACAGATGGACAACAAACATAATTTCCCCCCACCAGAGAACATATATATAAATTACAGGTCACATTGTTTGTCCGCGATTGACTCCTAAACTACTTAACCGATTTCAATCAAATTTGCACACCATATGCAGTTTGATCCAACTTGAAAGATAGGATAGCTTACATCTTAATTTATAGCCGTAATATTATTTTATTTGTCTATTATTTGATATTCACAATTATCTGTTGATTCCAAACGATTTTAACAGATGGCGATATCTGTTGACTGGATTGAGTAAGTAATCAATAGATGGCGCTGCTATGTTAAACCTACAAACGTATCATACAAGCTACAATGTTGATGAAATTAACTTCCAGATACAACAGTTGTTACCAGGCGATCTGATGTCTTTTAAATCAATCGATACTGTTGTTGATGAAAATGAAAGTGTAAATTTTCCAATTGAATTTTTAAATTTACTAGATATACCTGGAATGCCACCACATAATCTTTGATTAAAGATTGGTTTCCCTATTATTCTCCTACGTAATTTGAATTCACCTCTATTATGCAACGGTACGCGTTTGGTCATCAAAAAGATCACCGGAAATAATCTTGAAGCAACCATTTTAACTGGGAAGTTTAAAGAAAAAGTGGGCCTGTTGCCACGTATTCCAATGGTAACGTCAGATTCTACCATACCCTTCAAAAGGCTACAGTTTCCAATTCGTTTAGCTTTTGATATGCCTATAAAGAAGTCTCAAGACCAAACAATGTCCATTTGTGGTTTAGATTTGGAAAATCCATGTTTTTCTCATGGGCAACTATATGTTGCATATTCACGTGTAGGGAAACCGTCGAATCTTTATTTTTTGTTCAATCGTTTTAATTTTACTTGTATTTTATTTCACTATTATTTCATTTCAGGTTATTTTTGCTTAATATAATTGTTATTTTAAGCTATTTATTTTTAATTCTTCTTTTTCAGTTGTTTCGGGGATTTCAAATCATTTTACATATTAGACAATGGAAGTCCGAACTAGTAAAATTTCATTTTGTAAATTGCTCAACTGATAGTAAAATCTCAGACGTTGCTAAATTGAAAAAAAAAACTCGAAAACTGTCAGATTAACAAAAAATTTTTATAGGGATAATGTCGGAAGAGATGGCACTTCAGCTGACAAATCCAGGGCTATATAGAAAGAAGCTTTTAGATAAAGCTACACCTGAATTATGGGGTGGTATGAAAAAAAAATAAGTATTTAGTTACTCTACGTATTTAGTACTCTTATGTACAGTTTGTTGTAAGAATATTCTCATCTTTGGTATGAATACAAATATCTCTATCCTCGTTAGGATGAGAATATACTCCATAAATTCGGAGTCTAATAGTTACCAAACTTCAGTTTGATCGTGGCACAGCTATGGCTGGAGTGCACGTTTAATTTGTGTTCAAAAGTGGCAGAAGATGTTGGTGTTCATCAAAGTACTGTGTCTAAGGTTGTGACGCAAGTTGCTGGCCAGAAAATAGAAAAATGCGTACATTGGATAAAAATTCCTTGCACTCCGGCGGATATAATAGCAGCTAAAGAAAGATGGCAAACAAAGTACACTTTTCCGTGTGCTAAGGGTGTGATCAATTGCACCCACATAAAAATAAAAAACCACCACTTCATAGTGATAAATATATAAATCGCAAAGGTGATGAGATGCATATGAGTGGTTTACAAGCATAGACGCATCATGGTCAGGATCTGTCCATGATTCACGCATATAAAGTAACTCACAAATTTGTAATATTGCTAAAAATGAGTTTAAGAGGGCAAATGCATTAATTTTAGGAGATAAAGGTTATAGCGTAGCACCGTGGTTAATGGTGCTTTTTAGAAATCCAAATAATTCGGCACAGCTTGCTTGTAACAAATTAATAATAATAATCTTTATTGGTTTCAAAGACCTTAAAGGTATAAAACAAGTCAAAAGAAATTTGAACATAGATTAGGCAAACAATACATGTACTTTAAAATGCTATAAGGAGCAAAGAGAGTTCACTACGAAGATAAGAACTCGTCCATAGTATAATACGAGTTATCCAGTAAGTATGTTTTCAGCGTTTTTCTGAATCTGAAGTAAGATACCTCCTGATCGATTTTTGTCAATAGGTGGTTGAAAACCCTAATTCCATTGGAAATAGGGCCACACAGGCATATATTTACCTGATTTTGGGGTGTGTAAAGATGATGACTGAATCTTGTTGCGTAATTATGGATTTCATTATGACAGGGAATTTTGTTTCTGTTTTTATGTATATAACAGGAAACTTCCAATATATATATATATATATATATATATATATATATATATATATATATATATATATATATATATATATATATATATATATATATATATATATATATGCAGAAAAGTGGGAGTATACTCAATTTTTTAAAAAGAGGTTTGCATGATTCCCTCTGATTTTTATTTAACATTGCACGTATGCATTTTTTTGTACTAGGAATAGTTTTTGTGCTGAAGACGACGTGCCCCATAACAAAATTCCATATGATAGTCGGGATTGTATTTCCGCAAAATAATAATTTCTAAGAACATTTATATTAATTACTCTCTGAAGACATCTGATCTGGTAAAGCTTACTATTCAATTTTTTTATTGTTTCACTTATGTGAGATTCCCAATCAAGTGTATCACTCATAGTTACACCTAGAAATTCAATGGTGTGGCACTTCTCTAGAGTCGTTTCCCCTAAATGAATCTCTATATTTTCAGCCGTTCTCTGTTTTGTGTGGTAAATAATAAACTGTGTCTTGCTAGCATTGATATAAAGACTATTAATGGAGAACCATAGAATCATTTTTTGCATGAGATCATTGCAAGCTTGTTGATTGAGATCAACAGATTTTTGTGATACTAATATGGAGAGATCATCAGCGTATAATGTTAATTTAAAATGTGAGAAGTATTTTACAATGTCTACTGTGTAGATTGAAAATAGAGCTGGAGCAAGAACACTTCCCTGAGAAACTCCAACTTCCACAGGTGCAAGATGAGAGTGGTGAATTGTGTTTCAACCGCTATTCTCATTGCAAGATATCTGTATATACTGATATCTATTTTTGAGAAAAGATTCGAACCAGCTAAAAGCAGATCCCCTGATACCATAAGACCAAAGCTTGTCAAGTAGTCGATCGTGTGGAACACTATCAAAGGCTTTACTTAAGTCACAATATATGCCTATAGGGCTCTTTTTTTTTCTAATTCATTGAGAATGTGTATATATGTATCTGTGGTTGCCGTAGATGTAGATTTAGATTATCTGAATCCATGCTGTTCTTCTGGGATAATTCTGAACCTTGCAATGAATGAGTTTAGCCTCTCTAGCATACAATATTCAAAAAGTTTGGAAAAAACTGATGTAAGTGATATGGGTCGATAGTTATTCATTATATTTTTTTCCTTCTTTTTATGGAGTGGAATCACTTTCGCTATTTTGAGAGCGACGGGAAATATGCCTGTTTGTAGTGAACAATTTATTAAGTGAGTTATAGGTTTCACCAAATAATTTTTGAATTCTTTTATTATATTGTTAGGTAAGTCATCAGGTCCAGACGAACATTTATTTTTGATTAGAGAATATATTTAGCATTTCTTCCTCGATGAAAGGAAGTACAACCATTGAAGTAAGATTTCTGTTGAGGCTATGATCAAAGTTGCTACTTTCAACCTGTGGTATATCGTCTATAACCTGTTTGGGAGCACCTATGAAAAAATTATTGAACAGATTTGCAATGTCATCAGGACAGGAGATTTCTTCATTTTCATGGGAGATTTTTATATTGGAAGATTTGGGTTTCTTATTATTTTTCAGTTTATTGATAACTGTCCAGGAGGTTTTATTTTTATTTTCAGATAATTACAGATATTTACAAAGCAGCGTGTAATAATTGAATGATGTTTTGGGCACCTAAAATAACGATTTCCTATGCTTCAATATAAAGTTCGGGTGTCGTTTAAAAAGGTCCAAAACTTGTTATATGTTGTTTCATATTACACAATGTAGCTATATATTTAAATGATGAACTCGATACAAGATATTTGGGATCCGCTTCCCGTACAAGATATACAGTGTCACCGATAAAGTCCGCATCAAATGGAAACTTTTTTATTTATCGTTTTATGTGAAATTTGATTTTGGCAGTAGATTTTGCTTAAGAAATGATGTCAAATGGCGTCTACAAAATAGGTCACGTGATTTCCTTAACCTGTCAAAATTGACATTTAAAAAAAGAAACATCGAAAAATGACATTATTCTTCAAAATATCCAAAAATATCAAAGGATAAAAACATTTTCTTTTGTAATTTTATACCCACACACCAAGTTTCAAACCCATAATAAGTATTTTATATTTTCACTATTTTTCCGCATTCCTGCTTTTTCTACTTATCAAAATTTAAGCACACCTGTACTAAATCATTTATTTTAACTAAACTCGTCACCGAATTTCTTTTTTTGTAATATAATAATATTTTAAGAGCCTCTTTGATGTTAAAAACAAATTTTGAAAAATAAAAGTTGTCAAACTTGATGCAAAGTTCATCTAGTTTCAACGGGGCTTTCAAAACTATACAGTACTTGAGTTTTTTAATGAGCAAATGGCCTCACAATATGAATTAGAACAAAACGGAACATTAGGAAACAATATCTTAAAAAGATGTGTTTATTGTTTTTTTAACAAAAAATACAGTGGAATTTAATCCTAATTGAAAGGAACTGAAAATAAACATGTACCTATACCTAATAGCAAAAAAAACACGAAAAAAAGACTCACGACATTACACTACATTTCTGTATGTCTTCCATCGCGTTCTATGCAGATAATTGTCCTTCTTGATACATCTTTTATTGAGTTGCTGATACTCACAGGGTTTATGTTTAAAATAGAGTTTCTAATAACAGTTTCTAGGTGATTCACGTCACGAAAAGGTCTTTGTTTATAAACGATTTGTTTTAAGTAACCCCACAAGAAAAAATCTAGTGGGGTTAAATCTGGCGACCTAGGCGGCCATATTTGCTCCATATTTCGCCCAATAACTTTGCCCTTAAACATTTGTAATAGTTTCTCTTTGACTTGTCTTGAACTATGAATAGGAGCCCCGTCACATTGATACTACAGACTGTGTCTTATTTCAACCGGCATATTGTCCACTATATCACTGATCTCAATATTTAGAAATTGCAAATAATCCTGAGAAGTTAAATTGTGTCTAAAAAAGAATGGTCCCATTACCTGATTATTTAAAACACCGCACCACACATTTGTTTTAAATGAATATTGGTCCCGACATTCTAGCACAAAATGAGGATTTTCCTGAGCCCACCACCTACAATTCTGGGAACTGACTACGCCGTTCGATGTGAAGGTAGCTTCGTCGGTCCATAGGATTTTGTAAGGAAATTTTCTGTTTAATTCTACTTCTCCTTGGTACCAGAAAGAGAAATCTAGTCGAACATTGAAATCTCTTTCCTTTAAGGTATTTATAAATTTGGGTTTGTAGGGTTTGAATTTATTTTTATGTAAAATTGCTCTTACGCTTTCTCTTTTAACGCCAGTTCTATCTACAATATTGGTAATACTTGATTTTCCCTGTTCGATAACATCCAGGCAGACAACCAACTGAACCTCATCATTATTGCGTGATGGATTATGACGTTTTTTAAAAGTATTTTCAACTGAACCAGTCAGTTTAAATTTTTTTAAAATCCTACTTACAGTGGATTGCTGTACATGTCTACCAGGATGACTTGCGTTAAAAATATCAGCCACTTGTCGATGCAATGTGTTTTCACCACAAATTAGCACAATTTCAATTTTTTCTTGTAAAGATAACATATTATTTTAATTTTCATACATTACATTGAACTAACGGGCATTAATTTATTCAGTGACAGTGACGTTTTCTAAAACACATTATGTAGTTTCATATTTTTTCACAGCCTACCCAGTTTTTTAAATTAGTGTTGTTAGCGGAGTAGGTAAATGTAAATACTACGAGTTTTTTCCTTTTATTGAATGGGCTTCAAGAATCACGAAATGATGTTTCCTAATGTTCCGTTTTGTTCTAATTCATATTGTGAGGCCATTTGCTCATTAAAAAACTCAAGTACTGTATAGTTTTGAAAGCCCCGTTGAAACTAGATGAACTTTGCATCAAGTTTGACAACTTTTATTTTTCAAAATTTGTTTTTAACATCAAAGAGGCTCTTAAAATATTATTATATTACAAAAAAAGAAATTCGGTGAGGAGTTTAGTTAAAATAAATGATTTAGTACAGGTGTGCTTAAATTTTGATAAGTAGAAAAAGCAGGAATGCGGAAAAATAGTGAAAATATAAAATACTTATTATGGGTTTGAAACTTGGTGTGTGGGTATAAAATTACAAAAGAAAATGTTTTTATCCTTTGATATTTTTGGATATTTTGAAGAATAATGTCATTTTTCGATGTTTCTTTTTTTAAATGTCAATTTTGACAGGTTAAGGAAATCACGTGACCTATTTTGTAGACGCCATTCGACATCATTTCTTAAGCAAAATCTACTGCCAAAATCAAATTTCACATAAAACGATAAATAAAAAAGTTTCCCATTTGATGCGGACTTTATCGGTGACACTGTAGATGACAGTAGACAAAGTGGGCAACGAAGGCGATCTGAATTAGCAGAAATCATTCTTGCTTTTACTCAAGGTAAGTAAAAGTCGAACAAAACAACGCATTTATAATGTTTATCGTTGATACAAAAAAAAAGGTGAAGTGCCACTCTAATTGTATTTCAACTAAGTAAGTTAATAGTAAGTAAGGTTAATAGCAATAAAACAGTACAAAACAATTTTAAAGTTCCAAATAGTGCATATGTTGGCAACGCCGTAAATTGTCATCTTGTGACGTCATTCTCTTCTTAACGTGAATATCCTACATTAATACGCCTGAAGAAGCTACTATATAGTGAAAAAAACATGTTGAGCTTTTGTAAACTGTTAAGTGAAAATCACACAATAAAGTGATACTTGAATGAACAACATATTAGTTTGTGACTATGTTAGCATGAAGAAAAAAGTAATAGTTAGTCCGATTATAATGAATGGCCTTACCTTGTCTGAAATAAATATTCTGCTTGATCTGCAGTCTGCAACCTGAAGACAAACTGCTTCTTGGTGTAATCCGTAGCCTTGGTAGCAAGAGCATGATGTATTCTGATGGCGTTGTGAAGATTGTCACCCATTTGATTTTTCTTGAAACCATTCTCATCCTTGTGCAAGTAAAGAACAAGATCTCGCAGTGTGCAATAGAACATCTTCCAGCTACGCTTGTGAAATGGTGCTAGAAAAATGCAGCAAAGGCCTTCGAAACAGCTATTTTGTATTGCAACATGCTTTGCAAGCTTAATATTAAGCTAGTCCGGTAATCATGGACAAAGGAAGCTGATTCTGATTGGAAACTATAGTTTTTTAAAAAGTTGTTGAGAATATTACTCGAGTACTACCTTGAGCAATAACTTGTTGTCTATTCGTTCTGTTCTTTTAGATAATTTAAATTTCAGAGAAAATACACATCCGTATTTGAAAAAAAATTATGACAAAAATGTCATAAAACCAAATTCAAGTGTATATGAAACACCTGAAAAAAATCTTTCGTCTTTTTCTATCATTAAAAAAATTAAAACACTGAAGCAAAAAAATCGACAAGCCAGCTTGTACAATCTGAAATTGTAATCGTGTAGTTCAAAAAGGCAATTTCAAAAATTAGTTTTTGTTCATGAACTATTTTTCAATATACAGGCTGATTCACGGTGGATGGCACATTAGACGTTTCTGGTGAACCAGACAACGGATCACTTTGAAAATTTAATGGAGGGCATATTCGGACATTCTCTAGCCAACTAAAATATTTTCGACAATGCGGTGTTGCCGCTTCTATTAGAAAGCAGTAGCAACTTTGATTTTTCAAATGGAACACTCTGTATATAATATTATTTTTGGAATCTCCAACAATTGCCCGACAACTTTTCTTGATATTTCCCTTTACCTATCTGTTACCGTTTTCGAAATAAAAATTAATTTCAATTTTTTTCTTCGAAAATCATGACTTCTAAAAATGCCGATATCTTTTAGTTAAGAAGTACTATGATATCGAAATTTGGTTTGGAGTTAGGTGATACTTGGACACTTCCCACACGTCAGCCTAATCTCCGTTACTTCAATACAGGGTGGTAAAAAAATACAGTTTTTTCGTTTGCTTGAAAAAGTTGCTGAAATTTGATTATCTTAAATAGAACACCCTGTATATTATTGAAAATTTGGAAAGCTGCTGAAATTTGCTTTCTTTCTATGTATATCATACCTATACCTAACTAGTCAAGTTTCGGACTTATGAACATTTATTTGTGAAAATGTCCCTTCAGAATGGTATTTTCCATTCGGTATTTGGTAAGCAGGCCATGCTTACTATTTGACAGTAGCGTTGTGACATTCTCCTAATAATATCGACATTTTCGTCACTTCAGAAGTTGCAAATACCTTCAAAACGATGGAACAAAACTATTCAAACGAAGTTCTTATGAATTTGTTTATTATTTTTGGACAGTGTGACAAAATTATCAGCAGAACATGTAGAAAGTTCAATGAAATGTATCCGAATCTACCGCCAATGAACCTCAAGAAATTTATACGAATTCAGAACAATTTCAATGCATTTGGATCAACTTTAAAAGCACCAAGAAACTTGCCTCGACCCGTAACTTTCGAAGACAACCAGATTAATGTCTTAGCATATTTTCACGCATTTCCCGAGTCATCGATAAGAAGTGCTGAAGAAGATTTGGGTATAAAATATTCATCGGTTCAAAGAATCTTGCGAAGACATAAAATGCATGATTATAAATTCACCAAAATTCAAGCAATGAAGCCTCAAGATCCTCAACAGAGAGTAGAATTTTGTGAAATGTTGTTGACACGCATTCAAGAAGATCCACTTTTTTTAAATAAAATTATTTGGACTGATGAATCGAAATTTTCGAGAGAAGGGATTTTCAATAGAAAAAATCGTCATTATTGGTCCAGTGAAAATCCTCACGTCACAAAAGAAGCCGGATTTCAAGAAAAATTTAGTTTTAATGTCTTCTGCATGTTGATGGACAACAAATTGAGGTACGTGATATACGAGGAGTCATTAACATCCAGAAGCTACCTGAATATTTTGGAGAATACTGTAGACAGTTTCGTGGATAATCTGCCACTCTAAGATTATCGAAACTGTTGGTACCAACTAGACGGAGCTCCTGCACATTGCACAAGAGAAGTGAGCGCAGAACTGGATAGACTATTTGACGATCGGTGGATGAGGCGCTTGGGACCATGGAATTGGCCAGCGAGATCACCCGATCTTAATCCATTAGATTTTTATTTGTGGGGAATGTTTAAAGAAAAAGTTTACAAAATACCCGTGCGTTCGAGAGATGAATTGTTAGAAAGGATTGCTCAAACATTTGAAGATTTGGATCCCAATGAAATCAGATCTGCCACCACGAAAGCAGTCAACACCCGCATTTTAAAGTGCTTGGAAGTGAACGGCCAGCGATTCGAACATATTTTGAAATATTCCACATGATTGTTTTACTTTTTTATAATTATTCATATCAATATTTCCAATTTCAAGTTTCTTGGTGCTTTTTTAAAGTTTATCCAAACATATTGAAATTGTTCTGAATTCGTATAAATTTCTTGAGGTTCATTGGCGGTAGATTCGGATACATTTCATTGAACTTTCTACATGTTCTGCTGATAATTTTGTCACACTGTCCAAAAATAATAAACAAATTCATAAGAACTTCGTTTGAATAGTTTTGTTCCATCGTTTTGAAGGTATTTGCAACTTCTGAAGTGACGAAAATGTCGATATTATTAGGAGAATGTCACAACGCTACTGTCAAATAGTAATCATGGCCTGCTTACCAAATACCGAATGGAAATACCATTCTGAAGGGACATTTTGACTAATAAATGTTCATAAGTCCGAAACTTGACTAGTTAGGTATAGGTATGATATACATAGAAAGAAAGTAAATTTCAGCAGCTTTCCGATCTTTCAATAATATACAGGGTGTTCCATTTAAAATAATCAAATTTCAGCAACTTTTTCAAGCAAACGAAAAAACTGTATTTTTTTACTACCCTGTATTGAAGTAACGGAGATTAGGCTGACGTGTGGGAAGTGTCCAAGTATCACCTAACTCCAAACCAAATTTCGATATCATAGTACTTCTTAACTAAAAGATATCGGCATTTTTAGAAGTCATGATTTTCGAAGAAAAAAATTGAAATTAATTTTCATTTCGAAAAATAATATTATATACAGAGTGTTCCATTTGAAAAATCAAAGTTGCTACTGCTTTCTAATAGAAGCGGCAACACCGCATTGTCGAAAATATTTTAGTTGGCTAGAGAATGTCCGAATATGCCGTCCATTAAATTTTCAAAGTGATCCGTTGTCTGGTTCAACAGAAACGTCTAATGTGCCATCCACCGTGAATCAGCCTGTATTAAAAATATTTTTTTTAATTGAAATATGGTAATGCTGTCCTTATGAAGGCCCTATATACATGATGGCGCATGAAGCCGCGTTTGATTAACATCGTCAGGAAGTACCAAAGAACTAGTAGGTATCTCGGACTTTTAACCAATATATCCAAATCGCGTGCTTGTAGTAGCCCTGTCAGACGACACGTTTGCGAGCGTGGTTCGAAACACTAAAGCCGGAATTACATTATTATGTTGTGGTGTGTTGTGATGCTCTCTGACGTGACGGCGAGTGTGCAGACTATTCTGTCGTGCGGTTAAACGAAGAATTCAAATAGTGAAGATAAATTAGGCGTTAGTTGCTAAGTGTTGAATATAAATTAGTTTGTGATAGTGCAATATTGTTAGAAATAAATTTGTTCAAGACAGTAAATTCTTTCATTTGTTACAGAAAGATACTAATGTGGAGTGTTCTGACGCCGATCGGGAATCGACCGATCGCCGTCACGACAGTTCGCGTCCCGACACACTGTACTATTAATATAATTCTAAACAGACTAAATGTATGGATACGATATACTTGTGGCGAGTCACGACACCCCACGACACAATAATATAATTTCGGCTTAAACGTGGCATCAAACTCTACATAACCAGCTAACAGCTCATCAAGAAGCCTTTACTTATAAGAAAATAGTTGAAAAACTTCAGTGCATATTCCTTCACTTTTGGGTAGTCTCAAATGAGCCATTGATCAATCTGTTAGATATTACAGAATACTTCTACCACTTTTCTGTCTTCTTTGTCTTGCTTTGTATCTACGGTGAAAAACCACACATAATCTACTTCTTAAACTTCGTTTCTTACAGCATAGCTGAACCAGCCAGTAGAATTATGTATACGAGGAGTAGAGGGATCGACGATACAACCTGCAGGTGGATAGACTGCATGTCTTGAAGAAGAAATGGAATGCATGACCAATATGGGGAAAACAGTAGTAGAATGGGTAGCAACGTTTTGGAATTTTGTCACGAGTTACTACTTCTGGACCAAAATAGATATGTACTGTACTATGCAGACGACTTAGTCGTCCTGGTCCAGAGGAAATATAATGAAACACAGTCTCTCTGTGCATGCAGTAGGATCGAGGAAGGAACATAAGCACATTAAAATCGACCATAGTAGCATTCACCGAAAAGAACAAAAAAGAGGGACTAGCTCTCTACAGCTCCGATTTGAAGAGATACAACTGAATCCCAAATTGACCTGAAATCAACACTTCGGATGAAAAGAAATGCTGGCCTGACGTACTTGCGGAGATAGGGGATCAGAAATCAGACATGATGTATTGACTATATCAAAAAGTGGTTGGGCAATAGATAGTCTATGCCGATTCTGCCTCACTGGGAGTTAACTTTTGAAGACCAACTCGATGGTGAGTGGCTGGGGCGAAGCTAAGAAGTAAAGGGCGACTTTTGCGATGAGAAACACTTGCCTTGGGAAAAAGATCGTTTTCAATTGAGGGACAGAAATTTAGGTGTGAGCGCGGGAGCTCTGTGACGGAGTGTGAGTCATTGAAATGGTTTGGTCCTCGACTTGGTCCTTGATTTAGTCCTCGATTTGGTTGTCGACATGGTAAAGTTCTGACGTTTTCCAAATGGTGAAGGCTTTTCTGGCGCGTCTATTTCGCACGCCCATCGAAATAAGTGTTACAATTATGGTGTTCGAAAATAATGAACGTTGTTACATTTTCCTGAAAGCTTCTCTGACCTCTGTTTCATTTCCTGATAATGCCAACTTGGTAGGTGGAACGCTCGCGCCATGAAGAGTGGTAGAGTTCTGACGTTTTCGAAATAGTAAACGTTGAAATGTTTCCTGAAGACTTTAATGACGCGTCTATTTGCGCGCACGCATCGAAAAAGTTTTACAATTCTGGTGTTTGGAAATAATGATCATTGTTATGTGTTTCTGACAGACTTTCTCGCAATTCTCCCTATGCTGTCACATTTAATATAATCATTTTTGTGATTTACATCATTCGAATCGAGTACCCAAATCAGCCTGTTGCAACCACTATAACGGAAATAAGTTAAAAGATCCATTTGGATTAAGAAAATTATTAATTATGTTTCTTGACTTTCAACGAAATCAAACGACATGAAGTGGAAATTGGAAATGAACTGATTTCAACGGATTGAAAACCTCCTTTGCATAAGGAATGCGAGTATATCATTTGTTTCAATACACGATTATTTTTTCAATACCGGTAGTGTTTATTTTTGCATGAAATGTAAAGATATGTCGAAAGTTCAAAATCAAATTTTCATATTTTTTTCACCAACATCTCTCTCGTTACAACTTTACATGTGCTTCTTGTATAAGTTTCAAAATCCTTCTATCACGCGCTCGCATGGTGTTCTCTTGACATGTCGCCATCTTTGATTTTTCTTTGATAATGAATTTATTATCCCTTCATTTGATGTGCTTTACGCCACAATCCGTCTTCATACCATCTGGACCAAGTTGAGGATCTATTCGAAGACCAATTCGATGACCAACGCCTGGACGAGAATCAATTCGAGAACCACCTCAAGAACCAATTCATTTGATGTGCTTTACGCCACAATCCGTCTTCATACCATCTAGACCAAGTTGAGGATCTATTCGAAGACCAATTCGATGACCAACGCCTGGACGAGAATCAATTCGAGAACCACCTCAAGAACCAATTCAAGGGCCAAACTGAGTAGCAAATTCTTGACTAAGATATGAGTTATTACCCTTCTGGCATATCGTATTTGATTTTTTTTTGTCAATAAATTATCATCCCTTCCCGTTTCAGTTGCCACCATGTTTGTTTTATCAATAAATTCTCCATTCCTTTCCACTTGTGTCGTTTAGATCCCGACCCAAATCGACCAATCCTAATTCTAGAATCAAATCGACGACCAATTCAAGGACCAATTCAACAATAAAATCGAGAACTAATTCGAGGACCATATTGACGCGACGTCCAAATCAAAGACCAATTCGACGATCAAATAGACAACCAAATCGAGGACCAATCGAGGATCACACTAATGAACAAATCGAGGTTCACACCAAGGACCAAATCAATGACTCGCACTTCGTCATATAGCGCCAGCGCTCACTCCCAACCTTAATTTTGGTGCGACACCCTCAATCCCCGATCGAAAACCATCCTTCCCCAACGCCAGGGGTTGCTCTTCGTTTCTTAGCCATTTAGCCGTCGAGACTTTACACCCGGTGAGGCAGAATCGGATAGAACATCTACTTTGAGCCTACGATAACATGGTTTTTTGGTTTGGTGACCAGAGTTGAAAAAAGCAAATGCATTAATGTACTAAGCAGGCTGCAGAGACTTGCTCGTTTGGGAGTAACGGGCAATAAAAACGACACTCTTGAATTTATCTCTTTTACCGCAGACCAGGGGCCAACAAACTCGGAAAATAGCTTTGAAATACAAACAAGATTGTTGGAATGGATGCCGTGAAAAGATCCAAGGAAAAACGCAACAAGCCCCTAAGAATGTGCGGAGAGTTGGAAGAAATCAAAAAGCCAGCTAGCTCTTAGTAGCAAAAAATGAGTACAAAGACTGTCGTGTTACTCAACGCAATGTTGCGCTATCATGTGTATGGCAGTGATACATAGTGATTAAATTAAAAAATAATTCAATTTTGAGAAAAAAAAGTCATGTTTACATAAAACTAATTTTGCATATCAATTCAAGAAGGTGAGCTTCAGCAAATTTCGAAAAGTAGCAAATTCATTTATCCATCAAAACCAGCAAGTCATTTTAAAAGAACAAGAGTCAAAACTTAAATAGATTATTCACGAAGCTGTTATTTTCTTCCTATTAATGAAAAACCTAAATTAAGTAATATTAAAATTTCCATAGTGAATTTTTACTATGGATACAAGAACGATCCATCACTAAACTCTAAAATAATATCATATCTTCGTCAAATGAACGTTGATTAACGTTATGAATATGAAATATTCAAATTTTTAACACAAAGCAATTAACCTTTAGTTTGAAAATGAAAGCAATACAACACAAAAATAATAACATACCATGGTATCCTTAAGTGAATTCATTGAACTATAATGAAAAGTTTAATGCATATAATCTAAGTAGAGGCGTTGACATCTCCCCTTACGAAGATACCTTCTATGGGAACGACAGAAAACTCAATCAAAGATGAACAAAGCTCCTCATAGTGGTCACTTACGAAGCCAAGCTTCGACATCTACCGCTGCAGATGAATTTAATGGATTCTAGAAGCCCGAGGTATGACACTGTTGCAGACTGCATATGCTGGACAAGCTGTCAACTAATTTATAATAGTCCCTGAAATGTGTATTTTCATCACGTGGCTACAATATACCAAATTCTTCATCACCATCCCATTCGACTATGATGAATACTTGTCTCTGAATTGAGGCATACAAAGATCAACTGCCCTTCTCTCCTACTCTGAAAGACTAGAGTAAGATCGGATCTTATGCTTCCGATTTCTGGGGGTACTGTGTAAAACTGATAACGGTAATAGTGAAATATAGAAAAGAAGAGAACCGAAAAAAATTATCCAGAAACACACTCCTTCTGACGGTACCTCGGTTCGATTAAAAAACTGCTTGACCTGATGTAATATGGAACTGACCAAGTGATGTTGGATTCTAGGGAGCTTTTCTCCAGCTTTTTCAGGAGTTCAGCCCAACCGGGTCTACACGAAGCTTAGAAGCTCCGCTAGTACGATAATTTTCGCTCGCCTCACTAGTTTTTTAGCGGTCACTAGAATAGTATGTATATGGGGCTTCTAGGCCACAATTTTTGACCTAGGACTCTCCATGTACTTAAGGAGTCTGAGCCACAACAGCTTGGCCGGGAAAAACCCATACCATTTCAGGGTGGCCTAGAATCTCTATACGATTTCTGGATAGCCTAGCAATGGAACCGTGTAGGTTATTGGAATAGAGGGGAGACGTTGATTTAATAGATATGATTGGATATGCCGAGTTCAGTGAGAAAATGTCTACTGACAAATATAGACAAACTAAGCATTTGATGCCAAAGTACAAGGTCTAGCAAATTACTTGGAGTTTTATGAAGAGAAACTCCTATGTTTCAAGTAGTTCCCAAATATTTCCATATTATCATCGTCGTCGACGAATTGGGATCTAGAGTAAACGAATCCCTTGCCACAGGAGTTGCTTCTCAATGCTAACAGGAGCACCAACAAAGGAGTTGGTTCTCAATGACACTAGGAGCACCAATCAGACTTCATAGGTAATCGTTTTTTCGTATTGGCGTCCATTCTGAACAATATTTTGTTCTTCAACACACCCAATCAACAGAAGTTGGACGAAACGTGGTAGATGCATTTAACTGATAAGTGGCTATATAAATCGCATTGTTGATCAGCAAAAGAAACACATGTTCTCGTTCTGTGATATCTATGATTGTGAAGTGGAAAGAGTATTAGAACCACAAAGGATTGTTCATACAGGATGCGAAAGCTTGATGTGTCCATCCCCTAAAATCCTCCGTAAAGTGGTTATTTTCAGACACTGTCACTTTGGTGTTTCTTTGAAAATATTTCTCACATATATGACATATTTTTGCTGATTCTTCATCGAAAGGAAAAAAAGGTCGAGGGTATGATGTTTTAAATAGAAACCTGCACTGAAAGAAAATGTTTTTGATATATTTCGGTTCTACTAAATTTGGATTTGGTTGAAGTATCATCAAACAGCTGCTCAAAAGCTGCTTATATTACGAAAAGAGCTTTCTCCTTGAATACCAAAACCCGAAATTCCACATGAACATTCGTTTCTATTTTTATAGTCAGCTGTATGGCTGAAATATTCTTTCTTTCTTTATATTTACTCAGCTGTGTTCTGACAAATTAAGACAAGTTTTTCAATCCAGCAAAAGTGAAATTCAATGTCTAAGTCAGCGTTTGACTCCTCTACATTAAATGATAGTGCTCCCCAATCATTTACTTTATTGGAATATTTGAATTCACATGTTGTGGTATTTTTTTATGCTTCGTATTGATTTCGTCAAATAAAATGTCTTAACATGGTCTGATGATGGTTTGATAAAATGCAAAACATATACATTAACATTGTCACTTTACCTACAGTCGTGGGAAATTCTAGTCCGTCTGTATTCAATACCTCCGACCAATGCAGATATGAGGATTCAATTATAGAATTACAATTTTTCGCAACGTCTATCCGCTATTTTCCTCGTCAAATTTCTCCAATTTATTCGTGATTTTTTCAACGATATTTTTTCTAAACCATTCCTCCAAACCCTGACGGCATTTTTGGTATTCATGAACCATCCAAAGAAGAACGTATTAATTTCAAGCATCGATCCGAATTTTATTCGTCACTTGAAGAGATGAAAGGCCTAATTGAAAAATTGAACTCGTCCTTGAAAAGATGAAAAGAAGTCTTCCCAAATCAAACATTTTTTTTTCTTCCTCTCACCCCATATTTCCTCGACTACTCGCCCAGTTTTTCAGAAAATTTTGAAATGCTTTCATGTGACCTAAATGTGTTTTATATTTTCTCAAAGCTCCAACTTGAAGTGTATTACATTGTCGAATAACACATGCTTTTTTTGAAGTCGATTTTCTACTCCTCCTGTAATCTTCAGTCTCTACAGCCACGACTCTTTGGCCAACAAAACTCCAACTTCTTTAAGGTCAGCAACTATAACCTCCCCAGATTTGGTAATGAGTAACCGCAACTGCTGTATTTTTCTTCAGACTGCTCAATCGGCTTCACGTAGGTTTTTAACACCATTTTCTTTTAATGTGGCGTCTCCATCGGAAGGGCACGTGTATAATTTGAACTTCGCGCGTTCTCCATCTGAATCTCACGTGCCAGTCACTCATTCGACTGCTGTGTGAACCGATAGTTCAACCTGCGAGGTGGGACGAACGATTTTCACTTCCTGTTGTCCAACTCGTGCTAGGAATCGCACGTTAAAAGGTAGGACCTCGTTCTTAGCTCGCACAAGTTTTCACTTCTAAAAGTTGTCATTCGTAGGGGGGGGTTGACAGCTGGTTAACAAAAAAGAAGGTTTTAACAGATCGACCGTCATAGTAATACAATATTCGTCGTGGAGTTTTCAGCCTCGGGGGAGGCGGCGTTTTCCTACACTCCGGGGGATATTGAACCTGTTGTGGGGAATGAGAACTGCTGAATTTATTGGAACTATTCATTTCCCACCCTGAGCCTGATGTAGTCCTTCTCGACCACCGGATTGAGACGATTATTGTTGTGGAGTTTTCAGATCTCGGTGAGACGAATATCGTCAGAAAAGAAGTGGAAAAACGGATGAAATATCAAGATTTTCTCTTCAACCTCCACAGACTCAGTCCAATTGTTCTGATTATTGAAGTATTTGATGGAATGGTGCCCTCTCAGCTCTTGAATCTAAAGATCGTGCCAGTTTGCTGACCGAAGGCAAGATGACCGGTCAGCCTTAACCAATGATCATTGGTGCCCCCGAAAGTATCGTAGCTTCGGGTACAGGGTCTTTTTGGACAAAAAAAAAGATTCCCATGAGGACAAAGCATAGGGAATGCTTTACACCATAATAAAAACATTCATACCGTGAGTTGAGCTGAATCTCAAATTTGAATCAATCTACAGGGTGTCTCATAAGTCACAGTTCAAATCAAAGAGAGTGATAGGTGAGGTCATTTTTGATGAAAAAGTTATAAAACATCGTGCCTGACACTTTACGGTTTTGAAAAAACCAAAAAAAACTTGTTTTCTGGCGAAAAAAATATTGTACAAAACATAAGGACATATTTAATGTTTTTTCCGAAGTCAGTAGCGAGATTTATGGTCTTCCATTTATAGTACGTGTTTTTAAATTTTAGAATTTCAGTTCATTCAATTTCAGTTCTTTAATAATTGGCAGAAATTTAAAGGACTGAATTCGACAACACAAAAAATTAACGGCCTGCTGTTGTCCCCTACGAACAACACTCAGAAGTCAAAACTTTTGCGAGCTAAGGACTAACGAGGTTATACCTTTTAACGTACGATTCCAAGCACCTTGGAAGAGTAAACAAGGTATGATAATACCTTTTTCGAAACAAGAAAAATACATAATACTACTTAAAAAAAAATCAAAATGCTATGCTCGAAATGCCTTCTTCCATCCCTTAGTCTGCAGCCCTGAATGAACTTACTTTAGAGATTTCTAGTACCCACAGATCATTTTGTATTTCGAAAATCACTTGATGGATTTGCTATCACAATTTTCGTCAATTATTACATGCTCGTTCATAAACACGCTCTTTCATGTTGCCCCAAAGAAAAAATCAAGAGAGTTCAGATCCGGAGACCGCGGTGGCCAAGATATTCTTCCACCCCTTCCTAATAATTTTCTTTAAAAGGTATTTGTTAGAAATTGCCATACTTGACGAGCAAAATGTGATGGAAAACCATCTAACTGAAACCACATATTTCTGCCTAAGTATGAAGGAACCTTTTTTAGCAAGGTTGACACATTTTACAAAAAAAGTAAAATATTGCCCGATTGATATTCCAGGTAGACGACATGGGCAATATAATGTTCAATTTATTATTCCGGCACATGAATTATAACCAAAAACAGTGTAAATTGAGTATGTCAAATTGTTCCTGTGTGCTTCAAGTTTGACTGTTTATAATATCGTGGTAGTAGAGCTTGTACAAGCTAAATATGGTGAGGGTGGCATAATTGGCTGCTTAAAATTCGTGCAACTGTGAGTATGCATGTATCAAGTGATATACTGTGTGTGGGATTTTATTCAATTTGCAAAAGTGCTTGACTGTCATTATAAACTGGGATTCTTTCTTCTTTCTTTCCTTTATGGTATTCCAGGGATATAGGGTTCGACGTAAAAATTAGATGGTCAGGATAATTGTCTCTACTCGGGTACCGCACATGATACACTCTCGTTGCTTCTTGGGCATTCCCATTGTATAAGTGATATACACTGTGTCCGTAAAGTATGGAACAAATTCATTTTTAGCTAAACAGGTCATTTTAAGAAATAATCCTGAAACACGTCGATTTTTGATGTTAATTTACCGTATTTTAAAATAATAATCTAATATACAGGGTGAATTACGTTCGAGTAATGACGTCACCGTCATTTTTTTTTAATGGAACACCCCCATTTTGTCTCAATTTTCGGATTACTCTAGCTGAGCTAATTCCAAAAATGTATCACATGTTGATTCCAATTGGTACAGGATGGACAAAAATACAGTAGTTGTGTGTGTGCTAATAAAGTAACGCGTAACATTCTTTATTAGGTAAATTAACAATATTATCAAAAATACTTATTGTCTAGCGGCAATTGGTTTGAATGTAACACCCCGTAGTTTGCTACATGTTTAGAGTAATAAAAATGAGCTATTTCCAAACATGTTTGGTACTTGTGGTCTAGCAGACAGAATATGAAAGAAATTATTTCTTATCTACATTTATAAAAAACATAGTCGTCTAGTTTTTTGTGAAATATCATTATTTGTTTAGTAATTTATTGATGTTCAGTGACAGTTTAGTACTAAAATATTTTTGGTATTCGTGAATATTCGAATGATTGCTTAGATTTAATTGGAAGTAGAAATGGAGATAAGTGTAAAACAAAGAATTGAAATACTTATGATGATTGGGTATGGAGAAAGATCGCGAACTCAGATGGAAGTGTGCAATTTGTTTAATGATAAATATCCAGAAAGATCTATAACGCGTTCAACAGTCAGTAAGATGGAAACTAAATTTCGAGAAACTGGTACGGTTGCAAATGTACGCAAATCAGGTCGTCCCTTCTGCAAATGCTGATACAGCATTAGATGTTTTACTGAGTTTTGAAGAAGATGCGCACACTTCTGTTCGTAAAGTTAGTCGCGAAATCGGCGTTGGCAAAACAACGGTACACAAACTGTTGAAGCTTGAAAAATGGCATCCTAATAAAATCAAACTTGTGCAAGAATTAAACAGAGATGATTCCGATAGACGACTCCAATTTTGCGAAGAAATGATGGATAAATGTCACCGATACCCTCTCTTGATACAAAACATTATTTTTTCTGATGAGTCCACTTTCACGTTTAATGGTGAGGTTAACCGTCAGAATTGTAGATACTGGGCAAAAAAAAACCCCACTGGATGCGTGAGCATCATACACAATACCCTCAAAAGGTAGATGTATGGGTTGGAATTGTACGAAATCGAATCATTGGACCCTACTTTATCGAAGGTAATTTAAACGGGGCAAAGTACCTTGAGTTTTTAAGGGGGTATCTCGTACCTACTTTACGTAATTTATTTTCCAGCAGACGTAATCCTGGAGGTTTTGATGAAAGTTTATGGTTTCAACAGGATGGTGCACCTCCACATTATGCTGTAGATGTTAGAAGGTACGTAGATGAAATTTTTCCGAACAGTTGGATTGGTAGATGTGGACCCACTGAATGGCCAGCGAGGTCACCAGATTTAAATCCTTTGGATTATTTTCTGTGGGGCCATCTGAAGAATGTTATTTATAAAACGAAACCAGCAAATACTGAAGATGTACAAGTGAAAATTCGAACAGAAATAAAAAATATTACGCAAGAAACCATACACAAGGTTCAATAAGAATTTGTACAACGTTTGGGTTACTGTCAAATACAGCAAGGGCTGCAGTTCGAACATTTAATATAAAGTCATGTATTCCAACATATTCTGTCCGCTAGACAATAAGTATTTTTGATAATATTGGTAATTTACCTAATAAAGAATGTTACGCGTTACTTTATTAGAACACACACAACTACTGTATTTTTGTCCACCCTGTACCAATTGGAATCAACATGTGATACATTTTTGGAATCAACTCAGCTAGAGTAATCCGAAAATTAAGACAAAATGGGGGTGTTTCATTTAAAAAAAATGACGGTGACGTCATTACTCGAACGTAATTCACCCTGTATATTAGATTATTATTTTAAAATACGGTAAATTAACATCAAAAATCGACGTGTTTCAGGATTATTTCTTAAAATGACCTGTTTAGCTAAAAATGAATTTGTTCCATACTTTACGGACACAGTGTATAAAATTAATTTTTGTATATTCCTGTGACATGTACAGCATATTTTTGTAAGTATAACTTCACCTTCAAAATCACTGAAACTATGTTTTTCTTGAAGATAAGAGAGTGGGTGAGTTGATTACTTGCAATATTTTTAGTTTTATAGCAGTCACTAAGGACCGTAATCCACAAGTCTCTGCTGCTCATAGAGAAGGCAAGAAGGAAGCAAGACTACACTAGTTCAAACATTCTGTATTACTGAGAAATTGAAATAGTTATCAGGCAATTATTGGCCGATATAAAACTAATTTATTGACTCAACTAAATATAACAAAACCCTGAGGAAATACATGAGACTTCTGGAGGAGGAAATGCGTGGGGTCAGAATAGACCCAAGTATATCTGAGTTGTCAATGACAAACTGAGAACATATACCGAAGCCCTGGTTAAATTAAGAACTGGAGGCCTCCAAAAAAGGCGCCCAGAAAAGATTTACAGGTAGCAGAAAAAGAGGTAGATTTGGGTTGTTAACCCATATAAGTCGCTGGGACCAAATGGCATTTATCCGATAATATTACAAAAAGGGAAGGAACTTCTGCTTCAAAAACTGTCTAGTTATAAAAGAACTTGTACTGTACAAGAGCCAGACTTCCTCTGTCTTTGGCAAAGGACTTGAGACCAGTCAGACTCATGCCATTAGTATTGAAAACACTGGAAAAACTACTTGACGAACATATTAGGGTCAAGGAACTGTTAATAGCCTTCCTATTGGATCACAGAAAAAGCAGAATATGCTTAAAATATCTAAGAAGTATTTTTACCTGTTTTCTTGAAAAGAAAGGGCATATTTGATAATTCATCCATAAAATCATTCATCCAATATTCGAGAAGAAGAGGAATAACTGACACAAGCTGCATGCTTGAAAGAAAAGTAATATATAAGACCATGATGAGAGAAATAGTGATGTCACGAGCGGCTAGGGGTGGTCCTCAGAGGGGAGGAGTCTCATTCCCACTGTTATAGAGCCTTACGATGGACGACTTGCTACATCATCTCGGCCATACTGCATATAAAGACACATGCAGAGCAGACACATGCAGTAGGCCCTGAATACTATAATAAGATGAACCGAGAAAGAAGCGTTGAACATAAACTAAATGACCATTGTAAACATTCACCATGAGGACCAAGACAGAGACCCAAGGACCCCTTAAATTCTCCAATTCCTCTCCAATTACCAGAACTTTAATACCCTCATCAACGCCCGTTTCACCAACCAAGTTGACGTCTTCAGGAGATGAAAGGCGCGTTGAGAAGAGTATTGAAATTGTAGTTGTTGGGAAAAGTGCTTTTTTGGAGTTATTCTACGCCAGAGGTTCCAGTTTTACCTTTTATTGAAGAAATACATCTGTTGGCGAGTCAAATATCTGGGAGTGATACTAGACCTCAAGTTAACCAGAAACCAATCTGTAGAAAAAGTAAAAAGAAAGGTTGGCCCGACGCAGTTAAGAAAATATAGAGTATGAAACCAGATATGAAGTACTGGCTCTAAAACGTTTCTTTTATTAAATGGGAAAAAAGGTAACTGTCATTGGGAACAATACAATGGTCGAAGAAAATTTATAGGGTCTCTCGCCCTTCTATATATGGGGAAAACCAAAAATGCTGTTCTTCGTTTTTTCGAATGGAATTGTTATTTTGGAGAATATCAAAAAATTTAAAAGAAAATGTTATTGTATTTGAAGTGTACTATGAAGATGTAATAATAAATAATCGATAAAACGTTTTGTGTCAACATGGCCAGCATCATTTTTTTTTTTAAATACGGACCTGTCTTTTTCTATTACAGATATTGATAAAGCAATCAATTACCAATCCAAGAATATATCACATTTGATACTTTTATAGCGTTTCATTTGAAATAATCACCATCATCAGCGATAAGAATCAAACAAAAAAACAATTTATTTTATCATGAACTTTTAGGGAAAATGAAACCAATGCAGATAATCAAAGCTACATGGCAATCTACATTAAATGCTCGAATTGATAACCTCTTTGTTGAATACACATAAGTTGTCGGTCCAGACAATTTCTGTGGCAATTTTCTAGCATAATAGGTGTAATACTAATACATGCATCTCTTATTTTTTGTTTGAGATGGTCGTTATATGTACTTGGTGTTGAAAAAAACTTTATCCTTCATGTATCCCCAGACAAATAATCTAAAGGAGTGAGTTCTGGAGATCGAGCTGGCCAGTTAATTGGTCCATTGTGTCCAATCCATTTTCTTAGGAATATTGCATCTAAATGTTCCTCTACTATTACTGCATTATGGGGAGGAGCCCGTCATGTTGAAAATATCGTATTTCATGGCGTATATTCAGTGGCAGAGTCCACAATGCTTAACCTCTCGACACTTTTGGATCTCCTCTTTCTCGTGATGATGCTAACTTGGTTAACAAAGATACGAGAATTAGTGCCCTTTTGGCATGTTGGAATGCTAGACTTCTGTTAAACAGACATGTTTATTCTTAAATGGTACACTTCGACGCACCCTGTACACTTCGACGCCATGTTTTTTTCTTTAAATGATGTATTTTGAGACATACCGTACACAGTCGTATTCCTAACCCTTCATTTTCAAACCGGCAACGCTACATTGCCCCATAAATGACGACAAATTTTTCAACCGGCAATGCCGAACCTGACATTATTTCCCAAATCTAAGTATCTGGCAATGCTACATTGTCCCATACACAATCATTTATTGTACAACCGGCAACACCTGCTTGCGCTAGCAACCGGTAAAACCTGGATACTACCTCCATCTCTCTTTGCCTCGATTACGTCACACGCGTCTCTCGCTCTTACACACACATACCCATCTTTACATGAAATATTAATTATTTCCAAAATCTAAGTATATTTTTCTATCTTCAATATAATAATAGACGATTACATTCTACGAAAATCAAAAAAAAAATGCTGTCAAGTATAATGAATGAGTCGATTTCGGTCCCGATAAAACTAACGCTATAAATACCCAACATCCGCAGTTACTTTCAATATCTTAAGTTGGTGTAGACGTGTAGAGGCTAAGGACAATGTCTACCGCGCGGACGAACCAGGTTCGAATTTCATAACTATAAACTTTTTTTAATTAGAATCACGTGACAAGGGGGCCTGAGCGGTGATGCGGCATCCCAAGGGGGCCGAGGGCGGAGTACTAAGGGAGCTGGTAGGTTAGGCGGAGTACCAAGGGGGCCGAGGGGCGGGGTTCCACGCTTGAATCGCTACGATAATCGTTCCATCCTGCGTCGATGACGTCACACGTTTCCCCCACTCCTGTTTGAACCAAAAATTGCAAAAAGTTTAGCTCCATATGAAAATACATGGGATTTTGAGCTCGTATCGGTGTTGTTCATCTACTCATATAAGTAGCCATCGAATTTATTGAATAGAAAATGAAGATACATTTCACTATTCAAATGATCATCATAAAAGAAAGGGCCAAGGGTGTTTTTTGCCACAATTTGCAAACCAAACATTTATTCCGAACGTTTCTTGGAAACTGGTTTCCCTATGTGAATGTTCATTTGTATTATTCCACCTATAATGTTGGTGAATTTTGATTCGTCCGTCCATATTATTTTTTTACAAATATTTCCAACTTCCCTATTTCTACGTCTTAAATGAATTCAGATGCTATTTGATCATACCAAATTATACAACAATCGAATTGATATCAAAAACCGATATTTTATTTACTTCCAGGATTGAGAATTATAAAAATATTACGAATTATAATGGATTAGGGAGAAATAAGCCTTGAAAGACGAATTATGGCAAAACAAAAATTTTCAAAACAAAAAAGTCAATTTAAAAAATAAGTAACGACAGGACCGTAATTTGAAATTGTTGTCACTGATAATAATAATAATAGAATTTATTCATCAATCAAAGGTTATACAAGGCATTATACATACACATACATACCACTTATCAAACTAGTCAAGAAAGAAAAGAAGGTAATCTACAAATAAGTTATTAATCGCAAACAAACCAGAAAAATTGTACATACATGGTAGTTATTTCAAATGAAACGCTATGAAAATATCAAATGTGATATACCCATGGATTGTGAATTTACTGCTTTATCAATATCTGTAAAAAAAAGACAGGTCCGTATTTAAAAAAAAAGTTGATGGTGGCCATGTTGACACGAAACTTTTTATCGAAAATTTATTATCACAAATTCATAGTAGACTTCGTAGACAATTCCAATAGAAAAAAACGAAACACAACATTTTAGGTTTTCCCCGCATAACTCGAGAAAGGCGAGAATCCTCGTAAATTTTCTTCGACCATTGTATTGTTCCCGATGACAGTTACCTTTTATCTCATTTAATCATCTTCATATCTGTTACGGTTTACAATGTAGCAATGTTACCACATGATAAAAGAAACGGCCTGTAGATTAATGGCTATTAACAAACTGAGCAGGGTGCAAACCTACTCGTTTGGGGATAAATAATGCAATGGAAATTACACCAACAGCAGCATTGGAAACATTCTCGAATCTTCCTCCTTTTCATCTATTAATAATGTGGTAGGCATGAAAGTCAGGAGCTAATTTCGACGGGCATTCTAGTGCCAGGGCATAGGTAATGAAAAAGCTGATAAGTGTGCTAGGCATTGATCATCAACTCAATGTTATATAAGTCCTAAACCAGCTAGGTGGGGGTACCAAAATCTTTGGTATGGGTCTATAAGAAACATGTAGAGTATTGGAAAAATATACCTGGACACGCACACTGGAAAATCTTTAATAAAGGACCTCCCAGAATATAAAAACTGCTTCTAAAAAACAGAGATCAGCTTACGATAGTTATAGGGCTACCCACTGGATGCAATCAATGGATAACCCACATTTTGTCCAGAAGAATATGACAAACATACAGTGCATTTCTCTAATGTCCCTCCCTCTTCATTTTTTGAACGGGTCAACTCAAAAAATTGAAATTTGGGATACTGAAATTAATGCATGAATACTTTATTTTCAAGTGAAATTGACAGATTAAACTTTCAAGATGGCGGCTGGCCGCCATTTGGGAAAAAAATTAAATGAAAAAAGGGATCTTGTGACACATCATTTTGAAGCTCCTGACAAATACTTCACAACCCTAGAAGATGAAGTCAATATCTTCACCTACTACAAAAAGGCGGAATATTTAATAATTTCCTGAAGACAAACACATTAATATCGATATTTCTAGAAATATTCCTTTTTATCTGTCATATGGCAATTCCAACAACCCGATAAGGTTTGTTAAGTTATTTTTTGTTTATAAAAAGTACAAAAAATGTCAGTACGACAATGAACATCATTGTTCAGTTAGAATATTCCCATTTAGTTTTCGGTTTCACTATTAGAAAGGTACCACGTCAACAACTTCTAAAATGGTCAATTCTCATCCATAGGAATAAAAAAATTTATGCAATTTTTATTTACGGTTGTTAGTTGTTGAGATGGTAGTAAATCCTGAACAGTCTACTTATTCCGTCGCGAATGTTTGTGAGGTGTCTCCTTCTACTGTGTGGAGACTTTTGAAGAGGAATAGGTATCATCCAAATATATGAATGGAAAGCCCACAATTGTGAGAAACAAAAATTTTAGTCATGTAAGAAAAAACCAGTAAATAACCCTGATATACAGTTGAACAGTGATATCATATACCTCAATGCACAAATCCTACTGAAACATAAAGATGAAATTCAGGAAAGTATTGTTTGTTATGATCCAAAAGTAATTTTATTAAGTGAAACCAAAACATCTGAGGATATTGAAGATGTGGAACTTATAATGGACAATTATACTTGCATCAGCTGTGATTCAAAAAATAGACATACTGGTGGCGTTGCCATGTACATAAATAAAATATTCGAATTTTCTATTTTTAAGAAGTTCATACTGGAGTCGAACTACTGGTGTAAAATTGTTAAGATTAACTTCAAATCTTCAATATGGTTGATCAGATGTTTATATCATTCACCTTCTAGTCCTCATGCAACTTTTTTAGAAGATTTCGAGGATGTTTGCGAGAAGCTTGTGTCATCTAACAATCGTTTTATTCTAGTAGGTGATTTTAATTTAAACTTATTAGAAGAAAGTTTCTATACAAAAAAAAACAAGAATATTTTCACAACCTATGGTATAAATCAAACATTAACTGAGCCTACTTAGAAAGACACTAGATACACAATCATTAATAGATTTAGTTTTGACTAATAACGATAATATAATTTCAAATGTTCATTTAACGCCAAAAATAACTGACCACTCAATTATTTCTGTCAATTCTGTGATAATAATTTGAGTATAATTAAGAATACGCTCATTTCTTGTAATTGGTCTTTAAACTGTATAAAAGTTAATTTACTTTATGAAGAATTTCTCGAAAAATGTTCAAATATTGTCAATAGTATTTCTCCCATACAAAACAATATTCCTTGGTTTGACAATGAAGTTTTTATCGAAATTAAGAAACGGTATGAAGCCTATAAAATATTTGTGTGAATGTGAATTTTAAAAAATTGAGAAACGATGTGGTTAACTCATTGAAAATAAAAAAAGTTCAGTATTATCATAACAAAATAGATAGATACAAGAATAATTCTCATTTGATGTGGAAAACCTTAAAAACCCTTGTTAATAGTAATGATCACACATTTCCTAACCTAATCCAATTTGAAGATGAAGGCGTAGTAAGTACTAAAAAAAGTGAACCTGACATGGCCGAAACTTTCAACCTATACTTTGTAAACAGCATCCAACATATAGTCCAAGGTATTGAGAATTCCGGTTCAATTTTTGTTTTAGTGACGAATGTACATTTTTTAAACGGCAATGTTCACAGACAAAATTGCCGTTATTGGAGTGACATCAACCCTCACGTTTTTCGGGAAACACATACCCAATATCCAGAAAAAATTAACGTTTGGGTAGGAATATTGGGAAACCATATTGAAGGACCTCTATTTATTGATCAAAATTCAACAGCGGAACTGTATTTGAATATGCTGGAAACTATTGTTGACCCTTTCATCACTGAAATCGTCGAAGCGAATCCTAATGAATTCGATATGGATATTGTATCCCAACAAGATGGAGCACCACCACATTACTCCAGACAAGTAAGAAACTATTTGGATACCTTTTCCCGGTCGTTGGATTGGCCGTCGAGGTGCTACAGAATGGCCAGCCCGCTCGCCAGATTTGACACCTTTGGACTTTTTTTATGGGGCTATCTGAAGCAAAAGGTGTACGAAACTGAACCTGCTTCAATATTGGATATACGGCAGAGAATAAAAAATATTTGTAGAGATATTGACGTTACTGTGTTCGAAAATGTTTGACGTGAAATATGGGATAGGCTGTTCATATGTCAAGAAGTTCAAGGCAACCACTTCGAGCATCTTCTGAAGTGACCTCAAGCTTGTTACCTCATATATGTAGTGTAGCAATTAAATTTTCGCTACTTTACTTTGTTAATTTTATAAGTTTTTCTGTAGAGACCTATGGTGGTATAGTTGCTTGCCTACCATCGATTCGGACAATTCTCTTAGATCAGATGTCCAACTTTCGGGGCGACCCGAGTTCGTTCGTTTTCGTGTTGGCGTGGTCCTAGATGGCTAACGATGCCAAGAGGCAGTGTAGACACCTCGGTTTCTGACCGAATGTAGCTGAACGCGTTGGGATTTTTACCCATTCAGTCTGGGTGAGTGGCGTGGAACGTGTCAACAATGGCAGTTTGCACCATCTTCACGAGTAGGGAGATGGGAAGGGGAAGAATTCTCTGACTGGAAGTTAGTCACTCCGAGTCACTCAGTCGGTGAGGAGGTGAGTTGATTGATGGTGGAGAGCAGCGGTCGTTACGGAAGAAGGGCAGAATTTGTCTGGTTTTGGCTTCCTTCTTCCAAAGTTTTATTTAGACCCACAAGACTCCATCGGACGATCACCCTGACGCCCTTCCCGAACAGGGTTACGCCGTTGAGATTAAGTCCATAGCCATAGTTGAGATTAAGTCCATTTTGAATTGTGGAAGTTTTGGACCCCGCTGAAAATTCATCCAGGAGAATTCCACCGTTGACTCCTACCACGGCTCCAGTGAACAGGTTTTATTAATATTAAGAACCATTTAATTTGTAAAACCTGATTTTGATACTCAGGTATAACTATGTATCTCAACCATATGTAAAACCACCACAGTACTGTGTGGCTAAAAATGGCACACAATCCACCTGATAATTGAGTATAATTTGAGTATCCACTAACAGAAACATAATTTTTAATTTCTTTTGAAAAACTGTTCCTGAACCAGTGAAGAGCAAAATTTTAATAAAATTGTATGTGTTTATGTTTCTTTTATTTGTCGATTCACACTCATCAACTTACGAACATCTTATGGTCAAGTCTCTAATAGTTCTGGGTATACCATCTAAGTAGTCATTATTTGGTTGCTCAACTTTCCAAGTAAGTACTCTTTGACTAGATATTATAAAAAGTTGTAGTGGCGCCCCTCTCATTTTCCTTTGACCTTTAAATTACTGAAATTTTGCTCGAACCCATAGTGCCAACGAACCCATAGTGCCTACCGACGAAGAGCTGCCGTCTGCGTTGTACCATTTAGATAAATTTTTGAAAATTTCCCTTTTGAGTGAAAGTTTGGTACAGTCAATGTATTCAGGCAATTATTAAAAGTTCCGCCATTTTGCAGTAGTTGAAGATATTGACATTATATTCTAGGGTTGTGCAGCACTTGTTAGGAGCTTCAAAAAGTTGTTTCACAAGACCTCCCTTTCCATTTAATTGTTTTTCAGATGGCCCCCAGTCGCCATCTTGAAAGTTTCATCTGTAAATTTCACTTCAAAATAAAGTATTCATGCATTAATTTCATTATCCCAAATTTCAATTTTTTGAGTTGACCCGGTCAAAAAATAAAAGGGGGGGGGACATTAAAAAAATGCACTGTATAAGGGACCAGTATAAGCTAGGACAGGGAACACGATTGTTGGAATGACTGTCATGAAAGAGATAGGTAAAAACGCAATAAGGCTATGCGGTTGCAATAATAAAGTGACCAGAAATGACCTTCTTTAACGCCTACTTCAGTTTGGACCATGACTGAGAGACATTCCTTATAGTTGAAATAAATTGAAAATTTCAGTTCAATTTACATTGCAAAACCGATACGAAAATGGTCGTAATTTTTGACTTATTGAAAAGTGTACAAACTCACTTCTTTTTGCGTTTGCTTCATAACAGCATTTCCTCATAACGTAACCCTTCTTGTATTCTACTGCATTATGGGATGAAGGAACGTCTAAGAATGGATTTCCACCTAAACTGATCACCTCGTTGTTCTTCACCTGCGACTGTACATTATTTTCTTCGGTGTCCTCATCCCTATCAAAAGTTGAATTAATACATTATTAAGACATGCTAGAGGGTCAAATGGTAAACTGTTGATTGCATGAGTCATTAGGTCATTTATTTCAATTGAAAATATAATAATTTGTTACTGCTAAATATCTAATCTAGGTTAAAGTAGACATTTATATTACTTACAACGCCCATTCAAGAGGATAATTTTTGATTGCGTGGTATAGTTGTTTTAAAACTTCTCTTGGAAAATTCTCGCACTCATTCAATCCAGCCAAGTTTTCTATAAACTCATTACATGTCATTTTTCTACCGATATTTTGTCCATGTAAGTCTGTATTGAGCAACATGATGGCACACGTTAATGTGTGCACAGCATCTTAAAAAAAAATAAAAAAAATTAACACTCTCCATAAGAAATTGTAATTATCGCCATTCATAAATATATTCCTACTGAAGACTGGTTAAAATGAAAGATTTGCATCTGGTAATAGTGCTATTGATTTCTTATGAGAAATGAGAACTATTACCTATTAGTATCTAATATTATTCGGGGTGTGGACTGACACACTGAAATGAAAGAAAAATGTTTTTTCGAACTAAATTTTGTTGTGAGTGCAGCCTTATCTGTTGAAATCTGTTTTTCCATTATCAAGAAATAAAATTTCTACTGGTTTCTTACTTCTTAATCATTAAAAAAAAATGGGAAACTTCCAAAGGAAGAAAAACTGCAATGAAACTTTTTATAACCATATGTAGATCATTCACAAAAGTTTCAAATAAAGACTAAAAGAAGAAACACCTTTGAAAAAACTACTTTCACATAAACATTTAATTTACGTGAAAGTAGTTATTTGAAATGGGCTTTTTCTTCTACTTCGCATCTGAAAGTAACATTGATATTCATAGTAGTAGTAGTATTTATTGGCCATATTTACATACAGAGTACAATTGGCAGGTCAAATAAGCCGCTGTCAGTCATGAGAATTTTTTGAAACTGTTACATTAATAAAGAAACATATTGACAGATTTGGGTCACCCCAAGTTCATTACACTACTAGACAAGACAATAATATTAAACTTCCGAGACCGACTTCCACTTTATTTAAAGATTCATTCATTTACAATGGATGCAAAATATTCAATCATTTACCTGATGAAATTAAAGACATTATACCTCTTAAGCAGTTCAGAAAAGCTGTAAAAAATATTTTGGTTGTTAGACCGTATTACCACCTTGAGGAATATTTCAGTGACACGCTATCATAGTTGTACTATTCATACTCCATAATTCTTAGTAATAATTCATTTTTAAATATTCGTAAAGCGATATTGTGGTTTAGGTATATGATTCATAATTTCACACACTGTTATCCAGATTGATATACACACACACACATATATATATATATATATATATATATATATATATATATATATATATATATATATATTTTCTCTCTTTTAAAAATTGACTCAGGCTTAGAACTTTATTGTGTTTCTAATGTATGTACTATGCATGTGTGTGTCTGTTGGTGTGTGTGTACACACACCTTGTACTGATTTTAATATTTTATATGTATTATTTTGTACTATTTTTAAGCTTTGATTTATCTTGTATACAATAAAGCATATTCTCTCTCTCTCTCTCTCTATAAAAATTTCACGTTACATAGATAAAAATTGAAAAATTTAAGAATATAAGTATAAAAATAAAACTATATGTTATTCTTATTTATTGTTCTGTGCAATCGAAATTGGCCTTTTAATTATTTGTATGGTTGCAATACTGGTTTAGTTAGTTTCTCTGACATATGTCATAAGTTAGTAGTTGTAGAGTTGTAGATGTATCGCTCATGTTTTAATTTCATCCATGTTTTGTCTTGCTTATTTAACAAGAAATATATTAATATTGTGCAATTGGTGTTGATTTTTATTGACCTCTCAGCGGACGCTGCGTTGTGTAAACCAACTCTGCTCAACACTATATTATATGTATTTACACATTAAAAAACTTACTCGGCAAACATTCAGTGTTTGGATTTCAATGCCAGAAATTCCTCTCTCTAGAGAATAGAAGCTATTTTCCAGAAGGTATTTTTTTGCTGCATTTTTAAAGCTGTTATAGCTATTGATTGGATAGTTGTTATAAATAAATATACAATTATAAAATGTAAATTTTTTGAATGTTGCAGTTTTATGTTTTGGTATTTCCAATAGAGAACTTCTTGATGGGTAGTTATGATGACTTCCTAACAAGTTGAAGTCAGAAGTTTCACATTTTAAAATGAACATAGAATGGAAGGGCAGACTAGAGTGTTGTTTGAAGACAGTCCTACATGACTCTCTGTATTCCAAATTAAATAATAAACTAATTATTTTTTTTTGAGAAGTGAAAACTCTTTTACATTCAGTAGCCAGTCCCCATGTTACATTATCTGATATATGGTGATATGCAAACGCATAGTCTGAATTCAACAATCCCTTTTGGTCCAAAATTGATGCTGTTACTAAATATTAGATTTTCATAGGTTTTTGAACCTGCCTTTCTCAGATGGAAATTTATGCAGGTTGTCTTATTAACTATATGAGTCGATTTTTTGGCACCATTATATCATTGGAAGCTTTTTCTATATTACTGGGCGATTCTTCAAGGATTTCTCCACAAATTGTAACTGTTATGTCATCAGCAAACATTGTTACTTGTCCCGCGGTAATTTGATTAGGAATATCATTTACAAAAAGGAGAAAATTAAGGGTCCCAAGACAGATCTTTGGGGAACACCAAGAGAAGTAGTGTATCCATTCGATAGTTGTTGTTTTACTTTGATGAGAATACTTCTGTGGGAAAGATAAGACTCAAACCATTTTAACAAGATACCTCTTATACCCAGATACCTAAGTAATCCTTATATAAATCTTATGTTTAGGCAGTCAAAAGCTTTTGAGAAATCGAACATAAGAGACACAACATATTTTCCTTTATCTTAGGAAGTGTGAACATAATTCAATAAATGGTATGTGGCTGATTCCGTTGACTTATTTTTCCAAAAACCATATTGAGGAAGCGTGACAGGTCATAACGTTCTACAAAACTGACTACTACATTGTACACACAGCGTTCAAGCACCTTTGAAAATTCTGTCAGAAGAGATATTTAGCGGTAGTTATATATTGTATACCAGTGAGGATGACAGTGTTCCATGTAAGTGCAATTTATTACCATTCATTTAAAGTAGAACTCATGTGAATGATATCTGATTTTTATTCCACAACGAATGTTTGAAATACAAACTGAGTAGAGAAAAGTATCTTCTGTATAATTCAGTGTTCATATAGAAGTATTTGTTTCAAAAGAATTATTTTTCTTTCGTATAATTCAATTTATATATAAAAGTAGTTGTTTCAGGAGGACTTTCTTTCAGTTTGTGTCTGAAAGTTACTTCTTTGCATGATCTACACATCCATGTATAGAGTTACTTATTTTCAAATTGATTACTTCCTTCCTTTCTTTGGAAGATTCCCTCATCCTTCTTTTGTATCAAGATGGAGCAGTAGAAAGCCAAAAACTTTCATTCCCAAAAATTCACATTTTATTTACAAAACTTGGTTGAAATAATCAATTGCTACTATGTTGAATGAAATTTTCAAGTAGGTACTGAACATGATACAACACAAAAAGACAGGAAAGGATAACAAAAACAGTTTGTGTTTACATAGCACAAAACAACATTTTACGAAAATAGCCAATGAGAATGTATATTGAAAATTTTCAATATTGATTACTTAAAATGTATTTAAAGTTGAACATAAGTCGAATAAAAAAGTATCTTGATAGTACTCTGATATATTATAATAGGCTCTCTCACAAAAAAAATCCCTCAAAACTTCCCCAAACTGATATTACAGTGAGGATTTTCTTTTCCTCAAACAGTTGTATTCACGAATCTCGTGGCTTTGCTTTACACAGAAAACGTACACCTCTTTTCTCTATACCTAAAATTGATTGCAATGTTGTGACAGTACAAGCACCCCAGAAAGGGATTCGATATCATAGATGAGATTCTATGAGAGAGTGATATGTATCTTTGGCAGCAGCAAATCCTAACTCACAAGATGTCAGCCTCACAGCTACAGAGGACAACTTTGATTTGAGAACCCTGTAATGGTCTTCAAATTTCAAATCACTGTCAATAATTAGTCCCAAAAATTTAGTTGATGATTTATTCACAACAAAGATGTTGTCAACTTGTAAATTGCTAATGAAACATTTGAAGCAAATTACGTTCGTTTGAGATACATTAAAACTGAGGAGATTTGCGTCACGCCATCTTTTTCTTTTGCTCATATCACAATTTATTATTGTTTCAAGTTCAAAGGGGTTTTGATCACGCCATAAAATTGTAGGGTCATCAGCGAATAATGTGAACTCACCGTTGATATCAATAGATGTCAGAACATTTATATACATAAGGAATAATAGTGGTCCGAGGACTGAGCCTTGAGGAACTCCAAATTTTGCTTTTCCTTCCATAGAATAACTGGTCGTTTTAACAATATGACTACGCTCAGATAAATAGGATTCAAACCAATTGAAACTTACACCGCTTGTTCCATACTGTTGTAGTTTCTGAAGCAGTGTACCATGACTAACACAGTCAAACGCATCACTAAGGTTTTGGTTTATGACGCCACAAATATAATATGAAGGGGTATATTTGTGATTACATAGTCAATGGTACTGGTGGAGCTTCTTCCACTTATATTTGTGAAAACATGTGTTGGTTTATTTGTTGTTATCTTCAATTGAAAAGATTCTAACATATCATTTATTATTTTCAACTCTTGGATCTCTTTTTTATCAAGATGAATATTAAAATCCCCAATTAAATTTCTTTAGTCAAATTTTCTATTTACAAAATTCAGTAAAGAAAACAGGCGTTCTTCAGAAACTCTCCACTTCCTGGTCTATAAATATTTATTATTGCATGGAGACTCCATGGAGACAGAGTGTTCTAGAAAAGTGAGATATCAGGTTGTAATTCATTAATGACATGCACTCAATATCGTCACATTGACACCAATGCATAATTTTAGTATTATAACTATTTAAAATGACTTTAAAATGATTCGGTTAATTTGTAACTCAAACAATGAATGTTCACGTGGAAAATATTTACATTCAAATCAAATTTAGATTGTATGGTGGTTTTATATCTATCCAGTTGACATGCCTTAATGATTTTTTTATCGAAACCTACTTTTATGCTGCTTGATGGAGTTCCAGTTTGTATCTGAAAAACTTCTGGGCATCACATACTCAATTGCTTCCTTCTTTTCTTCTGAAGTTTCCCACATTTCTTGTACAAGGATGGAAATAATTTTTTACTAGTTCATTTATAAGAGAATCAAATACCAAACCTTGAAGTACTCCACACTTGATCGTTTCAAATTATGATGTAATATTGAAATTAAAAAAAAATGGCAATCAGACGACTTCATCCAGAGATTGTTCATTAAACTATTGAGTAGTCGTTTATTATTTCCCTTAATGATCATAACTTTTGTAACATTTGGGACTTTGTTACAACTCTGTAATGTACTTGACATAGTTACGTTTTGTTTTACAGCAGTTTACGAACAATTAGTTGCATACTTGGATGATAATGAATTATTCTTAGGTAAACAGTCAGGATTCAGAAAAAATCATTCCTGTGAATCACCTATTCAGTATACTTTCTCTAGATGGAAAAATGCGTATGATGAAAATAAATACACTGTAGCTGTCTTTCTTGACTTCAAGCGCACATTTGAAACAATTGACAGAAACATTTTGATAAAAAAATTAAATTATTATGGGTTAACAGACTCTGTGCTGGCATGGTTTTTTAGTTACCTTATTGAAAGAAAACAGAAAACAAAAATTGGTTCAAAAATATCTGATGAGATAGATATCAACATTGGTGTTCCCCAGGGAAGTGTACTTGGCCCACTTTTATTTATTATATACCTAAATGATATTTATTATGTTCCTGGGCTACATGAACTTAATCTGTTTGCAGACGATACATTAGTTTATACTTCGAATACAGAACTCAATGATGCTGTAGATACTCTGAAAGGTTCTATGAAGAACATCGAAATAATTTACATATGAATAAATTAAAATTAAATGGAGATAAAACAAAAGCTATGGTGATAACAACTAAATATAAACTGAACTCTATTGATTATAATGAAATAAAAATTGAAATTGGTAACACTACCTTGGAATATGTGTCTGAAATAAAGTATCTGGGAGTTATTGTAGATAACACTTTGAGTTTGAACAGTCATGCTGAATACGTTATGAAAAAAATTTCAAAAAAATCATATTTTTTTTCTAGGATAGCAAATAATTTGACTATTAACTCCAGAATATTAACATATAATTGTATAATTAAACCTCATTTTGAGTACTATCCAACTTTAATGCATTTAATAAACCAAAATAGGCTTTCCCAATTTCAAAAACTCCAAAATAGGGGCATGAGAATTATATTAAGATGCAGTCGTTATACTTCCATTGATCACATGTTAAATATAATACAATGGCTGTCGATTTCAAATCAATTATTCTTTTTAACAATGGTTTTTATATTTAAAATAACCAAAAGTCTCCAACCAACATGTTTTAATGAATTTTTGGTTTTTAATAATCAAATACATGAACATGAGACAAGATCTTATAATAATTTTCATATATATAGAACTCACACTGGTGGCGGAACGAAAAACTTTTTCTACAAGGGACTACGGGAATTTAACAATTTACCAAATACCATCAAAGAGGAAAATACTGTGAGATGGTTCAAAAGTAAATTATTATATTATATTATATATTATATTATATTATAGGTTACTATATCAATATTGGTTTTCAACACTGGGTCTTATTAATTGTATATTTTTTATTATTATCTTTTTATTTAGTTTATGTTCATTATTGTTATTTTCTATATACAGATTTGAAATTTATTAAAATTTTTGGCACTGTGGAAATTTAAATTGTTAATTAGTTGTTATGTCTTGTAAGATTAGGATGTATCCTATAATAAAGATTACTACTACTACTACTATAATTTGATTGATCATTAGTGTTGAATGTCTTTATGCTTATTCTTGTCTTTTTACTATTTTTTTATTAATAGTTTGTGGTGTACTGGATTAATAAAAAATAAATAGGTTTATAAATAGGTTTATTTATTTTTAAGCAATTACAATAGTTTATCTTAAGGATTTTACTTGTTGGGTTCATAACTGAACTCTAATGCTTGACTGGTTTCAACAATTGAAACTTTCTTGATGAACCATTTGAGAAATTATAATAATTCTGTAGTGAACTTGATCGATAAATAAAAAAAATAAATAGATCTATTCAGACATAATGCTGTCTGTTTAACAGTTAGGATTTTAAGCCAGATAGGATAAGTCCCTTTTTCCATATTCTTCTAGTTAGCTAATCGAAGTATAATAACGCAATACAGTTCAAACTGTGTGGTGTATTATATTTCAGTTCAATGATGCACTTGGAAATTTCCTTTGCCAATTTACTAATCAGATTCTACACATCGAACAAATTGGAATTTTTCATAATAGTGATGGCATTAGAGACCTCAATGTGTGTGCTAAGTTTTGAGTATCAACATTACTATTACTGCATCATTACAAATTAAATTTTTCGAAAGTAAACTTATCATAAATTTTCTTGATTTTCTCAATTGAAAATTGAAAAGTTTCCAGCTATCAGCAATTTTATTATGATTGTTCAAAATAAAATAATCATACGCTTTACAATCAGTATCTCTATTTGAAGTTAGCCAGAATTAACTACAAAGAACTAAGCCCCCTGGACCACAAAAGAACCGTCTAGTAGTTCGTACTGCCCGCGAATCTTAGGAAAGTTAACCACAAAACTTCAATTGAATAAATATTATGTTTCTTTTACTCTAGTATCCGGCCTCTACAAGTTTTATAGCTAATGAATAATATCTGCTACACAAACAAAAAAAATGGATCAGAAAATTAAGTTACCTTGAGAATTGAATGATCCCATATTGCAGTCCAAATACCTTTTGGAGAAATGAACCAGAACTCTTTCCCTTTCTTGCGTCTCTCCAGTGAGTGAAAACTGTTTAAGGAATTTTCTTAGAGCTATATCCAGAGTATCTTTTTCGAAATTGAAATATTTCAGGTACTCCTCTGCAACAGCTCGGCTAAAATCATTACTGAAAAAAGCAACATTTAAAATCAAGTATTGTTACTGACATTTATGTTTTTTTTTTCAACAAACAAAAACCACATCAATAATAAAGTTAGCTGAAATTTAGAAGTATCTGAAATTTCTGAATATTGTAAGTGTGAAATCAACTGGGAGTTTCAATTTATGGCACCATTATTGTATTTTCAACATATGAACCTTTTTACTACCATGTGAACACTTTTAGTGTCATTTAACGAAAGTAAAGGTCAAATGACATTAGAGATGTATTCAGCTTTCTACTACTCCATCTTGAAGAAAAAAAAAAAAGGATGAGGGAGTCTTCCAAAGAAAGGAAGGAAGTAACTCTATACATGGATGTGTAGATCATGCAAAGAAGTAACTTTCAGACACAAACTGAAAGAAAGTCCTCCTGAAACAGCTACTTTCATATAAACATTGAATTATACGAAAGAAAAAATGTTTGAAATACAAACTGAGTAGAGAAAACTATCTTCTGTATAATTCAGTGTTCATATAGAAGTATTTGTTTGGAAAGAATTGTTTCTTTCGTATAATTCAATGTTTATATGAAAGTAGCTGTTTCAGGAGGACTTTCTTTCAGTTTGTCTGAAAGTTACTTCTTTGCATGATCTACACATCCATGTATAGAGTTACTTCCTTCCTTTCTTTATAAGACTCCCTCATCTTTTTTTTTTGGAGTAGTAGGAGTAGTAGAAAGCCAAAAACGTTAAAACGTTCTTTCCCAAAAATTAATCACTCCTAAAAAATATAACCCCTTCAATTCAGATGTATTCAGTTGAGCACGTGGTCGTGATTATTATACTGTAAGCCCCCGCTAAATTTTTGAGGGGTTATCTGTAAGGACATTTTCAAACTTATAAAGTGTCCGCCATCTAACGTTTTTTTTTCAACTAGTGCTTATTTCGTGAATGGTAACACTTAGCTCATGTTTGATTTGACAGATAATTAGTTTCATCCTTCCGCTGAACGAATATGGTTGTGTATATGCTTGAACAACACTGGGAAATATTGCGACATTACTTGGAAAATCATAGTAATGTTGCAGAATGTGTGCAAAAATTGCGTACGGATTTTGGAAGAAAAGAAGCACCGTCAGCTCCGTATGTTCGTTATCTTGTGAAAAAAGTGAAAGAAACTGGCATCCTCATCGATAAACCAAAGCGTGAAAAGCCAAAAACAGTGCGTACACCCGAGAATATTGCTGCTGTGGCAGAAAGTGTGCGTGAAGCGCCATCAACATCAATTCACCGTCGTTCTCAACAATTGAACATTTCGGAGACATCATTGAGACGAATTTTGCAGAAAGACCTTGGTATGACGCCATACAAAGTCCAATTGGTTCAGGAGTTGAAGCCAACTGACCATCTAATGCGTTTTCGCTTCGCTAAGTGGGCCTGCGATCGACTTACAGAAGATGCCGATTTTGCAAAAAAAAAATCATCTTTTTAGATAAAGCTCATTTTGATCTTGGCGGGTTTGTAAACAAGCAAAATTGTCGCATCTGGGGCACGCATACATTGAAAAGCCGACGCACCCAAAACGAGTCACTGTTTGGTGAGGATTTTGGTCCAGAGGCATAATTGGGCAATTTTTCTTCGAAAATGAGCAAGGAGTGGCCGTTACAGTCAATGGCGATCGTTATCGGGCCATGTTGAACGAATTTTTGTTCACAAAAATTGAAGAGGAGGATATTGGCAACATTTGGTTTCAACAGGACGGCGCTACGTGCCACACAGCAGAAGCTACACTCGATGTTTTGCGCCCTGTTTTTGAAGATCGCATTATCAGCCGCAGAGCTGATGTCGTTTGACCATCTCGGAGCTGCGATTTGACACCGTTGGACTATTATTTGTGGGGTGCCGTCCAAGATAAGTGTTACGCCGACAAGCCAGAGACAATTGACGCTTTAAAGGACAATATTCGTGAAGCCATTGGTGAAATACAGCTGCACACAATCGATAATGTGCTTAAAAATTGGACCGATCGAGTAGACTACTGCATGGCCAGCCGAGGCAGCCATTTGAATGAAATTATTTTCCATTATTAACCGGAAGGATTCTACTTTCAAATAAAAAAAGAAATTTGAGTAAATATTCAGTAGTTTTTTTATTATAGCATTAAAAAAAAGTTATTTGGCGGACCCTATACATTAAAGTTTATTAATGCATTAAGTTTGAAAATGTCCTTTAGTCCTTATGCCCTTAAAGTTTAATGTATAAGTTTGAAACTGTGCTTATAGGACGAAACTGTAGTAACGTTAGTAACAAATAAAAGTGGTAAAAAAAATTAGAAAGTTTCAATTCTCTTTTCTTCATTGAAATACAAATGTTTATGTTTGGATCACTGCTTACTGAGCAATTCAGTTTTAAGTTTACTTTTGAATAGCGGTAGTGATGAATTTTTCAATTTTACAGCATGATAAGTGAAGGATCGTTCATAGATGGTGCTGTTATGATTCGGAATGTCAAAATTATTATTAAATCTAAGGTTTCTTGAATGTATCTGATGTCTGGGAAGGAGTTTCTTTACCAAATAAGTGGGTTGTCCCACTTGATATCTGTAATTCAACCTGAACATTAGTCTGATGCAGGCGTTCTGTACTTTCTGAATTCTTGCAGAAGTTATGGAATCGATACAAGGATCCGTGGATGACAGTAGTACATCTGAAAGGGTAATTTTGAGAGACCTACTCAGATAGTGTTTGTTTAAATACAGATGTTTCAAAGTACCTTACGACTTTTGAATAAGAGTATTGACTTGATGAACAAATCTGAGGTTGTAGTCTATATGAAGTCCTAAGCATTTAATTTTGTCAGTCAATTCCACAGAATGTCCATCAATATACGAATAGATTTTATCTATGGCCCTTCCACGACCTTTGGCTTTTCCAAAAATTATTGAAGATGATTTACAAGGATAAAGGTTTAGACAGTGTTGCTGCGGAATCTGAACAGGATTCTTTGCATCATTATTGAGCAATGTTTCGTGATCAATAAGATGATTTCATTTATCGGAGTAGTACAAGTTAGTATATGTATGAATGTTGAATAATTCAAGAACATTGGAGAAGTCAGATATGTAGATAATAAAGAGTAGTGGAGCAAAAATTGAACTTTAACTAATTTTGTGCTTCTTGCTCAATGTCATAGATGATAAGAAAATGAAATACCTCTACTACATCATAGACCTACAAGACCAGACACATTACCAACACATTACTGCTATTTTATAAAATCAGGTGAAAATATGTACCAAAAATAATGCCTGCTATTAGATGGTTGTTAAGAATGAATGAGTACTTGACTTCCTCTGCCACATTCAAAAGTTTTTCACCAAACTCAACAACGCGAAAACCCAATACTATAACAGCGTGACTCACGGTCGATGGTAGGTTAGACGTTTCTGGAAAACGCAAAGCATGATTTTTCTGAAAATTTCACCTCTCACATTTCCTTACCTGTTCTATCGATCTAAAATATTTTCAGCATTGCGGCGTTGCCACTTCCATCAAAAAGTCCTAGCAACTTTATTTTTTAAATGGAACACCCCGTATATTAATACATTTTTGGAATCGCTCTGGTATTTTAATACTTTTTTGTTAATAATGTCCTATACCTATCTCTATCTGTTTTCGAGATAAAAATAAATTGTGCTAAATATGGTCCAAAACATAGCCTTAATTGAAATTAAGTACATCAGTACTATCAATTCATGAAAAGTTGATATTTTGATGATAGTTTGGACAAACTCGAAATATTCAAATAACACCAAGAAATCGACTCCATATCATACAGGGCGTGCTAAAATTACTATTATTTTCATTGTGCATAAAAGTAGTCAAAAGTTCATTTTATCAAATGAAACCCCCTGTATATTACTCGGTGAATTGAAAGATGGTGAAAAATGCCTCAAGATGATATACATGCCCCCCTATACCTAAATCGTCAAGTTTTCTCAATAAAGTCGCTTCTTCTAGAAACATTATTTTTTTTTTACAATTTGGATTTAGGTAGCAGTGGAATTATCAAGCTTATAGCAGTTCGGTTACTTTTATAAGTAATTTACAAAGGGTTATCGACGGTGTTTCCAATCATCTACCAAAATGAATGCAAATATCGATTATTCAAACGAAGTTCTTATGAAATTATTTATTATACACATGAACAAAGTGATCAAATCATTGTCAGAACGTGTAAAAAATTCAACCAAATGTATCCTGAATTAACACCAAAGAACGAGAGGAAGTTTGTGTGGTTACAAAATAATTTCCTTAACTATGGCTCAAAGTTTCCAGGGAAGAACTGTACCAAAAATCAGTCATGTCTAGGTATAAAAAGTAAGATTTTGTGTGCTAAAACATGTGAAAGTACAGACAATAACAGAATAGGATTATTCAAAATAACAAAATTGTAAACAAAATATCACATTTTCACAATAAATGCTGAATATGTTGTCCATTACATTCAAAACACTTTAAAATGTTTTTTGTACGCGACTTGTGGTTGCTTTTTCAATTTCCTGGGGACCCAGATCTTCAATACTCCACACTATTCGCCGTCACAATTCTTCTTTGGTAGGCACTGGAATACTGTATACCCTTTCTTTTAAAACACCCCATAAAAAAAGTCAAGTGGCGTGAGATCGGGTGATCTCGGTAGCCAATCCCACGGCCCTAAACGCCTAAACCAACGATCGTCGAAGAGTTCGTCAAGTTTCCTGGAAACTTCCTGGGTGGAATGAGCTGGCGCTCCGTCCAGTTGAAACCACGAATTCCTATATTCCTCTAAAGGGAAATTTTCAAGAAAATCGGTTACAGTCGTCCTTAATATTTGGAGATATCTCTCTGCGTCTTCATAAATAAAAAAGATAATTTTATTGTTCTTCAGAATACAGAAAACATTCATGTCAAATTTTTCTTGAAAACCCATTTCTTTTGTAACGTAAGGATTGTGATCAGCCCAAAAATGTTTATTCCTTCTATTGAAAATATCATCCCTCGTGAATTTTGATTCGTTGCTCCAAATTATTTTTGACAAAAATTCCCGATCTTCCTGTGTATGAATCAAAAGGGATTCACAAAAATGCATTCTACGTTCGAAGTCTTCTGCTTTTAGAGCTTTAACTTTGGTAAATTTATACGGATGCATTCCGTGATTTTTCAAAATTCGTTGAACTGAAGCATGTGATACACCTAAATCTTTTTCTGCACTGCGAATAGAAGCTTCTGGATATGCATAAAAATATGCCAAAACGTTAACATATTGTTAACAATATTGTCCTCATTTGAATAACAGGTTTTGGTAATGTTGAAGGCGCTTTTAACATGGAGCCATAGTTAAGGAAATTATTTTGTAATCTTGCAAACTTCCTCTCGTTCATTGGTATTATTTCAGGATACATTTGGTTGAATTTTCTACAAGTTCTGGCAATGATTTGATCACACTGTCCGTGTATAATAAATAATTTCATGAGAACTTCGTTTGAATAATCAATATTTGCATTCATTTTTGGCGATTTTTTGAAACACCGTCAATAACCATTTATTAATTACTTATAAAAGTCACCAAACTGTCATAAGCTTGATATTTCCACGGCTACCTAGAAATCAAATTCTTTAAAAATTATTTTTTGTACAAAAAATCATTTAGAAAAGTGCAGTTCATGCTATTGGTAATATTAAATCCCTGTGGAGTTACTGACGATGACGAAGTAGTATTCAGTCCAACTGTAGAAAGTCCTTCATGACTAACCAATAATCCTCCTTAAAATAACGTGAGTTGGCGTATGTAGTTGTAACGTATGCCTTGTCATCCAAAGATCGTGTGTTCAAATCCCATGGACCCTATAATTTTTTTTATTATCAGCAGTAACGTTATACAAAAAAATGTGTATGATACATTTGTTAAAAGTGATTTTATTTTGCTCGTGAGTTTGCTCCACTTGCTGACGCTCGTTTTGCAATAATCCCCACTCACAAAATAAAATGCCACTTTCAACACTTGTAGGTAAAACGTGAATAAGTATTTTTCCACAAAAACGGCTTTATTAGGAAAACTTGACGATTTAGGTATAGGGACATGATATATCATCTTGAAGCATTTTTCACCATCTTTCAATTTACCGAGTAATATACAGGGAGTTTCATTTGAAAAAATTAACTTTCGACTACTTTTATCCACAATGGAAATAATAGTAATTTTAGCACGCCCTGTATGATATGGAGTCGATTTCTTGGTGTCATTTGAATATTTCGAGTTTTTCCAAACTATCATCAAAATATCAACTTTTCATGAATTGAGAGTACTGATGTACTTAATTTCAATTAAGGCTATGTTTTGGACCATATTTAGCACAATTTATTTTTTATCTCGAAAACAGATAGAGATAGGTATAGGACATTATTAACAAAAAAGTATTAAAATACTAGAGCGATTGTAAAAATATATCAATGTACGGGGTGTTCCATTAAAAAAAATATAATGGCTAGGACTTTTTGATAGAAGTGGCAACGCTGCAATGCTGAAAATATTTTAGATCGATAGAAGAGGTAAGGAAATGTGAGAGGTGACATTTTCAGAAAAATCATGTTTTGCGTTTTCCAGAAACATCTAACCTACCATCGACCGTGAGTCACGCTGTATATTGCACCAAAAAAATTCGATAACAACGAAATGCAATTCCAACAACGACATATGATAAGTGTTGCAGGCCTAGATGATTTTTCATGCCGTTAGGTGGGTTTACTATCTTTCGATTCCAACTTTTGTCTGGTTTTAGCACCCTGAACACTACTAAGGGCATCAACAAGTAGTTCGTTGTCAAATCTTATGAAATATAGGGCAAAAGGCATGAGTTGTATAATACTGTTAATGATGGATATTACTGGAGTTTTTTCCCAACACCAAACCGTTATTTTAACACCTTGACACGTGTTTCGATCACCAAGTTATCATCTTCAAGAGGAAGATTTATCCTCCTCTTGAAAAGGTGTTAAAATAACGGTTTGGTGTTGGGAAAAAACTCCAGGATTATTCCTTACTACACCAAAGGTTGCAAACAGTAAATTGCAAGTACTGTTAATGATGTATATTACTGTTAATGATAATGATCTAAAAATAAATCCTTTGAGTTTCTTTGAATTTTGAAAATACACAAAAAATTGATACGTTCATCAACATTATATTTCAACTGTAAATATTTGAAATGAATTTTAACTTTTTCTATAATCCATTATTTAGGAACACTCTCTCAAACTACCCCTTGAAAAAACCATCTTGTTAAGAAACAATATTAATTAGGGTACTCAAGCCAATTCGATGTATTCAGGTAAATGTTCAAGTCATACTTACTTTTTACTGAGATGCCTGGAAACATCAGACTTCTTGAATCCTTCAAGACCATATAATCTCTTGGCTAACCTGATAGCTGATGGCATGTCAACGGCTTTGGGTGAATAGTGAAAGCTGTGTAGGCTTTCAACATCGCTCTCGTCCTCCGAAGATAAAGGTGATGATCTATTAGCACCCTCATGGAAAGCATCTTCTTCGTATTCAATTTCCGGAGGACCGTCACATGAAATCTAAAGAGAAACATCAATCACTTAGATGATCAAAACATAATAGACATTAGCTATCTCCTAACGAATCAAACACCATAACAAAGTTATCTATCAATCGGTTCATAAATAAATTGTTGTTGGAAAAAAGAAGTAGGTATCATCACCTTGAGTTGTTTTTACAGTGAACCATTCCTTTTTATATGTAGGTGCCACTTTAGCTATTTTTGGTTCCATAATGTTATTTATTGGCTTTACCAGGTGATCACTGATTTCATCAATAATATAGATAGATAGATAAATTTTATTTAACTACTTTACAATATGTTTGTAGCACGTCAAAAAAGAAAGTCCAATAAAATTTTTTTTACATCAAATTTGACAGCAAATAAAGTAAAAACAGGAATTTAAGAGTTGAGTTACAATATGTTATTAAACTACCACAGCAGAGATGCGGCAATGCGGTTGGCTCGGTAATGCGGTTGGCTCGGTAATGCGGTTGGCTCGGCAATGTGCAATGTAATCCTCAACAATATTTCAGGAGATACTTTTTCAAGTATTTTATAAAGCCACTAATACTCAATTTTTTAACATTTGATGGCAATGTGTTGAAAAGCTCATAGTTCAATGAGTTCGACTGTAACATATTTAGTTGAAAACGGTTGCTTCGGATAAGGTGAGCATTGCGAGTGTTGTAGCTGTGTACATCCGAATTTCTCGGCAACACCGACTGACTTCTATGAGGGCCCAAAACCGAACCTTGGGGTACTCCATGACTAACAATCTGAAAGTCTGATGTTTTACCGTTCACTGAAACACACTGTTTTCTATTGGAAAGATAAGAATTCCTCTAACACCATAATAGTTTAGTTTTTCCAAGAGAATGTCATGTGACACACAGTCAAAAGCTTTCAAAAGATTACACAGCATTATAGCTGTATGATTGCCTTGCTCAAATTCCCCAAAATATGTTGGTGTAAAATGTTTCAATAAGATGAAAAATCTAATAGATATGAGCGGTAACAAGTCAGCAGTTAGGACTAGAATATCGATATATCTCAGCGATAAAGCTTTCTATAGCTTAGAAGAGTTTCTGGGCTCCTGATTATATTTAAAATTATAATTGTACAAACCTCAACTGAATTTGTTGTGTAATTGTTATAATTTTTTATATATTTATATCACTAAATAGTGTCCCGTTGCTGCAGTTGTACCATATTCCCAATTTATTTGAATGAATTGGGAATGAATAAATAAAAGTTAGGCTATGATATTCACAAGTAAATACAGATATGATACCATTAATATTAATAGCCTTAACCTGAACATCAATAATGAACAAATTGAAATTGTATCAAATATCAAGTATTTGGGCTTCCAGTTGGATAACTTTCTGAACTTCAATACCCATTTCAATTATATTCATAAAAAAATTTCAAAAAAACTTTATTTTTTCTCTCGTATAGCCCAGGAATTATCAACCGAAACAAAAATCACGGTATATAATTCAATTATTCAGCCGCATTTTGATTATTGCTCATCAGCCCTGTTTTTGTTTGATCTTACTAAGCTGAATATGCTACAAAAACTTCAAAATCGTGGCATGAGAATAATTCTGAGAACTAATCGTCTCACCCCCATAAGATCTATGTTAGCAACGCTTAATTGGTTCTCAGTCGAAAAAATTATGTATTATTTCACCTAGATTTTTGTATATAAAATATTGAATAACCTGGCTCCTGTTTACTTTCATACATTTATAATATTGAATAGAGACATTCACACTTATTACACTCGGGGTAAAAATGACATTCACATTTAGCAGCACTGCTTATCGCAGTACTATGAACTCTTTATTTTTCAAAGGTTTCCAAGAATTTAATTAACTACCAGACTTTATTAAAACATCATCATCGTTGAATTTGTTCAAAAAACAATTGAAAGAACTTATTAAGATGAAATAGATATCGTACTGAAAGCAATTCTTGTAATTTTTGTAATTCTACTAATTCTATTAATTCTATTTTTAAAATTGTGATTTTCGTATATTATTGTTGCATTGTATTTCTTTTTTGTGTTTGTCTAATGTTGTATATATACACCGTTGATACACTAGATATTGTATTGTCTATATTTTATCAATTTCAGTCAATCTACTTTATATACAAATTTTTTTTTTTTGACTAGTCCGATAAGTTACATATTCTGTAGTTTTCACCACACAATGTGTATTCTTTTGTGATGAATAAAATGATTCTGATTCTGAAATGATTCTACAACGTCACCGACAACATTAAAAACTGCCTACAGAAACGTTCTTCGTGGTATCAGCCAGGGGAGTAGTTGTTTTCTGATAGACATCAATCCATTCAACCTACTGTGTAGGTATATTCAAGACTGGCTTGAATGTTTAAAGTTCATTTCTTTAAATTGTTTACTGCCAGTCTTTAAGCATAGCCCACTGACTAACAAGAAAGTTTTTCTTCCTTATTCAGAGGAATCGGGTAAATTTCGGATATGCAGTTGGTTAGTACCTCGTCCACTAGATGGAGTGACATTTTGTTGTTCACTCCAACTTAAGAAGAGGAATGAAATACTCTGAAAGAATTCCGATTTTCAATTATGGAATATCATTGACTTTAGGTTGATGAGTGGCTAATGAGCCCGAAACCGGTCTGCAAGTGTGCCCGTTCCATAACTGAAGGTCGACTTTCAGTTGTATTGCCAATTGCATATGCAGGACATTTTTTGTGAAGAATACTGCACTGACGCCTGTGGGATATATTCCCACAGGCGTCAGTGCAGTATAATACCGCTGCCTTCTTCGTCGCTAGTTAAAGATTCCATTATTTACAACGGTCTTAAAATGTTCAATCTCCTTCCTTAAGCTTCAAGAACCATAAATGACCTTAGAGCTCTTAAGAAAGAGTTGAAAGACTTGCTCTCTGGGAAACCTTATTATAGCTTAGCAGAATTCTATGATGATAATTTTAATTGAGAAGACTAACTGTAATATCTACGGTATTTTATTGATTTCATTTCATTCAATTTAGTTTAAATTGATTTATTTACATTTTGTTGACCATGTTCTTATATCCTGAACGTTTGTTATTATTTACATGTCTCTTTTCAGTTCATGTTATAACCTACTTTTAGTGAGTTTACTTTTGTGATTTCATGTATATGTTATTTATATTTCGCACAAGGCTTTGTCAATAAGAATTTATTCTTCAGACAATAAAGTATAATAAAAAAAAAAAAATCCAACGTCATTCGTGGTATTAGCCAAGGGAGTAGTTGTTTTCTGATAGGTGTCAGTCCATTCGACCTACTGTGTAGGTATATTCGAGACTGGCTTGAACGTTTAAAGTTCATTTCTTTAGATTTATTCATCTAATGTTTGTCATATATTTTAAATCATTCCAATATGTAACAAATATTGTAACAAAAATATTAGAAATGTATGTAAGTTTGATTTTCTTATTTCAAATAAAGATTATTATTATTATTTTGACTCATGCTAGACTAAGTTCGTATGTATGACATTTAATTAATGCCAATCTTTGAAAATAAGTTCAATTTTCTTCTTGAAGATGATCACCTGGTGATCGAAACACGTGTCAAGGTGTTAAAAGTAAAGGTTTTGTGTTGGAATAGAATTCCAGTAATATTCAGTACTACACTAAACAGTGCATCACAAGTTAATAAATTTATATATACCTGGTATCCATAAGTCTCACTTTTGAGAGTTGAGGAACTATCACTCTGCCGCGCCCTGTCTTTCTCAGGTCCTTTAACCTGTATCACAATACGATAATCACTATTTTCTGAATTGGCATTTGTCGTCGAACTTCCATGTACCCTCACATGTCTTTGTTTTGGTTCCGATACTAACAAAGTACTGTCACTATCACTATGATCACTAATTTCCATAACACAGTCTCTGATCCCAACACTGTCATCATCACGATAGTCCGGGCTGGAGATATTCGACACTGCTTCCGACATACTAAACTCTCCAAAAGGCTGTCCGCCGGGGCCATTCGTGAGACTGAACGGAACTCTTCTCGAACCCGATTGGCTAGACATAACGGAGGAAGACACTGACGTTGGGGAGGCGGGGGAACCAGAATGTATCGGACTGGAGGAAGTCGGAGAGATGTTGCTATGCGAAGAACTGCTACCATTCGAAAGAGTATGGATGAACTTATGATGATCTGAGATTGGGGCGTTGTATGTCCACACTATTCGATCACTATCACTAGTACAACCGGACGAATCAGGTCGCGTATCTAGAAGAGTATTGAGTGAGCTGGTCACATCTTCATCAGCTTCAGAGTTAGCTACACTGACGCTGCATAAGTCATTTTGTCCTTGAAGTTGGTCCTGAAATTGGAATAATGTTAAGTATTTTAATGGAATATCATATATACAGTTTATAATTGAAATATTCAGACTGTCAACGTTGTTCTTCTGAAGAAACTATTTCCTCTTTCGGAACATAATAATAATTTCAAAAGTCACATAGTCATTTATTTGTGTATATCAAGATACATGAAGATTTGGCACCTACTAATGTTCTTTTATGATACTATTTAAAAGACATGGAACATTGAAATATATTCTGGGACGACAGACTGTCGTGAAGTTGCAGTTTGGCACAGATTTTTTTTAAAATTATAGCTTAGTCTTTCTCAAAGTGGGCGATAACGCCCTTTTGTGGGCGCTGGGGGCCTATAGGAGGGCAGTAAAGGGCACAGAGAAGATTGGGGGTCGTCGAAGCAGTTTAGGGGGGCGATGGCTAAGTTAAAAACGTTTTTTTGCTTTTAACACAAGCTTTACCGATCCTTTACGCTTAACGCGCGTTTCCTCGTGTAACGCCATCTAGGGGACTAGACAGTAACTATTTCCTGTCCGATAGTTGTCAAACTGTACAACAGATGGCGGTAAGCTTCAATGCGAAGTGAGAAGTTCCTATTCTCCATTCTCAAAAGTACTAGGCCCGCACGCGCCATCCAGCCAGTAATGTCATTCGACGATATTACGAAAACAAGTGAATTCAGTTAGCGACTAGCTTGGTAAAGTGCTGTACGTACGGTGGTGAATACTGTGAGTGGTGTCATTAGCAAGTTTTTAATACTCGATTCTTTACTTGGTATTTTTAAAGACAAAATCATGTCGGAAGCAAGAAAGAAGTAAAGGCAGTATAGCGCGGAATATATAAAATATGGATTTATTGAAAATTTCACAAATTCATCTTTACCTATGTGCCTTCTTTGCCAAAAAACATTATTGAATTAAACGATGAAACCCTCAAAGCTACAAGATCATTTGAAAAAAATGCATACAGATAAAAAAGACAAAAGTGTGACTTATTTTCAAGAACTGGAAAAAAAAAACACTCAACTCAGCCAACCGTGTCAAAACTTTTTTCAGCGGCTTCTAAGCAAGACGACGACGGACTCCGATCTTCCTACAATATCTCCTTGCTAATTGCTCAAACAGGTAAACCTCACACTATTGGAGAGGATTCAATTTTACCGGCAATAAATGAAGTAATAACTACTGTGCTCCATAAATCAGCGACAGATATTATCCGAGAAATTCCTTTGAGCAATAGTTCCGTGCAAAGACGAATTGATGAGATGGCTGAAAACATTGAGTAGTCATTGTGCAATCATATGAAGACTTCTAATTCTCAATTCAGTTAGATGAGTCAACTTTTCCAACTAATGGAGCATTGTTGTTGTCATACGTGAGGTTAATTGAAAATGAGAAAATATATCAAGAACTACTATTTGCCAGAAATTTAGAGACAGATACAAAAGGAGAAACCATATATAATACACTGGAAAAATTTTGTGATGAGAAAGAAATTCCACTGAAGAATATTATATCAGCTGCTACGGATGGCGCTCCGGCTATGACAGGACGTCACAAAGGCTTCATAGCGTACTTAAAAGATAAAATTCCAGATGTGCTCGCTGTACATCGCGTCAATCATAGACATTTGGTTGCAAAAAATTTGAGTGAGCGCCTCTCTCAATCACTGCAATATATCATCAAAGCAGTCAATAAAATCCGAAACAGTTCTTTAAATGACAGACTATAGATTATTTAATCAGCTTTGTATTGCTAATGATGAAGATTTCAACCGATTGCCATTTTACACAGAAGTGCGTTGGTTATCAAGAGGTAACTGTCTAACTCCATTTTACAATCTATTTGACTCTATAATAGTTCTTGGAAAACAAAGACAAAGAATTGCACGACAACCTCGTCACTTCAAAGAATGATATTGCTTACTTGACAGACCTGTATAAATTAATACCACGTAGTAACGGCTACATCCATCAATTTACTGTATAAATTATTTAATGATGTCAATCTCCAACTTCAATGTGACGACTTGAAATTGATTAAAACAAAAATGCCATTGCTTCTTTTGTAGCCAAATTGCTCTTATATAAGAATAATATCGGCAGACGTGAATTTCGCAATTTCCCTAATTTGTCAGCAGTATCCTTCAACAACGACGACTTGCTTGTTTACTGCCAACATTTGGAGAACCTCCACAGTGATTTCGCAGAACGATTCCAGGACACTTTAAAACTGGAAATACCGGACTGGGTGTTGGATCCTTTTTCTTGGCCCACTTTTATTTATTATATACCTAAATGATATTTATTATGTTCCTGGGCTACATGAACTTAATCTGTTTGCAGACGATACATTAGTTTATACTTCGAATACAGACCTCAATGATGCTGTAGATACTCTCAAAGGTTCTATGAAGAACATCGAAAAATATTTACATATGAATAAATCAAAATTAAATGCAGATAAAACAAAAGCTATGGTGATAACAACTAAATATAAACTGAACTCTATTGATTATAATGAAATAAAAATTGAAATTGGTAACACTACCTTGGAATATGTGTCTGAAATAAAGTATCTGGGAGTTATTGTAGATAACACTTTGGGTTTGAACAGTTATGCTGAATACGTTATAAAAAAATTTAAAAAAAATTATATTTTTTTTCTAGGATAGCAAATACTTTGACTATTAACTCCAGAATATTAACATATTAAACCTCATTTTGAGTACTGTCCAACTTTGATGCATTTAATAAACCAAAATAGGCTTTCCCAATTTCAAAAACTCCAAAATAGGGGTATGAGAGTTATATTAAGATGCAGTCGTTATACTTCCATTGATCACATGTTAAATATACTACAATGGCTGTCGATTTCAAATCGATTATTCTTTTTAACAATGTTTTTTATATTTAAAATAACCAAAAGTCTCCAACCAACATATTTTAATGAATTTTTGGTTTTTAATAATCAAATACATGAACATGAGACAAGATCTTATAATAATTTTCATATATATATATATAGAACTCACACTGGTGGCGGAACGAAAAACTTATTCTACAAGGGACTATGAGAATTTAACAATTTACCAAATGCCATTAGAGAGGAAAATACTGTAAGAGGGTTTAAAAGTGAATTATTGGAATACCTAGAGCGTTAGTTAGTTGGAAAATATGTATATTATATATAGGTTACTATATCAATATTGGTTTTCAACATTGGGTCTTATAAATTGTATATTTTTTATTATTATCTTTTTATTTAGTTTATCTTCATTATTGTTATTATCTATATACAGATTTGAATTTTATTAATATTTTTGGCACTGTGGAAATTTAAATGTTAATTAGTTATTATGTCTTGTAAGATTAGGATGTATCCTATAACAAAGATTACTACTACTACTAATGTCAACACAGCAGGAACACCCCGGCTGGAAGAAGAACTCATAGAACTGATAACGAACGAGGAAATAAAATTGAATAATGGATACCAAGAATTTTGGTTACAAAAGCCAATCCCGCAATTGTACCCTGGATTGTGGTCCATCGTTTTTGATAGCATTCCCATTATCGTATTTGTGTGAACGTGAATTTATTGCTCTGGCAACGTTGCTAACTAAAAAGAGAAATCTCGAAAACGGTTCAAAATAGAAATAGTATTATCTGAATAAAGTTAATCTAAAATTGGATGTAGAGCTTAAAAATGTTGAAATATACAGGGTGTTCCTTTTGAAAAAATTGAGTTCCACTCATTTTTTCATGAGATCAAAGTATCTGCATTTTTTGAAGACCCTGTATGAGGCAAATGAAAATATGACTCGGAGTGAAGATCCTCATAGTATCACTCCACTCCATTTCAAATTTGATCGTTTTATTGCAAGAGAGTTCAAGATTATCAGCATTTATAAAAGTTCATGTTTGGTAAAAAAATATCGAAATTAATTTATATCTTCTAAACGGTAATAAATAGGTATAGGGAAATAGTATATGAATTTGTTGACAAAGTGATAATGAATCATAATATGATATTATATACGGGGTGTTCCATTTGAAAAATCAAAGAAGCCGCTACTTTATAGTAGAAGCGACAACGCCGCTTCGTCTAAAATATTTTAGGCGTGTAGGTCATATTGACTTATGCATACTGTGGAATTTTCAGGTTGATCCGTTGAATAGTTTGCCAGAAACGGCTAATTAACGCTCATCATGAAAAGCCCTGTATACATTTTCATTTGAAATAAAACTACTGAAAAAAATGAAAATGAAATCTACTGCCACGTAATTGAGGGAGATACGAGTATAAGATAAACATTCTCAGCCTTATGTCCAATACATTAATGTTTAACTCTGTTCAGGTGCCAAAATTTTTCCTTGCAGTTGGACATCACAGATGGACAGAATTTGACTCGTCACTTCTTTAGACTTGATGCTTCAAAATCTGTCTTTTGAGATTCATATGATACATGAAATGAATCAATGCCGTATTTTTTTGAATGTGAAGTTCTTAAGGATTTCTTTTGTATGTTTTCAATTACCTCAGATTGGGTCGTGGTTTGTAGGATCCACACGACACTGGCATATTCTAATTTTCATTAAATTGAGTCTTGTGCAGACCACAGTAGAAGCTCATTAATATTGCAAGATCATATCTCAGCAAGATCATATTTCAGCTTGTTCATATCTGTTTCAAAAGCGTATTTTGCAAAAATTCTCAAGTCGGCGGCATATAATAGAAAGTTAGTGTGACTAATATAATCAGATATATCATTAGAACAGTAGCGGGCCCAAAATTGATCCTTGTGTCACACTTGATTTGTTCACGAAAGGTTATGAATAGTTATTGTTGGATAGAACAAAATTCATCTTGAAATGCAAAGGATTTTAGCATTTGCAAAAATACATGACGGTTAACTTAGTGAAATGTTTTAGTCAAGTCTGTGGCAAGTAGTTCATAAAATGGACAAGATTATGACAGTGGTTCTGCTTTTATGCAAATCGTCAAATCAAACATAATCAAAATATGCTTTATTGTCCAAGATAAAATCTTATTGACAAAGCTGATTATGTAAAATGAACACTATAAATAAATATAAACATCGTCATATATAAATAAATATTTGCAAACACAAAACAAAAATACACACATCGGAAAAGTCTAGGGATATTTTTAAAAATGGCAATAATTTTTTTTTAGATCGCTTTAGGGAAAAAAAGTTGACAGGTGATTATTAAACGAATGTAACTTACAACAAAATTTATTAAATGGTCAAAAATACTGAGTGCGCATATAAGCAAAACTAAAAAAAAATATGGCTCTTCTTTGGCACCCCGAAAAAAAATCATAATACAAAAAAAATTGGAATCAGTACAAAGTATGGCCTCCACGCTGGTTTATTACGGCCCTACATTTATTGTGCATCGACAAAATGAGATTGTCAATGTCTTGTTGAGGTACATTTGCCCATTCAGCGATTAAAAGCTCTCTCAATTGAAACGTTGTGTGAATGTTCCCCATATGCGGAGTAATTCTTCGTTGAAGCATGTCCCACACATGCTCGATGGGATTCAGGTCCGGTGATTGTGCTGGCCATGGCAATACATCAACTCCTTCGTTGGTGAGCCAGTCAGTCACTATCGTGCATTAGGTGGAAGTTTTCACCAACAGCACCAGCAAACGGACGGACGATAGGTAGAAGAATGGTGTCGAGGTACTGTCAAGCTATGAGGGAGCGATTTGGAATAACGAGATCGGTTCTGTCGCCGATCATGATTCCGTCCCATAGCATTACTGTATCACCTCTGTATGTGTGGACTTCCTGGACGTGTCTCAAACGTTCATTATTTCCAGGTCGTCTCCACAGTCTTACTCGACGAGAATCTGGATGAAATCCAAATCTGGATTCGTCTGTAAACAAAACTGTGGCCCAACCATTTGCATCCCAGTTTTGATGTTCTTGACACCACTCTAATCTTCTACCGCGATTGCCTCTCGACAAAGGTGGACATCTAAGTGGCTTTCTGTTGTGGAGATCTGCTTTATGCAGTCGATTTCTGACAGTATCACAACCAATGGTTACCTGGTGCGTCTGCTGCAACACGTTAACCAACTCAGGTGCTGTGATTGTCGGTTGTCTTCTTGCGGTTAAGACCAAAAATCGGTCTTGAACTGCAGTTGTAGCGCGTCCTCGCCCTGGATGTTGTTCGGCTGGACTGCCAGTTTCACGGAAACGCCGCCACAATCGACTGATAACACTTTGGGAGACCCCCAAAGTGTGTCGCATGCCACCTTGAAAAAGCCCTACAGCTCTATTCATCTCAGCCAATGGTAAGTGATGGCGTTCCATGTTAAAGCACAATATTTCCAGTTTAATTGCTGAGCAAGAACTGCATAGAATGTACAAACTCGACACTTTCAGATTATTCATTTTAGCCGAAAACCTACAGTTTGTAAAAAACTTGATAAAAACGGTAACTACCGTTTTTGCAGGCTTTGTTCAACCCATAGAAATCTACAGGGTGGTCGAGTGTACCAATTTAATCGAAATTAAACGACCTCATGCATTTATTTTTATGATATTTAGTATGTTATAAAAATATCCCTAGACTTTTCCGATGTGTGTATATACAAATAGGGGTCACAATGTGAAATCCCTGTAATATTCCTCAAGGTCATAATAGGCCTTTCCTTGCAGTAATTATTGAAGAATTTCTGAAAATTTTGAGATCCTTGATTCCTTTCAGGAATTAGGTAAATGACTGTATATTTTTTTACCCTCATAAAATATAAAATACTCTGCTATTGGGGATTTTGGTACTGGCAAAAGTAAATTATTTTTGCTTGGTGCGTTTGGTACATTTCATTACAGTATGTTTCAGGAGTATGCCTTTTATATTATAATAACAGTTTCCAGGATGCATATACAATCAGCAATCGAGGCACCAAATTTTTTGTAATCAGCATAACATTCTGATAATATATTTTTAGTTATATTCTCAATGTGATGTTCAAATTTCAATTTGATGTCTATAACCAGGCCAAGGAATTTGTTGTGAGATTTAATAATAATAATAATCAATATCTTTATTTCTAAAGAATATTCGCAAAAAGATAAAAAAAACAGAATTAACGTCACCAACAAGATAGAATATGTCAGACAGTATGGTTGAGGTATTCAGCAATAGTATTGGGTTCTATATTCAGTAGCATCTTATGAATTCCCTTCTTGAATTCACCAAGTTTATTCAATTGTTTGATGCTGGTGGGGAGTTTGTTGAACATTTTCATGCTTTGATAGGAACAGGCTCCTTTCTGTAACAGTCTATGTTTTGGGTACACATAGTAAAAATTTCTAGTGTTGTATACATTTTGTGGTAGACTATTTTCAAAAATATGTTTGTTTCTAAAAAGGAATAACAAGAGTTCCTGTATATAGACCCCTATAAGTGTTAGTATTTTAAGGCTACTGAATTTGCTTCAACATGATTTTCTTGAGTTTAGTTTCATCATAGTTCTTAAGGCTCTTTTTTGTACAGTGAAAATTTGTCCTGCATTTCTACTGATTCACTGTTTCTCTAATGAGAGATCATTGTAGGTGACTTTGAAGGTGAGGATTACGGTCTTTGTCGCACTTAGAAAAAATAAATTTTAATTATACCACATAGAATTTTCTTCAAGTCTTCCGATATGAGTTTCTTTAAACTCTCTGTTTCTGAAGCATGCCAGAGAAGGATTGTATCATCAGCAAACATCATTTGACCAAGAACTGATCTTTGTGGTAAACCAGCTGCGGAAATAGAGATATCAGATTTACTATCGATTGCTTGTTTCTGACATTTCGCTTGCTTTTGACAAAATTTCAGAATTTTTTTGAATTATTATCAATATCATATTCAGTTTGGCTGACATATCTTAATTGTTTAGTCTCTTTTCTTAGTTCAATAAATGGTTGCTTGTATCTTGTTATTTATAATTTTTTTAATACTGATTTTTGAGTTTGAATCAATCAATCAATCAAATATACTTTATTGTCTGAAGAACTACATCTTGTAGACAAAGTCATAAATAATATGTAAGATACAAACATCTACATAAAAAAAACACAATTTAAACAAAATACAATAAACATAAGCTAAAAATGTGAAATACACTGAGATATTCAGCTGGAAATAACAAGACATAGAAATAAAAGTTAAGATTCAAGTGAATCGTCAAGATACTCCTGAACTGAATAATAGGCCCTATCAACAAGTAGCATTTTAACTGCTTTTTTGAATTTGTTAAGCACTATAATTTCTTTAATTCGGGCTGGTAAGTTGTTAAACAGTTTGATCTCGTTGAATATAATTGAATCCCTAACAAGGGAGCTCGCAGGAATAGGCAGATCTATGTTACTATTGTGGCTACGAGTATTATATGAGGAAGGGGGAGATACACAAGAATAATTTTTTTTATCAAGCAAATTCTTTCCAAGATAACCAGGGCAGCTACTGTTGAAATACCGTGAGCTATGAAAAGAGGCTTGCATGGATCCCTGGGAGCTGCTTTGCACATATATCGGACAGCCCTTTTTTGGAGCACAAAAATCATTTGAAATAAATCTCTAGAACAGACTCCCCAGAAGGCAATTCCATATTTAATATGGGGATGTATTAAAGCGAATTAAGCTGTTCTTGAATGGGAGTAGCCTAGTTCTCTAGAAATCACTCTTAGTGCATAGCAACCTGAGGCAAGCTTCTTGCTTAAGTTTATTGTGTGATTTTTAAATTTCAGTTTATCATCAATGTTCAACCCTAGAAATTTATAATTATGTACCCTGTCTAAGATTTTGTCACCAAGGTAGATCTCAGGTAAGTTGCAGTGGAAAGTAAGTATGCTAGCTTTATTGATATTAAATGATAACTTATTGCAGTCGCACCATTCTTTGATTTTGTTGATGTCAGCTGAGATGGCATCTTGAAGGGTAGGCATGTCCTTGTTGTGCTATAATAAAGTGGTGTCATCAGCAAAGAGAGTAATTGTGGCCGTTATATTTATAAAAGCTAAGTCATTTATGTAGATAAGAAACAAAATTGGGCCAAGGATCGATCCTTGTGGTACACCACATTTGATAGTTTGAGCAGAGGAACACTCGGTTGTTTTAACTACCTGTTTGCGACCTGATAAGTACGAATAAAACCAGTGGAGAGTGTTGCTTCTGAAGCCATACTGTTGCAACTTATTAAGAAGGATCTCATGATTGACACAGTCGAAAGCTTTCGATAGATCACAGAAAATAGCAGCGACTGCTTCTTTAGCGTTATATTCGGAGTATATCGTTTCTAACAGAGAGAACATAGCATCATTAGTACCCTTATTTGCTTGGAATCCAAATTGACGAGAAGTAAGGATGTTATTATCATTGCAAAAACATAAAATTTTGCTTTTCACTAGTTTTTCTATGAGTTTAGCAAGGGATTAACAGTTGATGATATATTTTCGTTGAGTTTGTCCGCTATGGTGCAATAGAAGTTATTTAATAAATTGGGATCCAAGCCTACTTCGGATGAATGTTTATTGGACTTTCCTCTGAGATCGTTGATAATGGACCAGCTCTCCTTAGATTTATTTCCTGCTATATTTAGTCTATGTTTGTAGTAGATCTGTTTAGCATGCTTCAAAGTAACTCTGTAAATTGACCTATATTCATTATAGTAATTGATAAATGAAGTTTGGTTATATAATTTTCTTATGTAATGTAATGATCTTAGGTTCTTGGCAGAGATTTTAATACCTTTAGTCAACCAGGGTTTTCTATTTTTATTTTGATTTTTTGTAGAGGAAATGATTTATTAAAATTTTCTAATAACCCATTGTAAAATGCCTCAAAAGGGTGAGAATTGTCTAAGAAGGAAGCCCAGTTTGTTTGCTCACAACGTTGATAAAACCTATTATAGTTCCGCTTGCTGAATAAACGACTCCTTTTCTCACATTTACTGGCAGTTTTGGAATATTCTGAACTAGTTCATTACTGTAAGTAGGATATTTTTTTGCATAGGTCTCTTTCAGTGACCACTGTTCCAAAATGTCATATACTCGTATAATAAATAAAACTGGTCTACAGCCCAGTTGGGATTGTTTATATTATAGAAGTTCCCCAATTGCATTCATTCACCATTCGGTACAGTGATGGTCAACATCCTTTTTTGAAATTTCAATTGCGATAGTTACAATTTTTTGTTCATTTTGATATTAGAAACTGATATGGTGATATTCTGTGATTTTGTTGGTCCTAGATGTGATGCTTTGACAACCTGGTGATGAATACTAGTTACATTCCAGAAGATGGTCCACAGGTAGGATTCTAGAGCTGCACATTCCGACATGGATTGGTACAGATCACCTGAGCCATGGAAAAGCGTCTTCCTGAACCATTGCGGGCTACAGCGGGAGGTACAGTAGACGCACTCACTTTTGAACTACCTACCTACAATTGGTTGGCATACTGGAATATCACAAAAAGGTGTCGATACATGCCCAATTTGTACCTGTCTGTTGATATCCGAAAAGTAACCACGGTCTGTTATATTGAAACGCTTAGGGATGGCTTAGAGACCTATCCTCTACGAATGTATTGTAAACTCAATCAAGATACTAGTATAAGAATTCTTGATAATTTATTAAAACGTAAAATGGCCTACCTCTGATCTACTCGTTCTGACGTAGTTGTAAGGATCGGCAGGCAGATGCTGATCCCTCTTATTGGCACAGATTGGGGAAGTAGTGGCCGAGTTGGGTCCGGATCTTCCGCCAGATTTGTGACCCAGGTCCGACTCGTTGGGACTGTTCGGCACCGAATTATGCTGCTGATGCCTAAGGTGGTGAGCGTGACTGTTGTGATACCTCAAGTTGTCCATCTGAAATGATTGATAATAGCAATTATGTTTATTCATCATTTTGTATATACAGGATGTATCGCTGATAGTTGCTTAGTTGCTGTTCAATTCGAGACAGGAATATACAGTGTGCCCAAGATAAGGATCCTAAGCATGGGAATCTCAGTACCTGTTGGAGATACAGCTTAGGTTAAATTAGGAAAAAGTTGTGTTCTTTAAAGCTTATTTACATGCCGTTTAGAAACTTGAAGAATTTTCATGGCCTGCTGAGATATTTGGGAAAAACGAGAATTTGACAATATCAATTTTATTTTTTTCTGACTTTATTTGAAAAGATATCAAAAAACGAATAACACTTTTTCATTGGCACTTTTAAGGTACTACACGATGGTATTTTTAGATTTTATATCCGACGTTTCGTTTTCAAGAAACCATCATCATCTTTATTTTTTTATATGACCCGAAACAAGAGTACACCCTGTATCTGATTCCATTTTTTATTACGAATTCAACGATGTATCACATGCCATTGTTTTCTTTTTAGTTTAAGGGAAAATTTGCATTTTTTCTATTTTTAAAATGTATTTTTAAGTAGGTTAATAATGATTTTTCAAAGTAATGAAAACAACAAAGAAATTAACGCATTTTTTATTTAATTCAAAGGAGGTGTTCAAACAGGTTTCCGTTATTTTCCAAACATAAGTATGATCTTCTAACTGTAGAACTTAAAACATCACGTAACATCTCTGGTGTAATACTGTTAAATGCGACAGTTACACATTCTCGTAACTGCTGTTCAGTTTCAAAAGAATGTTGGTAAACCCGGTTTTTAACAAAACCCCATATGAAGAAGTCCAGAGGAGTTAAGTCAGGGGATCGCGCTGGCCAAGACACTTCACTAAAGGTTCCAATCCACCTTCCAGGAAATCGCTGCGAAAGATACTCCCGAACTTGTCTAGAATTATGTGCAGGAGCACCGTCTTGTTGAAACCAACAGTTATTGACCTGTGCCAGAGGTAAATTATCTAAACAGTCTTCTACATAGTTTTGCAATAAATGATGGTATCGTTCGGCGGTCAAAGAATTATAGTAAAAAAACGGACCTAGTATTTTAGTTCCTAAAATTGCACACCACATATTAAACCCAAAACGTTCTTGATGTCTTGATATTTTCTTAACACGCGGATTTTGCTGAGTCCAGTAATGCGTATTGCGGCGGTTGAAGATACCATTATTAGTGACCATACTTTCGTCGGACCATATTACCCTTCGCAAAAATTTCGGCGCCGTTGGAAATCCCCTGGTTTAAGTCCTTGGCAAATCCTAAATTTATAGGGGTGATAACTATTTTTACGCAAAATAAATTGAGCTGTGGATTTGGCTACTCCTACATTATTTTCGATTTGCCTAGTTGATATTTCAGGGTTCTCAACAACTGCTTGTAAAACATTATTTTGGGCTTCTTCTGAAGATTCCTTTTTTCGAGATAAAACAGGCTTTTTAAATGAACCATATTCTTTTAAATTTCGAGCCAGCTCTAAGAAAATGGACTTACATGGCTGCTTTCTTTCTGGATATGTATTAAGATACATTGCTGCTGTATTTACAGTATTTTTGTGGCACAAAATGTAGCACGTTAGCATGTCAAACTTTTCTTCATGGCTATAATGCTCACCCGGCATATTCGACGATAATAACATAACATCTATTCAACAATAAACAATAATAACGACAACAGTAACAATAACTCTAAAAACAACAACTCGACAAACAGGCTAACAACAACGACAATTACTATTTTATCGTGTAATTAAATAATATTTGACAGGCTCGGTGACAGGTATTTACGTCAAAGCATTTGTTTGCAACGCCTACTTAAAGATTTTTTTAAAAATAGAAAAAATGTAATTTTCCTTTAAACTAAAAAGAAAACATTGGCATGTGATACATCGTTGAATTCGTAATAAAAAATGGAATCAGATACAGGGTGTACTTTTGTTTCGGGTCATATAAAAAAATAAAGTTGATGATGGTTTCTTGAAAACGAAACGTCGGATATAAAATCTAAAAATACCATCGTGTAGTACCTTAAAAGTGCCAATGAAAAAGTGGATAATCTTAGCGACTGGAGAAATGTACAGCAAAATGGATTAACGGGGTCTCAGTAAAAAAATCAAAAATCAAATCTCTGTTCTACTTTGCCAAGCTTTCGCTTCTAATGGGAAGCTTCTTCAAGGCCTATAATTTATTGAGTTGTTGGTTTTTTTGCCATCGAAAAACATTACAATTCATACTTACAGTAAAAATGAGTTAAAAACAATAAATTGAACATATAAACTGACGGAGAAGGTTGAACATGTATAAGATTTTTTGGTTTTGACAAATGTCATACCTTCACATAAATGTCATTTTTCAATGGATATGATGATTTCATAATCTTTGACTTTAAGAAAGAGTTATTGATTGATACAATTTTCATTATTATCATGTTTTTGATGTAGTTCCAGTAAGTTACTGTATATATTGCAATGTCAGTTCTCTTATTCATACAAACAGAAGACTTATTAATTTCAACCATTTCAAGAAAAAGGCGTTTAGAAATATTTTTTTCTGTATGTAAAACTTTGATACCAGAGTAATTTGGTTTATGTCGTTTCTATAGAATGTTGTGCTGATGCGCATGATTTTTTATTAAGCTTTATATCACTTTTATGTGAAGTTATTCTATCATTAAGAATTCTAAATGTTCCAATATAATCCAAGTTACAGTTGTTACAAGGAATGTTATAAATCACATTTGACTTTTTAATGGTATCAGTTTTATCTTTCAATTTAGTATTCAAATTCTTTATAGTTTTAATATTTTTTTGGCATATTTTTATATTTTGTTTATTATGAAATAGTTTTATGATATTGTGAAGATACATTTCCAAGGTTAGGTATAGATTTATAAGAAAAATTGATAGGTAAACTATCATTAAATACATTTCTGTTGAATACATTGGAATTTGTATTATTGCCAGCATTAAAAATTATTTTATTGAGAAGTTTTCTGGGATAAGAATTTTCGATCAATATGTCTCTAAGAAGTCTGAGATTTTTTTGCTTGAGGGAAGGGTGTACTAATTTTTCTATTCTTTCTTTCAAACAAAGTATTAAATTGATTTTAACTGATTTTTTATGAAAAGAATAATAATTAATATATCTACTTGAATTAGCAGGTTTGACATACCAATCTGTAATCAAGGAATTATCAGTTTTATGGATAACTCTTGTATCAAGAAATGGAAGGGTCTGATTATTTTCTATTTCGATAGTGAACTGTAAATTTTTATCATATCTATTTAAAACATCAAGAATTTCAATAGATTTGTCAAAAGGTATTGCACAAATGACATCGTCAACGTATTTCTTTAAAAAGGGAATTTCAAAACTCAGTTTGGGAAGTATGTTTTCAAAAAGATCGTCCATTACGTATTGAGCTATAATAGGAGAAATAGTAGCTCCCATCGGTGTACCTAGAATTTGTTTATAGAATTTACCTTCGAAGGAGAAATAACTTGAGTTGAAGATGAACTTAATTATTTCAATAAATTTTTTTTGGTTTAACTTTTCTCCACTAGATTCATAGGTATATTGCTGAAAAGTGAAATCACATCAAGGCTGATCAGAATATAACTAGGAGGTAATGATTTTTCAATTTACAAAATTGGAAAAGTCGAAAGAATCCTTAATATAGAATTCATTTTCATAATTATAAGCATCAGTGAGAATTTTTGTGACCATTTGAGCAATTTTGCTATTTGGAGCATCAATGGAAGAAATAATGGGTCTCAGTTTCAAATTAGGTTTATGTATTTTAGGGAGTCCATAATATTTGGGTGATATAGAATTATAAATCATGTACATTTTTGCTTCATCTTCCGATATCATTTTAGATTTTTTCAAATCTGTAATGATTTTATTTGCCTTTTGTTGTATTGTTGAAACAGGATCTCTATTATGTATGGAACATACATATATATATATATATATATATATATATATATATATATATATATATATATATATACAATTTGCAATAGACTAAATAGTGCAGTATTTGCTATAAGAAAAGTTAAACAACTTGTTAACCAATCCGCTGCAATAACTACTTATTAGGCACTGTTCGAATCCATTACACAACACAACAAAGTTTTTGTTTCGGGGTTGAAATTAGATGATTTTAATGTATTTCCACGTGTTAAAACCGAAAGTGACCATAAAAATTATATATTAGCTCTTGTTTTCAAGATATAGTATCATTATATTATATATATGTATATTGAGTTTTCAACAAATGAAATATTTCATCACCAACAGTTGGTACACATGTTTGTTTACATAACACCCCTCTCATCAGCTGTTCTTAAGTAGTAAACATAACCTATGTGAGTTTGTCAATTGTACGCACGTGGTTGCTATTGAAATTATCGTGTGAAGTTGATTTTTAAATTAATTTAAGTGCTGATCCGAAATGCCTCGAAAGTGTGTGAATTCTGTCGATAGCTTTTGCTATATATGTGGTGAAATAACATTTAAGGCTCAGAAACGTAAAATGACACCTATCGTTAAGACAGCCTATGAACATTATTTTGGTGCGAAAGTTGGGGACCAAGATAAATCATGGGCTCCTCATATATGTTGTAATTCTTGTTCCGTCATATTGCGAGAGTGGCTGAAAAATAAAAACCAGGCAATGGCTTTTGCAGTACCTATGGTTTGGCGTGAGCCTACCAATCATACAGACGACTGTTATTTCTGCTTAACTCCTCCCATTAAGCAAGGTTCATCTATGAAGAAAAGAGGAACGGTTAAATACCCTAATCTCCCATCTGCTCTTCGGCCTGTACCACACTCAGACAACTTGCCAGTCCCTTCTCCACCCCAAAACTATGAAATTTTAAAGGAAGGTGATGAAGACTGTTTAGAAGGAGCAACCCATCCTTCTACATCCTATGACCCTGATTTTGAGGTAAGCGATAGGTCTAGTGATCCGCACAGAATTAGTCAAGCAGAGTTGAGTGACCTTATAAGAGATCTTCGCTTGTCTAAGGAAAAGGCTGAGCTGTTAGGGTCAAGACTACAACAGTGGAATCTTCTAAAACATGATGTGAAAATATCTCAGTACAGACATCGTCAAAAAGATTTGCTTCCTTTTTTTGAGAAAAAAGAAAACCTCGTAGTTTGTTCTGATGTTAATGGTTTGAATTTGGATCACACTCCATCTGAATGGAGACTGTTTATAGACTCTTCAAAACTAAGCTTAAAAGCTTTACTTCTGCATAATGGAAATCAGCTACCCTCTATTCCTATAGGTCATGCAGTTCACATGAAGGAAACGTATATAAATATGAAAACACTTCTCCAATCAATCAAATATGAACAACACAAGTGGCACATCTGTGGTGATCTGAAAGTCATTGCTATACTCCTAGGAATGCAATTAGGGTTCACCAAGTACTGTTGTTTTTTGTGTCTGTGGGACAGTCGGGATAGAAAATCTCACTATAAAAAAATGAACTGGCCTACACGAGACCTAAACCCTAATGAGAAAAATGTAGTTTACGAGCCTCTTGTAGATCCTAAGGATGTTCTCCTTCCCCCATTACATATTAAGTTGGGACTAATGAAAAACTTTGTGAAGGCCATGGACCAGGAAGGACAAGCTTTTAAGTACTTGAGAGCAAAGTTTCCCAGGTTGAGTGATGCTAAAGTCAAGGAAGGCATCTTTATTGGGCCTCAAATCCGTGAAATCGTAAATGATCCTGCTTTTGACATGATTTTAACAGGAAATGAAAAAAGAGCCTGGGAAGCCTTTAAGGGGGTTGTACATGGGTTTTAGGTAACAAAAGAGATGATAACTTCACAGCATTGGTTAAAGAGCTTCTTCAAGCTTATCACCAACTTGGATGCAACATGTCCTTAAAAATTCATTTTCTTCACTCTCATCTTAATTTCTTTCCACAAAACTGTGGAGCTGTGAGTGACGAACATGGAGAAAGATTCCATCAAGACATTGCCTTAATGGAACAGAGATATCAGGGCCGTTGGAATGAAGCAATGCTTGCAGACTACTGCTGGTCTGTGTGTAGGGATGCTCCAGAAGTGTTTTATGAAAGACAAGCTAAACGACAGCGATCTTACAATGAATCGGATGGACTTAATTGAAATTTGGTGGTACAAACTTCTTTTATTTGTCAAAACACTAAGAATAATGTTTTTTTTATTAATTTTGTACTTAAAATATTCTGAAAGAAACATAACAATATTGTTTTATGTACTTTCACTTTTCACGTATAGTATAACTACTCTTTAAGATTAAGTACTGTGTATCTCAAAAACCAGAGCTAATAAAATTTTTTCATTGTTATTTTCGTTTTTATCACCCCAAAATTAGTAGAAATTGACTAATTTAGTGTAGGAAACATTAGAAAAATATTTTTTTGTTGTGTTGTGTTATTAGATATGGCTTATCTGTCTGGAGCTCGGCAGCTCAGTTTCATTTAAATGCTATATTCATCATTCAGAAGAGGGCTGTAAGATGTATCATAGGAGCTAATTTTGAAGACTCCTGCAAACCAATCTTTAAAACGTTGAAAATAATGACACTTTACTCTCTGATAATTTTTGTAAAGTTACTATATGTCAAACAAAACATTAATAGTTACTCTGTTGTATCCGATATACACGGTCACAATACTAGAAATAACGATAATTTGATTTTACCTCAAACCCGGTTACAAAGAATGGACGATACTATTGATATTAAAATGTACAATGCCCTACCTCTTACAGTACGTTCTCTGAACTATAGTAAATTTAAAAAAACATTTAAAGACATTACTTACGGAAAATCCCCTATATGGTATTAATGACTTTTTCCATTCACTCCCGGGAGAGAAAGATGCCTTTCACGATTGTATGTATGTACTGTATTATTATTTTTATTGCACTGTATCTTCTGAAGACTTTATATTTTACTTTTATCATATGTTAATTTGATGGTATTTTGTGACATGTTCTAAAGCTGTAACTTTGTTATGAACCAAATAAAAAAATTGATATTAATTATCATTAATAATCTCAAGAGATTTCTCAATATAATCAGATTTTTTCATAATTACTGTTACGTTGCCTTTATCAGATCTTGTAAGTATCAATTTTTTGACTGCGAGACCCCGTTAATCCATTTTGCTGTATGTATGTATGTATGTATGTATGTATGTATATATATATATATATATATATATATATATATATATATAAAAAGCGATGGGTAGTCTAGAATGACTAGTTAAGGAGAAATACGGAATAATGTTGGGGATGCATTCCCAATATATATATATATATATATACTCTAAACTCATTGAAATGGACATCACTAATCAACTCTCATCATTCTTGTGGAGTTAGAGACTGTTATCCAGAAATCAACATGGATTCTGTAAAAATATGAGCACATAATCTGCTCTGAGTGATTGTCAAAAATATCTTGTAGACAACCTTGAATCATATTTGAATGGCAGAAGTCAGGCTGTTAGACTGAATGAAGTTCTGAGTAGTTACTGTGAAATAAATCGAGGTGTACCTCAAGGATCTTAATTGGGACCTTTCAATAAATTTGTAAATGATATAATTCGTCTAATGGAAAGAAACCACCATATAGAAATAGTGTGTTATGCAGATGATACCAATTTACTAATTTTTGAAAAAAGCATAGACATGCTACTGAGTAAAACTGAAAAGATTTATGAAGATATTCGTTTGTCTGAAAAGAATTGTCTGTTACTGAATCATAACAAAACAACAAAACAGTCACAGTATTTTTTGGGCGCTCCAAACAAAGGTTACCTGTGCTATTCAAAAATACAGAAAAAGAAATAACTTGTAGTGATGAGGTGAAACTTTTGGGAGTAATTTTCGACAAACATTCGGGAATATTGCTAGCAACTCTTCCCTAAAAATCTGACACTCAATATTAAGAAATCTTACGAAAATAGACATTTGTTCATCATCAATATCAAAGGATTCATCAAGCGCTATGGCGTAGCAAGGTTCCTTTTACGGGAGTAAAAGGAACACAGATGTAGCGCTGCATCTGTGTATTTTTATTGCTCGCTTATGCAACGAACTAGAAATTTTGTGCTTTTTTTTTGTGAGAACTGAGGTATGCATGAAGTTTTTCTTTACGATCCTTGCTGCCAAGAGGAAAGTTTTTGTAAAGTTGCTGATGAGTTGTTGGAACCGTTTGAGACCTATTAAGCAGCGTAAAACAATATTGTTCAGTCCACAAAAATATTATGAAAACGCGAAAAATCACAAAACAAATGAAGGTTGCTCCGATGTTTGCGCTACGACTGACAGTCTGCTTCTCCCACCCAGACGCCCGCACCCCCGATTTTGATACTCGTTCGCGCTTGTTACAACAAAAATAGTGGCAAACGCGCACAAACACACATACACACAGGGTGAATAGGAAACTAATAAAATCATAAAACCACATCAGTTGTAGGTATAGTCGAAGTAACCGATATAGTAATTCTTAAAGCTATTGGCGAACTCAAAGGTCAAAAAAATCAATACAAAGAATTAATGCCGCTACGAATTAGTCCACGTGGACTGAAGAATTCGCGGTACTAACAGAGTTTTATGATTGGCTGAAGAGTCATAACATTAAATTTGGCGAGGATGGTTAGAAGAGTCGTGTTGTCAATGTTCAGTTCAGGAACGATCGCGATTTGAGTGTTGAAATTCGATATTGGTGAAGTTATAATTACTTAAAATTTTTGTTAGTTGTTTAAAATGTGGCGTCCTTGGACAAGTACTAATAGTAATAACGAGTGTGATAACAACGCAGACTTTTTCCTGTGTAGTGATTCCAATAGCGCTGGTGAACAACATCAGATTTGACCGAAATTCCTTCCTCAACTGTACGTAAAATAGTCAAAAACTAACCTTATGAACGCAAGACGCGATTTGATGCGGGATTACCAAAACCTTTAGATGTTCATCTAATAAAATTACTAAAAAAACAATATACGTACTGTTTCAAAAGCAATGAGATTCCTACAATTAAAATCATAAGGAAGAAATTGAATACTTCCGGCCATAACGTGAGCTGCTGTGACAAAACTCTTCAGAATTGGATAAAGAAACTAAGATTTAGATTTGAAATAATAAACAAACGTCAAGCAGTCATGAAAAGTAGATGAATAGTGGAATTGCGTAACAAATATTTAGAACAAATAACTTAATATAGACAAGAACAACGGCATTTGAACGAAACTTGGTATGACACTCACGACACAGCTACGAAAGGGTGGACTGATGGTTCGAGAACGTGTACGCCTAACATGCCTGCAAACAAAGGGCTACTAATCATTGTGCATTGCGGAGGAAGTAAAGGATGGGTTCCGAATTCTTTGAAATTATGTGGAAAAAACTTGTTGCCACCTGTTGGGCTAAATATTCAAGTGAGTTGCAAGTGACTTCTCTGGTTTGTCAACCCGTTTATACGCCAACTTCAAGTGTACACTTGTTTTATTACTCATACATATCTTTTCAATCAGCAATTTGAAATTGAAGTGCTCACTCACCTTTTTCTGTTGCTTGGGCACGATGGTGTTAATGGGAGGTATCCGTGATATATTCAAAATATGCTCTCCGGTCATCATGTACGCTTCAAACTTTGGTTGCCCCTTCGATTTATTCTCATTACCAGCTAACGGTTGCCATTGCAATCTCTCATTCTCTTCGAGCGATTGAACTTCCTGAAGATGGTTTCCGAGTAAAGGTTCGCGTTCTGGTTCAACATAACTTCCATTCGTAGTAGCCGCACCAGCTCGTGAAGCATGATGATGAGTCTTGTGGATAGAAGGTTCAGGTCTGGCCGACAGAGAGGCTGCACTAGAGGAGTGTAGAGAGGGGGTTTTGGCTGTTTTGTCTCTGATATCGCCTCCGCCACCAGTGAGGAGGTGTTTGCGAACAGTCGCTTTTATTTTCGGATCTGTCAAAAATAAAATTAGTTGATTGAATTTTCGAGCCCACATAAAATAGAAAGAAAGAAAATTATTCAATGAAACGACCATTGTGATGCCAGCAGACATTATTATCTAGCAACTAAAACATCAGTGGCGTTGGGAATGAATAAAAAATATTTGTCTTCATAAAATTCATATATAATGTGAAATAGAATTGTACCACAACTAATAGTTTGCTCAATTTAACAATCGAATGTCAAGAGACGGCATATTTTGTGATGGAATTAGGCAATGGTTTTTACTTGACAACATTTTCAAAAATTCGGTTTGTATTCTCAAAAATGTTCAGCCAGGGTTCATATTCGGTATAGACACTCCGAGTACAACAAAGAACAATTTACCAAAAGATGATTCATTTGGGAGTCGTCTGAGTGGTGGTTTATATTTGAACGAAATTTTCATTTATTCGATTTATATCTATAAAAACGTGTAACCAGGTTCATATTCGGTATAAACACTTCGAAACGTGTTAGGAATCAAACGTTAAAAGTTAAGACCTCGTTAGTCCTTAACTTGAACAAGTTTCCCATCTTCTGAGAGTTGTCGTTCGTATGGGGGCGACAGCTGATTAACGGAAAAACAGATTTTAAAACAGATTTTTTTTTAACAGAATAGACCGAAGAACGATATACCGAGAGATAATTCCGTTCAAAGGCTATTTTATATCTGAACGAAAATTTTGAAATTTCGGTATTGACATTTCGAATAGACCGAAGAATGATATACTAAGAGATGATTCACTTGGCACCCGTCTAAGGGGTGGTTTATACTGCAAAGCAATTTTCAAAAAATTTGTTTAATCCCCGAACATGTCTAGCCGGGTTCATATCCAGATGAAAACTTCTAATAGACGCAAGCGACAATATACAGGTTGGCCCACCACATTCGCCTCGGTATTTCCTCGAGAAATAAAGAGAGTTAGGGAAAAACTTCCAGCACAGGTATATGTGGTTCCATGAGGAGCATATTCCAAAATTATTTTGAAATATACAGCGTGACTCCCAAAAAAGTTACATAACAAAGTTATATTTTTTCTTATGGAACACCCTATATTTTTTTATATTTTTAGATACTACGGACGAAATGAAGGTGAGTTACTATTATATTTTCCATACTTAAAACTGACCGTTTCTGAGAAATTTCGAGAAATTAAAAAATACAGACCATAATTTAAAAATTGTGTTCACCCTGTAACGTGTAACGAGCTGCTCATGATTAAATGTACTGCTTAGCTCAAAGGTTAAAGTTAACTACCACATGAAATTTTTAATGCAATATTATTCCGAGTGTGAAAAAAATGTCCTTAAAATTTGGACACACATTTTATTAAATAACTTCTTAAAGTTGAATGGAACACCCCGTATTTGGTGGCGTAATTTGAGGCAAAAGTAGATTTCCTTGAAAACTATATTAGGGTTCCCTATACCTATCTCTTCTGGTTTTTACACAAAAGTCGATTTTATATTTTACTTATACGTAATTTTTTCATCTTGAAAACGGAACACCCTGTATTGTTATAAAAAGCAAAAAAAATTCTTGAAGTCATTTAATCGAAAAAATAAGAATCCTAAATAGTTAATTATTTCAATAAATGCTCAAAATGCATAGGCAACTCTTTCTTGAAATGAGTGCTGAACGAAACGCTCTTCTTATTCGCACTTTCATATCCTGAGGTGTCGTTGGCATTGTATATCGTGAACAATACTTTTGATATATCCCCAAAAAAAATAGTCGGGACTTGTGAGGTCCAGAGATCTGGCTGGCCAGTTCTGTAGACCTCCTCGTCCTATCCATCTATTTGGATATTGTCGATCTAACTCGTTTCTAACACGTCTATCAAAGTGTGCAGGAGCACCATCTAGCTGCATCCACATCCGTTGACGAATATTAAGAGGTATACTTTCCAACAGCATAGGCAAATTATCCCTAATAAATTCGAAAAACATGACGTCGTTCAAATGACCATCAAAAAATAAGGATCTACTACTTGTGTTCCAATTATTCCACCCCACACATTAACAGACCGTCTGTGCTGGTGATCAAGGGTTCTAAAAATATTAGGGTTTTCGTCACTGAAGTAGTGAAAGTTATGTCTGTTAACTAATTCGTTGTTATGGAGAGTCGACTCGTCGGAAAAAAGCACATAATCAAAAATATTTTTCTTCATCACCAAACTTTTCTAATACCCATAAACAAAAATTCAGTCGTCGATCATAATCTTCTTCAAAGAGCTGTTGATGTAGTTGAATGCGATACGGGTGGAATTTGTAATTTTTAATTATTCTTTGGATACTCTGTCTGCTATATTTATTTATTTCCACACAGGTACATCTCGCGACAAGATTTATTATTTTTATAAATGGTCTAATGTAATAATATACAGGGTGTAACATAAGTACGTTAAAATATTCAAGTGACGTATTCCTGAAACAATTTTAAGAAAAAAGTCTATATGAACTTGTGTCCGAAAATAATTCGTTTCGGAGATACGGGGTGTTGAAATTTAATTTTTTTGTTCGCTTTTTGAAAACAACTCTTGCAAAAAATAAGTTATTTGCACGAAATTCGGTACCCGGTTTTTTTGACGTGTGGTAACATCTAGAGGGCGCTGCGCACGCTGTCATTATTTATTTCAAATTGCCCTAACTTTTTTGACAGAAAACTTTTGGTACTTTCCATGAAAAAACCTAGTTCCCACACCTTTTCCAAGTAAAAAAAGGTACAACGCTGGAGATGATAGTTTTCGAGATTTTTACAATTTTCTATATCGATGCATATTACTTTGGAACCAAATTTGATTTCAAATCGCTTGCAAATTGAGTTAATTAAATCGAGTAGGCTATGAAAGTTTATTCATAAAAATAGAAGTTCGCTGTCACATTTTTAAGTAGTAATTGACAAATTCACAGTTCGGAGTTCATAAAGTGATTTTTTTGATACCATGCCCGACTCTACGAATGCTGAAATGGCTGATATGGCTTTTGCATACGGCTTGGCTGATGGAAATTCAAGCGAGGCCAGAAGCATCTATCAAGAAAGGTATCCCCAACGCGTGACTCCTTGTGCAGCGACATTTGCAAATCTTTTCCGGCGACTTTCCGAATCTGGAAGCTTTGAAACAAATTTTGCAGTGATACGGCCACGAATTACAAGAATTGTAGAATTGGAGGAGGCGGTTTTCGAAGAAATCAGTGAACATCCAAAGACAAGTACAAGAAAAATTAGTCAAACTTTAAATGTGAGTCACATGACAGTTTACAGAATTTTAAAGGAACAGCAATTATATTCTTATCATATTCAGCGTGTCCAGGCACTTACGCTACGTGATTTCCAACCACGTATCGAATTTGCTCAATGGCTTCAAAGAAAAGTCGAACAACATCCACAAATTTTATCGAAAATCCTCTTCACAGATGAGGCTAATTTTTCAAGAAACGGTATCATGAACTTCCATAACAACCACATCTGGGCGGAAGATAACCCACATGCGATAACGCAAACTCATTTCCAATACAGATTCTCTTTTAATGTATGGGTAGGCATAATTGGGGATTATTTAATTGGGCCCTATTTTTTCCCCTTACGTTTGAATGGAGATGCTTACCTACATTTTTTAGAACACGATATCCCTAACTTATGGAAGATGTTCCCATTGGTCTCCAAAATCACTCTTGGTTTATGCACGATAGAGCTCCTGCTTATTTTAGCTTGATAGCAAAAAATTTTTTAGACGTAGCATATCCCCAACGATGGATAGGAGGAGGAGGAGGCACTGAGCATTGGCCCCCGAGGTCACCGGGCCTCAATCCCTTCGATTTTTTCTTTTGGGGACACCTAAAATCACTAGTTTATGCTAGCCCCATTGAAAACGAGGAAATGTTGAGGGATCGCATCATAGCTTGCTGCGAAACGATGAAAAACACTCCGGGCATTTTTCAACGGAAGCGGAATTCTTTGATGAGGACAGCAGAAGCTTGTATTACTGTTGGGGGTCGTCACTTTGAACAGTTGTTGTAATAGTTGTTTCGTTCAATTTTTATATGTTTATTCTTCTAATAAATAACATAGTTCTTCTCCGAATTGTTTTTTTTTCACAAACTCCGAAATGTAGCACATTCTAATTGAATAATTAAACCTGACAATTTTTTTAAATTTGGATCGAATAAGCAGTTCGATAATGCTCAGTTTAGAAGAAGTCTGTACGGGTATACTGCGTATAAAGTTTGATGAAAATAACTAAAATTGCAAAAAACTTATGACAAAAACCTACCATGTTTTGAAATATTTCAACAATCTGTATTTCGAAAAAGAATCATTTTTCTTTAATCATTTTACAGGAAAAAGTTGTTTATTTTGACGAGCTCCACCACATACTTAGTTTTTGTAATGTTCTCAGCAACTTCACTTAGCGCCCTAGGAGCTAAGTAATATGCATCGATATAGAAAATTGTAAATATCTCGAAAACGATCACCTCTAGCGTTGTCACCTCCAGTTTACTGTCAAAAAAGTTAGGGCAATTTGAAATAAATAATGACAACGTACGCAGCGCCCTCTAGATGTTACATAAAAATTAATACGAAATTGTGATTTCCCACGTCAAAAAACACCGGATACCGAATTTCTTGCAAATAACTTATTTTTTGCTAGAATTATTTTTAAAAAGCGAACAAAAAAATTCAATTTCAACACCCCGTATCTCCGAAACGAATCATTTTCGGACACAAGTTCATATAGACTTTTTGGTAAATTTTCGTTATGTGGACACCCGGCGATTTTGAAAAAATTTTTGACTGTACTTACGTATTTTGATGCGTAGATTACGAATCCGAAAGAAAAAAGCGGCGCTCTCCCTTATTTAAAAAGTTACGGCCCTTCAAAGTTCAGAAAAGGGCAACTTTTCAGCCTTCATTTTCACCAAATAAACTATTTAAAAACACAAGCATTTATTCACTAGGTCACCTTTACACCTTATTCCTCCTTCTTTGACACTTTTCACTTCAATAATCAACATTTTTCTTATAAAAAACGAATGCTTCTCCTGGTGACACTCTGATATTTGTAGGTAGATACTAGTGACATTTCAGAAAAAAGCGGTTGGTATTTGTCGTCACCTACTATTTTAAATTCGTAGATTTGAATTTTTAGTTTGACGTGAAAGAAAAATACAAAATGAATTTGAACGAAATTCATAATTTAGTAGTAAGAAATAATATAATTCTATATTTGGTTCAAGTAGGAGTGTCTGCAGCAACAATACGTTGTACTAATTGCAATGAAGAGTGCAAATTAAATTATGACACTTTATGGTTTAGATGCAATAGAAAGCGGATTATGAAAATACCGAAGAAAAAAGCTCAGTACATTTGTTGTAATTTTAAGAAAAGTGCCAAAAACCAATTTACGAGCTAAAGAATGAAGGCAAAAAACATTTGAATTACTTTAGGAATATTGACTGCATCAGTCGTACCAATCATATCATTAACCTTAAAAACGTAAAATACAGTGATATGTAACCAAAAAGCAGCTCCGTAAATTTTTTCACATTTTTATAAGAAAAATGTTGATTATTGAAGTGAAAAGTGTTAAAGAAGGAGGAATAAGGTGTAAAGGTGACCTAGTGAATAAATGCTTGTGTTTTTAAATAGTTTATTTGGTGAAAATGAAGGCTGAAAAGTTGCCCTTTTCTGAACTTTGAAGGGCCGTAAATTTTTAAATAAGGGAGAGCGCCGCTTTTTTCTTTCGGATTCGTAATCTACGCATCAAAATACGTAAGTACACGCAAAAATTTTTTCAAAATCGCCGGGTGTCCACATAACGAAAATTTACCATCCAATATATTAAAATCGGCAAACTTTGCTTCAGTTAACTATGAACGAGTGCAATCCCACTGTAAAACGCATTTCTTTCTTCCTTTCTTCCCTAAAATTATCACTTAAGTCATTAATGACAACAATACATGTATTCTTAAGAACACGTCGATCTAAAAATTGTTTACAAAGTCTGCATGAACAGCATGTGGTGTATAGCATATTAGGTATCAATACCTAATATAAAAAAAATTATATGACACATTCACTGATATTTGGATTTGAATTCATCCACCTCCAGTATGTCAACTGTGAAAATAAATGTATATCCTATAATATAAAGTTCATTTGAATCAATATCTTTAGTTGCATGAGTTTCCGTTAAACATGGAATTATAATTTATTAATGGACTTACCCGACTGATGAAAATTAATAACAATAATATTTTCACAAACATGTTTGTGAAAATTGTTCAACTATTCATTGTTCAATCATTCGTATTCATCAGTAATGGCTACAATTATTATTTTTTCGTTTTCAATCTTTTTGAGAAAATTAGGCCATTTTCTTTCAAAAGGACAATGCTTGGTATCCAATTTGAGATCAAATTTAACATTGATTGGTGTTTGTTGCCTATCTTTACACTTGGCTGCAGAGGATTTCCTTTTAAAAAACTACTTACTCACAAGTATTTATTCTATAAACATTAGTTACATGATGCACTGTTTGGAACCTTCGGTGTAAAAATGAATATTTCTGGAGTTTTTTCCCGACTCTTGGGGATCGAAACACGTGTCGAGGTGTTAAAATAACGGTTTGGTGTTGGGATAAAACTCCAGTAATATTCAAATAGTTATGGCCGTGATTTCTTGATATGTTGCTAACAATTAACAACTTTAACACTTGCAAATTTACCCAACTCGTCGGATAGAAAACAATTCCCTCTGATCCATCCTCACTAAAATATACTGTAAGAATGGTAGACAAACTTTTCGTGTAGTCTCAATTCGAGTGGTGTTTCATGGAAGCGTGATTAATGCAATGATTCATTAAGATCTTATAAGAAACTAGTAATTTTATAAAACGCAATAGATCTAATGTTTCAATTTGATATCGAGTATATGATGAAATAAAATATGTGTTTTGTTGGCAATAGAGTATTCGATTGCAGTTAAACAAGATATTTCTTTTTTAACGTGGCGAGAAGAATTTTAAATTATAATTACTTGTGTATACCGTATCTCATGTGCATAGTCAGAAAACTGATGTGAATGCATCAAATCAAATCAAAATATACTTTATTGTCCGAAGATTTGCATCTTATTGACAAAAGTCCAAAAAATACAATGTAAATATAGAAAATGTTCTAAAAAAGTTCAAAAACATGTATAAACGTAAATGAAATGCTTTATTCAAATATGATACATCCTAATATACAACAATGATAATAATGTTAAGATTAATATGCATATAAATACTAGAAAAAAGATCTACTAATATTTGTTAATAATAGTTAATAATAATGGTTAATAATAGGTAAGTAGTCTTACCTACGATAATTGAAAATACAAAAAAAATTACACATAATAATTTGGTATCACATTAATGGTATCTTAAATAGTCTAATAGATTTCTTTTGAACAGAATAAGACTGTTAGAGAAGACTACATTTTCAAGTAGAGTGTTATACTTAATAAATCATTTAAAAATTAATGTTTTAGTAAGTTTTTGTTTGATTATTTATATACATACATTCTAGTATTATACTGATGGACTTGATTATTAAAAATTTGTCAAAATATGAGGGTAGATAACCATTCTAGAGTATTTAACATTAAAGATATATGGGAACTCCTGTCACATCTCAAAATAATCCTCATTGCGCGATTCTGTAGTTTTTGTAGGGTTCTCATTTTATTCAAATGATCTGTGTATATAAGAGTGGGACAATATTCGAAATGTGGTTGTATAATGGTCTTATACAGGGCTTTTAATGATGAGCGTTAATTAGCCGTTTCTGGCAAACTATTCAACGGATCAATCTGAAAATTTCACAGTATGCATAAGTCAATATGACCTACACGCCTAAAATATTTTAGACGAAGCGGCGTTGTCGCTTCTACTATAAAGTAACGGCTTCTTTGATTTTTCAAATACAACACCCCGTATATCATATCATATTATGATTCATTATCACTTTGTCAACAAATTCATATACTATTTCCCTATTACCGTTTAGAAGATATAAATTAATTTCGATATTTTTTTCAACAAACACGAACTTTAATAAATGCTGATAATCTTGAACTCTCTTGCACTAAAACGATCAAATTTGAAATGGAGTGGAGTGATATTATGAGGATCTTCACTCCGAGTCATATTTTCATTTGCCTCATACAGGGTCTTCAAAAAATGCAGATACTTTGATCTCATGAAAAAATGAGTGAAACTCAATTTTTTCAAATAGAATACCCTGTATATTTCAACATTTTGGAGCTCTACATCCAATTTTAGAAAACTTTGTTCAGATAATATTATTTCTATTTTGAACCGTTTTCGAGATAAACTGTTTCAAACGGAAATTGACATGGTTTCCTTGTTCATCACTCATTTTTGTAAAACAGATTTCGTTGGATGTTTCTCAATTAGTCACAGATAATACAATGAAAAGATAATTATTAAAATACTCCTCAACCATCGAATGAAACTTCTCTTGAAACAATAGTTTTATTAACGCTGAAACACGAACTGAAAATAATAAACCCATAAATTAATGAGTTAATTTAATCGTCAGTGTATTTCAGAATATGTTCAAACACATCTCCACCTCTACTTAAACAAACATGTAATCTCTTCAAAATATTGTCATGTGTAGCGCTTCTGATCAAGTCTGGAGTCAAACTATTGAAAGCAGTTGTAACTCTCGATTTCATATCTTCCATTGTTGTTATTGGAGTAGAGTAAACCATATTTTTAATGAAACCCCACACGAAATAATCTAATGGATTGCCATCTGGTGTTCTAGGAGGCCAGCGAAAAGGTTCATTAATCCATCTGTCTTTGAAGATTTCGGTTGAAGCTTCGCTGACAATGAGAATTATGGGGTGGAGCACCATCCATTTGGTCTATTATTTAAAATCATTTGAATTCCATTCCTCAGTAAATCTTCATATTTTGATGCATTCAAATTATCATCATAAAACTCGATATAAAAAATTGACTCATTCTTTATGGCACAAAATACAGTGAATTGCCATCTTTCTTGAAAACCCCCTTGGCGGACAACATGGGGATTTTCTGGCGCCCAATAGAGACTGTTGTGTCTATTGAAAACTCCATTTTTTGTGAACTTGGCCTCATCTATCCATATGATATTGCCAAGGAAATGTTCATCCTCTTGAGTCTTGACAAGTAACCATTCAAAGAATTCCACTCTACGAGGTAAATCAGTCTCTTTCAAATGTTGGACACAGTAGAACTTATAGGGATGCCATTTATGCTTATTAAGAATTCGACAAATTGTCACGTAGGGTATACCTATCTCACTTTCAGCCTCGTGCAGAGAAGCATTTGGAAATGCATGAAAGTATCCCAAAACTGTTATACCATTGTCATCATCATCCACTTTAGTCTTCTTACGAATGGTTTTTGGACGAAAGGTTCCATTCAATCTTCAGTTTTTTAGTAGTCGATTCATCACATTAATATTTGGCTCAGGAAGTTGTGGATATCTTTCATGAAATACTCGGCATGTTCTACTTGCAATTCTATTGCACTCACCATAAATTATTAATAAATTCAAGAAATCTTCATTACTGTAACCTAATCTTGACATTATTCTATAATAATTGGTAGCTATCACAATCAGTCAAAACCACCAACGAAAGTCTGACGTTAAATAATTGGTTTATTTTTTTTTTTCCAAAGCAAACTATCAAAAAATATTAATGTGTACTGTTGTACGTTAGAGACCAATACCTCAATGTATACAAATTGTAACTTTTTCTAAGGTAGGTTCATACCAATTTCGAATTGACTGATCTGAGACAGTTAAAAAACTGGATTCCTTATGTTTTTGAAAATTATTTCAAGGATTCTTTTTTGTGTTATTATCAGTTTTTTCATAGTGGTCTTCCCAGCTGATCCCCATGCCAGTATCCCGTAATTGGAGTTTTTTATTACATAGGTTTTGAGGGATTCCCATTTGAGTTGGTCATCTAAAACAATCCCGAGATATTTAAACTGTTCAACAGGTGTGATATTAAACAAGCTGGACATATTGAGGGAAGTAAAAGATGGTGAGTAGTGCGCAGAAGCATAAATTGGTAGGTAGTACGTTTTGCTGAAATTTATTGTGAGGAGTTTAATTAATCTGATATTTCCGAGATCAACCTCTACTTTATTCTTCAGGGAAGACCAGGTGGTGTCCTCATAAAAAATGGCTGTGTCATCAACATATGTGAAAATTATTCCTATTGTTGGAACTGAGAATAAGTCATCGAGGTAAATATTGAAAAGAATTGGGCCCAGGGTAGTTCCCTGGGGCACACCATATTCTATATGTTTGTATAGACTTTTGTGGTTTCCAATTTTTACGCATTGCTTTCTGTTTATCAGGTAACTCTGAAACAGCTTTAGTGTGTTTCTCTTATAACTATGTTTTCAAGTGATTTGAGAAGGAGTGGGTGGCTAACTGCGTCAAAAGCCTTTGACAGGTCTATGAAGACACATATAGATGCACAGTTGTTAGGTCTAGAACAGCATCTTAGGTCGACACACCTTCTCGAAAACCATATTGTCTACAGGAAAGAATGTTATATTTTTTGAGGTAGGACGATAGTCGTATTTTTATAATTTTTTCGAAAATTTTGGCTACAGAAGTGATCAGTGATATTGGTCGATAGTTTATAGGTTCATTTTGAACGCCGTTTTTATAAATTGGGATCACTGGTGTTAATTTCAGCGTGGATGGAAAAATACCGTCTATGAAAGATTTATTTATTAAATATACTAATGGTTGGGCTATGAATAGAATTGTATTTTTCGAAAGTTCAGCCATTATTCCATCGACCCCCATCGCTTTTCTGTTTTTCAACGATAGAATTATATTTTTTATTTCGGTGGAATCGGTAGGAAATAAAAACACTGACATATGATTATTGATATTTCTTCTCGGACATTTATAATTTGGGTCGACTTTTGTTTTGCTTGCTAATTTTTTGCCTATATTGATGTAGTGGCCATTAAAATTATCAGCAATTTCAGGAATATTATCCGAGGACCTTCCTGTTATATTTATATGTGTTATTTTATTTATTGGCCTTTTTTCCCACAAATTTCTCCTACAGTTTTCCACAATTTTGAGTTATCACTTTTATCAGAAAAGTTAAACTCCATGATGAGTTTGTTATGTATACATGAATTGATGACAATTAACCGAACTTGTTTTTTAAAATAAAGGGGATATCTGTCAAAAATAAGCAAAACGTTAACTTTATCCTAGTTGCATAAAATTTGGCATATGGATATAAAATTGCCGTAGACACAACTTTTTCAAGTAATTTTTTGTTAAATTCGATCTAGAAATGAACTTTTTCAATTTTTTTCAAAAAAAAAGTTGAATTTGACAAACACTGAACGTCAGTGGATCGCAGTTGGCCGCATCATTTTAAGTTAAATTTAAAGCACAAACCAAGTGCCGAAGTTAGACTTCATTGAAACTTTTCAAAAAAGAAGTTTTCCATATGGTGCGCACTTTAATGGTGACACTGTATATGGTTTCAATTCATTGCCATTTTGATGTTTAGTAAGAATCTATTCACCACAAACGAACAAGTTTTACAAAATGATGTCTAGAATGAAAAAACATTAAATAAAAATGGTTCTTACCTCGTTTAATTTTTAGAGTAACAGGATCTGTAGACAGCCGGAGACATTTTAAAACTGAAAAAAAAAGTTAGTTGAAAAGTTACTTGATATGTAATACGAAAATAAAAAGCGTATATAAATCCAAATCACCACTTAGCAATTGTTTCAACCATTGATTCGATAATCTAATGAAACCCCTAATTGGTGATGAAGTCGTTTGGGTTCCGCTTAGAAAAAATGTTAAATATTTAGATTTCATGCTTTCCCCATTTATTGTGAGTTTGATTAAGAAAAAAAGGAAAATGTATCGTGAATATAGAGATCCAACGTCTAAAGCTTCAATTAATAAGTTTAAGAACATTTAAAATTTGATTCAAGAATACAGAAACCACAATTGGATTCAAATATGTGAAGGCATATAGCAGGGGAGCCCACGATGAAAAATGGGGATTTACTCGAGCGTCATTCAGACATATTAGGTTGCAAAGCTTAGATGATAAGAAGAAAAAAATGTTATATAATATATACCTTTTCATCGGTGGGGGAAGCGGCTATAGATTTTTAAATATGTAAAGAAATACTGTTGCATGGACATACTCGAGCGCGTCAGATATTGATAGCATCAATATCCTACGTATTTTTAATGATGCTGGTATGTTAATCTGATCGTTTGCATGATGTGGGTGGTTGTACGTAAGAGTTGAAAGTGAAAAGGAACAAAATTTTATCGAGCGCGTCAGATTTTCTAAGGGGGTAATGAGTGCAACAAAAAAAAGCTCTCATTCAATAATCTGACGATTTCGATCTGACGCAAACTCGCGGCCATTATTATAATGTACAAAAAAAAATCGCCATTTTGAAATACTCAAGCGCGTCAGATTAAGATATATATGGTTCATCTTTATGTTTTAGACGTGCTGTCTCATAATCTGACGATTATCTAGAGGGATTCGCTTAATATGACAAAAACAATATTAAAAAAAATAATTCATTGAACCTAATTAATTGAAAAGCTCAGGAAATAGCATGCAAATAAATAAGTGTATGTTTTTCAGTATAATACTTGTATTTATAAGAAAATAATTTTTTAAAATGCTCAAAAAAATTAAATTTTTTATAATCAATTGATTAATTAATGAAGAAAAGAGAAATGTAACTTTCTATGTTTTTCACCACTTTTATTTGTAACTAACGTTACTGCAGTTTCGTCCTATAAGGATATATTGTATAAGTTTGAAAATTTCCTTATAGGACGAAACTCCAGTACCGTTAGTTACAAATGAAAGTGGTGAAAAACATAAAAAGTATAATTTATCTTTTCTTCATTATGATTTCCTACCACGTTGTAACGGCTACATACATCAATTAATTGATTAATTCATCTTCATCACGAATGAGTCTCCGTCAGAGTGGAGACGGAGTGAGAGAGTAATAGATAGAGAAAAAGTGAATAGAGAATAGAGGAATAGAAACTCGGAGAGAGAAATATAGGTATCACACAGCTGCATGCATTGAACTGCATTAATTTGTTCGCTTTTTAATCTATTGTTGACAAATTAATTTGCAGGTAGTGGTTCCACTAGTTAATTACCGAAAAATCAATTAGGATAATCATCATTTAACAAACAAAGTCCACATCGGACCAAAAAACTTTAGGTATATAAACAGCTAACCCTTGTCTTTAGATTCAGTATCAATCTGCTTCTCCTGAAGATGCTAACCTTGTTAGCGAAACGCGCGTCGAGTGCAAAAATATTAGTTTGGTGTTAGGGTAATTGATCTCTAGAAAAAGTTTTCAAAAATCGGTTTGCAAAACCACTCACTACCTCACCTAACCCAACGAACACACGGCAATGATAAAGAATTATTGTGAAACGGCCAAATAATTAGTATTCAGCCAGTCCAGCTAGCCGAGCCTTTACTCCTCAACTACATTTGATAGCACGTTTACTAACTATCTGGGCGACTAGGGGCCACAGTCCAGAAATGTTTATGACTGTACCAGGGACGCTTTGAACATAAAAGCACTGGTAGTATATACATTTCCCATTTGCCGGGCAGTGATTATGGACACCCCTCGTAGTGATCTTATTTTCATTGCCGTTCCAATTGGGAATAGATATACTTTACTTATAATTATGAGACATATTCGCCTTGATTCTATCGCCTGTCGGACATCTAGTGGGCTACCGAAAGCATACCTCAAGCCATTACTTCCAAGGAAAGAACTTTCGGTAAATTTTGTGGCATTCGCGCCACATTAGCGATTCATCTCAACAGGATTTCCAATGAGTTAAGTGGAGTGCGACACACTAAATTCAGGCTACCGAAGAACCTAGCAGGCCACTCAATTGCACCCCTTCATCTTATCCAGAGACCTCAAAATCGATCATTTCTTCTTCAATGTATGCAGGATGATAATCGTAAGGGCTGGGTCGCTAGCTTTTTATAGTGACTACAGGTACATATCCCCTGCTAAATTTAAAGGAAGAGATATGTGTACCTCGTGAATATCCCCGGTTGTAGTAGCTATCCCAGCAACGACAATGGGCTTAATACATGATTTTTAGTTTATAGTTCACTTGATAGAAATTTCAAATTGAAAAACAGTTCACTTTGTTTCAGTTCTCTAAGTACCGTAGTTTTCCCGTAATTAATTATTAAAAATCGAATGTGGTAGGCTGGTGACGTCAAGGGCCTATTCCCGCTTCTTGTTCGATTGACCAATAGGAACAATAAAAATAATCAACATTGCCAAATCGTAAAATTCACGAAGCCTATAATTATCAATTCAAGTATGGAAGTGTAATGGAACCCGTTAAAATTTCAATTAATGAAAAATTCTCCACATGGAATAAAATGTACACGAAAAATCATGTTTGGAAATAAGTTCTATATATAAAATCAGTACACAAAGTCGAAAGATCACAAAATATTTACCTAAACTATGATTTTATGCATTATTTAATAATATACAGTTATGAAAATAAAAAAATATAGCAAACTGGATCAAAGAATCATGTCAAATATACAATTTATTCTACAATCCTCAATCTTCACAACTGAAATTTATTATAAAAAACGATCCCAACATAATATATACTTCTTTCTAATATTGCTACTAAATTCAAGCGTTACAGGCTCGTTTGTGTAATCTGTTGAATCATCCAAAACTTGAGAGGAAGGTTGAATGAGGTCAAGTATAGACAGAATTGATTGTACTCGAATCATATGAAAAAATTTAATGAAGTAAAATAAAAAGCATTAGATTTTTTTGCAAAAATATTAATCAATTTCGTTTCATACTTTTAGCAACAGTATCAACTCCAGATAATACTGTCTGTGGAGATTACTTGAAGTTGAAATAAAAAACTCTGTCATCAAATTCAATATTTTCGTTCTCCTTTCATTTATAGTCACTTTTCAATTGATTTCTATAAAGTCTTGGGAGAGTAGAAGGATTGTAGTTTTTTCTTTTCAATACTTTCACCCATTTTTTTCTCATCATTTTATCCTTTGGAAACCTAAACTCATTATATGAAATAACTCACTTACTTATAAACCAATGCGCTTTCTGTTTTCTTGTTCCTTTTCGCACAATTGAAATCAGCACAAGAATGCACCATATTAATATTCAAATATATCTCTGAAAGACTTTTAAAAAACATATAAACTCGATGAAAAAACGAATTGTTCCTACGCGAGCTGTCAGCTAAGAAAAAGTTGAAACTCAATGTTAAATACAAGCAGAATCTGATATGGGTACTCCATTTTCCTGAGAAAATGAACGATCAATTACAATTTTCTGTAATTATTCATTCATTTTTTTAAGAATAAAACCAGCAAACAAATAAATATACAATAATAAGATCGCTCTAATCCACGAATTGAGCATAAAACGGACAATAATATTTGCCTTGATAAGTGATATGGTACAAGTTATATCTAAATATGATTCTAAATAGAATTTAATGAGCTGTATTTTCAAATGGTTTTTGATTTCTCATGAACCCTAATAAAATAAATCAATTATGCATCTATGCCACCCACCAAAAATAAGAAATTGAACGTTACTGATACATTAGCCATATTGTCATCCAGTAAGCCAGCGCCCTCTGTAGTGTATGCGACAATGTGATCTTTCTAATGTCAATGGTTTCTACACATAACTTCATATTTTTCTTGAAATAATTTCAAAATCAATGTTGACCCTAGTTTTGATAAATCTGACTCCGACAACTTACCGATAGTCGTTTTTGAAATGATCGATGAATTTTACTTGAAAAATTTGCAATACTTTGGTATGAAGGATGAAAAACTGAAACGGTAGGTGGTATATTTAGTAGGTCCCTTTTATTTAAATGAAATTGATTTCTGACTTTGTCTATTATCGAAGGATGGAAAGTTTTGATTTAATTTTTATTTTAGCTCGGCCAAATGAAGAAAACCACAGATATCTTAGAGTTTCGTTTTTTGGAACACTGAAAAACTTTTTGTCTGGTATGGATGATCTGTTTTTACAACTAGGTATAAAACATATTTTAACCATTTTGGTGGTAGTAATGGTAAAATCCAATCCGAAAGTAACCAGAAAAAAATATTTATTGGAATGTAAACTAATGATACGGAATATGCAGCAAAATAGGCACCCGTCGAGACCTACCTTTTACAAAAAAAAAAAACGTTTTTTAATTAGATAATTGTAACAGTTGTATTCACACCGAGTTGACAACAATAACAACAAAAATGGCGTCTGTCAAATTGGATCATCAGATCTGTGATTGAATATCAAAAGCCAATACACTTGGCAACTCCGCTCTAGACAGGATCGATTTTATTGGTCAACCGACACGCGGCCAATTTAAATTCTTGCTTTTGCAAATATAAAGAGTTCTTGGAACCGATTAAGCTTGATAAGTATAATATACCCCTAACTCGATCAGTCTATAAGCAAACCAGTATCATTTTCCATAACATGAAACAAGCTCATTGTGGCGATCAACTATATTGCCCAAAAAGAAAGTACACTTGTCTGAAAAACTAATACCGCCCAAGTAGGTACTTGAACAGTTCACGCCCGTTGCAGTGACATTTTTCTTTTACCTCCCATGATTATAAATCGATTCTGCTTCCAAATATTTTGCCCTAACTCGCGAACAATTTTCTCAGGTATGTGATGTTCACTCAATTTTTTTTTGTAAACGCAGGATCAAAAATAGTATCATTATTACAGAACTCTTCATTTCAACTGTATTCTTATCTCAACTAATCTTTTACGAAAATACATAAATAAATAAAACTCACCTTCTTTTGTACTAAACCTTATTACTTCCGTTTCGTTTACTTTCAAGATTACGTCTCCAACTTCTACCTGGAACAAACACAAAAAAATGTGATGTGATGTTATTTTCGACACATAATTTGATTTGGAAACGGTGAGGTAGCAATGGTGAGGTTTAAGGCTAACTCCCTCCCACACACAAAATCACGTGTATTTTTTAGTATCTACAAAGAATCTTGCAATTTTTCCTTTCTTATACTCTGCAAATGGGTCTTTATATATACACATCACCTAGTTTATTAGACATTGTTTTAATGAAAAACGTACCAGGTAACGGTGTTTGCATGTATTCAGCTCCAAAATAACAGAATATAAAGGTATCTGCCCACTATACCGTACCAAACCATGACCTTAAACGAACCGGCACATGCTAAAAATATTCTTTCATACGAAGCAACGCCCACTAGACCATTCCGTCACCGGTCCGGCACGTAGCGTATCATGCACGTGCCATGACAGTATTCGAGTCGAAAATAGTTTACCGGTGCTGATACGCAACGTGCATGGTACGTAACGTTGCTAAACCATAGGTCTCCGGCAGCGAAAGGGTGTATAAACGGGATATAAATAATTTTTAATTTTATTCGGCAATGCATTCCATTGAAATGTAGATCATCTCATAGCAATATTCGTTCTTCATGGTAAACTCTCCTATACGTTCACAATACACTGATGAATAAGCCGGAATAACACACATTACCTACAGTTGTCAAACGGGTATCTAACGGTCATCATACTCGTATGATACGGTCATTATACGTGTTGCTTACGGGCTTAGAACACGGTTGATCCATTACATTGGGCAAGGTAGACCGTATCGTGTTATTTTCCATGTCTGATACGGTCCTAGCACGGTCATGGTTGGTACAGGACTATAGAGGTCTCTGCCCACTATACCGTACCAACCATAACCGTAAACGTACCGGAACATGTTAAAAAATATTCTTTTACGCGCCCTCTAGACCGTTCCGTCACCGGTCCGGAACGTAGCGTAGCATGCACGTGCCATGACAGTATTTGAGCCAAAAATATTTTGCCGATGCTAATATACAACGTGCATGGTACTTGACGTTGCTGAACCGTAGGTCAATCATTTTCAATTTTATTCAGCAATACATTCTATTGAAATATTAATCTCACAGCCATATTCGTTCTTAGAGGTAAACTCTTCTATACGTTTACATTACACTGATGTGTAAGCCGGAATAACATACAATATTTCACATTATCTACAGTTGTCAAACGGGTATCTAACGGTCATTATACCCGTACGATACGGTCATTATACGTGTTGCTTACGGGCTTAGAACACGGTTGATCCATTACAATGGACAAGGTAGACAGCATCGTGTTATTTTCCGTTTCTGATACGGTCCTAGCACGGTCATGATTGGTACAGTATAATGGGAAGAGACCTTAATTGGCGACTGGCAAGTCGAGCCGGGTATTCGTCGTGGTGAGCGGCGCGCAGGAACTTCGTTCGTTGTCTGACAACAGCGAGTCAAAGTAAAAATACACGTCGCTTTTCGGTTTGGACATCGCGCGATTTACGAAAAAATAAATACACGTGATATCTTACTACACCCCATTCCCCCTTGTGATATTTCGTGATTTTTGCTAACCCCCCCCCTCCTTTCAAGCCGCGCGTGACTAATGGATGGCTCTTTAGAACTACAAATGAATATAACCGAAATGAGCCTACCACAAGACATGGAACAACAATCGATGCAGTTTTTCAGACAACAGACCACGTTTGAAATTTAATGGAGAGCATATTCGGACATTCTCTACAAAACTAAAATATTTCAGATAACGTGGTGTTGCCACTTCCATTAGAAAGTAGTAGCAACTTTGATTTTTCAAATAGAATACCATGTTTACAATATTATTTTTGGAATACACAACAATTACCCAACAACTTTTCTTGATATTTTTCTGTACCTATCTGTCACACTTTTCGAAATATGAAAAATATGATAATTTTTCCATTGAAAATTCCTTCTCACGAAAATTTTGACGAATTGAATATTGAAAACGAACATAACTTCCCCCACCAGAAAACATCAAACTCATAAATCAAGTCAATAAAGGAACCGTATGGACATTTGGGAAAACCTAAACATCCATAAATTCAAAAGTCATAATTCACTTATCGAGGAAGAAATACAAATCAAAACACAAGACCTAACATACAATATACTCAACAAAACAATACACATTCCTAGAAACAATGAACCTAGAGAAACACCAACACAAAGGATATTACCTGATGTCATCTCAGTACAGGCAAAAGGAGAGGATGAAGGATGAGGATAAATGCCTGCACTAAGGCGTTCTAACCTTATGAAAGAACAAACAAGAAGATAAAACGATCAGTTTCAGTAGAGTCATGAAGATGATAGCACAACCTGCTACCCGAAACCGTTCGCATATAATAACTAGAAGTTTTTAAAGTTTGTTAGATGTCTTTCACTAGCTAAGACCTCAGTGGCATCAAAATCCATACAATAATATTTCAATGAATTTATCAAATCTAGCATCAATAGAATAATGTACTTTATATTTAAATCCAAATGTTATCCTAAATTCACTTTGAAAAATTACACACAGGTAGAAATTTCCTAAGAATTCTTCATCATTTAAAGTTGGCAACAGCTTTTATCACTGAAACCACGGACATATGTCATGTCAACTGCCTGTCAATCCTAACCAAAAGAAACGTTTTGTGAAATTTCGACATATGACATTATCTTCTTTCAAAACAATTTTAAACTGTAACGTTATTCATCAAATATTTTATCCAATATTAGACATCCTTCAGCTATTTTTATAAATGTATTGTATCAATGCTCATCCAACACTTTGTGTCCAATATTTTACATAATCATCGTATGAAACATCCTCAAAAAAAGTTGTAAGTCTAACCATTCATTTATATCTTAATATTACTTACACCCACAATTTTCTTAGTATCCCCGATGATGGAAACAATTTATTAAATTTCCGAAAGCTTGGACAAACTTTAAAAAGTACTCTTTCATTTATTATATATATATATATATATATATATATATATATATATATATATATATATATATATATATATATATATATATATATATATATATATATATATACATCAAAAGGGGGAAATTCGTGGACAAAACACTCAAGATATATGGAGGCAAACCGCGGACACGTGTTTCTGGCTATTGGCCTCATCAGCGCGGTGCAGCCAATTGTAAAGATGTACAACAACTGGTTACCAAAAATGAAAAAACATCACACATGCACGGTGTCACCAACAGGAGCTAACCGCACATTTGTGGTTTCAATTAGAAGACCCAGCATTCCCAGGCATCATCTAACATCACCACGTAGGCAGCTATAGCTACCTGCGTGACTTCCGGGTCCAGGATATAAATACATAGATATAGATTATTATCGAGTGTGTATGATATACATCAAAAGGGGGAAATTCGTGGACAAAACACTCAAGATATATGGAGGCAAACCGCGGACACGTGTTTCTGGCTATTGGCCTCATCAGCGCGGTGCAGCCAATTGTAAAGATGTACAACAACTGGTTACCAAAAATGAAAAAACATCACACATGCACGGTGTCACCAACAGGAGCTAACCGCACATTGTTGTACATCTTTACAATTGGCTGCACCGCGCTGATGAGGCCAATAGCCAGAAACACGTGTCCGCGGTTTGCCTCCATATATCTTGAGTGTTTTGTCCACGAATTTCCCCCTTTTGATGTATATCATACACACTCGATAATAATCTATATCTATGTATTTATATCCTGGACCCGGAAGTCACGCAGGTAGCTATAGCTGCCTACGTGGTGATGTTAGATGATGCCTGGGAATGCTGGGTCTTCTAACTGAAATCACAAATGTGCGGTTAGCTCCTGTTGGTGACACCGTGCATGTGTGATGTTTAACATTTTTGGTAACCAGTTGTTGTACATCTTTACAATTGGCTGCACCGCGCTGATGAGGCCAATAGCCAGAAACACGTGTCCGCGGTTTGCCTCCATATATCTTGAGTGTTTTGTCCACGAATTTCCCCCTTTTGATGTATATCATACACACTCGATAATAATCTATATCTATGTATTTATATATATATATATATATATATATATATATATATATATATATATATATATATATATATATATATATATATATATATATATGGTGCTAATATAAATAGTGGGGCACAAATACACACACATCGGAAAAGTATAGGGATATTTTTATAACATACTAAATATCATAAAAATAAATGCATGAGGTCGTTTAATTTCGATTAAATTGGTACACTCGACCACCCTGTAGATTTCTATGGGTTGAACAAAGCCTGCAAAAACGGTAACTAATCTTTCATCAAGTTTTTTACGAACTGTAGGTTTTCGGCTAAAATGAATAATCTGAAAGTGTCGAGTTTGTACATTCTATGTACATTCTGGAAATATTGTGCTTTAACATGGAACGCCATCACTTACCATTGGCTGAGATGAATAGAGCTGTAGGGCTTCTTCAAGGTGGCATGCGACAAAATGATGTAGCTCTTCGTTTGGGGGTCTCCCAAAGTGTTATCAGTCGATTGTGGCGGCGTTTCCGTGAAACTGGCAGTCCAGCCGAACAACATCCAGGGCGAGGACGCGCTACAACTGCAGTTCAAGACCGATTTTTGGTCTTAACCGCAAGAAGACAACCGACAATCACAGCACCTGAGTTGGTTAACGTGTTGCAGCAGACGCACCAGGTAACCATTGGTCATGATACTGTCAGAAATCGACTGCATGAAGCAGATCTCCACAACAGAAGGCCACTTAGATGTCCACCTTTGTCGAGAGGCAATCGCGGTAGAAGATTAGAGTGGTGTCAAGAACATCAAAACTGGGATGCAAATGATTGGGCCACAGTTTTGTTTACAGACGAATCCAGATTTGGATTTCATCCAGATTCTCGTCGAGTAAGACTGTGGAGACGACCTGGAAATAATGAACGTTTGAGATACGTCCAGGAAGTCCATACATACAGAGGTGGTACAGTAATGCTATGGGGCGGAATCATGATCGGCGGCAAAACCGATCTCGTTTTTCCAAATCGCTCCCTCACAGCTCGACAGTACCTCGACACCATTCTTCTACATATCGTCCGTCCGTTTGGTGGTGCTGTTGATGAAAACTTCCACCTAATGCACGGTAATGCTCGTCCACATATCGCACATCTAGTGACTGACTGGCTCACCAACGAAGGAGCTGATGTATTGCCATGGCCAGTACAATCACCCGAGCATGTGTGGGGCATGCTTCAACGAAGAATTACTCCGCATATGGGGAACATTCAGACAACGTTTCAATTGAGAGAGCTTTTAATCGCTGAATGGGCAAATGTACCTCAACAAGACATTGACAATCTCATTTTGTCGTTGCACGATAGATGTAGGGCCGTAATAAACCAGCGTGGAGGCCATACTTTGTACTGATTCCAATTTTTTTTGTATGTTTTTTTTTCGGGGTGCCAAAGAGCCATATTTTTTTTTAGTTTTGCTTATATGCGCACTCAGTATTTTTGACCATTTAATAAATTTTGTTGTAAGTTACATTCGTTTAATAATCACCCGTCACCTTTTTTCCCCTAAAGCGATCTAAAAAAAAATATTGCCATTTTTAAAAATATCCCTAGACTTTTCCGATGTATATATATATATATATATATATATATATATATATATATATATATATATATATATATATATATATATATATATATATATATATATATATCATATCTGGAATTAATAGAATAATGTACTTTATAAATTTAATTCGAATGTTATTTTATTAACTTGGTTTTTAAAAAATCCAACCTAGAGAGAGAAATTTCCAAAAAATTCTTTACAATTTGAAGTTGGTAACAACTTTTATCACTATTACCACTGACATATTTCCTGTCAACTGTCTGTCAATATTAACCAATAGAAAAGATTTGTGAAATTTCCACATGTGGACATTATCCTCTTTTTGAAAAATTTTAAATTATAACGCATTTTATCAAATATTTTATCTAATATTAGACGTCCTTTCCCAATTTTTGTAAATGTATTGTGCCAATGTTGATCCAACACGATGTGCCCAATATTTTACATAACCCTCGTTTCAAACATCCTGAACAAAGTTGTGAGTCTAACCATCCATGTATATCTTAATATTACTTGCACGAACAATTTTGTAGCCTCCCTGATGATGGAAACAATTTATTACATTTCCGAAAGCTTGGACAAACTTTAAATAGTACTCTTTCATTTGCTGCAAAGCCCCACTATGCATGACTATCTATAGGGAAACTTCATAATTTGTGAGAAACAGATAAATAATCAATCGAACAAATACGTTTTGACTGAAGTGATAAAGATAAAAATATCAACCAAAAAACATTTGACGTCATATTTGTAGAAGTCCATATCAATGAAAACATTTCTTATTTATTTTCAAAATATAAATTCCTTGTATTGAATGCATCAGTTTAACTGAAAACAAAGGTCATCTCTTGATTTGAAGAGGTTGGGACTATATAATTACTAATATTGTCTTGATACATTCACAAATTCAATTATCAAATCAAACGTGCTGGTTTCAGTAACGAAGTAAAAAGTAATGGCTGTCTCTTTAGCGGTGATATTTGCGTTGATGTGTAGTTTGATTGATTGTGCTATCTCCGTTCCAACAAAAGTTCCAGATCTGAATCGAAAAATATTAGGTTCAAATGGACCTTTCAGAAAATTTGAAGTATCAGGTAAATATTGGAATTGGTTAACTGAATTTGAAAATTAATTATAATTAAGAAGTACTATACGGAATGATATTCCGTATTGTACTAGTATATATATTAGTATTATATGTATATATTAGCATTATATGTATGTGTCATATTTCAATATGACACATACATTAAACCAATGTATATGTATAATGTATAGTTATTATAGTGAAACTCATTTATACATGATATACTTTGGACAATAATTTTGATTTGATAAATGATGTTTTTCACTAAGTTATTCCTGCATATATGCTGTTGGCGATACAACTTCCGCAATAGATTTTCAATTGTTGAAACACACTTTCAGACCGGTTTCGAGCTGTTTGGCCACTCGTCAGTGCAAGGTAGTGTTGGGTACGATGAAATTCCCACTTTTTGATGAAAAGGAGTATACTAAGCATAAGTGGAATTACATCATATATCATAAATAACTCCATGAACTCCATGAAATTTGGCGTCTTCCCTTCAAGATTGAAACTATCCCTAGTGAAACTTATTTATAAAAAGGGGGATTCTGAACTTATGGAAAACCATCGACCTATAACTATTCTACCAAGTTTTGCAAAATTATTTGAGCTATCTATGTGTAATAGCAATACAAATTTTCTATATAAATGTAACATAATTAGCAATAACCAACACGGATACTTACGAGAGAGATCAACAAACAGTGCAATATTTCTATTTCCTCAAAATATAACAAACTTAATGGAAAGAAAATACTTATATGTACTTAGATCTGTCAAAGGCATTTGACTGTTTGACTTAAGAGATATTTATAAAAAAAACTAGAACTATATAAGAGGAAACTCACTGAAATGGATTGAATCTTACCTAATAGATCACCAACAAATAGTAACATACAAATCTGAGAATGAAGCAGTGAAAGTAGGAATACCCCAAGGAAGCATTGCGGGTCCCTTGTTATTTATTATCTACATAAACGATTTATGTTATCATTCAAACACACATAATTCAATTACAGTCTTTGCTGATGATACTAATTTATTATTAGGCCGTGAATTACGAATTCGAAAGAAAAAAGCGGCGCTCTCCCTTATTTACAAAGTTACGGTCCTTCAAAGTTCTGAAAATGGCAACTTTTCAGCCTTCTTTTTCACAAAATAAACTATTTAAAAACACAAGCATTTATTCACTAGGTCACCTTTACACCTTATTCCTCCTTCTTTGACACTTTTCACTTCAATAATCAATATTTTTCCAATAAAAATGTTGAAAAATGTACTGTTTGGTTACATATCTCTGTATTTTACGTTTTTAAAGTTAATGGCATGGTTGGTACGACTGATGCAGTCCATATTCCTAAAGTAATTCAAATGTTTTTACCTTCATTCTTTAGATCGTAAATCGGTTTTTGGTAGTGTATTACAAATTTGAAATAGTAGGCGGCTTTTTTCTGAAATGTCACTAGTAACTAACCTAAGAATAGAAGAATGTCTGTCACCAGGAGAAGCATTCGTTTTTAAATTAAGTTTTTTATAAAAAAAATGTTCATTATTGAAGTGAAAAGTGTCAAAGAAGGAGGAATAAGGTGTAAAGGTGATCTAGTGAATAGATGCTTGTGTTTTTAAATAGTTTATTTTGTGAAAAAGACGACTGAAAAGTTGCCCTTTCTGAATTTTGAAGGGCCGTAACTTAGTAAATAAGAGAGAGCGCCGCTTTTTTCTTGCGGATTCGTAATCTACGCATCAAAATACGTAGGTACACTCTTTTTTCAAAATCGCCGGATGCCCTCAAAACGAAAATTTACCTTTGATGGCAACAAATTATTCATTGCAATATTTGCTTGCTCGGTAATTTCTGGTGGGATAGCACAAACTTCTTGATCGTTTTCATTCATTTTGAGTTTTTACGAGATACTGAATGACAGTTCATAATTAAAACAAATGGTTGTTGATACACGGATATAACTAGATTCATTACCAACCTACAAACTGTTGAACAATACATTTACTAAAAATATGATTTTTCTTTCGATTTTACAGAGAATTCACAAATTTTGGCTTTTGGACAATTGAATGTATTCATGAGATCATGTTTCTTAGAGTAAATGATATCTGATCTGATCATTTTTTAAAAATTTCCTAGGGAAGTGGCCGCTATTAATTTAGAATGCACATGCATTCTAAATGAGGCATTAACCTACCTGCTGTCAAACTCGTAATGATTAGTTTAAAATGGAGGGAATAGAAAAAAGTAATTCAGATTCAAATTACTATGCAGTGTGTGAAAGCCGAATGGAATAAATTCATTATTTCGGTTACTGTACATACTGTGAAAAATGCCGAAACATGTTAAATGTAAATTATAATTTTTTGAATGGGAAGTATAGGTTGGTGATATATCGTTTAAAATTTCTCTTCATTCTCTATTCAAAAATGTTACCACTTTCAAGTTTATTGAAACAATTAAGATAAAATAAATTCAAATCATGTGGTTACCAAAATTTGATAAAATACACTCTAAACCTAAAATGTAATGCAAAACGTAATGAAATGTAGAATACGAAAAAGAACTATGGATGTTAACGAAGTAGATGCTTAAAATGTCCACCACGAAGGTCTTTGCAACTTCCTAATCTCAAATAAAACTGTCTTCTAATATTACTTAACATATTAAGCGTGACCGACCTAATCGCAAAAGTTATTCGTTCTTTTGAGTCATTCAAATCTGAAGGTTCAGTTTTGTACACATTGCTCTTTACATATTCCCATAAAAAGAAACCTAATGATGAAAGATCAGGTGATCGCGCTGGCCATTCAATCATTCCTCGCCTCTCTAACCACCGATTGGGAAATGTTGTATGGAGGTATTGCCGGAAATTAACTTGGTAATGTTGCGGTGCTCCATCCTGCTGAAACCATATCGTATTCACTGAAACTTGCGGGTTTCCTGGATCTGGATATAAATTTGCTGAACTTGGAATGACATCATTTTCAAGTAGTGCCAAATAATTATCGCCATTCAAGGTGCCCTCAATGAAAAATTGACCAATGTTATGGTTTCCTACAATCCCTCCTCAAATATTAACCTTTTGAGGGTATTGCGTGTGTTCTTTTCTCATACAGTGAGGATTTTCCGTTGACCAGTAGCGGCAATGTTGCCGATTAGCATGACCGTTAAGAGACAAAGTACACTAATCAGAAAACATAATGTCATCTAATTAGATAATATTGTTATACAACATGTTCATTATTTGCTCACAAAAATAAGTTCTTCTATCAAATTCGTCTTCCTGAGTAGGTATCATTTTATAGGGATGCATTTTACTTTCTTTTAATATGTTTACTATACTATAACAATTTTCAATTGAAGGTGATTCATTAGCAACGTCGCACTTGAAGTGACCAACGGAAAATACTCTTACCAACTCTGCAGAGGCGTACCAAAATAATATTTTTATTTATTTAAACACATAGGTAATTACGTAAAAATTATTGTAGTAGGTGGCGCTACCTGGTGTCACTGGTAAAACTGATTACATTTTCTTCTTATACCTAATACAGTACTTCAAAAACACAGAAAAATTTATAAAATAGGTATTATGTTCCTTTTATATAGAAAGAGAACTACAAAGCAAAAAAATAATTACCTATGTTATGCTTATGAAGTTTCAGAATCCATTGACTCGTTCGAAGAGGAATCCCAGTCACACTTAAATCTATTATTATTTGGTCGAAAACAGTGTCTACCATCCCGTCCAATCTCCACATTTTCTCTTCTTCCTTGATCACATGGGCTCCAGCATTAGCCCAATCTTCTTTCCGTATCCGTTCCATTGCCAGTTCTAATAAACGTTGGACATCAGAAATTTTATATGTCACGTTTTCACGAGCTACGTAACCCTTAATTTGAGCCCAGATTAATTCTATCAGGTTTAACTCGCAATGGTAAGGAGGAAGTCTCAAAATGGTGATGCCTTCCGCACGAGCTATTGTATCCACCACATGATGGCGATATCTGTCACGATGCTGTTTAATGACACTGATAAGCTCGGCCTTAACCATGTTTTCGGAAAATGGAATTCCTTTTTGTCCTAACTAGCTCTGCATGTCTGCTTTTCTGGTGGTCATAGTTGGCAGCTGTTCTACTAATCGGCTGTGATAAGAAGCGTTATCCATTACTATTACCGAATTTGGCTCGACTCGTAAAAGAAGGGATTTAAACCATCCTTCAAAGCGTTGGGCGCCCATGTCTTCGTGATAATCCCCCGTTTTTTTTTGGATAAAAAAATTAGTGCACTATCGTCTAAAAAGCCACTCTCGCTACCTATATGGGCGACAATTAGTCGTTGCCCTTTACCCGTTGGTCCGCGTAACCCTGTCGATAATACGTCTATAAATGCTTGACGATATCTAGTTACAGTAGTATCTTGCCAGATCTTAGATACTGTGTGACCAGCATTCACTCACGTTCCTTCCAGATAATAAATCTTTTTGTGAGCAGAACGCATTTCTCTAATAGAGCGAAGATATCCCCGTCGCCATGAGACTATATCTTGTCTTTCTATTAAGACAGATTTACATAACTTTGGTCCTAACGGATTCGAGGGTTGGCACTTTTTTCTCAAAAAATAAAAAAATGAATGGTATAGCGTACAAAATTTTTCTGGTACTCGTCCAATTCAATTTTTTTTCTACCACGACAATGTACTTTTGGAGCTTGCACAATCCCAGTTACCTTTTTTTCACGTACAATGCGTTCAATTGTCGACACGGATATTCCTAATAAAAATGAACACTGGGCTACAGCTTTCACTGTACGGAGTGTATTTTTTAAATTTTCGTACACTCTACAGACAATCTGTTTTTCTTCTAACGACATAAACTACCGCTTTATTTGTACATTACTTGGACCTGCTACGGAATCCATCTTAATACTATAAAAATAATAAAATCCAATGATATTATTCAGCTATTTGTCAGTTGTTTACTTACCTCAAAAACTATTTTAAAGTTGATGTATTTTGAAAAAAACTTTATTGTGAGATTTTCACTAGAACAGATTAACAAATCCGCAACACGTGTTTCGCTGTACAGTAGCTTTCTCAAGCGTGTTCACTATCTACCCAGAAACTAATAATATTCTAGGAACTAATTAATTACAGTTATACCTGAGTTTAACGAACATTTATACCTGGGTTTAATGACTAGGTCAACTAATTATCTCACAATAAAGTGTGAATGTGATGAAAATCTATGATAATATATTTTGAAATACAATTATGGGCCAACTCTATCTTTTATTTTAAAGTTGATAAATATAACAGTATATGTAATAAATATAATAAAATATATTTAATAAATACAAAACAAAGTCACCTTCACAAGAAACAGAACACACTACGCCTATGCAGATAAGGACGCTTGATAATGAAGAAACCGAACGACTAGTTATGGCATTTTAAGGGCGCAAATATAATAGACCTGCGAAGTGTTGATCAGTTTACCGATGTTTCAAAGTATTTAACGAACTGGTTCACCTATTCGCTCGTACATCCTATCGATATGCAGAAGCTATCTTGTTACGGGGGGCAAATTTTATGGAATCATCTTACTTTTCAATTATCTACAAATGGCGATGCATAGACGATAAAAATGAGCCCGGTAAGAATTTAGTTCTTACATTTAACATTGTTGCCATTAGCTCTCAGGTCAATTTGTATATGAGTTGAAAATTGTCATAGTATATCGATGTATGGCTAACATTGAATGTAGTGGATGCCTGTCTACTCGATGTATGTGGATTTTCCTCAAACTCAAGCATCACATCTAATTTGAGTTCATCCATTGCATTGGCAGCTGCTTCTTTATTTTGCTTATTGTTCCTTGAGATATGGGCGATAAATTAGGAAATTTCTCATGAAATAGACGAGCTACTTCCTGTTGTGTTCGGGTTTCATCTACGTAACCAATCATTTGTAAAACTGTTATTTTATGCATTTCCGTTAATCTAACCATTTGTCAGACTTGAAGTTATCGAACTTTAAACTTGATTTAAAATACTGACAATTAATGTAACATACAAAATTAATTGAAAAGGCGTTTTAAACTAACGTTGCCACAAAAATTATTTATAGTTTTTTATAAAGGATACCATCTTAAAAGAACATAGCTATGGTTTTTGTTTACTTTGTTATTATCAATACCTCGACATGAAATGACTTTTGAGTATATTGCAATAAGTTATGAGTGTATTTATCAAGTTTCGGTAACCACATTATTTTAATTTATTTTATCTTAATTGTTGCAATAAACTTGAAAGCGATAACATTTTTGAATAGAAAATGAAGAGACCGTTCAAACCTGTCACAAACCTTTACTTTCCATTTAAAAAATTGGGCGTTGTACCTATCATTCGAAGGGGGTTGAAAGTAGGGGTGACATTTTTACGTTGAAGAATTTCAAATTATTATTTACAATTGATGTGTTTCGGTTTCTTTTTAAATATGTACAGTAACCGAAATAATGAATTTATTCTATTTGGCTTTTACACTGTATATAAAAAGCTATTGTAAAGTGAAATAACTGTCAACTGAAAATATCACAAATTGTTATTTACATGAGTTTGACACTAAGGGAATCCGTCTACTTTAATCTTTGAACATACCAATCTGAATAGCTCACATCATCATAAAGCTATTATCTATTGATGAATCATTTTATTTGTAGATTGTGATGAACCCTTAGAAACAACATCAGACTGTGACGACTGGAAGTTCGCTTATCACTGGAACAACCAACTGAAAGGATGTGAACGTGCTATCTATCATGGCTGCAATGCCACAAGAAATAACTTCATAACCTTCAATGATTGTGAAAAACAAGCACAGCCTATATGTATGTTAACATATCCCAGTCCATCAAAAATGTATGGGAAATAATGAGATATTTCAGATAATTTATATAATAAGGCCATATAATTTAGATTGAATAGTTTATAAATCAAATATTTGTTTTACTATTCATGGCATAAAATCTTTCAGTTCGCACCATAAAGTTGTAGATACTGTAATATAAAATTTGTGAAAATGAGCAATGTTTATATTTTTGTTACGAAATTACCGAAGGCATATTTTCGCACAAAATAAATCGTATATTGCTTTAACAAAAGAATACAATGAGATGTGTCAGCATGATAATCATACTTGATGTTCCAGAGAAACATACTTTTTGAAATATTTTAATATTCATTTAAAAACCTTTCTATGAAATATGCTGACTTTGCAAATGACAGTTCAAGTTTTGAATCTTGGATTTTGTTTCATACACCAAATCTAAACAAAAATGGTGTTTCCGAAAATGGGCCAACTTAAAAAAATCAAATTGTGTTTCAAATACTCATCAGTCACAATTTGGCGCAATCGTTCTTTTTAAACTTCCAGGGGACGTACGACGCGACATACAGACATTAAAAAACTGGTAGAGGTGTAGAATATGATGCAGTTTCAGAACACTAAAACGGAGAAATAACTGAACATTTTCACGAGGATATTATTCAACATTAGTATTTATGATGAAAATTTACGTATATTATCCTTTGAAAAAAGCTGCAGAAAGACGTAAATAAAACATTTCAAAGTGTTTTTTTTCTTTTGAAAATTTAGGAAATTATCCTGACAACAACTGTCATTAAAAGTGACATTTTTGATGGTTGTCAAGCGTATTAAAAGATGATGTTTACAAAGAAGCACTTTCAACAATACTGTTGAAAGTATTCTCAACACGAGTTTTTTCTACCAAACAGCGATAAACAAAACATGATTATTCAATTTTCAAGGAAGTTTTATTATTAACAACAGATATATAATACCTTGCGTTGTTCAAGAGCCTTATAATATATTTGAACGCAATAGCATTTTTATAATAAATAGATTGACCGATGTAACCCTCAGCTACTGCTGTAGACTTCCATCCTCCGTGCTTCTTAATATCCGTTATATTTGCTCCTGATTCTGCTAGCAAAGAAGCAGAAGACCTTCTGAAACAGTGATCTGTATATTTCTTTGGTTCCGGGAGGTTCAGAAACTCAGCAATGGTGGAAGGCATTTTCCGGAATGTATTTTTACTAACTGGCTTGGCATTGGAATTTGAGTATTGCAGAAAACTCGCTACGCTCGTTCACCAAACAGTTTCACTCACAAAATAAAACCTTAATTTTAACACTCATATCATAAATAGCTGATACATACACTGTCATATGACAAATGATGGTACCACAAATCACGTAGCATTGTTTCCAGGTTATAGTTTCTCATATGCCACCTAAAAGTTTGAGTGTGCGACTATCGAAACTTCACTTGATAAAAGTATTTTGATTATAGTGTCGATTTATAGACCCCCTAGCGCTTCTGTGGATGTGTTTATGAGCAGAGCAGAAGAATTTTTAATACCATAATCCAAGAGAATAAATTTATTATCATAGCAGGAGACTTTAACATAGAAATGAAGGATATAAATAAAACAGGTGAAGATATGCTATCACTGTTTCAGTCTTTTGGCCTGGAGCAAACAATAAATGAATACACGAGAATAACATACTCTACAAAAAGCTGCATTGATAATATCTTTACTAACCTAAATAATTATGAAACAAAAATTGTTGAAACTCATATTTCAGATCACAATGCACAAATAATGAGCTTCACAGTCAATTTAATGAAAGCAGATAATACCACCTGTCTCAGATTTTTTCAACAAACAGAATAAAATTAACTTCACTAACAGACTAAAGGAACAAAATTGGGTTGAAGCATACAGTCATAGCATATCATCAGTTGACTTGCAATGGAATTCTTTCATTAGCAATTTTATAAATGATGAAGTACTTAAGTATAAACATAGATTAGATATTTCACTAATTCTTTCGAGAAATGTCCTAATTTTCACTAATGAAAGAGAATATGGTTTACATAAAAGAAGTTCTAGCTTATATCATAAACAACTCTTTGAAATTTGGGATATTTCCTAAACAACTGAAGCTGTCCTTGGTGAAACCTATTTACAAAAAGGGTGATGTGGAAGTGATGAAAAATTACAGACCCATAAGTATACCACCAAGTTTTGCGAAAATATTTGAATTGGCATATTGTACACAATTAATTGACTTCTTCAATGAATGCAACATGTTTAGTAAAAATCAACATGGGTATATCCAAGGAAGGTCAACAATGTCGGCCATTTTTCAGTTCACTCAAAATATATTATATTTCATGGAAAAAAAGTCACTAGCCTTGGGAATGTTTTTGGACCTTTCCAAGGCTTATGATTGTTTGGATAGAAACCTGTTGATGCTTAAACTAGAGAGATATGGTGTTGCGAGGGAATGCTCTGAAATGGGCTAAATCTTATCTCACTGAACGAACTCAAAGAGTGTGCATTAAGAATCAAGGAAAAATGTATAAATCCGAAATATCGTCATCAAATATCGGAATACCACAGGGTAGTATTATCGGTCCAATATTTTTCATAATTTTCATGAATGATCTATGTGCAACCAGTATTGAAGAAGATCAGTTTATTACAAATTATGCTGATGACACAAACATTGGTTTGAAAGTAATAAATTGATTCTGCATTGATAATATCTTTACTAATCTAAATAATTATAAAACAAAAATTGTTGAAACTCATATTTCAGATCACAATGCACAAATAATGGGCTTCACAGTCAATTTAATGAAAGCAGATAACACCACCTGTCTCAGATTTTTCAACAAACAGAATAAAATTAACTTCACTAACAGACTAAAGGAACAAAATTGGGTTGAAGCATACAGTCATAGCATATCATCAGTTGACTTGCAATGGAATTCTTTCATTAGCAATTTTATAAATGATGAAGTACTTAAGTATAAACATAGATTAGATATTTCACTAATTCTTTCGAGAAATGTCCTAATTTTCAAAGAGCAGTATAATGAAGCAAAAATTGAATATAACAATCTTTTAATAAAAGTAAAAAAAGACTTGTATCACAAAAAAAATCAGGAGTCTGATAACAATACAAAGTGCATGTGGAGTATATGTAAAGAATTGACAGGGAAAAACAACATTTCGGAATATAAAATTAAAGGAAAACTTGAAGTCTTCATAGTTGAAAACAATAAATATTTATTGAACATTGTACCCCAAATGTTGAAAGATATTCCTGATGTTCCATCTTTCAATAATATTACAAAAAATGACAAGTCGCTATACTTAAAAAAAAGTTACACCAAATCATATCATAGAATTGGGACATAAAATAAAAGTAGATAGTATACAGGGCTTCTGGAGCACATCGTACTTACGGTAGTGAGTGGGAAAGAGACGTGTGCGACGTGATCGACGCATAGAAGGATGGAATGAGCATCGAGTAAAGCCATTTGATAGATAAGAACGCGGTGGAATTACAAAAATAACATGTTTGTCATACAGGGTGTCTCGTTTAAGAAAAAACATGTACGGGGTGTTTCAAATACGTCAGCGCGTGAAGAAATGATATAATAATAATGAACGAAAAATCGGATTAAAGAAAAAACATGGCCACAGACATTAAAGAAAATAACATGTTTGTCATACAGGGTGCCTCGTTTAAGAAAAAACATGTACAGGTGTTTCAAATGCGTCAGCGCGTGAAGAAATGATATAATAATAATGAACGAAAAATCGGATTGAAGAAAAACCATGGCCACAGACATTAAAGAAAAAAACATGTCTGTCATACAGGGTGTCTCATCGTTTGAGAAAAAACATGTACAGGGTGTCTCAAATATGTCAGCGTGAAAAATAGTAGTATAATAATAATAATGAACGAAAAATTGGATTAAAGAAAAAACATGGTCATGGGGCGTTAAAGAAAAAAACATGGCTGCTGCCATACAGGGTGTCTCATCGTTTAGGAAAAAACATGTACAGGGTGTACGTCGACGCGAAAAATAATGGTATAATAATAATAATGAATGAAAAATCGGAATAAAGAAAAAACATGACGTCACTATGTACAGGGTGTCTCAAAATACGTCATTTAAAAAAAAGTTTAACGAGGCTCTATGGTTTTGACGTGTGATTCTTCAATGTGTACAGGGTGTCTCATTTAAGGAAAAAAAAACATGCCAGGTGCGGAAGGGGCCTAACGTTTTAGCGTGCGATCCCAATAGGGGGAAACGTTGGAAAATGGGGCAATGGGGGTATTCAGCAATGACATTTCGAAATACGCCAGATGCGTTTTTTCGTGTTAGTTGGGAAATGGGGGGAGTGGGTGTTAAAGAAAAAAAAGTTGGCTGTCATACAGGGTGTCTCATCGTTCAAGAAAAAAACATGTACGGGGTGTTTCAAATACGTCAGCGCGGAAAATAATGATACAATAATAATAATGAACGAAAAATCTGATTGAAGAAAACAACATGGCTGCCATACAGGGCGACTCATCATTTAGGGAAAAAAAACATTTACAGGGTGTCTTAAAATACGTCGGTGTGAAAAATAATGGTAGAATAATAATATTGAATGAAAAATCGGATTGAAGAAAAAAAAACATGACAGCGGGGCTTTCAGTGCAGCGTTGAAGGAAAAAGCATGACGTCAATGTGTACAAAGTGTCTCATTCAAGAAAAACATGACAGATTAACGAGGCTCTATCGTTTTGACTTGTGATTCTTCAATGCGTACAGGGTGTCTCATCGTTTGAGAAAAAAACATGTCGAATTAATGAGGCTCTATCGTTTTAGCGTGCAATCCTAATGGGAAACGTTTGAAAATTGGGGACAATGAGGGTATTTTTCAAATACATTTCAAAAATAAGTCACATGCGTTTTTCTAAATAAACAAAGTAGTGGAGATGATGAAATACCTACTTCACTAATGAAAGAGAATATGGTTTACATAAAAGAAGTTCTAGCTTATATCATGAACAACTCTTTGAAATTTGGGATATTTCCTAAACAACTGAAGCTGTCCTTGGTGAAACCTATTTACAAAAAGGGTGATGTGGAAGTGATGGAAAATTACAGACCCATAAGTATACCACCAAGTTTTGCGAAAATATTTGAATTGGCATATTGTACACAATTAATTGACTTCTTCAATGAATGCAACATGTTTAGTAAAAATCAACATGGGTATATCCAAGGAAGGTCAACAATGTCGGCCATTTTTCAGTTCACTCAAAATATATTATATTTCATGGAAAAAAAGTCACTAGCCTTGGGAATGTTTTTGGACCTTTCCAAGGCTTATGATTGTTTGGATAGAAACCTGTTGATGCTTAAACTAGAGAGATATGGTGTTGCGAGGGAATGCTCTGAAATGGGCTAAATCTTATCTCACTGAACGAACTCAAAGAGTGTGCATTAAGAATCAAGGAAAAATGTATAAATCCGAAATATCGTCATCAAATATCGGAATACCACAGGGTAGTATTATCGGTCCAATATTTTTCATAATTTTCATGAATGATCTATGTGCAACCAGTATTGAAGAAGATCAGTTTATTACAAATTATGCTGATGACACAAACATTGGTTTGAAAGTAATAAATTGATTCTGCATTGATAATATCTTTACTAATCTAAATAATTATAAAACAAAAATTGTTGAAACTCATATTTCAGATCACAATGCACAAATAATGGGCTTCACAGTCAATTTAATGAAAGCAGATAACACCACCTGTCTCAGATTTTTCAACAAACAGAATAAAATTAACTTCACTAACAGACTAAAGGAACAAAATTGGGTTGAAGCATACAGTCATAGCATATCATCAGTTGACTTGCAATGGAATTCTTTCATTAGCAATTTTATAAATGATGAAGTACTTAAGTATAAACATAGATTAGATATTTCACTAATTCTTTCGAGAAATGTCCTAATTTTCAAAGAGCAGTATAATGAAGCAAAAATTGAATATAACAATCTTTTAATAAAAGTAAAAAAAGACTTGTATCACAAAAAAAATCAGGAGTCTGATAACAATACAAAGTGCATGTGGAGTATATGTAAAGAATTGACAGGGAAAAACAACATTTCGGAATATAAAATTAAAGGAAAACTTGAAGTCTTCATAGTTGAAAACAATAAATATTTATTGAACATTGTACCCCAAATGTTGAAAGATATTCCTGATGTTCCATCTTTCAATAATATTACAAAAAATGACAAGTCGCTATACTTAAAAAAAAGTTACACCAAATCATATCATAGAATTGGGACATAAAATAAAAGTAGATAGTATACAGGGCTTCTGGAGCACATCGTACTTACGGTAGTGAGTGGGAAAGAGACGTGTGCGACGTGATCGACGCATAGAAGGATGGAATGAGCATCGAGTAAAGCCATTTGATAGATAAGAACGCGGTGGAATTACAAAAATAACATGTTTGTCATACAGGGTGTCTCGTTTAAGAAAAAACATGTACGGGGTGTTTCAAATACGTCAGCGCGTGAAGAAATGATATAATAATAATGAACGAAAAATCGGATTAAAGAAAAAACATGGCCACAGACATTAAAGAAAATAACATGTTTGTCATACAGGGTGCCTCGTTTAAGAAAAAACATGTACAGGTGTTTCAAATGCGTCAGCGCGTGAAGAAATGATATAATAATAATGAACGAAAAATCGGATTGAAGAAAAACCATGGCCACAGACATTAAAGAAAAAAACAAAATTGGGTTGAAGCATACAGTCATAGCATATCATCAGTTGACTTGCAATGGAATTCTTTCATTAGCAATTTTATAAATGATGAAGTACTTAAGTATAAACATAGATTAGATATTTCACTAATTCTTTCGAGAAATGTCCTAATTTTCACTAATGAAAGAGAATATGGTTTACATAAAAGAAGTTCTAGCTTATATCATAAACAACTCTTTGAAATTTGGGATATTTCCTAAACAACTGAAGCTGTCCTTGGTGAAACCTATTTACAAAAAGGGTGATGTGGAAGTGATGAAAAATTACAGACCCATAAGTATACCACCAAGTTTTGCGAAAATATTTGAATTGGCATATTGTACACAATTAATTGACTTCTTCAATGAATGCAACATGTTTAGTAAAAATCAACATGGGTATATCCAAGGAAGGTCAACAATGTCGGCCATTTTTCAGTTCACTCAAAATATATTATATTTCATGGAAAAAAAGTCACTAGCCTTGGGAATGTTTTTGGACCTTTCCAAGGCTTATGATTGTTTGGATAGAAACCTGTTGATGCTTAAACTAGAGAGATATGGTGTTGCGAGGGAATGCTCTGAAATGGGCTAAATCTTATCTCACTGAACGAACTCAAAGAGTGTGCATTAAGAATCAAGGAAAAATGTATAAATCCGAAATATCGTCATCAAATATCGGAATACCACAGGGTAGTATTATCGGTCCAATATTTTTCATAATTTTCATGAATGATCTATGTGCAACCAGTATTGAAGAAGATCAGTTTATTACAAATTATGCTGATGTCACAAACCTTTTATGCGAAGGTGATAATTTTCCTGATCTTATGCAAAATGCAAGTAATCTATTTGGCGGTACCAAACATTGGTTTGAAAGTAATAAATTGATTCTTAATGAATCAAAAACTAATACGATCCTGTTTCGTCCAAGACAGCTACATATAGAACGTCCATCAAGCATAAATATGAAAAATAGAAATAGAGAGATAGCTCCTTGTAGTAAATTCTTAGGTGTTTACATTAATGAATATTTGGGCTGGTCTGAGCAAATAACAAAATTATGCATGAAACTAAATTCAGTCGTGTTTGCCATGAGAACTCTCAATAGATTTCTAAATTTCAGTTCAATGAAAATTATGTATCATGCAAACTTTCAATCAGCTGCTAAATATGGCATCATGTTTTGGGGAAGCAGTTCTGATACGGAAAAAGTGTTATCATTCAGAAGAGAACGTTAAGAATAATCTTAAATATGCCATATCGGGAATCATGCAGAAGTATTTTCCGATCAAACAATATATTGTCCATTTATGCAATTTATATTTATGAATGTTTAATGTTCTTTTTTTAAGATAAATCTTTGTTTATTATGAATTACATCCCTCACAAATATGAAACTAGGACTAGAAATATCAACTACCCTGTTCACAGACTCACGGTAACTGAAAATAGCCCACAATACATGTGCATTAGATTGTTCAATAAATTACCAGATAGAATAAAAGCATTGGTCAGCATCAATGAATTCAAAAGAGAAATAAAAAAGGTACTCATACATCTGGAACCTTATAATATTGCAGAGTATTTCAATCATAATTTTTGAAATTATCTTTATTTATGCATCTTATATTTCTATTTACGCAAGATTATTGTATCTTGTAACCCTCAGTGACGTCATTTCATTATATGTTGTCATTATATGTTTATTGTATTGTCGACATATTCTGAAATAAAGATGATTATTATTATTATCATTAAAAGAAAAATGTATCACTCCCTAGTTTCTATTTCATTTAAATCTGTTTTCTGGTAATTCTATTATGTAATACATTGCGGTCCGGAAATTTCCGAGTTGGGTAAGATTAGGAATGTACCTTTCTTGCCCTCTTTCATATCGGTAGAAGTTAAGTTTCCCTCTCCCTTACTGTGTTTATGAGTCTATCCATTCTATACGAGCGATTTATCGATAAGGCCTTCTAATGACTTCGTATGGTGTTATCCCGATAATGTTTGAAAATAGGCACGAGCAGTAGGTATCCAAGAATCATGTTTTAGGATTTTCAATGTTGACCGAAAAAGTTAACTTTGCCGTGTTGGAACCTGAATTTTATAATATCAATAAAAATGTTCGTACTTCAGTGTCATTTCAGAAAACTAATTATAACAATTCATGAAGATTATTGAGAAAGAAAGTTTTTGGCTTTCTACTACTCCATCTTGATACAAAAAAAAAGGATGAGGGAATCTTCCAAAGAAAAAAGCAAGTAATCAATTTGAAAATAAGTAACTTTATACATGGATGTGTAGATAATGCAAAGAAGTAACTTTCATACACAAACTGAAAGAAAGTCCTCCTGAAACAGCTACTTTCATATAAACACTGAATTACACGAAAGAAAAAAAGTTCTTTCGAAACAAATACTTTTATATGAACACTGAATTTATCAATTATTTAATAAAACAACGATAAAAATAAAATAAATACAACAATAAAAATTAATTGGCGCTCCGGGGCGACTTCATTGATTCCAGTGGCGCATTTGCTTTTTCAGCTGCAGGAAAACCCGGAAAAACCTGCAGCACCACATCATCTGAAGATCTTGATCTAACAATGTCCTCTCTCTCATAAAACAAAATGTAGGGTGTCTCCAGAGGCTCCAATAAATTCTTTCTGAACGTTTGAAGTTCCATTTGCTTTAGATTTCCAATAAATTCAATGTATCGCCAGAACACTTCGTGACACGACTATCGTCAAACTTAAACCAGTCCGTTTCTTCTTTGACCAAGGCGTAATAATGACCACATTCAACGCCAGAACCACAGTGAACAATGACTGCATGAATAATATAACAGTGGTCTGCTAGGTTGAAATGTTCATCTATTTCGAACCTTCCAAAGAGTTTCTTGCTTCCGTTAGAGGTTGAGTCTTGTTTGAAAATCATCAGTGTTATTATTAGATTGACTGGTGCCTCAGCTATACTTGTTTCCTTATAACAGCCAGTTAGTTTGGCGCATGTTTGACAATACAGTCGATCATCACCTATTAAAAATTCCATTTTCAGATGATTTAACAATAAGCTTTGCACGGACTGGTAATTAGTCGTATTAGGAAAAGCTAGATGAAGTTCCAGAAATTCACATAAGTTTTCAGTACTTCTTGAACATTTACCACAAAGTAAACAAGTGAGGATTTTTCCAGCAAAAGATTTACAAACACAAGACGAGATGGGTTGTACGGAATCATTCAGTCCAGAGCGGCTGGGTGTATTGATTTTGCTATTGTTTTGCTCACGAAGAGTATTCAACAAGAACCCCAATCCTCTTGTTGTCCTAACGAGTATCTAGTGGACTTCAAAGACTCCAGGAAATCGGTTGGAGGGAAAGATGATACCTTCTTATGAAACTGCAGCTGCATGAACAGTTGTTTGAGTTTGATGAATAAGCAGGAAACATTCCCGTTCTCGTTCATCATTAAAACTTCGTTCTTGAAATTCTTCGTCATGAACAACACTTGTAAAATGCTATTCATGTAACAAGTGTTTCCTAAATTATCCAATCCAATTTTCTTCTCTAGATTTTCAGGACAACTCTCTACTGATTCGTAAGGAAGAACACGTTTCACAGAATCTCCATAAGAACCATTTTTCAAGCTGCGATCGATCCTTCCAAGTGAAAAAGGGTTTCGTAGAGGGATCGATTCGGCTCTTGCTTCAAGAAGCGCTTCCACTGAAATGGTACCAATTCTACGAGGAATGCAACTCATTTTTTGGGGCCAAGAATGACCTGAGTCCACTGACCGCACTGAAAAAGAAGAAGGTGGATCAATCACTTGTGAATTAACCTTGATAGGAGACTGATAAATATCCACATATTTTGGCTTGTTTCGAAGAGGTTTCAGTTCCGTACTGAAATTAGGGCAATGCATGATCTCATCAAAATTATGTGAAGGAGGAATAGTTCCAAGTACTGAAGCAGCATTGCCACGTTGAATAGCAATACTAATTCTTTCTAACAAAAAAGAGGTAGAACGGTGATCTTTCGTTGCTTGGCCTATTCTCCTTCCGAGTTCATGAACGAATAACAGAGACTCCGGGCCATAAACACCAAAAGTTTCAACCGCTACTGGATGAAACAGATGGTTGTTTCCAAGATTTTGGTATTTTTTCCTTTTCAATTTCTCGCCAGACAATGCTGCAGTTCCAGCAGACTTGGAACTTTCGGCTAGATGGGAAGCCGCGACCGTGTCAACGCAAGTAAAGTCCCATACCACAGGTTTATATATAAGAATTATATAGAAGATACTTTTCTCTACTCAATTTGTATTTCAAACATTCGTTGTGGAATGAAATCAGATATCATTCACATGATATTTATTTACACAAATTAAATCACTATCCATCATTCCACAAGGAATGTTTGAAATATAAACTGAGCAGAGAAAGTATCTTTTGTATAATTCAGTGTTCATATAGAAGTATTTGTTTCGAAAGTATTACACGAAAGTATTTGTTTTTTTTCTTTCGTGAAATTCAATGTTTATATGAAAGTAGGTGTTTCAGGAGGACTTTTTTTCAGTTTGTGTCTGAAAGTTACTTCTTTGCATGATCTACACATCCATGTATAGAGTTAGGTACTTATTTTAAAATTGACCACTCCTAAAAATATAACCCCTTCAATTCATGAAGATTATGTAATGAAAAATACCGAAAAAGCTCCTTCGAAACAAAATAAAAAATTAAGCCGGTGCACCGAAAATTGCCATATAATCATTGTGATATTCATAACTGGAACACCACAAAACACGCATAAAATACATGAGGTATCCAAAATAAACAAATTTTAGAGGCCTCCGTTTGGGCTTCCCTGTATAATTTATTGTTGAGGAATCCTTCTTTCGAGTCATTAATTCCACAATATTTTTTATATGAAACAAACAATGTTGTATGCAAAAAAGTGTTTGCACAACTAACATTTATTTTTGTAAACTGGCTACACGGCATTCGTTTTTTTTAAACTTCAAAATGAGACATACGGGAACTAGCAGATCAAGCCTATTTATGCTACATTCAAACCGGACTGTAGTAATTCATTAAAAATAATATAATGAAATGAGTTGAATTAACCTCTTTCATAGTGGCCTGTTTGCAACCCCCAGCACACTATCTTACTGAATCTTCTGGACGATGTGGGAATTAGAGGTATAACGAATAATCTTTTCAAAAGTTATCTTCGCAAAAGAGAGCAAAGGGTAAAAGTGGAAAATCATATAAGTGGAGAGGAAATTATTACATGTGGTGTGCCCCAGGGGACGGTGTTAGGACCAATTCTATTCAATATTTACCTGAACAACCTTTTTCTACAAGATATCAACTCCAACATTCTGAGATTTGCCGATGATACTGTGTTGTTTTGTGAAGACAAAAACTGGTTTGATTTGAAACAGAAATTAGAACATGACCTTCATGAAATCGAAATGTGGTTCGACCACAGGCTCTTACCTATCTATCATCTTTGAGAAAACCTATTCAGTAGTTATGACAACTCTCTACCAGAATATGTCATCAAAATCTCCAATACGAAAGTCATTAAACCCAGGAAGAAAATAAAATATCTTGGAATAATTTTAGACAGCATTCTCAGATGGGACCAGCACATAGGCCACATAATCCAGTCATTTAAGCTTAAATTAGGTAAGAATCTCGGAATTCGAGATACCCAGCTGTAAGTCTGTAAATACTTGTATATTGACACCCTAAAAGTTGTCTCAAAACCTACATATGGTAGGGTGTAAGCAACTATTAAATTTCAAGGTCAAAGGTCACAAAAATCGTTTTTTTTGCGCTTTTTTTGGAAATATCTCATTTCCTATGGGTTTTTTGCTATTTGTATTCATTATCAATATTGTAGAATACAAAATTCTCTACAAATTTTGTTAACAAAAAATTTTTATACGGTGAACCGTTTTCGAGATAGAGGGCGGAGAGCGCGCGGTCACAGCATCACTTCAGGTCAACCGGTGCCTCCGGTCGAAAACGCGCCATATATAGTTGATGAACTATCGATAAATCAATGATTATAAATATTTGTCAATTTTTATTAACTATTATACTATATTTCATCATTTTCTTCGTGCATTAAATCTATATCTATTCAATAATACTGATAACCGTTTACTAAAATTAAAAAATTAGATTATTAGAGAGTGGAACTCAAACCTTATTGGCAGTCTATAATGCTCCGAAATCTGTGAAAAGTATCGATCATCTTCGTTATATGCATTACGTCAAGTCTACAAAACTTAATAAACCTGTGCAGCTTTCAAATATTCCACCAACAAGTGCAGCTGCTCATCAACATTTCAACCGTGTATATTATCAAGTTCAAACTTAGTTAGGACATGATTTGGAACCCCAGGTATGGGGTTGGGCAATGCGAAACGATTTTCTGGAGCCTATCATGACAATTTTACCACCTGCTCCATAAGATTTGCTAAATACAATTTTCTGCAACTGCAAGAGTGGTTGTGGTTCGCGATGCGGATGCAGGAAAGCGAGCTTGCAATGTTCTTTAGCTTGTGGCCAATGTAATGGGCAAGCTTGTCTCAATGCTCTACCATATCAGAGTGACATTAACGAAGATGGAACCTTTGACCCCGAAATCATGGAAGAACTTGAGACAAATGTCGTTGAAGACGATAATGAAGACCAGTTTGAAATTTACTAGCAGCCAGAAGACGACGATGAAGAGGAAGAAGATGATTAAAATTATAAATTGTAGTTTTTGTACCCTTCATTCCATTTCTTTACTTTCAATAAAAATAAATGTATTCAATATTTTTTAATAAAAAGATTAATTCATAATTTATTTGTTTTTTTTTTTTCATCATGTAAGAAGTTATAAATATTAATTAGGTTAAAATTCAAATATAATTCCTATATTTTCATTAACAATTCTGCAATTACATGGGCAGGTAAGTGTTGTTAAATAAATTAATACTGAATAAAAAGTGGATGAGTTAGGAAAAAAATGATAAAATATAATATAATAGTTAATAAAAATTGACAAATATTTATAATCATTGATTTATCGATAGTTCATCAACTATATATGGCGCGTTTTCGACCGGAGGCACCGGTTGACCTGAAGTGATGCTGTGACCGCGTGCTCTCCGCCCTCTATCTCGAAAACGGTTCACCGTATAAAAAAATTTTTCCAACAAAATTTGTAGAGAATTTTGTATTCTACAATATTGATAATAAATACAAATAGCAAAAATCCCATAGGAAATGAGATATTTCCAAAAAAAGCGCAAAAATCCGATTTTTGTGACCGTTGACCTTGAAATTTGATAGTTGCTTACACCCTACCATATGTAGGTTTTGAGACAACTTTTAGGGTGTCAATATACAAGTATTTACAGACTTACAGCTGGGTATCTCGAATTCCGAGGTGAACATACTATAATGACTGGACTAACATAGTTGAAAAATTACGTTGCTTACTTTACAAATTTAAACGGATAGCAAACATACTCAATCAAAAACAGAAAATCATATTGTATAAGAGTTTAGTAGAGCCCCATCTGAGATATGGTATAATTGGTTGGGGTGGAGTGTCGAAAACTCATCTACATTCTTTTGAGGTTATGCAGAAGAGATTTATCAGATGTATCCTACGGAAAGGTTACGACTAACCTAGCGATCTTCTTTATTCAGAATCGGGAATGTTTGATCCCAGAAAGCTGTTTTTTGTAAATATTACTGCTGTACCATAAATATGCTACACGTCGGAATCATAGTATCGTCATCCCAATAATGCTCAAATCAGTTGGGCAGAAATCCTGCCGGTATTTAGGACCAAAACTTTAGATGCGAATAAAATTAATATGTTTTTAGTCTGGAACGATTATGTTTGAAATCACCTTATTTTATAATTCAACTTTATTTTACGACGGTTTACTTCTGTCATGGATCCCTATATCCATTGAGTTCAAAATTATTCTGTAATCCATACTTAGTATCCATTCAATACACTGGTTTATTTTTAATTATTTATATTATGTTCAAATATGTCCAGTTTTAACTTATATTATTATCTATATCTAGTGCTTATTCCAATACATTGACACCTCGGTTACTTTGGCAATAAAGTTCAGCAATATTTCGTATTTTGTATTCTCTTTCCCGAAACAGTGAAAAATGTATTTTGAATGCATCATGAATATTTGAAATGTCGGAAATTATAGAAAGTAGTGGAAACTAAATGAAAAATCCGAGCAGGGGGAGGTATACCTCTGTCAACATTTTAATCAGTCATCCTGCCACCTTTATATTTTGATATAGTGTTAACAAAAGGAAACGAAGAAATATAGCAGTGACAAAATCAAAAAACCGGCCGTCGGAGGCGGTACAAATCCACCAATATTTTTATTAGAGTATCTGCCATATATTATGTTCAAATATGTCCAGTTTTAACTTATATTATTATCTATATCTAGTGCTTATTCCAATACATTGACACCTCGGTTACTTTGGCAATAAAGTTCAGCAATATTTCGTATTTTGTATTCTCTTTCCCGAAACAGTGAAAAATGTATTTTGAATGTATCATGAATATTTGAAATGTCGGAAATTATAGAAAGTAGTGGAAACTAAATGAAAAATCCGAGCAGGGGGAGGTATACCTCTGTCAACATTTTAATCAGTCATCCTGCCACCTTTATATTTTGATATAGTGTTAACAAAAGGAAACGAAGAAATATAGCAGTGACAAAATCAAAAAACCGGCCGTCGGAGGCGGTACAAATCCACCAATATTTTTATTAGAGTATCTGCCACCTTCATATTTTGTTATAGTGGTCACAACTGGAAATAAAGATCAGCAATATTTTTATTAGAGTCTCCGCCACCTTCATTTTTGGCTATAGTGTTAAGAAATGGAAATAAAGAAATATGACAGAGGTGAAATTTAAAAAACCAGCCGTCGGGGGTACAGATCAAGCAATATTTTTATCGGAGACTCTGCCACTTTCATATTTTGATTTCACCTCTGACATATTTCTTCATTTCCATTTTTTAACACTATACCAAAATATGAAGGTGGCAGAGTATCTGGATCTGTACCGCCCCCGACGACCGGTTTTTTGACCTCACCTCTGACGGATTTATCTGTTTCTATTTCTTAACACTATACCAAAATATGAAGATGTCAGAGTCTCTAATAAAAATAATGCTGGATCTGTACCGCCCCCGACGGCCGGTTTTTTGATTTCACCTCTGTCATATTTCTTTATTTCCAGTTGTGACCACTATAACAAAATATGAAGGTGGCAAAGTCTCTAATAAAAAGATTGCTTGATCTGTACCGCCCCCTACGGTCGGTTTTTTTATTTCACCTCTGTCATATTTCTTTATTTCCATTTCTTAACACTATACCAAAATATGAAGATGGCAGAGTCTCTAATAAAAATAATGTCATATTTCTTTATTTCCATTTCTTAACACCATACCAAAATATGAAGATGGCAGAGTCTCTAATAAAAATAATGCTGGATCTGTACCGCCCCCTACGGCCGGTTTTTTTATTTCACCTCTGTCATATTTCTTTATTTCCATTTCCTAACACTATACCAAAATATGAAGGTGGCAGAGTCTCTAATAAAAATATTACTTGATCTGTACCGCCCCCGACGGCGGGATTTTTTATTTCACCTGTGCCATATTTCCTTATTTTCAGTTGTGACCACTATAACAGAATATGAAGGTGGCAGAGTCTCTAATAAAAAGATTGCTTGATCTGTACCGCCCCCGACAGCCAGTTTTTTTATTTCACCTCTGCCATATTTCTTTATTTCCAGTTGTGACCACTATAACAAAATATGAAGGTGGCAGAGACTCCAATAAAAATATTGGTGGATTTGTACCGCCTCTGACGGCCGGTTTTTTGATTTTGTCACTGCTATATTTCTTCGTTTCCTTTCGTTAACACTTTAACAAAATATAAAGGTGGCAGGGTGTCTGATTGAAATGTTGACAGAGGTATACCTCCCCCTGCTCGGATTAGTTTCCACTCTTTTCTATTATTTCTGGCATTTCAAATATTAATGATGCCTTCAAAATACATTTTTCACTGTTTCGGGTAAGAGAATAGAAAATTCGAAATATTGCTGAACGTTATTGCCAAAGTAACCAAGGTTACATTGATTGGTTTTATTAGTTATATTATGTTCAAATGTAGTTATTTTGAATTTATATCTAAATACTTAATTTAATGCGTGAATCTCATTCAATGTCAGATTCAGTATTCTCATTTCTTACACACAGGCGGATCATTTTGCCTCGTAAGATGTATTTTATTTGTTCACTGTTCATTTCAATATGTACATGTAGTTTTAATGTAAACAATCTTAAAAAAGTGATTAAATACATGTTATATTATTATTATATTACGTTGAGAGAAAGTATTTCAATATCTCATTTCCTCACAAAATGTTGTTTTCTCCGTTTTAGTATTCTGAAGCTTCCCTGAAAATCGGCAAATCAATCATATTCTACATTTTTCCAGAAAAAATAAAAATATTTCAGACAATGAAAAACTATTTGAAACCAGAAAAACTGACCTAGAATAAAGCATCAGATATCTTACTCAATGAAGCATTCATTAGTCTCCTTCGAATCTTGAGAAAATCCAACACTAAGTCTCTAATTAAATCCGTTTCATTTCGATTTATACCGCCCCAAAACAATAAGACAATTCTGCTCAACACATCAATTATATTCACGAGCACATCACTCATCACTGCACTTTCATAAAATAAAAATATGCCCGAACTACATCAAATGCAGAGCGCAACCTAAAAAGAACGGCATCGGAACAAGACTAACCGTCAAAGTCGAACGGAAAATAAGCTTATTGATACTGACATTGTTCAGATATGCCGATACCAAGCACATCGTCATTAACCAACCCATTACTAGTAACGAGGACGTAAATCTACGGAAGAGCAGAAGCGCCACATCATTTGATTATGTATTTTTTTGGAAATCACGACTTTAATCTCGATATTTCGACTTTAATCTCGATATTTCGACTTTAATCTCGATATTTCGACTTTAATCTCGAAATTACAACTTGAAACTCGGTATTTCGACTTTGAAAGTCAAAATTTCGAGTTCTAAAGTCGTGGTTTCCAAGAAACAATACAAGGTTAATACAAATAATATAAATATGTAACTCTTCTGCGCTTTTAGAGAGTTATCTATACCCTAAAAGAAAATATAGCCCTATGTGATCTGCTTGAGTCTTTCGGTTTTCAGAAAATGATTATCTGTCCTACTAGGGATAATATATTCATAAATTTTACATGTTATCCCTACGAAACAACAACAACAGAAACAGATTCATCTGACCACCACGGACAAATCTTGAAATTGGAAATACATCAGAACAAATTGAAAATAAATAAAAAGATATGCCGACCTATATAACAGATTAGGGTAGATTTCTATTCTACAACAACATTGAAAACACAGATTGGTCATTTATTGATGACAACATAAAAACTGATGATAAAATGAAAATTCTCATCGGTATATTAAAAAAAAGCGTTCATGGACTCATTTCCTGAAAAAAGATATGATATTAGAAACAATAAAGCAAATAATACATGGTTTAATGGCGAAATAAGAAATATGCGGGACCAGCTACACCTCTTGAATACAGAGCATCCTTCTGATAATCTCAAACATCAACTAAACAGTTTGAAAATAATATACAAAAAAACTATTGCATGTGCTAAAAGGGAATGTAATGATAATCGTATAAAAAAATCGAAATATCAAAATAAATGCATGTGGAATATCATAAAGGAAAACAAAAACAGAGAAAAACGAAGTAAAGACCCACCAGTCTCACCAAACACCTTCAATGCCTATTTTGTAAATAATTCAAAAAACCTAATCCAAAAAATAGTTAGTTCAAACTTGGACCCGCTCAAAAAACTAAACAATTTGAATTTTGAAAATTTTACTCTAACAGAATTTACCTACAATGAAGTTAGAGATGTAATAAATTCATTAAAAAATCTCTGCAGAGATATACCGGGTGTCCCACATTTTATGTGACAGGCAATATCTGGTTTGTTGAAGAAGATACACAAAAATGTTTCATACAAAAGTTTTAGGAGTTCATGAGAGCTATATTTTGATATAATTTTTAAATATACAGGGTGTTTGGTGTAGGTGCTACAGACCAAAATTCCATTTTTTAAAATAGAACGCCCTGTATATCATTACATATTCAGATGCTACGTTAAATTCTGATATCATTTCATGTTTGGTTTTTGAAATTCGGTTACGGCGTTGTTGAGTTATTGCACTTTTCCTTAAATATAAAGTTTCAAAAAAAACTTATTTACTCGTACACGAATCCAGTCTATATCTTTTATTAAATTGAACTAGACTACTACTGAATACAAACCATTTTTCTCACCTCTACGATACGATATCGATATCAGTTGAATATAATATTGAAATTCTTGAGAATGTGACTAACTTGAGGGTGAATTGCTTTATATTGCACAATTTCAACAAGTAGCTTATGCTTGTTGATGCCATAGTAACAAATGTTGTTGAATTGTATCTACTTGTCAGTACGATTCAGTGATTCTTTGCAAAACAGTAACTGTGTTCTTTGTGCGAAAACTCCAGTATGCCTTTCGCGTTTAGTCCAAGTGATTGCATTGATATGTTATTAATTTTTGGGGAATGTCAGAAAAACTGCCGTCAAGCACAACGTCTATACCAAGAACGTTTTCCAGACAGACCTATTCCGTCACGAATGACTTTTTCGAGAGTTGTAGAAAAATTGCGAACTGGGTCATTTCCTTCTACTATAAAGCATCGTCATCATACGAGATCTGTTAGAACTGAAGATTTAGAGATCAATGTGTTGGCTTATATTATTATTCATCCACATGTTTCTATCCGTACTCTTGCAGAAGAAGTCGGTGTGAGTAAATCTAATGTACAGAGAATTCTGAAAGAAAATAAATACCACCCATTCAAAATTCAGTTGGTACAAGGTTTGAAACCCACGGACTTTGAACGACGACTTGAATTCATTGCTTGTATTCAGGTAATATTACATGAAAGTCCTAACATATTCAGTCAAATTTTGTGGAGCGATGAATCGCGATTCCACAATAATGGAGTTGTGAATCGACATAACAGTCACTATTGGTCTCAAGAAAATCCCCACTGGGTCCGCGAAAGTAATTTTCAAACTACTTGGGGTATTAATGTATGGTGTGGATTGTTCAATGGCCGCATCATAGGACCTTACTTTTTCAATGAAAATCTCAATGTATTGCGATATTTACATTTTCTAGAAAATGATTTGATCCAGTTGATGGAAAATATTCTCATAGCAGAACGACAAGGAATTTGGTGGCAACAAGATGGTGCTCCTCCTCACAATTCACAGGTTGTTACTGAATATCTGGATAGAACGTACCCAAATAGATGGATTGGTGGTAAGTGTCCAATTCGGTGGCCGGCTCGTTCCCCAGACTTATCACCGCTTGATTTTTTCCTATGGGGTTATTTAAAAGATATTGTTTTCACTACTCCCCCTTTGAATGTGGATGATCTGAAAATGAAAATTCGACTAGCGTGCAGTGATATTACGCCTGATATTATAAGAGACTTGTACGAGAGAAGTGATTCGACGTTTCGAAGCCTATATAATATCTAATGGGCATCACTTTGAACAATTTTTATGACTTATTTCTAGGTACCTACCATTCTTATGAAATGATTTATCAAGTTATTAATTAAAGATTTGTTTTCGAATACACCTCTTTCAATTTCGCAATTGTTTCATATTCAAAATGATTCCTGACTGAATTCCACAACTCAAAATTGAAACCATTACTTCGAACACCCAAAATTTTGACTAATTTTCATGTGATCTGATGCAGAGAGAATAATTGTATGAGATATTTTAAAAAATAATAGTCGTTCTCAAGACTTTACATTTTAAGCAATAACTCAACAACGCCGTAACCGAATTTCAAAAACCAAACATGAAATGATATCAGAATTTAACGTAGCATCTGAATATGTAATGATACACAGGGCGTTCTATTTTAAAAAATGGAATTTTGGTCTGTAGCACCTACACCAAACACCCTGTATATTTAAAAATTATATCAAAATATAGCTCTCATGAACTCCTAAAACTTTTGTATGAAACATTTTTGTGTATCTCCTTCAACAAACCAGATATTGCCTGTCACATAAAATGTGGGACACCCGGTATATGGACTGAATGTTGAAGTGATCAAATGCATATCAAATTTAATTCTAATCCCTCTAACTAAACTGCTGAACCAGTGTACAAAAGAGTGCATTTTCCCCTCCGTCTTGAAAGAAACATTAGTAATACCTATCTTCAAAAGTGGAAATCCAAATGATCCTACAAACTACAGACCAATATCTCTGCTACCAATTATATCAAAAATATTTGAAAAATGTATAGCTCTACATTTTGAGAATTGTGACATATTCACAGACTGCCAGTATGGATTCCGAAAAGGTAGAAACACTGAAATGGCGATACTAGATCTTAACAACAAAATAACAACAACTTTTGAAAAACTAGAGTATTCAGAAATAACTTTTTGTGATCTAAGCAAAGCATTTGATTGTGTATCCACATGAAATTCTCTTGAATAAATTAAAACTATATAATTTTTCTGGCAACACTATATGTACCGCAAGGATCTATTTTGGGACCTCTACTATTTATAATTTTCATTAATGACATACCATATTGGGAAAACCCGTTATCATATATTTTATATGCAGACGATACTACAATCCAAACAAATGCTAAAACTCTAGATGAGGTACTTATATTATCCTCTGAAGCACAGTCACAAACTGAAAGGTGGTTCAATGCAAACGAATTATATCTGAATAAAAACAAAACCCAAAACATGGTATTCACCCTAAGAAATACGGAAAATTACTCAAATTCGCAAAGTAGTGTGAAATTTTTGGGAATTCATTTTGACAGTGAGTTAAAATGGGATCATCATATAAATGAACTATCAAAAAAGCTAATGAGAAATCTATTTTTACTAAGAAACCTCTCCAGACCAGTTTGAAAAGCAACTCTTCGAACGGAATATTTTTCCTTGTATGAATCCATCATTTCGTATGGTATTGTCGCCTGGGGACATGCAACGGATTGTGATAGAATATTCCGACACCAAAAGAAAGCAATTAGCATGGCGAATCCAGCAAAATTGCAAAAAAAATCCATTTGTAGGTAATTAGATGCCAAAACAATGAGTTTGTTGCTCGTGCCGATCCCTAGAAATAGCAAATAATGCTATCGTGATATAAAGGTAGCAAGGTAACTCAATAAATTATAAACTTTCCCTTTGATCTTTACAGAAGATTTTGTTGCTATTTAGTTGCTAAACTTTGGATATAGCGAACAATTTTTAAATATTTTTTTTTAATTTTTTATGGTCTTGCTATCTTGAAACTGTTTTTTTCTGGAATTAGAGATGTTCTAAATTTGTTGCTCACCAAGAGTAAACTCAAATACACCTTGAGTATCAGCAACAAAATATTTGAAACCGATCGGCCGATTTTCAAACTTTTTTTTTATTTTCCACGTTCTTGCTATCTTGAAAGTGGTTTTCCTTCGAATAAAAAGTGTTTCAAATTTGTTGCTCGCCAGGAGTATACTCAAATACACCCTGAGTATCAGCAACAAAATAGTTGAAAATACACCTTGATAGCAATTTCATGATAGCAATTACAAGGAAAATGAAATTCTTCTAATAAGCAACAAATCAAGAATACTTTGTATTCCAGAAAAAAAAAAGGTTTCAAAATAACAAAAACAGAGAGAATTTAAAAAAAATATTAAAAATTGGCCGATCAAGGCCAATTATTTTGTCGAGTTCTCGGAGTGTATTTGAGTACCCTCCTGATGAGTAGCAAGTTTGAAACGCTTTTTATTCTCAGGACAACTAGTTTCAAGATAGCAAGAATGAGGAAAAAGAAAACAAAATTTATCAATTTCAACTATTTTGTTGCTGATACTAAAAATGTATTTGAGAATACTCCTGGTGAGCAACAAATTTGAAACACTTTTTATTCTAAGGAAAACCCGTATCAAGATAGCCAGATAGAGAAAAAAGAAACAAAAATTAAAAAATCGGTCGATCGGTTTCAACTATTTTGTTACTGATACTCAAGGTGTATTTGAGACCCCTTCTGGTGAGCAACAATTTCATAATACTCCGTATTCCAGAAAATATCGGTTTCAAGATAGCAAGAACAGGGAGAATTTAAAAAATATAAAAAAATTGGCCGGTCAAGGCCAACTATTTTGTTGCTGTACCCTCCTGATGACCAAAAAATTTGAAGCGCTTTTTATTCTCAGGAAAACGAGTATCAAGATAGCAAGATCAAGTAAAAAGAAAAAAACAAATTTTAAAATCGGCCGATCGGTTTCAACTATTTTGTTGCTGATACTCAAGATTTATTTGAGTCCCCTTCTGGTGAGCAACAAATTCATAATACTCCGTATTCCAGAAAATATCGGTTTCAAGATAGCAAGAACAGGGAGAATTTAAAAAATATAAAAAAATTGGCCGGTCAAGGCCAACTATTTTGTTGCTGTACCCTCCTGATGAGCAACAAATTTGAAACGCTTTTTATTCTCAGGAAAACGAGTATCAAGATAGCAAGATTGAGTAAAAAGAAAAAACAAATTTTAAAATCGGCCGATCGGTTTCAACTATTTTGTTGCTAATACTCAACGTGTATTTGAGTATACCCCTGGTGAGCAACAAATTTGAAACACTCTTAATTCCAGGAGAAACCAGTTTCAAGATAGCAAGATCATAAAAATTAAAAAAAAAAGTTGAAAATGTTTCGCTATATCCAAGGTTTAGCAACTAAATAGCAACTAAATCTTTTGTAAAGATCAAAGGGAAAGTATATAATTTATTGAGTTACTTCGCTACCTTTATATCACGATAGCATTATTAGCGATTTCTAGTGACCGGCACAAGCAACAAAATCGTTGTTTTGGCAACTATTTAGCAACTATTTAGCTACAAATGGATGTATTTTTTGCATTTTTGCTGGATTCGCCATGCTAGCCTGATAGGGCTACAAAACCGTTGTTTTGGCAACTAACTAGCAACTATTTAGCTACAAATTGATATTTTTTTTTGCATTTTTGCTGAATTCGCCACGCTAGCCTGATAGGGCTACAAAATCGTTGTTTTGGCAACTAATTAGCAACTATTTAGCTACAAATTGATATATTTTTTGCATTTTTGATGGATTCGCCATGCTAGCCTGATAGGGCTACAAAATCGTTGTTTTGGCAACTAACTAGCAACTATTTAGATCATTTCTGGCTAGGAAAGGTATCGAATCGACCATAACTGGCTGATAAAAATAACTACAACCACGACTTTTCAAGGCGAGGCCATTAGGTTCACGATACCAGAGGCTGCTCTCAAGGTGGGGTACTATCTCCTTCTCTGTGGAGATAGTACCCCATGGATGATGCCTTGTTGATGATGTTTGATGCCCTCGAAAGATGAAAAGTAGATCTACAAGCTTATGCAGATGAGCTTGTCATCTTGGCAAGGTCCACGTCGTGAAGGGTAGCTTGTTATATCCTCCAAAGCACGAGGGACGTTGTTCACAGCGTCTGTCACAGCAGATGTCTCTCACACCAAGCAAAACTGCGATAATTCCCTTCACCAGGAGAAGAAAATTGGATGATCTAATGCCACTTTCCCTCAATGGTGAGGACATTTCATTTGGAACGGATGTGAAATATCTTGACATTGTCCTTGATAAAAAACTAACCTGGAACGCTCACTTGAAAAAAGTTTTACATAAAGCCAAACTGTCTCTATTGACATGTCGAAGGATTTGTGGCGAAACTTGTGGTTTGGGTCCCAAGAAACCCATTGGATTTATGTGATTTATGTGCACCTTGCAGTTCTGGTGCAGGCGTTTTCAGGCGCAGACCCAGCACAGAGATATCAAGTGCCTAGGAACCTATGCGACTTTATTTCAAGCGGAAATTTTGTGAGGAGAATTGGAAGAATTCAACCTCATACACAAGTCAATAAAATATTCTTGGACGGTCAAGCGGCGTTGGAAGTTCTTGGCTCCTACCGAGCGACGTCTAAATTGGTAGCAAATTGCTACCTTATCTCCTAGATAGGAAGACTTAATAGATTGTAGTCGGTCTGGATTCCTGGCCATACTGGTCTGTAAGGCAATGAGGCTGCTGACTCCTTTGTAAAGGATGGTGCTGCAAGCAGCCTAATCGGATCAGAACCTGCCATTGGCATCGCTTTAGTCTTTGCCAAACAAAGATTGAACACCTGGATTGCAAGAAGATTTATGGACTTCTGGCAGAGACTTCCAGGATTGTCTTACTCCAAAGCGTTTATTCACCCTTCGAAGCTTGATACCAAACAATTGTTGGACTATAGTTGGACTATGATGTCTAACAGGCCTTCTTACAGGTCACTGCCATTTGGATCATCATAGGCAGAGACTCGGACTGTCGGAAGACAGTGTGGGCCCCCTCTGTTTGGAAAATGATGAAACAGCAGCACTCACCATACAAACTAATCGGCTTCGTTAAGAAGCTGAGTTTATTTGGTCGAGTGTGAATAGGTAAGAGCCACAATAAATCTTTGCGGGTTGCGGTGGAGGGTCGAATAGACTCACTCACTTTGGACCTAACCTAACCTAACGTATTTCAAACTTTGTTCCAAAGTAGAATTTTCGATGAATTTCTCTTGCTGAAAGATACACACTCTTGTTTTCTGTTTGGCCTATTAATTGCGCTTCCTACAAGAATAAAAATATATTCACTTAATAACTTTCGGTCCACCTGATTTGTCCGGAAGCGCAAATACACATTTTTATTATTTGTTGGAAGCGCAGAAGGGCAACATATTTAAAGTCGAAATTTCGATTCGACTTTAATATTGAAATTACGACTTTAAACTCTAAATCTTCAATCTCAAACTATCGAAATCAAAATCGTGATTGCCTAGAAACAAATAATAAAAATATGTGGTCCACTTGCGCTTACGGGTGTGAAGTTATCCACATCCACAAAGTACACTGAGAAAAAAATATCGCATTATTTTTTCATTTACCGACTCTGCACACCTACCATTTTTCAATATGATACGCTCATTGGCTGAATTAGTAAAAAACAGAGCCGTCCTAGTTTATTGAACTGTCTGAAGGGGTGAAAATAGGATGGAAATATTTAAAAAAGTCGTAACATGAAAAATCGACTTTGTACACCTACAAAATTAAGATATGTTATTCCTGATGATTTATTCGATAGAAAAAACTTCACGTCATAGTTTTCCAGGCCGTCTGAGGGGGTGAACATGGGGTGAAAATATCAAAAAATGTCTCAACATGAAAAATCGACTTTGTACACCTACAAAATTGAAATATGTTATTCCTGATGATCTATTCGACTGAGAAAACTTCACTTTTCCAGGCCGTCTGAGGGGGTGAAAATGGGGTGGAAATTTGAAAAAATCATATATCGAGTTTGTACACCTACAAGGTTAAGAGATGTTATTACTGACACCCGATTTGACGAGAAAAACTTCACGTTATAGTTTTCCAGGCCGTCTGAGGGGGTTAAAATGGGGTAGAAAGTTGAAAAAACCGTATCTTCGAAAATTGAATGTGTACACCTACAAGTGTGAGGTATGTTTTCCATCATGATCTATTCGACAGAAAAAACCTTCACGTTATAGTTTACCAGGCCGTCTGAGGGGGTAGAAATTTCAGAAAATCATATATTTGAAAATTGAATTTGAACACCTACAAGATGAGATTCTCCTGATGATCGATTCAACAAATAAAAACAACGTGGCAGAGTTTTTCAGTTCTGAGAAGACCGGAAACTTTTGCATCAAATCAGTTGTTTAATATAATGAATTGATAAATGTTAGTGTAATATATGTAGGACTAGATAACTCGGATAGAGTCTGACAACGCTGCAAAGTCAGTATCTTTCAGATGCTCTATATGAATACATTTCTGATTGAACTGTAGTAATAAATATCCTCAAAGAAACATATCAGCCTCTTGAACCATAAAACCAAAGCAACCGAGAACATTAGAGTTACAGTGAAAGCATGTTTTTGAAAATATTTTTACAATTGTAACAATCTTGTAGGTGTACAAACTCAATTTTCAAATATATGATTTTTTCAAGTTTCCACCCCATTTTCACTTCCTCAGACGGCCTGGAAAACTAAAACGTGAAGTTTTTCTCGTCAAATCGGGTGTCAGGAATAATATCTCTTAATCTTGTAGGTGTACAAACTCAATTTTTGAATATATGATTTTTTTCAAGTTTCCACCCAATTTTCACCCCCTCAGATGGCCTGGAAAACTATAACGTGAAGTATTTTCAGTCAAATAGATGATCAGGAATAACATATCTCAATTTTGTAGGAGTACAAACTCAATTTTAGAATATATGATTTTTTCAAGTTTCCACCCCATTTTCACCCCCTCAGATGGCCTGGAAAACTATAACGTGAAGTATTTTCAGTCAAATAGATCATCAGAAATAACATATCTCAATTTTGTAGGAGTACAAACTCAATTTTTGAATATATGATTTTTTCAAGTTTCCACCCCAATGTCACCCCCTCAGACGGCCTGGAAAACTATAACGTGAAGTTTTTCTCGTCAAATCGGGTGTCAGTAATAACATCTCTTAATCCTGTAGGTGTACAAACTCAATTTTTGAATATATGATTTTTTCAAGTTTCCACCACATTTTTACCCCCTCAGACGGCCTGGAAAACTATAACGTGAAGTTTTTTCAGTCAAATAGATCATCAGGAATAACATATATCAATCTTGTAGGTGTACAAAGTCAATTTTCAAATATATGATTTTTTCAAGTTTCCACCCCATTTTTACCCCCTCAGACTGCCTGGAAAACTATGACGTGAAGTTTTTCCTGTCGAATATATCACGATTAATAACATATCTCAAATTTGTAGGTGCACACATTCAATTTTCGAAGATACTATTTTTTTAATTTTCCACCCTATTTTCACCCCCTCAGACGGCCTGGAAAACTAGGACGTGAAGTTTTTTCTGTCGAGTAGATCACACAGTAGGTTGAAAGGACTGACACCTATCAGAAAACAACTACTCCCCTGGCTAATACCACGAAGGGAGTTGAATTATACCCGACAGGCGTCAGTACAGGAATCTTCACAGAAAATTTCCTGCATATGCAATTGGCTATAAAACTGAAAGAGTCGAACTCCAATTTTGGAACGGGCACACTTGCAAACCGGTTTCAGGCTCATTAGCCACTCCTCAGTGCAAGATAGTGGCCATCATCGACCTAAGTTGGGGTGAACAACAAAATGTCACTCCATCTAGTGGAATAAGGAAGAAAAACTTTCCAGGTGAATTTTTTATCAAGGACAATGCCAAGATATTTCACTTCCGTCCTAAATGGAATGATCTCACCATTGAGGGAAAGTGTCGTTAGATCGTCCAATTTTCTCCTCCTGGTGAAGGGGATTATCACAGTTTTTCTGGGGTTGACAGACATCTGCTGTGCTAGACGCTGTGAACAACTTCCATCGTGCTTTGGAGGATATTACAAGTTACCCTTCCCGACGTGGACCTTGCCAAGATGACAAAGTCCTCTGCATACGTTTGCAGATCTACGTTTCTTCTGTCGAGGGCATCAAGCAGACTATCCATAAGGAGCGACCACAGAAGGGGACATAGTACCCCACCTTGAGGGCAGTTATGGTCGATTCTATACATTTCTTAGCCAGATATGATCCGATAGATTTAGGTAGTGCATTGTCAAAGGCTCCTTCAATATCTAAAAATCAGCAACCGCTGTTGTCAAGGGATTGGGAATTTTTTTTACAAGGTTGTTTAATGCTAAATCTGTCGATTTGCCGGTTTGATAAGCATACTGGTGGTTATTCATGGAGGATGCATATAATGCCACCCTCCTGATGTGTCCGTCCAATATCCTCTCGAATCCTTTCAACAGAAAGGATGTAAGGCTGATTGGTCGTACCGATTTAGTGTATAGATAACTCCAGAAGTGCAGAACAGCTACATATTTGTATCATTTGTTTTTTGGAAATCACGACTTTGAAACTCGAAATTTTGACTTTTAAAGTCGAAAAACCGAGTTTCAAGTTTAAAGTTTCAAGTCGAAATTTCGAGATTAATGTCGTGATTTCTTAGAAACACATAAGAAAATCATGTGCCCCTTCCGCTCTTCCGTAGATTTACTTCCTCGTTCTAATAATCGGTTGGTTAGTGACGATGTGCTCCGTGGTTATCTTGGATTGGTCGAGTTTTGAATAATTTAAATCCCTGACTCTTTAGTCTATCTGGGTTGACATCTGTTAGGTTTTTTGGGGTTTCGGCGACAGAGACAGGTCTCTGTCGACTTCTTGTAGCTTGGCTATATATATAGAAGTTTCCATTCTTCTATTTTTCTTTCTTTTGTCGTGCAGACATAGATTTCTTCAGCTTCTCTTTTTAATTTTTCCCGGCAAGCATGGCTTGCAGGACTGGAAATTTCGTAAGAATTTCCTGCAGCTGCCCTAGGGCCGTTGGTAGACCTTCGGGAGAGCTGTGGGAATTCTCCGCTGCGGACACGGCTCTCGCATATGAGATACCGTCCCTGACTGTATTTTGCCTGGCTGCTCTCGGATTTGTAGGCTGCCGTCTGTCGTTAGGCACTTCAGTGGCCGTTTTTTTGTTTTCTGGGCGTTCTGGGCACCCAGAGAAACTTGCTGGATGCTCGCCTCTGCAGTTGAAACACCGCATGGGCGAGTTTTTCTGTCTTTTACATTCGTTTGTTAGGTGTCGTCCGGCACATTTTACGCAAGCGGGAACTGCTTTACAGTTCCGCTGTGTATGTCCGAACTTCTGACACCTAAAGCATTGTCCTACTCTGTTTCTTGGGCGTTGTGTTTCTGCACTTACGCGGACTTTTTGCAGTTCTTCCACTTTGAATATATTAGTTTGGTTTCTGGGTACCAAGACTAATACAAATGGTATCGGTTTTTTGTTTGTCTTGCTCATCCGAGCGATGGAAATAACTTCGAAGCCTTTTACTTGAAGTTCTGCCTTAATGTCCTCGGTGTCCAGGGATTCAGGAACTCCCCGAAAAACTACTCTTAGGGGTTTGTCGGCTTGTACCGAGTAGGTATGATATGGTATTTTTTCTTTATCTAGTATTTTTGTTAGTTTCCTAAATTCATCTATTGTGTTTAGATGAACTTTGATCCCGTCGTTAGTATTTATCGCCCGCGAGATGGAAATGTTCTGCGCGGCGGCGATCGAATTAAATTCCTTCCATTTTTCCTTCGCACGTATTGTTATCGGCGGAGGTTTTATGGTCTTTTGTTGTTCTTGTCGAGTTCCCGTGGCGTCCTCGACCTTGTTTTCTTCATCTAAATCCATCCTTTCGGGTGTATTGTCGTCATTTATTAGGGGATTAGCCTTCTGGGCTACCTGCCTGTCCTTTTGTTTGGGAACTTCCGGTTCGCTCGGGTTTTGTGACGCACCGGGTGTGACGTCATCGGGATTACTTTCACTTTTCCTTACAGGTGGTGAATTTTTGCTTTTTTTCTTCTTTGGTTGCTGGACCGGGCTTTTTGTTTTTTCCACAGAGGGCTCAGGCGTGGCCGCTCTTTTTTGGGGTATGTTTTCTTCCATAATTTCTTCATTCTCTGAAGGAATGCTGTCGAAATCAGGATCTTCTACGTCATTTTCGTAGCTTGGTAAAGCTTCGAAAAGTTGGTAATACTTTGGTTTGCGATTTTGTTTATTGCTTTCCATTATTTTCTCAAAGTATTTGTATGATTTCGCCAGCTCTAAGCAGGATACGTCATACCTGTCTAATAGTGCAGCTATTAATGCAAGTACTGCATCTCTTGAATTATTTCTCCGGAAATAGTGAATACTATTCAATAATTCCTCCATTATTATCGCTTATCGGCCTAAAAAATTTTTAGGGGATAGCGGGTTGTAAACTGTAAAATATCACTTTTGTCACTAACGATGTTCACTCGTCAACGTCTCAATCGCAACTATGATGATCATGAGACGATGTGCTTGTTATCGGCATATCTGAACAAGATAGAGACCATAACAATAAACTTGTAAACGAATCCAAGCATTGCCACAAACTCAATTGGTCTGTTCTTTGTGGTATGGAGAGAGACACATACCAGAAAGGATTAAAGGATACTGATGAGTTTTCACAGTGTGTGCATTTCATCGTGGATTTCAATTGACCAACGAAATTGTCCATGTTAGACATGTTCATATTCAAATATCTCAGCCAGAAGTCTTGTGCTTTTCAGTGATTGCTCAATTTTTCGTCAATCTCCGTTAGGTTTCTCATTAATTATATTAATATCTTCATGTAAACCTTCCAAAAAATAACGAAGAAATTTCTGGGCGTCTTGATGAGAATAACCCATGAATCGAGAAGCAGAGCTTTCAATCTGATTTTTTGAGGAGGCTGTATTTACTATTTTATCAAATGAATGCCCTATTTATGAGCTTTTTCACTAGATTACTGGTTACTTCAGACAATACAGCAGTACATAATGGTAACATCTCATTACCTGAAAAGGTGAAATCGAAAGATAAGTTTATCTGGGAGGAAAATGCCGATATAGTAGTTTCCAGAAGTCGAATATTCCCGATACAAAACTACAATATGTTTCTTGAAAACTCTCCTGTTGAAATCTTCGAAATATTTATTGATGACAATATAATAGAATTATTTGTGGGAGAAACTCAGAAGTATTCACTATTCAAGAACTGCCCCGATCCTCAAGTCACTTCCGAAGAAATGAAAACATTTATAGCCATATTGATATTGAGTGGGTATGATCCCAAACCCAGTAAACGGCATTTTTGGGACAGTGGTGTGGACATGAAAAACATAATAGTGAGCAATTCCATGAGACGTGATCGATTCGTTCAGATAATGAGATTCATTCATTTGGCTGAGAACAATTTCATTGATACCACCGATGAAAAGTATAAATTACGACCCCTGATCAATGCCCTCAAGACAAAAGGTTTGCAGTATTTTGAACCTCAAGAACTCTTGGATTTTGACGAATCGATGATAAAGTATTATGAACGTCACAACTGTAAACAGTTTATTCGAGGAAAACCAATTCGCTTTGGATATAAAATGTGGTGTCTGAATGCAAAAGATGGATATCTTGTCGACTTTGATATGTATCAAGGTAAAAACCCAAATGCTGTCGATGAATACGAACGCCTTTTTGGAAAATGTACTGCACCGTTTGTCTCGATGCTAGCAGACTTGCCACATCCTGAATTTTCTTATAAATTTTACTTGGATAATTTGTTTATGAGCGTAGATTTGTTCAATTTCTTACGCCTCAAAGAGTACGGAGGAAGTGGTACTTTTAGAGATAATAGAGTTTCAAATAGTTGTCCACTTGCCCATAAAAAAACGATGCAGAAGAAAGATTGTGGTAGCTATGTATCTGCAATCGATAAAAATCATGGAGTAATAATAGTCAAGTGGGCAGACAATAATATCGTAAGAGCTGGTCCTAACTGTTATAGTGTGAATCCCATAGGATATGGTAGTTTTCAGGAAGAGTACCGAAAAAAGAAGCCGCATTTTCTCTTTTGATGGTTATACTAATTTTTTGAATGAGAAAAGATGTGGCCTTGATTCCTGAGTTTCATTGGTTACCTTTTTTCCAATTTCATTGATAAGGCTTCAGAGCCAAACACACCAAAAGTTTCAACAGCTATTGGGCGAAAGATATAACCATTTCCCAAATTCTGACATTTCCGTAGTTTGGAAGTTTCTCCTAAAGAGGCAGCAGCACCGGCTTTCGCAGAAGTAGCACTTCTCTCATAAACTTCATATGAGCTTTGAATTAGGAAAAATTAATTCATCTACAGTTCAGAGTCAGTGCCAGCTCATTTTTCTTAAACATTATATCGCTGATTCACTAGAGAGTAGAAATGAGGACTGAAAAGGAAAACTCAAGTTTTTGATAAACGTTTGGAAGTTTTAGGGGGTGGAGATATAAGACGTTAACGTTTTCGACTTTCCGTATCTCCGGAACTATGAAAACTACAGTTGACTTTTCGAGATAATTCACTAGTTTCCAAAAACAGGCAACTCAGCTACAACTTAACCTACTCTTCATCTCTAAATGTTTATGAGATTACCATGAATAGACTCGAATTTGAATATCCCTGTATTATTACTCTCGTATCATTTCCAGTTTTCTTCGTTTCTCAATTAAATATAAGGTAGAATGGATATTCAAGTTTTTAACCAGTATTGAAAGTGAAAGTCAAGTTTCTAGCCGTAGAACCATTGAAAAATGTAACAAGGAGTAATACGTAATTCCTTATTTCAATTATTACATTTATTGCATTCATTGGTCTGAAGAAATTAAAACTCATAAGGATTACATTTTCGAATTAATTTATATTACGAAGACTATTTGTTTTGTTCGCAACTAATGACGGTTTAAGACATGTTGATAAAATAAATAAAAGTTTCAATTTGAGTTTGAAAAATATCTGTTTGGTCAGTATAGTATGTGAAGGCAATATTGAAATTTTCCAATAACATTTGTGGATGATGTATTATTTGCCCAAAGTATACAGGGCTTTTCATGATGAGCGTTAATTAGCCGTTTCTGGCAAACTATTCAACGGATCAACCTGAAAATTCCACAGTATGCATAAGTCAATATGACCTACACGCCTAAAATATTTCAGACGAAGCGGCGTTGTCGCTTCTACTATAAAGTAGCGGCTTCTTTGATTTTTCAAATGGAACACCCCGTATATAATAGCATATTATGATTCACTATCACTTTGTCAACAAATTCATATACTATTTCCCTATACCTATCTATTACCGTTTAGAAAATATAAATTAATTTCGATATTTTTTTTTACCAAACATGAACTTTAATAAATGCTGATAATCTTGAACTCTCTTGCACTAAAACGATCAAATTTGAAATGGAGTGGAGTGATACTATGAGGATCTTCACTCCGAGTCATATTTTCATTTGCCTCATACAGGGTCTTCAAAAAATGCAGATACTTTGATCTCTTGAAAAAATGAGTGGAACTCAATTTTTTCAAATGGAACACCATTTATATTTCAACCTTTTTGAGCTCTACATCCAATTTTAGATTAACTTTGTTCAGATAATACTATTTCTATTTTGAACCGTTTTCGAGATAAACTGTTTCAAACGGAAATTGACATGGTTTCCTTGTTCATCACTCATTTTTGTAAAACAGATTTCGTTTGATGTTTCTCAATTAGTCACAGATAATACAATGAAAATATAATTATTAAAATACTCCTCAACCATCGAATGAAACTTCTCTTCAAACAATAGTTTTATTAACGCTGAAACACGAACTGAAAATAATAAACCCATAAATTAATGAGTTAATTTAATCGTCAGTGTATTTCAGAATCTGTTCAAACACATCTCCACCTCTACTTAAACAAACATGTAATCTCTTCAAAAGATTGTCATGTGTAGCGCTCCTGATCAAGTCTGGAGTCAAACTATTGAAAGCAGTTATAATTCTCGATTTCATATCTTCCATTGTTGTTATTGGAGTAGAGTAAACCATATTTTTAATGAAACCCCACACAATTGCCATCTGGTGTTCTAGGAGGCCAACGAAAAGGTCTATTATTACCAATCCATCTGTCTTCGAAGATTTCGGTTGAAGCTTCGCTGACTGAATGAGAATTATGGGGTGGAGCACCATCCATTTGGTACCATCCACGTTCTCTTCCTGGTCTATTATTTAAAATTATTTGAATTCCATTCCTCTGTAAATCTTCATATTTTGATGCATTCAAATTATCATCATAAAACTCGATATAAAAAATTGACTCATTCTTTATGGCACAAAATACATTGAATTGCCATCTTTCTTGAAAACCCCTTTCTAGCGCCCAATAATGACTTTTGTGTCTATTGAAAACTCCATTTTTTGTGAACTTGGTCTCATCTGTCCATATGATATTGTCAAGGAAATGTTCATTCTATTGAGTCTTGACAAGTAACCATTCAAAGAATTCCACTCTACGAGGTAAATCAGTCTCTTTCAAATGTTGGACACAGTAGAACTTATAGGGGGTGCCATTTATGCTTGTTAAGAATTCGACAAATTGTCACGTAGGGTATACCTATCTCCCTTTAGCCTCGTGCAGAGAAGCATTTGGAAATGCATGAAAGTATCCCAAAACTGTTATACCATTGTCATCATCATCCACTTTAGTCTTCTTACGAATGATTTTTGGACGGAAGGTTCCATTCAACCTACAGTTTTTTAGTAGTCGATTTATCACATTATTATTCGGCTTCGGAAGTTGTGGATATCTTTCATGAAATACTCGACATGTTCTACTTGCAATTCTATTGCACTCACCATAAATTATTAATAAATTCAAGAAATCTTCATTACTGTAACCTAATCTTGACATTATTCTATTATAATTGGTAGCTATCACAATCAGTCAAAACCACCAACGAAAGTTTGACGTTAAATAATTGGTTTATTTATTTTTCCAAAGCACACTATTAAAAAATATTAATATGTACTGTTGTACGTTAGAGACGAATACCTCAATGTATACAAATTGTAACTTTTTCTAAGGTAGGTACATACCAATTTCGAATTGACTGATCTGAGACAGCTGGATCAAAAAGAAATATTACTAAGTATAAAAAAAAGTTGAATATCCAAAATAAGTGATGAATTCAAAAAAAACGAGCAAGAAAACCACGTCAGTTTCCGTTTGAAACAGTTTATCTCGAAAACGGTTCAAAATAGAAATAGTATTATCTGAACAAAGTTAATCTAAAATTGGATGTAGAGCTCAAAAATGTTGAAATATACAGGGTGTTCCATTTGAAAAAATTGAGTTCCACTCATTTTTTCATGATATCAAAGTATCTGCATTTTTTGAAGACCCTGTATGAGGCAAATGAAAATATGACTCGGAGTGAAGATCCTCATAGTATCACTCCACTCCATTTCAAATTTGATCGTTTTAGTGCAAGAGAGTTCAAGATTGTCAGCATTTATAAAAGTTCATGTTTGGTAAAAAAAATATCGAAATTAATTTATATATTCTAAACGGTAATAGATAGGTATAGGGAAATAGTATATGAATTTGTTGACAAAGTGACAACGAATCATAATATGATATTATATACGGGGTGTTCCATTTGAAAAATCAAAGAAGCCGCTACTTTATAGTAGAAGCGACAACGCCGCTTCGTCTGAAATATTTTAGGCGTGTATTGATTTATGTATACTATGAAATTTTCTGGTTGATCCGTTAAATAGTTTGTCAGAAACGGCTAATTAACGCTCATCATGAAAAGCCCTGTATAGCCATTGACTATAGACGGTTCAAAAAATGGACAGTTACAGAATTTTTTCAGCATATATACCTATTTTAATTTTTTTGACCAACGTATTCAAAAAACACTTTGTGAGATTTTCACTAAACAATTTTACAAAAACGCAACGTGTGTTTCGCCATACAATGGCTTCTTCGGGCGTGTCTTTTTTTGACCATATTGAAAACGCCTCATGCTGATTTCGATTACATCAAACTGATTGATTGAACTTTGCTTATTGCAACGTTAACAATGAACTTCCCCCTCATTTGAAACATTTTAAATAGCAAACCGCGGGTCGAGAGGCAGTATTTTTGTTGTTATAATAGGTTAGGTTAGGTCCAACCGCAACCCGTAAGGATTTATTGTGGCTCACACCTATTCACACTCAACCAAATAAACTGGGTGATTCAGCCGAACGTGGCCCATCAAAATTACATTTTTTTTTAATGGAACACCCAGTATATGAATACGTCATTCGATTCCATATGTTTTAGCTCTCTAAGGAATTTTTAGGAAGAGTTAGTCAACATCACTTTGATAGTTTCGGGAATCTCGACTTTCGGAAACAATATATAGGGTGCTCGGTAAAACCTGGGTGTACTATTTAAAAAAATATAACTTTTGTTGGCCACGCTCGGTCGAACCACCCAGTATGCGAGAAAATATTTTTTAATGATAGTATTTATCAATATGACTGCAAAAAATTGAGCTGTTCGAAAAAATGTTTCCTCTGATAGCAATGGACCGAGGGAATTTTATTGACCCACCCTGTATAAAACAGAGATCTTCCCCATATTATTAGGAATTAAATTACCAACCTGGAGGAAATGAACTCAAATTAAGAATAAAGATGTTATTTTTCTTTTATTAGTATAAATAGAACCAAAGGTAGATCGAGACATAATAAGATTGAATAATCGAACGATAATGAAACACGACATTTTAACAGTGTTATAAATTGCAAATTAGCAGTCTAAGCACGTAGCATGCAATGTATTGTTGTTGTACAAGGCAATAAAAAATAATGGATTATTAGAATTAGTGTTTCAAATTTCCAGAACTACCAGAAGTGGTAGAATTCTCACTCAAAAAAAATGGAATAGATATTCAAACACTTTATATATCATCGGTATCAAGTCAGTTTTGACAATTAAGTGAATTAAAGTTTTTGAAAGTTTTCCAGTCTCTAAATTTGCCCAAGCAAAATCAATTAATCATTCATAAATTGGAACCTTCCTGGTTTTACTGCTCTAGCGTCACTGCCTATATAATGATGTATGCATATTATACAGTAACAGCTTCTGTGATCCACGACAAAAAACAGCGGGACTACATTTCATTGCCCACATTCCTCTTGGCGAAATGAAGAAATTACATCGAGAAAAAAGTTATCAAGGAAATAGCTGAAAACGGGTATCCTTGAAACATAGTCAATAAATTAAATAATGAACGAAAATTTAGAAATCCTCTATACAGAAATACAGAAATACAAAGAATCAAAGTTTATAGTTCTTCATGAACATGAAAGTAGTCATTAAATCTGTACACTTGTACACAAGTAAATGGATAGATGTAGCTGTTACTGTGTGGTAGGAGATCATTAGGAAAAATGAAAAATAAACCTTCATATGTAACTATGTAACTTGTATATCTAACTAATGTCACTGTAGTTTCGTCCTATAAGGACATTTTCAAACGAATATTGTATTCGTTTGAAACTGAATAATACGAAACGAATACAATATTCGTTTGAAAATGTCCTTATAGCAGGGGAGCCCACGATGCAAAATGGGGATTTACTCGAGCGTCATTGAGACATATTAGGTTGCAAAGCTTAGATGATAAGAAGAAAAAAATGTTATATAACATATACCTTTTCATCGGTGGGGGAAGCGGCTATAGACTTTTAAATATGTAAAAAAATACTGCTGCATGGACATACTCCAGCGCGTCAGATATTGATAGCATCAATGTCCTACGTATTTTTAATAATGTTGGTATGTTAATCTGATCGTTTGCATGGTGTGGGTGGTTGTACGTAAGGGTTAAAAGTGAAAAGAAAAAAAATTTAATCGAGCGCGTCAGATTTTCTAAGGGGGTGTTAAGTACAACAAAAAAAGCTCTTTTACAATATTCTGACGATTTCGATCTGATGCAAACTCGCGTCCATTATTATAATGTGCAAAAAAAATTCGCCATTTTGAAATACTCAAGCGCGTCAGATTATGATATATATGGTTCATCTTCATGTTTTAGATGTGCTGTCTCATAATCTGACGATTATCTAGAGGGATTCGCTTAATCTGACAAAAACAATATTTAAATTTTTTTTAAATTCATTGAACTTAATCAATTGAAAAGCTCAGGAAGTAACATGCAAATAAATAAGTGTATGTTTTTTAAGTAGAATACTTGTATTTATAAGAAAATAATTTTTAAAAAAATGCTCAAAAAAATTTATTTTTTTATAATCAATTGATTAATTAATGAAGAAAAGAGAAATGGATCTTTATATGTTTTTTACCACTTTTATTTGTAACTAACGTCACTGCAGTTTCGTCCAATAAGGACATTTTCATATATTGTATGAGTTTGAAAATGTCCTTATAGGACGAATAAAAGTGGTAGAAAACATAGAAAGTTTAATTTCTCTTTTCTTCATTATGATTTCCTACCACGTAGTAACGGCTACATCCATCAATTAATTGATTAATTAATCATCATCTTCATCACGAGCGAGTCTCTGTGATCAGCTGTGATGGCGTCATGGCAACAGAATTTTTATCGACGAATTTTTGTTATTTTGGCTTGCGGAAATCGTCAGATTATATATTTTTAGTTATCCTTGAATTATTTTCTTCGAAATAAAAAAAAACTAGCTACGCTCGAGAATGTCGAAATGACGTTATTTTTTTACAACTTTGCTGCCCTCCCCTTTCTTTACGCCACTCTCAAATTGTCAGATTATTGAAATATACACTTTTTAGCAGGTAATTAACTCACCCTACATTAATCTGACGCGCTCGAGAATTTCTGATGATCAATTTGTTTTTACTAATCTGATCCTTTATCCCTCACAGGCGGCCTTATAGGGCTCATATTTGGTGAACGTACATAACCGGGTACAAGGTATCCCCCTGTATATTAATCTGCCGCGCTTTAGTAAATCCCGAAATCCCCGCTTGTGCTCCCCTATTATTATAGGACGAAACTACAGTGACGATAGTTACAAATACAAGGGTTAAAAAACATTTAAAGTTGTATTTCTCGTTTTTCACTTAAACAAGTGTTGGGCAACCCGAATAAGAGAAAGGCCGAAGAGGAAAAGAAGAACATTCAACAAATGAGCTGTGAAGATTGCAACAAAAAGTATGTGTATAACATTTAACATTATAATAACTTGTTATTTCTATAATTTTATTCCATTATGTCAATTTGAATGAGTTTGTTGAATGGGTTTCCTCGTGTTTAAATGGGTAACTGAATTATACAGTGTGTAAAAGCCAAATGGAATTAATTCATTATTTAGGTTACTGTACACATTTGAGAATAATCCTGAAACACGTCAAATGTAAATTATAATTTGACATACTTCAACGGAAAAATGCTACCCCTACCTTCAACCCCCTTCGAGTGACAAGTACAACCCCCAATTTTTTAAATGGAAAGTATAGGTTTGAAATATATCGTTTGAAAGGTCTCATTCTCTATTCAAAAATGTTATCACATTCAAGTGTATTGCAACAATTAAGATAAAATAAATTAAAATCATGTGGTTACCGAAATTCGATAAAATACACTCAAAACTTATTGCAGTATACTCAAAACTTATTTCATATTTATTTATTTATTTATTTATTCACGGGTAACTCCCATTTAATATAAGTTACACAAATATCAGATTGTTAACACAAATCTTATCTAATTTAATTATAAGTAATAACAATTTAAACAGTTACAGTAGAGAATCGAAATGAAGCGAGAATAAAAGTAAATGACAGATACTAGCAATTTAAGAATAAGTATATCTTAACTTATTTCTAAGAATATCCTCGGAAATATGAAAGAGATCGAATTTTGTATTATTCCCGTTTATGACTATTCTTGATAAAGGAGAATGCATTCCATAGTTACACCTATGGTAATCTATTGCAAAGGTTAGATTATTTCGTGTTTTTCTAGAGGGAACATGAAGATTTACTTGGGCAAGAAGAGTTGAGCAATTAATTCTAAAATTAAGCAATTTATGAAGGAATATAATATCTATATGTTCTCTGCGTAAACTAAGTTTCGGTAAACCAGTTACAGACCGAATTTCTGAAAAAGAGTGATCACTGAGAGGTATAGACAACTTAAAGGCAATATATTTTATAAATTTGTTTTGTACTTTTTCTATAGTGTACTTATGAATTTCATAAGTTGGTGACCAAACACAGCTACAATATTCTGTAATCGATCTAACCAAAGCGAAATACAATAACTTGATAGAATTAATGTTGGTGAAGTCTTTTGTAGTCCTGCATAGTCCTGCTTTGCTAGAGATCTGTTCATACTGCAGGTGAAAATCCATTTTGACATCCACCACTACACCAAGATCTCGTATGGATTTCACCGATTCTAATAGTTTGCCTGCTATAGTATACATATTGTTGTAATGAGTAAGTGATCTAGAAAAAGACATACTTTTGCATTTAGACACATTCACGTCCATATCATTGTCTACACACCATTCAGTAAAAGATGTAATGTCATTCTGAATATGTTCGTAGTCAACTGTGGATACAATTGTTTTGAATATTTTCAAGTCATCAGCAAACATTAACACTTCAGAATGACTAATTTTGGTTTTGATATCGTTGACAAAGATATTAAATAGGAATGGTCCTAAATGGCTTCCTTGTGGAACTGCTGAGCTAACCGAGATTTGTTGAGATGTAAATCCTTTAATTTTTACAACTTGTGTTCTGTTACATAGATAATTTGTGAGCCATTTCAATAAATTCCCAAAGAAACCGATTGCCTCCAATTTTGCACCGAGAATCCTGTGATTAACTGTGTCAAATGCTTTGGAAAAATCTGTGTATATCACATCCACTTGCTGTTTTTTCTCCAAAGCATTTAAGATATACTGAGAGTAGAGCAACAAATTAGTATTGGTCGATTTGCCCTGGCAAAAACCATGTTGCTCATCAATTATAACCTGATTCAGAGGGGTCTTTATATTATCGCATATGATGCTTTCCATCAATTTAGGTATAGCACTCAATATGCTAATGGGGCGAAAAATTTTTATGTTTGCTCTGTCTCCAGACTTATATATAGGCGTTATGTAACTCGATTTCCATACCAGAGGGACCTCACCTAGACTGAGTGAAGCTGTAAAAAGCAAAAATAGTGGTTTTGTCAGAGTAAATCTACAATTTTTCAATAACATTGTTGTAATACCGTCAGGTCCTGGACCTTTATATGGATCCAATTGAGATAATTTATTACAAATAATTTCCAAACTAATTGCACAACTATTCATTTCCACAGTCTTATCAGTGGTGAAGGTTGGAATTTCATCAACAGTATCAGGCTTGTACACAGATTGAAACTGTTGTGCGAATGCATTTGCAATATCATTACCATTGTCGTAGGTCAAATTATCACAATACATAGTCTCAGGTAAGCCATTATTTTTCCGTTTGATATTCACAAAGTTCCAAAAATATTTAGTGTTAGATGCTATGTTATTTTCAACTGTTTTAATGTAATTTTCATAACCTACTTTGCAAGCTGATTTGCACTGAGCTCTAATATTGGAAAATATCAGATAGTCATCCCAACTTTTGCTAGTTTTGTATTGTTTGTGAGCTTTTTTCTTTTCCATAGTTAGCACCTTCAAATTAATGTCAAACCAACGGGGAAATCTTGGCTTTGAGAGGCGGACGGCAGGAACAAAATTATGTATCCCGTTATACAAAATATCATAAAGACTTTCAGTAACTTGGTTAATGTCAGTTATGTTGCCAAGATATGAGTCCCAATCAATGCCAGCTAGATAGTAATTTAAGCCAACATAATTCGCATTTTTGAAGTCAAAAAGAAAATCTTCATATTCTAGCTCTTTAAAATCATTAGGATTTGATAATGTTATTGCTAGCGCTGGATGGTGGGTATCACATGGCAACAAACAGTCACTAGACCCTTCTACAATACAGTCATTAGGTTCGTTTGAAAATAAAAGATCTAACATAACACCATAACAATTGTTAATATTATTTAATTGAAAGAGAAGAAGCAGTCTATCATTGTTTGAGTTGCAATATTGTTATTGTTAAGGGCAGATATACCCAGATCATCATTAAACCAGTCAATATTCGGCAAGTTATAATCTCCTAATAAAAAGAATTCATGCTGAGGAAACCTATCTAATACACTTTCAACACTGGCACAGTGGTTTATGTACAAATCAAGATTGGAAGCTGGAGGTAAGTAAACAGCACCGATGATGACTTCCAAGCCATGGACCGTTGTACAGACAAAGATTTGTTCTACATTCTGCACTTCAACAACAATGGATCTTGAGAAATGATTTTTTTTATTGCCACAAGGACTCCTCCACCTCTAGATTTGGAACTGGTTTGAGGCGATCGATCTTTCCTAAATACCCTATTTCTTCAGTTCCAATGTCATCATTCAACCAAGTTTCTGTGAGTAATAAGATGTCATGGTTACTAATTGCTACATTTTGTTCAAGATCTTTAAGTTTAGTTCTAATACCACGAACATTTTGATAATACAACTCTACTTTCTTCATTGTTTTAACTGGAGAGTTACCCTTAGTTAGTTTTTTTGTACAATTTTAGGTATCCCATTGATATACCTTATCGTGAGATTGGTCTCTCCCTTGGCAACTCTGGTGTTGAGTTGTTCTCTCAGATCTTTCAAATATTGAGGTAGTGATTATAAGAAAGTAAGCAAAAACCATAGCAATGTTCTTTTTAGTGGGAAAAAAGGTAACTGTCATCGGGTATAACTCGACAAGGACTCCCGTCCTTGTCGAGTTATACGGGGAAAACCAAGAATTCTGTTTCTCGTTTTTTTTCTTGAATGGAATCGTTATTTTGGAGAATATCAAAAAAAGGAAAATGAAAATGTCGAAGTGTCTTTATTACAGATATTGATAAAGCAATAAATTCACAATCCAAGGGTATATCACATTTGATATTTTTATAGCGCTTCATCTGAAATAACTACCATTATCAGTGAAAACACTTTTCAATTACGGTCCTGTCGTCACTTCTTTTGAAATTTGTTTCGATCTCTTCAAAATATAATTCAGACAACCAAATAAAATCGACAGGTAGGTACCCTAACACAGTGAAAATTGGTACTTTTTCGTTTTGGCATTTTTTGCCTTCGTTCAATGCTTATTTCTCCCTAGTTTTTGGTCAAAATTCGAATGTTGTATAATTTGGTATGATCAAAAGCATCTCAATTCATTTATCATCGCAAAAGCGTATAATCCAGTCAATCTAGACATTAGAAGGTACATGCATTTACAACAAGCTGCAAACGCGTGTAATTGTTCAAAACATAGTTAAAAATGAGATTTTAAAATTCCGAATGATCGCGATGCCTGTAAAAAAAATTATTCGAGTTCAAAAGTCAAAAATCTCAAAAAAAATTGGTTTTTCGCGATTTTCAGGAAAACGGTAAGTTTTATCATAAAATAACTTCAGATAAAAATTGTAGATCATAAAATTCTCTACAAAAAGTGTATTGATACTTTTTTTTCTTAGGGCCACCGTTTCTGAGATACGACGAGTCAAAAAGTTGTAAAAGTTGTAATCGTCATTATATGCATAAGTGTGCCACGTATATACATCTCTGAAGTTGTAATTTAAGTATTAAGTATAAATATTGGTAAAACGGGCCGACGTACTGATTATTGAAACAGCTATAGAGCAATTTAATTTGACAAATACAACTATTGTTGTTGGTGAAGATGTAGACTTACTCGTACTTCCACGCCACCTATGAGGTAGTGTACTGTCAAATTGAACACTTGCATAATAAAATATATTAGAAAGGGTTGGAAATTATAAAACCGATTGTCGTTCTTCTTCTTGGTCTTCTTCTTCTTCTTCTTCTTGATCTTCTTCTTCTTCTTGATGTTCATCCTGGGTGTAGGTAAACTGCGTCAAGAGCAGCAACTAAGGTTGGAGGAAGACAAGCTAATTGCACCTATTTCTTATTTTTAGTGTTTTTTAAGAAACATGCATATCGATACTTATCTAATCAGGTGGTTTTTTCGGAGCTTTGTACATAGAAAGAAGAAACTGAATCCCGTTGGTGATAATTTCTTCAGCACATTGAACTAAATCTTGTTTTTCAAACATTTCAAAGACTATTTGCTTTACCCCTCCTGTAAAATGCAGACGTCGTATCATAGACAGTTATTGCGTGTAAAAATAGTACATGATTTTGACTCTTCGCAAAAGTAGATAAACTTTTTGACGAATATATTTCGGTTTGACTTTGAACTTTTCCTGGCTTTAGAAAGAAAATAGTTTTTTCAGGTGGAGTTCGAGCAGTAAGAAGTACGATTAAGTCTACATCTTCACCAACAACAATAGTTGTATTTGTCAAATTAAATTGCTCTATAGCTGTTTCAATAATCAGTACGTCGGCCCGTTTTACCAATATTTATACTTAATACTTAAATTACAACTTCAGAGATGTATATACGTGGCACACTTATGCATATAATGACGATTACAACTTTTACAACTTTTTGACTCGTCGTATCTCAGAAACGGTGGCCCTAAGAAAAAAAAGTATCAATACATTTTTGTAGAGAATTTTATAATCTACAATTTTTATCTGAAGTTATTTTATGATAAAACTTGCCGTTTTCCTGAAAATCGCGAAAAACCAATTTTTTTTCGAGATTTTTGACCGTTGACCTCGAATAAATTTTTTCCCAGGCATCGCATTCATTCGGAATTTTAAAATCTTGTTTTCAACTATGTTTTAAACAATTACACGCATTTGCAGCTTGTTGTTAATTTATGAACTTTCACTCTTATTTTTTAGTCTAATTTGACCGGACTAGTAGACTTTGCTTGGTTTCTAAGGCAGGAAAAATGAATGCGTTGTTGATATCTGTTGAGAACTGTCAGACGTTTATGAATATATCGCAGATGTATTCAAATGATGAAAGGACTGATATGCTATTTAGTTATGCGAAATCAAATAGAAATCTTCTTTTGGCAAGTAATATGTATGTCGAGCTATACCCGAATCGTTGTATTCCGAACATTAGACGATTAGAAAGAAACTTGAGGGACTATGGTGCATTCGACAGAAAAAAAAAAAAAAAAGAAAATGTGTAGTAACTGGAAGTGTGAAGAATCAAATAAATGTTTTGGGTAAGTAAATATTACCCCATAAAAATGTACACAGTGTAAAAGTGTACATCAGTAATTTATACTTTTCTTTTACCATTACTGTCCTCTTGCGTAACCAATCCAAATCTTTTAACCTTTCTCTCATTTGATTTAGTTCATGTGGAAATTTGATTTTTCAACTTTTCATAGAAAAAAAAAATTTTTGTAGTTTTTTTTAGGAAACGAGCAATTGAAACATCAAAGAAAATCATTCATGTAGTTGTCTAATATGATATCAACATCGTTGACGTGACTGGTATCGAAATTAATTTTAGCAAGTGAATATCTGAACTTGTTTCTGGAGTTCTGATCAATTTTCCTGTAAGAAATAGCACAAGAAAATGTGTGGTTGCTGGAAGTGCGAGGAATCAAATAAATGTTATGGGTAAGCAAATATTACCACATAAAAATTTACAGAGTGAAAACATCTTTTTTTTAATTTAGGGTTGGTCAGTTACAAAAATTATGCTAATCAAGATTGTTCTTTACGAGAAATTGCCCACGAAATGGGGATTTCTGTAAAATCCACCAGAACTATTTTGAAAAAGAACAAATATAAATGCTACAGGTTATGCAAAGTTCATTACCTGAATGAAAGGGATTACGGAAGGAGAGTACCATTTGCGAAGTGGTTAAGACGTAGAAATAAGAAAGTTGGAAATATTTGTGAAAAAATAATATGGACGGACGAATCAAAATTTACCAACAATGGTTGGTTTAACAGAAATATCCATTATAGGTAGAATAATACAAATGAGCATTTACATAGGGAAACCAATTTCCAAGAAAGGTTCGGAATAAATGTTTGGTTGATAATTGTGAGAACAAACATCCTTGTCCCTTTCTTTTACGATAATCATTTGAATAGTGAAATGTATCTCCATTTTCTATTCAATGAATTCGATGGCTGCTTAGATGAGTTGCCACTGAATATCCGCCATGAAATACAATATTTTCAACAGGACGGCGCTCCTTCTCATAATGCAGCAATGGTAAGGGAACATTTAGGTGCATTATTCCCAAGAAAATGGAGTGGAAACAATGGGCCAATTAACTGGCCAGCTCGATCCCCAGATCTTACTCCTTTAGATTTTTTGTATGGGGATACATAAAGCATAAAGTTTTTTCAACACCAACTACAGATATCCCTTTATCAATATGTATAATAAAAAAAAAGACAGGTCCGTATTCAAAAAAAAGTTGATGGTGGCCATGTTGATACGAAACGTTTTAATGAATATTTATTATAACATCGTCATAGTACACTTCGAGTACAATAACATTTTCCTTCATCATTTTTTTATATTCTCCGAAATAACAATTCCATTCGAAAAAAACGAAAAACAGCATTTTTGATTTTCCCGTGTAACTCGAGAAGGGCGAGAGTCCCCGTAAATTTTCTTCGACCATTGTATTGTTCCCGATAACAGTTACCTTTTTTCCCTTTTAATCGTCTTCGTATCTGTCACGGTTTAGAATATAGCAATGTTACCACATGATAAAAGAAACGGCCTGTATATTACATATTATATAGTATATTAAGTATTTTGACATAACCGGAAACGTTTTTGAAACAAAATCCGGGACGAGTGCGAAGTGAGTATAATTGAGTATAATATTATTTGAGTATAATTGAGTATATTTTCAATCACTCCTAGGAATGTTAGAATGTGAATCAATAATTCTCATGAGTATCTAATTCACCTTGCTATGTTAATAATAGTGAGCCAAAATATCAATTCGATATACCTGTGAGAATACTTCACATTTAATCCCAAAAAGATACATTTTATCCATTTAATAAGTGGAATAACGATGAAAAATTACTACAATAAATTCAAGTGTTATTATCACCACTTCCTGGTAAACTAATAGTTATAGCTTTTCATTCAGAAATTGAAATAAAAATTTAGCACTAAAACACAACATTCCTGGTTTCACTGCTCTACCCTCACTCTGAATAAATCAAAATTTTTTATAGCAGTTTCCCAAACAAAATGCTATTTTGTCATTTTGTTATCTCGACAATACACACGTATTTTGATGCAATTAAATTTTCAGCGATTTCTCGGTAGTCGATGTCCTAATTCTCATTTCGTATGGCTGAACACGCTGAAATTCGATTTACAAATTTCATATATGATTGATATTAAAAAAAAGTTGTCATGTCGTATCACGGCAACAATATAGTATGCAGTGATATTTTCCAGTTGATATTTGAGTTTTTATAATTGTTATAAACATTATTGTATAGTTCAAGTAAACGATACAGTGCAACCTATCTTCCAACAGCTCCTTGAAGACAAAATGGGAAAACCCAAGAAAAGTACTTAATGAAAATAACTGCGTAAACGCAAGCGAGACATAAGTGGAACCACCGCCTGCGTTTACGCAGTTATTTTCATCAAGTACTTTTTTTGGTTTTGACGGTACTGACGATGTCCAATAGGCTGAAACAGCTGTCTACCAGTGGCTCTTAAATTGAAATCAATATGGGAGTGATCAAAATAGTACTTATCTATTTATATTTTGATTTTCAGGGAATTACTTTCCAGCAGCTTGACTGCTTTTACCATTATCGATTTCATATCATTTCTAGAAACATGTGGATTCGTTTTTCGATGAAATTCCAGGTTATCTTCCCAAATTTCTGCTACCGCAGTTGTCGGTTGATTGGTCAAACCACCAACACTCACATAAAAACTTGGCAAGTTGACTTGGGTGTCACACCAATAGGTGGTGTTCCACTTATGTCTCGCTTGCGTTTACGCAGTTATTTTCATTAAGTACGTTTCTTGGTTTTTCCCATTTTCTCTTCAATCGAGGACCGCCTGCCCAGTACTGACGATGCCCAATATGCTGAAACAGCTGTCCACCGGTGGCTCTTAAATTGAAATCAAAATAGCGACTGGAGAAATGTACGGTAAAATAGATTAACAGGGTATCTCAGTCAAAAAATCAAACTCTGCTTTACTTTGCCAAGCTTTCGCTTCAAATGGGAAGCTTCTTCAGGGCCTATAATTTAATGAGTTGTGAATAGTTTTGCCATTGAATAACATTACAAATCATACTTACAGTAAAAATGAGCGAAAAACAATAAATTGAACATATAAATTGACGAATAAATTGACAAATATCATACCTTCACATAAATGTCATTTTTCATGGGTATGATGATTTCATAATTTTTGACTCTAAAGAAAGAGTTATTGATTAATACAATTTTCATTATTATTATGTTTTTGATGTAGTTCCAGTAAGTTACTGTATATACTGCTGAGATTATCAACGTCGGTTTTCTTATTCATACAATCAGAATACTTATTAATTTCAACCATTTCAAGAAAAAGGCGTTTGGAAATATTTTTTTCTGTATGTAAAACTTTGATATTGGAGTAATTTGGTTTATGTCCTGTTTCTATAGAGTGTTCTGCTAATGCACATGACTTCTTATTAAGCTTTATATCACTTTTATGTGAAGTTACTCTATCATTAAGAATTCTAGATGTTCCAATATAATTCAAGTTACAATTGTTACAAGGAATGTTATAAATCACATTTGACTTTTTTGTTGTATTCGTTTCATCTTTCAATTTACTATTCAAATTCTTTATAGTTTTAATATATTTTTGGCATATTTTGATATTTTGTTCATTGTGAAAAAGTTTTATGATATTTGAAGATAAATTTCCAAGGTTAGATTTATAAGAAATATTGATAGGTGAATTATCATTACATACATTTCTGTTAATTACATCGGAATTTGTATTACTGCCAGAATTGAAAATTATTTTATTACGAAGTTTTCTGGAATAAGAATTTTCGATCAATATGTCTCTAAGAAGTCTGAGATTTTTTTGCTGGAGGGAAGGGTGTACTAATTTTTCTATAATTTTTTTCAAACAGAGTATTAAATTAATTTCAACAGATTTTTTATGAAAGGAATAGTAATTGATATATCTTCCTGAATTAGTAGGTTTGACATACCAATCTGTAATCAAAGAATTACCAGTTTTACGGATAACTCTTGTATCAAGAAAAGGAAGGGTCGATAGTGAATTGTAACTTTTTATCATATCTATTAACAACATCAAGAATTTCATTAGATTTGTCATAAGATATTGCACAGATGACATCGTCAACATATTTCTTTAAAAAAGGAATTTCAAAACTCAATTTAGGAAGTATGTTTTCAAAAAGATCGTCCATTACGTATTGAGCTATAATAGGAGAAATAGTAGCTCCCTCCCATTGGTGTACAAAGAATTTGTTTATAGTATTTACCTTCAAAAGAGAAATAACTTGAGTTGAAGATGAAACCAATTATTTCAATAATTTTTTTTTGGTTTATTGAACATTTTTATTTATATCACTCCATCTTTTGATAATACTTTTCTCCACTAGATTCATAGGTATATTGCTAAAAAGTGAAATCACATCAAGGCTGATCAGAATATAACCTGGAGGTAGTGATTTTTCATTTATAAAATTGGAAAAATCGAAAGAATCCTTAATATAGAATTCATTTTCATAATTATAAGCATCAGTGAGAATTTTAGTGACCATTTGAGCAATTTTACGTACGTACAAAACAAAAAATTATAAACATTCAACAAATGAATCAATTTAAAAGAAAAACAACAGTAATACAAAAAATTGTATTCTATTTCAGGAAACCAGTCAAATATCCAATATGTGTTATAAAAATTTTTTCAAATAAACAATTGAAAAAGCCTATAGCCAGGGGCTAGAGGCTTTTCAAACTGAAGGTTGAGTATAGCCTAGATGATGACAGTACGACCAACTGTCGAAAGCGCTCGCATATAATTAAATAGGAATATATATATATATATATATATATATATATATATATATATATATATATATATATATATACATGTTAGGAATCACACGTTAAAAGGTAAGACCTCGTTAATCCTTAGCTCGCACAAGTTTCGACTTCTGAGAGTTGTCGTTCGTAGGGGTGCGACAGCTGGTTAACGGAAAAACAGATTTCAAACAGATTTGGAAATTCACAATCCACCACAACAGTAAAAATACAGCTGACATTTCTATCTTGACAACCCTTCCACTTCCAGGTTGTTTTCAAGTTTTCCAAATCATCATTTTTTAAACAGTGAATTGTGAATCTTAAATTTTTAATATTTACCATACAGTTGACAGATCTAAAATGTCTACAACAAAGCAGATTGGTTTATTGCATTATTTTTATGCAGGGCAAGGGATTGTTAACTAACCCTCTTCAAGTTATTTAGTTTTGCATTATTCTCAAGGGTCTCCCAATCTTGGTCTTCTAATGTATGGGTCTTTTCTAATCCACTTATCCTCATGAAATTTAATACCCCTGAATATCTTTACCTAAGCAACCTGTATATTTAGGCATATTTCCATGTACAAATAATTAAATTTTCAATTCCTTTATTGTTCTTTGTACCCATTGTCTTTGGACTTACCAGCTATTATGACGTTTTCCTACCTATGTTAATTCGAATTTCTTTTCTCTAATGACCAAGCTGACCCCTTAGCTAACTTTAGGTGAAATATTATATTTGTAAAATTATACCCATTAAATATCATTATTAACAAAAAAAATTCACTTACCTTCTAGACACTTAAATAAACGAATACCCATTGGAAAAAATTTTTTCCCGTGATTATTTTATTAGATATACTTTAGTTAATCAACCAATTTTTACAAATTTTAAATTTACATAAAAACCCTGCTAATTGTTAAACTTAAAACCTCAAATTTTGTGCACTTCTTGGAGCTATTCTTGAAAGCCTCCTAAAAATACACACATCGGAAAAGTCTAGGGATATTTTTAAAACACACTAAATATCATAAAAATAAATGCATGAGGTCGTTTAATTTCGATTAAATTGGTACACTCGACTACCCTGTAGATTTCTATGGGATGAACAAAGCCTGCAAAAACGGTAACTAATCTTTTATCAAGTTTTTTACAAACTGTAGGTTTTCGGCTAAAATGAATAATCTGAAAGTGTCGAGTTTGTACATTCTATGCAGTTCTTGCTCAGCAATTAAAATGGAAATATTGTGCTTTAACATGGAATGCCATCACTTACTTACCATTGGCTGAGATGAATAGAGCTGTAGGGCTTCTTCAAGGTGGCATGCGACAAAATGATGTAGCTCTTCGTTTGGGGGTCTCCCAAAGTGTTATCAGTCGATTGTGGCGGCGTTTCCGTGAAACTGGCAGTCCAGCCAAACAACATCCAGGGCGAGGACGCGCTACAACTGCAGTTCAAGACCGATTTTTGGTCTTAACCGCAAGAAGACAACCGACAATCACAGCACCTGAGTTGGTTAACGTGTTGCAGCAGACGCACCAGGTAACCATTGGTCGTGATACTGTCGGAAATCGACTGCATGAAGCAGATCTCCACAACAGAAGGCCACTTAGATGTCCACCTTTGTCGAGAGGCAATCGCGGTAGAAGATTAGAGTGGTGTCAAGAACATCAAAACTGGGATGCAAATCCCAGATTTGGATTTCATCCAGATTCTCGTCGAGTAAGACTGTGGAGACGACCTGGAAATAATGAACGTTTGAGACACGTCCAGGAAGTCCACACATACAGAGGTGGTACAGTAATGCTATGGGGTGGAATCATGATCGGCGGCAGAACCGATCTCGTTTTTTCAAATCGCTCCCTAACAGCTCAACAGTACTTCGACACCATTCTTCTACCTATCGTCCGTCCGTTTGCTGGTGCTGTTGGTGAAAACTTCCACCTAATGCACGATAATGCTCGTCCACATGTCGCGCGTCCAGTGACTGACTGGCTCACCAACGAAGGAGTTGATGTATTGCCATGGTCAGCACAATCACCGAACCTGAATCCCATCGAGCATGTGTGGGACATGCTTCAACGAAGAATTACTCCGCATATGGGGAACATTCACACAACGTTTCAATTGAGAGAGCTTTTAATCGCTGAATGGGCAAATGTACCTCAACAAGACATTGACAATCTCATTTTGTCGATGCACGATAGATGTAGGGCCGTAATAAACCAGCGTGGAGGCCATACTTTGTACTGATTCCAATTTTTTTTGTATTATGATTTTTTTTCGGGGTGCCAAAGAAGAGCCATATTTTTTTTTAGTTTTGCTTAAATGCGCACTCAGTATTTTTGACCATTTAATAAATTTTGTTGTAAGTTACATTCGTTTAATAATCACCCGTCAACTTTTTTTTTCCCTAAAGCGATCTAAAAAAAAAGTTATTGCCATTTTTAAAAATATCCCTATACTTTTCCGATGTGTGTATTTCCGTTGAAAAAATTAAAAGATTTTGATTTTCCACTTTGTTATTAATAATCAAAGACGTTAAAAAGCGAAAAATTCAATTAAAGCAATAAACATTTTGTTTCTAATTTAAATTTATTCTTATTATTTCAATGATTTTTCATAATTTTCAGCTCTATTTGTTGAAAAAATTGTTATAAACAAATGTATTGTTTATAAGATATTTGAAACTTTTTTGGGGGGATTTTCATCAGTGATGAATATTATGATTTTTAAAAACAAAATAGTTTCTTAAAAAAATTGTTTCATTGCTTAAAAAAGCATTTGTTGATTAACAATTTTTTTGCTACTAAATATGGATATTAGGAAACGATTTTTTTTAAATCATAATTTCTATTTCTCTTTGATATCCTGAAAAAAAAAAGCTTTTTTTTTAATTTATATTTTCTTTATTTAATAAACAATTTGTTTTAAACAAATTCATTTTTACGATATATTTTTTTTATTACTACCAAAAACAAACCATGTCACTTTTTGTGTAAAAAAGTTTCTCTATTTTTTATTTTCTTTTCTTTTAATATTTACCTTTTATATATATATATATATATATATATATATATATATATATATATATATATATATATATATATATATATATATATATATATCGTGAAAAATAATTGGTTTAAAACAAATTGTTTATTAAATAAATAAAGAAAATATAAATCAAAAAATTTCTTTCGGAATACCAAAGAGAAATAGAAATTATGATTCTAAAAAAATCGTTCCTTAATATTCATATTTAGTAGCAAAAAAAATGTTAATCAAAAAATTTTAAACAGATGTTTTTTAAACAAATGCTTTTTTAAACAAAAAAAAATTTCAAGAAACGATTTTGTTTTTAAAAACCATGATCACTGATGAAAATTCCCCCAAATATCCTATAAACAATACAATTGTTTATAAAATTTTTTTATACAGAGATAAAAATGATGAAAAATCATTTTTATGTAACTTTTAATAATAAGAATTCGAATAAATTTGAATATTAAAAATTTTGTTTTCATTGCTTTACTTGAATTTTTCACTTTTTAACGTCTCGTTATTGTGGCAAAAAATGGTTACTTTGCCCACATTGATTCCCAATTAAACGTATCACGGAAAGTGTGGATAGGGGAAACTCTTCGGTAAGTAAGTAAGTAAGTAAGTAAGTAAGTAATTTTATTCAATTTTCATGTCAATCAATTATTCAGTTACATGATTTGTTTTCCGTGCGATTTACAATTCAATTCAATTACGATTTACAATTCAAATGTCTTATCATATAACCATATATTACACAATCTGTAACCACCTAAGCTAGGCTTGTGTCGTGGCTACAGACTGATATAAGGTGTGTTATATAATGTACAATAAAATAAATACAAAAAAAGAAAAAACTAAAATAGGTCGTTTGGTTACATAATACTATCCACCTCACAATGTTAAAAACCGCAGTTGGAGAATGATGGGTATAGTGAGGAAATAAGAAGAGAGAAAGAGAGAGCAGGTAATTTAGCTTAAACATTTTCAAAGATATCCTGCAATTGATCATAATGATTTCTGATGAAAACTTTCATTTCCTTCTTCAATTTATGATAATTATTAATATTCTTCAAATGGAGTGGTAGCTTATTGTATAATTTCGGGCCAAAATATGTCACAAATTTCTGGTTATGACTCCATCTACAGCGTGGTATGATAATTGCTTGGTTGGAGGTCATTCGCGTATTATATTCATGTGAAATGCTGTTAATGGGGTTCCTACAAATCCATAATAAACATTGATGAGCGTATAATTTTCTGACTTTGAACAAACCACTTTGTTCATAAAGTACCTCTGTAGAATATCTCCTATCCTTTTTCAATGCGATTTTGATCAATGTATTTTGAATAACATCAAGATTATGTAGTGATGTTTTGAATAAGCCACCCCATACTAAGATGCAGTATCTAATCATCGACTTGTACTTTGACCTTTCAAAAGCTTTTGACACGGTAAACCATAAAAAACTTTTGAACTAGAACTAGAAGATTATGGTATTAGGGGTGTAAGTCACAGGCTTATTGAGTCTTATCTATCAAATCGTTCACAAGTTGTTGCTATCATGGATGAACAAGACCAATACCTGTCCAGCAAAGCTAGTATCATGCAAGGGGTACCCCAAGGATCAATTCTTGGACACCTAATCTTCTTGTTATATGTGAATGATATATCCCAAGCATTGAAACTTGGAAGTATTTATCAGTTTGATGATGACACATCGGTTGTTGTTACAGGAAATATACTAAGTCCGAACTCTCATCAAAAGCTTCAACTGTTTCACAAAGCATGAGCGAATGGTGTCAAGAAAACATGCTTAAGTTAAATGTTGGACAAACGGGCCAAATAACATTCAGTAAAAGAAACAACTTTAAGGAATCCCCACATGTGCAACTCAAATGTAAATCGATTCCACATCGGATCATCATATAAAATTCCTAGGCGTTATACTAGATCCGATCCTCAGCTGGGAATCACACATTAACATCTTGAATACTATGCTGAACTCCATCTGTGAAGTTATACGATATCTACGGGGCCAAGTATCTGTCATATTACTCAAGTATTTCTTATGGGATCATATTTTGCGGCTCTTCATCAAGCTCACAAAGAATATTCATAACACAAAAGAAAATTATAAGATGTATATTAAGATTGGATTGTAACACTTCATATAGGACTTACTTTTCTGAACTTGACATCTTGACAGTGCCTTCATTGTATTTCCCGGGACTTGTCAACTTCGTAAAGAAATATCCCCACCTGTTTCTCACAAACGCTTATCAATATTCTGCAAATACGAACTTCAACACTAGGCATCGAAATGAGTTATATGTCCCTTACCATAAATCAACATATTATGAGAAAATTCTACACTACCAAGCAATCAAAGCATATACCTCACTACTCCAAGAACTAAAAGATATTACGGACCTGAAGAAGTTCAGAAATTCTGTCATAGTTACTTGAAGCAGAAATGCTATTATTCTTTTGATTGTTGGATTTAATAAACATGTATATGTGCTAAAATTAGTTTCAGATACTTTTTCAAGTGTATGATGCAATAAACATGTATGTATGTTGAAATTAGTCTTCAGACTTTCCAAGTCAGCTGTATTTTAAATCTTTGTCTATGTATTTCAATACTGTTTTTATATTTTTAAGATTTTGTGCTGTATCTCAATATTTTAATATATTCATCCCCCATAATTTATAGATTTTGTAAATACATTTTAACTTGTTTTTTAACCTGACCCTGATATTTGCTGTGTCCTGTGTTGATCGTTTTGCAATAAAAGTATTATTATTATTGTACAAAATGATAGATAGTGATGTGTCTTTCTTCTACCAAAAATCAATTTCAATGTACCTGCTTATGAAACTAGATCTTCAACGAAAGTCATTTTTTGTGGAGGAAAAAATCAGTTTTTTTATCGACCTTTTTTGGGTAATTGTTACCTTCCACAATCTTTTACGTTTCGGAGGCCAAAATCTACCTCCGTCTTCAGAAATGGATAAAAAATTCGAATATATACGCAGTTATTCCTTTTTTGATAGCTTATTTCTTTACTTCTTTGACATCTGTCGAATTTTTTATCCATTTCTGAAGACGGAGGCAGATTTTGGCCTCCGAAACGTAAAAGATTGTGGAAGGTAACAATTACCCAAAAAAGGTCGATAAAAAAACTGAAACTAGATCGTTTCGCACATTTTATATTGAATCAGCAATGCCTATAATACTGTACAAAATGACTGATATCTTCTTCCAAAATCTTGCTAGTTTTAGAAATAGGTTGTATCATATTGTATAACTCCTGTTGAATATTTTTTTTCAACTTTTTTGTCATTTTGTTGAATGTATAAATCTATTTGCGATATTTACCTTTTCCATTCTGTAACACTGGGCCATGACCTGTAGAGTTTGTATAAATAAAAAAAATATATTATATGAGCTAGGGGACCTAGTGAATTAGGACAGCTGATTAACGGAAAAACAGATTTTAAACAAATTTTTTTTAAACAGATCAGTTTTCCTTCACAATCATATTAGACAAAAAAAAAGCATAACATCATCATAAAATACTGGATGATTCAACAGATCAAACAAACATGAGTGATTAATTTTTGGAAAAGAAAGTTTTTGGCTTTCTACTACTCCAGCTTGATACAAAAAACAAGGATGAGGGAATCTTCCAAGGAAAGGAAGGAAGTAATCAATTTCAAAATAAGTAACTCTATACATGGATGTGTAGATCATGCAAAGAAGTAACATTCAGACACAAACTGAAAAGAAGTCCTCCTGAAACAGCTATTTTCATATAAACATTGAATTATACGAAAGAAAAAATTCTTTCGAAACAAATACTTCTATATGAACACTGAATTATACAGATGATACTTTTCTTTACTCAGTTTGTATTTCAAACATTCATTGTGGTATACAAATCAGATATCATTTACATGAGTTCTACTTTGAATGAATGGTAATAAATGGAACTTACATGGAACACTGTCACCCTCACTGGTATACACCGATGTTTCGCCTTAAGACACTTGCCTCAAGGATCTTCAGTACCAAATTGGATAACATTATAGAAAAATACACACAGTTCATTCATAAATTACGATTTTTAATGTCACGAAATAAGCTTAATCTGCTTATGTCATCGATGACACCGTAATGTCATTCATTCACCTATTTGATTTAATCCCAGCCAAGAGGAATCTTATTTAAAGTAGAACTCATGTGAATGATATCTGATTTTTATTCCACAACGAATGTTTGAAATACAAACTGAGTAGAGAAAAGTATCTTCTGTATAATTCAGTGTTCATATAGAAGTATTTGTTTCGAAAGATTTTTTTTCTTTCGTGTAATTCAATTTTTATACGAAAGTAGCTGTTTCATGAGGACTTTTTTTCAGTTTGTGTCTGAAATTCACTTCTTTGCATGATCTACACATCCATGTATAGAGTTACTTATTTTGAAATTGATTACTTCCTTCCTTTCCTTGGAAGATTCCCTCATCCTTGTTTTTTGTATCAAGATGGAGTAGTAGAAAGCCAAAAACTTTCTTTCCCAAAAAGGTTTTTTATATGTATCAGAGTTTGGTAGATACACAAACTGGGCATTGTTAATAAACTATAACGAATGAATAATGGCCTGCAGTGTTCACTTGGAGATGCACCAGCCAGAATTCTGATTACCTTTTTCTGAATGACAAAAACTTCATCAGCTTCAGCTGATAAGCCCCACTGTTCAAGACCATAGGAAATTACTGACCGAATTGAACTGTGGTATAAAAGCTTGAGAACATCAAGAAAGACTGTTTGTTTTAACCGACAAAGTAAATATATATGTTTCAGTTTGACACTATCAACATGGAACTTCCAGGTAAGTTTATTATGAACAATAAATATAAAAGTTAAGGATTTAAAATGAATTACAAGTGCATTAAATATGAAAGCAAGTGATGAGATGTTCAGTTTTATCAGGAATAGTAAGTAAATTCGTTGAGATTATAAATTCTCTAGTGAACATTTTTAATTTTATATAATCATGTAGATTCAACACATTTCAGTTGCATAGGTAGGATATTGTATAGACGAATCTAGCAGTTATATTTGCAAATGCAAACATTTTCTTTGATTTGAAGACCGACGTAAAGTTATTCACATCCAGACATATACAGGGCGAATTTTTTTTCCGTTTTCTCTAACAGATTATTATGGAGATATCAATGCTGTTATTCAACACTATGGAAAATGCAAATGCGGCACCTGATATCAAGGATTGCAAAAACCTGAAATTAACCCTTTATTTTTGAAATATGTTTTCGTAGTGGAAAAGAACCTTCATGACACATTTTCCATAGTTTATAGGGTCTCAGGAGGGGGTCGGTGGGGAGATAGATACTCTAAATAACAGAATAATTCGTTTTAGTGAAAAAATACCACATTCTCATTTTACCAAATTCTTATTTAAATATGTTTCTGCAAAAAAATCTGATGATTCGTTCCCTATAGTTTGCAAGACCTCAGATGTGGTTGGTAGAGAGTAGTTACTCTAAATAATCGATTTACTAATTTCAGGGAGGTAGTTCCTCATTCTTATTTGAATATATAAAAGAACCCTGATGATACATTCCATTTAGTTTGTTAAGCTTCACGCAGGGTTTAGTGAGGGTTAGTTTCTATTTAAATCGCGTTGCTACATGGTGTCAAAAGAATAATCTATTTCCTAAAATGTCCAAATGTAATTTAATGTGTTACTCACTGAAAACGAACTTGAATTCACACAACTACGTCTGGAGCGTCCTGACACACTCACTGATCTAGGTGTTACTTTTGATTCAGCCCTCTCTTTCGATAAACATATTGACACTACTCTAACAGCAGCTTATCGCATGTATGGATTCTTAGTTAGAAATACAAAAGACTTTGAGAAAGCTTCAATATTGAAATTACTTTATTTCACTTTCGTTCGATCTAGGCTGGAATATGCATCTGTCGTGTGTCCCTACTATCAGGTTCATATAAATCAACTAGAAGACCTACAGAGCCGCTTCCTAAAATATATATCTTTTAAATTGAAGGCACATATCCTACTGTAGGAATACCCTATTATGAATGGCTTGAAACTCACAATTTTTGTAGTTTTGAGGTAAGGCTTAAATTTTCATTTCTTTTTTTATTCAAGGTCATAAACGATATCATCAGCTGCTCTCAATTGTTACATATTTTGAATTTTTGGGTTCCTAGACGGTCATCTAGGAATAGTGTCACATTTTATCTCAACACTCCGCGTACAAATATATTGAAAAAATCTCCAATTTATACAATGAGCGATACCTCTAATTCCGTTAGTCATGTCCTAGATATATTTAACTGCCAGATTATAGAAATCAAAAGACAGTTCTGTTTTTAATTATTTTTTTATATAGATTCACAAATTATATTATGTAAGTACGTATTTGTAAATACAACTGTTACCCTATTCTGTAATTGGGTTCATCCTGTAGAATAGTGTATGAAATAAATACATAAATAAATAAATAATACATTTTTTATCGCAAAAAAAGAAGTCTGTTGATACTTTCTTTATAGTTTGAAAGGCCTTGGGTGGGGTTGGGTGAGTAGCTTGTTTCAAATAAACAAGCACATTTTAATATTGTTTTATGTATGCTTATTACCCTGTATTATAAATAGTGAGCTAGGGTGGTTGTCATGATGGCAGATAACAAGAATAGAGGTACAGTTAGAAAGTACAAAAACTGTTAGAAGATACTAAAGTTTGTTTCCGTTTATTGATGTTTTAAAAGGTTTATAACAAATATATGACTTTACTATGAACCCTGCACATTCCATACAATTTGTAAAGCCTCAGGTAGAGGTTGATGGGGGTAAATACTCCAATGTATCGACTTACTATTTCGAATCAAATAGTTTCGAAATAGTATCGACATATTATTATGGTATTATCAATCTGTTTAAACTCTGTGTGTTACGTTATTAAACTCAATGAATGTTGCCACTATAAATCAATGATCAAATTACTTACGATTTATTACGATTTGTGACATATTACTCATGATTAGTGCATGAATCCACCCTTCGTGTTCGTTATTGGGTATTTCCAAGTTTTGAGATGTCATGAACGTTTTTTAATAGTCACATATTTTATGTAGGTATGATCTTTAGTGATGAATAAGTCAATGTTCATCTATCTATCTATCTATCTATCAAATAAACACCTGTTTCAATCCAATAAATACATTTTGTGGGTTTAACTTATAGTTGTTATCACCAGTGTTTTCACCTTGAATATCAATGAATCCATTATCCATTCAATAGATTCCTGGGTAGTGCATTGCCCTACATAGACATTTTAACTGATAAGTAGTAATACTTTTTTGAAAAACCCTTCAACATAAACCCAGAGGAAGTTTCCTTATGAATTAAATACAAAGAAAGTCAAAAACCTTCATGAAAATTGTTTGAAACGCCAATTGCAGATGAAAGTTAGCGATTCATTAAAGATGGTTACAACTGCATTCCAATTCGCTTTTTTGCAGTTCAGAGAACAACTGCTGCTTGGATTCTGACACAAGTTACTTTAACGGAATATGTTTATGTCAAACCCGCCCCAATTGACTACTATAGGATAAAAACATAGAAAGGCGTGAAAATTGAAAACAAAACATTTCATAATAGCAAATTGTTTTGTATCCACCATAGGTGATAATTTGAAAAACAAAACATGCAAGAAAACAACGATGCTCTTACCTCTCCACTTTCAGCCGCTGGTGATTCTTCCAAAATATTATAGATGATAGGAGGTAAACCTGGCTCCCCAAGTAATGAGAAACCGAAACCAGAATTTTCACTGCGATTTAATACTACAGATAATTCTTCAGCCATGTTCGTCTAGCATTGATTTTGTTTAAACCACAACACTTCACAGACTACCTACCGCGACATAACCTTCTCTACGACTGAGTAATATATTAAAAATATCAGCAGAGGGAGACACTTTCCGGAACAGGAGTTGAGCCTACATCAATGAAAGAGCAGTGAAGGAGGTTTATCAAGGGAAATTGGGCGACATAAATTTGGAATTATTGTAAATCTAAAATCTGTGCAAGTGATGGTTATCGATTATGAGTAATCGTGAGATTTAATAAAAACCTATATTTTTCAACTACTAGTGCACAGCCACAAAGGCCAAAACACCCGCTATTGCACATAGAAGTAGGTACGTCGTAAATGCATAGAATGAAATAGAGGAGTTATTTACGGTAAAAAAATAAATTCAATTCTATAATTCAATAAAATTATGTTGTTACTGAAAGAAAATCAGAGGCAACCGTTCAAATGAGATACTTTCGGTATGATTTGTTATCAGAAAAGGTACTTACCTATAGGTACAATGCATTCCATTTAAAACAAGCCACCATGAATAACTTTTGGTACAATGATTTTCAGAAAAAATAAAAAAACACGTCAACAATAGTATACAGGGGTGACACATTTTGACATATTCACATTTGATGTTACTTCGCCTATCGTACCCCCAGAACATGTCACCAATTTTTATTAAAAAGATCACCCTATATTGTTTCGCATTATCAATTGCTATCAGATTTCAACAAAGTATGAAACATATGGTCTGAAGCTTATGGTTCGGGAGCTACAAATTATTTGAGCTGAATAACTTTCGAAACAATGATTTGCAGGAAACATAAAAAAACAGGTCAACAATTGCCACATTTTGAAATATTCCTTCTAGAGACAAATATGGAAGCAATAAATCAAAAAAGAGATTTAATATTAATTCTTGAATCGAAATCTGATGACTGAACAATGAGAAAAAAAATTCTACAGTAAATGTTCAAGAACGTTTCCAGCAACTTCCATACAATGGTACAAACAAGCTTCTATTACCGCCCTTACATGGTTGAGAATCTTGAGAGTCATTTCTCTACAATGCCTCATGATATTCTCTCTCAAATCTTCTAATGTTGTTGATTCTATCTCATACAATTTAGACTTCAAATGACCCCATAGAAAGAAATCTACAGGAGTGATATCCGAAAACCTTGGTGGCCATTTTGTAGGACCTCTTCTGCCAATCCAGCGACCAGGGAAATGATCATCAAAAAATTATCGCATTGAAGCCACATAGTGAGGAGATGCACCATTCTGCTGAAAAACTATTTCGTTTTCGAATAAATTTATATCCTTCTCGATAGCCGCTATTGATGCACGGTATTATTCGATTCTCCAATATATCCAAATATTCATATTAGTGTGAAGTTACCCCGTATCTTATATACGGTGTCCACAGTTTATGACGTGTAACAATCGAATAGGGTTTAGAATGAGATTTCCCAACAGTGTTGCCAGATTGAATTTTACCTGTATTTCGATGTTATCATTTTAAAAACACGATATATTATTGAAACATATCGAATAAATGAGTCAACATTCTATACATAAACTCATTCTATTAGCCAACTGTCCCAATACAAGCATTATAATATAATTCAGGAAAAATGCATTTGTACCGAAACAGGTAGCGTATGGGAGCTGAAAAATCGATTTCTCGGAAAAAATGTTATGACTTGTAACTCAAAAGTATGTCATTTGAAATATCCTGCGTTGAACAACATCGAATGCCCAGGAAAGACTCAACCAAAAAATTTCAAATTTCTCACTTATCTAAAAAAGTTTGTTGATGAAAATTTCAGAATATATTCTTAGAACGTATGTCTATCGACGAGTCTGAACAGATTTGCGTACCATGAGTTCCTTCGATGCAAAATAATAGTTCCGTATATTCGAAACTGAATTATTCAAAAAAGTCAAATTTCTCACTTATCAAAAATATTTACTGATGCAAATTTCAGAAATATTCTTCGAAAGTATGTCTATCGACGTGTTTGAACAGATTTGCGTACCATACTTTCTTTCGGTGTGAAAAAAAATAGTTCCTTATATTCGAAACTGAATTATTCAAAAAAGTCAAATTACTCACTTATCAAAAATATTTTTCTGATGCAAATTTCAGAAATATTCTTCGAAAGTATGTCTATCGACGTGTCTGAACAGGTTTGCGTACCATAATTTCCTCCGGTGTGAAAAAAAATAGTTCCTTATATTCGAAACTGAATTATTCAAAAAAGTCAAATTTCTCACTTATCACAAATAGTTTGTTGATGAAAATTTTGGAGTACATTCTTCGAAAGTATGTCTATCGACGTGTCTGAACAGGTTTGCATACCATAAGTTCCTTCGATGCAAAATAATAGTTCCGTATATTCGAAACTGAATAATTCAAAAAAGTCAAATTTCTCACTTATCAAAAATATTTTTCTGATGCAAATTTCAGAAATATTCTTCGAAAGTATGTCTATCGACGTGTCTGAACAGATATGCGTACCATAAGTTCCTTCCATGCAAAATAATAGTTCCGTATATTCGAAACTGAATTATTCAAAGAAGTCAAATTTCTCACTTATCAAAAATATTTTTCTGATGCAAATTTCAGAAATATTCTTCGAAGGTATGTCTATCGACGTGTTTGAACAGATTTGCGTACCATAATTTCCTCCGATGTGAAAAAAAAATAGTTCCTTATATTCGAAACTGAATTATTCAAAAAAGTCAAATTTCTCACTTATCACAAATAGTTTGTTGATGAAAATTTTGGAGTACATTCTTCGAAAGTATGTCTATCGACGTGTCTGAACAGGTTTGCATACCATAAGTTCCTTCGATGCAAAATAATAGTTCCGTATATTCGAAACTGAATAATTCAAAAAAGTCAAATTTCTCACTTATCAAAAATATTTTTCTGATGCAAATTTCAGAAATATTCTTCGAAAGTATGTCTATCGACGTGTCTGAACAGGTTTGCATACCATAAGTTCCTTCGATGCAAAATAATAGTTCCGTATATTCGAAACTGAATTATTCAAAAAAGTCAAATTTCTCACTTATCAAAAATATTTTTCTGATGTAAATTTCAGAAATATTCTTCGAAAGTATGTCTATCGACGTGTTGGAACAGATTTGCGTACCATACTTTCCTTCGGTGTGAAAAAAAATAGTTCCTTATATTCGAAGCTGAATTATTCAAAAAAATCAAATTTCTCACCTATCGAAAATAGTTTGTTGATGAAAATTTCAGAGTATATTCTTCGAAAGTATGTCTATCGACGTGTTTGAACAGATTTGCGTACCATAATTTCCTCCGGTGTGAAAAAAAATAGTTCCTTATATTCGAAACTGAATTATTCAAAAAAGTCAAATTTCTCACTTATCACAAATAGTTTGTTGATGAAAATTTTGGAGTACTTTCTTCGAAAGTATGTCTATCGACGTGTCTGAACAGATTTGCATACCATAAGTTCCTTCGATGCAAAATAATAGTTCCGTATATTCGAAACTGAATTATTCAAAAAAGTCAAATTTCTGACTTATCAAAAATATTTTTCTGATGCAAATTTCAGAAATATTCTTCGAAAGTATGTCTATCGACGTGTTTGAACAGATTTGCGTACCATACTTTCCTTCGGTGTAAAAGAAATAGTTCCTTATATTCGAAACTGAATTATTCAAAAAAGTCAAATTTCTCACTTATCACAAATAGTTTGTTGATGAAAATTTTGGAGTAATTTCTTCGAAAGTATGTCTATCGACGTGTCTGAACAGGTTTGCATACCATAAGTTCCTTCGATGCAAAATAATAGTTCCGTATATTCGAAACTGAATTATTCAAAAAAGTCAAATTTCTCACTTATCAAAAATATTTTTCTGATGTAAATTTCAGAAATATTCTTCGAAAGTATGTCTATCGACGTGTTGGAACAGATTTGCGTACCATACTTTCCTTCGGTGTGAAAAAAAATAGTTCCTTATATTCGAAGCTGAATTATTCAAAAAAATCAAATTTCTCACCTATCGAAAATAGTTTGTTGATGAAAATTTCAGAGTATATCCTTCGAAAGTATGTCTATCGACGTGTTTGAACAGATTTGCGTACCATACTTTCCTTCGGTGTGAAAAAAAATAGTTCCTTATATTCGAAACTGAATTATTCAAAAAAGTCAAATTTCTCACTTATCACAAATAGTTTGTTGATGAAAATTTTGGAGTACTTTCTTCGAAAGTATGTCTATCGACGTGTCTGAACAGGTTTGCATACCATAAGTTCCTTCGATGCAAAATAATAGTTCCGTATATTCGAAACTGAATTATTCAAAAAAGTCAAATTTCTCACTTATCAAAAATATTTTTCTGATGCAAATTTCAGAAATATTCTTCGAAAGTATGTCTATCGACGTGTTTGAACAGATTTGCGTACCATACTTTCCTTCGGTGTAAAAAAAATAGTTCCTTATATTCGAAACTGAATTATTCAAAAAAGTCAAATTTCTCACTTATCACAAATAGTTTGTTGATGAAAATTTTGGAGTACTTTCTTCGAAAGTATGTCTATCGACGTGTCTGAACAGGTTTGCATACCATAAGTTCCTTCGATGCAAAATAATAGTTCCGTATATTCGAAACTGAATTATTCAAAAAAGTCAAATTTCTCACTTATCAAAAATATTTTTCTGATGCAAATTTCAGAAATAATCTTCGAAAGTATGTCTATCGACGTGTTTGAACAGATTTGCGTACCATAATTTCCTCCGGTGTGAAAAAAAATAGTTCCTTATATTCGAAACTGAATTATTCAAAAAAGTCAAATTTCTCACTTATCACAAATAGTTTGTTGATGAAAATTTTGGAGTACTTTCTTCGAAAGTATGTCTATCGACGTGTCTGAACAGGTTTGCATACCATAAGTTCCTTCGATGCAAAATAATAGTTCCGTATATTCGAAACTGAATTATTCAAAAAAGTCAAATTTCTCACTTATCAAAAATATTTTTCTGATGCAAATTTCAGAAATAATCTTCGAAAGTATGTCTATCGACGTGTTTGAACAGATTTGCGTACCATAATTTCCTCCGGTGTGAAAAAAAATAGTTCCTTATATTCGAAACTGAATTATTCAAAAAAGTCAAATTTCTCACTTATCACAAATAGTTTGTTGATGAAAATTTTGGAGTACTTTCTTCGAAAGTATGTCTATCGACGTGTCTGAACAGGTTTGCATACCATAAGTTCCTTCGATGCAAAATAATAGTTCCGTATATTCGAAACTGAATTATTCAAAAAAGTCAAATTTCTCACTTATCAAAAATATTTTTCTGATGCAAATTTCAGAAATAATCTTCGAAAGTATGTCTATCGACGTGTTTGAACAGATTTGCGTACCATAATTTCCTCCGGTGTGAAAAAAAATAGTTCCTTATATTCGAAACTGAATTATTCAAAAAAGTCAAATTTCTCACTTATCACAAATAGTTTGTTGATGAAAATTTTGGAGTACTTTCTTCGAAAGTATGTCTATCGACGTGTCTGAACAGGTTTGCATACCATAAGTTCCTTCGATGCAAAATAATAGTTCCGTATATTCGAAACTGAATTATTCAAAAAAGTCAAATTTCTCACTTATCAAAAATATTTTTCTGATGCAAATTTCAGAAATAATCTTCGAAAGTATGTCTATCGACGTGTTTGAACAGATTTGCGTACCATAATTTCCTCCGGTGTGAAAAAAAATAGTTCCTTATATTCGAAACTGAATTATTCAAAAAAGTCAAATTTCTCACTTATCACAAATAGTTTGTTGATGAAAATTTTGGAGTACTTTCTTCGAAAGTATGTCTATCGACGTGTCTGAACAGGTTTGCATACCATAAGTTCCTTCGATGCAAAATAATAGTTCCGTATATTCGAAACTGAATTATTCAAAAAAGTCAAATTTCTCACTTATCAAAAATATTTTTCTGATGCAAATTTCAGAAATAATCTTCGAAAGTATGTCTATCGACGTGTTTGAACAGATTTGCATACCATGCGTTCTTCAGTGCGAAAAAAAAATAGTTCCTTATATTCGAAACTGAATTATTCAAAAAAGTCAAAATTCTCATTTATCAAAAATAGTTTGTTGATGAAAATTCCAGAATATATTCTTCGGAAGTATTTCTATCGATGTGTTTGAACAGTACCCTTTTAAGGAGGCGACGGCCATCCATATTTCGAAGCCAAAGAAGAACCACCTATTCCCAGATAACCACAGGCCAATCAGCTTAACCCCTTCCTCAAGCAAAGTGGCAGAACGTGTCATCCTGAAAAGATTAGGGGACCAAAACAACGAACTAGAAATACTACCACACGAACAGTTCATGCTGGATAACTCATTATACTGTATAATCTATTCAAAATATTCAATTCATGGTAGTTGTTTGAAAGTTCACGAAAAGAGTCATTCTGGGCCATTCCTTGTTTTAGTGTTTAAATCTTTCATTTAAAATGACACCAAAACTCTCGTCGAGTGGCTTCGCTGGATACGGATGATTTGACTTACATCCTTTCTATCGGCAATTCAGTTCGTGTATTTAGATATTGACTAATAATAATAAAATATGTTATGAAGAGTAATACTGTCCTCATTATTGTTGTTAAAGAGTTTTTCCGCATGTTTTATTTATTCAACTGAAATTTCGTTTGCGTTGAATTCTCCTTTCTAAGTAGGATCATATCGAAATGGAGTAGTGGAAATGGAGCTACTAGATTGAAACAACTCGAGAGAGATTCATTTTTCATTTACTCAATTTGATAGCCAGACTATGAATAAGAAAGAGTGAAGTGGACACAAAACTTCAAGAACAGCAATGATTTCAAGTGTAAACTGGTGAATTATTTGGTATTCATTCTGAACTTTACCAACAATTGTTTTCCAGAATTCGGAAAATTGTTTACAACATGTAACAAAATCATTATCAGCCTGTTTTATGTTTCTTTGTTGTACTCTGTATATCTCGAAGCTCATTCACCACTTACTGACAAAAAGCGGGACCTGATATATACGCCCCCTTCCTTATATCAGCGAAAGGATTTGATCACTTCAGAATTCACCCAAATAAAACATCCTGTGCCTGGGATTTTGTGGGTAGGTAGCAATATGAAGAAATGTAATACAGACTATAATCAGATGTGTTTTTTGTAGGTGTGTATTATTGCGTAACAATAATCGTCATACACCTATCACATTTTGAGAGAAAACCGTATTCCACTATAATCACTTCATCAAATCTATGATATCTCTAGAAAATGTGGTCCATTTGATACTTCAAAGTTTGAGAATTGAATTGTCACCAATCAAGGTTGATTTCTGATTGTAAGTCATTTATGATTCGGGCAAAATTTTTCGAAGTAGGTAGGTTAATAATACGATGAAATAGAATTCAATATAATAAACGGGATGATGATTTGTTGATTTACAGTACCTCTTTCATGGATGATTTTTTTGACATATATTGAATTTTTTATAATTAAAACAAAGATAAAAATAAAATAAAAACAACAATAAAAATTAATTGGCGCTCCGGGGCGACTTTATTGATTTCAGCTGCAGGAAAATCCGGAAAAACCTGCAGCACCACATCATCTGAAGATTTTGATCTAACAATGTCCTCTCCCTTATAAAACAAAATGTAGGGTGTCTCCAGAGGTTCCAATAGATTCAATGCATCGCCAGAACACTTCGTGACACGACTATCGTCAAACTTAAACCAGTCCGTTTCGTCTTTGACCAAGGCGTAATAATGACCAAATTCAACGCCAGAACCATAGTGAATGATGACTATATGAATATTATAATAGTGGTCTGTTAGGTTGAAATGTTCATCTATTTCGAACCTTCCAAAGAGTTTCTTACTTCCGTTAGAGGTTGAGTCTTGTTTGAAAATCATCAGTGTTGTTATCAGATTGACTGGTGCCTCAACTATACTTGTTTCTTTATAACAGTCAGTTAGTTTGGCGCATGTTTGACAATACAATCGATCATCACCTGTTAAAAATTCCATTTTCAGATGATTTAACAATGAGCTTTGCACGGACTGGTTATTAGTCATATTACGAAAAGCTAGATTAAGTTCCAGAAATTCACATTAGTTTTCGGTACTTCTTGAACATTTACCACAAAGTAAACAAGTGGGGATTTTTCCAACAAAAGATTTACAAACACAAGACGAGATGGACTGTAAGGAATCATTCAATCCATTGTTATTGTTTTGCTCACGAAGAGTATTCAACAAGAACCCCAAGAATTCGGAACAATCCTCTTGTTGTCCTAACGAGTATCTAGTAGACTCCAAAAACTCCAGGAAATCGGTTGGAGGGAAAGATGATACCTTCTTACGAAACTGCAGCTGCATGAAAAGGTGTTTGAGTTTGATGAATAAGTAGGAAACATTCCCGTTCTCGTTCATCATTAAAACTTCGTTCTTGAAAGTCTTCGTCATGAACAACACTTGTAAAATGCTATTTATGTAGCAAGTGTTTCCTAAATTATCCAATCCAATTTTCTTCTCTAGATTTTCAGGACAACTATCTACTGATTCGTAAGGAAGAACATGTTTCACAGAATCTCCATAAGAACCATTTCTCAAGCTGCGATTGATCCTTCCAAGTGAAGAAGGATTTCGTAGAGGGATCGATTCGGCTCTTGCTTCATGAAGCTCTTCCACTGAAAGGGAACCAGTTCTACGAGGACTGCAACTCATATTCGGGGAGCAAGAATGACCTGAGTCCACTGACCGTACTGAAAAAGAAGGTGGATCAATCACTTGTGAATTAACCTTGATAGGAGACTGATGAATATCCACATATCTCGGCTTGTTTCGAAGAGGTTTCACTTCCGATGGATGATTTTTTTTTGTGGAAGTATTCCATCAGGGGCTTCACTACTCAATACTTTTGATCAACAGTCACTACCCAACCAAAAATATTCTGATACAATTATACATCACAAACTGTCATAAGATCGATTGCACATGTTCCATAGTAAAAAAAGTGGAAAAAATCAAATATTTAGGAGTAGTCTTAGATCAATGCACGCGCTGGTCAGATCACATCACAAATGTTAATAACCGTTTAAGAGTCTTGATGCACAGTTTTTATATCCTGAGAGACGTACTTACCAGAAGAAATCTCCTTTTACTTTACAATTCCCTAGCTGAATCTGTAATGACCTACTGTATTACAGCATGGGGTGGGGCCTTCAATACTACACTTGATTCTCTACAAAAAACACAAAATATTCTTCTAAGAATTATTCTGAAAAAAAAAAACGCTATTCCACTGACATGCTATACCAAGAATCACAGGTCTTGAATATAAAACTGTTATTTACTCACCAGTGTTTAAAAAGAATGTACATCAGACACGAAACATCTAACCAGAGAAAAACTGGAATAACCAAATCTACTAGTAATTTGAATCTCAGTATAAAACTTTTCAGAAAATCTTTAAAGCAAAGATCTTTCTTTTTCTTCGGCCCTAAATTCTTCAACTGCATTCCGATTGAATTGAAATGTATTCGAAAACTAGAACAATTCAAAAAAGAAACAAAGAAATATATTCTACAATTTTCAAACAAATTTTATAATATAATGAATAATAATTTAAGATGAACCTTACCTTTAAAAACTATCTGTTCTGCTCTGTAACTGACCCTGCTTGAAACGGTTTGGAATCCTCACCATTTGCAACTTATATTATATAATTATTTGTTATTTTTTAAAAAAAGACAAAAATTCATTAAGTCTATCATGTTAATTTTTCTACTAATTTTTTTTCTCTACTCACTGCTTAGTTATAATCATGAAATGTACACTTTTTTAGAAAGTCTATAGATCTAGTACATGGCAGAACAGATAAACATATCTAGGCCAAGTTACTGGATCTGAGACTTTTGAAAAACACGATATGTTACATGTAAATATATAAACTGTACTTCAATATATCAATATAAGAATCAATAAGAATCAATAGGGATTGTTCAATCAGCTGTCGATTAAATCACAAATAGGTGAACATGAACAATATTGAAGGGAAAGCGTTTACAAGTTTAAACGAACAATAATCATTCGGTAACAATAGTAAATAAAACGCATAACTTCTTTATGCGTTTGGCTTAACATTGAAGGGCGTACTCACTCTGTCTCAAGAAGTAGGTTTTCACGTACTTATTTATCCGGAAGTGGTGAAATTCCACGAGTCTTTCTGAAATTGCAGACACGACCAGATCGAAATTATTTAAGAAAATTCTCCTCAACCACGCTAGTTAGTGGCGTATCTCGCATCAAATATCTCATGTAATGGACATCGGCTCTCAAGGTAGACAATCGGACAACGACATAGCAGACAGTGAACGATCCTGATATAGATGAAAGCTAAATTTTCCGGATAGGGTTGAACCTATTGAATTTGAGTCAGCGGGGTATTATCATTTGAATATAATCCTCCTTGATCTTTTTCCGTTTTTTAGGCCTGAAATGAGAACGTCGTTTCTGCAAATCTACCGCAAAAAAAACCAGAAATTGCAATATCTTGAATTATTTACCTTGGATTCTTTCTACGCCTTTGAAGTTGAATAGTTACACGAAGTGTGAAATTTATTTTTCCAAACAGCACCGACCCTTTTCTCTGCTCAATGTTCGTTCACTAAAGCCTCGCACCGTCGCTTCATTTGTCCTCTGTCCACCTGCACGCCATTTCAATTGAACTATCGAAATGTATATACAGGTTGTCCCAGTCTCTTATCAATGAACCGTTACAATTAACAATGATGAATAATTTAAAATGTACTGTACTTGAAGACATCTAATTGATAATAAACAATAATGCAACCTGGCAGGGTTTATTTATGTGATTGGTATGGAAAACTATATTTGTACAGTGTCAGCATTTGCTCTGTCTAGAACGCACTTATTAATCTTGCTACTACTACACAATGAGCATTTTTCGTAGGAAGCTGTTATCACTTGTAATATGGTAGGGGAGAATAGGGTAATGAGAGTCAGCGGGTAATGGGAGTCACCCTCACATCCACGAAACAATATCAGTGAGCAACGCAAAAATGACATCCCTACCCTTGCTCCGACCCAACAGTGCTGCCTGGAACAGCCTGCGCCAGTCAGTGCCCACGCTATTGAGATACGCAGGTGATTTGTTTTTGTGCTCCACTGATATAATTTTACCTCATTGCAAATTAGAAGGTAAGTGTCGAATACCTTGCAGTATGTGATTCAGACTTTTACACGAAATTAGTTAGACAATCGAAATTTTAATGGGCAGTTCAGATTATGTCAGTGTTTTGTGTGTTTTTTATTTCATTTTTTTTTCGCATTAGTGCAATTGTGGGAAATGAGAGTCAGGTGACTCCCAATACCCGCAAGTGATCACTATTACCCGCAACTTTGCATGTTGAATTGCGTCATTTTTATTTCTTTTTAGATGCCGAAAGTACGGGTCAGGACAACTGCAAAGGCTTCCTGGTCTTCTGATAGCCTGGAAAAAGCTATAAAGCTTGGTTGAAGAGGTTCTTCTATGAGAAATTCTGCTGAGTTAAGGGGAATCCTTTTTTCAAGCCTCCAAAAGAGGTTAAAAAAAGGTTCTACTTTGGGACCACATCTAGGACGGTTTACTGTGTTCAGCCTAGCTAGCAAACTTGGTGAAGAAAATGGCAAATATTTTTTATGGTTGCACTGCTAAACAAATTAGAAAAGTGGCTTTCGAATATGCTGAAAAATTGAATTTGAAGCACAATTTTAATCAGTCTTCAAAAATGGCTGGACGCGATTGGTTGCATGCATTTATGACCAGACATAACACTTCTATTAGGAAACCTGAGGCGACCAGCATAAACAGAATAACAGCTTTTAAAAAAACCGAAATATGTTTGTTTTTCGAGCTACTTGGCCAGCTGATGGAAAAACATAGATTTGTTCCAAAAAATATTTATAATAGCGACGAAACGGGTATTTCAACAGTTCAAACTTCTGGAAAAATTCTGGCTACCAAAGGACAGAAGAGAGTGAGATCGATAACCAGTTAGGAAAGAGGAAAAAACATCACTTTGATGTGTGCTATGAGCGCTGCTGGCGGTTACATTCCACTGATGTTCATTTTCCCCAGGAAAAGGTTGACTCCTCTGCTCGAGAAGGATGGTCCAGCAGGAGCACTTTACAAATGCTCGGACAACGGTTGGATTAATGAGAATCTCTTTCTTGAATGGTTGGTGCACTTTAAACAGCACGCTAAGCCGTCTGCAGATGAACCCATCCTTTTAATACTCGACAACCATGCTAGTCATATTTCTCTTTCCATCTACAAATATTGCAAGTCCAATCGTATTCATATGTTGTCTCTGCCACCACACAAGTCACACAGAATGCAACCTCTAGACGTTTCTTTTTTTGGTCCGCTCAAAATGGCCTATAAAAAAGAATGTGACTTATTTTTGAAAAGCCATCTTGCAGAAAAGATAATTAGAGCTACCGGAATATTTCCACTAAATTCGGAAGTATTCAGAGAAGAAGATTTCTTCGCTGCAGAAACTCTCCAATCTGAGACTATTATAATCCAAGACTGCAATGAAACTCTCGCAGCTACCAGCATGATTCCCAGCACATCAAAAGAATTTCACTCACCAGTTCCGAGTACTTCAAAACAAATTGATCCACCGGTTCTTGGGATGTCTGAAAGAGTAGGCCCACTTCATTCTGAACCAGATATTATATCACCAGCAGCTGGCACGTCAAATCAAATTAGTGCTAATTTGCATAATTTGATCAAGTTGCCAGATAAAACACCTGTTATGAATACAAGAAAAGGCCGAAAGAAGCACCACGCTATAATTTTAACTTCAACGCCAATCAAAGGAAAGTTGTTAGAAGAAGAAAATGAAAAAATCAGGGGATAAAGAAAAAGAAAAGAGATGGAAAGGTAAAGGTCAGGGAAAAAAGACTACAATACAGAAGAGGGGTCCTGAAAATGCAAAGCGCCAAGTACTACAAGAAGCAAATGAAACTTCTGTATCAGATGTTGACACTGACGCAGAAGATGCTGGAAACAGATGCCTGGTATGCAACGATTTTGGAAAGAATAACGAAATCTGGTTCAGATGCACCTCATGTGGGCTCACGCGAAATGCACTGGGTGTAATTCAGCTGAAGGTTATGTCTGCGATATGTGCTAGGTTTTCTTTGACTCCGATTGCCCCCAGGGTGACCACCATTACCTTCATGTTGGTGTAATGGGAGTCAAAAGTGTTATTTTTTATTGATTTTATAATATCCAAAGTTGATTGCCAGAGTGGCTGATAATTATTTCTAATGATACTTAATTGAGTATATGATGTTTAAAGGCGGTTGCGGTTTATGATTACACTTTTATTTGAGTTCTCGCTTAAGTGACCCCCATTACCCTCTTTTACCCTACGTCTGAGACGTTATTTCACATATAACAGGCATGATGAGTTGAAAAGAAACCAAAGAAAGACTGGAAATTTAACGCGTGGTACATATAGTATTTTTCAGAGGTATACCAAGTTGACTTTTTGCTAGAGGTTGTGAAATAATTCACTAAAATCACTGTAGGGTATTGCAGATTGGTAGTATCGAGTTCAAAATGGCAATTAGGTATATCTCTGAAAACACACAAGTGATATCGTGAGTGGACATTAGGATACAGTAAAATGCTCAGACGACTAAGCAACCAGAATGCTTTAAAAAAATATATTGTTGCGGAATTGATTGAGTTTGGCACGTATCCCCAAAATGTCGGATCAAATCGTCAAAGGTTTTCACCTTACCTGCTCTTACTCTGCAGCATCCGGGAAAAGCGGATGCGTCCGCCCAATCAGCAGCGAACAGTGGACTGTAAGGGGTTGATTGCTTCGTGGGTATGAAGGAGCACACGTAAATCGTCACTTTGATTATGGATACTCGATAGCACCACCGGCTCGTACGTTTTTAACATTCGTACTGTCACTGTCAAAAACACAAAACATTCTGTTCGTCTATCAGGGAGAGCAATTTTTTGGCTAGTCCCCTTGACGATAGGCGCTAGTAAATTAACATATACGGGGTGATGCCAAATCCGCAATATATTCTGATATATGCTTATATTAATAATTATAACTAAATATGGTGGGGTTATCAGAGAACTCAACATATATCGTCAATCAATTCTCCTCACTTGCCGTCGACGAATAGCGACCGGAGTGGCTTGAATGTAATCATCTTATTTTTTATTTGAGAGTTTGATAGCATTTTGAACTGCACCATATGAGAAAAATATTCATTTTAGCTATTGTTTGTCATGGAGTTAATTCTTCGAATATGTCATGCACAATTTTCAATCTCGGGAACATCAATTATCCTATTACTTCAAATGAGGTAGGTATTGTAGACACCCCTGTTTTCTCTACGCATTCAGCAACGGCAAGACATATTATTCACGACCAAACATTAGGAATCATCCCTGCCCTGAAGTGTCTTGTCTATGTTATTTTCTGTTAGTGGCAGTTCCTATATCAAATCAAGCAAATGGATATTGACTGTCAGTAAATCTCCACTTTGGCATTTTGAATTGAATATAACATTTACTTTGCTTTGGTGCAACTACCTATCTCTCAGGCTATTTTATTTTGATGGTACCAACCTCTTTATTTCATGGTGACAATGTATCATTGAAAAAATAAGAATACCACGCTAACTAATTCAGACAAAAGCTGCGGGTACAGAAATGAAACATGCGAAACAACAGGTGAACAAATACAAAGAAGAGTATTATTAATCATTATATATTTTATAAATATACGTTAGCATCTCAATATAGGAACTGAATAAGATTCAGCAAAGAAGTTAGTCCAATTATTTAGATTTATACATGTTGAATTAAAATGTGGAGTCGCTAGAATGACTCCTCTCGTGAAGTTTCAAACTACTACCATGAATGTAGTATTTTGAACAGATCCTGCACTGAAAAGACTTTTCACCAGTATGGATTCTTTCATGAGCCCTTAAGGTAGAACTACGTGTGAAAGATTTTGGGCAGACTGTACATTGGAAAGGTTTTTCCCCGGTATGAATTCTTTCATGAACTTTCAAATCACCACTTCGAGTGAAATACTTTGGACAAAGCTTACACTGAAACGGTTTCTCTCCGGTATGGATCCTTTCATGAACAGTCAGATCACCACTTTGAGTAAAAAATCTTGGACACATTGTACACCGAAACGGTTTTTCTCCGGTATGTCTCCTTTCGTGAACTCTCAAATCACCACTTCGGGTAAAATATTTTGAACATATTTTACACTGGAACGGTTTATCTCCGGTATGAATTCTTTCGTGAACTTTTAGGTTATTGAGATGAGCGAAAAATTTCGAACAAAATGTACACTGGAATTGTCTTTCACCAGTATGAATTTTTTCGTGAATTCTCAATTGGTTACTTCTAGCGAAGGATTTCATGCAAATATCACATTGAAATGGTCTTTCTTCAGAATGAATCCTTTCGTGGTTCTTCAAAGTAGTACTATTAGCAAATGATTCTGAACAGAAATTACAATGGAAATGTTTCTCTCCAGTATGAACTCGTAAGTGAACTTTCAACATACGAGACTCGGCAAAGAACTTCAAGCAAATATCGCACCTGAATGATTTTCCTTCAAAATGAATTTGTGGTGTCAATTGTGCAGCAGAATCCGGAAGCTGTGGTTTCACATCTTGGGTCAACTCTTCAGCGCGCATATAGTTGGAAAACATTCCTTCATCCACAACCTCACACTTAAGATCTTCGTAAACAATGTCGATTTCATCTTCCATCTTTATTTGTCCGTGATCATCAATGATTTTGTCATCATCGTTGCCATTCATTGAGTTTGGGTTCGTGTCATCATCAAACGTTCCAGATTCTTGTGTTTCAGCTTTCAGATAATTCAATTCGAGAGGTATTCTCAAGACAGTCTCGATAGATTTCCCATTTGTCTTTCCATGTGCAACACTAGCCATTGTCAAATTATATGAGAATTTTCCAATACACCCAATTATCCACAGAAACCTGATGTGACCAAATGTATAATGTTCAAAATTTCGTTGATAACAGTTCACAACATTCAATAAAAACTGACTTTCTATCTGACCTGTTCCTCTATTTATATTGAACTGAATTGAATTTAAATTGTCATTAGGACCAATCAGAAATGAGCACATTTACAGGTAGAATTAATTATTTCTGAGAGGTACCAATATTTACTTTAATTATGGTGATTCGTTGACATGTTACCTGATTTACATTGGAACAGGTAGTAAATAAATTCCACTATATTTGTTATGAACTAAATTCTGTAAAATTTGAACCGCAAAAAGCTGTTTGATGGTGGTTCAATCTCTGACCCACACTTTATGGTTAACATCGACATTACCAACTACGTTGGTGAACGGATATGAATTGTTACGAACTAAATTCTGTAAAATTTGAACCGCAAAAAGCTGTTTGATGATGGTTCAATCCCTGAGCAAAACTCTATGGTTAACATCGACATTACCAACTACGTTGGTGAACGGGTAGAATTGTTGTGAACTGAATTCTGTAAAATTTGAACCGCAAAAAGCTGTTTGATGGTGGTTCAATCTCTGACCCACACTCTATGATTAACATCGACATTACCAACTACGTTGATGAACGGATATGATTTGTTACGAACTAAATTCTGTAAAATTCGAACCGCAAAAAGCTGTTTGATGGTGGTTCAATCTCTGACCCACACTTTATGGTTAACATCGACATTATCAACTAAGTTGGTGAACGGATATGAATTGTTACGAACTAAATTCTGTAAAATTTGAACCGCAAAAAGCTGTTTGATGGTGGTTCAATCTCTGACCCACACTCTATGGTTAACATCGACATTACCAACTACGTTGGTGAACGGGTAGAATTGTTGTGAACTGAATTCTGTAAAATTTGAACCGCAAAAAGCTGTTTGATGGTGGTTCAATCTCTGACCCACACTCTATGATTAACATCGACATTATCAACTAAGTTGGTGAACGGATATGAATTGTTACGAACTAAATTCTGTAAAATTTGAACCGCAAAAAGCTGTTTGATGGTGGTTCAATCTCTGACCCACACTTTATGGTTAACATCGACATAATCAACTAAGTTGGAGAACGGATATGAATTGTTACGAACTAAATTCTGTAAAATTTGAACCGCAAAAAGCTGTTTGATAATGGTTCAATCCCTGAGCAAAACTCTATGGTTAACATCGACATTACCAACTACGTTGGTGAACGGGTAGAATTGTTGTGAACGGAATTCTGTAAAATTTGAACCGCAAAAAGCTATTTGATAGTGAGCAAAACTCTATGGTTAACATCGCCATTACCAACTACGTTGGTGAACGGATATGAATTGTTACGAACTAAATTCTGTAAAATTTGAACCGCAAAAAGCTGTTTGATGGTGGTTCAATCTCTGACCCACACTTTATGGTTAACATCGACATTATCAACTAAGTTGGAGAACGGATATGAATTGTTACGAACTAAATTCTGTAAAATTTGAACCGCAAAAAGCTGTTTGATGGTGGTTCAATCTCTGACCCACACTTTATGGTTAACATCGACATTATCAACTAAGGTCGTGAACGCATATGAATTGTTACGAACTAAATTCTGTAAAATTTGAACCGCAAAAAGCTGTTTGATGGTGGTTCAATCTCTGACCCACACTTTATGGTTAACATCGACATTATCAACTAAGGTCGTGAACGCATATGAATTGTTACGAACTAAATTCTGTAAAATTTGAACCGCAAAAAGCTGTTTGATGGCGGTTCAATCTCTGACCCACACTTCATGGTTAACATCGACATTACCAACTACGTTGATGAACGGATATGTTTTGTTATGAACTAAATTCTGTAAAATTTGAACCGCAAAAAGTTGTTTGATAATGGTTCAATCCCTGAGCAAAACTCTATGGTTAACATCGACATTACCAACTACGTTGGTGAACGGGTAGAATTGTTGTGAACTGAATTCTGTAAAATTTGAACCGCAAAAAGCTATTTGATAGTGAGCAAAACTCTATGGTTAACATCGACATTACCAACTACGTTGGTGAACGGATATGAATTGTTACGAACTGAATTCTGTAAAATTTGAACCGCAAAAAGCTGTTTGATGGTGGTTCAATCTCTGACCCACACTCTATGGTTAACATCGACATTACCAACTACGTTGGTGAACGGGTAGAATTGTTGTGAACGGAATTCTGTAAAATTTGAACAACAAAAAGCTATTTGATAGTGAGCAAAACTCTATGGTTAACATCGACATTACCAACTACGTTGATGAACGGATATGATTTGTTACGAACTAAATTCTGTAAAATTTGAAACGCAAAAAGCTGTTTGATGGTGGTTCAATCTCTGACCCACACTTTATGGTTAACATCGACATTACCAACTACGTTGGTGAACGGATATGAATTGTTACGAACTGTAAAATTTGAACCGCAAAAAGCTGTTTGATGGTGGTTCAATCTCTGACCCACACTCTATGGTTAACATCGACATTACCAACTACGTTGGTGAACGGATATGAATTGTTACGAACTAAATTCTGTAAAATTTGAACCGCAAAAAGCTGTTTGATGGTGGTTCAATCTCTGACCCACACTTTATGGTTAACATCGACATTACCAACTACGTTGGTGAACGGATATGAATTGTTACGAACTAAATTCTGTAAAATTTGAACCGCAAAAAGCTGTTTGATGGTGGTTCAATCTCTGACCCACACTTTATGGTTAACATCGACATAATCAACTAAGTTGGAGAACGGATATGAATTGTTACGAACTAAATTCTGTAAAATTTGAACCGCAAAAAGCTATTTGATAGTGAGCAAAACTCTATGGTTAACATCGACGTTACCAACTACGTTGGTGAACGGATATGAATTGTTACGAACTAAATTCTGTAAAATTTGAACCGCAAAAAGCTGTTTGATGGTGGTTCAATCTCTGACCCACACTTTATGGTCAACATCGACATTATCAACTTAGTTGGTGAACGGATATGAATTGTTACGAACTAAATTCTGTAAAATTTGAACCGCAAAAAGCTGTTTGATGGTGGTTCAATCTCTGACCCACACTCTATGGTTAACATCGACATTACCAACTACGTTGGTGAACGGATATGAATTGTTACGAACTAAATTCTGTAAAATTTGAACCGCAAAAAGCTGTTTGATGGTGGTTCAATCTCTGACCCACACTTTATGGTTAACATCGACATTACCAACTACGTTGATGAACGGATATGTTTTGTTATGAACTGAATTCTGTAAAATTTGAACCGCAAAAAGTTGTTTGATAATGGTTCAATCCCTGAGCAAAACTCTATGGTTAACATCGACATTACCAACTACGTTGGTGAACGGGTAGAATTGTTGTGAACTGAATTCTGTAAAATTTGAACCGCAAAAAGCTATTTGATAGTGAGCAAAACTCTATGGTTAACATCGACATTACCAACTACGTTGGTGAACGGATATGAATTGTTACGAACTAAATTCTGTAAAATTTGAACCGCAAAAAGCTGTTTGATGGTGGTTCAATCTCTGACCCACACTCTATGGTTAACATCGACATTACCAACTACGTTGGTGAACGGATAGAATTGATATGAACTAAATTCTGTAAAATTTGATCCGCAAAAAGCTGTTTGATAGTGGTTCAATACCTGAGCAAAACTCTATGGTTAACATCGACGTTACCAACTACGTTGGTGAACGGATATGAATTGTTACGATCTAAATTCTGTGAAATTTGAACCGCAAAAAGCTGTTTGATAGTGGTTCAACAATTCCTGAGCCACACTCAATCGTTAACATCGTCATTACCAAGTACGTTGGTGAACGGTAGGAGTAAATGTTGACATTGACTATGAAGATCTCAAACCTGAAATTATGGAAGAAGTAATTGTGATCGATAATATGCGAGATGGGGACAGAACCCCAGAAGTTAAGATGCTTTTCATAGATCCCGTTAAACGATTCACACGAGAAAGTCAGACAAGTGAGATATCATTTCAGTGTAAAATATGTTCGAGAGGTTTCGCTCCTACTAATGCACATGGGGAACCATACTTGAGGAAATCTTTTCAAATATGAAATACTTTTACAATGTTTCAATCTGAGTTATGATTTGAAAGTTCACGAAAGACTTCATACTGGAAAAAGACCTTTCCAGTGAAAGTCTACTGTGTCATATTGTACAAAACCCGTTCTGGTGTACATTCTGCACAAAAACCATTTTGTTGTACAGTCTGACTAAAAATTTCCAATCAAAGTATTGTTTTGATAAATTTTTTTCCATGAAGGAACCCTCTCAGGTACGTCTTGTTAAAGTAGCACTTTAGGAGTTCATGAAAGAAGTCCTACAGTAAAAAAATCTTTTCAGTGCAGCATCTGCTAGAAATCTTTCACTCACTCTCCAGCCCTCTAGCTAGAGACATTTACAGTATGAAAACTGTTTGTAATCTTTTTTTGACGTGGTTTCCTTTATGACTTTTCAATTTTATTTTTGATAATTATATTACTACAATTCATTGTCTTGATATTGTAACCATAAAATGCACATATAGAAATCCTATCTGGATGAGTAATATAACACAATGGAGGCATTCCAATATCTAGGTGAAAGTTACTTTCAAAATAATTGAAATATATCAACTATGTTATAAAACAATTTGTGTGATATTGAAAATGAATTGGATTTGATTTTCGTGATGCCGCCATCTTTGTTTTTCTTTTGTCACACTATTTTGCTACAACTACGAGGTGAATAAAGGAATTCTTCTTCACCTGCATTCTCAAAATATTCGTGAATTATATTGTTGAATTTCAAATACGGTCGCTTTCAGGAAGATTAATTTTCGAAAATGAAGATTGTAATATTCAATATCAGACCCTCTCACCTACATTGCCAACGCATCCTTAGAAAACGGAATTTTTCCTGATATTTTAAAAATTGGTGTCGTCAAACCAGTATACAAAAATGGAGATAGACTTGAGATTACTAATTACAGACCAATATCATTAATATCTAATAGAGCAAAAATTTTGGAAAAAATTATTAAAATTAGACTTACTGGATTCCTTAAAAATCAACCTTCTGTCAGAGCAGCTAAAGGATTCAGGGAGGGGAGGTCGACAGAGGATGCTATATTCACTTTAACATCAGAAATTTACGAATCGTTGGATTTAAAAGACTACTCGGGAAATTAGAAAACATCGGCATACGGAGCGGAGCTTATGAACTGTTTCATTCCTACCTGAATAATCGAAGACAAATAGTTGACATCGATGGAAATAAAGTAGTGCAATATCATGCACAAGGAACATTTTTTTGAAAATGTTGCTTCTGTGATGCCTTCATTTGTTTATCGAATCTCTGTTATATACATGTGAATTAACAGTATTATTATTATTTGTTACAGATATACAGTATGAGTTTTTTTCCATATTGTTGTGTATTATTGATTGTTATTCAATTGTTATGATTATACCATAATGATCAATAATAATTTGCTTTCTGAAAAATTACAATTATATACAGAGAAATATATATACAAACAAATTCAACTATAGTTTAGTTCAGTATAGTTCAGTATAGTTTCTAATGTACAAATTCACTGAAAGTCTATTATTTGGCGTATGCGCCCAGGTTGGTTATATTTTACTTACTATGGTAATAGAATAGCGCTGCTCATTGTAGCCGCCATCGTTTCAGCATTTCCACATGAGTAAAAAGTGAAATTTGAAACCTCTGCCCTCCACCACAAATGCGAATTTGTATTCAAGGAAGTGAAATTATTTTTTGCAGTAGAATATTTGTGTAGGTGCATCATAAATTTCATTTGAAATAAGTCGGAATTTAATCAAATTCTGATTTCGAACACGAAGTCAAGGATAATTTTGAATTTCGCCATGAGATCACATGTCACGTGACGAAGAAATTCACTCGAATGTTGCATAAAATTTCGAATCTTTTGAAAGGAAGGCGTTTCTATTATTAACAATCTCTTAGTTGGGATTTGATGAAAAAGAAACTATCGAAAAATATAAATTGAATATTCTGAAGTTGTTCAATCTGTCTACTATTCTTTGAAGTAATTACCTACCTGTTTATAGAAAAAATATCGTGTCGAAATTCCAAATCAACCTTAACTTCTAGTTAAATTATTTTGTGAGACAATTGAAATTGTTCTCATGCATCTTGATACAATTGTAAAAAATGCAACAAGCGGTAATGAAATTTGACTTCAATGAACAAATGAAGTGACGAAAGCTCATCGTCGTTTTTTACTTGTCCATATTTTGAAACATTTTTGATTTGGAATTTACTAAAATATGGCATATTAAAGGGCATTAGCAATGGATGTGGTTCATTTCTTGATGAATCAACATAGTGGGTGAAACGCGGGTGAAGAAGTGAGTTACAGTGTAAGTTTAGAATGTGATTGAATGAAATTTCCAACAAAAATCAAAATCAAAATGTTCTTTATTGAATATTCACCATACAATTTCAAGGTATTTTTTTGTGGTGTTTATAAAATATATAGAAAAAAAATATAACACATATTTTCAAATCATTTAGAATACATTTCACCTATTCATGAAACTCCAGTTCAATATCTCGTTACATTCAATCTAAATTTACTATTGAAGAAAGATGAATAATCTGTGGCGTACTTATTTAGAAAATGACATTTTATTAAAACAATATTCTGAACATCAGTTTCATCTATTTCACAACCAAGGCGTGGATTCGAATTCTTGGGATCTGATTGAAAAATTAAGATGTTCTTCAGTAAGCTGAGAGGACGCCAGCCAAAAAATATACTATAAATCGACGAGGAATGGGGAATCAAATAAAATAAATACAAAAATATGAATATATAATTAATCAATAAATATTGGAGAAATTGCAACGAGGTTTCTACTCTCTTGAATATGGCAAGTAGAAGGAAACTGAATACTCATGAAACACTGAGAATGTTTTATATGATTTCAAATAAATTTCGTTCATCATTATCAATTCAGGGTTAAAATTTATAGTATTTAATTCATCTACTGATACCAGATTTACTTGAGCTCCACTATCTAGTTTGAATTTGATTAATACATTATTTATTGACAGGGATGCAAACCATGATTCATGAGGCTTGTACATTTTACAATCTACAGACCCAATGAATAGACAATTTTCATTTTTACTACCTCCATCTTCGTCTCCTTCCACCACATTCACATTTTTCTGTAAGCACATTTTTTGTGCTTCAGTCTTGAGATCCGTCACAAATTGTTCCATTGTTTCGTTAGACATTTGCTCGCGCGTAAAAAATTTATAACGTTCGTAGGAAACATTTTTTTTTCGGCAAAAAATGTTTCTCTAGCATTGCTACAGTTTTTATTTTGTTTTTTTCGGTGTCGTTCTCAAATGCGAAGGTATTGTAAATATCAAAACCTTCCTCACCTATGTAATGGAGAAGTTGGGCTTTTTGAATTTTTCCATCCTTTTTCCCCATTTCCGAAGCAACTAAATAATTTTCAAATGTTTGTCTTCATAATTTCCAGTTTTCGGAAATATTTCCAGAAAAATCAAATGGACCATCCCTCTGAAGTCCCTCTAATAACAGAACTGTTATTATTCACTAATATTACTATTAAATACTACTTTTAATTACTGACTGAGCCATGTTAAGGTTCTTTGAATTGAAACAATCGCTGGAGATAGACTGACTTTAATTTTCTTTGCACTCATTTTTGTTATCACTTTTTACATACAAGTACATTCCATGGACAAAGCATCTAGGTAAAATATTTCAAGAGAACGTGTACGAAATTGAATAGTTTTTCAAGCTGTATCGTTGATGAGGTATCATGTCATCAACTCACTACAATTGAAGTAAATATTGGTACCTGTCAGGAATCATTTATTCTACCTGTGAATGAGCTCATTTTTGATTGGTGTTAATGACAATTTCAATTTAATTCAGTCTAATATAAATATGGGACCAGGTCGAAAAAGAGTCAGTTGTGATTGACAATTGTTAGTGTTGTGTTATCAAAGGAATTCCTACAAGTATACAATTTTTCAAATTGGTATTCTGTGAATGACTGTGTGTTTTAGAACATTTTCATAGAATTCGACATGGCTACTGATGCATATGAAAGAACAATGAAGAATTCCATCCAAACTACTTCGAAAATGTTTCCCGAATTCAATTTACTGAAAGCTGAACCACAAGAAGGTAAAACGTTCGATGAATCTGGAAAGTTCGATATTACTTCAGTGAAAATTGAACCACAAGGAGCTGAAATGTTTCATACTGGCTTCATTAACAACTTGAATTCGATGGATAGAATCGTTTATAACAAGAGCATTGAAGAACACAGACAAATGAAGATGGAAGATGAAATCGACATTGTTCACGAAGATATTAAGTGCGAAGTTGTGGATGAAGAAAACTTCTCAAACTATATGCGAGATGAGGACTTTACCCAAGATGTGAAGCCACTTCTTTCGGATCCTGCTGAACGAGGAGCAGACATGTTAGGTACTGACTTAATGGATGGCAACGATGATAACAAAGTCATTGGCGATCTAGGACAAATGAAGATGGAAAATGGAATTGACGTTGTTCATACGGAGAAGAAACCATTCCAGTGTGATTTCTGTTTGAAGTCATTTACTCATGAAATAACTTTGAAAAACCATGGAAAGATTCATACTGGAGAAAGACCGTTTCAGTGTGGAATTTGCATGAAATCCTTCACTAGAAGTAGTCTTTTGAAAGTTCACGAAATAAGTCATACAGGTGAAAAACCTTTCCAGTGTTCGTTCTGTTCAAAATTTTTTACCCGTTATGATGCCCTGAAAGTTCACGAAAGAACTCATACCGGAGAGAAACCGTTCCAGTGTAGATTTTGTTCGAAATCTTTCACTCGAAGTGGTGATCGAATAGCTCACGAAAAAAGTCATACTGGAGAGAAACCGTTTCGGTGTAAGATGTGTTCAAAATCATTTGCTCAAAGTGGTGGTCTGAAAGTTCATGAAAAGAGTCATACTGGAGAAAGGAGTTTTCAGTGCAAATTCTGTCCAAAATCATTCATTCAAAGTTGTACTTTGAAAGTGCATGAAAGAACTCATACCGGAGAAAGACCGTTTCAGTGTAAGCTTTGCCCAAAATCTTACAGTCAGAGTAGTTCTTTGAAAATTCATGAGAGAAAACATACTGGAGATAAACCATTCAAATGTAGGAGATGTTCAAAATCTTTCACGCAAAGTGCTGATTTGAAAGCTCATGAAAGACTTCATACCGGAGAAAAGCCGTTTCAATGTACAGTCTGCCCGAAAACTTTCGCACACATTAGTTCTTTGAAAGCTCATGAAAGAAGTCATACTGGGGAAAAAACCTTCCAGTGTAAAGTCTGTTCAAAATACTTCATTCATGGTAGTAGTTTGAAAGTTCACGAGAGAAGTCATTCTAGGGAATGCACATTTTAATTCAACATTTATAAATCTTTCATTCAAATTGCTACGAAATCTCTCACCAAGGAGCTATGCTGGAGATAAACAATTCGACTCACATCCTTTCTGGAGGTGATTATGTCACTTCATGTATTGAGATACTATATCCTACTAAATGGATATGTAATAAATGATAATACTGTTTCATTATATTTGTTCAAGTGTTGTTCCGCATGTGTCATTTCTAACCTATACCCATTATAATAATAATAATATAAGTTCATTCAGATATCCAATACAAATATGAAAATCATCAAATAAAACGAGTAAACGAGAATACAAAATCACGAACCGTCAGTGGTGAGACCGTTGCTTGTATGTGATAGATTAACCTAAATATAATATTATTGTAGTTTTAAGACAAAAATTCACTTTAATAGTACAGATCCTATGAATCCTTTAATTTTATTGATGTGTACCACACGTTACTTGTATATATTATTCAGATATGAGCCATATTTGGTGTTGACATAATATAAGCATTATTTTCAATTCAAAATACCAAAGTGGAGATTTATTTACAATCACTATCCATTCGCTCAACTTGATATTCGGAATACAAATAACAAAGAGTGACACATACAAAAACTTTGAATACAGAGATAATTTCAAATGTGGGGTGGTGAATCATTGGGTATTCATTCTGAATTATTAAAAGGATTTGAAAATTCAATAAACATGGCTTGCCGTTGTATAAATGTTATATCAATCAATCAAAATATGCTTTGATATTAAAAAATAACATCTTGTTGATAAAGCTTGTATACATAGATGTAAATGTAATTAAATTTATAACATTTGATGAATGTATAAAAATAGTCACTACCATATAAAATTGAATTGAATAAAAACAATCAGTCACTTATTTGAAATTCGAAATGTAACAAACAATAGAAGTAGTTCTGGTCTACTTAACATTCTATTACCTCAACATAATATTCTTCCAAACTATAATAGGTTCTATCGGGAAGAAGTATTTTCATTATTTTTCTGAAACTGGAAAAACACTGTTTTCGAAAATCTTGTGGTTTAAAGAAATATCAGCAACTGCACATTTGAAGGATACTATCTTAGTTTTCGATATGCTGGAGGATAAAAGGTTCAAGTCGCACTAGTCTTTGACCTTTATTATATCTGAATAATTGATGTGATGAAGAGCAGCTTGCTTATCATTTTGCCATAGTATGGTGGTGTCATCAGCGAACACGGTGACATTTCCTGTAATGTCAAACGTCGTCAGGGCATTAACATATAGTAAAAACTAAATTGGACCCAAGATTGATCCTTGCTGCGGGAAACCACATTGTATAACTTGAGATTGATTTTGTCTCAACTACGTATGTACGGCCAGATAAATATGTCGTGTACCATGAGTGTGCTTTATTTCGAAATCCGTAACGGTGAAGTTCCGCAGCAGTATCTCATGATTTTCGCAGTCAAGAGCCTTCGATGAATCACGAAATACAGCCATAGCAACTTCCCTATCATTGATCCCAGTGTATAGTTCATATAATAGTGAAAATATTGCATCATTTGTGTCCTTATTGTACTGAAATCCAAATTGTTTGATGCTCAATATATTACACGCCTGCAAAAAGTCAAAGATGCTTCCCTAGACGAGTCTTTCGATGATTATCGCCAATGTAGGAATGAGGGAAACGGGGCTTAAGTTCATAGGAAAGCTCACTTCACCACCTTTATAGATCGGTATAACAATTGATTTTTTGAGAAAAGGTGGAAATATGCCTTCTACGAAGGATTCATTCATCAGAGATTCTTGTTGACTCAGGGCATTACCTGGAAGATTTTCAAAAATGCTAACAGAAATATCATTATTGAGATGATCTTTGTGAGATATTTGTCAACTCAATTTGAAATCTTCTATGGCCCAGAATAAAGCTATTGCAGGAGTTTTTTTTACTACATGTGTTGGACCTGATATGAAGTCATCAGATCTATTAGCACTTCTCAATGAAACAGCTCCTAGTGTTCCTTTCATATGCAACGAATGGAACAGAACGGAGCACTCTTCAACGTATAAAGTATCTTTTCCGCTTCAGTATGTAAATAGTGTATATAATCCTGATACATGGCCTCGAGGTGCAGTGATTAGACGCTTCAAATGTGGAGACAATCCTTAAACAACGACTATATCAGTACTTTGAAAAACATAATTTTTTTAATGGATGTCAATTTGGCTTTCTTAGAGAGCGGTCAATAACACAAGCTATTCTTAAAGTGGTCAGTGATGTGATCGAAGGCATTGAACAGGGTCTTCACAAAGCAATTACGCTTTGCGATCTGTCCAAACCCTTCGACTGCGTCTCTCACGACATTTTGATTGAAAAACTTCATTACTATGGAATCAGGGGCATTCCTCTTTCACTTACAGAATCCTACCTGAAAAATCGTCATCAAGCCGTATCTATCAATAATATTACATCAGATTTCAAACTAGTAAAACATGGTGTACCTCAAGGGTCCGTATTGGTTCCACTTTTGTTTATCATTTACGTGAATGACATTTCATCTTTCATGAACCCCTTCAAAACTGTTACCTTTGCAGATGATACAACCTCCATCTATTCACATAGAGAGTCATCAGAACTCTCTAAAGTATCTGAACAGGTAGATGATAAAGCCACAACTTGGTTCTTAGTTAACCATTTCTCTCTGTTATATTCATCTGAATAAACAGTATTATTATTATTATTATTTGTTACAGATATACAGTATGAGTATTTTTCCATATTGTTGTTTATTATTGATTGTTATTCTGTTTTAAAAAATCTGTTTTAAAATCTTTTCATTTGTTATGATTATACCATAATGATCAATCATAATTTGCTTTCTGAAAAATTACATTTATATACAGAGAAATATATATATATATATAAACAAATTCAACTAGTTTCTAATGTACAAATTCACTGAAAGTCTATTATTTGGCGTATGCGCCCAGGTTGGTTATATTTTACTTACTCTGGTAATAGAATAGCGCTGCTCATTGTAGCCGCCATCGTTTCAGCATTTCCACATGAGTAAAAAGTGAAATTTGAAACCTCTGCCCTCCACCACAAATGCGAATTTGTATTCAAGGAAGTGAAATTATTTTTTGCAGTAGAATATTTGTGCAGGTGCATCATAAATTTCATTTGAAATAAGTCGGAATTTAATCAAATTCTGATTTCGAACACGCAGTCAAGGATAATTTTGAATTTCGCCATGAGATCACATGTCACGTGACGAAGAAATTCACTCGAATGTTGCATAAAATTTTAAACCTTTTGAAAGGAAGGCGTTTCTATTATTAACATTCCCTTAGTTGGAAATTGATGAAAAAGAAACTATCGGAAAATATAACTATTTTGAAGTTGTTCAATATGTCTACTATTCTTTGAAGTAATTACCTACCTGTTTATAAAAAAAAAATATCGTGGCAAAACTTCAAATCGACCTTAACTTCCAGATTGATTGGTAGTATTTTGAAAGTTCTCGAACGAAGTCATTCTAGAGAATGTCCTGTTTAATTCAACGTGTTAAAATCTTCCATTCAAAGTGGTACGAAATCTCTCAATTCTATCAGCAGAGTACCTAATCAATAAAATTCAATTAACTCGCAATTTAACTTGGCGCATACGTCAAATAATTGACTTTTCGTGATTTCGTACAAAACAAACTAGTTAAATAATTTTGTGTGATAATTGAAATTGTTCCCACGCATCTTGATACAATTGTAAAAAATGCAACAAGCGGTAATGAAATTTGACTTCAATGAAGAAATGAAGTGACGAAAGCTCATCGTCGTTTTTTACTAGTCCATATTTTGAAACATTTTTGATTTGGATTTCACTAAAATGTGGCATATTGAAGGGCACTAGCAATGGATGTGGTTCATTTTTTGATAAATCAACATAGTGGGTGAAACGCGGGTGAAGAAGTGTGTTACAGTGTAAGTTTAGAATGTGAGAATGTTTCATGATGAATTTTACTAGTTTGGACTTCGATTTTCTAATATATTAAATGATTTGAAATCCCTAAAACAACTAAAAAAGGAAGAATTAAATGGCCAACTCCCGCCAAACGGTCATCTCCCATTGAACCAGTGAAGCGGAAAAAATGGAAAGCGGGGATAAGTGAAAGTACTCGAACGACCCTAAATAGTCATCTCATCAAGAATGCATTGATAACCTATTTCAACTACAAAAAATAGCAATCTATAAGACTTGTTTTTATATTGACAATTCAAAACACTTTTTCCAAGAATTGGTAAAGTATTATTTGTATATGATTTCAAATAAATTTCGTTCATCGTTATCAATGCAAGGTTAAAATTTATAGTATTCAATTCATCTACTGATACCAGATTGACTTGAGCTCCACTGACTAGTTTGAATTTCATTAATACATTATTTATTGACAGGGATGCAAACCATGATTCATGAGGCTTGTACATTTTACAATCTACAGACCTCTGAATAGACAATTTTCATTTTTACTACCTTCATCATTGTCTCCTTCCACCACATTCACATTTTTTGTAAGCACATTTTTCGTGCTTCCGTCACAAATTATTCCATTGTTTCGTTAGACATTTGCTCGCGTGTAAAAAATTTATAACGTTCGTAGGAAAGATTTTTTTTCGACAAAAAATATTTCTCGAACATTGCCAGTACAGTTTTTACTTTGTTTTTTTCGGTGTCGTTCTCATATGCGAAGGTATTGTAAATATCAAAACCTTCCTCATCTATGTGATGGAGCTTTTTGAATTTTTCCATCCTTTTTTCCCATTTCCGAAGCAACTAAATAATTTTCAAATTTTTGTCTACATAATTTCCACTTTTTGAGAATATTTCCTGAAAAATCCATTGGACCATCCCTCTGAAGTCCCTCTAATAACAGAACTGTTATTATTATTCACTAATATTACTATTAAATACTACTTTTAATTACTGACTGAGCCATGTTAAGGTTCCTTGAATTGAAACAATCGCTGGAGATAGACTGATTTTAATTTTCTTTGCACTCATTTTTGTTATCACTTTTTACATACAAGTACAATCCATGGACAAAGAATTTAGGTAAAGTAAGTAGCAGAAATAACTACACGTTGTAGGTAGTTATGAGAGATGAATATTTTGAGGTTCCATTTCAAAATATTTATTTCCTTATATAGACTACAGACATAGCATATAATTGTAGATATTAAATATTTTTTGTCCTGTTTGATGACCAGCTTGCCAATATCGTTAATATTTAGTCACGAAATGGATATATACAATTGACATTCTGAACGTTAATAATTCAAATCAGCAGGCAAGTACGCGACAGGAATTGAGATAATTTTTTTTGCGTCATCAATTATTCTGTAAGATCTTTTCAAAATTGAATTGGGCATATTCCTGATGCATTCTTCATTCAGAACTTATTCTGGATGTATGTGACAAGAAGTTGTAGTTGTAGGAAGATTGTAAAATTCAGAGGCGGCAGAACCCAGCCTGATAGAATCTCGTTCAAAATCGTGGAGGTAACTTACGATACAAGTATAAAAAATCGTATGTTAGTAGGATGGCTCAGATATTGTTTTTGTCTTCAGGAGAAGTTGATGAGTTTTATTTGTTCGGTTGTACGAATTTTTTTCCAGAAATCAATTCAATCATTTTTAGACAAAATAATGTTTGTTCTTTTCCAGTTTCAACTGAGGAACTGTTGAAGATATTCTGATCATTGCCAAAGTAGTAGGTAGTGAAAGAATATCGTTGTATATGTAATAAGATAAATGTCAATAAATACGCGAATAAAAATTTAGAAATGAACTTGTGAAAAGAAAAGTCGTCACAAGCATTATGGTATGTGGATAGAAATATGTACCAAACTTATCTAGATTCAGTACTATGATATGTGATATAAGTAATTCAAACATAATCCCAATCTATTCGAAACAATTATGGAAGCAAATCCTCACAATTTTTGAATAATCAGCTGTGAAGTTTATCAATCATATACAGAGTCAGACAGTGATTTTCAAAGTAATTTTCATTACCCGAAAAAACGTTTTGTAAGAAACATTGTTTTTTATGGAGACAATTTAGCCTCAGAAGAACATGAGTTAAATCATGGCTATGACGTATTACATTTAGAGAAAAGTTTTAAACTCCGAAATAAATAGATTCATGGGTACAGTCATTTATGGAGTGATCAAATGAAAATAAAACACTTCTGGTTTCTGAAAAATGTTCCAAACTGGTAACTAACTGATACATAAGCTCAGGTGACCCCATTTATTACATGTTTATCGAAATGAGGTTGTATACTTTCTCTTCTTTTCTCATGATGATGGTCATCGATCTAAAACCCAGGTAGACATTCAACATTAATTGTGTAGGTAAAACACAGGTACCTGAAATACAGGCACTTCTATCTGTAAAACGAAAAAATATAATTATCAGAGAACTCAACATATATCGTCAATCAATTCTCCTCACTTGCCGTCGACGAATAGCGACCGGAGTGGCTTGAATGTAATCATCTTATTTTTCATTTGAGAGTTTCGAATATGTCATGCACAATTTTCAATCTCGGCAACATCAATTATCCTATTATTTCAAATGAGATACATACACCACCGAGTCCAAGTTTTTTCTAGGTAAGTAGGTAGGTATTGTAGACACCCCTGTTTTCTCTACGCATTCAGCAACGGCAAGACATATTATTCACGACCAAACATTAGGAATCATCCCTGCCCTGAAGTGTCTTGTCTATGTTATTCTCTGTTAGTGGCAGTCCCTATATCAAATCAAGCAAATGGATATTGACTGTCAGTAAATCTCCACTTTGGCATTTTGAATTGAATATAACATTTACTTTGCTTTGGTGCAACTACGTATCTCTCAAGCTATTTTATTTTGGTGGTACCAACCACTTTATTTCATCGTGACAATGTATCATTGAAAAAATAAGAATACCACGCTAAGAAAATTTCAGACAAAAGCTGCGTGTACAGAAATGAAACATGCGAACAAATACAATGAAGGAGTATTATTAATCATTATATATTTTATAAATATAAGTTAGTATCTCAATACAGGAACTGAATAACATTCAGCAAGGATGTTAGTCTAATTATTCAGATTTATACATGTTGAATTAAAATGTTGAGTCGTTAGAATGACTCCTCTCGTGAAGTTTCAAACTACTACCATGAATGTAATATTTTGAACAGATCCTGCACTGAAAAGACTTTTCACCAGTATGGATTCTTTCATGAGCTCTTAAGGTAGAACTACGTGTGAAAGATTTTGGGCAGACTGTACATTGGAAAGGTTTTTCCCCGGTATGAATTCTTTCGACAAAGCTTACACTGAAACGGTTTTTCTCCTGTATGGATCCTTTCATGAACAGTCAGATCACCACTTTGAGTAAAAAACCTTGGACACATTGTACACCGAAACGGTTTTTCTCCGGTATGCCTTCTCTCGTGAACTCTTAAATCACCACTTCGGGTAAAATATTTTGAACAAATTTTACACTGGAACGGTTTATCTCCGGTATGGATTCTTTCGTGAACTTTTAGGTTATTGAGATGAGCGAAAAATTTCGAACAAAATGAACACTGGAATTGTCTTTCACCAGTATGAATTTTTTCGTGAATTCTCAATTGGTGACTTCTAACGAAGGATTTCATGCAAATTTCACATTGAAATGGTCTTTCTTCAGAATGAATCCTTTCGTGGTTCTTCAAAGTAGTACTATTAGCAAATGATTCTGAACAGAAATTACAATGGAAATGTTTCTCTCCAGTATGAACTCGTAAGTGAACTTTCAACATACGAGACTCGGCAAAGTACTTCAGGCAAATATCGCACCTGAATGATTTTCCTTCAAAATGAATTTGAGGTGCCAATTGTGTAGCAGAATCCGGAAGCTGTGGTTTCACATCTTGGGTCAACTCTTCAGCGCGCATATAGTTGGAAAACATTCCTTCATCCACAACCTCACACTTAAGATCTTCGTGAACAATGTCGATTTCATCTTCCATCTTTATTTGTCCGTGATCACCAATGATTTTGTCATCATCGTTGCCATTCATTGAGTTTGGGTTCGTGTCATTATCAAACGTTCCAGATTCTTGTGTTTCAGCTTTCAGATAATTCAATTCGAGAGGTATTCTCAAGACAGTCCCGATAGATTTCCCATTTGTCTTTCCATGTGCAACACTAGCCATTGTCAAATTATATGAAAATTTTCCAATACACCCAATTATCCACAGAAACCTGATGTGACCAAAAGTATAATGTTCACGACATTCAGTTCACAACATTCAATAAAAACTGATTTTCTATCTGACCTGTTCCTCTATTTATATTGAACTGAATTGAATTTAAATTGTCATTAGAACCAATCAGAAATGAGCACATTCACAGGTAGAATAAATTATTTCTGAGAGGTACCAATATATTTACTTTAATTATGGTGATTCGTTGACATGTTACCTGATTTACATTGGAACAGGTAGTAAATAAATTCCACTATATTTGTTATGAACTGAATTCTGTGAAATTTGAACCGCAAAAAACTGTTTGATAGTGGCTCAATCCCTGAGCAAAACTCTATGGCTAACATCGACATTACCAACTACGTTGGTGAACGGATATGAATTGTTACGAACTAAATTCTGTAAAATTTGAACCGCAAAAAGCTGTTTTAGAGTGGTTCAATTTCTGACCCACACTTTATGGTTAACTGTTTGAATATTGATTTATTCTGGCTTTAAGCGTGACTCCTTTTCTTTTACTTATAGGAAAATGACTGAGAGTTTTATTGACATTTTTACATTTTTATTTATTTTTGACAAAAGTGACAGTAGTGCATGACAAGCATATGACATCACAGCATGACCACCTTATATTTTATGTTGTCTTAAAAAACGGTAGACACTGTTTAACTTTTAACACACTCCCTCAACAGAAAATATATGAACATAAAAAAAATTACAAAAAAGCAATTACACTCCTTGAAAATATGGAATGATTAGACATACAATAATGATAGAATATATAGGTAGGAGCATCAACAATGCAACATATTGAATGATGAATGCAAAAAAAAGAGTAAATATTTCACTAAAAATACGACAAACAATTAGCACAAAAAAAAAGCACATAAGTGTACAGTTTTATAGGGCACATGAGAGTACAGTTTCAAGAACACATTAGCTGTTCCCTGAGAAAGGCAAATTTGATAGCTTCAAGAGGTTTTGTTAGGATGTCAGCTACATTTTGATCTGTAGGACAATAAGTGATCTTAAACCATCCTTTCTTAAATTCGTCTTTTATAAGATGATACTTTACATCTATATAAATGCATTTTCTTGTAAGCTGATTGGCCTTGATCATCTTGATACAGCTTGTGTTGTCTACATGGAGAACAACATTGATCTTGTGTTCGAGCAATTCTTCAAGGACGGAGTTTACATATTTCATCTCCTTACAGCATTGAGCCGCTGCAATGTATTCAGCTTCAGTAGATGATTGTGCAACAAGGGATTGCTTTCGTGAGCACCAGGCAATTGGTCCATTTGCATATTTCATTAAATAACCGGTGGTACTCTTTCCATCCTTTTTATCTCCTCCATGGCTTGAGTCGCAGTAAACCTCCAGGGTGTATTTATTTTTATTTTTGTTTGAGTACAATATACCATTTATTTTAGTTCCTTTCAGATATCTGATGGTTCTTTTGACATTTGAGACATCATGTCTTTTAGGATTTTTGGTAGATCTGCTTTCAAAATTTACTGCGAATGCAATATCAGGACGGGTTTTACATGATAGATAAATCATACTTCCGACTGCAGATTGGTATGGAAAACTTGATTCATCATTCTTCGTTTCCTCATGGGTGTAGTCTTGATGTACTATAGGAGTATTTTTCTCCTTTGTGTATCCATCCAAATTATACTTTGCAATAACTTCTTGACAGTATTGTTCTTGATTGATGAATATTCCATCTTCTCTTTGGCTAATTTGGATACCCAAGTAATTCTTTGGTTCAAGGTTGACTGTAGTTTCAAACAACTTCTGCATCTTGGACAGCAATTTCTTCATTTCGTTTGGATCTTCAGCTATCACGAGACCGTCATCCACATGAATGGCAACAAATAGTTTCTCTCCTGAAGTAGATTTGAAGACACACTGATCAGTCAATAGCTGTTTCAGCCCTTCTTGTTTAAGGAATTCAGTGAGCCGTTTGAACCATTGCTGTGGTGCTTGTTTGAGTCCATAGATAGCTTTTCTTAATTTGCAGATTTTTCCTTGAACATTGTATCCTTCAGGCAGATGCATATAAATTTCTTGTTGCAGATCCCCGTAGAGGAAAGCTGATTTTACATCAAAGGTGCACATTTGTAAATTTTCAGAGGCTGCAATGGCCAGGAGCATTCGAAGAGAATTTGCTTGTACAACAGAGCTGTAGATTTCTTGATAGTCGAGATTCTTCTTCTGCTGACATCCTCTTGCCACCAATCTGGCTCTGTAGCGACCATCTGACTTGATTCTAAAAACCCAGCGACTGGTCAAAATTTCTTTACCCACAGCACAGTTAGAATCCACTAGTTCCCAAGTTTCATTTTTTCGCAGGCAGTCTTGTTCTTCTTTAATAGCAGTCTTCCATTTTTCTTTATCATGACTCTTCATACAGTCTTTGTAGGTAATAGATTCTTCTGCTAACATAACATAATCTTCATATTTCTTTGGTAATCTGACTTGTCTATGAGGTCTTTGGTTAAGTGGAACATTTTCAGGTACCTCATTTTCCTCCTCTTCAGACTCAGTTTCTTCATCACTTGAATCTTGATCTTCTTCATCTGCCATAACTGGTTCATTCACAATTGGATCTTCCTGATGATTTTCTTGATCTTCTGGGTGATCTTCTGGTTCTTCGTCAGCTTGGGCTAGTTCATCATCTTTGGATAAATTCATAAAATTTTCAATCTTGATAGCTGACGGTACAGGATTTTCCACTTCTTTTATACCAATTACAACGATATCATGAGATGGATAAATCTTTCTTTCAGCTTCATCCCAGATCCTATATCCATTAGATGTGTATCCTACCAGAATACCTCGTTTTCCTCGACATTCGGTTTTCTTCAGGAGTCCAACCTTCTTGGCATATAATTGTGAGCCATACACTTGAAGATGAGAGAGATCTGGTTTTTGATGAGTCCACATTTCAATAGGAGTGGTATCGATGGTTGAAGATGGTGATCTGTTGTGAAGGTATGCTGCTGTTTCTATGGCTGTACCCCATAGATAATCTGGCAGATAAGCATGATGAAGCAGTGCTCTCATTTTATTGCATAGAGTGTAGTTCATCCTTTCCGCCGTTCCATTTAGTTCTGGAGTGTGAGGTATGGTATAGTCCAGATGAATACCTTTTTCTTTGCACCAAGCCTTGAAGTTGTTGGAGCGGTATTCTCCACCATTGTCCAGTCTGATTTTGGATACTTTCAAATTGTGGTGATTTTCAGATGCAGCAATGTATTCCTTAAGTAGATCTTCCACTTCATCTTTTGTTTCCATTAGAAAGACTTGCACAACATGGGTAAAGTCATCAATAATGGTCATAAAATAATTCTTGTTATCATATGTGGGTGGAGTGATTTTCCCACATACATCCGTATGAATGATTTGGAGTGGCCTTTCTGCCCTTTTACGTTTTGTGTTGAAGGGTTTTCTTATAAGATTGGCACAGGCACATGTCTCACATACAGTTTCAAATTTGCAATTGTTTAGTGAGCATGGCACTCCCTCACACAGACTTGGAATTTTCTTCATTGACTCAAAATTGATATGACCCAATTTTTGATGCCATTTCATTTGTTTTTCTTGGACAGTGAGTAAGGATTGACAATATGATTTAGCACTGAGGTCAACCACAAATAGACCATTTGAGGTTTTATGCCCTCGCATAACTTCTTTGCCATTTTTGAAGATGGTCACACCTTCTTTCTTGAATATCACCTCACCATTGTTTTCGGTGATTGCATTTACTGACAGTAAGTTCTTGGAAAGTTGAGGCACATAGGACACTTCTTGCAGTGTTACTGCATCTGCTTCGATAGTTCCCAACAATGTTGCACTCAGACCTTGACCTTTCTTGGCACTTGAGATTTTCAGTTGTGACTCTTGTGCATTTATCAGCAAATGATGTTCATTTGTAAGATGAGTGGTACACCCACTATCCACAACAAAGAGAATGTTGCTTGACTTTTCATTATATAGAGCTTCATTCATTGGCGCTTCTTGATCAACAGTTTCAGCGAAAAAGGCAGCTTTCTCATTTTTCTTTTGGTGTGCATTTTTGTAAAAACAGTCTTCTGATGCATGATTGTTTCTTCCACAAAAGATGCATTTGACATTTGAACTTGCAGAGCTTGTACTTGGTTGTCCAGTTTTATTTTTCTTTTTGAAGCATTCATATTCATTATGATTATTGCGACGACAAGTCTTGCAATATTTCTTGTGTGGGCACTGTGGTCTTTTATGGCCATCTTCACCACATTTATGACATACTATTTTATCCCCATTTTTATTTTTACATTTGTTCTTCGCTTTACCTTCAGCATTAAAAGCTGCTGCTGTTGAGTCAAGTTTGGTTGTCTTCCAATATTCCTCTTCAGTGCAGAGACGTGCCACCAGGTTGTCAACACTTTTATTTACTTGTGGTGTTGATTCCCAGGCACTTATAAAGGAATGATAATGTTCAGGTAGTGAAGCAAGAATCTTTGTAACCAACATTTCTTTGGTTACTTGTTCTTTGAATTGTGAAAGCTTGAAGACTATGTACTTAAGATGACTGATATTATCCATGGTAGTCTTCGCTTTGTCGAACTTGTATGAATGGAATTCTAGCAAGAGCTTTTGCTTTTGATGGGTAGTGTCCCTTCTATAAATGCTTACCAATGTGTTATACATTTCTTTTGATGTACTGCATGCCATAATGTGAGACAAAATGGACTTGTCCAGAGTTCGCACAATGATATATTGGGCTTCATTATCCTTGGCAATCCAGGCATTTCTGGCCTTGACTTGATCTGGCTTTGTTTCATCAGCATCAGGCTTAGTTTCAGTTCCAGATACAATACCCCACTGTTGCTTTGCCTTAAATAAAATGGTAATAGAGAAATTCCATATTTCAAAGGTGTCTTGTCCATTCAATATTTGGATATTGCTCAATTCATGCTCTTTGGTCGTCATTTTTTGGGTTAGCACACCGGCACTCAGATGACCGTGAACACTTTTAAAGAATCACCAGAATACTTCCACTAGGGTTACATTCACAACACTCGAGGCAGCTGGGCCCATAACCTGTTTGAATATTGATTTATTCTGGCTTTAAGCGTGACTCCTTTTCTTTTACTTATAGGAAAATGACTGAGAGTTTTATTGACATTTTTACATTTTTATTTATTTTTGACAAAAGTGACAGTAGTGCATGACAAGCATATGACATCACAGCATGACCACCTTATATTTTATGTTGTCTTAAAAAACGGTAGACACTGTTTAACTTTTAACATTAACATCGACATTACCAACTACGTTGATGAACGGATAGAATTGTTGTGAACTGAATTCTGTAAAATTTGAACCGCAAAAAGCTATTTGATAGTGAGCAAAACTCTATGGTTAACATCGACATTACCAACTACGTTGGGAACGGATATGAATTGTTACGATCTAAATTCTGTGAAATTTGAACCGCAAACAGCTTTTTGATAGTGGTTCAACAATTCCTGAGCCACACTCAATCGTTAACATCGACATTACCAAGTACGTTGGTGAACGGTAGGAGTAAATGTTGACATTAACTATGAAGATCTCAAACCTGAAATTATGGAAGAAGTAATTGTGATCGATAATATGCGAGATGGGGATAGAACCCCAGATATTAAGATGCTTTTCATAGATCCCGTTAAACGATTCACACGAGAAAGTCAGACGAGTGAGATATCATTTCATTGTAAAATATGTTCGAGAGGTTTCGCTCCTACTAATGCACATGGGGAGCCATACTTGAGGAAATCTTTTCAAATATGGAATACTTTTACAATGTTTCAATCTGAGTTATGATTTGAAAGTTCATGAAAGACTTCATACTGGAGAAAGACCTTTCCAGTGAAAGTCTACTGTGCCATACTGTACAAAACCCGTTCTGGTGTACATTCTGCACAAAAACCATTTTGTTGTACAGTCTGACTGAAAATTTCCAATCAAAGAATTGTCTTGATAGAATTTTTTCCATAAAGGAATCCTCTCAGGTACGTCTTGTTAAAGTAGTACTTTAGGAGTTCATGAATGAAGTCTTACAGTAAAAAAATCTCTTTAGTGCAGCATCTGCTAGAAATCTTCCACCCACTCTCCAACCCTCTAGCTAGAGACATTTACAGTATAAAAACTGTTTGAAATCTTTTTTTGACGTGGTTTCCACTATGACTTTTCAATTTTATTTTTGATAATATAACACAATGGAGGCATTCCGAAATCTATGTAAAAGTTACTTTAAAAATAATTGAAATATATTAACTATGTTATCAAACAATTTGTGTAATATTCGATTAGATTTACGTGATGCGGCCATCTTTGTTTATCTTTTGCCACACTATTTTGCTACAACTACGAGGTGAATAAAGGAATTCTTCTCCACCTGCATTCTCAAAATATTCGTGAAATATATTGTTGAATTTCAAATACGGTCGCTTTCAGGAAGATGAATTTTCGAAAATGAAGATTGTAATATTCAATATCAATATCAGGAATTTTTCCTGATATTTTAAAAATTGGTGTCGTCAAACCGGTATACAAAAATGGAGATAGACTTGAGATTGCTAATTACAGACCAATATCATTGATTTCTTTGAAAATTCAACCTTCTGTCAGAACAGCAGTACGAATTCAGGGAGGGGAGGTCACTTTAACATCAAAAATTTACGAATCGTTGGATTTATCAAAACCTGCATTATGTATCTTAGTTGACCTATCGAAAGTGTTCGATACTGTTTGCCATAAAAGACTACTCCGGAAATTAGAAAACATCGACATACGAAGCGGAGCATATGAACTGTTTCATTCCTACCTGAATAATCGAAGACAAATAGTTGACATCGATGGAAATAAAGTAGTCCAAGAATAATTACTTACGGAGTTCCGCAAGGTACACTCTTGGGTCCAATACTATTCATTATCTATATAAATAGTTTATTAAAAATGCATTCCGAAAAGAAACATTCTCAGTTTTACTGACGACACAGCAATCTATTATAATGCGGAGACATGGCAAGACCTCAAGGTGAAATCAGAAAGATATTTCAAAAACATCATGAAATGGTTTCAATATAACAAATTGACCTTGAACGTAGAAAAAACAAAATATCTTCCATTTATTCCTTATGCCAATAAACTAGGGAACATAGGTCCATTAATTATCAATCAAAATTTACCTACCTCTATTAAATGCCTTGGCTCAATGATGGATCGAAACATGAAATGGGATTCACACGTATTATATCTAACTCAAAAATTGTGGGGATTTTTGTCTTGCTCCAAACTATTGAAACAATGGCTCGAAATTCCCTATATGACTACTGCATATTATGGTTTGGTTCAATCGCAACTCTCTTATGGTATTTTAGGTTGGGGAGGTATAAGGGATACCCACTTGAGATGTCTGGAGACTTTACAAAAAAAAAGTCTAAAAATTTTGTTAGGTAAAGGTAGCACGTTCTCCAGTGACCTGTTATTTGAAAAAAGTAATGTCCTAGATACACGGCAGCTAAACTGCCAGAAGATTATTCTGAAAGTCGTTGAAAAAACAATTAAAATAAAACCAGTGGAACACATGTATAATACCCGTAGAAAAGAAAATACATTCTTAGCTCCTGGATGTCAAAAATTGGTAGATCAAAGACACTAATTATCTTGGCCCAAAGATTTGGAACATAGTACCGGAAACAATACAACTCATTAATAAACAAAATGAATCCAAATTCAAGAAAGAACTGAAAAATTGGCTAAGGAATTCTGATCGAAATCTGTTTCATCAAATTATTAATCAGCACACTTTCTGAAGAATGAAACCCCCTGTAGAATGAACTTAATAAAAAATACTTAATTTCTATCCCATCATGTCCTTATGTATTTCATATTATGCTATGCTGATTTATTTTCATCAGTTTATATTAAGTCATTGTATTGTATTCAATTCATTATAGTCAACAGTTTATATTTATTCATTGTATAGAATACTCTTACATACATATTTTTTAGTTTAATTACAGTTCAGAATTTGGCAATATCATGCACAAAGAACATTTTTTTGAAAATGTTATTTACCGAATCTCTGTTATATACATGTGAATAAACAGTATTATTATTATTATTATTTGTTACAGATATACAGTATGAGTATTTTTCCATATTGTTGTTTATTATTGATTGTTATTCATTTGTTATGATTATACCATAATGATCAATCATAATTTGTTTTCTGAAAAATTACAATTATATACAGAGAAAGATATATGCATACAAACAAATGCAACTAGTTTCTAATGTACAAATTCACTGAAAGTCTATTATTTGGCGTATGCGCCCAGGTTGGTTATATTTTACTTACTCTGGTAATAGAATAGCGCTGCTCATTGTAGCCGCCATCGTTTCAGCATTTCCACATGAGTAAAAAGTGAAATTTGAAACCTCTGCCCTCCACCACAAATGCGAATTTGTATTCAAGGAAGTAAAATTATTTTTTGCAGTAGAATATTTGTGTAGGTGCATCATAAATTTCATTTGAAATAAGTCGGAATTTAATCAAATTCTGATTTCGAACACGCAGTCAAGGATAATTTTGAATTTCGCCATGAGATCACATGTCACGTGACGAAGAAATTCACTCGAATGTTGCATAAAATTTCAAACCTTTTGAAAGGAAGGCGTTTCTATTATTAACATTCCCTTAGTTGGAAATTGATGAAAAAGAAACAATCGGAAAATATAACTATTTTGAAGTTGTTCAATATGTCTACTATTTTCTGAAGTAATGACCTACCTGTTTATAAAAAAAATATCGTGGCAAAACTTCAAATCGAACTTAACTTCCAGATTGATTGGTAGAATTTTGAAAGTTCTCGAACGAAGTCATTCTAGAGAATGTCCTGTTTAGTTCAACGTGTTAAAATCTTCCATTTAAAATGGTACGAAATCTCTCAATTTTATCAACAGAGTAATCAAAAATATTCAAGCAACTCGCAATTTAACTTGGTGCATACGCCAAATAATGGACCTTTCGTGATTTTGTACGAAACAAACTAGTTAAATTATTTTGTGAGACAATTGAAATTGTTCTCATGCATCTTGATACAATTGTAAAAAATGCAACAAGCGGTAATGAAATTTCGTTCTTTACTATTCCATATTTTGAAAGATGGAATTTACTAAAATATGGCATATTGAAGGGCATTAGCAATGGATGTAATTCATTTTTTGACGAATCAATATAGTGGGTGAAACGCATGTGTAGAAGTGTGTTACAGTGTAAGTTTAGAATGTAATTAAATGAAATTTCCAACACATATTTTCAAATCATTTCACCTATTCATGAAATTCCAGTTCAATATCTGGTTACATTCAATCTAACTTTACTATTGAAGAAAGATGAATAATCTGTGGCGTCCTTATTTAGAAAATGACATTTTATTAAAACAATATTCTGAACATCAATTTCATCTATTTCACAACCAAGGCGTGGATTCGAATTCTTGGGATCTGATTGAAAAATTAAGATGTTCTTCAGTAAGCTGAGAGGATGCCAGCCAATTAATGTTTCTCGAACATTGCTACAGTTTTTATTTTGTTTTTTTCGGTGTCTTTCTCAAATGCGAAGGTATTGTAAATATCAAAACCTGCCTCACCTATGTGAGGTATTGTAAACCTTCCTCACCTATGTGAGGGAGGTTTTGATATTTACAATACCTATCTTTCTATGGAAGATTCCCTCATCCTTTTTTTGTATCAAGATGGAGTAGTAGTAGTAGATACCAGATGTACTTGAGCTCCACTGTCTATTTTGAATTTGATTAATACATTATTTATTGACAGGGATGCAAAACATGATTCATGAGGCTTGTACGTTTTACAATCTATAGACCCTATGAATAGACAATTTTCATTTTTACTACCTTCATCATTGTCTCCTTCCACCACACTCACATTTTTTGTAAGCACATTTTTCGTGCTTCAGTCTTGAGATCCGTCACAAATTGTTCCATTGTTTCGTTAGACATTTGCTCGCGCGTAAAAAATTTATAACGTTCGGCAAAAAATGTTTCTCGAACATTGCTACAGTTTTTATTTTGTTTTTTTCGGTGTCTTTCTCAAATGCGAAGGTATTGTAAATATCAAAACCTTTCTCACCTATGTGAGGAAGGTTTTGATATTTACAATACCTATCTTTCTTTGGAAGATTCCCTCATCCTTTTTTTGTATCAAGATGGAGTAGTAGTAGTAGATACCAGATGTACTTGAGCTCCACTGTCTATTTTGAATTATTTTGAATTTGATTAATACATTATTTATTGACAGGGATGCAAAACATGATTCATGAGGCTTGTATATTTTATAATCTACAGACCCTATGAATAGACAATTTTCATTTTTACTACCTTCATCATTGTCTCCTTCCACCACACTCACATTTTTTGTAAGCACATTTTTCGTGCTTCAGTCTTGAGATTCGTCACAAATTGTTCCATTGTTTCGTTAGACATTTGCTCGCGCATAAAAAATTCATAACGTTTACAGTTTAAAGTTTTTATTTTGCTTTTTTTCGGTGTCGTTCTCAAATGCGAAGGTATTGTAAATATCAAAACCTTCCCCACCTATGTAATGGAGAAGTTGGGCTTTTTGAATTTTTCCATCCTTTTTCCCCATTTCCGAAGCAACTAAATAATTTTCAAATGTTTGTCTTCATAATTTCCAGTTTTCGGATATATTTGCAGAAAAATCCATTGGACCATCCCTCTGAAGTCCCTCTAATAACAGAACTGTTATTATTCACTAATATCATTATTAAATACTACTTTTAATTACTGTCTGAGCCATGTTAAGGTTTTTTGAATTGAAACAATCGCTGGAGATAGACTGACTTTAATTTTCTTTGTACTCATTTTTGTTATCACTTTTTACATACAAGTTCATTCCATGGACAAAGCATCTAGGTAAAATATTTCAAGAGAACGTGTAAGAAATTGAATAGTTTTTCGAGCTGTATCATTGATGAGGTATCATGTCATCAACTCACTACAATTGAAGTAAATATTGGTACCTGTCAGGAATCATTTATTCTACCTGTGAATGAGCTCATTTTTGATTGGTGTTAATGACAATTTCAATTTAATTCAGTCTAATATAAATATGGGACCAGGTCGAAAAAGAGTCAGTTGTGATTGACAATTGTTAGTGTTGTGTTATCAAAGGAATTCCTACAAGTATACAATTTTTCAAATTGGTATTCTGTGAATGATTGTGTGTTTTAGAATATCATCATAGAATTCGACATGGCTACTGATGCATATGGAAGAACAATGAAGAAATCCATCCAAACTACTTCGAAAATGTTTCCCGAATTCAATTTACTGAAAGCTGAACCACAAGAAGGTAAAACGTTCGATGAATCTGGAAAGTTCGATATTACTTCAGTGAAAATTGAACCACAAGGAGCTGAAATGTTTCATACTGGCTACATTAACAACTTGAATTCGATGGATAGAATCGTTTATAACAAAAGCTTTGAAGAACACAGACAAATGAAAATGGAAGATGAAATCGACATTGTTCACGAAGATATTAAGTGCGAAGTTGTGGATGAAGAAAACTTCTCAAACTATATGCGAGCTGAGAACTTTAACCAAGATGTGAAGCCACTTCTTTCGGATCCTGCTGAACGAGGAGCAGGTACTAACTTAATGGATGGCAACGATGATAACAAAGTCATTGGCGATCACGGACAAATGAAGATGGAAAATGGAATCGACGTTGTTCATGTGGAGAAGAAACCATTCCAGTGTGATTTCTGTTTAAAGTCATTTGCTCATAAAATTACTTTGAAAAACCATGGAAGGATTCATACTGGAGAAAGACCGTTTCAGTGTGAAATTTGCATGAAATCCTTCACTAGAAGTAGTCTTTTGAAAGTTCACGAAATAAGTCATACTGGTGAAAAACCTTTTCAGTGTTCATTCTGTTCGAAATTCTTTACCCGTTATGATGCCCTGAAAGTTCACGAAAGAATTCATACTGGAGAGAAACCGTTTCAGTGTAGATTTTGTTCGAAATCTTTCACTCGAAGTGGTGACCGAATAGCTCACGAAAAAAGTCATACTGGAGAGAAACCGTTTCGGTGTACGATGTGTTCAAAATCATTTGCTCAAAGTGGTGGTCTGAAAGTTCATGAAAGGAGTCATACTAAAGAAAGGAATTTTCAGTGCAAATTCTGTCCAAAATCATTCATTCAAAGTTGTACTTTGAAAGTGCATGAAAGAACTCATACCGGAGAAAGACCGTTTCAGTGTAAGCTTTGCCCAAAATCTTACAGTCAGAGTAGTTCTTTGAAAATTCATGAGAGAAAACATACTGGAGATAAACCATTCAAATGTAGGAGCTGTTCAAAATCTTTCACGCAAAGTGCTGATTTGAACGCTCATGAAAGACTTCATACCGGAGAAAAGCCGTTTCAATGTACAGTCTGCCCGAAAACTTTCGCACACATTAGTTCTTTGAAAGCTCATGAAAGGAGTCATACTGGGGAAAAATCCTTTCAGTGTAGGGTCTGTTCAAAATACTTCATTCATGGTAGTAGTTTGAAAGTTCACGAGAGAAGTCATTCAAGGGAATGCACATTTTAATTCAACATGTATAAATCTTTCATTCAAATTGCTACCAAATCTCTTACCAAGGAGCTATGGTGGAGATGAACAATTCGACTCACATCCTTTCTGGAGGTAATTAATTCACTTCATGTATTGAGATACTATATCCTGCTAATTGAATATGTAATAAATGATAATACTGTTTCATTACATTTGTTCAAGTGTTGTTCCGCATATTTCATTTCCTAACCTATACCTATTATAATAATAATATATGTTTATTCAGATATACAATACAATACGATTAACCTAAATATAATATTATTGTTTTAAGACTAAAAGTGATTGATTTACCTAAATATAATATTATTGCAGTTTTAAGACAAAAATTCACTTTAATAGTACAGATCCTATAAATTCTATAGTTTTATTGATGTGTACCACACGTTACTTATATATGTATATTATTCAGATATGAGCCATATTTGGTTTTAACATAAAATAAGCATTTTTTTCAATTCAAAATGCCAAAGTGACTTACAGTCACTATCCATTCGCTCAACTTGGTATTCGGACTACAACTAACAAACAGTGACACAAACAAAAAACTTTGAGCACAGAGATAATTCCAAATGTGGGGTGGTGAATCATTGGGTATTCATTCTGAATTATTGAAAGGGTTTGAAAGTTCAATAAACATGGCTTGTTGTTGCGAGGAGAGAAAATGGGTATACCTACCCACTTACCTAGAAAGAACTTGGATATGGATATGGTGGTGTGTGTATTTCCAGTAATAGAAAAATTTAGGTCTCATGCAAATCCAAAATTCTTGAAAGTTATGCAAATACTTTTTTCATCAGATGCAATATAAAAAAGTAACAAATTCTAATAGATAAATCAAGCTGAAAGAAAATGAGACGGTTTTTAATATTTTAACCAAAAAAACGGCCATATGATATACTAAAATCGAAAACATATTACAGTACCATCGTGATTTTGTATGAGCTTTTCTCTGATAAAAACCATCAAGCCACTCTGGCCGTTATTCGTCGATGACGTATATAGTGAAGTAATCAGCGATATATTTTTGAATGCATTCTGATTGATCAGATGTCTGTGAACTTACAACAATTCATTAGATCTCCATAAGATGAAGATACTTTACAAGCAATTATATGAATGTGTTGATCTTGCATTTTCTACTATTCAAACTCAATGATACCAATCTGCAGTACCCATAGTAATTTTAGTGACTCATTCTGTAAACATTAGCAGAAAGGTGACTTGGTGTATCTCTGTAAATATTATATCAATCAATCAAAATATGCTTTAATATTGAAGAATAACATCTTGTTGACAAAGCGTGTATATATAGATGTGAATGCAATTAAATTAATAACATTAAATTAATTAATTAAATTAAATTATTAACAGTTGATGAATGTATAAAAATAACCACTACCATATAAAATTAAATTGAATAAAAACATTCAGTCACTCATTTGAAATTCAAAATATATAAAAAAAAACGAAAGAAGATATATGATATCAAAGTATATAGTTTTGGTCTACTTATCATTATACAGTATCCAGATAATATTCTTCCAAACTATAATATGTTCTATCGGAAAGAACTTTGTTTACTGCTTTTCTGAAGCTGACGTTGGACGGTATATCTTTAATGGTACCTGGAAAGTGATTGTAGATTTTGCAGCCGTTACATATAATTGAATCCTTAACGAGAGTGGAAGATGATAACGGTAGTTTAAGATGGGTACCGACTTTGACTTTTGGGGTATTTATTCCCTGTAATGAATTTTTTTTTTGTGTTTATTCATGAGACACACTGTTTCAAATATAAATATAGACACTAACGTGAGTATGTTGTGTTGCTTGAAGTGAAATCTGCACGAATCGTGAAATTTCAGTTTACAGAAGTATCTCTGTAAAACAAAAACACTTTTAAAAACATTACCACTGTACACTCCCCAGAATGGGATACCGTATCGCATATGTGACTCTATCAAGGAGTAGTATACTGTCTTTGCGGTTGAGTATCCTAGTTCGTTTGCAGCAATTTTCACAGCATAACGACCAGAGAACAATGTTTTATTCAAGTTTTTGACATGTTCATTGAATTTAAGACCGTTGTCAATGTTTCGTCCTAGAAATTTGGAAAAACACTGTTTTCAATAATCTGGTAGTTTAAAGAAATATAATAATAATAATAATAATAACCTTTATTAACCATATATGTATGAAATCTAACAACAAAGTAATATTATGGTTGAATGGAGCCCGATCAGTCAAGATTGGTCTTTCTCGGAAACCTGGGATACAAAATAAAAAAAAAACACTAAGATTAAAGAATAAAGATTTGAAAAGTCACAAAGATAAGTAGTTATATTATTATCATTAAAAAATAGAGGGGATTCAAGAAAGAATATTAACTGAAATTTGTGGTGATTACATGAACTTATATAATCAAACATTTCTCCTCAAAAAGTTTTTTCTGTAGGTGTTTACGAAACCTGACCAATGACATTATTTTTAGATTTTCAGGGAGTAGGTTGTATGCTTTATTCAGATTGTAAGAGAAGTATTTTTCGAATTGTTTAGTGCGGTGATGGGGAATTGTGATTATTTTTTTATGCCTTAAATTCAAATTGTCAACGTCTGTCCTGTATCTGATTTTTTCAGTGAGATAAGAAGGAGTTTTATTTATTATCACTTAATGTAATAGAGATAGGCCATGAAGTTTCCACCGATTGCTCATAGACAACCATTCTGTAGTAAGTAAGGTATGAGAGATTCTTTCGAATATCCGGATGCCAAAAATAAGTCTTAGGCAGGAATTTTGCAGTTTTTGGATTCTAGATGTGTCTCTTGCAGTCAGACAGGGCCCATAAACGAAATCGCAATAGCTCGCTTGGGATAGTACCAGAGAGTTGCATAAAAGAGTTTTGAGTGACCTACTCATAATATGTCTATGACCATATAAAAATTTAAGTTTTGCGTAAGATTTCTGAAGTATAAAAGATACATGATCGGAGAATTTTAACTTACTATCGATAAATAACCCAAGGTTTTAAGACTTATCTTTCACAGTTAGTTGATTACCTTCTAATTGAATGTTCATATCAGGTGGATCAATAGGTCCAGATAATATAACAGACAATTTCGATGGGTTCATAATCAAGTCATGTTTCTTAAAAGTCTCTACAATTTGAAGCAAGTCTTCATTGATTTTCTGTTGAGACTCTGCTAATGTGTTTGAATCGAAAAAGTAGTGGATTTGAATGTCATCTGCGTACATATGGATTCGTGAGTATTTTAAAGAATTGGAAAAATAACATGTGTAGGTAGTAAAGATCAGAGGACCGAAAATCGAACCTTGTGTTATTCCACGTGATATAGATCCGTCGTCAGATGAAACTCCATGTAATACCACTCTCTGAGATCTTCCTGTGATATAGTTTCTGAAGAACTTGAGTGCTTGATTTTCTGAACCTATGAAGTGAAGTACCGAGAGCAGTATATCGTGATTGAGCGTGTCAAATGCTTTTTAGAATACATTTCACCTATTCATGAAACTCCAGTTCAATATCCCGTTACATTCAATCTAAATTTACTCTTGAAGAAAGATGAATAACCTGTGGTGTGTAAAAAATTTATGACGTTCGTAGGAAAGATTTTTTTTTCGGCAAAAAATGTTTCTCGAACATTGCCAGTACAGTTTTTATTTTGTTTTTTTCGGTATCGTTCTCAAATGCGAAGGAATTGTAAATATCAATATTTTGAGGTTTCATTTCAAAATATTTATTTCCTTATATAGACTTCAGACATAGCATATAATTGTAGATATTAAATATTTTTCGTCCTGTTTGATGACCAGCTTGCCAATATCGTTAATATTTAGTCACGAAATGGATATATACAATTGACATTCTGAACGTTAATAATTCAAATCAGCAGGTAAGTACGCGACAGGAATTGAGATAATTTTTTTTGCGTCATCAATTATTCTGTAAGATCTTTTCAAAATTGAATTGGGCATATTACTGATGCATTCTTCATTCAGAACTTATTCTGGATGTATGTGACAAGAAGTTGTAGTTGTAGGAAGATTGAAAAATTCAGAGGCGGCAGAACCCAGCCTGATAGAATCTCGTTCAAAATCGTGGAGGTAACTTACGATACAAGTATAAAAAATCGTATGTTAGTAGGATGGCTCAGATATTGTTTTTGTCTTCAGGAGAAGTTGATGAGTTTTATTTGTTCGGTTGTACGAATTTTTTTCCAGAAATCAATTCAATCATTTTTAGAAAAAAATAATCTTTGTTTTTTTTCAGTTTCAATTGAGGAACTGTTGAAGATATTCTGATCATTGCCAAAGTAGTAGGTAGTGAAAGAATATCGTTGTATATTTGAAGGTGATTGACAATGTTTCATGATGAATTTGACTGTCTATCTACTATATGAAATGATTTGAAATCCCTGAAACAAATCAAAAAGAGTAATTAAATGAATAGCTGAAAATAATAATTATATTAAGCAAAATAAACCTGAAATGAAATAGTGGTGAAATAAACTATAAGTAAAAATATAACAATTGAATAAATGAAAATAAAGGAATGAAAAAAGAAAATAATAAAAAGTGTAGAGATTCCAAGTCACGTTAGTTCACGACGTTTCGATTGTTAGTATCTACAATCGTCTTCGAGTGATGACTGGGTCATCACAGTGACTGCATGAATATTATAATATTGGTCTACTAGGTTGAAATGTTTATCTATTTCGAACCTTCCAAAGAGTTTCTTGCTTCCGTGAGAGGTTGAGACTTGTTTGAAAATCATCAGTGTTATCATTAGATTGACTGGTGCCTCAGCTATACTTGTTTCCTTATAACAGTCAGTTAGTTCGGCTCATGTTTGACAATACCTGTTAAAAATTCCATTTTCAGATGATTTAACAATAAGCTTTCCACGGACTGGTTATTAGTCATATTACGAAAAGCCAGATTAAGTTTCAGAAATTCACATAAGTTATCGGTACTTCTTGAACATTTACCACAAAGTAAACAAATTTTCCAGCAAAAGATTTACAAACACAAGACGAGATGCTATTCATGTAGCAAGTGTAGAAGCATGTAGAAGAAGCATGTATAAGAAGTAGGTTTTTACGTACTTATTTATCCGGAAGGGGTGAAATTCCACGAGTCTTCCTGAAATTGCAGACACGACCGAACCGAAATAATTTAAGAAAATTCTCCTCAACCACACTAGATAGTGGCGTATCTCGCATCAAATATCTTATATAATGGACATCGGCTCTCAAGGTAGACAATCGAACAACGACATAGCAGACAGTGAACGATCCTGATATAGATGGAAGCGAAATTTTCCGGATAAGGTTGAATCGATTGAATTTAAGTCAACGGGGTATTATCATCAGATTTGCAGAAACGTCGTTTCTGCAAATCTACCGCAAAAAAACAGAAATTGTAATATCTTGAATTATTTACCTTGGATTCTTTCTACGCCTTTGAAGTTGAATAGTTACACGAAGTGTGAAATTTATTTTTCCAAACAGCACAGACCCTTTTCTGTGCTTGATGTTCGTTCACTGAATCCTCGTACCGTCGCTTCGTTTGTCCTCTGTCCACCTGCACGCCATTTCAATTGAACTATCGAAATGTATATACAGGTTGTCCCAGTCTCTCTTCAATGAACCGTTACAATTAACAATAATGAATAATTTAAAATGTACTGTACTTGAAAACAGCTAATTGATAATAAACAATAATGCAACCTGGCAGGGTTTATTTATGTGATTGGTATGGAAAACTATAATTGTACAGTGTCAGCGGGTATTTCAACAGTTCAAACTTCTGGAAAAATTCTGGCTACCAAAAGACAGAAGAGAGTGAGATCGATAACCAGTTGGGAAAGAGGAAATTACATCACTTTGATGTGTGCTATGAGCGCTGCTGGCGGTTACATTCCACCGATGTTTATTTTCCCCAGGAAAAGGTTGACTCCTCTGCTCGAGAAGGATGGTCCAGCAGAAGCGCTTTACAAATGCTCGGACAACGGTTGGATTAATGAGAATCTCTTTCTTGAATGGTTGGTGCACTTTAAACAGCACGCTAAGCCGTCTGTAGATGAACCCATCCTTTTAATACTAGACAACCATGCTAGTCACATTTCTCTTTCCATCTACAAATATTGCAAGCCCAATCATATTCATATGTTGTCTCTGCCACCATACAAGTCACACAGAATGCAACCTCTGGACGTTTCTTTTTTTGGTCCGCTCAAAATGGCCTATAAAAAAGAATGGGACTTATTTTTGAAAAGCCATCTTGCAGAAAAGATAACACCTTATGACGTAGCATCGTTGGTGAGAAAAGCATTTAGTAATGTTGCGTCTATTAGTAAAGGAGAATCGGGTTTTAGAGCTACTGGAATATTTCCACTAAATTCGGAAGTATTCACAGAAGAAGATTTCTTCGCTGCAGAAACTCTCCAATCTGAGACTATTATAATCCAAGACTGCAATGAAACTCTCGCAGCTACCAGCATGATTCCCAGCACATCAAAAGAATTTCACTCACCAGTTCCGAGTACCTCAAAACAAATTGATCCACCGGTTCTTGGGATGTCTGAACGAGTAGGCCCACTTCATTCTGAACCAGGTATTATATCACCAGCAGCTAGCACGTCAAATCAAATTAGTGCTAATTTGCATAATTTGATCAAGTTGCCAGATAAAACACCTGTTATGAATACAAGAAAAGGCCGAAAGAAGCACCACGCTATAATTTTAACTTCAACGCCAATCAAAGGAAAGCTGTTAGAAGAAGAAAATAAGAAAATGAAAAAATCAGGGGATAAAGAAGAAGAAAAGAGATGGAAAGGTAAAAGTCAGGAAAAAAGATACAGAAGAGGGGTCCTGAAAATGCAAAGCGCCAAGTACTACAAGAAGCAAATGAAACTTCTGTATCAGATGTTGACACTGACGCAGAAGATGCTGGAAACAGATGCCTGGTATACAACGATTTTGGAAAGAATAACGAAATCTGATCTGGTTCAGATGCACCTCATGTGGGCTCACGCGAAATGCACTGGGTGTAATTCAGCTGAAGGTTATGTCTGCGATATGTGTTAGGTTTTCTTTGACTCCGATTGCCCCCAGGGTGACCACCATTACCTTCATGTTGGTGTAATGGGAGTCAAAAGTGTTTTTTTTTATTGATTTTATAATATCCAAAGTTGATTGCCAGAGTGGCTGATAATTATTTCTAATGATACTTAATTAAGTATATGATGTTTAAAGGCGGTTGCAATAAATAGTTCGTTTATGATTACACTTTTATTCGAGTTCTCGCTTAAGTGACCCCCATTACCCTCTTTTACCCTACGTCTGAGACGTTATTTCACATATAACAGGCATGATGAGTTGAAAAGAAACCAAAGAAAGACTGGAAATTTAACGCGTGGTACATATAGTATTTTTCAGAGGTATACCAAGTTGGCTTTTTGCTAAAGGTTGTGAAATAATTCACAAAAATCACTGTAGGGTATTGCAGATTGGTAGTATCGAGTTCAAAATGGCAATTAGATATATCTCTGAAAACACACAAGTGATATCGTGAGTGGACATTAGGATACTGTAAAATGCTCAGACGACTAAGCAACCAAAATGCTTTTAAAAAATATATTGTTGCGGAATTGATTGAGTTTGGCATGTATCCCCAAAATGTCGGATCAAATCGTCAAAGGTTTTCACCTTACCTGCTCTTACTCTGCAGCTTCCGGGTAAAGGGGATACATCCGCCCAATCAGCAGCGAATAGTGGACTGTAAGGGGTTGATTGCTTCGTGAGTATGAAGGAGCACATGTTAATCGTCACTTTGATTATGGATACTCGATAGCACCACCGGCTCGTACGTTTTTAACATTCGTACTGTCACTCTCAAAAACTCAAAACATTCTGTTCGCCTATCGAGGAGAGCAATTTTTTGACTAGTCCCCTTGACGATAGGCGCGAGGAAATAAACATATACGGAGTGATGCCAAATCCGCAATATATTCTGATATATGCTTATACTAATAATTATAACCAAATATGGTGGGGTTATCAGAGAACTCAACATATATCGTCAATCAATTCTCACTTGCCGTCGACGAATAGCGACCGGAGTGGCTTGAATGTATCATCTTATTTTTTATTTGAGAGTTTGATAGCATTTTGAACTGCACCATATGAGAAAAATATTCATTTTAGCTATTGTTTGTCATGGAGTTAATTCATCGAATATGTCATGCACAATTTTCAATCTCGGGAACATCAATTATTCTATTACTTCAAATGAGATACATACACCACCGAGTCCAATTTTTTTCCTAGGTAAGTACGTAGGTATTGTAGACACCCCTGTTTTCTCTACGCATTCAGCAACGGCAAGACATATTATTCACGACCAAACATTAGGAATCATCCCTGCCCTGAAGTGTCTTGTCTATGTTATTCTCTGTTAGTGGCAGTTCCTATATCAAATCAAGCAAATGGATATTGACTGTCAGTAAATCTCCACTTTGGCATTTTGAATTGAATATAACATTTACTTTGCTTTGGTGCAACTACGTATCTCTCAAGCTATTTTATTTTGGTGGTACCAACCACTTTATTTCATCGTGACAATGTATCATTGAAAAAATAAGAATACCACGCTAAGAAAATTTCAGACAAAAGCTGCGTGTACAGAAATGAAACATGCGAACAAATACAATGAAGGAGTATTATTAATCATTATATATTTTATAAATATAAGTTAGTATCTCAATACAGGAACTGAATAACATTCAGCAAGGATGTTAGTCTAATTATTCAGATTTATACATGTTGAATTAAAATGTTGAGTCGTTAGAATGACTCCTCTCGTGAAGTTTCAAACTACTACCATGAATGTAATATTTTGAACAGATCCTGCACTGAAAAGACTTTTCACCAGTATGGATTCTTTCATGAGCTCTTAAGGTAGAACTACGTGTGAAAGATTTTGGGCAGACTGTACATTGGAAAGGTTTTTCCCCGGTATGAATTCTTTCGACAAAGCTTACACTGAAACGGTTTTTCTCCTGTATGGATCCTTTCATGAACAGTCAGATCACCACTTTGAGTAAAAAACCTTGGACACATTGTACACCGAAACGGTTTTTCTCCGGTATGCCTTCTCTCGTGAACTCTTAAATCACCACTTCGGGTAAAATATTTTGAACAAATTTTACACTGGAACAGTTTATCTCCGGTATGGATTCTTTCGTGAACTTTTAGGTTATTGAGATGAGCGAAAAATTTCGAACAAAATGAACACTGGAATTGTCTTTCACCAGTATGAATTTTTTCGTGAATTCTCAATTGGTGACTTCTAACGAAGGATTTCATGCAAATTTCACATTGAAATGGTCTTTCTTCAGAATGAATCCTTTCGTGGTTCTTCAAAGTAGTACTATTAGCAAATGATTCTGAACAGAAATTACAATGGAAATGTTTCTCTCCAGTATGAACTCGTAAGTGAACTTTCAACATACGAGACTCGGCAAAGAACTTCAAGCAAATATCGCACCTGAATGATTTTCCTTCAAAATGAATTTGTGGTGTCAATTGTGTAGTAGAATCCGGAAGCTGTGGTTTCACATCTTGGGTCAACTCTTCAGCGCGCATATAGTTGGAAAACATTCCTTCATCCACAACCTCACACTTAAGATCTTCGTAAACAATGTCAATTTCATTTTCCATCTTTATTTGTCCGTGATCATCAATGATTTTGTCATCATCGTTGCCTTTCATTGAGTTTGGGTTCGTGTCATTATCAAACGTTCCAGATTCTTGTGTTTCAGCTTTCAGATAATTCAATTCGAGAGGTATTCTCAAGACAGTCCCGATAGATTTCCCATTTGTCTTTCCATGTGCAACACTAGCCATTGTCAAATTATATGAAAATTTTCCAATACACCCAATTATCCACAGAAACCTGATGTGACCAAATGTATAATGTTCAAAATTTCGTTGATAACAGTTCACAACATTCAATAAAAACTAACTTTCTTCTGTCTGACCTGTTCCTCTATTTATATTGAACTGAATTGAATTCAAATTGTCATTAGGACCAATCAGAAATGAGCACATTTACAGGTAGAATAAATTATTTCTGAGAGGTACCAATATTTACTTTAATTATGGTGATTCGTTGACATGTTACCTGATTTACATTGGAACAGGTAGTAAATAAATTCCACTATATTTGTTATGAACTGAATTCTGTAAAATTTGAACCTCAAAAAGCTGTTTGATGGTCCCTGAGCCACACTCTATGGTTAACATCGACATTACCAACTACGTTGGTGAACGGATATGAATTGTTACGAACTAAATTCTGTAAAATTTGAACCGCAAAAGCTGTTTGATGGTGGTTCAATCTCTGACCCTCACTTTATGGTTAACATCGACATTACCAACTACGTTGATGAACGGATATGTTTTGTTATGAACTGAGTTCTGTAAAATTTGAACCGCAAAAAGCTGTTAGATAATGGTTCAATCCCTGAGCAAAACTTTATGGTTAACATCGACATTACCAACTACAATGGTGAACGGATAGAATTGTTGTGAACTGAATTCTGTAAAATTTGAACCGCAAAAAGCTATTTGATAGTGAGCAAAACTCTATGGTTAACATCGACATTACCAACTACGTTGGTGAACGGATATTAATTGTTACGAACTAAATTCTGTAAAATTTGAACCGCAAAAAAGTTTGATGGTGGTTCAATCTCTGACCCACACATTATGGTCAACATCGACATTACCAACTACGTTGATGAACGGATATGTATTGTTATGAACTGAATTCTGTAAAATTTGAACCGCAAAAAGCTATTTGATAGCGGTTCGATCCCTGAGCCACACTCTATGGTTAACATCGACATTACCAACTATGTTGGTGAACGGATAGAATTGATATGAACTAAATTCTGTAAAATTTGAACCGCAATAAGCTGTTTGATAGCGGTTCAATCCCTGAGCCACACTCTATGGTTAACATCGACATTACCAACTACGTTGGTGAACGGATAGAATTGATATGAACTAAATTCTGTAAAATTTGAACCGCAATAAGCTGTTTGATAGTGGTTCAATACCTGAGCAAAACTCTATGGTTAACATCCACATTACCATCTACGTTGGTGAACGGATATGAATTGTTACGATCTAAATTCTGTGAAATTTGAACCGCAAAAAGCTTTTTGATAGTGGTTCAACAATTCCTGAGCCACACTCAATCGTTAACATCGACATTACCAAGTACGTTGGTGAACGGTAGGAGTAAATGTTGACATTAACTATGAAGATCTCAAACCTGAAATTATGGAAGAAGTAATTGTGATCGATAATATGCGAGATGGGGACAGAACCCCAGATGTTAAGATGCTTTTCATAGATCCCGTTAAACGATTCACACGAGAAAGTCAATCAAGTGAGATATCATTTCTGTGTAAAATATGTTCGAGAGGTTTCGCTCCTACTAATGCACATGGGGAGCCATACTTGAGGTAATCTTTTCAAATATGGAATACTTTTACAATGTTTCAATCTGAGTTATGATTTGAAAGTTCACGAAAGACTTCATACTGGAGAAAGACCTATCCAGTGAAAGTCTACTGTGTCATACTGTACAAAACCCGTTCTGGTGTACATTCTGCACAAAAACCATTTTGTTGTACAGTCTGACTAAAAATTTCCAATCAAAGTATTGTTTTGATAGAATTTCTTCCAGAAAGGAACCCTCTCAGGAACTAAACAACATTCAGCAAGGATGTTAGTCCAATTATTTAGATTTGTACATGATGAATTAAAATGTTGAGTCGTTAGAATGACTCCTCTCGTGAAGTTTCAAACTACTACCATGAATGTAGTATTTTGAACAGATCCTGCACTGAAAAGACTTTTCACCAGTATGGATTCTTTCATGAGCTCTTAAGGTAGAACTACGTGTGAAAGATTTTGGGCAGACTGTACATTGGAAAGGTTTTTCCCCGGTATGAATTCTTTCATGAACTTTCAAATCACCACTTCGAGTGAAATACTTTGGACAAACCTTACACTGAAACGGTTTCTCTCCGGTATGGATCCTTTCATGAACAGTCAGATCACCACTTTGAGTAAAAAATCTTGGACACATTGTACACCGAAACGGTTTTTCTCCGGTATGTCTCCTTTCGTGAACTCTCAAATCACCACTTCGGGTAAAATATTTTGAACATATTTTACACTGGAACGGTTTATCTCCGGTATGAATTCTTTCGTGAATTCTCAATTGGTTACTTCTAGCGAAGGATTTCATGCAAATTTCACATTGAAATGGTCTTTCTTCAGAATGAATCCTTTCGTGGTTCTTCAAAGTAGTACTATTAGCAAATGATTCTGAACAGAAATTACAATGGAAATGTTTCTCTCCAGTATGAACTCGTAAGTGAACTTTCAACATACGAGACTCGGCAAAGAACTTCAAGCAAATATCGCACCTGAATGATTTTCCTTCAAAATGAATTTGTGGTGTCAATTGTGTAGTAGAATCCGGAAGCTGTGGTTTCACATCTTGGGTCAACTCTTTAGCGCGCATATAGTTGGAAAACATTCCTTCATCCACAACCTCACACTTAAGATCTTCGTAAACAATGTCGATTTCATCTTCCATCTTTATTTGTCCGTGATCATCAATAATTTTGTCATCATCGTTGCCATTCATTGAGTTTGGGTTCGTGTCATCATCAAACGTTCCAGATTCTTGTGGAGCCATACTTGAGGAAATCTTTTCAAATATGAAATACTTTTACAATGTTTCAATCTGAGTTATGATTTGAAAGTTCACGAAAGACTTCATACTGGAGAAAGACCTATCCAGTGAAAGTCTACTGTGTCATACTGTACAAAACCCGTTCTGGTGTACATTCTGCACAAAAACCATTTTGTTGTACAGTCTGACTGAAAATTTCCAATCAAAGAATTGTCTTGATAGAATTTTTTCCATAAAGGAATCCTCTCAGGTACGTCTTGTTAAAGTAGTACTTTAGGAGTTCATGAAGTCTTACAGTAAAAAATCTTTTTAGTGCAGCATCTGCTAGAAATCTTCCACTCACTCTCCAGCCCTCTAGCTAGAGACATTTACAGTATAAAAACTGTTGGAGGCATTCCGAAATCTAGGTAAAAGTTACTTTAAAAATAATTGAAATATATTAACTATGTTATCAAACAATTTGTGTAATATTCGATTAGATTTTCGTGATGCGGCCATCTTTGTTTATCTTTTGCCACACTATTTTGCTACAACTACGAGGTGAATAAAGGAATTCTTCTTGACCTGCATTCTCAAAATATTCGTGAATTATATTGTTGAATTTCAAATACGGTCGCTTTCAGGAAGATGGATTTTCGAAAATGAAGATTGTAATATTTAATATCAGCTATATTGCCAACGCGTCCTTAGAAAACGTAATTTTTCCTGATATTTTAAAAATTGGTGTCGTCAAACCGGTATACAAAAATGGAGATAGACTTGAGATTGCTAATTACAGACCAATATCATTAATTTCTAATAGAGCAAAAATTTTGGAAAAAATTATTAAAATTAGACTAACTGGATTCCTTGAAAATTCATCCTTCTGTCAGAGCAGCAAAAGGATTCAGGGAGGGGAGGTCGACAGAGGATGCTATATTCACTTTAACATCAGAAATTTACGAATCGTTGGATTTAAAAGACTACTCGGGAAATTTGAAAACATCGGCATACGGAGCGGAGCTTATGAACTCTTTCATTCCTACCTGAATAATCGAAGACAAATAGTTGACATCGATGGAAATAAAGTAGTCCAAGAATAATTACTTACGGAGTTCCGCAAGGTACACTCTTGGGTCCAATACTATTCATTATCTATATAAATAGTTTATTAAAAATGCATTTCGAAAGAAACATTCTCAGTTTTACTGACGACACAGCAATCTATTATAATGCGGAGACATGGCAAGACCTCAAGGTGAAATCTGAAAGAGATTTCAAAAACATCATCAAATAGTTTCAATATAACAAATTGACCTTGAACGTAGAAGAAACAAAATATCTACCATTTATTTCTTATGCCAATAACTACGGAACATAGGTCCATCAATTATCAATCAAAATTTACCTCCCTCTATTAAATACCTTGGCTCAATGATGGATCGAAACATGAAATGTCTTGTCTTGCTTCAAACTATTGAAACAATGGCTCGAAATTCCCTATATGACTACTGCATATTATGGTTTGGTTCAATCGCAACTCTCTTATGGTATTATAGGTTGGGGAGGTATAAGGGATACCCACTTGAGATGTCTGGAGACTTTACAAAAAAGAAGTCTAAACATTTTGTTAGGTAAAGGTAGCACGTTCTCCAGTGACCTGTTATTTGAAAAAAGTAATGTCCTAGATATACGGCAGCTAAACTGCCAGAAGATTATTCTGAAAGTCGTTGAGAAAAAAATAAAAATAAAACCAGTGGAACACATGTATAATACCCGCAGAAAAGAAAATACATTCTTAGCTCCTGGATGTCAAAAATTGGTAGATCAAAGACACTAATTATCTTGGCCCAAAGATTTGGAGCATAGTACCGGAAACAATACAACTCATTAATAAACAAAATGAATCCAAATTCAAGAAAGAACTGAAAAATTGGCTCAGGAATTCTGATCGTAATCTGTTTCATCAAATTATTAATCAGCACACTTTCTGAAGAATGGAACCCCCTGTAGAATGAACTTAATAAAAAATACCTAATCTCAATCCCATCATGTCCTCATGTGTTTCATATTATGTATATAGTTTTTCAATTCATTATGCTAATTCATTTTCATCAGTTTATATGTATTCATTGTATTGTATTCAATTCATTATAGTCAACAGTTTATATTTATTCATTGAATAGAATACTCTTACATACATATTTTTTAGTTTAATTACAGTTCAGAATTTGGCAATATCATGCACAAGGAACATTTTTTTGAAAATGTTGCTTCTGTGATGCAGACAAAGATATATACAAACAAATTCAACTAGTTTCTAATGTACAAATTCACTGAAAGTCTATTATTTGGCGTATGCGCCCAGGTTGGTTATATTTTACTTACTCTGGTAATAGAATAGCGCTGCTCATTGTAGCCGCCATCGTTTCAGCATTTCCACATGAGTAAAAAGTGAAATTTGAAACCTCTGCCCTCCACCACAAATGCGAATTTGTATTCAAGGAAGTGAAATTATTTTTTGCAGTAGAATATTTGTGCAGGTGCATCATAAATTTCATTTGAAATAAGTCGGAATTTAATCAAATTCTGATTTCGAACACGCAGTCAAGGATAATTTTGAATTTCGCCATGAGATCACATGTCACGTGACGAAGAAATTCACTCGAATGTTGCATAAAATTTTAAACCTTTTGAAAGGAAGGCGTTTCTATTATTAACATTCCCTTAGTTGGAAATTGATGAAAAAGAAACTATCGGAAAATATAACTATTTTGAAGTTGTTCAATATGTCTACTATTCTTTGAAGTAATTACCTACCTGTTTATAAAAAAAAAATATCGTGGCAAAACTTCAAATCGACCTTAACTTCCAGATTGATTGGTAGTATTTTGAAAGTTCTCGAACGAAGTCATTCTAGAGAATGTCCTGTTTAATTCAACGTGTTAAAATCTTCCATTCAAAGTGGTACGAAATCTCTCAATTCTATCAACAGAGTAATCAAAAATATTCAATTAACTCGCTATTTACCTTGGCGCATACGCCAAATAATTGACTTTTTCGTGATTTTGTACGAAACAAACTAGTTAAATTATTTTGTGAGACAATTGAAATTGTTCTCATGCATCTTGATACAATTGTTAAAAATGCAACAAGCGATAATGAAATTTGACTTCAATGAAGAAATGAAGTGACGAAAGCTCATCTTCGTTTTTTACTAGTCCATATTTTGAAAGATGGAATTTACTAAAATATGGCATATTGAAGGGCATTAGCAATGGATGTGATTCATTTTTTGATGAATCAACATAGTGGGTGAAACGCGTGTGTAGAAGTGTATTACATTGTAAGTTTAGAATGTAATTGAATGAAATTTCCAACACATATTTTCAAATCATTTAGAATACATTTCACCTATTCATGAAACTCCAGTTGAATATCTCGTTACATTCAATCTGAATTTACTATTGAAGAAAGATGAATAATCTGTGGCGTACTCATTTAGAAAATGACATTTTATTAAAACAATATTCTGAACATCAATTTCATCTATCTCACAACCAAGGCGTGGATTCAAATTCTTGGGATCTGATTGAAAAATTAAGATGTTCTTCAGTAAGCTGAGAGGATGCCAATAAATGTTTCTCGAACATTGCTACAGTTTTCATTTTGTTTTTTTCGGTGTCGTTCTCAAATGCGAAGGTATTGTAAATATCAAAACCTTCCTCACCTATGTAATGGAGAAGTTGAGCTTTTTGAATTTTTCCATCCTTTTTTCCCATTTCCGAAGCAACTAAATAATTTTCAAATGTTTGTCTTCATAATTTCCAGTTTTCGGAAATATTTCCAGAAAAATCCATTGGACCATCCCTCTAAAGTCACTCATATCAGAACTGTTATTATTCACTAATATTACTATTAAATACTACTTTTAATTACTGACTGAGTCATGTTGAGGTTCCTTGAATTGAAACAATCGCTGGAGATAGACTGACTTTAATTTTCTTTGCACTCATTTTTGTTATCACTTTTTACATACAAGTACATTCCATGGACAAAGCATCTAGGTAAAATATTTCAAGAGAACGTGTACGAAATTGAATAGTTTTTCGAGCTGTATCGTTGATGAGGTATCATGTCATCAACTCACTACAATTAAAGTAAATATTGGTACCTGTCAGGAATCATTTATTCTACCTGTGAATGAGCTCATTTTTGATTGGCGTTAATGACAATTTCAATTTAATTCCGTCTAATATAAATATGGGACCAGGTTGAAAAAGAGTCAGTTGTGATTGACTATTGTTAGTGTTGTGTTATCAAAGGAATTCCTACAAGTATACAATTTTTCAAATTGGTATTCTGTGAATGACTGTGTGTTTTAGAACATTTTCATAGAATTCGACATGGCTACTGATGCATATGGAAGAACAATGAAGAAATCCATCCAAACTACTTCGAAAATGTTTCCCGAATTGAATTTACTGAAAGCTGAACCACAAGAAGGTGAAACGTTCGATGAATCTGGAAAGTTCGATATTACTTCAGTGAAAATTGAACCACAAGGAGCTGAAATGTTTCATACTGGCTTCATTAACAACTTGAATTCGGTGGATAGAATCGTTTATAACAAGAGCATTGGACAACATAGACAAATGAAGATGGAAGATGAAATCGACATTGTTCACGAAGATATTAAGTATGAAGTTGTGGATGAAAAAAACTTCTCATGCTATATGCGAACTGAGGACTTTAGCCAAGATGTGAAGCCACTTCTTTCGAATCCTGCTGAACGAGAAGCAGACATGTTAGGTACTGACTTAATGGATGGCAACGATGATAACAAAGTCATTGGCGATCTAGGACAAATGAAGATGGAAAATGGAATCGACGTTGTTCATGCGGAGAAGAAACCATTCCAGTGTGATTTCTGTTTAAAATCATTTGCTCATGAAATAACTTTGAAAAACCATGGAAGGATTCATACTGGAGAAAGACCGTTTCAGTGTGGAATTTGCATGAAATCCTTCACTAGAAGTAGTCTTTTGAAAGTTCACGAAATAAGTCATACTGGTGAAAAACCTTTCCAGTGTTCGTTCTGTTCAAAATTCTTTACCCGTTATGATGCCCTGAAAGTTCACGAAAGAACTCATACCGGAGAGAAACCGTGCCAGTGTAGATTTTGTTCGGAATCATTCACTCGAAGTGGTGACCGAATAGCTCACGAAAAAAGTCATACTGGAGAGAAACCGTTTCGATGTACGATGTGTTCAAAATCATTTGCTCAAAGTGGTGGTCTGAAAGTTCATGAAAGGAGTCATACTGGAGAAAGGAGTTTTCAGTGCAAATTCTGTCCAAAATCATTCATTCAAAGCTGTACTTTGAAAGTGCATGAAAGAACTCATACCGGAGAAAGACCGTTTCAGTGTAAGCTTTGCCCAAAATCGTACAGTCAGAGTAGTTCTTTGAAAATTCATGAGAGAAAACATACTGGAGATAAACCATTCAAATGTAGGAGCTGTTCAAAATCTTTCACGCAAAGTGCTCTTTTGAAAGCTCATGAAAGACTTCATACCGGAGAAAAGCCGTTTCAATGTACAGTCTGCCCGAAAACTTTCGCACACATTAGTTCTTTGAAAGCTCATGAAAGGAGTCATACTGGGGAAAAATCCTTTCAGTGTAGGGTCTGTTCAAAATACTTCATTCATGGTAGTAGTTTGAAAGTTCACGAGAGAAGTCATCCAAAGGAATTCACATTTTAATTCAACATGTATTCATTCAAATTGCTACCAAATCTCTTACCAAGGAGCTATGGTGGAGATGAACAATTCGACTCACATCCTTTCTGGAGGTAATTAATTCACTTCATGTATTGAGATACTATATCCTGCTAATTGAATATGTAATAAATGATAATAATGTTTCATTATATTTGTTCAAGTGTTGTTCCGCATGTTTCATTTCCTAACCTATACCTATTATAATAATAATAATATAAGTTTATTCAGATATCCAATACAATACAATACGATTAACCTAAATATAATATTATTGTAGTTTTAAGACTAAAAGTGATTGATTTACCTAAATATAATATTATTGCAGTTTTAAGACAAAAATTCACTTTAATAGTACAGATCCTATAAATTCTATAGTTTTATTGATGTGTACCACACGTTACTTGTATATGTATATTATTCAGATATGAGCCATATTTGGTTTTGACATAAAATAAGCATTATTTTCAATTCAAAATGCCAAAGTAGAGATTTACTTACAGTCACTATCCATTCGCTCAACTTGATATTCGGACTACAACTAACAAACAGTGACACAAACAAAAAACTTTGAGCACAGAGATAATTCCAAATGTGGGGTGGTGAATCATTGGGTATTCATTCTGAATTATTAAAAGGATTTGAAAGTTAGATAAACATATCTTGTTGTTGCGAGGAGAGAAAATGGGTATACCTACCTACTTACCTAGAAAGAACTTGGATATGGATATGGTGGTGTGTGTATTTCCAGTAATAGAAAATTTTAGGTCTCATGCAAATCCAAAATGAATTGAAAGTTATGCAAACAATTCGAAGACTCAACTACATAACAAACATATTCAAAATGAATACTTTTTTCATCAGATGCAGTATGAAAAAGTAACGAATTCTAATAGATAAATCAAGCTGAAAGAAAATGAGACGGTTTTTAATATTTTAACCAAAAATACGGCCATATGATATACTAAAATCGAAAAGACGATACCATCGTGATTTTGTATATGCTTTTCTCTAACAAAAAACCATCAAGCCACTCTGGCCGTTATTCGTCGATGACGTATAGAGTGAAGTAAGTGGCGATATATTTTTGAATGCATTCTGATTGATCAGATGTCTGTGGACTGACAACAATTCATTAGATGTCCATAAGATGAAGATATTTTACAAGCAATTATATGAATATGTTGATCTTGCATTTTTCTACTATTCAAACTCAATAATACCAATCTGCAGTACCCATAGTAATTTTAGTGACTCATTCTGTAACCTTTAGCAGAAAGGTGACTTGGTGTATCTCTGTAAATATTATATCAATCAATCAAAATATGCTTTAATATTGAAGAATAACATCTTGTTGACAAAGCGTGTATATATAGATGTGAATGTAATTAAATTAATAACAAAACAAAAAACAATAGAAGGTATATGATATCAAAGTATATAGTTTTGGTCTAATTATCATTATATACTATCCGAATAATATTCTTCCAAACTATAATATGTTCTATCGGAGAGAACTTTGTTTACTGCTTTTCTGAAGCTGACGTTGGACGGTATATCTTAAATGGTACCTGGAAATGGATTGTAGATTTTGCAGCCGTTACATATAATTGAATCCTTAACGAGAGTGGAAGATGATAACGGTAGTTTAAGATGGGTACCTACTTTGACGGTTGGGGTATCTATTCCCTGTAATGAATTTTTTTTGTGTTTATTCAAATATAAATATAGACACTAACGTGAGTATGTTGTGTTGCTTGAAGTGAAATCTGCACGAATCGTGAAATTTCAGTTTACAGAGGTATCTCTGTAAAACAAAAACACTTTTAAAAACATTACCACTGTACACTCCCCAGAATGGGATACCGCATATGTGACTCTATCAAGGAGTAGGTAGTATACTGTCTTTGCGGTTGAGTATCCTTACTTTTGCAGCAATTTTCACAGCATAATGACCAGAGAACAATGTTTTATTAAAGTTTTCGACATGTTCATTGAATTTAAGACCGTTGTCAATGTATAGTCCTAGAAATTTGGAAAAACACTGTTTTCAATAATCTGGTGGTTTAAAAAAATATAATAATAATAATAGTAACCTTTATTAATCATATATGTATGAAATCTAACAACAAAGTAATATTAGGGTTGAATGGAGCCCGATCAGTCAAGACTGGTCTTCCTGGGAAACCTGGGATACAAAATAAAAAAACACTAAGATTAAAGAATAAAGATTTGAAAAGTCACAAAGATAAGTAGTAATATAATTATCATTGAAAATATAGAGGGGATTTAAGAAAGACATATTAACTAAAATTTATGGTGATTACATGAACTTATATAATCAAACATTTCTACTCAAAAAGTTTTTTCTTTAGGTGTTTACGAAACCTGACCACTGACATTGTTTTTAGATTTTCAGGGAGTAGGTTGTATGCTTCAATCAGATTGTAAGAGAAGTATTTTTCGAATTGTTTAGTGTGATGATGGGGAAGTGTGATTATTTTTTTATGCCTTAAATTCAAATTGTGAACGTCTGTCCTGTATCTGATTTTTTCAGTGAGATAAGAAGGAGTTTTATTTATTATCACTTTATGTAATAGAGATAGGCCATGAAGTTTCCACCGATTGCTCATAGACAACCATTCCGTAGTCACTAAGGTATGAGAGATTCTTTCGAATATCCGGATGCCAAAAATAAGTCTTAGGCAGGAATTTTGCAGTTTTTGGATTCTAGATGTATCTCTTGCAGTTAGACAGGGCCCATAAACGAAATTGCAATAGCTCGCTTGGGATAGTACCAGAGAGTTGCATAAAAGAGTTTTGAGTGACCTACTCATAATATGTCTATGACCATATGAAATTTCAAGTTTTGCGTAAGATTTCTGAAGTATAAAAGATACATGATCGGAGAAATTTAAGTTACTATCGATAAATAACCCAAGGTTTTTAGATTTATCTTTCACAGTTAGTTGATTACCTTCTAATTGAATGTTCATATCAGGTAGATCAATAGGTCCAAATAATATATCAGACGATTTCGATGGATTTATAATCAAGTCATGTTTCTTTGAAGTCTCTACAATTTGGAGCAAGTCTTCATTAATTTTCTGTTGAGACTCTGCTAATGTGTTTGAATCGAAAAAGTAGTGGATTTGAGTGTCACCTGCGTACATATGGATTCTTGAGTATTTTAAAGAATTGGAAAAATAACATGTGTAGATAGTAGAGATCAGAGGATCAAAAATCGAACCTTGTGCTACTCCACGTGATATAGATCCATCGTCAGATGAAACCCTGTAATACCACTCTCTGAGATCTTCCTGTGATATAGTTTCTGAAGAACTTGAGTGCTTGTTTTTCTAAACCTATGAAGTGAAGTACCGAGAGCAGTATATCGTGATCAAGCGTGTCAAATGTTTTTTAGAATACATTTCACCTATTCATGAAACTCCAGTTCAATATCCCGTTACATTCAATCTAAATTTATTCTTGAAGAAAGATGAATAACCTGTGGCGTACTTACTTAGAAAATGAAATTTTATTAAAAAAATATTCCAACCATCAATTTCATCTACGTCACAACCAAGGGGAGGATTCGAATTACTGAGATCTGACTGAAAAATCAAGATGTTCTTTAGTGACCTGAGAGGACGCCAGCCAATAAATATACTATAAACTGACGAGGAATGGGGAATCGAATAAAATAGATACAAATATATGAATATATAATTAATCAATAAATATTGGAGAAATTGCAACGAGGTTTCTACTCTCTTGAATATGGTAAGTAGAAGGAAACTGAATACTCATGAAACACTGAGAATGTTTTATATGATTTCAAATAAATTTCGTTCATCATTATCAATTCAGGGTTAAAATTTATAGTATTTAATTCATCTACTGATACCAGATTGACTTGAGCTCCACTGTCTGGTTTGAATTTGATTTATACATTATTTATTGACAGGGATGCAAACTATGATTCATGAGGCTTGTACATTTTACAATCTACAGACCCAATGAATAGACAATTTTCATTTTTACTACCTTCATCTTCGTCTCTTTCCACCACATTCACATTTTTCTGTAAGCACATTTTTCGTGCTTCAGTCTTGAGATCCGTCGTAGGAAAGATTTTTTTCGGCAAAAAATATTTATCGAACATTGCCAGTACAGTTTTTATTTTGTTTTTTTCTGTGTCTTTCTCAAATGCGAAAGTATTGTAAATATCAATATTTTGAGGTTCCATTTCAAAATATTTATTTCCTTGTATAGACTTCAGACACAGCATATAATTGTAAATATTAAATAATTTTTGTCCTGTTTGATGACCAGCTTGCCAATATCGTTAATATTTAGTCACGAAATGGAGATATATATATATATATATATATATATATATATATATATATATATATAAAATAAATAGATAAGTACTCTTTGATCATATATATATATATATATATATATATATATATATATATATATATATATATATATATATATATACGAGTACGAGTACTTCAAAACAAATTGATCCACCGGTTCTTGGAATGTCTGAAAGAGTAGGCCTATGTCATTCTGAACCAGATATTATATCACCAGCAGCTGGCACGTCAAATCAAATTAGTGCTAATTTGCATAATTTGATCAAGTTGCCAGATAAAACACCTGTTATGAATACAAGAAAAGGCCGAAAGAAGCACCACGCTATAATTTTAACTTCAACGCCAATCAAAAGAAAGCTGTTAGAAGAAGAAAATAAGAAAATGAAAAAATCAGGGGATAAAGAAAAAGAAAAGAGATGGAAAGGTAAAGGTCAGGGAAAAAAGACTACAATACAGAAGAGGGGTCCTGAAAATGCAAAGCGCCAAGTACTACAAGAAGCAAATAAAACTTCTGTATCAGATGTTGACACTGACGCAGAAGATGCTGGAAACAGATGCCTGGTATGCAACGATTTTGGAAAGAATAACGAAATCTGGTTCAGATGCACCTCATGTGGGCTCACGCGAAATGCACTGGGTGTAATTCAGCTGAAGGTTGTGTCTGCGATATGTGTTAGGTTTTCTTTGACTCCGATTGCCCCCAGGGTGACCACCATTACCTTCATGTTGGTGTAATGGGAGTCAAAAGTGTTTTTTTTATTGATTTTATAATATCCAAAGTTGATTGCCAGAGTGGCTGATAATTATTTCTAATGATAGTTAATTAAGTATATGATGTTTAAAGGCGGTTGCAATAAATAGTTCGTTTATGATTACACTTTTATTCGAGTTCTCGCTTAAGTGACCCCCATTACCCTCTTTTACCCTACGTCTGAGACGTTATTTCACATATAACAGGCATGATGAGTTGAAAAGAAACCAAAGAAAGACTGGAAATTTAACGCGTGGTACATATAGTATTTTTCAGAGGTATACCAAGTTGGCTTTTTGCTAGAGGTTGTGAAATAATTCACAAAAATCACTGTAGGGTATTGCAGATTGGTACTATCGAGTTCAAAATGACAATTAGGGATATCTCTGAAAACACACAAGTGATATCGTGAGTGGACATTAGAATACTGTAAAATGCTCAGACGACTGAGCAACCAGAATGCTTTTAAAAAATATATTGTTGCGGAATTGATTGAGTTTGGCACGTGTCCCCAAAATGTCGGATCAAATCGTCAAAGGTTTTCACCTTACCTGCTCTTACTCTGCAGCTTCCGGGTAAAGGGGATGCATCCGCCCAATCAGCAGCGAATAGTGGACTGTAAGGGGTTGATTGCTTCGTGAGTATGAAGGAGCACACGTAAATCGTCACTTTGATTATGGATACTCGATAGCACCACCGGCTCGTACGTTTTTAACATTCGTACTGTCACTGTCAAAAACTCAAAACATTCTGTTCGCCTATCGAGGAGAGCAATTTTTTGGCTAGTCCCCTTGACGATAGGCGCGAGTAAATAAACATATACGGGGTGATGCCAAATCTGCAATATATTCTGATATATGCTTATACTAATAATTATAACCAAATATGGTGGGGTTATCAGAGAACTCAACATATATCGTCAATCAATTCTCCTCACTTGCCGTCGACGAATAGCGACCGGAGTGGCTTGAATGTAATCATATTATTTTTTATTTGAGAGTTTGATAGCATTTTGAACTGCACCATATGAGAAAAATATTCATTTTAGCTATTGTTTGTCATGGAGTTAATTCTTCGAATATGTCATGCACAATTTTCAATCTCGGGAACATCAATTATTCTATTACTTCAAATGAGATACATACACCACCGAGTCCAAATTTTTTTCTAGGTAAGAAGGTAGGTATTGTAGACACCCCTGTTTTCTCTACGCATTCAGCAACGGCAAGACATATTATTCACGACCAAACATTAGGAATCATCCCTGCCCTGAAGTGTCTTGTCTATGTTATTCTCTGTTAGTGGCAGTTCCTATATCAAATCAAGCAAATGGATATCCAAGTAAATCTCCACTTTGGCATATTGAATTGAATATAACATTTACTTTGCTTTGGTGCAACTACCTATCTCTCAAGCTATTTTATTTTGATGGTACCAACCTCTTTATTTCATCATGACAATGTATCATTGAAAAAATAAGAATACCAGGCTAACAAAATTTCAGACAAAAGCTGCAAGTACAGAAATGAAACATGCGAAACAACAGGTGAACAAATACAAAGAAGGAGTATTATTAATCATTATATATTTTATAAATATACGTTAGTATCTCAATACAGGAACTGAATAACATTCAGCAAGGAAGTTAGTCCAATTTTTTAGATTTATACATGTTGAATTGAAATGTGGAGTCGGTAGAATGACTCCTCTCGTGAAGTTTCAAACTATTTCTGTGAATGTAGTATTTTGAACAAATCCTGCACTGAAAAGACTTTTCACCAGTATGGATTCTTTCATGAGCTCTTAAGGTAGAACTACGTGTGAAAGATTTTGGGCAGACTGTACATTGGAAAGGTTTTTCCCCGGTATGAATTCTTTCATGAACTTTTAGGTTATTGAGATGAGCGAAAAATTTCGAACAATATGTACACTGGAATTGTCTTTCACCAGTATGAATTTTTTCGTGAATTCTCAATTGGTTACTTCTAGCGAAGGAATTCATGCAAATTTCACATTGAAATGGTCTCTCTTCAGAATGAATCCTTTCGTGGTTCTTCAAAGTAGTACTATTAGCAAATGATTCTGAACAGAAATTACAATGGAAATGTTTCTCTCCAGTATGAACTCGTAAGTGAACTTTCAACATACGAGACTCGGCAAAGAACTTCAAGCAAATATCGCACCTGAATGATTTTCCTTCAAAATGAATTTGTGGTGTCAATTGTGTAGCAGAATCCGGAAGCTGTGGTTTCACATCTTGGGTCAACTCTTCAGCGGGCATATAGTTGGAAAACATTCCTTCATCCACAACTTCACACTTAAGATCTTCGTAAACAATGTCGATTTCATCTTCCATCTTCATTTGTCCGTGATCATCAATGATTTTGTCATCATCGTTGCCATTCATTGAGTTTGGGTTCGTGTCATCATCAAACGTTCCAGATTCTTGTGTTTCAGCTTTCAGATAATTCAATTCGAGAGGTATTCTCAAGACAGTCCCGATAGATTTCCCATTTGTCTTTCCATGTGCAACACTAGCCATTGTCAAATTATATGAAAATTTTCCAATACACCCAATTATCCACAGAAACCTGATGTGACCAAATGTATAATGTTCAAAATTTCGTTGATAACAGTTCACAACATTCAATAAAAACTGACTTTCTTCTGTCTGACCTGTTCCTCTATTTATATTGAACTGAATTGAATTTAAATTGTCATTAGGACCAATCAGAAATGAGCACATTTACAGGTAGAATAAATTATTTCTGAGAGGTACCAATATTTACTTTAATTATGGTGATTCGTTGACATGTTACCTGATTTACATTGGAACAGGTAGTAAATAAATTCCACTATATTTGTTATGAACTGAATTCTGTGAAATTTGAACCGCAAAAAGCTGTTTGATGGTGGTTCAATCTCTGACCAACACTTTATGGTTAACATCGACATTACCAACTAAGTTGGTGAACGGATATGAATTGTTACGAACTAAATTCTGTAAAATTTGAACCGCAAAAAGCTATTTGATAGTGGTTCAATCCCTGAGCCACACTCTATGGTTAACATCGACATTACCAACTACGTTGGTGAACGGATAGAATTGATATAAACTAAATTCTGTAAAATTTGAACCGCAAAAAGCTGTTTGATAGTGGTTCAACAATTCCTGAGCCACACTCAATCGTTAACATCGACATTACCAAGTACGTTGGTGAACGGTAGGAGTAAATGTTGACATTGACTATGAAGATCTCAAACCTGAAATTATGGAAGAAGTAATTGTGATCGATAATATGCGAGTTGGGGACAGAACCCCAGATGTTAAGATGCTTTTCATAGATCCCGTTAAACGATTCACACGAGAAAGTCAGTCAGATATCATTTCCGTGTAAAATATCGAGAGGTTTCGCTCCTACTAATGCACATGGGGAGCCATACTTGAGGAAATCTTTTCAAATATGGAATACTTTCACAATGTTTCAATCTGAGTTCACGAAAGACTTCATACTGGTGAAAGACCTTTCCAGTGAAAGTCTACTGTGTCATACTGTACAAAACCCGTTCTGGTGTACATTCTGCACAAAAACCATTTTGTTGTACAGTCTGACTAAAAATTTCCAATCAAAGTATTGTTTTAATAGAATTTTTTCCATAAAGGAACCCTCTCAGGTACGTCTTGTTAAAGTAGTACTATAGGAGTTCATGAATGAAGTCTTACAGTAAGAAAATCTTTTTAGTGCAGCATCTGCTAGAAATCTTCCACTCACTCTCCAGCCCTCTAGCTAGAGACATTTACAGTATAAAAACGTTTGAAAACTTTTTTTGACGTGGTTTCCACTATGACTTTTCAATTATATTTTTGTTAATTTTATTACTATAATTCATTGTCTTAATATTGTAACCATAAAATGCACATATAGAAATCCTATCTGGATGAGTAATATAACACAATGGAGGCATTCCGAAATCTAGGTGAAAGTTACTTTAAAAATAATTGAAATATATTAACTATGTTATAAAACAATTTGTGTAATATTCCATTTGATTTTCGTGATGCGGCCATCTTTGTTTATCTTTTGCTACACTATTTTGCTACAACTACGAGGTGAATAAACGAATTCTTCTTCGCCTGCATTCTCAAAATATTCGTGAATTATATTGTTGAATTTCAAATACGGTCGCTTTCAGGAAGATGGATTTTCGAAAATGAAGATTGTAATATTTAATATCAGCTATATTGCCAACGCGTCCTTAGAAAACGGAATTTTTCCTGATATTTTAAAAATTGGTGTCGTCAAACCGGTATACAAAAATGGAGATAGACTTGAGATTGCTAATTACAGACCAATATCATTAATTTCTAATAGAGCAAAAATTTTAGGAAAAATTATTAAAATTAGACTAACTGGATTCCTTGAAAATTCAACCTTCTGTCAGAGCAGCAGTACGGATTCAGGGAGGGGAGGTTAACATCGTTAACAGAAAACATCGGCATACGAAGCGGAGATTATGAACTGATTCATTCCTATCTGAATAATCGAAGACAAATAGTTGACATCGATGGAAATAAAGTAATCCAAGAATAATTACTTACGGAGTTCCGCAAGGTACACTCTTGGGTCCAATACTATTCATTATCTATATAAAAAGTTTATTAAAAATGCATTCCGAAAAGATACATTCTCAGTTTTACTGTAGACACAGCAATCTATTATAATGCGGAGACATGGCATGACCTCAAGGTGAAATCAGAAAGAGATTTCAAAAACATCATGAAATAGTTTCAATATAACAAATTGACCTTGAACGTAGAAAAAACAAAATATCTACCCTTTATTTCTTATGCCAATAAACTACGGAACATAGGTCCATCAATTATCAATCAAAATTTACCTACCTCTATTAAATGCCTTGGCTCAATGATGGATCGAAACATGAAATGGGATTCACACGTATTATATCTAACTCAAAAATTGTGGGGATTTTTGTCTTGCTTCAAACTATTGAAACAATGGCTCGAAATTCCCTAGATGACTTCTGCATATTATGGTTTGGTTCAATCGCAACTCTCTTATGGTATTATAGGTTGGGGAGGTTTACAAAAAAAAAGTCTAAAAATTTTGTTAGGTTAAGGTAGCACGTTCTCCAGTGACCTGTTATTTGAAAAAAGTAATGCCCTAGATACACGGCAGCTAAACTGCCAGAAGATTATTTTGAAAGTCGTTGAGAAAAAAATAAAAATAAAACCAGTGGAACACATGTATAATACCCGTAGAAAAAAAATACATTCTTAGCTCCTGGATGCCAAAAATTGGTAGATCAAAGACACTAATTATGTTGGCCCAAAGATTTGGAGCATAGTACCGGAAACAATACAACTCATTAATAAACAAAATGAATCCAAATTCAAGAAAGAACTGAAAAATTGGCTCAGGAATTCTGATCGAAATCTGTTTCATCAAATTATTAATCAGCACACCTTCTGAAGAATGAAACCCCCTGTAGAATGAACTTGATAAAAAATACCTAATTTCAATCCCATCATGTCTTCATGTGTTTCATATTATATATATAGTTTTTCAATTCATTATGCTAATTCATTTTCATCAGTTTATATGTATTCATTGTATTGTATTCAATTCATTATAGTCAACAATTTAAGTTTATTCATTGAATAGAATACTCTTACATACATATTTTTTAGTTTAATTATAGTTCAGAATTTGGCAATATCATGCGCAAGGAACATTTTTTTGAAAATGTTGCTTCTGTGATGCCTTCATTTATTTATCGAATCTCTGTTATATACATGTGAATTAACAGTATTATTATTATTATTTGTTACAGATATACAGTATGAGTTTTTTTCCATATTGTTGTGTATTATTGATTGTTATTTATTTGTTATGATTATACCATAATGATCAATCATAATTTGTTTTCTGAAAAATTACAATTATATACAGAGAAATATATATATATACAAACAAATTCAACTAGTTTCTAATGTACAAATTCACTGAAAGTCTATTATTTGGCGTATGCGCCCAGGTTGGTTATATTTTACTTACTCTGGTAATAGTATAGCGCTGCTCATTGTAGCCGCCATCGTTTCAGCATTTCCACATGAGTAAAAAGTGAAATTTGAAACCTCTGCCCTCCACCACAAATGCGAATTTGTATTCAAGGAAGTGAAATTATTTTTTGCAGTAGAATATTTGTGTAGGTGCATCATAAATTTCATTTGAAATAAGTCGGAATTTAATCAAATTCTGATTTCGAACACGAAGTCAAGGATAATTTTGAATTTCGCCATGAGATCACATGTCACGTGACGAAGAAATTCACTCGAATGTTGCATAAAATTTCGAATCTTTTGAAAGGAAGGCGTTTCTATTATTAACAATCTCTTAGTTGGGATTTGATGAAAAAGAAACTATCGAAAAATATAAATTGAATATTCTGAAGTTGTTCAATCTGTCTACTATTCTTTGAAGTAATTACCTACCTGTTTATAGAAAAATATCGTGTCAAAATTCCAAATTGACCTTAACTTCTAGTTAAATTATTTTGTGAGACAATTGAAATTGTTCTCATGCATCTTGATACAATTGTAAAAAATGCAACAAGCGGTAATGAAATTTGACTTCAATGAAGAAATGAAGTGACGAAAGCTCATCGTCGTTTTTTACTTGTCCATATTTTGAAACATTTTTGATTTGGAATTTACTAAAATATGGCATATTAAAGGGCATTACCAATGGATGTGGTTCATTTCTTGATGAATCAACATAGTGGGTGAAACGCGGGTGAAGAAGTGAGTTACAGTGTAAGTTTAGAATGTGATTGAATGAAATTTCCAACAAAAATCAAAATCAAAATGTTCTTTATTGAATATTCACCATACAATTTCAAGGTATTTTTTTGTGGTGTTTATAAAATATATAGAAAAAAAAATATAACACATATTTTCAAATCATTTAGAATACATTTCACCTATTCATGAAACTCCAGTTCAATATCTCGTTACATTCAATCTAAATTTACTATTGAAGAAAGATGAATAACCTGTGGCGTACTTATTTAGAAAATGACATTTTATTAAAACAATATTATGAACATCAATTTCATCTACGTCACAACCAAGGCGAGGATTCGAATTCTTGGGATCTGGTTGAAAAATTAAGATGTTCTTCAGTAAGCTGAGAGGACGTCAGCCAAAAAATATACTATAAATCGACGAGGAATAGGGAATCAAATAAAATAAATACAAAAATATGAATATATAATTAATCAATGAATATTTCAGAAATTGCAACGAGGTTTCTACTCTCTTGAATATGGTAAGTAGAAGGAAACTGAATACTCATGAAACACTGAGAATGTTTTATATGATTTCAAATAAATTTCGTTCATCATTATCAATTCAGGGTTAAAATTTATAGTATTTAATTCATCTACTGATACCAGATTTACTTGAGCTCCACTGTCTAGTTTGAATTTGATTAATACATTATTTATTGACAGGGATGCAAACCATGATTCATGAGGCTTGTACATTTTACAATCTACAGACCCAATGAATAGACAATTTTCATTTTTACTACCTCCATCTTCGTCTCCTTCCACCACATTCACATTTTTCTGTAAGCACATTTTTTGTGCTTCAGTCTTGAGATCCGTCACAAATTGTTCCATTGTTTCGTTAGACATTTGCTCGCGCGTAAAAAATTTATAACGTTCGTAGGAAACAATTTTTTTTCGGCAAAAAATGTTTCTCGAGCATTGCTACAGTTTATATTTTGTTTTTTTCGGTGTCGTTCTCAAATGCGAAGGTATTGTAAATATCAAAACCTTCCTCACCTATGTAATGGAGAAGTTGGGCTTTTTGAATTTTTCCATCCTTTTTCCCCATTTCCGAAGCAACTAAATAATTTTCAAATGTTTGTCTTCATAATTTCCAGTTTTCGGAAATATTTCCAGAAAAATCAAATGGACCATCCCTCTGAAGTCCCTTCAATAACAGAACTGTTATTATTCACTAATATTACTATTAAATACTACTTTTAATTACTGACTGAGCCATGTTAAGGTTCTTTGAATTGAAACAATCGCTGGAGATAGACTGACTTTAATTTTCTTTGCACTCATTTTTGTTATCACTTTTTACATACAAGTACATTCCATGGACAAAGCATCTAGGTAAAATATTTCAAGAGAACGTGTACGAAATTGAATAGTTTTTCAAGCTGTATCGTTGATGAGGTATCATGTCATCAACTCACTACAATTGAAGTAAATATTGGTACCTGTCAGGAATCATTTATTCTACCTGTGAATGAGCTCATTTTTGATTGGTGTTAATGACAATTTCAATTTAATTCAGTCTAATATAAATATGGGACCAGGTCGAAAAAGAGTCAGTTGTGATTGACAATTGTTAGTGTTGTGTTATCAAAGGAATTCCTACAAGTATACAATTTTTCAAATTGGTATTCTGTGAATGATTGTGTGTTTTAGAATATCATCATAGAATTCGACATGGCTACTGATGCATATGGAAGAACAATGAAGAATTCCATCCAAACTACTTCGAAAATGTTTCCCGAATTCAATTTACTGAAAGCTGAACCACAAGAAGGTAAAACGTTCGATGAATCTGGAAAGTTCGATATTACTTCAGTGAAAATTGAACCACAAGGAGCTGAAATGTTTCATACTGGCTTCATTAACAACTTGAATTCGATGGATAGAATCGTTTATAACAAGAGCATTGAAGAACACAGACAAATGAAGATGGAAGATGAAATCGACATTGTTCACGAAGATATTAAGTGCGAAGTTGTGGATGAAGAAAACTTCTCAAACTATATGCGAGATGAGGACTTTACCCAAGATGTGAAGCCACTTCTTTCGGATCCTGCTGAACGAGGAGCAGACATGTTAGGTACTGACTTAATGGATGGCAACGATGATAACAAAGTCATTGGCGATCTAGGACAAATGAAGATGGAAAATGGAATTGACGTTGTTCATACGGAGAAGAAACCATTCCAGTGTGATTTCTGTTTGAAGTCATTTGCTCATAAAATTACTTTGAAAAACCATGAAAGGATTCATACTGGAGAAAGACCGTTTCAGTGTGAAATTTGCATGAAATCCTTCACTAGAAGTAGTCTTTTGAAAGTTCACGAAATAAGTCATACTGGTGAAAAACCTTTCCAGTGTTCATTCTGTTCAAAATTCTTTACCCGTTATGATGCCCTGAAAGTTCACGAAAGAACTCATACCGGAGAGAAACCGTTCCAGTGTAGATTTTGTTCGAAATCATTCACTCGAAGTGGTGACCGAATAGCTCACGAAAAAAGTCATACTGGAGAGAAACCGTTTCGGTGTACGATGTGTTCAAAATCATTTGCTCAAAGTGGTGGTCTGAAAGTTCATGAAAGGAGTCATACTGGAGAAAGGAGTTTTCAGTGCAAATTCTGTCCAAAATCATTCATTCAAAGTTGTACTTTGAAAGTGCATGAAAGAACTCATACCGGAGAAAGACCGTTTCAGTGTAAGCTTTGCCCAAAATCTTACAGTCAGAGTAGTTCTTTGAAAATTCATGAGAGAAAACATACTGGAGATAAACCATTCAAATGTAAGAGCTGTTCAAAATCTTTCATGCAAAGTGCTGATTTGAAAGCTCATGGAAGACTTCATACCGGAGAAAAGCCCTTTCAATGTACAGTCTGCCCGAAAACTTTCGCACACATTAGTTCTTTGAAAGCTCATGAAAGGAGTCATACTGGGGAAAAATCCTTTCAGTGTAGAGTCTGTTCAAAATACTTCATTCATGGTAGTAGTTTGAAAGTTCACGAGAGAAGTCATTCAAAGGAATTCACATTTTAATTCAACATGTATAAATCTTTCATTCAAATTGCTACCAAATCTCTCACCAAGGAGCTATGCTGGAGATGAACAATTCGACTCACATCCTTTCTGGAGGTAATTAATTCACTTCATGTATTGAGATACTATATCCTGCTAATTGAATATGTAATAAATGATAATAATGTTTCATTATATTTGTTCAAGTGTTGTACCGCATGTTTCATTTCCTAACCTATACCTATTATAATAATAATATAAGTTTATTCAGATATCCAATACAATACGATTAACCTAAATATAATATTGTTGTAGTTTTAAGACTAAAAGTGATTGATTTACCTAAATATAATATTATTGCAGTTTTAAGACAAAAATTCACTTTAATAGTACAGATCCTATAAATTCTATAGTTTTATTGATGTGTACCACACGTTACTTGTATATATTATTCAGATATGAGCCATATTTGGTTTTGACATAAAATAAGCATTATTTTCAATTCAAAATGCCAAAGTGGAGATTTACTTACAGTCACTATCCATTCGCTCAACTTGATATTCGGACTACAACTAACAAACAGTGACACAAACAAAAAACTTTGAGCACAGAGATAATTCCAATTGTGGGGTGGTGAATCATTGGGTATTCATTCTGAAGTATTAAAAGGATTTGAAAGTTAGATAAACATGTCTTGTTGTTGCGAGGAGAGAAAATGGGTATACCTACCCACTTACCTAGAAAGAAGTTGGATATAGTGAAGTGAAAACAACATGCAGTGCAATAACAATAGCAGTTTTAAGTGTTGTAAGAAACCATTTTTGTACCAAACTTGTACAAGGTGTCTCGGTATATATCACAAAAGCTGTGTATCTAATATAGGAAAGAAAAACTTTAGATTCCTTGGGGGAAATAAAATCATCTGTTGTGAAGATGAAAAAATCAATGAATCTAAAGAGGAAACTAGCTTACTTGAAACAACCATCCAAGAACTGACAGATGAAACAGTACAAAAAAGTAAACATATTCAAAAACTGCTTCAAGAAGCAATCAGAGTTGAGGCGGAATTAAATGATTTGATAGAACATCAGAAGAAAATAATTGAGGAATTAAAAAGCCAAATAAAGAAATTACAAAAAAATGAAGATAAAATATGTCAGAAAAAGACCATAAGTACACAAACTATTCACCTAGGCATTGATAAAACAACAGCAACAAATAATTCTGATGAAATATTTCCATCCAGTGGCGTAGGTAAAAATGGAGACATCACTAACGTAGTAGTAAAAATTAATTCTGCAACTCAGTATGAACCACATACTGGAACAAATTTTTATGAGGAGCTGAAAGGTAGTTTTCCAATAAACAAAACTGTATTAACGAACATCCCAAATAAAAAGAGGATAATGATTGTAGCAGGACGTAATGGCAGAAATATAGGAAAAATTTTAAGATCACTAGATAGAAATGATAACTATTTCATACAGTCAATTCTGAAACCAAATTGCGCCCTAGACGATCTCGTTGATACTGCTCTAGATAACACAAAAGATTTTAACAAAGAAGATATAGTGATATTGTGGCCTGATGAAAAAACATGAACTTGAAAGAATTCATATTGAAGATGACTCACACAAATCCTATTATAATTACTGAACTTTACCGCTACGACAAACAATTATGCTATATATCAAAGTAATTTAAAACTGAAAAAAGAATTATTTAATTTGAATTTACATAGTACATGTATCTTTGAATGCAACAACTTTCTGAGGGAATCCAATTATAATCAAAACGGACAAAGCTTAACAGGAAAAGGAAAACAGTTTGTATGCAGAGCCATCTGGAAGTTTATGTCAAATTTAGGAGTAGCCGACAATAACGGTGACTCTAAACCATCAAACAAAGATGAACGCGAAGCAACTCTTGTTACGTACCAAATTAAACCATTAGCTGAGGAAATTCAAGAAAGTCAGGTGGAGACGAACGAACAAAATTTTTTATACCCTCGTCTATCACAACTAACTACAATAATGAGTCACTAACTAACATTTCTAATGTATCGAATACATCATATATGGGAAAATTGGATATGAAAGGTAATAAATCTGACGTAAAGATGTTTTATATAAACATCCAAAGTATTGGTAATAAAATAACACAAATAGAATATTTCTTAACAAAATATGAGGTTGACATTATACTATTCACTGAAATATGGTTAAAGGAAGGCGAGTTGAAAAATGTTAATATTCCAAATTATGAATTATTGTCTTATTATTGTAGAGAAACAGTTGGGCATGGTGGAGTATGTATATTAGGGAGAAAAAACTCCAACTTGAAAATAAAACCTTTAGATATGTCTAAATATTGTTTGGAACAAACTGCTGAATTTGCGGGTATCGAATTAGTTACAGAGAAGACGGTAGTGATTTGTACATATAGATCTAGTTTAGGTCTTGGGGTGAATCCATATTTGAACGCGATAGATGAAGTATTGGAAAATATTTCTATAAATAATCAAATAATTGTTGTGGGGGATTACAATATCGACTTTAATATAAATGACTGTGACTCAAACAATTGTAGAAATACTATGTCGTCCCATAACCTAACAGAGAAAGTAAATGAAGATACCAGAGTTACTCCGAAGAGCAGTTCAAAAATAGATAATATTTTTACCAATATTAAGGAAACATACAATGTACAGGTTGTAGAATTACATTTATCTGATCATCGAGGTATATTTTTTAATTTTGATATAGGAAAAATAAAAGATGAATACATTATATGCAGACCTATGACAGAAAACAATAAACAGGAGTTTGTAAATAGTGTTAACTACTTTAATAACGAAGAGTATTACAATTTGACTTGTGCGAACTCAAAGGCTAATTATCTTACACATTTTCTATCATATTGCTAGGAATCATGCTTCAAGGAGAAAACAGTAAAGAAACAAAAATTTAAAAAAATAAATTTTAAATTTGATTCAGAACTGGTTCAATTACAAAACTCTTTAGCGGCAACACAAGTCATTGCTAACTCGACTCAAAATAAAGAAGATTTGGAAGCATACAGAAAACTGAAATGCATATATAAAAATAAAATAAAACAGGCTAAACTTGAAAGTAATTCGGAGTATATCAATCAATCTACAAATAAACAGAAGGCTGCCTGGAATATAATAAATGCCAATAGAGCGACTAAAAGGACTAACAACTACAAATCGGACGTGACTTCGGATGAATTTTCAGAATATTTTGTTAATATTATTGAAGAACTCTTAACAGATTTCGTTGGTGTAAATGATCAAGATTTTCAAAATTTCTTGAAGTTTGCCCCATCCACACAAAATTTTTTTTTCCTATTTCCTGTTACTGTCAGTGAAACTAGAGATATTATTAGTAACCTCAAAAAATCACCAGCAATGGATGTGTTTAATTTGAACAGCATATTATTAAATCTGATAAGGGATTTTCTGATCGAGCCACTGACAAACCTGATGAATTCCTGTATAGAACAGCGTTTATTTCCAGAAATTTTCAAACTTTCTCAAATAACACCTATACATAAAAAGGGAAACTTTGAGGACACAAGCAGCTATAGACCAGTCTCAATCATTCCAATATTAGCAAAAATTTTTGAAATTATTTTAAAAAACAGACTTACAAATTATTTTGAAACAAATAGCTTGCTAACAAAATTCCAACACGGTTATAGGTCAAACAGATCGACAATTACTGCTTTGTGCGAAGCCTATGAAAAAATATTAGACTCATTCGAGAATCAACAATGTTGTATGGCAAATCTCTATGAACTTTCCCGCGCATTTGATACTGTAAATCATAAAATTTTGATAAATAAAATGGAGTACTATGGAGTGCGGGAAAACGAACTGGAATTATTCAAATCCTATCTTATGGATAGGAAATCAAGAGTCAAGTGGCAAGACAATATCTCGGATTTTGTTGTAATGAAACATGGAGTTCCGCAGGGCTCTGTTTTAGGTCCTCTACTTTTTAAAATCTATGTAAATGATATGATGTTCAATTTGTCCAAACCAACTAATATACATGTAACTAGTTATGCTGACGATGTCTCCATCATACATTGTAACAGGGACAAATGTATTGTGGAACAAAATATAATGGAATCTGAAGAATTACTGAAAATATGAAACAAAAGCCACTATCTGACATTAAATCTGGACAAAACACAAAGAATCTCTTTCACACTGAACAATACGATAGCTAATAATGATATTAAGTTATTAGGAGTGCATCTAGACGTCAGTTTAAATTTTTTGTCACACATAAGCCATTTATCCAAACGGTTATCGACGGCAACTTCTATTATGAAGGGCAAGCTAACTGAAGAATTCATCAGGGTATCTTACTTTTCAATATTTCACGCAGCAATGACGTATGCTATAGTTGTTTGGGGTGCATCAAGTCATACAGCCAAAATTTTTGTCCTGCAGAAAAGAGTTCTAAGAATTATGGCAGGGGTTCATTATAATGATCATTGCAAACCACTATTTAAAAAATTCAAGATACTTACACTTCCCTCTTGTTTCATATATGAATGTTTGATTTATATAAAAAACAAAAATATTCGTGGTGATACCGTCAAATATGAGCAGGTACATGAATATTTCACAAGAGGAAAAAGTGATATAAGACTGCCAAAGCCTAGAACAACTAAGATCAAACAATCATCTCTGTATCTATCGATAAAATTTTTTAACGCTCTTCCTAAGAATCTGAAAAACGAAACGTTGAGTTTGAGCAACTTCAAAAAGAAAGTGAAGAGTATTCTGATCGAGGAATGTTTCTACTCCTTTGAAGAGTATTTCAATTACTTTTCATATCCGATACCCTATTTGTAATCAAGTAACTGAATTTATGTATTTATGAAGTATACAAAGCTATACATATTTGTGTTTGAATATGTTTTTATTGTCTGACAAATGGTGTTGATTGTAATGGATTTTAAATAACTTAATTATTCGCTGTAATTTTCGCATTTTTACTTTCTGTTGTAACTGTTTTATGTGACGTATGTATAAACACTTTTGTGTAACAACATGAATAAAGTATCTATTTATCTATCTATCTATAGAAAAATGTAGGTCTCATGCAAATCCAAAATGAATTGAAAGTTATGCAAACAATTCGAAGACTCAACTTCATAACAAACATATTTAAAATGAATACTTTTTTCATCAGATGCAGTATGAAAAAGTAACAAATTTTAATAGATAAATCAAGCTGAAAGAAAATGAGACGATTTTAATATTTTGATCAAAAAAACGGCCATATTATGATATACTAAAATCCAAAACATATTACACTACCATCGTGATTTTGTATGAGCTTTTCTCTGATAAAAACCATCAAGCCATTCTGGCCGTTATTCGTTGATGACGTATATAGTGAAGTAATTGGCGATATATTTTTGAATGCATTCTGATTGATCAGATGTCTGTGAACTTACAACAATTCATTAGATCTCCATAAGATGAAGATACTTTACAAGCAATTATATGAATGTGTTGATCTTGCATTTTCTACTATTCAAACTCAATGATACCAATCTGCAGTACCCATAGTAATTTTAGTGACTCATTCTGTAAACTTTAGCAGAATGGTGACTTGGTGTATCTCTGTAAATATTATATCAATCAATCAAAATATGCTTTAATATTGAAGAATAACATCTTGTTGACAAAGCGTGTATATATAGATGTGAATGTAATTGAATTAATAACAAAACAAAAAACAATAGAAGGTATATGATATCAAAGTATATAGTTTTGGTCTAATTATCATTATAAACTATCCGAATAATATTCTTCCAAACTATAATATGTTCTATCGGAAAGAACTTTGTTTACTGCTTTTCTGAAGCTGACGTTGGACGGTATATCTTTAATGGTACCTGGAAAGTGATTGTAGATTTTGCAGCCGTTACATATAATTGAATCCTTAACGAGAGTGGAAGATGATAACGGTAGTTTAAGATGGGTACCTACTTTGACGGTTGGGGTATCTATTCCCTGTAATGATTTTTTTTTTTGTGTTTATTCATGAGACACACTGTTTCAAATATAAATATAGACACTAACGTGAGTATGTTGTGTTGCTTGAAGTGAAATCTGCACGAATCGTGAAATTTCAGTTTACAGAAGTATCTCTGTAAAACAAAAACACTTTTAAAAACATTACCACTGTACACTCCCCAGAATGGGATAATGTATCGCATATGTGACTCTATCAAGAAGTAGTATACTGTCTTTGCGGTTGAGTATCCTAGTTCGTTTGCAGCAATTTTCATAGCATAACGACCAGAGAACAATGTTTTATTCAAGTTTTTGACATGTTCATTGAATTTAAGACCGTTGTCAATGTTTCGTCCTAGAAATTTGGAAAAACACTGTTTTCAATAATCTGGTAGTTTAAAGAAATATAATAATAATAATAATAATAGTAACCTTTATTAACCATATATGTATGAAATCTAACAACAAAGTAATATTATGGTTGAATGGAGCCCGATCAGTCAAGACTGGTCTTTGTCGGAAACCTGGGATACAAAATAAAAAAACACTAAGATTAAAGAATAAAGATTTGAAAAGTCACAAAGATAAGTAGTTATATTATTATCATTAAAAAATAGAGGGGATTCAAGAAAGAATATTAACTGAAATTTGTGGTGATTACATGAACTTATATAATCAAACATTTCTCCTCAAAAAGTTTTTTCTGTAGGTGTTTACGAAACCTGACCAATGACATTGTTTTTAGATTTTCAGAAAGTAGTTGTATGCTTTAATCAGATTGTAAGGGAAGTATTTTTCGAATTGTTTAGTGCGGTGATGGGGAATTGTGATTATTTTTTTATGCCCTAAATTCAAATTGTGAACGTCTGTCCTGTATCTGATTTTTTCAGTGAGATAAGAAGGAGTTTTATTTATTATCACTTTATGTAATAGAGATAGGCCATGAAGTTTCCACCAATTGCTCATAGACAACCATTCCGTAGTAAGTAAGGTATGAGAGATTCTTTCGAATATCCGGATGCCAAAAATTAGTCTTAGGCAGGAATTTTGCAGTTTTTGGTTCTAGGTGCATCTCTTGCAGTCAGACAGGGCCCATAAACGAAATCGCAATAGCTCGCTTGGGATAGTACCAGAGAGTTGCATAAAAGAGTTTTGAGTGACCTACTCATAATATGTCTATGACCATATAAAAATTTAAGTTTTGCATAAGATTTCTGAAGTATAAAAGATACATGATCGGAGAATTTTAACTTACTATCGATAAATAACCCAAGGTTTTTAGACTTATCTTTCACAGTTAGTTGATTACCTTCTAATTGAATGTTCATATCAGGTGGATCAATAGGTCCAGATAATATAACAGACAATTTCGATGGGTTTATAATCAAGTCATGTTTCTTAAAAGTCTCTACAATTTGAAGCAAGTCTTCATTGATTTTCTGTTGAGACTCTGCTAATGTGTTTGAATCGAAAAAGTAGTGGATTTGAATGTCATCTGCGAACATATGGATTCGTGAGTATTTTAAAGAATTGGAAAAATAACATGTGTAGGTAGTAAAGATCAGAGGACCGAAAATAGAACCTTGTGCTACTCCACGTGATATAGATCCGTCGTCAGATGAAACTCCATGTAATACCACTCTCTGAGATCTTCCTGTGATATAGTTTCTGAAGAACTTGAGTGCTTGATTTTCTGAACCTATGAAGTGAAGTACCGAGAGCAGTATATCGTGATTGAGCGTGTCAAATGCTTTTTAGAATACATTTCACCTATTCATGAAACTCCAGTTCAATATCCCGTTACATTCAATCTAAATTTACTCTTGAAGAAATATGAATAACCTGTGGCGTACTTACTTAGAAAATGAAATTTTATTAAAAAAATATTCTAACAATCAATTTCATCTACGTCACAACCAAGGCGAGGATTCGAATTATTGAGATCTGACTGAAAAATCAAGATGTTCTTTAGTAAGCTGAGAGGACGCCAGCCAATAAATATACTATAAATTGACGAGGAATGGGGAATCAAATAAAATAGATACAAATATATGAATATATAATTAATCAACAGGGACGCGCCAAGTAACTTCGGCGCCGTCGTGCGAAATATTGATAAGCGCCTTTATCAAAATTACCAGGGTAGAAATATTATAATCAATCACTCCTTCCCATTTCAGCGTGGAAAACTATGAAATTTTTTCTACATCTACCTAGATTTTTTTTTGAAGAAAACAATAAGTACACAGTACACTTATAAAAAATAATATATTAAACACTATATTGGTTATATTGCACAATAAAACAGAACAGAATAAAAACTATGTTAAAGTTATAAAACATTACTTAAAATTATTAAAAAACTGAAGATCAAATGAAACATATTTAGATTGCGATTCTTTTTTAAACAAATACACTTATTATGATGAAAACCAACGGAAATTTCTTATAGAAATTGAACTTTTCTTGCTTTACCTTTGGCAAATTCATTAATTAGATTTTCAATATTCAGCTCCTTTAACAACTCAGATTCTATAGAAATAATAGCAAGATTTTATAGCCGCTCCTGACCCATTCTAGATCTTAAGTAATTCTTAATTAGTTTAAGTTTAGAAAATGATCTCTCGGCTGAAGCTACAGAAATCGGTATAGTTAATAATATACGTAACGCAATAGTAATGTTTGGGAATGAGTGAGCCAAGTTATTTTTTGCAATGTAATTAAGTATTTCTAATACAGATGTTACCTTTCCGTCGCAAATTTGTAGAAATTGTAATTCGGTTAAAAGTTCCGTTCCGTCTATGTCTCTCTCGTTTCGATTTTTGTCAGTTAACGCTTCTTCAAGTTTTTTACAAAAATTAAATTGATCTTCATCAGAAAACTTGCCGAAATCCTCAGTATTCCACAAAAATTTGAAAACATCGGCATGGGAGTATAACAGCTCAAATCTCTCATTTACAGATGCGAAAGAGTAATATCTAGCAATCCAAAAAAACAGTTGACTTTGAATTTTAATTCTTGGTTTTCAATTGGCTGATCTTCACTATCATAGAAAAATTGTTTTTTTATTCTTCGTGGCCGTAAGGTTTCTGCACTTTTGAATTTCGCATCTACGTCCAAGGCAATTGCCAATTCTTTGGCATCTACCAGCATCTCACTGAAGCCTTTCTTCGCCACTTCGCCTTTCCGATAACGTTTTACAAGTTTAAACAAGAAAACTCTTGCCGGGAATGCGCGGCGCCTACACTTCTAGAGAAGATAAGTAAGTAGGTAGTTTAAATAGCATTAATTTCAAATTTCACCACCGGTCAGCATTGGTGAGTAATAAAATTTCACCATCGGTATTGGTAGGAACATTTTTTATGTTGATTTTTTGTAAAGTTTCAAAAAATCCTTAGTTTTGGATTGAATATTTATTCAATTTTGCCAACTCAAAGGGAGCCTTTAACGCCTTGGCGCCCTCGTGCGCCGCACGACCTTGCCCATATGGACGGCGCGTCCCTGTTAATCAATTAATATTGGAGAAATTGCATCGAGGTTTCTACTCTCTTGAATATGGTACTCATGAAACACTGAGAATGTTTTATATGATTTCAAATGAATTTCGTTCATCATTATCAATTCAGGGTTGAAATTTATAGTATTAAATTCATCTACTGATACCAGATTGACTTGAGCTCCACTGTCTGGTTTGAATTTGATTTATACATAATTTATTGACAGGGATGCAAACCATGATTCATGAGGCTTGTACATTTTACAATCTACAGACCCTATGAATAGACAATTTTCATTTTTACTACCTTCATCATTGTCTCCTTCCACCACATTCACATTTTTCGTGCTTCAGTCTTGAGATCCGTCACAAATTGTTCCATTATTTCGTTAGATATTTGCTCGCGCGTAAAAAATTTATAACGTTCGTAGGAAAGATTTTTTTTTCGGCAAAAAATGTTTCTCGAACATTACCAGTACAGTTTTTATTTTGTTTTTTTCGGTATCGTTCTCAAATGCGAAGGTATTGTAAATATCAATATTTTGAGGTTTCATTTCAAAATATTTATTTCCTTATATAGACTTCAGACATAGCATATAATTGTAGATATTAAATATTTTTCGTCCTGTTTGATGACCAGCTTGCCAATATCGTTAATATTTAGTCACGAAATGGATATATACAATTGACATTCTGAACGTTAATAATTCAAATCAGCAGGTAAGTACCCGACAGGAATTGAGATAATTTTTTTTGCGTCATCAATTATTCAGTAAGATCTTTTCAAAATTGAATTGGGCATATTCCTGATGCATTCTTCATTCAGAACTTATTCTGGATGTATGTGACAAGAAGTTGTAGTTGTAGAAATATTGTAAAATTCAGAGGCGGCAGAACCCAGCCTGATAGAATCTCGTTAAAAATCGTGGAGGTAACTTACGATACAAGTATAAAAAATCGTATGTTAGTAGGATGGCTCAGATATTGTTTTTGTCTTGTTTTTGAACTCAGGAGAAGTTGATGAGTTTTATTTGTTCGGTTGTACGAATTTTTTTCCAGAAATCAATTCATTCATTTTTAGAAAAAATAATCTTTGTTTTTTTTTCAGTTTCAATTGAGGAACTGTTGAAGATATTCTGATCATTGCCAAAGTAGTAGGTAGTGAAAGAATATCGTTGTATATTTGAAGGTGATTGACAATGTTTCATGATGAATTTCACTGTCTGTCTACTATATAAAATGATTTGAAATCCCTGAAACAACTAAAAAAGAGTAATTAAATGAAAAGCTGAAAATAATAATTATATCAAGCAAAATAAACCTGAAATGAAATAGTGGCGAAATAAACTATAAGTAAAAATATAACAATTGAATAAATGAAAATAAAGGAATGAAAAAAGAAAATAATAAAAAGTGTGGAGATTCCAAGTCACGTTAGTTCACGACGTTTCGATTGTTAGTATCTACAATCGTCTTCGAGTGATGACTGGGTCATCACAATGACTGCATGAATATTATAATATTGCTCTACTAGGTTGAAATGTTTATCTATTTCGAACCTTCCAAAAAGTTTCTTGCTTCCGTTAGAGGTTGACACTTTTTTGAAAATCATCAGTGTTACCATTAGATTGACTGGTGCCTCAGCTATACTTGTTTCCTTATAGAAGTCAGTTAGTTTGGCGCATGTTTGACAATACCTGTTAAAAATTCCATTTTCAGATGATTTAACAATAAGCTTTGTACGGACTGGTTATTAGTCATATTAGGAAACGCTAGATGAAGTTCCAGAAATTCACATAAGTTTTCGGTATTTCTTGAACATTTACCACAAAGTAAACAAATGAGGATTTTTCCAGCAAAAGATTTACAAACACAAGACGAGATGGGCAGTACGGAATCATTCAGTCCAGAGAGGTCAGGAGTATTGATTTTGCTATTGTTTTGCTCACGAAGATTTCAACAAGAACCCCAACGAGTATCAAGTGGACTTCAAAGAGGAGGGAAAGATGATACCTTCTTACGAAACTGCAGCTGCATGAACATGTGTTTGAGTTTGATGAATAAGTAGGAAACACTCCCGTTCTCGTTCATCATTAAAACTTCGTAATGAACAACACTTCTCCTCAACCACACTAGATAGTGGCGTATCTCGCATCAAATATCTTATATAATGGACATCGGCTCTCAAGGTAGACAATTGGAAAACGACATAGCAGAGAGTGAACGATCCTGATATAGATGGAAGCGAAATTTTCCGGATAAGGTTGAATCGATTGAATTTAAGTCAACGGGGTATTATCATCTTAATATGATCCTCCTGAAATGAGAACATCGTTTCTGCAAATCTACCGCAAAAAAAACAGAAATTGTAATATCTTGAATTATTTACCTTGGATTCTTTCTACGCCTTTGAAGTTGAATACTTACACGAAGTGTGAAATTTGTTTTTCCAAACAGCACCGACCCTTTTCTATGCTCGATGTTCTTTCACTGAATCCTCGTACCGTCGCTTCATTTGTCCTTTGTCCACCTGCACGCCATTTCAATTGAACTATCGAAATGTATATACAGGTTGTCCGAGTCTCTCTTCAATGAACCGTTACAATTAACAATGATGAATAATTTAAAATGTACTGTACTTGAAGACATCTAATTGATAATAAACAATAATGCAACCTGGCAGGGTTTATTTATGTGATTGGTATGGAAAACTATATTTGTACAGTGTCAGCATTTGCTCTGTCTAGAACGCACATATTAATCTTGCTACTACTACACAATGAGCATTTTTCGTAGGAAGCTGTTATCACTTGTAATATGGTAGGGGAGAATAGGGTAATGGGAGTCAGCGGGTAATGGGAGTCACCCTCACATCCACGAAAAAATACGAGCGAGCAACGCAAAAATGACATCCCTACCCTTGCTCTGACCCAACAGTGCTGCCTGGAACAGCCTGCGCCAGTCAGTGCCCACGCTATTGAGATACGTAGGTGATTTGTTTTTGTGCTCCACTGATATAATTTTACCTCATTGCAAATTAGAAGGTAAGTGTCGAATACCTTGCAGTATGCGATTGAGACGAAATTAGTTAGACATTCGAAATTTTAATGGGCAGTTCAGATTATGTCAGTGTTTTGTGTGTTTTTTATTTCATTTTTTTTTCGCATTAGTGTAATTGTGGGAAATGAGTCAGGTGACTCCCAATACCCGCAAGTGATCACTATTACCCGCAACTTTGCATGTTGAATTACGTCATTTTTATTTCTTTTTAGATGCCGAAAGTACGGGTCAGGACAACTGCAAAGGCTTCCTGGTCTTCTGATAGCCTGGAAAAAGCTATAAAGCTTATTAAGGAGAATCCTCTTTTCAAGCCTCCAAAAGAGGATAAAAAAAGGTTCTACCTTAGGACCACATCTAGGACGGTTTACTGTTTTTAGTGCTGAGCTAGCAAACTTGGTGAAGAAAATGGCAAATATTTTTTATGGTTGCACTGCTGAACAAATTAGAAAAGTGGCTTTCGAATATGCTGAAAAATTGAATTTGAAGCACAATTTTAATCAGTCTTCAAAAATGGCTAGACGCGATTGGTTGCATGCATTTATGACCAGACATAACATTTCTATTAGGAAACCTGAGGCGACCAGCATAAACAGAATAACAGCTTTCAAGAAAACCGAAATAAGTTTGTTCTTCGAGCTACTTGGCCAGCTGATGGAAAAACATAGATTTGTTCCAAAAAATATTTATAATAGCGACGAAACGGGTATTTCAACAGTTCAAACTTCTGGAAAAATTCTGGCTACCAAAGGACAGAAGAGAGTGAGATCGATAACCAGTTGGGAAAGAGGAAAAAACATCACTTTGATGTGTGCTATGAGCGCTGCTGGCGGTTACATTCCACCGATGTTCATTTTCCCCAGGAAAAGGTTGACTCCTCTGCTCGAGAAGGATGGTCCAGCACGAGCGCTTTACAAATGCTCGGACAACGGTTGGATTAATGAGAATCTCTTTCTTGAATGGTTGGTGCAGTTTAAACAGCACGCTAAGCCGTCTGCAGATGAACCCATCCTTTTAATACTAGACAACCATGCTAGTCACATTTCTCTTTCCATCTACAAATATTGCAAGTCCAATCATATTCATATGTTGTCTCTGCCACCACACAAGTCACACAGAATGCAACCTCTGGACGTTTCTTTTTTTGGTCCGCTCAAAATGGCCTATAAAAAAGAATGTGACTTATTTTTGAAAAGCCATCTTGCAGAAAAGATAACACCTTATGACGTAGCATCGTTGGTGAGAAAAGCATTTAATAATGTTGCGTCTATTAGTAAAGGAGAATCGGGTTTTAGAGCTACTGGAATATTTTCACTAAATTCGGAAGTATTCACAGAAGATTTCTTCGCTGCAGAAACTCTCCAATCTGAGACTATTATAATCCAAGACTGCAATGAAACTCTCGCAGCTACCAGCATGATTCCCAGCACATCAAAAGAATTTCACTCACCAGTTCCGAGTACTTCAAAACAAATTGATCCACCGGTTCTTGGGATGTCTGAACGAGTAGGCCCACTTCATTCTGAACCAGATATTATATCACCAGCAGCTGGCACGTCAAATCAAATTAGTGCTAATTTGCATAATTTGATCAAGTTGCCAGATAAAACACCTGTTATGAATACAAGAAAAGGCCGAAAGAAGCACCACGCTATAATTTTAACTTCAACGCCAATCAAAGGAAAGCTGTTAGAAGAAGAAAATAAGAAAATGAAAAAATCAGGGGATGAAGAAAAAGAAAAGAGATGGAAAGGTAAAGGTCTGGGAAAAAAGACTACAATACAGTAGAGGTGTCCTGAAAATGCAAAGCGCCAAGTACTACAAGAAGCAAATGAAACTTCTGTATCAGATGTTGACACTAACGCAGAAGACGCTGGAAACAGATGCCTGGTATGCAACGATTTTGGAAAGAATAACGAAATCTGGTTCAGATGCACCTCATGTGGGCTCACGCGAAATGCACTGGGTGTAATTCAGCTGAAGGTTATGTCTGCGATATGTGCTAGGTTTTCTTTGACTCCGATTGCCCCCAGGGTGACCACCATTACCTTCATGTTGGTGTAATGGGAGTCAAAACTATTTTTTTTTATTGATTTTATAATATCCAAAGTTGATTGCCAGAGTGGCTGATAATTATTTCTAATGATACTTAATTAAGTATATGATGTTTAAAGGCGGTTGCAATAAATAGTTCGTTAATGATTACACTTTTATTCCAGTTCTCGCTTAAATGACCTCCATTACCCTTTTTTACCCTACGTCTGAGACGTTATTTCACATATAACAGGCATGATGAGTTGAAAAGAAACCAAAGAAAGACTGGAAATTTAACGCGTGGTACATATAGTATTTTTCAGAGGTATACCAAGTTGGCTTTTTGCTAGAGGTTGTGAAATAATTCACTAAAATCACTGTAGGGTATTGCAGATTGGTAGTATCGAGTTCAAAACGGCAATTAGGTATATCTCTGAAAACACACAAGTGATATCGTGAGTGGACATTAGGATACTGTAAAATGCTCAGACGACTAAGCAACCAGAATGCTTTTAAAAAATATATTGTTGCGGAATTGATTGAGTTTGGCATGTATCCCCAAAATGTCGGATCAAATCGTCAAAGGTTTTCACCTTACCTGCTCTTACTCTGCAGCTTCCGGGTAAAGGGGATGCATCCGCCCAATCAGCAGCGAATAGTGGACTGTAAGGGGTTGATTGCTTCGTGAGTATGAAGGAGCACACGTAAATCATCACTTTGATTATGGATACTCGATAGCACCACCGGCTCGTACGTTTTTAACATTCGTACTGTCACTGTCAAAAACTCAAAACATTCTGTTCGCTTATCGAGGAGAGCAATTTTTTGGCTAGTCCCCTTGACGATAGGCGCGAGTAAATAAACATATACGGGGTGATGCCAAATCTGCAATATATTCTGATATATGCTTATACTAATAATTATAACCAAATATGGTGGGGTTATCAGAGAACTCAACATATATCGTCAATTAATTCTCCTCACTTGCCGTCGACGAATAGCGACCGGAGTGGCTTGAATGTAATCATATTATTTTTTATTTGAGAGTTTGATAGCATTTCGAACTGCACCATATGAGAAAAATATTCATTTTAGCTATTGTTTGTCATGGAGTTGATTCTTCGAATATGTCATGCACAATTTTCAATCTCGGGAACATTAATTATCCTATTACTTCAAATGAGATACATACACCACCGAGTCCAAATTTTTTTCTAGGTAAGTAGGTAGGTATTGTAGACACCCCTGTTTTCTCTACGCATTCAGCAACGGCAAGACATATTATTCACGACCAAACATTAGGAATCATCCCTGCCCTGAAGTGTCTTGTCTATGTTATTCTCTGTTAGTGGCAGTTCCTATATCAAATCAAGTAAATGGATATCCAAATAAATCTCCACTTTGGCATTTTGAATTGAATATAACATTTACTTTGCTTTGGTGCAACTACCTATCTCTCAAGCTATTTTATTTTGATGGTACCAACCTCTTTATTTCATCATGACAATGTATCATTGAAAAAATAAGAATACCAGGCTAACAAAATTTCAGACAAAAGCTGCAAGTACAGAAATGAAACATGCGAAACAACAGGTGAACAAATACAAAGAAGGAGTATTATTAATCATTATATATTTTATAAATATACGTTAGTATCTCAATACAGGAACTGAATAACATTCAGCAAGGATGTTAGTCCAATTTTTTAGATTTATACATGTTGAATTAAAATGTGGAGTCGCTAGAATGACTCCTCTCGTGAAGTTTCAAACTATTTCTGTGAATGTAGTATTTTGAACAAATCCTGCACTGAAAAGACTTTTCACCAGTATGGATTCTTTCATGAGCTCTTAAGGTAGAACTACGTGTGAAAGATTTTGGGCAGACTGTACATTGGAAAGGTTTTTCCCCGGTATGAATTCTTTCATGAACTTTCAAATCACCACTTCGAGTGAAATACTTTGGACAAACCTTACACTGAAACGGTTTCTCTCCGGTATGGATCCTTTCATGAACGGTCAGATCACCACTTTGAATAAAAAATCTTGGACACATTGTACACCGAAACGGTTTTTCTCCGGTATGTCTCCTTTCGTGAACTCTCAAATCACCACTTCGGGTAAAATATTTTGAACATATTTTACACTGGAACGGCTTATCTCCGGTATGAATTCTTTCGTGAACTTTTAGGTTATTGAGATGAGCGAAAAATTTCGAACAAAATGTACACTGGAATTGTCTTTCACCAGTATGAATTTTTTCGTGAATTCTCAATTGGTTACTTCTAGCGAAGGATTTCATGCAAATTTCACATTGAAATGGTCTTTCTTCAGAATGAATCCTTTCGTGGTTCTTCAAAGTAGTACTATTAGCAAATGATTCTGAACAGAAATTACAATGGAAATGTTTCTCTCCAGTATGAACTCGTAAGTGAACTTTCAACATACGAGACTCGGCAAAGAACTTCAAGCAAATATCGCACCTGAATGATTTTCCTTCAAAATGAATTTGAGGTGTCAATTGTGTAGCAGAATCCGGAAGCTGTGGTTTCACATCTTGGGTCAACTCTTCAGCGCGCATATAGTTGGAAAACATTCCTTCATCCACAACCTCACACTTAAGATCTTCGTAAACAATGTCGATTTCATCTTCCATCTTCATTTGTCCGTGATCATCAATGATTTTGTCATCATCGTTGCCATTCATTGAGTTTGGGTTCGTGTCATCATCAAACGTTCCAGATTCTTGTGTTTCAGCTTTCAGATAATTCAATTCGAGAGGTATTCTCAAGACAGTCCCGATAGATTTCCCATTTGTCTTTCCATGTGCAACACTAGCCATTGTCAAATTATATGAAAATTTTCCAATACACCCAATTATCCACAGAAACCTGATGTGACCAAATGTATAATGTTCAAAATTTCGTTGATAACAGTTCACAACATTCAATAAAAACTGACTTTCTTCTGTCTGACCTGTTCCTCTATTTATATTGAACTGAATTGAATTTAAATTGTCATTAGGACCAATCAGAAATGAGCACATTTACAGGTAGAATAAATTATTTCTGAGAGGTACCAATATTTACTTTAATTATGGTGATTCGTTGACATGTTACCTGATTTACATTGGAACAGGTAGTAAATAAATTCCACTATATTTGTTATGAACTGAATTCTGTGAAATTTGAACCGCAAAAAGCTGTTTGATGGTGGTTCAATCTCTGACCAACACTTTATGGTTAACATCGACATTACCAACTAAGTTGGTGAACGGATATGAATTGTTACGAACTAAATTCTGTAAAATTTGAACCGCAAAAAGCTATTTGATAGTGGTTCAATCCCTGAGCCACACTCTATGGTTAACATCGACATTACCAACTACGTTGGTGAACGGATAGAATTGATATAAACTAAATTCTGTAAAATTTGAACCGCAAAAAGCTGTTTGATAGTGGTTCAACAATTCCTGAGCCACACTCAATCGTTAACATCGACATTACCAAGTACGTTGGTGAACGGTAGGAGTAAATGTTGACATTGACTATGAAGATCTCAAACCTGAAATTATGGAAGAAGTAATTGTGATCGATAATATGCGAGTTGGGGACAGAACCCCAGATGTTAAGATGCTTTTCATAGATCCCGTTAAACGATTCACACGAGAAAGTCAGTCAGATATCATTTCCGTGTAAAATATCGAGAGGTTTCGCTCCTACTAATGCACATGGGGAGCCATACTTGAGGAAATCTTTTCAAATATGGAATACTTTCACAATGTTTCAATCTGAGTTCACGAAAGACTTCATACTGGTGAAAGACCTTTCCAGTGAAAGTCTACTGTGTCATACTGTACAAAACCCGTTCTGGTGTACATTCTGCACAAAAACCATTTTGTTGTACAGTCTGACTAAAAATTTCCAATCAAAGTATTGTTTTAATAGAATTTTTTCCATAAAGGAACCCTCTCAGGTACGTCTTGTTAAAGTAGTACTATAGGAGTTCATGAATGAAGTCTTACAGTAAGAAAATCTTTTTAGTGCAGCATCTGCTAGAAATCTTCCACTCACTCTCCAGCCCTCTAGCTAGAGACATTTACAGTATAAAAACGTTTGAAATCTTTTTTTGACGTGGTTTCCACTATGACTTTTCAATTATATTTTTGTTAATTTTATTACTATAATTCATTGTCTTAATATTGTAACCATAAAATGCACATATAGAAATCCTATCTGGATGAGTAATATAACACAATGGAGGCATTCCGAAATCTAGGTGAAAGTTACTTTAAAAATAATTGAAATATATTAACTATGTTATAAAACAATTTGTGTAATATTCCATTTGATTTTCGTGATGCGGCCATCTTTGTTTATCTTTTGCTACACTATTTTGCTACAACTACGAGGTGAATAAACGAATTCTTCTTCGCCTGCATTCTCAAAATATTCGTGAATTATATTGTTGAATTTCAAATACGGTCGCTTTCAGGAAGATGGATTTTCGAAAATGAAGATTGTAATATTTAATATCAGCTATATTGCCAACGCGTCCTTAGAAAACGGAATTTTTCCTGATATTTTAAAAATTGGTGTCGTCAAACCGGTATACAAAAATGGAGATAGACTTGAGATTGCTAATTACAGACCAATATCATTAATTTCTAATAGAGCAAAAATTTTAGGAAAAATTATTAAAATTAGACTAACTGGATTCCTTGAAAATTCAACCTTCTGTCAGAGCAGCAGTACGGATTCAGGGAGGGGAGGTTAACAGAAAACATCGGTATACGAAGCGGAGATTATGAACTGTTTCATTCCTATCTGAATAATCGAAGACAAATAGTTGACATCGATGGAAATAAAGTAATCCAAGAATAATTACTTACGGAGTTCCGCAAGGTACACTCTTGGGTCCAATACTATTCATTATCTATATAAAAAGTTTATTAAAAATGCATTCCGAAAAGATACATTCTCAGTTTTACTGTAGACACAGCAATCTATTATAATGCGGAGACATGGCAAGACCTCAAGGTGAAATCAGAAAGAGATTTCAAAAACATCATGAAATAGTTTCAATATAACAAATTGACCTTGAACGTAGAAAAAACAAAATATCTACCCTTTATTTCTTATGCCAATAAACTACGGAACATAGGTCCATCAATTATCAATCAAAATTTACCTATCTCTATTAAATGCCTTGGCTCAATGATGGATCGAAACATGAAATGGGATTCACACGTATTATATCTAACTCAAAAATTGTGGGGATTTTTGTCTTGCTTCAAACTATTGAAACAATGGCTCGAAATTCCCTAGATGACTTCTGCATATTATGGTTTGGTTCAATCGCAACTTTCTTATGGTATTATAGGTTGGGGAGGTTTACAAAAAAAAAGTCTAAAAATTTTGTTAGGTTAAGGTAGCACGTTCTCCAGTGACCTGTTATTTGAAAAAAGTAATGCCCTAGATACACGGCAGCTAAACTGCCAGAAGATTATTTTGAAAGTCGTTGAGAAAAAAATAAAAATCAAAACAGTGGAACACATGTATAATACCCGTAGAAAAAAATACATTCTTAGCTCCTGGATGCCAAAAATTGGTAGATCAAAGACACTAATTATCTTGGCCCAAAGATTTGGAGCATAGTACCGGAAACAATACAACTCATTAATAAACAAAATGAATCCAAATTCAAGAAAGAACTGAAACATTGGCTCAGGAATTCTGATCGAAATCTGTTTCATCAAATTATTAATCAGCACACCTTCTGAAGAATGAAACCCCCTGTAGAATGAACTTGATAAAAAATACCTAATTTCAATCCCATCATGTCTTCATGTGTTTCATATTATATATATAGTTTTTCAATTCATTATGCTAATTCATTTTCATCAGTTTATATGTATTCATTGTATTGTATTCAATTCATTATAGTCAACAGTTTAAATTTATTCATTGAATAGAATACTCTTACATACATATTTTTTAGTTTAATTATAGTTCAGAATTTGGCAATATCATGCACAAGGAACATTTTTTTGAAAATGTTGCTTCTGTGATGCCTTCATTTATTTATCGAATCTCTGTTATATACATGTGAATTAACAGTATTATTATTATTATTTGTTACAGATATACAGTATGAGTTTTTTTCCATATTGTTGTGTATTATTGATTGTTATTTATTTGTTATGATTATACCATAATGATCAATCACAATTTGCTTTCTGGAAAATTACAATTATATACAGAGAAATATATATATATATACAAACAAATTCAACTAGTTTCTAATGTACAAATTCACTGAAAGTCTATTATTTGGCGTATGCGCCCAGGTTGGTTATATTTTACTTACTCTGGTAATAGAATAGCGCTGCTCATTGTAGCCGCCATCGTTTCAGCATTTCCACATGAGTAAAAAGTGAAATTTGAAACCTCTGCCCTCCACCACAAATGCGAATTTGTATTCAAGGAAGTGAAATTATTTTTTGCAGTAGAATATTTGTGTAGGTGCATCATAAATTTCATTTGAAATAAGTCGGAATTTAATCAAATTCTGATTTCGAACACGAAGTCAAGGATAATTTTGAATTTCGCCATGAGATCACATGTCACGTGACGAAGAAATTCACTCGAATGTTGCATAAAATTTCGAATCTTTTGAAAGGAAGGCGTTTCTATTATTAACAATCAACCTTAACTTCTAGTTAAATTATTTTGTGAGACAATTGAAATTGTTCTCATGCTTCTTGATACAATTGTAAAAAATGCAACAAGCGGTAATGAAATTTGACTTCAATGAAGAAATGAAGTGACGAAAGCTCATCGTCGTTTTTTACTTGTCCATATTTTGAAACATTTTTGATTTGGAATTTACTAAAATATGGCATATTAAAGGGCATTAGCAATGGATGTGGTTCATTTCTTGATGAATCAACATAGTGGGTGAAACGCGGGTGAAGAAGTGAGTTACAGTGTAAGTTTAGAATGTGATTGAATGAAATTTCCAACAAAAATCAAAATCAAAATGTTCTTTATTGAATATTCACCATACAATTTCAAGGTATTTTTTTGTGGTGTTTATAAAATATATAGAAAAAAAATATAACACATATTTTCAAATCATTTAGAATACATTTCACCTATTCATGAAACTCCAGTTCAATATCTCGTTACATTCAATCTAAATTTACTATTGAAGAAAGATGAATAACCTGTGGCGTACTTATTTAGAAAATGACATTTCATTAAAACAATATTCTGAACATCAATTTCATCTACGTCACAACCAAGGCGAGGATTCAAATTCTTGGGATCTGGTTGAAAAATTAAGATGTTCTTCAGTAAGCTCAGAGGACGCCAGCAAAAAAATATACTATAAATCGACGAGGAATAGGGAATCAAATAAAATAAATACAAAAAAATGAATATATAATTAATCAATGAATATTTCAGAAATTGCAACGAAGTTTCTACTCTCTCAAATATCGCAAGTAGCAGGAAACTAAATACTCATGAAACACTGAGAATGTTTTATATGATTTCAAATAAATTTCGTTCATCATTATCAATTCAGGGTTGAAATTTATAGTATTTAATTCATCTACTGATACCAGATTTACTTGAGCTCCACTGTCTAGTTTGAATTTGATTAATACATTATTTATTGACAGGGATGCAAACCATGATTCATGAGGCTTGTACATTTTACAATCTACAGACCCAATGAATAGACAATTTTCATTTTTACTACCTCCATCTTCGTCTCCTTCCACCACATTCACATTTTTCTGTAAGCACATTTTTCGTGCTTCAGTCTTGAGATCCGTCACAAATTGTTCCATTGTTTCGTTAGACACTTGCTCGCGCGTAAAAAATTTATAACGTTCGTAGGAAACATTTTTTTTTCGGCAAAAAATGTTTCTCGAGCATTGCTACAGTTTTTATTTTGTTTTTTTCGGTGTCGTTCTCAAATGCGAAGGTATTGTAAATATCAAAACCTTCCTCACCTATGTAATGGAGAAGTTGGGCTTTTTGAATTTTTCCATCCTTTTTCCCCATTTCCGAAGCAACTAAATAATTTTCAAATGTTTGTCTTCATAATTTTCAGTTTTCGGAAATATTTCCAGAAAAATCAAATGGACCATCCCTCTGAAGTCCCTCTAATAACAGAACTGTTATTATTCACTAATATTACTATTAAATACTACTTTTAATTACTGACTGAGCCATGTTAAGGTTCTTTGAATTGAAACAATCGCTGGAGATAGACTGACTTTAATTTTCTTTGCACTCATTTTTGTTATCACTTTTTACATACAAGTACATTCCATGGACAAAGCATCTAGGTAAAATATTTCAAGAGAACGTGTACGAAATTGAATAGTTTTTCAAGCTGTATCGTTGATGAGGTATCATGTCATCAACTCACTACAATTGAAGTAAATATTGGTACCTGTCAGGAATCATTTATTCTACCTGTGAATGAGCTCATTTTTGATTGGTGTTAATGACAATTTCAATTTAATTCAGTCTAATATAAATATGGGACCAGGTCGAAAAAGAGTCAGTTGTGATTGACAATTGTTAGTGTTGTGTTATCAAAGGAATTCCTACAAGTATACAATTTTTCAAATTGGTATTCTGTGAATGATTGTGTGTTTTAGAATATCATCATAGAATTCGACATGGCTACTGATGCATATGGAAGAACAATGAAGAATTCCATCCAAACTACTTCGAAAATGTTTCCCGAATTCAATTTACTGAAAGCTGAACCACAAGAAGGTAAAACGTTCGATGAATCTGGAAAGTTCGATATCACTTCAGTGAAAATTGAACCACAAGGAGCTGAAATGTTTCATACTGACTTCATTAACAACTTGAATTCGATGGATAGAATCGTTTATAACAAAAGCTTTGAAGAACACAGACAAATGAAGATGGAAGGTGAAATCGACATTGTTCACGAAGATATTAAGTGCGAAGTTGTGGATGAAGAAAACTTCTCAAACTATATGCGAGATGAGGACTTTACCCAAGATGTGAAGCCACTTCTTTCGGATCCTGCTGAACGAGGAGCAGACATGTTAGGTACTGACTTAATGGATGGCAACGATGATAACAAAGTCATTGGCGATCTAGGACAAATGAAGATGGAAAATGGAATTGACGTTGTTCATACGGAGAAGAAACCATTCCAGTGTGATTTCTGTTTGAAGTCATTTGCTCATAAAATTACTTTGAAAAACCATGAAAGGATTCATACTGGAGAAAGACCGTTTCAGTGTGAAATTTGCATGAAATCCTTCACTAGAAGTAGTCTTTTGAAAGTTCACGAAATAAGTCATACTGGTGAAAAACCTTTCCAGTGTTCATTCTGTTCAAAATTTTTTACCCGTTATGATGCCCTGAAAGTTCACGAAAGAACTCATACCGGAGAGAAACCGTTCCAGTGTAGATTTTGTTCGAAATCTTTCACTCGAAGTGGTGACCGAATAGCTCACGAAAAAAGTCATACTGGAGAGAAACCGTTTCGGTGTAAGATGTGTTCAAAATCATTTGCTCAAAGTGGTGGTCTGAAAGTTCATGAAAGGAGTCATACTGGAGAAAGGAGTTTTCAGTGCAAATTCTGTCCAAAATCATTCATTCAAAGTTGTACTTTGAAAGTGCATGAAAGAACTCATACCGGAGAAAGACCGTTTCAGTGTAAGCTTTGCCCAAAATCTTACAGTCAGAGTAGTTCTTTGAAAATTCATGAGAGAAAACATACTGGAGATAAACCATTCAAATGTAGGAGCTGTTCAAAATCTTTCACGCAAAGTGCTGATTTGAAAGCTCATGAAAGACTTCATACCGGAGAAAAGCCCTTTCAATGTACAGTCTGCCCGAAAACTTTCGCACACATTAGTTCTTTGAAAGCTCATGAAAGGAGTCATACTGGGGAAAAATCCTTTCAGTGTAGGGTCTGTTCAAAATACTTCATTCATGGTAGTAGTTTGAAAGTTCACGAGAGAAGTCATTCAAGGGAATGCACATTTTAATTCAACATGTATAAATCTTTCGTTCAAATTGCTACCAAATCTCTCACTAAGGAGCTATGCTGGAGATAAACAATTCGACTCACATCCTTTCTGGAAGTGATTATGTCACTTCATGTATTCAGATACTATATCCTGCTAATTGGATATGTAATAAATGATAATACTGTTTCATTATATTTGTTCAAGTATTGTTCCGCATATTTCATTTCCTAACCTATACCTATTATAATAATAATATAAGTTTATTCAGATATCCAATACAATACTATTAACCTAAATATAATATTGTTGTAGGTTTAAGACTAAAAGTGATTGATTTACCTAAATATAATATTATTGCAGTTTCAAGACAAAAATTCACTTTAATAGTACAGATCCTATAAATTCTATAGAACTAACAAACAGTGACACAAACAAAAAAATTTGAGCACAGAGATAATTCCAAATGTGGGGTGGTGAATCATCAGGTATTCATTCTGACTTATTAAAAGGATTTTAAAGTTAGATAAACATGTCTTGTTGTTGCGAGGAGAGAAAATGGTATACCTACCCACTCACCCAGAAAGAAGTTGGATATGGTGGTGTGTGTATTTCCAGTAATAGAAAAATTTAGGTCTCATGCAAATCCAAAATGAATTGAAAGTTATGCAAACAATTCGAAGACTCAACTACATAACAAACATATTTAAAATGAATACTTGTTTCATCAGATGCAATATGAAAAAGTAACAAATTCTAATAGATAAATCAAGCTGAAAGAAAATGAGACGATTTTTGATATTTTAACCAAAAAAAACGGCCATTTGATATACTAAAATCGAAAACATATTACAGTACCATCGTGATTTTGTATGAGCTTTTCTCTGATAAAAACCATCAAGCCACTCTGGCCGTTATTCGTCGATGACGTATATAGTGAAGTAATTGACGATATATTTTTGAATGCATTCTGATTGATCAGATGTCTGTGGACTTACAACAATTCATTAGATCTCCATAAGATGAAGATATTTTACAAGCAATTATATGAACATGTTGATCTTGCATTTTTCTACTATTCAAACTCAATAACACCAATCTGCAGTACCCATAGTAATTTTAGTGACTCATTCTGTAACCTTTAGCAGAAAGGTGACTTGGTGTATCTCTGTAAATATTATATCAATCAATCAAAATATGCTTTAATATTGAAGAATAACATCTTGTTGGCAAAGCATGTATATATAGATGTGAATGTAATTAAATTAATAACAAAACAAAAAACAATAGAAGGTATATGATATCAAAGTATATAGTTTTGGTCTAATTATCATTATATACTATCCGAATAATATTCTTCCAAACTATAATATGTTCTATCGGAAAGAACTTTGTTTACTGCTTTTCTGAAGCTGACGTTGGACGGTATATCTTTAATGGTACCTGGAAAGTGATTGTAGATTTTGCAGCCGTTACATATAATTGAATCCTTAACGAGGGTGGAAAATGATAACGGTAGTTTAAGATGGGTACCTACTTTGACGGTTGGGGTATCTATTCCCTGTAATGAATTTTTTTTTTGTGTTTATTCATGAGACACTGTTTCAAATATAAATATAGACACTAACGTGAGTATGTTGTGTTGCTTGAAGTGAAATCTGCACGAATCGTGAAATTTCAGTTTACAGAAGCATCTCTGTAAAACAAAAATACTTTTAAAAACATTACCACTGTACACTCCCCAGAATGGGATACCGTATCGCATATGTGACTCTATCAAGGAGTAGTATACTGTCTTTGCGGTTGAGTATCCTAGTTCGTTTGCAGCAATTTTCACAGCATAACGACCAGAGAACAATGTTTTATTCAAGTTTTTGACATGTTCATTGAATTCAAGACTGTTGTCAATGTATAGTCCTAGAAATTTGGAAAAACACGGTTTTCAATAATCTGGTGGTTTAAAGAAATATAATAATAATAATAATAATAATAATAATAATGTATCGGGCTTCGGGGGATAGGGCCTGACCAGCGCACACTACGGTGAAAAAAAAATAATAATAATAATAATAATATCTACGGCACTCTTACGGTATTGACGAGACACCGGTGTTGCCCTAAGCTCCGGGGGATATTGAATCCATTGTGGGGAACGAGAAGTGCCGAATTTATTGGAACTATTCGTTCCCTACCCTCAGGCTCACACAAGCTAATAAGCCTGATGTAGTCCTTCTCGACCACCAGACCAAAACGATATTTGTCGTGGAGTTTTCAGCTCCTGGCGAGACGAATATCGTCAGAAAAGAGGAGGAAAAACGGATAAAATATCGAGATTTTCTCTTCGAACTCCGCAGACTCTATCCAGATCACTCTGTCAAGATGGTCGTTCTGATTATTGGAGTCCTTGGTGGAATGATGTCTTCTCTATTCTCAAATCTCAAAATCATACCGGCTTGCCGCACTAAGGCAGAAATCTTAGCCGCACAGATGCAGAAGGCTGTCATTCTTGGCTCACTGCGTTTGCTCAGGGCACATGATTCTCGGACCCAATGATCACTTACCCCACGGTGTGGGGAGTGGTCATTGGTTGATTATGCTGGCGCGCCCTCCCGAATGTATCGGGGCTTCGGGGGATAGGGCCTGACCAGCGCACACTACGGTGAAAAAAAAATAAAAAATAATAATAATAATAATAATAATAATAATAATAATAATAATAATAATAATAGCAGGGATGGCCACTAACACCCTTGGCCTTTGGTGAGTTGCGACACCACTTACCCGAGCAACTGGTGCAAAACCGGACCGGTAGCCCAGGCGCACCCGGGAAGGAGAACTCTATTCTCCCTCCGGTGCCGGCCGTGGGTCCACAGGGCTAACCACCCGGTGGACCCAAACCTTGGTTCCCAATAATCAAGGAAGGGGCCCCCACAATCGACCCGCTCGGAGGGGTCAGAGGCAAGGTGGTGGGGCCCAAAACGATGATTTGCCTACTGATGACAACCCTGGCAATGAAAACGGACGTTTTGAGTGGACGCATGAGCTAAGAGATAGCCTTATGCATTGCTACGAGAGTAGTGAGCCCGCGCGAAGAGGGTACATGGCGAGATTGCATGCTCTGTGGTGTGAAACACATCCGGAGCATGCCGCCTTTTCCGCCCAAAACCTTAGGGATTACGTATCCTATCTTCGGCGGCAGGGCTATATAGCTCCTTCCCAGCCTGCTAACGAAGTGGTAGAAGTGGCAGTTCTACCACCCGTTGGCACGGCTGGAGAGGAGACTCGCACCATACCACCAATGGAAACGACAATCAGAACACGCAGGGCGCTCCACAGGATTAAGCCCCTGAAGCCACAAGAACTGGCTCGTTTGGATGCGGAGGTTCATAGTGTTCTAACAGAAGAGGCTGACATCTGGCAAATCAACACCGCCGTGTATAAAGTCGTCCAATTGCTTTCCGAATCGGAAGGACGAAATCCCGGCCTTGCGGTTCGGAAGATTGAACGGCGTGTACACAAGATGGAGGCTAAAATCACGTCGGCGAGACAACACGCATCTCGTATCCAATGTGTGATGGATTACAGGGCAGCCAACAGGCCTTTCACGCCCGCAGTGCGGCGAATAGCCGCCAATCTACGACGTATCTATCACACTTTAAGCCAAGGCGTGCTGCTGACCACCAAACAGCACTGCCTTGATAGGATACGAATGCTAGTGGCTGCTAAGAAGTCACTAGTGAGGCGAGCGAGAAGTATCGCGGAAAACCTTAGGTTCCGCGAGAAACCTTCTCGCTTATTCCAAGAGCCTCCACGTGTTGTGGATAATCCGCCGACCGCTGATCAGGTGGAATCCTTCTAGAAGGATATCTATGAACACCCGCAGCCACTCAGCTTAGACACTCCAGCCCTAGCGCAGTTCGAAGCTTTCAACAGAGAGCTTCGACAGCCTGAGCCCAATGAACTGCGCAACCCGATAACCCCGGATGACGTTCGAAGGGCCCTCGTTGGTTCCAAGAACTTTGCTGCTCCAGGCCCAGATGGGCTGAACACTTATTGGTGGAAAAAACTACCAAGTAACCACCGCCATCTGGCCAGAGTTTTCAACTCATGGCTCGATGGAGAGCAGCCGATTCCGGATTGGTTTGTCAAGGGGCGGACCGTTCTTATCCCCAAAAGCGGAGATTTGTCGATTCCTGAGAATTACAGACCGATAACATGCTTGAATTCGTGTTATAAGTTGTTTACAAGCATCTTATACACACGAATACTCACCGCAGTTGACCGAGTGTTCGAACGGATATATGAGCAGAGAGGGTCGAAGAGAGGAGTCGCTGGATGTAAAGAGAACCTGCTCATCGATAGATGTGTAACGCAGGACTCGATACAATATAAGCGTAACCTCTCTATGGCCTGGATCGATTACCGTAAGGATTTGATACAATTTCGCATGAGCTCATCTTGCATTTGCTCAGATGCCTTGCGGTACCCGACAACATAGTGAGATGCATTGAACAACTGATACCACTTTGGCGAACTCGCTTCACCATACCATCTGGTCAAGCAAGAGTTCAAACAAGGTGGGTCACTTTCAGAAGGGGTGTATTTCAGGGTGATTCCCTCAGCCCCCTTCTATTCTGCATCTCACTATTGCCATTATCCGTTGCGCTCAGAAAGACTCGAGGGTATAACTGTGGCACTCCCGGAAACCGGAGGCACAAGGTCACCCATTTGTTTTATATGGATGATCTTAAACTTTATGCCTCTGGAGAGAAGGATCTCCATCAATCCTTGAGGGTGGTGGAAGAGTACACGCATGCTATCGGTATGAAATTCGGGATAGACAAATGTGCAATGGTTCATCTCAAAAGAGGACGATGCGGGGGCTACGGAGAGGATGTGCAGCTCGTAGATGGAAGCATCCTACACTATCTGGATGCCGGAGAGACGTATACTTACCTCGGGGTGGAACAACGCCACTCACAAGAGGTAACTGCAGTTAAAAACTCTCTCCGCGGCAAGTATCAGCACAAACTTCGACAGATCTGGTCATCGGGGAAGAACAAAGTAGCTGCAACAAATATGCTTGCCGTTCCAATCTTACTCTACTCGTTTGGAGTAGTGAAGTGGACTCGGGAGGAGCTGTATCAACTCGACGTAAGGACCCGAAAAATGATGCATCTCTATAGGAGTTTGCATCCCAAATCGTCCGTTCCACGGTTATACTTCCCCCGACAACAGGGAGGTCGTGGACTTTTGAGTTTGGAGTGTCTACATGACAGAATGGTACTGGATACAGCCTGTAAAGTCGTCAGGAGTTCGGATCCCCTTCTGTGTATGGTCCGTGACCATGAGAGAGCAGGAATTGGAGCATTTCTCCTTAGGGCAGCTGCTCGAGCAGCTGATGAACTCGGTATAGTTTTCGACTCTGAACGAGGTGACTACAACTCTGTCACCGAGTTGGAACCCGTTCAGCAAAAAGCTCAGATAAAAGCCGCAGAGATCACCTTATTTCTTCAATAACATTGAAGACCTTGGCTCATCAAAGCGCCTGACGTTCGCTTTTCTCAGGTCGAGTGGGCTGAAATCTGAAACTGAGGGGTTCATCATGGCTTGCCAGGATGGTGTCTTCAACACCTTAGTCTACCGCAGTCGCGTGATGGGTATAGAGGTTCCTGACACAAGGTGCAGGGCCTGCCGCGAGGCGCCCGAGACCCTAATGCACTTGCTATCAGCATGTCCAGCATATGCGGTCTCGGCCTATATCCATCGACATAACGCGGCCCTAAGAGTGCTATATTACCATCTACGGCACTCTTACGGTATTGACGAGACACCGGTAATGCCCTACGCTCCGGGGGATATTGAATCCGTTGTGGGGAACGAGAAGTACCGAATTTATTGGAACTATTCGTTCCCCACCCTCAGGCTCATACAAGCTAATAAGCCTGATGTAGTCCTTCTCGACCACCAGACCAAAACGATATTTGTCGTGCAGTTTTCAGCTCCTGGCGAGACGAATATCGTCAGAAAAGAGGAGGAAAAACGGATAAAATATCGAGATTTTCTCTTCGAACTCCGCAGACTCTATCCAGATCACTCTGTCAAGATGGTCGTTCTGATTGTTGGAGTCCTTGGTGGAATGATGACTTCTCTACTCTCGAATCTAAAAATCATACCGGCTTGCCGCACTAAGGCAGAAATCTTAGCCGCACAGATGCAGAAGGCTGTCATTCTTGGCTCACTGCGTTTGCTCAGGGCACATGATTCTCGGACCCAATGATCACTTACCCCACGGTGTGGGGAGTGGTCATTGGTGTATTATGCAGGCGTGCCCTCCCGAATGTGTCGGAGCTTCGGGGGATAGAGCCTGACCAGCGCACACTACGGTGAAAAAAAAAAATAGTAACCTTTATTAACCATATACAGGGTGTTCCTTAAACACATGCTAATATTTAAGGAGGTAGTTCTTAGACCCTTTTTAAGGAAAAAACGTTCTATGGACGTATGTCCTAAACGCCTTAACTTTTGAGATACAGGGTGGCAAAGTTTTCAAAAATAATCAGTTTTTTAATAATAATTGAGATAATTGTGTAGACATCTTTGGCATATCTGGTACATATGTTCCATGCCTCAAGGCGCATTTTCTGATGTACAATTTTCTTAATTTTCTCTGCCAATGGCGTACGTACGAGTTTTGAAATGTATATTTTTGGCGAAAAAAATACTATGCCACTGCTTTATCTTGAATTAAAAATTATTTTTAGAATCTCCATACATTTTTGAGCAAATTTGATTTGCTGGGTTTTCTTTGTCCGACGCATGGTTTTCGCTCAAAAAATTAAAAATCGCTTTACTTAAGGATAAATTCCTTAAAAATCTGATGCGGTATCGTGCATCGACCAAAAGCAAACTAAGAGATGAGATTTGTTGCAAAATAATTGAGGATCTAAAAGGTATTTGTTTGTTGTCAGATGCACTGTTCTCAATTAAAATTACGTCATAACTCAGCACCGCTTAATAATTTTTGAAAACATAAATTTAGTTATCCTGGAATAAATGACGTGTAGCAGAATTTATTTACTGCACCTCTTGGAAATATGGAGTTTGTCGATATGTGATTTCTTTTAAAGATTAAAAGCAGAAAAAACAGCGTACCCACCATAGCAATAAAAACGAATTCTCTGTATGTACAAACGTCAGTAGCTAATATTGATGTTGGTTTAAAGTAAGGTGTTGGTGTTAAAAACTGTCACAGCGCGTTTTGATTGATTTTGAAGTGTTATTGAAATTATTTTGGTAGTCCGCTGTTTTTCTGAATATCATTAAATATGGTAAATTATACGAATGCGGAAATGGCGCAAATGCATTACGTATATGGCCTTGCCGATGGTAATGCAACAGAAGCCAGGCGCATTTATCAGGAAAGATATCCTAATCGTGCCTTACCAGATAGCCGAACCTTTTCAAATATTCATCGTCGACTTGGGGAAACTGGTAGTTTCAAGAAAGGGACTCCGGAAGGTAGACCTCGTGTAGTAAGAACTTCTGAAATTGAGGAAGCGGTGCTGCAAGAAATTGAGAAACATCCTGAGACGAGTACGAGGAAGATCGCTAGAACTCTGGATATTTGTCATCAAATTGTTTGGCGTATTTTGGTTGGTTCAAGAGTGCAGGCATTACTCCCCAGAGATTCGCCACAGCGTGTGAACTTCAGTCAGTGGTATCTACAAAGTATTGCACTAAATCCGCAGTTTGAGACACAAATTTTGTTCACAGACAAAGCAAATTTTTCTCGGAATGCCATTCAAAATTTCCATAACAATCATGTGTGGGCTGAAGAAAATCCCCATGCAATAACCGGAACCCATTTCCAACACCAATTTTCGGTTAATGTATGGGCAGGAATTATAGGTGATCATCTAATAGGCCTATTTTTTCTACCAGGATGCCTTGATGGTCGTTCTTATTTACACTTTCTCGAAGAAGACTTACCTGGGTTATTGGAAGATGTGCCACTTGCGTTAAGGAATCGAATATGGTACATGCACGATGGCGCCTCTGCTCATTTCAGTGTAATTGTTCGAAACCATTTAAATACAGTTTATCCTAATCGTTGGATAGGTCGCGGAGGACCTCAGCAATGGCCAGCAAGATCCCCCGATCAGTTTAGATTTTTTTTTTATGGGGTCACCTTAAAACTCTTGTGTATAAAACTCCCGTTAATACTTTAGAAGATTTAAGAGAGCGAATAGTTGCCTCGTGTGAAACTATACGAAATACACCGGGAATATTTGAACGGGTGCATAATTCCATGCGTAGAAGGGCGGAAGCATGCATACTAAGTGCAGATGGCCACTTTCAACAATTTTTTAATCAGTTTTGATATTATTACTAATTAACAAATTTGTGCTATTCGTTTAGACTTACTGTCACAAAATAAAATAAAACTCGTTTTTGTGAAAAATGTATTTTTTTGCAGATTATGTTTTCAAATATTATTAGGGAATTGGTAATGCGTTATGAAGCAATTTTCAGATTCTCATTCATTTTAGAATTGATCTAATTTCTTAATTTGCTTTCTGTCGATTTTTATTTTTTTGAGTGAAAATCATGCGTCGGACAAAGAAATACCAGAAGATCAAATTTTCTAAAAAATAAATGAGAATTTTAAAAATGATTTTATTTTGAAAAGAAAGCATTGACGTAGTACTTTTTCCCCAAAAATATTCAATGCGAAACCCGTAGGGATGCCACTGTTTGAAAAAATACACATTTGTGTACATCAGAAAATGCGACTTGAGGCATGGAACATATGTACCAAATATGCCAAAGATGTCTACAAAATAATCAGTTATTATTAAAAAACTGATTATTTTTGAAAACTTTGCCACCCTGTATCTCGAAAGTTAAGGCGTTTAGGACATACGTCCATAGGAAGTTTTTTTCTTTAAATGGGTCTAAGAATTACCTTCTTAAATATTAGCATGTGTTTAAGGAACACCCTGTATGTATGAAATCTAACAACAAAGTAATATTATGGTTGAATGGAGCCCGATCAGTCAAGACTTGTCTTCCTCGGAAACTTGGGATACAAAATAAAAAAAACACTGAGATTAAAGAATAAAGATTTGAAAAGTCACAAAGATAAGTAGTAATTATCTTTGGAAATATAGAGGGGATTTAAGAAAGATATATTAACTAAAATTTATGGTGATTACATGAACTTATATTAATCAAACATTGCTCCTCAAAATGTTTTTTCTATAGGTGATTACGAAACCTGACCAATGACATTGTTTTTAGATTTTCAGGAAGTAGTTGTATGCTTTAATCAGATTGTAAGAGAAGTATTTTTCGAATTGTTTAGTGCGGTGATGGGGAATTGTGATTATTTTTTTATGCCTTAAATTCAAATTGTCAACGTCTGTCCTGTATCTGATTTTTTCAGTGAGATAAGAAGGAGTTTTATTTATTATCACTTAATGTAATAGAGATAGGCCATGAAGTTTCCACCGATTGCTCATAGATAACCATTCCGTAGTAAGTAAGGTATGAGAGATTCTTTCGAATATCCGGATGCCAAAAATAAGTCTTAGGCAGGAATTTTGCAGTTTTTGGATTCTAGATGTGTCTCTTGCAGTCAGACAGGGCCCATAAACGAAATCGCAATAGCTCGCTTGGGATAGTACCAGAGAGTTGCATAAAAGAGTTTTGAGTGACCTACTCATAATATGTCTATGACCATATAAAAATTTAAGTTTTGCGTAAGATTTCTGAAGTATAAAAGATACATGATCGGAGAATTTTAACTTACTATCGATGAATAACCCAAGGTTTTTAGACTTATCTTTCACAGTTAGTTGATTACCTTCTAATTGAATGTTCACATCAGGTGGATCAATAGGTCCAGAAAATATAACAGACAATTTCGATGGGTTTATAATCAAGTCATGTTTCTTAAAAGTCTCTACAATTTGAAGCAAGTCTTCATTGATTTTCTGTTGAGACTCTGCTAATGTGTTTGAATCGAAAAAGTAGTGGATTTGAATGTCATCTGCGTACATATGGATTCGTGAGTATTTTAAAGAATTGGAAAAATAACATGTGTAGGTAGTAAAGATCAGAGGACCGAAAATCGAACCTTGTGCTATTCCACGTGATATAGATCCGTCGTCAGATGAAACTCCATGTAATACCACTCTCTGAGATCTTCCTGTGATATAGTTTCTGAAGAACTTGAGTGCTTGATTTTCTGAACCTATGAAGTGAAGTACCGAGAGCAGTATATCGTGATTGAGCGTGTCAAATGCTTTTTAGAATACATTTCACCTATTCATGAAACTCCAGTTCAATATCCCGTTACATTCAATCTAAATTTACTCTTGAAGAAAGATGAATAACCTGTGGTGTGTAAAAAATTTATGACGTTCGTAGAAAAGATTTTTTTTCGGCAAAAAATGTTTCTCGAACATTGCCAGTACAGTTTTTATTTTGTTTTTTTCGGTATCGTTCTCAAATGCGAAGGTATTGTAAATATCAATATTTTGAGGTTTCATTTCAAAATATTTATTTCCTTATATAGACTTCAGACATAGCATATAATTGTAGATATTAAATATTTTTCGTCCTGTTTGATGACCAAACGCATAGCTTCTTTATTTCAATAGTCCACTTGACATTGAAGGGCGTCTCAAGAAGTAGGTTTTCACGTACTTATTTATCCGGAAGGGGTGAAATTCCACGAGTCTTCCAGAAATTGCAGACACGACCAGACCGAAATTATTTAAGAAAATTCTCCTCAACCACACTAGATAGTGGCGTATCACGTATCTCGCATCAAATATCTTATATAATGGACATCGCCTCTCAAGGTAGACAATCGGACATCGACATAGCAGACAGTGAACGATCCTGATATAGATGGAAGCGAAATTTTCCGGATAAGGTTGAATCGATTGAATTTAAGTCAACGGGGTATTATCATCTTAATATGATCCTCCTGAAATGAGAACGTCGTTTCTGCAAATCTATCGCAAAAAAAACAGAAATTGTAATATCTTGAATTATTTACCTTTACATTTACCGTTACAATTAACAATAATGAATAATTTAAAATGTACTGTACTTGAAGATAGCTGATTGATAATAAACAATAATGCAACCTGGCAGGGTTTATTTATCTGATTGGTATGGAAAACTATATTTGTACAGTGTCAGCATTTGCTTTGTCTAGAACGTACTTGTTCATCTTGCTACTACTACAAAATGAGCATTTTTCATCGAAAGCTGTTATCACTTGTAATATGGTACGTGTGGGACGTTATTTCACATATAACGCGTGATACATATAGTATTTTTCAGCTTTCGGGTAAAGGGTATGCATCCGCCCAATCAGCAGCGAATGGTGGACTTAAGGGGTTGATTGCTTCGTGAGTATGAAGGAGCACACGTAAATCGTCACTTTGATTATGGATACTCGATAGCACCACCGGCTCGTACGTTTTTAACATTCGTACTGTCACTGTCAAAAACTCAAAACATTCTGTTCGCCTATCGAGGAGAGCAATTTTTTGGCTAGTCCCCTTGACGATAGGCGCGAGGAAATAAACATATACGGGGTGATGCCAAATCCGCAATATATTCTGATATATGCCTATATTAATAATTATAACTAAATATGGTGGGGTTATCAGAGAACTCAACATATATCGTCAATCAGTTCTCACTTGCCGTCGACGAATAGCGACCGAAGTGGCTTGAATGTAATCATCTTATTTTTTATTTGAGAGTTTGATAGCATTTTGAACTGCACCATATGCGAAAAATATTCATTTAGCTATTGTTTGTCATGGAGTTAATTCTTCGGATATGTCATGCACAATTTTCAATCTCGGGAACATCAATTATTCTATTACTTCAAATGAGATACATACACCACCGAGTCCAAATTTTTTTCTAGGTAAGTAGGTAGGTATTGTAGACACCCCTGTTTTCTCTACGCATTCAGCAACGGCAAGACATATTATTCACGACCAAACATTAGGAATCATCCCTGCCCTGAAGTGTCTTGTCTATGTTATTCTCTGTTAGTGACAGTCCCTAAATCAAATCAAGCAAATGGATATTGACTGTCAGTAAATCTCCACTTTGGCATTTACTTTGCTTTGGTGCAACTACCTATCTCTCAAGCTATTTTATTTTGATGGTACCAACCTCTTTATTTCATCGTGACAATGTATCAATGAAAAAATAAGAATAGGTACCACGCTAACTAATTCAGACAAAAGCTGCGGGTACAGAAATAAAACATGCGAAACAACAGGTGAACAAATCCAAAGAAGGAGAATTATTAATAATTATATATTTTATAAATATACGTTAGTATCTCAATATAGGAACTGAATAAGATTCAGCAAAGAAGTTAGTCCAATTATTTAGATTTATACATGTTGAATTAAAATGCGGAGTCGCTAGAATGACTCCTCTCGTGAAGTTTCAAACTACTACCATGAATGTAGTATTTTGAACAGATCCTGCACTGAAAAGACTTTTCACCAGTATGGATTCTTTCATGAGCTCTTAAGGTAGAACTACGTGTGAAAGATTTTGGGCAGACTGTACATTGGAAAGGTTTTTCCCCGTTATGAATTCTTTCATGAACTTTTAAATCACCACTTCGAGTGAAATACTTTGGACAAACCTTACACTGAAACGGTTTCTCTCCGGTATGGATCCTTTCATGAACGGTCAGATCACCACTTTGAATAAAAAATCTTGGACACATTGTACATCGAAACGGTTTTTCTCCGGTATGTCTCCTTTCGTGAACTCTCAAATCACCACTTCGGGTAAAATATTTTGAACATATTTTACACTGGAACGGTTTGTCTCCGGTATGAATTCTTTCGTGAACTTTTAGGTTATTGAGATGAGCGAAAAATTTCGAACAAAATGAACACTGGAATTGTCTTTCACCAGTATGAATTTTTTCGTGAATTCTCAATTGGTTACTTCTAGCGAAGGATTTCATGCAAATTTCACATTGAAATGGTCTTTCTTCAGAATGAATTCTTTCGTGGTTCTTCAAAGTAGTACTATTAGCAAATGATTCTGAACAGAAATTACAATGGAAATGTTTCTCTCCAGTATGAACTCGTAAGTGAACTTTCAACATACGAGACTCGGCAAAGAACTTCAAGCAAATATCGCACCTGAATGATTTTCCTTCAAAATGAATTTGTGGTGTCAATTGTGTAGCAGAATCCGGAAGCTGTGGTTTCACATCTTGGGTCAACTCTTCAGCGCGCATATAGTTGGAAAACATTCCTTCATCCACAACCTCACACTTGAGATCTTCGTAAACAATATCGATTTCATCTTCCATCTTTATTTGTCCGTGATCATCAATGATTTTGTCATCATCGTTGCCATTCATTGAGTTTGGGTTCGTGTCATTATCAAACGTTCCAGATTCTTGTGTTTCAGCTTTCAGATAATTCAATTCGAGAGGTATTCTCAAGACAGTCCCGATAGATTTCCCATTTGTCTTTCCATGTGCAACACTAGCCATTGTCAAATTATATGAAAATTTTCCAAAACACCCAATTATCCACAGAAACCTGATGTGACCAAATGTATAATGTTCAAAATTTCGTTGATAACAGTTCACAACATTCAGTAAAAACTGACTTTCCATCTGACCTGTTCCTCTATTTATATTGAACTGAATTGAATTTAAATTGTCATTAGGACCAATCAGAAATGAGCACATTTAGAGGTAGAATAAATTATTTCTGAGAGGTACCAATATTTACTTTAATTATGGTGATTCGTTGACATGTTACCTGATTTACATTGGAACAGGTAGTAAATGAATTCCACTATATTTGTTATGAACTGAATTCTGTAAAATTTGAACCGCAAAAAGCTGTTTGATGGTGGTTCAATCTCTGACCCACACTCTATGGTTAACATCGACATTACCAACTACGTTGATGAACGGATATGATTTGTTATGAACTGAATTCTGTAAAATCTGAACCGCAGAAAGCTATTTGATAGTGAGCAAAACTCTATGGTTAACATCGACATTACCAACTACGTTGGTGAACGGATAGAATTGATATGAACTAAATTCTGTAAAATTTGAACCGCAAAAAGCTGTTTGATAGTGGTTCAATACCTGAGCAAAACTCTATTGTTAACATCGACATTACCAACTACGTTGGTGAACGGATATGAATTGTTACGATCTAAATTCTGTGAAATTTGAAACGCAAAAAGCTTTTTGATAGTGGTTCAACAATTCCTGAGCCACACTCAATCGTTAACATCGACATTACCAAGTACGTTGGTGAACGGTAGGAGTAAATGTTGACATTGACTATGAAGATCTCAAACCTGAAATTATGGAAGAAGTAATTGTGATCGATAATATGCGAGATGGGGACAGAACCCCAGATGTTAAGATGCTTTTCATAGATCCCGTTAAACGATTCACACGAGAAAGTCAGACAAGTGAGATATCATTTCAGTGTAAAATATGTTCGAGAGGTTTCGCTCCCACTAATGCACATGGGGAGCCATACTTGAGGAAATCTTTTCAAATATGGAATACTTTTACAATGTTTCAATCTGAGTTCACGAAAGACTTCATACTGGAGAAAGACCTTTCCAGTGAAAGTCTACTGTGTCATACTGAACAAAACCCGTTCTGGTGTACATTCTGCAAAAAAACCATTTTGTTGTACAGTCTGACTAAAAATTTCCAATCAAAGTATTGTTTTGATAGAATTTTTTCCATAAAGGAACCCTCTCAGGTACTTCTTGTTAAAGAAGTACTTTAGGAGTTCATGAATGAAGTCTTACAGTAAAAAAATCTTTTTAGTGTAGCATCTGCTAGAAATCTTCCACTCACTCTCCAACCCTCTAGCTAGAGACATTTACAGTATAAAAACTGTTTGAAATCTTTTTTTGACATGGTTTCCACTATGACTTTTCAATTTTATTTTTGATAATTATATTACTATAAATCATTGTCTTAATATTGTAACCATAAAATGCACATATATAAATCCTATCTGGATGAGTAATATAACACAATGGATGCATTCCGAAATCTAGGTAAAAGTTACTTTGAAAATAATTGAAATATATTAACTATGTTATAAAACAATTTGTGTTATATTCCATTTGATTTTCGTGATGCGGCCATCTTTGTTTATCTTTTGCCACACTATTTTGCTACAACTACGAGGTGAATAAGGGAATTCTTCTTCACCTGCATTCTCAAAATATTCGTGAATTATATTGTTGAATTTCAAATACGGTCGCTTTCAGGAAGATGGATTTTCGAAAATGAAGATTGTAATAATTAATATCAGCTATATTGCCAACGCGTCCTTAGAAAACGGAATTTTTCCTGATATTTTAAAAATTGGTGTCGTCAAACCGGTATACAAAAATGGAGATAGACTTGAGTTTGCTAATTACAGACCAATATCATTAATTTCTTTGAAAATTCAACCTTCTGTCAGAACAGCAGTACGAATTCAGGGAGGGGAGATCACTTTAACATCAAAAATTTACGAATCGTTGGATTGATCAAAACCTGCATTATGTATCTTAGTTGACCTATCGAAAGTGTTCGATACTGTTTGCCATAAAAGACTACTCCGGAAATTAGAAAACATCGGCATACGAAGCGGAGCATATGAACTGTTTTATTCCTATCTGAATAATCGAAGACAAATATATGATGGAATCGGCCGATACTTGATGAAAATCCATAACTAACGTATTCCAAAAACACTTTATTGTGAGATTTTCACTAAATTGTTTTACAAAAACGCAACACGTGTTTCGCCATACAATGGTTTCATCTGGCGTGTCTTTCAACACGTGAAAGACACGCCAGATGAAGCCATTGTATGGCGAAACACGTGTTGCGTTTTTGTAAAACAATTTAGTGAAAATCTCACAATAAAGTGTTTTTGGAATACGTTCGAAGACAAATAGTTGACATCGATGGAAATAATGTAGTCCAAGAATAATTACCTACGGAGTTCCGCAAGGTACACTCTTGGGTCCAATACTAATCATTATCTTTATAAATAGTTTATTAAAAATGCATTTCGAAAGAAACATTCTCAGTTTTACTGACGACACAGCAATCTATTATAATGCGGAGACATGGCAAGACCTCAAGGTGAAATCAGAAAGATATTTCAAAAACATCATGAAATAGTTTCAATATAACAAATTGACCTTGAATATAGAAAAAAAAATATCTACCATTTATTTCTTATGCCAATAAACTACAGAACATAGGTCCATCAATTATCAATCAAAATTTACCTGCCTCTATTAAATACCTTGGCTCAATGATGGATCGAAACATGAAATGGGATTCACACGTATTATATCTAACTCAAAAATTGTGGGGATTTTTGTCTTGCTTCAAACTATTGAAACAATGGCTCGAAATTCCTTATATGACTACTGCATATTATGGTTTGGATCAATCGCAACTCTCTTATGGTATTATAGGTTGGGGAGGTTAAGGGATACCCACTTGAGATGTCTGGAGACTTTACAAAAAAAAGTCTAAAAATTTTGTTAGGTAAAGGTAGCACGTTCTCCAGTGACCTGTTATTTGAAAAATGTAAGGTCCTAGATACACGGCAGCTAAACTGTCAGAAGATTATTCTGAAAGTCGTGTTTCATATTATGTATATAGTTTTTCAATTCATTATGCTAATTCATTTTAATCAGTTTATATGTATTCATTGCATTGTATTCAATTCATTATAGTCAACAGTTTATATTTATTCATTGAATAGAATACTCTTACATACATATATTTTAGTTCAATTATAGTTTAGAATTTGGCAATATCATGCACAAGGAACATTTTTTTGAAAATGTTATTTACCGGATCTCTGTAATATACATGTGAATAAACAGTATTATTATTATTATTATTTGTTACAGATATACAGTATGAGTATTTTTCCATATTGTTGTTTATTATTGATTGTTATTCATTTGTTATGATTATACCATAATGATCAATCATAATTTGTTTTCTGAAAAATTACAATTATATACAGAGAAAGATATATGCATACAAACAAATTCAACTAGTTTCTAATGTACAAATTCACTGAAAGTCTATTATTTGGCGTATGCGCCCAGGTTGGTTATATTTTACTTCCTCTGGTAATAGAATAGCGCTGCTCATTGTAGACGCCATCGTTTCAGCATTTCCACATGATTAAAAAGTGAAATTTGAAACCTCTGCCCTCCACCACAAATGCGAATTTGTATTCAAGGAAGTGAAATTATTTTTTGCAGTAGAATATTTGTGTAGGTGCATCATAAATTTCATTTGAAATAAGTCGGAATTTAATCAAATTCTGATTTCGAACACGCAGTCAAGGATAATTTTGAATTTCGATATGACATCACATGGCATGTGACGAAGAAATTTACCCGAATGTTGCATGAAATTTCTTTGAAAGGAAGGCGTTTCTATTATTAACAATCCCTTAGTTGGGAATTGATGAAAAAGGAACTATCGGAAAATATAAATTGAATATTTTGAAGTTGTTCAATATGTCTACTATTCTTTGAAGTAATTACTTACCTGTTTATAAAAAAAATATCGTGTCAAAATTCCAAATCGACCTTAACTTCCAGATTGATTGGTAGTATTTTGAAAGTTCTCGAACGAAGTCATTTTAGAGAATATACTGTTTAATTCAACGTGCTAAAATTTTCCATTCAAAATGGTACGAAATCTCTCAATTCTATCAGCAGAGTACCTAATCAATAAAATTCAATTAACTCGCAATTTAACTTGGCGCACACGCCAAATAATTGACTTTTCGTGATTTTGAACGAAACAAACTAGTTAAATTATTTTGTAAGACAATTGAAATTGTTCACATGCATCTTGATACAATTGTAAAAAATGCAACAAGCGGTAATGAAATTTGACTTATATGAAGAAATGAAGTGACGAAAGCTCATCCTCGTTTTTTACTAGTCTATATTATGAAACATTTTTGATTTGGATATGTTGGTAGAGAAAAGTATCTTCTGTATAATTCAGTGTTCATATAGAAGGATTTGTTCCGAAATAATTTTTTTCTATCGTGTAATTCAATGTTTATATGAAAGTAGCTGTTTCAGGAGGACTTTCTTTCAGTTTGTGTCTGAAAGTTACTTCTTTGCATGATCTACACATCTATGTATAGAGTTACTTATTTTGAAATTGATTACTTCCTTCCTTTCTTTGGAAGATTCCCTCATCCTTTTTTTGTATCAAGATGGAGTAGTAGTAGTAGTAGATACCAGATGTACTTGAGCTAAACTGTCTATTTTGAATTTGATTAATACATTATTTATTGACAGGGATGCAAAACATGATTCATGAGGCTTGTACATTTTACAATCTACAGACCCAATGAATAGACAATTTTCATTTTTACTACCTTTATCATTGTCTCCTTCCACCACATTCACATTTTTTGTAAGCACATTTTTCGTGCTCCAGTCTTGAGATCCGTCACAAATTGTTCCATTGTTTCGTTAGACATTTGCTCGCGCGTAAAAAATTCATAACGTTCGTAGGAAAGTTTTTTTTCGGCAAAAAATGTTTCTCGAACATTGCTACAGTTTTTATTTTGTTTTTTTCGGTGTCGTTCTCAAATGCGAAGGTATTGTAAATATCAAAACCTTCCTCACCTATGTAATGGAGAAGTTGTGTTTTTTGAATGTTTCCATCCTTTTTCACCGTTTCCGAAGCAACTAATTAATTTTCAAATGTTCGTCTTCATGATTTCCAGTTTTCGGAAATATTTCTAGAAAAAAAATTGGACCATCCCTCTGAAGTCACTCATATCAGAACTGTTATTATTCACTAATATTACTATTAAATACCACTTTTAATTACTGACTGAGACATGTTAAGGTTCCTTGAATTGAAACAATCGCTGGAGATAGACTGACTTTAATTTTCTTTGCACTCATTTTTGTTATAACTTTTTACATACAAGTACAATCCATAGACAAAGCATCTAGGTAAAGTAAGTAGCAGAAATAACTACACGGTGTAGGTAGTTATGAGAGATGAATATTTTGAGGTTTCATTTCAAAATATTCATTTCCTTATATAGAATTCAGGCATAGCATATAATTGTAGATATTAAATATTTTTTGTCCTGTTTGATGACCAGCTCGCCAATATCGTTAATATTTAGTCACGAAATGGATATATACAATTGACATTCTGAACGTTAATAATTCAAATCAGCAGGTAAGTACCCGACAGGAATTGAGATAATTTTTTTTGCGTCATCAATTATTCAGTAAGATCTTTTCAAAATTGAATTGGGCATATTCCTGATGCATTCTTCATTCAGAACTTATTCTGGATGTATGTGACAAGAAGTTGTAGTTGTAGGAATATTGTAAAATTCAGAGGCGGCAGAACCCAGCCTGATACAATCTCGTTCCAAATGGTGGAGGTAACTTACGATACAAGTATAAAAAATCGTATGTTAGTAGGATGGCTCAGATATTGTTTTTGTCTTGTTTTTGAACTCAGGAGAAGTAAATGAGTTTTATTTGTTCGGTTGTACGAATTTTTTTCCAGAAATCAATTCATTCATTTTTAGAAAAAAATAATCTTTGTTTTTTTTCAGTTTCAATTGAGGAACTGTTGAAGATATTCTGATCATTGCCAAAGTAGTAGGTAGTGAAAGAATATCGTTGTATATTTGAAGGTGATTGACAATGTTTCATGATGAATTTCACTGTCTGTCTACTATATAAAATGATTTGAAATCCCTGAAACAACTAAAAAAGAGTAATTAAATGAAAAGCTGAAAATAATAATTATATCAAGCAAAATAAACCTGAAATGAAATAGTGGTGAAATAAACTATAAGTAAAAATATAACAATTGAAAAAAATGAAAATAAAGGAATGAAAAAAGAAAATAATAAAAAGTGTGGAGATTCCAAGTCACGTTAGTTCACGACGTTTCGATTGTTAGTATCTACAATCGTCTTCGAGTGATGACTGGGTCATCACAGTGACTGCATGAATATTATAATATTGGTCTACTAGGTTGAAATGTTTATCTATTTCGAACCTTCCATTAGATTGACTGGTGCCTCAGCTATACTTGTTTCCTTATAACAGTCAGTTAGTTCGGCTCATGTTTGACAATACCTGTTAAAAATTCCATTTTCAGATGATTTAACAATAAGCTTGGCACGGACTGGTTATTAGTCATATTACGAAAAGCCAGATTAAGTTCCAGAAATTCACATAAGTTTTCGGTACTTTTCGAACATTTACCACAAAGTAAACAAGTGAGGATTTTTCCAGCAATTTACAAACACAAGACGAGATGGGCAGTATGGAATCATTCAGTCCAGAGCGGTCAGAAGTATTGATTTTGCTATTGTTTTGCTCACGAAGAGTATTCAACAAGAACCCGAACGAGTATCTAGTGGACTTCAAAGACTCCAGGAAATCGTTTGAAGGGAAAGATGATACCTTCTTACGAAACTGCAGCTGCATGAACAGGTGTTTGAGTTTGATGAATAAGTAGGAAACATTCCCGTTCTCGTTCATCATTAAAACTTCGTCATGAACAACACTTTTAAAATGCTATTCATGTAGCAACTGTAGAAGCATGTAGAAGAAGCATGTATAAGAAGTAGGTTTTTACGTACTTATTTATCCGGAAGGGGTGAAATTCCACGAGTCTTCCTGAAATTGCAGACACGACCAGACCGAAATTATTTAAGAAAATTCTCCTCAACCACGCTAGATAGTGGCGTATCTCGCATCAAATATCTTATATAATGGACATCGGCTCTCAAGGTAGACAATCGGACAACGACATAGCAGACAGTGAACGATCCTGATATAGATGGAAGCGAAATTTTCCGGATAAGGTTGAATCGATTGAATTTAAGTCAACGGGGTATTATCATCAGAATATGATCCTTGATCTTTTTCCGTCTTTTAGGCCTGAAATGAGAACGTCGTTTCTGCAAATCTACCGCAAAAAAACAGAAATTGTAATATCTTGAATTATTTACCTTGGATTCTTTCTACGCCTTTGAAGTTGAATACTTACACGAAGTGTGAAATTTATTTTTCCAAACAGCACCGATCCTTTTCTCGGCTTGATGTTCGTTCACTGAATCCTCGCACCGTCGCTTCATTTGTCCTCTGTCCACCTGCACGCCATTTCAATTGAACTATCGAAATGTATATACAGGTTGTCCCAGTCTCTCTTCAATGAACCGTTACAATTAACAATAATGAATAATTTAAAATGTACTGTACTTGAAAACAGCTAATTGATAATAAACAATAATGCAACCTGGCAGGGTTTATTTATGTGATTGGTATGGAAAACTATATTTGTACAGTGTCAGCATTTGCTCTGTCTAGAACGCACTTATTAATCTTGCTACTACTACAAAATGAGCATTTTTCATCGAAAGCTGTTATCACTTGTAATATGGTAGGAGAGAATAGGGTAATGGGAATCACCCTCACATCCACGAAACAATACGAGCGAGCAACGCAAAAATGACATCCCTACCCTTGCTCAGACCCAACAGTGCTGCCTGGAACAGCCTGCGCCAGTCAGTGCCCACGCTATTGAGATACGTAGGTGATTTGTTTTTGTGCTCCACTGATATAATTTTACCTCATTGCAAATTAGAAGGTAAGTGTCGAATACCTTGCAGTATGCGATTGAGACGAAATTAGTTAGACATTCGAAATTTTAATGGGCAGTTCAGACTATGTCAGTGTTTTGTGTGTTTTTTATTTCATTTTTTTTCGCATTAGTGTAATTGTGGGAAATGAGAGTCAGGTAACTCCCAATACCCGCAAGTGATCACTATTACCCGCAACTTTGCATGTTGAATTACGTCATTTTTATTTCTTTTTAGATGCCGAAAGTACGGGTCAGGACAACTGCAAAGGCTTCCTGGTCTCCTGATAGCCTGGAAAAAGCTATAAAGCTTGTTGAAGAGGTTCTTCTATGAGAAATGCTGCTGAGTTAAGGGGAATCCTCTTTTCAAGCCTCCAAAAGAGGATAAAAAAAGGTTCTACCTTAGGATCACATCTATGACGGTTTACTGTTTTTAGTGCTGAGACAGAAGCCGAGCTAGCAAACTTGGTGAAGAAAATGGCAAATATTTTTTATGGTTGCACTGCTAAACAAATTAGAGAAGTGGCTTTCGAATATGCTGAAAAATTGAATTTGAAGCACAATTTTAATTAGTGTTCAAAAATGGCTAGACGCGATTAGTTGCATGCATTTATGACCAGACATAACATTTCTATTAGGAAACCTGAGGCGACCAGCATAAACAGAATAACAGCTTTTGAAAAAACCGAAATAAGTTTGTCCTTCGAGCTACTTGGCCAGCTGATGGAAAAACATAGATTTGTTCCAAAAAATATTTATAATAGCGACGAAACGGGTATTTCAACAGTTCAAACTTCTGGAAAATTTCTGGCTACCAAAGGACAGAAGAGAGTGAGATCGATAACCAGTTGGGAAAGAGGAAAAAACATCACTTTGATGTGTGCTATGAGCGTTGCTGGCGGTTACATTCCACCGATGTTTATTTTCCCCAGGAAAAGGTTGACTCCTCTGCTCGAGAAGGATGGTCCAGCAGGAGCGCTTTACAAATGCTCGGACAACAGTTGGATTAATGAGAATCTCTTTCTTGAATGGTTGGTGCACTTTAAACAGCACGCTAAGCCGTCTGCAGATGAACCCATCCTTTTAATACTAGACAACCATGCTAGTCACATTACTCTCTCTCAAGTCACACAGAATGCAACCTCTGGACGTTTCTTTTTTTGGTCCGCTCAAAATGGCCTATAAAAAAGAATGTGACTTATTTTTGAAAAGCCATCTTGCAGAAAAGATAACACCTTATGACGTAGCATCGTTGGTGAGAAAAGCATTTAATAATGTTGCGTCTATTAGTAAAGGAGAATCGGGTTTTAGAGCTAGTGGAATATTTCCACTAAATTCGGAAGTATTCACAGAAGAAGATTTCTTCGCTGCAGAAACTCTCCAATCTGACACTATTATAATCCAAGACTGCAATGAAACTCTCGCAGCTACCAGCATGATTCCCAGCACATCAAAAGAATTTCACTCACCAGTTCCGAGTACTTCAAAACAAATTGATCCACCGGTTCTTGGGATGTCTGAACGAGTAGGCCCACTTCATTCTGAACCAGATATTATATCACCAGCAGCTGGCACGTCAAATCAAATTAGTGCTAATTTGTATAATTTGATCAAGTTGCCAGATAAAACACCTGTTATGAATACAAGAAAAGGCCGAAAGAAGCACCACGCTATAATTTTAACTTCAACGCCAATCAAAGGAAAGCTGTTAGAGGAAGAAAATAAGAAAATGAAAAAATCAGGGGATAAAGAAAAAGAAAAGAGATGGAAAGGTAAAGGTCAGGGAAAAAAGACTACAATACAGAAGAGGGGTCCTGAAAATGCAAAGCGCCAAGTACTACAAGAAGCAAATAAAACTTCTGTATCAGATGTTGACACTGACGCAGAAGATGCTGGAAACAGATGCCTGATATGCAACGATTTTGGAAAGAATAACGAAATCTGGTTCAGATGCAGCTCATGTGGGCTCACGGAAATGCACTGGGTGTAATTCAGCTGAAGGTTGTGTCTGCGATATGTGTTAGGTTTTCTTTGACTCCGATTGCCCCCAGGGTGACCACCATTACCTTCATGTTGGTGTAATGGGAGTCAAAAGTGTTTTTTTAAATTGATTTTATAATATCCAAAGTTGATTGCCAGAGTGGCTGATAATTATTTCTAATGATAGTTAATTAACTATATGATGTTTAAAGGCGGTTGCAATAAATAGTTCGTTTATGATTACAATTTTATTCGAGTTCTCGCTTAAGTGACCCCCATTACCCTCTTTTACCCTACGTCTGAGACGTTATTTCACATATAACAGGCTTGATGAGTTGAAAAGAAACCAAAGAAAGACTGGAAATTTAACGCGTGGTACATATAGTATTTTTCAGAGGTATACCAAGTTGGCTTTTTGCTAGAGGTTGTGAAATAATTCACTAAAATCACTGTAGGGTATTGCAGATTGGTAGTATCGAGTTCAAAATGGCAATTAGGTATATCTCTGAAAACACACAAGTGATATTGTGAGTGGACATTAGGATACTGTAAAATTCTCAGCCGACTAAGCAACCAGAATGCTTTTAAAAAATATATTGTTCCGGAATTGATTGAGTTTGGCATGTATCCCCAAAATGTCGGATCAAATCGTCAAAGGTTTTCACCTCACCTGCTCTTACTCTGCAGCTTCCGGGTAAAGGGGATGCATCCGCCCAATCAGCAGCGAATAGTGGACTTAAGGGGTTGATTGCTTCGTGAGTATGAAGGAGCACACGTAAATCGTCACTTTGATTATGGATACTCGATAGCACCACCGGCTCGTACGTTTTTAACATTCGTACTGTCACTGTCAAAAACTCAAAACATTCTGTTCGCCTATCGAGGAGAGCAATTTTTTGGCTAGTCCCCTTGACGATAGGCGCGAGGAAATAAACATATACGGGGTGATGCCAAATGCGCAATATATTCTGATAAATACTTATATTAATAATTATAACTAAATATGGTGGGGTTATCCGAGAACTCAACATATATCGTCAATCAATTCTCCTCACCTGCCGTCGACGAATAGCGACCGGAGTGGCTTGAATGTAATCATCTTATTTTTTATTTGAGAGTTTGATAGCATTTTGAACTGCACCATATGAGAAAAATATTCATTTTAGCTTTTGTTTGTCAAGGAGTTAATTCTTCGGATATGTCATGCACAATTTTCAATCTCGGCAACATTAATTATCCTATTACTTCAAATGAGATACATACACCACCGAGTCCAAGTTTTTTTTAGGTAAGTAGGTAGGTATTGTAGACACCCCTGTTTTCTCTACGCATTCAGCAACGGCAAGACATATTATTCACCACCAAACATTAGGAATCACCCCTGCCCTGAAGTGTCTTGTCTATGTTATTCTCTGTTAGTGGCAGTTCCTATATCAAATCAAGCAAATGGATAGTGACTGTCAGTAAATCTCCACTTTGGCATTTTGAATTGAAAATAACATTTACTTTGCTTTGGTGCAACTACGCATCTCTCAAGCTATTTTATTATGGTGGTACCAACCCCTTTATTTCATCGTGACAATATATCATTGAAAAAATAAGAATACCACCCTAACAAAATTTCAGACAAAAGCTGCGGGTACAGAAATGAAACATGCGAAACAACACGTGAACAAATACAATGAAGTAGTATTATTAATCATTATATATTTTATAAATAAAAGTCAGTATCTCAATACAGGAACTGAATAACATTCAGCAAGGATGTTAGTCCAATTATTTAGATTATGTATGAATTAAAATGTGGAGTCGCTAGAATGACTCCTCTCGTGAAGTTTCAAACTACTACCGTGAATGTAGTATTTTGAACAAATCCTGCACTGAAAAGACTTTTCACCAGTATGGATTCTTTCATGAGCTCTTAAGGTAGAACTACGTGTGAAAGATTTCGGGCAGACTGTACATTGGAAAGGTTTTTCCCCGGTATGAATTCTTTCATGAACTTTCAAATCACCACTTCGAGTGAAATACTTTGGACAAACCTTACACTGAAACGGTTTCTCTCCGGTATGGATCCTTTCATGAACAGTCAGATCACCACTTTGAGTAAAAAATCTTGGACACATTGTACACCGATACGGTTTTTCTCCGGTATGTCTCCTTTCGTGAACTCTCAAATCACCACTTCGGGTAAAATATTTTGAACATATTTTACACTGGAACGGTTTATCTCCGGTATGAATTCTTTCGTGAACTTTTAGGTTATTGAGATGAGCGAAAAATTTCGAACAAAATGTACACTGGAATTGTCTTTCACCAGTATGAATTTTTTCGTGAATTCTCAATTGGTTACTTCTAGCGAAGGATTTCATGCAAATTTCACATTGAAATGGTCTTTCTTCAGAATGAATCCTTTCGTGGTTCTTCAAAGTAGTACTATTAGCAAATGATTCTGAACAGAAATTACAATGGAAATGTTTCTCTCCAGTATGAACTCGTAAGTGAACTTTCAACATACGAGACTCGGCAAAGAACTTCAAGCAAATATCGCACCTGAATGATTTTCCTTCAAAATGAATTTGTGGTGTCAATTGTGTAGCAGAATCCGGAAGCTGTGGTTTCACATCTTGGGTCAACTCTTCAGCGCGCATATAGTTGGAAAACATTCCTTCATCCACAACCTCACACTTAAGATCTTCGTAAACAATGTCGATTTCATCTTCCATCTTTATTTGTCCGTGATCATCAATGATTTTGTCATCATCGTTGTCATTCATTGAGTTTGGGTTCGTGTCATCATCAAACGTTCCAGATTCTTGTGTTTCAGCTTTCAGATAATTCAATTCGAGAGGTATTCTCAAGACAGTCCCGATAGATTTCCCATTTGTCTTTCCATGTGCAACGCTAGCCATTGTCAAATTATATGAAAATTTTCCAATACACCCAATTATCCACAGAAACCTGATGTGACCAAATGTATAATGTTCAAAATTTCGTTGATAACAGTTCACAACATTCAATAAAAACTGACTTTCTATCTGACCTGTTCCTCTATTTATATTGAACTGAATTGAATTTAAATTGTCATTAGGACCAATCAGAAATGAGCACATTTACAGGTAGAATAAATTATTTCTGAGAGGTACCAATATTCACTTTAATTATGGTGATTCGTTAACATGTTACCTAATTTACATTGGAACAGGTAGTAAATAAATTCCACTATATTTGTTATGAACTGAATTCTGTAAAATTTGAACCTCAAAAAGCTGTTTGATGGTCCCTGAGCCACACTCTATGGTTAACATCGACATTACCAACTACGTTGGTGAACGGATATGAATTGTTACGAACTAAATTCTGTAAAATTTGAACCGCAAAAAGCTGTTTGATAATGGTTCAATCCCTGAGCAAAACTCTATGGTTAACATCGACATTACCAACTACAATGGTGAACGGATAGAATTGTTGTGAACTGAATTCTGTAAAATTTGAACCGCAAAAAGCTATTTGATAGTGAGCAAAACTCTATGGTTAACATCGACATTACCAACTACGTTGGTGAACGGATATTAATTGTTACGATCTAAATTCTGTGAAATTTGAACCGCAAAAAGCTTTTTGATAGTGGTTCAACAATTCCTGAGCCACACTCAATCGTTAACATCGACATTACCAAGTACGTTGGTGAACGGTAGGAGTAAATGTTGACATTAACTATGAAGATCTCAAACCTGAAATTATGGAAGAAGTAATTGTGATCGATAATATGCGAGATGGGGACAGAACCCCAGATGTTAAGATGCTTTCCATAGATCCCGTTAAACGATTCACACGAGAAAGTCAGACAAGTGAGATATCATTTCAGTGTAAAATATGTTCGAGAGGTTTCGCTCCTACTAATGCACATGGGGAGCCATACTTGAGGAAATCTTTTCAAATATGAAATACTTTTACAATGTTTCAATCTGAGTTATGATTTGAAAGTTCACGAAAGACTTCATACTGGAGAAAGACCTTTCCAGTGAAAGTCTACTGTATCATACTGTACAAAACCCGTTCTGGTGTACATTCTGCACAAAAACCATTTTGCTGTACAGTCTGACTGAAAATTTCCAATCAAAGTATTGTTTTGATAGAATTTTTTCCGGAAAGAAACCCTCTCAGGTACGTCTTGTTAAAGTAGTACTTTAGGAGTTCATGAATGAAGTCTTACAGTAAAAAAATCTTTTTAGTGTAGCATCTGCTAGAAATCTTTCACTCACTCTCCACTGTTTGAAATCTTTTTTTGACGTGGTTTCCACTATGACTTTTCAATTTTATTTTTGATAATTATATTACTACAATTCATTGTTTTAATATTGTAACCATAAAATGCACATATAGAAATCCTATCTGGATGAGTAATATAACACAATGGAGGCATTCCGAAATCTGGGTAAAGGTTACTTTAAAAATAATTGAAATATATTAACTATGTTATAAAACAATTTGTGTAATATTCGATTTGATTTTCGTGATGCGGCCATCTTTGTTTATCTTTTGCCACACTATTTTGCTACAACTACGAGGTGGATGAAGGAATTCTTCTTCACCTGCATTCTCAAAATATTCGTGAATTATATTGTTGAATTTCAAATACGGTCGCTTTCAGGAAGATGGATTTTCGAAAATGAAGATTGTAATATTTAATATCAACTATATTGCCAACGCGTCCTTAGAAAACGTAATTTTTCCTGATATTTTAAAAATTGGTGTCGTCAAACCGGTATACAAAAATGGAGATAGACTTGAGATTGCTAATTACAGACCAATATCATTAATTTCTAATAGAGCAAAAATTTTGGAAAAAATTATTAAAATAAGATTAACTGGATTCTTTGAAAATTCAACCTTCTGTCAGAACAGCAGTACGGATTCAGGAAGGGGAGGTCACTTTAACATCAGAAATTTACGAATCGTTGGATTTATCAAAACCTATCGAAAGTGTTCGATACTGTTTGCCATAAAAGACTACTCCGGAAATTAGAAAACATCGGCATACGAAGCGGAGCATGTGAACTGTTTCATTCCTATCTGAATAATCGAAGACAAATAGTTGACATCGATGGAAATAAAGTAGTCCAAGAATAATTACTTACGGAGTTCCGCAAGGTTCACTCTTGGGTCCAATACTATTCATTATCTATATAAATAGTTTATTGAAAATGCATTTCGAAAGAAACATTTTCAGTTTTACTGACGACACAGCAATCTATTATAATGCGGAGACATGGCAAGACCTCAAGGTGAAATCAGACAGAGATTTCAAAAACATCGTGAAATGGTTTCAATATAACAAATTGACCTTAAACGTAGAAAAAACAAAATATTTTCCATTCATTCCTTATGCCAATAAACTACGGAACATAGGTCCATCAATTATCAATCAAAATTTACCTACCTCAATTAAATACCTTGGCGCAATGATGGATCGAAACATGAAATGGGATTTACACGTATTATATCTAACTTAAAAATTGCAAGGATTTTTGTCTTGCTTCAAACTATTGAAACAATGGCTCTCTCGCAACTCCCTTATGGTATTATAGGTTGATGTATAAGGGATGCCCACTTGAGATGTCTGGAGACTTTACAAAATAAAAAAGTCTAAAAATTTTGTTAGGTAAAGGTAGCACGTTCTCCAGTGATTTGTTATTTGAAGAAAGTAATGTCCTAGATACACGGCAGCTATACTGCCAGAAGATTATTCTGAAAGTCGTTGAGAAAAAAATAAAACCAGTGGAACACATGTATAATACCCGTAGAAAAGAAAATACATTCTCATCTCCTGGATATCAAAAATTGGTAGATCAAAGACACTAATTATCTTGGCCCAAAGATTTGGAGCATAGTACCGGAAACAATACAACTCATTAATAAACAAAATGAATCCAAATTCAAGAAAGAACTGAAAAATTGGCTCAGGAATTCTGATCTGTTTCATCAAATTATTAATCAGCACATTTTCTGAAGAATGAAACCCCTGTAGAATGAACTTAATAAAAAATACCTAATCTCAATCCCATCATGTCCTCATGTGTTTCATATTATGTATATAGTTTTTCAATTCATTATGCTAATTTATTTTCATCAGTTTATATGTATTCATTGTATTGTATTCAATTCATTATAGTCAACAGTTTATATTTATTCATTGAATAGAATACTCTTACATACATATTTTTTAGTTTAATTACAGTTCAGAATTTGGCAATATCATGCACAAGGAACATTTTTTTGAAAATGTTGCTTCTGTGATGCAGAGAAAGATATATACAAACAAATTCAACTAGTTTCTAATGTACAAATTCACTGAAAGTCTATTATTTGGCGTATGCGCCCAGGTTGGTTATATTTTACTTACTCTGGTAATAGTATAGCGCTGCTCATTGTAGCCGCCATCGTTTCAGCATTTCCACATGATTAAAAAGTGAAATTTGAAACCTCTGCCCTCCACCACAAATGCGAATTTGTATTCAAGGAAGTGAAATTATTTTTTGCAGTAGAATATTTGTGTAGGTGCATCATAAATTTCATTTGAAATAAGTCGGAATTTAATCAAATTCTGATTTCGAACACGCAGTCAAGGATAATTTTGAATTTCGCCATGAGATCACATGTCACGTGACGAAGAAATTCACTCGAATGTTGCTTAAAATTTCGAATCTTTTGAAAGGAAGGCGTTTCTATTATCAACAATCCCTTAGTTGGAAATTGATGAAAAAGAAACTATCGGAAAATATAACTATTTTGAAGTTGTTCAATATGTCTACTATTCTTTGAAGTAATTACCTACCTGTTTATAAAAAAAATATCGTGGCAAAACTTCAAATCGACCTTAACTTCCAGATTGATTGGTAGTATTTTGAAAGTTCTCGAACGAAGCCATTCTAGAGAATGCCTGTTTAATTCAACGTGTTAAAATCTTCCATTTAAAATGGTACGAAATCTCTCAATTCTATCAACAGAGTAATCAAAAATATTCAATTAACTCGCAATTTACCTTGGCGCATACGCCAAATAATTGACTTTTTCGTGATTTTGTACGAAACAAACTAGTTAAATTATTTTGTGACTTCAATGAAGAAATGAAGTGACGAAAGCTCATCTTCGTTTTTTACTAGTCCATATTTTGAAAGATGGAATTTACTAAAATATTGCATATTGAAGGGCATTAGCAATGGATGTGATTCATTTTTTGACGAATCAACATAGTGGGTGAAACGCGTGTGTAGAAGTGTGTTACAGTGTAAGTTTAGAATGTGATTGAATGAAATTTCCAACACATATTTTCAAATCATTTAGAATACATTTCAACTATTCATGAAACTCCAGTTCAATATCTCATTACATTCAATCTGAATTTACTATTGAAGAAAGATGAATAATCTGTGGCGTACTTATTTAGAAAATGACATTTTATTAAAACAATATTCTGAACATCAATTTCATCTATCTCACAACCAAGGCGTGGATTCGAATTCTTGGGATCTGATTGAAAAATTAAGATGTTCTTCAGTAAGCTGAGAGGATGCCAGCCAATAAATGTTTCTCGAATATTGCTACAGTTTTTATTTTGTTTTTTTCGGTGTCGTTCTCAAATGCGAAGGTATTGTAAATATCAAAACCTTCGTCACCTATGTAATGTAGAAGTTGGGCTTTTTGAATTTTTCCATCCTTTTTCCCCATTTCCGAAGCAACTAAATAATTTTCAAATGTTTGTCTTCATAATTTCCAGTTTTCGGAAATATTTCCAGAAAAATCCATTGGACCATCCCTCTGAAGTCCCTCTAATAACAGAACTGTCATTATTCACTAATATTACTATTAAATACTACTTTTAATTACTGACTGAGCCATGTTAAGGTTCTTTGAATTGAAACAATCGCTGGAGATAGACTGACTTTAATTTTCTTTGTACTCATTTTTGTTATCACTTTTTACATACAAGTTCATTTCATGGACGAAGCATCTAGGTAAAATATTTCAAGAGAACGTGTATGAAATTGAATAGTTTATCGAGCTGTATCGTTGATGAGGTATCATGTCATCAACTCACTATAATTAAAGTAAATATTGGTACCTGTCAGGAATCATTTATTCTACCTATGAATGAGCTCATTTTTGATTGGTGTTAACGCCAATTTGAATTTAATTCAGTCTAATATAAATATGGGACCAGGTCGAAAAAGAGTCAGTTGTGATTGACTATTGTTAGTGTTGTGTTATCAAAGGAATTCCTACAAGTATACAATTTTTCAAATTGGTATTCTGTGAATGATTGTGTGTTTTAGAATATTATCATAGAATTCGACATGGCTACTGATGCATATGGAAGAACAATGAAGAAATCCATCCAAACTACTTCGGAAATGTTTCCCGAATTCAATTTACTGAAAGCTGAACCACAAGAAGGTAAAACGTTTGATGAATCTGGAAAGTTCGATATTACTTCAGTGAAAATTGAACCACAAGGAGCTGAAATGTTTCATACTGACTTCATTAACAACTTGAATTCGATGGATAGAATCGTTTATAACAAAAGCTTTGAAGAACACAGACAAATGAAGATGGAAGATGAAATCGACATTGTTCACGAAGATATTAAGTGCGAAGTTGTGGATGAAGAAAACTTCTCAAACTATATGCGAGCTGAGGACTTTACCCAAGATGTGAAGCCACTTCTTTCGGATCCTGCTGAACGAGGAGCAGGTACTGACTTAATGGATGGCAACGATGATAACAAAGTCATTGGCGATCACGGACAAATGAAGATGGAAAATGGAATTGACGTTGTTGATACGGAGACGAAACCATTCCAGTGTGATTTCTGTTTGAAGTCATTTGCTCATAAAATTACTTTGAAAAACCATGAAAGGATTCATACTGGAGAAAGACCGTTTCAGTGTGAAATTTGCATGAAATCCTTCACTAGAAGTAGTCTTTTGAAAGTTCACGAAATAAGTCATACTGGTGAAAAACCTTTCCAGTGTTCATTCTGTTCAAAATTCTTTACCCGTTATGATGCCCTGAAAGTTCACGAAAGAACTCATACCGGAGAGAAACCGTTCCAGTGTAGATTTTGTTCGAAATCATTCACTCGAAGTGGTGACCGAATAGCTCACGAAAAAAGTCATACTGGAGAGAAACCGTTTCGGTGTACGATGTGTTCAAAATCATTTGCTCAAAGTGGTGGTCTGAAAGTTCATGAAAGGAGTCATACTGGAGAAAGGAGTTTTCAGTGCAAATTCTGTCCAAAATCATTCATTCAAAGTTGTACTTTGAAAGTGCATGAAAGAACTCATACCGGAGAAAGACCGTTTCAGTGTAAGCTTTGCCCAAAATCTTACAGTCAGAGTAGTTCTTTGAAAATTCATGAGAGAAAACATACTGGAGATAAACCATTCAAATGTAGGAGCTGTGCTGATTTGAAAGCTCATGAAAGACTTCATACCGGAGAAAAGCCGTTTCAATGTACAGTCTGCCCGAAAACTTTCGCACACATTAGTTCTTTGAAAGCTCATGAAAGGAGTCATACTGGGGAAAAATCCTTTCAGTGTAGAGTCTGTTCAAAATACTTCATTCATGGTAGTAGTTTGAAAGTTCACGAGAGAAGTCATTCAAGGGAATGCACATTTTAATTCAACATGTATAAATCTTTCGTTCAAATTGCTACTTAATCTCTCACCAAGGAGCTATGCTGGAGATGAACAATTCGACTCACATCCTTTCTGGAGGTAATTAATTCACTTCATGTATTCAGATACTATATCCTGCTAATTGAATATGTAATAAATGATAATACTGTTTCATTATATTTGTTCAAGTGTTGTTCCGCATATTTCATTTCCTAACCTATACCTATTATAATAATAATATAAGTTTATTCAGATATCCAATACAATACGATTAACCTAAATATAATATTGTTGTAGGTTTAAGACTAAAAGTGATTGATTTACCTAAATATAATATTATTGCAGTTTCAAGACAAAAATTCACTTTAATAGTACAGATCCTATAAATTCTATAGAACTAACAAACAGTGACACAAACAAAAAACTTTGAGCACAGAGATAATTCCAAATGTGGGGTGGTGAATCATCAGGTATTCATTCTGACTTATTAAAAGGATTTGAAAGTTAGATAAACATGTCTTGTTGTTGCGAGGAGAGAAAATGGGTATACCTACCCACTTACCTAGAAAGAAGTTGGATATGGTGGTGTGTGTATTTCCATAGAAAAATTTAGGTCTCATGCAAATCCAAAATGAATTGAAAGTTATGCAAACAATTCGAAGACTAAACTACATAACAAACATATTTAAAATGAATACTTCATTCATCAGATGCAGTATGAAAAAGTAACAAATTCTAATAGCTGAAAGAAAATGAGACGGTTTTTAATATTTTAACCAAAAAAACAGCCATATGATATACTAAAATCGAAAACATATTACGGTGCCATCGTGATTTTGTATGTGCTTTTCTCTGACAAAAAACCATCAAGCCACTTTGGCCGTTATTCGTCGATGACGTATAGAGTGAAGTAATTGGCGATATATTTTTGAATGCATTCTGATTGATCAGATGTCTGTGGACTGACAACAATTCATTAGATCTCGATAAGATGAAGATACTTTACAAGCAATTATGTGAATGTGTTGATCTTGCATTTTCTACTATTCAAACTCAATGATACCAATCTGCAGTACCCATAGTAATTTTAGTGACTCATTCTGTAAACTTTAGCAGAAAGGTGACTTGGTGTATCTCTGTGAATATTATATCAATCAATCAAAATATGCTTCAATATTGAAGAATAACCTCTTGTTGACAAAGCGTGTATATATAGATGTGAATGTAATTAAATTAATAACAAAACAAAAAACAATAGAAGGTATATGATATCAAAGTATATAGTTTTGGTCTAATTATCATTATATACTATCCGAATAATATTCTTCCAAACTATAATATGTTCTATCGGAAAGAACTTTGTTTACTGCTTTTCTGAAGCTGACGTTGGACGGTATATCTTTAATGGTACCTTGAAAGTGATTGTAGATTTTGCAGCCATTACATATAATTGAATCCTTAACGAGGTGGAAGATGATAACGGTAGTTTAAGATGGGTACCTACTTTGACGGTTGGGGTATCTATTCCCTGTAATGAATTTTTTTTTGTGTTTATTCATGAGACACACTGTTTCAAATATAAATATAGACACTAACGTGAGTATGTTGTGTTGCTTGAAGTGAAATCTGCACGAATCGTGAAATTTCAGTTTACAGAAGCATCTCTGTAAAACAAAAATACTTTTAAAAACATTACCACTGTACACTCCCCAGAATGGGATACCGTATCGCATATGTGACTCTATCAAGGAGTAGTATACTGTCTTTGCGGTTGAGTATCCTAGTTCGTTTGCAGCAATTTTCACAGCATAACGACCAGAGAACAATGTTTTATTCAAGTTTTTGACATGTTCATTGAATTCAAGACTGTTGTCAATGTATAGTCCTAGAAATTTGGAAAAACACGGTTTTCAATAATCTGGTGGTTTAAAGAAATATAATAATAATAATAATAATAATAATAATAATAATAATAATAAGCCAATGCATGGGGTCTTCTTCAATAATATTGAAGACCTTGGCTTATCAAAGCGCCTGACGTTCGCTTTTCTCAGGTCGAGTGGGCTGAAGTCGGAAACTGAGGGGTTCATCATGGCTTGCCAGGATGGTGTCTTTAACACCTTAGTCTACCGCAGTCGCGTGATGGGTATAGAGGTTCCTGACACAAGGTGCAGGGCCTGCCGCGAGGCGCCCGAGACCTAATGCACTTGCTATCAGCATGTCCAGCATATGCGGTCTCGGCCTATATCCATAGACATAACGCGGCCCTAAGGGTGCTATATTATCATCTACGGCACTCCTACGGTATTGACGAGACACCGGTGTTGCCCTACGCTCCGGGGGATATTGAATCCGTTGTGGGGAACGAGAAGTGCCAAATTTATTGGAACTATTCGTTCCCCACCCTCAGGCTCATACAAGCTAATAAGCCTGATGTAGTTCTTCTCGACCACCAGATCAAGACGATATTTGTCGTGGAGTTTTCAGCTCCTGGCGAGACGAATATCGTCAGAAAAGAGGAAGAAAAACGGATAAAATATCGAGATTTTCTCTTCGAACTCCGCAGACTCTATCCAGATCACTCTGTCAAGATGGTCGTTCTGATTGTTGGAGTCCTTGGTGGAATGATGTCTTCTCTACTCTCGAATCTCAAAATCATACCGGCTTGCCGCATTAAGGCAGAAATCTTAGCCGCACAGATGCAGAAGGCTGTCATTCTTGGCTCACTGCGTTTGCTCAGGGCACATGATTCTCGGACCCAATGATCACTTACCCCACGGTGTGGGGAGTGGTCATTGGTTGATTATGCTGGCGCGCCCTCCCGAATGTATCGGGGCTTCGGGGGATAGGGCCTGACCAGCGCACACTACGGTGAAAAAAAAAAAAAAAAAAAATAATAATAATAATAATAATAATAGCAGGGATGGCCACTAACACCCTTGGCCTTTGGTGAGTTGCGCCACCACTTACCCGAGCAACTGGTGCAAAACCGCACCGGCAGCCCAGGCGCACCCGGGAAGGAGAACTCTATTCTCCCTCCGGTGCCGGCCGTGGGTCCACAGGGCTAACCACCCGGTGAACCCAACACTTGGTTCCCAATAATCAAGGAAGGGGCCCCCACAATCGACCCGCTCGGAGGGGTCAGAGGCTAGGTGGTGGGGCCCAAAACGATGATTTGCCTACTGATGACAACCCTGGCAATGAAAACGGACGTTTTGAGTGGACGCATGAGCTAAGAGATAGCCTTATGCATTGCTACGAGAGTAGTGAGCCCGCGCGAAGAGGGTACATGGCGAGATTGCATGCTCTGTGGTGTGAAACACATCCGGAGCATGCCGCCTTTTCCGCCCAAAACCTTAGGGATTACGTATCCTATCTTCGGCGGCAGGGCTATGTAGCTCCTTCCCAGCCTGCTAACGAAGTGGTAGAAGTGGCAGTTCTACCACCCGTTGGCACGGCTGGAGAGGAGACTCGCACCATACCACCAATGGAAACGACAATCAGAACACGCAGGGCGCTCCACAGGATTAAGCCCCTGAAGCCACAAGAACTGGCTCGTTTGGATGCGGAGGTTCATAGTGTTCTAACAGAAGAGGCTGACATCTGGCAAATCAACACCGCCGTGTATAACGTCGTCCAATCGCTTTCCGAATCGGAAGGACGAAATCCCGGCCTTGCGGTTCGGAAGATTGAACGGCGTGTACACAAGATGGAGGCTAAAATCACGTCGGCGAGACAACACGCATCTCGTATCCAATGTGTGATGGATTACAGGGCAGCCAACAGGCCTTTCACGCCCGCAGTGCGGCGAATAGCCGCCAATCTACGACGTATCCATCACACTTTAAGCCAAGGCGTGCTGCTGACCACCAAACAGCACTGCCTTGATAGGATACGAATGCTAGTGGCTGCCAAGAAGTCACTAGTGAGGCGAGCGAGAAGTATCGCGGAAAACCTTAGGTTCCGCGAGAAACCTTCTCGCTTATTCCAAGAGCCTCCACGTGTTGTGGATAATCCGCCGACCGCTGATCAGGTGGAATCCTTCTGGAAGGATATCTATGAACACCCGCAGCCACTCAACTTAGACATTCCAGCCCTAGCGCAGTTTGAAGCTTTCAACAGAGAGCTTCGACAGCCTGAGCCCAATGAACTGCGCAACCCGATAACCCCGGATGCTGCTCCAGGCCAGATGGGCTGAACACTTATTGGTGGAAAAAACTACCAAGTACCCACCGCCATCTGGCCAGAGTTTTCAACTCATGGCTCGATGGAGAGCAGCCGATTCCGGATTGGTTTGTCGAGGGGCGGACCGTTCTTATCCCCAAAAGCGGAGATTTGTCGATTCCTAAGAATTACAGACCGATAACATGCTTGAATTCGTATTATAAGTTGTTTACAAGTATCTTATACACGCGAATACTCACCGCAGTTGATCGAGTGTTCGAACGGATATATGAGCAGAGAGGGTCGAAGAGAGGAGTCGCTGGATGTAAAGAGAACCTGCTCATCGATAGATGTGTAATGCAGGACTCGATACAATACAAGCGTAACCTCTCTATGGCCTGGATCGATTACCGTAAGGCATTTGATACAATTTCGCATGAGCTCATCTTGCATTTGCTCAGATGCCTTGCGGTACCCGACAACATAGTGAGATGCATTGAACAACTGATACCACTTTGGCGAACTCGCTTCACCATACCATCTGGTCAAGCAAGAGTTCAAACAAGGTGGGTCACTTTCAGAAGGGGTGTATTTCAGGGTGATTCCCTCAGCCCCCTTCTATTCTGCATCTCACTATTGCCATTATCCGTTGCGCTCAGAAAGACTCGAGGGTATAACTGTGGCACTCCCGGAAACCGGAGGCACAAGGTCACCCATTTGTTTTATATGGATGATCTTAAACTTTATGCCTCTGGAGAGAAGGATCTCCATCAGTCCTTGAGGGTGGTGGAAGAGTACACGCATGCTATCGGTATGAAATTCGGGATAGACAAATGTGCAATGGTTCATCTCAAAAGAGGACGATGCGGGGGCTACGGAGAGGATGTGCAGCTCGTAGATGGAAGCATCCTACACTATCTGGATGCCGGAGAGACGTATACTTACCTCGGGGTGGAACAACGTCACTCACAAGAGGTAACTGCAGTGAAAAACTCTCTCCGCGGCAAGTATCAGCACAAACTTCGACAGATCTGGTCATCGGAACTGTCGGGGAAGAACAAAGTAGCTGCAACAAATATGCTTGCCGTTCCAATCTTACTCTACTCGTTTGGAGTAGTGAAGTAGACTCGGGAGGAGCTGTATCAACTCGACGTAAGGACCCGAAAAATGATGCATCTCTATAGGAGTTTGCATCCCAAATCGTCCGTTCCACGGTTATACTTCCCCCGACAACAGGGAGGTCGTGGACTTTTGAGTTTGGAGTGTCTACATGACAGAATGGTACTGGATACAGCCTGTAAAGTCGTCAGGAGTTCGGATCCCCTTCTGTGCATGGTCCGTGACCATGAGAGAGCAGGAATTGGAGCATTTCTCCTTAGGGCAGCTACTCGAGCAGCTGATGAACTCGGTATAGTTTTCGACTCTGAACGAGGTGACTACAACTCTGTCACCGAGTTGGAACCCGTTCAGCAAAAAGCTCAGATAAAAGCCGCAGAGATCACCTTACTTCTGCAGAGACACAGGGATAAGCCAATGCATGGGGTCTTCTTCAATAACATTGAAGACCTTGGCTCATCAAAGCGCCTGACGTTCGCTTTTCTCAGGTCGAGTGGGCTGAAATCGGAAACTGAGGGGTTCATCATGGCTTGCCAGGATGGTGTCTTCAACACCTTAGTCTACCGCAGTCGCGTGATGGGTATAGAGCTTCCTGACACAAGGTGCAGGGCCTGCCGCGAGGCGCCCGAGACCCTAATGCACTTGCTATCAGCATGTCCAGCATATGCGGTCTCGGCCTATATCCATCGACATAACGCGGCCCTAAGAGTGCTATATTACCATCTACGGCACTCTTACGGTATTGACGAGACACCGGTAATGCCCTACGCTCCGGGGGATATTGAATCCGTTGTGGGGAACGAGAAGTGCCGAATTTATTGGAACTATTCGTTCCCCACCCTCAGGCTCATACAAGCTAATAAGCCTGATGTAGTCCTTCTCGACCACCAGACCAAAACGATATTTGTCGTGGAGTTTTCAGCTCCTGGCGAGATGAATATCGTCAGAAAAGAGGAGGAAAAACGGATAAAATATCGAGATTTTCTCTTCGAACTCCGCAGACTCTATCCAGATCACTCTGTCAAGATGGTCGTCCTGATTGTTGGAGTCCTTGGTGGAATGATGTCTTCTCTACTCTCGAATCTAAAAATCATACCGGCTTGCCGCACTAAGGCACATGCTAATATTTAAGGAGGTAATTCTTAGACCCTTTTTAAGGAAAAAACGTTCTATGGACGTATGTCCTAAACGCCTTAACTTTTGAGATACAGGGTGGCAAAGTTTTCAAAAATTATCAGTTTTTTAATAATAATTGAGATAATTGTGTAGACATCTTTGGCATATCTGGTACATATGTTCCATGCCGCAAGGCGCATTTTCTGATGTACAATTTTCTTAATTTTCTCTGCCAGTGGCGTACGTACGAGTTTTGAAATGTATATTTTTGGCGAAAAAAATACTATGCCACAGCTTTATCTTGAATTAAAAATTATTTTTAAAATCTCCATACATTTTTGAGCAAATTTGATTTGCTGGGTTTTCTTTGTCCGACGCATGGTTTTCGCTCAAAAAATTAAAAATCGCTTTACTTAAGGATAAATTCCTTAAAAATCTGATGCGGTATCGTGCATCGACCAAAAGCAAACTAAGAGATCAGATTTGTTGCAAAATAATTGAGGATCTAAAAGGTATTTGTTTGTTGTCAGATGCACTGTTCTCAATTAAAATTACGTCATAACTCAGCACCGCTTAATAATTTTTGAAAACATAAATTTAGTTATCCTGGAATAAATGACGTGTAGCAGAATTTATTTACTGCACCTCTTGGAAATATGGAGTTTGTCGATATGTGATTTCTTTTAAAGATTAAAAGCAGAAAAAACAGCGTACCCACCATAGCAATAAAAACGAATTCTCTGTATGTACAAACGTCAGTAGCTAATATTGATGTTGGTTTAAAGTAAGGTGTTGGTGTTAAAAACTGTCACAGCGCGATTTGATTGATTTTGAAGTGTTATTGAAATTATTTTGGTAGTCCGCTGTTTTTCTGAATATCATTAAATATGGTAAATTATACGAATGCGGAAATGGCGCAAATGCATTACGTATATGGCCTTGCCGATGGTAATGCAACAGAAGCCAGGCGCATTTATCAGGAAAGATATCCTAATCGTGCCTTACCAGATAGCCGAACCTTTTCAAATATTCATCGTCGACTTGGGGAAACTGGTAGTTTCAAGAAAGGGACTCCGGAAGGTAGACCTCGTGTAGTAAGAACTCCTGAAATTGAGGAAGCGGTGCTGCAAGAAATTGAGAAACATCCTGAGACGAGTACGAGGAAGATCGCTAGAACTCTGGATATTTGTCATCAAATTGTTTGGCGTATTTTGGTTGGTTCAAGAGTGCAGGCATTACTCCCCAGAGATTCGCCACAGCGTGTGAACTTCAGTCAGTGGTATCTACAAAGTATTGCACTAAATCCGCAGTTTGAGACACAAATTTTGTTCACAGACAAAGCAAATTTTTCTCGGAATGCCATTCAAAATTTCTATAACAATCATGTGTGGGCTGAAGAAAATCCCCATGCAATAACCGAAACCCATTTCCAACACCAATTTTCGGTTGTTGTATGGGCAGGAATTATAGGTGATCATCTAATAGGCCCATTTTTTCTACCAGGATGCCTTGATGGTCATTCTTATTTACACTTTCTCGAAGAAGACTTACCTGGGTTATTGGAAGATGTGCCACTTGCGTTAAGGAATCGAATATGGTACATGCACGATGGCGCCTCTGCTCATTTCAGTGTAATTGTCCGAAACCATTTAAATACAGTTTATCCTAATCGTTGGATAGGTCGCGGAGGACCTCAGCAATGGCCAGCAAGATCCCCCGATCAGTTTAGATTTTTTTTATGGGGTCACCTTAAAACTCTTGTGTATAAAACTCCCGTTAATACTTTAGAAGATTTAAGAGAGCGAATAGTTGCCTCGTGTGAAACTATACGAAATACGCCGGGAATATTTGAACGGGTGCATAATTCCATGCGTAGAAGGGCGGAAGCATGCATACTAAGTGCAGATGGCCACTTTCAACAATTTTTTAATCAGTTTTGATATTATTACTAATTAACAGATTTGTGCTATTCGTTTAGACTTACTGTCACAAAATAAAATAAAACTCGTTTTTGTGAAAAATTTATTTTTTTGCAGATTATGTTTTCAAATATTATTAGGGAATTGGTAATGCGTTATGAAGCAATTTTCAGATTCTCATTCATTTTAGAATTGATCTAATTTCTTAATTTGCTTTCTGTCGATTTTTATTTTTTTGAGTGAAAATCATGCATCGGACAAAGAAATACCAGAAGATCAAATTTTCTAAAAAATAAATGAGAATTTTAAAAATGATTTTATTTTGAAAAGAAAGCATTGACGTAGTACTTTTTCCCAAAAATATTCAATGCGAAACCCGTAGGGATGCCACTGTTTGAAAAAATACACATTTGTGTACATCAGAAAATGCGACTTGAGGCATGGAACATATGTACCAAATATGCCAAAGATGTCTACAAAATAATCAGTTATTATTAAAAAACTGATTATTTTTGAAAACTTTGCCACCCTGTATCTCGAAAGTTAAGGCGTTTAGGACATACGTCCATAGGAAGTTTTTTTCTTTAAATGGGTCTAAGAATTACCTCCTTAAATATTAGCATGTGTTTAAGGAACACCCTGTATGTATGAAATCTAACAACAAAGTAATATTATGGTTGAATGGAGCCCGATCAGTCAAGACTTGTCTTCCTCGGAAACTTGGGATACAAAATAAAAAAAACACTGAGATTAAAGAATAAAGATTTTAAAAGTCACAAAGATAAGTAGTAATTATCTTTGAAAATATAGAGGGGATTTAAGAAAGATATATTAACTAAAATTTATGGTGATTACATGAACTTATATTAATCAAACATTGCTCCTCAAAATGTTTTTTCTATAGGTGATTACGAAACCTGACCAATGACATTGTTTTTAGATTTTCAGGAAGTAGTTGTATGCTTTAATCAGATTGTAAGAGAAGTATTTTTCGAATTGTTTAGTGCGGTGATGGGGAATTGTGATTATTTTTTTATGCATTAAATTCAAATTGTGAACGTCTGTCCTGTATCTGATTTTTTCAGTGAGATAAGAAGGAGTTTTATTTATTATCACTTTATGTAATAGAGATAGGCCATGAAGTTTCCACCGATTGCTCATAGACAACCATTCCGTAGTAAGTAAGGTAGGAGAGATTCTTTCGAATATCCGGATGCCAAAAATAAGTCTTAGGCAGGAATTTTGCAGTTTTTGGATTCTAGGTGTATCTCTTGCAGTCAGACAGGGCTCATAAACAAAATTGCAATAGCTCGCTTGGGATAGTACCAGAGAGTTGCATAAAAGAGTTTTGAGTGACCTACTCATAATATGTCTATGACCATATGAAATTTCAAGTTTTGCGTAAGATTTCTGAAGTACAATTCTAATTCTTCTAATTGAATATTCATATCAGGTAGATCAATAGGTCCAAATAATATATCAGACGATTTCGATGGGTTTATAATCAAATCATGTTTCTTAGAAGTCTCTACAATTTGAAGCAAGTCTTCATTGATTTGAGTCTGTTGAGACTCTGCTAATGTGTTTGAATCGAAAAAGTAGTGGATTTGAGTGTCATCTGCGTACATATGGATTCGTGAGTATTTTAAAGAATTGGAAAAATAACATGTGTAGGTAGTAAAGATCAGAGGACCGAAAATAGAACCTTGTGCTACTCCACGTGATATAGATCCGTCGTCATATGAAATTCCATGTAATACCACTCTCTGAGATCTTCCTGTGATATAGTTTCTGAAGAATTTGAGTGCTTGATTTTCTGAACCTATGAAGTGAAGTACCGAGAGCAGTATATCGTGATTGAGCGTGTCAAATGCTTTTTAGAATACATTTCACCTATTCATGAAACTCCATTTCAATATCCCGTTATATTCAATCTAAATTTACTCTTGAAGAAAGATAAATAACCTGTGGCGTACTTACTTAGAAAATGAAATTTTATTAAAAAAATATTCTAACAATCAATTTCATCTACGTCACAACCAAAGCGACGATTCGAATTATTGAGATCTGACTGAAAAATCAAGATGTTCTTTAGTGAGGTGAGAGGACGCCAGCCAATAAATATACTATAAATTGACGAGGAATGGGGAATCAAATAAAATAGATACAAATATATGAATATATAATTAATCAGTAAATATTGGAGAAATTGCAACGAGGTTTCTACTCTCTTGAATATGGCAAGTAGAAGGAAACTGAATACTCATGAAACACTGAGAATGTTTTATATGATTTCAAATAAATTTCGTTCATCATTATCAATTCAGGGTTAAAATTTATAGTATTTAATTCATCTACTGATACCAGATTGACTTGAGCTCCACTGACTAGTTTGAATTTCATTAATACATTATTTATTGACAGGGATGCAAACTATGATTCATGAGGCTTGTACATTTTACAATCTACAGACCCAATGAATAGACAATTTTCATTTTTACTACCTCCATCTTCGTCTCCTTCCACCACATTCACATTTTTCTGTAAGCACATTTTTTGTGCTTCAGTCTTGAGATCCGTCACAAATTGTTCCATTATTTCGTTAGATATTTGCTCGCGCGTAAAAAATTTATGACGTTCGTAGGAAAGATTTTTTTTTTCGGCAAAAAATGTTTCTCGAACATTACCAGTACAGTTTTTATTTTGTTTTTTTCGGTATCGTTCTCAAATACGAAGGTATTGTAAATATCAATATTTTGAGGTTCCATTTCAAAAAATTTATTTCTTTATATAGACTACAGACATAGCATATAATTGTAGATATTAAATATTTTTCGTCCTGTTTGATGACCAGCTTGCCAATATCGTTAATATTTAGTCACGAAATGGATATATACAATTGACATTCTGAACGTTAATAATTCAAATCAGCAGGTAAGTACCCGACAGGAATTGAGATAATTTTTTTTGCGTCCTCAATTATTCAGTAACATCTTTTCAAAATTGAATTGGGCATATTCCTGATGCATTCTTCATTCAGAACTTATTCTGGATGTATGTGACAAGAAGTTGTAGTTGTAGGAATATTGTAAAATTCAGAGGCGGCAGAACCCAGCCTGATACAATCTCGTTCAAAATGGTGGAGGTAACTTACGATACAAGTATAAAAAATCGTACGTTAGTAGGATGGCTTAGATATTGTTTTTGTCTTGTTTTTGAACTCAGGAGAAGTTGATGAGTTTTATTTGTTCGGTTGTACGAATTTTTTTCCAGAAATCAATTCAATCATTTTTAGAAAAAATAATGTTTGTTCTTTTCCAATTTCAATTGAGGAACTGTTGAAGATATTCTGATCATTGCCAAAGTAGTAGGTAGTGAAAGAATATCGTTGTATATGTAATAAGATAAATGTCAATAAATACGCGAATAAAAATATAGAAATGAACTTGTGAAAAGACAAAAAGAAACATGTCTAGGATGAGAATGAAACAAATTACGGAATACGTCACAAGCATTATGGTATGTGGATAGAAATATGTACCAAACTTATCTAGATTCAGTACTGTGATATGTAATATAGGTAATTCAAACATAATCCCAATCTATTCGAAACAATTATGAAAGCAAATCCTCACAATTTTTGAATAATCAACTGTGAAATTTATCAATCATATACAGAGTCAGACAGTGATTTCCAAAGTAATTTTCATTACCCGAAAAAACGTTTTGTAAGAAACATTATTTTTTATGGAGACAATTTAGCCTCAGGAGAACATGAGTTAAATCATGGCTATGACGTATTACATTTAGAGAAAAGTTTTAAACTCCGAAATAAATAGATTAATGGGTATAGTCATTTATGGAGTGATCAAATAAAAATAAAACACTTCTGGTTTCTGAAAAATTTTCCAAACTGGTAACTAACTGATACATAAGCTCAGGTGATCTCATTTTTACATGTTTATCGTCAATCAATTCTCCTCACTTGCCGTCGACGAATAGCGACCGGAGTGGCTTGAATGTAATCATCTTATTTTTCATTTGAGAGTTTGATAGCATTTTGAACTGCACCATATGAGAAAAATATTCATTTTAGCTATTGTTTGTCATGGAGTTAATTCCTCGAATATGTCATGCACAATTTTCAATCTCGGGAACATTAATTATCCTATTACTTCAAATGAGATACATACACCACCGAGTCCAGTCTAGGTAAGTAGGTAGGTATTGTAGACACCCCTTTTTTCTTTACGCATTCAGCAACGGCAAGACAAATTATTCACGACCAAACATTAGGAATCATCCCTGCCCTGAAGTGTCTTGTCTATGTTATTCTCTGTTAGTGGCAGTTCCTATATCAAATCAAGCAAATGGATATTGACTGTCAGTAAATCTCCACTTTGGCATTTTGAATTGAATATAACATTTACTTTGCTTTGGTGCAACTACGTATCTCTCAAGCTATTTTATTTTGGTGGTACCAACCACTTTATTTCATCGTGACAATGTATCATTGAAAAAATAAGAATACCACGCTAAGAAAATTTCAGACAAAAGCTGCGGGTACAGAAATGAAACATGCGAACAAATACAATGAAGGAGTATTATTAATCATTATATATTTTATAAATAAAAGTTAGTATCTCAATACAGGAACTGAATAACATTCAGCAAGGATGTTAGTCTAATTATTCAGATTTATACATGTTGAACTAAAATGTTGAGTCGTTAGAATGACTCCTCTCATGAAGTTTCAAACTACTACCATGAATGTAATATTTTGAACAGATCCTGCACTGAAAAGACTTTTCACCAGTATGGATTCTTTCATGAGCTCTTAAGGTAGAACTACGTGTGAAAGATTTTGGGCAGACTGTACATTGGAAAGGTTTTTCCCGGTATGAATTCTTTCATGAACTTTTAAATCACCACTTCGAGTGAAATACTTTGGACAAAGCTTACACTGAAACGGTTTTTCTCCTGTATGGATCCTTTCATGAACAGTCAGATCACCACTTTGAGTAAAAAACCTTGGACACATTGTACACCGAAACGGTTTTTCTCCGGTATGCCTTCTCTCGTGAACTCTTAAATCACCACTTCGGGTAAAATATTTTGAACATATTTTACACTGGAACGGTTTATCTCGGTATGGATTCTTTCGTGAACTTTTAGGTTATTGAGATGAGCGAAAAATTTCGAACAAAATGAACACTGGAATTGTCTTTCACCAGTATGAATTTTTTCGTGAATTCTCAATTGGTGACTTCTAACGAAGGATTTCATGCAAATTTCACATTGAAATGGTCTTTCTTCAGAATGAATCCTTTCGTGGTTCTTCAAAGTAGTACTATTAGCAAATGATTCTGAACAGAAATTACAATGGAAATGTTTCTCTCCAGTATGAACTCGTAAGTGAACTTTCAACATACGAGACTCGGCAAAGTACTTCAGGCAAATATCGCACCTGAATGATTTTCCTTCAAAATGAATTTGAGGTGCCAATTGTGTAGCAGAATCCGGAAGCTGTGGTTTCACATCTTGGGTCAACTCTTCAGCGCGCATATAGTTGGAAAACATTCCTTCATCCACAACCTCACACTTAAGATCTTCGTAAACAATGTCGATTTCATCTTCCATCTTTATTTGTCCGTGATCATCAATGATTTTGTCATCATCGTTGCCATTCATTGAGTTTGGGTTCGTGTCATTATCAAACGTTCCAGATTCTTGTGTTTCAGCTTTCAGATAATTCAATTCGAGAGGTATTCTCAAGACAGTCCCGATAGATTTCCCATTTGTCTTTCTATGTGCAACACTAGCCATTGTCAAATTATATGAAAATTTTCCAATACACCCAATTATCCACAGAAACCTGATGTGACCAAATGTATAATGTTCACGACATTCAGTTCACAACATTCAATAAAAACTGACTTTCTATCTGGCCTGTTCTCTATTTATATTGAACTGAATTGAATTTAAATTGTCATTAGAATCAATCAGAAATGAGCACATTTACAGGTAGAATAAATTATTTCTGAGAGGTACCAATATTTACTTTAATTATGGGGATTCGTTGACATGTTACCTGATTTACATTGAAACAGGGAGTAAATAAATTCCACTATATTTGTTATGAACTGAATTCTGTGAAATTTGAACCGCAAAAAACTGTTTGATAGTGGTTCAATCCCTGAGCAAAACTCTATGGTTAACATCGACATTACCAACTACGTTGGTGAACGGATATGAATTGTTACGAACTGAATTCTGTAAATTTTAACCGCAAAAAGCTGTTTTAGAGTGGTTCAATTTCTGACCCACACTTCATGGTTAACATCGACATTACCAAGTACGTTGGTGAACGGTAGGAGTAAATGTTGACATTAACTATGAAGATCTCAAACCTGAAATTATGGAAGAAGTAATTGTGATCGATAATATGCGAGATGGGGACAGAACCCCAGATGTTAAGTTGCTTTTCATAGATCCCGTTAAACGATTCACACGAGAAAGTCAGACAAGTGAGATATCATTTCAGTGTAAAATATGTTCGAGAGGTTTCGCTCCTACTAATGCACATGGGGAGCCATACTTGAGGTAATCTTTTCAAATATGGAATACTTTTACAATGTTTCAATCTGAGTTATGATTTGAAAGTTCACGAAAGACTTCATACTGGAGAAAGACCTTTCCAGTGAAAGTCTACTGTGCCATACTGTATAAAACCCGTTCTGGTGTACGTTCTGCACAAAAACCATTTTGGCATACAGACTGACTAAAATTTCCAATCAAAGTATTATTTTGATTGAATTTTTTCCGGAAAGAAACCCTCTCAGGTACGTTTTGTTAATGTAGTACTTTAGGAGTTCATGAAAGAAGTCCTACAGTAAAAAAATCTTTTCAGTGCAGCATCTGCTAGAAATCTTTCACTCACTCTCCAGCCCTCTAGTTAGAGACATTTACAGTATGAAAACTGTTTGTAATCTTTTTTGACGTGGTTTCCTTTATGACTTTTCAATTTTATTTTTCATTGTCTTGATAATGTAACCATAAAATGTACATATAGAAATCTTATCTGGATGAGTAATATAACACAATGGGGGCATTCCGAAAACTAGGTAAAAGTTACTTTAAAAATAATTGAAATTGAATTCTTCTTCACCTGCATTCTCAAAATATTCGTGAATTATATTGTTGAATTTCAAATACGGTCGCTTTCAGGAAGATGGATTTTCGAAAATGAAGATTGTAATATTCAATATCAGACCCTCTCACCTACATTGCCAACGCGTCCTTAGAAAACGGAATTTTTCCTGATATTTTAAAAGTTGGTGTCGTCAAACCAGTATACAAAAATGGAGATAGACTTGAGATTGCTCATTACAGGCCAATATCATTAATTTCTGATAGAGCAAACATTTTAGGAAAAATTATTAAAATTAGACTAACTGGATTCCTTGAAAATTCAACCTTCTGTCAGAGCAGCAGTACGGATTCAGGGAGGGGAGGTCAACAGAGGATGCTATATTCACTTTAACATCAGAAATTTACGAATCGTTGGATTTAAAAGACTACTCGGGAAATTAAAAAACATCGGCATACGGAGCGGAGCTTAAGAAATGTTTCATTCCTACCTGAATAATCGGAGACAAATAGTTGACATCGATGCAGCAGCCCAAGAATAATTACTTACGGAGTTCCGCAAGGTACTCTCTTGGGTCCAATACTATTCATTATCTATATAAAAAGTTTATTAAAATGCATTCCGAAAAGATACATTCTCAGTTTTACTGACGACACAGCAATCTATTATAATGCGGAGACATGGCAAGACCTCAAGGTGAAATCAGAAAGAGATTTCAAAAACATCATGAAATGGTTTCAATACAACAAATTGATTTTGAACGTAGAAAAAACAAAATATCTACCATTTATTTCTTATGCCAATAAACTACAGAACATAGGTCCATCAATAATCAATCAAAATTTACCTACCTCTATTAAATACCTTGGCTCAATGATGGATCGAAACATGAAATGGGATCTGACTTAAAAATTGTGGGGATTTTTGTCTTGCTTCAAACTATTGAAACAATGGCTCGAAATTCCCTATATGACTACTGCATATTATGGTTTGGTTCAATCGCAACTCTCTTATGGTATTATAGGTTGGGGAGGTTAAGGATACCCACTTGAGATGTCTGGAGACTTTACAAAAAAAAAGTCTAAAAATTTTGTTAGGTAAAGGTAGCACGTTCTCCAGTGACCTGTTATTTGAAAAAAGTAATGTCCTAGATATACGGCAGCTAAACTGCCAGAAGATTATTCTGAAAGTCGTTGAGAAAAAAATAAAACAGTGGAACACATGTATAATACCCGTAGAAAAGAAAATACATTCTTAGCTCCTGGATGCCAAAAATTGGTAGATCAAAGACACTAATTATCTTGGCCCAAAGATTTGGAGCATAGTACCGGAAACAATTCAAACCGTTATTAAACAAAATGAATTCAAATTCAAGAAAGAACTGAAAAATTGGCTCAGGAATTCTGATCGTAATCTGTTTCATCAAATTATTAATCAGCACACTTTCTGAAGAATGAAACCCCCTGTAGAATGAACTTAACAAAAAATACCTAATCTCAATCCCATCATGTCCTCATGTGTTTCATATTATGTATACAGTTTTTCAATTCATTATGCTAATTCATTTTCATCAGTTTATATGTATTCATTGTATTGTATTTAATTCATTATAGTCAACAGTTTATATTTATTCATTGAATAGAATACTCTTACATACATATTTTTTAGTTTAATTATAGTTCAGAATTTGGCAATATCATGCACAAGGAACATTTTTTTGAAAATGTTGCTTGTGTGATGCAGAGAAAGATATATACAAACAAATTCAACTAGTTTCTAATGTACAAATTCACTGAAAGTCTATTATTTGGCGTATGCGCCCAGGTTGGTTATATTTTACTTACTCTGGTAATAGTATAGCGCTGCTCATTGTAGCCGCCATCGTTTCAGCATTTCCACATGATTAAAAAGTGAAATTTGAAACCTCTGCCCTCCACCACAAATGCAAATTTGTATTCAAGGAAGTGAAATTATTTTTTGCAGTAGAATATTTGTGTAGGTGTATCATAAATTTCATTTGAAATAAGTCGGAATTTAATCAAATTCTGATTTCGAACACGCAGTCAAGGACAATTTTAAATTTCGCCATGAGATCACATGGCACGTGACGAAGAAATTTACCCGAATGTTGCATAAAATTTCAAATCTTTTGAAAGGAAGGCGTTTCTATTATTAACAATCCCTTAGTTGGAAATTGATGAAAAAGAAACTATCGGAAAATATAACTATTTTGAAGTTGTTCAATATGTCTACTATTCTTTGAAGTAATTACCTACCTGTTTATAAAAAGAAATATCATGGATTTGTAGTATTTTGAAAGTTCTCGAACGAAGTCATGTCTTGTTTAATTCAACGTGTTAAAATCTTCCATTTAAAATGGTACGAAATCTCTCAATTCTATCAACAGAGTAATCAAAAATATTCAATTAACTCGCAATTCAACTTGGCGCATACGCCAAATAATTGACTTTTTCGTGATTTTGTACGAAACAAACTAGTTAAATTATTTTGTGAGACAATTGAAATTGTTCTCATGCATCTTGATACAATTGTAAAAAATGCAACAAGCGATAATGAAATTTGAGTTCAATGAAGAAATGAAGTGACGAAAGCTCATCTTCGTTTTTTACTAGTCCATATTTTGAAAGATGGAATTTACTAAAATATGGCATATTGAAGGGCATTAGCAATGGATGTGATTCGTTTTTTGATGAATCAACATAGTGGGTGAAACGCGTGTGTAGAAGTGTGTTACAGTGTAAGTTTAAAATGTGATTGAATGAAATTTCCAACACTTATTTTCAAATCATTCAGAATACATTTCAACTATTCATGAAACTCCAGTTCAATATCTCGTTACATTCAATCTGAATTTACTATTGAAGAAAGATGAATAATCTGTGGCGTACTTATTTAGAAAATGACATTTTATTAAAACAATATTCTGAACATCAATTTCATCTATCTCACAACCAAGGCGTGGATTCGAATTCTTGGGATCTGATTGAAAAATTAAGATGTTCTTCAGTAAGCTGAGAGGATGCCAGCCAATAAATGTTTCTCGAACATTGCTACAGTTTTCATTTTGTTTTTTTCGGTGTCGTTCTCAAATGCGAAGGTATTGTAAATATCAAAACCTTCCTCACCTATGTAATGGAGAAGTTGGGCTTTTGAATTTTTCCATCCTTTTTCCCCATTTCCGAAGCAACTAAATAATTTTCAAATGTTTGTCTCCATAATTTCCAGTTTTCGGAAATATTTCCAGAAAAATCCATTGGACCATCCCTCTGAAGTCCCTCTAATAACAGATCTGTCTGATATTACTATTAAATACTACTTTTAATTACTGACTGAGCCATGTTAAGGTTCTTTGAATTGAAACAATCGCTGGAGATAGACTGACTTTAATTTTCTTTGCACTCATTTTTGTTATCACTTTTTACATACAAGTACATTCCATGGACAAAGCATCTAGGTAAAATATTTCAAGAGAACGTGTACAAAATTGAATAGTTTTTCGAGCTGTATCGTTGATGAGGTAACATGTCATCAACTCACTACAATTGAAGTAAATATTGGTACCTGTCAGGAATCATTTATTCTACCTGTGAATGAGCTCATTTTTGATTGGTGTTAATGACAATTTCAATTTAATTCAGTCTAATATAAATATGGGACCAGGTCGAAAAAGAGTCAGTTGTGATTGACAATTGTTAGTGTTGTGTTATCAAAGGAATTCCTACAAGTATACAATTTTTCAAATTGGTATTCTGTGAATGATTGTGTGTTTTAGAATATCATCAAAGAATTCGACATGGCTACTGATGCATATGGAAGAACAATGAAGAAATCCATCCAAACTACTTCGAAAATGTTTCCGAATTCAATTTACTGAAAGCTAAACCACAAGAAGGTAAAACGTTCGATGAATCTGGAAAGTTCGATATTACTTCAGTGAAAATTGAACCACAAGGAGCTGAAATGTTTCATACTGGCTACATTAACAACTTGAATTCGATGGATAGAATCGTTTATAACAAAAGCTTTGAAGAACACAGACAAATGAAAATGGAAGATGAAATCGACATTGTTCACGAAGATATTAAGTGCGAAGTTGTGGATGAAGAAAACTTCTCAAACTATATGCGAGCTGAGAACTTTAACCAAGATGTGAAGCCACTTCTTTCGGATCCTGCTGAACGAGGAGCAGGTACTAACTTAATGGATGGCAACGATGATAACAAAGTCATTGGCGATCTAGGACAAATGAAGATGGAAAATGGAATCGATGTTGTTCATGCGGAGAAGAAACCATTCCAGTGTGATTTCTGTTTAAAGTCATTTGCTCATGAAATTACTTTGAGAAACCATGGACGGATTCATACTGGAGAAAGACCGTTTCAGTGTGAAATTTGCATGAAATCCTTCACTAGAAGTAGTCTTTTGAAAGTTCACGAAATAAGTCATACTGGTGAAAAACCTTTTCAGTGTTCATTCTGTTCGAAATTCTTTACCCGTTATGATGCCCTGAAAGTTCACGAAATAATTCATACTGGAGAGAAACCGTTCCAGTGTAGATTTTGTTCGAAATCTTTCACTCGAAGTGGTGACCGAATAGCTCACGAAAAAGTCATACTGGAGAGAAACCGTTTCGGTGTACGATGTGTTCAAAATCATTTGCTCAAAGTGGTGGTCTGAAAGTTCATGAAAGGAGTCATACTAAAGAAAGGAATTTTCAGTGCAAATTCTGTCCAAAATCATTCATTCAAAGTTGTACTTTGAAAGTGCATGAAAGAACTCATACCGGAGAAAGACCGTTTCAGTGTAAGCTTTGCCCAAAATCTTACAGTCAGAGTAGTTCTTTGAAAATTCATGAGAGAAAACATACTGGAGATAAACCATTCAAATGTAGGAGCTGTTCAAAATCTTTCACGCAAAGTGCTGATTTGAAAGCTCATGAAAGAATTCATACGGAGAAAAGCCGTTTCAATGTACAGTCTGCCCGAAAACTTTCGCACACATTAGTTCTTTGAAAGCTCATGAAAGGAGTCATACTGGGGAAAAATCCTTTCAGTGTAGGGTCTGTTCAAAATACTTCATTCATGGTAGTAGTTTGAAAGTTCACGAGAAAAGTCATTCTAGAGAATGAAGATTTCAATTCAACATGTATAAATCTTTCATTCAAATTGCTACGAAATCTCTCACCAAGGAGCTATGCTGGAGATGAACAATTCGACTCACATCCTTTCTGGAGGTAATTAATTCACTTCATGTATTGAGATACTATATCCTGCTAATTGAATATGTAATAAATGATAATACTGTTTCATTACATTTGTTCAAGTGTTGTTCCGCATGTTTCATTTCCTAACCTATACCTATTATAATAATAATATAAGTTTATTCAGATATCCAATACAATACAATACGATTAACCTAAATATAATATTATTGTAGTTTTAAGACTAAAAGTGATTGATTTACCTAAATATAATATTATTGCAGTTTTAAGACAAAAATTCACTTTAATAGTACAGATCCTATAAATTCTATAGTTTTATTGATGTGTACCACACGTTACTTATATATGTATATTATTCAGATATGAGCCATATTTGGTTTTAACATAAAATAAGCATTTTTTTCAATTCAAAATGCCAAAGTGGAGATTTACTTACAGTCACTATCCATTCGCTCAACTTGGTATTCGGACTACAACTAACAAACAGTGACACAAACAAAAAACTTTGAGCACAGAGATAATTCCAAATGTGGGGTGGTGAATCATTGGGTATTCATTCTGAATTATTGAAAGGATTTGAAAGTTCAATAAACATGGCTTGTTGTTGCGAGGAGAGAAAATGGGTATACCTACCCACTTACCTAGAAAGAACTTGGATATGGATATGGTGGTGTGTGTATTTCCAGTAATAGAAAAATTTAGGTCTCATGCAAATCCAAAATTCTTGAAAGTTATGCAAACAATTCGAAGACTCATCTACATAACAAACATATTTAAAATGAATACTTTTTTCATCAGATGCAATATAAAAAAGTAACAAATTCTAATAGATAAATCAAGCTGAAAGAAAATGAGACGGTTTTTAATATTTTAACCAAAAAAACGGCCATATGATATACTAAAATCGAAAACATATTACAGTACCATCGTGATTTTGTATGAGCTTTTCTCTGATAAAAACCATCAAGCCACTCTGGCCGTTATTCGTCGATGACGTATATAGTGAAGTAATTAGCGATATATTTTTGAATGCATTCTGATTGATCAGATGTCTGTGAACTTACAACAATTCATTAGATCTCCATAAGATGAAGATACTTTACAAGCAATTATATGAATGTGTTGATCTTGCATTTTCTACTATTCAAACTCAATGATACCAATCTGCAGTACCCATAGTAATTTTAGTGACTCATTCTGTAAACATTAGCAGAAAGGTGACTTGGTGTATCTCTGTAAATATTATATCAATCAATCAAAATATGCTTTAATATTGAAGAATAACATCTTGTTGACAAAGCGTGTATATATAGATGTGAATGCAATTAAATTAATAACATTAAATTAATTAATTAAATTAAATTATTAACAGTTGATGAATGTATAAAAATAACCACTACCATATAAAATTAAATTGAATAAAAACATTCAGTCACTCATTTGAAATTCAAAATATACAACAAAAAACAATAGAAGATATATGATATCAAAGTATATAGTTTTGGTCTACTTATCATTATACAGTATCCAAATAATATTCTTCCAAACTATAATATTTTCTATCGGAAAGAACTTTGTTTACTGCTTTTCTGAAGCTGACGTTGGACGGTATATCTTTAATGGTACCTGGAAAGTGATTGTAGATTTTGCAGCCGTTACATATAATTGAATCCTTAACGAGAGTGGAAGATGATAACGGTAGTTTAAGATGGGTACCGACTTTGACTTTTGGGGTATTTATTCCCTGTAATGAATTTTTTTTTGTGTTTATTCATGAGACACACTGTTTCAAATATAAATATAGACACTAACGTGAGTATGTTGTGTTGCTTGAAGTGAAATCTGCACGAATCGTGAAATTTCAGTTTACAGAAGTATCTCTGTAAAACAAAAACACTTTTAAAAACATTACCACTGTACACTCCCCAGAATGGGATACCGTATCGCATATGTGACTCTATCAAGGAGTAGTATACTGTCTTTGCGGTTGAGTATCCTAGTTCGTTTGCAGCAATTTTCATAGCATAACGACCAGAGAACAATGTTTTATTCAAGTTTTTGACATGTTCATTGAATTTAAGACCGTTGTCAATGTTTCGTCCTAGAAATTTGGAAAAACACTGTTTTCAATAATCTGGTAGTTTAAAGAAATATAATAATAATAATAATAATAATAGTAACCTTTATTAACCATATATGTATGAAATCTAACAACAAAGTAATATTATGGTTGAATGGAGCCCGATCAGTCAAGACTGGTCTTTCTCGGAAACCTGGGATACAAAATGAAAAAAAAAACACTAAGATTAAAGAATAAAGATTTGAAAAGTCACAAAGATAAGTAGTTATATTATTATCATTAAAAAATAGAGAGGATTCAAGAAAGAATATTAACTGAAATTTGTGGTGATTACATGAACTTATATAATCAAACATTTCTCCTCAAAAAGTTTTTTCTGTAGGTGTTTACGAAACCTGACCAATGACATTGTTTTTAGATTTTCAGGAAGTAGTTGTATGCTTTAATCAGATTGTAAGGGAAGTATTTTTCGAATTGTTTAGTGCGGTGATGGGGAATTGTGATTATTTTTTTATGCCTTAAATGCAAATTGTGAACGTCTGTCCTGTATCTGATTTTTTCAGTGAGATAAGAAGGAGTTTTATTTATTATTACTTTATGTTATAGAGATAGGCCATGAAGTTTCCACCGATTGCTCATAGACAACCATTCCGTAGTAAGTAAGGTATGAGAGATTCTTTCGAATATCCGGATGCCAAAAATAAGTCTTAGGCAGGAATTTTGCAGTTTTTGGATTCTAGATGTATCTCTTGCAGTCAGACAGGGCCCATAAACGAAATTGCAATAGCTCGCTTGGGATAGTACCAGAGAGTTGCATAAAAGAGTTTTGAGTGACCTACTCATAATATGTCTATGACCATATGAAATTTCAAGTTTTGCGTAAGATTTCTGAAGTATAAAAGATACATGATCGGAGAAATTTAACTTACTATCGATAAATAACCCAAGGTTTTTAGATTTATCTTTCACAGTTAGTTGATTACCTTCTAATTGAATGTTCATATCAGGTAGATCAATAGGTCCAAATAATATATCAGACGATTTCGATGGGTTTATAATCAAGTCATGTTTCTTTGAAGTCTCTACAATTTGAAGCAAGTCTTCATTGATTTTCTGTTGAGACTCTGCTAATGTGTTTGGATCGAAAAAGTAGTGGATTTGAGTGTCATCTGCGTACATATGGATTCGTGAGTATTTTAAAGAATTGGAAAAATATAATGTGTAGATAATAGAGATCAGAGGACCAAAAATCGAACCTTGTGCTACTCCACGTGATAAAGATCGATCGTCAGATGAAACTCCCTGTAATACCACTCTCTGAGATGTTCCTGTGATATAATTTCTGAAGAAATTGAGTGCTTGATTTTCTGAACCTATGAAGTGAAGTACCGAGAGCAGTATATCGTGATTAAGCGTGTCAAATGCTTTTTAGAATACATTTCACTTATTCATGAAACTCCAGTTCAATATCTCGTTACATTCAATCTGAATTTACTATTGAAGAAAGATGAATAACCTGTGGCATACTTACTTAGAAAGTGAAATTTTATTAAAAAAATATTCTAACAATCAATTTCATCTACGTCACAATCAAGGCGAGGATTCGAATTATTGAGATCTGACTGAAAAATCAAGATGTTCTTTAGTGAGTTGAGAGGACGCCAGCCAATAAATATACTATAAACTGACGAGGAATGGGGAATCAAATAAAATAGATACAAATATATGAATATATAATTAATCAATAAAAATTACAGAAATTGCAACGAGGTTTCTACTCTCTTGAATATGGTAAGTAGAAGGAAACTGAATACTCATGAAACACTGAGAATGTTTTATATGATTTCAAATAAATTTCGTTCATCATTATCAATTCAGGGTTAAAATTTATAGTATACTTGTTTCCTTATAACAGTCAGTTAGTTCGGCTCATGTTTGACAATACCTGTTAAAAATTCCATGTTCAGATGATTTAACAATAAGCTTTGCACGGACTGGTTATTAGTCATATTAGGAAACGCTAGATGAAGTTCCAGAAATTCACATAAGTTTTCGGTACTTTTCGAACATTTACCACAAAGTAAACAAGTGAGGATTTTTCCAGCAATTTACAAACACAAGACGAGATGGGCAGTACGGAATCATTCAGTCCAGAGCGGTCAGAAGTATTGATTTTGCTATTGTTTTGCTCACGAAGAGTATTCAACAAGAACCCGAACGAGTATCTAGTGGACTTCAAAGACTCCAGGAAATCGGTTGGAGGGAAAGATGATACCTTCTTACGAAACTGCAGCTGCATGAACAGGTGTTTGAGTTTGATGAATAAGTAGGAAACATTCCCGTTCTCGTTCATCATTGAAACTTCGTCATGAACAACACTTTTAAAATGCTATTCATGTAGCAAGTGTAGAAGCATGTAGAAGAAGCATGTATAAGAAGTAGGTTTTTACGTACTTATTTATCCGGAAGGGGTGAAATTCCACGAGTCTTCCTGAAATTGCAGACACGACCGGACCGAAATTATTTAAGAAAATTCTCCTCAACCACACTAGATAGTGGCGTATCTCGCATCAAATATCTTATATAATGGACATCGGCTCTCAAAGTAGACAATCGGAAAACGACATAGCAGACAGTGAACGATCCTAATATAGATGGAAGCGAAATTTTCCGGATAAGGTTGAATCGATTGAATTTAAGTCAACGGGGTATTATCATCAGAATATGATCCTTGATCTTTTTCCGTCTTTTAGGCCTGAAATGAGAACGTCGTTTCTGCGAATCTACCGCAAAAAACAGAAATTGTAATATCTTGAATTATTTACCTTGGATTCTTTCTACGCCTTTGAAGTTGAATAGTTACACGAAGTGTGAAATTTGTTTTTCCAAACAGCACCGACCCTTTTCTATGCTCGATGTTCTTTCACTGAATCCTCGTACCGTCGCTTCATTTGTCCTTTGTCCACCTGCACGCCATTTCAATTGAACTATCGAAATGTATATACAGGTTGTCCCAGTCTCTCTTCAATGAACCGTTACAATTAACAATAATGAATAATTTAAAATGTACTGTACTTGAAAACAGCTAATTGATAATAAACAATAATGCAACCTGGCAGGGTTTATTTATGTGATTGGTATGGAAAACTATATTTGTACAGTTTCAGCATTTGCTCTGTCTAGAATGAACTTATTAATCTTGCTACTACTACACAATGAGCATTTTTCGTAGGAAGCTGTTATCACTTGTAATATGGTAGGGGAGAATAGGGTAATGGGAGTCACCCTCACATCCACGAAACAATACGAGCGAGCAACGCAAAAATGACATCCCTACCCTTGCTCTGACCCAACAGTGCTGCCTGGAACAGCCTGCGCCAGTCAGTGCCCACGCTATTGAGATACGTAGGTGATTTGTTTTTGTGCTCCACTGATATAATTTTACCTCATTGCAAATTAGAAGGTAAGTGTCCAATACCTTGCAGTATTCGATTGAGACGAAATTAGTTAGACATTCGAAATTTTAATGGGCAGTTCAGATTATGTCAGTGTTTTATGTGTTTTTTATTTCATTTTTTTTTCGCATTAGTGTAATTGTGGGAAATGAGAGTTAGGTGACTCCCAATACCCGCAAGTGATCACTATTACCCGCAACTTTGCATGTTGAATTACGTCATTTTTATTTCTTTTTAGATGCCGAAAGTACGGGTCAGGACAACTGCAAAGGCTTCCTGGTCTTCTGATAGCCTGGAAAAAGCTATAAAGATTGTAGAAGAGGTTCTTCTATTAGAAATGCTGCTGAGTTGAGGGGAATCCTCTTTTCAAGCCCCCAAAAGAGGATAAAAAAAGGTTCTACCTTAGGATCACATCTAGGACGGTTTACTGTTTTTAGTGCTGAGACAGAAGCCTAGCTAGCAAACTTGGTGAAGAAAATGGCAAATATTTTTTATGGTTGCACTGCTAAACAAATTAGAAAAGTGGCTTTCGAATATGCTGAAAAATTGAATTTGAAGCACAATTTTAATCAGTCTTCAAAAATGGCTAGACGCGATTGGTTGCGTGCATTTATGACCAGACATAACATTTCTATTAGGAAACCTGAGGCGACCAGCATAAACAGAATAACAGCTTTTAAAAAACCGAAATAAGTTTGTTCTTCGAACTACTTGGCCAGCTGATGGAAAAACATAGATTTGTTCCAAAAAATATTTATAATAGCGACGAAACGGGTATTTCAACAGTTCAAACTTCTGGAAAATTTCTGGCTACCAAAGGACAGAAGAGAGTGAGATCGATAACCAGTTGGGAAAGAGGAAAAAACATCACTTTGATGTGTGCTATGAGCGCTGCTTGCGGTTACATTCCACCGATGTTCATTTTCCCCAGGAAAAGGTTGACTCCTCTGCTCGAGAAGGATGGTCCAGCAGGAGCGCTTTACAAATGCTCGGACAACGGTTGGATTAATGAGAATCTCTTTCTTGAATGGTTGGTGCACTTTAAACAGCACGCTAAGCCGTCTGCAGATGAACCCATCCTTTTAATACTAGACAACCATGCTAGTCACATTACTCTCTCTCAAGTCACACAGAATGCAACCTCTGGACGTTTCTTTTTTTGGTCCGCTCAAAATGGCCTATAAAAAAGAATGTGACTTATTTTTGAAAAGCCATCTTGCAGAAAAGATAACACCTTATGACGTAGCATCGTTGGTGAGAAAAGCATTTAATAATGTTGCGTCTATTAGTAAAGGAGAATCGGGTTTTAGAGCTACTGGAATATTTCCACTAAATTCGGAAGTATTCACAGAAGAAGATTTCTTCGCTGCAGAAACTCTCCAATCTGAGACTATTGTAATCCAAGACTGCAATGAAACTCTCGCAGCTACCAGCATGATTCCCAGCACATCAAAAGAATTTCACTCACCAGTTCCGAGTACTTCAAAACAAATTGATCCACCGATTCTTGGGATGTCTGAACGAGTAGGCCCACTTCATTCTGAACCAGATTTTATATCACCAGCAGCTGGCACGTCAAATCAAATTAGTGCTAATTTGCATAATTTGATCAAGTTGCCAGATAAAACACCTGTTATGAATACAAGAAAAGGCCGAAAGAAGCACCACGCTATAATTTTAACTTCAACGCCAATCAAAGGAAAGCTGTAAGAAGAAGAAAATAAGAAAATGAAAAAATCAGGGGATAAAGAAAAAGAAAAGAGATGGGTAGGTAAAGGTCAGGGAAAAAAGACTACAATACAGAAGAGGGGTCCTGAAAATGCAAAGCGCCAAGTACTACAAGAAGCAAATGAAACTTCTGTATCAGATGTTGACACTGACGTAGAAGATGCTGGAAACAGATGCCTGGTATGCAACGATATTGGAAAGAATAACGAAATCTGGTTCAGATGCACCTCATGTGGGCTCACGCGAAATGCACTGGGTGTAATTCAGCTGAAGGTTATGTCTGCGATATGTGTTAGGTTTTCTTTGACTCCGATTGCCCCCAGGGTGACCACCATTACCTTCATGTTGGTGTAATGGGAGTCAAAAGTGTTTTTTTTTAATGATTTTATAATATCCAAAGTTGATTGCCAGAGTGGCTGATAATTATTTCTCATGATAGTTTTTGACAGTGACAGTATATGATGTTTAAAGGCGGTTGCAATAAATAGTTCGTTTATGATTACACTTTTATTCGAGTTCTCGCTTAAGTGACCCCCATTACCCTCTTTTACCCTACGTCTGAGACGTTATTTCACATATAACAGGCATGATGAGTTGAAAAGAAACCAAAGAAAAACTGGAAATTTAACGCGTGGTACATATAGTATTTTTCAGAGGTATACCAAGTTGGCTTTTTGCTAGAGGTTGTGAAATAATTCACTAAAATCACTGTAGGGTATTGCAGATTGGTACTATCGAGTTCAAAATGGCAATTAGGGATATCTCTGAAAACACACAAATGATATCGTGAGTGGACATTGGAATACTGTAAAATGCTCAGACGACTAAGCAACCAGAATGCTTTTAAAAAAATATTGTTGCGGAATTGATTGAGTTTGGCATGTATCCCCAAAATGTCGGATAAAATCGTCAAAGGTTTTCACCTTACCTGCTCTTACTCTGCAGCTTCCGGGTAAAGGGGATGCATCCGCCCAATCAGCAGCGAATAGTGGACTGTAAGGGGTTGATTGCTTCGTGGGTATGAAGGAGCACACGTAAATCGTCACTTTGATTATGGATACTCGATAGCACCACCGGCTCGTACGTTTTTAACATTCGTACTGTCACTGTCAAAAACTCAAAACATTCTGTTCGCCTATCGAGGAGAGCAATTTTTTGACTAGTCCCCTTGACGATAGGCGCGAGTAAATTAACATATACAATATATTAATAACATAACAATAACAATAATAACAATAACAATATATTCTGATATATGCTTATATTAATAATTATAACCAAATATGGTGGGGTTAACAGAGAACTCAACATATATCGTCAATCAATTCTCCTCACTTGCCGTCGACGAATAGCGACCGAAGTGGCTAGAATGTAATCATCTTATTTTTTATTTGAGAGTTTGATAGCATTTTGAACTGCACCATATGAGAAAAATATTCATTTTAGCTATTGTTTGTCATGGAGTTAATTCTTCGAATATGTCATGCACAATTTTCAATTTCGGGAACATCAATTATCCTATTACTTCAAATGAGATACATACACCACCGAGTCCAAGTTTTTTTTTAGGTAAGTAGGTAGGTATTGTAGACACCCTGTTTTCTCTACGCATTCAGCAACGGCAAGGCATATTATTCACGACCAAACATTAGGAATCATCCCTGCCCTGAAGTATCTTGTCTATGTTATTCTCTGTTAGTGGCAGTTCCTATATCAAATCAAGCAAATGGATATTGACTGTCAGTAAATCTCCACTTTGGCATTTACTTTGCTTTGGTGCAACTACCTGTCTCTCAAGCTATTTTATTTTGATGGTACCAACCTCTTTATTTCATCGTGACAATGTATCATTGAAAAAATAAGAATACCACGCTAACTAATTCAGACAAAAGCTGCGGGTACAGAAATGAAACATGCGAAACAACAGGTGAACGAATACAAAGAAGGAGTATTATTAATAATTATATATTTTATAAATATACGTTAGTATCTCAATATAGGAACTGAATAAGATTCAGCAAAGAAGTTAGTCCAATTATTTAGATTTATACATGTTGAATTAAAATGTGGAGTCGCTAGAATGACTCATCTCGTGAAGTTTCAAACTACTACCATGAATGTAGTATTTTGAACAGATCCTGCACTGAAAAGACTTTTCACCAGTGTGGATTCTTTCATGAGCTCTTAAGGTAGAACTACGTGTGAAAGATTTTGGGCAGACTGTACATTGGAAAGGTTTTTCCCCGGTATGAATTCTTTCATGAACTTTCAAATCACCACTTCGAGTGAAATACTTTGGACAAATCTTACACTGAAACGGTTTCTCTCCGGTATGGATCCTTTCATGAACAGTCAGATCACCACTTTGAATAAAAAATCTTGGACACATTGTACACCGAAACGGTTTTTCTCCGGTATGTCTCCTTTCGTGAACTCTCAAATCACCACTTCGGGTAAAATATTTTGAACATATTTTACACTGGAACGGTTTATCTCCGGTATGGATTCTTTCGTGAACTTTTAGGTTATTGAGATGAGCGAAAAATTTCGAACAAAATGTACACTGGAATTGTCTTTCACCAGTATGAATTTTTTCGTGAATTCTCAATTGGTTACTTCTAGCGAAGGATTTCATGCAAATTTCACATTGAAATGGTCTTTCTTCAGAATGAATCTTTTCGTGGTTCTTCAAAGTAGTACTATTAGCAAATGATTCTGCACAGAAATTACAATGGAAATGTTTCTCTCCAGTATGAACTCGTAAGTGAACTTTCAACATACGAGACTCGGCAAAGAACTTCAAGCAAATATCGCACCTGAATGATTTTCCTTCAAAATGAATTTGTGGTGTCAATTGTGTAGCAGAATCCGGAAGCTGTTGTTTCACATCTTGGGTCAACTCTTCAGCGCGCATATAGTTGGAAAACATTCCTTCATCCACAACCTCACACTTGAGATCTTCGTTAACAATGTCAATTTCATTTTCCATCTTTATTTGTCCGTGATCATCAATGATTTTGTCATCATCGTTGCCATTCATTGAGTTTGGGTTCGTGTCATCATCAAACGTTCCAGATTCTTGTGTTTCAGCTTTCAGATAATTCAATTCGAGAGGTATTCTCAAGGCAGTCCCGATAGATTTCCCATTTGTCTTTCCATGTGCAACACTAGCCATTGTCAAATTATATGAAAATTTTCCAATACACCCAATTATCCACAGAAACCTGATGTGACCAAATGTATAATGTTCAAAATTTCGTTGATAACAGTTCACAACATTCAATAAAAAACTGACTTTCTATCTGACCTGTTCCTCTATTTATATTGAACTGAATTGAATTTAAATTGTCATTAGGACCAATCAGAAATGAGCACATTTACAGGTAGAATAAATTTTTTCTGAGAGGTACCAATATTTACTTTAATTATGGTGATTCGTTGACATGTTACCTGATTTACATTGGAACAGGTAGTAAATAAATTCCACTATATTTGTTACGAACTAAATTCTGTAAAATTTGAACCGCAAAAAGCTGTTTGATGGTGGTTCAATCTCTGACCCACACTTTATGGTTAACATCGACATTACCAACTACGTTGATGAACAGATATGTTTTGTTATGAACTGAGTTCTGTAAAATTTGAACCACAAAAAGCTGTTTGATAATGGTTCAATCCCTGAGCAAAACTCTATGGTTAACATCGACATTACCAACTACAATGGTGAACGGATAGAATTGTTGTGAACTGAATTCTGTAAAATTTGAACCGCAAAAAGCTATTTGATAGTGAGCAAAACTCCATGGTTAACATCGACATTACCAACTACGTTGGTGAACGAATATTAATTGTTACGAACTAAATTCTGTAAAATTTGAACCGCAAAAAAGTTTGATGGTAGTTCAATCTCTGACCCACACTTTATGGTTAACATCGACATTACCAACTACGTTGATGAACAGATATGTTTTGTTATGAACTGAATTCTGTAAAATTTGAACCGCAAAAAGCTATTTGATAGTGGTTCAATCCCTGAGCCACACTCTGTGGTTAACATCGACATTACCAACTACGTTGGTGAACGGATAGAATTGATATGAACTAAATTCTGTAAAATTTGAACCGCAATGAGCTGTTTGATAGTGGTTCAACACCTGAGCAAAACTCTATGGTTAACATCCACATTACCAACTACGTTGGTGAACGGATATGAATTGTTACGATCTAAATTCTGTTCTGTTAAGATGCTTTTCATAGATCCGTTAAACGATTCACACGAGAAAGTCAGACAAGTGAGATATCATTTCAGTATAAAATATGTTCGAGAGGTTTCGCTCCTACTAATGCACATGGGGAGCCATACTTGAGGAAATCTTTTCAAATATGGAATACTTTTACAATGTTTCAATCTGAGTTATGATTTGAAAGTTCACGAAAGACTTCATACTGGAGAAAGACCTATCCAGTGAAAGTCTACTGTGTCATACTGTACAAAACCCGTTCTGGTGTACATTCTGCACAAAAACCATTTTGTTGTACAGTCTGACTAAAAATTTCCAATCAAAGTATTGTTTTGATAGAATTTTTTCCATATAGGAACCCTCTCAGGTACGTCTTATTAAAGTAGTACTTTAGGAGTTCATGAATGAAGTCTTACAGTAAAAAAATCTTTTTACTGCAGCATCTGCTGAAATCTTCCACTCACTCTCCAACCCTCTAGCTAGAGACATTTACAGTATAAAAACTGTTTGAAATCTTTTTTTGACGTGGTTTCCACTATGACTTTTCAATTTTATTTTTGATAATTATATTACTACAATTCATTGTCTTTATATTGTAACCATAAAATGCACATATAGAAATCCTATCTGGATGAGTAATATAACACAATGGAGGCATTCCGAAATCTAGGTAAAAGTTACTTTAAAAATAATTGAAATATATTAACTATGTTATAAAACAATTTGTGTAATATTCGATTTGATTTTCGTGATACGGCCATCTTTGTTTATCTTTTGCCACACTATTTTGCTACAACTACGAGGTGAATAAAGGAATTCTTCACCTGCATTCTCAAAATATTCGTGAATTATATTGTTGAATTTCAAATACGGTCGCTTTCAGGAAGATGGATTTTCGAAAATGAAGATTGTAATATTTAATATCAGCTATATTGCCAACGCGTCCTTAGAAAACGAAATTTTTCCTGATATTTTAAAAATTGGTGTCGTCAAACCGGTATACAAAAATGGAGATAGACTTGAGATTGCTAATTACAGACCAATATCATTAATTTCTTTGAAAATTCAACCTTCTGTCAGAACAGCAGTACGAATTCAGGGAGGGGAGGTCACTTTAACATCAGAAATTTAGGAATCGTTGGATTTATCAAAACCTGCATTATGTATCTTAGTTGACCTATCGAAAGTGTTCGATACTGAAAGCCATAAAAGACTACTCCGGAAATTAGAAAACATCGGCATACGAAGCGGAGCATATGAACTGTCTCATTCCTACCTGAATAATCGAAGACAAATAGTTGACATCGATGGAAATAAAGTAGTCCAAGAATAATTACTTACGGAGTTCCGCAAGGTACACTCTTGGGTCCAATACTATTCATTATCTATATAAATAGTTTATTAAAAATGCATTCCGAAAAGAAACATTCTCAGTTTTACTGACGACACAGCAATCTGTTTAATGCGGAGACATGGCAAGACCTCAAGGTGAAATCAGAAAGATATTTCAAAAACATCATGAAATGGTTTCAATATAACAAATTGACCTTGAACGTAGAAAAAACAAAATATCTTCCATTTATTCCTTATGCCAATAAACTAGGGAACATAGGTCCATCAATTATCAATCAAAATTTATCTACCTCAATTAAATACCTTGGCTCAATGATGGATCGAAACATGAAATGGGATTCACACGTATCATATCTAACTCAAAAATTGTGGGGATTTTTGTCTTGCTTCAAACTATTGAAACAATGGCTCGAAATTCCCTATATGACTACTGCATATTATGGTTTGGTTCAATCGCAACTCTCTTATGGTATTATAGGTTGGGGAGGTATAAGGGATACCCACTTGAGATGTCTGGAGACTTTACAAAAAAAAAGTCTAAAAATTTTGTTAGGTAAAGGTAGCACGTTCTCCAGTGACCTGTTATTTGAAAAAAGTAATGTTCTAGATACACGGCAGCTAAACTGCCAGAAGATTATTCTGAAAGTCGTTGAAAAAAAAATTAAAATAAAACCAGTGGAACACATGTATAATACCCGTAGAAAAGAAAATACATTCTTAGCTCCTGGATGCCAAAAATTGCTAGATCAAAGACACTAATTATCTTGGCCAAAGATTTGGAACATGGTACCGGAAACAATACAACTCATTAATAAACAAAATGAATCCAAATTCAAGAAAGAACTGAAAAATTGGCTAAGGAATTCTGATCGAAATCTGTTTCATCAAATTATTAATCAGCACACTTTCTGAAGAATGAAACCCCCTGTAGAATGAACTTAATAAAAAATACTTAATTTCTATCCCATCATGTCCTTATGTATTTCATATTATGCTATGCTAATTTATTTTCATCAGTTTATATTAAGTCATTGTATTGTATTCAATTCATTATAGTCAACAGTTTATATTTATTCATTGTATAGAAAACTCTTACTTACATATTTTTTAGTTTAATTATAGTTTAGAATTTGGCAATATCATGCACAAGGAACATTTTTTTGAAAATGTTATTTACCGAATCTCTGTTATATACATGTGAATAAACAGTATTATTATTATTATTATTTGTTACAGATATACAGTTTAAGTATTTTTCCATATTGTTGTTTATTATTGATTGTTATTCATTTGTTATGATTATACCATAATGATCAATCATAATTTGTTTTCTGAAAAATTACAATTATATACAGAGAAAGATATATGCATACAAACAAATGCAACTAGTTTCTAATGTACAAATTCACTGAAAGTCTATCATTTGGCGTATGCGCCCAGGTTGGTTATATTTTACTTACTCTGGTAATAGAATAGCGCTGCTCATTGTAGCCGCCATCATTTCAGCATTTCCTAATGAGTAAAAAGTGAAATTTGAAACCTCTGCCCTCCACCACAAATGCGAATTTGTATTCAAGGAAGTAAAATTATTTTTTGCAGTAGAATATTTGTGTAGGTGCATCATAAATTTCATTTGAAATAAGTCGGAATTTAATCAAATTCTGATTTCGAACACGCAGTCAAGGATAATTTTGAATTTCGCCATGAGATCACATGTCACGTGACGAAGAAATTCACTCGAATGTTGCATAAAATTTCAAACCTTTTGAAAGGAAGGCGTTTCTATTATTAACATTCCCTTAGTTGGAAATTGATGAAAAAGAAACTATCGGAAAATATAACTATTTTGAAGTTGTTCAATATGTCTACTATTCTTTGAAGTAATTACCTACCTGTTTATAAAAAAAATATCGTGGCAAAACTTCAAATCGAACTTAACTTCCAGATTGATTGGTAGAATTTTGAAAGTTCTCGAACGAAGTCATTCTAGAGAATGTCCTGTTTAGTTCAACGTGTTAAAATCTTCCATTTAAAATGGTACGAAATCTCTCAATTTTATCAACAGAGTAATCAAAAATATTCAATTAACTCGCAATTTAACTTGGCGCATACGCCAAATAATTGACCTTTCGTGATTTTGTACGAAACAAACTAGTTAAATTATTTTGTGAGACAATTGAAATTGTTCTCATGCATCTTGATACAATTGTAAAAAATGCAACAAGCGGTAATGAAATTTCGTTCTTTACTAGTCCATATTTTGAAAGATGGAATTTACTAAAATATGGCATATTGAAGGGCATTAGCAATGGATGTGATTCATTTTTTGACGAATCAATATAGTGGGTGAAACGCATGTGTAGAAGTGTGTTACAGTGTAAGTTTAGAATGTAATTGAATGAAATTTCCAACACATATTTTCAAATCATTTAGAATACATTTCACCTATTCATGAAACTCCAGTTCAATATCTGGTTACATTCAATCTAAATTTACTATTGAAGAAAGATGAATAATCTGTGGCGTACTTATTTAGAAAATGACATTTTATTAAAACAATATTCTGAACATCAATTTCATCTATCTCACAACCAAGGCGTGGATTCGAATTCTTGGGATCTGATTGAAAAATTAAGATGTTCTTCAGTAAGCTGAGAGGATGCCAGCCAATAAATGTTTCTCGAACATTGCTACAGTTTTTATTTTGTTTTTTTCGGTGTCTTTCTCAAATGCGAAGGTATTGTAAATATCAAAAACTTCCTCACCTATGTGAGGTATTGTAAACCTTCCTCACCTATGTGAGGGAGGTTTTGATATTTACAAAACCTATCTTTCTATGGAAGATTCCCTCATCCTTTTTTTGTATCAAGATGGAGTAGTAGTAGTAGATACCAGATGTACTTGAGCTCCACTGTCTATTTTGAATTTGATTAATACATTATTTATTGACAGGGATGCAAAACATGATTCATGAGGCTTGTACGTTTTACAATCTATAGACCCTATGAATAGACAATTTTCATTTTTACTACCTTCATCATTGTCTCCTCCCACCACACTCACATTTTTTGTAAGCACATTTTTCGTGCTTCAGTCTTGAGATCCGTCACAAATTGTTCCATTGTTTCGTTAGACATTTGCTCGCGCGTAAAAAATTTATAACGTTCGGCAAAAAATGTTTCTCGAACATTGCTACAGTTTTTATTTTGTTTTTTCGGTGTCTTTCTCAAATGCGAAGGTATTGTAAATATCAAAACCTTCCTCACCTATGTGAGGAAGGTTTTGATATTACAATACCTATCTTTCTTTGGAAGATTCCCTCATCCTTTTTTTGTATCAAGATGGAGTAGTAGTAGTAGATACCAGATGTACTTGAGCTCCACTGTCTATTTTGAATTATTTGAATTTGATTAATACATTATCACAACACAACAAAGTTTTTGTTTCGGGGTTGAAATTAGATGATTTTAATGTATTTCCACCTGTTAAAACCGAAAGTGACCATAAAAACTATATATTAGCTCTTGTTTTCAAGATATAGTATCATTATATTATATATATGTATATGTTAGGGTCAATACTACAACAGTGGAATCTTCTAAAACATGATGTGAAAATATCTCAGTACAGACAGCGTCAAAAAGATTTGCTTCCTTTTTTTGAGAAAAAAGAAAACCTCGTAGTTTTTTCTGATGTTAATGGTTTGATGGACTGCTTGAATTTGGATCACACTCCATCTGAATGGAGACTGTTTATAGACTCTTCAAAACTAAGCTTAAAAGCTGTACTTCTGCATAATGGAAATCAGCTACCCTCTATTCCTATAGGTCATGCAGTTCACATGAAGGAAACGTATATAAATATGAAAACACTTCTCCAATCAATCAAATATGAACAACACAAGTGGCACATCTGTGGTGATCTGAAAGTCATTGCTATACTCCTAGGAATGCAATTAGGGTTCACCAAGTACTGTTGTTTTTTGTGTCTGTGGGACAGTCGGGATAGAAAATCTCACTATAAAAAAATGAACTGGCCTACACGAGACCTAAACCCTAATGAGAAAAATGTAGTTTACGAGCCTCTTGTAGATCCTAAGGATGTTCTCCTTCCCCCATTACATATTAAGTTGGGACTAATGAAAAACTTTGAGAAGGCCATGGACCAGGAAGGACAAGCTTTTAAGTACTTGAGAGCAAAGTTTCCCAGGTTGAGTGATGCTAAAGTCAAGGAAGGCATCTTTATTGGGCCTCAAATCCGTGAAATCGTAAATGATCCTGCTTTTGACATGATTTTAACAGGAAATGAAAAAAGAGCCTGGGAAGCCTTTAAGGGGGTTGTACATGGGTTTTAGGTAACAAAAGAGATGATAACTTCACAGCATTGATTAAAGAGCTTCTTCAAGCTTACCACCAACTTGGATGCAACATGTCCTTAAAAATTCATTTTCTTCACTCTCATCTCAATTTCTTCCCACAAAACTGTGGAGCTGTGAGTGACGAACATGGAGAAAGATTCCATCAAGACATTGCCTTAATGGAACAGAGATATCAGAGCCGTTGGAATAAAGCAATGCTTGCAGACTACTGCTGGTCTGTGTGTAGGGATGCTCCAGAAGTGTTTTATAAAAGACAAGCTAAACGACAGCGATCTTACAATGAATCGGATGGACTTAATTGAAATTTGGTGGTACAAACTTCTTTTATTTCTCAAAACACTAAGAATAATGTTTTTTTTTATTAATTTTGTACTTAAAATATTCTAAAAAAAACATAACAATATTGTTCTATGTACTTTCACTTCTCACGTATAGTATAACTACTCTTTGAGATTAAGTAATGTGTATCTCAGAAACCAGAGCTAATAAAAATTTTTCATTGTTATTTTCGTTTTCATCACCCCAAAATTAGTGGAAATCGACTAATTTAGTGTAGGAAACATTCAAAAAATAATTTTTTGTTGTGTTGTGTTATTTATTGACAGGGATGCAAAACATGATTCATGAGGCTTGTATATTTTATAATCTACAGACCCTATGAATAGACAATTTTCATTTTTACTACCTTCATCATTGTCTCCTTCCACCACACTCACATTTTTTGTAAGCACATTTTTCGTGCTTCAGTCTTGAGATTCGTCACAAATTGTTCCATTGTTTCGTTAGACATTTGCTCGCACATAAAAAATTCATAACGTTTACAGTTTAAAGTTTTTATTTTGTTTTTTTCGGTGTCGTTCTCAAATGCGAAGGTATTGTAAATATCAAAACCTTCCCCACCTATGTAATGGAGAAGTTGGGCTTTTTGAATTTTTCCATCCTTTTTCCCCATTTCCGAAGCAAATAAATAATTTTCAAATGTTTGTCTTCATAATTTCCAGTTTTCGGAAATATTTCCAGAAAAATCCATTGGACCATCCCTCTGAAGTCCCTCTAATAACAGATCTGTTATTATTCACTAATATTATTATTAAATACTACTTTTAATTACTGACTGAGCCATGTTAAGGTTCTTTGAATTGAAACAATCGCTGGAGATAGACTGACTTTAATTTTCTTTGCACTCATTTTTGTTATCACTTTTTACATACAAGTACATTCCATGGACAAAGCATCTAGGTAAAATATTTCAAGAGAACGTGTACGAAATTGAATAGTTTTTCGAGCTGTATCGTTGATGAGGTATCATGTCATCAACTCACTACAATTGAAGTAAATATTGGTACCTGTCAGGAATCATTTATTCTACCTGTGAATGAGCTCATTTTTGATTGGTGTTAATGACAATTTCAATTTAATTCAGTCTAATATAAATATGGGACCAGGTCGAAAAAGAGTCAGTTGTGATTGACAATTGTTAGTGTTGTGTTATCAAAGGAATTCCTACAAGTATACAATTTTTCAAATTGGTATTCTGTGAATGATTCTGTGTTTTAGAATATCATCATAGAATTCGACATGGCTACTGATGCATATGGAAGAACAATGAAGAAATCCATCCAAACTACTTCGAAAATGTTTCCCGAATTCAATTTACTGAAAGCTGAACCACAAGAAGGTAAAACGTTCGATGAATCTGGAAAGTTCGATATTACTTCAGTGAAAATTGAACCACAACTAGCTGAAATGTTTCATACTGGCTTCATTAACAACTTGAATTCGATGGATAGAATCGTTTATAACAAGAGCATTGAAGAACACAGACAAATGAAGAAAGAAGATGAAATCGACATTGTTCACGAAGATATTAAGTGCGAAGTTGCGGATGAAGAAAAATTCTCATACTATATGCGAACTGAGGACTTTAGCCAAGATGTGAAGCCACTTCTTTCGAATCCTGCTGAACGAGAAGCAGACATGTTAGTTACTGACTTAATGGATGGCAACGATGATAATAAAGTCATTGGCGATCTAGGACAAACGAAGATGGAAAATGGAATCGACGTTGTTCATGCGGAGAAGAAACCATTCCAGTGTGATTTCTGTTTAAAGTCATTTGCTCATGAAATAACTTTGAAAAACCATGGAAAGATTCATACTGGAGAAAGACCGTTTCAGTGTGGAATTTGCATGAAATCCTTCACTAGAAGTAGTCTTTTGAAAGTTCACGAAATAAGTCATACTGGTGAAAAACCTTTCCAGTGTTCGTTCTGTTCAAAATTTTTTACCCGTTATGATGCCCTGAAAGTTCACGAAAGAACTCATACCGGAGAGAAACCGTTCCAGTGTAGATTTTGTTCGAAATCTTTCACTCGAAGTGGTGACCGAATAGCTCACGAAAAAAGTCATACTGGAGAGAAACCGTTTCGGTGTACGATGTGTTCAAAATCATTTGCTCAAAGTGGTGGTCTGAAAGTTCATGAAAGGAGTCATACTGGAGAAAGGAGTTTTCAGTGCAAATTCTGTCCAAAATCATTCATTCAAAGTTGTACTTTGAAAGTGCATGAAAGAACTCATACCGGAGAAAGACCGTTTCAGTGTAAGCTTTGCCCAAAATCTTACAGTCAGAGTAGTTCTTTGAAAATTCATGAGAGGAAACATACTGGAGATAAACCATTCAAATGTAGGAGCTGTTCAAAATCTTTCACGCAAAGTGCTGATTTGAAAGCTCATGAAAGACTTCATACCGGAGAAAAGCCGTTTCAATGTACAGTCTGCCCAAAAACTTCGCACACATTAGTTCTTTGAAAGCTCATGAAAGGAGTCATACTGGGGAAAAAACCTTTCAGTGTAGAGTCTGTTCAAAATACTTCATTCATGGTAGTAGTTTGAAAGCTCACGAGAGAAGTCATTCTAGGGGATGCACATTTTAATTCAACATTTATAAATCTTTCATTCAAATTGCTACCAAATCTCTCACCAAGGAGCTGTGCTGGAGATAAACAATTCGACTCACATCCTTTCTGGAGGTAATTAATTCACTTCATGTATTGAGATACTATATCCTACTGAATGGATATGTAATAAATGATTATACTGTTTCATTATATGTGTTCAAGTGTTGTTTCACATGTGTCATTTCCTAACCTATACCCATAATAATAATAATAATATGAGTTTATTCAGATATCCAATAGAAATATGAAAATCATCAAATAAAACGAATAAACGAGAATACAAAATCACGAACCGTCAGTGGTGAGACCGTTGCTTGTATGTGATAGATTAACCTAAATATAATATTATTGTAATTTTAAGACAAAAATTCACTTTAATAGTACAGATCCTATAAATCCTATAATTTTATTGATGTGTACCACACATTACTTGTATATATCATTCAGATATGAGCCATATTTGGTGTTGACATAATATAAGCATTATTTTCAATTCAAAATACCAAAGTGGAGATTTACTTACAATCACTATCCATTCGCTCAACTTGATATTTGGACTACAAATAACAAAGAGTGACACATACAAAAACTTTGAGTACAGAGATAATTTCAAATGTGGGGTGGTAAATCATTGAGTATTTATTCTGAATTATTAAAAGAATTTGAAAATTCAATAAACATGGCTTCCCGTTGTATAAATATTATATCAATCAATCAAAATATGCTTTGATATTAAAAAATAACATCTTGTTAATAAAGCATGTATACGTAGATGTAAATGTGATTAAATTTATAACATTTGATGAATGTATAAAAATAGTCGCTACCATATAAAATTGAATTGAATAAAAACAATCAGTCACTTATTTGAAATTCGAAATGTAACAAACAATAGAAGTAGTTCTGGTCTACTTAACATTCTATTCTCTCCACATAATATTTTTCCAAACTATAATAGGTTTTATCGGGACGTAGTATTTTCATTGTTTTTCTGAAGCTGGAAAAAACACTGTTTTCGAAAATCTTGTGGTTTAAAGAAATATCAGCAACTACACATTTGAGGGACACTATCTTAGTTTTCGCATTGTTGAAGGATAAAAGGTTCAAGTCGCACCAGTCTTTGACCGTTATTATATCTGAATAATTGATATGATGAAGAGCAGCTTGCTTATCATTTTGCCATAGTATGGTGGTGGCATCAGCGAACAGGGTGACATTTCCTGTAATGTCGAGCGTCGTCAGGTCATTAACATATGGTAAAAACTAAATTGGACCCAAGATTGATCCTTGCTGCGGGAATCCACATTGTATAACTTGAGATTGATTTTGTCTCAAATACGTATGTACGGCCAGATAAATATGTCGTGTACTATGAATGTGCTTTATTTCGAAATCCGTAACGGTGAAGCTTCCGCAGCAGTATCTTATGATTCCCGCAGTTAAGAGCCTTCGATGAATCACGAAATACAGCCGTAGCAACTTCCCCATCATTGATCCCAGTATATAGTTCATATAACAGAGAAACTATTGCATCATTTGTGTCCTTATTGTACTGAAATCTAAATTGTTTGATGCTCAATATATCACACGCCTGCAAAAAGTCAAAGATGCTAGACGAGTCTTTCGATGATTATCGCCAATGTAGGAATGAGGGAAACGGGGCTTGAATTCATAGGAAAGCTCACTTCACCACCTTTATAGATCGGTATAACAATTGATGTTTTGAGAAAAGGTGGAAATATGCCTTCTATAAAGGATTCATTCATCAGAGATTCTTGTTGACTCAGGGCATTATCTGGAAGATTTTCAAAAATGCTAACAGAAATATCATTATTGAGATGATCTTTGTGAGATATTTGTCAACTCAATTTGAAACCTTCTATGGCCCAGAATATAGCTATTGCAAGAGTTTTTTTTAGTACATCTGTTGGACAGATGTAGTAAAAAACAACGACTATGTCAGTACTTTGAAAAACATATTTTTTTTAATGGATGTCAATTTGGCTTTCTTAGAGAACGGTCAATAACACAAGCTATTCTTAAAGTGGTCAGTGATGTGATCGAAGGCATTGAACAGGGTCTTCACAAAGCAATTACGCTTTGCGATCTGTTCAAACCCTTCGACTGCGTCTCTCACGACATTTTGATTGAAAAACTTCATTACTATGGAATCAGGGGCATTCCTCTTTCACTTACAGAATCCTACCTGAAAAATCGTCATCAAGCCGTATCTATCAATAATATTACATCAGATTTCAAACTAGTAAAACATGGTGTACCTCAAGGGTCCGTATTGGGTCCACTTTTGTTTATCATTTACGTGAATGACATTTCATCATTCATGAACCCCTTCAAAACTGTTATCTTTATAGATGATACAACCTCCATCTATTCACATAGAGAGTCATCAGAACTCTAAAGTATCTGAACAGGTAGATGATAAAGCCACAACTTGGTTCTTAGTTACTCGTTTCTCTCTGTTATATTCATGTGAATGAACAGTATTATTATTATTATTTTTTGTTACAGATATACAGTATGAGTATTTTTCCATATTGTTGTTTATTGTTGATTGTTATTCTGTTTTAAAAAATCTGTTTTAAAATCTGTTCACTTGTTATGATTATACCATAATGATCAATCATAATTTGCTTTCTGAAAAATTACAATTATATACAGAGAAAGATATATGCATACAAACAAATTCAACTAGTTTCTAATGTACAGATTCACTGAAAGTCTATTATTTGGCGTATGCGCCCAGGTTGGTTATATTTTACTTACTCTGGTAATAGAATAGCGCTGCTCATTGTAGCCGCCATCGTTTCAGCATTTCCACATGATTAAAAAGTTAAATTTGAAACCTCTGCCCTCCACCACAAATGCGAATTTGTATTCAAGGAAGTGAAATCATTTTTTGCAGTAGAATATTTGTGTAGGTGCATCATAAATTTCATTTGAAATAAGTCGGAATTTAATCAAATTCTGATTTCGAACACGCAGTCAAGGACAATTTTAAATTTCGTCATGAGATCACATGGCACGTGACGAAGAAATTTACCCGAATGTTGCATAAAATTTCAAATCTTTTGAAAGGAAGGCGTTTCTATTATTAACAATCCCTTAGTTGGGAATTGATGGAAAAGAAACTATCGGAAAATATAAATTGAATATTTTTAAATTGTTCAATATGTCTACTATTCTTTGAAGTAATTACCTACCTGTCTATGAAAAAAATATCGTGGCAAAATTCCAAATCGACCTTAACTTCCAGATTGATTGGTAGTATTTCGAAAGTTCACGAACGAAGTCATTCTAGAGAATGTTCTGTTTAATTCAACGTGTTAAAATCTTCCATTCAAAATGGTACGAAATCTCTCAATTCTATCAGCAGAGTAATCAATAAAATTCAATTAACTCGCAATTTAACTTGGAGCATACGCCAAATAATTGACCTTTCGTGATTTTGTACGAAACAAACTAGTTAAATTATTTTGTGAGACAATTGAAATTGTTCTCATGCATCTTGATACAATTGTAAAAAATTCAAGAAGCGGTAATGAAATTTGACTTAAATGAAGAAATGAAGTGACGAAAGCCCATCCTCGTTTTTTACTAGTCCATAGTTTGAAACATTTTTGATTTGGATTTCACTAAAATGTGGCATATTGAAGGGCACTAGCAATGGATGTGGTTCATTTTTTGATGAATCAACATAGTGGGTGAAACGCGGGTGAAGAAGTGTGTTACAGTGTAAGTTTAGAATGTGACAATGTTTCATGATGAATTTTACTAGTTTGGACTTCGATTTTCTAATATACAAAATGATTTGAAATCCCTGAAATAACTAAAAAGGAAGAATTAAATGGCCAACTCCCGCCAAACGGTCATCTCCCACTGAACCAGTGAAGCGGAAAAAATGGAAAGCGGGGATAAGTAAAAGTACTCGAACGACCCTAAATAGTCATCTCATCAAGAATGCATTGATAACCTATTTCAACTACAAAAAATAGCAATCTATAAGACTTGTTTTTATATTGACAATTCAAAATACTTTTTCCAAGAATTGGTAAAGTATTATTTGTATATGATTTCAAATAAATTTCGTTCATCGTTATCAATGCAAGGTTAAAATTTATAGTATTCAATTCATCTACTGATACCAGATTGACTTGAGCTCCACTGTCTAGTTTGAATCTGATTAATACATTATTTATTGACAGGGATGCAAACCATGATTCATGAGGCTTGTACATTTTACAATCTACAGACCTCTGAATAGACAATTTTCATTTTTACTACCTTCATCTTCGTCTCCTTCCACCACATTCACATTTTTTGTAAGCACATTTTTCGTGCTTCCGTCACAAATTATTCCATTGTTTCGTTAGACATTTGCTCGCGTGTAAAAAATTTATAACGTTCGTAGGAAAGATTTTTTTTCGGCAAAAAATATTTCTCGAACATTGCCAGTACAGTTTTTACTTTGTTTTTTTCGGTGTCGTTCTCATATGCGAAGGTATTGTAAATATCAAAACCTTCCTCATCTATGTGATGGAGCTTTTTGAATTTTTCCATCCTTTTTTCCCATTTCCGAAGCAACTAAATAATTTTCAAATTTTTGTCTACATAATTTCCACTTTTTGAGAATATTTCCCGAAAAATCCATTGGACCATCCCTCTGAAGTCCCTCTAATAACAGAACTGTTATTATTATTCACTAATATTACTATTAAATACTACTTTTAATTACTGACTGACCCATGTTCAGGTTCCTTAAATTGAAACAATCGCTGGAGATAGACTGACTTTAATTTTCTTTGCACTCATTTTTGTTATCACTTTTTACATACAAGTACAATCCATGGACAAAGAATTTAGGTAAAGTAAGTAGCAGAAATAACTACACGTTGTAGGTAGTTATGAGAGATGAATATTTTGAGGTTCCATTTCAAAATATTTATTTCCTTATATAGACTTCAGACATAGCATATAATTGTAGATATTAAATATTTTTTGTCCTGTTTGATGACCAGCTTGCCAATATCGTTAATATTTAGTCACGAAATGGATATATACAATTGACATTCTGAACGTTAATAATTCAAATCAGCAGGTAAGTACGCGACAGGAATTGAGATAATTTTTTTTGCGTCATCAATTATTCTGTAAGATCTTTTCAAAATTGAATTGGGCATATTCCTGATGCATTCTTCATTCAGAACTTATTCTGGATGTATGTGACGAGAAGTTGTAGTTGTAGGAATATTGTAAAATTCAGAGGCGGCAGAACCCAGCCTGATAGAATCTCGTTCAAAATCGTGGAGGTAACTTACGATACAAGTATAAAAAATCGTATGTTAGAAGGATGGCTCAGATATTGTTTTTGAACTCAGGAGAAGTTGATGAGTTTTATTTGTTCGGTTGTACGAATTTTTTTCCAGAAATCAATTCACTCATTTTTAGAAAAAATAATTTTTGTTCTTTTCCAGTTTCAATTGAGAAACTGTTGAAGATATTCTGATCATTGCCAAAGTAGTAGGTAGTGAAAGAATATCAATGTATATGTAATAAGATAAATGTCAATAAATACGCGAATAAAAATATAGAAATGAACTTGTGAAAAAACAAAAAGAAACATGTCTAGGATGAGAATGAAACAAATTACGGAATACGTCACAAGCATTATGGTATGTGGATAGAAATATGTACCAAACTTATCTAGATTCAGTACTATGATATGTAATATAGGTAATTCAAACATAATCCCAATCTATTCGAAACAATTATGGAAGCAAATCCTTACAATTTTTGAATAATCAACTGTGAAATTTATCAATCATATAGAGAGTCAGACAGTGATTTTCAAAGTAATTTTCATTACCCGAAAAAACGTTTTGTAAGAAACATTATTTTTTATGGAGACAATTTAGCCTCAGAAGAACATGAGTTGAATGATGGCTATGACGTATTACATTTAGAGAAAAGTTTTAAACTCCGAAATAAATAGATTCATGGGTACATTCATTTATGGAGTGATCAAATAAAAATAAAACACTTCTGGTTTCTGAAAAAATTTTCAAACTGGTAACTAACTGATACATAAGCTCAGGTGATCTCATTTATTACATGTTTATCGAAATGAGGTTGTATACTTTCTCTTCTTTTCTCATGATGATGGTCATCGATCTAAAACCCAGGTAGACATTCAACATTAATTGTGTAGGTAAAACACAGGTACCTGAAATACAGGCACTTCTATCTGTAAAACGAAAAAATATAATTATTAGAGAACTCAACATATATCGTCAATCAATTCTCCTCAATTGCCGTCGACGAATATCGACCGGAGTGGCTTGAATGTAATCATCTTATTTTTCATTTGAGAGTTTGATAGCATTTTGAACTGCACCATATGAGAAAAATCCATTTTAGCTATTGTTTGTCATGGAGTTAATTCTTCGAATATGTCATGCACAATTTTCAATCTCGGGAACATTAATTAACCTATTACTTCAAATGAGATACATACACCACCGAGTCCAAGTTTTTTCTAGGTAAGTAGGTAGGTATTGTAGACACCCCTTTTTCTTTACGCATTCAGCAACGGCAAGACATATTATTCACCACCAAACATTAGGAATCATCCCTGCCCTGGAGTGTCTTGTCTATGTTATTCTCTGTTAGGGGCAGTCCCTATATCAATCAAGCAAATGGATATTGACTGTCAGTAAATCTCCACTTTGGCATTTTGAATTGAATATAACATTTACTTTGCTTTGGTGCAACTACGTATCTCTCAAGCTATTTTATTTTGGTGGTACCAACCACTTTAATCGTGACAATGTATCATTGAAAAATTAAGAATACCACGCTAACAAAATTTCAGACAAAAGCTGCGGGTACAGAAATGAAACATGCGAACAAATACAATGAAGGACTATTATTAATCATTATATATTTTATAAATATAAGTTAGTATCTCAATACAGGAACTGAATAACATTCAGCAAGGATGTTAGTCTAATTATTCAGATTTATACATGTTGAATTAAAATGTTGAGTCGTTAGAATGACTCCTCTCGTGAAGTTTCAAACTACTACCATGAATGTAATATTTTGAACAGACCCTGCACTGAAAAGACTTTTCACCAGTATGGATTCTTTCATGAGCTCTTAAGGTAGAACTACGTGTGAAAGATTTTGGGCAGACTGTACATTGGAAAGGTTTTTCTCCGGTATGAATTCTTTCATGAACTTTTAAATCACCACTTCGAGTGAAATACTTTGGACAAAGCTTACACTGAAACGGTTTCTCTCCTGTATGGATCCTTTCATGAACAGTCAGATCACCACTTTGAGTAAAAAATCTTGGACACATTGTACACCGAAACGGTTTTTCTCCGGTATGCCTTCTCTCGTGAACTCTTAAATCACCACTTCGGGTAAAATATTTTGAACATATTTTACACTGGAACGGTTTATCTCCGGTATGGATTCTTTCGTGAACTTTTAAGTTATTGAGATGAGCGAAAAATTTCGAACAAAATGAACACTGGAATTGTCTTTCACCAGTATGAATTTTTTCGTGAATTCTCAATTGGTTACTTCTAACGAAGGATTTCATGCAAATTTCACATTGAAATGGTCTTTCTTCAGAATTAATCCTTTCGTGGTTCTTCAAAGTAGTACTATTAGCAAATGATTCTGAACAGAAATTACAATGGAAATGTTTCTCTCCAGTATGAACTCGTAAGTGAACTTTCAACATACGAGACTCGGCAAAGTACTTCAGGCAAATATCGCACCTGAATGATTTTCCTTCAAAATGAATTTGAGGTGTCAATTGTGTAGCAGAATCCGGAAGCTGTGGTTTCACATCTTGGGTCAACTCTTCAGCGCGCATATAGTTGGAGTACATTCCTTCATTCACAACCTCACACTTAAGATCTTCGTAAACAACGTCGATTTCATCTTCCATCTTTATTTGTCCGTGATCATCAATGATTTTGTCATCATCGTTGCCATTCATTGAGTTTGGGTTCGTGTCATTATCAAACGTTCCAGATTCTTGTGTTTCAGCTTTCAGATAATTCAATTCGAGAGGTATTCTCAAGACAGTCCCGATAGATTTCCCATTTGTCTTTCCATGTGCAACACTAGCCATTGTCAAATTATATGAAAATTTTCCAATACACCCAATTATCCACAGAAACCTGATGTGACCAAATGTATAATGTTCAAAATTTCGTTGATAACAGTTTACAACATTCAATAAAAACTGACTTTCTATCTGACCTGTTCCTCTATTTATATTGAACTGAATTGAATTTAAATTGTCATTAGGACCAATCAGAAATGAGCACATTTACAGGTAGAATAAATTATTTCTGAGAGGTACCAATATTTACTTTAATTATGGTGATTCGTTGACATGTTACCTGATTTACATTGGAACAGGTAGTAAATAAATTCTACTATATTTGTTATGAACTGAATTCTGTAAAATTTGAACCTCAAAAAGCTGTTTGATGGTGGTTCAATCTCTGACCCACACTCTATGGTAAACATCGACATTACCAACTACGTTGATGAACGGATATGATTTGTTATGAACTGAATTCTGCAAAATTTGAACCGCAAAAAGCTATTTGATAGTGAGCAAAACTCTATGGTTAACATCGACATTACCAACTACGTTGGTGAACGGATAGAATTGATATGAACTAAATTCTGTAAAATTTGAACCGCAAAAAGCTGTTTGATAGTGGTTCAATACCTGAGTAAAACTCTATGGTTAACATCGACATTACCAACTACGTTGGTGAACGGATATGAATTGTTACGATCTAAATTCTGTGAAATTTGAACCGCAAAAAGCTGTTTGATAGTGGTTCAACAATTCCTGAGCCACACTCAATCGTTAACATCGACATTACCAAGTACGTTGGTGAACGGTAGGAGTAAATGTTGACATTGACTATGAAGATCTCAAACCTGAAATTATGGAAGAAGTAATTGTGATCGATAATATGCGAGATGGGGACAGAACCCCAGATGTTAAGATGCTTTTCATAGATCTCGAGAAAGTCAGACAAGTGAGATATCATTTCAGTGTAAAATATGTTCGAGAGGTTTCGCTCCTACTAATGCACATGGGGAGCCATACTTGAGGAAATCTTTTCAAATATGGAATACTTTTACAATGTTTCAATCTGAGTTATGATTTGAAAGTTCACGAAAGACCTCATACTGGAGAAAGACCTTTTCAGTGAAAGTCTACTGTATCATACTGTACAAAAACCATTTTGCTGTACAGTCTGACTGAAAATTTCCAATCAATGTATTGTTTTGATAGAATTTTTTCCAGAAAGGAACCCTCTCAGGTATGTCTTGTTAAAGTAGTACTTTAGGAGTTCATGAATGAAGTCTTACAGTAAAAAAATCTTTTTAGTGCAGCATCTGCTAGAAATCTTCCACTCACTCTCCAGCCATCTAGCTAGAGACATTTACAATATAAAAACTGTTTGAAATCTTTTTTTGACGTGGTTTCCACTATGACTTTTCAATTTTATTTTTGATAATTATATTACTACAATTCATTGTCTTAATATTGTAACCATAAAATGCACATATAGAAATCCTATCTGGATGAGTAATATAACACAATGGAGGCATTCCGAAATCTAGGTAAAGGTTACTTTAAAAATAATTGAAATATATTAACTATGTTATAAAACAATTTGTGTAATATTCGATTTGATTTTCGTGATGCGGCCATCTTTGTTTATCTTTTGCTACAACTACGAGGTGAATAAAGGAATTCTTCTTCACCTGCATTCTCAAAATATTCGTGAATTATATTGTTGAATTTCAAATACGGTCGCTTTCAGGAAGATGGATTTTCGAAAATGAAGATTGTAATATTCAATATCAGACCCTCTCACCTACATTGCCAACGCGTCCTTAGAAAACGGAATTTTTCCTGATTTTTTAAAAATTGGTGTCGTCAAACTGGTAAACAAAAATGGAGATAGACTTGAGATTGCTAATTACAGACCAATATCATTAATTCCTTTGAAAATTCAACCTTCTGTCAGAATAGCAGTACGGATTCAGGGAGGGGAGGTCACTTTAACATCAGAAATTTACGAATCTGGTTGGATTTATCAAAACCTGCAATATGTATCTTAGTTGACCTTTCGAAAGTGTTCGATACTGTTTGCCATAAAAGACTACTCCGGAAATTAGAAAACATCGGCATACGAAGCGGAGCATATGAACTGTTTCATTCCTATCTGAATAATCGAAGACAAATAGTTGACATTGATGGAAATAAAGTAGTCCAAGAATAATTACTTACGGAGTTCCGCAAGGTACACTCTTGGGTCCAATACTATTCATTATCTATATAAATAGTTTATTAAAAATGCATTTCGAAAGAAACATTTTCAGTTTTACTGACGACACAGCAATCTATTATAATGTGGAGACATGGCAAGACCTCAAGGTCAAATCAGAAAGAGATTTCAAAAACATCATGAAATATGATACAAAAAAATGGATGAGAGAATCTTCCAAAAAAAGGGAGGAAGTAATCAATTTGAAAATAAGTAACTCTATACATGGATGTGTAGATCATGCAAAGAAGTAACTTTCAGACACAAACTGAAAGAAAGTCCTCCTGAAACAGCTACTTTCATATAAACATTGAATTACACGAAAGAAAAAAAATTCTTTCGAAACAAATACTTCTATATGAACACTGAATTATACAGAAGATACTTTTCTCTATTCAGTTTGTATATCGAACATTCGTGGAGGAATAAGAATCAGATATCATTCACATGAGTTCTACTTTGAATGAATGGTAATAAATTGTACTCACATGGAACACTGTTACCCTAACTGGTATACACCGTGTTTCGCCTTAAGACACTTGCCCTTAGGCTCTTCAGTACCAAATTGGATAACATTAAAGAAAATACACACACTTCATTCATGAATTACGTTTTTGAATGTCACGGAATAAGCTTGATCTGCTTATGTCATCGATGACATCGTAATGACATTCATTCACCTGTTTGATTTAATCCCAGCCATGAGGAATCTTATTTGATTTGAAAGGGTTATATTTTTAGGAGTGATTAATTTTTGGGAAAGAAAGTTTTTGGCTTTCTACTACTCCATCTGATACAAAAAAATTAATCACTCCTAAAAATATAACCCTTTCAAATCATCATGAAATAGTTTCAATTTAACAAATTGACCTTGAACGTAGAAAAAACAAAATATCTACCATTTATTTCTTATGCCAATAAACTACGGAACATAGGTCCATCAATTATCAATCAAAATTTACCTACCTCTATTAAATACCTTGGCTCAATGATGGATCGAAACATGAAATGGGATTCACACGTATTATATCTAACTCAAAAATTGTGGGGATTTTTGTCTTGCTTCAAACTATTGAAACAATGGCTCGAAATTCCCTATATGACTACTGCATATTATGGTTTGGTTCAACTCTCTTATGGTATTAGAGGTTGGGGAGGTATAAGGGATACCCACTTGAGATGTCTGGAGACTTTACAAAAAAAAAACTAAAAATTTTGTTAGGTATAGGTAGCACGTTCTCCAGTGACCTGTTATTTGAAAAAAGTAATGTCCTAGATACACGGTAGCTGAACTGCCAGAAGATTATTCTGAAAGTCGTTGAAAAATAAATAAAAATAAAACCAGTGGAACACATGTATAATACCCGTAGAAAAAAAAAATACATTCTTAGCTCCTGGATGCCAAAAATTGGTAGATCAAAGACACTAATTATCTTGGCCCAAAGATTTGGAGCATAGTACCGGAAACAATACAACTCATTAATAAACAAAATGAATCCAAATTCAAGAAAGAACTGAAAAATTGGCTCAGGAATTCTGATCGAAATCTGTTTCATCAAATTATTTAATAAAAATACCTAATTTCAATCCCATCATGTCCTCATGTGTTTCATATTATGTATATAGTTTTTCAATTCATTATGCTAATTCATTTTCATCAGTTTATATGTATTCATTGTATTGTTTTCAATTCATTATAGTCAACAGTTTATATTTATTCATTGAATAGAATACTCTTTCATACATATTTTTTAGTTTAATTATAGTTCAGAATTTGGCAATATCATGCACAAAGAACATTTTTTTGAAAATGTTGCTTCTGCGATGCCTTCATTTATTTATCGAATCTCTGTTATATACATGTGAATTAACAGTATTATTATTATTTGTTACAGATTTACAGTATGAGTTTTTTTCCATATTGTTGTGTATTATTAATTGTTATTCATTTGTTATGATTATACCATAATGATCAATCATAATTTGCTTCCTGAAAAATTACAATTATATACAGAGAAATATATATACAAACAAATTCAACTAGTTTCTAATGTACAAATTCACTGAAAGTCAATTATTTGGCGCATACGCCAAATAATTGACTTTTCATGATTTTGTACAAAACAAACTAGTTAAATAATTTTGTGTGATAATTGAAATTGTTCCCACGCATCTTGATACAGTGGTAAAAAATGCAACAAGCGGCAATGAAATTTGAGTTAGATGAAGAAATGAAGTGACGAAAGCTCATCCTCGTTTTTTACTAGTGTATATTATGAAACATTTTTGATTTGGATATGTTGGTAGAGAAAAGTATCTTCTGTATAATTCAGTTTTCATATAGAAGTATTTGTTCCGAAATAATTTTTTTCTTTCGTGTAATTCAATGTTTATATGAAAGTAGCTGTTTCAGGAGGACTTTCTTTCAGTTTGTGTCTGAAAGTTACTTCTTTGCATGATCTATACATCCATGTATAGAATTACTTATTTTCAAATTTGATTACTTCCTTCCTTTCTTTGGAAGATTCCCTCATCCTTTTTTTGTATCAAGATGGAGTAGTAGTAGTAGATACCAGATGTACTTGAGCTCCACTGTCTATTTTTAATTTGATTAATACATTATTTATTGATAGGGATGCAAAACATGATTCATGAGGCTTGTACATTTCACAATCTATAGACCCTATGAATAGACAATTTTCATTTTTATTACCTTCATCTTCGTCTCCTTCCACCACATTCACATTTTTTGTAAGCACATTTTTCGTGCTTCAGTCTTGAGATCCGTCACAAATTGTTCCATTGTTTCGTTAGACATTTGCTCGCGCGTAAAAAATTTATAACGTTCGTAGGAAAGATTATTTTTTCGGCAAAAAATGTTTCTCGAACATTGCTACAGTTTTTATTTTGTTTTTTTCGGTGTCGTTCTCAAATGCGAAGGTATTGTAAATATCAAAACCTTCCTCATCTATGTAATGGAGAAGTTGGGCTTTTTGAATTTTTCCATCCTTTGTCCCCATTTCCGAAGCAACTAAATAATTTTCAAATGTTTGTCTTCATAATTTTCAGTTTTCGGAAATATTTCCAGAAAAATCAAATGGACCATCCCTCTGAAGTCCCTCTAATAACAGAACTGTTATTATTCACTAATATTACTATTAAATACTACTTTTAATTACTGACTGAGCCATGTTAAGGTTCTTTGAATTGAAACAATCGCTGGAGATAGACTGACTTTAATTTTCTTTGCACTCATTTTTGTTATCACTTTTTACATACAAGTACTTTCCATGGACAAAGCATCAAGGTAAAATATTTCAAGAGAACGTGTACGAAATTGAATAGTTTTTCGAGCTGTATCGTTGATGAGGTATCATGTCATCAACTCACTACAATTAAAGTAAATATTGGTACCTGTCAGGAATCATTTATTCTACCTGTGAATGAGCTCATTTTTGATTGGCGTTAATGACAATTTCAATTTAATTCCGTCTAATATAAATATGGGACCAGGTTGAAAAAGAGTCAGTTGTGATTGACTATTGTTAGTGTTGTGTTATCAAAGGAATTCCTACAAGTATACAATTTTTCAAATTGGTATTCTGTGAATGATTGTGTGTTTTAGAATATTATCATAGAATTCGACATGGCTACTGATGCATATGGAAGAACAATGAAGAAATCCATCCAAACTACTTCGAAAATGTTTCCCGAATTCAATTTACTGAAAGCTGAACCACAAGAAGGTAAAACGTTCGATGAATCTGGAAAGTTCGATATTACTTCAGTGAAAATTGAACCACAAGGAGCTGAAATGTTTCATACTGGCTTCATTAACAACTTGAATTCTATGGATAGAATCGTTTATAACAAAAGCTTTGAAGAACACAGACAAATAAAGATGGAAGATGAAATCGACATTGTTCACGAAGATATTAAGTGCGAAGTTGTGGATGAAGAAAAATTCTCAAACTATATGCGAGCTGACGACTTTAGCCAAGATGTGAAGCCACTTCTTTCGTATCCTGCTGATCGAGGAGCAGGTACTGACTTAATGGATGGCAACGATGATAACAAAGTCATTGGCGATCACGGACAAATGAAGATGGAAAATGGAATCGACGTTGTTCATTCGGAGAAGAAACCATTCCAGTGTGATTTCTGTTTGAAGTCATTTGCTCATAAAATTACTTTGAAAAACCATGAAAGGATTCATACTGGAGAAAGACCGTTTCAGTGTGAAATTTGCATGAAATCCTTCACTAGAAGTAGTCTTTTGAAAGTTCACGAAATAAGTCATACTGGTGAAAAACCTTTCCAGTGTTCATTCTGTTCAAAATTCTTTACCCATTATGATGCCCTGAAAGTTCACGAAAGAACTCATACCGGAGAGAAACCGTTCCAGTGTAGATTTTGTTCGAAATCATTCACTCGAAGTGGTGACCGAATAGCTCACGAAAAAAGTCATACTGGAGAGAAACCGTTTCGGTGTACGATGTGTTCAAAATCATTTGCTCAAAGTGGTGGTCTGAAAGTTCATGAAAGGAGTCATACTGGAGAAAGGAGTTTTCAGTGCAAATTCTGTCCAAAATCATTCATTCAAAGTTGTACTTTGAAAGTGCATGAAAGAACTCATACCGGAGAAAGACCGTTTCAGTGTAAGCTTTGCCCAAAATCTTACAGTCAGAGTAGTTCTTTGAAAATTCATGAGAGAAAACATACTGGAGATAAACCATTCAAATGTAGGAGCTGTTCAAAATCTTTCACGCAAAGTGCTGATTTGAAAGCTCATGAAAGACTTCATACCGGAGAAAAGCCGTTTCAATGTACAGTCTGCCCGAAAACTTTCGCACACATTAGTTCTTTGAAAGCTCATGAAAGGAGTCATACTGGGGAAAAAACCTTTCAGTGTAGAGTCTGTTCAAAATACTTCATTCATGGTAGTAGTTTGAAAGTTCACGAGAGAAGTCATTCAAGGGAATGCACATTTTAATTCAACATGTATAAATCTTTCGTTCAAATTGCTACTTAATCTCTCACCAAGGAGCTATGCTGGAGACGAACAATTCGACTCACATCCTTTCTGGAGGTAATTAATTCACTTCATGTATTGAGATACTATATCCTGCTAATTGAATATGTAATAAATGATAATAATGTTTCATTATATTTGTTCAAGTGTTGTTCTGCATGTTTCATTTCCTAACCTATACCTATTATAATAATAATATAAGTTTATTCAAATATCCAATACAATACAATACGATTAACCTAACTATAATATTATTGTAGTTTTAAGACTAAAAGTGATTGATTTACCTAAATATAATATTATTGCAGTTTTAAGACAAAAATTCACTTTAATAGTACAGATCCTATAAATTCTATAGTTTTATTGATGTGTACCACACGTTACTTGTATATATTATTCAGATATGAGCCATATTTGGTTTTGACATAAAATAAGCATTATTTTCAATTCAAAATGCCAAAGTAGAGATTAACTTACAGTCACTATCCATTCGCTCAACTTGATATTCGGTCTACAACTAACAAAGAGTGACACAAACAAAAAACTTTGAGCACAGAGATAATTCCAAATGTGGGGTGGTGAATCATTGGGTATTCATTCTGAATTATTAAAAGGATTTGAAAGTTAGATAAACATATCTTGTTGTTGCGAGGAGAGAAAATGGGTATACCTACCTACTTACCTAGAAAGAACTTGGATATGGATATGGTGGTGTGTGTATTTCCAGTAATAGAAAATTTTAGGTCTCATGCAAATCCAAAATGAATTGAAAGTTATGCAAACAATTCGAAGACTCAACTACATAACAAACATATTCAAAATGAATACTTTTTTCATCAGATGCAGTATGAAAAAGTAACGAATTCTAATAGATAAATCAAGCTGAAAGAAAATGAGACGGTTTTTAATATTTTAACCAAAAATACGGCCATATGATATACTAAAATCGAAAAGACATTACGATACCATCGTGATTTTGTATATGCTTTTCTCTAACAAAAAACCATCAAGCCACTCTGGCCGTTATTCGTCGATGACGTATAGAGTGAAGTAAGTGGCGATATATTTTTGAATGCATTCTGATTGATCAGATGTCTGTGGACTGACAACAATTCATTAGATGTCCATAAGATGAAGATATTTTACAAGCAATTATATGAATATGTTGATCTTGCATTTTTCTACTATTCAAACTCAATAATACCAATCTGCAGTACCCATAGTAATTTCAGTGACTCATTCTGTAACCTTTAGCAGAAAGGTGACTTGGTGTATCTCTGTAAATATTATATCAATCAATCAAAATATGCTTTAATATTGAAGAATAACATCTTGTTGACAAAGCGTGTATATATAGATGTGAATGTAATTAAATTAATAACAAAACAAAAAACAATAGAAGGTATATGATATCAAAGTATATAGTTTTGGTCTAATTATCATTATATACTATCCGAATAATATTCTTCCAAACTATAATATGTTCTATCGGAAAGAACTTTGTTTACTGCTTTTCTGAAGCTGACGTTGGACGGTATATCTTTAATGGTACCTGGAAAGTGATTGTAGATTTTGCAGCCGTTACATATAATTGAATCCTTAACGAGGGTGGAAGATGATAACGGTAGTTTAAGATGGGTACCTACTTTGACGGTTGGGGTATCTATTCCCTGTAATGAATTTTTTTTGTGTTTATTCAAATATAAATATAGACACTAACGTGAGTATGTTGTGTTGCTTGAAGTGAAATCTGCACGAATCGTGAAATTTCAGTTTACAGAGGTATCTCTGTAAAACAAAAACACTTTTAAAAACATTACCACTGTACACTCCCCAGAATGGGATACCGCATATGTGACTCTATCAAGGAGTAGGTAGTATACTGTCTTTGCGGTTGAGTATCCTTACTTTTGCAGCAATTTTCACAGCATAATGACCAGAGAACAATGTTTTATTAAAGTTTTCGACATGTTCATTGAATTTAAGACCGTTGTCAATGTATAGTCCTAGAAATTTGGAAAAACACTGTTTTCAATAATCTGGTGGTTTAAAAAAATATAATAATAATAATAGTAACCTTTATTAATCATATATGTATGAAATCTAACAACAAAGTAATATTAGGGTTGAATGGAGCCCGATCAGTCAAGACTGGTCTTCCTCGGAAACCTGGGATACAAAATAAAAAAACACTAAGATTAAAGAATAAAGATTTGAAAAGTCACAAAGATAAGTAGTAATATAATTATCATTGAAAATATAGAGGGGATTTAAGAAAGACATATTAACTAAAATTTATGGTGATTACATGAACTTATATAATCAAACATTTCTACTCAAAAAGTTTTTTCTTTAGGTGTTTACGAAACCTGACCACTGACATTGTTTTTAGATCTTCAGGGAGTAGGTTGTATGCTTTAATCAGATTGTAAGAGAAGTATTTTTCGAATTATTTAGTGCGGTGATGGGGAATTGTGATTATTTTTTTATGCCTTAAATTCAAATTGTGAACGTCTGTCCTGTATCTGATTTTTTCAGTGAGATAAGAAGGAGTTTTATTTATTATCACTTTATGTAATAGAGATAGGCCATGAAGTTTCCACCGATTACTCATAGACAGCCATTCCGTAGTAACTAAGGTATGAGAGATTCTTTCGAATATCCGGATGCCAAAAATAAGTCTTAGGCAGGAATTTTGCAGTTTTTGGATTCTAGATGTGTCTCTTGCAGTCAGACAGGGCCCATAAACGAAATCGCAATAGCTCGTAATATTTACTCATAATATGTCCTATGACCATATAAAATTTAAGTTTTGCGTAAGATTTCTGAAGTATAAAAGATACATGATCGGAGAATCATTTTCACAGTTAGTTGATTACCTTCTAATTGAATGTTCATATCAGGTGGATCAATAGATCCAAATAATATAACAGACGATTTCGATGGGTTTATAATCAAGTCATGTTTCTTAGAAGTCTCTACAATTTGAAGCAAGTCTTCATTGATTTGAGTCTGTTGAGACTCTGCTAATGTGTTTGAATCGAAAAAGTAGTGGATTTGAGTGTCATCTGCGTACATATGGATTCGTGAGTATTTTAAAGAATTGGAAAAATAACATGTGTAGATAGTAAAGATCAGAGGACCGAAAATCGAACCTTGTGCTACTCCACGTGATATAGATCCATCGTCAGATGAAACTCCATGTAATACCACTCTCTGAGATTTTCCTGTGAAACCCATTCATGAAACTCCAGTTCAATATCCCGTTACATTCAATCTAAATTTACTCTTGAAGAAAGATGAATAACCTGTGGCATACTTACTTAGAAAATGAAATTTTATTAAAAAAATATTCTAACCATCAATTTCATCTACGTCACAACCAAGGCGAGATCTGACTGAAATCTGACTGAAAAATCAAGATGTTCTTTAGTGAGCTGAGAGGACACCAGCCAATAAATATACTATAAATTGACGAGGAATGGGGAATCAAATAAAATAGATACAAATATATGAATATATAATTAATCAATAAATATTGGAGAAATTGCAACGAGGTTGCTACTCTCTTGAATATTGCAAGTAGAAGGAAACTGAATACTCATGAAACACTGAGAATGTTTTATATGATTTCAAATAAATTTCGTTCATCATTATCAATTCAGGGTTAAAATTTATAGTATTTAATTCATCTACTGATACCAGATTGACTTGAGCTCCACTGTCTGGTTTGAATTTGATTTATACATAATTTATTGACAGGGATGCAAACCATGATTCATGAGGCTTGTACATTTTACAATCTACAGACCCTATGAATAGACAATTTTCATTTTTACTACCTTCATCATTGTCTCCTTCCACCACATTCACATTTTTCTGTAAGCACATTTTTCGTGCTTCAGTCTTGAGATCCGTCACAAATTGTTCCATTATTTCGTTAGATATTTGCTCGCGCGTAAAAAATTTATAACGATCGTAGGAGAGATTTTTTTTTCGGCAAAAAATGTTTCTCGAACATTGCCAGTACAGTTTTTATTTTGTTTTTTTCGGTATCGTTCTCAAATGCGAAGGTATTGTAAATATCAATATTTCAAAATATTTATTTCCTTATATAGACTTCAGACATAGCATATAATTATAGATATTAAATATTTTTCGTCCTGTTTGATGACCAGCTTGCCAATATCGTTAATATTTAGTCACGAAATGGATATATATATATTATATATATATATATATATATATATATATATATTATATTATATATATATATATATATATATATATATATATATATACAATTGACATTCTGAACGTTAATAATTCAAATCAGCAGGTAAGTACCCGACAGGAATTGAGATAATTTTTTTTGCGTCATCAATTATTCAGTAAGATCTTTTCAAAATTGAATTGGGCATATTCCTGATGCATTCTTCATTCAGAACTTATTCTGGATGTATGTGACAAGAAGTTGTAGTTGTAGGAATATTGTAAAATTCAAATGAAGAAAAATTACAAGAGAAATTTAAAAGATTATTTGGTGATAATTGAGTATGATATATATTTTATGTCTTCACGATTATTATTAACTAATTATTATTTCTATTATATTATTTACACAAAAGTGAATATAGATTTGGTGATTTTGTTTTTTTAATCATCAATATTACAGTTATCTCTGGCGAAAGTTCCTTATACGAAGAAGTAGATAGATTCTGATGTATTCTCATACATTTTTGTAATATTTCTTGAATTTTATAAAGACCACATATGTTGGTTAGAAGGTTTTTATTGGTTGATGATTTTTTCTTTTTTTTTTAACAAAAAATACATATACACAGCATAAACATAACTTATCACTAATGTTTAACCACAATTAAATAATCTATATACAAATTACAAATAACATGGTAATAAATAGGAATGTCAGGTAGAAAACCTTTTACTAGAGGAGATAAACTTTTGGTGAAACTAACAGAGAAAAATTTTAACCCCAGCCACCGAAGTACGGAATTGTTTTTGAACCCAATTGACCGATCAGAAAATATATTTGCCAGATCCACACAAACTCCACGTTCCCCACAAAAACCACTGAGTCCCATAACTGTACAAAAAGAATCCAATAGACTTTTCGAAGAAGCTTGTAACGTTGAACCTTTCACTGAAAACAAAGACAGACTTTCAGACAATCAAGACAGTGAAAACAAAATTTTTGACGAGAAAACACAGTTGACTCAGGAAAATTTTGAAATTAACGACAGTTACTTCGAAACTTTTCAACAAGATTACTTAAGAAATACCGGGGAGGAAACTGAAAACAACGAAAAATTCATTCAACAGTTACTCTCTCAATCGATAAATAAATCTTTAGACGAATCCCCAGCACGAATTCACACTCAACAACCAATCTTAAAAAACATGGCCAATATTACACTGACAGACGCCTTCACAGCAGCAAAATCGGCAGCGACCCCAACCTTTATTTCACCACAAACTTTCAATCCAAACAAGGGGAATGCAAACTCATTCATTAATTGCTATGAACGTACCTCAATAGCAAACGGTTGGGATGATAAACTGAAAATATACTCTGAAAACACACAAGTGACATCGTGAGTGGACATTAGGATTCTGTAAAATGCTCAGACGACTCAGCAACCAGAATGCTTTTGAAAAATATATTGTTGCGGAATTGATTGAGTTTGGCACATATCCCCAAAATGTCGGATCAAATCGTCAAAGGTTTTCACCTCACCTGCTCTTACTCTGCAGCTTCCGGGTAAAGGGGATGCTTCCGCCCAATCAGCAGCGAATAGTGGACTGTAAGGGGTCGATACATCGGAACCACAAGGTTCCGATGTATCGCATTTATATATACAATTGACATTCTGAACCTTGATGATTCTAATCAGCAAGTAAGTAACCGACAGGAATTGAGATTTTTTGCGGCATCAACAATAATTCAATTACATCTTTCCAAAAGGCATATCCCTGATTCATTGTCTACTCAAAACTCATTCTGGAAAGTATGTGACGAGAAGTTGTAGTTGTAGAAATATTGTAAAATTCAGAGGCGGCAGAACCCAACCTGACACAATCTCATTCGAAATCGTGGAAGTAACTTACGATACAAGAAAAAAATCGTATGTTTGTAGATGACTCTGATATTGCTATTGTCTTGTTTTTGAACTCGGAAGAAATTGATGAGTTTTACTTGTTCGGTTGTACGACTTTTTTTCCAAAAATCTATTCATTCAATTTTAGAAAAAATCATTTTTGTTTTTTTCAATTGGGGGACTGTTGAATTTCTCATTTCGTATAATTAAATATTTACTTATACCAATAAAATATGTAATAACTAATAATACTGATTCATTATATTTGTTGTTCCGGCATTGATAGCGATGAATGTATCGCCATTCCATAAAATATTTCAAGAAAACGTGTAGGAAATTGAACAGTTTTTCGAGCTGTATCGTTGATGAGGTAACATGTCATCAATTCGCTACAATTAAAGTAAATATTGGTACCTACCTACCTGTAAATATTGTATTCTACCTGAGCTCAATTTTGATTGGTGTTAATGACAATTTGGATTCGATTGGGTTTAATATAAATATGTGACCAGTCAGTTTAGATTGACTGTTGTATTATTCAAGGAATTCTTACAAGTATACCAATTTTTCAAATTGGATTTCTGTGAATCATTGTGTGTTAGAGAACATTTTCCTAGAATTCGACATGGCTAGTGATGCATTCGGGAGAACAATGGAGAAATCCATCGAAACTACTTCGAAAATGTTTCTCGAATTGAATTTTGTGAAAGCTGAACCAGAAGAAGCTAAAACGTTCGATGAATCTGGAAATTTCGATATTAACTCAGTGAAAATTGAACCACAAGGAGCTGAAATGTTTCATACTGGCGTCATTACCAACCTGAATTCGATAAATAAAATCGGTTATAATGAAAGCATTGGACAACACAGACAAATGAAGATGGAAGATGAAATCGACATTGTTCACGAAGATCTCAAGTGTGAAGTTGTGGATGAAAAAAACTTCTCATACTATATGCGAGCTGAGGACTTTACCCAAGATGTGAAGCCACTTCTTTCGGATCCTGCTGAACCAGGAGCAGATACATTTGGTACTGACTTTTTCACTTACCCAATCTCAATGGATGGCAACGATGATAAAATCATTGGTGATCAAGGAGAAATGAAGATGGAAAATGGAATCGACATTGTTCATATGGGGAAGAAACCATTCCAGTGTGATTTCATTCCAGTGAATATCCAGTGTGATATTACTTTGAAGAACCACGAAAGGATTCATGATGAAGAGAGACCATTTCAGTGTAAAACTTGCATGAAATCTTTCTCTAGAAGTGGTGGTTTGAAACTACATGAAAGAATTCATACTGGTGAAAGACCTTTCCAGTGTTCATTCTGTTCAAAATTTTTCACTCGTCCTGATACCCTGAAAGTTCACGAAAGAACTCATACCGGAGAGAAACCGTTCCAGTGTAGATTTTGTTCGAAATATTTTACCCGAAGTGGAGATCGAATAGCTCACGAAAGAAGTCATACTGGAGAGAAACCGTTTCGGTGTAAGATGTGTCCAAGATTATTTGCTCAAAGTTGTGATCTGAAAGTTCATGAAAGGAGTCATACTGGGGATAGACCTTTTCAGTGCAAAATCTGTCCAAAATCATTCATTCAAAGTTGTACTTTGAAAGTACATGTAAGAACTCATACCGGAGAAAGACCGTTTCAGTGTAAGGTTTGCCCAAAATCTTACAGTCAGAGTAGTTCTTTGAAAATTCATGAGAGAAAACATACTGGAGATAAACCATTCAAATGTAGGAGCTGTTCAAAATCTTTCACGCAAAGTGCTGATTTGAAAGCTCATGAAAGACTTCATACCGGAGAAAAGCCGTTTCAATGTACAGTCTGCCCGAAAACTTTCGCACACATTAGCTCTCTGAAAGCTCATGAAAGAAGTCATACTGGGGAAAAAACCTTCCAGTGTAAAGTCTGTTCAAAATACTTCATTCATGGTAGTAGTTTGAAAGTTCACGAGAGAAGTCATTCTAGAGAATGAACATTTTAATTCAACATGTATAAATCTTTCATTCAAATTGCTACGAAATCTCTCACCAAGGAGCTATGCTGGAGATGAACAATTCGACTCACATCCTTTCTGGAGGTAATTAATTCACTTCATGTATTGAGATACTATATCCTGCTAATTGAATATGTAATAAATGATAATACCGTTTCATTATATTTGTTCAAGTGTTGTTCCGCATGTTTCATTTCTTTACCTATGCCTATTGCCTGAAACTTCATTCGCGTGGATTTTTCTTTTTTGAATCGAAATAAAATAAGCAATATTTTCAATTCAAAATACCAAACTGGGGATTTACTTAGAGTCACTATCCATTCGCTCAACTTGATATTCGGTCTACAACTAACAAAGAGTGACACAAACAAAAAACTTTGAGCACAGGGATAATTCCAAATGTGGGGTGGTGAATCATTGGGTATTCATTCTGACTTATTAAAAGGATTTTAAAGTTAGATAAACATGTCTTGTAGTTGCGAGGAGAGAAAATGGGTATACCTACCCACTTACCCAGAAAGAAGTTGGATATGGTGGTGTGTGTATTTCCAGTAATAGAAAAATATATGCAAATCCAAAATGAATTGTAAGTTGTGCTAACAACTCGAAGACTCAACTACTTATTTAAAATGAATACTTTTTTCATCAGATGAAGTATGAAAAAGTAACAAATTCTAATAGATAAATCAAGCTGAAAGAAAATGATACGGTTTTCAATATTTTAACCAAAAAAACGGCCATATGATATACTACCACTCTCTGAGATCTTCCTGTGATATGAGTTTCTGAAGAACTTAAGTGCTTGATTTTCTAAACCTATGAAGTGAAGTACCGAGAGCAGTATATCGTGATTAAGCGTGTCAAATGCTTTACTATAATCTAATAATACTGAAACACCGATCTTTTGTTTGTCTAATTCCCTAAAGAAATCGTCCGTTATATTTAGGAGTGCTGCATCAGCAACTGCACATTTGAAGGACACTATCTTAGTTTTCAGTATGTTGAAGGATAGAAAGTTCGAGTGGGAATGAGGGAAATGGGCCTAAAATTCATGGGAGAGCTCACTTCACCACCTTTATAGATCGGTATAACAATTGATGTTTTGAGAAAAGGTGGAAATATGCCTTCTTTGGAGGATTCATTCATCAGAGATACTAGTTGGCTCAGGACATTCAAAAATCCTAACAGAACTGTCATTATTGAGATGATCTTTCCATCGTTTATATAAACGTGTAGATTTTTTGCCACATACGGTTTGATATCATTTGATGTATAGCTGTTCTTTTCATATTTTAAATATAAAACGTCAATTTTCTTAAGAGGTGTAAGGTGACTGATGCTTCGCTGTCCAATTGACGTGTAATTAGCAAATAATTACTAATAACTTCTTCAATAGATATGTATTTACAAAGTTTTGACAGCTATTTATTTCAATATCTGACCAACAACCTCACAAAAATTGTTTTGTATATTCTGTTTCTTCTAAACACTTTATACTGGGCGCTAATGACTGTGATGATGTGATACGGCATTACCCCCTCCTCTGATTGAGACTATGCATGTTTCGAATGAGGAATTTCACTTTTCTTTCAAAGCGGGTGGTGTAGGACTCTTCCGTAGGAACTTTGTCCTTTTCCTTCTCATTTCCAATAGTAGGATTTTGACAGCCAATTTTGTTCTCATCAAATACTTGTGATGAGATAGACATATACCATCGCGAACTTTTTTGTAGACCTTTTTAAGATGTACAAGGTGTATATTATTTTGATTCAGCCAGGGTTTGCAATGTAAGCGTAAAAAATGTGTTTCTTTTCGACATTACATTAGAAACTTCAGCAGAAAAACTGAGAATCATCGGCATTTTTCCCTTCAAAATCATCAAATGCTGAAAATACAGTACTAATGATAGAGAACGAATTATGAGTCGATAAGACACTTCGGTATCATGCTTGAAAGGCGTGAATGCGTAATATATTCTGATCATAAAACTTTGACGTTTACATTTGATGAAAAACGAAAAACTACTTCTCCCATGCTTCATTACTCAGTTTTCAACAGACTTTGGGCATATTTCGGAATCCAAAAATCTTTTTGCTGACGCCTAATAAGAAATTTCGGAAATGACTACAAAATTTAATGAACTTCAGTAAATGGAAAGAAGAACAGGAACAAGATAATGAACTTAAGAAACTTTTGCCAGGAATAACATTTCTTGAACTAAAAATGCAAGCAAATGCCCGAAAGTGATGGTGAGATCTAATGTGATGTTCCTACTTATCATATTAAACAATATGTATCTAAATTTCAAGAGAAGATATATTCAAAAAATTGCACAACCTATTTCATTCTAGTAGAAAACCAACTATGGAACTCAGAAAAAGAATATACCGGGTGTCCCACATTTTATGTGACAGGCAATATCTGGTTTGTTGAAGGAGATACACAAAAATGTTTCATACAAAAGTTTTAGGAGTTCATGAGAGCTATATTTTGATATAATTTTCAAATATACAGGGTGTTTGATGTAGGTGCTACAGACCGAAATTCCATTTTTAAAATAGAACGCCCTGTATATCATTACATATTCAGATGCTACGTTAAATTCTGATATCATTTCATGTTTGGTTTTTGAAATTCGGTTACGGCGTTGTTGAGTTATTGCTTAAAATGTAAAGTCTTGAGAACGAATATTATTTTTAAAAATATCTCATACAATTATTCTCTCTGCATCAGATCACATGAAAGTTAGTCAAAATTTTGGGTGTTCGAAGTAATGGTTTCAATTTTGAGTTGTGGAATTCAGTCAGGAATCATTTTGAATATGAAACAATTGCGAAATTGAAAGAGGTGTATTCGAAAACAAATCTTTAATTAATAACAATGTGAATAATATAACTTGATAAATCATTTCATAAGAATAGTAGGTACCTAGAAATAAGACATAAAAATTGTTCAAAGTGATGCCCATTTTATACAGGCTTCGAAACGTCGAATCACTTCTCTCGTACAAGTCGCTCTTATAATATCAGGCGTAATATCACTGCACGCTAGTCGAATTTTCATTTTCAGATCATCCACATTCAAAGGGGGAGTAGTGAAAACAATATCTTTTAAATAACCCCATAGGAAATAATCAAGCGGTGATAAATCTGGAGAACGAGCCGGCCACCGAATTGGACCCTTATTACCAATCCATCTATTTGGGTACGTTCTATCCAGATATTCAGTAACAACCTGTGAATTGTGAGGAGGAGCACCATCTTGTTGCCACTAAATTCCTTGTCGTTCTGCTATGGGAATATCTTCCATCAACTGGATCAAATCATTTTCTAGAAAATGTAAATATCGCAATCCATTGAGATTTTCATTGAAAAAGTAAGGTCCAATGATGCGGCCATTGAACAATCCACACCATACATTAATACCACAAGTAGTTTGAAAATTACTTTCGCGGACCCAGTGGGGATTTTCTTGAGACCAATAGTGACTGTTATGTCGATTCACAACTCCATTATTGTGGAATAGCGATTCATCGCTCCACAAAATTTGACTGAATATGTTAGGACTTTCATGTAATATTACCTGAATACAAGCAATGAATTCAAGTCGTCGTTCAAAGTCCGTGGGTTTCAAACCTTGTACCAACTGAATTTTGAATGGGTGGTATTTATTTTCTTTCAGAATTCTCTGTACATTAGATTTACTCACACCGACTTCTTCTGCAAGAGTACGGATAGAAACATGTGGATGAATAATAATATAAGCCAACACATTGATCTCTAAATCTTCAGTTCTAACAGATCTCGTATGATGACGATGCTTTATAGTAGAAGGAAATGACCCAGTTCGCAATTTTTCTACAACTCTCGAAAAAGTCATTCGTGACGGAATGGGTCTGTCTGGAAAACGTTCTTGGTATAGACGTGCTTGACGGCAGTTTTTCTGACATTCTCCAAAAATGAATAACATATCAATGCAATCACTTGGACTAAACGCGAAAGGCATACTGGAGTTTTCGCACAAAGAACACAGTTACTGTTTTGCAAAGAATCACTGAATCGAACTGACAAGTAGATACAATTCAACAACATTTGTTACTATGGCATCAACAAGCAAAAGCTACTTGATGAAATTGTGCAATATAAAGCAATTCACCCTCAAGTTAGTCACATTCTCAAGAATTTCAATATTATATTCAACTGATATCGATATCGTATCGTAGAGGTGAGAATAATGGTTTGTATTCAGTAGTAGTCTAGTTCAATTTAATAAAAGATATAGACTGGATTCGTGTACGAGTAAATAAGTTTTTTTGAAACTTTATATTTAAGGAAAAGTGCAATAACTCAACAACGCCGTAACCGAATTTCAAAAACAAAACATGAAATGATATCAGAATTTAACGTAGCATCTGAATATATAATGATATACAGGGCGTTCTATTTTAAAAAATGGAATTTTGGTCTGTAGCACCTACACCAAACACCCTGTATATTTAAAAATTATATCAAAATATAGCTCTCATGAACTCCTAAAACTTTTGTATGAAACATTTTTGTGTATCTCCTTCAACAAACCAGATATTGTATTACAATACTAATGTATTGATATTAATACGACCAAGGAGTAGTGCACTTGGAGTAGTGCTAGAATACTTGAGAATGGTGTAAAAACCGAAACCTTGGTCGTATTAATATCAATACATTAGGTAAGTGGAAATTAGACAAAGTATTTTATTCGTATATCTAATTCTGATGGAATGATTGAAAGGTTCCTCAGAACTACGGAAGCTGCTCTCAAAAGCCATTCTGGAAAATGGTCCAGAGATCTATCTATACTTCTACTTGGCATACGAGTTACACCAAGAGAAGATTCAGGTGGTATCAGTAGCGTGGTATCAGTAGGTGGAATATGAAATGACTCTGAGAATCTCTGGAGAAAAAATTATTGAAGATGCACAATCCATCCCTAAACAAGAATAATTTCAAATAGCTTCAAAAAGTCAATGAAAAAAATAAAAACAACACAAGGTTCTGATAACAGTAACAGAAAAATATTCATGTATAAAAAATTACCAACTGCTGCACATGTCTTCGTTAGAATAAATGTAGTCAAAAAAAAACTTTTGCAATAGCTATATTCTGGACCATAGAAGGTTTCAAATCGAGTTGACAAATATCTCACGGTTTTAATAAGAAAAAACACATGCATAGAGAGAATTTCAAAAACCAAACATGAAATGATATCAGAATTTAACGTAGCATCTGAATATGTAATGATATACAGGGCGTTCTATTTTAAAAAATGGAATTTTGGTCTGTAGCACCTACACCAAACACCCTGTATATTTAAAAATTATATCAAAATATAGCTCTCATGAACTCCTAAAAATTTTGTATGAAACATTTTTGTGTATCTCCTTCAACAAACCAGATATTTCCTGTCACATAAAATGTGGTACACCCGGTATAATGAGAAAAAAATTGGCTGTCAAAATCTTACTACTGGAAATGAAAACGAAATGGACAAACTTTCTACGGAAGAGTCCTACACCACCCGCTCTGAAAGAAAATTGAACTTCCTCATTCGAAACATGCATAGTCTCAGACAGAGGAGGGAGTAGTGTCGTATCACATCATCACAGTCATTAGCGCCCAGTATAAAGTGTTTAGAAGAAACAGAATATAAAAACAATTTGTGTGAGATTGTTGGTCAGATATTGAAATAAACAGCTTCGTGAATACATATATATTGAAGAAGTTATTAATAATTATTTGCTAATTACAATTGGACAGCGAAGCATCAGTCACCGATCACCTCTTAATGATATCAAACCGTATGTGGCAAAAAATCTTCACGTTTATATAAACGATGGAAGGATCATCTCAATAATGACTTACTATTAGCATTTTTGAAAATCTTTTAGATAATGCCCTGAGCCAACAAGAATCTCTGATAAATAAATCCTTCATAGAAGGCATATTTCCACCTTTTCTCAAAACATCAATTGTTATACCGATCTATAAAGGTGGTGAAGTGAGCTTTCCTATGAATTTTAGGCCCATTTCCCTCATTCCCACATTAGCAAGAATCATCAAGAGACTCGTCTAGGGGAGCATTTTTGACTTTTTGCAGGCGTGTGATATATTGAGCATCAAACAATTTGGATTTCAGTACAAAAAGGACAAAAATGATGCAATCTTTTCACTGTTATATTAACTTTATACTGGGATTAATGATGGGGAAGTTGCTACGGCTGTATTTCGTGATTCATCGAAGGCTCTTGACTGCGGGAATCATGAGATACTGCTGCGGAAGCTTCACCGTTACGGATTTCGAAATAAAGCACATTCATGGTACACGACATATTTATCTGGCCGTACATACGTAGTTGAGACAAAATCAATCTCAAGTTATATAATGTTAATGTCACCGTGTTCGCTGATGACACCACCATACTATGGCAAAATGATAAGCAATCTGCTCTTCATCATATCAATTATTCAGATATAATAAAGGTCAAAGACTAGTGCGACTTGAACCTTTTATCCTTTAACATGTCGAAAACTAAGATAGTGTCCTTCAAATGTGCAGTTGCTGATAATTCTTTAAATCACAAGATTTTCGAAAACAGTGTTTTTCCAGCTTCAGAAAAACAGTGAAAATACTTCTTCCCGATAGAACCTATTATAGTTTGGAAAAATATTATGTGGAGAGAATAGAATGTTAAGTAGACCAGAACTACTTCTATTGTCTGTTACATTTTGAATTTCAAATAAGTGACTGATTGTTTTTATTCAATTCAATTTTATATGGTAGTGACTATTTTTATACATTCATCAAATGTTATGAATTTAATTCATTTACATCTATATATACATGCTTTATCAACAAGATGTTATTTTTTATATCAAAGCATATTTTGATTGATTGATATAATATTTACACAACGGCAAGCCATTTTTATTGAACTTTCAAATTCTTTTAATAATTCAGAATGAATACCCAATGATTCAGTAACCCACATTTGGAATTATCTCTGTGCTCAAAGTTTTTTTTGTCTGTGTCACTCTTTGTTATTTGTAGTCCGAATATCAAGTTGAGCGAATGGATAGTGACTGTTAGTAAATCTCCACTTTGGTATTTTGAATTGAAAATAACGCTTATTTTATGTCAACACCAAATATGGCTCATATCTGAATAATATATACAAGTAACGTGTGGTACACATCAATAAAATTATAGGATTTATAGGATCTGTACTGAGAAAGTAAATTTTTGTTTTAATACTATAATAATATTATATTTAGGTGAATCAGGCACTTTTAGTCTCAAAACTACAATAACATTATATTTAGGTTAATCTATCACATACAAGCAACGGTCTCACCACTGACGGTTCTTGATTTTGTATCCTCGCTTTTTCGTTTTATTTGATGATATTCATATTTGTATTGGATATGCGAATGAACTTATATTATTATAGGTATAGGTAAGGAAATGAAATATGCGGAACAACACTTGAACAAATATAATGAAACAGTATTATCATTTATTACATATTCAATTAGCAGAATATAGTATCTCAATACATGAAGTGAATTAATTACCTCCATAAAGGATGTGAGTCGAAGTGTTCATCTCCAGCATAGCTCCTTAGTGAGAGATTTGGTAGCAATTTGAACGAAAGATATATACATGTTGAATTAAAATGTGCATTCCCTTGAATGACTTCTCTCGTGAACTTTCAAACTACTACCATGAATGAAGTATTTTGAACAGACCCTACACTGAAAGGTTTTTTCCCCAGTATGACTCCTTTCATGAGCTTTCAAAGAACTAATGTGTGCGAAAGTTTTCGGGCAGACTGTACATTGAAACGGCTTTTCTCCGGTATGAAGTCTTTCATGAGCTTTCAAATCAGCACTTTGCGTGAAAGATTTTGAACAGCTCCTACATTTGAATGGTTTATCTCCAGTATGTTTTCTCTCATGAATTTTCAAAGAACTACTCTGACTGTAAGATTTTGGGCAAAGCTTACACTGAAACGGTCTTTCTCCGGTATGAGTTCTTTCATGCACTTTCAAAGTACAACTTTGAATGAATGATTTTGGACAGAATTTGCACTGAAAACTCCTTTCTCCAGTATGACTCCTTTCATGAACTTTCAGACCACCACTTTGAGCAAATGATTTTGAACACATCTTACACCGAAACGGTTTCTCTCCAGTATGACTTTTTTCGTGAGCTATTCGATCACCACTTCGAGTGAAAGATTTCGAACAAAATCTACACTGGAACGGTTTCTCTCCGGTATGAGTTCTTTCGTGAACTTTCAGGGCATCATAACGGGTAAAGAATTTTGAACAGAACGAACACTGGAAAGGTTTTTCACCAGTATGACTTATTTCGTGAACTTTCAAAAGACTACTTCTAGTGAAGGATTTCATGCAAATTTCACACTGAAACGGTCTTTCTCCAGTATGAATCCTTTCATGGTTTTTCAAAGTAATTTTATGAGCAAATGACTTCAAACAGAAATCACACTGGAATGGTTTCTTCTCCGAATGAACAACGTCGATTCCATTTTCCATCTTCATTTGTCCGTGATCGCCAATGACTTTGTTATCATCGTTGCCATCCATTAAGTCAGTACCTGCTCCTCGTTCAGCAGGATCCGAAAGAAGTGGCTTCACATCTTGGCTAAAGTCCTCAGCTCGCATATAGTTTGAGAAGTTTTTTTCATCCACAACTTCGCACTTAATATCTTCGTGAACAATGTCGATTTCATCTTCCATCTTCATTTGTCTGTGTTCTTCAAAGCTTTTGTTATAAACGATTCTACCCATCGAATTCAAGTTGTTAATGAAGCCAGTATGAAATATTTCAGCTCCTTGTGGTTCAATTTTCACTGAAGTAATATCGAACTTTCCAGATTCATCGAACGTTTTACCTTCTTGTGGTTCAGCTTTCAGTAAATTCAATTCGGGAAACATTTTCGAAGTAGTTTGGATGGATTTCTTCATTGTTCTTCCATATGCAACAGTAGCCATGTCGAATTCTATGATAATATTCTAAAACACACAATCATTCACAGAATACCAATTTGAAAAATTGTATACTTGTAGGAATTCCTTTGATAACACTACACTAACAATAGTCAATCACAACTGACTCTTTTTCGACCTGGTCCCATATTTATATTAGACTGAATTAAATTGAAATTGTCATTAACACCAATCAAAAATGAGCTCATTCACAGGTAGAATAAATGATTCCTGACAGGTACCAATATTTACTTTAATTGTAGTGAGTTGATGACATGTTACCTCATCAACGATGCAGCTCGAAAAACTATTCAATTTCGTACACGTTCTCTTGAAATATTTTATGAAATGGCGATATATTCATCGCTATCATTGCCGGAACAACAAATATAATGAATCAGTATTATTAGTTATTACATATTTTATTGGTATAAGTAAATATTCAATTACATGAAATGAGAAATCTATAGGAGGTAAGTGAGTAAAATCGATGATATCTATCATTGTCCCTCAGTGAGATATTCCGTAGCGATATGAGTAATTAGAGTGAAAGTTTTTGGACAAACCTCATACTGAAACGGGTTTTCTTTGGTGTGACTTCTTTTTTACTCTATTTGTAAATTTCACATATTTTCTGTTTGGTGATGGAGAAGTATAGAGCCATAGAAATTCACTTTTCAAAAAATCAATCTCTCCTTCACAATATTTCTTCCTCAATGCAGATCTTACCAATTATATCATGATTTCTCTGTCAAGAATGTCCGTCAATGGGTGGACTTGAGAAACGAGAATGAATTTATTTATATAACTTCAACTTCATTACCCCTTAATGACTATTTTTTTCTGAGTGCAATTGTTTACAATAGTCGATAATAAACTTTTTTTAATTGAAATCACGTGACTGGAATGTGACAAGGGGGCCGAAGAGTGAGGCTGAGTCACAAGAGGGGCCGATAGGTGAGGCAATACTAAGGGGGCCCACGCTTGAATCTTTTCGATACTCATTTCATCCTGCGTCGATTACGTCACACGTTTCTCTCTTCCACTCAGTAAAGTTTCTCTCTGAAATACATACCAGCGACGCACGACCTTGAAGTGGGCCAGAATCGGTGTTGTTCATCTACTGTGAATGTCGATTGAAACCGAAATCACATGAACATATTGAGTTCATGTGTTGTTTCAGAAGAAAACAATGTTATTAGCCATGTCGTTATACAGATGAAATTGACATGGAAACGGAGTAAATTATGTATTAATCAAATATTGTTTGGAACAATTTTAAATCTAAACGATAAAGTTGATATTATTCCATTTCATTGTGGCTTGAATAATTTTGTGATGGAATCGACAAATACTTGATGAAAATCCATAATGTATTCAAGTAAACCTTCATTTTGATATTTTCTATAAACACTTTCACAAATACGCACGCAACACGTATTTCGCTATACAATAGTTTCTTTAGGCGTGTCTTTCATATCTGAAAACCACATATTCGATGATATTTTTTTTGTTTTACAGATAGAAGTACCTGAATTTCAGGTACCTGTGTTTTACCTACACAATTAATGTTAAATGTCTACCTGGGTTTTAGATTGATGACCATTATCATGAGAAAAGAAGAGAAAGTATTCAACCTCATTTTGATAAACATGTAATAAATGAGATCATCTGAACTTATGTATCAGTTAGTTACCAGTTTGGAAAAAATGTCAGAAACCAGTAGTGTTTTATTTTTATTTGATCACTCCATAAATGAATGTACCCATGAATCTATTTATTTCGGAGTTTAAAACTTTTCTCTCCTAAATGTAATACGTCATAGCCATGATTGAACTCATGTTCTTCTGGGACAAAATTTTCTTCAAAAAATAATTTTTCTTACGAAATGTTTTTTCGGGTAATGAATTACTTTGAAAATCACTGTCTTACTCTGTATATGATTGAGAAATTTCACAGTTGATTATTCAAAAATTGTGAGCATTTGTTCCCATAATTGTTTCGAATAGATTGGGATTATGTTTGAATTACCTGTAACACATATCATAGTACTGAATCTAGATAAGTTTGGTACATATTTCTATCCACATACCATAATGCTTGTGACGTATTCCGTAATTTGTTTTATTCTCATCCTAGACATGTTTCTTTTTGTCTTTTCACAATTTCATTTCTATATTTTTATTCGCGTATTTATTGACATTTATCTTATGACATATACATCGATATTCTTTCACTACCTACTACTTTGGCAATGATCAGAATATCTTCAACAGTTCCTCAATTGAAACTGGAAAAGAACAAAAATTATTTTTTCTAAAAATGAATGAATTGATTTCTGGAAAAAAATTCGTACAACCGAACAAATAAAACTCATCAACTTCTCCTGAGTTCAAAAACAATATCTGAGCCATCCTACTAACATACGATTTTTTATACTTGTATCATAAGTTACCTCCACGATTTTGAATGAGATTGTATCAGGCTGGATTTTGCCGCCTCTGAATTTTACAATATTCCTACAACTACAACTTCTCGTCACATACATCCAGAATAAGTTCTGAATGAAGAATGAATCAGGAATATGCCCAATTCAATTTTGAAAAGATGTAACTGAATAATTGATTCCGCAAAAATAATTATCTCAATTCCTGTCGGTTACTTACCTGTTGATTTTAATTATCAAGGTTCAGAATGTCAATTGTATATATCCATTTCGTGACTAAATATTAACGATATTGGCAAGCTGGTCATCAAACAGGACGAAAAATATTTAATATCTACAATTATATGCTATGTCTGAAGTCTATATAAGGAAATAAATATTTTGAATGGGACCTCAAAATATTCATCTCTCATAACTACCTACACCGTGTAGTTATTTCTGCTACTTACTTTACCTAAATGCTTCGTCCATGGATTGTACTTGTATGTAAAAAGTGATAACAAAAATGAGTGCAAAGAAAATTAAAGTCAGTCTATCTCCAGCGATTGTTTCAATTCAAGGAACCTCAACATGACTCAGTCATTAATTAAAAGTAGTATTTAATAGTAATATTAGTGAATAATAACAGTTCTGATATGAGTGACTTCAGAGGGATGGTCCAATGGATTTTTCGAGAAATACTTATTTCTGAAAACTGGAAATTATGAAGACAAAAATTTGAAAATTATTCAGTTGCTTCCTACGTGGTAGGAAATCATAATGAAAAGAGAAATGAAAATTTCTATCTTTTTTACCACTTTTATTTGTAACTATTTGTGTCTCAATAAACTGAGACACACCTACATACACATAAAACACTTCCTCTTAAAATCACAACACACCAACATCACTTTCCAATACATACTGGCGCGTACGCGAACACTGTTCTACATCTTCAGTTTCTCATAATACTAAATAGAAATTCTCTTCAATAATATCTATGTTCAAATAAAACAGTTTTTTTTCAAACTGAAATGAATGAAATACTTTTTTAAAAAAACCCTGTTCATTCTATACAAAATTCCTATTATCTTCAGTCGATCATAATATAATTTTGTATATAGATTCACAAAACTCTTGTTATAAACGAATTGAGTTAATTGAAGAGTTACAGTTTTAAATTCAAACAAACAATATGTGTTCAGATCAAGCTGATATTGCTCTCCATTTGATACAGTTTATTTTTCTCTTCAAATAGGTAGTGGTAGATTTTGAGATGAAATTATATTTTCTTGATTCAAAATAGTTCATCTTCGCAATAATATAATCAAACAAATCATGTCTAGAAAAGGCCAAGAAATTTGATTTCTTCGTTAAAAAAAGGGTGATTCTCTTGTGAAACATTTCGCTATTGGTATGAAGTAATAGTTTCTCCAATAGAGATAAAAATTTCAAAGCAACCTATGATCTTCTTTAAAAGAGATACTTTTTACTGTGTGTAAATAGTCAGGATCAGATATCTGAACAAAACACATATTTTTTAACAAATTATAAAGATAGATTCACTGGTTTGGGTTGTCTTAAAGAAAAAAATCACATTACCTCAAATGAAAATGCGATACTAGTTGTCCATCCTCCGAGATTTACATGCTGTAATAGTGGCTAGGACTATATAATGGATGGATCACTAGATTTGAAGTACCATTCAGACTAACCACAGATCAAGAAAGACGGTTCGAAAGTATCTCATTCTCAAAATTTTCCAAAATAATGGGTTTCAATCACTTGGGACCTACACCATACCATCCAAGTTCTGATGGAATGATTGAAAGGTTCTTCAGAACCTCTCTCTCAAAAATCTCTCAAAAGTAGTTCTGGAAAATGGTCCAAAGATCTATCTATACTTCTACTTGGTATACGAGTTACACCAAAAGAAGATTTAGGTGGTAGCGTTGAGGTGGAATATGAAATGACTCTGAGAATCTCTGGAGAAGAAATTGTTGAAGATGCACGATCTATACCTAAACACGAAGAATTTCAAATAGCTTCAAAAGAAAAGAAATAAATAAAAACAACACAAGGTTCTGATCATAGCAACAGAAAAATATTCATGCATAAAAAATTACCAACTGCTGCACATGTCTTCGTTAGAATAAATGTAGTCAAAAAAACTTTTGCAATTACTATATTCTGGGCCATAGAAGGTTTCAAATCGAGTTGACAAATATCTCACGGTTTTAATCGGAAAAAACACATACATAGAGAGACTCTAATCAGACTTTATAGTATCAGTATCAGAATGAACCAGATATCAACAATGAGAACATATATTACTGGAGTTTTATCCCAACACCAAACCGATATTTCAACAACTCGACACGTGTTTCAATCACCAAATGTTTAATCTTCCTCTTGAAGATGATCACTTGGTGATGGAAAAAGGCGTCGAGGTGTTCAAATAACGGTTTGGTGTTGGGATAAAATTCCAGTAATATATGTTCTCATTGTTGATATCTGATAACTGATTTGAGTTATGATGTTGGGATACAATTCCAGTAATATCCATTACTACATCAAAGATTCCAAACAGTGCATCACAAATATATAATGAGAAAAAAATTGGCTGTCAAAATCTTACTACTGGGAATGAAAACGAAATGGACAAAGTTTCTACGGAAGAGTCCTACACCACCCGCTCTGAAAGAAAAGTGAACTTCCTCATTCGAAACATGGATAGTCTCAATCAGAGGAGGGAGTAATGTCGTATCACATCATCACAGTCATTAACGCCCAGTATAAAGTATTTAGAAGAAACAGAATATACAAAACAATTTTTGTGAGGTTGTTGGTCAGATATTGAAATAAATAAAATATATCAGTAGTAGTAATATCGGTGCGGCAGTACAATAACAATAACTTCAGTAGGAAAACTGGAAAATATTGGCATTTTTCTCTTCAAAGTTATCCAATGCCAAAAATACAGTACTTATGATAGAAAACTCATTGTGATTTATGAGTCGATAAAACACTTGAAAGGCGTGAATTTGTAATATATTCTGATCATAAACCTTTGACGTTTGCATTTAATGAAAAACAAGAAACTACTTCTCCCAGACAAACCCGATACCTGGATTTCATTGATCGGTTTTCAATAGATATTCGGCATATTTCTGGATCCAGAAATATTGCTTCTGATGCCTCGTCAAGAATTTCGAACATTACTCTACAGAATTTAATGGATCTCAGCAAATGGGAAGAAGAAAAGGAACAAGATAACGAACGTAAGAAACTTTTGTCAGGACAAACATCTCTTCAGCTAGGAATTAAAGCAAATGCCTGGAAGTGATAGTGAGATCTAATGTGATGTTTCTATTTATCATATTAGACATCAAGAGAAGATATATTCAAAAAATTGCACAGCCTGTCTCACCCTGGTATCAAACCAACTATGGAACTCAGAAAAAGTATATATATATTTAGCCTAAAATTGGGAAAGATCTTCTATAATGGGTTCGAAACTTCATTCCATGACAAAAAATCCATAGTGAATAAACATGTGGTTAGTCCTATCGGTAAGTACAGTATCCCAAAATCAAGATTTGAACACAATATTTTCAGATCTTTGCCTCCTTGCATAGACCGATATTCCAGATGGGTAGAAACATTTCCTATGGAAGACTTACATGCTGTAACAGACTAACCACAGATCAAGGAAGACAGTTCGAAAGTGGGAGCTACACCATACCATCCAAGTTCTGATGGAATGATTGAAAGGTTCCACAGAACTATGGAAGCTGCTCTCAAAAACCATTCTGGAAAATTTTCCGAGGATCTATCAATACTTTTACTTGATATATGAGTTACACCAAAAAAAGATTTGAGTGGTATCGTTAGCGCTGAGATGGTATATGGAATGACCCTGAGAATCCCTGAAAAAATGATTTTTGAAGATGCACGATCCATCACTAAACATGAAAAATTTCAAATAGCCTGAAAAAAAATGAAAAAATGAAAATAACAGAAGTTTCTGATCGCAGTAACAGAAAAATATTCATGTATAAAAAATTACCAACTGCTACACATGTCTTCGTTAGAATAGATGCAGTCAAAAAACTTTTGCAACAGCCATATTCTGGCCCATACAAGGGTTTCAATTAACAATAAATAAAAACACATCCATAGAGAGACTCAAATCAGCTTTCATAGAGAATCAGAATGAACCAGATATCAACAATGAGAACATATATTACTCGAGTTTTTTCCCAATACCAACCTGTTATTTCAACACCTCGACACGTGTTTCAATCACCAAGTGATCATCTTCTTCTTGAAGATCGAAACACTTGTCAAGGTTTTCAAATGAAGGTTCGATATCGGGATAAAATTCTAGTAATATCCATCACTACTCCAAAGGTGCCAAACAGTGCATCACAGGTAAATGATGACAAAATTGGCTGTCAAAATCTTATTATTGTAAATGAGAAGGAAATGGACAAAGTTTCTACGGAAGAGTCCTACACCACCCACTCTGAAAGAAAAGTGAAATTCCTCATTCGAAACATGCATAGTCTCAGACAGAGAAGGGAGTAATGCCGTATCACATCATCACAGTTATTAGCGCCCAGTATAAAGTGTTTAGAAAAAACAGAATATACAAAACAATTTTTGTGAGGTTGTTGGTCAGATATTGAAATAAATAGCTGTCAAAACTTTGTAAATACATATCTATTGAAGAAGTTATTAGTAATTATTTGCTAATTACACGTCAATTGGACAGCGAAGCATCAGTCACCTTACACCTCTTAAGAAAGTTGACGTTTTATATTTAAAATACGAAAAAAACAGCTATACATCAAATGATATCAAAAAATCTACACGTTTATATAAACGATGGAAAGATCATCTCAATAATGACAGTTCTGTTAGGATATTTGAAAATCTTCCAGATAATGACCTGAGCCAACTAGTATCTCTGATGAATGAATCCTTCAAAGAAGGCATATTTCCACCTTTTCTCAAAACATCAATTGTTATACCGATCTATAAAGGTGGTGAAGTGAGCTCTCCCATGAATTTTAGGCCCATTTCCCTCATTCCCACTCGAAGTTTCTATCCTCGGTACTTCACTTCATAGGTTTAGAAAATCAAGCACTCAAGTTCTTCAGAAACTATATCACAGGAAGATCTCAGATAGTGGTAGTATATCATATGGCCGTTTTTTTGGTTAAAACATTAAAAACCATCTCATTTTCTTTCAGCTTGATTTATCTATTAGATTTTGTTACTTTTCCATACTGCATCTGATGAAAAAAGTATTCATTTCAAATAAGTAGTTGAGTCTTCGAGTTGTTAGCACAACTTATAATTCATTTTGGATTTGCATGAGACCTAAATTTTTCTATTACTGGAAATACACACACCACCATATCCATATCCAAGTTCTTTCTAGGTAAGTAGGTAGGTATACCCATTTTCTCTCCTCGCAACAACAAGACATGTTCAGCTAACTTTAAAATCCTTTTAATAAGTCAGAATAAATACCCAATGATTCACCACCCCACATTTGAAATTATCTCTGTGCTCTTTGTGTCACTCTTTGTTAGTTGTAGACCGAATATCAAGTTGAGCGAATGGATAGTGACTCTAAGTAAATCCCCAGTTTGGTATTTTGAATTGAAAATATTGCTTATTTTATTTCGATTCAAAAAAGAAAAATCCACGCGAATGAAGTTTCAGGCAATAGGCATAGGTAAAGAAATGAAACATGCGGAACAACACAAATATAATGAAACAGTATTATCATTTATTACATATTCAATTAGCAGGATATAGTATCTCAATACATGAAGTGAATTAATTAACTCCAGAAAGGATGTGAGTCGAATTGTTCATCTCCAGCATAGCTCCTTGGTGAGAGATTTCGTAGCAATTTGAATGAAAGATTTATACATGTTGAATTGAAATGTTCATTCTCTAGAACGACTTCTCTCGTGAACTTTCAAACTACTACCATGAATGAAGTATTTTGAACAGACTCTACACTGGAAGGTTTTTTCCCCAGTATGACTTCTTTCATGAGCTTTCAAAGAACTGATGTGTGCGAAAGTTTTCGGGCAGACTGTACATTGAAACGGCTTTTCTCCGGTATGAAGTCTTTCATGAGCTTTCAAATCAGCACTTTGCGTGAAAGATTTTGAACAGCTCCTACATTTGAATGGTTTATCTCCAGTATGTTTTCTCTCATGAATTTTCAAAGAACTACTCTGACTGTAAGATTTTGGGCAAAGCTTACACTGAAACGGTCTTTCTCCGGTATGAGTTCTTACATGTACTTTCAAAGTACAACTTTGAATGAATGATTTTGGACAAAATTTGCACTGAAAAGGTCTATCCCCAGTATGACTCCTTTTATGAACTTTCAGATCACAACTTTGAGCAAATAATCTTGGACACATCTTACACCGAAACGGTTTCTCTCCAGTATGACTTCTTTCGTGAGCTATTCGGTCACCACTTCGGGTAAAATATTTCGAACAAAATCTACACTGGAACGGTTTCTCTCCGGTATGAGTTCTTTCGTGAACTTTCAGGGTATCAGGACGAGTGAAAAATTTTGAACAGAATGAACACTGGAAAGGTCTTTCACCAGTATGAATTCTTTCATGTAGTTTCAAACCACCACTTCTAGAGAAAGACTTCATGCAAGTTTTACACTGAAATGGTCTCTCTTCATCATGAATCCTTTCGTGGTTCTTCAAAGTAACATCACACTGGATATTCACTGGAATGAAATCACACTGTAATGGTTTCTTCCCCATATGAACAATGTCGATTCCATTTTCCATTTTCATTTCTCCTTGAACATCAATAATTTTGTTTTCATCGTTGCCATCCATTAAGTCAGTACCTAACATGTCTGCTTCTCGTTCAGCAGGATCCGAAAGAAGTGGCTTCACATCTTGGCTTAAGTCCTCAGCTCGCATATAGTATGAGAAGTGTTCTTCATCCACAACTTCACACTTAAGATCTTCGTGAACAATGTCGATTTCATCTTCCACCTTCATTTGTCTGTGTTGTCCAATGCTTTTATTATAATTCAGATTGGTAATGAAGCCCGTATAAAACATTTCAGCTCCTCGTGGTTCAATTTTCACTGAGTTAATATCGAACTTTCCAGATTCATCGAACGTTTTAGCTTCTTCTGGTTCAGCTTTCACAAAATTCAATTCGGGAAACATTTTCGAAGTAGTTTCGATGGATTTCTCCATTGTTTTTCCATATGCATCACTAGCCATTTCAAATTCTATGGAAATGTTTTAATATATACAATCATTCACATAAATCCAATTTGAAAAATTGTATACTTCTAAGAATTCCTTTGATAACACAACAGTAACAATTGTCAATCACAACTGAGTCTTTTCTGCTGGTCCCATATTTATATTAAACCCAATCAAATCCAAATTGTCATTAACACCAATCAAAAATTAGCTCATTCACAGGTAGAATACAATATTTACAGGTAGGTACAGGTATGTAGGTACCAATATTTACTTCAATTGTAGAGAGTTCATGACATGTTACCTCATCAACGATTCAGCTCGAAAAACTATTCAATTTCCTACACGTTCTCTTGAAATATTTTATGAAATGGCGATACATTCATCGCTATCATTGCCGGAACAACAAATATAATGAATCAGTATTATTAGCTATTACATATTTCATTGGTATAAGTAAATATTTAATTATACAAAATGAGAAATCTATAGGAAGTAAGTCAGTAAAATCGATGTGAGAGAGTCTATAGCGATATGAGTAATTAGAGTGAAAGTTTTTGGACAAACTTCATACTGAAACAGGTTTTCTTCGGTATGAGTTTTTTTATGCTCCATTTGTTAATTTCACCTATTTTCTGTTTGGTGATAGAGAAGTATAGTCATAAAAATTTACTTTTCAAAAAACCAATCTCTCCCTAACAATATTTCTTTTTCAATTCAGATCTTATCAATTAGATCCTGATTTCTTTGTGAAGAATGTCCATCAATGGAAGGAATCAAGAAACGAAAATGAATTTCTTCATATAACTCAAACTTCATTACCCCTTGGCTATTTTTTCTGAGTGCAATTTTTTATAATGGTCGATAATAGTATATGTCGATTAAAACCGAAATCATGAACATTTTGAGTTCATGTGTTGATAAAGTTGATAATATTCCATGTCATTGTGGCTTGAATAATTTTGTGATGGAATTATCAGATACTTGATGAAAATCCATAATGTATTCAAGGACACTTTCATTGTGATATTTTCTATAAACAGTTTCACAAATACGCACGCAACACTAGATGAGCTTGAGACATATTTCTACCAACTTACCAACATGCTTGTAACTTGTAATTTGTCTCATTCTCATATAGAATGTTTTTTTTGTCTTTTCAATTCTATATTTTTATTCGAGTATCTATTGACATTTAATATATTACATATACAATGATATTCTTTCACTACCTACTACATCATCAATGATCAGAATATCTTCAACAGTCCCCCAATTGAAAAAAATAAAAAAGATTTTTTCTAAAAATGAATGAATTGATTTTTGGAAAAAAAGTCATACAACCGAACAAATAAAATTCATCAATTTCTTCTGAGTTCAAAAACAAGACAATAGCAATATCAGAGCTATCTACAAACATACGATTTTTTTTCTTGTATCGTAAGTTACTTCCACGATTTTGAATGAGATTGTGTCAGGTTGGGTTCTGCCGCCTCTGAATTTTACAATATTTCTACAACTACAACTTCTCGTCACATACATTCCAGAGTGAGTTTTGAGTAGAGAATGAATCAGATGTAATTAAATTATTGATGCCGCAAAAAATCTCAATTCCTGTCGGGTACTTACCTGCTGATTTGAATCATCAAGGTTCAGAATGTCAATTGTATATATTTGCGATATATCAGAACCTTGTGGAACACTCAACTCAAGGTTGGTGTGACGTAGTCGTCCTCTCTTCCCCATGTAGTAGATGAACAAAGCGACTTCTGGCTCACCTCAAGGTCGCGCGTCGTTGGTAAGTGTTTCACAGAGAGAGAGGGTTTAGTGGGTGAAAGAGAGAAACGTGTGACGTAATCGATGCAGAGAAGGATGGGATGATGAAAGAGATTCAAAGAGCGTGGGCCCCCGTGGGACTCTGCCTCACCCTTTAGGTCTTCTTAGGCCTTCACCACTGAACCCCCTTGTCGAGCACCAGTCACATGGTCCTAGTGGTAATCGGGAAATTAAATTAAAAAAGCGATATATATGAGAATTGAACTGTGACTTTCGACATCTGTGAATAAGTGCACACGTGCATCGCCAAAGTCCCGACTGAAACTGAAATTTCGAAATTTCATATCAAAACGACAGAGAAAGTACCGCGAATAACCTTGTGGAAATAAACATGATAGCTCCCACCCCCCAAAGTACCAACAGTCATTATTACATGTAGTTTCAAAGAAAATTCAATTCCACGGACAAATTAAATCAGTATAGTTGAGTGAAAGTGCATTCGATCCATGTACCATATGTGAAGTAAAAATATATTCTTTTCTTGAAAACAAGCACTATTCGCATTGTTTATGAACTGTCTTTAAGTGTCGAAGCAATATGTACAAACTGTACCAGCATCTTCCACGACAGTTGCATACCTAGATTTGGAAGTAAAATTCAATTAAATGAAGGTAATAAAATAGTTTGATGTGAAAGTGAAAAAAGTGCATCAGATGACAAACAGGTGAGCCTATTAGAACAAACTATATCCGAGCTTTCTAATGACGGACTCACAGAAGACAACTTCATAAAAAAATTGAATAAGGATAGTGGAATAATATTGAATGATGCATTGAAACTTGAAGCAGAAATGAGTGACTTGACTAAACAAACAATAAAACAATACAAGACATGACATTACTTATTTTCAACGAAAAATAACGGATGTAATAAAGAATACATCCACCATCAGTACACAAACGGAACCTGTTGATAAAAAAATCCAGTCAACGTCAACAGAGAATTCGACGAACTCCAGTGGAGCAGAGGAAAGAGGAACTGAAACGGTGAAAAACTACTTGAAGATCACAATTGACGAGGGCACACAAGTGAAGTTATTTGTATTAACGGATGAAGGATACACAAGCATCAAAGACAAGAAAAAAGTTGTTAATAAATTTAACAAAAAATTTAGAAATGGGGTAACTTCAGTATCAGGATCAAGGGGAAAAATTCATTGTACCGCTGACTCACAATAAAGATAGATCATTACTGATTCAATCTTTCATCAGAGCCAACTGTAACAAAAACGCTCTGCTTGAAACTGCGTTTATTGAATCAACGAAAATATCAAATCCTCCTTTCAAAAGAATTGAAAAATTTTGCGAGAGATATGAGATATCTGCATTATATCAGAAAATATACAAATGCAGATTTTTTCCTAATTACTACAATAAGTACAGATCAGTACATCGTAAGATTATGGAGTTAGCGAAGGAAAATTATTATAAAAATCGCATAGATAGTGCTACCAATAAATCAAAAGAGAGTTGGATGATAGTAATTGATTTTTTAAGAAAAAATTCCAAAAAGAAAGTAGATTTGAAGTTGAATCCGGATATATTAAATACGTACAATTCTTCAGTTGCAGATGAATTGACAGGAAATATAACTGTAGCCTATGATCCACTAACAAATCTAGCAAACGTGTTATCGAAAACTTAATCTTGTATGACGTTAATATTGATGAGTTGAAAGAAACGTTACATGATATTAAAAATAAAACCGCAACTGCATTAGATGACATTTTCGTTATGATTTTGATAAATCTTTAAGATAATGCCCTGAATCAATTAGTATCTTCGATAAATGAATCCTTCAAAGAAAGCATATTTCCACATTTTCTCAAAACATCAATTCTCATACCGATCTATTAAGGTGGTGAAGTGAGCTCTCCCATGAATTTTAGACCCATTTTCCTCATTTTCCCGTTAGCGCAAATCATCGTACTTTTTGTAGGCGTGTCATACATTGAGCATCAAACAATTCGGATTTCAGTGCAATAAGAACAAAAATGATGCAATATTTTCTTTGTTATATGAATTGTATACTGGGATCAATGATTGGAGGATTGCCGTTGCTGTATTTTGTGATTTATCGAAGGCTTTTGACTGCGTGAATCATGATATACTGCTGCGAAAACTTCATCGTTGCAGATTTCGAAATGAAGCGCATTCATGGTACACGACATATTTATCTGGCCGCACACAAATACTTAAGACAAAGTCAATCTCAAATTTAGGTAATATACAATGTGGTGTACGCAAGGATCTGTCTTGGGTCCAATTTTATCCAATATGTCAATGACCTGACGACGCTTGACATTACAGGAAATGTCACCCTGTTCGCTGATGATATCACCATACTATGGTATAATGATAAGCAAGCTGATCTTCATCATATCAATTATACAGATATAATAAAAGTCAAAGAGTGGTGCGACTCGAACCTTTTATCCCTAAACATATTGAAAACTAAGAAAGTGTTATTCAAATATGCAGTTGCTGATATTTCTTTAACCCAAGAGATTATTGAAAACCGTGTTTTTTTCAAATTTCTAGGACCATACATCGACAACGGGTTCAAATTCAATGAACATGTCAAAAACTTAAATAAAAAATTGTTTTCGGGTTGTTATGCTGTGAAAATTGCTGCAAACGAACTAGGATACTCAACCGTAAAGACTGTATACTATTCCTTGATAGAGTCACATTTGCGATACGCAGAGCCGTCGCCATGTGGGGGGATGGGGGGAGCCTCCCCCCGCTTTTTCGAATAGGGAAAAAGTTGGGTAAAAGTTGGGAAATTTTGGGCCATGAAGATAGAAAAAAATAATAGAAAGAAAAAGAGGAGAGGTAATAAGAAAAGGGAAAGAACAAGGAGAAGGTTGGGATTTTCCAACATGCATAACTTGAAGAGGATTCTGAGTTGTTTGAAATCTTCGAAAAAGTTTAATTACTCCCAAGTAAGAGAACAGTCCTGAACAGTCCACAAATTTTGACATGACAATTTTACAAAATTCCCAACTTTTCGCTGTTTTTCCAACATGCAGAAGTTGGGAAATTTCTGGCCGTGGCCCGTGGCAAATTTATCGGATGGGCCCACCTCCCCCCAATATAAAGAAGCTGAACCAACAATTATAATATTTTTTCATACTTATTTATACACTTTTACTTGTAATTATACAATAATAAATCACTATGGCAAATAGGTACATATAAACTTTATAATTATACTTAGGTACTTGATTTTCTAATAATTCACTTTAAATTAAAAGTACCTAATAAAGTACAGTCAGCATCTAATTGATATGGGCACATAGAGTAGTCAAAATTATTTGAAAAACAAAATAGCAATTCGATATAGGCAGTCTGAATCATCATATTGTTGTAAGCACACAATGTGTTCAAGATGTAAAATGTTAATTATTAAAATTCCTTCGGTTCAAATTTCGGGCCGTTGAATTTTTGATGGATAAAATAGTCAAGTTGCTCAACCTGTCAATTTCAGTTTTGAAAATGATCGCTCCGCACTAGCCGTAGTCACAGGAATGGTGAGAAATAATAGAAATGAAGTGCACACTTCAGGAAAGCTTGAAGATATAAAATGCTTTTTTATTATCAATAAGTTAGCAAGTTTTCTCATAGAAGATGATGTTTCTATTCCGTGCCTGAAAAGCGAATCGAAAACTGAGAATTTCCTTGGAAAACGAGACGGATATATCTTCTTTATCTAGAGGGACAAATGCTAAAGCCTTTTTCAATAAATCAGTAACGCTCAAATTTTCCAATGTGGCAGGTTGCAAGACACTGAAATTGAAAAAAATTTAATTCATTTTAAGGAAACGCGATTTCAGTTGATTAATGATTATGTCTAATACACAAATTTCATCAAAATGACGTTTCATTTTTCTCTGATGAGTTTTGGGAAATTTAGGGTGTATAGATTATTTCACTGCAATACTATTTGCTTCCGTTTTTAAATCTTCAAATTCATGTCGATACTTTTCAAGTTGTTCTAGACAGACTTGCAGCATTTGAAAAATCGATGGCTTTAGACTGAAGTACTTTAGAAGCCGCATCTATAGTTTGTAAGACTTTGCAATGGAAAACCAACAATATAATAACATTGTAGTTTCCTATCTTCTTCTTCAGCAAGATAGCTTCATTTCTCTCATCTGTTTTGGAATTTAATATAATAGTTTTTGTAAGCGCTTTTTGAACATCAAAAAACCGAACTTTTGAAGCAAACATGGCATCAAAGCGTCCTGCCCATCTAGTTGGATTCATTGTTTTTATTGTTACTGAATTTGATGATACCCCGGTCTATCCTTTATTGTCAGATGTAAAACTAGATAATATATTCCATCGTTTAGTACTATGGCCAAAAAAATTATAAATTTGTTATACAGTTTCGAATAATGTTTGTATTTTTATGACCTCTTCTACTGCATCATTTACCACCAAATTTAAATTTTAAGTAGCACAATGGACATTAACCGCATTTGGCTCTATATCTTTTTTGAGTTTTTGAACTCTGCCATAAGTGCCTTTCATGGTATTAGCTCCATCGTACCCTTGTCCACGGCACTCACAGCGGAAATTCCCCTAACATCCGCAGTAATACTCGTACCAACACGCGTGTCGAGCATTTTATTATCTATCTGATACGTTTTGAAACTGGGTTACAACTTTGCTTTTGAATACTTTGAATTTTTAATACATTTTTTTACTTGTCTATGCAACTGAGTAGGTAACAAAAATAAATCAAAGACAAAACTCCTTTTACTAAACATGTATAATAAATAATAAATGTTGGGAGTTGGGATTCTCCACTGACCGGGGGCCCTTTTCGGCTGGGGACCCGTGGCATTTTGCCGACTTGCCACCCTGTAGTTACGCCACTGCCTCCCCCCTTGGTTTTTCTTTTCGCTACGGCCCTGGATACGGTATCCCATTCTGGGGAGTGTGCAGTGGTAATGTTCTTCAGTATTTTTGTTTTAAAGACATACCTCTGAAAACCAAAATTTCGCGATTCGTGCAGATTTCACTTCAAGAAACACAACATACTCACGTTAGTGTTTATAATTATACTTAAAACAGTGTGCCTCATGAATAAACACAAACAAAATTTCATTACAAGGAATAGATACCCCATCCGTCAAAGTAAACATCTCAAACTACTATCACCATCTTCCACTCTCGTTAAGGATTCAATTATATATAACGTCTACAAAATGAAGATTCACTTTACAAATAGTATTGAAGATACACCGTCCAACGCCAGTTGGACGGTGTATCTTCAATACTATATATTACTGGAAATGAGATACACACGCCACCATATCCAAGTTCTTTCTAGGTAGGTATTGCAGACAACCATTCTATGCTTGCAACGGCAAGGATAGAATAGTTGTCCAAGAAGTCCGAATATCAAATTGAGCAAATGGATAGTGACTGTCAGTATTTTGATTTGAAAAGAAGGCTTATTTCATTTCGTTTAAAAAAAAATCCATGCGAATGAAGTTTAAGGGGATGAAACATGTAGAAAAACACTTGAACAAATATAATAAAAAAATATTTATTACATATTCAATTAGCAGGCTATAGTATCTGAGTACGTAAACTGAATCACCACCCTTAGAAAGGCTGTTAGTCGAATTGTTCATTTCCATCATAGTTCATTGGTGAGAGATTTCGTAGCAATATGAATGAAAGATTTATACATGTTGAATCAAAATGTGCATTCCTTAGAATGACTTCTCTCGTAAAATTTCAAACTACTACTATGAATGAAGTATTTTGAACAGACCCTACACTGGAAGGATTTTTCTCACCTATGACTCCTTTCATGAGTTTTCAAAGAACTAATGTGTATGAAAGTTTTCGGGCAGACTGTACATTGAAACGGTTTTTCTCCGGTATGAATTCTTTCATGAACTTTCAAATCAGCACTTTGCGTGAAAGATTTTGAACAGCTCCTACAATTGAATCATTTATCTCCAGTATGTTTTCTTTCATGAATTCTCAAAGAACCACTTTGAGTGTAAGATTTGAGACAAATCTTACACTGAAACGGTTTTTCTCCGGTATGAATTCTTTCATGAGCTCTCAAATCACCACTTTGCATGAAAGATTTTGAACAGCTCCTACAATTGAATGGTTTATCTCCAGTATGTTTTCGTTGATGAATTTTCAAAGAACTAATTTGAGTGTAAGATTTCAGGCAAACCTTACACTGAAACGGTTGTTCTCCGGTATGAGTTCGTTCATGTACTTTCAAAGCACAAATTTGAACGAATGATTTTGGACAGATTTTGCACTGAAAACTTCTTTCTCCAGTATGAATCCTTTCATGAATTTTCAGTTCACCACTTTGAACAAATAATTTTGGACACATCGTACACCGAAACGATTTTTCTCCAGTATGCCTTCTTTCGTGAACTTTTAAATCACCACTTTGGGTAAAATATTTCGAACAGATTCTACACTGGAACGGTTTTTCTCCGGTATGAGTTCTTTCGTGAACTTTCAGGGTATCAAGACGAGCGAAAAATTTCGAACAGAACGAACACTGGAAAGGTCTTTCACCAGTATGTCGTCTTTCGTGAAGTTTCAAACCATCACTTCTAGTGAAGGATTTCATGCAAATTTTACACTGAAATAGTCTGTCTTCATCATGAATCCTTTCATGGTTCTTCAAAGTAACATTATGTGCAAAAGACTCGAAACAGAAATCACACTGAAATGGTTTCTCGTCGGTATGAACAATGTCGATTTCATTGTCCATCTTCATTTGCCCGTGATCACCAATGATTTTGTTATCATCTTTGCCATCCATTGAGTTTGGGTTAGTGAAGAAATCAGTACCAAACATGTCTGCTCCTTGTACAGCAGGATCCGAGAGGAGTGGCTTCACATCTTGGCTCAAGCACTCAGCTCGCATATAGCATGATAAATTTTTTTCATCTACAACTTCACACTTAAGATCTTCGTGAACAATGTCCATTTCATCTTCCATCTTCATTTGTCTGTGTTGTCCAATGCTTTTATTATAACCGATTTTATCCATCGAATTCAGGTTGGTAATGGAGCCAGTATGAAACATTTCAGCTCCTCGTGGTTCAATTTTCACTGAGTTAATATCGAACTTTCCAGATTCATCGAACGTTTTAGCTTCTTCTGGTTCAGCTTTCACAAAATTCAATTCGGAAAACATTTTTGAAGTAGTTTCGATGGATTTATCCATTGTTCTTCCATATAAATCACTAGCCATGTCAAATTCTGTGGAAATGTTCTAAAATACACAATCATTCACAGAAATCCAATCTGAAAAATTGTGTAGAATTCCTTTAATAATACAACAGTCAATCAGAACTGACTCTTTCCCGACCTGGCCCCATATTTATATCAAACCGAATCGAATTCAAATTGTCATTACCACCAATCAAAAATGAGCTCATTCACAGGTAGAATAAATAATTTCTGACAGGTATAATATCTACTTTAATTGTAATGATTTGATGACATGTTACCTCATCAACGATAAAGCTCGAAAAACAATTCAAGTTGGTACACGTTTTCTTGAGATATTTTATGAAATGGCGATATGTTCATTGCTATCATTGCCGGAACAACAAATATAATCAATCAGTATTATTAGTTTTTACATATTTTATTCGTCACCGTAACATGACTTCAATTTTAATTTTAGGACTCTTCAGCCAATCATATAACTTGGTTAGTAACAATTATCCAATACGAAACGCCAATTCTTCAGTCCACGTGGACTAATGCCTAGTGGCATTAGGAATAACAATACATTGAATATGCACTAGCGATGCTATTGATATCAATTCAAATAGCTAGCAAATAGATGAGGGTAAAGTAGTAACCGGATTTTATATTTAATTATTGGCAATCATGATTTTCGTCACAAATTTCAAGGTCATCATACAAAATAATTTCAGAAAATTCACCCTATTGTGTACCTTATTACCTGCTAATTTTACCCAGAATGAATTTCGTAAGAAAATTACCAGGAAGAACTTCAATTACCCACGATCCTGGTAATTACCAAGTCATTCGCAACACTGATATAAATTATGTCTTTGCATACCATAGTGGCTAAGCTTCCTTAGCCGTCGTATCTATTTTATTTTAAATGTTTGAGATTCTTTGAGCAATGGCTCATTCAAAAGTATCATATCCGGATTGGATTCTTCAATAATGTCGATCAGATGCTGCTAATTAGCGTCAATACTTGTTATATTTCACTGTATAATTATCAATGCTTAGAATGACTATTGAATGCTTGAAAAAATTTGGTGAGTCAAAATCCAGACGCTTACTGGAGTCATCATAGGTTTGAATTACCTATTTTCGAATCGATACCACGTGGTAACTTGATGAAATTTTCATGAAAACTTTTAATTTTTGTTTTTTCTTCACTATCTCCGAAAAATTCAATCCGTCATTATTTTCGTTACTTGCTCTTACGTTATTGTTTATCTGACTAAACGGAGTTTTTGGAATATCTTCCGGACTCGTTAATTGTTTTTGATTCATATGATGAACACTTCCATTTGGATTTATGGAAATTTCGTTTCTCTTGCCTATTATAACCTTTTCCTACATTTCTATTATTCCATCCTTTACCCACACTTTGAGCATATTGCCGCTTCTGACTTAACGTGTTTGTATTGTATACCTTTTCCTGCCTTGTTCTACTGAAATTGTACAACTATTTTTTAATAATCATATGAATTCTGAGTGTATGTTAGTCTATTTTTTAGAAATTATTCCACTACTCCCCCAAAAGGATACTTTTTTAAAGTTCATGTATTCAAAACGTATTCATATGTGATTCAAATACATTCATTTTGGCGTTGAAACGATGACGACACATCAATTATAATTTGAAACATATTTATCCATTTATCGTGATTGAAAACTAACGAGAGGTTGGTTTTGAAACTGAATTTGACATTACGTTACGTCAGTTGTCAGTTTCGGCTTTATTTTGATCGTTATAGTTTATAAACAGCTGAAAACTTTTCATCAAATACGTTGTAATGATGTATAAAATGAAGCTGGAAAATTATTACTTGCACAAATCCCATAATTGACGTTAGAGACAATTGAAAAGTTTGTTTTTATTATTGAATTAGACATCTGACACAAATTGAATCATTCCATTCTAGCGAATCTTATTAATGACGTAGCTACGAATCGTTTTTGAATAAACGCTCGAATACAATTAAACGCCAGAAACTCAGAGTAACAAAAAATAATAGAGAGGCCTTTTCCATCCTTACATTGAAGGCAGCATAACTTTGTTTGTTTACGGGAAGTAAGTTGGACCATAAAACAGTGGCGGTTGGTTTAGTTGATAATCCCAGGGATATTATATATTTATAAAATAAATCATTTCAAGTGAAAATGTATTTTGTTCAAATAGTTACTACACGAAATCTGATTTATTATAAATGATTATGGAAATGAGACCAGTTTTTCTACCACCCACTAGATTTATATTTATGTATGGTTTTATAATAAAGCGCGTGGTTTAGTGGATTACAATTAAAATATTTCATATGAACTAGTTCATAACAATGATAAATGTTAATTTCAAAAGTAATGAACTTTACTTCATATAATCAGATGAAGAAATTTGTGATTCATTCTCAGATTTAATAAACAAGCGGTACGGTTTGTGAGGTCCGATATGAAGAATTTTTGATTAGAAATCATGATTTCATTTGAAATTGGTATCTACGGGTTTTTGTGGACCGACATTATGAAAAAGAATATTTTTGATGTTTTTAATGATCATTTTTTTGATCTTATTCTTATAAATGAAGTTTTCGAAACTAGATTTATATTATTTCATTATTTGACATATCCCAACCAAAAAGATGTCGAAACAATGACAAAAGTCATTTCTTATTGAATATTGTCTGTATGCAACGCGAGAGCCTCGTGCAAAGAAAATAAAATCAAAACGGAAATCATATTATTTGTGTGACGTAAGTTAGTTGTTGAGTGAGCAATAACAGATATAACACCGGTTGCAGAAGAATAACTATTTAGTATACAAACTGAACATTCAGTAGAAAGCTTTTTAATCTGTTGATCACAGAATGAATGACTTATGGCACACATATGAAAAACATATTTTTCATTTTTGAATACAGTTTTTTTCATTTACATTAATGATTTTTCGTAATTATAGAATTCACCAGTATGAATTATTGAAAAAAAAACAACAACATAATGTCGGTCCACAAAGACCCCTAGATACCAAATTTTGAATGAAATCACATAATTATATCAAACTTCAATCGTAATTATAAATATCGAAATCGAAAATTCTTTATATCGGACCTCACAAACCGTACCGCTTGTTCATCAAGTCTGAGATTGAATCACAATTTTTTTTATCTGATTATATGAAGCAAAGTTTATTACTTTTGAAATTAACATTTATCATTGTTATGAATTAGTTCATTTGAAATAATTTAATTTCAACCCAGTAAACCACGCGCTTTATTATAAAGCCATATATGAATAAAAATTTAGTAGATGGTAGAATAACTGGCCTCATTTCCATATTCATTAATAAAAATCTGATTTCCTGTAGTAACTATTCAAATAGAATACATTTTCACCAGAAATGATTTATTTTATAAATATATAATATTCCTGGGATTATCAACTAAACCAACCGCCACTGTTTTATGGTCCAACTTACTTCAAATGTGAACAAACTCTCCATAAACCCTCATTACCCGCCACCCCCGCCCATAAATTGTACGATACTCGCTTCAAAATACATGTATTGTATAGGTAAAGGCATGGCAATTCTGTGTCTTATTATTACTCTGAGGCCAGAAAACACTTCATTTCAATTGTCATTAGTCACTTGTCAGTAGTTGATTTTGTTGGTGGGCGTAGTGCAACGATTTTCATTATGGTTGGGCGTAGTGGGCGTTAGTCGACGGTTTTGTTCATTTAAATTCAGTAATCAAAAAATAATATAATTGTAGTTACATATTTTTTCATTGAATAATTATTCTGATGATGTATCGAGGCTCTACGGTCGTTGTTTACGAATTATTGATTTTCAAAAGGAATTTGTACACATTTCATTTGCATGTAAGTAGACCACCATTTGCAAATTTCGTTTTTACCATTCATGTTTTTTGCATTATTTTTTTAGAACACGTTCATTTTTTTCAATATCCAATTTCCCAATAGAGTCGATACCATACGTTCACGAATGCAATCAATAAGTTGAAGTAGTATGGTACTGATGAAAAACTAGACTTTCGAGATTTTTGAGACATACACAGTGTAATCCCCAAAGTATGCATCATATGGGAAACTTCTTTATTAAGGGCTTTTCGACAAAAAGTTATTCTTGATAAAAGTTTGTGCATCCCCTAAAACTAAACATGCTCCAACAAAATATAGTAAAACACTGAATATTACGAATCAAACAACTATGGTGTTGACCACAGTCAATTTTTTAGAAGAGTAAAATAATTTTCAAAGTTTTTGGTGCAGTTATTTTTATTTTTTGTTAACACCAAAAATTACTCAAAATTATACAGTATTGTAACAAGAACCCAATATCCAATAATATCAAATCACAAAACATCAAAATAAAATAGGTATTTTGGAACAAACTCGTTGATTCTCTGGATATTATTTTGGAGAATTATTTTGGACAAGCAAATTTCCAGAAAATCAACGAGCTTGTTCCGAAATACCTATTTTTTTTTGATGTTTTATGATTTGAAATTATTGAATATCAAGTTGAGTAATTTTCGGTGTTAACAAAAAATAAAAATAACTTTACACCAAAAACTTTGAAAATTATTTTACTTTTCAAAAAAATTGACCCTAGCTAACACTATACTTGTGTAATTCGTAATTATTCGTCCTATAAGTGCATTTTCAAACTTATACATTGAACTATAACTATATACTATAATTTAAACTTACGATTTTTATGTCACGGAATAAGTTTGATCTACTTATTTCATCGATGACATCGTAAAGAGATTCATTCACTTATTTGGTTATATCCCAGCCAAAAGGAATCTTGTTTAAATTGAAAGGATTATATTTTTAGGAGTGACTAATTTTTGGGAAAGAAATTTTTTGGCTTTCTATTACTCCATCTTGATACAAAAAAATGTGGGAATTTCCAAAGAACAGAAGGAAACAATAAATTTTGAAGGAAGTAACTCTATCCATAGATGTGTAGATTATGCAAAGAAGTAGCTTTCAGACAAAAACTGGAAGAAAAAACCCTCAAGAAACAGCTACTTTCATATAAATATTGAATTACATGAAAGAAAAATTCTGTCGAAACAAATACTTTTATATGAACACAAAAAACACATTTTTCTACTCAGTTTGTATTCCAAGCAAAGGTTACGGAATTAAATCCTTCCCACATTTTTTTGTATCAAGATGGAGTAGTAGAAAGCCAAAAACTTTCCCAAAAATTAGTCACTCCCAAAAATAAGACTCTTTCAATTTATAGCTTTCCTTTGATATCCGCCAAGAACAAACAATTTAAAGTTTTCTAAAGAAAGCTAAGAATATAATTTTTTTTCATTCATTCATCATATTTGATGGCCAAAACTTATAAATGTAAGTTGCTGACTAATTAGAATTTTCAGATGTTTATATTATACAGTCGATACAGTTGACTATGCGCTGCTGCTTGAGAAACTGAATCGAATGGGAATACGAGGAGTGGCTAATGAATGGGTAGCCTCCTATTTAAAACAAAGGTCGCAAATTAAATCTCAACCTGCCCCTGTTTCAATAGGAGTCTTACAGGGTTCAACCTTGGCTCCACTTTTCTTTATAATATTTATGATCGATATAGGGTATTCATGTGTATCTTCCCATAAAACAATCTATGCAGATGATACCTATCAAATAATAGCAGAAAATGAACTATCTCTTTCTGTTCAGACTGCAGATACATCTGCCATGAATTCTCTCAGTGGTGTACAAATAATGGTCTACTAGTCAATGGTAATAAAACCTTTTTCATGAATTATCAACAAAAAAACGTTTTGTTAGACTAATGTCCCCTAATAAAAATAAATAATAGGTATGAAGAGCACTTAGGCCAATATAAGTATCTAGGTTTGATAATTGACCAAAAATTAACCTGGGAAAAACACACTAACTATTTGACGTCCAAATTAAGTAGCGTTTGCTTTGTACTCAGGCAACTACGTGGAACAGTATCCCATCAAGTACTCAAGTTGGCCTATTTTGGACTTATAGAGTCTAATATATCCTATGGATTAACCTTTCGGGGAAATTCAGCACACTCGATAAAAGTATTCAAAATGCAAAAAAAGAATAATAAGATGTATTTCTGGCTCACTCCACAGAGAATCATCTAAGAACACTTTTATTAAAATGGGTATATTGACGCTACCATCACTCTATATATTATGTATAATTGGTTATCTAATTACTTGACCAACAGAAAACAACGGGTAAGAGTTAAAGACATGTTCTCTTGTGAAATTGACAATTACGTTGGAGTTCCCCAGGGTAGTGTTCTGGGACCCCTTCTATTCATACTATATTTAAACGACATGCCATTGTTTGTCGACTGTGAATTTATGAACGTTTTTGCTGATGATACTCTATTGGCATGTAGCGATGTGAACCTTACGATGGCTATACAAAAAATGAATAATACTCTAGCAAGTGTCAACAAGTATTTAAAAATTAATAAACTCAAGCTGAATGTGATGAAAACTAAAGCGATGATAATCACCACCAAGTTTAAATACAGCCAAATAGACTCTAAAACTATCAATCTCAACATTGATGATGACAAAATTGAAATAGTGAATTCAACTAAATATCTGGGATTCCAGATAGATAACACTCTATCGTTTGATGAACATTTTGAGTATATTCATAAAAAAATTTCAAAGAAATTATTCTTTTTTTTTAGAATTGCCAATAATCTTTCAACGGAGTCAAGTATCACAGTTTACAAGTCAATTGTTCAGCCACACTTCGACTATTGTTCCTCTATCCTATATCTATTCAATCAGAATAAATTGTCTCAACTCCAAAAACTTCAGAATCGTGGTATGAGAATCATTTTGAAGTGCCGTAGAGTTACTCCTATCACTATTATGCTCAATGTTTTAAATTGGCAATCCATTTCCCAAAGACTGCTATACTTCACAATGATCTTCGTATACAAAATATTGAACAATTTAGGACCATCTTATTTTAATCAGTATATTGTCTTTCATCACGATATTCACCACCACTTCACTCGAAATAATAATAACTTATATATTAACAGAACAAAAAACAAAAATACTATGAACTCATTGTTTTTCAAGGGTTTTGATCGGTTCAACAAATTACCTAATGCAATTAAAAATAGCCCATCTCTTAACATGTTCAAAAATGAACTGAAGAAATTTGTTTTAAATGAACAAATATGATATGTATTATGTCTTTGTTACCTGTAGCTGTAATTTGTATAATTCCTTTCATCTAATGTTCGTTTTATATTTCAAATAATTATGTAATTTATCTTTCTACATGTTGCATTGAAATTTTTCGAATGTATAATGTTGCTGTTTTTGTAGTAATGTCTTTAAAAATATTTTATTGAACTTATGTTTGTCATACATTTAAGTCATTTCTAGATGTAACACATACCTTTTTTTTATTTCTACCATTCTAGTTGATTTGTATATTATTAGGATATCCTATTTAAATAAAGATCTATCTATCTATCTATTATTAGTTTCAAATATAAAAAAAATGTATCCCTCTTCACAAAACAAAATATGATACATGCATACAACACTCGTCGGGGTTATGAACTGAGGCTACAATATTCATGGTTGACCATCGGGCAGGACTCTGCAAGCTATCAAGGTGTCATCTGTTTTAACAAAGCATCAAAAATATTGGGAAATATAGACAACTTCAATAGATTAAGGACAGATTTTATTCTGTTGAGGAATTTATAAACTTTTAACATTGTCAACTTTATAATTTCATTATTTAACAATGAAGCTTTTGGAATTTTTATTATTTTATCTTTACAATTTTATTATTTTATCTTCACATCAACTATATGAGGAATTTATACAACACATTTAACATTGTCAGCTTTTAGATTTTATCTTCACAATTTTATTATCAAATCAACTATATTCAACTGACTAGTTTGATAAAATGTTATATATTATGTGTGTAATGTTTTTAATGACGAATAAATTCTATTCTATTCAGTACCTTTAATTTTGTAACTTCCAGTCACTATAAAATATGACTAGAAATTATCACATTTAATTTAATTTTTTATTTTATTACATCTCCCCAAGGCATAATTCAATTTTTCAGGAGGTCGAATAACCCTGCCAAACCTAGGCTTTTTAGGTTCAACGTTGGCATTAGACTAGAAGATGAATTTTTCTAAATAAAATCTCAAAATAATTATTTTTCCCAACTATCTACACCGTAGCTTCTGATAAATACCTGCCGGAATCCAACTACTTCCCTGGATACATTTTGTTTCGAAATATTTATTTTCCAGTATTTTTCCTCAATACAGTCTGCAGACATGGTTTGATTTCTCTTAGAGTATCGGTAAATGGGATTTCTTCCACGCTTGAGGCTTTGCTCACGAGATGGGGCTGTTACTAGTTAACAATTTTTCTCTTCTTAGAAGAAGGTTTTATACCGGGTGTCCCACATTTTATGTGACAGGCAATATCTGGTTTGTTGAAGGAGATACACAAAAATGTTTCATACAAAAGTTTTAGGAGTTCATGAGAGCTATATTTTGATATAATTTTTAAATATACAGGGTGTTTGGTGTAGGTGCTACAGACCAAAATTCCATTTTTTAAAATAGAATGCCCTTTATATCATTACATATTCAGATGCTACGTTAAATTCTGATATCATTTCATGTTTGGTTTTTGAAATTCGGTTACGGCGTTGTTGAGTTATTGCTTAAAATGTAAAGTCTTGAGAACGACTATTATTTTTAAAAATATTTCATACAATTATTCTCTCTGCATCAGATCACATGAAAATTAGTCAAAATTTTGGGTGTTCGAAGTAATGGTTTCAATTTTGAGTCGTGGAATTCAGTCAGGAATCATTTTGAATATGAAACAATTGCGAAATTGAAAGAGGTGTATTCGAAAACAAATCTTTAATTAATAACAATGTAAATAATATAACTTGATAAATCATTTCATAAGAATGGTAGGTACCTAGAAGTAAGTCATAAAAATTGTTCAAAGTGATGCCTATTAGATATTATACAGGCTTCGAAACGTCGAATCACTTCTCTCGTACAAGTCGCTCTTATAATATCAGGCGTAATATCACTGCACGTTAGTCGAATTTTCATTTTCAGATCATCCACATTCAAAGGGGGAGTAGTGAAAACAATATCTTTTAAATAACCCCATAGGAAAAAATCAAGCGGTGATAAATCTGGGGAACGAGCCGGCCACCGAATTGGACCCTTATTACCAATCCATCTATTTGGGTACGTTCTATCCAGATATTCAGTAACAACCTGTGAATTGTGAGGAGGAGCACCATTTTGTTGCCACCAAATTCCTTGTCGTTCTGCTATGGGAATATCTTCCATCAACTGGATCAAATCATTTTCTAGAAAATGTAAATATCGCAATCCATTGAGATTTTCATTGAAAAAGTAAGGTCCTATGATGCGGCCATTGAACAATCCACACCATACATTAATACCCCAAGTAGTTTGAAAATTACTTTCGCGGACCCAGTGGGGATTTTCTTGAGACCAATAGTGACTGTTATGTCGATTCACAACTCCATTATTGTGGAATCGCGATTCATCGCTCCACAAAATTTGGCGGAATATGTTAGGACTTTCATGTAATATTACCTGAATACAAGCAATGAATTCAAGTCGTCGTTCAAAGTCCGTGGGTTTCAAACCTTGTACCAACTGAATTTTGAATGGGTGGTATTTATTTTCTTTCAGAATTCTCTGTACATTAGATTTACTCACACCGACTTCTTCTGCAAGAGTACGGATAGAAACATGTGGATGAATAATAATATAAGCCAACACATTGATCTCTAAATCTTCAGTTCTAACAGATCTCGTATGATGACGATGCTTTATAGTAGAAGGAAATGACCCAGTTCGCAATTTTTCTACAACTCTCGAAAAAGTCATTCGTGACGGAATGGGTCTGTCTGGAAAACGTTCTTGGTATAGACGTTGTGCTTGACGGCAGTTTTTCTGACATTCCCCAAAAATTAATAACATATCAATGCAATCACTTGGACTAAACGCGAAAGGCATACTGGAGTTTTCGCACAAAGAACACAGTTACTGTTTTGCAAAGAATCACTGAATCGAACTGACAAGTAGATACAATTCAACAACATTTGTTACTATGGCATCAACAAGCATAAGCTACTTGATGAAATTGTGCAATATAAAGCAATTCACCCTCAAGTTAGTCACATTCTCAAGAATTTCAATATTATATTCAACTGATATCGATATCATATCGTAGAGGTGAGAATAATGGTTTGTATTCAGTAGTAGTCTGGTTCAATTTAATAAAAGATATAGACTGGATTCGTGTACGAGTAAGTAAGTTTTTTTGAAACTTTATATTTAAGGAAAAGTGCAATAACTCAACAACGCCGTAACCGAATTTCAAAAACCAAACATGAAATGATATCAGAATTTAACGTAGCATCTGAATATGTAATGATATACAGGGCGTTCTATTTTAAAAAATGGAATTTTGGTCTGTAGCACCTACACCAAACACCCCGTATATTTAAAAATTATATCAGAATATAGCTCTCATGAACTCCTAAAACTTTTGTATGAAACATTTTTGTGTATCTCCTTCAACAAACCAGATATTGCCTGTCACATAAAATGTGGGACAACCGGTATAGGCAGCGGAACCAAGTTGAAATTAATCGGGTACCAAAAACACTACTGTTTATGTAGGATCGTTCCTGCACTGATGAAAGGTAATACCTCGAAACAGGCCTGTAGGTGATCTACTTGAATAATTTCAGCTTAGTCCTGCTGCTGGATGAACAAGAAACACCTGCAGGGCTAACCCCGATTAGGTATCTTGCATAAATGTCTGTCATATATAATTCAATATCCAGCGAGGTATTGGCCGGGAAAAAGTTGTTTTCCCAGAGCCTACAGTGTAGGTAGCTGGGAGAGATGAATGTTTTCAAATTTTATTTCGAAATATTCAATTTTGTAATCAAATTAAAAAACTTTATATCTGTTGAATGAATATTTTCCACACTAAATTTGTAATAGCTTCCTTTGCTGTTCTGTGTATTTATTCCTAATTATTCTTACTTAGGATATATTGTAGTCTGTACAAGACAGTGATTAGCTAGTATTTTATTATACGCATTGATAAGCATGACATTTATATTTTCATGAACTTTTTTTTCAGCTTGGTCCCAGAAGAAACGCTTTTTTAGATGAATGTCTGAAGGGATAACCAACACTCTCAGAATATCTTGGTCCTAGAAAGTGACTCCGACTTCGTCATTTTGTAATGAACCGAAGTGAAGGCAGCATGCAAATCAGGTAATAATTTTTTTTTATTTCAAATTGCAGTTGAATTTGTGTGAAAAAGTTAAAATGGCAAATTGTATCAAAATCATAATCATGAGAATAAAATATCAATAGTGCAATGAATGTGGCTGCTACGCCGCTGGTAGAGTGCCAAGGGCGCATGCCTGGAGAACGATCTCCAGATCAGAGAACGTTGGGGTTGAACAGTCGATTGATGGCCCTGATTGTATATAAGTACATTAATAAAAGGAGTGTAAACGTGGTCATACATGATTGTATGTATATGTTTATAAATCTCTCTGGATACTATTGATGCAATCAGTCTGTAACACAACAGTTGACTATGTTTTACGAACAAAACAAATTATTGTCATCCTCACAGCACGGTTTCACTAAATCCAAGAGTACAGAGTCAGCCCCATGTGAATTTCAGTCGAGAATGTTAATGCTCTTGACAGGAAAAAATGTGTCATGAGCCTTTTTATAGATTTCTCACGTGCTTTTGATTGTGTGGACCATGAACTGTTACTATCTAAGCTTTATAGATCAGGTGTAAGAGGGGTACCACATGATTTGGTGAGATCTTATCTTATAGGTAGGAGGCAAAAAGTGAGAATTGGTCAATGTACAGGCGATGATTGTGATATAAAGCAGAGAGTTCCCCAGCGTTCGAATTTAGGCCCCCTTTTTTTCTTGTTATTTGCTAATGATCTAATTACGTTCATCAGTAAAACAAACTCGGTATTCGTTGCAAGTTAGGCTGCGATACAAATATTTTGATTGTTGAAGACAACATGGAGGCACTCCATAAAACTGCTGAGGATATACAGGGCTTTTCATGATGAGCGTTGATTAGCTGTTTCTTACAAACTATTTAACGGATCAACCTGAAAATTTCACAGTATGCATAAATCAATATGACCTACACGCCTAAAATATTTCAGACGAAACGGCGTTGTCGCTTCTACTATAAAGTAGCGACTTCTTTGATTTTTCAAATGGAACACCCCGTATATAATATCATATTATGATTCATTATCACTTTGTCAACAAATTCATATACTATTTTCCTATACTTATCTATTACCGTTTAGAAGATATAAATTAATTTCGATATTATTTTTATCAAACATGAACTTTTATAAATGCTGATAATCTTGAACTTTCTTGCACTAAAACGATCAAATTTGAAATGGAGTGGAGTGATACTATGAGGATCTTCACTCCGAGTCATATTTTCATTTGCCTCATACAGGGTCTTCAAAAAATGCAGATACTTTGATCTCATGAAAAAATGAGTGGAACTCAATTTTTTCAAATGGAACACCCTGTATATTTCAACATTTTTGAGGTCTACATCCAATTTTAGATTAACTTTGTTCAGATAATACTATTTTTATTTTGAACCATTTTCGAGATAAACTGTTTCAAACGGAAACTGACGTGGTTTTCATGCTCGTTTTTTTGAATTCATCACTTATTTTAGATATTCAACATTTTTTTTATACTTAGTAATATTTCTTTTTGATCCAGTTTTTTAACTGTCTCAGATCAGTCAATTCGAAATTGGTATGTACCTACCTTAGAAAAAGTTACAATTTGTATACATTGAGGTATTAGTCTCTAACGTACAACAGTACACATTAATATTTTTTAATAGTGTGCTTTGGAAAAATAAATAAACCAATTATTTAACGTCAGACTTTCGTTGGTGGTTTTGACTGATTGTGATTGCTGCCAATTATAATAGAATAATACAGTAATGAAGATTTCTTGAATTTATCAATAATTTATGGTGAGTGCAATAGAATTGCAAGTAGAACATGCCGAGTATTTCATGAAAGATACCCACAACTTCCGAAGCCGAATAATAATGTGATAAATCGACTACTAAAAAACTGTAGGTTGAATGGAACCTTCCGTCCAAAAATCATTCGTAAGAAGACTAAAGTGGATGATGATGACAATGGTATAACAGTTTTGGGATATTTTCATGCATTTCCAAATACTTCTCTGCACGAGCCTGAAAGGGAGATAGGTATACCCAACGTGACATTTGTCGAATTCTTAATAAGCATAAATGGCATCTCTATAAGTTCTACTGTGTCCAACATTTGAAAGAGACTGATTTACCTCATAGAGTGGAATTCTTTGAATGGTTACTTGTCAAGACTCAAGAGGATGAACATTTCCTTGACAATATCATATGGACAGATGAGGCCAAGTTCACAAAAAATGGAGTTTTCAATAGACACAACAGTCATTATTGGGCGCCAGAAAATCCCCATGTTGTCCGCCAAAGGGTTTTCAAGAAAGATGGCAATTCAATGTATTTTGTGCTATAAAGAACGAGTCAATTTTTTATATCGAGTTTTATGATGATAATTTGAATGCATCAAAATATGAAGATTTACTGAGGAATGGAATTCAAATGATTTTAAATAATAGACCAGGAAGAGAACGTGGATGGTACCAAATGGATGGTGCTCCACCCCATAATTCTCATTCAGTCAGCGAAGCTTTAACCGAAATCTTCGAAGACAGATGGATTGGTGATAATGGACCTTTTCGTTGGCCTCCTAGAACATCAGATGGTAATTGTGTGGGGTTTCATTAAAAATATGGTTTACTCTACTCCAATAACAACAATGGAAGATATGAAATCGATAGTTATAACTGCTTTCAATAGTTTGACTCCAGACTTGATCAGAAGCGCTACACATGACAATCTTTTGAAGAGATTACATGTTTGTTTAAGTAGAGGTGGAGATGTGTTTTGTGTTTGAACAGATTCTGAAATACACTGACGATTAAATTAACTCAATAATTTATGGGTTTATTATTTTCAGTTCGTGTTTCAGCGTTAGTAAAACTATTGTTTGAAGAGAAGTTTCATTCGATGGTTGAGGAGTATTTAATAATTATCTTTTCATTGTATTATCTGTGACTAATTGAGAAACATCAAACCAAATCTGTTTTACAAAAATGAGTGATGAACCATGTCAATTTCCGTTTGAAACAGTTCATCTCGAAAACGGTTCAAAATTGAAATAGTATTATCTGAACAAAGTTAATCTAAAATTGGATGTAGAGCTCAAAAATGTTGAAATATACAGTGTGTTCCATTTGAAAAAATTGAGTTCCACTCATAGTATCACTCCACTCCATTTCAAATTTGATAGTTTTAGTGCAAGAGAGTTCAAGATTATCAGCATTTATAAAAGTTCATGTTTGGTAAAAAAAATATCGAAATTAATTTATATCTTCTAAACGGTAATAGATAAGTATAGGGAAATAGTATATGAATTTGTTGACAAAGTGATAATGAATCATAATATGATATTATATACGGGGTGTTTCATTTGAAAAATCAAAGAAGCCGCTACTTTATAGTAGAAGCGGCAACGCCGCTTCGTCTAAAATATTTTAGGTGTGTTAGGTCATATTGACTTATGCATACTGTGGAATTTTCAGGTTGATCCGTTGAATAGTTTGCCAGAAGCGGCTAATTAACGCTCTTCATGAAAAGCCCTGTATATGATAAAATCATATTGTGGGCTGAAAAGAACAACTTGAAACTCACTAACACCATATTGTTCAGCAGACATGGTCAAAGGGATTCGAATGTGATACTATATGAAAATAGTGAAAAATCAATCAGTCCTGTAGTAACTGTAAATATGCTAGAAATTGTTCTGGATAAAAAATGTATATGGAACCAACATATTGATACCTTATGCAATAAACTGAAGAAAAGCTGCTATTCTATTAGATTCATGTCAAATCATTGCAGCTCTAGTATACTCTTAACATTGTACCATGCTAACTTCCATTCACATCTTCGATATGGCATTCTCAACTGGGGTATGAGTGCTTCTGTTGAAAGGATATTTCTCCTCCAGAAATATGCAGTTAGAATAATAGCTAAGCTAGGGTATCGTGATTCATGTAGAGATGCTTTTAAACAGCTAAAAATTCTTACAGTTGCCAGCACCTACATACTAGAGACTAGTGCATACGTTTTCAAAAATAAATCTAATTTTCAGTCCTCTCTTCCAAATCATAACCACAATACTCGTTCGAAAGATCTAATCGTACCAAACGCTCATAGAACTTCTTTGTATGAAAAAAGTGTAGAGTACAGTAGGTGTAAATTATACAATATGCTTCCAATAGCTCTTAAGAATTCCCTAAATATTAATGTGTTCAAAAGTCAGCTGAAAAAATGCTATTTCAAAGGACTTGTTACACCATTCAAGAATTCACCAATCAACTAACCTGATATCTTGAGCTTCAGCACATTTGGTTAAAGTGTTTACTTTCAATACTTGAGAAATTGTGTGTTGATTATATTTCATTGGCTTTTTTATAGTTTATAACTAGTTACATTTATATGTTACTTTTATTACTCATGGATGTTTATCACTGTTTGTGTTATTGTGTTATTTGTATTATTTTGACTGACTTATAATATGGTTACATATTATTTGGACTGACTTTTATAAAATGGTTATATGTAGTTATTTACATTTATATATGTTTTATATTTACTTTTATAATTGACATTTTCTTTGTTTATTGTGCATTGATTTCTGTCAACTGTACTTTTCAACCAAAGAAATAAATATTATTATTATTAACACCTAAGTTGATGGATAAACTGGTAACTTGTCACTTGCAAGAATATAATAATTCCACAACATCATGGTGTCTGTTCAGGTCAATCTACCATGACAAGGCATTCGATAGGGTTAATAATTTGTTATCAAAACTGAAAGCTCTAGGTTTTGGATATACTTTATTTTTACCATACATACTTTTGCCTCCATCAGTTGTTATAGATTCCAAATTTCTCCATCGAAGGTTCTTTTTATTAATGACATTTTCAACTCCTTAAAAATATCTGCCTCAGTTGTCGTGCCGTGAATACTATCAATATCAAGAAGTTCTTCATACAGTTCATAGCTTTTATATACTCCGCGAATGAAAATCAACACCTGAACAGTATCTGACACATCCGTTGACTCATCCAATGCTGGAGAAAACCTCTCATGATGTCCATTTTTGTCAGACAGTTGAGATGATATATTTTCTGCGAAGTCTTGCACTCTCCGAGCCACGGTGTTTGCTGATAAACTGACCCTTTTAAATAAATTTACCTTTTCGGAGCATATTTCTTCGGCTACTGCAATCAAGCATTCTTTTATCATTTCTCCATCAGTAAATGGTTTGCCACGTTTTCCGATTTCAAGAGCCATACGAAAGCTGGCGCGAGTTGCAGACTCTTGTCCAGTATTCGCTTTGGTACAGAAAGATTGCTGCGATTTGAGTCCGCGTTTCAAAGCTTCAAATTTTTCCTTCCGCAAACTTCCTGTATACTTGGAGTAAATTTGAAGATGTTTCGATTCATAGTGTCGTTTAATGTTAATAGTCTTTGAGAACAGCTATGGTTTCATTACAAATTAAACATAGCGCCTTATTACTGGACTCAATCACAAAATACTGAAAGTTCCATTTTTCATGGAACATTCTGCATTCACTGTCGATTTTTCGCTTCTTTTCCATACTAACAAATCACACATAAAAACCATAAGTCAAATGAAAATACTTTTATTGACGGGTGTTACTTTATTTCACAATAGACAGTTTCGCTTCCTTCGCCTTTCCTACGCAGACTAACTCGCAGTTGCGTCGCTAGCCTTTTTATATGCAATTATTACTGCCATCTCGAGGTAACCGGAATACACTAGCTAGAACCAGAACTTTCTCGAACCAACGCGGTAATTCCAAATATTTAATCACGCCTAATGCCACCTAGCGGGTAGCTGAAAAAGATAGTACATAGTAACACTACTCGCCACTAGATGTCGTTAAGTGTCACAATACACAATAATAATTGAAATGCAAAAAAGCGTAAGTTTGCTTAGGTCACGCACATTGCGACTATCCTAGTCTAGAAATATAGTTGAGGGCAGAAATTGGCCCTTGGAACAAACTGAAAAAATCGTTATGGCCCGAAGGCTTCCAAGTTTGAAGACCCCTGTATTAGACAATGGAAGTCCGAACTAATGAAATACTGAAGTGAAATATTAATGAGGTGTAACAAAACATGACCTATCACCCCAAGAGTGTTTTTTATAAACTTGATATCTATAATTTCATCCCCAGATTTATTTTCCATTTTATTAACAATTAGAGTGAGATCTTTCAGTTCAAGTTGCGTAAAAAATTCGAAATTAGTCTCCACAACGATTTTACTTTGCCATTCTTTATGAGCGTTAATTGAATTAATAATATCTTCTAAGCTCGATTCAAAATATTTATTAAAAGTTTCTGCTATTTCAGTCACGTCTTTCAGGACTTTACTTGACCTTCTGTTTCGAATTCTATATTGTTTAAAACACTAGAATTTGGCTTTGTATCTACTAAAGATTTGATAATTTTCTACATAAGTTGCTGATTGTTTGCACTCGAATCGATTTTGTTGTAATAATATTCTTGTTTTTTTATTTTGAGTAAATTAACTACATCATTTCTTAGTCTTTTGTACACAACTCAATTATTTTTGCACCTGTTTTATCTATAAGATTGATATGCTTTATCTCTTTGTTTAGTAAGTTCTTTAAGATCACTGTCGAACCAAGAGAGACTATTTTGGTGAAAAGCATGTTTTGACAGGAGCAATTTTGTTGACAGTTTCTTCTGTTATACTAATGAAGTCATCATGAAATTTATCAATGTCTACACAATTCAGTAAATAATTATTTTCAATTAACTCGATACAGATTTTATTCATATTTTCTTGACCTAATTACAGTAGCTTTTCAAGATTTTTGGCGAATTAGTTATTTTATTTTGTAGATTCATTGAGACTAAAGAATGATCAGTAAGCTTAGGCACATGGTGAATAATATATATATATATATATATATATATATATATATATATATATATATATATATATATATATATATATATATGTATATACACACTCGTACCTATGTGTACTTCTGTACATTATAGCCATACATAAATATGTGTAAAAGTATTTTTTAAAATAATGAAAAAGTGAGTATAAAGAAAAAAAGTTCAATTCAGTTTCAAATACCTAGTTTATTGATTATAAAAACATGGAATCATTTATACATACGAAATAAAATTTGTGTATATTAATAGTAATATGAACGTTGAAATTGTCATCATAGTCATTCTTCAATCTTCGAATTCTTCTTCGAACGGGTTAGTGAGAACTGTGATAACTCTAGAAAGTTGTGACTGTCAAAATACTGTTTCTCTGCAACCCTCAAATGATTGTACCTTCGATTTCCTTGCGTCCTCAACTTTTTCGAGGGCCGTTCATTAAGATCTGGATCATCTTCATCAGTAAAAGAAAAAAAAATAAAAGCATAGAATCAGGGGAGGGAGTTAAATTTCAATAACGGATTGAGTAGTATTAAGATATTGCAAGCATTTACCTTCTGAGTTTTCTCCTTGTGGAATGTCCAACGGCAACAAATCGTCCATCTCAGCTTCGGCTTCCTCCTCGTCCTGCTCCTCCTCTTGCACCGTTTTAATGTTATTGCAGGTGCCCTCACAATTTACGCATAAGGAGGAGCAGGATAGATTTGCCTTCCTGCACCCACAATTTCGCTGGCAATTTGTGGTGCACTTGCACGAAATCAGCTTTAGAAGCGCAGGGAGAGCTGCGGTCTTTTTCCACACCAAGCCAGTGCTGAACCTGGTGGTAGACCCTGAAAAAGTGCTTCCTCGCTGCAGCAGCACCAGGTGGTAAAGCTCCTAACTTTTGAGCTGAGCGTGAACGCTGCCTTGCTGAAGCAGATGAACCTCAGGTGGTTGAGCGAGGGTGTGGTTTTCCCTGTGTAACCATGCAGAAAACGTTCTCTTGCGGCGATTGCTGCTTCTTGGGAGGCGTTGGGGTTATTGAAGATGTTGATCACGTTGCTGAGACTGGGGTTCTTCACAAGCGTATTTGAAAATTTCGTGTTTCCTTGCCTGAAGAGGCAGACGTCGTATTGCACCCGCTTTGAAAACAAATCATTCCATTGAGGAATTTCCCGTTAGCTTTTATTGCTTTCACCTTAAAACTATGTATTCAGCAAAGGTCATTTGCCTACTGGATGAATTAGCAGGTTGTTGCATAGAAAAGGGTTTCAGTATCTTGTTTCAACTTATATCTGTAAAAGTTCTTTAAAATGTATTAAATTTTACTTAAAGAGTTACCGACAATTGTGATATGAATCAAGAGTTTTTCTACAAGACAAGTTAGTGTGAGTTTAACGAATAATTCCTTCAATATTGCATTTCCGTGTCAAATCGCCGAAAATCCCGATTTTTGGAGTTTTGGGGGTTTTCCCCACTTTAACCGTTCTCCCATGGCCTAATGGTTGACCGTAGAAAAAAACTTCAATGACATAAAATGTAGGAAATTTTATCTTCTTTCTTTTTGTATAGGTGATCTTTCTACACAAAATGCGTAGTTTTCGAGTTATTCGCAAAAAACAAAACGAAGTCGATTTTTTTCACAATTTTTGCAAAAAAAAAAACATATTTCCTGTGAAAACTTTTGTTGGTAAACCTCAGATTCGTGTTCAGCAGCCCAAAATACCATATAGAACCAAATTTCAAAACTCTTGCAAAACTTCCTGCAAACTGCCCTTTTTTGACGCAAGCTGCCTTGAGCAGCGATACTCAACCTGTGGCTCGCGGGCCGCATGCGTTCCGCCAACTTTTTCTATGCGGCCCTCTAGTGGCTTTAGCCTTTTCTGCAGCCTGAAGGCTAATATAATTATTTTAGATTATTTGACAATAGTATTTTCTGATAACGACACAAAAATGTGTTGGGGTTTTTGACCCAAATCGAATACTGTGATTGAACACTGGAAAGCCTAGTATTCGAATACTCGCGAACGGTGTTGGCAAAACAGAATGCCGGAATTCCGGTTTCATCAACACGTGGAAGAAAAATCATGATTCTTGTCTCTCTTTAGTTCAAGTCTTCAAGCTAGTAACATCTCATTCTTGTGCAAAGTCACGTGTACTTGTAAATTATTGTGTTCGTCAGTCGACTGAGTTTCTTTCACTAGTGCCGAGAATTCGTAACCATTACAATGGCTGGCGTGTCCTCAAAATCAAAACTTAAAATTTCTGACGAAAATAGATTATTTCAAGACAATTGGGAGGAAGAATATTTTGTTGTACATAACAAACACAGTTCAAGTACTTGTTTGATTCGTCCAGAAATTGTGAAAGTGTTTGTGTCAATGTCAATCATCACATTAATTTTTAAATAAATGGTTTATTTTCACAGTTGCCTTTTATTGTATTTAACTGATAACGCAACACCTGAAAGTTTGTTCAGTTCAGTTTTATTATTGCGGCCCGCAAGGTCTAGCAGTAGCGACTATGTGGGTCAAGGGGAAAAAGGTTGAGTACCGCTGGCCTATAGTATTTGATAGATATCAAAAGTATCAAAAGCAATGAGGTTATGGACGAAGTGTTACACTTGTCCTTAGAGCACATACGGTACTCTGTGCTTCAACAACTAGAACACTTCTTCCTTTGTCACATCGCCTTTAATAATTTCTACCGCAGTTCAAGGCGAAACGTCAGGCATGATAACCTGAATACCATGATAAACAAAGCCAGAAAATAGCTGTGTTTCCTGAATATATTTTAAGATCTATGGTGCACATACCTTGAATCAGAATAATACTAAACTTCTTATAGAGAATCAAACACAACAACGTCATACAAAAGTTTCACTAGTTCGGACTTCCATTGTCTACTATATAAAATGATTTGAAATCCCTGAAACAAGTAAAAAAGAATAATTAAAAAAGAATAGTTGAAAATAACAATTATATTAAGCAACAATAAACCTGAAATGAAATGATAGTGAAATAACCTACAAGTAAAAATATAATAATTGAATAAATAAAAATTAAAGGAATGCAAAAAAGAAAATAATAAAAATAAAGTGTAGAGATTCCAAGTCACGTTAGTTCACGACGTTTCGATTGTTGGTATCTACAATCATCTTCGGGTGATGATATAGTAGACAATGCAAGTCCGAACTAGTGAAATTCATCACGAAACATTGTCAATCACCTTCAAACAAACGTCATACAAAAGGGTAACACATTAATAGCAGACTGAATTTACATATTCATATTGAGGCTCGCTAAAGCAAACTAGCATGTGGATGTTATGCAATTCGTATCGTATCCAATGAACTTGGACTGTCCAACAGAAAGATGGTTTATCATCATTGAGATCCTTGTCGACCATTAATTTATTAAATATAAAATACTGATGGTAATAGCATTATTCATTTTTGGGAAAGAAAGTTTTTGGCTTTCTACTACTCCATCTGATACAAAAAAAGGGATGAGAGAATCTTCCAAATATTCTCTCATCCCTTTTTTTTGTATCAGATGGAGTAGTAGAAAGCCAAAAACTTTCCCAAAAATTAATCACTCCTAAAAATATAACCCCTTCAATTCAGCATTATTCATATTGGAAATTGCATGTCTAATAAGAAAACTTATTTGTATGGCCCTTCATTCATTATTTTCCGACTAACTCATGTTTTGTTAAATGTCTCGTTTTAAATTATGTTTGTCTTTTGACTGATTTGTGTTTTGTGTCTGTTTTTTAAACTGTTAACATAAGATACACTTTTTCAGTAAGAATTTTTGTTCTTCAGACAATGAAGAATATTTTCTCTCTTTCTGAACTAACTGTTATTTAATAGGGTATTTTTTGTCAATTCAATGAAGGGAACATTTGGAAAAGATAAAATACTTTAAATTGAAGGAGATACGTTTTTAAGAGTGAAAGTTCTTGTCTAGCTTTCCCAAAAAATAAAATGCTTGTTTTTTGAAATATTTAGAAAAAATTTTCAACAAGTGTGTTGATAAATTATATTTTGCCTGCACTATGTGACATTTCTATTTAAATTTAGTATTTTCCTCTGTAAAGGTTTCATCTGCGCTTTTTATTTTAAAGTAGTGAAATCCAAAAATGTCTATAACTTATTTTTAGTGAAATAAATTTAATTTATATATTTTTTTTCAGAGCTCCCACACAAGAACTGATGATCGTGGTCCTGTAATGCGGAATGAAACATCAACATGGAGATACACTACTGGATGGTGTTGGTGGTACATCAAGGACACAAATGAAACCCTTAGAATGAATTTCTTTTACACTGATGTAAATATGTTATCTTGATCTAAGTGCGACGTTTTTTCTCATGTAAATGATTGAAATAAAAGTACATGAATTTGTTGGTGGTTAGTACATCCTACAAAGCAGGATATTGGTCAAATATTGGATTGGATGTCAATTCATAAAATTCATCTGAGGTAACTATACTGTTACTGCCAATACATGCCTAATATCTCAATTTGTGGGATGTGTTGGAGAAATATGTATCTGACTTGATTCTTATGTGTGCATTCTGATTCTGTAGTAAGAAAGTATTGTTGAGACATACTTTATTATTGGTTCAACTGGTTAGTATAACTAAAGCTGGAGTATACCTGTTTGGATATCTAATTTTATTTTATTTTTTTTCTAAATACTACATCACTAATCTACTAAGGTCGTTCATGCATATGAATTGGCTGTCTTTATTCACGACACTCCTTTTACCACTGTACTGCCCGCGAAGAGAGTTTTATCTTTGTCTGTAGGTTCTTTCTTCTTTAAGGCAAGCCTTCGTTCCACTATAGCAGGCAGTGCTCCTGTACTTGTCGAGCACGAAAGTTCAATACCAGTATGATCTTGTAGCGTCTGTTTGGGAAGCGTTGTTGGTATGTTAGCTGTGTAATTGTAATTTTATTATCAAAAAATTCGGTTTCCAAAATTCATTCATTACTCTTATGTGCTTTCAAAAGTTTTTTGAAGCCATAAGTTTCACTTCCATCAGTTTCAAAATGGCTAGGGATATATAGAATTCAATATTATTGAAAAAAATTACATCGATATATAAAGATAGGCTCACCATTACTTTTTAGTATGATACTCGTTTTGCTTTTCACTCTCCTTTTTCCTCAGTATTCTGTCCGACACTCTGTTGAATATGTGTCTGCATTTTAATTTTCTCCATATGGAGGTTTCTAGTTATTTATAATTCGTTCATAGATATTTGTAACCTGCTATTTCTGTTTTTCATGTCCATCATTGTGATAAATTTGTTTTTAAATCGCATACATTTTTCAGGAAAACAGATGTGAAGTTTTGTAATGCTTATATTTTATATCTCTTATGAAATATTACACTGGATCTTATAAAATGAAATATGTGGGTCATACTGAAATATAATATGTTGGTCTTCAAATTGCAAGATTTATGAACATTTTTCAAGAAAACAGCTGAAAGGTTGCTGAGTCAATATTAGTTACAAAATATAATGCTGGGACTTATAAGAAGGAATATGAAATACGATTTGTAGAACATGTCATCAAATTGCTAGGTTTAATGAATTTCCTCAGAAGATACAAAGTGTTTTAATGTCTACATATCATATCTGATATGAAATATAATACCGGGTCTTATAAAAAGGAATATTTGCAACATATTGAAATATTATTTGTGAATGTGTCTTCAAATCGCAAGATTTATTGAATCTCCTCAGGAAAGCAGATATAAAGTGTTCAATACTTATTTATTTATATATGTTATGAAATATAGCACTGGATCTTATAAGAAGGAATATATTCCTCATACTGAAATTTCATTTGTTGAATGTGTCTTTAAATTGCAAGGTTCACAAACATTTCTCAAGAAAACGTGTGAAGATTGCTAGGTCAATACATCAGTAACGAAATATAACAGTCTTATAAGAAGAAATATGTGCCTCATACCAATATATTATTTGTTGAATCTTTATATGTGTCATACTGAAATATTATTTGTTGAATTCGTCTTCAAATCGCAAGGTTCATTTTTTCAGGAAACCAGATGAGAAAGGTTTTAATATTTTTATTTTCTATCTGTTGAGTAATATAACACTGGGTCTTATAAAAAGGAATATTTTCGTCATAGTGAAATATTTTTCGTTGAATGTGTCTTTGAAATACAAGGTTTATTGAATTTTCTGTGGTAAGCAGATGTGAGCTGTTTCAATGCTTATATTTTATATCTGTTGAGAAATATAGCACTGGATAAAGGAATATTTGTGTCATACTGAAATATTATTTGTTGAATGTGTCTTCACATCGACAAATTCAGAAACATTTATCAAGAAAACAGGTGTGAAGATTGCTACTTCATTATATCAGTTACGAAATATAACACTGGGTCTCATGAGAAGGAATATGTGCCTCATGCTGAAATATTGAAATATTGTTTGTTGAATATGTCTTCAAATTGCAAGGATAATTGAATTTTCTCATGAAATATAGCACTAGATCTTATAAAATTGAATCAAATCTAGACATTTATTGAATTTTCTCAGGAAAGAAGATGTAGTGTCCAATGCTTATATTTTATATCTGTTATGAATTATAGCACTGGATCTTATAAAATGAAATATGTGCCTTATACTGAATTATTATTTGGTGAATCTGTCTTCAAATTGTACGGTTTATTGAATTTTCTCAGGAAAGCAGATGTTGAGTGTTCAATGATTATATCCTATGAAATATAACACTGAATCTCATAAAATGAAATCAAATCTCAAGGTCTACTGGAAAGTAGATGTTGTGTTCAATGTTTATATTTTATATCTGTTATGAATTATAGCACTGGATCTTATAAAATGAAATATGTGCCTTATACTGAAATATTATTTGTTGAATATGTCTTCAAGTTGCAGGGTTTATTGAATTTTCTCTTGAAAGCAGATGGGAAGTATTCAATGCTTATATTTTATATCTGTTATGAATTATAGCACTGGATTTTATGAAATGAAATATGTGCCTCGTACTGAAATATTATTTGTTGAATCTGTCTTCAAATCGCAAGGTTTATTGAATTTTTTCAGGAAAGCAGACGAGAAAGGTTTTATTTCATATCTGTTATGAAATATTACACTGGATCTCATAAAAAGGAATATTTGCTTCATATTGAAATATTTTTTGAAGTCTTCTTATCGCAAGGTTTACTCATGATCAGTTTGTGTGAAAGTATGTTTATACGCCACTGGGATATTCTCTTACGAATCAGTTGTATATGTATTTTAAAGTACGGTTTCTTCATTTATTTGTGTAGCAGTTTTTTGTCGTTATATAGGTTTTGTGAAGATTCTTCTGCAGTCCACTAATTTTTTCTTTTAATTCGCATATGATTAGTTTTTGTTGGTCTATCATAAGGTTCATATCTTGTACTGTTTTCAGTGCCTCTTGAATAAATAATGCATGCTCGTCTTTCAATTTTTTAAGGTATTTATATCTGAATCAGAATCGTCTTTGCAGCAGTTAATTATATTATCTTTCAAAAAGCGAACTTTTCCTTTAATTCTTGTCAAGCAACTCTTATGATAAATACCTGAACATGTCTGCATATATAGTAATTAATTGATTTGGTTTTACAATACTTATAAGACATATTTATGGAGATCCGCTAATTCACTTGAGCACTTACTTCCGACCGCACACTGGTTAGATGCTTTGTAAATTCAATTTTCGATATTTACAACTTATTATTTACAAAATACTATACGTGAAAAATACAAATATTCTCCAGACAAAATTCGTGTTTTAACGACACTGTTCAAACGCACACCTCCTGTGGAATTGAATTTTATCTGGAAAGCAGATGTGAGCTGTTTCAACGCTGTTGAAAAATATTGCACTGGATTTTATATAAAAGAATATTTGTGTCATACTGAAATATTATTTGTTGAATGTGTCTTCACATCGACAAATTCAGAAACATTTATCAAGAAAGCAGGTGTGAAGATTGCTATGTTATTATATCAGTTACCAAATATAACTATGGATCTCATGGGAAGGAATATATGCCTCATATTGCAATATTATTTGTTGATTCTATCTTCAAAATGCAATGTTTATTGAATTTTCTCATGGAAGCACAGGTGAAGTGTTCAATGCTTACATTTTATATCTGTTATGAAATATAGCACTGGATCTTATAAAATGGAATCAAATTTCAACGTTTATTGAATTTTATGAGAAAAGCAGATGTGCAGTGTTCAATGCTCATATCGTCGTCTTGGAGGAGAAGTGAGCCAAGCCACACAACAGCTGTTTGTAGAAAATGGACTGTAAAGTTTTACTTAACACTTGTTCCTTCGTATTTATTTATTTATTTACCCTAATTTCATGAAAGCTTGCTCTCATATATGAAGGCTGTCTTCTATGAAACTGACAATATGAAAAAATGTAAAAAACTAATTGTCACTGGTGATAATAAGATAATTAACACTTAGCTTCTTTCACCACCCTAATATAACTAATATCACATAATATGTTCATGCATGTGAAAAGAGCTAAGTGATAAAATTAAACTATTATTATAATACCAGCCACCCCACCAATTTGGTAGGGCATTAGTATGGTCATTATGGTCTTAAACTCTCAAAAGGCATCAATAATAAACAATTACAACTTGAACTTTATTTAAATGATTATCATATTGACATTAAAATTAATTTTTCAAATTTATAATTATATCATGTACAAAAAATATTAAAAAAAAATATATCAAGGAACATGCAAAATGATTATATCTACTCAAATTCATCAGAGTCAGAGTTGGTGCTCCCAGAAGTTTGCAGGTTTTGGTAAAATTTATGGTAGACGGACGGTATTTTATTTGTGTTACAAAGAAATAATAGATCTTTTAATTTTTTTTCATCAATTGAAAGGCGAGAGTGGTATAGTTGGTCAACATTATTTGCAGTAAATTTTTTCCGGGTTGGCCTCCTAATGCATAATTGTTGAAAATCGTTTTCACTTAACTGGTTTTTATAATAAATATACAATGGTGAATCTTTTTTAAACTGTAGCCACTTAACATCCAGCCACCTCATAATATTGCCATCTACATTTTTATTTCTGTTCGTTATTAATTGTTTGCTATATGTTTTAAAATCTAGGAATTTAGTGTAATCCATTTCCTTCACAGTGTACGGAGGATTACTCAGTTTGGCAGTTCTTGCCACTGTATAACACTGGTCTGGAATGAATATATCTATTTTTCTTCCTCTATTTTCAATAGTAGAATGGACACTGTCACATTCCATTTCTGAATGTCCAGACTCCATAAACTTTTGATTGATAATTTTTAAGTTATCTGATAAAGATAAAGCTTTTAGAAACATTGCAGACAAAATCGTATTTCGATTCTGCCCAGAAGCGGTGTCAGAATAAAATGTCACTTCAGTTACTGCAGGAGGTAAATCAGAAAGTAGCTGCCACAAACAGGTAGCTACTTCTGATGCTCCTTTAGTCCCATCCGTTTCGTGCCACATGAAATTTGAGACAGTGCCACCTGCAAGTGTATAGACTGTAAAATTGTATGTTTTCAATTTTTTTTTGTAGTACAATTGCCCAATTCCAAGCTGAGGAGTAAGTAAGATTTTTTCCAAATCCATGGTGTATGACCTGAAGCTTGTATCATTACGAGCCCTTTCTTTGTCTTCTTTTTTGTGATTTCGGGCTTCTTCTTTTCTTAAAATATGTAATTCAAAATCATGTTGACTCTTTAATTTTTCTTCCTCTGATTTATTTTTGAACTGAGTGCAATAATCGCATTGATCTTTCTTGGGTCTGTGGAAACCATAATTATATTCTGTAGTGAAAATATGCTTGTAGAAAGAAGAAGTGACTGGTGTCTCGTTGTGCTCCTCGCAATATTTCAGGTAATCTTGATACAAGCGATTTTCTGATAACCCAGAAGGGAGGTACATCCTTTTAGAATCAGTCCTACAATAGTGTGATTCAATTACTTGAATTGAATTTATGTGACTTCGTACAATCTCTCTTCGGTTTTCTGAAATTTTATTTGGGGCTGGGTTGAAACCTCTTTTGTCTTCTTCTACAACTCCAGTATCTAGGGTTTTTTTCATCACAGTTTCGATTTTTTTCCCAGAAATATCTAAAGTGCCGAGAAAAAAAATTTTTGCAAACTTGTTGTTTTCCTTTTGAAGATGTCAAAGAGTATACCAGGGTATATTTTCTTCGTGAGGAAGCATTAGTTTCATCAACTATTGCATACCGCCTCTTCGGCATATTCTTTGAAACACACTTGCTGATAAAGCTCCACCTTGATATTTCATCTTTAAGGGATAAATAGTCATGAAAAATTTGTTCTCTTTCGTGCAAGCTAAATTTTTCATTACAGTTGTAATGACATTTACACATTACTGAGAGGCTTTACCTCTCACAATATTTCCTTTTTGAGATAAGTGTTCTTTACCTTCAAGCCTAAGGTGTCGTTGTTTATTTCTTTTCCAAGTTTGTGTCAAACGTTTCCGCTTTCTTGTTAGTTTATTTTCTTCTACTTCACTTCTTGATCGTTCATTTTCTTCTACTTCACCACTTTGGTTATTTTTCTTCACAATCTTCAGAGCATTGCTTTTTTTCTTTTTTCTTCTATGACGTTCTATAACCTCATTTTCCGAAGAATCGGAAGTTGAGTGTGATTCAATGTAGTTGGGATCTTCATTAGAGTCAGAAGCTGCAAAGGGATCTTCATAACTTGAATCTAAAAAAAATCCTTATCAGAACTTAACAACAGATGGACTGTTTTTACAAAAATGTGGTTCCCTACATATACATACATATGATACAAAGACAAATTTATGACTCAACATTGTTTGATATCAACATTGTAAAATAAATTATGCTTATTCTAATCAAGGACCTCTCTTATTTTTATAATAACTCTGACAAAACATTTTCATGATGTCCAATGAAAAATACGTGCGTTAATAATTTTATAAAACTCTTAGGACAAGAAAAAATTGACGCATCCTTTGGTTGCTTGGAATGCATTTTCTCTCTATATGAAAATGCATTTTTTTTACCCTAAAAGTCTTACAAAATTAATAATTCGCGTATTTTGCATTGGACGTACTGAAAATGTTTTGTTTCTCTATGGGAAAATTAATTTTAATCATAATAGAAGTTTGCAAACCATAATCAGCATAATATGATAGGTTGTTATTAAGATTATAATCATTGATTCTAGATAGATAACATCGGTATTTACCACTGATTTTACTTCGTGAATCTAGAGATTCCTCACATTCTCTCTCATTGTTGCTTTTATCAATATCGTTGTGAGAAACTGTTCCCATCTCTTCCATTCCATTTTTGTTTCTTGAAGTGGGAGGCTCCTCTGCCTCACATGTTGAATGTCCATCTCCGTTTTTTAAGGCTGGTGTATTCTGAATCGTTTTTTGTCTGTCACATTCAGCTGTGTTATCTGTTTTACCATTGCGACCTGTCGATAACGTAATTGATTTATCACTTTAGAATGGTAGGTTATCGTTCTTGAGAAGTAAAACTAACTCAATAAAAAGTTGTTTGTGAATGAAAATACGTCTTTACATTCTACTAAATTAAATAAGACTACTTTCAGTCCTTGTTGAAGTTGAGTTCAATCCTTTGACCTAGCTGTTTGTCAACCCGAAAAATAATTTTTTCCTGTCTACCAATTGAATTTTCTTAATTATAAGTAAAGATGAAAAATCGAAATTAATCATATTTGATAAAAACATTTAGTAGAACGTAAAGACGTATTTTCATTCTTCAACAACCTATTATTATCATTTTAGGTTATGATACTTCATTATTAACTTATCATCTTGAAAGATGAAAATAATATGAGAAATAATAAATACTTACCGAGGGTATTATTCTCGCTGCTAATAGTACCCTTCAAACACAGTTGAACCAACAATTTGCCACGTGAATTGTATGCCATTGTATTGACAACTCTAAACAAACTGAATATATAACAACAAACACAAGTGTGGCGTATGTGGGGATCCACGGTGGTCACGGACTGTTACTATGCGGCTTAGCTCTGTTCACCACAAAAGAAAATTCGTAATTGGTTGGGGATTGTATTGGTGAAGAAATGTATGCCGCTTGAGGAAGTTTCACCACTGCAGGAAATATGCGTATTTTCATTTAGCTTCTTTCACACTTTAGTGGAATTCAAGGTTACAACTAAAGTATCCGTTAACTCTCTTCACCACAGTATTTTTCAACGTTTTTCGATTGATGTGTTGTTGTTAACTCAATTTGTCCAAAAATGTGGCTTAGCTCTTTTCACCACCAAGGCGACGATATTTTATATCACTGGATCTTATGTGAAGGAATATTTGTGTCATACTGAAATATTATTTGTTGAATCTGTCAAATTGTAAGGTTTATTGAATTTTCTCAGGTAAGCTGTTCAATGCTTATATTTTATATCTGTTACGAATTATAGCACTGGATTTTATAAAATGAAAAATGTGCCTCATACTGCAATATTATTTGTTGAGTTTGTCTTTAAATCGCAAGATATATTGCATTTTTTCAGAAAAGCAGATGAGAGGTTTTGATATTTTTATTTCCTATCTGTTATATAACACTGGGTCTTATAAAAAGGCATATTTTTGTCATTCTGAAATATTATTCATTGAACGTGTCTTTAAATCATAAGGTTTATTGAATTTTACTCAGGAAAGCAGATGTTGTGTTCAATGTTTATATTTCATATCTGTTATGAAATATAGCACTGGATTTTATATAAAAGAGTATTTGTGTCATACTGAAATATTATTTGTTGAATGTGTCTTCAAATTGCAAGGTTCAGGAACATTTCTCAAGAAAACAGGTGTGAAGATGGCTGTTATTATATCAGTTACCAAATATAACAATGGATCTCGTGGGAAGGAATATATGCCCCATACCTCCTGTTGATTCTATCTTCAAAACGCAATGTTTATTGAATTTTCTCATGAAAGCAGAGGTGAAGTGTTCAATGGTTACATTTTATATCTGTTATGAAATATAGCACTGGATTTTATATAAAAGAGTATTTGTGTCATACTGAAATATTATTTGTTGAATGTGTCTTCAAATTGCAAGGTTCAGGAACATTTCTCAAGAAAACAGGTGTGAAGATTGCTGTTATTATATCAGTTACCAAATATAACAATGGATCTCGTGGGAAGGAATATATGCCTCATACCTCCTGTTGATTCTATCTTCAAAACGCAATGTTTATTGAATTTTCTCATGAAAGCAGAGGTGAAGTGTTCAATGGTTACATTTTATATCTGTTATGAAATATAGCACTGGATTTTATATAAAAGAGTATTTGTGTCATACTGAAATATTATTTGTTGAATGTGTCTTCAAATTGCAAGGTTCAGGAACATTTCTCAAGAAAACAGGTGTGAAGATTGCTGTTATTATATCAGTTACCAAATATAACAATGGATCTCGTGGGAAGGAATATATGCCTCATACCTCCTGTTGATTCTATCTTCAAAACGCAATGTTTATTGAATTTTCTCATGAAAGCAGAGGTGAAGTGTTCAATGGTTACATTTTATATCTGTTATGAAATATAGCACTGGATTTTATATAAAAGAGTATTTGTGTCATACTGAAATATTATTTGTTGAATGTGTCTTCAAATTGCAAGGTTCAGGAACATTTCTCAAGAAAACAGGTGTGAAGATGGCTGTTATTATATCAGTTACCAAATATAACAATGGATCTCGTGGGAAGGAATATATGCCCCATACCTCCTGTTGATTCTATCTTCAAAACGCAATGTTTATTGAATTTTCTCATGAAAGCAGAGGTGAAGTGTTCAATGGTTACATTTTATATCTGTTATGAAATATAGCACTGGATTTTATATAAAAGAGTATTTGTGTCATACTGAAATATTATTTGTTGAATGTGTCTTCAAATTGCAAGGTTCAGGAACATTTCTCAAGAAAACAGGTGTGAAGATGGCTGTTATTATATCAGTTACCAAATATAACAATGGATCTCGTGGGAAGGAATATATGCCCCATACCTCCTGTTGATTCTATCTTCAAAACGCAATGTTTATTGAATTTTCTCATGAAAGCAGAGGTGAAGTGTTCAATGGTTACATTTTATATCTGTTATGAAATATAGCACTGGATTTTATATAAAAGAGTATTTGTGTCATACTGAAATATTATTTGTTGAATGTGTCTTCAAATTGCAAGGTTCAGGAACATTTCTCAAGAAAACAGGTGTGAAGATGGCTGTTATTATATCAGTTACCAAATATAACAATGGATCTCGTGGGAAGGAATATATGCCCCATACCTCCTGTTGATTCTATCTTCAAAACGCAATGTTTATTGAATTTTCTCATGAAAGCAGAGGTGAAGTGTTCAATGGTTACATTTTATATCTGTTATGAAATATAGCACTGGATTTTATATAAAAGAGTATTTGTGTCATACTGAAATATTATTTGTTGAATGTGTCTTCAAATTGCAAGGTTCAGGAACATTTCTCAAGAAAACAGGTGTGAAGATTGCTGTTATTATATCAGTTACCAAATATAACAATGGATCTCGTGGGAAGGAATATATGCCTCATACCTCCTGTTGATTCTATCTTCAAAACGCAATGTTTATTGAATTTTCTCATGAAAGCAGAGGTGAAGTGTTCAATGGTTACATTTTATATCTGTTATGAAATATAGCACTGGATTTTATATAAAAGAGTATTTGTGTCATACTGAAATATTATTTGTTGAATGTGTCTTCAAATTGCAAGGTTCAGGAACATTTCTCAAGAAAACAGGTGTGAAGATTGCTGTTATTATATCAGTTACCAAATATAACAATGGATCTCGTGGGAAGGAATATATGCCTCATACCTCCTGTTGATTCTATCTTCAAAACGCAATGTTTATTGAATTTTCTCATGAAAGCAGAGGTGAAGTGTTCAATGGTTACATTTTATATCTGTTATGAAATATAGCACTGGATCTTATAAAATGGAATCAAATCTCAACGTTCATTACATCTGTTATGAAATTTAGCAATGGATCTTATGTGAAGGAATATTTGTGTCGTGCTCAAATATTATTTGTTGAGTCTCTCTTCAAATTGCAAGGTATATTGAATTATATCAGGAAAGCAGATGTGAATTGTTAAATTCTATTTTATATCTGTTATGAAATATAGCACTGGGTCTTATAAAATTAAATATGTGCCTTTTACTGAAATATTTGTTGAATCCGTCTTCAAATTGCAAGGTATATTGAATTATCTCAGGAAAGCAGATGTGAAGTGTTAAATTCTATTTTATATCTGTTATGAAATATAGCACTGGGTCTTATAAAATGAAATATATGCCTATTACTGAAATATCATTTGTTGAACCTGTCTTCAAATAGCAAGGTTTATTGAATTATCTCGGGAAAGCAGATATAAAGTGTTCAATGCTTATAACGGGTGATTTTTTAAGAGCTTGAGAACTTTAAAAAAAAAAAAACGCATAAAATTTGCAAAATCTTATCGGTTCTTTATTTGAAACGTTAGATTGGTCCATGACATTTACTTTTTGAAGTAAATGTTGACCGCGGCTGCGTCTTAGGTGGTCCATTCGGAAAGTCCAATTTTTGGCAACTTTTTCGAGCATTTCGGCCGGAATAGCCCGAATTTCTTCGGAAATGTTGTCTTCCAAAGCTGGAATAGTTGCTGGCTTATTTCTGTAGACTTTAGACTTGACGTAGCCCCACAAAAAATAGTCTAAAGGCGTCAAATCGCATGATCTTGGTGGCCAACTTACCGGTCCATTTCTTGAGATGAATTGTTCTCCGAAGTGTTCCCTCAAAATGGCCATAGAATCGCGAGCTGTGTGGCATGTAGCGCCATCTTGTTGAAACCACATGTCAACCAAGTTCAGTTCTTCCATTTTTGGCAACAAATAGTTTGTTAGCATCGAACGATAGCGATCGCCACTCACCGTAACGTTGCGTCCAACAGCATCTTTGAAAAAATACGGTCCAATGATTCCACCAGCGTACAAACCACACCAAACAGTGCATTTTTCGGGATGCATGGGCAGTTCTTGAACGGCTTCTGGTTGCTCTTCACTCCAAATACGGCAATTTTGCTTATTTACGTAGCCATTCAACCAGAAATGAGCCTCATCGCTGAACAAAATTTGTCGATAAAAAAGCGGATTTCCTGCCAACTTTTCTAGGGCCCATTCACTGAAAATTCGACGTTGTGGCAGATCATTCGGCTTCAGTTCTTGCAGGAGCTGTATTTTATACGGTTTTACACCAAGATCTTTGCGTAAAATCTTCCATGTGATCGAATAACACAAACCCAATTGCTGCGAACGGCGACGAATCGACATTTCACGGTCTTCAGCAACACTCTCAGAAACAGACGCAATATTCTCTTCTGTACGCACTGTACGCATTCGTGTGGTTGGTTTAATGTCCAATAAAGTAAACTGAGTGCGAAACTTGGTCACAATCGCTTTAATTGTTTGCTCACTTGGTCGATTATGTAGACCATAAATCGGGCGTAAAGCGCGAAACACATTTCGAACCGAACACTGATTTTGGTAATAAAATTCAATGATTTGCAAGCGTTGCTTGTTAGTAAGTCTATTCATGATGAAATGTCAAAGCATACTGAGCATCTTTCTCTTTGCACCATGTCTGAAATCCCGCGTGATCTGTCAAATACTAATGCATGAAAATCCGAACCTCAAAAAAATCACCCGTTATTTCATACCTGTTATGAAATATATATCAATGGATCTTATATAAAGGAATATTTTTGTGACACTGAAACATTATTTGTTGAATGTGTCTTCAAATCGCAAGGAATTTTGAATTTTTTCATGAAATATAGCACTCGATCTTATAAAATGTAATCAAATCTCAATGTTTATTGAATTTTCTGAGGAAAGCAGATGTGAAGTGGTCAATGCTTATATTTTTCATAAATGTTATGAAAGTTGAGGAATATTTTCGTCATAATGAAATATTCGTTGAACGAGTCTTTAAATCGCAAGGTTCACGAACATTTCTCAAGAAAACAAGTGTGAATATTGCTTCGTCATTATTTCACTTGGAATAAAACACTGGGTCTTTCGTCATACTGAAATATTCGTTGAATGTATCTTCAAATCGCAAGGTTCACGAACATATATCAAGAAAACAAGTGTGGAGATTGCTACGTCATTATTTCAGTTACGGAATATAACACTGGGTCTTGCCTCATACTGAAATATTTGTTTAATCTGTCTTCAAGTTGCAAGGTTTATTGAATTTTCTCATGAAAGTAGATGTGAAGTGTTCAATGCTTATATTTTATATCTGTTATGAATTATAGCACTGGATCTTATATAATGAAATATGTGCCCCATACTGAAATATCATTTGTGGAGTTTGTCTGCAAATCGCAAGATTTATTGAATTTTTTCAAGAAAGCAGATGAGAAAGGTTTTATTGCCTTTATTTCATTTCTGTTATAAAATATAACACTGGGTCTTATAAAAAGGAATATTTGCTTCATATTGAAATATTTTTTGAAGTCTTCAAATCGCAAGGTTTACTCATGATCAGTTTGTGTGAAAGTATGTTTATATAACTTCTTGTCTACGACACTGGGATATTTTCTTAGGAATCAGTTGTATATGTATTTTTAACCCTGTCAATCCGGATTTTTTGTTGTAAGATTCTGGTAATTTATTCAGGTGGATATGAGAGATGGTAGTAGACAATAAGTAAACTCGATGAAATTTTAATAATTTTTTACTCAGTTTCACGAAAAAAAAAAACAGCGACCAATATGTCCCAATGGTATTTTATAGCGGGACAATTATGTCCCATCAGTATCCTATTCTAAGAATGAAATGATGTAAAACAATCAATGCATAACGGTAAATTGCACATTTTACACCTCAGCTTTGTACGTCTTTCCCTATTTTTCTGGGAGCAGCTATAACATCTTCTGTTTTCTTCTTGAACAGGTAAGTGGTCTCCAACATTAGTTTTATGTTCGGAAGATTTAGAATGACGTCCAACTTTTATCGTGCGTTTCATTTTGGTTCCCTTTCTGCCTTCACCTATCAAACCTTCTGCTAGTGGGACTAAAAATTGTATGAATGTCACTTGTTTATGAGTTAGTTCCTTGAACACAACAAATTAATTATAGACTGCCATCATAAGGAGTTTGTAGTTAACTTTGCGCCACCATTTCTGGGACTTCCTATTTATATCGTAAAGTGAAGTCATTTGATCGGCTAGATCTACTCCACCCATTTTTTTAGTATAAAACAGAGGTTCCCAAACTTTTTTGGCCCACGGCTCCCTTTGAGTACAGACATGGCTTGGCGGCGCACCTAGTATAATTTATCCGTTTTGCATTGCACTTACATTACAATAATTAAATTTTTATTATAAAACAACAACACACAAGGTTTACCTGGTTCTTACAATGGTAAAAAACATCATTAAACACACACAAGTTGGATTGTACTTGATTTATTGGAAAAAAATTTAATAATAATAACTTAACTTAAAACAACCATAAGAAAAACACGACTCCCTTTATAAAAAAAATTCTATAATAGAAATGAAATGCCAACTTGAAAAATATTATACATAAATAACAAAGTCCATAAGTTTCTGCTTCAATGGGACGGATGCGCTTGTTTGTCTTTTATAAGCTCATTGTACCTGGGTGTAAATTTTGATATAGCAACCCGAATTTCCTTTTCAATGTTAAGCTTTGCTCTATACTTGGATTTTATCACTGCAACTCCATTCTTTAAACTTTTTTCCCAAAGCATAAGTTTCTTCTTGAATGCTTCAACTTTACTGGTCAATTGAAAAATATGCGTTTATTTCCCCTGCAAAGACTTGTTAAGAATGTTCAAACGTTCAAAAATATCTGTCAGGAACGCCAGTTTAAGGAGAAAACTTTCATCAATAAACATATCAGCAAGAGCATTATTGTCTTCACTCAGAAAAATGTGGATTTCTTGCCTCAGCTCAAACAATCTTAGCAGAGAATTGCCCAGAGATAGCCATCGAACACTGCTATAGTACAAAAGCGACGAGTGTTGAGCGCCTGTGTCATCACATAGTTTAGAAAAAAACCGGGCTTTCATTGGTCTTGTTTTGATGAAATTTATTACTTGGATCACGGTTTTTATAACTGCACTTAACTCTGAACTGAACTTTGCTGCTGCCAGTGCTTCTCGGTGTATAATACAGTGTGTCCAAACAGCGTTTGGGGCTTTTTCCCGAATGCGAGATTGTAGTCCTATGTAGCGGCCTGACATTGACCGGCCTCCATCAGTACACACCCCAACACAGTCTTCCCAGTTAATATCATTCTCCGCCATAAAATTGTTAACAATATCAAACAACTCTTTACCAGAGGTGCCTCCTTCAATTTCCTTACAAAACAACAAATCTTCTATCAACTGGTTTTCATTCACATACCTAACGTAGCAAATTAAATGAGCGTCTTTGTGACTGTCAGTAGCCTCGTCTAATTGAATTCCGAACTCTTTACATCTCAAACTATTTATAAGCTGGTTGTTAATGTCCTCAGATATGTCATCAATCCTCCTGCTTATTGTATTGTTTGACAGAGGAATTTTAAGAAGCTGCTTCCCTGCATCCTCGCCAATCATTATCTTAGCCATGTCAACGGCAGCTGGTAAAATAAGCTCTTCCGCAATTGTGTGAGGCTTTTTGCATTTTGCAATGTGATATGCCACTTTGAATGAAGCTAAAAGTGCATTGCTGTTAACTTTGGAATGTTTAGAAAAAGAAGCCTTTTGTTTTACTGCCTCAGTTTCCTTTATTTTAAAGAATTCTCTTGGTTTCCCTATCAAGTTTGAGTGGACATTTTCTAAATGCCGTTTTAGTTTACTAGGCAGCATAGATTCGACTGATAAAACCTTCATGCAAACAACACATTGCGGGCGCTTTTCATTATTAATTTCAATACAAGAAAAACCAAAATCTAAATACTTATCGTCATATTTTCTGTATTTTGGTTTACGGCTTCCCTCAGCTGCCTCGGCATCGCTCTTTACAGAAGTTGACGCGGAATCACTACTTTGTTTACTTCCTTGTTCAGTTTTATTTGAAGATAAAAATCTTTTCATTTTAAAGAACAATATAATAGCCAACACTAAATAAACTGAGCAAAACTACAACTTCACTACTTTGATTATTTACTTCACTTGTGCGACGTTCACACTGTGTAAACATAACGAGTTCCAAGAACAGAATGACGTACAGTCGTACACGTATCGAGATGCAAAGCTCTGTTGCATATTTGTTTTGTTTGTGCACCCGGCCGGCTGGGCCAGTAAGTAAGGTCCGGCAGGGGAAAAAGGGGGTAGTAAGTCCAAAGCCGCGCGCACAGACTGGTCCGCACTGTATTGTAGCATAATGACGTTTAGACTCTTTGGTAGACAACGGCGGCGCACCTAGCACTAGCTCGCGGCGCCCGGGGGCGCCGTGGCGCACACTTTGGGAACCTCTGGTATAAAATGAAATAGCCTCTGGACAATCTAATAAAGACAATGCAGACAATCTATTTCTGTTATAGAACCATCTTTCATCTTTCTGTTTACTTTCACGATAGTTGGTTTGTGGCAGTTGGATAAGACAATGAAATCTTCATCCACCACTGCATAATCATCTTCTTGATCTTCCAATATGGGTTCTTCTTCAGAATAAACACTTATATCATCTTCATTTTCACTAGAACAGTCTTGTAAAACTTTTCTTTTTTTTTGCAATTGCCTTTCTCTGTTTTCGTTTCTTTTCTTCTCTCATTTGTATTTCATTTTTATTTGGTGTGTCAGTTGCAATCATTGATTTTCCTTTTCGCCTTGGAGCTCTTTCACATTTACGCGGACCTGCTTTAGGTTTCCCTCGAAATTGGAATGGACTTGAGAATGTTTTTTCACATTTGTGGAGGAGGTACCAGATGCATTTGCAGTCGGATTCAAAATTGTTGGAGATTTGATTGAGCAAAAACCGTGGTTTTAGGTGATTTATTGTGCACCTGGTCTTTCGGGATTGCCGATACAGCGTTGTGTAATGTAACATCAGCTTGACTTGACTTTTGTGGAGTTCTAGGTGGCTGTAGTTCACAAGCCGACGAGATTGTTGTTTCATCGCTGCGAGGGTCTGGAGCAGCAGGTTCTATAAGTTGAACAACTTGAGGAGAACCAGGACAAGACAGCTCTAATATTGACGGTGATGGGGTTCTTGATTCATTGTATTGAACAGGTATGTTAATCTTGTTTTGATTATTTTCTATATCGACTTGTCGATCCGTAACTTCACTAGGAGCAAAATCTAGATCTGTAAAAACATTTCTGTCGAAGGGAAATATTCCAGTAGCTTTGAAAGCTGCGCAAATATTCCCGGGTGTCATAGCTTTCATATGGGCTTCCCTGACACATCCAGCCACTTCAAATATTGAGAAAGTTTTGCCTGGGTTTCGCAACATCCAACTATCTACAGCTTTGTTATACGCAGTTTTGAATGGCCCAAAAATTCCGACATCCAATGGCTGCAGTTTTCCTGTTGAATGCGGCGGCACTGTTAAAACTGTCACACCATTTTCTTTTGCCAGATTCAAGGCCTCTATGCAAATGTGCGACTCGTGGTTATCGTATATGAGCAGACTAGGGTTGTCATTGCTGCTGTTTGAATAACTAATAAAATGCTGCATGGTTTTCACGAACAATTCAGAGTTCATCCAACCAGATGGTGTAGCCAGACCTATAAGGTGCCAGTTGGAGCCTCCGCAGCCGTATGCTGCTTGAAATGAACTGTAGGTAATATAATTACTGGCGGCAAGGTATTGCAATATAACAAGTCGTTGTTAACGTTTCGCGTTTGGCGCTGGTGACTTTAGAAACTTGTCTTTGCCCTTTGGCTGCTTAAACTTTGGCACATTTTTGCAGTCATAGTATTTGTTTCGTCTAAATTGAATATTCTGGTGCCTTTTCCAAAGGAAACATGTCTGGCCATTACATTTTCTAAATTATTGAAGAACATACCAACATTATGACGATTGAAAGACGTTGCTCTGCTCAAACTGCAACCTTCTGGAGTCCGCAGTGATAAACGATTCTCTTTTTCTGAGATTATACAGATACTCGATACCTGCGAGCTTAGTCTCATGCCATTTATCTGGCACTTTTATGCAATTCAACATCGCTACTTCGTAAATTAATCCTCGAATGTCTAGATGGTAAGTCCATAGAACATTTGACTGAACTTAACAATGTAATCGATAATATTATTCTTTCTCATCGGTAAATATTTTATGAACTGCGTAGTTAGGTGTGAGCCTTATTGGTTTTTCAGGATCAGGATTATTTTTAACTTTCATATGATACCTATATAACGTTGTAAATGGAATACCAGTCGACCTAGCGACGGCTCTTATTTTTTGGCTATCCGAAATAAGTTTAAGAGCGTTACTCATCTGTTCTTCAGTGTGAAGTCCGATACTTGTCTTTCTTACTCGATTGTGAGGCATTTTTACCTAAAACATAAAGTACAAATAAATAGAAATAGAATATAAACAAAAAAAAACTATCTATCTTGAGGACAAATCAATATGTATTCCAACGGATCTAAGATATGACAAGTGCACGGCAAAGCAAAAACATCTACATTTCTTATTGAACTAGATATAAAACAAATTTAAAAATCTCGTAAAAAAATAGGTTAAGTACTTACGTAGGGTCCGGAGTGGCCCAACGCGTGCTCCCGCTTCGATACCGTGCCGACGACTAGTACGACGCAAACAGGTATAGATGAGCAACAAATACAGGTTTGTTTGTGTGCGTGAATGCAACACATTATTGTACATTATCCACTGTGACCCGTGATTCACTGTGACTCAATCTCCCCTACTTATGAATCTAGATTTTGTATTGTTTATGTTTTTATTCAGACTGAATTATTTGGCATATATCATGCAGATCATTAAAGGTCGTTGTCGTCTACCTAACATCTATTTGAAACCTATTGTGAAAGTAGCAAAGACTGAATTATTAAATTCGTTAGATTTTTTTTCGAGCAGTTGAGTAAACAATCAATTTAATTCTCCCCAATACTCGCATGAACGTTCCCTTTTTTTTTCCTCACTGCTTTCATTAACTGGTTTTGTAGCTATATTATTATTTTCTAAGTGAATAATTGAACTCTGCATTATTCTGATAGCAACTTCAAATTTAGGAAGTTATTCAGTTCACCCGAGAATCCCCGAATTGTGGTTTTGAGTTCTGTTTCAGTGTCTTCAGCAATAATTCCAATGTCTGCATCATCTTTATGATTATCCATATCTTCCGAGAAAAGTATATTCATGGAATAACTCATGTTCAACATTTATTATTTATTGACTCACACAATTCAATAAAAAACCAATTTCGCTGAATTGAAACGAAACAGGAACACTTTGAAAACTCTAGTCATTTTCAGACAAAGACTAGAATAAAAAAATATTGTTCTACAATAGTCATCAGATATAACGAAGAAAAATTTGATTCGTGAGTGACATCTAAGGACATACTTCACTTACCACCTTTTGCCGTGCCATCTCAAATGAACAAGACATTATTGAAATTTATCTGACTGCTGTAGTTATCTGCGTGACCCATAAAATCTGCCAGGTCAGATACCTCGGTGCCATCCAAATTCAGCACACTTGATCAAATTGTCACATGTTTTCTTGAAGTTGTTCCCCTCAAAGTTGCTGATTTCTTTGCACCGAATAGTTCTGAAAAGTTCCTTAACAATGTGCAGGCATCTAAAAAATCAGTTAAAGTATTTGGTATAACAAATAAATAAGAATTTTTAGTCAGACAAGCTTGTTTTCTAAAACTGATTAATAACTTGATATATTTCAGTAGATCATCATGAAGAAGTACTGAAACTTTTCGGCCCAATTTTCTTCTTGGCATATATCGGCTGTAACCTTTTCCTTGAAATTTTTTGACATGGTGGAATATTTTGATCATGATCTTGCGAACTTTGCATGTTCGAATCATCCAGTTCTATTCTTTTCATTATCCTGCACGCTTTATATTGAAAAGCTGCAGTCACTTCGGAGTTTATTTCTGGAGTTCATTGAAATGAAGTTAACAAATTTTTCAGTCAATAACTGACAATACTTTGCTTTTCCTCTCAAATTCAACAGTTTAATATCACTATATCACTCATCATAGGTAGAAATACTTTCTTTAAGCGCTTGTTTTTCAATTCATTTTTAGTAACGGTTTTATTTAGTTATTCTATAGTCTACTGTCGCCAGGACGGTACCTGGGAATGTCGGTTGAAGATGACACCCGGCTGGGCGTGGAGTCTCGGGACATCATCGAATGACCCCAGGCCGCCTGCCGCACCAAGACCAGAGCTGGCGGGTGCTAGACCACCAGGTGATCTGTCCATCGAATTTCCTTCCAAAAGGAAAGTCGGTTCCAACACCTCGGTTTCACGTTGTTCGTTCGGCATCACCAAATGTTTAAAAACAAGGGTTCGACTGGATTTTTAAACTTCCCTACTTCTAACTATTCTAGTTGCGCCGCAGGGGTACAACTGACCACCACGATGGCGCTACTTTTCGGTTTGTCCTGCGTTTCCTTTTTCTCTTTCTTCTTTTTCTCTTCCTTGTCGGGGGTGTTTTTTCCTTGGTCCATGTTGTTTTCCTTTACCTTTTTCTGTTCCTCCTTTTCCTTCAGGAGTTCATCTATTCTACCTCGCATACTCTCGATTATTTCCTTCATGGCAATGATGTCCTCCTCGTACTTTTTATTTATCGCCCATAATTGTTTGTTTTATTCTCTGATCTCCTGGATAGTCTCCTCTAGCTTTTCGTACTCCATTTTTCAACGGGGCCGAAGACTCGATCTGAAATGTAAGGGGTTATTTTTTTTTGCTTTGTCGAATTCTTTGTTGTCGTGTGCTTTCGCACACACAGTTCTGAAAAGAACTAATCTCTCAGTGTTTTGTATAAATTCGGCACTGTGATGAACACTTTGAATAATCGCTCTGAATATAATTCCTATCACAACACTTCAGGTAACACTTCAAGCTTTCACACTTTGATGTTTACACTTCGGCGTCTTGGATCTCCGTGTGGCGCCCCCCCATGCCCTTCCCGGGTTGTGTGCCCAGGTCGCAAGCTCCCTCCTTACGGAATCATTTCCGCAGGTTTGGACCTGGCGATCCATTCCTTCCACCCCCGTTTCTTAAGGAAACGGTCCTCAATCCAGCTGCTAGGCACTTCAGCAAGATTGAAATCTAACCTCTTTGGGTTGGAAACCAACCTTTAGGTGCTTTTATTTCCCTATCTATCTTCGTGTTTTAATTATTATTTGGCTCTTGTTTGTCGCGGTATTCCTAACTGAATTTTTGCATGGGGGCCCCCAAAACTAACGGCGGTCAGAATTATGGTAGACGGGCGTTTCTCAGTGAAGCTGAGAGAATGTGATTTGAAAAGTGAAATCGCGGTTTTGCTGAAAGAGAATATATGGTTAGTACACTCTAGAATATTATACTTGCCGGAGCCGCCTGACGGCAACTCGTGGGGACGGTCTCTGGTTTTGTTTCGTCGGCCTTGGATGTTTGTCCCTTTCTCGGAACCTGGGGTCATCCATGTTCAACGTATCGTGTAGATCGCGAAACGCTGGATTTAATTCTGATTCTGTGCGAAAGCACACGACAACAAAGAATTCGACAAAGCAAAAAAAATAACCCCTTACATTTCAGATCGAGTCTTCGGCCCCGTTGAAAAATGGAGTACGATTTAATTCTGATTCTATCGAACGTGCTTTCTGCATGTTCTCTCATATACACGTCCACATATTGCATGTCCAGGTCTTGATCTCTGTATATGAATCTGTTTGGTATATAGTAAGGTGCATTTACGGCGGCCCTTACGCTCGTATTCATAAATGCTTGGATCTTCTTTCTGTATGTCTGCGCACACTGGCCCCAGGCAGTGCATGCATACAGTGTGGTGGGCCCCTATGGTTTGATGTTTTGGGACACTTACCATAGGTGAAGAATGAACCACGTCGCCAACCTGATTTTATACCGTGGCCCAAACCGGCCGACTTTCATTCTCAGAGATCGTTCAAATTCACCCTCTCAACGATAAGGGAGCTGTGTTGCCAGAGAAAGATGTTTTGGGAAAATTCAAAAACGACTTAGTATGCCACAATAATAACTTCCTGTTTGGAATCGAGCGGCTGTTCCCAAACAGGTAGGAGGTTGCTTTGGTTAACTAGATGTTTGTTATAAACCTACTGAATGACAAACCAACGTACACTTTAAACATTTATTGAATAAGAATTAAACTGATATTATAATAGTACACACAAAAACAAAGAACATCAGGTGCATGCAATTACCTAAACACATAAACCTTGATTGATATTAATTAGAATAAAAAAACGTGAACTCTAACCTCATTTTAGATAATATTTACTGTGAATAACAGGTACGCCGTCTTACTCTATTTCGATAACTCAGGGCAGAAACGATAATGATATATAATCATTGTTTTTCATAATACTGTACGCACAAAAAATAAAGTGACATGTTTACCAATCATTTACAAGGGGGTCATTAAACTTTTCTGAAACTTTGAAAATATCCAAATAGACAACAGGGAACATAATACCAAAAAATCATCAATAATCAAGTAGAACAGTAATAATAAACGAATACACAATTTCAACACAATAAAAACCATGACAAGTAGTACACGCATAGCATATAGGACTTCATTATTATATTCAATACCTTGTTCACCTGTAATTTATCAGCAATTATACATAATCAGAACATAGAAATAACTCATAATTCAAATATTTCAAAAAGGTAACTACATAATAAACGTTTCGTATCCATAAAAATGCAAGATTTAACATCTATAGATAACAAGGTGTCAATATTATTCACATATCAAAGTACCTATTACATATACATCAACGACAAATCAAACACCATTGTATAAACATTTTCAATGAACATGGGGAAATATACGACATACGACAAACATGGATTCAGTAACTCTTCAAGTCATAATAAATAACCCACAGGTATTTACGCAAAATTTACTTCAGATGGAGGCTGTGATTATACCACAGTAAATGCGGAGTCCCTTTTCGAATGATACTCACGTAAAAATGAGAAGTAATACTTCATTTTTGTTAGTAATAAATACTTGTCCTTGGATCGGTTTATTCTAAGCTCGAAGAATTATTCGGACTTTGTTTATTTCGGGATTAACATGACACTTCGTTTCCAACTGATTAAACTTTCGATACGCATAAATTTACTGCTAGAGATTATTTCCACATTTAAACCGACTGATTAACATTTCACGTGAACTTTTACTGACGGAGAGCACTTCAATTTCGACGATTCAAAACTAGATTGGGTTACATTTTAATAATTAACTTCGCTGGCGGAGACACATACACTTATTTAACACTTCGGATTTACTTCGCGAAAACTTTTCACTGACGGAGATGGTCTCATCTTGGCTGGTCAATCTAGACTGCCTTAATGCAAATTTTGCTTCGAATTTATACTCAGAATAATAGGCGATAACAGAACACGTGCAGTTTGCAGCTGTAAGATTCCCTTTGTTTTAGTGACCACCTGGCCTCATTAATTTTCTATAATAAATTACTGATGACAGTTTTATGATTATTAGAGGGATGCCGCCAACTCTTTATCTTTCGCGATGGGCTGAATGCATCGGGATTTTCGCTTAATTGATATTAATTGTTCTCGCGAGTCGTCTGGCGTTAATTGATCAATTCAACAGTTCTTCGTGTCTACGTATTTTTAATTACCGACGCACGGTCATTCGGTTCGTCACATTCCTCCCTTCTTAATAAAAAGATGATGACATCTAATATGTCGTCATCGCAACTAGATTTAATGCCATGTTTCTCGATGTATTTCAAGTCTGTCTTGATTCACAATAGTAATAATATCATATTACGCTGGCGTATCTGGTTTTCTTAACTTACTTACTAAATCTTATAGAATTGGGAGTTGTTGACTATGTTCTAAATTCTTGTTTAAACTATTAATTGATATTGTACCAACACCCAATCACTATATAACAGCTAATTCCTACATATTTATATTCCTTAACTAAACTTACACAACTTCCGTGACTTGCTAGCTATTCGCTGTCGCTACCAGAGGTATTCTTACGTAACACCAGCAATTTGTCCCATGGTCCATTTAACACACGGTGATATGCCGTGCTCGGTCCGGGTATGTCCTGTCCTGCGGAAGGAGGTGCTGCTTCAGAACGCAATTGGCATCTCGGAAATCTTATTGGTGATACGGTCGGGGAGGCCGTAGGTGTGATCATTGGCGATGCGGTGGCCTCAGGAGGTGGGACTCTGTTTACTTCACAAGTGAACCTGCTCCTGGTCATGGGCGATGCGGTAGCCTCAGGGGGTGGGACTCGGCTTCCTCTGATTCTGAACCTGATTCTGGTCATGGGCGGGGGTACATCTGGCCATTGTTGTAGATAATCCGGGACATTGTCAACTGTTTCGCTGTATCTGGGTGAGGGTGGCGCCTCTCGAGATAGGTCTCTCATCCACTGACGATCCGGTCGGCTATATGGGACAAATCTGTCTTCTCTCGGCGGAGGCAATACCTGGAGTGGTCTCATGGCTTCCGGGCACCACAAGCAATCACAGTAATCAATTCCCATTTCCAGTAATGTTCTGGTATACATACCAGAACATTACTGGAACATGGCATACCACAATATGGGAAAGTACGGTACTGCGTCTTTCCATTAAGTCCGGTCTGTCCAATATTAACGGAAGTTGATCCACGTCAAGCACTAGGAATTTCAATAGTACTCGGAGTATTTCGCGTCTACACTCCGGTCTGATCAGGTACCTCAACGAATCTAATAGGGCTTCCATACTAATATAACTGTCTTTCTTCAAAATGATGTGTTCGGCAGGTTATTGTTAGTTACCCGATTTTCACTTTTTACGAGCTTTAAGTTTTGATTAACTATTTAATCGCACTTTAATTCGAAACTCACACGAACTTTTCGGCGTAGCGGAACTTTCTTGAACTGTGTTTAGAACCTCAGGCACCCGCGTCGCAACTAATACTGAGCTTGATCTTGCTTCAGATTAATAAATAGGGATGAAAACACATTCGTCTTTCGCGATAAACCTAATTTGAGATACACTCTGTCATGGAAATTATCATATCCATATCTTAAGTCGTAATTCCTTATATCTATTACATAAATTCACAATATAATGTGACTCTTGGCCCATAACATGTCTTAAGTTTTCTCTGCAAAACACAATTTTGGTGCTTTATCGCGTAATTAATCTTAAACTATATCTTCATATTTCCAGTAACTCCTGGAAAAAGGATTAGTCGACACTAATTTATCGTGTCGCTCTTCGATAGGGGTTGTCATCAATGGTTCGGTTTTTAAGGGTGTCACATTCCTATGTGACCCGGTGGGGTTATCGCCTCTCCCAGGGCAGCATTCAACGTTTCCATCTTCTTTATCTTTACGATGTTGGTGCATTACGAAAACAGTTAATGTATCCCAGATGGCAAAGAATAGATATAACGAGCATCCTTTTAGTCGATGCAGCGCTATCATATTCACAAGGGTCTCAATTAGGAATTTAATTATCCTTACACAAAAATATATTCCCAACAATCCGCTGGTCCATTCTCCTATAACGGTAAACCATCCATAAAGTTTCTTCATTGTTGATTTGGCTAATTTTTCTATTTCTTTCTCAGAGAACATATTCATAGAATTTATCCCTTGACTGGATACGGATCTTCCAGCTATCCTATTGATTAAAATATTATTTATGGCTTGTCTCTCTGCTGCAAACATTAAGTTGTCTTGCGCTCGTCTCATTTCAGCATCTGTATATATTCCACTTCGAGCAATGTTTCGTATTTTCTGGAATTTCACTTCATCTTGGCTATACAGACTTATTTCTTCCGGGTTATCAGCGGAACTGGGATATGGACTAAAAGCTATCCACTTTCCATCTAGATGAAATACAGGGGGTATGACGGGAGAACAATCTGTCTGTTGAGCAAACTTCTGTAATATTCTAGATACAGGTGCCATAAATAGGCTACTGTTGTTATACAGGGTGTTTCAGAATTCGACGGACAAACTTATACCACATCATTCCTCTTGCAAAATGATGAAAAATGAGGTAGGACATGTGTGTCCGGAAATGAACCGTTTCAGAAATACAGGGCGTTGAAGTTGCAAAATAAAAAGACCCTTTTCGTCGTAGCTCCCGGACTAAAAGGAATAAATTAATGAAACTCAGCAAATCGATTACGAGCTAGAATGTGCTTCCTCCAGTGGTATGTTTGCTTCAGTATCAGTAGCCAGTGGCGTTCCAGCGGGGTAATAGCTTATATTTCCCCCCTTATTTTTTACGCCACTGACTTTATATCCACAACCGTCTTTTTTTTGAATTCCTTGATCAATTTTACGTAAAAACCAAATAAACATTCACTATGAAAAAACCAGTAGTTTTCGAGAAAAATTGAGTTGAACTGATACGTGTATTCTTATATGGGAATAATCGATTAAAATAATCGAAATTCCAAAACCAAAATTATTTGAACTCTTTTATGATTTTACCATTAATTTAGCGCTTGCAAGTGATGGTAATTATTGTGGGTTTTCTATCATCGTACCAACGTTTAGCATATTGTAATGACAAATCATAACTCTTGAGGCTTATTTTCGTGCTTGTCAATAGCTTTCATTGTTGAAATGTTTTCATTGTTCTCAGATCTTCGAGTGACTTTGTGATCTGAAAAAAAGTGACCCCAAATAAAATTTGCGATCATTCGGAATCTCGACTGAGTTAGGCTCCAATAATCCTAAAATAACACCATTATTCTGGATTTTGGGAAAATTATTTTTTGTTCACAATTATCCTGTCTTTCCCATTCGTGAAATCACACTTCTCTTTGTAGAATCGTAAATATCTTGAAGAATATTCATTAATAAGAAAATGAAAAACATTCTCAAAGTATACAGTGTTTTCAAATTTTCACAGATGAAGCCGAAAAACAAAATTTTACCAGTAGACTCTAATTATACGCCTGAAAAAAAGAAATGTATTTGGAAGAAGTCAATTTATTTGAATAACCATCTGATAAGATCTTCGCTAACTCTAGTCAGTAAATGAAGTTTTTTAAATAAATGAAGAAATGGAAGTTGTTTATTTACAGCTAATTACATAACTCTTAGTTGGATGTCGGTACTCATAATTCATCTTTGAGTAGAAATATCATGTTCAAAATATACCTTCTCTACACATATTTCAGATAATGTGATAAGAAACAATACTGTTGAAATTCTAGAACAGTGAGTCATAAACACGAATTTCTTTTTGAAATTTACATTGAAAATTCAAATGTGCTTTTGAATAATAATGAGAACATCTGATGAATAATCAATAGGGTAATTGTTCGAAATTTTTTCCGTCAACACTTATACACAATCTGCAACGGCGCAACATAGAAAATCGCACTTTTTCAAATGATTCTAAATTTTCGGCAATCGTTATCGATGCAGCGTGAATGCGGGCGACTAATTCTTCTTGGCTTTTTGGTTCTGTTCCATAAACCAGTGACTTCATATGACCCCAAAGAAAATAGTCAACAGGATTCAAATCTGGTGATCTGGCAGGCCATTTGTGGGGTCCACCTCGACCAATCCAGTTGTCATTGAATTTCCGATTTAGGTACTCTCTAGCAGCTAACGAAAAATGAACAGAAGCACCGTCGTGCTGAAACCACATTCCATTCCGGATATTCAAAGGAACATCTTCTAACAATTCAGGCAATACTTCTCCCAAGAAAGTGCTATAATTGTCCCCATTCAAATTATCTGGTAAAAGATAAGGACCAACTAAACGGTTTTCTACTATTCCTGCCCAAACATTCAATGAAAATTTTGTTTGATGCCCATGAGGATGAATAGCAAAAGGATTTTCCTCGGCCCAAATATGGCTATTGCGAGAATTGAAAATACCTTCCCTTGTGAATTTTGCCTCATCAGTGTATAACACTTGCTTGATAAATTCCGGATTATTTCTCCACATACTTAAAAACCATCGAGAAAATTCAATTCGATCTGGATAGTCCTCTGGTTTCAGTGCCTGAACTTTTCTCAGTCGATATGGGTATAACTGCTGTTCATGCAAAGTCCTCCAAACAGATGATGAAGACACATGCAGCACTCTAGCTATAGATCTACTACTTTCAGACGGATGTTCAGCAGCATAGTTCAATATCTCCTCTTCTGTGATATAATTTCTTACAGTTCTCTGTATACCTGCATTCCTTCTGGTAATTAAAAAACTTCCTGTTTCCCTGAGTCTTCTGTCCACGTTTTCGAACGTTTTCCAATTAGGAATTCTATTTCTTCCAGGAAAATTTTCACGATACATTCTTTGTGCCAACCTTCCATTTCGTCCCGATTATACACAATCAAACACTTTCTGACAGCTACGTTAACTTGGAAGTGTCATACGAATCTCATTTCATTTCCACAGCCCCCTAACAAATTTATTGTTTTCAATGAATAAAGTAATCCTCATTGCTTAGGTGGATCAAAGATTGTTATAAGTCACGTGAATGTATTCTGAAACTATTCAACCAGTGGCTGAAGAACTCGAGAATATCGGTACAGTTATCTAACAAAACTATAATAGATATGCCCAGGAAACGTAGATGGCTAAGGTTGAAACAAGTAATGGTATTTTGGTTAATCGATAAAACTTGGATTTTTACCCAGTGAGAGAAGATAATTCGATAAAACATTCTGAGTTCAGTTTTGCCAACTATTCGTAATTGTCTTTGAAAATCGTTTGGATGGAACATTTTATTAAAAAATAAATCTCGAGGTAAAGCCATTCAGTAGGTCTGCGGGCTCACAACATATCTGCAAAAAAAGTTGGTAAAATGGTAGAAAATCCGCAATATGTTGCTGAAGTGAATAATTTTTCAAGCACACAATGAATGGTAGAATGATGAAAGAGTTCAAATAATTTCGGTTTTGGAATTTCGATTATTTTACTCGATTATTAATATTCCCATATGAGAATGCACCTATCAGTTCAACTCAATTTTTCTCGAAAACTACTGGTTTTTTCATAGTGAATGTTTATTTGGTTTTCACGTAAACTTGATCAAGGAATTCAAAAAAAAAGACGGTTGTGGATATAAAGTCAGTGGCATAAAAAATAAGGGGGGAAATATAAGCTATTACCCCGCTGGAACGCCACTGGCTACTGATACTGAAGCAAACATACCACTGGAGGAAGCACATTCTAGCTCGTAATCGATTTGCTGAGTTTCATTAATTTATTCCTTTTAGTCCGAGAGCTACGACGAAAAGGGTCTTTTTATTTTGCAACTTCAACGCCCTGTATTTCTGAAACGGCTCATTTCCGGACACACATGTCCTACCTCATTTTTCATCATTTTGCAAAAGAAATGACGTGGTATAAGTTTGTCCGTCGAATTCTGAAACACCCTGTATATAACAGGTAATTCTTGATAACAAAATTTATCACGCCTAATTTCTACTATGACTGGTAAACATTTTGAAAGATAAATTATCTCTCCAGCAATTTTCGCCACATAACCAGGCTGAGTTCTCAAAATTAGAGCGGCCTCGTCCTTAGATTGACGAGCTATAGCTAAACGATTTACAAGTATCTCTCGTTTAAGCAAACACCATCTGTTTATTGCTTCTGATAACATATAGTTAAAACTACGCTTGAAAGATTGTTCAATATAGAGAAATTTCGAGTTTACATAAGTGATTAAATCAGAATTTGGGTTTCCATTCGCTATTTCCCACTCTATACGTGTATAAGATATGTTTCCTCTTAATTCTATTACTAATATACGAGGGTGCTCAGTAACCCAGGCTCGATAATTACATACTTCTGTTAATTCTATTAATTGTAATGCGAAAAGTCGAGTACGTTCTTCTATAACTACGAAGGTTTGCGTCATTTCCGGAGACATTTTTTCCTTGATCATGGTCGCTCTACCTTCTTACAGCTTCCCATATTTCTTACAGTTCGGTTCTGGGGTTGGTTCCCATGCCAATTCTCCCGAGAAGGCATCCATACAATATCCTTCGTTGAATTCACACTTAAGATCGTTTATTAAACTGATCGAATTAGATTCGAGACGCGCTAAAGCAGAAAAGTCTCTTAACGTTATTTTAACGTTGGAAGTTACAACTACATTCTCGTATTTCTTTTCGCTGAAATAATAAGTGGTCCCTGCGCACGTCCCATCGTCACTTAGTGATCCAGCTAGGACGACTGAAGTAGTCTGCGTTGCATTCGGTCGTAAAGTTATCACGGTAGAAACGAAACCTCTGTATTCTAATACTTTATGTAGTTTTATACACTCTTCTCGTCCTACGGTATGTACATAAGACATCAAACTGTCGGCCAACAAGGAATTATGGGAAAACATCCCACATTTCGTCATGATTTGATTTATTTCGATGAGGCATGCTTTGACTTGGATGTGCTCATACCTATGCTTCTCTAATACAAATAATCTTACATCTCTCGATTCATATGCGTTTGGTATCTCCGGGCATTCTGGCACATCTCTCAAAGAAACCGCTGTTATATTTGCGCCCGGATTTTCGCAGTCGTAAGCGATCATTTTCGCCTGAACGCCGTGTTCTTTCTGCATCACCAATACCATAACTGCAAACGACAGTTTTTGTTAATGTCTTCTCTTTTTCTATTCGTTAACACTAATTTAAAACGTCTTGTTTCCCTTATTGTTTTTCTAACTCGATCATACTGTGTGGTTTCATAATTATCCTACTAAAAATCTTGACTAGTCGGTTACTCGCGTCTTTTCATTTTACAATTTAAACTTATCTTTTCATGGAATGTTTAAGTATTTAACTTATACAATTACTATCCTCCCTTACTTTAATGTTACTTATCATCGTATTTTGTTTTCCTTACAATTTATCCTTAATCCTTTATAGATTCGATTTTTCCTTGAATAATCCGTTCGTCTACTAACTTTTTCTATTCTACCAATCTCTTTGGTTTAATTTAATTACGTGTTTTCTTTACATCTCTACTTTATTATTTCACTCTTATATATACATTGTTACTTCCTTATTTGATTTACTTTAAATTCTACTATTAGATATCCAAGGTGGTTCATTTACCGGACCTCGTGATCTCGTTTCATAACGAGGCTGTATTTCGCCTTCGTTTTCATTATTCTCTGGTTCGTTTCTCATAGGGGGTCTGTCTTGTCTATCCGGAGGAAATTTTATCATAATCGGCACTTGATCCATAAGTTCACATTCCACAGGACTTTCTTCTACATCTTTAAGTTTAGTTCCGTTAACCTCCTCGTTGTCGGAGGGAGGTATAACTCCCTTGTCTCCTTTAAATATTTTCAACCTTTCCGCGTGCACTATTTGTCTCTTACTACTATTTATCAATTGAATTTCGTAATTAACTGAAGATAACTTTCTCAATATCCTGTACGGACCTGTCCATCGGGGGATAATTTTCGTGATAATTTGTGTTTAGGTTTAGTTACAGGGGGCATTTTTAAATAAACTCTTGTACCTATTTTAAAATCTCGGTGTTTCGCCTTAACGTTAAACTTATCTCTCCTTGACTTAGTTACTTCCTCTATAGACAGTTTAGCCATCTCGTGTGCTTTTTGCATTCTTATGGTAAATTCTGACACAAAATTACTGTCCACGTTATATTTTAAACAAGGGGGCTGCGTCGTCAATTGGAATGGGAGAATCATATCTCGACCATACATCAAATAAAAAGGCGTTTCTTTTGTTGCATTATGAACCTGATTTCGCAAAGCTACTAAAGCGTAATACAATTGTCTATCCCAATCTGTCTGCTGTTCGTCCACTAAGTGTGATAACGTTTCCTTGAGATTCCTATGGAATCGTTCGATAATACCATTCGACGCGGGATGATAGGCTGTGGTTTTCAGTCGATTGATTCCTAATAATTTACAAACTGATTTAAACATTTGCGATAAAAATTGACTTCCCCTATCAGATAACAGAAAATGCGGCGTACCATACTGCAGTACTATTTGTTCTACAAATACACGGGCTACGGTTTCAGCCGTTATGTCCTTCATCGGTATAACTATGGGATACCTCGTTAAATGATCAATCATTGTTAAAATGTACCGGTTTCCGTCTTGTGTTTTATTTAAAGGTCCTACAATATCAATGGCAGTCATTTCAAAAACTCTATTAGGGATGCGAACTTCCTGCATTTCTACCGTCTTTGTGCAGGGGTCTTATACAAATGACAACCGTGACAATTATTGCGCCAATTAATTACATCTCTTCTTATTCCATTCCACGTAAAATCACGGCTAATCGCTTTCAGCGTCTTTTCATGACCTGTATGACCAAAAAACGGGTGTTCATGATACAGTTTTAGCAAATTACTTCTTATTGTTTGAGGAGCGTATATTTTATCCCTCCTTTCGTCTATCTTTCTTTTTACATATAAAATATCCTCGTACAAGTAATAATCTGAATCGTTGTTGTCATCTGTTAATTTTTTCTTTATTCTATTTACTTCAGGATCCTCCATCTGCAACTTCTTAAAATCTCTTGAAAGTCGTAAATAGTTAATAGACTATAACGGGATTCTCTTGAGGAATTTGGGTTATCTGTTTTATGATCCTCGTGAATGGCTTCGGTATAGAAGGTCCAGCGTCGTGCGTTGTATTTGTTCCAAACTTCGATTCACTTGTTATTGCAATTCTTGATAATGCATCTGCATTTGCGTTAATCTTCCCTGGACGATGACGAATGGAAAAAGATTATTCTAATAAACTCATGCTCCATTTAGCTAATCGAGAGTTAGGGTCTTTTATGGTTAGTAAATACAACAGCGGTCTATGATCAGTTATAACTGTGAAATGACGACCTACTAAGTAACATTGATATTTTTTAACAGCCCATACTACTGCTAAACATTCTCTTTCGATAGTAGAGTACCTTGTTTCCGCTGCATTTAACGTTTTACTTGCATAACATATTGGGTGTTCGAATTTATCGTATTCTTGGCATAATATTCCACTGATAGCGGTGCCTGAAGCATCAGTGACCAATATGAACGGTTTATTAAAATCGGGGTATTTCAAAACAGGAGGCTTCACCAATGCTTCTTTTAACTTTTGGAATGCTTTTTCTTGACTCTCTGTCCACTCAAATTTAATATCCCTTTTTGTTAGGTAGGTTAAAGGTTGAGATATTTTAGCATAGTCGGATACAAATCGACGGTAGAAACCGCACAAACCTAAGAATGATCGAATTTCTTTCACGTTCTTGGGCGGAGGGTACTTATCCACAGCCATAGTTTTCTCAGGGTCAGGGCGACAGCCTTCCTTTGATATTATATGACCTAAATACTTCACTTCTGATTGTAAAAACTTACATTTCGTTGGTTTAAACTTTAAATTGCTGTTTCGCATTCTCTCGAATACATGTTTCAATCTTTCTAAGTGTTCGTTCACTTCGTCGCCGCTGAAAATGATTATGTCGTCTAGATATACTAAACATTCGGTTCCTGTTAATCCGGATAGTACGGCATTCATTAATCTAGACCAGGATGAACAACTATTCTTCTGCCCCATGACCATTCTAGTGAACTCGTAATGACCGTAAGGAGTGGAAAACGCAGTTTTTTCAATGTCATCTTTATGCATTTCTATCTGGTAGTAACCCTGCGCTAGGTCCATCACACTGTATATACTAGTACCGCTGAGTTGATCTATCGTATCCTCTATGTGCGGCAAGGGATAATAATCAGTCTTGGTAACTTCATTCAGGGCTCTAAAATCGACACATAACCTATATTGGGTCTCCTGCCCCGGCGGGGTTTACTTCTCTACTAAAATAGCCGGCGCGCTCCAAGGTCTGCACGAATTCCTAATGATTCCGTCTTTCAATAAATTAGATATCTCCTTATCCATAATATGTCTCCTCTGGTAAGGGATTCTGTAAGGTCTTTTCGCAATGGGAGGTACGTTTTCAGTAATGATACGATGTGTTACTAAATGTGTACAAGATAATTTCTGAGAAGGTGCATGAAACACATCAATATATTCTTTTATCAAGGCAAACAGCTTTTCCTGATCGGGAGTCAAGTTCTCTTTCCACCCCAATATTCCTAAAATTTCATCATCATGACTTGACTGCGTATACCTTATTTTCACATCATTTTCTCTTTCCTGTTGATTTTCCTCAGTATCGGCACTATATACTTTAGCAATTTTGTGGTTCCTAGGTATTCTGATTTCTTTATCTAGTAAATTTACCATTAGTAAAGGCACTTCTTTATTATTTCGGATTACTGCTCTTGCTATCATTACTCCTGTTATTTTTCTTTCATCTGTCATGATCAAATTTGTCGATTTTAAGTTATTTTCCGTACAAGCTACACATATTACTTTTGTCCGTGGCGGCAATGTAACATCCCTTTTCAACCATGCATACCCGCCTATGGTTTCTTCTATTTTGGGCGCCTCTCGCATCGGCTCACTCAAGGGCGGTTCAACGCTCATGTCCCACTCGGTTATCTTATCTAACCGCAAGGCGCTTTCGTCTGACAGTTCTGCGTGAATAGGTTCATTGACCCGGTCGTAACTTCCGTGTTTACTCTTATTCCACATTTCTGGGGAAATACTTTGGTGATTAGTAGTATCCCTCGTTACCGTATTTTGTTTATCTTTTCCAGCGCCGTACTCATGACTACCAAAATTCGTGCAAATTTTGGAGTCCAATTTCTTGCGATTTTCTCTTTTATTCCCATAATTTTCTAATTTTATTATCGGCTTAGTTCCATTTGTGCTTTTTAAAATACCATTTTTATTTTTATTTGTCTTGCGCATCTCGTTCTCCGTATTTCTGCAACTTGAGTTCATTTCTATATTTTCTTTCATTTCACTGCCAGGGGTTTCTGTTCTATCTACTCTCTTACTTTTACTTACTGTTTCTTTCTGCACTTCTGATGCGATTTCTGCTTTCATATTATTTTCTTTCCTGCCACTGAAAGGGTTTTCTCTTAGTAATTCTGAAGTATTTTCTGCTTTCACATTGATTCCTTTCATGTTCCAAAAACTTTTTTCTCTCTTTATCTTATTATCTTCGTAGTCGTGTTCTATTGAGATTTCTTTCTGTTTCTCAAATGGGCTGATTGTAGGTCCGGGCCTTGCATACAAGGAAATACCGCGTTTACCTTCAATCCCATTTGTTCCGAACTTCTCTCGTCTAATGACAGGCAAAGTTCTTGCTTCGTCACATTCACATTGTTCCTTTAATCCATATACATTTTCATTTCCGTACTGAGGTTCTTCCTGATCGATAGTAGAAACGGAATTTCGGTTAGCTCCAGCATACTGGAAAATTCTAAGCTCATTCTCCCGTTCCACTATTTTTGAGTTAGTTTCCTCATCACTAAACTTGTTTCTTTTTACCTTACAATTTCCTCTTGTATATTCTTTCTTCGAGCACGGCTTGCTACTGGAAGTCGTTGGCTCTCTGTAACCTTGATTCACATAATCTTCATATCCAGATTCCTTAATTTCATAAACTTCATTTTCATGGGCAAAATACTTAGAGAAATTTCCATTTTCCTGGGGCCGGAAAGGAACACTACTTCTTTCCCGGCCAGATAAACTCAGCGGTAGTGACACCGAATTCATCTGGGAAACATCTCTCATATTCTCCCTGCTATCAATCAAGTATTCCTCTATACTTTCCATTTTCCTTTCTAAATTAATCAATTTCTCTTGTATCATTTCAGAATCTCTGGCTCCACAAATTCTTGCAGATTCGCTTTCCAATTTCACTTCTTGATTCAATAAAAGCATCGTGTTTGTGTTCCAACACATTTTAACCCTATATTCTTGCAGAAAATCCATTCCTAATAAAATGTTCGTAGTAAACTCATCCACTTGTATAACTAAAAACTCATGTTCAATTTCTTGACTTTTTCCAAATCTCAATTTCATTTTTGTATACCCTTTGTATGGGATCAAATTTCCTTGAACATCTCGCAAATCACATCTTTTTCCTCGATAAATCTTTCTATTATCTATTAAATTTGCTGAAACTAAGCTGCACTGGGCTCCAGTATCTATCAATACTTTCCTACATATACCATCAACTTCTATCGTTACGGTATTCTTTTGAATGCCAATGTCTGTGCACGCAGAATTTGACACCCAAACTTTCCCTTCAATTTTGTCTAATTCGTGCCGACTTCTTCCGTGGGAACCCGGGAAGTCGTATTTCCGTTTAAATTTCCTCTGCTGTGATCATTCGTTCGTTGCTTTTGTGAACATTCAACTGCCCTATGTCCTGCTTCCTTACAATTATAACATAATCCTTGTCTTTTCCAACATTTTTTTTGTGTGTCCTAATTTACTACAAAACTCACAACTCATATGGTTAATCCTTCTTTTTATTTCTCGATTGTGTGTCCCAGATATTTGTTCATAACTAGTATTTTCATCGTTTTGTATCCTATTATACTTGTTCTGCCTATATCTGTTTTCTTGCTGTCTGTATGTTCCGCCATCTGTACCGTATGTACGCCTCTTATCTGCCTGGCTTGACGTTCGAATTTGTCTCGGGCTATTATTTGTTAAATTCGAGATAACTTCGGCTTTTTCTGCAATTTCCAAGGCCTGTTGCAAACTAGTAGGACCTGCAAATAATACCTTCCTTCGTAAAGGATCCGTTAAACCCATGGTGAATTGCGTGATCATTTCTGTTTCTTGTGTGGCTTTCAGAACGTTGTCTACTGCTTGATTTCCAGTTAAAACGGTTAATTTCGCCGCTAGTATTTTCAAACGCGCTAAAAAGTTTCTGCAAGTCTCGCCTCGATATTGTTTGCATTCCGTAAATTTTTGTCTGTCCTGACCTGGAATTTTCAATATTCCGAATTGGTCTATCAATCCTTTTCTTAAGGTTACCCAATCAGTTGTTGTTCTCAACACATCGTCAGCTTCTATGATTTGTTTCGCGATTCCTCTTAATCTTAATTTTGCTAAAGCCGTAGTCTTTTCTGGACTCCATTTAGTAAATACCACTGTGTCTTCTATAATCCTTACAAATTCCGCAACGTTGGAGTTACCGCTGAAAATAGGTATATTTTCTAAACTTAAAGTAATAGGGGCGCTGTTATCCATTTCTGCGTTCTGCGCTGTCTGCGTTTCGTTACTTCCTGGCATAATTTTCGAAATCTAACCCTTTTTTTTTAAATTCAATATCCGGCGCAGGTACTAATCAGGGGAATACTACTAAAACGTACAATATATACTGAATATCATTCGCTATACGGTCCGCAGGTTACTGGCATTAAACATCATTTCAGGGGTTTATTTTGTTAAACAAGGGAATAATCTCGAAAAAAAACAACCTCACATTAACTGACAACCATTTGTAATTGGCGTTAAAACCCTTTCACACCTGACACCATTTTGTGGTGGGCCCCTATGGTTTGATGTTTTGGGACACTTTCCATAGGTGAAGAATGAACCACGTCGCCAACCTGATTTATACCGTGGCCCAAACCGGCCGACTTTCATACTCAGAGATCGTTCAAATTCACCCTCTCAACGACAAGGGAGCTGTGTTGCCAGAGAAAGATGTTTTGGGAAAATTCAAAAACGACTTGAGTATGCCACAATAATAACTTCCTGTTTGGAATCGAGCGGCTGTTCCCAAACAGGTAGGAGGTTGCTTTGGTTAACTAGATGTTTGTTATAAACCTACTGAATGACAAACCAACGTACACTTTAAACATTTATTGAATAAGAATTAAACTGATATTATAATAGTACACACAAAAACAAAGAACATCAGGTGCATGCAATTACCTAAACACATAAACCTTGATTGATATTAATTAGAATAAAAAAACGTGAACTCTAACCTCATTTTAGATAATATTTACTGTGAATAACAGGTACGCCGTCGTACTCTATTTCGATAACTCAGGGCAGAAACGATAATGATATATAATCATTGTTTTTCATAATACTGTACGCACAAAAAATAAAGTGACATGTTTACCAATCATTTACAAGGGGGTCATTAAATTTTTCTGAAACTTTAAAAATATCCAAATAGACAACAGGGAACATAATACCAAAAAATCATCAATAATCAAGTAGAACAGTAATAATAAACGAATACACAATTTCAACACAATAAAAACCATGACAAGTAGTACACGCATAGCATATAGGACTTCATTATTATATTCAATACTTTGTTCACCTGTAATTTATCAGCAATTACACATAATCAAAACATAGAAATAACTCATAATTCAAATATTTCAAAAAGGTAACTACATAATAAACGTTTCGTATCCATAAAAATGCAAGATTTAACATCTATAGATAACAAGGTGTCAATATTATTCACATATCAAAGTACCTATTACATATACATCAACGACAAATCAAACACCATTGTATAAACATTTTCAATGAACACGGGGAAATATACGACATACGACAAACATGGATTCAGTAACTCTTCAAGTCATAATAAATAACCCACAGGTATTTACGCAAAATTTACTTCAGATGGAGGCTGTGATTATACCACAGTAAATGCGGAGTCCCTTTTCGAATGATACTCTCGTAAAAATTAGAAGTAATACTTCATTTTTGTTAGTAATAAATACTCGTCCTTGGATCGGTTTATTCTAAGCTCGAATAATTATTCGGACTTTGTTTATTTCGGGATTAACATGACACTTCGTTTCCAACTGATTAAACTTTCGATACGCATAAATTTACTGCTAGAGATTATTTCCACATTTAAACCGACTGATTAACATTTCACGTGAACTTTTACTGACGGAGAGCACTTCAATTTTGACGATTCAAAACTAGATTGGGTTACATTTTAATAATTAACTTCGCTGGCGGAGACACATACACTTATTTAACACTTCGGATTTACTTCGCGAAAACTTTTCACTGACGGAGATGGTCTCATCTTGGCTGGTCAATCTAGACTGCCTTAATGCAAATTTTGCTTCGAATTTATACTCAGAATAATAGGCGATAACAGAACACGTGCAATTTGCAGCTGTTAGATTCCCTTTGTTTTAGTGACCACCTGGCCTCATTAATTTTCTATAATAAATTACTGATGACAGTTTTATGATTATTAGAGGGATGCCGCCAACTCTTTATCTTTCGCGATGGACTGAATGCATCGGGATTTTCGCTTAATTGATATTAATTGTTCTCGCGAGTCGTCTGGCGTTAATTGATCAATTTAACAGTTCTTCGTGTCTACGTATTTTTAATTACCGACGCACGGTCATTCGGTTCGTCACAACAGTATTATTGGCATTAGAATCGTTCTGATCATTAGTAGCTTGACTTTTAGTGCCATGTTGCTACTTCTTCCTATGATCGGCGCCAGGCGTCTTCTGGCCTGTTTGGCCATTCCTATTCTCTGCTGTACGTGGTCCTGGAATGTTAGTTTCTTGTCTAGGATGACCCCGAGATATGTCGCTTTGTTTGTCCACGGAATCTTTTGTCCGTTGAAGATGACGTGGCCTTCCGGTTGTACGAACCTGCGGGTGAACAGTATCGCCTGACTCTTGTCAGGGTTGATACTGATCTTCCACAGGTTGGCCCACTCCTCTAATCTGTCTGCCTGCTATTGTAGGTATCTCGTAACGAGTGCTTGACTCCTAGATCTCGCCAGCAGGGCCGTGTCGTCCGCGTAGAGTGCCAACTTGTTAAAGTTGTTCTCTGGCTTGGGCACGTCTGCCGTGTAAACGGAGTAGAAGCTAGTAGCCCGTCGTGCCAAACTCTGTCGAACGCCTTGAAGACGTCTAAGAAGATAGCTCCGGTGTTGTGTCCTTTGCCAAGGTTGAAGCCTTCTGTCGCAAAGTCCACTACCCTCAGGACTTGTAGCTCTGTTGAGTGTTCTGATCTAAAACCGAATTGTTCGTCGGGGAGGATCCCTAACTCTCTGGTTTGTTCTTCTAGTCTCTTCAGGATGACGCGTTCCGCCACTTTGCTTACGGATGTGGATTACCGTTGCCTCTTTGAACTGGTACGGGAAGTGTTGCAGTCTGAGTATAGCATTTATGATGTTGGTTATGGCTGCACTTTCAGTGCTCGATTTGTTATATTGTCTGGGCCTGGTGCTTTTTGGGTGATAAGGCGTCTCAGAATGTCCTTCACTTCCTCAGGCGATGTCGGGGCCAGAGGTTGCGCATTATCTGTCCGTCGATTAAGCATCCGTATCGTTTAGCCACCTGGTTTTCTATTTCTTTTACCTCGTCTGTGAACGGGACGTCATTCTCTTTGTACTGCCTTTCGAAGTTCTCCGCGAATGCTCCCGCCTTCTCATGGTCAGTGTAGACAATTCCTTGCTCGCCATGTATTGGTGGGTAGGGTTGTCGAGGTCCGTTTCTGAGTTTTTTCTGCATTTGCCATGCAGATCTATCTTCTGTGCTCAGTTCTTCCAGACGGGTGGTCCACTGTCTTTCTCGGATCGCTTTCAGCTCTTCTTTCAGTATCCTGTTTGCTCTCTGCATGCACCTTTTGTCCATCGGTGCACGTGTTCTTTGGTACTGTCTTTTCAGGCGTCTTCTTATTCTGATTAGTTCCATCGTTTCTGGTGGAAGGTGCTCTTGGAAGTTATAGCGCGTGGCTGGGACTTCCCTCGCGCTTCTTTCCGTTGTTTGTATGATCGCCTGCGGAAGCTGGTCCGTGGCGTTCTCCAGATCTGTTGTTGTCCCGATGCGTGGTATCTCACCCAGCGTGTCGTGTATGGCTCGCTGGAATCTTGTCCAGTCTATGATTCGCTTTGTTGGGTTGTCTGTTTCCACTTCTCCCCTTCATATTGTGAATAGGATGGGGTTGTGGTCTGACGAACCTTCATCTAGTACTTCCATCTCCGTAGTATCGACGTTCTGCACTAGCGCGATGTCAAGAGTGCTTGGGACTGCGTTTGCTTGCGGGTGGAACGTTGGGCTGTTTGATGCTACCACCTCGATGTCCTCAAATTCTTCTAGTAATCTTACTATATCTCTGCCTCTTGTGTTTGCAAATCTGCAGTTCCAGTCTGGCGATTTTGCGTTGAAGTCGGAAATCGGAATTTAAGGTTGAAGTCACTGTCTTTCAAAAATATATAGATTTCGTGGCGAAGTTCAACAAACCGAGCTAATATCCTGCTTTTTGACAACCAGCGTACTTCACAGTGTAGCAGTAATGAAACATGTTCACTACCCATATCTCGGCATAATAATGCGAAAAGTCTTGAATTTAGCGGACGCGCTTTTATGTAGTTTATTATTTTTACGACCTCTGAAAGTGCTGTTTTTAAATCTTCAGGTATTTTCTTGCTCGCCAATGCTTCTCTGTGCAATGCACAATGAATACTTTTGACCACAGGAGCGAGATTTTTTATCCTGGATATTAGTCCAGAAATCCTTCTGTCATGGCCTTTGCACCGTCAGTGCTTATACCAACGCATTTTGTCCAACCTATGCCATGTATTTCAATAAAATCATTAATTGTGTTAAAAATATCTTCTCCTTTCATCGTAGACTCCAAGGTCTTGCAAAATAAAAAATCTTCACATATATTTTTATACACATATCGAACAAACCGTGCGTACCCAAGTAAATTCGGTAATCCACTAATATCTGTTGATTCATCAACTTGAATCGCGTAATAATTATCTTGTAATCGTTGTACGAGTTGAATTTCAACATCGTGTGCCATATCGTGAATGCGACGTGCAATTGTATCATTCGAAAGTGGTATTTTATCCAGCAATTTCGAAGATGCATCTGCCAATACACAACTGACCATATCTTTAGCAGCTGGTAAAATCAATTATTCAGCAATATTGTAAGACTTGCCGGTCTTCGCGATTTTATATGCCACAAGGAAAGACGCACGTAAATATTCAGAGGAGGGCAGCGCGGCGTGCGAGAGCGGGAGACGAACTACGAACGAAATCAGTCGCTCGCGTTACCATGTATGTCGCACGTACCTGCCACCATTACGTAAATCTTGTCGCGAACCCCCTGCCGTCGAATGGCGAACCCCCAGGGGTTCGCGTACCCCACTTTGCGAAACCCTGATCTAAAGTATTCGCGATGTCTGGTCCCGATCTCGGGGGCAGTTCTAATCCAGGTTTCTTCTTCTTCAAAGATCTGGACTTATATAACGAGGATTGAAGTGCCAATCTACTTTTGGCCGTTTTCCTTCCTGAAAAGGCATTTTTTTATTCTGATAGGGCCTTTTCGGGTTTCTTCCGAATTCCTTATCCTTTATTGGAGATTTTCCTCGCCGCCGGCGAGGCTGTCTCTTCTCTAGCCTAAAGAGGCTCTGCTCTCTCTTTCTAATGAGATTTTCATCTCTGAGACTTCCCCCATAATCAAGGTATTTTCGTGCATGTCAATCGTGACATTGTGTTAATGTAAGAAAGGCATTCCTAGGATGGCTTTTTCTCTGAGATTTTCTACTGCAGTGAACTCTAGCTTGCAAGGCACTTCCTTGATTACTGTATCGACTGTAACCTGGCCTAAACTAGAAGTTTCACTGCCGAATCATCCCATGTTAATCGTCCCAGGACAAGAAGTATTTCCTGGTATGCCATCTCCTACTATTTCCGCCTGTATGAAATTGTTTGAGGCCCCAGTGTCCACTAATGCAAGGACCTCCTTGTCATTAATGCAGACCGGAATTTGAGGCAATTCCATCCCTAGACACTCAACTTGTTCTTCTTTTTGAGAAGAACAAATTTTCTCTTTAACATTCTCAGCCGAAGGGTTCCGGGCTTCCATTTCTCGACCGGTCCTTGACGGGTTTGGTGTGAATTTCAGGTTTCCCTGTTACCAAAATTTGGTTTAAAACACCCCGTGTCGGAGGTTCATTTCTATCCGAAATCCCGACACTTGTGTCCTCGGATTCCGTGACATTATTTGCCACTTTTAGTGATGGGGATTTATTTCGAATTCGAAATTCATTATGATTATCTCTAGGCGATACACGCCTAGATGTATCACTGGCCTGCTGAGATACATTTCTCATGCCAGCCTGGGAACGAAAGTTTTCTTGTGAACGATTGAAATTGGAGAAATTGTTCTCCCCTCGATTCCTCAAGTCCACTTTTTGTGCCAATAGATCGGCTTCTATGGCATCGACAGTTTCTAACAACTGTTCCACATCATCAAAACTCTCCCTCCTGAGGAAACAGCGAATCGCCGGCTTACTTAGGTTGATGATTGTGGGTATAATTAGTGGAGTAAATTTCGAGAGCTAAGTCGCTTAGTTCGTAAGATAAAAAAAAAACTGGCGTAGTTCATATTCTTGTGAATGTAATTTATAGCAATCGATAAACTTTTTTATTTTTCAAAATTTGTACATATAATATGCGAACAAAATGAAGCCAAAGGATGAAGGAAGTTTTTGGAAAAAAAATTTTTCATATATATTCTCATGTATCTAGACAATGATTTTTTCAAAACGGGCTAAAATTGCATTCGCGGGCGCCCGACTCTCTCGTCCATTGTAATATTTCTCCTAGACTTTGAAAGGGGGAAACACAGTCTAATCACTACGTCAGTGGTAGCATTGCTAACTGCAAATGGACATGTTGGTTGTGTGCCGCAGTATATTTCCATATTGTATATATAAAATGTGTGCGAATCGACTAAAGAAAAAACTTTCAATCCATATCATGCCGGTTTGTTCGGGATATACATCCTAAACCGACAACGACCTCTGTATGCCCACAACATCTCATCAAGTGTAGCATATCTGCCCACGGTGTAGTGTTTCTGACATTTTCCGTTTATATTTTGAAATAATTCATTAAAAAACGAAATCTTTCCAGTGCCATAGTGGCGGGAAACATCTGGATATAGTTCAAGTAAAAGATATAGTGCCCCCTAACTTCCAGCAGTTCCCCTTTAATAACACAACGCGGTACTCATCGCTACATCGCTTTCAAAAAACGCATTTTTCATTGCTACATATTTAAAAAAAATAGAAATATCGTCTAACAGAAATGCAGTAAACTGTTTGTAATAGGAAACAGAACCTGAATTTCTTTAGACGTGCTATTGAGAGAAAAGAGCATGGAATTTATCAATGCATAATAGGCGTATACACAGTGGGTTAGTGCTTCAAAATACGTCTCGAACAAATAACGCATGACAGAAAGATCGAAAAACGTTTATGATATGAACTAGAACCGATTTCTCTGATAGAATAAAATATAATTTATTTTTTGTTTATAGAAGATCAAATCGATGATGTATTTTTCGTCAACACTATAACATGATATTTCCATTTTTATTTTTATGTTCAAACCATCGATTAATAAACATATTATTTGTAGTGAAATCGTATTTCATCATTCGACGACTTGAAAAATTGAAATATCGAGTAGTACGTCTTTTCAAAGGTTTCGTCTGAAAATTGATTGGAAATCAGATCGTTATTTAGGTTGTTTCGCTAATAAAAATTTTGTGCACATCAACTGCTTCCAAAAAACGCTACATATTTTCAAAAAATAGGAATATCGTCTAACAGAAAGGTAGTAAACTGTTTGTAATAGGAAACATAACCTGAATTTCTTTATACTTGCTATTGAGAGAAAAGGTTCTTATGATATAGAGCAAGAAATTTATGTCAAGTTCATTGCGTTGATAGTCATGTGTGAAGAATGTATATGACAACGGTGTATATGTTTCAGAACACTTCGTGTCATGCTTTATGAAACAGAGCGTCTTAGATTGAGAACATTTTTGATTGATAATTTTAACAGAAGGAACGTATACAAGGCATATCAAAATAATTTTGTGACAATACATGATAGTGACTAAAACAATGCATAATACGCGTATAGAGAGTAACTTAGTGCAACAAATTACGCCTCAAACAAATAACGCATGACAGAAAGATGTAAAATTATTCATGATATGGAACATATTCCATAATGTATTTCATTACGGACGACGAACTTCGCCCTTTATTTCAATTGTAAGTTGAATATATAAGTTATGTTGTGTTTTTTGTTTTGGTTATGAAATAATGAAGGCGATATTATTAATAATATTATAAACTAGAACCGATTTTTCGGAAAAATTTGAAAATGAAAACTTATCTTGTATCGCAATGTTCATTCATAATTATAAACTCTCGTATGAGGTTGGTGAAAAACAACTCACATACATAAAATATATTCGAAATGAAATAATGTGTCTGTATGTCAATTTATATTGAATAGGAGTGCCTAACGTGTGATCCAACATATCAGAAAGATACTTAGTCATATCTTTGTTAACCAAGTTACTATCATGAAGAGAAGTCAACCAGATGTAGATGAAAATAACAGAAAAATGTATATAGGATGTCGTTTAAAAAAAAATAAATGCTGATCACCTGGCATTTGTAATTTATTTTGTAATCGAAATTTCTTTGAAAGTAGGGAAAAATGAAATTTTTCGAAACATTCAAATTTTAATTGGTAGAAGAAGGCTTCATGATATAAAGCGAGGAATTTAGGTAAAATTCATCATTCAACGGCTTGGAAGAATAAAATATTGAGTTGTAGATATTTTGATAGTATTTCGATAGGTTACCAATTAATTGCCGTTTGAAAACTGATATTTGAAAGTAGAAGAGAATAAAAAAACAAACACATTGAATTTAAAATAATTTATTAATTTTTATCTTCACTGTGGGTGCTGGTAGTTGCTGGAGGTTGGCTCAAGTTTGGGGAGGCAGCAGGAGGTGGCGGCTCAGCTGTTTCTTTTGTTTCTTGTTTGCTGTCGGAGGTGGTCTTGGGTTTGGGTCAAGAGGTAGACTCCGGTGGAACGTATTCTTCTTGCCAAGTACAAGTGCAGAACCTCCACCACTCGGGCAAAAACTGCATCTTGCATTATCGATGTTCAATCTGCAAATATTCTGACGTTTTTAAATTTATATTACAGTTGAATTTCAAAAACTCACGAAAAATCTACCTCCTCATCCGAAGATGAATAATATTTTGCTTCTTCCCCCAGTGAATAATACACCTTCTCATTTATGAAAAGCAATGATTGATGAATATTTGAAGTTAACAAAAAAATAATCACTTACAAAGAATTTTTTGTGTATTCCATAATCTGCAATGAAAAATAAGATTTTAAAAATAATGACTAGTAGGCGGCACTTCAAATAAAAAAAATGAAAATTTCATGCTCAATAGGTCTGAATAGTGAAAACTTGTCATCCAATCAATAGAACAATCATTATGTTTTATTGTAGAAACTTTTAGTCAAAATTGTGTGTGCAAACGAAAAAATTTCATTTTGTTTCAACTCGTTATACGAAATATATCGTTTTCCGTAATTTTCGTGTGTGTGTGTGTGTGAGTATGATCAACTAAGTTGCAGCTAAGTGCTTCATATTGTTTCTGTTACCCCATGCAGGCGTCATTACCATCTTGCCCACACATTCTCACAACTACCATATATAAACATGAAAAATGACTTGGGATTTCAGTATTGTTTCAAGATGTTGTGGTGGGCACTCATATTTTTTCCGTACCTCACTACTTGTGAAAATGTGACGAATAAAGAAGAAATGTTACACAGTATCCATTTCAATATGGCTACATTGATAATAATAATTCTCTTACACATTTTGAATCGACTATGACTAGTTTTCAGGAGAAATATAATCTTGCCGTGGATGGTACATTGAATTCAGATACTCTAAGTTTGATTCAAAGACAGAGATATGTAATCGCTGAAAAGGCTTTCACGACTATGGGTGAACGAAACGAAACATATATCAAATGGTCTTTTCCGCAAGCATCTGCCAAAATGAGGCTCAATGCTGAAAAAGCCTTCAGTTTATAGGGGAATATTCCTAATTTCAAATTCATGTTCGTTTGACGAATACCAAAAAACCTGATATAACGATATCGCTGGTACAAAGAAGACATTACTTCCGCCGAGACTGAATGTCTAATGGAGTGTGTCAATATGAATTTGATGGAGACTATGTCTGCAGGATTATCCTTGGTAGAAACATATCTCCAATGAAAGTTTTGTGTCAAAGTTTGAATTTCGGAGACTCGATTCCCTGTAAACGTTTTCAATAAATTTGGACTGGTTTTGATCCAGGCTAATACTATGGTTGAATCGGACCAAAGAAAACACTGATCGAATTGCAAATTGATTGAATTTATGACCCTGTTTGTCAGACGTGATTATAACACTGCGCCGCAAAGTTCGAGTCTCGGTATGCTGACGGTTTTTAGTGGCGACACCTTAGATTTTCCGCTAAGTAGAGTGACGCGAGTATTGCTTTCTTTGTCCATGCTACGCAGATATACAGAAGCACCATAGGTGCGTTCCGAGGAATCACAGAACCCGTGCAACTCGACCCTTACACAATTTTGTATTATAGCGTGTCGAGGTACGGATAAGTTATTCAGCAAAGGTAATTCACGCTGAAAGCTGAGCCAATTAGATTTTATATGATCGGGTACAGGTTCATCCCAGGAGACTTTAGTTGTCCATAAATCCTGCATTAGAATTCTCGCTAAAATTATGCACGGACTTAGTAATCCTAAAGAATCAAATATCTTAGACACATCGGACAAGATGGATATTTTTGTAAAATCTTGCTCATTATGGTTTACCTGTATAGTGTAACGTAAATTATCGCTTTGACATGACCAAGTTGAACCTAATGTTTTATAGTCACTGGAAAATTCTAGAATATCATAAGCTAGGTTGGAATTTTCAATTTCTCGTAAGACTTCGGGTGAATTAGAACACCAATTCCGGAGCTCGAAACAACCACCTTTGAGGACATCGGAAACCTCGCAGCATATCCGCTGAGCATCTTGGAGGGAGTCCGCACCCGTAAGCATGTCATCCATGTAGAAATCTTGCTTTATAATATATGGTTGGTTTGGTGTCTTGAATTTCGTTTGCTAGTTCAAATAAACATCTTATAGCAAGAAAGCTATAATCAATTGACATTTGCCTTATAAACGAATATTGAGTTCATTAAGTGCCTAGTTATATCTACCAGAAATGCAAAGTCGGATACCCACTCTTCGTGTTGAAACTCGGAAATACTCCTGGATGTGCTTTCAAAAAATGATTGTATTTCTTGCCTCAAATCAAAAACTCTTTTCAACATTTTGGCACGGGTCAGCCATCTTACTTCTGCATGAAACAAAACATCATCTTATTCTGCGTCTAAGGATTTAAGAAATTCTTGAAACTGACGATAGTTCAAACCTTTCGACTTAATAAAGTTCACTATTCTGACAATTACCTTCATAACATGATCCATTTCAAGAGATTCAGCACACATATTCTCTTGATGAATAATAGTGTAATAAACTCACTTCAGGTTCATTTATAAGGAACGGAATGAAACGACTTCGTAGAAAAACTTCCTCTATTCAGAATAACTCAAATTGATCTACCTTGTTTCAATTACATGATCCTCGTCGTAATCCTTCCCTATCTCAATGTTACATAATGTTTTAATAACATAAGATCGGCATACATCGAAAAGAGCTGTCCTGGCACGTATTAGGTGTTCTAATTAGAATATTGTTTATTTCTCAATTTGTTATTGTTCCACATTATTTGCTATACCAGTACATCTCCCCCCGATGACGAAAAAAAAAAAATTTAAACAATATTTTTTTTTTCATTCAATAAACAATTTTGTCCTATTTTTGTGTATTTCTACCAGCTTATTATCTATTCTAACTACAACATTTGGATCTTTATCTTCTACTATAATATAAGGACCTTTGAAGATAGGATCATACTTATTTGAAGATGTGTTCCTTACTAATATCTTATCACCTATCCTAACATTAACAGGATTAATTTTAATATCTAGTTTTTGTTTTCGTAACGATTTTGATACCATTAAATTATTTCTCGCGTCATTCCAAGCTGTTTGCAATCTAAATTTTAACTGAATTGGGTAATCATCGAAATTATATACAGGGTCGACTTGTGTAGCAATGCTCGATGGTACTCGACTCATTTTGCCGAAAACCAATTCGTATGGACTATACCGAGTTTCCGTATGCACTGTATTATTATATGCAAAACACCAATATGGTATCCATGAGCTCCAGGTGTCTGGATGCTCTGATGCATGTATGCGTAAATAATCACCTAGATTTTTATGTGTGTTTTCCAATGCTCCAATGGTTTCGTGATGATACGCCGTTGAATTCAGCTGTTCGATTTTTAGCAGTTTGCACGACTCTTTGAAGGTCGACGCTAGAAATTCAGTGCCTCTGTCTGTCACAACTTGTTCTGGAATACCAAATCGTAAAATAAAATTTTCTACGAATGATTTCGCGACTGTTACTGCCTCTTTATTTTCTAATGGATACCCTTCTACGAATTTTGTTAACTCACATTGCAACGTCAAAATGTATCGGTTATTTTCCCTGTCTTGGTCTAAAGGGCCCACCAAGTCAAGAAAAACTTTCTGAAACGCTGAGGTAGCCGTTGTGGTTATTTTCATTGGTTGCCGATGCGGTCTTGAGTACTTATATCTCTGACAGTCATCACAACGTTTTACAAAATTTTCGATATCCTTTCGGAGACCAGACCAAAAGTAAAGTTTTCTAATATTGTTATACATGCGATTAATTCCAGCATGCCCTCCCGTTGGTAACATGTGGTAATCGTTCAAAATTAATTGCTGGGTTTCCTTCCTAGTTATGTGTTGCTGAGCTTTTATTATATTTATTTTTATACCTGCCTTTCGAATTTCATTGGGAATTTCCAAAATGTTTTTTAATAACGATGCGCATCTATCTTCTTTTACTATAACTAATTCTGGAATTCCATATTCTTGGCAAATTTCCTTCAGGTCTCTCAACGATGCACCGAATGCAGTCGCTGATCGAGATTCATCCTGATTCATATAAATAGTATTTGCCTTTTCATCATATAATATATTCCCTTTTATTTTACACTCAGAACGTTTTTTTCTTTGAAACTCAACTTTCGACAAAGGATACAACTGAACAAATTCTTTAGGTGGTTTCAATAATTCTACGACACCAGGATGATCAGGCCTGTTATCGAAAGAGATATTGGACTTTTCCCGTGAATTGTTGCCCAATTTCTTCGTTTGTGCCCTTGTCACGACATTCATGACTTGACAGGAATTAACTGACATTTCTTTCAGTTCGTCGGAGTCAATTTTTATACGACTTAATGCATCAGCCGTTACATTATCTTTTCCTTTAACATAACTTATTGTAAAATCATATTCTTCTAGTGTTAACCTAAATTTCGTTAGTCTACTTGAAGGATTCGTCATACCGAAAAGATATAATAATGGTTTATGGTCTGTAAGGATAATGAACTTTTTCCCGTAAAGATAAGGACGAAATTTTTTCACACTCCAACAAATAGCAAGTAATTCTTTCTCTATCACACAATAGTTGACTTCAGCTTTATTCAGCGATCTGCTGGCGAACGCCACCGGCTTATCATCTGAATTTGACAGAACTGCTCCGATAGCCAAATTTGAGGCATCGGTACGTAATTTAAAAACGTTTGATTCCGAAAAATCAGGATATGCGAGAATTGGTGGTTGTACCAGCGCCTGCTTTAGCGTTTCGAATGCTTTTTGACATTCTTCGCTCCAAGCGAATACTACACCCTTTTTTGACAATCTGTTAAGCGGTGCTGCGATATCCGCGAAATTCTGAATGAACTTCCTATAATAGTTCGCAAATGCTACAAACCGTTTAGTTTCATTCGAGTCTTTTGGAACCGGAAATTGCTGTATAACACGTATTTTTTCAAAATCTGGAGATATTCCTTCAGATGAAATCACGTGACCCAGATACAATATCTGTTTTTTCAAGAATTCGCATTTGTAAGGATTTAGTTTTAAATTGACCTGTCTCAATCGCTGCAAAGTTTTTACCAAATTCCGATTATGAACTTCCAAATTATTCCCGAAAACTATCAAATCGTCCAAATAAATGAAACATCTCTCATAATTTAACCCTGACATTGCTATGGTCATCGCTCGAGAGAAAGCACTTGGACTCAGTTTCAACCCCATCGGTAATCTCGTCATTTGATACTGACCTTTATCGGTTGTGAAACTTGTGTAAGCTCTAGATGTTGCATCCAATTCAACCTGATAATAGCCCTGAGATAAGTCAAGATGTGAGAAGTACATCGCTCCGGAGAGTGAGTCTAAAATTTCATCTATGCAAGGTAATGGAAATTTGTCATCCTCAATGCGTTTATTCAACAGACGGTAATCGATAACTATCCTCCATTGTTTATTACCCTTACTATCCTCTTTTTTCGGTACTATTAACAATGGTGCCGACCATTCGGACCTTGTTTCCTCTATAATTCCTTCTGACAGCATGTTGTCAATTTGTTTATTTATTTCCGCTTTCTGCGAATGCGGTAACCGGTATGGTTTTACGTATACCGGAATGGCATCCTTTTTTAAATGTATGGTCTGTTTACAGACATTTGTCACCGTCAGTGGGTCATTTTCAAAGCGAAATACGTCCGCATATTTTGCACAGATTTTATCAATAGCTATTTTTTCCTGCTTATTAAGACCTTTGGTATTTATGGAGTTGAGTAACTTATCTATACGCTCAACTGAAAAGTGTGTGTTTCCAAAAGTATGAACATCAAATTCTGAAATATTTTCAGTTTTGGGCCTAAAATTTTTCAAGTGTACCTCTTTATCCGTAATATTCAGAATTTTAACAGGTATAATGTGGTTGTGAGGCTTTGCGATAATTCCCGCAGTATAAACACCTTCTGAAATTTCTTCTGGTATGATAATACAATCATCTGAGTTATGTACTTGCAAATATTTAATAATTTCGCACCTTGGTGGAATCGTTATATAATTTTCATACTTGGATTGCAGTGGAATCGACAGTTTCCGATTGTTTATATATATAGAGAATGTGCATAATTCGTAGTTTAATATTGCAGAGTGCTTGATAAAGAAATCTGACCCAATAACACCATTCATATCACTACCAAAGTCATTCACCACATGAAATTCGTGACCTATCTTAACGTCAGATAGTTCTAATGTAATATTAGCCGAGCCTTGCGTGAAGACAAAACCCGCTATGCCGTTTATTTTGATTCTATTTGTCGTATCGACAAACTGATTTTTATTTATACATGATGTAAAAATTACGCTTACCGAAGCACCCGTATCCAATAAAAATTTCAACTCACTTTTTCCGTTTTTCATACATACATAATTAAGACCATTCATACTTAAAACCTTATAATCACCTACATTCTCACTGACTCGACCGAAAAAACTGATTAGCTTGCGGGGAAGGGTTGTTTAATTCAGCATCCTGAGCGTTTTCCATAAAAAACCCTCTTCGAGATGGACTGAAAGTTTGGTTGTTGTGATTATTCCAACGCCCTCTAAAATTTCCGCGAAAATGTCCCTGGTTTCGACCCCTAAAATTATTTTTACTATGCAAACTACTTCCTCTGATCTTATTCGATTGTGAGTTATTGAATTGTCCGGTACTGAAATTTGGTCTTCCCCTATTATTCTGCTGAAATCCTCGACTCGTACGGTTGAAATTATTAAGTTTTGAGTTCCCTCGCATGTGAAACACCTGCGAAGAAGAGGTTGCACCTCCCGTACATTCCTCATCTACAGCTCCCGTTATAGCATCTTTCAAAGCGCTATAGTTCCTAGCTTTTATGACAGTTCCCAGATCGTGACTTCGCAGTCCGTTCGCGAAAGCATGAATTGCCAGTTTTTCGTTCGCAACTTTAAGAATTTTCATTGCCTCGACATTTCCATCGGCTTGCGCTATTGTCAAATCGACCAGTAATTCCTCGATTGATTTACCAAATTCATTCACTGATTTATGTTTTTGTTTTGCGTTATGTAATTCAACTGATAAACTTGCGGCAGAATGCTTTGTCAACAAGTGTGTTTTGATGTCTTTAATTAAATCAGTATTAGACGGATATGACGACTCTAATCTCATCTTTGCACTTTGTGACAATCTAGTTTTAAGGACATAGTTTGTTAGTGTTATTTTTCCATTATCGTCTAAAAGACTATCGTATAATTCAATGGCATCTATTAACTGTTTTACAGATTCCTCCGAATTGTCGGTTATAGGCAATAAGCTTGACGCTATTCTGAGATCAAATTTTTCACCCATTATTGTAAAACTTCTAGTAATTTCTGTAATATTAGCTAATCTAGTCTCTAAGGTATTTCGAATATCGACTAATAATTTGTTTGAAGATTCAACATATAACTTAACTTTTTGAATTATATCTGCATCTTTAGGGCCCGCATTGAATTTATTTTTCACTTCATTTAACTCTGATTCAATCCTATTTAATTCTTCAAACTTGCGATTTATAGCTTTTAGATCGACTCGCCTCTCTTTGCTATCTTTATTTAAATTCCTATTAAAAACTTTGAGTTCTTCAAACGAGTATCTAAATAAGTCTATGATGCTCATTTGCTACGCTAAAGACGAAAATAAATCGATATATTGATACACAAACTTATACTAAATAAATACGACCTTAAAATGTCTTTCCATGTGTCATCCAATTTCCACTCTACTTGTTGTTGGTTTTCACTTTGGAATGCGTGAACCACCCATGAAATTCGTTTTCTTCTCACTCCTTACGCCTATACCAACTCCTGACTCCTCGTTATCTCTCTTCTTATCTTCTTTTCTAATGATTTCTGGCACCTCTTTATTAGAAATGCGCCGAGTGCCAAAATGAAACAGGCGAAAGCTACTATGCCTAGTACTTCGGAAACGGAGAACCCATTGCTAGCTGAAACTCCACCACTGTTCCCGGCTTGGCTTATGATTACTTCTTCTTTACTCTCTGTGGATCCCATGTTGGAAGATGTCAAATGCAACTCGTCTCTATTTCTCAGTATCTACCCGTTAATAACATACGTGGTAATCCTGGAATCATCCTGGCAGGATCGCCATGTAATAAACTCACTTCAGGTTCATTTATAAGGAACGGAATGAAACGACTTCGTAGAAAAACTTCCTCTATTCAGAATAACTCAAATTGATCTACCTTGTTTCAATTACATGATCCTCGTCGTAATCCTTCCCTATCTCAATGTTACATAATGTTTTAATAACATAAGATCGGCATACATCGAAAAGAGCTGTCCTGGCACGTATTAGGTGTTCTAATTAGAATATTGTTTATTTCTCAATTTGTTATTGTTCCACATTATTTGCTATACCAGTACAATAGAATGAAAATTTAGCATCGACGTATTGCCAACTTTACAGGCCTCATTTTTAATATCATCCACACGTCTTGTATTAGTTTGACGAGATAGGCTTATTTTTGAGAAATCTTTCTTTTCTGGACACATAGTTTTCGCGACACTTTCCAAGCACTCTTTAACAATTTCACCGTCTGAAAATGGCTTTGATTTTTTTGCGAGTATTGCAGCTACTGCATAACTCGCTTCAACATAACATGTTGACTCTGAATTCGCTCTCGTTTTGTATTTTGAGTTGTTGACCTGGTCCTTTCGAAATTGACCTTTGTACTTATCAAACTTATGTGTGTGTTTAGTGTCGTAGTGACGTTTAATATTGTACTCTTTCATAACAGAAACCGATTCATTGCACCTGTCTTGAAAACTTCTTAATTCTTCCATAACTTTTCTCTTCTTTGGTCCAACTTCTTTGCTAGTTGACGACATTGTACGTTAATGTTTTTAACTGAAACTAATAAAATAAAGCTCAATCTATTGAAACAAAACCGGCTATCTTCGCAGATTCATTTAAAAACAGTTGGGTTTACTTACCGAAAAGCGAATGTTGGGATAAACAATTACAATAGATCGCGATGGAATACGTGCCACACTAATATCTGATACACTCTTTGACACGTATTGTATGCGTTGCGAAATTGCCGTGAAGTGAACTGACCGAACGCTAGCGACGTGCGCGCCGGCACATTCTAAAAGAATGTGCTCGGCTCCGCGGGCCACAAGGTAACAAACGGCGGGCCCATGAAGGCCGCGGGTTGGCCACCCTTATTTTAGACCAATTAGGAAGAGCCAAATATTTTAGTACTCTAGACTTGAAGTCAGGCTTTCATCAAATACCGAAATTTCGATTGTTAGTGTCATCCTAGACAGCATCCTCGTAGATATCGCCAGCAGGGCCGTGTCGTCCGCGTAGAGCGCCAGCTTGATAAAGTTGTTCTCTGGCTTGGGCACGTCTGCCGTGTATACGGAGTAGAGGTGTGGTGAAAGGACTGCACCTTGCGGGACTCCTGCCTCCAGTAGTCGAACTGTTGATAATTCGTTTCCTACTTTGCAGCGGCATCGCCTGTCAGCTAGAAAAGACTGAATTAATTTTACCATTGTTTTGAGTATCCAAAATCGCTCATCTTGGCCAGTAGCCCGTCATGCCAAACTCTGTCAAACGCCTTGTAGACGTCTAAGAAGATAGCTTCGGTGTTGTATTCTTTGCCAAGGTTGAAGCCTTCTGTCGCAAAGTCCACTACCCTCAGGACTTGTAGTTCTGTTGAGTGTTCTGATCTAAAACTGAATATTTGTTCGTCGGGGAGGATTCCTAACTCTCTAGTTTGTTCTTCCAGTCTCTTCAGGATGACACGCTCCGCCACTTTGATTACGGATGGCAGTGAGCTAATTGGCCGGTGGTTCGCTGGAAACAGGTGGTTCTTCTTGGGCTTCGGTATGTGGATTACCGTTGCCTCTTCGAACGGGTACGGGAAGTGTTGCAATCTGAGTAAAGCATTTATGATGTTAGTTATGGCTGCTATACCCTTTCGCGGCAGCACTTTCAGTGCTCGATTTGTTATATTGTCTGGGTCTGGTGTTTTCTGAGCAAGACGTCTCAGAATATCCTTCACTTCCTCAGGCGATGTCTGGGCCAGGGGTTGCGCATTATCTGTCCGTTGTCTAAGCCTCCGTACCGTTATTTTCACCTGTCTTCGTCTACCTCGTCTGTGAACGGGACGTCATCCTCTCTGCACTGCCTTTCGAAGTTGTCCGCGAATGCTTTCGCCTTCTCCTGGTCAGTGTAGACAATTCCTTGCTCGCCGTGTATCGGTGGGCAGGGTCGTCGAGGTCCATTTCTGAGTTCTTTCTGTATTTGCCATGTAGATCGATCTTCTTTGCTCAGTTCTTCCAAATGGGTAGTCCATTGTCTTTCTCGGATCGCTTTCAACTTTTCTTTCAGTATCCTATTTGCTTTCTGCATGCACCTTTTGTCCATAGGTGCACGTGTCCTTTGGTACTATCTTTCCAGGCGTCTTCTTTTTCTGATTGGTTCTATCGTTTCTGGTGGAAGATGCTCTTGGAAGTTATAGCGCGTGGCTGGGACTTCCCGCGCGTTTCTTTCCGTTGTTTGTAAGATCGCCTGCTGAAGCTGGTTCTTGGCGTTCTCCAGATCTGTTGTTGTCTCGATGCGTGGTATCTCACCCAGCGCATCGTGTATGGCTCGCTGGAATCTTGTTCAGTCTATGACTCGTCTTGTTGGGTTGTCTGTTTCCACTTCACCCCTTCCTATTGTGAATAGGATGGGGTTGTGGTCTGACGAACCTTCGTCTAGTACTTCCATCTCCATAGTATCGATGTTCTGTACTAGCGCGATGTCAAGAATACTTGTGACTGCATCTTCTCGCGGGTAGTGCGTTGGGCTATCAGATGCTACAACCTCGATGCCCTCAAATTCTTCTAGTAATCTTACTCTTGTGTTTGCAAATCTACAGTTCCAGTCTGGCGACTTTGCGTTGAAGTCGCCGGTGGCCACTGTAGGATGGTGATCTGGGAATAGTTCTGCCATGTCGGTTCTTTCTAATCTTCTACCTCGCGGAGGTAGGTATACTGACGATATCTCAGCTGTTCGTAGCGTCTCACGTTGACTCTGACCGCTACTACTTCTCCGAGCTGAACATCTGGTTTTCTTTCTTCGTTTTGCGCTAGATCTGTTTTTACTAGTAGCGCAACGCCCCCCGCGGCGTTCCGACCTCCTGGCCTGTCTGTCCTATATATATTAAATCCTGGGATTCGACAGCTCTTTTTGTTTCTTATCCGTGTCTCCTGGAGTGCCATGACGTCTATTTCTAGACGCGACAGTAGCTCAAGTAGCTCGTTTCTTCTGTCTTTGAAACCGTTTAGGTTTCACAATCCTATAACTAGTCTGTCAGGCACTCGTACTGACATTACTGTTTGGCGGGTGCTTGTATTAGTGCGGCTAAGACCGCTTGCGCGATTTTTTGCTGCTCGGCTGTCAAACTGCTAAGTATTTTCACTCCTGGTCAGTGTAGACAATTCCTTGCTCGCCGTGTATCGGTAGGCAGGGTCGTCGAGGTCCATTTCTGAGTTGAAATGGTTGAAAAACAACCATAGCCATTGCATGTGTTGTACGTTTTCCATCGAAAGTTTCTTCGTTCAAATCGAAATTATCAATACTCGCTCGAATGTAATCATTCGAAACTTGTCCTAGACATTTGAGTACTTATACATCTTCCCTGTCATCAATTTCTTGTTTTGCTAACGAAGTTGGTACTTGACGGACTTCGTTATATTAACAAGTAAGTCCAAGTGAGGAAAGCGTATCTAAAATGTGTTTGCTTGGAATGTGGTGATACAGATGCAAATCCAGACCGACATGAAACGAATTTCTTCTATGACACTTGTCGAAAAGCCTCAATATAATATTGCTTGGAATCGCTGACAATTCACTTGTTTTCCCATATTCAGCCTGTAAAAACATAAACATCAAAATACTTGAATCGAAAGATCTTCAACTACAATATTTACCTCTTCAAATAACTTTGCATCTAAAAGCCATGACACGAATAGATATAAAATATTTGGAACTTCATTCTGAAACTCATTCCTATTGATATTATCTGGTGTTGAAAATCCACTCTTTGGTTCAAACGAATCCATTGCATTTCGTATAATGGCGGCAGCTCTTAATAAAATTTGAGTTTCAGACATTTCTTTGCGGAGTGTAATATTCGCCTGAACATAACTACTACATGTTGAGGAGTCAGCTGATTCTTCGGGTGAGTTTGCAGATATATTAGAAGCCGCCTCCTTATTTTTGTGAGAATTATGTTTCTTTTGGATATGTAGTGACTAGAACATGACTTATGATATTTCGCATCAAAGGCGAGTAAATCTTCAAAGCCACTCAGTTTGGATATCATATGGATGTCATTCCTATCCCTTGCAGCCTTCATAATATTATTATGAGTAGCTTTACCACTACCTGAAAAGGTTTTGTATTCATTATGCAGTAAAAGGAAAAAAACATCCATAAAATAATTTCAAAGTTAATATTCATGTTTTCTTTATAGCTATAAATTGGAACTACATATTATCGTTGATTATTATATCATTACCTGTTTGGACGGATACCAATCCTTTCTTTTTTTTTTGTTCCACTGCTGTTGCAGATAAGGCACATTTTTCTGATATCAAATTTTGTGATTTAAACCGAGTTCCAGAATAATTTGAGGGTCCGGCGGCATTGTCCGATTGTAAAATACTATGAACATTTTGGGAACTTGTGAAAGATTTACGGCTGTCTAAATTGCTGTCTAAATGATATTTTATTTTTGGGTCACCATTTAAAATATTATTTTTCTGCGACAGAATTTCTCTCGAACGATTGTCTTGCCTCTTTTCAGCACTAGCTATTAGTGACAACAAACCTTGTACTCTGGGTCTCTGTACCACAGATTTGTCATCATCACGCACAAATTTTCCACAAATAACACACTTCATTGTCTCAGTGAACTTGTATCTGGCTTTATCTGGGTTAACCCAAGATTTTTTAAAAATATTCGTCTTTCAACTTTGGCATCTCCTCTTCCACGTAATATGGCATCACTTTTAAAGATTACAAAAGCATTTATTCAATTAATATTGAGAAGCCCGTAGAAAATCACCATTGGCCATCTACGAGTATTCCTAACAACGTTGTACTTAGAAGTCAGTTGGTCCACGGTATCAACTCCACATTTTGTGGTGTTGTAAAATGTGATTATCTCTGGTTTGGTGTCCTCGCCAGAGCGGACAACAAAATCACATTTTTATTTCGGGTCGGAATATAGAAAACGATGGTTTTATCTTGTGTAAAACCAAACATACTGGTGGTTTTTGGTGGTCTTTTGGTAAAATAATCAAGAGGAATTTGCTTTTTGTCCGTACATAGTGTCCCGACTATTGTTAAGGCCCAGTTGTACAATCGTGGTTCAAATGAAGTTCAAGTCTAAACCAAGTTTATATAATTTTATTTGTTGTACAATTGCAGTTCAAGTTTGAACCTAGTTCCGGATTACCAAAATATGTAGGTTCACTTGAGCTATCATATTTCTAGGCTTAAACTCGGTTCTAGCATTTTATAACCTTACAATTTTCATTGAATAAAATATTTTGTGCACTGTACTGAAAATACTATTGATTAATGGCAGGAATTGATAATTTTCTTAACTTGGAAGAGTTAACAGATGACGAGGATTTTGTGGATGTGGTGGAAATGTTAGGAAATGTGAGAAGGAAACATCCTCACTTCCAGGAGAGAAAAAACTACTTTGATATTCTAACTGATGATGAATTTATTCAAAGGTTTAGGTTATCGAAACAAGTATCAAGATTCGTGATTGAAAGAATTCGAGAACAAATTATGTCACCAACTGATAGGTATAGTTAACTTTTTTTTACTATTATTGGTTTGTTATTTCATACCAATACACATATTTAAGCTTAGCAATATATATTGAAATTTTATTTTTTCTTTTTCAGAAACCATGCTGTAACACCAGAGCAAATGGTATTAGTTACACTGAGATATTTTGCTACAGGTAACTTCTTGCAAACAGTTGGGGACTTTATTGGTTTGGATAAAGGAACTGCAAGTAGAATAGTTTCGAAAGTTTCCAGATCTATTGCACATATGTATGGAGAATATATAAAAATGCCAGTTACTGAGGCAGAATGTAGAAATATTTCCCAAAAATTCTACAATATAGCCAAATTTCCTAAATGTATTGGTGCAGTAGATTGCACTCACATAAAAATATTATCTCCAGGTGGTGATAACGCGGAAGTCTATAGAAATAGAAAAGGATTTTTTTCTTTCAATGTCCAGGCAATATGTGATGCAGACTGCAAGTTCCAAGATGTAATATGTCGTTGGCCAGGTTCCAGTCATGACTCTCATATATTTGCCAGCTCAAATATTAGGGCAAAGTTTGAAAACAATGAGTTTCATGATTATGTTCTGGTTGGAGATAGTACGTATTGAATAAAACAGTATATGATAACACCTCTTGGAAATCCACAAATGAGAGCCGAACAACTTTTCAATGAATCTCAAATCAGAACCAGAAATTGCATAGAAAGGAAATTTGGGCAGTGGAAAAGGAGGTTTCCGATACTAGCTTTTGGTATACGATTGTCATTGAGAAAGGTTGAAGCAGTTGTTATTGCTACAGCAGTTTTGGAAAACATTTGCAAGCTTTTTGATGAACCTGTACCACCTATTAATGAGGAAGAAGAAGCTGCCATAGATTTTGTCAATGATGTGGATAACCACATCAATATCAATGATATGAATAATCTTAACAATGTAGTGAGGCATCAATTGATTAATGACTATTTCAGTAATTTGTAAAATAAATCCAAATATAAGGCCTATATCGTTTTCTATTTCCTCCTTCTTAGTACATTGTTAAGCAACAAATAAAACACTGGATAGGATTAATTCACAAACATTTATTTTACCATTTTCCCAAATAAATACAAAAAATGAACATAGAAAACTATCCTGTTACTTTGAAAAATTATAATTGTTTAGGCATCTCATAATTTCGCGACTTTTTCAAAAGAAGAAAATGTTTTTCTAATAACAAAATCTCCTTTTTTAAATTGTTTTGCTCCCTAATACCCTCCAGAGTTACCTCCAGTTCTTTTCTGGAGTTGTCAATCCTGGCTTCTGTCTCCTTTCTCATCATTTCAATTTCAGCTTCTGATTTATCTTTCATTATTTTCAATTTCAAATTGTGTTCTTTCTCCATCTGAGAAATTTTGATTTGCTCTAAACTGGATTTGGCTTCTGCCCAGTGACTTACTTTACTACAAAGTGTTTCATACTCATTCCTTTTTCGCTTATTCCCAGACTCGCCTGAAAGTAAAATTGAAACGTTATTTTTCGGTCAGTAGGTTTTATTTTACTAAATATTATCTAACCAAAATGTTAAAGTAGTCGACAAAAATTGATTATTGCAAGAATCGAATAATCATTTTCCATTCGAATTATCCCGTCACTAAATTCTATATGTACCATTGTACAAAACATTGATGGTAGTTCAAAACAATACCATCGAGATATACCAACAACATGGAACATTTGGATGGCAAAAAAACATCGACATCGTACTTGAAACATCGGCTATTGATGCTCATCTCAAAAAAGTACATGTTTACCTACCTGAAATAGGAACCTTAGATTTTGGGGTCCTTAAGTTGTCGGGAGTAGATTTGGACCAGTCCATTTTAGCCTTTGTTTCTTCTTTCATCTGATCCATTCTCTTTGTTTCATGTTGTGTATTCTCCAATTGTCCTTGAAAAAAAGTAATTTTCTGGTAAACGATATTTCTAAATGTGGCATTAAGTATACCTTATTCATTTCATTAAAATAATTGTGTAGTATCTTACCTTGAATGGCATATTCTTCCTCCGTAAAATCATTATTTGGTATCACCTCAGGTATTCCAAAAGAGATATCATTATCCTCACATTCAATTGTTATAAATTCTAAAAACAAAGGAAATCAAAGTTATCCTAGCGACATATTGGTATTTCAGTAAGAAAGTCTTGAATGAAATTTGAATGAATGAATAAAACACAATTCTCTGTTAAAGATGGTAATACTAACCTGTTCCTGAAATAGATGCATCACCTCCAAACTCAGATTGCAGTCCTTCAACTCTACTGCCCAAAATATCCCTTACAAGTATGTCAACATCATTGACTTCAATTGGTTTATTCGGTGGGCCTCCTCCAGTAGACATTACATGACATTTTGCATCTGCTATTTTTCTTTTACTCCTTTTTTTAATGTTTTCATATTTTTTCCTTAACGTGTTCCAATCTCTGAAGACCTCACCACTGTGACTGTTGAACTGTACTTCAATTTTTTCCCAACATTCACGCTTTTGTTTATTATTGTTACTGTCTGTTTTTTTATTTTCAATAATTCCCTTATATTTTGTAACAATACTAAGCAAAACTGCTTCTTCTTTTGAATTGAAGTTTGTTGCTCTTTGGTGTTTGCTTTCTGAAGATGTTTCCATTGTCTACTATAAAAATTCATATAAGTAAGAATATGACCCAAGAAAATATAAAATATTTTTCATCTGACACTGATTGCTTACCTCGGAAGTCAGGAGTCTAACAATATTGTAAAATTTCTGATAAGAAATTCTTCCAAATAGTTTATCACCGTTCACTCCACAGAATAATGAAAAACTTGTTATTTGCTATTAGTATTAGTCAAAAATTACACAACTGTTTTGTGTCAAAAACGTGGTTATGAGAAAATTTCAACGCATGAATTGAAAATACGCATGCGCCAATAATACCAACCTATGGTTTTATTCCGTGAACTTAGTTTCGAAGAACTTAGCTCAAATATTGTATGAACAACAAAATACGTTTTTGAGCCGAGTTCATTTTTGAACCTGGTTCACGTGAACCTCGGCTTAAACCACGATTGTACAACTGGGCCTAAGTCATGATTCTTCAGTAAATCTTCTGCAGCTGGAACAGACGTGAACCAATTGTCCATTGTAATATTTCTCCTAGACTTTGAAAGGGGGAAACACAGTCTAAACACTACGTCAGTGGTAGCATTGCTAACTGCAAATGGACATGTTGGTTGTGTGCCGCAGTATATTTCCATATTGTATATATAAAATGTGTGCGAATCGACTAAAGAAAAAACTTTCAATCCATATCATGCCGGTTTGTTCGGCATATACATCCTAAACCGACAACGACCTCTAAATGCCCACAACATCTCATCAAGTGTAGCATATCTGCCCACGGTGTAGTGTTTCTGACATTTTCCGTTTATATTTTGAAATAATTCTCTAACTGCTGCTAAATTATCCTGTGTTTTGCGATTTTTTCTCGTTCGTATGTCATCCATTCGCAAACACCTCATTAAAAAACGAAATCTTTCCAGTGCCATAGTGGCGGGAAACATCTGAATATAGTTCAAGTAAAAGATATACTGCCCCCCAACTTCCAGCAGTTCCCCTTTAATAACACACACAACGCGGTACTCATCGCTACATCGCTTCCAAAAAACGCATTTTTTATTGCTACATATTTTAAAAAAATAGAAATATCGTCTAACAGAAATGCAGTAAACTGTTTGCAATAGGAAACAGAACCTGAATTTCTTTAGACGTGCTATTGAGAGAAAAGAGCATGGAATTTATCAATGCATAATACGCGTATACACAGTGGGTTAGTGCTTCAAAATACGTCTCAAACAAATAACGCATGACAGAAAGATCGAAAAACGTTTATGATATGAACTAGAACCGATTTTTCTGATAGAATAAAATATAATTTATTTTTTGTTTATAGAAGATCAAATCGATGATGTATTTTTCGTCAACACTATAACATGATATTTCCATTTTTATTTTTATGTTCAAACCATCGATTAATAAACATATTATTTGTAGTGAAATCGTATTTCATCATTCGACGACTTGAAAAATTGAAATATCGAGTAGTACGTCTTTTCAAAGGTTTCGTCTGAAAATTGATTGGAAATCAGATCGTTATTTAGGATGTTTCGCTAATAAAAATTTTGTGCACATCAACTGCTTCCAAAAAACGCTACATATTTTCTAAAAATAGGTATATCGTCTAACAGAAAGGTAGTAAACTGTTTGTAATAGGAAACATAACCTGAATTTCTTTATACTTGCTATTAAGAGAAAAGGTTCTTATGATATAGAGCAAGAAATTTATGTCAAGTTCATTGCGTTGATAGTCATGTGTGAAGAATGTAAATGACAACGGTGTATATGTTTCAGAACACTTCGTGTCATGCTTTATGAAACAGAGCGTTTTAGATTGAGAACATTTTTGATTGATAATTTTAACAGAAGAAACGTATACAAGGCATATCAAAATAATTTTGTGACAATACATGATAGTGACTAAAACAATGCATAATACGCGTATAGAGAGTAACTTAGTGCTCCAAAATACGCCTCAAACAAATAACGCATGACAGAAAGATGTAATATTATTCATGATATGAAACATATTCCATAATGTATTTCATTACGGACGACGAACTTCGCCCTTTATTTCAATTGTAAGTTGAATATATAAGTTATGTTGTGTTTTTTGTTTTGGTTATGAAATAATGAAGGCGATATTATTAATAATATTATAAACTAGAACCGATTTTTCGGAAAAATTTGAAAATGAAAACTTATCTTGTATCGCAATCTTCATTCATTATTATAAACTCTCGTATAAGGTTGGTGAAAAACAACTCACATACATAAAATATATTCGAAATGAAAAAATGTGTCTGTATGTCAATTTATATTGAATAGGAGTGCCTAACGTGTGATCCAACATATCAGAAAGATACTTAGTCATATCTTTGTTAACCAAGTTACTATCATGAAGAGAAGTCAACCAGATGTAGATGAAAATAACAGAAAAATGTATATAGGATGTCGTTTAAAAAAAATAAATGCTGATCACCTGGCATTTGTAATTTATTTTGTAATCGAAATTTCTTTGAAAGTAGGGAAAAATGAAATTTTTCGAAACATTCAAATTTTAAGTGGTAGAAGAAGGCTTCATGATATAAAGCGAGGAATTTAGGTAAAATTCATCATTCAACGGCTTGGAAAAATGAAATATTGAGTTGTAGATATTTTGATAGTATTTCGATAGGTTACCAATTAATTGCCGTTTGAAAACTGATATTTTAAAGTAGAAGAGAATAAAAAAACAAACACATTGAATTTAAAATAGTTTATTAATTTTTATCTTCACTGTGTGTGCTTGTAGTTGCTGAAGGTTGGCTCAAGTTTGGGGAGGCAGCAGGAGGTGGCGGCTCAGCTGTTTCTTTTGTTTCTTGTTTGCTGTCGGAGGTGGTCTTGGGTTTGGGTCAAGAGGTAGACTCCGGTGAAACGTATGCTTCTTGCCCCGTACAAATGCAGAACCCCCACCACTCGGGGCAAAAACTGCATCTTGCATTATCGATGTTCAATCTGCAAACACAGTTGAATTTTAAAAACTCACGAAAAATCTACCTCCTCATCCGAAGATGAATAATATTTTGCTTCTTCCCCCAGCGAATAATACACCTTCTCATTTATGAAAAGCAATGATTGATGAATATTTGAAGTTAACAAAAAAATAATCACTTACAAAGAATTGCATTGCATAATCTGCAATGAAAAAGAAGATTTTAAAAATAATGACTAGTAGGCGGCACCTCAAATAAAAAAAATGTAAAAATAGAACAATCATTATGTTTTATTGTAGAAACTTTTAGTCAAAATTGTGTGTGCAAACGAAAAAATTTCATTTTGTTTCAACTCGTTATACGAAATATATCGTTTTCCGTCGGGGCCAGGGGTTGCGCATTATCTGTCCGTTGTCTAAGCCTCGCCGTGTATCGGTGGGCAGGGTCGTCGAGGTCCATTTCTGAGTTCTTTCTGTATTTGCCATGCAGATCGATCTTCTTTGCTCAGTTCTTCCAAATGGGTAGTCCATTGTCTTTCTCGGATCGCTTTCAACTTTTCTTTCAGTATCCTATTTGCTTTCTGCATGCACCTTTTGTCCATAGGTGCACGTGTCCTTTGGTACTATCTTTTCAGGCGTCTTCTTATTCTGATTGGTTCTATCGTTTCTGGTGGAAGATGCTCTTGGAAGTTATAGCGCGTGGCTGGGACTTCCCGCGCGTTTCTTTCCGTTGTTTGTAAGATCGCCTGCTGAAGCTGGTTCTTGGCGTTCTCCAGATCTGTTGTTGTCTCGATGCGTGGTATCTCACCCAGCGCATCGTGTATGGCTCGCTGGAATCTTGTTCAGTCTATGACTCGTCTTGTTGGGTTGTCTGTTTCCACTTCACCCCTTCCTATTGTGAATAGGATGGGGTTGTGGTCTGACGAACCTTCGTCTAGTACTTCCATCTCCAGTATCGATGTTCTGTACTAGCGCGATGTCAAGAATACTTGTGACTGCATCTTCTCGCGGGTAGTGCGTTGGGGTATTAGATGCTACAACCTCGATGCCCTCAAATTCTTCTAGTAATCTTACTCTTGTGTTTGCAAATCTACAGTTCCAGTCTGGCGACTTTGCGTTGAAGTCGCCGATGGCCACTGTAGGATGGTGATCTGGGAATAGTTCTGCCATGTCGGTTCTTTCTAATCTTCTACCTCGCGGAGATAGGTATACTGACGATATCTCAGCTGTTCGTAGCGTCTCACGTTGACTCTGACCGCTACTACTTCTCCGAGCTGAACATCTGGTTTTCTTTCTTCGTTTTGCGCTAGATCTGTTTTTACTAGTAGCGCAACGCCCCCCGCGGCGTTCCGACCCCCTGGCCTGTCTGTCCTATGTATATTAAATCCTGGGATTCGACAGCTCTTTTTGTTTCTTATCCGTGTCTCCTGGAGTGCCATGACGTCTATTTCTAGACGCGACAGTAGCTCAAGTAGCTCGTTTCTTCTGTCTTTGAAACCGTTTAGGTTTCACAATCCTATAACTAGTCTGTCAGGCACTCGTACTGACATTACTGTTTGGCGGGTGCTTGTATTAGTGCGGCTAAGACCGCTTGCGCGATTTTTTGCTGCTCGGCTGTCAAACTGCTAAGTATTTTCACTACGTATTTGGTGGCTGTACCCCACTCATTTTCATCATTGGTGAATAGGTATATCCCATCTCTCGTGAGTTTGGCTTTATTGTAACCTATCTTTCTTTGTTCTAGGTCTTTTGATATCGCACTTCACTTTTTGGCATCGTGGATTACTATTGGTGGAGGCTTTCCTGCTTACATCGGTGGTCCACTTGTCACTTTTGGGGATGATTCCCCTTTTTCTGTGTTTTGCCTCTCTATGTTATTCATCTGAGGTGTGTTTTCAGTTTTCATATTTTTGGTGGCTTGTTTTTCTGCCTCTTGTTTGACGATTTTTACGGCTTTTTCTTGGGCCTGTCGTTTTCTAGTTTTTTTGATAGGTCTAGCCTTTTCAACAAGTACCAACCCGTCTTCCTCTGAATCAGAGTTCGACGCGCTGTCCGGGCCGTGTGGCCTCTTGGTTTGGCGCGTTTCCTCTTTGTTTTCAGTGTCTGTTCCCTTTCCTTGGGTTGATCCTGTTGTTTTTAAGTCGGTTTCATCGAACTTTTCTTCTCTTTTTTGCGCCCTGGACGGTCCCGTGTCCGTCCTCTTTCTTTGGGCGAGTATTCCCTCTACTTGATTGAGCCTTTTATTTAGTTGCTTTTGTCAGCTCTTCCCTTTGCTGTCTGAGTCTGTAGTTTTCTCTTTCCAAGTATTCTAGTTTTTCTTCCATCTCCATATTGGGGGCCTAAAAACCTAAAATAAATACCTAAAAGAGAACACGAATTCTTTTTTATCGCACACTCAGTTCTGAAAAGAACTAATTGTCTTAGTGCTTTGTATATACGCAGCACTGAACGCCTTCGCTAAGTCACATTTCTCACTTCACTTTGCCTTCAGTAGATGTTACCTCTACGAGATCCCAACACTGAATGCGACTCTGGACTCATTCCATTCCATGCCCCTCCCGGGTTGTGTGCCCAGGTCGCAAGCTCCCTCCTTACGGAAATGCTTCCGCAGGTTTGGACCTGGCGACCCTTTCCTTCCACCCCCGTTTCTTAAGGAAACGGTCCTCAATCCAGCTGCTGGCACTTCAGCAAGATTGATATCTAACCTCTTTTGATTGGAAACCAGCCTTTAGGTGCTTTTATTTCCCTATCTAACTTCTCGGTTTGAATTTTATTTGGCTCTTATTTGTCGCGGTATTCCTAATTGAATTTTTGCATGGGGGCCCCCAAAGCTAACGGCGGCCAGAGTTGTGATAGTCGGGCTTTTCCCAGTGAAGCTGAGAAATGTGATTTTGAAATTGAATCGCGGTTTTCCTGTAAGAGAGTATATGGTTAATACACTTAAGATTTTTATACTTGCCTGAGCCGCCTGACGGCGACTCGTGGGGGCGGTCTCTGATTTTGTCTGGTCGGCCTTGGATGTTTGTCCCTTTCTCGGAACCTGGGGTCATCCATGTTCAACGCATCGTGTAGATCGCGAAACGCTGGATTTAAATGCGATCTGATTCTATCGAACGTGCTTTCTGCATGTTCTCTCATATACACGTCCACATACTGCGTGTCCAGTCCTAGATCTCTGTATATGAATCTGTTCGGGATGTAATACGGTGCATTTACGGCGGCCCTTACGCTCCCATTACGGCCTTTCCGCTTCCATTGGTTTAGGCGGGAGATGACCAAAACCAATGAAGCGGAAAGAGGTCAGATCTCGGTAGGTTTGCCAACTTTTTTGACAAATAAAAACGTATACAATCGTTTTAAGAGGAAAAAATAAAGTATTTGGAAGGAAAAAAAAAATTTTTCAAGTTTTATGTTTTATTTGTCTTAAAAACGTATTTTTGTGTGCTTTTAGCACTTGTTAACAATCTTTTGATGTTATTTTTAAATGTTTCAAAGCTTGTTTGACAATCATCATTTAAATTTAAATAAATAAACAATTCGTTTTTGATCAAATTTATTGACGCTCTATTTCTCTCTTCTCGACACTTGAGATTCATTACTGAAAAAACTCTTTCAGTGAAAGCTGAAGTGGTGGGAACAGAGAGTAAATAAGAAATCATTTTTTTATATTTGGTAAGCTATCAGATGCGATTAAGTATACATTGCCATTTATCAACAGTACTTTTCTTTGAAAATTCTTTATCATTATTAGTAAATTTTCTTTGGATTTCTTCAAGTGTGATTGGATCAGAATATAAATCGTCCATTTTAATATTTAATCTGTCTTGTAATTTGGCCTTTATAATTACCATTTCAAAATGTTCAATTTAATCTCATTTTTCAAAAACATGTTAGGAAGTATTGAAAGCCAATTATCTTCACTAAAATCAAACCATTTTGTCAAATAATTTAAGCTCATATCAATAAAAAGTAAAAAATTACTGATAACTTCCCCTTGTTGATCTCTTAGCTTTAATAATTCTTGTATAATTATTGGACAATTATCACTTAGACTTATAAAATAATCACATATTGGTTCCCAATTAAGTAAAAGGGTGACAATAGCTGTAGTATAAGATCCCGATATAAAACGACCTTCACCGAGCTGGTTAATGGATAAAAAGTATTTCAAGTCAAATTAAATATATCGTTAAGTATAGTGGAAATGGGTTGCCTGAACAATTTCAGTCCAGAATATGATTTTTTTATAATAAAAAAAAATTTTTTTTCAAACATTTCACTGGTGTAGTTAATAGAAAAATTATATACCGTTCGTCAGTATAAAGTCTACAGAGTATGCAAACGTTGGGTTGCCTAATTTTTTCCTGCCCCAACTCTTGGGTTGCCAGGTATAAACAGGTAAATCGATAGTAGTAACTTGCACCGGTCTGGTTAAAACATGAAAATTACATTAAAATAAAGATTATTATTTTCTGAACACGGTTGTATAGGGTTGTCTGCGAAAAATCAGTCCAGAATCCCGGTTGTCGAATTTAAAAAAGTAAAAGATTGCGGCAAGCGAATATGTGTGACAGAGAAGTCCGAACAAGCCAGCCTATGCGATGGAGAAGGATACAGCATAGCAGCTGTGTATAGTTTCTTCATTGTGGGAAAGAGAATGCGCATGCTAGTTGCCTGTGGAAATGAAAAGGATTGCGATAGCCTAATAATTACTGTGCATCATTTTGGAGTAGCTTAAGGCAAGGCGCGCACTGAAGTAGTGTGGTAGTAGCGAGGTATTGGAATGGTGAGCGGTATAGGGATGGTGAGCATATGGCGTGGCGATCAAATAGCAACGAAGTGGTATGGAAATGGTGTAAAGCGCATTGTAGTGGCAAACAACGTTGGTGTCACCGATTCATCATGTCGTCCTCAGAGGATGAAGATGTTCTTTTACTTGTGCAACTTGCTAACCTGAATGCTAAAAATCAGGAGAAGGAGAAAAAACACTATTGGGTTCATCCCCTATGGCAGAAAAATAAAGAATTTGGAATTTTTAACGTATATAAAAAGGATTTGAACTTGGACGACCAAAAATTTAAACTTTTCTACCGAATGAAGAAAGGGACATTTTGCAAGTTGCTGACAAAACTACGCTCTATGCTTCAAAAAAAGGATACAAACTTCAGAAATTGTGTGTCTCCCGAAGAAAGACTTCTAGTAACACTGCGGTAAGTACGATAGAAAATATAAATAATAAGCACTTAAAATAATAAGTATTTATTAACCAAATGCAAACTTATAAAACATTATTTTGTAACGCATACTTAGAAGGTATCTGGTAATAATGAGGTTTTTAGATAACTATACTGACTATTTGGTAATAATGTATCTTGTGTAGGTAGCTGATGTACTGTCGAAAACGAAATATCTTCATAAGATGGCTGTGAATCAGCTGTCTCACATCGAGGTGGAGTACAGTTAGTACATGCTGCAGATGAACGGATGGAAGACATGCTGTCTGCAGCAAGCGATGAATAAGTAGGAGTTGGGGAGAAGAGAGGTGCAGAAGTAAGAGGTTCATCCAAGATTTCACCGGCAAGATTTAGGACTCCCACTTTATATTTTCTTTTCTGCTTGTCCGTCATTTTTTTCAAGTCTGGCAATAAACTCAACAAAAACTGCACATCGGCGTCATCATTAGTTAAAGCAGGTGGTCTATAGGATGCTTCCTTTTTTTTATTGAAATATTCCAATGCAGATTTGTTAACGTCTTCCAAAGTTACTTGATTCTGAGTATTTTTTATTATTTTAGGTTTCTTTACACCGAGTACTGACAAACTGGATACACTTCTCTTTTGTTTTCCTTGCTTTGGATCACGGGAATCGTTTTTTACATTTACATTTGATACATTCTGGTCGACTTCTTCAGTAATCGACTGTTCACCATCACTATCGTTATTTCTCCCTTGATTATTTTCATACGTTCCAGTTTTCTTTGCACTTCCTAATTGTTCACTTTCAAGCTCTTCGGTCTGTAAGTCTTCCGTAAATATTTCTTCATCAAGTATATCTGCCGCTTCATTATCCTTTGGTGCGCCAACATTACCCTTAGGTTGACGTGACTTTGTGAATGGTAAAACAAAACATATGTACTCCGAGAGATAGGAAGGGCGTTTTACTGATGCTCCAGATCCAGATGGCACGTATGTCTTTAAATGTTTTGTGTAACTTCCACGTAGATTCTTCCACCTTTTCTTGCAGTCCGCAACGGTAGCTGTAATATTAACATATATATTATATATGTATATATATATATATATATATATATATATATATACATGTATACATAAGGAAATGCAAATCATCCTAGCTTTTTGGACACTATTGAAAAAAAAATGCAATTTCTTATATTTTGGAAAGTAAATGCCATACCGCTTGCTGCGCTTGTAAGGTAAAACAAATTACTAAATTATTGTCTTTGTTTCCAGGTATTTCGCAACCGGATGCAATCTAAAGGCACTATCGTGTTATTTTTTGAGAGGTCATAATTGAGAGAGGAAATAATTGCGAGAACTTCAGAAGTAATTTGGGAAGTTCTACAACCAACTTATCTTCCTAACCCTACCAAAGAAACATGGGTACAATCGGCTCAAAGATACTGGGAGTTATGGAACCTGCCAAATTGTGCTGGGAGTATAGATGGTAAACACATTAGGATCAAACGTCCACCAAAGTCAGGTTCCGAATTTATAAATTACAAAGGGTATTTTTCCATTGTTTTGATGGCTGTGTCAGATGCAGATGGATGTTTTTTGGCCATTGATGTAGGAGAGTATGGCCGAAACAGTGACGGGAGGGCATTAAAAGAAAGTAATTTTGGAAAGAAATTAGCCAACGGCACTTTAGACTTACCAGACCCATCTCCATTACCAGGACAAGACACAAATTTTCCATTTTATTTTGCTGCAGACGAAGCTTTTCCATTGATGTGTACTATGATGAAGCCCTACCCTAAAAGAGGTTTAACAAATAGGAGAAGGGTGTTTAATGGAAGGTTATCAAGAGGTCGCAAATCAGTTGAGTGCGCGTTCGGAATGATGTCATCCAAGTTCAGAATTTTACACACAACAATTGGTCTTAATATAAATACAGTGGACAGTATTGTTAAAGCAGTATGCGTATTGCATAATTTTATTAAAAAAGAGGAAGGTGTATTTTCGCGCCCACGAGGAAAGAAAGGAAACGATGATGACATAGAAGTAGAAAATGAAGAACAGCGTGATCCAAGACTCTCAAATCAAAGAAGAGCTACCAATCCAGCAATTGCTACACGAACGAAACTCTGTGATTTTTTCTTCACAGTGGACGGCTCACTTGAAGGTCAAAAAAGATTTTGTGTATGAAGACAAAAGTATTAACACTTATAAACAATAGGCATGCGAGTACTGGAGAATCACAAAATAACCAATATATTTTTCAAAGAACCAAATTTTTTATTACTTACCTTCTTTCCCTATGTCTTTTGCAATTTTGGACCAAGCCCGCTCTTGCACATGGCTCATATGATAATCCTCCCGCGTATTATCATATAGACAGGGATATGCCTCTACAAGGGTTACAAAATGTATGTTGAATTCATGGTCATCTTGCATGTTTTTTCGTTTTCGTATAATTTTATTTTCATTCACAAATCCACGTCGTCACCAGTCGCTTGCCACTCGAAAATTAAGCTTGTCCGAGCTCAGTGGCACCAGACTGACATCACGCCACCTGCAAAATACCACTTCACCACTAATCCATTTTGATACGCGCGTCTTCATTTGTTTACATAGACTTTACCGATTCCACGTGCCACTTGGTCATCACGCCACCGCCACGGCACTTGCTGACCACTTCAGTGCGCGCCTTGCCTAAGGGGGTATTCTGGTCTAGAAATTTGAAAAAATCGATTTTTTTTGCATATTTTCAAAGTTTATACTTTCAAAAATATGCCCTTAAACGGATTTTTCAAAATTCGAATTATTTCCGGAGATACAGCGGATTTTGTGACTCGGCGTCGAAGCCGGCCGCGTTGAGTTTGAACTGTTTCTCAAACTTCAAACGCGTTTTTCTCGAAACTACTTTTTTTTTGAGGTGGTTGACATGATATCTCAAGTTCTACTTCACCGATTTCTTTGAAATTTTTTGAAAATCTTCTTTATACATCTCTCTATCGGACCTGCCCCGGATTTCGAAAAATTTAAATTTAAAGTATTTTTTTTTATTCAAAAACGTAAAATAAAAGGTTGAAAATTTTTTTTTTAAAGTTGACGCCATTTTGTGATTTTTTTTTGTTGTAACGGGTAACCCGATAGCTACATCCTTATTATTGAAGAATTTTCTTGATTTTTTTGTTTCATATCACTTCAAGGGTTAAAATCATGTCAACCAGGGAGCACCGTTTTTTTTGCAGTCCCCACTCCACCGGCCTGTAATTGGAGTATTTTGTGATTTTTTTTATATTAAATATTTTTTATACTCTTCAAACATCAATAAAAATCTTATAAAAATCTAATATATATATCTATATATATATATACATATATATATATATATATATATATATATATATATATATATATATATATATATATATATATATATATATATATATATATATTTTATGTGACATTCAAGTATGTACGTTTTTAGTAAATAAGAAGGTATTGAAGGTGATGGTGGTACACGTAGTGAGAAAAAAAATCTATTTACAAAAAATTAATTTCTCGACACAAGAAATCGGACATGTCGCTGAGATCTCCAACTTCTGAGCATTCCTCGTCATCGTTTTCTGTTGCAGTTGTTTCGATTATGTCGTCTATTTTTAAAGGTGTATGATCCCCAATAAACCCCACTGGTTTTAAATATTCATCTAACAACCAACCGCAGTTCTCAGGCTGAAATTTTACACAAACTGAATCAGTAGCATTAAGCCACATAGAATTTACGAAAATATAATCAAAACAGAGCACACTGGTTTTAAAGGTTAGTCCCAAATGAAACAGAGCGTAAATAAAACGCAGAACATAATGGCAATACGTGAATTAAATGATTGGAACGAGAAAATAACTTTTTAAAAGAATTTATTTTACAAACTAGAGAGGACTGTCTCTTACGAGAGCTACAAACAGAATAATAATTGATATAATTGTTAACTGGATGCTAACTGCATGTCGAGATAAGGGATTCCTGGAATATCTCTTACGCTCCTTTCACACAATACGATTTTGGTCGTCCGGTAAAAAGTCGGACGACCGTTTATCGTAAAGGTAGCGTTCCGCTTCAAGAGACCGAGACAGGTGACAGAGACACTCATTACGAGCTGAGACCAAACACCTTCTCAACTGTCGCTCCTTGCAATAACTATGCGACGGAGACAAGCGACAGGCGCGAAATGGCTTCTATGCTTCAGTATATCAGAAGTTGTAAACCAGTCAGTATCATGGCTTCGAAACTATTCTTTAAAAGGTTATTGGAAGAAGATGACGATATATTTCTATATTACCTGTTTCGAATGAAAAAACGTAGGTGTATAAATTCTATGTTCAAAACAAGCCGCGAGGAAGGATTTTTTAGTGTACTAATAATGAATCACCTATCATTAGATGAAGAAAAGTTTCGAAGGTATTTTAGATTGAATAAAAAACAGTTTGATTATGTGAATAATTTAATAGAAAAGGACATACAAACGAAAGGCGACATAACACCACAAGAAAAATTGTCTTTAACATTAAGGTAAGTTATATATTTTGGTACTTATTATCAACAAAATTATCAATTTGTTTACAAAGGAAGAAGGGAATTGAAATAATCTTCATGATGTTGTGAAGTAACATTACTGCTACTGGTTGCAGTGGATGATCCAGAGGGAGAAACGGCTGATACATGTCCATCTGATTGGAGGCGCTGTTCGATGTTACATTCCAAATCCATTTGCATGTGCTCGTATTTTGTTAAAATGTTAAATATCTCGTTCCTTGCCTGTATTTGAAATCGCTGGTTCAATGTTCTCATGACAGATTTTACATGGTTACCAAATGTATTTACGTCGTCATCAATTTCTTTGAAAGCGTTCATCTCTTGAAAATATACCTGTCTCTGGTCGTCTCGTTTCTTGAGATATGTCAGAAATTCATCTTCCACTTTTTTGCGTTTTTGTGTAGACTTGGCGGCTGGCTTGGTCGCTATATCTTGATTCTTTTCAATATCAAAGAGAATTTCTGCCTCTTCATTCGGCATTGGACTTGAAACTACTGTTTCGAAAGAAACATTGGAGGCACTGGCTCTTTCTGTAGATACTAGTTCCAAAAACTGAAGTCGTTCAAAGAGCTCCCATTTGGAATTTTTAGCTGGAGCAGCCGATCCAGAGGTCATTTTTCTTTTACGTTTGAAACGGTTGTATGAATCACGAATGTACTTCCATCTTCTTTTACAATCAACATCTGCAATAAAAAATTTTTTTGTTATATCTCAGTCTATTGTTAAAATAATGGGATTGGCTACCATGCCATCATTATGGTCACCAAACTAGCACAAAAATTAAGTGACACAATTTCAGATTTGTTGCTACTGGAGAAAGCTATGCATCTCTCTCATATGCTTATAGAATATCTGCATGTTATATTTCAAGAATTGTGAAGGAGGTATTGAGCGTTTTAAGAAAAAAATTAATCCCTCAATTCATGCCTGAGCCTACCAAAGACGAGTACAAACGCATTTCTGAGGACTTTTGGACACAATGGAATATTCCGAATTGTGTGGGAGCCATTGATGGCAAACACGTTCGTATAAGAGCTCCTTCAAAGAGTGGATCTTTATTTTTTAATTATAAAGAATATTTTTTCTATTTTTCTCTTAGCCATTGTGGACTCTAACAACAAGTTTATAGCGGTAGATGTTGGTTCTTATGGGAAAGAAGGAGACAGTAGCATTTTCAAAAAATCTGTAATGGGGAAAAGTATTATGGACAGCAAATTCGATTTTCTTGAACCTCAGTGTCTTCCAGGGACTAATATAAAACTAGGCTACTTTTTAATAGGAGATGAAGCTTTTGGTCTTGACAGCTACATGATGAAACCTTATACAAAAAGAGATGCAAAGAATGACTTGAGCAAACAAGTTTTTAATTATCGTCTTTGCCGCGGTAGAAGGGTTTCAGAAAACGCATTTGGGTTGTTATCCCAGGTATTTAGAATATATTACACGCCAATAGCAATTGCTCCAGAAACATGTGATGACCTAATATTAGTTTGCTGTTGTTTACATAACCTACTTCGTGAAGGATTTTTAGAAGATTCTGGGAAATCTGTTTATCGGCTGAGTAGTTCCGATGTGACAACACATTCTAATAATATGCAATCTTTAATTCATATAGGAGGTTATGCAAGTAATACTGGATTTACCAAAAGAGATGAGTTAAGAAAGTATTTTGGCAAGAAGACCATGTGAAGCGAATGAACTAAATAAAGACAATCAATAGAAATCTGATTATTCAATATCTCGCTAGTGACCACCTTCATAATAACATATTGTAAATATTTATTCATCAGTTTATAAATTTTAAAAGTGATGGATTGAAAATAAAATTTAAACTTACCAGCTCTGTTCATTTTCCCTGCTATATCCTTCCAAATATTTTCCCGAACAGTAACATCCTTGTAGGATTCCACTTGAGGATCAAATAGTGGTGGGTTCTTAGCCACTAAATCTATAAGCAATTCGTCTTCCTCCCCAGTAAGTTTGATTTCTGACATTATTATTTATTTTTATACACAATTCAGTGTCGAAACAGAAATGTCGCGCAACGACCCACTTCACTACTGCTCTCGTAGGGGACTGACGAGGCACATTGAGGCGACAGTAGATTGTCATCTGTCTCTGTCTCGGGCTGCAGAACGACCTCTATGTAATTGCATTAGAGGTCCTGGAGAGACCACAATCGGTCTCTCCTATCTGTCGCCTGTCTCGGTCTCCTGTCTCGGTCGCTTGTTGCGGAATTCTACCTAAACTCACTGGCTTTCACACATAACGACATATTATCGTTAGTATTTATCGTGATGTCCGAGAGAGCACAAGGCGTCGCATCAAATCGGGCAAAAATTTTGGCATTATGGTTAATTTATCGTCGTAAAAAAAGGCAGAAACGTAATCACCTACATTGGGTGCATCCAATCAATAGAAGGAGAGAAGAAGCAGGTTCATTTCGTATACTCTTTGAAGATTTAAGAAATGACCAAACCAAATTTTTTAATTACTTCCGCATGTCAATGAGTTCCTTCGATGAATTACATGATAAACTGAAGACTGTTCTTCAACGGCGAAATACAAAAAAGAGAAATTGTATTCAACCTATAGAAATGTTGGCTGTCACTTTGAGGTAAGTTTGGATACCATTTTACAAACTACGAAATTTTTATTCTATACTCTTAATGATAATCTAAATTTTGGCGTTTTTGTTTTTCATTAAATAAACCCAAGTCTTATTTTTATGCAAAAACGAGATGTAGAACAAGAAACAAACAATTTATAAATTTTCTTTAAGTCCTCAATTGTTATAATAAATTTCTAAGAAAAAATTTTGTTTAGATCGTTATAATTTCGTATATTTTTTGTTGATATCACTTGAACCGATAGACATAGGCCAGAGTTGGTTGAATAATTCTAGCATATTAAAACCATTAATAAAACAAGTCATTTATTTTTGCTCTGTAATAACAAAATAAAGAAAATTCCTGAATTTTACAAAGTTTTACAAATAAAGACATTAGAGGGAAGTAAAATCTACACTATCAACTGTGCTGAAGTCCTGAGAGAGCGGAGTGGAACTGTCCCTGGGATCTATCATTGGAGATGTCATTCCAGATGATGCCCCGCAATCTTGATAATACTGACGTGTTGATTGTATTTTGTAATTATTAGTTGAAGAAGATTGAGTGGGAAAAAGTTGAGTAAATGATGGTGTAGATGATTGGGACTGAGTAAGTTGCGAATGTTGAGGAAAAGAAGGAGCAAGCTGGAACGCAAACTGCTGCGAGTGAGAGTGTGTAGGAATATATTGAGGAAAAGGAGGAGGGACATGAGGAACCATCTTCTTTTTTCATTGATGTTTGCAATCACTTGCAAAACGCCCATTTGGAACTGAAGTAATTCATTTTAATCAAATCTGTCAAGGTGAAGCAACAAACTCTGGAAGAAAGACATTTTACTATTTTGTTTTCAGGCTCTAATGCCTTCATAATTTTTAATTCCACCTCATCAGGTTTGCGATGTTTCCTATTTCTCGTACGTTTATTTATTGTTTCGTCAATCGTGAAACTAGCATTTGCCTCAACCTCTTTGTGTTCCGAATTGTTTTCAGTTCCGTGTCTGGTTTCGTCATTCAAACTATCAACTGTCTCTCTAACTTCGTACAGTTTGTTAAAAAATTGAAGCTGATTATTATATACATATTTCTAGGGTTTTTTTGCATCTGTTCCACTTCTTTTGCTGTCTTTCATTTTTCTTTTAGACTTAGCGAACGCACCTCGAAGATTAGTCCACCGTCTTATAACGTCCTTACCTAAAATATAAATGAAATAACAAATACTAATATTTATTTATTCATTTTTAAGAAATATGAAGATACGTGATTCTTTTCAGATATCTGGCAAGTGGCTGTACCTTTACTGAGCTACATTATACTTATCGAATTGGAATTTCTACTGCGAGTAATATAGTAAAGGAGGTATGCAAAGCAATCTGGATGGTTCTGCGAGTGGAGTGTATGTTGTGAATATCGAAAGGTCACATGTCATGGTATTAGAAGCCATGTGGCAACACTGTAAAGAAAAAAGTTAGTTGAATACAGAGTATCAAAGTAGCACGTTGTTTCTATTGAATATAACAATAACTAAGAGTATAAGCCTGATTTCTGTTTATATACAACAGGTTATGGGCCCAGGCCGATGAATTGCGAATTTTGTCAAGTACTCAGTAGTTAAGGTATAACAAAAACAACAGTTTGTGTTATTGAAACGTGTTCACCAGTGAAAGAAAATGGCAGTCAATTACCTGACGAGTGTGCCCAAGCTTCTTGGTCGTGAGAATTATGACGTGTGGTCGTTTGCAGTCGAGAATGTATTAGTACTTGAAGGTTTGAGCGAATGCATCGACGGTAGCGAGCAGGACACCACTTTGATTGCAAAAGCCAAAGCCATGACGATAGCGGTTTCATGAGGAAAATAGGACTTCTACGGACGTTGATATCAGTTAGATTGGAAAATCATGATTCCATGGAATCCTATATCAATCAAATCGTCGAAACGTCACAGAAATTAAGACGAACGGGATTCAAAATCGATGAGGTTGTGGATAGGATCGCTTTTATTAGCTGGTCTTCCTGAAAAGTATGGCCCTATGATAATGGCCGTCGAGCATTCCGGCATTTCTATCAGTACAGATTCCATCAAAACAAAATTGTTGGATATGCAGACAGATGACAGTGGCAGCAGTGGCGCTTTTGTGGGGAATAAAAATTTCAAAGCAGGTTACAAAAAGTGGACTAGAGATGGCGCTGGTAGTTCGGCTCCTCGAGAAAAATTATCAGCTGGACATGCGAGTTCAAGTAACAGCTATTTTTCAAACAAGAAGAAAGACATGAGTCATGTTATTTGTTTTAAATGTAAGAAAAATGGTCATTTCATGTCAAAGTGCCCAAATAACAAATCTGAGAGTGGTTTGAGTTTTTACGACAGGACAGTTCAATGATTCTGAATGGTACATAGACAGTGGTGCAAGCACTCATTTGACAGTTAAGAAAGAATGGTTGAAAAATGAACACAGTCCTGATCTACCAGAAATTGTTGTAGCTAATCAGACAAAAATCGCTGTGGAATGTGCAGGTGATGTGGAAATGAAGACCATATTAGGAGACATAGAGCATAACATTTTGCTGAGAAGTGTACAGTTTGTCCCAGGCCTGACAACAAACTTGTTATCTGTTTGTAAACTAATCAACAATGGGAACAAAGTATGCTTTGATGAAAGAGGTTGTAAGATATACAATTCTCATGGAGTTTTAGTAGCAACTGCTAGTTTGAACAACAATATTTATAAATTAGATGTCCCTAAAAGCCATACAGTTTTTTTGGCCACCAGTGAAATTTGGCATCAACGTTTAGGCCACTTAAACAACAACTACCTGAACAGAACAAGTAAATTGGTAGATGGCCTTGTCTATATAGATCAAGCTAACGTTACGAACTGTGCAGTATGTTGTCAGGGCAAACAAGTTCGTTTACCGTTTCCCAGTAAAGGTAGCCGAGCTGATGCTATATTGAAAGTAATTCATAGCGACATATGTGGGCCAATGGAGACCACTTCGTTAGGAGGCGCTAAATATTTTTTGACCTTTATTGACGATTACAGCCGCATGTGTTTCATTTACTTTCTGAAGACGAAGGATGAAACTTATGAAAAGTTCAAGGAGTTCAAGAATTTAGTGGAAAATCAACAGAATACTAGTATAAAAGTATTAAATACAGATAATGGGGGCGAATACTGTAGTAAAGATTTCCAAAAATATCTGAAGAATGCTGGTATCATTCATCAAAAGACCAATAGCCACACACCTCAACAAAACGGAATGGCTGAGCGTTTCAATCGTACTCTTGTTGAAAAAGCTAAGTGCCTTATATTTGATGAAAATGTCAACAAATTCTTGTGGGCAGAAGCCTGTAATGCTGCTTGTTACCTCAAAAACCGTTCTGTATCTGCAGGTATTTCCAAGACTCCATTTGAAATCTGGACTGGCAAGAAACCAGACGTTAGTCATCTTCGTATATATGGTAGTGTAGTCATGGTCAATGTTCCAAAAATTCATAGGAACAAGTGGGATCACAAGTCAGTAAAACACATTCTTGTGGGTTATGAAGACAATATAAAGGGCTACAGATGCTATAACCCAACTACAAGGAAGGTGATCATTAGCCGAGATGTTACTATAATGGAGAATGTCAATGAGACCATTATATTACCCAATACAGTTATAGATAATACTGTAGAGGCTTCAGATTCAGTGGGGGAGAAAAGCAATCATTCTTCCACAAGTAATAACTCTTTGACAGATCAATATTTTGAAGACACCATAGAACTTACTGATGGGAGTGACAGTGATTATATCCCTGATTCCGCGAATGAGCAAGTGCCACCAGATGTGGAGTTTCCTAGGAGATCACAGAGGCCTGTTAAGAACAAAACCTTTGAGGACTACGTTACTTACTTTGGTGCAAGTGACACTATTGAGACGTCAGACATCTGTGACATACCTAAAACTGTTACCGAGGCATATTCAAGGCCAGATAGGCATGAATGGAAGCAGGCTATGTTGGAAGAAATGAGCTCATTTGAAGAGAACGAGACTTGGGAGCTTGCTGACCTTCCTAAAGATAGGACACTAGTGGAATGTAAGTGGGTCTTTAAAGTGAAGTGTGATTGTGATAATAAAAGAAGTTATAAAGCTCGGTTAGTGGCAAAAGGTTACACTCAGAAAGAGGGTGTTGACTACACGGAAACCTTTGCTCCCGTTGTTAGACATTCAACCTTACGAGTTCTTTTAGCTTTAGCTTTACAGTTAGATTTAAAAATTGTACATTTAGATGTAAAGACTGCATTTTTAAATGGGGTATTAAAAGAAAATGTATATATGAGACAGCCTGAGGGTTTTGTTTCAAAAGAATATGAAAATGAGGTCTATAAATTAAAAAAAGGTTGTGTACGGCCTTAAACAATCAAGTAGAGCTTGGAATGAGAGGGTTGATCAAGTTTTATTGAATATCGAATACAAAAAATCAAATTTCGAACCTTGTTTGTATATCAAAAGGAAAGGCAATGGATTGTTGACTGTAGTTGCATTATATGTGGATGATTTTTTTGTATTCTCTAATGATTTGGAAGAAATCATATTTCTTGAAAACCATTTGAATTCAAATTTCAAAATTAAAAATCTTGGGGAAGCTGAACACTGTTTGGGATTAAGAATTGATAGAGATTATAATGAAAATTTTATAACTATTGATCAAGAGGGTTATATTAATGAACTATTAAAACGTTTCAGCATGATAGATTGTAAGACGGTATGTACTTCACTAGATAACAGTATTAGCTTGAGTAATGTTGAGAGAGAAACTTGTGATGTAAAATTGTCATATAGGGAATTAATTGGGAGCCTTATGTATTTGGCTGTTATGACTCGTCCCGACATTGCTTTTGCTGTGAGCTTACTAAGTCAATATAATAATTGTTATACTAAAGTACACTGACAATGTGCCAAAAGATTATTGAGATATTTGAAAGGCACGAAGCACTTTTCCATGAAGTTTATTAAGGGTCAATCAGACTTAGTAGGGTTTGCAGATGCTGACTGGGGGTCAGACAAGCAGGACCGAAAGTCCTATACTGGTTATATTTTCAAACTTTCTGGATGTTCTATTTCATGGAAGAGTTGCAAGCAAAGAACAGTGGCTTTGTCAACAACAGAAGCCGAGTATATGGCTCTTAGTGAGGCTGCAAAAGAAGCCATATACTTGCAAAATTTATTATTTGACCTAACTGGTAAATTGGATTGTGTTAAGATTTATAATGACAATCAAAGTGCTCAGAAATTGGCAAACAATCCAGTTTTCCATGATAGATCCAAACACATAGATATCAGGTACCACTTCTTGAGAGATGCACTTTCTGAAAACAAAATTGATGTACAATATTTGCGTACAAGTGAAATGGTAGCGGATATTTTAACAAAACCTTTACAGAATGTAAAGAATATTAAGTTTGTGAATTGTTTAGGCTTAAGTGGTTCTTAAATTTTTAAACAGTGACCTTTATATAAGTGGAGGTGTTGTGAATATCGAAAGGTCACATGTCATGGTATTAGAAGCCATGTGGCAACACTGTAAAGAAACAAGTTAGTTGAATACAGAGTATCAAAGTAGCACGTTGTTTCTATTGAATATAACAATAACTAAGAGTATAAGCCTGATTTCTGTTTATATACAACAGTGTATACCAACACCTACAAGGGAAATGTGGAAATCTATCGCTTCAGACTTTGAAACCATTGCAAACTTTCCCCATTGTATAGGAGCAGTGGACGGCAAGCACATACGTCTTACTTGTCCATTTCGCAGTGGGTCAATGTATTTCAACTATAAAGATCATTATTCTGTAGTTTCAATGGCAGTTGCCGACTGTAGATACATATTTGTGTTTGTAGACGTTGGAAGTTATGGTAAAGATTGTGACTCTTCAATATTTAAAAGGTCCAGTTTATGGCAGTCGATAGAATCAAACACACAACCACTACCAGAAGAAAAGTGTCTTACCGGGAACTGAAAGCCCCAAAGTTCCATATTTCTTCGTAGGAGATGAAGCATTTGGATTGCATCGACATTTACTGCGACCTTTTGGAGGAACACATTTAACTGTTGAAAAAAGGATTTTTAACTATCGCTTGTGTCGAGCTCGACGTTATGTCGAATGTGCTTTTGGCATCCTCAGCAATAAATGGCGAATATTTCATAGACCTCTAAATGTAGAGCCAAATTTTTCTGTGGATATTATTAAAGCTTGCACCGTATTACATAATTTTGTACGTGACAGAGATGGTTTTTTGATAGATGATACTGCTACAATAACAGGTTTGGACGATTTACCACAAGAACATGTAATACGAGGAGGTATATCCGCAAATACTATTAGGACGATATTTTGTACATATTTCGCCTCCGATGTTGGAAGCGTGCCTTGGCAAATGTCAAGAATATAAGTACAGTACAACTTCGATAATCCGGACACATATCGTTCCAAGAAGGCCGGATTAGCGAGGTGTCCGGATAACTGGATTAATATTTCAATAGTTTTATTTTAATATACATATGTACATTGTACATACTATGTACATAGCTTTTTTTCTAGGTATAAATAAATCATTGTACCCTAATTACAAAGAAGATTATGTTTATATTTCAAATTGTAATATACATACATAATAAGTATGTATAAACAAATATGTATGTACATATGTACATACACATCCTGTATGTCCACGCAGGTACACAAACATTAAATAGAAATAAAAATACATTATGTAGGACAAAACATAAATTACAAATACAAGACAAACAAATGCAAGTTTAAACGGTTTTGAAAAAACTATCAATTTTTTTCTGAACTGCCTTAGAGCTTGCTAATTCAGTCGCTTTTTCTTTCACGTTCTTTAAAAGCAAAATTTCGTGCATTGGTAAGTTGTTTTCTTCAGCCCACTGAATTCCCAATGTTAATGCTTTTACAGCATCGCTGTGTTTCACTTTAGTGACAACAATCTCAATATTCCCATCTAAATCTTCATTGCTCTCTGCATCCTTAGATTTTAGCGCATCACCTATAAGCCCCTCTTCAGTCAAATCAACAATGACTTCATTTTTGCCTAAAGCCCATTCAACAATATCTTCCCGATCCAAATTGTTCTCAGGATCTATCACAAGCAAGGAAGCGGTAATGGTTTTTAAATCTTCCTCGTTTATTTGACAAAGTCGTCTTTGAAGTTCTGAAAGTGGAATGTTCTCTTCATCAGATTCCTCTTCTTCTGCATCAGTTCTTTGTTTCGGCCATAATGCTATCCAAATTTTTTGGATATTTTTTCAGATATGGACTTCCAAGCAATATCTAGATTAACAAGTGCATCTTTTAAATTAAATTGCTTTAAAACTGTAACTAAATCGTCACCTTCGTGAGCGATAATGTGATTTAGTAGCCTCTTTCTGTATGCTACTTTTATGTTTTGTATTAAGTTTTGATCCAATGGCTGTAAAACTGCTGTGCAGTTGGGCGGCAAAAACATGACTCTGAAATCAGGATCGAAATTTATTTCTGTCTCAGGTGGATGAGATGGAGCATTATCTACAAGTAACAATGCTTTATGAGGTCGGTTAACATCCGATAAAAAACGTTTGACGTCGGGTATAAAGCAAGTCTTAAACCATTCAAAGAACAATGTCCTGGTCATCCAACCTTTGCTGGTTGCCTTGTAGTTGACAGGTAAAGTAGCATTCTTAAATGCCCTTGGATTTGCGGATTTTCCAAGAACTAAAAGGGGTAACTTATGAGTTCCAGCCGCATTGCAACAGGGCATAAATGTTACGCGATCTTTAGATATTTTCCGCCCTGGAGCTGATTGTTCCTGACCATGAACCCACGTATTGTCCGGCAAGGCTCTCCAAAAGGTCGCTGATTCATCAGCATTATAAACTTGTTCACGACTTAGCTTCATTTCATTAACCACAGCTAGAAATTTTTCTTGAAATGGTACTATAGCACTTACATCGCTGGAAAGTTTTTCACCACAAACTTTAAAAAAGCGTATTCCGTGCCTTTTTTTGAATTTGTCAAGCCAACCTGAACTCGCAAAAAAATCACTCTTCCCACTTATTCTTTCATTAAATTGTTTAGCTTTCGTTCGCAAAATCTCAGAAGAAATAGGTACATGAGCACTACGCTGCTGTAGAAACCATCCATATAAAGCAGCTTCAACTTCGGGATGTTCTCCCTTTCGGATAACCTGCCTTTTACCTGAAAACATTATGTTTCATAATAACATTACCTGCAATAAAAGTTAAATCATACATACCTGCTCCACTGAATGACTCCGACACAAATCTTCTTATTTTAGTTTTGTTTTTCTTTATCACTTACAGTTGATTTTGGAACGTTAAATTTCTCAGCCACACGGCGTATGCTTCTCACCTTATCAAGAAAATCTAATATTTTACATTTCTCCGCAAGAGTAACTGTATTATGCGGTCGTTTATTTGGCGCCATTTTTTTTAAGATTGACACACGACGCACGGTAACTAAACGATAACTGACCGCCAAAGGCGCCAAACCCGTTAGGTTGCGAACAATATTGGTTTTGACAAGTTTAAAAAGGAAAAATCCGCGTTTAATATCGATTCGTATTGAAAACATTCATTTGTCCGGACTACAGAGGTAAAATATCCGGACACCTAGGAACGCCGGATTACTGGAGTGTCCGAATCAGCGAGTGTCCGAACTAGTGAAGTTGTACTGTAATTATATTTCATTTCATATCGATTTGTACAATTATTATTCCTATTTAAAATAAATAAATACACTAAGTTGTATCAATAGTCGAATTATATTCTAGTAAAACATTATTTTTTTCTGGGATGCGGTCAAAGTTTGCCTTTAAATAACAAATTTACTTGTTACGTTTCGGTTTATTATTTCGTTAAATAATCTTCACATATTTTTCTGACTAAATATAATTATACGATAATAAAAAAATTTTCAATTTATAAAAATATGAAATTTACCTCAAAAATATTTTTTATTTGACTTTACTTACTGTACGAATTTTAAATTGTTATAATGTGACTTCAAATTCAAAACAGAATTATGTGTAATTGTTTTATAACTGTTTATAATATAACCGAGGGATTTTTGTGTCAATACGGCAACGACGCTTTTGGTCAGAACGACAAGCCCTCTGAAGAAGTTCCTTCCGTCTTTGTTGTATGAATTCAAAAAGCACATTTAGTGGCATATGTTTTTTGTACCGTTGCGATTGTTAAGTTTGATGTGTCTTTTAATTAATATAAAAGGAGTACTCAAATAATCGTTTTTCGTTTTACTTAATTGATTCAAAGATAAAAGTGATGTTTATAAACAAACATCAACTATTTTAAAACTAAAACACCCTGAAAATATTTTAAATTTACTTAAACGTACACAAAAATTATCTTTAATGTCTTTTAATAAATGTAACCTTGGTGGATGACATTGTTCTACCTTGTGTTTCACAGCGAGAATCACATATTTTTGAGGAAAATTTTAATTTGTTGCTAAAAATTTAAATTTTTTTTATGAATGTATATAATTATTTTTAATTAGAAAATATGTCTGAAGATGGTTTAATGAAATAATAAACCAAATCTTGACAAGTGAATTTGTTATTTTAATGCAAACTTTGGCCGCATCTCAGAAAAAATTAAATATTTTTCTATTTAAATAATTATATTCAGGTTTTTAAGCCCATTTGAGATCTCTGATCAGAGTGTATAATACTTTTAATGCAAAATAAAGTAAAAATGCAACTTACCAAATGACTAAAAATCGTATTGTGTACAAACATCCATTTGATGCCGTTTGTCACTGTTATCAGAGAACGGCACGACCGTCGTCCATTGCAGTGGCAGTGGACGACAGCTGTACGACCAAGACACGACAATAAGTCGTTGTCGTCCTGTGTGAAAGATTTCGTATATTTCCGTATTTAACTAATGGAATATGGTCGTCCGACTTTTTACCGGACGACCAAAATCGTATTGTGTGAAAGAACGCTTACTCAGCTGAGCCTCCCCGTGAATGGCCGTGTCATGGGAACTATGACCACGTAACTGCTCCTTCCTTAGGCCGAAAAAATAATGGAATTATTTTGGCGGCTTGGAACAATATCTTCGTCATTGGTATTTTCTTCTTTTTGGGGTGTTTTGAAGCAACATCATCCCAATATAGGGATTTTAATCCAATTTTTCCTAAAAGCTGCCAACATCAGGACAGTTATTGTGATAGTAACTCCTGCAAAAATGGTAGTCTTATTTTCGGAGTTGTTGAATTTGTGGATTGGTTTCAGTCAAACCACTATATTGTTGATTTCGTAGAGTTCTTCAAAATTTAGTTTCAAGAAATTTTGTGTTTCATATATTGTTGACTTCTCGATATTCTTCATTTCAATTTTAGGTAAAATCAGTGGCTTGCCTGTTCCTATTTTCACTTTGTTGGTGAAAATCTTGTTTTCACTTCAATTTGTCAATTTTTTCGGGATCTTGACTAGGGTGGGCGCTTTTATTTCCAAATATCGATCGGTTTCACATTTGGAAAATATTCTTTCGCTCTGTATCGGAATCACCAGGATTTCTTTTTGAGTGATGTGTTCGATAATCGACTCTGCCACATTGATTGGAAGAGGCTGACAATTATCGGCGACTTTGCCTTCGATTTGAATAAGTTACTTGTGCACCGAAAAATTAGTAATATGTCAACATACCTTCAAATTTCGGGATTTTTGAATCAGAGTAGATGTTGCTTAAATGAAAATTTGGTTCGTTTTCTGAATGAACAGCATTTTCTGAAGAATATGCTTCTTCACTGAGGCTGGGATTATCATAAAATTGTTGATCAGTATCATTATATTGGCAAATTCATCGTATTCGTTAGAAAATAATTCCTCAGATATAAAATTCGGCTTTTGATTCGCGGTAAACATTTTTTGAGGGTTTCCGTAATTATTGGGGTTCCTAAAAGTGCTGTTTTGTTGAGAAAAAGGTCTTCGAGACATTTTTGTTGGGTTTCTTGATGTAGTGGACATGGGTTCCGGTTTCTGTAATTGATTAGGCGGAATATTTTTTGGTTTAAAAACATTCTGTTGTAACATTCTCTTTTCTTCATTACGATTTCCTACCACGTAGTAACGGCTTCATCCATCAATTTATTGAAAATTAAAGTTGTCATTATATTTTTGCTGAATTGATTTAAAAGAGGCATATCATAATCTGCAATCACAAACGTAGAAGTAGACTCACCAATTGAACATCAATGGAGTGGTAGCCTTTGCGATTAACATAAATATGTTCGGGATGTTCAGCATCATCGACATTGGGTGGAAATATTGCTATGTGCGTACAATCGATACAGCCAACAGCCCCCGGAAAATTGAAATCTTCGAAAAATCTAAAAAGTATTTGAGTTTTCATTCAGATATATGGAGGTTGAGTTGAAACTGAATATCTGTTTATATACCCAGTTTCTAGAAAGATATACAGTGTGTCCAAGATAAGGATCCTAAGCATGGGAATCTCAGTACCTGTTGGAGATACAGCTTAGGTTAAATTAGGAAAAAGTTGTGTTCTTCAAAGCTTATTTACATGCCGTTTAGAAACTTGAAGAATTTTCATGGCCTGTTGAGATATTTGGGAAAAACGAGAATTTGACAATATCAATTTTATTTTTTTCTGACTTTATTTGAAAAGATATCAAAAAACGAATAACACTTTTTCATTGGCACTTTTAAGGTACTACACGATGGTATTATCAGATTTTATATCCGACGTTTCGTTTTCAAAAAACCATCATCAACTTTATTTTTTTATATGACCCGAAACAAAAGTACACCCTGTATCTGATTCCATTTTTTATTATGAATTCAACGATGTATCACATGCCATTGTTTTCTTTTTATTTTAAAGGAAAATTACATTTTTTCTATTTTAAAAAAAATCTTTAAGTAGGCGTTGCAAACAAATGCTTTGACGTAAATACCTGTCACCGAGCCTGTCAAATATTATTTAATTACACGATAAAATAGTAATTGTCGTTGTTGTTATCCTGTTTGTCGAGTTGTTGTTTTTAGAGTTATTGTTACTGTTGTCGTTATTATTGTTTATTGTTGAATAGATAATATTGTGTTATTATCGTCGAATATGCCGGGTGAGCATTATAGCCATGAAGAATAGTTTGACATGCTAACGTGCTACATTTTGTGCCACAAAAATACTGTAAATACAGCAGCAATGTATCTTAATACATATCCAGAAAGAAAGCAGCCATGTAAGTTCATTTTGTTAGAGCTGGCTCGAAATTCAAAGGAATATGGTTCATTTAAAAAACCTGTTTTATCTCGAAAAAAGGAATCTTCAGAAGAAGCCCAAAATAATGTTTTACAAGCAGTTGTTGAGAACCCTGAAATATCAACTAGGCAAATCTAAAATAATATAGGAGTAGCCAAATCCACAGCTCAATTTATTTTGCTTAAAAATAGATATCACCCCTATAAATTTAGGATTTGCCAAGGACTCAAACCAGGGGATTTCGAACGGCGCCGAAATTTTTGCGAATGGTATACACGCGCGTGTGAAGAAGATTATAATTTCCCTTCAAAAATAATATGGTCCGACGAAAGTATGGTCACTAATAATGGTATCTTCAACCGCCGCAATACGCATTACTGGGCTCAGCAAAATCCGCGTGTTAAGAAAATATCAAGACATCAAGAACGTTTTGGGTTTAATATGTGGTGTGCAATTTTAGGAACTAAAATACTAGGTCCGTTTTTTTACTATAATTCTTTGACCGCCGAACGATACCATCATTTATTGCAAAACTATATAGAAGACTGTTTAGATAATTTACCTCTGGCACAGGTCAATAACTGTTGGTTTCAACAAGACGGTGCTCCTGCACATAATTCTAGACAAGTTCGAGAGTATCTTTCGCAGCGATTTCCTGGAAGGTGGATTGGAACCTTTAGTGAAGTGTCTTGGCCAGCGCGATCCCCTGACTTAACTCCTCTGGACTTCTTCATATGGGGTTTTGTTAAAAACCGGGTTTACCAACATTCTTTTGAAACTGAACAGCAGTTACGAGAATGTGTAACTGTCGCATTTAACAGTATTACACCAGAGATGTTACGTGATGTTTTAAGTTCTACAGTTAGAAGATCTAACTTATGTTTGGAAAATAACGGAAACCTGTTTGAACACCTCCTTTGAATTGAATAAAAAATGCGTTAATTTCTTTTTTGTTTTCATTACTTTAAGAAAATCATTATTAACCTACTTAAAAATACATTTTAAAAATAGAAAAAATGCAATTTTCCCCTAAACTAAAAAGAAAACAATGGCATGTGTTACATCGTTGAATTCGTAATAAAAAATGGAATCAGATACAGGGTGTACTTTTTTTTCGTGCTATTTAAAAAAATAAATTTGATGATGGTTTTTTGAAAACGAAACGTCGGATATAAAAACTAAAAATACCATCGTGTAGTACCTTGAAAGTGCCAATGAAAAAGTGTTATTCGTTTTTTGATATCTTACCAAATAAAGTCAGAAAAAAATAAAATTGATATTGTCAAATTCTCGTTTTTCCCAAATATCTCAGCAGGCCATGAAAATTCTTCAAGTTTCTAAACGGCATGTGGATAAGCTTTAAAGAACACAACTTTTTCCTAATTTAACCTAAGCTGTATCTCCAACAGGTACTGAGATTCCCATGCTTAGGATCCTTATCTTGGACACACTGTATACTTTTGTAGGTATTTACCGTAATCGTTCTCCATTTAGTTCTTCCATATTTCTTGGGAAAGTCACCCATCTGTCAAAAATTGCTGGCTCATTAAGTGCAACACTTACTTCTTCAATATATCGAGATACAGAAGATTGTGAAACATATACAAAAATTCCTCTCCCGATGTCCATTTGATAACTTCCTGTTGAGAAGAAGCGTAACGCGACCAATACCTGAGGTATACATTTTTTGAAAACATTTCATTAAATTTATATCAATCTTACCCTGGTAGCAACGCTCATGTCAGTATGTCGTCGTTGTGGTCGCATAAACGGAGATACCATATCAATTAACCTTTCGGTGGTGACGTGTTGCCGTAAGCCACGAGTGGTGACTTCGGTCTACCACACCGATCAAGTTTCATCGTCTATATAACGTCATAAATTGTATAAACTATAGGATTTTAATGAAGTTAAACTTTTATTGACTTTTCCTTCAAGTAAGTACGAAAAAACATGAAAGAGTGAATAACTATAAATAACAAAAAGGAACATTCTAAAGCCTACGTATTATAATTGCGATGCACCCATTCGAAGATTGGGTGTTATTCTTTGAACTACAGTTAGAACATCTTCCGAAAATATTTTCCGTGTTGCGATTTGCCTCTGCTACTTCTAATTTACAAATCTGACATATTCGAACTCTAAGAGGTCTTGGTAAATTTTGAGAGATTGCACGGATTATCAAATGTGGTTCAATCAGACACAACGCAAGATTTTCGAGAAATTGGCGTCTAACTACTCTGCTCTGAGGTTTATTTGCACAAAAGATAACTTGCGAATTGATTCCAGATAAATTTAGAAACTGTGAAAAATTACCATTTGCCATCTTCGAGTAGCTCTTGCAGTGTTATAAGATGCACATAATTTGTCCACTACGTCAACTCCCCCTTTAGTACGATTATAGTCAATAATTATATCTGGTTTTGAACTATTCCCATCGATTTTATCGTCACTGTGGCAAGTGGAGATCAAAAGAACATTTTTCTTCTTTTTTGGTACATAGTGTTAGGTATCACTAATACATTCTGAACAACTAATATATTCCCCAAATAATGTTTCGCCACAACAAACGTATCCTACTCTAGTCTACTCAATAATGAATATCTCCCGATAAACAGCTGCTTCCATGAATCATCCTCATTACGCATAACTGGACTATCGATATATAGGGCGGTTGCTCCTAACAATAGGAAACGAGAGTACAATCTTTTCTAAAACCGAACATACTGGAACCAATTGGACGATTTTTTCCTTGAACAAATTCAGGCGGTATCTCCTTTTTGTTTTTTCGTATAGTTCCAATTGTTGTTAGGTTCCGTTGTATAAGTTTTTCAGCTAGAGGAATACTTGTGAACCAATTATCGGTTGTAATATTCCGACCAGACCCATGAATTGGTTCACCTAACGACTAAAGAAAGTGTCGATGTATTTTGAGCAAATGGACCATCTGGTTGAGTACCAACATATACTTCTAAATTAGAGGTATAAAATGTTTTCGAATCGCAAAGTGCAAAAATTTTAATCCCATATTTATTGGGTTTATTTGGCATGTACTGCCGAAAAGAACAGCGTCCACGAAAAGCCTCAAGTTTTTCATCAATTGTAACTTCTTGTGACAGAATATAATTTCGTTTACAGTTATCAATAAATTTGTTGATGAAACTCCTTATTGGGGCTAATTTGTCAAGAGATTGTCTCTCTGCCCTTGTTTCTAAATCATCAAATCTGATATAGCTCAAAAGAATACGAAATCGTTGGAGTGACATAGTCAATCGATATATTTCAGCAGAGGTACCATCAGTTTTGAATAAGTCTTCTGTGTTCAAATTATTATTCTTCTTCACTCCACTGAATAAGAGCAGTCCCAAAAGTGCCTCTATCTCTTCTCTGGTGGTAGGTCTTGTATATGTTGCTCGGTTATATTTTTGTGATACGCTCTCTAAATAAGAATTGGTATTAGTAACTATAATGTTTATCATATCATTGTCAAAAAAATGTCTCCAAATATCTAATGGATCTGTTATTTGTTTCACAGGGCCCCTCACACACGGGAGTTTCATTCTTATTATATTCTTAGAGGGAGTTTTCACATTTTGGTTCGGCATGTGCTTGTTCCGTTTAGTAACTTTATCTTTACCAGTAAACGTTGGTTCTTAGACTATCTTTCTTTGGACTATCTTTCTTTTTTGAGGAGGCTGTTCATCTTCCTCTTCTGTTCTGTGTCGCTGTTATTCTTCTCTTCTTCCAAACGATCTTCCATATCTTCTTCCTCGTCATCGTACTGCTCTTCAACAATATCCTCAACAGTTAATTCCATAAGGGCCATCAGCCGTTCTTGTTCACACTCATAATCACCCACTTTCTTCAAATAATTAAAATATATTGAGTTATGAACTATAATTTTCATTATCTTCTATCATACTTACAGAAGTTTGCGAATTAATATATTTTTCTTCAATAACAATTCCCTAACCGCAACAGTGACTTCGGTTTACGACACCGAAACTTGACATAACCTGTTCATAAATTATTTTGACAACACACCACTTCGTCTTAGTATCTAACGGAACGTAACTGAGAGATACATGGAGGGAATTGTAAATATTATCCCCCACTCAAAAGTTATGGAAGGGGATGTGACGCATCGGTATGAGAAACCGTACGTCACCACTGGAAGGTTAAATATCTACATAGCTCCTTGGTCATTCTAAAGGTTTGCAGAAACTGATGCTCACTCAAAACATCAAAAGGATCGATATTATCAAACCGATTAGGTTGATGTATTGGTTCCTCTGCTATTTCTAGGTTCTCTTAATTTGCTATATACTGCAGTTCATCCATTTTATATAAATTTATTAACTAGGTACAACTCAACTAATACGACAAATTTCAACCACTAAACATAAACTTTCTGTACCACTCTACCTAACCACAAAATTCTGTGAACTAACCTCTCCAAATTCGTTCGCAAATCGTTTGCGAACTACAAAGTTCGCTCGCAGTGAATGACTACTTCGGTTTGTTGGGTGATAACTGGTGTGTAGCTGGTTTTTTGATATTGATGGGAGCAATTTCTTCACCTTACGTGTTGGGACTCTGTTGTCAGGTTTGTTGCTACAAATGTTGCAATACTTTGGAATTGGAGGAAGGGGGTTGATATTCGAGGCTTCGCACTCATGAGTGCGGCCGAATATATTGACGCCATGGGTGAGACACCTTGTATATTGCTCTTTGTCGTCGATAATGACTCGAATGAGCGTGGTCGCTTTATTAGTTTTTTTGGAGATAATTATTATCAGCTCATTCTAGAAATGAGCCTATTTTATCCGGGGTGAGGTCAAGGTGTACTTCCTTGACTATGAATGAAGGGTGTGGAATTTTTGGTGTATTCTGCTATTCTGGGTGTTGTTGGGCGGAGGTCGTTAACTTTGAATACGGTGTGACCTGTACGATCACGAAGGAGTTTTTTGTAGGTTTTCAACTGTTTTTGTTTGGTTGGCCGTTTTAAGAAGGGCGGTGTTGTTGAAATTAACTTCAAGTTCTACTAATTGTCCAAGGATGAGCTCTTGGGAATTTAGGAGGTTATATATCGACCTCTGATTGGATAGTTCGGCGGGGATGTCCCTTATATTGTATACTCACACCGGGCTGATTTGATCAGTTTCTCGACTGGTCGGGGGTGCATGGGAGGAGATTGCTCGTGTTGAGGCGAAGAGCCAGAGAACACGGGAGCTGAGAGGGGAAGAAGAGGTGGTTTTTTTTGTGTTGAGGCGGGTTTGCCTCTTGATTTTTGTCAATTAGGATTATACGACCTGATTTTATTTTCAGATTTCCTTTGTTTCAGAAGTTCTTAGGTAGGATGGAATTTCTGTCCTCACAGGTACTTGTGGTTTTGCTGATATCCTAGGATTAGGCTCTGGCACCTACAATCGGTCGAGTGTGTCTCGCCTGAAAAATCGTTACGCGTTTTCTCAAATACATAAAACGAAGGTCCGCCCACTCGCTCTCGAGCTCGCAAATGAGAGTGTTGAAATGAGCTCTGGCCATTTCGACGCGTTTGACTATATCGGCGTCTAGGGTACTGGCCGCCGATTGGACTTGGAATTTTCGCTAAGAATCTTTATACCTACGAGAGTTATTTTATGTTTTGCGCTCTGAAATCGAGGCATATTTAAATAGTCGTGGATCTAGTTATCCTGAATAATCTTTCGTAATTTAAGCATTTATTGGGTATTGGTGACACACAGTCCAGCTCGAGAAGCCGATGTATATGTAGCTTCAGTCTCAAGTTTTTCAATTTCATTGTAGCTAATGCAATGTCGGTAGCGGCTGATGATATCAACTATTCACTTTTCAAAGTGATACCTAAACATGTTTGGGAGTTTTAAGATTTACATTGCGAGTAATATAAATTCTTGGCACACAGAATTGACGTGATGTTTGAAACTGTCGTTTTTTTGTTGTTTGCGAAATTAACTTCCCATAACTGAAGCCATAAAATTTGATAGGTTTGATGGGACTGAACATTCACCTTGGATCAATTTTTGACTATTTAAATTATCTGGAAGTTTTGACTTTTCAATATTCATTATTTCTTTTTGTAAAATCGAGGCTGCTGCTTGTAAAATGTCTTTCTCTTTTGAATGAGCAAATAAAGATTCATCTATAGAAGTAATGTCTTTCGGTGCCATAACGTTTTTATGACCTGATTGTATGTAGTATTTGAATATTCCCAGCAAATTGAACACGAATCTTTTCTTCTAAATATTGTGATGAAGTTACTGAACTTACGGTATGTATGAAATAAAATAACAACGTCCTTTTTTAATGAATTTTTTTTTGGCCAGAGTAGGCTGTTCTACCTTGGTCAGTTTTTTTTATTTAAATTATTTATAAAATAATGTCAATATCTACGTGTGTCAAGTGTGCATACATGTAAAGATCATTTGAATAACTACATAATTCAATAATAAAACTGTGTATATTTCTAAAGACTTGGGACCACTACCCACTTAAAAAAAAGAAAAAACTGACCCAGGTACAATAAACCAGATGTACCTTGGACGGTGTCCGTTGTACCTTGGACAGAGAAGATTTAAATCAAGATAAACTCTTCTATTAGCTATAATTTATTTATTTGCTGTTGAAGTAATATTAGTGATCATTATTTAATTATATAAGTATCTGCAAATAGCAAATGAAAACAGTTATCAACAACTAGATTTTAGTAAAAGTATTTTTTTTAAAAGCATCATCTATCTATTTTGTACTCATTACAGTCGACAATACTTTGACTTGGAATTACGTAATTCATCCACCAAAAATGCTGTATTGAACAAAAATAAATAATAAAAAAAACTTACGAAGTTACAACAAAAATTAAAATAAAAAACTTACGAAAGACTCGGACTTTTTGTTACTATTTTGAGATCAATTCTTACTTATATTCAATTGAATACCATTTAACAAAAGTCCCAGTATTTTTCAGTTTCTGGAACATGATAAACTTCTCTTTTTGAGTTGACGCTCTTTGGTGGATTAATCTCTTTCTTAATATCTTGATCAGGATACAAATTCAAATCCTCCTTTTCAGGCCATTTCTAGTTTTTCAAAGACTTTTGCATGGAATTTATCAAAACTCCCTCTTCACTCAGGGCTTTTATTTTACCCACGAAGTATTCTTCTTCATAAATAAATATCACAAAGTCTCCTATCTCATACTCATAATTGACGCTACCTTCTTCAATCGGAATATCACTGTTTTCATTTTCACTATAAGAGTCATCAGTGTCGTGGACGGAATAGTTCGAATCCTCAGAGTCAGACTGGATGAGGACTTTTCGTTTTACTCTATCTGTTTTCTTTCGTTCCTTATTCTCTTGCCTATCTTTAACTTATGATCATCTTTAAGAGTTACTTTTTTAACTTTTTTCAAAGCCTCAATCGCATTTTTTTCTGGTGTATCCGTTAGAATTCTAGATTTGCCTTTCGGTCTACCTTTATGTGTTCCTTTTCGATGTGCGGCTTTTGGATGTGGACTGGTGACTCAGAAACGTGGGGTCCCGACATGGGACTCTGTGAATGGTATGGTCGGGAAGAAAGTTACCATTGGCGAAAGTCGACCATTGGCGTTCGAGTTCGTATCGCTGAATTGGGTATGCTTAAAACTGAAGTCTCCTAGTAATATGACTTTTGGCTGCGAGAATATGCGTATTCGATTATGTCTCTGGGCACAGTTTCATGCACATGAGTATAGTAGGCTGTGATTGTGGTGATATCAGAGTTGGATAGGATATCGATTGCCAGGCAATCTAGGTTTAGGAGATTGGGGAGACGTTGTGTTTTTTATGTGTAAGCCCATGTTCTATAAGGATCGTGATACCGCGGGAGTATTGCTCTTTTGTGGATGATTTGTGTGTGTAGGAGAGATTTTGTGTGAGGTGTTTTTCTAGTGAGTCCTTGGGCGTTCACAGTGCCGAGGATGAAACGCCTCGTGTCGTTCAATGGCCTTTCAGTCATTCAATTCATCAATCAGCTCGGTAAAAGTGTAGTAAACTTTGTTGTCACTGGCCGTGGCGAATAGAGAATGACCCAGGTTTACTTTGCATAATTCGTTGGTGATGGCTAGTATTTCGGTTATCATAGATGACGTGAGATTAAGCAGTAGTGTAGTCTGGATTTTGATGACTACTTCGGTTTGTTGGGTGATAACTGGTGTGTAGCTGGTTTTTTGATATTGATGGAAGCAATTTCTTCAGGCTTTTATGGGGTTTGTACTCTATTTGGTCACTTTAAGGAAAAGGCAGGGTGATCGCCTTCACAGTTCGGACATTTTAGATTCGCGATTTTATTGCATTTTGTTGAGGAGTGAGCTTCCCCGCAGTGGGGGCACTTCACCTTACGTGTTGGGACTCTGTTGTCAGGTTTGTTGCTACAAATGTTGTAATACTTTGGAATTGGAGGAAGGGGGTTGATATTCGAGGCTTCGCACTCATGAGTGCGTCCGAATATATTGACGCCATGGGTGAGACACCTTGTATATTGCTCTTTGTCGTCGATAATGACTCGAATGAGCGTGGTCGCTTTATTAGTTTTTTTGGAGATAATTCTCCAATATTTTATGGAATTTATATTAGTTCATTCTAGAAATGAGCCTATTTTATCCGGGGTGAGGTCAAGGTGTACTTCCTTGACTATGAATGAAGGGTGTGGAATTTATGGTGTATTCTGCTATTCTGGGTGTTTGTTGTTGGGCGGAGATCGTTAACTTTGAAAACGGTGTGACCTGTACGATCACGAAGGAGTTTTTTGTAGGTTTTCAACTGTTTTTGTTTGGTTGGTCGTTTTAAGAAGGGCGCTGTTGTTGAAATTAATTTCAAGTTCTACTATTTGTCCAAGGATGAGCTCTTGGGAATTTAGGAGGTTATATATCGACCTCTGATTGGATAGTTCGGCGGGGATATCCCTTATATTGTATACTCACACCGGGCTGATTTGATTAGTTTCTCGACTGGTCGGGGGTGCATGGGAGGAGATTGATCGTGTTCAGTCGAAGAACCCGAGAACACGGGAGATGAGAGGGGAAGAAGAGGTGGGTTTTTTGTGTTGAGACGGGTTTGCCTCTTGATTTTTTTCAATTAGGATTATACGACCTGATTTTATTTTCAGATTTCCTTCGTTTCAGAAGTTCTTAGGTAGGATGGAATGTTATTTTATGTTTTGCGCTCTGAAATCGAGGCATATTTAAATTATCGTGGATCTAGTTATCCTGAATAATCTTTCGTAATTTAAGCATTTGTTGGGTATTGATGACACACAGTCCAGCTCGAGAAGCCGATGTATATGTAGCTTCAGTCTCAAGTTTTTCAATTTCATTGTAGCTAATGCAATGTCGGTAGCGGCTGATGATATCAACAACTCACTTTTCAAAGTGATACCTAAACATGTTTGGGAGTTTTAAGATTTCCATTGTGAGTAATTTAAATTCTTGGCACAGAATTGACGTGATGTTTGAAACTGTCACTTTTTTGTCGTTTGCGAAATTAACTTCCCATAACATTTGATAGGTTTGATGGGACTGAACATCACCCTGGGATCAATTTTTGACTATTTAAATTATCTGGAAGTTTTGATTTTTCAATGTTCATTATTTCTTTTTGTAAAATCGAGGCTGCTGCTTGTGAAATGTCTATCTCTTTTGAATGAGCAAATAAAGATTCATCTATAGAAGTAATGTCTTACGGTGCCATAACGTTTTTATGACCTGATTGTATGTAGTATTTGAATATTCCCAGCAAATTGAACACGAATCTTTTCTTCTAAATATTGTGATGAAGTTACTGAACTTACGGTATGTATGAAATAAAATAACAACGTCCTTTTTTAATGAATTTTTTTTTGGCCAGAGTAGGCTGTTCTACCTTGGTCAGTTTTTTTTATTTAAATTATTTATAAAATAATGTCAATATCTACGTGTGTCAAGTGTGCATTCATGTAAAGATCATTTGATCAATTACATAATTCAATAATAAAACTGTGTATATTTCTAAAGACTTGGGACCACTACCCACTTAAAAAAAAAGAAAAAACTGACCCAGGTACAATAAACCAGATGTACCTTGGACGGTCTCCGTTGTACCTTGGACAGAGAAGATTTAAATCAAGATAAACACTTCTATTAGCTATAATTTATTTATTTTCTGTTGAAATAATATTAGTGATCATTATTTAATTATATAAGTATTTGCAAATAGCAAATAAAAACAGTTATCAACAACTAGATTTTAGTAGAAGTATTTTTTTAAAAGCATCATCTATCTATTTTGTACTCATTATAGTCGACAATACTTTGACTTGGAATTACGTAATTCATCCACTGAAAATGCTGTATTGAACAAAAATAAATAAAAAAAACTTACGAAGTTACAACAAAAATTAAAATGAAAAACTTACGAAAGACTCAGACTTTTTGTTAGTATTTTGAGATCAATTCTTACTTATATTTAATTGAATACCATTTAACAAAAGTCCCAGTATTTTTCAATTTCTGGAACATGATAAACTTCTCTTTTTGAGTTGACTCTCTTTGGTGGATTAATCTTTTTCTTAATATCTTGATGAGGATACAAATTCAAATCCTCCTTTTCAGGCCATTTCTAGTTTTTCAAAGACTTTTGCATGGAATTTATCAAAACTCCCTCTTCACTCAGGGCTTTTATTTTATACACGAAGTATTCTTCTTCTTCATAAATAAATATCACAAAGTCTCCTATCTCATACTCATAATTGACGCTACCTTCTTCAATCGGAATATCACTGTTTTCATTTTCACTATAAGAGTCATCAGTGTCGTGGTCGGAATAGTTCGAATCCTCAGAGTCAGACTGGATGAGAACTTTTCGTTTTACTCTATCTGTTTTCTTTTGTTCCTTATTCTCTTGCCTATCTTTAACTTATGATCATCTTTAAGAGCTACTTTTTTCAAAGCCTCAATCGCATTTTTCTCTGGTGTATCCGTTAGAATTCTAGATTTGCCTTTCGGTCTACCTTTATGTGTTCCTTTTCGATGTGCGGCTTTTGGATGTGGGCGAATTATTTCAGGGGTGATAAGTTTTGATGAACTTGGTACAAATTTGTGAGGTGTATTAGAACTGTTTAGTAAGGATATTTCAGGTTGATCAAAGGACTCTTGGGCCAATTCTGGAGTCAACTGATTACCACTCTGTGCACAAGATTCTGGGGGCCAAAGATGACTAACTTCGACTGGAGGTTCTTGGAGCAGTGATTTGTCAGCCTGTGCAGATGATTCTTCAGGCAAAAGACGATCTGGCTGTGTAGAAATTTCTTGGTGTAAAGGACGACCTGAAAAGTTCGCTGCCAAAAAGTCAGCATCTGAGAATATATTCTCATTTAGCGGATGAAATCCTGTAGCCTTGAAACCATTCGCAATGTTCATTGGTGTAAACGCAAGTGGAAATGCTTTTTCGACCAAGTCAGCAATGTCATAAATTGTCAAAGGTTTTCTTATGTGTCCAGGTGTCAGCTTTTCGTTAGCTGCCTGATTGAAATATGTTTTAAATGTTCCAAAAACTGATTTGTCCCATGGTTGCATTTTATTGCTTGTGTGTGGATGTAGGGTAACAAGAATGACACCGTTTTCTTTGGCCAGGCAAATTGCTGTAACAGAAATATGGCTTTCGTGATGTCCATTAGAACAATAACAGGCCGCTCCTTAGAAGGTCTTTCAAATTTTATGAAATGATCCATGAACATCACGAAAGTGGCTTCATTAGACCATCCTGATGGATTTGCAGCGCCTACAGTGCCCTCTGGATTGGAAGCGTTTTACATCAAAGAATTTATGATTTTTGAAAGAAACGGTTTCTGGGATCGTTGGGATTTTGATATTAAGTGTGATTTTGGTGAGTAGAGATAGGTGATCCGACGTGATTGTGTCTCCAATAGGCCTGATCCTCAACCGCCTCCATAAGACTCTCTGAGCATAGGATGTGGTCAATGATCGAAGCCCCCTGGTGACTCAGAAACGTGGGGTCCCGACATGGGACTCTGAATGTTATGGTCGAGAAGAAAGTTAGAGAGGAGTCGACCGTTGGCGTTCGAGTTCGTATCGCCGAATTGGGTATGCCTGGAATTGAAGTCTCCTAGTAGTATGGCTTTTGGCAGAGATTATGCATATTCAATTATGTCTCTGGGCACAGTTTTATGCACATAAGTATAGTCGGCTATGATTATGGTGATATCAGATATCTCTAGGATATCGATTGCCAGGCAATCTAGGTTTAGGGGGTTGGGGAGGAGGTTGTGTTTTTTATGTGAATGTCCATGTTTTGTAAGGATCGCGATACCGCTGGAGTATTGGTCTTTTGGGCGATGAATAGTATTGTAACCGGAGAAGTTGGGAGGATTTTTGGTAAGGGAATCAGAGAGGCATAGGATGTGGATGTTTTGTGTGTCTAGGAGAGATTGTGTGTTAGGTCTTTGTCTAGTGAGTTCTTGGACGTTCACAGTGCCGAGGATGAAACGCCTCGTGTCGTTCATTGGCCTTTCAGCCATTCAACTACTTCGGTTTGTTGGGTGATTGTAGCTGGTTTTTTGATATTGATGGGAGCTATTTCTTCAGGCTTTTGTGGGGTTTGTACTCTATTTGGTCACTTTAAGGAAAAGGCAGGGTGATCGCCTTCACAGTTTGGACATTTTAGATTCGCGATTTTATTGCATTTTGTTGAGGAGTGAGCTTCCCCACAGTGGGGGCACTTCACCTTACGTGTTGGGACTCTGTTGTCAGGTTTGTTGCTACAAATGTTGCAATACTTTGGAATTGGAGGAAGGGTTGATATTCGAGGCTTCGCACTCATATATTGCCGAATATATTGACGCCATGGGTGAGACACCTTGTATATTGCTCTTTGTCGTCGATAATGACTCGAATGAGCGTGGTCGCTTTATTAGTTTTTTTTGAAGATAATAATTATTAGCTCATTTTAGTAATGAGCCTATTTTATCCGGTGTACAATCATAGTCAAGGTGTACATCCTTGACTATGATTGGAAGGTGTGGAATTTTTTGTGTATTCTGTTATTCTGGGTGTTTGTTGTTGGGCGGAGTTCGTTAACTTTGAAAACGGTGTGACCTTTACGATCACGAAGGAGTTTTTGTAGGTTTTCAACTATTTTTGTTTGGTTGGTCGTTTTAAGAAGGGCGGTGTTGTTGAAATTAACTTCAAGTTTTACTATTTGTCCATGGATGAGCTCTTGGGAATTTAGGAGGTTATATATCGACCTCTGATTGGATAGTTCGGCGGGGATGTCCCTTATATTGTTTACTCACACCGGGCTGATTTCATTAGTTTCTCGACTGGTCGAGGGTGCATTTTGTACTGGCGACATGGGAGGAGATTGCTCGTGTTCAGGCGAAGAGCCTGAGAACACGGGAGATGATAGGGGAAGAAGAGATGTTTTTTTTGTGTTGACGTGGGATTGCCTCTTCATTTTTTTTTTCAATTAGAATTATGCGACCTGATTTTATTTTCAGATATCTTTTGTTGCAAAAGTTCTTAGGTAGGCTGGAATTTCTGTCCTCCCAGGTACTTGTGGTTTTGCTGATATCCTAGGAATCCTTCACCTAAGGATTAGGCTTTGGCACCTACAATCGGTCGAGTGTGCTTCAGGAACTCTTTACGCGTAGGCCGTTTAAGTTAATCCTTTTGGGTTAGGTACACTTTAATTTGCACTCATTTTCACTTGCTTGCACTTGATCCTTTCGGTTCGACTGCTAGCACAAGAATGACGCCTGAAAAATCGTTACGCGATTTCTCAAATACAAAAAAACGAAGTTTCGCCCACTTGCTCTCAAGCTCGCAAATGAGAGTTGTAACGTGAAAAATTGACTTTTATCAACAATCTAAAACACTTGTTACGAAATGTATCATTTACTTGTGGAAATCATAAAATACATGTATACAATTTCAGAGTTCCAATCTAGTAAACATCAGCTATTTTATTATCTTGATAACTCTGTATTTCATTGCATAGTTGATGTAGTCTAGGGAAGAGAAAAAGAAATGAATTATTATTAATGAAATAAAATTCCCATGAAGAAGGAATGCTCAATGAATACTTCATACAAAGTAGAAGTATTGCCATTGGAGTACACAAAATTTCGTCAACGTGTACGTCACGGCCCAAAGGAGGAGTTTCTATTGATACTTCTGGTCGGATATCAACCTGAAAGGATTTTGGAGTGACCATCCCGAACGTTTTGTTCTCATTTGGAACCTTTTGGATCCCCAAATATCGTCTTTTGCTGCCGACCAGTTTTGAAAAAAAAAAGTTGATGTGCTCCAGTTCGACATATATCTTTCGAATCCAGGATATTTATAGTATCGCCTGACAGCGGAACTGTTTCGTTCTATAACCCTCCAGACTAGGATGTCCTGGATCGGCTCCGGTGGGTCTTCCATTGCTCCCAGGAGTCTGGCTGGGGGAAAGGGGATCTTTTTCCTGGGTTTCCTTCGGGATCCTCCACGGGGGATCCATGGCGATGTGAGCGTGTCGATGGCATCGGTGTTGTTGCTGCTCATCGTTCTGGTCGCATATCGTCCTTGGAGTTCCTGAAATCTTTGGTTGATTGGTGTAGTATTTATGAGGTTGTATAGGTCTAGGGAAGGGTATCGGTAGTGCATGTTGTGTATGTTGCGTAGGATTCTTCTCTCGGTCGTAAGTCTCGGAGGAAGCGTACAGTATATCATTGCTTTGTAGTCAGCGACTGGTCTTATAAAGGTTTTATAGGTATGAAGCAGAGTTCTACTGTCGCATCTCCCAAGCTTTCCTCTCAGAGCCTCTAGTAGGTTAGCTCTCTTCCGGACTCTGTCCAGTGTCTCTCTCAGGTCGATTTCCCAGTTGAGGGTCCTCGTGAAGGTGACCCCCCAAGTAGGAAACCGAGTCCTGGAGTATGAGGTTTTCCCCCAAGAGTCTGAGATTTAAGTTGTCCGGGTTTAGTTTGGGATGGGTAGAGGTGTTAGGATGTCGGAAGAGGATTGTTTGGGTTTTTGTGGGGTTGATTTTGATACGCCATTTGTTGCACCACTGCTCGAAATGGTCGATCATATTTTGGACTTGAATTTGCAAGCGGCGGGTGTTGGGGGCGGAGGAGTATAGGATGGTATCATCGGCGTATTGAAGGATTTTATGGGTTGTGGGAACATCATGTGCATAGATGAGGAACAGGGAAGGGGTGAGGACTGATCCCTGGGGGACTCCGGCATTTGGGGAGAAAGGGGTGGATAAGGCTTCGACGACTTTGACGCGGATATGTCGGTTGGATAAGTAGGAGGCTACTAGTCGGATAAAATGATGAGGCAGATTGATTTGGATAAGTTTCCAGATCAGGCCCGCGTGCCAGGCCTTGTCGAAAGCCTTTTGGATGTTAAGGAGATTGCAATGGTGCAAAAGGATGCGTTGATATTTTGGGATATGTGGGTGTGTAGTTCGACTAGTGCGTTCTGGGTAGAATGTTCGGTCCTGAAACCATGTTGATAGGCAGGGATAATGTTGTGGAGTGTGAGGAAGTCGTTCAAACGGTTAGTCATCAATCGTTTTCCAAGGCAGCTAAGCAAGCTGATGGGTCTGTAGGAGTCGGGATTAGTGGGATCCTTGTGGGGTTTAGGGATTAGAATTGTGTTAGCCTGTTTCCAGGCGTTTGGAAAGTAGGCGTGTGCGAGACACGCATCTAGGATGTGTTTGATGAATGGGATTGCTGAGACGGGGAGGTTTTTCAGAACACGGCGGTTAACCGAGTCTGGTCCAGGAGCGGTATTTCTACCGCTGTGGATGGTATTGAGGATGTCTTCCTCGCTGAATGGGGATCTTAAGGGACAGTTGGCGTCGAGAGGGATTTGACGTGGGTGCCTGCCAACTGCGCTGGCAAATGTTGGTGAATGTGGTTAAGAAATAGGTTGTCGAAGTGTGGGTCTTTAGGAAGACGGAAGGTGTTTTCGAGATTTTCAGGGAAGGCTTCGGCTTTGTCGGGAGGGGTGGAAATGATGTTACCGTCAATCACTAGGTGACTGTCGGTTTTCCATTTTTGTCCTGTTAGGACTTTAAATTTTTTCCAGAAAGCCATTCTATCTCGATAGTCTAGTTTTTTAGTCTCCTCAATCCACCTTTTCTGGGTGAATTGGTTGATGAGGAGGCGTATACGAGCGTTAAGACGGTTCCACTCGGTTTTATGGACAGGATCCCTGGTACGGACGAAAGTTCTATATAGTTTGCGTTTATTTTTGATGAGGTTAATGAGGTAAGGGGGAAGTGGGGATTGATCTATTCGTCGGGTGGTGGTAGGAGTAGATAGGTCGTCTGACTCAGAGATAATTTTTTGAATTGATTCAATTTGGGCGTCAATTTGTCTAGAATGGTTCAGTGGAGGATTGTCAAGAGTAGATAGTTTTTGGTTAACGAGAAGTTGGAATTGTTTGACGTCTGTGTATCTATGGTTTTTGTATGGAATGGTTTCAGGAGTGGAAGGAGTAGGGAAGTTTAGGGAGGTTTTGATGATCAGGGGTAGGTGATCCGACGTAATAGTTTCTCCGATATAGGCCAGTTCATCGACCATCTCTATCAGGCTCTCAGAGCACAAGATGTGGTCGATGATAGAGGCCGCACGGTGGCTCAGAAACGTCGGGTCGGGGCAGGGAATTCTATAAAGGTTGTGTTCTAGAAGAAGGTTGGCTAGGAGACGGCCGTTGGCATTGGAGGTGGAATCTCCGAATTGAGTGTGACGAGAGTTGAAATCGCCTATTAGGAATGCTTTAGGGAGAGAAGATGCTTCCTAGAAAGCTAACATTTCGTGAGATAGTTTTTATTACCTCTTGTACGTGTTCTTTGAATGTTAAGCCTTTATCAATTAAGACTCCAAGATATTTCGTCGCACTAACGGTTTCTATTTCTATATTATCAATATTGATAATATATCCCGTTTTATTAGTAAATAACATGAATTTTGATTTATTACCATTTAATTTCAATACATTATAACTACACCACCGACTTATTTTTTGTAGTTCACTATTCATTGTATCTATCAAATGTTCCACATCATGTGCACAGTAATATACAAGTGTGTCATCAGCAAAGAGATGAATTTTACACTTGTCTACCTCATTAACAATATCATTTATATATATTAGGAATAAGAGTGGTCCTAGTGTACTGCCCTGAGGTACTCCGTTGTTATTGACAATTTCACAGGACGTTACATTATTAAGTTTTGTTACTTGTCTTCTACTATTTAGGTAATCTTCAAACCATTTATAGACTGTACCGGATATTCTATAATTTCTCAATTTAAGCAGGAATCTTCTCCTATTTACTTTCTCAAAGGCTCTTTTCAAATCTAAGTAAACTGCTCCTACATTCATATTTTGATCTGTCCACATTTTCCAGTCAAATAAAACACTTTGGACCGCTGTTTCGCAATCATGCCCAGTTCTAAAACCTGATTCATTTTCAGTTAGAATATTATTACTATTCAAAAAATTTAACATTTGTACATAGACAACTTTCTCAATTAGTTTTTCTATTGCCAACAAAGTATTTATTGGTCGCATATCACTGGCTTTACTAGTATTCTTTACTTTTGGAACTGGAATTATTGTTGATACTTTCAGCATAGATGGGAATGTGCCGGTGTGTAGGGAATAGTTGACAAGGTTTAATAACGGGCCTTTTATATTATGATATATTTTTTTTTAGGAATTCCGTTGCTAGATCATCATCACTACCTTTATTTTTCATTGTCAACAATATATCATGTAGCTCCTCAAAACTAATCAATTTGAAATCACTCAAATGTTTTTTTGCAGTGTTTTGTATCCTTATTTCATCTCAATATGTATGTTATGTGGTTCACACTGAATTTATATTTTTAAAAACAAACTTTATTGAATATAATATTTACAATAAAGTATAAAATGTTACAAAAATGATTCAAGAAATCGACGAACTTGGATAGTCGCGAAGTGGTTCAAGAATGAGGCGTCCTCTTGTTTTCCCATATTTATAGGATCAGGAACTGCTGATGTAGATATGCGTTTCTTCGAATATTCTAGAAAAACCTTGGAAATGTGCTGAATATGCTGAGTCATTTCCTGGGTAACTGCGTAGTGGCTGATGCAATGTTTGTATGTTATGGTGCAATCCTTGGACAAAGGGTGCATTGATTTTTCTAATATAACAACTTCCCCCTTGAAAAGAAAGTTGATGCGGTGCTGCAACTTTCAGTCAAGCAAATGTTTTATTTGAGTTTAACTCAATTTCTTCCTCAATGGGTTCCTCTAGGTGGATACTGGGTCTTCTTCCTGGAGCTGGGAGTAATCTTCGTAATGAAGCGAAAGTTCTTCTGGGTCCAGGTGGTTGATCATCATTGCTTGATGTCATTATACCAATTTGCATAGAACGTCTTTTTCTACATTTACAAAATATGTAAAGTACTATTATTATTACAATTATTACAATTGTGAAAATAGTAAACCATGAAACATGTCGGTTTACGAATGGTTCATTTATAATTTGGTCCAACTGATCTGAATATTGATCTAATTTATGTTGAGCAATATTGAGATTGTCTACATTCAATTTACTCAATTTCAAAGGTTTTAAATGTGGTAAACTTTCTTTTTCTGGTACATCTTTGCAACATTGATATGGTATCAAAATTGGATGACCTTTATAAGTTACATTTTGTTCATTTGCAAGTATTTTTGAATACACTCTTGTGTTTCCAATGAAAGCATTACAATTATCTTGAAGTTTCAAGATTGAATTGGTTTTTATAATTCGTGTTTCAACCTCACGTTTTTGCCAATTTATTGTTACAGCTAACGGGTCTGATAATGCAATTAGCCAAGTATTACTTTGTATTTCATAGACATTGTAATCTTTTGCAAATAAAAGTGAAATTGAACACATTCTAGGAAGTTCTGAAAGTGGTCTCAAAATTTGAGCTTCGCACATTGCGTTACTATCAATTGGGTACGAAATTACATTTTGACATATATCAACATTATAGTTTAAGTTTTTACATGAATTTAGATTTTCAAATGCAGCATACAGCATTGAATCATCATCTTTTGCTATAAATTTCTTATTTGTGGGTAAAATGTGATGTAACCCTGTTCGATTGTCCAAAATTGGAATGGGGTACAATCTATAAACAGTATATAATTCAGGTTCTACTAGTGGTATTTTTAAAATAAAGACAAGTCTTGAATCTGCTTGAAAAGCTTGTAATTCAATTATGTCAAGATATTTTGATATTGAAGAAAGTCTTGTTGGTAAAGGTAAATTGTTTCTTTGTATTGTTTGAGCAATTTCCTGAAGGGACGAAACTAAATCGTTTGGCTTTATGATTGATGTGTGAATGATATGAAGTCTGGCAAAAGTAATTGCGTTCAGCATATCATTTAAATAATCTTCTAGAAATACATAACTTTCTAAAAGTTGTTCGCAAATTTGGATGGCTTTCAACCTTGCGTTTATTAAAGATACTCTGTCGGATAGCGTATATATCCATGCTTCAATTTGAACTATATCTTCATTAAATGCTTGTTCATCAACCTGTAATTGTCGTATTGTAGTATTAAATTCTTTAATTACAGAGGTTGTGACTGAAATTTGGTTTTTTAATAAATTTTCAATTTGGTGTTCATCTTTATAAATCTTGTTAATACATTCATTAAAATATTCGCCGTCACTGGCATCAAGGTTGCCGGTTATTGCTTTCCATACGGAACCTATTCCATTTAAAAGTCCTCGTTTGTATCGCTTATTATTCTTATTGTAATCATTCGCGTCTATTTGCGTCTCTTCATATTTCAATTCTACTGAATCAGCTACTTTATTTAAAAGGCTAATATGTGTGCTTATCTCTGAACTGAAAGTTTTCATTCTTAAATTGTTTGTTTCAAGTAGGTGAATGAGATTACTTAAAATGTTTCGATTATGGGCAATGGCTTGTTTTACAGGTGCCATGTCTTTTACAACTAATAAAGTCCATTTTTCATTTGATATTTTCATGCTTCCGGTTTCATGGTAATAAATATCTATAGTGTTGTTCACAGGTACTAGCATATACTGGGCGTTGATTATTTGTATCGTTAGTGCCAGTAGAAGAATCATTCTTGATCTGAAACAAAACTTGGTTTCAGTCTATCGAAATTGACTTTTGTTGTTTGGTTAGTTTCAGGATTTCTCAGTAATGCTGAGTTTTTGAAAATTTCTATTACTTCAAAAGGTCCGTTGAATTTATTTTCTAACTTGTTTTTGATTTGGGACTCTTTTACGTATACTTTATCACCTATATTATAAGTTTTTGGTTCATGATGTAAGTTACTATCAAATCTTACTTTAGCTTTTTCTTTCTTTCGTTCAGTATTTGTGCGTGCTACTTTGTAATAATATTCCATACGGTTATTAAGATCTCTGACATACTTTGTCATAAGGTCTTTTTGATTATATAAAGTTTCTGGGGGTCTACCGGATGTGTGTCCGAATATTAATTCATAAGGACTGAATCCGTGGGTTTTATTAATACTGTTGTTATAACATATAACAGCATAGGGTATAATAGAAAATGGGTGGTCTTTAGGGTTTTCTGCTAGATTTACTCTTATCATTTCCATTAGGGTGGCATGGAATCTTTCAAGTGAGCCATTTGATTGTGGATGGTTAACACTGGAAAATGTTAATTTAATATTATAGAGTAAACATATGTCTTTTAGTAGGTAATTGTTAAATTCTTTTCCTGAATCGGCATGGATTCTTAGTGGTGTTCCATAATGTTGGAAATATAGTAATAATGTGTTTACAACTGATTTCGCTGTTTTATCAGAAATAGGGTATGCTTGAGTGAATTTTGTAAGTTCATCTCGAATTGTAAGAAGATAATTCTTTGTTGGAATTTCTAAAATATCTATATTTATTCTTTCAAAAGCTGTTTTGGGGGTTTCCGTGATTACTAACGGATTTTCTAAGTTTTTCCTGCAGATTTTTGTTTTTTGACATACCTCACAGGCTTTAATAAAATTTTCAACATCTTTTGTTATACCGTTCCAGTTGTATTTTTGTTTTATTCTTCGTAAAGTTTCATTTATTCCACGGTGTAAATTGTTTTTACCGTTATGAAACTGGTCTAATATTAGTGGAATCTGATCTTTGTCAGGGGTCGTTACAATGTTTTGACATATTTGGAATTTTATGTCATCTTTGTCAGCTAAAATATAGGATAACATTTCTTGTATTGGGAATCCTACATTTGTTTCGAGTTGGTATACTTTATTTGGTACGAATAAATTTTGGTCTTTATATAGAGAGCTAAACAAATATTCTATTGCTCCGTCATGATCAAAAGGTAATGGGATCAAGTAATATTTTCGATCTTTCACCGTTTTACTAGACACAACATTGATTTTGTTATAGAAGAAATCGGGATATTCTTCAAAAATGTCTTCAAGTATTTTGTCATGAATTTCTGTAAGTTTATTTCTTTGCAGAAAGACAATTATATCTTTATGTTTTTTGTCTAAAAATTGGTCATTGGTAAAAATGAATTTAGAATAGTCAATTAGTGATTTTGATTCATAAAGTTTTGTAAAGTTTTTCAATTCTTCAAAAATTGTTTCTTGACCTATTTCAGTTTCAGTATCTGAAATTTCTTCGTTTTCATTTTGATTTTCATTTTCGATTGCGAAAATTTTTGAATGAAATTTTGCGCATTCTTTGAAATAATTTACTTTAATTCTAGACAAAGCGTCTGCGTTTTTGTGTATTTTTCCGGGTCTATAAATTACATTGAATTGATATTCTTCTAATTTTAATCGCCATCTGGCTAATCGGCTGCCAGGGTCTTTAATTGAAAATAACCACGTTAAAGGGCGATGGTCTACTATAAAATTAAATTTTCTTCCATAAAGGTAGGGACGAAAATGTTTAACTGCCCATACCATAGCTAGTAATTCTCTTTCTATGGTAGAGTATTTTGTCTCGGCTGGACATAATGTTCTAGATGCATAGGCTATAGGTAAATCTTTTCCTATGGGTCCTTGAGATAATACTGCTCCTATTGCAAAGGAAGATGCGTCTGTTGTTAAAATAAAGGGTTCATCAAAGTTAGGATATATTAGAATTGGGGTTGACGTTAATGCTTTTTTCAATTCTTGAAATGCAATTTTACATTCATTGTCGAAATTAAATTTCACATCTTTTTGTAATAAATGTGTCATTGGTTTAGATATTTTGGAAAAATTTGGGATAAATTTCCGGTAATAACCTGCTAAACCTAAGAATTGTTTTATTTCTTTAACGTTTATAGGCTCTGGAAAGTCTATTATGCAATTCACCTTTTCTGGGTTTGGTTTTACTCCATTTTTGGTTATAAGGTGTCCTAAGTATGCAATTTCTTGTCTTAAAAATTCGCATTTGTCGGGTTGTATTTTTAAATTAGCTTTTCTTAAGCGTTTGAATACTAGTTTTAAATTTTGCAAGTGGTCGTCAATTGTTGGGGAATAAATTATTATGTCGTCCATGTAGACTAGACATCTTTCGTTTCTAAGTCCGGTTAATATATGGTTTAAAATTCGTTGAAGGGTGGAGGGTGAGTTTTTCATCCCGAATGGCATTCTCAGGAATTCGTAGAGGCCATTTTCTACGGAAAATGCAGTTTTTTCTATATCTTTAGGATCCATTTCAATTTGGTGGAATCCTGATGCTAAGTCAAGTGTTGTAAAGTATTGACACTTTCCTAATTGATCTAAAAGGTCTGAGATATTAGGTAGAGGATATTTATCGTCTACTGTGATTTCATTTAATTTCCTGTAATCAATTACAACGCGCCATTTCTGTTTTCCAGATGCGTCAAGTTTTTTAGGTACTATCCAAACTGGGGCTGACCAAGGTGAGACTGATGGTCGTATTATGTTTTGTTCTAATAATTTTGAAATTTGTGTTTTCACTTCATTTTTATGAATATGTGGATACCTGTATGATTTTGTTGAGATTGGTTGTGCATTCTCTTTTAGTTTTACAGAATGTTTTATTTCACTCGTGAATGTTAAAGGATCTCCTTCTATATAGAATATGTCTGAGAATTCTAAGCAAAGGTTCTCAATGAGTTCTTTTTCTTCTTCATTCAAATGTTCTAAACGAAGCAAACTTTTTATTTCTGTTGAGCGAGTTGGAAAAATTTCACTAAAATCATTTTGAATTTCATTTTCATTAAATTTTTCAAATTGTAAGTCTGGGAAATCAATGGATTTTTCAATTGCGTTTCCATTTACAACTGTTACTAAAAATTCTCCTTTTTCATTTATTTTTACAAGAGCGTTTGGAAGTCTGACTTTTTCTTTTTCAGCAGCTAACAGTATAGCTTCTGTATTTCTTAGTTTCGATTTTAATTTAAAAACTTTTTCTACTCTTGGTTCGATTTTTATATTATTGATGGGAATTTCGTCTTCTAAGTATTTGTAATAGTCGTATTTACTTTCGAAAAAATAATTATCAGGGTCATACTCAAATATGTCATTTATTTCAGCCATTGATGTTTCAGGGTTAAGAGTGACTTTGTTTTGATTTTGTTTCTCTTCTGATTTTTGGCCATCTTGTTTCTCTTCAGATTTTCGGTCATCAATCATTTCTGTTGCTTTTATTAGCGGGATTGTGCCATAATTTAATTTCAATTGTTGTTCTTTTATGTCTACAACTCCTTCAAAATGTTCCAAAAAATCACATCCTAAAATTCCGTCAAAATCGATATCTAAATCGTGTATATAAACTTTGTGTTCAACTCTATTGTTTCCAAATGGTAATAATACGGATTCATTAATTGTTACTTTTCCTTCAGTTACTCCTGTTATTTGAATATTTTCTTTAAATCGTTTTGAATAATTTTCTACAGTTTTCTTTTTGAAAATTGATATTCCTGCTCCGGTATCAATTAGTATTTTAAAATTGCTTAGACTGTTTATGAAATAAAGATTACTTAGGATCGGGCTTATACGAATAATTGTTCTTTGTTCATTGTTCGAACGGGACTGATATTCGTTTTGATGACTGCCGCAAATTTTTCGGTTATCGGCTGTGCTACGCATGATGGGTCTATTAATAGCTTGTCTGTATACTGGGTTTGTCGTAATTGGGGATTGATATTGTCTGAATGACTGTTGGTAGTTCGTATACATGGATTCTCTATATGAGGGTTGGCTATAGGAGGGTTGTCTAAAGACAGGGTATTGTGAAAATCCTCATAGAATTGTTCTTCTTCATATTGATTTTGAAAATAATTGTTTTCATCATAAAATGAATTATTTTCCGAATTGTATTCGTCTTGGTTGTCATTATAAAAGTATTCGTTTTGGTCATACTCATTGTCATAATTATAATCATTATAATCAAGATAATGGGTTCTCATGTTATTATTTGTTGGATTTTGGGGATTTTTTTCTGAATTACTGTTGGCCTATTTTGTGGTTGACCGTAATTCTGTTGTCTGAATTGGTTTGTTTGATTAGGTTGTGTACGTTGTCGTACTGGAAAGTTGGGTCTTGGAATATATGATTGTTGGTAGTTTTGTGGTCTTTGAAAACCTTGTTGAAAGCTTTGACTTTGATTTTGATTTCCAATGGGTCTTATTGGATTTTGGCTTTGCATATAATTTCTTTGGAAATTATTTTGGGTGTTTGCCATTTGTCTTGGTTTGTTCTGACTTTGATTTGGGGGTAAACGTGTATTCAATCTTTGATTTTCAAAGTATGAGAGCTGTATCTCACGTTTTATTCTGATTGATGCTTCTAACATCGTTGTTGGATTACTTGCTCGTATTATGTGACCTAGTTTGGGTTCTAGTCCTGTCAATAAAGTATTTAATATCATTGACTCGATTAGTACTGATTGTGCTAATTTTTGTTCGTGAGTCAAGTTTGAAGCTTGTATGCAAGATAACATTTTTGCATTGTGACTTTGTAGTCGTGAGAAAAATGTCAGTGCATTTTCTCCATTTCCTTGTTTTATTCTCTGTAGATCTTGAATTAGTGACGTTAGATCTCGCGTATCACCAAAGTGAGAATTTAATAAACCTCTGATCTCTTGATAAGTTCCTGGGTTTCTGGAATTTATCAATTGAGCAGCTTTTCCTCTTAATTTATTTCTAATGTGAATTGTGAGTAAAGTTTTTTGTTGATCTACGGCCATGCGTTCGGCATGATCGCAAGCATTTATGAAATTTCCTAGCGAAATTGAATCACCATCGTATTCAGGAACAATTGAAAATATTTCAGAAAGTTTGTAGGGTTCAATTGGATCGTTTTCAGACATTTTTAAATTATTATTCAAAATTTGAACAAGGGTTAATCAAAATTTCAACTCAATTGTGATGATAATTCAAAGTGTACTCACGCTTTTCCTTATCCTAGTTTCTTATTCTATTCTTCTTTGTTTTTCTTTTTCGTTGTGGCTTCTGGTTGCTTGGTGTGGCGGGATGAAATCCTACTTCATGAGCTCTGGCTACAGCAAGATGAGCAGCGTTCGACGACTTACGCGTGTTTCCTGGAGTGATTTCTTCACAACGGATGAGCAACGGCGACGACTTATGCGGGTTTCTTGTTGCTGAAGAGACCGTCCTGTCCACTGGGTTGGTGCTTGTTCTTCTTCTTGTCGAAAGTCTGGAGACTACCGCTGTTTGGATATCAGCGTTTCTCAAGATCCGTACGACTGCGCCAATTTGTTATGTGGTTCACACTGAATTTATATTTTTAAAAACAAACTTTATTGAATATAATATTTACAATAAAGTATGAAATGTTACAAAAATGATTCAAGAAATCGACGAACTTGGATAGTCGCGAAGTGATTCAAGAATTTGATCAAAATAATGATTCAAGAAATCGACGAACTTGGATAGTCGCGAAGTGGTTCAAGAATGAGGCGTCCTCTTGTTTTCCCATATTTATAGGATCAGGAACTGCTGATGTAGATATGCGTTTCTTCGAATATTCTAGAAAAACCTTGGAAATGTGCTGAATATGCTGAGTCATTTCCTGGGTAACTGCGTAGTGGCTGATGCAATGTTTGTTTGTTATGGTGCAATCCTTGGACAAAGGGTGCATTGATTTTTCTAATATAACATGTATTTCTTCTACTAATTTATTGATACTTTCTACAAAATATGTATTGAGTTTATCAGGAATCATATTAATATCTACTTCCTCCTCATTGTCAATCTCTTACTTGGTGAATTTTGTTCTTTCTTTTGGTGACAGCAAAGGTTTCAGTGTTTTCCACATTTTTTTGGGGTCACCACTACAATTATCTATTTTGTCCTTGTAAAATATTGATTTTTGTTCTCTAATAACTGTCACCACATTATTTCTTGCCTGTTTGTAGTTTTTTTTGTCTTCAATCTGTTTTGCTTCAAGAGTTTCCCTGTGATACTTCCATGAAATATAGCTTCTGTTTGTGGATATTTTCTATATAAAAAATATTTTGCTATATATTCTCTGAACTTATCCGAAATAGACTTTATTATTTTTCCAAAATTACATGAAGTAATACGAATTTTTCGTTGGTTAAGCCATAATTCAGAGTTTAGTTTTAATTTTTCTAGATCAGAAGTATCTTGTTTACTGTTTTCAAATACTCCTCACACTCTTCTGCAATATTCTTCACCTTTAGTTTTTTTGAAAGGGATAATAAAAAGTTTCCATCGTCTGTTGAGTCATCATGGATTCCTATCAACTACAAATATGTCTTTGAATTCATTCCAGAACGTTTTTTTTACTTCGTTGAGAGTGTTGTCAAATTTGTCCCTAAAAAGTTGGTATCCTTTTTAATTTGCTTTTTTTCCTGTCTGGGAATACGCCTCATTCAAACGTTCAGGAACCTGCGTATTACTCAACTTTTTTTTTACTATAATTTTCAATGTGCATGCGTTTCTTGAGAGTACCTGACATTATCTGTTCGTGAAGAATTTTTTTTATTCGTCAAACTCTAATGATCCTACTGCACTTTTGATTGTAGCAGTTCCCGTTGAAAAGATGATTTTTAACTTGTGAAAACCAATTTTCAACATTTGCATTGCTGAATCTTCCGGGATTATTTTTTAAACCTCCTGGCTATAACCGAAGAAATGGCATATATTTCTTCAAAATTGAATTAAAAAATTCGGTGTTATGGTACCGGTACTCTTACCCTATTTTACAGTCCAACTGGGAGGTGGTTGTTTCATATGTTTTCAAAAATGTTTTATAAAAAGGACTATTCAAATACAAAACTTCTGATTTCTAATGATATTTTCATTCAAATAATAAAGATACTTGAATACTTTCAGTTTCTGGTCACTCTTGCTCCGAACACAACTTCAATAAACTGAAAAGGACCTTTCTCATTTGGCGATTTTGAGTTTTAGAATAAACAATTTTAACCAAATTCATGAACCAAACTAGGACTTGTTTCAGATGGATAAAGTTAATAGCCATAAATTCTCTCAATTGTTGCTCTAAGAACGGTCATCTATGCAACGCTTCATGTCATGTTGCAGCACGTGCATGACAAAATAACATGCATTTTAGTCGACAATAATCTTTCTAGGCTCTATAAATCACTTTTCTAACATTATTGCAGGTGTTAGTATTCCCTTCCAGTGCTGAACTAGATCTCCTACGATTTCTTCTCGTCCTTTTCTGTGTTACATTTTTAATTTACTCCTCATACTGAGTTTTAATTTTCATGCAAATTGCCTGCTCTTTGGCATTGTCCACAGTGAAATTATGAGCTGTTTAGATCTTTGAAATTCTTCGTTCAGCACTGTTTGAAGACTAATCGTGTATCTCAGTGGGGTTGATCAATTGACTCGGCACTATCGATAATGCCGATTTTCTCAACTTCTTCGTCCAGTCAGTGGTTCAGTACGCGTATACTTTCTGAAATAGGTTTCATGACAGGGTTTCGGTGCTACTGGCAACTTTCGGCAAAAACTTTTGTTTCGCGACATCAAAAGAATGTTGATTTCACATTCACGTCGAGCTACATAGGTCTTCGGAGGGGTCACCTCATTTGTGTTATCAAATTCAATACTTTCTGGGAAGCTTCTGCCTTTTCCACGAATTCCGAATCGTCAGTACTACGTCTCCTCTTCCTCCTTTTCTGTGTTGTTTTTTTCATCTGCTCTTCATACTGAATAATCATTTTCATGCGTTGTCCAAGCATTGTCCATGCATTATCCTCAATGAAATTATGAGCTGTTTTGACCTTTGAAATTTTTCGTTTAGCATTGTTAGAGGAGTAATCGTGCATCTCAGTAGGGTTGACCAACTGACTAGGTACTATCGATATACTGAATCTATACTATCGGATGCCTTGACTGTTCTCGACTTCATCGTTTAGTAGGTTTCGGGACAGGGTTTCGGTGCTACCAGTAACTTTCCGCAAAAACTTTTGTTTCGCGACATCAAGAGATTGTTGATTTCTGATTCACGTCTAGCTGCACAGGGCTTCGAAGAGGTCATCTGATTCTTGTCATCAAAATTGAATATTTCCTGAGGAGCTTCCGCTTTTTCCATTAATTCCGAATTGTCGATGCGTTTAGAATTATTTTCGAATATCACTGTTAGAACATCAGTGGAATTCTTAGTACCTGATATTTGGGAAACAATCCATATACCAATTTCTTTACACAGTTCCAAAATTTCCTCATAGTCATCGTTTTTTGAGGCATCTTTATCGTCCGACACATCGCTGAATAAATCTTGAACTGTACACTGCCTTGCTTGTCGTAATCGGTGCTACTTGTGTCCTCAAAACCCTCGAATAATCAAGTGAACGGGTTCCTTTCAACGTGTCACTGGTCATAGGGTAACCTAACCTAACCTAACCTTTTTTTTGTGTAGGGTGGAAACTGCTTAGGACTAGGTCCTTGGCCTATCTAGTCTACCAGACCTAGTACTTTCGGGCGCTACTCCGACAAAAACCACCCCGGGCCCTATTCCTTTTACCGGAACCATCCGTTAGGACATAATCAGAGTAGGGCGGCAGCATTATATATACAAACTCAGTTAAAGGCCATATTCTGCCAATTTTCTTTTTCCTCCCTCTGGCATTCCCTCTCTTCTAGTTCCTTTTGCTTCATAACTCTGTCGATGAAAGTACAACCCATTTTACATTTCTCTCTGGAGTTTATCATTTCACCTACCATGGTATCGATGGACGCTACTATTCCGGTCTCCAATTTAAATCTAGAAATGCGTAAGTATATTATTTTTACCTAATGTTCTGTGTTACTGGTTTTGTCACAATCAAATCACACGCAAAAGCCTTAGCGGAAACACAAACTGCAAAAACCAAACTGCGATCTTTACCTCAAGTCTGCAAGCATGAACACGCTTTTTTCGCATAGGACAAATTTTACATTTAGGGTCTCTTCTCACGGGTCGGTACAGCAGCGGTCTGATAACGACGCAGCAAATATCGTAACGATACTCTACCGCATTTACCTTTCTCATGAAGCTGCATACATTTGTCAGTTGTAAAGCATGTCGTCGTCTAGTGAGGAAAAGGATATTGTTTTATATGTGTATTTTAAAAGGTTACAAAAGCAAAAAAGAAAAAAATATTGGGTACACCCATACATTGAACGGAATAGGAACTGTAGGCTATTTGTCGCCGCTCAAGAATTAAGTATGAATGATGCAAAATTTCGGTCAATGTACAGAATGGCAAAAACTTCATTTCAAGAACTTGAGCAACTTCTTGGTCCAACTATTACCCGACAAAACACGAGTATGAGAGAGTGTGTAAGCGCTGGAGAAAGGATTTTAATAACGTTACGGTAAGTGCACATAGAGAAAAGAAAACATTAGTCATTATTTGTATTAAAAGTCTTGAAATATGAATAAACAGTTTGTGCTACATCTGCTTCTGTCTCTGGTGATGTCGGCAGTATAGTGTACTGAGTGTCGGAAAACTGATTTGATGGATCAGGAGAAACTAAAGGAGTTAGTACTGACTGAATCGTAGATGACCTTTGTGATGGAACATGTGTATACTGATGAGATTGAGGATGATTGGACTTAACTGCATCAATGAGGATCATAATTCTCAGTTTTATATTTCTTTGCTGTTCCTCTGTCATACTTTCTAAATCGGGTAACAAGCTGAGTAGAAAGTGGTGCATATGACTGGTTTTTGGTTTACTGTCGGAATTTGCCCCATCTTGAACCTTTCTGGTTTTAGCTTTCAAATAATCTACAAATGTTTTCTCGCCTTCTGTCACCTGACGTTTTCGATAACGACAGGTTTGGAAAGCAGTAGATGCTGGCGTCACTGGTAACTGGTGTACTGCTTTTTGTTGCTGGGTCATTACAGGTTCAGACTGATTTGTTTCATCTTCTGAATTATAGGACGCAGTTTGCGAATTTTCATTATGATTATTATTTAAAACTGAATCACTTGCTACATTTGCCGAACTATTATCTTCATTAGAAATCTCTGGAGGCGGTTCTGGAACATTCCCAGTGTTTTCAACGTTATTCACTGGTTTTACATAGGGCAATATAAACTGTAGGTAATCTTTAAGATAATAGGGTTTTTTTGATTTGGATCCACTTGCAGGAGCTTCCATACTTCGAAGAAACGAAGATCTTACATTTCTCCATTTTTCTTTACATTCTTGAACTGTAACAAAAAATGTCATATTCATATTTTTGTAGAAAAAAAAATATATATGATAATATCTCATTGTTTTTTATTATTTCAGTTATCTTGCCACAGGATGCAGCTATTCTTCTTTGTCCCTATATTTTGCAAGAGGACTTACTACTATATCTAATATAGTGAATGAAACAACATCAGTTATTTGGAATATACTTCATCATTCATATATGAAAATACCCTCCAATGAAAAGTGGAAAGAAATAGCGAATCGTTTTTACGAATTATGGAACTTACCAAACTGCCTAGGAGCAATTGACTGCAAGCACATACGAATTCAAAAACTTCCTAACACTGGATCAACTAATTACAACTACAAACAGTACCATTCAATTGTTCTACTCGCGGTTTGTGATGCAGATGGATTATTCACAATGATAGAAACTGGGTATGCAGGCAGAAATAACGATGGGGGAATATTTCGTGCCTCAAGTTCAGCTCAGTGGTTAGAGAGAGGTGGACTACATCTACCAGTTCATACTTCTTTACCTCATGATGACAGCCAGGAAAAAGTGCCCTATTTTTTTGTAGTAGATAATGCGTTTCCTCTAAAACGATACTTAATGAGACCATACCCAGTACAAACACTAAACAATAAAAATCGTATATTCAATTACAGGCTGAGCAGGGCAAGAAAAACAATCGAATGTAGTTTTGGCATGATGACTCAAAAATTTCAGGTACTGCTAACACCTATTCGGAGTACAAAATTATCCACTATTATAAATATAATAAAATGTGTTTGTGTTTTACACAATTTCATTCGAAGTAAAGAGGGAATTCAGTATTCGATACCAACATACGAACCTCCGCAAAATATCATACTACAAAACTACAATTTGCAAGAAGAGATAATTCACTTAAATCCAGCATCATCTGGTGCGACTGTTCGTAATTACTTAGCGAATTACTTCATTAAGCCAAATGCTAGCATACCATGGCTAGCATTTCCTAATCTATTTCTACCTGATAGTTGTGTTTTTGTAGCGACTGCTCCTCATGCTTTATCAGTTACATCTTTACGGGAATATTCTGCTATTTTGTAGTTATAAAGACATTCATATTTTTCAATTTCTTGCACTAACTTCAATTCGTTCGCCATCACCAACAACGTAAACATGAACAGTAAAAACCGTTTACCGCCTAAAAATGTGCCGATACGCAGTATGCAGAAAGCAAATCAAGCCTCAGTCGTGTTGTGTCGACCCGTGTGTAGTCCGCCATTTGAAAATATGGGTGCGACATTCAATCAGCATACAGAGCGTCTACCGCATGGCAGCTGTACCGATGTCGTACCGACCCGTGAAAAAGCCGCCTTACACTGCCGCTCTTTCGCGCGCGATTGAAACTCTATGTGCCAAGCCTGTCAGAAAGAATGTCAATGTAAAGGTACCTATTTACTTCAAGCTGATTCGACAGTCCACAGAATCAAGAAATAGGTGTTCTTCCTGATGAAATTCCATCAGAAATATGCAAATATTGAAGAAAATAAACATATAATGCAATTTTTAAAAATGTTCTACATATGACTGCAATTCCGATAGGCAAATTCTATCTTTGTCCAAATATTCGACATTAAACTGTACACAAGTTCGACAGTGCCTTCGAATTCGACATGTTGAGATGCATAAATCAGACAGAGAGTTAATAATGAAATATTATACTTATCCGTTTATCAGAAGAAAAAAAGTAATTCAACACAGAGCATTAGTTACATCTTCATAAGATTATGAAAATAAGTTATTCCAAAATTCCTTGTGAATATTTGTTAACCTCTTCCACTTCAAAGAACCCTCTTTTGTTTACTTGTTTAGGTTTCTTGATTTTCTCAATGATTTCATGGAATTCATACCAAATCTCATCTTTTCCTTCTGGCCACTTCCATTGTCTCAGGCTGCTAGTAGTCATTGTGCTGATGAAAGCTTTACCGTCTGCAAGATTTTTTATGACTCCAGGATAATATTTACCTTCATAGTTAACAATAACGAAATCGTCGACACTGAAGTTACTTTTTTCACAATCTCCGCTAGTGGAGGAAGCCTTTTCATTTGGTCTACCTATGCAACTTGATTCATTATTATTCTTCTTAATATGCAACTGACGTCTAGTATTCTTCGGTTTAGGGGTGTTCTTCTTCTCTTCTCTCTTTCGTTTTCAATTTGCTTTTTCTTCCATATGCTTTTCCTTTTCGCCCTCTTTTTTTAAATAATATTCCTTCCATGCATCAGAAGTTGTTACTGAAAGTATTTTTTCTTTCTTGTGTTTCACAGGCTTTTTAGATGTCGTTACTTCTGGCCAGAATAAGACTTTCTTGAATGGCGAAAGAATAACTATTTCTGGAAAAATAGTATTTGTAACGTTTTCTGGAGACTTGCGTTCAGTTCCTTTTGTTTTTCGTAAGGTTTTTTTGAAATGATGTACGAGGATCTCCAGAGACAGGTTGAGTATATCGAATCCCTGTTGTTCTGCTGCTGTTTCAGCGACTGACCAAATATATTGATACGAGGAGGGCTCCATATATTTAATCAGAATAGGAAACACAGCCGAACTTCGCGTTAAATACAAATTTTGTAAATTGAGTGAAAATCATCAGTAGACAAATACACAAAGAGAAAAAATAAAAAAAATAAAATTAAAAAAACTGTTGAAGACGGAACATTTCATATATAGTGTAAATGAAATAACTTCAGTTTTTCAAAATGTACAGCAATGGACCCATGACTACCCTGTTATATCAGCTAATTACACTGAATTTGCGCCTTTAACAATTAATGAACTAAGAAATATTATATTCTCGCTTGACAAAACTAAAAAGCAGAAATTTTAGATAATAAAAAGCCTTGATGTAGCTGGGTACGCAATATTAAATTTAATTAACACATCACTTAGAACCGGTGTGTTTCCACATCAAGATTTCCACTGTTGTTCCTGTACCGAAAATTAACTCAATTAAAGCTGAACATTTTAGACCATTAAATATACTACCAACTCTTGAAAAAGTGTTAGAAATGTCTGTATATAACCAATTAATGCAGTACTTTAATACCAATAAATTGTTTATAGGCAACCAATCAGGTTTTAGAGCTAGACACTCGTGTGAAACGTCTCTACAATTTTTAATAACTGAATGGAAAAATACAATTGATAGAAATTAGTAAATTGTTGCGACATTTTTCGACCTTAAAAGGGCATTGATCGAAATATTCTACTTGAAAAATTAAAATATTATGGGATATCAGGGATTGTTTTCGATTGAATTCAAAGTTACTTATTCAACAGAAGACAAAAAACTAAATTTGGAAAAGAATTGTCAGATGAACTTATAATTGAGAGTGGCATACCCCAGGATAGTGTATTAGGTCCATTGCTTTTTATTATTTACCTAAATGATGTTAATCACATATCTGGATCACACTGTATAAATCTTTTTCCAGATGATACATTGGTTTATTGCATACATGAAAATTTGGATCAGGCAATTGTTGAAATGAATAGGTCTTTAAATAGCATTGAAACATTTATTCATTAATAAACTGAAACTAAATATCAGTAAAACAAAAAGTATGATTTTGACATCATCTTATAAGTATGATCAAATTGTTTGGGCAAATGCTGTTATAAAAATTAATAATGTTAGCATTGAAATTGTGATTGAAATAAAATATTTGGGTTTTATAATTGATAAAAATTTTAAACTAATTAGTCATGCTGATTTAATTTGTAAAAAATATCTAAAAAACTTTTTTTTCTCTCGTATATGTAAGAAAGTGGCTATGTATGCTAGGTTGACTCTTTTTAAAATCCTAATACAACCTCATTTTGATTATTGTACAACATTACTTTTTCTACTTGGTAAAAATAAAATAGCGCAATTGCAAAAGCTTCATAATCGGGGCATGCGATTAATATTGGGATGTAGCCATTACTCAGCAATTAAATGGATGTTACAGTATCTAAACTGGTTTTCAATTGAAGAACGTATATTATATATGACTATGATCTTTATATTTAAGCTGCATAAAAGATTGCTACCCAATCACTTTCAAAAATTCTTATTGAGAAATTATGAAGTTCATGATTACAATACGAGAAGAAATAACACTTTTTACATTAACAAAACTAACACTAAATTTGGAATGAATAGTATATTTCATAAAGGCTTAAACGAATTTAATAAACTACCACAATTTGTAAAAGAATCTAATTCAATAAACCAATTTAAATTATCATTAAAGAAGTATATTACTGACAACTCATTATGATATTTGTAATTTTTCATTTCTTTATGTGAACTAACCTAACAATCTATAGATATGTATGTATATTTGGTTTTCCTTGAAAGGTACTTTAAAATGTTATTATATTTACATAGTTAATGTCGTGAGATATTTATGAATTTGTAATTTTTTTTTTGTATATTAGGCTTGCTTACTTAATAAATAATAATAATAATAATATTCATGATAAATTTCGGTTAGATCATGCTCCAATCTTGAAACACATACTTTGGCAGCATCTGTTTCACGATACAAAACAAATTTGGAAGCTGCACTGTGAAAGGAACATTCGATGCGATAAGAGAACGAGTAAGGCTCGTGAGTGAATGTTTTTTTTTGTAAAAGAGCGTATAGGATCTGGTTCGGTTGTATGTATGGGTTTCAAAATAGATTCGAAATCGTTAGGACACCCCTATATTGCATTGAATTCCGATGATAAAAGTATGATTACATAATTCGAAAAAATAATGTGCAATACTACTCACATGATAACTACAAGATTCTCAAAAATGAAGTGTTGAAGATTCTTTGCTTGTTCTTATTCTACACTCTGAGGCTGAATTCTTCTCGTTTGAGGTAATTTTTGATTGAACACTTCATCTTGAATATCCAAATTATTCATCTGCTATAAAACATTTTTCTTTTCCTCGTAAAATTGAATTTTACGAGGAAAATAAATCTTCACTTAATTGTTGAGCACGTCTCTCAAATTCTTCTACTTCACGTGTGTATTCTCAGAATCTCTCTTTTATTTTACTAATTTTTCTCATATTCAATGTAACTGACTGATGGTGTACAATTATTCAAACACGATAACGAATACACGCACGCAAAATGACCGAAACGCACGCAAAACGGTCGAAACGTATGCAAAACAACTTATTTTGAAATGTCATCGTCGAATACTTCACTCCCCCATTGCCCCCACCTTCGAACGTTAACTACACAACACATAACTCTCTGACACCTTTGGGTGTCATCCCCTCCTTCTCTTGATGATGCTTACCTCGTTAACAAAGATACGACCTAGTGTCTTTTTGACATGTTGGAACCCACATCATCGGTTGCTTTTCCAGAAATGCCCTTTATCGTCGATTCTAACTCCTGAAACAAAGAACATGAAATTACATGAAATCAATCATTCCCGAAAGCAATTGAAAGTTGACACAAATACAAAGCTCTAAAAATAGAATAATGTACACTGTCTAATAATTATTGCTTGTTACAGGTAAAATAGAATAATGTACACTGTCTAATAAGTATTGCTTGTTACAGGTGCCTAACACAGTTGAAAGCTGGGAAAATGTGATGCGAGACTACGAAACTTTTTGGAATTTCCCAAATGTGTGTGGGGCTATGGACGGTAAGCACGTCACCATCAGGTGCCCTCCAAAAATTGGTTCACAGTATTTTAATTACAAGAAAGATTTCAGTACGATACTATTCGCAATTGTTGATGCCAATTACAATTTCATATACATCGATGTGGGAACCAATGGAAGAGTAAATGACGCTGCAGTATTTGCGAAATCAACTTTTAATGAGGCCTTGCAAAATAATTCACTGGATATAGCGGAACAAGGAATTTTCGTCGCTGACGATGCCTTCCCATTGAGAACCAATATTTTAAAACCATATTCCAGATGTGGTCCGCTAACGGAAAAACAAAAAATATTCAATTACAGACTTTCAAGGGCCCGTCGCGTTGTGGAAAACACATTCGGCATACTTGTGTCGAAATTTAGAATCTTTGAGAAACCTATTCCACTCTCCATACAAACAACGGAACAAGTGGTGAAAACTACATGCGCTCTTCACAACTGGTTGCGAAAGACTTCAACACCCATACATCCCGAGAGATATGCTGGATATTGAAAACTGGGAAGAAGGAAGGGTTCAATCAGGTACCGCTACCCAACATCCTCACAGTGGCCTTGAGGAAATATCCCACGGTGCTTCAAATAACTACAGCAGGGCAGCAGGAGAAGTACGAAATTATTATGCTGAATGTTTTGTCACAACACACATTGTACCATGGCAATTGAAAATGATTTAGTAATCAACAAATTAAAAAAAAATAAATAAACATCTTATTTTTGGCTTTGAAATTGATTTGGTTTGTGAATTTTTATTAGCAAAAATTAATCATACATCATTTTGAGAAAAAGAAATAATTACGTAAGTATATGTATTTGAGAGTACTCACCTTCAAGTTTGAAGAACTGGCTTTTGAAGTGCATATGTTGCGTAGAAAAACGTCTGCAAGTTTAAACCAGAATAGTCGGGGCTCATAAACGTCATCAGCACTAGCTCCACTTCTTTCTGAATTTTTTATCTTGCAAAGTTCTGCCCCATAACGTGTTCTAATAGTTTTTATTTTTGCCTTGATGTCGAGTACAGTTAATCCAGGCAAATTTAAATCGGCCAGCATTGAGGAGTATGCTTTTTCCCGTAGGTTAGTTTTGCTGTAATCACTACATTTATTATTCCACAAGCACTCATACCGCTGGTAAGTTTCTAGAAATAGTTCCATGTGTTTATCTTGCCACTTGAATGACATTACCACGATAATAGGTATGCACAATATTTAAATCAAATAAAACTACCAAAACCCAAAACAATCGACTGGCGTTTGTGAAGTGAACAAACGTAATAAACAAAGTGTTTACATTTGTCGTTGGGCCCTCACTCTCGATGAGTCATCGCTTCGAGGAACGACTCTTTCATCAAAAGTTGGTCGGGGGTCGAAATATTTCATCCTTCATCTTAAGTGTACACTTTGGATGAAATCATAATGAAAGGCAATTTACACTTGTCACTTTCGATGATTTCTCCAAGATGATCATCAAAAGTGACAAATGTAAATGGGCCTTTACACAGACGCCTTTTTTATCAAACATCAATTCTTCTCCAAATCTAAGGATACTTCCCTATCATCTACATGGAAATGACGTCATACATTTCCCTAAAATTCCATATAAATCACAAAGTGCGATCAAGTATAGAAAATGAGTCAATTTCGGTCCCGAGACAAAACAACCGCAGGCTCCCATTAGTATTAACAGTGTCGAGGCTAAGGATATCAATAATCCAAGATTTACTCAAGGTTTTCCTAGCATTGATATTATTTAAATTCGTGGTGTCGATATATAAAGAATCACTATCATCATCCGACTTTACATCATTAGAACTACATTCATGAACAGTTTTCTTTTGAACCTTTCTTACATTTTTGAATTTATCGAAACTTTTTTCACTGACCGGTTTTCTATTATTTTAATTGTTACACCTTATAGCAAAATGATTAGGTTTATTGCAAATCGAGCAAATTTCATCATAAGCAGGGCAATTACCTGTAGAATGCCTACGACCACATTTTAAACAATCGTAACTACTACTATTACCACTTTTGGGTTTGGCTTCTAGCTTGTTCTGGTTGCTTGTAATTACCTCTATTTCTCTATGATTGTTTTGTAAAATAAACCTCTTTGCCACTATGCAGGCCCTTGTATTTTACTTATCTCTGATGCTCTGCAGAATGCTTCTGCTTTCTTGAGTGTTTAAAGCGGATTGCTGTAGCAGCCTCTCTTACAGTGACAAATCTAGCATACCACTCACTATCTTGTCTATCTCGGACCAGAGAATCATCTGTCTGTTACAAAGTTACTGAATGATTCACTTTCTAGTCGAGTTTTAGTAAAAACCTTGTAGCGATCATAAACTTTATTTCACCTAACGTAACCTACCCTTTTTTGGGTAAGGTGAAAATTCTCATGGGCACTGGCCGCTTATTTTCTATCACGTTTCAGTAGTGCCGGACTCCTACCGGCTAAAACCACCCTGTGTCGCTTCTGTACTTGGAAATGTCAGTAATGATATCCTTCAAGTACAGCCGACATCTATCTTCAGTTAGTTGTCCCTATGTCGCATACGATCCCTCTCCTCTTCGTCTTTCATTTTCATCATCTGCCGTAGAAAGTATGCCCCACTTTTCCATTTCATTTGGGTTTCCATCATGTTCCGTGTGAGGTTATCAGGTGTTATTCGAACATTCCATTCGGATTCCAACCTTGTTCTATTTTGCCTCATCTGATGCAGTGGAACATAGTATGGACCAGGTCGTCTCTTTCTTGGCAATAAATGCACATTTCATCCGCAGTTTTCTCTATTCCGTAGGTGTAGCTAAGAAAGCTGCCGTGGCCACAAAAAACTTTGATAATGTAATAGTCGCTGTCTTTGAAAGGGTATTCTAGCCATTCAACTATGTCCGGAATCAGTGTCTTTGTCCATTGCTCAATTTCAGTGTTACCGTGCCATATTCGCTGCCATTCCTGAACTGTCTCCTACCTCTCCTCCTTCCTTATTGCCGCAGTGATTTCTCTTCTATGGGCATTGGTAGATGCCTGTACTGCATTAATAACCTCTTCTTTAATCGCGTCTAGTGACATACTTTTGATATGTATAGCGTCTGGTGGTGTTTCCCCTATTTATCTAATCCGGAGGGATTTATCCCCCTTCAAGGCTTCGTTAAGGTTATTCAGGACCTCTACATCTTTATCTATGGTCAATAGGAGCTTTCCATCCCTCGTGCTCTTTATATTTTGGATTGAGGAGGCTGCCTCCTTATTTTTACAACCCCCGTAAACTTGCCCGAGATCTACTTATAATTTTTACAAGAGAATTATTGAGTGAAGATTTGTATGTCTCTTGAAGTTTTTATTGTGAGTACATACTTGATTATGAAACAGTATTATGGTGTGAATCATATATTGCTGGGTGGTGAATAACTTGAATCCCGATCATTTTGTCCCATTAAATTTTGTTTATGGTGTATAGTTTTCAATGACGTATAAACAGCGGTTCTTGAGTTCTTTTATTATGTTTTTTGTAATTGATGAAATATATTCCAATACTCATTATCCTATTCCCGATGAAGACAAATCCAAAGACACAAAAATCATAAAGATTGGTCCAGCCTTTCATGAGTTATAAATGAAGTAGCTAACACGACTTTGTTTTATTTATACAGAAAATATCAATTTCGAGAATCCTATGATACAACAAATCAAATTATTGTCGATTTATTTCTTTTGGGTAAAAGAATTATTAAGCAACACTTTGCGGAGCACTATTTTATTTTATAAGAACCAAAGAAATTACAATACTTTTTAACATGAGACTAAATTAACGACTAACTTTCTATTATTTTCAACAACCTTGACGTTTGACAACTGACTACTTAATGAAATAGTTTCATTGACATTTCAACACTCTCCCTCAATGAAATTATTTCATCCTATTCTCATACAAATATAACTAAGTACTTAAACCTAAACCCTTTTTAAAGTTCAAAAATTTTATTGTTGATAAAGGTTTCGTTAAACCATCAGCCAGCTGGTCTTGACTTTTTATATAAACTATTTTAACTAAACCTTCATCTATTTTTTCTTTAATAAAGCAGTATTTTATATCTATGTGTTTTAATCTTCTATTGTTTTCAGGATTTTGTGCAATTTTGATTGCAGACTGATTATCTTCAAAAATTGTTGTTGGTATGTTCAATGAAAATAAAGAAAAATCTGACACTACTTTACGTAACCAACAAGCTTCACTTATAGCTAACGTAAGAGCACACAATTCAGATTCTGTGGAAGATATGGCTACAGTTTGTTGTTTTTTACTAGCCCACATTATTGTACAACCATTAAGTTTGAAAATATAGCCTGTAGTAGACTTTCTATCAAATACATCCCCTCCCCAATCTGAATCAATCAACATATCCACACAAAATATCAGATGTACAATCAGTATTGAAAACTAATTTCAAATCAAGAGTCTTCTTAACATAACGAAGTACTCTTTTCAAAGCTTTATACACATTTTCATTAGCTTCATCTTGAAATCTACTCAACATTGTTACACTTTCACATAAATCGGGTCGTGTACCCATAACAGCATACATAAGACTACCTATTATTTGTCGGCATTTTTTAACCAAATTTTCATTGAGTGTGCCGTCTTTCAAAGTTTTAAAATCGAAATTTGAATCTAGCGGTGTTGACATAGGTTTACAGTTTAACATGCCATATTTTTCTAATACTTGTTTTAAATAAACAGTTTGATCCAATTCTGTACAACCCAGCTTTAAATTCTGTTTTACATTGATTCCTAAAAATTGTGAAATTTGACCTAAATCGCTCATAGAAAAAGTTTTGGATAAAATATTTTTTGCATTATCAACTTCTACCAAATCTGTTCCTAACAATAATACATCATCTACATAAAGTAAAATATATGTTTTACTCTCACTCAAAATCTTGGAATATAAGCAAAAATCGTTTTCTGATCTAACAAATCCTTCCTTTTTCATTAGATTAACAAATTTTATATTCCAACATTTTGGTGATTTTTTAAGGCCATATATAGATTTGTTCAACTTACAAACAGTATCTGAATTGATTTTATTTTTTTCAGGAAGAGACATATATACCTCGTCAGTTATTTCTCCATATAAAAATGCACTCTGTACATCCATTTGGTATACGGGTAGTTTTAAATGATTTGCTAGTACCAATAAAATTCTAAAGGTGCATAATTTTGCCACTGGGGCATAAATATCATATAGATCATCACTGACTTCTTGCTGAAAGCCTCTGGCTACAAGTCTTGCTTTATATTGTCCATCATTTTTAATCTTAAACACCCACTTACTGTCTATCACCTTTTTGTCATCTGGCCATGGTACTTCAGTCCATGTGTTGTTCTTTTTCAACACATTCAACTCTTTTTCCATTGCTTCTTTCCAAAAAATGGAATTTTCTTCTGTTACTATATCCTCTATGTTTATTTTTTCTTCTTGTACACTGTAAAAGCATGTTTCATAATCATCTAGCCATGTAGGTCTTTTAATTGACCTTCCTCTTCTATCTTGTAGTGTGAATTCATTTTCTGGGATCGTACTTCTTGTTTCATTGTGTTCCATTGTTTCTGTGCTTTCATTTTCATCATTTTCTTGGTTCTCACAAATTTCATTATAACTAATTTCTTGCATATTTACTATCTGAGTATTTTCCTGTTCATTTTCTTCCAATTCTTTTCCTACTTCTTCAGTACCATGTAGGTCTTCATTATTTTCCAACTGATTTTCACAGTCAAGGGTTATTAGTTTTTCATATTTCTTTTGTACTTCTTGTTCTTCTGCCAGTATTACAATATCCCTGTGTATTTCCACTTTGTTTATGTACGGAAAATATATTCTATATCCTTTTACTTCATCGCTATATCCGACTAAGATCCCTCTTTTACTTTTAGGATCTAGTTTTTGACGGTTTTCTTTAGGAATATGTACAGATACCCGAGATCCAAACTCCATTAGAAATGAAATATCAAAATCTTTTCCATTCCTTAAATTAAATGGGGTTTTACCACTGTGTTTACTAATAGCAACTCTGTTCAATACAAAAACTGCTGTGTTTATGGCTTCAGCCCAATACTTTTTTCCAAGTTTTTTGCTATATATCATGGTACGTGCGGCTTCCACCAATGTCCTGTTTTCGCGTTCTGCTCTGCCGTTTTGCTCCGGTGTGTAAGTACAGGTTTTTTCATGTTTTATTCCATACTTTTCTGTCAATCCCTGTACCTCTTTTTTTATGAATTCCAGACCATTATCTGTCCTTAAAACTTTCAATTTGTTTCCTGTCTGAGTTTCTACCATCTTTATTAGATGTTCTAATTTTTTTGACGTTTCTGATTTATGTTTCAGGAAGTATATTATTCTGTAACTTGAGTAATCGTCCTTTACAAGTAAAAAATACTTTGATCCTCCTATAGATTCAGTTTCGAAAGGGCCACATAAATCTGCATGCATTAATTGGCCTATTTCCGTTGCCCTCGATTCACTCTTGGTGAAAGATAGTCTATGCTGTTTACCGAGTAAACAATCTTCACAAAAAGGCTTCTTTCGCTTTTCATTGTAACTTATTTGATTTTTCCTTAAAATATCTTTTACTTGTTCAAAATTCAAATGTGACAGTCTTGAGTGCCAATCATTTAGGTTTATAGCAACGTTGCTTTGTGAAATGTTGTTTTCTTTCTGATATCTAAACATCATTTTGAAAAACTTCCCTTGTCTCAGTGCAATGGCTCGTACTTTGCCCTCTCGGTCTATAATTTCACCCTTTTCTTTATTGGATCTCAAAGTGAAACCTTTATCTAATACTTTTCCGACAGAGAACAGGTTTATTTTAAATTCTGGAACAAATAATACATTGTTGAGCTCAGTTTTTACCCGATATTCTCCGTTCCATGCTTCAACTTCTACTTTTCCGACTCCAATTGCCTTCACTGTAGAGCCATCACCCATTTCTATCAATTTTTTTATTGTATTGTTCAAAGTTACAAATTTTTCAGGGTCAAAACATATATGGTCACTCGCACCGCTGTCCATACACCAGTCTTGGTTTGAGAAGTTAGATAGCGTTAGATTAACGCTAGAGATTTAGCATCCTCACTCGATTCACTTGAAACGATGAACGCATTTGAATTATCGTTGGTATTTTTTTGTTGTGTACTTTCATTTCTTTCTTTTTCTTGAACCAACATTCTCCAATCAGGTGTCCTTTTTTCTTACAATAATGACATTCTTTCATTCTTCTTCCTTCTTTTCGTTCAGGGCAATGCTTTTTGATATGTCCAGTCTTATTACAACTATAGCATTTCACCTTGTTTTTGACTAATACCTCAGTTCTCTTTCCTGCTGATAAAGCAGTCGCTTGCTCTACCTGTTTTGTTCTTTCCTCTTCAACCAGAAGTCTCGATGTCAGTTCTTTGAGGGTTTGCTTGTCAGCTGCTGTGGACTCTCATGCAGACACGAAATGTTTAAGATTGTCCGGAAGTGACATCAAGATTTTGGTTATCAACATTTTGTCGCTGAGTTCTTCACCTAACTGTTTCAGATTTCCTTTTATTTCTTCTAACTGCGAAACAAAATCGGCTATTTCTCCCTTGTAGTCTAATCCGAAGAACCTTTGTTGTAGTAAATGCACACTGACCTGCGATTTATGTTCATAAATTGATTGCAGTTTTTCCCACATCTGAGCAGCTGTTTGGCAGCTTAAAATCTGTGTGAGGGGCCTCTCGTCAATCCTTGCAGCGATTATTTCTTGCGCTCTGGCATCTTTTCTGTCCCACTCAGTGTTATTAAGTTTGGTCATTGACCTTTGGCATGTTCCCATGGCTATGTCATATAGGCCCTTGGATTTCAGCATAATAATTGTCTGGAACTTCCATGTGGTCCAATTGTCTCCTGAGAACCTGATACTTGCAGCTCCAGTTTCTTTGTCCATTTTTTAATCGACTTCAATAAGTTTTTTTTTCTTTACGTGTCACGTTCCCGCCAACTTCTGGAGGTTATATTGAAAAAAAAAACTTTTTTTTTTTTTACCCAAAATATTTGATTACAGCCTTACTGGGCCCATAACCTATTGTCGATTTCTTTCTTTTGGGTAAAAGAATTATTAAGCAACACTTTGCGGAGCACTATTTTATTTTATAAAAACCAAAGAAATTACAATACTTTTTAACATGAGACTAAATTAACGACTAACTTTCTATTATTTTCAACAACCTTGACGTTTGACAACTGACTACTTAATGAAATAGTTTCATTGACATTTCAACACAAATAAAGTCATACATCAAAATAGTTTTCATTCAAATTGGTTGAGTCATTTTCGAGATTAACGCGTACAAGTTCGCAGAGAAACAGAGCGAGCAGTTACAACTATAACCTCCACATAAATTTCCGACAATTTCGCAATATATTGGTAAATGAACTCCACGGTGTTGTCAAAGCAAAGGAGTCCGAATCATGGACTTTCTGTATATATAAGTGTGAAATATACACGGGTTGACAAGATCGCCCCTAGCCATGTTGATCTGTGACATGAAACCTTAACTCTGTTGCCAAAAGATTTTTCGCAATCTGGCTGTAGACACCGCATGTTTAGACTCCATTACACTTTAAAGCTAAAGTAATTTTTAAACATATATAATATAATTCATATATAATTGAGTTATAATTCATATATAACTCAATGAAAGTATTAACCACTGAATCAATCTCAGTTAAGAGGTCCTTTCTAGAAATGTCTTACATTTTTGAAAATAACAATTGTATGAATAAAAAAACAGACATTAATCACTTGAGTGAAATTTATTCCTACTTATTGACTCTAGATAAGAGCTTTTACAAAAACAATATCAATTTGAACAATTCCATTGTATAATATATCTTAAATTTAATCTTTCATAATAATTTTATTCAAACATAAATTTTACATTATACACTAGAGTACACTTGGTACTCCCATTGAGAATATATAAGTTTTATCAATTGACAGATGTCACTCTGGCATTTTTAACGTTCTATTCTCAGACTCGTTCCTTTGAATCCTGCAAGCATGATGTGAATAAGGCTCTGACAAAAAACAATATTTTATAAAAAATAATCTCAAGCATTTAGAATTGTATATCAAGTTTCATCTTCTCCAATGTATCAACATTTTTTCTTCAACATCAATGTAACCATCCTCACATAAGATGTAAGTCATGAACATTTAATATTTTTGATCTTACCTTAAAACTTATATTATTGTAGTTTCCCTGATGATGGAAATAAAATTTTCCGAAAGCTTGGACTAACTTAAAAGAGTACTCATTTACTTGCTGCAATACCCGACTATCCAATAATATATATATATATATATATATATATATATATATATATAGAGTTAGCTTGGACTAACTTAAAAGAGTACTCATTTACTTGCTGCAATACCCGACTATCCAATAATATATATATATATATATATATATATATATATATATATATATATATATATATATATATATATATATATATATATATATATATATATATATATATATATATATATATATATATATATATATATATATATATATATATATATATATATATATATATATATATATATATATATTATATATATATATATATATATATATATATATATATATATATATATATATATATATATATATATATATATATATATATATGATGTGTTGTTCTTCCGGGTGTTCATCCGTTGGGTACTATTCGATAGTCGACTTACTGCTTCGCTTCGAGAGGTGTAACTCTCGAAGCGAAGCAGTAACTCGTCTTGATAATGCCATCTGAGATGATGGCGAAACGTCGACTATCGAATAGTACCCAACGGATGAACACCCGGAAGAACAACACATCATATTCTACCATCCGTGAAAACCTACATTGTAATATATATATAAATTTGGTAATTTGGTTTGACTTTTTTTATTCCTGTATCTCCATGTATAGGAATTTTTCTCAACACTTCAGGTGGATTCTTGCTCAAATATGAATATATCTTACCAGGAAATAACACGATCTACAGATACCTGTGGATAAATTTTGGAAGAGACACAATCTAAATATGAATACAGAACAATTTATTAAACGTGTAAAAGAATGAAAAATTATAAAATTTAGCAAAACGTCAATCTAGCCTAAAAATATATTATATGCTAACCCGAACTGTGAATGGTAAACGAGACGCACTTTCAAATTCATTGTTCTTATTCTCTATTCGAACAAATCTTTCATATTCATATATATTTTATTCGGTGTGAAGAGAGAATATTGTTGGTATACATACCTAGTTTCTCTTTTGTGTGTGGAGAGATGTACCATTCTGATGAAAATCACCAAGACTGGCCTTTGAAAATCCGAACTCTGCTTCAAGATACTTTCTCTATTTTCTTATTTGATGTTTTGGCTTTTGCAGGTGGGTAGAATTAGATTTCATTCACTTTTAATTCATTATTAGTAGAATACTTGGATTTTAATTGTTTTTGATTCAATTTTCAAATATTTGTGGAGTATGAATTCAGCGTGGCTTCTCTCTTCAGGCTTGGAAAGTTATCCTCTTGTTGACAAAAGAATTGAATAGCCTCTCATACGCTTGGATACGAATCACTGATTGTCAGAAGTTCGAAGTTTCATGTTTCTAACACTCGTTTACTTACAATTTTGATACACACTTCCAAAATAAGCTATATTTCTCTTTATATATTTATAAATTTTGTATAACCTCACTCATGTCTAAATCCCTCAATTTTATCCAAGCATCATTTAATGTTCGTAACTGAGGAAACTGTTAACAACTCTTTTTTTCAGACATTTCATCATTTCTAATCAATTATAATGATTTTATCATGTTTCTTCCAATTTTCTACAACAGATACAATATTATTTATTTCTGTTTGATATTATTTGATATTATTGTACAAATCCTATCTGTTGTATTTATTCTGAAATAATTAACTTTATACCCAATTTTTGAATTTCTGCATTTTTCTCGCTTTGTCACATGATTCTTGCAATTCTGTTCATGTACAGGGTGATCAAACTTTATTTCTTTTAAGAATATTCCTGAGATGTTGAAAATATTTTCCTTTTATTGGAGCGCCAATTGATTTTTATTTTATTTTTATCATTGTTTTATTAATAAATTTTTTTTTTTGCATTTTAGTCATTTTTAGAAACAGATATTTGATTTTAGGTACAGGCATAGACCGTCGTGGGTTGTACGTTTCGCAGATCTGCAAAAAGGGCAAATTCCCAATATTTTTCTTTACATTGATGATGATAATGGAAAAAGTTGCTTAGGAATCGATTTTGACTCTACATACCAAATTTCAACTCAAAATTCAAATGAAAAATCTGAAAATTTGATTAGTTACTAAAAAGCTACAGAGTCATTGGTCGAAATCAAATGACAATTGGAAGTCTCTATCAACTAGCCTGCCCTCAATTTTGATACATTTTTCAATTCTTTTTCTATTATCATTGACCACTTTCCCAAATTCTAGAATACTTATTTCACAGCATGCTTGCCGTATTCTCTCACAAAGTTCTTGTCGATTTTGTGACTTTTGACAGTTTCCCAGAAGTACAAATCCATTGGAGTTATGTCAGGAGACCGAGAAGGCCATTGGTTATATGGGCTATTTCTACCATCACAACGTAATGGGAAATGTTTGTTCAACCACTCTCGAACCATCCGAGAAATATGAAGGGAAGTTCCATCTAGCTGGAAGTATATTCCTTGTCGCACATTGAGGGATATCGTTTCAATGATTTCCCATAAAAAAATTCAATAGTTGATGGTATTGATGAAGAAAAACGGTCCAATTATTCTGTCGACTAAAATACTATACCATGCAATAACTCTTTGGCCTTACAGTGTATAACCTAGTGGGGATTTTCAGTAGATCAGTATCTCCAATCACGAGTAGGTACATTGGTAGTGAACGTAGACTGATCAGTGAACATTTTTCTTGGAAAATTTCTATAATTTAAAATTTTTTTGGACCCAATAGTAGTAACCTGAGCGTTTATATTCTTCACTTTCTTTCAATGTGTGCAAGAACTTTGGTTTAAAACGATTAATTTTATGACGAACAAGACATCTTCCGATTTTCTCGTTAGCCCAAATTGAAAACTGTCGAAACGCAAAATATGAAACTGTTTTGAAGAAACACTAAGAATGACGATTTACAATCCAAAATTAGTCAAATTTGCAACCAATCATATTCAACAGGAAAAAAATTCCTCAAAATTGGATTCAGGCTACTATAGAAAACCAATTTCAGTTAATTCAATATATTCATTTCATTGATTTTGACTGTAGCTTTTTATTTGGGACCAATGAAAATCGGACTTGAATATGAGAATTATAAAAACCTTCTTATTAGTCAGTGGGCTATACTTGAAAAAGGCAGTAAACAAATGTAAAGAAATCAACTTCAAATATTAAAGCCAATCTCGGATATACCTACCCAGTAGGTTGAATGGACTGACGCCTATCAAAAAACAACTACTCCCGTGGCTAATACCACGAACGGCGTTGAATTAAATCTGACAAGCGTCAGTGCAGGAATCTTCACAGGAAATTTCCTGCATATGCCATTGGAAATACAACTGAAAGAGTTGACCTTCAATTTTGGACACTTGCACACCGGTTTCGGGCGTCTTCGCTCCAACTTAGGACGAGGAATGAAATATGTCTGTTTAAAAAATCTGTTTTTCCGTTAACTAGCTGTCGCACCCCTACGAAGGACAACTTCCAGAAGTCGAAAGTTGTGCGAGCTAAGGATTAACGAGGGCTTACCTTTTAACGTGTGATTCCTAATACTCTGAAAGAATTTAGATTTTTAATTGTGAAATATCATTGACTTTAGGTCGAAGATGCCCACTATCTTGCACTGGTGAGAGGTAAAGACTGGCATGCACATTTAAATTTCATTTCTTCAGAATTACAAAAACATAAAAATTTCGAATTTTGGGTTGAAATTCGGTATGTACAGTCAAAATCGATTTCTGAACAATTTTTTAATTCCTATTTCGGTATCTCCAACGCAAAGTAAAATATAAAAAAATTCTTCTTTTCGCGGGATTTCAGTAGTCTGGGTTGGAGGCTGTCACCCGGGCTAAGTATTGCGAAGAGTGCGGCCTATGAAGGTTTACGCCTGTACCAAAAATCGAAAACCTTCTTTCAAAAATTACTTAGATGCAAGAGTATCTTCATCTTGAGTATGTCACACTATATATCCTGTTTTGAAACAATAAAAAACAATTCAAATTAATTCAGAATTTTTTATTGAATTTTTCCAATGCATTTGGTCACTCATTGTTAAACTTGATACTGAATGGTTGTTTTAATAATAATGAATTATTGATCAAAAATATGATTACTTAAGGCAAGGGTCTTCAACGTTTATAAAGCCAAGGGCCAACTATACTTTGATATTTGTTCGATGGGCCGCAATAAAACAAAAACTTTTTATTACTAGCTGCGCTCCGCGGTTTCATCTGTTTTTTTTTCAGTTCCAGTAAGAATGTTGAAATAAAAACTAACAATAATATTTATTATTTAATTTTACAGTACTAAAAGTAATTGAAATTGAAATCAATGAGACGTTTGACATTGTTTATTCTTAACTAGCTTATCAATATCAGTCCCTATGGTAGTCATTGAAATCCTCAAACTGTTTTCAAGGTGAATATTGGTGATTCTACTCCTTGTCTTCGACTTAACGTTTTTCATCCGAGAAAATAACTGCTCGCACAGGTATGTGGTACCAAACAGAGATGTCATTTTCAGTGCATGGTCTCTTATCTTAGGAAAATGTGTAGTAGTGATGTATTTTGAATAGAACTCGAACAATCCTAAGTTGAATTTGTCTTTCAAAGAAGAGTTGCATTGTAATTCTATCAACTCCATCTGAACATCATCAGGGACATCTTCGACAGAAACATTGAATGGGCGAGCAAACAAATTCAAGCTTTTTTCATGTTTTCGGAAATCGGTAAAACGCGACTCGAATTGTGTTTTCAGATCCAGCAGCGCGGTAATATATTTGTCCATGTTGAGAATTCGACATGACGATAAATGTGGAAAATGCGTGATCATATTATTTTTTAACTGAATGATCCACAACTCCAACTTCACTTCAAACACTTTTAAAGCGTCAAATAGTTCATGAACCATATTATCTTTTCCTTGCAATTTATTATTTAAATCATTGAGATGTGCTGTTATATCAACAAGAAATCCAAAATCACTTAGCCATTCTTCATCACCAAACTGTGGAATAGCTTTATCCTTATTAAGCATAAATGCTGCAATTTCTTTTCGCAAATCGAACACCCTTTTTAACATTTTTCCTCTGCTAAGCCAACGAACATCACAGAAATAGGTAATGTCACCATATTCGGCGTCTTGTTCTTTTAAAAACTCCTGAAATTGCCTGTGGTTAAGACCTCGAGATTTGATGAAGTTAACGGTTTTTACCACAACACTCATAACGTCTTGATTAACTGACTTAGCACTTAAATTTTCTTGATGTATGATACAGTGGTACTGTATTAAAGAGACATCGGGATTATTTTTCTTTATTAAAGCAACAAGTCCTTCGTTTTTTCCAACCATAGATGGTGCGCTGTCTGTGCAAACTCCAGCCAAATTTGATAATTTGAGTCCATATCTATCTATGACGGAATTGAAGGATTCCAACACATCACATCCTCTTGTATTGCCTTTCATAGGAAAAAGAGCAGCCATTTCTTCGGTAACGACAAAATTAACGTCAATGCCGCGAATGAACACTGCCAGTTGAGCGGTGTCAGTTATGTCGGTACTTTCGTCGAGTGCAATGGAGTAGTAAACAAATGGCGACACGCGTTCCATTAGCCAATTCTTCTACCCTCCTTGCGACTGTAACGCCGGAGAGACTTATTTTGGAAAAAAGTTGCTTTTGCGAGGGACATAAAACTTCTGCTGCGGCCTCCATACATTCTTTCATGAATTCACCGTCGGTAAATGGTTTTGACTTCTTAGCAATTTTCTCCGAAATTATGTAGCTAACTCTTACACTTGCTTCACTATCTTCATTTTGTTTGTGATAAGAATTCTGTTGTTTTTTAAGTTGTTTCTTCAGAGTCTCCACCTTATCAATTCGAAATTGTCCTTTAAGATGTGCAAACTTACTAGAATGTTTTGACTCATACTGAGGCTTGATATTGTATTCTTTCACCACAGAAACTGATTCATTACATACGAGGCAAATGGGTTTTTCCCCGACACAGACGAAAAGATATAAATTCGTCCGTTTATCTTGAAAAACTCTGTGTTCATCAACGACCTTACGTTTTCTACTTGAACTTGCTGCCATCACAATAATTTGATATTACTAAATCAAGTTACAACTTGTTTTAACGCACTGAACGAGCGAATGAGATAAACGCGTCCGAAGTTCTGTGAGATGCAAACCTGACTGACATTGCTTGCCGGTTGCGCGCGCCACTGCGTTTCGGCGATTTCCTCCACCCGCACCGTGAGCCCCTACCTGCCAAGCGCGAGCGCGGAAATTAGTTTTGGACTACGCGCGTTTTATTTAACCTATCTGATGCATAAAATAAATAAAATAACATATATTTTTGAATTATATACTAGAAATAAATACATAAAAACAATTTCTATACATATGAACCTCATATTGACTAAAGTAATGCCGGGCCGCCAAGGATGCTGCCGCGGGCCGTACGTTGACTTAAGGTCTTAGACCATCTGCTGCCATGAAGAAATAAATATATTGGTCTCTGTGAAAAGGTATCAATAATAACTCTCAGAGTTCAACACATATTCCTGGAAAAAATCCAGGATATCCGCCGAGAGCTCGCAAGTGTACCCTAGACCGTACAATTCCTCGACCATATCAAATCTCACATCTATATCGCATTCATGTGTTAAAATGAATCTCACCACATGCTTCCTGAACAGACCCAGTGTCGATTCTACAGACCATCGGTAGATGGCGCTTACCGTGTGTGGATTTGTCCCAGTACTTTCGATCCACTGTACGACACCGTTGTACAAATCCGTTAGTAGAAACTGATCCGAAAATTCGAGGATATCCAGCAAGATATCGAGTCCGTACTCCTCAAACCTTGGTCGTTCGAGTAGATTCAGCACATACTGAAACGTTTCTAAATCTACGTTGTGAAGTGCTATTTCATCCTTGACGTTTTCCCTGAAGCGTCCACTGAATAGGGCGACGAAGTACTGTGAATTTTTCGTCAATAACTCAACATCGGCCTTGACTAACGACCCGTCGTCCATTTTGAAAGTGACCGTTTCTGCTTCTTCTCCATCGCTCACTGCTACTTCAACGTTGGTTTCTGACAAACGGCATCCAAGCGTGTTCAAATCATTTTTTGAAATGTTCAGTTTCTTGGTTAGGAAGCAAAGCGATGAAAGGGATCTCTGTCGATATGGTCCATCTCTCCCGACAAGTTCTGTCAAAAGTTTGAGTCCGCCACATGCGACTAATAAATAATGAAGACAGGGTCTTCTCTGTAAAATAAAATGGAATGAATTATTTCTATGTTAACTTGTGGGCAGTGCGTTCATTTAAAGTAAAATCAGTTGCATGTTATGGATGCTGCTGACATGATGCCAGAAACACCAATCTCAGAGACAAATAAATGGGATCGCAAACATTGAATTAAAAATTTCGGGAATGTTATTCCTTGATATTCTCAAGGGGGTTCAATGTTGTATTCATCATTTGTAACGGTTCAAAATACATTTAATTATTTTTTTATTCGGTTTCAGTTTTACTTTATTTTAGGTATTCATTGGAATCGTAGCCACAGTTCATTTAGCTCGGATGTTAAATGGGTTGCATATTCTTGGTGGACAGATCCATATTCATAAAGAATCACGGGTTGCCGCAGTACAATTTATTTATCAGTTCTCGGTATGGAGAAGAAAAAAAAAGCTTTCTTTTTTCTACAAGAGATAAAATTAAAACAGGTCGGATTTTGCGAAGTAGCAGTGCTGATGTGTAGGAATTTTTCTGTCGTGTTTCAAATTGAAAATTCTCACAAAATTGTGGATTACTGCACTTCTGCTTTCAAGCAACTAATTGCCTATCGTTTCGTCACTTTATTGTGACCTCAGCGAATAGTTTGCTCTTCGTTACGAAGGATTTACGTAAGCCGATAACAACGTCATCAATCGATACTACCCTCAACCAACCAAAGAGGTAAGGGAAAATTAGAAAGCCGGTAAGGCTAAAGATAATTATAACGGGAATATTTTTTTTAGGGTTTTAGTTCTATTCTCAGTCTTAGTCTTCGTCCTGGTCCTGGTATCCATGACCCTAGGTTTTACCGTGACCATTCCGTGACCATCCGATTATTGGGTTTCAATTGGGCTCCCAAACGATTATTTCTTCAATATTCCATAACAGGCCGTTCCATATCTGAGACCGCCTGGAGAAATTGCAACCCACGTGCGAATTATTTGAACGTTCGAGTTCCGTAACGACGATTTCGAGTTGGAGGGCTGTGCCTGCTATTCCGTGTGCCGTTGGACAGTGGAACCATCCTCGACATCAAATTATTCAGATAAGCTGCATGATTTTATTAGATTTCTCTTTCCGTTGGAAAGCAAATATTTAGTATATATTCAAAATATCAAAAGTGTACACTCAACGTGATCACGTAGAGGTAACAACAGTTGGTAAAATTTGAGTTATTTCTGTCTAAACAAGATTCTGAAGAAAAGTGTTTGGGGACCAGTAATATAATCTTGTTCAGTTTGTTCCACGAAATTGGTCTATATTCATTTCGTAAAATTTAGAGATACAAATAATAAGAAGAGATCTTTGCAGTTATTTAACTTATGTTGGCTCTGGGAAACAGAACCATAACTAGCTAGTGGAAGTCTCCCAACTTAGACTCGCTCATTTTCTTTTGAAGTTGGTGGCGCCCTATATATATATTTAATTTTTTTCTCTATCCGGTATAGAGAGTGTTTGAGTTCAACCCACCCTATACCCGACTGAGCTGCCGTGCAATCTTTTGCGCGTGCCTCTTGAGCGTCTGTTACCGAGCCCTTCAGAAATTAGCTAACCTGTTAAGAAATAACTAAGAACCATAAGTTCTTTTTTTTTGTTATTTTCGTTTTGTTTTGTTGGCACGTGGCACATTCGGTCATTCTTCAATCGACATTTTCAGGTTGAGAGTGAAAGGTTTTTGTTTGGGTCTTTTTGTGTTTCCTGATTTTTTGTTTTTGTTTCAGAGTCTACTATTCAAATTCGGAACGATAATTTTCAAAGGGATCTAGAAAACATGTCATGGGACATTTTGTACTCAATTAAAAACAGAACAGAAAATTATTTTTTTAACAGATAACTTACCCTAACTTTTCAACCGTCATGCATCTGTTCAACATGTAAAAAACAAAAGAAAACCTATAGTCCATGGGTTACAGATAATATTCGCAGAATGCAAAAACTAAGGTATGAACATAGGGAACACAACAAAACTTTGAGAAATTTTCTCACTGCAGCTGTAAGGGTGAAAAAAAAGCATATCTGAGTAGGGTATAAAAATGAGACACCGACGGCGATTACTGTCACCTCTGGTGTTTTTTTTTGTACCTTGGGAGCAGTCTTGACTTCTCCATTCAGTCCAAGTCTCCAGAAAACACTGCAGCCTCTTGGGCTTATTGCGTTTATTCTCCCATCTTCTCATGACACCCTTTCCATCAGTCTCGTTCCCTGTACTAGTTTGTACAGGTTCCGTGTTGGATGTTCGTCATATTCTTCTGGGCGTAATTTTGTACGTCCATATATTGCCTGCCTCCTGTGATTCAGTGCCTCACATTCGCATAAGATGTGTAGAGCTGTTTCTGTCCCTTCGTTGCATAATCTGCAGCTGAGGTCTCCGTTGTAAAGTCCCATTTTATTCAGGTGTCCTCTAAGCGGACAATGACCGGTTAGTAACCCTGTAATTATTCAGAGCCGATCCCTACTATATTGAAGTATTTCTTCTGTTCTTTTCTCAGACGTTCCCTAAGGAAGGTTCTACTGTGTTGTTGCCAGGTACTTTTGTCCAGTACTCTGTGTACTTCTTATTGGTCCATATCCTAATCTGGTTTCGTACCAGTGATTTTGATACCCCCAGAGCTGGTTCAGGACCTATATATGAAGTTGATGATCCGCGTCTGGCGCATTCATCAGCTTTATCATTACTAGTGTTGCCCAAATGCAAGAACAAGACGAGACTTAGCCAGTCTTGGTCTTGGTCTTGCGCCAATACACCTGGTCTTGGTCTTGGTCTTGGTCTTGCGCTCCCAGTCTTGGTCTTGGTCTTGCAAGTCTTGCAATTACCTATTAGTCTATTACTATTTATTAAAGTTTACTTTAAATCTTAAAAAAACGTATTAGAATTGGAACATTGTGAGCTTGAATTAACATAGCCATAGTAAAGATCAAGCAGATTAACAAATAACTGAAGATTTAATAAGAAATTCGAAAAATTAACTGACCTATATGTCGTTTTCCATGGAAGTAACTGTTTCTTAATAAACATTTATGATTTATAAGCTTACATTTGCTAAAACATGTAAAAAAACAAATTAATTACAATAACTTGACTGTATTTTAAAGAACAATACTTATCTGTCTAAAAAGAGATTGAACCCTCAACTTATAAGAAATTTAATAAAAGAGTTTTACGATTTATCATTTATTTGAACAAAAAATAAAATACAACACTAATCAACAGCTTTATCATTAGGTTATGATACTTTATATCAATTTTTTTGACCAACAATTAATACAAAGTAACCATCTGGCTGACTCATCATTTAACCTATTTCTATGTTTTCTAATTACTAATGATGCTTTAGAAAATAACCTCTCAGCAGGTACTGAAGTTGCAGGTATTGAGAGAAAATCACGGGCCATTTTCGATAAAATCGGATACTCTGTCTCATGCGTCCTCCACCAATCTAAAATGTCTTCCGAGCTGGCAGTTCTTGGTTTTCTCAGGTACTCCTCCAACTCGTCTATCACTAAGCCTTGAAGACAAGATCCAGATGACGTCGAGGGACATTCATAGAGTTTATCAAAGTCTATTACGTCTTCATCTTCATCACATACTTTATTTTCTTTTTCTGGTAATTCCAGAGATTTGTTCAGTGAGTGTAGATTTTTATATTCTTCATAAAGTTCATTGAACTTGCGCAGACTTTCTGTTTTAAGTTGCTTCCCCCACATTGTCAGGTCAAAAGTCTGAGCCTTATGCCTTGGGTCTAAAATTAAAGAAGTACAATAAATCCAGTTGCTCTTTTTGTAATGTTTAAGCATTTTGTCTCGAGCTGCTTGGAAAGCTAGAATGAGCCTTTCATCCACTTCAGATCGATTAGGTTTCTCATCTAACTGTTTTACCATAGATTCAATTTTATCTAGCAAAAGATTGAATGATACAATGACTAGCGGTAATGTAACATATTTGTCTCCACCAAGTTTTGTACTTAAAAGTTTAAAGTTTATTAGAAATTTATGTAATTTTTCGAGTACCTGCCATTCATTAGCTGTGATTTGAAAATCATTTAATTCGGTGACAGAACTGCACAATATGTCAATGCCCGCTCTCACTTTTAAACCAAATCCAATCATATCATGTGTGGAATTCCATCTCGTTGGACAGTCAAGAATGGCATTTAGATTTGATGGCACGCCAGCTGCTTCACAAGCAGACTGAAACTTCTTCTTCACTATCTCACTTCTTTTTATTTTACTGGAAACACTGCGTAACTTTGTTACAGATGTACGCGAGTCAGCAATATTTGGTGCAGATTCTTCATCTTCCTCATCCTCAGTTTCGTCTGCATAGTCTTCGTACTGCTGATCTTGCGCGTTAGTGTCAGACTCACAGTGTAATGCTAAGGTCTTTAATAAATCTTGTACACCAAGGTTTAAAATGTGAGCAAAGCACCGGAAATGTTGATTGTCTGAATCAAAGTGTGGCGGCAGCTGTTTGCCCAGTTCATACATAAATTTGGTATTTGCAGTTGCGTTGTCGACCGTGATACCTTGTATTTTATCAATTATGCCATATTCCAATAAACATTCATGGAAAATCGTTGCAATATCTTCCCCAGTATGTCGACCGCGTGATGGTATAAAATCAAGAACTACAGATTGATACTTCCATTCGTTGTCTATATAATGAATAGTAACCCCGTAGTAACTCCTACCAGCAATTGACGTCCACCCATCAATGGTAAAAGACATTTTAGATGATAATTGTTGAAGTCGTTCCTTGAGATTCAATTGGAGCTCTTCAAATCGCTCTTTGACTTTCCTTCTAAGTGTAGACCTTTTAGGAAACACCATATTAGGGCAAATGCAAATACGTCGAAAATATACTTGTGTAGCTTCGTCATCGAAAAATGAGAAGGGAAGATATTTTTTCACCACCCAATCAACTGTAGCTGTCGTGATGTTGTCACTGCTGTTTTCCGACTGAAACAAAACAATAAATCTTGTGTTATTATTTAAAACATACAAGGTTTGAGCATATAAGAGGAGGAGGTATGTTGTTGTTAAATCGAGAAAATCGTTAAATTGATATTTGTTATATTAAGGTTGCACTGTACTGTAATTTACCAAAATAAAGTACTTAGTTGTTACTGGCCGATTAAATGAAAATATGGGTGTTTATAAAAAATATTTAAGACGATAATTACATACTTAATATGTCGCACCCCTAGATGAAAACACCACTAACTCAAAAATACTTACGTAAGTTAATGGCGTTTTTGAAAGTATCGCATGAATAGCTATGCAGAGTTGAAAAAATATTCTTACCTGTCCACTTCTTCCAGCGGTTACTAAAAAGCTTGTGATATCTCCACTTAATTTTGGTTTAACAGGAAGAAATATTTCTGATTCCTTTTTGTGGAAAGATATTAGATGTTTCCTTAAGCCTGAAGTGTTTCTGTTTTTCATTTTTATTTCAATCTTTTTATGTTGGCACAATTTACAGAAGGCAGTTTGGGATGCATGAATTATTTCGAAAAACTCTTCAAATTTGCTTTTGGGTCTTTTAGATCTGTGACTCAAACTCTCGTTACTCGGACTCGAATAATTTGAATCTTCGTCACTCATATTAAATTGTACACGTGATACGTTTTTAGAAAACAACAAGAATTAGTAAAAACAATTATTAAGTTAGACTCGAAGCACAGCTCAATTGGAAATGACTGGAATTAAAATAATTCCTTTATTTATAGTACGTTTCCTTGCTTTCTACCGCGCCGCCTCGCCACGTGCCGGCTCTATGAAAAGGATGCCGCCGCAAATCAAATAATGCCGCGTGCGGCGTACAAACACACACTAAATATTACCTACTTGTACAGACGCGACGCGTGAATAAAATATATAGAAAAGAATTAGTGAAAATCACTATTCTTTACATATAAGTGAATGTTTTGGCGTACATCTATACTAATATTATAAAGCTGAAGAGTTCGTTTGTATGTTTGATGACAGAAGTTTTAAAATAAATAAATAAGTCCTGAACGTCACTATACCTCCAAAGTTACTATTCCTCGTGGACGAAGTCGCGGGCACAGCTAGTAAATACTTACTCTCATCATCTCTCTCAGAGATATTCGGGCTGGTAAGTAATACAAAACTCTTATCGCAGGCTTTTTATTTTATTAGTAGGTAAGTACCTACGCTTTTTATATTATTTTATTAGTTTTGTAGAATTTTTTTACACGTTTCAAGTATATTTAAAAGTGGCTACAATATTTATTAAACGGGTGCGGGGTGATATTTGAACACTTTTTTGCTATTTTTTCTTGTAAAAACTTAAGAAATATAATGACTAAATGTACAATAATAGTACCTAAGTAATTAGTTTAAAACCATATAAGTAATCAATATTATAATATATACTTACTAGAATGAATTAATTTGACATCTACTACCTATCCTTACCATTTTATCCCAATCATAATACTACTTGCGTGATCAGTATAATGTATTCATTTTCATTCTAAGCACTCTGAAACTTATTTATTCTTTGGAACACCTGTAGGTACTCTTAAAATTCGAAATTATTTTACACGAGTATACCTACGCCTACGCCCTATGGCGGCAATCAAATAGTGTCAAATGTTATGATTTCGGCGTGGCGGCAACGATTGTTTTAGATTTCAAAAGAAGCCGCCGGCGCGTGTATCGTAACCATGTACTTCCGAAAAGCGGCAAATTTCTTTGAGAAGTAAGTACAAAACCTTTGAAGCCGCATTATCAAAGTGCCGATGGTTAAAACATAACTATGCATGCACTCAGTTTGATTTTAATAGATAGGTCCAGTTTTTCATACCTATTCTTTGATACAGTTTTTTGCGTCTCATAGAATTTCTAAGCGTACCTACCTATACACCGAACTGTTACACCTAACTACTCAGTGAAATAGCGCTAAGTCCTAGCTGCAAGACGCAAGAGTCTTGCAGGCTATGTCTTGTTCTTGCTCAAGTCTTGCACGGTCAGTCTTGGTCTTGGTCTTGCTAAAAATACGCGGTCTTGTTCTTGGTCTTGGTCTTGCAAAAACGCAAGAACAAGACCAAGACTGCAAGACCAAGACTGAATTTGGGCAACACTAATCATTACCTGTGATTCCTGAATGACCTAGCATCCAGTACAAAGTTAATTTGTTCCTGTTTGCAAGTTCATTCAGTTCTTCATGGCATTCCCAGACCAGTTTTGATGTCATCTTCGGGTTTGTCAGAGCCCCTAGTGCGCTCTTGCTGCCTGTAAAAATATTGATCCGCTCATTCCTTTGAGGCACCACTGGTGTACCTCAAGGAAGTATTTTGGATCCATTATTTTATGCAATTTATACTGCACAGTTCGTAAAGTCATTAACTTGTATCATTTATACGCAGACGACACGCAGATATATTTTGCTTTAACCCATCAGATTCAGCAGCAGAATATAACCTCAGTTATAATCTTCAAAAACTTTTTGAAATATCAAAGGAACATTTATTGAAAATCAATCCAAAAAAATCCATGGCTATATTTTTTTGTAATAATAGAATCAGAGAAAAATTGCAGACATTTTTGAACATTAGTATGGCTAATGTGATTTATTTCTCTCAGAACATCCGCCAGAAATATAGGTTCGATAACTGACAATAAACTCAAATTAACGGAGCACGTCACGTCAAAGTTGAGAATTGGCTATGATAATTTGAAAATGATCTACCCCCAGAGAAAATTTCTATGTGATTAAATTGTTCTCTCACACATGAATTTCTGTGATAGTATACAGGGCTTTTCATGATGAGCGTTAATTAGCCGTTTCTGGCAAACTATTCAACGGATCAACCTGAAAATTCCACAGTATGCATAAGTCAATATGACCTACATGCCTAAAATATTTTAGACGAACAGGCGTTGTCGCTTCTACTATAAAGTAGCGGCTTCTTTAATTTTTCAAATGGAACACCCCGTATATAATATCATATTATGATTCATTATCACTTCGTCAACAAATTCATATACTATTTCCCTATACCTATCTATTACCGTTTAGAAAATATAAATTAATTTCGATATTTTTTTTACCAAACATGAACTTTTATAAATGCTGATAATCTTGAACTCTCTTGCACTAAAACGATCAAATTTGAAATGGAGTGGAGTGATACTATGAGGATCTTCATTTCGAGTCATATTTTCATTTGCTTCATACAGGGTCTTCAAAAAATGCAGATACTTTGATCTCATGAATAAATGGGTGGAACTCAATTTTTTCAAATGGAACACCCTGTATAATTCAATATTTTGAGCTCTACATACAATTTTAGATTACCTTTGTTCAGATATTACTATTTCTATTTTGAACCGTTTTCAAGATAAACTGTTTCAAACGAAAATTGACATGGTTTCCTTGTTCATCACTCATTTTTGTAAAACAGATTTCGTTTGATGTTTCTCAATTAGTTACAGATAATACAATGAAAAGATAATCATCAAAATACTCCAAACCAATGCCATCTCTTCAAACAATAGTTTTATTAACGCTGAAACACGAACTAAAAATAATAAACCCGTAAATTAATGAGTTAATTTAATCGTCAGTGTATTTCAGAATATGTTCAAACACATCTCCACCTCTACTTAAACAAACATGTAATCTCTTCAAAAGATTTTCATGTGTAGCGCTTCTGATCAAATCTGGAGTGAAACTATTGAAAGCAGTTGTAACTCTCGATTTCATATCTTCCATTGTTGTTATCGGAGTAGAGTAAACCATATTTTTAATGAAACCCCACACAATTGCCATCTGGTGTTCTAGGAGGCCAACGAAAAGGTCCATTATTATCAATCCATCTGTCTTCGAAGATTTCGGTTGAAGCTTCGCTGACTGAATGAGAATTATGGGGTGGAGCACCATCCATTTGGTACCATACACGTTCTCTTCCTGGTCTATTATTTAAAATCATTTGAATTCCATTCCTCAGTAAATCTTCATATTTTGATGCATTCAAATTATCATCATAAAACTCGATATAAAAAATTGACTCATTCTTTATGGCACAAAATACATTGAATTGCCATCTTTCTTGAAAACCCCTTTGGCGGACAACATGGGGATTTTCTGGCGCCCAATAATGTCTATTGAAAACTCCATTTTTTGTGAACTTGGCCTCATCTGTCCATATGATATTGTCAAGGAAATGTTCATCCTCTTGAGTTTCGACAAGTAACCATTCAAAGAATTCCACTCTACGAGGTAAATCACTCTCTTTCAAATGTTGGACACAGTAGAACTTATAGGGATGCCATTTATGCTTATTAAGAATTCGACAAATTGTCACGTAGGGTATACCTATTTCTCTTTCAGCCTCGTGCAGAGAAGCATTTGGATATGCATAAAAGTATCCCAAAACTGTTATACCATTGTCATCATCATCCACTTTAGTCTTCTTACGAATGATTTTTGGACGGAAGGTTCCATTCAACCTACTGTTTTTTAGTAGTCGATTTATCACATTATTATTCGGCTTCGGAAGTTGTGGATATCTTTCATGAAATACTCGGCATGTTCTACTTGCAAGTCTATTGCATTCACCATAAATTATTAATAAATTCAAGAAATCTTCATTATTGTAACCTAATCTTGACATTATTCTATTATAATTGGTAGCTATCACAATCAGTCAAAACCACCTACGAAAGTCCGACATTAAATAATTGGTTTATTTATTTTTCCAAAGCACACTATTAAAAAATATTGATGTGTACTGTTGTATGTTAGAGACCAATACCTCAATGTATACAAATTGTAACTTTTTCTAAGGTAGGTACATACCAATTTCGAATTGACTTATCTGAGACAGTTAAAAAACTGGATCAAAAAGAAATATTACTAAGTATAAAAAAACTATTGAATATCCAAAATGAGTGATGAATTCAAAAAAACGAGCAAGAAAACCACGTCAGTTTCCGTTTGAAACAGTTTATCTCGAAAACGGTTCAAAATAGAAATAGTATTATATGAACAAAGTTAATCTAAAATTGGATGTAGACCTCAAAAATGTTGAAATATACAGGGTGTTCTATTTGAAAAAATTGAATTCCACTCATTTTTTCATGAGATCAAAATATCTGCATTTTTTGAAGACCTTGTATGAGGCAAATGAAAATATGACTCGGAGTAAAGATCCTTATAGTATCACTCCACTCCAATTCAAATTTAATCGTTTTAGTGCAAGAGAGTTCAAGATTATCAGCATTTATAAAAGTTCATGTTTGGTAAAAAAAAAATATCGAAATTAATTTATATCTTCTAAACGGTAATAGATAGGTATAGGGAAATAGTATATGAATTTGTTGATAAAGTGATAATGACTCATAATATGATATTATATACGGGGTGTTCCATTTGAAAAATCAAAGAAGCCGCTATTTTATACTAGAAGCGACAACGCCGCTTCGTCTGAAATATTTTAGGCGTGTAGTTCATATTGATTTATGCATACTGTGAAATTTTCAGGTTGATCCGTTAAATAGTTTGTCAGAAATGGCTAATTAACGCTCATCATGAAAAGCCCTGTATATGGGCCGTGTTTACATAATAGAGATTCCGGACGCATTCAGAAATTACAAAATTCTTGTTTGTGGTTGATATACGGTATAAGGCGAAGACGGAGAGTGTCGCGTAAACTGAAAGAAATAAACTGAATGTATAATCGAAGACTACTTCATACAACCTGTTTCTTCTATAAAATTTCAAAATACGAAAAACCTCCTTATTTTCATGAAAAAATCATCTTTAGAAGTCATGTTCATAGTGTCAATATTCGTATACCCTCCCATAAGAAAGAGATATTCAAACGTTCCTTCACATACTGCACGGCAAATCTTCTGACTAAATTCCGGATAACTGACTTCACAAAATCGATGGCGTCATTTAAAAGAATAATAAAAGAGAAGCTGTCAACATTAATATATTTAGTACTCAATTGTCAGTTTTCATAATATTCGAAATATAATAATCTTAGTCGATTACCATTTACTTAGATATATGCATTTTCCCTATAGGCTTTAACAGCACCTGATCTCGTATCAGAAAGCTGACAATAGACCAATTAATCTGTATATCACAATATATATGCATGTATGTATATATATATATATATATATATATATATATAGATAGAGATTTTATCGAGTGTGCATGATATAAATCAAAAATTAAACAATTTGTGGACACAACACTCAAGAAAGGGGGGCAAACCGCGGACACGTGTTTCTGGCTATTGGCCTCATCAGCGCGGTGCAGCCAAGTGTAAAGATGGGAAACACTTGTTTGCCGAAATCAGGAAACAACACAAACGCACGGAGTCAACAACAGGAGCCAACCGCACAAATGTGCGGTTGGCTCCTGTTGTTGACTCCGTGCGTTTGTGTTGTTTCCTGATTTCGGCAAACAAGTGTTTCCCATCTTTACACTTGGCTGCACCGCGCTGATGAGGCCAATAGCCAGAAACACGTGTCCGCGGTTTGCCCCCCTTTCTTGAGTGTTGTGTCCACAAATTGTTTAATTTTTGATTTATATCATGCACACTCGATAAAATCTCTATCTGTATTTATCCTGGACCCGGATGTCACGCAGGTAGCTATAGCTGCCTCCGTGGTCATGTTAGATGTAGCCTGGGAATTCTAGGTCTTCTAACTGGAACCACAAATGTGCGGTTGGCTCCTGTTGTTGACTCCGTGCGTTTGTGTTGTTTCCTGATTTCGGCAAACAAGTGTTTCCCATCTTTACACTTGGCTGCACCGCGCTGATGAGGCCAATAGCCAGAAACACGTGTCCGCGGTTTGCCCCCCTTTCTTGAGTGTTGTGTCCACAAATTGTTTAATTTTTGATTTATATCATGCACACTCGATAAAATCTCTATCTGTATTTATCCTGGACCCGGATGTCACGCAGGTAGCTATAGCTGCCTCCGTGGTCATGTTAGATGTAGCCTGGGAATTCTAGGTCTTCTAACTGGAACCACAAATGTGCGGTTGGCTCCTGTTGTTGACTCCGTGCGTTTGTGTTGTTTCCTGATTTCGGCAAACAAGTGTTTCCCATCTTTACACTTGGCTGCACCGCGCTGATGAGGCCAATAGCCAGAAACACGTGTCCGCGGTTTGCCCCCCTTTCTTGAGTGTTGTGTCCACAAATTGTTTAATTTTTGATTTATATCATGCACACTCGATAAAATCTCTATCTGTATTTATCCTGGACCCGGATGTCACGCAGGTAGCTATAGCTGCCTCCGTGGTCATGTTAGATGTAGCCTGGGAATTCTAGGTCTTCTAACTGGAACCACAAATGTGCGGTTGGCTCCTGTTGTTGACTCCGTGCGTTTGTGTTGTTTCCTGATTTCGGCAAACAAGTGTTTCCCATCTTTACACTTGGCTGCACCGCGCTGATGAGGCCAATAGCCAGAAACACGTGTCCGCGGTTTGCCCCCCTTTCTTGAGTGTTGTGTCCACAAATTGTTTAATTTTTGATTTATATATATATATATATATATATATATATATATATATATATATATATATATATATATATATATATATATATATATATGTATATATATATATATATATATATATATATATATATATATATATATATATATATATATATATATATATATATATTATCATACTGGTCATGTAATTATGAATTTGGATTAATAAAAGTCTTATTATTATTATTATTATATGAAAGTTTTGGAGGGTTGGATTGCCTTCCCTGTACAAGTTTCGAACAGGTGGAGTTTTATTCCGACTTTCGCTCAATAGATAGAGATTTTAGTAAAACTTTGTGCCACAATCGTGACAGCTGATTAACGGAAAACATATTTCAAACAGTTTTTTTTAAACAATGAAGGGCAATAGTAAGTAATAATGAAAATGAAAGAAAGGTAGAAGTAGTCTCTGTCACCAAAGCACAACTCTACGTGTGTTTCCCGATCGTTCTAGGTGTCGCATCGTTTTGAGAATATTCCTAATGGCCTCCGAAGACTTCCATCGGGGTATATAAGAGGTTTATTCTAGTTGAAAGTGCGGTACGAAGTGAGATAATAAGGCGATAGACATTTGAGTATTAGTCTGAAGTTCAATTGGAGTTTTTGCATCGTATTGACAGTGTAGTAGTGAAATAAAGTTGAGTTTAATTGTAGAGTATGATCAATTATGGTGAAACCCACGAGAAAACGTAATAATACTTACTGTGTGTATGGAATGACGTTGACTATCAGGGCTTTCACAGTGTCGTCTCCTTCCATTAAAGCTTTTTTGGTGCATCCATTACCAAATGCCGAATTTGCCGTACAAAAAAAACATTGAAGCAACTTTTCTGCCCATATTTCATATTCATATCCTGACGGTTGCTTCAAGTCGTCCAGCTTCCGAGACTCATATAGTGACAGATCATATATCTGCTCAATGATATCCGTCTGCATCAATGAAACGAGGAAGGTTGGACATTTGAGGATTTCAATTATGACTTCGACTATTTTTTTCTCTTCTGAACTATGGTATGGAAGAAACATAGCACCCTGAATCATGCGCAGGAGAAACTCCTTTGAGCCAAACTGTGGATGCGTTGGTTGGATTCTACGGCAGATAACAACCATTTGAGTTGTACGGACGATAAGAAGTCGTCTCACCTCCGAGATTTGAAATTTTATGTCAGTGCGCCTTCCCGTACCTGTTTTGAAAATATTGATTATTTATTTTTATCATGATATTTATCAATAAATTTGAGTAATCTTTTTTTTTTCACAATCATCAATCAATTATTTATTTCTCTCTATAGACAACCATAACATAGTATATAAAGAGAAATATATAAAGTAATTCAAATATACAGAATATAAATTCACAAAAAATTCCAGTGGGCGAAAAGTTACCGAAATAATAATAGTTATTCATTATACAAGGGAAAAAAGCATCAGATTTTTAGCTCGAGAGCTAAAATCTAATATTTTTCCCGTATATAATACAAATTTTTGAAGCTTCAACATCCTGAAGCTTCAACATCCTGAGGAAGATAGGTAACCTATTATAAATTCTAGCACCAACTCTATATTGATCTCTATATGAATTATTAGATCTAGAGGCTTAAAAGTGTAATTCTTCGTCATATAGTTATGCACCATATAATGCATAATGTAGATGCATGAATTTTTTGTGGAACCTCCCGAGCATAACAGCCAAACACATGAGGATTCTGCAGATGAAGATGATGCGGAAATAATTCACTTTCGTCTCGACTAAGTTTAGACAGGGTTGTCGTTCTACTACTTAACGGATAACAGACTCAATAGATTAACTCAACAGATCAACCTTCGTCATTGAAATTGTGAAAAAATATACTCACTATCTGTTTCCGGTTCAAATAATTGTGATAGATATTCATCTAGTGGATACTTTATAATGTTGCCATCTGGAGATACGGTGGATAGCATATCGCACTGATAGTTTGAATGACAGAAGCGATTATGTTTGCACGAGAATCGACATTCATCGTCGCTGAAATGGGGTTCATCGTCGCTGAAATGAGGTTCATCGTCGCTGGTATGGTATTCATCGTCGCTGATATATAATAATTCATCTTCCCTCTAGAAAATTACCAAATCGTTATACTCACAAACAATATTAACACCCTCTTCATGATATATTTACTAATATTCATAATAAACAAATTCAATATCTAAGCTAAAGTCAATTCCCGTCTCTTACAGCAAAGCAAAACATCCCGATGACAGTTTCTTGCATGGATTTAAAAAAGGATTATTGAACAAGATACTATCATAATTGTATGGGACATTTTTCATGTTCAATCTGGTAGTCAATTAAGTATTTTTTGAAGTTAGACATTGTCAGTTGACTTTTGTACTTTTTTGTTCATTCTGATCTTAATCCGTAACTGTTTTGCAGCATTAAAAGTTTTTAGATTCTTAAGTGAGCGGGTAGCTTATTCTAAGAAATCAGTGACAATCATAAAAATATTGTTGTTGACTACTAGCTGAATTTCATTCAAAACGCACCTGAAAGTTAAAACGGAAGTATTTAAGGTTGTAACGCTCGATCACGCTACGGTGTTGGGTTGTCACTGTGACAGCCCAAGAATTCGGCTCCAGCTGAGTGAAGACAGGATAGGGGAATATGCAAGTTAAATTTTAATTGTGGGCGCCAGGTAATTTAACCAAATCAACTTGAGTACATCTGTCACAAAAAATTTGCATAATGAACTGATTTATCGCAAATAAAAAAATGACAATGATCTGATTTATTATAAATACTTCACGAAAATATACTATTTGTCAGTATGTAAAATCATATAAATGAATAATATCTATGGACATACAATTTGCATTCAGAATTGAACTATGATTAAGTCACGATTAAATGTGGCAGAAATTAATATAGGTTCCAAGATAACCAGATAACGAGAAACCTTAAATAACACCAAAATCAAATGGCCGCTAGATTTGAATCCCGATTCAAAAATTTTCCTGAAAATAGACTTCAAAAATGCCTTCAAGATGATTGGAAGAAACATCATGCTTCGTAAGGTTTAAAGTTCGTTTTCAGGATTATATCCCTTCTCAAGTCAGTGTTATAAATCAGCATCCTATTTGAGTTTTGGTCAACATCTGATTCTGTCTGAGAGAGGTGTTCAACAAGGTGATCCCTTAGGACCTGCTCTTTTTTGTCTGACAATCAACGAACTCACTAAAAGCTTATCATCCGAATTTAATTGTTGGTATTTGGACGATGGCTCAATCGCTGGCGATGAAAACAGTGTTTTTAAGTATTTAGAAAAATTTCGAAAAATGCGAGTTGATTACTCTTTCAACTCCGAATAATATTTCCGAATTCATTTTGAAATTGGCTTCTGGCATGAGAATTTTGGAAAAGTCTAAATGGAGTCTTCTGGGTGCTCCTCTCTCTGAAGATTCACTTTCAGAACATCTTTGAGAAGAACGGGAATCACTAAAATTGCTGACCACCAGATTGAATGAACTTCCAAAACACGTTGCATTTTTTCTTTTGAAAAATTGTTTGGCGATTCCAAAACTCATGTACGCCCTCAGATGTTCCCCCACTTGGTCAAGTCAGTTAGAGCTTGACGAGTTTCATAATTTACTCCGCAACACGACGGATTTTGCTACAAACAATCATTTCAATAATGATTCATGGCTCCAAGTAACGCTTCCTGTAAACCTTGGCGGACTAGGGCTACGTTCGGCTTCTTCCGTAGCTTTACCAGCTTTTCTATCATCAGCCAATAGTGTTTCTGATATTATCGATTCCATCCTTCCTTCCATATTTATCAATATTAAGACGTTTTTTACACTGAAGGTGAATCACTTTGGCATGCCGCAACTAATATTGCTCCTCCAATAGATAAAAAGAAAATACAAAGTGCATGGGACCGACCTCTTCTGAACATTATAACTGATAAACTTCTGAAATCTACAAGTGTATACGATAAGGCTCGTCTGAAAGCAGCAATAATCAAGGAATCGGGTGCTTGGCTGAATGCTTTACCTGTTGCACCTCTTGGAACACTATTAAACGATGAATCTTTCAGAATAGCAGTAGGACTTAGGATGGGTTCATCTATTTGTGTGCCTCATAATTGTGTTTGCGGTAGTATAGTTGATGAGAAAGGTACACATGCTTTGAGTTGCAGGAGAAGTGCAGGGCGTACATCTCGACATCACCAAGTGAACGACATATTGAAACGAGCTATGTTGTCAGCGGATGTTCCTGCAATTCTGGAACCCTTAGGTATCAGTCGAGATGATGGTAAATGACCAGGTGGTATTTCACGACAGATTTTGGCCTCCGAAACGTTAAGATAAGTATTTCATTATTTCTTAACAATTTTTTTTGATAGGCAAAATTGTTAAATACAACAAGTTACTGATAAATAGAAGATTTTTATTTGTGAAAAATACTTATCGTGGTAAACTTATCGGGGTAAACTAAAAAATTTGCCCTTCTACAGATTGTGGAATTCTATTTCAACATGAATGAGAGGTAGGTCATTAAAGTACATTAGGAACAACGATGAGCCGAGAACAGAACTCTGAGGAACCCCACAAACCACTGATTGGTATTTGAAAGTCTCATTATCAACGATCGGACAAGTGAAAAACTAAAATTGGAACTTCCTATTTTATATACCATAGAAAGTTTTAATTCTTATTTTTCATGATGACCTCCTACCACGTAGTAACAGTTACATTCATCAGTCGATCTGACAAGTATAATGAAACCAACATCCGTCGCTTTTGCGAGGTCACAAAATATTGTTGCTACTGCCTCCCTCATTTATTTTGAGATATTCTCCCTAGTAGTAGGAATATAGTTGTGCTGTTAGGTTGAAATATACTCACAGGTATCATCCGCGTACGTAGATAACATTGTACCGTATACATGTCTACAAGTTGCAATTTTGGATTATTCGGAATTCCTAAAGCACGTCGCAGAGTGTCTGTCAGAATATGGATGATATTGCAGTCCATCAGATCGTTCACAAATGCGGTTACATTCTTGTGTACCATGAAGGTTTCGAGAATCGTTATCCAGCACATCATTTCTTGTTTGGAAGGATTATTGAATGATTCCAGAGTTTTGATCAGCAACTTGACACATGATCTTGATCGTTCGATATCACGTTCGAAAGGATGAACCATCATACTGCATATACACTCGATGTAGACTATGTAATCTCTTCCCAATTCTGCAACAGATTAATACTTGAACATGAGAAAAATTTAAAAGTACCATATAGAATATTTCTTCTAATTTCGAAATACTCGTTTTAGTCATTATTACCTTGACTAACTAATCATTGTATTGTCTTTAATTCTCAAAGATTTCATTGAAACATTTCTATTTGTTGTCACTGAAGAAAGAATTGAAAAAGCTTTTTCAAATATGAATATGTCAAAAAGTATTTATCATTCACACTATACATTTCATTTTTATCTTACAAAAAGTACAACGTTAGAAACTACGACATTTTAAGGGTTATGAAATCAACTTGATGAGGTATATTTAATGGAATAATCTTTTTTGATTTATCCAAAGCTTCCGACTCTATCTATTTGGAGATAATAAGTAAAATCATTTGTAAATTATATACTCTAGGATTCAGGGGAAATTTTCGTACATGGTGTATGTTCTACCCCAGTTTCAGAAAAATATCTGTGTATATGAAATCAGGCCCGAGTGTTATGATGCTGAACTTGGAGTTCCACAAAGTTTGATTTTGGGGCCAGCTTTCTTTATTTTTCATCAGTCACTTTCTCAGTCACGTTAAAACCAAAACTGAGGCCTTCAGCGCAATAATGGACTAAGCTCAAATTATTTAAATTCAGATAAATGGAAAATAAAAATGGTATTTTCATGAGAAAGATTCTATAAAAGCCAAAACCGTAACATATTTAATTTTCAGCACATTGTTTTCAAATATAGTGTAAAATTGAAGAGGGGATTATTTGATTTTTGAATTATGGCGATTTTTGATTTTGATGTGGGTTAGTCCATTTTTACATCGACTTTTTTCTTTTTTGTGTGGATGGTCCCTATAAAAATCATACGGATTTAAAGAGAAAAACAAAAATATTTGGTTTTAAATTTTATTAAACATCTTCATCGCTAGCGAAATCTAAAGGTACTTCATCAACATCGATTTGAGAATTGGTCTAAAGACTATTATAAAATGCATGGTGAATGGGTGGAACATAATCTAACAAATTCAACAGGTTTCCTTTTTTAGGACATTTATACAGTTTCCATTGGGATAAAGTAAATCTAAATTGTCGATCAGGTGGGTGTTTCGTTTTTTTACGTTGAGTTCACTAAAGAAAAATATTTTTAATGGCGTTTCAGAGGAAAATCCTAACCACTGAATTTTTAGCCACTGAACTTTGTAGTTATCAACATCAATTTTTCTATTTGTGGTATTCTTTTTCAATTTTTTTTGTCGTTTTTATCCATACAAATGATTTTAAATGGATTTTTATTGCTTGCCCCCAAAATAACGTTATTCCAGTGTTCTGGAATGAAAATATTTGAAAACAATTTCTTTTTTTTTTCACAAAACCGAAGTCTTGGTCGCATGGCAAATATGAATGCCCACTGACCAAAAATTTATGATCTATTTTTTTAACTGTGTAATCAGGACTAGAAACAAAACAGATAGCTTGATGTTTCGGTTTTGGCCACCACACTGATCGGAACACATAATTAGATGTTCTGTTGTAACAGATTGCTTTATAAACTTCAAAAGACAAGATCCTATTACTTGGGGTCCTCTAGAGGTCACTGACTCATCCCAAAGAAACATATAAACATCGTCGTTTCCCATATTGTGGATTCCGAAACTGTAATGTAGTATAGTTGAACATGTGTAATGTAGTATAGTTGAACAACCCTGTATAGGCAATACCATCAGTACAAACGGCGCGCGCACCGGGGAACATCTGTTTTTCGGACGTGTTCCTTTTTTGGCAGCCTATGTTTACTTGTTTTCTTACCTTTCCAAGAAAATACAGTTTGTGTTGTGAAAGTAAGAAACGTAGTTTCATTTAAACATCACATATTCTGGCGACGAGGATGGGATGTGCTATTTATTCTTACTTCATTGCTAATACATTTGCGAACAAAGTACAAAAACTTGTGCTAGTGAGGAAGGATGGCGGCTCCGAGAGGAATTCAACTGGAGTTCAATCCAGCTGTTAATGACTGGGTTGTGCATTGGAAAAGGTTGCAGCAGTACTTTATTGCGAATAATATTACTGACGACAATATTAAGCGTGCAATACTACTAAACGGCTTGCACCAGGATGCATACGGGTTGCTTCAAACTTTATGTGTACCAGATGAGCCAGAAACGTCCAGTTTGGTGATATTAACCGGTCATTTGGATAATTATTTCAAGAAACAAAATGTTGTTTTTGTGGAAAGATTCAGTTTTTATTCGGCATTCAAGCAGGAAACTGAAAGTGCCCAAGAATGGAGTGCACGGTTGAAAAAGCTATCCATGTATTGCGATTTTGGTGAATCGTTCGATACAAAGTTGTGTGACAAATTCATCACAGGTTATAATCCGGGCAAGGTGAGAAACAAGCTGTTCAGCGAAAAAAGTTCAGTAACTTTTTCAAATGCATTACAAGTGGCCTTGACAGAAGAAGCGGCCCAAGTGGGAATGCTTCAGTGTGATTCCGAAATCAAACGTGAACCTAATGAAATCGATGTTCATCGAATCGTTCAACGAAACGGAGGTCGCAAGGAGGCTTCCAGTAGTTCCAGTGTGGAAAAGGGGCATTCATCATTCGGTGGTAGAGCAGCTGGAGAAGTGTTTCGTGTTAAGGTGAAGTGTTTTCGCTGCGGAAAAGATCATTTAGCAAATGTTTGTCCGTATCGTGAGTATACTTGTAATACATGCTCAATTAAAGGTCATCTGAGTTCTGTTTGCAAGAAACAAAGAAATAAGCTACATTATCTGACTCAAATAGAGTCAATTTCACAGGCTGATGCGATGTTACAGTGTGAACAAAATGTTGGTTCACAAGTCTTGTGTCTTCGCCAGAAATCAGATGAGTCTATAATTATAGATATTTGTTTAAATAACGTTCCTTTGAAAATGGAATTAGATTCAGGTGCTGCAACATCGGTTTTGCCACTTTCGTTGTTTAAGAAATATTTTTCCACGGTCCAATTGTTTGGAACTAACATTGAACTCATAAATTTTTCGGGAGATAGGGTGCTACCTGAGGGGATCGCAAAATTTCAAGTAGATTATGGTTCAAAACGAAGGTTATTAGATTTTTGTGTGGTCGATTCGAAAGGCCCAGCACTTCTTGGCAGAAATTTTATAAGATCATTCAATATGGTGTTTCAGGAAGCGAAATATAGTATTCATAGTTTACACGGTAATACGTCATTTGAAGATTACTTTATGAACAAATTTCCAAAGGTGTTTTCTAGCAAGCTAGGTTGCTTCAATAAATTTCAGTTGCAGTTACGAGTCGATCCAAATGCTCAACCTAGGTTTTGTAAATTTCGACCTTTACCATTTGCAATGAAGAAGAAAGTTGATGAAGAGATTGATAGGCTTCTAAGTAATAAAATAATTTCTTCAGTGGAGTTTAGTCCGTGGGCAACACCTGTAGTACCGATCCTAAAAAAAGATAACACTGTTAGGTTATGTGGCGATTATAAAATAACAATAAATCCCCATTTGATAGTCGATAAATATCCATTGCCTCGAATGGATGATTTATTAGAAAAATTGAGTGGGGGAGAACAATTCTCTAAAATTGATTTAGCACATGCTTATCAACAGGTACCATTACATCCAGAATCGCGAAGCGAATTCTGACGACTATTTCAACTCACAGGGGTTTGTTTCATTACAATGTTCTGCAATTCGGTTTGGCCTGTGCGCCGGCGCAGTTTCAAAGGATGATGGAACAGTTATTCATGAATCTGGAAGGAGTAGGATGTTTTTTGGATGATATCATTATCACTGGCAAAAATAAAGAGAGTCACCTGAGTAATTTGGAAAAAGTATTCAATATTCTACAAGATTGTGGCTTGACAATAAAAAAAGAAAAATGTGAATTTTTTTCAGATAGTGTGTCATATCTGGGGCTGATTATTGATAAAAATGGTATTCACAAAGCCCCTGAAAAGTTGAGGGCGATTGAAAAAATGTCTGAGCCCAAAACGGTGTCACAACTTAAATCTTTTTTGGGGATGGTCACTTATTACAACAGATTTATACCGAGTATGCCTAATATTGTGAGTCCGTTGTACAATTTGTTGAAGAAGAATGCAGTATGGCATTGGACTGAAAGTTGCCAAGATGCATTTAAAAAAATCAAAATAGTTCTACTTTCCGATACATTTTTAGTGCATTTCAATGCAGCCCTCAAATCTACGTTAACCGTGGATAGTAGTGCCTACGGTTTGGGTGCGGTTCTGTCGCAGATTTGTGAGGACGGGGTGGAGCGCCCCGTGTGCTTTGCGTCTCGAACGTTGACGGATTCGGAGAAAAAATATTCACAGTTAGATAAGGAAGCTCTAGCAGTGGTATTCGGTGTCAAGCGTTTTTACCAATATTTATATGGTCGACATTTCATCTTGCGCAGTGACAACCGTCCATTAGTTAGTATTTTTGGCCCAAAAAAGGGAATACCAACTATAGCAGCCAATCGTTTACAACGTTATGCTTATATCCTAAGTGGGTTTGACTTCACGATTGAGTATGTCAATACCTCAGCTAACATTGCAGACTTCCTTTCCAGACTGCCGATTCTTGATGCTGACAGTGATTCAAAAAATTTTGATTTCGAAGAAGGCATAAGAGATTTTGAAAATTCTCAAATCAACTTGAATTATTTATCCAATGCGGAATATTTACCCATTGATGTTACTAGGATGCGAGAAGAAACCATGATGGATCCTGTATTATCGCAGGTGGTATCATACGTGAAAAATGGATGGCCTTCCAATTGTCTCGAGGAAGTAAAACCTTTTTATAAATTACGTTTCGAAATTGGCATTGAAGATGATGTTCTCCTTTGGGGGCACCGTGTTTTAGTTCCGTCTTCTTTACGTAAAACAATTTTGGCCGAACTGCATAGCGGACATTTTGGTATCGTGAAGACGAAATCACTTGCTCGATCTTACGTATGGTGGCCATCTCTCAGTAAAGATATTGAAGTGATGGTAAAAAAATGTCAAGAATGTCAGTCGGCACGCAGCACCCCCGAAAAAACGCCTTTGGTATCGTGGCCAATACCGGAGGTAATTTGGCAAAGAATTCATATAGACTTTCTAGGACCTTTGAAAAATTTATACTTTTTGGTTGTGACTGACGCCTATTCCAAATGGCTAGAAGTGTTTCCGATGTCGTCTATTACAAGCAAAGTGACCATTCAAAAATTGCGCGATCTTTTCTCAAGATTTGGAATACCCTCAATGTTAGTTTCAGATAATGGCCCTCAGCTAATTTCAGAAGAATTCAGTACATTCACCAAAGTAAATGGCATAAATCATGTAACCATACCACCTTATAATCCATCTTCAAACGGCGCGGCTGAAAACTCTGTTAAAACAGTTAAAGCTTTTTTATTGAAAGAATTGTCTGATAATCAGCTGGTGGACGTGAATCTGTCGTTATGTAAATTTCTATTGCAATATAGAAACACCCCGCATTGTTCTTCGGGGGAATCACCTGCTAAGTTGTTTTTGGGGCGATCGCTTCGAACCCGTTTTGACCTGCTCAGGCCAGCGGGAAGGAGCAGTGCTGGTGTGAAAGATGTTTCCTTAGTTAAAGATAATTTAGTTAAATCGCAGGTTGTAAATAAAAGTAATTATAAAGGGAAAAGAAAAAGCAACTTCAGAATAGGACAGATTGTGTACGTTAGGGACTATCGAGGGAAAACACCCGTGTGGTGTAAGGCTAAAATAGAAAAATTTATCGGCAAAAATGTTTGCATTGTGAAGGTTCCAAAAGATAATCTGAATTGGAAAAGACATTTTAATCAGATAAGATATTGTATTGACGACGAATTCACTTTGGATGATAAATATTTTGATTCGAATTCAAAATCGGAGGTCGCTCCTGAAACGATCGCATATGGTCCGAGTTCTTCGTCAATAAATAATCCTATCCCAAATATATTAGATCATAAGAATTTCGTTCACTCCGCCTATGAACGCCCTAAGCGTAATAGAAATGCGCCTGATAGGCTCTGTTACGACACATTTAAGGGTGGGAGTGTGTAATGTAGTATAGTTGAACATGTGTAATGTAGTATAGTTGAACAACCCTGTATAGGCAATACCATCAGTACAAACGGCGCGCGCACCGGGGAACATCTGTTTTTCGGACGTGTTCCTTTTTTGGCAGCCTATGTTTACTTGTTTTCTTACCTTTCCAAGAAAATACAGTTTGTGTTGTGAAAGTAAGAAACGTAGTTTCATTTAAACATCACAGAAACAATATGTCCATAGTTGTCGTTTATAATAACAAATGCCTGTTGACAGTAAAGGAGTAGGTAATGTTTTCATCATATCAAACGTAATCACTGTTACTTCAGGATTGTTTTCAGCAAATAGAGTGTCATTTTGAAGACCATTACGTGCACCAGTTGCCTTTCTTTGGTGCAATTCCAATTCTTGTTTCAGTTTTTGCCTATCAGCTTCGGTTTCCGCAGCTTTAATTTCAATAGCATATGCATCACATTTTCTGCAAGAATCTGATACAGGTGGATGGAAAGACAGATTAAATTCTTCGTTAAAATTTTTTCTGATGACAAAATTTGACACAGGAGTTGAAACTTTCTGAGTGTATAGTGAGTAGAGTTTGACGATGTTCAAATCAGGATCCAGATATTTACAATTTTTCGATTTGTGAAGAGCATAGTGGCTTTCATATTTTGGAAATAATTCGATAAAAGCCTTTATCTCAGCAATTTTATTTGGTGATGTCTTATTTGCAGCTGGAACCTTTCCTTTGAGGTCGCAAGGAGGGGTAGACTCCTGTCCTTTATGTTTGAGAACTCTATCGATCCTTCCAGCTGATACTTTCAAATTATTTTGAAAAAACTCCTTACACACCGTAACTCCCCTATCATCTATCCAACAATAAACACGGGTTTTCTGTCTTTTAGAATCATTAGGATTTGCAGTGTAAATGCGTTGCTTATTACATACTTATTACATACTTTTATGATAGTAAATAAATATGCTGTTTGCATATTGTAAGTTTCGAGGTTGTAGAATTCATTAAAAATTTGTAGTTGTCTTTCCTGAGATATTTTTGTGTGACATTTGTTATTACAGAAACAGGGACCTATTTTTGGTTGTTTTCGCGGTATATTTTCTCTCTTGTTGACACATTCTTCACCTTTCAAGTGCTTGCTTTTTCTAACAGTCCTTTTCCACGTTTCCTCTTTTTCCTCGCGTTTTTTTCCTTTTGTCTTAATAGTTTCACTTGCGCGGCTTGCAGTGGAGGCTCTATGTCTACTTTCGCTGAAAGATTGTATTCAGAACCAAAATCAGCAAATTCAGAAGGCTCTTCGTCACTATCGAACAAACCTAATATTAAAATTTTCAATTGATCAAAAAATTCAAATTCACATTTATACTCACGTTACAGTTCCTCTTCACCAGATTTATTCATTGTTCTCAATCACTAATTAGATATTAGACAAGAAATAAATAAAGTTTGACAGTAAACACGAATTTTCATAACCTCAACAAATCACATGTTTGATCGGTCACAAGTGCAAAAATGGATTAACCCGCTTTACTCCATTCTTGCTCCTCAAAATATTTAAAATTCTAAAATGCAATAATGGTTCACGTGCCGCCATCTAGTGAATATAAAATAAAGGTGGCTTAGTCCATTATTGCGCTGAAGGCCTCAACTATGAGATTATGTACAGAGATACATCAATAGCTGAAGAGGCTCGAACACCAGAAGATCTTCAAATGAAACTGAACACTTTGCCGATGTATTTATAACCTACGGTCATTATAATACAATTATTTTTGATGCGAACAAAACCGTTTCAATTCCGTCTTATGGAAATTTGTTTCTAGGGAGATGGATCATTCGTAATCTAAACTGGTACAAGTAAAATCTACTTGAAAATACATGTAAAAATATCTATCAAATTTTTATGATGTGCTACAACTCAACAGAAATCTAGACATATACTCTCTAATTGAAATGTGATATGCTTTCATCAATACAACATCAAAACTATTATTTGTCGCCATTTTCTTCAAGCTTCCAATTTTTATTCTAATTTCAAAGAGCATCTGGGCCCATAACCATTCTTCGTAATAAATTAGAACTCGTTTCTTAATTTTACATTATATTCACTTGCTGCATTTATCGCTAACCGGTATACAGCCACCGGTATACCGGTGGCTCTTAAATTGAAATCAATATGGGAATGATCAAAAAGTACTAATTTATTTATCTTATATATATATATATATATATATATATATATATATATATATATATATATATATATATATATATATATATATATATATATATATATACAGGGTCATGGAGAAATGTACGGTAACATAGATTAATAGGGTCTCTCACTCAAAAAATCAAAAATCAAACTCTGCTTGACTTTGCCAAGCTTTCGCTTCTAATGGGAAGCTTCTTCAGGGCAGTAAAAATGAGCGAAAAACAATAAACGACCGAAGTGAGTGACACTTCATTCAGTTTGAATTTACCGCGTAATAACTTTGATGTAAAATTTATCTGTGAACTCTTTGGAATCTATGGTTCTGTGAGTCACATGTCTCCATGTGATGAATATGTAGGTTATGTTAAAGAAAATATTGCAATTTAAACAATTTGTTAATAGGAACTGGTGAAGCAATAGCTTCAAATGTTGTTTGTGATTAATTAATGTTGAAGAATGTTTTGTTGGAAATGTAAAAACTGGTTTATGTAATAAAATCCTCACCTCTTTTCAGATCAACTCAATTTTGGTTATACTTTTACTGTTCCACAGAATATCTAAGGATAATTATAAAACACTATATATATATATATATATATATATATATATAATATATATATATATATATATATATATATATATATATATATATAAAGTGGATAATCTTAGCGACTGGAGAAATGTACGGTAAATATTTTAATAAAATAATTTTCAATACTGGCAGTAATACAAACTCCGATGTAATTAACAGAAATGTATGTAATGATAGTTCACCCAATACCTAACTTGGAAATTTATCTTCAAATGTCATAAAACTCTTTCATAATGAACAAAATAACAGAATATGCCAAAAAATATTAAAACTATAAAGAATTTGAACACTAAATTGAAAGATAAAACGGATACTACAAAAAAGTCAAATGTGATTTATAACATTCCTTGTAACAATTGTAACTTGAATTATATTGGAACAACATCTAGAATTCTTAATGATAGAGTAACTTCACATAAAAGTGATATGAAGCTTAATAAGAAATCATGTGCATTAGCAGAACACTCTATAGAAACAGGACATAAACCAAATTACTTCAATATTAAAGTTTTACATACAGAAAAAAATATTTCCAAACGCCTTTTTCTTGAAATGGTTGAAATTAATAAGTCTTCTGATTGTATGAATAAGAAAACTGACATTGATAATCTCAGCAGTATACACAGTAACTGGAACTACATCAAAAACATAATAATAATGAAAATTGTATCAATTAATAACTCTTTCTTTAACGTGATTTTTGGCTTTTCTTAGTAAGCGATAAAACAGTTCAGGTGTCTGCACCGACTAATATCTTAGTGGAGTCGGGTGTGGGTTTTATTATTATCAGACAGGAAAATGTATGAGAGGGCGCCAAGTGATTTACAACAAAATTAAACATACACCTCTCTCAAAGCTGAAATCACTAAATCCAATTGGCTTACTTGAAAAACTATAGGTTAGTTGAAATTAAAAATTAGGTGAATGGTATAAATAGGATTCTATAATAGCAGTAAATATATTATAATACAAATTATACAGAATTTAGAGGTAAAGGCAAACTCTCGAGAGAACGGTTCCAGAATATAGTCTATAAAAATAGTCTTTATCTTAGAATGCACCTACTTATTAGTAAAACTGAATGAAGCTAAACAAGTATATAAAAATTTATAAGTCTTCAAGGAAAGAAATACCTGGCTTGTTCACGCACAGCAAGTGTTTTTTTTATGTGCGTGCACGAGGCAAAAAAAAATTAAAAAACCCACTGGGTGGTACTTATCACTATGTCCTTAAGTGAATCGTAACGAGACGTTTCACGAAATAGGGTAAGACTTCATCAGTTCCCGTATCAGCTGTCTTATGTTGGATAAATAGTTCTTCCTAGTTCCAAAAAAATAGTATCTAACCTTTTCATTGGCTCGAAGACTACCACAAACTCTCCTATTTCTCGGAAGAATTGGCAATGCAAGTCGAACCGTATGATACCGTTTCGACTTGCATGTGCAAAAACCCGACGCAACCCTGAGACATTGAATATTAATATACCATGGACTTTTATCTTCTATTATTAAAGAGAATCCGGCGGTATCCAGAAAATACTATAGTGAAGAATCCGTTAATAACGATACGTAAATAGGCACTATTCATCCAATCTATTCGAAATCTACACATTCCCCCTATTCCGTCGACCGAAATATACGATACGGCTTTTTTCCGTAGCTACTTTTTTTCCATAAGATTCGCAGACCCAGGCCACAATTGAAATCGTTCATTTTAACCAGAGAATGAAATAAATAAATTGGCATGTGTGAGAATATTTAATATACCTACTGAACCGGTATAATGGGATGATCCTAATAATGATGATAATAATAATAATAATGGTCTTTATTGGGTGAAATACAATATAACATCCAAAAGGCGAAGTTCAAAACTGCAGTGTTTTACACTACAGGTTTGTTCTACCACTTAACCTCCACAGCCAGCTACGAGAACTGGCAACAACAAAAAAAAAATAAATAAAACAAATACAAACAAAAAAAATGGAAAAAGTAATACATTATACACCCGATATCAATCAGCATTCCAATAACAACAAAAAAAGAATATTCATATGGATAAACTATTGAGTATTTAAGTTTGTTTACCTAATAGTTCAATTTTTGACTAAAAATACCTATTTTGAAATGTTTTAAATGAGGGGGAAGTTTATTGTAATCGTTGCATATCTGATACGTAAATGATCGTTTGAAAAATTCATGAGTGTGTATGGAAGGAGTTAATAACCTTTATGCCTTACATTCAAGTTGTGTAGGTCAGTCTGAAAAGTAATTTTATTATATAGATAGGTCGCAATCTTATTGCAGATAACCTTATGATAGAAACACGCTGAAAATGACCTTCGGTTTTCCATATTGAGCCAACAAGTTTCTGACAGCTTTGATGAGATTCTGTTCCTTCTACGTACGCCATGAATAAGGCGAAGGCAGGAGTTTTGAATCTTTTGGAGTCTTTGTTCCTAATTGTGAGGCATGGTCCAAAGAGTACATCTGCATAGTTCAAAGATGAAAGAACGAGACTGTCACATAAAGTAATTTTTGTGTTTTTAGGGAGGAATTTTCGATTTCCGTAAATCAGCTTGAGTGAAAGGTAAGCTATCTGGATTAATTTATTCACATGGAAATCAAATCAGAGATCACTATCTATAGTCACCCCAAGATTTTTTGCTTCCTTCACAATTTCCAATACATTAGAACCTATACTAATATCGAGTTGTTGTTTTACAACATCTCTGTGATTTTTTGGACCGAATATTAGTAATTTCGACTTAGATGCACATATGTGCATCAAGCACATATTTTCAGCAAGGGCTTCTAAAAATGAAAGAAACTATGAAAGGAATGAATATGTAGGAACTGTTTTCCATTTTTTCATAATACTAGTGTACCTATTGTAAACTCGAGAAACCCTAATGAGATTCTAATAATAGACAGACAAAGACCTTTCATAAATACCACTCTTCCAAATCAATCTGACAACTTTGTGAATTTTTCGTCCAATCATTTTCAGAATAGTAGAGCTGAAAACGTACCAGTCGCTCATATAAACACGGGACAGTTCGACATTTTCGAAAATAATCTAACGAAATTACTCAATTTCATCAGTTATATACCTATGCAGACTTTTGAAAATAATTATCAAAATCTAGGATAGGTAATTTATTTGAAGGGAAAGCTAAAATATGGGCCGATGCGGTATTACACCCTCTTATCAACTGGGTTACGTTCAAGGGATTAATTTTGGAATGAGAAAATTCAGGCCGGGGTTAGACGAGAATTAGAAACAGCAAGATATGATAGGAATTCAGGATCACATGTCATGTATTTTTTGAGTAATTTTTCGAAATGTAAATATTTAATACCTCCTATGTCTGAAAAAAAAGCAATTGGGTACATAGAAAGACATTTTCCAGCAAAGGTAGCTTGTACTCTGATTAACCTTTAGACTCCCGTGCATTCATTATGTACGCAAATACCCGTGAGGGGTACCTCAGGGACCCCTAGTCATTGTACACGTTTGAGTACATATATTATGGAAATGTTATTGAAGAAAACACCCTGTTGAATTTAGTATACAGTTCCTTATTACGTAACCACATAACACATTTCTGACATTGTAAATACAAAATGGAAATATTTCAATTTAAATACATTTCGTTGGACAAATGACTTCTCTAGATCGAAATAACAATTGAAATACAAGATGTAGTGAAAAATGTATACGTACTACATAGATAGACAATTGTAACAGATCGTAGTTTGATGCGTTTTTCTATGGTTATCACATACAAATTTACTACACTTATGACAAACTGTTTTCACTTTTTTGTCTAATTTTCGCGGACATTGATAACAACGTTCACGCTTTCTAAGTTGGTTTTCCACTTCAGCCACATGATCTGTAATATCATTCAGAACAGGTATCCCACAGTCTCGCAAAGCAGATTTCACAAACGACTTATGATGTGTCATAGCACGCTTCTCCATATTCTTGCGAGTGAAATCATCTCCTAATTCTAGCAGAAAATAACGTCGCCGTGCTGTGGTGTTCTTTTTCCAATCGGGATATTTTTCTATGTATAGAATGAAGGCATTCAATGCACAAATGTCTATTATATTCATAAACAACCTATAAGGCCATCGGGCTGTTCTTCTGCTACATGAATTTTCCTTTATAAGCTTATCAGCGGAATCAACGCCGCCCTTGGTTTTGTTACAGTCCAAAATCATGAGAGGCTTGTTGTCATCTCTATCAGAAATAGTATCTTCATCGTGTTGACTGGAAAGCAGATGGACCACATTATTTTTCTTAGGTATGAACGAAACCATCGCAAGATCTTTTGTAAATGCAAATATCGATGAATGTGGGGGCCAAGCTGTAATTGCCAATTGTGCTGGGGTATCTGGCTTTTTTTTGCGAACAGTGCCAAGCAGAGTTAGTTGTTTTGTTAGTAGATATTGTGCTAATGGGACATTGGTGAAAAAATTATCCGTTGTTATTCCTCTTCAGCTACCGTGATACGGCTCTGCAAAGTCCGACACAACACGCAATCCTTGCTGTTTCTCTGCTGCTCCTTCAGGCGTTTTTCCAGTGTAGACCTGCAGATTGGATAAATATGAGGTCTCACTATCGGCAGCTGCCCAAATTTTGATTCCATACCGACCAGGCTTTGATTTGATGTACTGGTTGAATCGACAACATCCCCGAAAACAAACGAGCTTTTCATCAATAGTGATGTTTTCATAAGGTTCAAATACCTTTTTGCAATTGTTAACGAACATTTCCCAGATATCTCTAATAGCTTCTAGTTTGTCCTGTTCTTTTCTTTGAGCTCTAGTGGATTTGTCATCAAATCGTAGGAATGATGAAATTTCTTCAAATCTGTTTCTAGGGAGAGCTGCGCTGAAAAACGACCTACTTATAGAAGTGTTAGTGCTCCATATTTCCTTGGTGGATTACCTTCTGCACCGCAATGCACCTGCTTTTACGAGTACTCCTAAGAAACAGTCTAATTCTTCTGATTCAAGTGAAGTCCATACTTTTGGACTTCTCTTGAACTGGTCCACTCAGCGTAATATCTGCATGCTTCTTGGTTGGTATAATTACATATCATATCCTTCATTTCAGTCGTTACGAACAAGTTGAACATTTCTAAAATTGTTTCAGATGTTTCACTGTATTCTGTAAGACCCGGGCGTGCATTTACAAAATTTCTTCGAAGTCTCCTTGTTGCAGGAAACGGTTGACCATACCATTCCATACCAGATTTTGCAATATATTTAGGACCTACGGACTGAACATTATGAGTTTCGTGGTCTTCAACTTCTTCATCTGAACTTTCCTCGCTTTGAATTTTTAGATTATCATCAGTTTCTGAAATATTTTCCTGTAGTAAATCATCGTGGTCGTTGTTTTCGGAGTTACTGTCACTGTCATACTCGATTTCAGAATCAGAAATCAAATTATTTGCAATATCTTCCAGTTCACGTTGTCAGGTCTGCTTCTCTCAGAACGCCTCATTCTTGATGCCAAAATGAAAGCGATGTGAATGAATATTTCGTTACTTAAAATCCCATGCGGGGTTCCTACAGTACCCCACTCACCTTTTTTAGCTCCACCAACGAAACGCACACTACAAAATTCTCGTATGCACTGAGACCACATCCAGTAAATATAGACTGACACATACCTGAAAGCAGCGTCGCCGGTCTTTTCAAATGAAAATGTTATTCAAGGAATTATGCCACTGGGGTCCCTCAGGTACCCCAGATGGGGATCTAAGGGTTAATCCCGACAACTTGGAAGGAGTATTACAGCGACTAAGACAAGTAGATTATTACTCACAACTTGGTGTCCATAGTAGTTCAAATAGTACCGCTAACCCTCTTTTCAAGCGTGAGTATTTTCAGAAAAAAACAGAACCATTCCCACGGCGAGACTCAGTCATTCTGAGTGAGAAAAATGGTCAACCAAATATGTCACATCCCACATTTTCTTCGGTAGAGAAAGAAAATTATAACTCGGAAAACTAATAACGACTTTATGTGCCTCTCCCCACATAAAGCCTTTTTTACATAGGGGGAAGAGTACACAAATCAACCACAAGCCATAACCAATACTTTCGAAGATCTTCTGGAGGAGGAGGAGTCAATCAAAGAACTCGAACCATCGCGCTGTCCAGTTTTATTGATAACTTTTAACAAATTCACGTTTCCTTGCCTGATAGATACCGGTAGTGAAATTTGCGTGATTTCTGGAGTTGTTTGGAATATGATTAATGATGGAAAGAGTAAGTACCTAACTTTTCCGGACAGTGGCGAGAGGATCGAGGGAGCGTTCAAAGATAAAAAACGTAAAGTGTCTCATCAAATACTTCTGATGTTTAACCTAAATAACCATTGTTGCGAATACAAGTTTTTTGCCATTCCCGATCTTAATTTTCCAGTTATATTGGGTATCGATTTTTTAAAACAGTTCAGTGCTACCATCCACACCGCGGAGAAATATATAACACTGAAATTTGGTGAATATACAGCAAAACTTCAAGAGGTTGAAAATTATGAAAATTTTTCTATTGCTCTCCCGTATGGTTTTCGGACGGTAACCATCCAATCAAATTCTCCGATTGTCAATCACCCCGACTATACTCTTGAGAGAGATTCAGATTTCCTTAATCAAATATATTATTCTGAAATAACATATTTTCAAAAGAATAAAATAGTAGAAATATTGGAAAAATACTCTTGTCTTTTTTCTGAAAAGCCAGGTTTAACTACGGAATATTTCCATACAATTAAATTGAGAGAAAAAACTCCGTTTTTGTGAAACCCTATCCAATACCTTTTGCTCACAGAGAGGTGGTCCAAAAAGAAATAGAAAAAATGTTAGAATGGGAAGTCATTGAGAGAGCATCTACCCTGTATATATTGCCTTTGGTGACAGTAGTGGAAAAATCGGGCCAGGTTCGTGTATGTCTTGATGCCCGTAGACTTAATAAAGTTCTAGAGAAAGATCACGAGATGCCCCGACCGATAGAAGATATAATGTTGTCGTTGACAGATGCGAAATATTTTTCAGCTTTAGATGTCAGGGCTGGATATTTTCAGATACCGTTGAGAGAACAGGACAAAAAGTACACCGGTTTTTTTGTTGGGACAAAATCTTATCAGTTCCGTTGTTTATCTTTCGGAATTTCTTCTGCAGTGGGGGCATTTTGCCGTTGTATTGACCAAATTTTTGGTGCTGAATTACGCTGAATTTGCGCTAGTAAAGGAATTCAACCAAATCAAGAAAGGGTACAGGCCATCGCTGATTTTCCGGTCCCACGAAATATTAAACAACTGCAAGCTTTTCTTGGAATCGTTAATTTTGACCGAATGTTTTTGAAGGTTATTTTAGCTTGGCTGAGCTCCTACACTGGTTGTTGAGGAAAAAAATAAATGGTGTTGGGGCGAATCTCAACAACGGATGTTAAGGAAATGTTTTATTTACAAACCGATTCCAGTGACGTAGGTTTGGGGGCTCAACTTCTCCAAAGAATTAAGGGTGAAACCCGTGTAGTAGCTTACGCCAGTAGACTTATATTACCACGTGAAAGGTCCTACGCTGTGTCGGAAAAGGAAGCTCTAGCGTTTATTTTTGCACTTACCAGATGGATAGTTTACTTATTGGGCAGACGTTTTCAAATATTTACTGATAATAAGGCTTTAATTTATTTGAAAACGTTTAGGCTTTTATCCGTCCGTTTAATTCAGTGAGCATTGGCTATTCAAATTTTTCACTTTGATATTGAATATATACCGGGAGCACAAAACTATCTATCTCGAAGTCCTGAGGAAAGACTGCCTGTTCTCCCAGGAAAGTGTTTTAAATTATTATCCCTTGTCAATTTTCCGGAGCACATAAAAAAGAAAATCGCCAATATATCGACGTTTCAAAATGAAGATCCAAAACTTCCTTTGATTATACAGAGTGTACGTCGAAAAGATAATAATGATGAAAGATATATTATATTCAAAGACATTTTATTTTTGAGGCGTAGTGATGATGAACACCACTTATTATGTATTCCACAGGAACTGATTCAGCCCATCGTCAACTATTATCATGAAATATTGGGACATTATGGTGTATTTAAAGTATGGACAGCTCTGCGCAGAGACGTTTGGTGACAAAATATGCATCGGGATGTGAAACGATATATTTTGTCCTGTGATAATTGCCAAAAAAATAAGCATTGTATATTATCAAAGCCCCCGCTTAAGCTTATAACTCCTGTCGCACCCAATAACTTGTTAGCATTGGATTTACATGGGCTATTACCGAGGTTCTAGAGGTGGGATCACCTACGTTTGTGTGCTTTTGGATGTATTTTCCAAGTTAGTCACGCTATATCTTCTCAAAAAAGCGACTACCAGATCAATTTTAAACAGATTATGTGGAGAGTACTTCGTAAAAGTGGCGAAACCGAGGTCCATCCTAAAAGACCACGGAAGCCAGTTTACCGCTAAGCTGTGGAAAAATACTCTCGTCAATATGAATGTCAAGGTCGTGCGCGCATCGGTGATACATCCCCAAGGAAACCCATCAGAACGTGTGATGCGAGAGTTAGGAAGGTTTTTTCCTTCGCTTTGTGAGCAGCAACATACTCGGTGGGCGTGGGAAGTACCAAGAATTTCCGAGATCATGAACTCGGTGGTGCATGAGTCCACAGGTTTCTGTCCTTATGAACTTCATTTCGGAAGGCAGCCGCTTTTCATAAGATCTCTGTTAGATTTTCCTGAAGGAATCGATTTGGGGAGAAATCATGTCAATATATTCCTTGCGAAGGAGAATCTCGAAGGACGCGCCTCTCGTAGATCTCTACTCAACCCGGGGCGCCATTTCGCCTTATTTCAAACAGGAGATCTCGTCCTCCTGCGAACCGCGCCTATCTCTTGGGCCTTTAATCAGGAGACAAAAAAGTTTATGATTCTGTTTGAGGGCCCCTATCTCATAAAAAAGCAGGTTACTTATGCCACCTACGTCTTAATAGTCCCTGAAACTGTCGAAGAGCGAGGAACTTTCCACGCGTCTCAGTTGAAAAAGTATCTTGGAGAATTTTTCTATTCCCAAAGACAGTTTTTATCGGTTTTCTTATAGTATGAAATACGTTGTTTTCTCGTCAATTGTTTTGCAGTTCTTGGGAAGTGGATGTATCCTCGGGTTTCCAAATCAAAATTCTGATTGAGGTTTCTCGAGTCTGGTGCAGGTGAAATAATTTGTTACTCTGTTCTATAGAAAGATTATTATTTATGAAATTTGCAGTTTTCACTTTCACGGAATTTCAATATTTTTGCTGGGAAGTGTTGGAAAACGCCCGAGTTTTATTTAAATTATTGGCAAGTGCCCCGTCGTGGTGTTGCTGTTTTGTTACACTACAGAGTGTTCTTTCGCGGCGCTACCCTAGTATTTCAAAACCTTCTAGGATTTTATTTTAAACACGTTACAATAGTAATGTGTATGTACATACAGTATATTGTTACGTTTCAATTTAGCACTAGATCAAAACTGATCCTATGTGACCTTTCAAAACACTACCTTACCTTTTAAGATCTTTATTCAGAAGATGTTAACAGTGTAATTCAGTTACAAGTTGATTTTATTCATTTAACATTATAGTAATGGAAATCTTCCGTTCCATAGAAAATATTCTGCATAATATGACTGTTCAAATATTCGTACTGAATGGGAAAGATGTGGCGACTTACCTTATATGTTTCTTTTCCATCGCATGAATAAGGATCGGTAAATAGTTGAAAATAGGTTGGAGTCAATATTTTTGTAAACATTCAATAACAAGGTTAAGAGACAGCTGTTGGTTGACATCTGCCGAAACTTCGTAGTGTCGTTCCGACGAACTACACCGAACTAGTTCTACAGTTGTTCACGGATGAGGGATTGATCGGTTACTCAAATTGTCAAGGGTTGTTTTAGGGTTGCATTGCTTTGAGAAGGAGTTTTGATGGGTCATGGACTTGTTGATGATGTCTCGAGTGGCTGTTGAGAAATTGATAGATTTATGATGTTGTGCATAGCGCCCCCTTGGTGCTTGTAGTGTACATTGGACACACTGTGGCAACAACTGGTTTGTAGGATATATATGGTTGTATTTGTGCCATCCTTCACGGGGATTATTTCTACAAGTCAGGATTGTATAGTGGAAGACTGATTGGTCATTTTGGTGTGGATATTTGCAGTCTGAAACTTGAACTCTTTTGAGGATTTGTGGTGGTTACCGAACTCATTGTGCCAGGTGGAAGGATTTTCGAAATAAGGTATGTCTGAATCACTATCGCATCTCTCATGTGGTCTTAGCTATGGTATCATCTCTTCAATTCTACAACCTTCGTTTCTCGTCCCTGGATTCATAAGAAACAGAAGGCCCTTAGTCACTCATCAGGTCCCAGTAGGACTTCCGTGCAGAGCACCGCACACGAAGATACGCATAGAAAACCCCAGGGTAAGAATTATATAATTAAATGTGTTTTTAATTATTTTAGTAACATTTGATTTCATCGTTGTAATTCAACTGAATATTAGTTTTGAAGAGAGGTTTCAATACTCATTCAATTGATTTTTTTACGGGTTATATGGTTATACAGGGCACCCAAAAATATACTGTTATTATCTTGCTACTTTTCTTAATGAAAATATACCAGGGGTATCGATTAGTCAACTAGTCCCTATTGAATGGGGTTGAATCTCACTTTGGTTTTATCTGATTCTGATTGAGAATTTCCTCTCTTAGGGTTTTTTTGGGGTCCCATTTGGTGATCCATTACTGGCCCATCTTTTTGTGCCCTACAGGGTGATCTATCTTGGTGGTGCTACAGGTATCTTTGCGGTGCTACGGCGTGATCCATCTCCGCCGTACCACAGGGTGATCCACGTCCGTCGAACTACGGGGTAGCCTAACCCCATATACCGGGTGGCCCAAAAGGAGCACGCAACTTATAATTGATTTATTTGAATATTTGTGGTGAATTCAGCCTTTCTGGCTGAATTCACCACTAGTTGACAACGTGTTTGGTTTCATTTGTAAAACGCAAATTGAGGTGTTTTCTTCCTTTTTCAATTTCTTGTTGACACCGATGCGCCTACGACGCCTACACGCGACGCAAACGAGATTGCCTTACCTTCTAATACTAGTATTTATGATTTCACCTACTAAATTTTTATGGTAGTTTTACTTGACGTATTTTAGTTTTCTTTTAAGCGTCGTTACTATCTTAATTTATGGCTGATTGAATTTGTGGTTATATACACCGCGCTCTTGTATTGACATTTGAACATCGCGTAGTAGGGTGAATATAGCATAGTTGTCTTGGAAGCGTTGTCGGTTAATCCATGTAAGTTAGGATCACTGAATAAATCATATTGGGGATCTTATTTTTATTTCCAATATTAATTGGTAAGTTATTGATATTGTAAGTTTCTTAGGGTATCTGGAGGATTAAATTTACCTGGCGCCCATTAAGATCTATTTGAAATTGGCTGATTTGTTTAACCCACTCCCGTCTCCACTGTTTAGCTTAGCCGCGGATTCCCATATGTCTTATTTGTCACCTCACAAACCTCTTGTGGTTTGTGAGGTGACAATATGTACAAATTTGTACCTATTTTGATCTTGTGATGCACTGTTTGGAACCTTTGGGTGTAGTATTGATTTTACTGGAGTTGTTATTTTAACACCTCGACACGTGTTTCGATCACCAAATGATCATCTTCTAGAGGAAGATTAAACTCAAATCGTTCTCTTGAAGATGATCACTTGTCGAAGTATTGAAAATAACGGTTTGGTGTTGGTATTAAACTCCAGTAATATTCACCTATTATAATAGTGAAAAAAAATTAATGGAAAAGTGTGTTTTTTCGTTTATATGGAATTATTTTCAGTAGTATAGTGAAATATCAAATGATTGTGGTTATCTTAACGTTTGCATTGACGGGCTACTTTTTAATAGGCATAGTCTCAGTTACTAGTTATTGCTGCAAAAATCAGCTATTAGAGAAATTAGGTGATTTTTCAGACAAAAACTGTGTAATTTATATTTATTAGGTTTTCCTATTCCAAATACTTCTGCCACTCACAAAAAACTACCCGTGCATATATGAAATCTAATCTGATGAATTTTCTTCCGATGTTCATTGATAAGTGAAAATGAAAAAGTGATTTTAATTTTTTTGGCATTCGACAAAAAAACAAGATGTTCAGTAATGTTTCTAATGGAGGTATATATGAAAGAAGATTTACTCACCTTTTGCGCTTGAACTCAACAGTAAATTTCTGAAAGCATCAAAAGTCTCACGAATCGGTAGTTTACGAGGATCTTTCATCATTGAAGATCTCGCAAACAAAAAAGATTGAAAGATATCCACGATGCGTTTTGGAGATAAAAGTGCCACTTGGCTAAGACATTCTAAAGAAGTTTCTTTCACCATATCCAAATAGTATTCTTTTTGTTCGGATATATCCTCTACTAATTTTATTATGTTCTTCAATAATTTTTGTTTTCTGCCTGTTTTTTTCCACTCAGCAACGACCTTCTCGAAGAGGCACCATACAGCTCCCACTACATCCCTTATGAAAGATGGATTTCCAGGGAAGTGCATCAGAATTCTGGAATCGAATAGTTATTTCAAATGTACAAACAAAAGCATTGAAAATAGTGAATTCATTTGAAAATTGCTTCACACACCTACTTGAACCATGGAAATAAAATTATATATCTTGTATATGATTTTATTTCAATGATAGTTTAGGCCATTAATACATAAAAACTTATGATTGTCAGGTTAGGTTGTTATTTCAAAAAAAATTTGAATGAAATTGGTTTACATTTTAATGGTCTTTCACTGGTTTTGGGGAGAAACAATCAGTTTGGAGTGATTTGCTTCAATATGATGAATTGAACCCCAGCATTTAACATATTTAACAAATTCTATATTATTTAGGCAATGACCTTGTTTGTGAAGATGCTATCATAAGAGTTACGTATGCAATATACGAAAATCCTCTTTTAAAAAGACTTTATTTTGAACAAATACAACGTTACAGTTCAGGCAAAGTAACAAGAATGCATGATTATTAAATTAACAATAATTTATAAGTTTGGTTTTGTCGACTTAGCATGTAGTCACGTCTGGAACAGCGGATGTAACTCTATCCCTGAGTGATGCCCGGTCAGCGAACTCGGGTTCATAACTTAAGAGACATCAATCAGTGTTTCCAAAGATCATAAATTGGTCTTCGTCTAGAAGTCATCGATACATTATTCAAGCGAAAAACATTTGGGAGTGACCTATTTTGTGAAGAAGCTAAAGTAAGAAACACCAGGGTCCTTAAAGATCGTTCATTTGTCATCGTCAAGTAGTCGTCGACATATTACTTGGGCAAATGTTTTTGAGAATGACGTAGTTCATGAAAAAGCTATCATGAGAGATTCCAATGTTCTCAAAGTTCGTTTATTGACCATCGTCAAATAGTCATCGATGCATCTATATCTGTAGAATAGGGAAGGTGAGTGAGTGTGCACTTAGGCCACATGTGACCCATTATACATCCTCCTCCTAGGTCATCGTCCATCCTGTTCTTTACAGGAAGCTCACTGGGAGACATCTTCTTTATATTGGCAGGTGTAGGCCAAGACTCGCCGAACACACACTCTCTTATTGACGATAACTCCGAGCACTCACATAGGACATGCCTGACAGTCTCATCATCCTGTTCACACATCTTGGATAGAGGTGTGTCCACTAGCCCCATATTATGGAGGTGTTTCCTTAGTTGACAGTTGCCAGTCAGAAATCCTACTGTTAAATGTAGATTTTTCCTGGTGGCCTTGGGCGACCCTGGCAAGACTGCATCCTTTGATTCCATCCCATCTCTTCAAGGATTGAGCTTGTGTGTATCATCGATGCATAATTTAGGCAAGTCTTCGGAAGTTACCTAGTTTGTGAAAAAGCTATCGTAAAATGACGACGGCTAATGCTTTCATTAGCCGTCGTCAAGTAGTCATCGATACTTTATTTGAGCAATTGTGTGCGAAAAAAAATGGTCTCAAAGATCTTAAATTGGAAAGCTATCTGAAATATCCCAAGAGATACCTGTGTTCTCAAAGATCATTCATTAGTCATCATCAAGAAGTCATAGATACATTATTTAGTAGTGACCAAGTTAATGCAGAAGCTATCGTTAGTGACATCACTGTTCTCAATTATGGTTCATTATCTATCGTTAAGGTGTCATCTATATATTACTGAAACAAATATCTTTGAAAAAGACCTAATTTATGGAGAATCTATAATAAGAGACACCAGTGTTCTCAAATATCGTATATTTTTCATTGACAAGTAGTCGTCGATACATTGTTCAGGCAAAAATCTTTATCGATGACTTTGTGAAAAATATATTTTGAGAGATCAAAGGTCTTTGAATAATCATCGTCATGTAGTCATCTATACGTCGTTTAGGAAAACTCTTTAGGAGTGTCCTAGTTTGTGAAGAAAATATCGTTAAAAGCACCAGTGTTTTCAAAAACGATCAGTAGCTATCATAAAATAGTCATCGATTCTTTATTTGAGCTAGTGTGTTTGAAAATGTGAAAAGTGTTTTCCAAGATCATTCCCTAGTCATTACCAAGTAGTCATCGATAAATTGTTTGATGGTGAAGCTCATGCAGAAGCTATCATTAGCGACATAAGTGTTCTCAAATATCATTTATTATCCATCGTCGAGTTGTAATCGATACATTACTGAAATGTCTTCGAAAATGACCTAGTTTATGGATAATCTATTATAAGAGACACCAGTGTTCTCAAAGATCTTATATTTCTCATTGTCAAGTAGTCACCGATACATTATTAAGGCAAACGTCTTTATGAGTAAGCTAGTTTTTGAAGAAGCTGTTCGTGAACAATCTTTCATGAGAGACACCACTGTTCTCAAAGATCGTTGATTATGCAAAAGCTTTCAATTGTGACCTTTTTTGTGTGGAAGTTATCGTGGAAGATTATCTTTTCAAACATCGTTCATTAGTCATTATCAATTAGTCATCCATCAATTATTGAAGCAAAAATGTTTGGTATTGAACTAGTTTATGAAGAAGCTATCTGATTTTAGATCAGAAGTTCATCTATGCAGCTTTCGAATACTAGCTCAAAACCCCCAATAAAATACACACACAACTTGAAATTATATATCTCTCTATCATTTCACCTTATTATTCAAAGATTTTCAACTTATAAAATAAATATTCTCCTATTTCAATACATCTTACCTCAAAAACCGCACTGCCATGTTGAGAGTAATTTCCGAGTAGGTGTCCTCATTGGAAGCTATTTCCAGAAAATGCAGTATTTGTTTAACAAATTGAATATGATAAACGGAAATGAAGTGAATATAATTGTTATTGCTTAAACATATATTTCCGATTATATTAAAAATTTTTGCATTTATACTGGTTTCTTCAGGGTATCGCTTCATCAATTTCTCCAACGAAATCAAGATTTCATGATAATTTGGCTGAAAGATACAAGATCGAATTAATTCATCAAGTAGTTTTAAAAAAACACAGTGTCTCCTTTAAAAATAATCTGTAGTCGCAATACATTCCGAAAACCTAATATGAGAAAAAAACTGGACACTGTATCGAGGAGAGGTACTAACGTACGTATATATATATATATATATATATATATATATATATATATATATATATATATATATATATATATATATATATATATATATATATATATATATATATATATACATCGGAAAAGTCTAGGGATATTTTTAAAAATGAAAATAATTTTTTTAAAGATCGCTTTAGGGAAAAAAAAGTTGACGGGTGATTATTAAACGAATGTAACTTACAACAAAATTTATTAAATGGTCAAAAATACTGAGTGCGCATATAAGCAAAACTAAAAAAAATATGGCTCTTCTTTGGCACCCCGAAAAAAAATCATAATACAAAAAAAATTGGAATCAGTACAAAGTATGGCCTCCACGCTGGTTTATTACGGCCCTACATCTATCGTGCATCGGCAAAATGAGATTGTCAATGTCTTGTTGAGGTACATTTGCCCATTCAGCGATTAAAAGCTCTCTAAATTGAAACGTTGTGTGAATGTTCCCCATATGCGGAGTAATTCTTCGTTGAAGCATGTCCCACACATGCTCGATGGGATTCAGGTCCGGTGATTGTGCTGGCCATGGTAATACATCAACTCCTTCGTTGGTGAGCCAGTCAGTCACTAGACGCACGGCATGTGGACGAGCATTATCGTGCATTAGGTGGAAGTTTTCACCAACAGCACCAGCAAACGGACGGACGATAGGTAGAAGAATGGTGTCGAGGTACTGTCGAGCTGTGAGGGAGCGATTTGGAAATACGAGATCGGTTCTGCCGCAGATCATGATTCCGCTCCATAGCATTAGTGTACCACCTCTGTATGTGTGGACTTCCTGGACGTGCCTCAAACGTTCATTATTTTCAGGTCGTCTCCACAGTCTTACTCGAAGGGAATCTGGATGAAATCCAAATCTGGATTCGTCTGTAAACAAAACTGTGGCCCAATCATTTGCATCCCAGTTTTGATGTTCTTGACACCAGTCTAATCTTCTACCGCCATTGCCTCTCGACAAAGGTGGACATCTAAGTGGCCTTCTGTTGTGGAGATCTGCTTCATGCAGTCGATTTCTGACAGTATCACCACCAATGGTTACCTGGTGCGTCTGCTGCAACACGTTAACCAACTCAGGTGCTGTGATTGTCGGTTGTCTTCTTGCGGTTAAGACCAAAAATCGGTCTTGAACTGCAGTTGTAGCGCGTCCTCGCCCTGGATGTTGTTCGGCTGGACTGCTAGTTTCACGGAAACGCCGCCACAATCGACTGATAACACTTTGGGAGACCCCCAAACGAAGAGCTACATCATTTTGTCGCATGCCACCTTGAAGAAGCCCTACAGCTCTATTCATCTCAGCCAATGGTAAGTGATGACGTTCCATGTCAAAGCACAATATTTCCAGTTTAATTGCTGAGCAAGAACTGCATTGAATGTACAAACTCGACACTTTCAGATTATTCATTTTAGCCGAAAACCTACAGTTTGTGAAAAACTTGATAAAATATTAGTTACCGTTTTTGCAGGCTTTGTTCAACCCATAGACATCTACAGGGTGGTCGAGTGTACCAATCGAAATTAAACGACCTCATGCATTTATTTTTATGATATTTAGTATGTTACAAAAATATCTCTAGACTTTTCCGATGTATATAAATATATATATATATATATATATATATATATATATATATATATATATATATATATATATACATCGGAAAAGTCTAGAGATATTTTTATAACATACTAAATATCATAAAAATAATATATATATATATATATACAGAGTGACCCATTTGAAAGCGGGCCACCTCTCTAAAACTGTTATTTATTATCCGATTCAGAAGTTTTTTTTTCAATAGATAGAGCGTCAATAGTTCTATTAGAGTGCTGTGAAGTCGAAATATAAATAAAATTTTCAAGGCCTACTTCGAATTTTTTTCAAGGTCAAAAATCCAAAAAACATACTAGCGATTTTTTTATATGAAATTTGACGACGCCACTGGATTTGTGATGCTTTCAAATGGTTGTGACTGAAATTTCAAGATAAAATAATGTTTTTTAACAGAAATATGGCATAAGTAAAATATACCAATCACTGTCAAAATAATTCAAATAGTTGTATATTAAATAACAATTTTGTAAATAATATGGTTTGAAATACTTCTTCAGAACATAACAACTTTATGTGCGATATAGTTATCTTTATTAGCACACTGCAGTTTGTTGTCAAAGAATAGAAATACACATCTTTATATCATAATATAATTATCAATATTAAAACCATAAATGAACCACTACAAAAGAATGTATTAACATGACAATGCCCACACATTAAATTTTGGACTGTTCCACCAAATCTCCATTCAATTCGATACATTTATCATATCGTTTTCTAATGTTAACCAAAACATTCAATAATTGATTTGGGGTGATATCTCTGCAAGCCTGTCTTATTCTTTCACGCAGTTCCTCTTTGCTCGTTGGGCGAGTTTTGTATACTTTTTCCTTAACGGTGCCCCATAAAAAAAAAATCAAGTGGAGTCAAGTCCGGGGATCTGGGGGGAAACTCAATCAGTGAACTATTTCGCCCTATCCACCGATTAGGAAAATTTTCTTCCAGCCAATCTCTAACAATCCTGCTATTGTGGATGGAACAGCCATCTAATTGAAATAGAATATGGGCCTCTTCTGCTAGTGGAAGTTCATCCATAGCGTTGGAAAACTCGTTTTTCAAAAAATTCAAAAAAATTTGACCATTCAAATTGTTTTCAAAAAAAAAGGGGCCAATTATTCTGGTATGTAATATTCCGCACCAAACATTTATTTTTTGGGAGTACTGTCTTCTGCAATTTATTATCCAATGTGGATTTTCTTCCGTCCAGTACCTTGAATTTTGAGAATTAACTGTTCCATTGGTTGTGAATGTTGCCTCGTCACTGAACAAAATTTTTTTCAGAAAATTCCTGTTATTTAGATATTCTCCTTGAGCCCATAAACTATACTCCATCCTCTTTTCATTATCGCCTTCTTCTAAGGTGTGAAGAAACTTTGGTTTAAAGGGCTTCATATTATTATATTTCCTAAGATTTCTCCTTATTGTTTCACGCGGTAAGTTGATGTCCAAACTTGCAATTCTCACACTTGTTTTCGGATTATTATTAAAATAATTTCGAATTCGTTCAGAATTATTTCGTCTCTGCCTTTGTACAGTATTAATATTCTTCAGGATATGTTTACTAACAGCTCCATACTGATTGAAAATTTTGTTTACTCTTCCAACTGTAGCTCTGCTAATATTTCGACGCTCCGGATGCATGTTATTGAAAATTCTACATACTTCCCTTTCGGATCTGTCGTTGTTACCACGAAGTTTTACTATTTCAATTTTCTCCTGCAAAGTCAAATTATCTGCCATACTTCTTTATTAGTGTAGGTACTTGAAGAGTTATAAACTTCACTATTAATACTGACAAATTTGTGTCTTTTCGTCTTTTATTTTAATGACTTGTCATCTCCACGGCAACTTAACTTTCAAAGCCTTCTAATAAAAATAATATTTTCGAAATGTGGCATCCCAAACATGTTTGAATGAAACCAAGATATGTAGATATTCGGAATAACTGACAACCACCAAAGAGGAACTGCGTGAAAGAATAAGACCAGGCTTGCATAAATGTTACCCCAAACCAATGATCGAATTTTGATCGAATCTTATGATTAGTTAGCATTAGAAAATGGTAGAATAAACGTATCGAATTAAATCGGAAATTAGTTACAAAGTACGGAAATTAATGTCTGGGCACTCTCATCTCAATCCATTTTTTTGTTGTAGTTCATTTATTTCATCAGTATTGGTTATTATTGATTATTGAATATTGATTACTATTTGATGTAAAGATGTATATTTCATTTCTCTGATGACAAAAAAACTGCAGTGTTTTGATGGACATAACTATCTTCTATACTTTATGGAGTTCTGTTTGAAAGAAACATAATTTGACACCATTTTGAATAACTGCTGTTTACAAGCTCGACTGCTAACGACGTGAAAGAGCATTTTAAACGATATTATTAATAATATTGTGATTTAATATGACGACAATTCGAAATATTTAGATAAAGTGATAAAAATTTTACTTATGCTATATTTCTGTTAAAAAAACATATTTCATCTTGAAATTTCAGTCACAACCATTTGAAAGCATCACAAATCCAGTGGCGTCGTCAAATTTCATATAAAAAAATCGCTAGTATGTTTTTTGGATTTTTGACCTTGAAAAAAATTCGAAGTAGGCCTTGAAAATTTTATTTATATTTCGACTTCACAGCACTCTAATAGAACTATTGACGCTCTATCTATTGAAAAAAAAAACTTCTGAATCGGATAATAAATAACAGTTTTAGAGAGGTGGCCCGCTTTCAAATGGGTCACTCTGTATATATATATAAACGTTTGTTTAGTGGACTAGCTAAACATGTTGTCTTTTTAGATCATGTTATGGATTATCAAAATACTAAAACAGTTGAAGATAATAACTTCAAAAGGCTTTTTCTAGAAATGGTTCACATAAGTAAACATAATAATAATTTAAACAAAAATCAGAAATACAAAATCTAAGTCAAATTTGCAATTATATTTCAACTTTTGATAAATAAAATTGAACAAATAATTTCAATATCATGTTACTAGTAATTTTTCACTTACACTTACATTTAAATCTCACTGTATGTGTAAATATTATAATAATCACATTTTCTCTGGTGCTGTAACAAAATTTTCAACGTCAAATTTTGCATTTGTCTTTTCGTTTTTATGTTTGGATTTATTTGCCTTTTTTTATATTTTATACTAACTTTGGTGAGTTTTTGTAACATATCTTTTACTGTATAATATTCACATGATCTTTATTTTGTAAATATTCTTGATAAAGGAGAAAAATATACTTTCCGAAAGCTTAAATAACAAAAAATAGTGTTTCCATAGCCCGCAGATATTGACTGAAATACCCAACTCAAAAATAATTTATATGACAGAGAAACTCTGTCGCTAACTCACTATAAGAATAAACAACAGTCCTATGAGAGCAAAAATTTGGGTATTTAGATCGATGCTGACCTAAGATTCATAAAGCATGTTAATCAGCTGTGTAAGGTATCATATAACGTGTAAGGCAGCTATACTCCAGTAGGCCCTTGATGTCAAAAAAACTCAAACTGAACCTATGCGAGTCTTTAATATTCTCCCGATTAGCGTATTGTGACATTATTCATGAACCGGCCCTAGATCAGCATAATGCGTTACGGTTGCACACCTCACTATACCTAACCCATACAATTTTGCAATCAAGAACACCATTATATTTGCGAAAAAAATTTTTTTTATCGACAAAGTATAATTCGCGTAATGAACATCCACTGCTCATTCCAAAACACAAAACAGCATTATACACACGTAGTTTTTCATACAATACAGCAGAACTATACAATAGGTTACCCTATGTACTTAAATACCTCAGTTTGAGAAATTTCAAAAAACGTTTGAAAGTCATCTTCCGAAAAAGGTAATGATGTATTTACTATCTGATGACTCTTGCAATGATTTTTGTCACATGTACAAACAGGCTTTAATTCTAACGATATGAAATTATTTAATTATTCAGCCACTTTACTTATTAATTTTATTATCATTATCATTTCTTCACCTACTCCTTTTATCTATTTTACTATACTTATACAGATATATTAATATTGAAGGTTTTTGTGATGCTATACATTAAGTGTGTACGTTCAAAGTTGGGTTTAAAAGCAGCTTTAATAGCTACACCCCGCCCATTCATCATTCTTGTTAAACATGCATTTTTAAACCATTGAAAACCATTAAAATTATACATAGAAAAAGAAAAAAAAAACTAGACACAAGTTAAAAATATTGAATTATAAATTGTGAATAAAATGAAAGATAATTTTGAACATTACAATAATCAGTCTAAAATTTTTGAAAGTGTCAAAAAACGAATATTATGTATAAACATGAGCTTCATATGTTCCAGGAGAATAGTTCTGACTCTGTTTTTGAATGAGCTTTGTTTGAGCACTTTGAACGAATTAGGAATATGATTGTAGAGATTGATATTCAATGAATTTTTAATAGACCTTGTGAGTTTGTATCGAGGCTGTATGAACAGATCTGCTTTTCTTGTAGCATGATGATGAATATCCTGATGCTGCGAATATATTGATTTATTTTTATGAATTTCAAGTAATTGACTATATATGAATACCGATGGTAGTGGTAGTATACTTTTGAAAAGCGGCTTACAGTGATCTCTATAATTGGCATTCAGCAATATTCTGACTGCTTTTTTCTGGAGTCTGAAGATTTTGATGAAGTGAGAGGAATTACCCCACAAAACTATGCCATAATTCATATGTGAGTGGAACAAAGCAAAATATGAACTTCTCAGGGCGTCAAGAGACAATGCTCTATTTAGCTGTCGAGAAGCAAATATACTCTTACACATCTTCTTACTCAGTTCATCAATATGTGTCAAGAGTGAGTCCTAGTAGTTTGGCAGTATCATCGCCATTTTCAGTGGTTTCAGTATTTGAGGTCGTAAACAAGACCTGGGTCTTTCTTTCATTTAATTTCAACTGATTTGTTGTGAACCACAGAGACGCCTGTCTCAGAGTACCATCATCAGTAATTGATGCTAATTCGTTTATGTTTTTCTGAGACGTTATTAGACTTGTGTCATCTGCGAAAAGAACACATTGGATCAATATGCAATATAAAATGACTGAAGTCATTGAAATATATCAAGAATAGCAATGGTCCCAGAACGGATCCTTGATAGTTTTATTGTTTCCATTCACACACACACAGATTGGGTTCTGTTACATAAGTACGACTGAAATAAACTGAGCGGTAGCCCCCTCACTCCATAAAACTCCAACTTTTTGAACAGAACATCGTGCGAAACGCAGTCGAATGCTTTAGAGAGATCACAAATGGTTAATATCACGTGTTCACCTCTCTCAAGACCATCGATAACCAGACTCACAGTTTTTCGAATTGCATCTGTTGTTGATCTACCCGCTCTGAATCCGTATTGATCATCACTAAATAATTTGTTATTGATGAGAAAGTTCATGAGAAAGTTCATTCAAAGATTTTTTCCAAAACGGAAATGATTGTAATGTAGTGCTCAAAAAAACTTGACAGTGGTATACGGAATACGGAGACTCATAATTGTGAACAATCAAAAAGGTGGTTAAAAGGTCATGACTGTTCGCAAAAAGGAAAAAAGTGAGCTGGTTGAGAGGTTATTTGATGTAATTTAAAATCTGTTTAAAATATGTTTTTCCGGTAATCAGCTGTCGCCCCCATACGAACGACAACTCTCAGAAGTTGAGAAACTAGTGCGAGCTAAGGAGTAACGAGGTATTACCTTTTAACGTGTGATTCCTAACATGATTAGGAAGTATATAACACGGTTGAAAATATATTTCAGTTGACAAGAGTATTACTTATGGAACTAATAAATAAATCAAGCCATTAATATTTTGAGACTGTACATATGACATTATTATTTAAACAAATATGTAAATACTGAATTGAATATGTTTAGTAATTTTTATCTGAGGGAAATATTTAATACAACATAATATACAGTGTGTAACAACGAAAACTTAACAGAGCCGTTTTTGAATATAAAAAGTGAGATTTTTAAAAAAAGCTCGGGCACGTCGATTTCTAATTGAAGGGGGACACTTTTCAGACTAATCAGATTTTTTGTAGTACGTACCCCCTATGAGAGGTGCGTCCGGCGACCCTTATTTAGATAGGGAAAGTAGGTCAAGTGACACCTTGTTTCAAAGGTCTATCGAATACCTTTACATCTCTGTTGAAATAAAATTTTTGTAACGATTAGTTTTCGAGACAATTTGAAAATTTAAAGGTATTTTTATTGAATTCAACTCTTAAATTAAATCGAATTGTTTTTAAGGTACAATTTACGTTCAGAACTTCCATAAAATTTTTTTTTTGCTTTTTATGACAACCTGCTAATACGTGTCCATTTGATTTTGTAAAAAAGTAAGAATTATTTGTTTATTACGAGGAGATTTCTTCGGGGGATGGGGTTGGTTACCACCCTTACACTTTAGGTAAATTGAGTGGCACCTCTTTACGAAGCTTGCCTTTTGACGTGGATATTTTATGCTTCTGATAAAAAAGTGAATCATACTAAAAACTTACCTACACAACGAATACAACCTGCTGATTTCTTTGAATGCTGATGACACAGAAAAGTTTAAAAAACTGTTTTAGGGTTAATAAATCCCAATAATTGTTTTTAAAGCACACACAAAAAAAGTAACACCTAATAAGGGTAACTCACATAGGAAATTTAGGGTAAATGTTCAAAATGTGCGTCATTTTGTTCCATGCGAATTTTGCTCTTACATTATTCAACATCTCAGGAGTTATAACTTGGCATTCATCAATAATTCTACGACGTAATTCATCCAAATTGGCTGGCTGTGTAGCATAAACTTTAGACTTTAAATATCCCCACAAAAAATAGTCCAGTGGTGTTAAATCTGGTGATCGTGCTGGCCATTCAATCGGACCTCTTCTGCCAATCCATTGTTTTTCAAAATGATTATTCAAAAAATTTCGAACCTGCTGGGCATAATGGGGTGGTGCACCGTCTTGACATCTTGGATCCTGTTCAATCATTTCAACTATACGAGGTTCTATTGCCTCTTCAAGAAGTTGTAAATACGAATCACCGGTTAAATTTCCATCAATGAAAAATGGACCTATAATATGATTGCCTAGTATTCCGGCCCAGACATTCAACTCTTGGGGATGTTGGGTATGTATTTCTGCGTATTGTCTTGGGTTTTCAATTGATCAATAACGGCAATTGTGACGGTTCACGCCACCATTTAAATAAAATGAGCTTTCGTCCGAAAAACAGATGTTATAAAACAGGTCGGGATTTTGCATTATTCTCTCACTCATGCCCTCACAAAACTCCTGTCTTCGGTCAAAATCATCCTCATTGAGTTCATGAACAAGTTTAATTTTGTAAGGATGGAATTTGTGGTTTTTAAGGATTCTCCATGCGCTCATATGGCTTATTCCGGCCATTGCTGATAAACCTCTGGTATTTCACCTGGGATTGGCGATGACTTGACCAATCACTCCAATCGCATTATCGTCATTCACTACCCTTCTCTGAACATTTCTTTTCTTATTTAAAACCGAACCTGTCTCCCTGAATTTTGTGACCAAATCCAGAACGTGATTTCTGCTTAGGTGTTTACCAGGGTTTTGCTCATTAAATAAAATTGATGTTCTATTAGCATTTTGGTCGTTGCCAAAAAATGAAGCAATAACTGAAACCCTTTCTGAAGTAGTGTAAGGCAGTTTCAAACAAATAACAATACACGACCCGTTTAAACAAAGCAATGGAATGATGTACTAATGAAAACTGAAAGAGGAGTGGGTTTTGATTTAAAAAAAGGGATTTCATTCAACAAAAAACTGATAAGAAGAACTGCGAGAAAATTTTTTCATTTAGGCATACAAGTTACCGAGTGGTCTGTCTCATGTATCATTAACATGGCAATTTCAACTTCAAATTATCTCGAAAACTAATTATTACAAAAATTTTCTTTTAACAGAGATGTAAAGGTATTCGAAAGACCTTTAAAACAAGGTGCCGGTCGACCTACTTTCCCTATCTAAATAAGGGTCGTCGGACGCACCCCTCCGAGGAGATGTGTACTACAAAAAATCTGATTAGTCTGAAAAGTGTCCCCCTTCAATTAGAAATCGACGTGTTCGAGCTTTTTTTAAAAATCTTACTTTTTATATTAAAAAACGGATCTGTTAAGTTTTCGTTGTTACACACTGTATATGAAATTTACAATCAAAAATGCAATAAGGAATAATGTACGTATGTTGAATTTCCTGATAGTTTAAAGGATCAGGGTTTTGTTCAGTTGGACCACTTTTTCCAATGAAATGTAGTGAGCAAATAAATGTAAGTATTCTTGGTAACATCATCGATAGATTTAAAGCCTCGGTCACTCCTGCCACATTTTTTCACCCATAATTCACATTTCGCACATGCTTTAATATGTAATTTGTAATATGTAATTTAATATGTAATTTCCAAAGAATGCTTTGGAAAATTTATAGAACAGTATGTGTTGGATTTGAATGATTTGTATCGTGTATCACTTTTACATACTCCATAACAACACCGTTTTTTTGTTCCTTTTCGTACAGATAACATAATTATAATGCAGTATAAAAATTGTTTTCTGATTACTTTGACTTGACATTATTTTTTTTAACTTTTTTTACAATTAATAAACTTCAATATATATTATTATTTTTAAAGCATGAGTTGCGGGCTCTTTAACATAGTTGTTAAAAAAAAACAGTACAAAAAAATGGCCGATACTCACGCATGCGCACAAAAAAAATTGTGATGAAAAGGCTTATTCTGTCAAATATAGATCCTGAGCTTGAGAGTTACAAACAAACATACATACATACATACATACAGGTGAAGCTAATATAAAGCGTGTAAGTCCATATCCAACAGCACTATTTGATAATGTTGGCATGAGAAAAACTCTAAAAGTTGAAAATATTCGACTACTTCGAGCCAATTAATTATCAAGTGAACTTTCACAGCCGGAGATAACTATATGAAGGCTATTTTCCGAGTTTTCTGGCCGTCGTCTGCAGGTTTTTATGCCTATAACTGTATGAAAGCTATTTTCCGAGTTATCTGACGTGTTCTGCAGGTTTTCATGTATGAAGATAACTGTATGAAGACTATTTTCCGGGTTTTCTCAATAACTTTTTCATAATAACTTGAAGATCACAGGCAGAAAACTTGAAAAATAGTCTTGATACAATTATTTATCAAGTAGTTTGTGATAATGAAAATGATACAATTCCGATACAAATACTGTTGTCATTTTCGATAGTTACTTTGTTACCAGTAAAAATATCAAAGTCATGCACTTCAGTGAATCGATGGAAGTTCCTATCAGTCAAAAAAAATGTTTATCTAATCGATTCAACAAAAAAATAATAGAAATGCTTATTCAGAAATTCTAAGAAATTGATACTGCTACAAGACAATCACGTGATGATGCTGACGTCTCGATAGTTGAAACAGCGATTGAAAAATTAGTAAATAATACGACAATTATCGTTGGCGAAGGCATAGATCTGTTGGTACTTCTTATAGCACGCACACAAATACTCGAGCAACCTTCATCATTTTTTTAAACCAGGAAAAAACAATGTTGAAACAAAAATATACTCGACTGATAGCCTCAACAAGTATCCACATTGCAAAAAAAATATTCTGTTTCTACATGCAATAACTAATTGTGATACAACTTCAACACTTTTTGGGAATGGAAAAATGAAAGTCATGAAGATGTTTGAAAATGAAAACGATTTAAACAATTTTGCAGAAATATTTCAGGAAAATTGCTCTCGAAATGTCAATGCTGGAATACATTTTCTACTAGCAATGTACAGTGCTCCAAAATCAGATTCGATGGATAATTACAGATGCTTTGCGTTGCTAAATATTAACCAACAAGACAAAGCACAGCTGTGGAATTTCCATTATTACCACCTACTTCTTCAGTAGTTCAATAGGACGTTTACCGAGTATTTTATCAAATACAAACCTGGCTAGGCAGAGAAATTGATTCAGATCAGTGAGGTTGGGAGTTAAAAACTAATATACTACAGCCAATATTAACTTCATTACCACAACCATCCGATGGTCTACTGAACACAATCTTTTGTAATTGTACAAAAGGTTGTGCGGCAAATGTGGATGCAAAAATAATGAAATAAGATGTTTAAAAGTTTCTGAACATTGTCGTGGCCAGTCATGCTTGAACACAGGGTCAACCAACGATGAAAATGATGAAGATGTCGATTTGAATAGAGGATTAAGTCCACTCGGCGTTTTGTCAGCAACTGGTAATGATATAGAAATAGAAGATAGCGACAATGAATGACAAAAAATATACTAAAGTTGATTTTTTCTGAATTTGTCAGTATTCAAATGAAAAATTATTCAATCTCAACTAAAAAAACTCTCATTACATATCATGGATTATGCCTACGGAGCAAACTATGTGAAAAATGCTCCTTGCACTCTACCTCGATGGTGACGTTATGACGAGTTACTTTTAATATCTCACGTTGGTGTAGAGGCTAAGGACGATGTCAACCGCGCGGACGATCCAGATTCGAATCTCATAAGTATAAACTTTTTTTAATTAGCCCCCCTTGTCGCCTGTATGGCAGGCGACAAGGGGGCCGAGAGGTGATGCGGAATCTCAAGAGGGCCTGAGCGATAATACGGAGACACAAGGGGGCCGAGGGCGGAGTACTAAGGGAGCAGATAGGTGAGGCGATGTACCAAGGGGGCCGAGCTCCATGCTTGAATCGCTACGCTATCGCTATCGCTAGAAAAATGCAAGGCATTTTTTGTATATAATTTTACGAAGAACAATTTTTATGATGATCTCTGTTGATCTCCAAGCAATAAGTCTCGAGATATTTACCAAAAACTGATTTTCTTGATTTTCTGATTGATTCAGCTATTACTTGATGAAGATACATAGTAATTTCAAAAACTACACCTCACGATATGATTTCCACAAACTTTATTTGAAAAATATATCACAACATGTTTCGTTAGCACAGTTTATTCAAATCACTTGATATATGTTGTGTTGTGATATATTTTTCAAATGAAGTTTGTGGAAATTATATCGTGAGGTGTAGTCTTTGAAAAAAAAATTCTTGATCTATATATCTTGATCTGGCACGATATCAATGTTGATGTTTTACATCTTCATTACAACGCGGTTATGAAGGTGTGTCCGAAAATTCAGCTCACTAGAAATTTTTCTGCAGATAAAATCTAAAATGACTGGATTATTTAATTTAATCTGTATTCAAGAGTTACAAATATATTTTCAGAACCCTTCTTGAAAATCAAATTGACCTTCATTACTTTTATCCGAGTTGGGACTGAATCAGGTAAAAAATCAGAATTCTCTGAACTGATAATGCAGGGGACACAAACTTATTATACCCATTTAGACATTTAACAATCGAAAGCTTTATTGTTTGAAAAAGCTTATATTTGTAGGAATGAAAATTTCAATTTGGGACACAAAATAAAATAAAGGAAAGGATTTCAGGACAATCGATGTGCCTTAGTGAGTTTTGAAAATATTAATCAATGTTGCAATTGTCCGACGATCCTAAAAACATTCCAAAGTAATTATCAGTCATTACAAATTATATTCACCTAACACTAATCCTCATTTATAAGCTACATACAGGGTGGATTTTGAAGGTTTTTGCTTTATCTTTTGAAAGCTACTAGTTTGTGCAATCACCTTTTCTCCTCATAATTTTGCCAAACAATACCGATGTTCACAGAAATTACCGATTACCCTCTACTTCGAATTTGAATCTCTACCGGGTTGCTTTTACCCGGGGTTGCATGCCACCCCTTCTATGAAGTTAAAAATAGTTTTTTGAAAATAAGTTGAAAAGATAAACTGCCCAATTGCGATCCACTTTTGTTTCATAAAATGTTCTCTAAAAGTCTATACTTTCCAATTTATTCGCAAGTTAAAGCGTCAATTTTCCACCTAATAAAACTACATTTCTAGATGTTTGGCGCGAAAAACACAAAAAATATGTATTTTATGAAAAAAAGTCGGTCTGAGTAAACATATAACAAAAAAACGAAGTGAATGGACATCGGGCCTTTTGCTTTTGCTGGAAATGCCTCAGAAACTCCGAAACTGTCCTGAATATTTGTGAAAATAAAAATTCAGCAAATTTTCAATGGTATTCATTCTCATTACCACCCTTTCTGAAGTCAAAACCCAAAACTGTGCTCAGCAAGAATGAATCTATTTTCTACAAAAACGACATTGAAAAAATTTCGGTCGGAAGTTGATGAATGGTAATTTTTTTCGTTAACTTTTGAATGTGGTAAACATTTTATTTAGAAAATATCGGTCATTTTACTGTTTGCAGATAGACCATAATAGTTCTGAACAATTACGTTCGTTATTAGAATATTAGAGACATTATTGACAAATCATGTCAGTATATATAATCGTCATCTCAATGTCGTTTTTGATATAGAATATACATTTTTTTCATGATATAAATATTAGAAAATTCACTCAACGTCATAAATATGTATCATATCACATTATTTCTTCAAACTAATATATATACACCTTTCATTACCATAAATCTGTATTTCTGCTGTTTAATTGAAAACGTTAGAAATTGAATGTTTTATTTCCGAATTATTACAAACAGAAGATTAACAAATATTTGAAGATGAAATTTATTACTAATTCAAAATGGGATTATTTTGAGTACATGTTGAAAACAATTTCAAGAATATGAAAGAGACCAATCAACTTGATTTTTATGAAATGACATGAATTTTGTATTTGTGACCAATATTTGAAAGACGTTGGTTTTCAGATATTGCACATGAATTATTTCGTGTTTAAAATATTTATTCATTTATTCATTTTTATTTATTTATTCATTTTATTCGTTTATTTATCTATATATTGTGGATTTATTTATGTATTGTGTATTTATTTATGTATTGTGTATTTATTCATGTATTGTGTATTTATTTATGTTTTTACGATATTCGTGTATTTATCTATGTATTGTATATTTATTCATTCATTAATTCATGTTATACTAGGCGATATCACGCACAAGAAACATCTTTTTCGAAAATGTTTCTTTTGTGATGCCTTTGTTTGTTCACCCCTATTTTATAATATTTTTGTTGTGATCATTATGGTGAATAAACTATTATTATTATTATTATTATTATTATTTGATTGAACTCTAAATATTTCAAATATATATCAAATCTCTTTTTTTGGGTCTGATGAAAACAGGAAATTTTGTAATCAATAAAATTTCTGTACTTATTCAACACGTTAGAAAAATAATATTTCATTTATGCATTATTGTAAACCAAAAACAAACGAATATCTGAGGATGAAATCTATTGGGAATAATGTTATTTCATGACTATGTTGAAGATATCATTTCAAAAATAAAAAAAATATATCCATTTCTTAAAAATGACCCAAATATTACGTATCCATGACTGTCATCTAGAAGACGTTCGTTTTGTTATATTATATTTTTCATGCTCCAAAAATAAATATTGCGTCGCAAATACATCTTTTATGAGGCCATCTCTTGCGAGTTGATAAAAAAAGTTAATTTTTAAAACTACGAATTTCTATTTCCATAATAATAATAGAAATTGAACAAATATTTGAATTGAATTCCATGTTGGAAGCCAACATGTGAAAAATCTACGAAATAACTTGTCACGTTTTTTATGTAATCTAACCAAAAATTTCTGCATCTATTTGTTAGAAAGATATGTTGTCTAAGTCATTCAGCGTTGTTTTTGTAGGTTCAAAATTCAAAGCACAGATAATATACATGATTGTTCCCATCGCAAGGATGCGTATGATATAAATACAATAATGAGCGGTTGACATGAGTGAAAGATAACTGCGTATTGGCACAACTGTGTCAAAACATGCGATTTTCTACAATTTTTGAAAATATTTTTTTTATTTCATAGATTCATTTTCAAAACTCTGGGTAACTCGGAAGCCCGCAAACTCACAAGCTAGTGGTATCTAATAGGCTATTATTTGCTTGAATAAGCCTTTACTGAAGTGAACATTTTCAAGGCTGATTAAGAAAATACGACGAAAGGTGTAAACAAGTGTGAAACAACTTTTCAACTCAATCAGCACCAGAGTTCAAGATTTATATCTCAGTTTCAGTGAAAGACAAAACAACGAATACAAATTCAATTCGATGAATTACTCCGGAAAGTTTATGAAGTTTTCTAGGGAGAATTACTCGTTAGTCTTCAAGCTTATCTGCTTTAATGTTTTTGTGAAAAATATTATTTAGCGTGAAAAACTGTTTTGATCTATACTCTGTCCATCTAAGCAACAGAGTGCTCCAAAAAAGTATCGTGCATAGTGCACGTGATCTCCCAGACAAGGCTGCTTATACAGAGTCGCACTAAGGAACGACCGATTTTTTTTATAATAATGAACCGCTGGGTATAGGAATTTTTTTAGGTGTAGTGTAGGGGTACAAATTAGTAGTTTTTTCAACCGTTAAACTTCAAAGTACTGTATATGTACAAATTACCTAATTCGTTCATAAATATAACTTCAGTTGACAAACTCAAAAAAATGTTGAGGAAACCTCCACAGACTAAAGTGTGTTATTATCTCAATAAATGTTTTGACGACTCTCATCATAAGATTCTACCATCGAGTGAAGAAATGAGAAAGAAAATTTATATTTTTTACAATATCATGAATATGTTCAATTCAGATTTTTGTCAAGAATTTTTTACAGTTTTTCATGAAGATGGAAAAAAATAAAATATAGGGATACTCACTGTAGATGCGGTGCTGTACCAACTAACATAAGTTTCAGATTGTATTACCATAACGCAGTTTCCTATTATGCTCAAAGAAACGTCTATTATTCGTTTCTGTTCAGCTTTTAATGTTTCCAATATGTTTTTCATATGAACCCACTCGTGCAATTTCATAATTTGAGTTTGGTGTTCGGGCCACTGAACTTGCGTCCGAATCGAAGATAGTATTTTGAAGAGATTATTTTCGTCATGCTTCTTGTCCAATTCAGTTAGGAGTTCTTTCAAATTTCTTTTTATATTTGATGCTTCCGCCATGATCACTATCACTTTCTCAAATGGTTTATTCTATTTCTTCAAAGCACTAAGAATTTGTGAGTTTATAAAACACGTTTAATGACCAACAGAACGGAGACAATCGAAGTAAACACTTGGTACTTAGTGTGAAATGTATCCGGGAGAAGAAATCACACGCTCTATTAGGATTTAGAATATTCGCGCATGCGCGATATTTCTCTCTTCTCTTCTCTCATTCAGGTCTCAGCTTATCATTGGAAATCCATCAGAAGTTTTCGATATACAGGTAAAGTGTATCCTAGTATATTATGACAAAACGGAAATCATCGAATTACTTTATTTGAAGCGTACACACAAAATTTGAGAAAATTTTAAAGATATAGGGCATTCAAAAACACACTTCAGTGTTGGATTTCCACTTGAAAATTTACAAAACAGTATGTTTACAGAGAGTAAACATAGTGTTCTAATTTTGCGTAACCTCATGAAAGCTTTCTATTGTGTCTTTCATGACCTACTACTCTAAAACCTGAAACTTTATGGTATAAGAGGTCCTGCACTTTTTATTATTTGTTCATATTTGACTGTTAGAACACAATATGTATCTTCGAAGAGCGGCAAATCGAAAATAGAAAATTTCACATGGTGTCCCACAGGGGCCCGTTTTGGGACCACTCATATTCATCATATATATATTAATAATGATCATTTTAATGAAATGAATAAAAAACTTTTGTCTAATTACCACTAGTTAATTTTCAGTTTTATACTTGATAATGAGGTTAAAACCGGTCGTATAAATATGAAATGAATAAAACGTTTTTTTCATTTCATAAAAGTGATCATTAATTACGACAAAATAAACAAGTCATCAATTACACATAATAATAATAATAATGATGGTCTTTATTGGGTGAAATAAAATATTACAACCAAAAGGCGAAGTTCCAAACTGCAATGTATAACACTACAAGTTTATTCTACCTCTTCTTTTACAAATACATATGCTACTTAGTTCTCATCACAAAAAAATATTGATAGTCTCCATACTACTATCAACCAAATAGAAGATGAAGCTAAAAACCATTATCGTATCAAGTCGAAATAATATACGAACTGAAAGTTCTGTAAATCTTTTGGGAATGCAACTGAACGACTCGTTGAATTGGTTCAGTCATAACGAGAATCTGTGTATAAAGATTATCGTTCCATATATTCCTTCTGAGGCAGATGAAACGGATTTGTAATGAAGATGTTCTACTTAACATTCACTATTCTCTGATTCATAGTAGGGTTTCTTTTGGCATCATTTCATAGAGTAATTTCAGTTCTGCAATATGTGTTTTTTGATTACAAAAAAAGCATTGAGAATAATTGCAAATATTCCAGCATTCGATCAGTGCCAACTGTTTATATCGAGAATATCAGGGACGGTTATAGAGATATCATAAAAAAAGTAAATTTTGTCATTTAGATTCTTATTTTTTTTCCACGTTATTTCAAAATTCATCAACGAATTTTACAGAAATTTTTCATTCGATAGTGAATTCTTTTCAATTTGACATAATCAGATTTCGAATCCAACATTTCGTAGTCTCTGGGGCACCCTCAACCTCATTTTCTTCAATACCGACCTGCATATTTTAAGACACTCTTCGAAATTATTTTTCACGCTGAATTCAACGATATATAAATATCACTCAATGTTGATTCTCAGGTGATTTTCACCCTTATCCAAACTTTTTTGGTTCGGATTTGTATTAAATTTACCTTTGGTGAAATTAACAACATGCAATACATATATATATATATATATATATATATATATATATATATATATATATATATATATATATCTGTTTAAAATCTGTTTTTCCGTTAATCAGCCGTCGCCCTCATACGAACTGTCAGAAGTTGAGAAACTTGTGCGAGCTAAGGACTAACGAGGTCTTGCCTTTTAACATGTGATTTCTAACACGTTATTCCTACAATATCGTATTATGGATTATGCCAGAGAGTTTTATACTGTTAGCAAGTTTTTTCTTGAGAGCATGTCTCTTAGGTTGTAAAATGTATGCATGAGAAGTCTCATTCTTTTAATGACATGTGACTCTTGTTCATCCCATCTCAAATAATGGTCAATAACTACACCCAAATATTTTATGGATGATGCTTTCTCAATAGTGAGATAATTACAGAATAACCGGTTTGCGCAGATGGGTTTATGTAGATACAATTCGATATTGCTTGGCTGAGTACTCGAATTCAGTGAGAAAGTCATGAATTTAGTTTTTTTGACATTCAAACTAAGTGAACTATCATTTACCCACAACAGTACTTTTTGCAGTTCTATTTCTGCAGTATGTAAAACATCATGCCACGTTTCACCTTTTAATATTAAGGCTGTGTCATCAGCATAGCAAACTATGTGCCCCTGATAATATCTGACCTGTGTAACACTGTTTATGTAAGCAACGAACAGAATTGGTCCCAAAACTATTCCCTGAGGCACTCAGATATATTCAACTGTTTACTGATTTCATTTCCGATTTTTACTCTCTGTATCCGCTGTGATAAATAACTCTGCATCAACTGTAAAGCATTTCCCCGTATACCATATCCAAAGAGTTTTCTCAGTAGTATGTCAAGTGACAGTGTCGAATGCTTTTGCAAGGTCAATAAAAACCGCTAGACATTTCGACGACGTTTCCAAGGCTTCCACTGTTTGTTCAACAAAATCTAGTATGGCATTTTCAGTACTTTTGTTATTTATAAATCTAAATTGCTCTTTAGTTATCACGTGATGTTTATTGAAGGACCCCACAAATCTTTTTTTTACTGACAGCTCGAATAATTTTGCGAAATTATTAATCACCGAAATTGGTCGATAATTACTAATGATATTATGTTTTGCTACTTTTATACATAGGAGTTAGTCTTGAATCTTGATATTTGGTAAATCAATTTTTTCAATATTGCAAGCCATTTCTATTCCTATGTTAGTGAAAAATTTGTTAAATATATTAGCTTTTTCTTCGTTATTTGTTATACAATCACCATTTTCCTTGGTGATGGTTGTATTTTCCACATTGTTTTTGTGAAATGTGGTATTCGAAATATCATTAATTATTTTCCTAGTCTCTTGTAGTATTGATGTTTCGTTTTTCTTATCAAGTTATTTAGATTCTTTCTATATTCTTTATATTTCATTTCGGCTCCAGGAGAGTATTCATTCAAAAGCCTTTTTTTCAAAATTGATTTTTTAGTATTCCTTTATGATTTTTGATGTTTCATTTGTTTCAGTGGGTATAATTATAAATATGAGATTTTTCAAAAATTGGATAAACGTATTCTGCTATAGTCGTCTACGAATAGCAAGAAATATGCGGATGAACCGATTGAATTAATCTTCATCGGGTCACACACGTCTGCCTGCACAATCTCAAGTATCCTTCCACTTCTGTGACTGCTCTGTGAAAATGGTAGTCAACTCTGTTTACCCTCACATCACAATGCACAATTGTATTTGCTGATAATGGCTTTGTTGTCATACACTAATCCTTCTACGGCTCCATTTCTCATTGCATCACTGTATCACTGACGGAGTAGAGACCGAGAACAATTTCATTTAAAACATGTGAAAACCTCAGTCTTTACCCGGCTCTATCACTGACGGAGTAGAGACCGAAAACAAAGCAGAAACAGAAGATTCATCTTTCTTCATACTACCATTGTGGGATAGTGATAAAGTTCAATCACCATCATTTGCCTCTAAGCCACTATCTGACTCCAAAAACTCTAAAATCTCCTTCAGGTCAACGCTCAAAGACCACTATGTAGGCCATGGTCTGAGTTGTTCCTTTGCTGCTTTGGTGATTTTATTAGTGCCAACTTTCCTGATTTCGTACCGACCATTTGGCAAACTCTGCACTACCTCATATAGTCTAAGGAACTCGTAGTCGCTCTTATTGATGTGCATTTGGGAGTCGCGATGCATTAGTACAAAATACCCTGCTGAGTAATTCACGTTGTTCCTTCTTTTTTTGTTAACATCATCAAGGTACCGTACTATGGACAGTTTTTCGGCCACTCGTTGTTGGCCCAAAGAACGGTTGGGTATCAGAGTTAGATCCCTAGACACTTTTCTCAACAAAGCTTGTATTAGTGGAGTTGAACCCTCTATTCCCAGAAGAAGCGGACTTGAATTTGTTGACTTCTGAATAGTCGAGTTAAGAACAAGTTGAATTTTTCATAATCTACTCGGCGTTTCTGATTTCACTTTGGTTTCAATCCTCAACAACTTTCTAACAGTTCGTATGTACCGTTCAACATGTTCGTTTCCTCTGTGTACATCTGAAGTGACAAAATGATACTCGATGTTCCAATGATCTAGATATTTCGGAAAAGTTGTATTCTTGAAAGAAGTACCAGCATCCATCACTATTCGTTTAGGTAACCCAAATAACGATAAAACATGTAGCTTTTCACGAGACCCAGCAGTAGTTACGGTTTTCATGGGCATGAGGATGCAATACTTGGTGAACGCATCTACCAAAATATGCTTGAAGCCCTCAGTTGACACCGGTAATGGACCCAAGCAGTCCAAGTACAACGTGTGAAATGGTTCTTTGGGAATTTCGACCGGATGCACAAATCCCTGTAAAGATCCAGCCCTTGTCTTTTTCATAAACATCTCAATGTGTGATGTAACATTTGACGAATTACCCCATTCGTGGAAACCAAAAATATTCAGCAATAGACTCCTATGTTTTACCGTATCCAACATGATATTGTTCATTGGAATATGCGAAGGAGGCCCAAACGACATTGTCTGGGAACGAACCCTTGCAAATTAACTCTTCAATCTTCATTTTTATGTTAGTGATATATCATTTCGTCCTTTTCAACATATTGATTGGTATCGAGGTTGCCCTCAGTTTTTGTTATAAACTCTGAATCTCTTAATTCCCTTTTTGTTCAGTATATGCCCAGTTATTATGTGAAACTCGGAAAATCACATTGGGGGGATTCCTGCTTAGAAAGTCTACAGGTTACTCGGGGCACCAATCTTTTTTTGTAGCTGTAGCTTTAATAGAGTTGCAATCGGTGATCACAGTGAATTTTATGCCAAGTAGGTCAGTACGGAAGTGTTTGAAGGCTTGTACTATCGCCAAAGTTTCCAATTCGTATGAATGATATTTGGCCTCACTTTCTGTTGTCTTTCTGCTGAAATATGCAACAACTTTCGGCTGGTTTTCGTGTTTTTCAATGAGTATGGCACCATATCCAAGACTACTTGCATCGTTATGCAGTTCTGTTTAATCTATGACATATTTGCGTGCCTTCTCCTTATCCTGTTCTCATTGAAAAGGTACACTTTGTTTCGTTAAACGAGTAATATATGCTGTTTTGCCAGCAAATTGGGAAACAAACTTCCTGAAGTATCCTGCCAAGCAAATGAATTGACGGACCTGGAGTGGAACCATAATGAATCGACACGACAGTACCCCCCCTACATCTCTAACCGTTCCCCTTAAATTTATCGGATTTATTAAAATTGGTACCACGCTCTCTCGTTTCAAATCAACGAAACGATAATTTCGATTCGTAACTAATCGATGAATTGTTCTTTCCCGACAGACATGAAATTATCCCGACATACACGAAATTATTGTTGTACTTCAATTTATGGTTGGTATACCTGTCATATTGTGTGGGGACTAAGAGAAAATATATAAGGAAAGATGGCAGAGAGGAGAGGTAAATTCTTTTCTTGTGGGTACAATAGTATATAACAAATAGGAAAGATAATAGGTTGTAGTACCTAATCTTTGACCTGACATAATATTCAAATCTACAAGAGAATAATAAATTATTTCAATATTCCTGTAGATTTTCCCTTGGAATATATCAGTGTGAGTATTTGGAATTTTATTTTTATTATTATCGAATAATGAGTTATTACTTTTACAGATGACGGAAAAGCTAAAAAGAATGCGGGTGCACCCCAAACATTGGGAATTGCTTTTAAATTTCTTAGAAATTCACCCACAATTGATAAATGGTGAATTTGTTTGTCAGAATGCCAAACAAAAATCTCGAGAACTATGGGAAGAAGTTACCCAACAGTTAAATTCTGTAGGATAGGGGTAAAATCTGCAGAAAAATGGAAGATTGCTCTAAAGTAAAAATGAAAATTGCAGGCATTAAATCTTCGCAGAATAAAACTGGAGGGGGGCCTGCTACGACTTTAAAATTGACTGAACAGGAAGAGAGATTAATGTCAATTGTGGGTTGGACTTCAACTGGAAATGAAAATATTCCTGAATTAGGGCTTCCACGTTTGGAACACGATGAGGAAGTGGTAGATTACTGTGCCACAGCCCTTTTAGATCATCAATATATTGGGAAAAAAATTGTGGAGCGTGTTAACAATGAGGAAATTAGCCCATCGAATATGAACATTAATAGCAATTAACGAAAAAAAAAAAGAAAGCTAGTTCTAGCATTAGTGACAACTAATCGAAAGGTATCAAAAAGAAACTATGACAGTACTAACTGAAATATCATCCAGTGTGAAAAGTATTTCAAATAGTTTGGAGAGTATTGCAACGGAAATGAAGACTCTGTCTGAATTATTGAAAATGCATATGCAAAAATTATTATATTTTTCAGTCTTAAAATTCAGAAAATATATGCTTGAAAGAATAACTTTTGTTTTTCATTTCTTATGAATTCTTGTTTATTTGCAGAAAATTTATTTTGTATAAAATGAAGAGTTTTGAATTACTGATAAATAGTGTTTTGTATAATCAATTTATTTATATAACTGATAAATTATATTATTAACCGACTATTTCAATACTGAATCAATTATTTGAATGTTCATCATTGTTATAATATAAATTATATTATATACTCACTTTTGAAAAGAAGAAATCACTAGTATTTTGTTACAATAAGAATAGGAAATTGTTAAACATATTTTTTGTACATTACTTCAAATGAAAATGCATTTCGTATATTTCAAAATATATATTTCAGTTTGTTGTTTAATGAAAATATCTTCTTATAACACCTTCTTGATGTAAATCATTGGGCACAACGTCTGGAGGTCTTACAACTTGGAGCTGATCATTTACCTCATCTATTAACTCTACATTTAAATTGTGGAGTATGCATATATTATGGAGAGTTGCACATGATGAAATTATCTGGCCTACAACTTCAGGCTTATATCTCAACGTCCTGTCACCACTAAGACATCTGAAACGTTGTTTTAATACACCAAAACAACGTTCAATACAATTTCTTGCAGAACAATGAGCTTGTGTATATCTCCCTTCTGGTGTATTTGGCAGTGCATTCACAATAGGAGTCATTAGCCGGGGTTGCAAAGGATAGCCTGAATCACCCAGTAACCAGCAGCTCCTATTTTCAAGTCTATATTGTGTTTCAACTTCCTCACGAATAGCTGAAGTATGCCAAATATATGCATCATGTGTAGATCCAGCATGTTTCGGATTTACAGCTAGAATTCTCAAATTAGAATCACAGATCTAAAAAAGAACAAGTAAATAATGCATATAAACTTTAAGGACAAACCTACCACTTGAACGTTCATTGAATGATATCCTTTTCTGTTAACAAAATTGTATTCTTCTTCGACTGGATGTAAAATCCTTATGAGTGTACAATCCACTGCTCCTGTGACTCCTGGAAAATTATATTTTTGATGGAAAGCGAGTTTGATAACATTTCTCTCTTCATTTGTAGTTGGGAATTTCACATACCTATCTGCCAAATGCTCAGTTATCAGTGAAGAAATGTCTCTAATACAATTTGAAACAGACTGCTGACTTCACCTATAAGTCTTTGATAGCTACCGGTGGCATAAAATGAAAGTGCCACTAAAATTCTCGTCCTAGGATCGATAATGTTAATTTTAGGAGAGTTACTCATATGAGGCATTAGGTCGTCGATAAGCTGGCTACATATATCTTTTGTGAGGCGAAATCTTCTCTGGAATTTTAAATTATCCAAATTGAATGGATCATAAGTATTTCGCAGATGAATTCTCTCAATATTGAAGTTTCTCAACCTCTGCCTTCTGTGTTCTCTGGCTAATAATATATTAACCGGTAACATTTTAATTCACTAATTCCTTTCTTAACATTCACAATATTGAAAGAGCACTAGCTAGAAATTATTTGTATTGAGGTTATACCTTATATTATTTGTTATTATATATAGAAAAGAAGAAGAATGCATAAGATTTTGTTCGATGTTTTCAGCTTGGTCTTAGATTCTCTGTCGATGATACGAAGAAAGCCGACGTGTTATCGGAAATAGTTTGTCGAGTGACTATGGTGAAACTTATCCATCGAATCGACTTCGTCTTGCTCGATATCTCAATCCGACATCGACAGTTATCGATTGTCTGTGGTTCCACTGCTGTTTGACATTATCTGGAACGGCTGACATCACTAGTGCCTCAACTTTCATTTTTCCGGGTCATATAGCTTCACCCGAGACTTATCTTCCAAGGTATTCCGAAGATGACTGAAGAAAACGGCATTTCTTATTATTTAAAGAAAAACCCGCGATAGAAAGTGCCTCTAGTACTCGCCGATGATTATCGAACCCCTCTTTCGGAGTCGCACATTAGGAATCAAAATGCAGTCTTATGAATGGATCCTTCCTCGATAGGGATTTGATGGAAACCGAAAGCCATATCGAAGGATTTAAAATAACGTCCATTGCCCAGTCTATTCAACATCGATGAGTGGCAGAGGAAAGCGATCTTTAATTGTGAAGCGGTTAAGTTCGCGAAAGTCTATGCACATTCGAAATGAGCTATCTTTTTTTCTAACAAGCAGCACAGGACTTGCAAACGGTGATTCACTTGATATTATTACTCATCAAATCTTCTGTTATTTCTTGAACTGTCCCCCTTTCACTGATAGCCAGGCGATAGGGAGTACGATTGACAATAATGTCTTTCTCCAAGCGTATTTTCAGGCTTATATTATTGACAGTTCCTACTTTATTTCCATTTGTAATCATACTGGCGAAATCTCGAAGAATTGCTTGTAGATTACTGCGGAACTCTGCAGGAACATCAACTTCAAATAACCCAGAACTAAGAAAGCACACGAAGAAATGTAAGGAGGAGGAGCACAGAGGAGGAGGAGAGGAGCACAGAGTACTAGGGATGAAGGAAAAAGGATGAGACGAATGAATGATTATAAAAGAGAGAGGAATAGGTATAAAAGAAAGGCGCGGTAGCTTCTTATTGGTCGACTGGCTAATGACAAAAAGTAAAGGAATGAAGGTGGACTTCCGAATAATAAGAAATCTAGATTCGTTGCTAAGAAAAAAATAGAAATCGATTCGATCCTTCATGAATGAAGTCCCGCACAATTTTTTGAGTGATTATACCTATACAAGTAAATATTTTCTAGGAGATTTTGTTAGTTTTTGAAAGGAGCGAAATGCAAATCGAGATGACCGTTTTGAAAAAAATATCTATATTCAGAAGAATTTGAGCCTTTCACTGCGACTCATCCCAACTGAAAAAAAACTTGTTCAGAAGTAGCGTATGATTTTTTTTATACAACTGCACAAGCTAACGGTAGCTCTTCGTCTGGCGGCACTGGGTCCTGGATTCAAACTAGATAAAATGATTTTATTATTATTACTACGTTACCTTTTATTTTTTTGGTGGTCAATTGCCACGGGGCGCCACTAAAGTTGTTGGTGTTTTGGAACTCAGAAACCTCTTGAGTATTGACAGAGAGTAATGAAATGAAATTTTAAAATACCCAATTAAATTTTAATAATAACCCAAAAACATGACATACAATTAGAGGAGTATATACAATGAATAACAAAGTACCTATGATTTTTTTGATACTGATAATTTTTTAAATTGTTCAGTTTTCAACCGGTTTGATGATACCAAGTATGAAATAACTTCAGAACATATTTAAAACTAGGTGAAACTGACCTCAATAATCTTTACAAGGTGGTGGTGACATTCAAGTGATTATAATGTGTTGATGTTAGCAATTCTGTACTTATACAACAACCTTTTCTCTCATATGCTTTGTTAGTTGCATATATTTATCTGTTGAATTGTAATACTTCATTATGTTCCATATAGATGGCAGCACAAGATGTAACTATTGGATTGTCATTTTTCCTCAAGTAGTAGTCTGTCACTGTCAATAGTTAAGAAGCGTTTGTATCAGATTAATAAATGAAGTTTATGTTCATAATCCCGAAATCCTGATCACTTACTATATTCAGCTCTGCATTATCCCATATAATGTTATTTGTTTATCTGAATGGAAGCTCAGACGAAATCTAGAAACAGGAATGGCTGGAATAAAACTGGACACGACAACGCATGGGCTCAGCAACTGAGCATCTCAGCGACTGAAGGGTGTTCAGCAACACGATGATCCATCAAAATCTGCTGCCTTTCGCATTGAAAACGAAGGAAACTTGGGGGAACCAGGAAGCTCCAAAAGTACGCCCCAAAACAGATACCCTGTGAAATAGGTACATTTTGCTACCCATTTCATGTTTTTTATATTTGCGTGAACGGAAGGAATTTTAAATTGTCGTTCCGATGTAAAACAGTTTGTTTTAAACAGTCTTTTTTACATACTCTTGACTCCAGAGGTATTTCAAACCACGATAGGTGTTCAAACAAATAAACAGATGGAATACTGCCTGTGTTTGATAGACATATTATCAAACACCAGAAATAGAGCAGATTCACATGAGGTCTAATCCTCTCAACAGATACTACACGACTTCCCATTTTTCTACAATCTCATAAAAATGGCAATCTTTAAAAACTTTTTGTTGAACGGAAACTAACTAGAACTCTAGAACCTTCAACTTCAGTGTGTACTTTGCCCATCGTACAGAAGTGTAATATCTGTCTCTCTTCAATACATATCAGAATGAGAGAGCAATGAACATGACATATTAGTACAAGGTTGTAAATAAGTAAAGGTCGCACCATAAACATTGGATGAACAAGATTGGATGATTTCCTACTGACGCAAGAGTAGAGGATGGTACAGAGATGTCAACTAGATTAGGTCAACCTTGAAGGTAAATAACCTATGATTCGAATGTAAACAATGAACACCACTCCGGAAAGATTACTTGAGATTCAGTAACATAATTTTCAATTCAATTTATTTTTCAATATATTTTTCAATTCAATTTATTTTTTGCCTAGCGTGAGTAGACTCACGCTAGGCAAATATAGTCAGTTTTGTGATGTCTAAATCGGCATGGCATTTGTACAATTGTATATCTTATGTAATTGATAAGTGGTATAATTGATAATGGTAAGTGAAGCTTACTTATATTTTTTATGAATATAGAAAGAGGATAAGAGAGAGAATTTAGAATTAGGGTTCAAATGAGATTGGATAATCTCAATCATTTCGACTAGGGTATAACCGCTTATTGTGGTATTATTGTTAAATTTCGGTAGTGTAATGGTACAGTTACACATGCTAGTTAGTAGCACGAAAGCATGCTACTTTTGAGCAATTGCTACTTAGTGGCATTGTTAATAATGAGCATGCTAGTTTCGAATTTGCTCAAAAATCGACGGTCGTGCGATTATTGGGCATGCTACCTGCAGCGCGGGTGGAAGGGGGCGTGCGTGAACAGGTTTGCTTATTGAGCATGCTAGTATCGATCAGTCGTTAGCGGCAGGTGCGCGTGCACAATTTCGCGCTAAAAATGTCTCGCTGGGGCGATGAAAAAACGTTGAAATTTGCGACTTTATATCGGAACAATGAATGCCTATGGAATCCACGCATACCAGAATACAAAAACAATATTGCAAGAAATAATGCATATCAAGATATATTAACCAACATGGACGATCCTGCTTTGACTTTGAAAATTATAAAAACAAAAATAAAAAACTTGAGGTCTGTTTACCACAGCGAATTGAAAAAAATTGAGAGTTCCAAGCGATCCGGTTCTGGTACCGTTACTGTGTACAACCCATCCACATCCTGGTTTCACGAAATGAATTCTTTTCTTGGAGACACTGGCAAGTACAGGGACCCTATTTCTATGGAATTGGTAAGTTTCGATTTTTAATAAATAAAAATGCACTTAAATGTTAGTAAAACATAGTTATTTAATATCATAGAATAAGTACAGCATTTTCTATTCATTCATTTGTATCATATAGGCAGAACAATGAAATGATGATGGTGAATTTATATCATATGACATTGCCACGGTACTGCCTCTGTAGTTTCAAAGAGCTGCGCGTAGGTGTCTCTTATTGCTTCTGCCAGTCGAGAAGCGTGGTTACTGTAGCGTGTAGGTGGTAAGCCTTCTAAAGTTCTTTGCAGTTGTGCCCTCCATGATCCTGGTACCACAACACGTTGTTGTATATCTTCAAAGTCGACGCATCTTTGTGTGATGTACATATCAGATGTTTTCCGAAGCCAATTGTGTAAAGAGCAGGCAGCTAATGTAATTCTATCAACATTTTTGGGGGCCATATCTATGGCATCCATAAGAACTCGAAATCTTGTTACTAAAATACCAAACGCATTTTCAACGATTCGTCTGGCTCTCGATAAACGGTAGTTGAAAATTTTTTTGAAGCGTTGGAGTTGTTCGATAGGGTTTCATAAGATATGACTTTAGAGGGAAAGCAGCGTCTGCCACAACAACTGATTGGCCTGGTAAATTGAGAGTATTACTTTCCAAAGCTTGTGCTAAATTCGATTTTTGATAAACACCTCCGTCAGAAGCTCTACCATTAGTCCCAACATTTACGTATGAAAAACAATAGTCATCATCAACTAATGCCAGAAGTATAATGCTATGGGCGCCCTTGTAGTTATAGTAGTCAGAAGTATCATCAGGAGCGAGTATATTTATATGTTTACCGTCCATCGCCCCAACACAACCAGGAAAGTTCCATTTAGTTCTAAATCCGTGTTCAATGCGTTTCCAATCTCCATGACCGGGAATCTGTAAAACAAAAAACAATAAATATGTGAAGTTGATATTTTATAAACTTAGTTTTTTTTACAGATACAGGACAGAGAAGAGTCATCGGAAGATTCACAACTAAGTGATGCTGTTTCATATTCAAACTCGTTGACACCGCAGTCGGTGAACTTGCTATCACCCTCCCCTCCTCCAACTACAGAAGATCGATCACAATCCCGTTCATCTAATAACAGCTCGTCAACACGACGTAGAAAGAGAAGCTTACAAGAAGAACCCATTACCTGTGCGCTCGCTCGTTTGGAAAATATTTCTTCTGCTATAAATACACAGTCTAATTACGATGAATTCCATTATTTTGCTCAAAATGTTGCAGCTCAATTGCGAGCCCTACCATTGTACGAGGCATTAGATGTACAAAATGAGATCCAAAAAATTCTGACTGCAGCAAGACGCCGATACCAGTACACAAATTTGTCTCCCTTTACACCTGTCACTTACACACCTCCTGCTACAAATATACAAACAATGACTTTCATACCCCCACCTACTACAAATACACAAACTTTCATACCTTCCAATACAATCACAAACTCAGTCACTTATACACCTCCTACTACAAATACACAAACAATGACTTTCATACCTTCCAGTACAAACACAAACACAGTCACTTACACATTTCCTTACTCGTTATCCCAATCAGATTCTACCGTCTCCGAAGAAGATTTGTTGAACAAAGCATGGAAAACGTGTTAAAGCTAAGAATATAAATTTTGTTAAAACAAACAATAAATACTTGATCTTACTAATAATTACTGGTTTACTTTACTTACCCGCATATAATCCTTCAGAGCATTATATATTGCATCGCACACTTCAGGTAAAAATAGACCTATCGTAGATCTTGCAACTCGGTGAAGTGCTTCTAATGTGTATAACGAATCTCCAGTTGCTAGATATCTCAATGTCACTTCCAATTTCACTTTTGGTGGAATAGCATTTCGCATGTGTGTATCTTGTTTCTTTATAGCGCTTTCAATTTTAGATAGTAACCAGTCAAACTGATGCGGTAACATGCGCAAATGATTTTTGTAACCATTAATATCTTCTTCTCGCATTTCGACTAACAATCGAGTACTTGCTCCAAGTTTTTCTCTTCTACTTAGCCAATCACGGACCCAAACCTTCCTATTCCTTGTTTTTTTCTTTCTATCTGAGAGAAATTTTTGGACGCATTGCAACGCTACCAAAAGAATAATTCTATTCAACTCCATACGAATGGCTGTTTGATTGTCCATGGTTTTGTTTGAACTGACAGTAAGCACGTATAAAATGTCATGTGTACCGAAGTGTTTGCTTTGAGCATGCTCTTTCAGAAGCATACTTAAAACTAGCATGCTCGAAACAAGTATGCCAATGAGCATACTAAAAAGCATGCTACTAACTAGCATGTGTAACTGTACCTTAAGTGTAGTGCTTATATACACAATATATACAAATCATAAGTAAGTATTCATTTCAGTATGAAGTTGGAAATTTTTCAGGGTGATTATGTACATCATGTTATGATTATCACAACAATACAAAGAAATAAACAATTATATACATGGCATAATACATCAGGTGAGTGAGATAGTATAGCACTAAACTAATTCATCAAATGAAGGTAATTACGATTGATTTATAAAACTATTTCTTTTCATAACAGAAAATGGTTTATACTCTGCATATGTGATACAAAAAGCTACATTTATGTGTAATTCCAGGAGACAACTGGTAAGCTCTAGTATATCATTCAGTTGAAGAATTGATAAATGAATTTTGGTCTTATTTTAGGTTATCACAACACTGCACTACTGGGAAGTAGGTTCATCAAGGTAAACATAGTGACACTATCAATTCAGCTGTTCATTTTATGCTGTTGAATTTAATCTCATGGTAACGAATAGTTCACATATAAAGAAAAGGAAACAAATACATTTCATTTTTAGGTTATTTCAAATTCAAATGCTACACAGATAGAATATGGAATTCAAACAAAGCTCAGGCCTGAAAGATTAGAAAATATCGAAACACGTGTATGAGGAACAATGTTTATCGAACACAAAATGTTTGTTGAGGTATTTGAGAAGGAACACCTACGTGTCTGATAACAATACCAGTACTTCTGGTACGAGGGATGCTTCAATCACAGCTGTGGTAGAAGCGATGAAGGAGCTGTACAGCAACTACCGGTTTGTTTTAGGAATTTGAGAAAATGTAGAAAACCATATTCAAAACTGTGAATTCTCAATTAAAATGGAGGATTGCATGTTATCCATGATATGAGTAGTTTATTCAAAGATAATGTACAAAATAAGTTGAGGCCATGCAAACTTTCGAATAATAAGAAATCTAGATTCATTGCTATGGAAGAATAGAATCGATTCGATCCTTCATGTATGAAGTCCCACACAATTTTTCAAGTGATTATACCTATACAAGTAAATATTTTCTTGGAGATTTTGTTAGTTTTTGAAGTGAATGTACCTAACGTTTCTTTTCATTACAGATGAAGAGAATTTTAAATCTACTGAAGAGCGAAATACAAATCGAGATGAGCGTTTTAAAAAAAATATCTATAAGCAGAAGAATTTGGGCCTTTCACTGGGACTCATTTCAAGTGATAAAAACGAGTTCAGATAGAATATAGAATTCAAAAAAGGCTTAGGTAAAACTCCTGACCCTGAAAGATTAGAAAATATCGACAACACGTGTATTATGAACAAAGTTTATCGAACACAAAATGTTTGTTGAGGTATTTGAGAAGGAACACCTCCATGTCTGATAACAATACCAGTACTTCTGGTACGAGGGGTGCTTCAATCAGAGCTTTGGCAGAAGTGATGAAGGAGCTGTGGTCGATAGATTTCTTAGATAAAGTGGTTAATTCTGTTTTTGATAAAAACCCAAATACAAAAGTTGACCTCTCAGTTCACACGTTATGCGCAGAAAGACGCGATATCTTTCAATTGGCTTGCACGAAAACATAAATAGAGTCATTGCGAAGAATATCAATGAGACTTTGAAGGACGGAGAGATATTGCCGAGATCCCAAGATCGCAAACCATAAGTAAAACAACATCAACATCATGTTATTTATTCTGTATAAGATACGTTAACTCATTAGCGCCTACGGATACCATTTGGAATCGCAAAACAAGCCTCTCGTCAACTGCTCGCTGTCGTTAGCCATCCCTGTATACGATCGCGCACGTGCATTTCTTTTACTCGGTGGGCAGTCGGCAATTGGATTTTGCTAGGAATAGGACGTTTTGAACTGTGTTATTAACATTTTTTTATTATATGACATTGTGTGCCATTTGAAGATGGAACCTCGATGGGCGTAAGTAATATTTTCTTAACTTATATTATTTTTTTTGAAACGTGGTACATATTGTAGTGAAGGTTAAGAATGAATGAATACATTTTTGAAATAATGTTGTTGATGAGTTCTAATAGCAGTGCAGTATGGCGTCTCAAAGGTTGATGATACCATGTGGTATCCGTAGGCGTTTTGAGTTACATAGTGTAACATAGTGCAGAAGAATTTGGGCCTTTCACTGGGACTCATCTCAAGTGATAAAAACAGACGGATGATGGACAAAAAAATCTTATAAAAAACGTAATAAACTGGACCCATTGCAGGCACAGAAAGACTGAATATTACCTCGCCCAATTTCTGACAGGACACGGGTCTTACGAGAACTATAAGGTGAGAATAAGGAAGACCGAAAATCCAAAGTGCCCTTACTGTGAAGCAGATGACTCACACAAACACGCAGTTTTTGACTGTGTGAGATGGGAGAGAGAGAGAACTGGAACTAGATATAAGAATACGCATGGACCCTGAAAACATAACAAAAAATATGATGAAAAACAAAAGATTAACTGTTTAAATCTGTTTTTCGATAATCAGCTATCGCCTCCATACGAACGACATCTGGGAAAAAATCCACGCATACATAAAGGTGGTCCTCTCCACGAAAGAAAGAGAAGAGAGAGAAAGACAGGCCCAAGAATAAAAAAAAGACGCATAAGAGACAAATGAAAGCAGGATATGAATAAGAAGAGCAAAGGGGAAGAACAGCCCCTGACACAGATGTATACCAACGCCATGGTCATCCCGGAGGCACGGGAGAAGAAAGAGGGTTTTAATCGTAGTAGCGCACGACACTACCAGGGCTGATTGAAACAAGGCCCTGGTGCCATGCGGTTTCCCCTCTCATAAAAAAAAGGTCAGGTAAGATTAGGTCAGTTTAGAGCAAGACAGGTCTGATTAGGTTAGTTTAGGTTAGGTCAAAGTCAGGTCTAGTCATGTGTCCGACCGAAAGTTCAGTTTCGGTAGAGTTTCGGCAAAAGAACGGGTTTCGGTGGCAAACCTGCCAAAACTACGACCGAAACCGAAACTTCATTCGGGAGTTCCCGCACTGTGATCGGTCATATTCGGCGCGTTGAATTACATACAACCGACGAAGACATTTTGCCGCGTCCACATGCCTAATCATGTCGTGACTCGAGACTTATTTTGTGATTTACTTTGTTTATTACCTAGTACCTATTGTGATACTAGGAAACAAATTAAATAAGTAATTTTATGTATAATACTTTTGAAAAACCATCAATAATATTCAAAAGAAGGATCTACACCTACTCAAATAAACACCTCACCTATTTTAAATATTTTTAAGATGCAATGAATATCTTTTCTTAAATAAGGGTTTGTTATGGTGATTATCAATGAGTAAAAATGTTGAAGAATGCATAACGTTGTGATTTAAAGATAAAAAAATAAAGCCTGGCTGAATATAATAACGTTTTCTTAATTTTTCCCTCAAAACATAATCCTTGTAAGGAAGTTTCAGTTTCGGCCGAAACTGAGACCGTTGCAGAAATTCGTTTTTGGTTCCGGGCGTAAAAACCAGAAAAAACGGAAATGTTCTTATGCAAGAAAAGTTCGATATGGAACATTTTTTCCAAATCCAAATTATCTATTTTTCAAATATTGGGATTTGCCAATCTTTAGGTGTCAAATGCAAATCTGACATATAATAGAGCAATTGAAAATTTCCAAATCTGCTGCTGTAGATTGAGCAAGTTTTTGTAGGAAGGTGGTTTTTGATGCATTTTTCACCAAACCAGAAAAACATCACCGTACCTTTTTCTATCCCTTTTCATTCGCTTATTGCCAAGTTTCTTGAAATTAGATTGAAATTCCATAATTTGTCAGGTGCTCAGGTATACAACACAAATCACTTTTTGTAAATTGCATAATATTTCACTATTGGTATTAGAAAAGTCTCGGTAAATTTTCGTTATGTGGACACCCGGCGATTTTGAAAAAATTTTTGACTGTACTTACGTATTTTGATGCGTAGATTACGAATCCGAAAGAAAAAAGCGGCGCTCTCCCTTATTTACAAAGTTACGGCCCTTCAAAGTTCTGAAAAGGGGAACTTTTCAGCCTTCTTTTTCACAAAATAAACTATTTAAAAACACAAGCATTCATTCACTAGGTCACCTTTACACCTTATTCCCCCTTCTTTGATACTTTTCACTTCAATAATGAACATTTTTCTTATAAAAAACCTAATTTAAAAACGAATGCTTCTCCTGGTGACATTATTCTATTTTTAGGTTAATTACTAGTGACATTTCAGAAAAAAGCGGTTGGTATTTGCCGCTGCCTACTATTTCAAATTCGTAATACACCACCAAAAACCAATTTACGATCTGAAAAATGAAGGTAAAAAACATTTGAATTACTTTAGGAATATGGACTGCATCAGTCGTAGCAACCATGCCATTTACCTTAAAACGTAAATTAAAGAGATATATAACCAAAAAGCAGCTCCGTACATTTTTTAACATTTTTATAAGAAAAATGTTGATTATTGAAGTGAAAAGTGTTAAAGAAGGAGGAATAAGGTGTAAAGGTGACCTAGTGAATAAATGCTTGTGTTTATTTAGTTTATTTAGTGAAAAAGAAGGCTGAAAAGTTGTCCTTTTCTGAACTTTGAAGGGCCGTAACATTTAAAATGAGGGAGAGCGCCGCTTTTTTCTTTCGGATTCGTAATCTACGCATCAAAATACGCAAGTACAGTCAAAAATTTTTTTCAAAATCGCCGGGTGTCCACATAACGAAAATTTACCAAAGTCTCTACCAACCATAAACTACGTTTTTCAATATTCACTAATAACTCAACGTTTTTGAATTTATTAACTTCCACTTGATATGGCATTTATAGCTAAAATGAGAACAATAAATGACATGGATTGATAGAAAATTGATAAATATTGATGTGCGCATTTGTTCAACTGTTGGTGACTAGTGGAGCACGTTTATCTGTCAAGCGGGTGTCTTTATTTTTTTTACATTTTTTTTTCCATATCATCGCACCATTTTCTATCCCTTTTCATATACATGAAGTTTTTAGTTTAGTAGGTCAGGATGAATGTTGAGAAAAGATAGTTTTTTCAAAGTTAAATATTCGAAAATACGTTACTTTCAGAATTTGAAGGTCAAGTTAGATATTGAGGAAATACAGTTTTTATAAAATTAAATATTCGAAAATACATTTTTTTCTAAAATTCAGAGGTCAGGTTGAGTGTTGAGGATAAATAGTTTTTTTTTAATTCCATTTGATATGACATTTATACCTAAAATGAGAAAAATAATTGACATCGATAAATAGAGTATTGAAAAATATTGATATGCGCACTTTTTCAATCGTTGTGCCTAGTGGCGCACGTTTATCTGTCGATAGCTGTTATTTAAGTTCTGAAATTTCACCAGATAGTTAATGCGAATTTTTAATGAAAATGCGGAATATTAACTTGATGTATATTCGTGACCTGTGTGAGAATGCAGACATCTTGTTAGCAAAGTTGCAAAAGTGGACATTAATTCCCAACAGAGTGAAATGTTGTAAATGTGGAAAGGATATGTCTGTATAAGTCTTGCGACAGGTAAGTCAAGCGCAACAAATTTGTACGCTTTTTTATTCGATTTCTTTTATCCTTCCTTTAGGATTGATTGTATGCGTTGGGTTTGCAGTAGTATGGTAGAGAACTATGTAAAAGGCAAAAGTGTAGAATGCAACCACAAACAGGAAATCCACAAAGGAACTTTTTTTTGAACGGTCGCATTTATCCGTTTTTAAAATACTCGGTTTTGTTAATTTTTGGGTTGAAAAAGTTTCCCTTGTGGTTGTTGCGGACGAATTGGGAAAAATCTCCAAAAACGGCAGTTGATTGGGCCACATTTAACCGTGAGGTAGTTTTTGCGTTTTTTAAATCACCTTTCTAAACTTGGCGGTAAAGACAAAATAGTGGAGATCGACGAATCAAAGTTCGGTAAGCGGAAGTATCACAGAGGATGACGTGTGGAAGGCCAATGGGTATTCGGTGGACACATGAACGCGGCACTGGACTAGTTTTCATGGTTCCAGTCGATTTTAGATTAATTTTATTTATGAATTATGGACATTATGACCTGAAAAAATAAGAAGAACTGGTCCTTTGCATTGAAGTCTGTGCTTGTCACTCTTTTAGTCTATGTTCTTTCTATGCTTGTGAAAAATTACAATCATATTTGGAAAAGTTAGTGAGAGATATTTGTACATATTTTTCTCATAGTACCATACGGGTGCAAGATTTTGAAGAGTGTCAAACTTTTATTAATTTAAAACCACATAAAATGTTGAAACTGTCTCAGACAAGGTGGTTATCTTTACAGGCAGTGGTTAACAGAATATTAGATAAGTATGAAGCTTTAATCCTGTTCTTTACTAATAAAACATTTGACGGAAAAGGCAATAGATGTCTAAAACCAGATGCCATATTAAAAGCATTAAAAGACCCTATAATAAAACTATATTTTTGGTTTTTAAGCTACTCTTTAGATTTGATAAATAACTTGAATGTTGAGTTTCAAAGTGAAACAGTAAAGCTTTATATTCTATTGAGTAGAATAGAGAGTTTATACCGCACAATTTTGAAAAATTTTATCAAAGATGAATTCATGAATAAAAATTCCAATGAAATACTAATTAATAATCCTCACCACTATTTGCCGTTGAATGAAATGTTACGGTTTTATTTTGTCATTTGTTCTGTTTTGAGGTCAAAGACTATTTGAACATGAAATTAATATTTCCATGAAGGTTTTGGGATATTTTAATACCTTGTCATTCGTTTAGTTCTCATTTACTGATTAACAACTATACAAGGATATATTCGAACGCATTAGTTATATTCGAATCCTCTAAGGGTTCTGTGCTCTGTGCGGTGAATTGTGTAGTGAGGGTGTTCTGTGACTTTGGTTCCATGAATGTCTTGCCGCCGGGATTCAAAATTTTTTATGGTATTTTTAGTAGCCATTTTGCTAATTTTGGAATTTTTGTCCAAACTTCTCGATTTTTCGGATTAAAAAAGTAAGATCATCTTCTATAAGAATAGGAAATCGTTTTATTCTTGGCATTTGGATGCTGGTAAAACATTCAACTCACTTGTTGGATTCAACGGGGAACCGAATCTTACTGATATGAATCTTGGGTTCTTGAGGCAAAAGTAAACCTATAGGCCACACGACATCAAAGGTGAGTTGGTATTTATCAACGAGACAACTCATACATTGAGAATGAGTTTGATCATTCTGTCCAGACGTATCGTCCTGGACATCACTTCCAGTGAACCGTTACCATCTAATATGAATTATTTCATTTTAGGCCTCCTTTTATCTGGATACCATTTCCTCATGTCAGTATTTCTGTAAGACTAGACATCCTTGCATGAATGCTTAGGACAGTAGTAGCAGTAGTTAGTAGTTACCCGCTGTGGAGCCGATCACAATTGTTGTACCGACAGAACACTGCAGACCTAAGTTCGGAATTCTAAGACCATTCTTGAAGCCACCTCGAGGGAGAAGCACACAGATAAGCTTAGTCACTTATCAGTGACTAGGTTTTTGATGCTTGATTTATTATCTCAACAAAGATTTATGTTCCTCAAACCTGCCCAAAAGGGAAAAACATATTAGTGTAGGGTATATGCTTTTATGCATGAATGCATTCCCTCAACCTACTGTAAGCTGGCGATATAGCTATTTCTAAGGTAAAGTATAACTTCAAAACAGCAACGTCTCAAGTATTGAAGAGACATCCTCCTTTCTTCTTTGGGGAGCCTGGGTTCATTACAGCCCCCTTAGAATTGAAACATTTGTGCTATAGGTGTAATATAATTTATATCTTATAAACATTTTGGTATTGTTTACAATCAGGAAAGTAATATCTTCTCATATTTGACACTTTGTGGCCTCAGGAACTCAAGGCTTCCTGCCAGTATTGTAGGGAGAGTCCTATAGTAACGGTTGATGAAAGGTTGATAAAATTTATGAACTGACCGGTAAACAAGGGGATTTGTTGACAAGTTTTCAACCAACTGAGAAAGGTGTAGATGTTGGGGAAAGGAATTATAAATATTTTAACTGGGTTCGAGTTTTATTAAATTTGTTACCGTTTAGAATTAATTTCCCGTTTTTGTTTTGTATGCTATATAAGCCCCAGGGTTGATAAAACGGGTGGCGCTCTACCCTCCATCTTACCCACGCCCTTCTTCAATGTTTAAAAGCTGGCGGCCTACCCTGGGAGCTATGCTCTTTCTCTAATTCCTAGTAGCCACCCTCACGCCAAGTTGTGGAACAACGAGAAATTGTTTACGAATTGACTTAAGTGGTCAACGATAAATAAAAGGCGTGACAATTGTGGAGCGAAATGCGGTTTGTTGATTTTACAGAATGACAAAGATATTTCCATTGAGGATCTTTACGGTTTCAGAAAAGCTTGTTTAGCATTTTATATTGAGTTAGCAAACAAAATAAAAAAACGTTTTGATTCAAATGATCCTGTGGCAAATAAAGGAGACCGCCCGACCTTCAACAGGAGAGGCAGCTCCTCTGTCATAGCCGTCACCTTCGCTTCAAACACCCTAGCACGAAGAGTAACAGAATGGGAAGTACTTGAGGAAGACTCGATGAGCTGGCATAGCTTGATAGTTATGAGCATAGAACACAGGGTACCAAAACACAAACCGGCACCAAAGACAACACCATACATTAATAAAGACCCTCCGGGCCGCAATATCGCTAATTCACGATCCGACTGAGACTGAGCCAGGCGACTTAGTCAGGCAACTGAGGACTGCGCAAAAGGCTGCCACCACATATAAAGGAGAGAAAGCTCCACGGCGGCAACCTTACTGGTGGAATCAGGAGATACAAGGGCGAAAGGGAGTCTGCAATAAAAGCAGACGCTACCTAACCAGAGCCAGGAAAACCAACCCGCCTAACAAACACACGTTAGAAGAACAATACGAAACGTGCAGAAAAGAGTATAAAAGAGCTATAATCAAGCGGAAAAGGGAACACTGGCTACAGGTATGTCAGGAACTTGATGAAGATATATGGCTAGAGTTGTCACAAGCCAACTGAAAAACCACGGCTCACCTTACGATATGGACCCAGGAAAGGAGGAAAGAGATCATACGCAAACTTTTTCCCCAAAAAGTAGACGCTTGGGAGATAGACGAAAACGTATATCCAACACAAGAAACTACTTTAGAACTAAATATAGCGTGTGGAAGACTCAAACTTCGAAAGGCTTCTGGTCCTGATGGTCTCGCAGCGGAAATTATAAAGGAGGCAGCTAGTATAATCCCGGATTTCCTCTGAACAATAGTAAACCAAATTTTGCGCAGGCAAGAATTCCCCGTGGAGAGGAAGGTAGCCACAGTAGTGCTGATCCCAAAACCCGGGAACAAATAAAGGACAATATGCCTACCGGACACACTCGGCAAAATGGTGGAGCATATTATTAAGAACCGTTTGGAGATAGAGCTAAAAGAAAAGGTTGGCATCTCCGAGAGACAATTCGGCTTCAGGAAAGGTATGTCGACGGCGGTCGCAGTAGAACAAATATTATGAGTAGCAACAAACAATCAGACGAAATGGTGAGCAATTATCACGATAGATGTGGAAAACGCCTTCAATACTGCGGGCTGGAGCATTATCGTGAGAAAACTGAACGACGTATGAATAAACCCATACTTGATAAAAATGATAGAAAGCTACTTTCTAGGACGTCACCTAAACATCCAAAAGGAAGACTACATTGATATGACCCAGGGGGTCCCAAGGGGTAGGTTCTTGGACCCACCCTGTGGAACACTCTCTATGACCCAGTTCTGAGGCTAAATATGCCTCCCGGATGCCAAACGATGGCATACGCAGAGATTTGTAGATTCCGCGAACCCAGCCTAAGAATGATCGTGAACTGGATGAAGGAAAGTGACTTGAAGATTGCTACGTACAAGACAGAGGCTATCATTGTCAAAGGCCCAAGGAAAAGGGATGGCATAGCATTTCGAGTAGGAAATACTGAAGTACTACCCCAAAAATTTCTTGAGTGTCTAGGCATCTGGCTCGATGATAAAACTATATTCAAACTATGTCCATCAGAAGGACAGTAGAAAAGGTCGAAAAATCGGTGACGGCCCTGACGCGACTGCTTCCGAACATAAGCAACACCAGCACTGGGCACCGATATGGGAAAGGGTAATGCGCGTCGATGAATATATCAAAATGATGGCCAGCACACAAAGGAGAATGTTGCTTAGGATCTTTGCAGCATACAGAACTGTATCTTTCGAGGCAGCCTGCGTGATTGATGGGGTCCTCCCTTGGAACTTTTGGTGGACGAGAGGAAACGGGTATATCAACATAGAGGGGATAGAACACCAAATGTAGCTAGGGAGAGACTAGTTACAAGAGGACATTGGCAAGCAAGATGGACAATGGGCAAAGCGATTGATTCCAGACATCGAACCATGGATGATCATCGAAATCGTAGATCTCGTATGGGACGAGGAGAATGCAAGGTCAGCAAAAAGGAAAAAGGAGGAAACCAGTAATAGCGCAAATCTGGAAGTCAGTAATTTGAGCGAGCATAGTGACCTTCAAGGACATGAAAAAAAGCAGAGTAGAATGTGGCAGATGGAAAAGGTTATGAAATTAACAAAAAGTATGGACAAGATTGCCAGGGGATTCGAAATGAAACTAAGGGGAACCCCAGTAGCAAGCACCGAACTGAAAGATTTAGGTGCCATGTTGAAGAGCATATCCAGCCAGCTGATGACACAAGATATCCAAGGAGGAGTTACAAGTCACCAGGAATTTTGAAGAGTTCCAAAGACTGGAAAAGCTCATGTGGGAGAACTCGGTATATACCAACACCCAGGTTGTTATTGGAAACCCTCTGAATACAGAGGACACAGTGGTGAAGGAAGTTATTCTGAAACTAGACGATATGGAAATGAATAATGTCATACAGAAAATGTATAAGGAAAAATTCCCGGAACTACCCCACCTGGAAGGAAGCTTCGAAATCAAAGATCAGACAACTAGAGCCCAAGGCACTGGCAATACTTATAGGAGAAAGGTTATAAAAATTGGTTACGACGGAACCCCACTGGGATTATGGGACAAAATTGAATAGCTGCAGAATGAACGGGTTTCGGTGGCAAACCTGCCAAAACTACGACCGAAACCGAAACTTCATTCGGGAGTTCCCGCACTGTGATCGGTCATATTCGGCGCGTTGAATTACATACAACCGACGAAGACATTTTGCCGCGTCCACATGCCTAATCATGTCGTGACTCGAGACTTATTTTGTGATTTACTTTGTTTATTACCTAGTACCTATTGTGATACTAGGAAACAAATTAAATAAGTAATTTTATGTATAATACTTTTGAAAAACCATCAATAATATTCAAAAGAAGGATCTACACCTACTCAAATAAACACCTCACCTATTTTAAATATTTTTAAGATGCAATGAATATCTTTTCTTAAATAAGGGTTTGTTATGGTGATTATCAATGAGTAAAAATGTTGAAGAATGCATAACGTTGTGATTTAAAGATAAAAAAATAAAGCCTGGCTGAATATAATAACGTTTTCTTAATTTTTCCCTCAAAACATAATCCTTGTAAGGAAGTTTCAGTTTCGGCCGAAACTGAGACCGTTGCAGAAATTCGTTTTTGGTTCCGGGCGTAAAAACCAGAAAAAACGGAAATGTTCTTATGCAAGAAAAGTTCGATATGGAACATTTTTTCCAAATCCAAATTATCTATTTTTCAAATATTGGGATTTGCCAATCTTTAGGTGTCAAATGCAAATCTGACATATAATAGAGCAATTGAAAATTTCCAAATCTGCTGCTGTAGATTGAGCAAGTTTTTGTAGGAAGGTGGTTTTTGATGCATTTTTCACCAAACCAGAAAAACATCACCGTACCTTTTTCTATCCCTTTTCATTCGCTTATTGCCAAGTTTCTTGAAATTAGATTGAAATTCCATAATTTGTCAGGTGCTCAGGTATACAACACAAATCACTTTTTGTAAATTGCATAATATTTCACTATTGGTATTAGAAAAGTCTCGGTAAATTTTCGTTATGTGGACACCCGGCGATTTTGAAAAAATTTTTGACTGTACTTACGTATTTTGATGCGTAGATTACGAATCCGAAAGAAAAAAGCGGCGCTCTCCCTTATTTACAAAGTTACGGCCCTTCAAAGTTCTGAAAAGGGGAACTTTTCAGCCTTCTTTTTCACAAAATAAACTATTTAAAAACACAAGCATTCATTCACTAGGTCACCTTTACACCTTATTCCCCCTTCTTTGATACTTTTCACTTCAATAATGAACATTTTTCTTATAAAAAACCTAATTTAAAAACGAATGCTTCTCCTGGTGACATTATTCTATTTTTAGGTTAATTACTAGTGACATTTCAGAAAAAAGCGGTTGGTATTTGCCGCTGCCTACTATTTCAAATTCGTAATACACCACCAAAAACCAATTTACGATCTGAAAAATGAAGGTAAAAAACATTTGAATTACTTTAGGAATATGGACTGCATCAGTCGTAGCAACCATGCCATTTACCTTAAAACGTAAATTAAAGAGATATATAACCAAAAAGCAGCTCCGTACATTTTTTAACATTTTTATAAGAAAAATGTTGATTATTGAAGTGAAAAGTGTTAAAGAAGGAGGAATAAGGTGTAAAGGTGACCTAGTGAATAAATGCTTGTGTTTATTTAGTTTATTTAGTGAAAAAGAAGGCTGAAAAGTTGTCCTTTTCTGAACTTTGAAGGGCCGTAACATTTAAAATGAGGGAGAGCGCCGCTTTTTTCTTTCGGATTCGTAATCTACGCATCAAAATACGCAAGTACAGTCAAAAATTTTTTTCAAAATCGCCGGGTGTCCACATAACGAAAATTTACCAAAGTCTCTACCAACCATAAACTACGTTTTTCAATATTCACTAATAACTCAACGTTTTTGAATTTATTAACTTCCACTTGATATGGCATTTATAGCTAAAATGAGAACAATAAATGACATGGATTGATAGAAAATTGATAAATATTGATGTGCGCATTTGTTCAACTGTTGGTGACTAGTGGAGCACGTTTATCTGTCAAGCGGGTGTCTTTATTTTTTTTACATTTTTTTTTCCATATCATCGCACCATTTTCTATCCCTTTTCATATACATGAAGTTTTTAGTTTAGTAGGTCAGGATGAATGTTGAGAAAAGATAGTTTTTTCAAAGTTAAATATTCGAAAATACGTTACTTTCAGAATTTGAAGGTCAAGTTAGATATTGAGGAAATACAGTTTTTATAAAATTAAATATTCGAAAATACATTTTTTTCTAAAATTCAGAGGTCAGGTTGAGTGTTGAGGATAAATAGTTTTTTTTAATTCCATTTGATATGACATTTATACCTAAAATGAGAAAAATAATTGACATCGATAAATAGAGTATTGAAAAATATTGATATGCGCACTTTTTCAATCGTTGTGCCTAGTGGCGCACGTTTATCTGTCGATAGCTGTTATTTAAGTTCTGAAATTTCACCAGATAGTTAATGCGAATTTTTAATGAAAATGCGGAATATTAACTTGATGTATATTCGTGACCTGTGTGAGAATGCAGACATCTTGTTAGCAAAGTTGCAAAAGTGGACATTAATTCCCAACAGAGTGAAATGTTGTAAATGTGGAAAGGATATGTCTGTATAAGTCTTGCGACAGGTAAGTCAAGCGCAACAAATTTGTACGCTTTTTTATTCGATTTCTTTTATCCTTCCTTTAGGATTGATTGTATGCGTTGGGTTTGCAGTAGTATGGTAGAGAACTATGTAAAAGGCAAAAGTGTAGAATGCAACCACAAACAGGAAATCCACAAAGGAACTTTTTTTGAACGGTCGCATTTATCCGTTTTTAAAATACTCGGTTTTGTTAATTTTTGGGTTGAAAAAGTTTCCCTTGTGGTTGTTGCGGACGAATTGGGAAAAATCTCCAAAAACGGCAGTTGATTGGGCCACATTTAACCGTGAGGTAGTTTTTGCGTTTTTTAAATCACCTTTCTAAACTTGGCGGTAAAGACAAAATAGTGGAGATCGACGAATCAAAGTTCGGTAAGCGGAAGTATCACAGAGGATGACGTGTGGAAGGCCAATGGGTATTCGGTGGACACATGAACGCGGCACTGGACTAGTTTTCATGGTTCCAGTCGATTTTAGATTAATTTTATTTATGAATTATGGACATTATGACCTGAAAAAATAAGAAGAACTGGTCCTTTGCATTGAAGTCTGTGCTTGTCACTCTTTTAGTCTATGTTCTTTCTATGCTTGTGAAAAATTACAATCATATTTGGAAAAGTTAGTGAGAGATATTTGTACATATTTTTCTCATAGTACCATACGGGTGCAAGATTTTGAAGAGTGTCAAACTTTTATTAATTTAAAACCACATAAAATGTTGAAACTGTCTCAGACAAGGTGGTTATCTTTACAGGCAGTGGTTAACAGAATATTAGATAAGTATGAAGCTTTAATCCTGTTCTTTACTAATAAAACATTTGACGGAAAAGGCAATAGATGTCTAAAACCAGATGCCATATTAAAAGCATTAAAAGACCCTATAATAAAACTATATTTTTGGTTTTTAAGCTACTCTTTAGATTTGATAAATAACTTGAATGTTGAGTTTCAAAGTGAAACAGTAAAGCTTTATATTCTATTGAGTAGAATAGAGAGTTTATACCGCACAATTTTGAAAAATTTTATCAAAGATGAATTCATGAATAAAAATTCCAATGAAATACTAATTAATAATCCTCACCACTATTTGCCGTTGAATGAAATGTTACGGTTTTATTTTGTCATTTGTTCTGTTTTGAGGTCAAAGACTATTTGAACATGAAATTAATATTTCCATGAAGGTTTTGGGATATTTTAATACCTTGTCATTCGTTTAGTTCTCATTTACTGATTAACAACTATACAAGGATATATTCGAACGCATTAGTTATATTCGAATCCTCTAAGGGTTCTGTGCTCTGTGCGGTGAATTGTGTAGTGAGGGTGTTCTGTGACTTTGGTTCCATGAATGTCTTGCCGCCGGGATTCAAAATTTTTTATGGTATTTTTAGTAGCCATTTTGCTAATTTTGGAATTTTTGTCCAAACTTCTCGATTTTTCGGATTAAAAAAGTAAGATCATCTTCTATAAGAATAGGAAATCGTTTTATTCTTGGCATTTGGATGCTGGTAAAACATTCAACTCACTTGTTGGATTCAACGGGGAACCGAATCTTACTGATATGAATCTTGGGTTCTTGAGGCAAAAGTAAACCTATAGGCCACACGACATCAAAGGTGAGTTGGTATTTATCAACGAGACAACTCATACATTGAGAATGAGTTTGATCATTCTGTCCAGACGTATCGTCCTGGACATCACTTCCAGTGAACCGTTACCATCTAATATGAATTATTTCATTTTAGGCCTCCTTTTATCTGGATACCATTTCCTCATGTCAGTATTTCTGTAAGACTAGACATCCTTGCATGAATGCTTAGGACAGTAGTAGCAGTAGTTAGTAGTTACCCGCTGTGGAGCCGATCACAATTGTTGTACCGACAGAACACTGCAGACCTAAGTTCGGAATTCTAAGACCATTCTTGAAGCCACCTCGAGGGAGAAGCACACAGATAAGCTTAGTCACTTATCAGTGACTAGGTTTTTGATGCTTGATTTATTATCTCAACAAAGATTTATGTTCCTCAAACCTGCCCAAAAGGGAAAAACATATTAGTGTAGGGTATATGCTTTTATGCATGAATGCATTCCCTCAACCTACTGTAAGCTGGCGATATAGCTATTTCTAAGGTAAAGTATAACTTCAAAACAGCAACGTCTCAAGTATTGAAGAGACATCCTCCTTTCTTCTTTGGGGAGCCTGGGTTCATTACAGCCCCCTTAGAATTGAAACATTTGTGCTATAGGTGTAATATAATTTATATCTTATAAACATTTTGGTATTGTTTACAATCAGGAAAGTAATATCTTCTCATATTTGACACTTTGTGGCCTCAGGAACTCAAGGCTTCCTGCCAGTATTGTAGGGAGAGTCCTATAGTAACGGTTGATGAAAGGTTGATAAAATTTATGAACTGACCGGTAAACAAGGGGATTTGTTGACAAGTTTTCAACCAACTGAGAAAGGTGTAGATGTTGGGGAAAGGAATTATAAATATTTTAACTGGGTTCGAGTTTTATTAAATTTGTTACCGTTTAGAATTAATTTCCCGTTTTTGTTTTGTATGCTATATAAGCCCCAGGGTTGATAAAACGGGTGGCGCTCTACCCTCCATCTTACCCACGCCCTTCTTCAATGTTTAAAAGCTGGCGGCCTACCCTGGGAGCTATGCTCTTTCTCTAATTCCTAGTAGCCACCCTCACGCCAAGTTGTGGAACAACGAGAAATTGTTTACGAATTGACTTAAGTGGTCAACGATAAATAAAAGGCGTGACAATTGTGGAGCGAAATGCGGTTTGTTGATTTTACAGAATGACAAAGATATTTCCATTGAGGATCTTTACGGTTTCAGAAAAGCTTGTTTAGCATTTTATATTGAGTTAGCAAACAAAATAAAAAAACGTTTTGATTCAAATGATCCTGTGGCAAATAAAGGAGACCGCCCGACCTTCAACAGGAGAGGCAGCTCCTCTGTCATAGCCGTCACCTTCGCTTCAAACACCCTAGCACGAAGAGTAACAGAATGGGAAGTACTTGAGGAAGACTCGATGAGCTGGCATAGCTTGATAGTTATGAGCATAGAACACAGGGTACCAAAACACAAACCGGCACCAAAGACAACACCATACATTAATAAAGACCCTCCGGGCCGCAATATCGCTAATTCACGATCCGACTGAGACTGAGCCAGGCGACTTAGTCAGGCAACTGAGGACTGCGCAAAAGGCTGCCACCACATATAAAGGAGAGAAAGCTCCACGGCGGCAACCTTACTGGTGGAATCAGGAGATACAAGGGCGAAAGGGAGTCTGCAATAAAAGCAGACGCTACCTAACCAGAGCCAGGAAAACCAACCCGCCTAACAAACACACGTTAGAAGAACAATACGAAACGTGCAGAAAAGAGTATAAAAGAGCTATAATCAAGCGGAAAAGGGAACACTGGCTACAGGTATGTCAGGAACTTGATGAAGATATATGGCTAGAGTTGTCACAAGCCAACTGAAAAACCACGGCTCACCTTACGATATGGACCCAGGAAAGGAGGAAAGAGATCATACGCAAACTTTTTCCCCAAAAAGTAGACGCTTGGGAGATAGACGAAAACGTATATCCAACACAAGAAACTACTTTAGAACTAAATATAGCGTGTGGAAGACTCAAACTTCGAAAGGCTTCTGGTCCTGATGGTCTCGCAGCGGAAATTATAAAGGAGGCAGCTAGTATAATCCCGGATTTCCTCTGAACAATAGTAAACCAAATTTTGCGCAGGCAAGAATTCCCCGTGGAGAGGAAGGTAGCCACAGTAGTGCTGATCCCAAAACCCGGGAACAAATAAAGGACAATATGCCTACCGGACACACTCGGCAAAATGGTGGAGCATATTATTAAGAACCGTTTGGAGATAGAGCTAAAAGAAAAGGTTGGCATCTCCGAGAGACAATTCGGCTTCAGGAAAGGTATGTCGACGGCGGTCGCAGTAGAACAAATATTATGAGTAGCAACAAACAATCAGACGAAATGGTGAGCAATTATCACGATAGATGTGGAAAACGCCTTCAATACTGCGGGCTGGAGCATTATCGTGAGAAAACTGAACGACGTATGAATAAACCCATACTTGATAAAAATGATAGAAAGCTACTTTCTAGGACGTCACCTAAACATCCAAAAGGAAGACTACATTGATATGACCCAGGGGGTCCCAAGGGGTAGGTTCTTGGACCCACCCTGTGGAACACTCTCTATGACCCAGTTCTGAGGCTAAATATGCCTCCCGGATGCCAAACGATGGCATACGCAGAGATTTGTAGATTCCGCGAACCCAGCCTAAGAATGATCGTGAACTGGATGAAGGAAAGTGACTTGAAGATTGCTACGTACAAGACAGAGGCTATCATTGTCAAAGGCCCAAGGAAAAGGGATGGCATAGCATTTCGAGTAGGAAATACTGAAGTACTACCCCAAAAATTTCTTGAGTGTCTAGGCATCTGGCTCGATGATAAAACTATATTCAAACTATGTCCATCAGAAGGACAGTAGAAAAGGTCGAAAAATCGGTGACGGCCCTGACGCGACTGCTTCCGAACATAAGCAACACCAGCACTGGGCACCGATATGGGAAAGGGTAATGCGCGTCGATGAATATATCAAAATGATGGCCAGCACACAAAGGAGAATGTTGCTTAGGATCTTTGCAGCATACAGAACTGTATCTTTCGAGGCAGCCTGCGTGATTGATGGGGTCCTCCCCTTGGAACTTTTGGTGGACGAGAGGAAACGGGTATATCAACATAGAGGGGATAGAACACCAAATGTAGCTAGGGAGAGACTAGTTACAAGAGGACATTGGCAAGCAAGATGGACAATGGGCAAAGCGATTGATTCCAGACATCGAACCATGGATGATCATCGAAATCGTAGATCTCGTATGGGACGAGGAGAATGCAAGGTCAGCAAAAAGGAAAAAGGAGGAAACCAGTAATAGCGCAAATCTGGAAGTCAGTAATTTGAGCGAGCATAGTGACCTTCAAGGACATGAAAAAAAGCAGAGTAGAATGTGGCAGATGGAAAAGGTTATGAAATTAACAAAAAGTATGGACAAGATTGCCAGGGGATTCGAAATGAAACTAAGGGGAACCCCAGTAGCAAGCACCGAACTGAAAGATTTAGGTGCCATGTTGAAGAGCATATCCAGCCAGCTGATGACACAAGATATCCAAGGAGGAGTTACAAGTCACCAGGAATTTTGAAGAGTTCCAAAGACTGGAAAAGCTCATGTGGGAGAACTCGGTATATACCAACACCCAGGTTGTTATTGGAAACCCTCTGAATACAGAGGACACAGTGGTGAAGGAAGTTATTCTGAAACTAGACGATATGGAAATGAATAATGTCATACAGAAAATGTATAAGGAAAAATTCCCGGAACTACCCCACCTGGAAGGAAGCTTCGAAATCAAAGATCAGACAACTAGAGCCCAAGGCACTGGCAATACTTATAGGAGAAAGGTTATAAAAATTGGTTACGACGGAACCCCACTGGGATTATGGGACAAAATTGAATAGCTGCAGAATGAGACTAAGAAGGACATGCCCTTTACAACATGTAAAGGGCATGAGTATAGAGTCATTGCGGAAGATGGTACAAACCCTCTTCCACTCAGGCAATACAACAGTGAAAATATATGCCACCTCTCAAAAAAACCAGCAACTTGAGGGAGAAGAAAACATACGGTGTGATGATAACGATGGAAGCAGTACCTATAGGGACATACTAACGAAGGTAAAAGGCGCTATCGGAAACTCTAGAGCAGTGGCTGCGATACGGGACATTCGAAGTACTAAGAATGGCAAACTGCTACTCACCACAGAAGGCTCTGACAGAAATAAGAACGGCTATTGAAAACGAGGGTTCCATGAAAACCAGACGCTTGGAAGTAGCGAGATACCTACTGAAATGATATATGTCAGGGGGATGGCCAGCGACGTGACCAAGGAAGAAATTACCCAAGCCATCAGTCAGGTCATCGGTAGCTGGAATAACTCATGTAAGATTAGTGATATAAGCCCTTACAAAATGAGACGACAGCGGTCACAGTTTCTTTGCCCAAGGAGAGCGCAAATGTACTCTTGAGCAGGGAGGAAATCAAAGTTGGCCTGGTAAGGTGCAAAATCAGTATATCGAAGTGTAATAAATGTTGGAGCTACTCACACAAGAGATAAGCTTGCGATGGACCGGATAGGACGAACGGGTGCTACAGGTGTGGAGCACCAGAACACAGAGCAAAGGAGTGCCCTAATTGTGCGAGTGCACTGTCCCTTGTGCGACGAAAAGGGACATAAGGCTGGCACAATGAAATTTCCGGCTTTCAAAAAGGCACTAAAGACGGCGAGGCAGGAAGAAAGATGCCGAAAAGAGATAAATGAGAAAATGAAGGAAGGGAACACTATATGGATGAGTAGAAGTAACAAGGATGGTAAAGAGGGAGTATCAGGGGGGCCCTCTCAAAATGAGTAGTAACTAGAATACATAATGCCTCTTAAGATAATTCAGTTCAAAGTAAACAGGAGAAGAAATGCTCACAACCTATTGCAAAAAACAGCTGACGAGAAAGAGGCAGGCATCTTAGCAATACAGGAACCAAATATAAACATGATCAAAGATAACCCCGTATGGATCAAGGATCTAGATAATGATACGGCTATCCTGTGTAGGAATAAAAAATATGGCATAGTCAAGCATACCAGAGGTCACGGATACATAACTCTCAACTTTGGAAAATGGTCTTTGATAAACTGCTACTTCTCACCAAATAAATCCCTACAAGACTTTAAAATATACTTTGACACCGTGATAGAGCAAGCCCGAATGAGTCCTAATTTTGTAATAGCTGGAGACCTAAATGCAAAGTCAACGCTGTGGAACTCCAGGTACACTGCCCCCAGAGGCGATTACATCGCAGAATGGATGAGCACACTGAATAAACAATATCGGAAATACGCCAACCTTCTCCAGAGGCAGACAAGCCTCATATATAGATGTCACTCTATCCTCGCAAGGGATGGCAGATGAACTATCTGGAGGGAGTTGACAAATTCGACTCAGCGTACTATCCTGGATATAGTAGGGGAAGGTAGTGCGATGCAAATTCCGGTAGTGTTGACGGAGGAACCTTCAAATAGCCAGTAAATGCCCTTACAAATCCTGCAGCTGAACACAGATAGAAGAAGAGGAGCACAGCAACTCCTTCAGAAAACCGTGGAAGAAGAAAAAGTTGACATTGTTCTAATACAAGAATCTCATCTAACTATAATTAAAAAAAAATATGCGCTGGATCACAAACAAAACATGAACACAGCAATCTTTTGCAATAACCGGAACTGTGGAATAATGGACCCTTATCGTGCACAAGGCTTTACATGCCTGTATTTCAAAGAGTTTTCAGTGTATAACTGTTATGTATCTCCAAACACTACCTTGGCGGAATTTGAAAGATACTTGGACACAGTTATGCAACACGTTAGAGAGAGAGGGAAAGAGGCGGTAATTGTAGGAGACTTCAATGCCAAGTCGTACCTCCGGCACTCCGGAACAACGGACCTGAGAGGCGAATATCTAGCGGAATGGATAGACTCCATGGGTATGATAGTTCAAAATGTAGAGCAAGTCCCCCACTTTTGTCAGGGGACCACAACAGTCTATTATAGACATAACCATCTCTACCAGAAAGATTGCCAACAAAGTGAAGAACTGAAGAGTTTCAAGCAAGGAAACCCTGAGTCTTCATAAGAATATTACCTTCCAGAACGAGGAAGGCGCGACAAATAAGAGGATTGGATGGCAAGCACGGGGGTACTTAGATGCCCAGATCTTCCAGGACACACTGCGCCTACTCGCACATAAGACGACATAAAGACCGCCCAAGCAAGTAGTATTACAAGGGAGAAAGACGCCAGAGTTAAGCTCCAACCGGTTTGGTGGAGCAGCGAAATAGCAGCGCTGAGGAAGGGCTGCAATAAAGCGAGAATACACCTAACGAGTCTCCGCAGCCGGCACTCAGAAAACAATAGAATTAATGAGGCCGAAAGACTATATAAGGAAAAGAGACGGGTTCTGAAAAAAGACATCAATCAATAGAGCACAGAAGGCCGAGTGGAACCTTCTTTGCGATAGGCTGAAGGAAGACCCATGGGGTCAAGGTTACATAATCATCACCTGGAACACCAGGACTCCATATGAACTGCCCCAGGAAAGAAAGGAGAGACTAGTAAGGGAACTTTTCCCCGATCATCTCCGTGATGAAGAAGAAAGAACGGGATCCAACCCCCTGGGACACCCTTCAATGTGCAGGAATTGATGCTCGCAGCCGGTAAATTAAGGCCGAGGAAGGCGCCAGGACCAGACCGGAAGCCACGAAGATGGCCGTGAAGTACATATACCGGATACCATGCCACATATCGTGAACGGGCTCTTAATAGACCAGATATTCCCTAAACCCTGGAAAAAGGTGCCGAGAAACCAACGGGCTACAGGCCAATAAGTCTCCTGGGTGTAGAAGGCAAGCTCTATGAGCATATGATCAAACTGAGGCTGGAAGCCGAACTAAAGGAGAGATCTATTATTTCAGATAGAAAATTTGGCTTTATACCAGGGAGATTCACGATATCGGCGATGAAGTACACCATTGGAAAAGCCAATAGCAGGGAGGCTAGCTGGGGGGCCGTGATAATAATAGATGTCAAAAACGCCTTCGACACGACTAAGTGGCAAAAAATCTCAGGACGTATGCAGGACGCGGAGGTCAGCCCCTCCCTCATAGAGATAATTTGGCATTACTTTTCCGAGCGGCATTTGGTATGTGAGACCTATGCCCAAGAAATGACAGAGGGAGTTCCCCAGGGTTCAGTCCTCGGGCCTACCCTATGGAACCTGCTATACGACCGCATACGCGGATGACTTAGCGCTCATCGTACAGGCAAGTCACAAGGAGGAAATGCTGGGGATGGTGGAAAAGGCCAACGTTAGCCTAAACTTGGTGAATAATTAGATGATCGAAAGCGGATTACAGCCAGCCCCGCATAAAACAGGCATCATCTTCAAGGGACCGAGTGGAGCCAAACAAGAATGTAAAATACTTGATGGTTTGGCTAGACGAGCAGCTGATTTTTAACGAGCATGTTAGAAATACAAAAGAAAAGGCTGACAGACAGACTGCCGCCCTTGCTCGGATCCTCCCCAGTATAAGGGGACCGGGATGGAAAAAGAGGAAGGCTATCTATGGGGCAGTACAATCGACCCTTTTGTACGCGGCACCGTTATGGGGGCGAGTGATGCTCGTCAATAGATACAAGAATATGCTAACCGGAGTCCAGAGGCGAATGTTATCGAGGGTTGCAATGGCGCATAAAATCGCATCTGCCGATGCCCTGAATGTTATTACCGGTATACCCCCCCATCGATCTGTTAGTGGAGGAAAGACGGTGGCTGGATGACCGGGAGACGGTCACGGAAGAAATAAAGGCCGAAGAAACAAACAGGACGATAGGGAAGAGGTAACAGAGATGGACAGCCAACACGAGTACCGCACAGTGGACAAAAAGACTGATCCCAAACCTAAAGCCATGGCTAGACTGCAAATTTAAGAATCTCGAATATTTCGTCACGCAGGCGCTGACAGGACACGGCTCCTTCGGAAGTTTTACCTATAGAATAGGGAAAACAGCGGATGATCGATATAGATACTGCTAAGCGACGACCTGCGACATACCATTTTTTCATGCCAGAGGTGGTATTTCGTTGGAGACAGGGTGAGCCCGGATAACTTAGTGGAGTATATCATAAGTGAGCAAGGAAACTGGCGTGCAGGCGCTGGGTACCTCCGTAGCGTGATGGAACCGGATATAACAAACCGTAGATGATAAACTGTGATATTTACTTACGTTAGTACTATGAGTTATGCGTAAAATGCGTGGTTTTACACGCCGCCTGTACTCTTGATGTTAGGCCACATCGGCGGTTCCGAGTACAGGAGGAGGCGAGGGGTGGTTTTAGCCGGTAAGAGTCTGACACTACTGGCTAGCGATGGACACCAAGCGGCCAGTGCCCATGAGGGTTTCCACCGTACCACGAAAAAAAAAGTTGAGGTTAGGTCAAGTTGAGTTAACTTGATGTTATGCCACATCGGCGGTTCCGAGTACTGGAGAGGTGAGGGGTGATTTTAGCCGGTAAGAGTTCGGCACTACTGACTCGCGATGGACACCGAGCGGCCAGTGCCCATGAGGGTTCCCACCCTACCACAAAAAGGTTAGGTAGAGTTAGGTTAGGTTGGGTTGGTCCGGGAGGCAGGCATGGCGACCCTGGGATTTCTCCAGCCTGGATTCCACCTTTTTTCAACTGGTCTTTGAACTATCGACTACCCTTGGTCAACCCTTGTTTCTTCTTATCCCGATGCTAGTAGAGTATTCGAGGGCAAGGGGCATTCTTTCCAAGTCTATACTCGCCCAGGGAGTAAACACTTCCAAAATTCCGTAACCAGACGATATATGGTCTAGAACGGAGCCATCGGGAAATTGGAAGCCTCACGATGTAGAGTGCCTTAACCATACAAGCGGGGCTCTGTAGAGATGATTTAAACGAAACAATTAAAAAAAACAGGAGGAAACTGAGAAAGAAAAGAGAGGGAGGATTCGAGAGGGAATCCCATCCCCAGTAATGATCAGGGAAAACACAGAAACCACAGATAGGAGGGAAGATAATGAGAAATACGAAGCATCGAGGTCAGGTACCTCGGAGGAAAGATTTTGAAGATTTTGAAACGATAGACCTCACGGACGAGGAGAAGGAGCCGGGACAACTGAAAAAAAGGAAAAGAAGGAGTACTCCGGAAAAACAAGGGGGATCAGAAACCAACATAGAGGGAAGAATACAGGAGTTCCAAAAAGTGGAAAGGATAGAAGAGAATATGGTAGAGATGGCGGCACAGATGACGACATTGATAAAGGGAAATGCAAACACGAAGGTAGAGATCAAGAAACTCTCTAGAAGACTAAGTGGAAAGAGAAAAAGATAACTATCAAAAGCAAAAAACAGCCAAATGAACAAGTTGAAAGAGGAAAAAAGGATGGTAGAAAAAAGAGCGAAAAGAGCCGAGACAAGAATGGAAAAAATGGAAAAATTAATAGAGAATAAGAAAGATAAAATGAAAAGTGGAGGAGAACTAGCGAAAAAGAATGCATGCAATTGTGCATGCAGATGTGGGAACTCCATCATAAATGAGCTCACAGAAGCAGAAATAGGATATGAAGAGTACTGAGAAATGGGAAAAATAGAATAGGCAGCAGAGATATATAGGAAAACAAAAATAACGGTAGGAAACCCTTTAGAAACTGCTGATGAAACAACAAAGGTGGTGATGATAGAGCCGGATGACATGGAGATGATCGAAGTATCCAAAAGCTATCTAGGGATAAGTACCCGGAGCTAGCGAGGCTAGAAGGAGACCGAGATAATAGAACAAATCACTAAAGTAAGGACAGGAAAGCAGACAAGGAAAAAGGTGGTGAAAGTGATGATGGACGACACACACAAAGATACATGGAATAAACTTATGAAACTCATAGAGGAAACTCAATGAGGAAATATGCGTACACCATGTAAAATGGATGGAGATCAAAAACCTCCAAAAAATGGTTGAGGCTGTTTTTCACTTTGGGAACACCAGTGTGGAGATATTTACAACAAGCGGGGGAGAAATACCTAAGAGGGAAAGGACGACATATGGGGTGTTAGTCTCAGATGGAGGTACTGAATAAGGTAAAGAAAGCTGTGAAAACTATGAACGGAAACGAGGCAACCAACTCCATGAGAGAGGTTAGAAGTACTAGAGGAGGAAAATTGCTGATAACCATGGATTACCTTGGAAGACTGCTGAAGACTGCCGGAATCTAGGATCTCAAGAATGAGAGAAGTCTATTTGAAGTACTATAAAACAAAATCCTTGAGTTTCTGGAAAAAGGATTTCGATTAGAAGTTGTAACGTTTTGTGCATTGAACCCTAGGATAAGACCCTGTATTTTGTTATCTTCCTATTAAAGTCATCATTTACATTCAATATAAATTTAATATCAATCAATCAATCAAAATATACTTTATTATCAAAGAATGACATCTTGTTGCCAAAGCATGAATAAATAAAATAAATCAAATTAAATTATATGAATAACATTTAGATAATTATTTACTTAGTATAACATAGTATACGTAGTCACTACTTTATAAAATTGAATTGTTAAAAAGCAATCAGTCACTCGTTTAAAATTTAAAATATAACAAACAATAGTAGGTATATGATATCAAAATGTAAAGTTTTGGTATATTTATTATTAGTGTATTATATCCTACAGCTTATTTAAATATGAGTGAAGTAGACAATAATCTGGCAGGTCTTTCGGGTGTTAAAAGACGTAAAGTGACAATAAGAGATTCTAATAAACTAACAGTTGATGAAATGTTACAGTTAGTGGACTGTTCAGATGACGAAGATGAAACTTTTGAGCTAAGTTCTGATGATGACTTCGAGTCAGAAAGTGAAGGGGAAAATTATGGTAATTTATTTTTGTTTTTATTGTTTTATTTACTTTATAAAGATGTTTTTTGTTTGTCATAGATAATACGGCAGAAGAAACGATCGACCAAGAACACCAGGTAACATTCAATACTGACAAAGAATGTTGGCGGGATATTCGTTCCGGTATGAAACATTTTCCTTTTACTGAAACCAATCGAATGCTTGTCGACCTTCCGGCAGATGCGAAACCCTACGATTATTTTAGACTTTTTGTTGACAATGGGTTTCTCGAAAATATCGTAACAGAAACGAATAAGTATGCAGAAAACTTGTTTTTGTCAAGGGGTGGTAATGAAAGGTCAAGGATAACTGATTGGAAAGATCTGAAAGAAAAGAGCTCCTGAAGTTTATTGGTTTGGTGTATCATATGGGCAATGTGAAACTGGACAAACTCCAAGATTATTGGAGGACTAGTCGGCTATTCAATTTCAAATGTTTTTCGGATCACATGAGCCGGGATAGATTTTTGGTGATACTCAGGGGTTTGCATTTTTCTACAAATCCAGAACCAAATCAACCTGAATCAAACGACCGTCTGTATAAAATTAGACCAGTTATTAATTATTTCAATGAAAAATGAAGGAACTATATTATCTCGGAAAAAACCTCTCTCTGGACGAATCTATGGTTTTATGGCGAGATAGACTATTGTTCCGGCAGTACATCGCAAATAAGCGACATAAATATGGACTGAAATTGTATATGTTGACAGAGTCAAATGGGCTTATACTGAATTTTGCAGTTTACATCGGCCAATTGGATGAGATGGGCGGTCAAGGCCATGCACAAAAAGTTGTTCAGCACGCAGCAAAAGATTACCTCAACAAAGGACATTCTATTTATATGGATAATTATTACAATAGCTGCCAATTAGCTAGAACCTTGATAAACCTCAAAACATACTGTACTGTAAACTGAAAGTTGGGGAAATAAAAACCCAGTATCCAGATGGTATAATGATCGGAAAGTGGAAGGATAGAAGAGATGTTACCTACATATCCACAGAATTTGAAAATCAAATGGTAGAGAGAGAACTAATAAAAGAGGAGTTGCTAAACAGAAGCCTTTACCAATTGTGGAATACAATAAATACATGGGCGGAGTAGATCGTCAGGACCAGATGATGTCCTACTACCCTTCTTTGAGAAAAACATTCTGGTATAAAAAACTTGGTGTTCATATCCTGCAGCTCCTTTTGTTCAATTCTTACGTGATATTTTGCAAATACTCGGGCAGAAAAATGACATTATATGATTACCGTTTAGCTGTGATTGAAAATCTATTGCCTGATATACCACGTAGAATAGAATATATGGTATCCAAACACGTACCTAGTAAAATTGAAGCGGTTGATGCCACAAAGAGAACACCAAGAAAAAGATGTTTTTGTTTCCAGAAGAAAATCAGGAAAGACACTGTGTGAGAATGTAAGACTTGTCCAGATAAACCCGGTTTGTGTGTTGAGCCATGTTCACAAAAAAGTTGAATGAAGTGTTTTATTACGTTTTTGACCAAAAATTGCAAATGTAATATAATATAATTTTGTTTTTAAATGTTTTTTTACTTGTTGTATTTTTTCTGCTGGACCATTTTTACCCACTAACGCCATATGGCGTCATCCGCATATATCCTTGAAACTCTGGTACTGTGCGTAGGACGCCAATAGGCGTCCGAGCCTGATTTTTGTATAAATGAAGAATTACTGCTTTCCACAAAAAAAAAACATTAAAAAAGCATACAGCCCCAAAAACTTTATTTAAAAAAAAAACATGTCCCGCACAGGAATAGAGTCCTTAATTATTTTACGCACCGAATGTACTAGGCGGAGAGACCGGAATGGAGAGCATATACATTAGGGGGATGCTCTGCGACACCACAAAGGAGGAGATAGTTGACGCTGTGAGGACAGTAGTAAAAGCCTGGGAAGAGAACTGGGGGTTAAGTGAAAGATAGCAGAGGCAGTAGTACCCCAGGGATTCATAAAGGTAGGACTGACCCGATGTAAGGTGGAGATGAGACACAGAGTGCCAAACTGTAGGAAATGCTGGAGCTACGAACATAACTCTGAAAATTGCAAGGGAGAGGACAGGACAGGAAACTGTTTCAGATGCGGCAAAGGAGAGCACAATTCAGCAGCTTGCACAAATGAAATGTACTACCTAGTGTGTAGAATGAAGGGCCACAAATTGGGCTCTATGGGGTGCCCTGCTTTCAAGGTGGCACTAAGAAAAACAAAGCAGAAATACAACCAAGACAAGAGACAGGGAGGGACGGAGAAGAAAGGCTGGACTGGAAACTTCCTGCTGGGTGACGCGGTGACCAAGGCAATAAATGCTATGACGGCAGCGGCGGCAGAAAAGCAGTAAGAAAAGAGGAAGAGCGGGATATAGAAGAGAAAGAGGAAGGGAGAGGGGAAGAAGAGGAGGAAACACAAAACAAGTAATGCCAGTTAATATACTTCAAATGAGTGTAGGTAGGTCCAGGGCTGAACACGACTTAGTTTTAGCAACGGCATTGAGGGAAAACATCGATATTGCACTGGTCAGTATTCTAGCTAAGAATTCAGAATGGATTACGGATGCTAAAGGAGTTGCGTCAATCCTGTTTATCAATAAACGTATCAAAATAAGTAATCAAAGGAAGGATAGACACAAAAAATATGAATATATATAGCTGCTACATATCACCGAACATCCCCATCAATAAGTATAAGGAAACTACCGACGCAATAATGCAAGACGTAATTGACCAAGGCAAGAAAGCGATTATAGCCGGAGATTTTAATGCGAAATCATCACTATGGAGAGCACCACATACAGATGACAGAGTTAACTATCTAACCCCGGGTCCACACTGACGCGAACAATGTTCGCTAACATTGTTAGCTAAAAGTGTTCGCGAATATTCAAATAAAATTGAATTGAAATAACATATCCTACTAACGTTTGCATTAAAAATATCATTGTTAGCGAACAAAAATTGATGTTCGCTCAACGGGCGGTAAACTTCCAAGAAAACAATGTTATTTACGTTTTTTGATTGCAAATCCACTTCGTTCGACTGTCCGAGATGGGGTAGAGAAAGGCGGGAACTCGAAACTGCAACAGGGAGAAGCTTTACCGTAGGCCATTTTGAAAAAATGGTCGTTAGTTTCTTCAAAGAATTCAAGACCTTTGCAACTAAGATCATGTCTATCAAAGAGAGGGAGGAGAAAGAATATCAACAACGGTTAAGGGAACAGTAAGGAACCATGCAGGAGGAGGGGTTTAGTGATTAAACAGGAATTGCACCATCATGTCCTTGAGTCTCACACTTCCGGGTGAGGGCGGAACCTCAAACCCGGGGTCCATGAAGGATTTCCCCTCCAACCGGTTAATCCGAGATGCCATGTCAATCTGACGATTCCTCGAATTAACCAGATGAGCAAGAAAAGGTTAGGTTAGGTTAAGTTAGGTCGAGTGAGGTTGGGTTAGAAAGTGGAAGGTAGGTGGGTCGGTGGAAGGTATGACATAAATGCCAAATCACCGCAATGTGGGGCACCAAAATCGGACAACAGAGAAGAGATTTGGACAGAATAGATGAGCACCCTCGATCTGGTGGCAGTGAACACAGGAGAACCGACATTCATAAGGGAACAATCTCGAACACATATAGACGTCACCTGTTGTGAGGCCAGAAAAGCCAACAGAATAACAAATTGGAGGAGCGTGGAGGAAAACATATTGACGTACCACACCCATATAAGATACGACATTCTCACGGATCAGAATGGAAAAGCCGCCAAAGAGAAACCACGGAGAATAAAATCTGTTTTTCCGTTAATGTACGATATGAACATATTATCACAAGAAATAGCGAGAATAGGAACAAGGCGAGACATTCAGGAGATTAACCTGATTGGGAAAATAAAAAAAGGAATGAAAAAGGCAAAAATTAGTAACAGAGATTATCATGAAAGGAAAACTCCATACTGGTGGAATCAGGAGATATTTGACCTAAAAAGGCAATGCCTGAGAATGAGATCAATAACAAGAGCACACAGAACGGATTCGGAGGAGCAGAGGAGAACCAGGTACCAAGAAATGAAGAAGAAGAAACAGCTGAAAAAGGCAATCGGCGGATCAAAAAAAATGCTGGAGGAAACTATGCGAAGAGCTCGAATCGGATATATGGGGCCGAGGGTATAAAATGGTCGTGAGAGAACTGAACCCCTCACCCCCATACCCACAAACCATAGATAGTATGAAAGAATCTGTCAGACTACTGTTCCCGGTGAAGGACGACATATAGGAAATAAGAGAAAAAGTGGATCAGGTACCGGAAATAACCAGACAAGAACTACAAGAGGCACTAAGAGGGATGAAGAGGAATAAGGCCCCGCGACCAGATGGAATAACGACAGAAGTCATGAGAAAGGTAAAGGAACAAATAGCAGAGACGATCCTCAGCGTCCTGAACAAATTGATAGCGCAGCAAAAATTCCCAGAAATATGGAAGGTGGCAAAGTTAGTGCTGATATGGAAGAAGGAAAACCTGCAGAAGACCCAAAGGCGTATAGGCCCATATGTTTGATTGACGTACCTGGGAAAATATATGAAACAGTCATTAAAAACAGACTGGAGAGACAACTTGAGGAATCAGGACAAATATCGCAACACCAATATGGATTCAGGAAGGGAAGGTCAACGGTACAAGCAGCGAAACGGATACGGGAAGAAGTAGCAAAGTGCAAGGATAACTGGATGGCTATGGTGACGATAGATGTCGAAAACGCTTTTAATACTGCGTCATGGAGCCTGATAATACAGGAACTGGCCAGGAAGGGTATAGAGGCATACATTGTTAACATAGTGAACGAATACCTAAAAAATAGGAAGATACAGATGGGAGACGGCACTAAAATAAAAATAAACGGAGGAGTTCCACAAGGATTTGTACTTGGCCCGATACTGTGGAACGTGCTGTATGATGGAGTTCTCTCTCTGCCTCTAGACCATGGAACAAGAGCAATGGCATAAGCAGATGACCTAGTTATCCTTGTACAAGCAAACACGAGAGAAGGGATGGAAAAGAAAGCCAATGCGGCAATAAAAAAGGTGGAAAAGTGGATGATAGATCATGAACTAAGAATTGCAAGCCAGAAAACCGAGGCCGTTATACTGAAGGGGACCAAGCAAGAAATAATTAGAAACAAGATAAGTTTTAAAGTGGGAGAGAATATCGTAAGACCCAGCAGAAGCCTGAAGTACCTCGGAATACATATGGATTACCAAGGCACCTTCGGGATATATGTAACCGAAACTGCTAAGAAAGCCAAAAACAGGATGTCCATACTGGCTAGATTGATGCCGAACATAGGGGGGCCTAGCAGCAATAAAAGAAGAATGCTTTATGGAGTTGTACTACTGGACTGTAGTCCATCCTATAATATGGAGCTCCGGTGTGGCACAAGGCAATGAAAATCGAGAGACACAAATTAAAAATGACCAGCGTCCAAAAGAAGGCACTGATACGGCTAACGCGTGCATACAAAACCACGTCAGCAGCAGCACTCCAAGTGATATCGAGAATCCCACCAATACACCTGCTGGTGGAAGAGAGTGCATACATCTATGCAAACTCGGACGGGAACAGAAAAGGAGTAAGAGCGGCAGCTAGGGATAGAACGATGAGAAGTTGGCAGAGAGAATGGGAAGAAGATCATGGAAGAGCAGAATGGAACAAAAGTATTTATACCAAAGGTGGAGCCATGGGCGAAAACAAAACACAGGAAAACGGATTACTTCTTCGCAGTTTCTTACTGGGCATGGAACGTTTAAAAAAATACACGAGATGATTGGGAAAACGATAGATGATAGATGCGAGGAGTGCGGCGAAAGGGATACACCAAACCATGTTGTATTCGAATGCCCACGATATAAAGATTAAGACACAGGATGCGAAAGAGGTAGGAGAAGAAATAACAGCAAGAAACATAATAAGCCTCATGATGGATGATGAGAGAAAGTACGAGATAATATACAGTAGGGTAAGGAGAATTATAGAAAAGAGAAACGAAGAAGAAAGAAAAAGAGGATGGAATAAAGATCAAGCACCAAACTGCCTGACATTAACCGGATGCGGTGGTACCGGTCAGTTCTGGAGAACAGAACGGAGGGGTTTTAGTGGGTAACTGTCTGCTAGAGCAGCGGAGTCCCACACTACCGTCAATAAAACCCCTGTGACGTGTGTCCATAAAGGATTTCCCCTCCAAAAAAAAAGTTGGATTAGGTTAGGTTGAGTTAGGGTAGGTTAGGTTGAGTTAGGTCAAGTTAGCTTGAGTTAGGTTAGATTAGGTTGAGTTAGATTAGGTTGGGTTGAATTAGGTTAGGTTTGGTTGAGTTAGGTTAGGTTAAGTTGAGGGAAAAAAATCTAAAGCGCCGTGCCTGAAAGGTAACACCGTCCTGAATAAGGAAATATTTTCAGCCGTACTGACAATGACCTCCCACGACGTAACACCAGATAACGTTGTGGAAAAGCTAAGCGGTGCGCAGAACTTGGCCTCTGGAAGAAGTCATAGAGACCGAAGACGAGAACAACCGTACTGGTGGTCGTCGGAGATCGATACGTTACGCATGGCATGCAACTCCCGTAGAAGCAGGGTCACCAGGGCAAGGGCAAGAGGTGCTGAGAACGAAGATCAGGAAGTAGCATATAAGATCGCCAAATCTCGTTATGGAAAGGCAATTAAAAAGGCCAAAATAGAAAAGTGGAACGAGCTCTGTAATGAGCTGGACAACGATCCATTTGGGCAGGGGTATAAAATTGTCGTGCGGCACTTGAAGTACCCGCAGATCCCCTACGAAATCAGCGCGGAGGAAAAGTGGAAGATCGTGGAGGAATTAATCCCAACAAGAAACGACCCATGGAAAAGAAGCGAGGCTACGCCCCTTAGGGCAGAGCTTGAGTTCACGGAGGACGAGGTCCGACTGGCTGCGGGCAAGCTAAAAACTGGTAAATCTCCGGGTCCACATGGCATCAGTGTGGAAACGATAAGAGCTGCGCTAGAAGAAATTCCTGAGAGGCTAACTAATGTTTTTAATGATCTGTTAAGAGGGCAGAGCTTTCCAGTACCTTGGAAACGGGCGAAAGTAATACTTATCCCGAAGGGACAAATAACAGAAAATCGCAAATACCGTACGATTTGCCTCCTTGATACTATGGGAAAGTTATACGAACACCTCCTTAAAGGGAGACTGGAGACGGAACTAGAAAACATCGGAGGACTGTCGATAAACCAGTTCGGCTTTAGGAAGAAAAGGTCCACTATCGACGCAGCCAGGTATGTGATGGACATCGTTAAAAGGGGACCTGAAAGGTGGGCAGCTGCTATTGCATTTGACATAAAAAATGCCTTCAACACCGCAGGCTGGAGTACTATCCTGAAGTGCCTTAGGAAAATCGGCATCAGTGGGTACTTGGTGAGAGTCGTTGAAAGCTACTTCACAGACAGGAAAGTCTTCATAGGGAAGAAACAGTTGAATATGACGCAGGGAGTCCCCCAGGGGTCGGTCCTTGGACCGTGCTTGTGGAATGTCCTGTATGATGGGGTGCTTCATTTACAATTGCCTGCAGGGTGTTACACCGCCGCTTACGCGGACGATCTGGTGTTAGTCGTGAAGGCCCAATCCCCCTAAGTGCTCATGAATAATGCAAACGAAGCGGCAAGGAAGATAGTTGAATGGATAACCCAAAGGAACCTAGAAATGGCCCCTGAAAAGACGGAGGCGATCATTTTAAAGGGTCCCAGGAATCGCGATGGCATCTCCTTCGAAATCATCGGAAGGATTATAACACCGGCAAGGAAATTAAAATACCTGGGAATATGGTTCGACGACAAGTGCTATTTTGGACCACACGTTAGAGAAGCGGTTCGGAAAGCCGAAATGTTATCAACGGCTCTTATGAAGTTGATGCCAAACATGGGAGGAATGGGCAGCCAACGCAGAATGATTTTAAATGGGGTAGTTCAGTCCATAATCACGTATGGAGCTCCTATCTGGCATGGCGCAATGCGTATTAATCTATACCGGGAGATGGTGACTAAGCTTCAGAGAAAGATGCTCCTGCGTTTAGCTAGTGCTTACCGAACAGCAGCCACGGAGGGGTTATACGTGATCACCGGGGTCATCCCGCTGGATCTACTGATAGAGGAAAGAGCCGCAACTTTTAATAACCCAAATGAAAGAGATAAGACCGAAGAGAGGCGAGCTACGATCGCGAGGTGGCAGGCCAGATGGGAGCAACATATAGAAACGGCACAATGGACTAAGCACCTCATCCCGCGTATCGAACCCTGGGTATCTTGTATGTTCAGGAGACTGGATTACTTCCTAACGCAATTCCTAACAGGTCACGGGTCCTTTAAAACATACACATGTCGCATAGGAAAAACCGCAAATAACAACTGCGTGTACTGCGGGGCCCGTGATACTCCGGAGCACACGGTCCTGGAGTGCTATAGATGGACCCGAGAGAGGCAGACAATAGAATCCCACCTGGGAGTGAGGCTAACGTCCCGAAATATAACGGGAAAAATGTGCGAGGACCGCGCTAAATGGGACGGCATCTATGGTTTCATTAGAGATATCATGTCGCGGAAGGAAAGGGATGAACGGGAAATGAGTGAATAGATACTTGCCGAGCTACTCCGAAGATATGTCCGCAGAGGACGGTTCCGGATGGCTTAAAGGGCAAAAGGGGGGAGGTTTTAGTCAGTAAGAATCCGGCACAACGTCTTATGCAAGATTTCCTCCTCAAAAAAAAAAAAAAAAAAGGTTAAGTTGAGATGGGTTAGGTTGAGTTAGAGTCGGTTAGGTTGGGTTAGGTTAGGTATGGTTAGGTTAGGTTAGGTCAGATTGCAAGTTTCGTTCGGAATGTCATGAAACAAAAGGAGACAGAAGAAGGGGAGTTCCAGTCCAATGAGAGGAGACTTAACTAGCGAGACATGAAAATTGAAATCGGATAAGGAACATGTGACCAGATGATGCCGCTCATATCTGAGTTCATCATAAAGGACAGTTCCGGGTATGAGAGGGCAAAGGGTGGTTTTAGCCGGTAAAAGTCCAGCACTACTGGTGATGGACACCAAGCGGCCAGTGCCCATGAGAGTTTCCATCCTACAAAAAAAATGTTAGGTGAGGTCATATTATGTTAGGTTAGGTCTAAGAGTGGCTTGAAAGGAACAGATTTGAACCCATTGAAAAAATGACCATCGATGTGGAAATACAGACTGACCACAAACCCAATTGCAATGCCTCCACACAAACTAATCCCTGGAAGAGGTGTTACCTCAGCTCATCACTCAGATTGAGGAAAGCATGTCCTGGGGGGAGTTTCAAAAAATCGAGGCTCTAAAATGGGAAGAGGGAGTTCACACGAACACCAAGGTGTTCGTGCTGATAGCGGATAATACAGTCAAAGTAGTCATGGTCGAACCAAAGGATAAGGGGATGACCATGAGTATACAGAAAATTTATAAGGAAAACTATCCTGAGCTGGGAGAGCTAGAAGAGGAATTAATGGTCTTGGAGCAGTCTACCAAAATAAGAGGTACAGATACTCTTACCTGCAGGAAGGTCATTAGAATCATGAAGGAACCCCCGAAGATATATGGAGGCGCAGGGAGGAAACAATTGGAGATAGCAAGATCTACATCCACTATATAGAGGGAATCTCTAATAAGCAACTCCAAAAATTGACGAAGACTACCTTCCACTAGGCAGAAACCAAGGTTGAAATATACACCACAGCCAAATATGGTGGAAAGACTATAAAAGAAAAAAAACCTACGGGATTGTCAGCGGAGACGCTGGAAACTACAAGGCAATCCTAAGCAAGCAAGCATAATCTTCTAGAAACGCCCCCAGTAGAAAAGCAGGAGGAGTTGGACTCCATAGAACTCCCAGAGGGCACCGCATAAAGAAGTCTTCCCTCTCCAGAAAAGCCTTCTCAAAATTCTACAGATAAACGTAGACAGAAGAAGAAACGGTCACCATCTAGTACAAAGGATAACAGAGGAGAGATATTGATATCTTACTGGTTCAGGAACCGAACAAATCACTGGTTAGCAAAGACCAAAAATGAGGATATGAATACTGCAAACTGGCGTCGAAACCGCTTATGCGGAGTAATTGGACACGAATGTAAGAAAGGGCTTGTGTGTCTGAACTTCCGCAATTGGTCCATATATAACTGTTATGTCTCCCCAAACACCGGACAAAGGAATTTTGATATATATGTGGACTCTGTCATGGACCACATTAGAAACGCAGGAAAGGAGGCCATAATTGCTGGGGACTTCAACTCAAAGTCGGCGCTCTGGAACTCAGACACCACTGACAGAAGAGGGGAATGCCTAGCAGAATGGGTGCAGTCGCTACACCTCACTATACTAAACTCTGGACACACGCCAGCATTTGCTAGAGAGCCACAGAACTCTATAATAGACATCAATTTAACAACTTAGAGGCTGACAGGCAGAGTAAGCAACTGGGAGGTATCCAAGGAAGAAACTATGAGCTTGCATCGACATATATACTACACAGTGGAGACAACAGGAGATACTAGAAGGCGGAAAGGATTCAAAGCACGAATTATAAACAAGAACATATTAAAAATTATATTTCAACTGGTGGAGGGTAACCTAAACCAGCTGGAAGGCGTGAGTAAAGCACTACGGGATGGTCAAAATGCCCCAGTAGACCAAGGACAGAGCGGGAGGAGAAAAAAACAACCCGTCTGGTGAAATGATGACATCCAAAAAGCCAGAGTCAAAGGCAATCGCGTCAGGAGGGGGTTAATAAGAGCGAGAGGAAGAAACGGAGACCTGGAGGATATAAGGAATAGAATACAAAAGCGCAAGAAGGGAACCTAGGCGAGAAATAAACCGCTCACAAAGGGAAAGCTGTCAAATGCAATCGCGTCAGGAGGGGGTTAATAAGAGCGAGAGGAAGAAACGGAGACCTGGAGGATATAAGGAATAGAATACAAAAGCGCAAGAAGGGAACCTAGGCGAGAAATAAACCGCTCACAAAGGGAAAGCTGGAAAGAGCTCTGCGATGCCCTGGAAGATGACCCGTAGGGACAGGGATATCAGATTGCGGTTAAGCAACTGGGCATAATAAAACACCCATATGAAATCGATCCGCAAAGGGAGGCAGCCATGCTGAGAGAGCTTTTTCCAAACTGCGATGAGGAGCACATGGGACAACGAAAGGAATCGGATGAATCGGTACATTTCACGATGGAAGAACTAGAGTGCCGCGGATAAAAGGAAGAACAAAAAGTCCCCCGGACTGGACGGAATACTACTGGAAACAGTGAAGGTAGCGGCCCGGACAATGCCCATGAACATCCTCAGTCTTATGAACACGTTACTCACTACCGAAGTTTTTCCACGGTTTTGGAGAGTGGTCAAGGCAGTACTCATTCCGAAAGGAAACACGGAGGGACCTGAAACCAAATATAGATCAATCTCTCTTCTAGACTCTTTAGGGAAACTATTCGAGCAAATGTTCAAAGCTAGACTTGAGATAGAACTTGAGGAAAAAGGAGGCATCTCTGATGGCCAATACGGCTTTTGTTCTAAGAGGTCTGCCCCACAAGCAATACAAAGGGTGCTGCAACCAACAACTAGAACTAGAACATGGGGTGCGGTAATCCTCATCGATATAAAAAACGCCTTCAACACTGCCAGGTGGGGTCTAATAAGGAAAAACCTAAACCAGATGGGCATCAGCGGCTATCTGCAGAATATCGTCGAAAGTTATCTGAGTGATAGGTCAATCGTCTGTAAGAAGTACAGACAGCAACTGACGCAGGTTGTTCCACAGGGATCCGTGCTCGGGCCCACCCTCTGGAACGTGCTCTACGACGGAATCTTAAGACTGGAGCTTCCAGAAGGATGCAACACTGTCGCTTACGCGGATGACCTAGCACTCACAGTTAAAGCGAATAAGAAGAAAGACCTCATCACAAATGCTAACACAGCACTCACTAGGATAAATGCCTGGATGAGGAAAAATAAATTGGAAATGGCAACACAAAAAACGGAAGCGATAATTCTAAGGGGACCGCGTATGACAGAGGACATTGCCTTCACGATCGATGGAACTCAGACCATGCCCATGAAATAATGCATTCAAAATTTACAGGGACTCGTGATGGTGTTTCGAGGAGTACCCGACCCCGAAACTGAAGAAATTAGAGATGACCTGAAAGCCAAGGGCTTCCATATCATATCGACAGCCAGGCTTAAAGAACGCAATAAAAAGCCAGTCCCGCTCGTACTGGTTCTCGTTACGAGACAATAGAACCACATCTACGAGGTCAGGGAGTATCGTAAGTATTCGGACATATCCGTATTGTATTAAAAAAAAAGGAAGATCTAATAGTATAGCATTTTTATACTAGTTGACAAAATATTTGGATGTTATCGATACAACTGTACAAATATTTTCAATATTAAATAAATGAGTAAAAGCATTTTAGTTTTTAATAGTTACCTCAATGAAAGCTGCATTCATTAATTTTTGAATATTCCATAATTAATGCCATTCTAATATAGGTAATATTTTATTATTCTGTAAGTTTTCGTTTTTGTAGAATTAATATAATTTGTATTATAAAAATACTTATAAACAGGGAAATACTTCACTCACGATTCAATTAAAATATAAAAAAAGTTACATATCAGTGATTCAACTGACTGAAATAAGTGGCTGTTACCTATTAGAGAGACAGAGCATCAATATAATATAAAAAAAATAATGGTAGGATATCAACATATAAAAAAATTTATGTAATTTATCAATGATTCAACTGAGTATGTAAGTTACTGTCATCAGTATTGAAAAAAATGTATTTATGAAAGACACCATTTGTAGGGCATTTGAGGGCTTTATAGTTAGTTTTGTACAAGTTCTTGTGTGACATTCATGATTCATATATAAATTAGACTTTACAACAACGTAAAGAGTTACATAAAATTTAAAAAATCTGGAATAAATGATATATTTTTTCATTGTATTCGAAAAAAAGGAACATCTAATAGTATAGTATTTTTATACTAGTTAAAGACAAAATATTTAGATGTTATCGATACAACTGTACAAATATTTTTAATAGTTACCTCAATGAAGTTGCATTCATTCATTTTTGAATATTCTGTAAGTCTGTAAGTTTTCGTTTGTGTAGAACCAATACAATTCATGTTTTATAAAAATACTTATTATAAACAGGGAAATACTTCACTCATGATTCAATTACAACATAAAACAGTAACATATCAGTGATTCAACTGAGTGAATAAGTGGCCGCTGTTACCTATCAGTATTTATGAAATGTTTTAGCTATATTTTATTTACGAGAGACAGCATTTGTAGGGCATTTAAGGGCTTTTTACTTAGTTTAATTAGTTTTGTAAGAGTTCTTGTGTGGCATTCACGATTCATATGTAAATTAGACTTTGCAACAACGTAAAACGTTACATAAAATAAAAAAATCTGGAATAAATGATATTTTTTAGTTACTTTTGTAATACTTCTTGTGGGGCATTCATAATTCATATGTAAATTAGACTTTAACAACGTGAAAAGTAATACAATATAAAAAAATAATGGCAAGACCCCAACATATGAAAAAATCTTATGTAATTTATCAATGATTCAACTGAGTATGTAAGCTACTGTCATTAGTATTGAAGAAATGTTTTAGCCATATTGTATTTATGAAAGACAGCATTTGTAGGGCATTTAACCTTCTGTTAGTCGCGTTCGGTTTGTGAGACCGACCATACACTTTATTCAGCGTTATTCTGGAAATCAAAGTGGGGGCCACCTTCCACTCCGTGTATCTTCTCAAGCGGAAGCGACAAAACGGCAGTGCTAACGTGAGTGTTACAAAAGTACGTTGTGCCAAAAATATTTCGTCCTACGGTGTGAGAGACCGACGCGGCTAATCACGTTTTATTTTTGATTATCGTGCAATTTTTATTGTGAGGTAAGTTTTTCTTTTTATATGTAATACATGTAAATCAATAACAATATTTATTTTAGCTATGTGGTTTTACGAAAGAGAACAGACTCGACTGCAGGAAATGCTAGAACTTGTCAATGACGAAGAGGGACGTATGGCGTATGACGAACATTCAGATACAGATCAGTCTGATGACGAGGAGGTGGATCATGTTGAAGAGCAACACGATAATAGTGACTCTGAGCAAGATATTTCTGACGATGAAGAAATGATAGAAGAAATTCATAGCATAGCACGAGAAACCGCTTAGAACCACTGGCAATATGGGAGTATTTCTTCAATGACAAAATAATCAATATTATAGTGGAATGTACCAACGAATACATCGAATATGTTTCTGATAATTTTGCTCGAAGAAGAGATGCAACCCCAACGAATCAAATTGAAATTCGTGCATTTTTTTGAGTTATCTACGTGGCTGGTATTTATCATGCAAACCGTCTATATACCGAAGAATTATGGAGGGGTGATGGATCTAGTGTAGAGATTTTTCGCCTCACGATGAGTTCACAAAGATTTAGATTCCTAATTCGTTGTTTAAGATTTCACAGCAGAGAGACTCGAGTGATACGAAAGGAAATAGATAAATTGGCTCCCATACGCAATGTTTTTGACCGTTTTGTTGCTAATTGTCAGAACTGCCTCCACCACTCAGAATCTGTAACAGTGAACGAGATGCTTGCAGGATTTCGAGAAAAGTGCAGTTTTCGCCAATACATCCCTTCGAAGCCGAATAAATACGGGTTGAAAATCCTAGTATTGTGTGATGCCAAAATGTTCTACACGAGCAATATAGAAATTTACGTCGGAACACGTCGGAAGGTCCGTACAGAGTTTCGAATAGTCCTTTCGATGTAGTTTTACGACTCTGTCAACACTTTTTTGGTTCTAATCGCAATGTTACGATGGACAATTGGTTCACCTCTGTACCTCTTGTGAAAAAGCTACTTGACCACAAACTCACAGTTATTGGAACTATCCGGAAAAACAAGAGAGAATAACCAATAGAAAATTGTGCTGTTACTTTCTAGTATGCATGATAGAGTTGAAATAGATGCAGGAACAGATGCAAACAAAGCAGTCATGATCATAGACTACAATAAAACTGAAGGAGGTGTAGATACAGTGGATAAACTAACTGCAAGCTACAACTGTTCCAGAAACTCGAGCGGTGGTACTGAAGTAAAACAAGAATTAGACCTATTTAAATAATCATTTTCCGGTTCAAAGTCACGTTTTTGACATAATATATTATGCAAACATACAGCTGGTAAAATAATATCTTGTGCTGTGTCTGGCTGAACTTCTATGTATCGAATAAAAATTCTCCAGCGAGCAGCTAAAATCCCAAAACTGTTTTCTACTACTCTTCGTGCCCTTGGCAGACGGTAGTTAAAAATTTTTTGGCTTCATCTCCGCCATTTCTTTCACTATAAGGGCGCAGAAGATAAGATTTTAACGGAAATGCTTCGTCGCCTACTATAATTGCTGTCAGTTTCTCATCGGCAGGTACATTAGTAGAGGGGATAAGAGACTTTTGGGGCGTACGGTAGTGAGTGGGAAAGAGAGATGTGCGACGTAATCGATGCATAGAAGGATGGAATGAGCATCGAGTAGATTCATTTGACAGATAACGGCGCGGTGAAATTACAAAAATAAGGTATAATATTATTAATGAACGAAAAATCGGATTAACTCTTTCAGTCATGGTGTTCACCTTAGTATACGTCCATTTAAATGGTGAAGAGCTAATATTTCTTATTTTCGATAGCTTATGAAGACCACAGGGGAATATCGGGCTTAGTCACAAACAAATCATTTTTGAGTTATCCATGCCGCGTTGTAGCTAAACTGCGACTCTATCGTTTAGCTGTGAAGAACTGGCTAAAAACGAGCTAAGTTCCGAGATAGTAGCGTGGGAAAAAACGATGCTCGGGGGAAAAAGGTGGCGTAGTCCAGCGGAACAGGGGAAGAATGGGCTGAGTCCGACCATGTGATATGTGTGTGCTTGCGCGTTGACTCCGCCATTGTTGTTTACAAGAGTCGTTCTGCGTTGTTCGTGAAATTTGAACGCATTTGTAAGCTGTTAATATTATTTCAACTTAATTAACTGATTGAGAATGGAGTGTGACATTGATAAAATAAAAGTGTTAGAAAAGCAACAAAGAAGAGACAGTCGTTTGGTAGACTCACAGACGTAGCCAAGCGTCTAAGGCTGCAATCTCTTACTACTGGAGATGATTGCAAGTGCAAGAGACTGAATTATTTTACCAATATTACAGACGAAGACAGGAAAGCAACAATTAAGTATTTTGATGCCCTGGGAACGTATGATGAACAAAGTTTGTACCTAACAGGGCTCATCACAGTTCTGCATGTAGCTAGAAGGCGACCCCGTCAATCCGAGGCTGTTGCTGATTTTCATGAAGCAACCTACCGTTATAGGTGAGTGAAATAGTCCAGTTTTGTTATAAACCACTCTAAATTATGTTAATGAGAGGAGATAAAGGCCATAATCCAGCAGAATTCCGTTGAAATAAAATATTGGTGTTCATTTTTAGGGCTCGCGTCATGCGTGACGGAAAATATGAAGACGTCCCAGTCTGTCGCAAGGCATTCATTCACGGAACAACAAAGAGGCGCATAGAGCACATCGTCATGTCACTGAAACTTGAGGGACAGGCTCCTACCGATGGTCGTGGAAAACACAAAAACAGACCGCACAAGTTGAGTGAAGCAAAGGTGGCTGCTGTAAAGAATCATATCGCTTCCTTCAAAGGACGAAATGCTCACTACAGCCTTCAGAAAACTTCTAAGATCTTTCTTCCTGAGGAGCTAAACGTGAAGAAGATGCATCTCATGTACATGGAGAAAAATCCAGGTTTGGCTGTATCATATGAATCGTACAGGTCAAACTTTGTGAAAAACTTCAATATCTCGTTCGGCTACCCACGCATAAATACGTGCAGTTTCTGTGACGAAACTAAGGCAAAAATTAGCGCATTAGAAGCAGATTTAACGAAAGGTCTATAAGTGGAAAATGAGCTTAACACGCTAAAAGTTGATTCACAAGTCCATTTAGCAAGAGCAAACCGTTTTAATGAAGTAAAAAAGAAGGCTAAACTCCTCAGCCGCACTACTTCTGATACTGAAGCTATTGCAATGGACTACCAGAAAAATTTACCACTTCCCAATGTCACCACTAACGATGTTTATTATACGCGGCAGCTTTCTTTTTATTCGTTTAATATACACCAGCTATCAGACAACGAAAGTGTTTTCTACACGTATCCTGAAGGGAGGTGAAAAAAGGGGCTGATAACGTAGCATCCATGCTTCATGACTCTATACACAACTTCCTTAAGCTGTCGGTAAGAAAATTGCTTATTTTCTGTGACAGCTGCGGTAGACAAAAGAATTACAAACTGTTCCGATTAATGCATTACCTTGTGCACATGGAGAAACGGCTTGACTACACCACAGAACACCCTATCTATACAGAAGCGCATCTGAAGCGTTTCCGCTAAATCGCAAGCTTGGCTTGTATATTGTCAACCTCACATTAGTCATTTGTGTAAGTGAGGTTAGGTCTTAGAACAGTAACAATAATACACTCAACTATTAACAACTAAAGATGGCTAGCTACCGAGGTGGAAGTGTTTGTGCCTATCGAGGATGCGACTCTAAATCAAGGAATAGGACGACGTCTCTCTTTAGATTTCCTAAAGATATTGAGGCCCAGTTGTACAATCGTGGTTTAAGCCGAGGTTCACATGAACCAGGTTCAAAAATGAACTCGGCTCAAAAACGTATTTTGTTGTTCATACAATATTTGAGCTAAGTTCTTCGAAACCAAGTTCACGGAATAAAACCATAGGTTGGTATTATTGGCGCATGCGTATTTTCAATTCATGCGTTGAAATTTTCTCATAACCGTTTTTGACACAAAACAGTTGTGTAATTTTTGACTAATACTAATAGCAAATAACAAGTTTTTCATTATTCTGTGGAGTGAACGGTGATAAACTATTTGGAAGAATTTCTTATCAGAAATTTTACAATATTGTTAGACTCCTGACTTCCGAGGTAAGCAATCAGTGTCAGATGAAAAATATTTTATATTTTCTTGGGTCATATTCTTACTTATATGAATTTTTATAGTAGACAATGGAAACATCTTCAGAAAGTTAACACCAAAGAGCAACAAACTTCAATTCAAAAGAAGAAGCAGTTTTGCTTAGTATTGTTACAAAATATAAGGGAATTATTGAAAATAAAAAAACAGACAGTAACAATAATAAACAAAAGCGTGAATGTTGGGAAAAAATTGAAGTACAGTTCAACAGTCACAGTGGTGAGGTCTTCAGAGATTGGAACACGTTAAGGAAATAATATGAAAACATTAAAAAAAGGAGTAAAAGAAAAATAGCAGATGCAAAATGTCATGTAATGTCTACTGGAGGAGGCCCACCGAATAAACCAATTGAAGTCAATGATGTTGACATACTTGTAAGGGATATTTTGGGCAGTAGAGTTGAAGGACTGCAATCTGAGTTTGGAGGTGATGCATCTATTTCAGGAACAGGTTAGTTATTACCATCTTTAACAGAGAATTGTGTTTTATTCATTCATTCAAATTTCATTCAAGACTTTCTTACTGAAATAGCAATATGTCGCTAGGATAACTTTGATTTCCTTTGTTTTTAGAATTTATAACAATTGAATGTGAGGATAATGATATCTCTTTTGGAATACCTGAGGTGATACCAAATAATGATTTTACGGAGGAAGAATATGCCATTCAAGGTAAGATACTACACAATTATTTTAATGAAATGAATAAGGTATACTTAATGCCACATTTAGAAATATCGTTTACCAGAAAATTACTTTTTTTCAAGGACAATTGGAGAATACACAACATGAAACAAAGAGAATGGATCAGATGAAAGAAGAAACAAAGGCTAAAATGGACTGGTCCAAATCTACTCCCGACAACTTAAGGACCCCAAAATCTAAGGTTCTTATTTCAGGTAGGTAAACATGTACTTTTTTGAGATGAGCATCAATAGCCGATGTTTCAAGTACGATGTCGATGTTTTTTTGCCATCCAAATGTTCCATGTTGTTGGTATATCTCGATGGTATTGTTTTGAACTACCATCAATGTTTTGTACAATGGTACATATAGAATTTAGTGACGGGATAATTCGAATGGAAAATGATTATTCGATTCTTGCAATAATCAATTTTTGTCGACAACTTTAACATTTTGGTTAGATAATATTTAGTAAAATAAAACCTACTGACCGAAAAATAACGTTTCAATTTTACTTTCAGGCGAGTCTGGGAATAAGCGAAAAAGGAATGAGTATGAAACACTTTGTAGTAAAGTAAGTCACTGGGCAGAAGCCAAATCAAGTTTAGAGCAAATAAAAATTTCTCAGATGGAGAAAGAACACAATTTGAAATTGAAAATAATGAAAGATAAATCAGGAGCTGAAATTGAAATGATGAGAAAGGAGACAGAAGCCAGGATTGACAACTCCAGAAAAGAACTGGAGGTAACCAGATCGTCAGGACCAGATGATGTCCTACTACCCTTCTTTGAGAAAAACATTATTCTGGTATAAAAAACTTGGTGTTCATATCCTGCAGCTCCTTTTGTTCAATTCTTACGTGATATTTTGCAAATACTCGGGAAGAAAAATGACATTATATGATTACCGTTTAGCTGTGACTGAAAATCTATTGCCTGATATACCACGTAGAATAGAATATATGATATTCAAACACGTATCTAGTAAAATTGAAACGGTTGATGCCACAAAGAGAACACCAAGAAAAAGATGTCGTTTTTATTTCCAGAAGAAAATCAGGAACGACACTGTGTGGGAATGTAAGACTTGTCCAGATAAACCCGGTTTGTGTGTTGAGCCATGTTTTAGTCTTTTTCACACTTTTTTGACCAAAAATTGCAAATGTAATATAATATAATTTTGTTTTGAAATGTTTTTTTTACTTGTTGTATTTTTTCTACTTGACCATTTTTACCCACTAACGCCATATGGCGTCATCCGCATATATCCTTGAAACTTTGGTACTGTGCGTAGGACGCCAATAGGCGTCCGAGTCTGATTTTTGTATAAATGAAGAATTACTGCCTTTCCCAAAAAAAAACTATACAGCTCCAAAAACTTTATTTAAAAAAACATGTCCCGCACAGGAGTGGAGTCCTTAATTATTTTACGCAGCAAATGTACTAGAGACCGGAGAGTACGGAGAGACCGGAATGGAGAGCGTATACATTAGGGGAATGCTCTGCAACACCACAAAGGAGGAGATAGTTGACGCTGTGAGGACAGTAGTAGAAGCCTGGGAAAAGAATTGGGGGATAAGTGAAACCAAACCGGCAGGAAATAAAACTGTAACAGCCACTTTGAAACTGCCAAAAATAGATAGCAGAGACAGTAGTACCCCAGGGATTCATAAAGGTAGGACTGGCCCGATGTAAGGTGGAGATGAGACACAGAGTGCCAAACTGTAGGAAATGCTGGAGCTACGAACATAACTCTGAAAATTGCAAGGGAGAGGACAGGACAGGAAACTGTTTCAAATGCGGCAAAGGAGGGCACAATGCAGCAGCTTACACAAATGAAATGTACTACCTAGTGTGTAGAATGGAGGGCCACAAATTGGGCTCCATGGGGTGCCCTACTTTCAAGGTGGCACTGAGAAAAACAAAGCAGAGATACAACCAAGACAAGAGACAGGGAGGGACGGAGAAGAAAGGCTGGAATGGAAACTTCCTGCTGGGTGAGGCAATAAATGCTATGACGGCAGCGGCGGTAGAAATGGCAGAAGCGGCAGCGAAAGCAGCAAGAAAAGAGGAAGAGCGGGATATAGAAGAGAAAGAGGAAGGGAGAGGGGAAGAAGAGGAGGAAACACAAAACAAGTAATGCCAGTTAATATATAAATGTAGGTAGGTCCAAGGCTACACACGACTTAGTTTTAGCAACGGCATTGAGGGAAAACATCGATATTGCACTGGCCAGTGTTCTAGCCAAGAAGTCAGAATGGATTACGAATGCTAAAGGAGTTGCGTCAATCCTGTTTATCAATAAACGTATCAAAATAAGTAATCAAAGGAAGGATAGACACAAAAAATATGAATATATATATATATAGCTGCTACATATCACCGAACATCCCCATCAATAAGTATAAGGAAACTACCGACGCAATAATGCAAGACGTAATTGACCAAGGCAAGAAAGCGATTATAGCAGGAGATTTTAATGCGAAATCATCACTATGGAGAGCACCACATACAGATGACAGTTAACTATCTAACCCCGGGTCCACACTGACGCGAACAATGTTCGCTAACATTGTTAGCTAAAAGTGTTCGCGAACATTCAAATAAAATTGACTTGAAATAACATAGCCTACTAAAGTTTGCATTAAAAATATCATTGTTAGCGAACAAAAATTGATGTTCGCTCAAAGGGCGGTAAACTTCAAAGAAAACAATGTTATTTACGTTTTTTGATTGCAAATCCAGATATAATAGGTTCTTGAATAAGTCCAATTTTAAATCTTTCTTTATAATTTTCGTAATATTTCTTTTACAATGAAATTTATATCAATCTTAGTCTTCTCTACAATATATGTTTGCTCTGGGATCATCATAGAGCAATGTGACTATAATTTCTTTTTAACTTCTGATAAAAAGATATGTCAAGATGACATATGTACAAAAGAATTTTTTGGCCTATTCACCCTTGATAAAGGTTCTCGTATCTGTTTAATACGAAATGATGGATCAAGACTGAGTTTCAGCTTGCAGAGTATTAGCATGCATTACTATTATAAGGATTACTATTATGCTTGTATCCCCGCTATGAAGGTGTCTACGGAATACAAGTGCATTAACTCAGATAATTGTAATGCAGAAATGTGTAAGCCAACAGTGTTGAGCTCAGGACCTGGAACATTACCAAGAAGTACAAACTCAACAGATTTCTTTTACACCGGTTGTATTTATCAAGGATGGTGTACAGGATGGTGCTTCTATGACTTAAATGATAGATGCGGCTGGGGACTGGTGGAGGTTATCCCTCAGACATGTTATAAGATCTTACGAAGAGAAAGGTCCGAGTGGATAGCTGAGATAGTCTATGAAGATTCAGAAGTAAGGAATACAATCTACCTGAGTCAAAGCAATCCTGTTATTACTAAGCCTTTCGCCATGACGATAAATTCGATGATCCTCCAGTCTGAACCTATCCAAAATAGTAGGTACCTTCTTGAAGTCACTCCAATACTCTATAGATATGTTCAAGCATGCGAAAAGAACTTTCCAGTTACAGGGATGATAGGGGATTATCAACAGTCTCTCGATCACATAACAACGACATATCCATTAAACAATATACAGTGCAGAGGTGCATCTTGCGAAATCGCTTGTACTATACCAACTTCTCCTATAAGCAGATATTTGAATAGCTCTAGCCTTAATACGAAATTAGAAGATATCCCTTACGTCATCTCTCGTCCAGACTTAAAGAGTTTAGAGGTCCGACGTGAGGTAGAAGCCCACTTAACGTTAACAGCGGTGACTGGTGATGTAAAAAACCTTAAAGTTGTGAGTCCAAATTGCAAGATCTCTTCTATTTATACGATGGGATGTACGGGATGTTTTGAATCTTCTATTGTCGGTCTTCTCGCATCGGATATGAAGAATCCGGGATCGTTACAGTCGAATCAAATTAAATTGTTTTTCTGACTTCCGTAGTGCATTGAATTGTTGTGAGCTCAATATTTTCAATTCAGTTACGTTATAAGGCTTTTTCAAAACTTCGACAATTCCGGGGTGATCAGTCCTAGTTTCATCGTTTACACTCGGGTTATCCAGCAATCTCTTTGTTCGTGAACGTGTTTAACATTCACAGAGGCATCAATTTTTCTGGACATTTCTTTCAAGTTGTCAGATGGTATTTCTACTCGAGAAAGAGCGTCTGCAACGTTTGAATTGCCCTTAACGTACTGTACTACATAGTCATATTCATCTAAAACAAGTCGAAATTTCGTCAGTCTACTAGACGGTTGATTTGAGCCGTACAAAAATATAAGAGGCCTATGATCGGTCTGTATTACAAATTTTCTTCCATACAAATATGGTCTGTAATGTTTCACTGACCAAACTATAGCTAAAAGCTCTAGTTCAATAATGCTATAATTTCTTTCTGCTTTATTTAATGTTCTACTGGCATATGCAATTGGTTTATTGTCTCCGTTACAGAGTACTCCTGAAATTGCTATTTTTGAGGCATCAGTTTTCAGTATGAAAGTGTTTTCAGCTGAAAACTCTGGATATTGTAAAACTGGAGGTGATGTTAATCTTGATTTCAAATTTTCAAATGCTTCTTGACATTCATCAGTCCAGATAAATTTTTCACCTTTTCTAGAAAGTTTGTTCAGAGGTGATGTTATATTAACAGGGAAATACTTCACTCATGATTAAGTTACAACATAAAAAAAGTAACATATCAGTGATTCAACTGAGTGAATAAGTCGCTGTTATCTATCAGTATTTATGAAATGTTTTTATTTTATTTACGAGAGACAGCATTTGTAGGGCATTTAAGGGCTTTTAAGTTAGTTTAATTAGTTTTGTAAGAGTTCTTGTGTGGCATTCATGATTCATATGTAAATTAGACTTTGCAACAACGTAAAAAGTTACATAAAATAAAAAAATCTGGAATAAATGATATTTTTTAGTTACTTTTGTAATACTTCTTGTGGGGCATTCATAATTCATATGTAAATTAGACTTTAACAACGTGAAAAGTAATACAATATAAAAAAATAATGGCAAGACCCCAACATATGAAAAAATCTTATGTAATTTATCAATGATTCAACTGAGTATGTAAGCTACTGTCATTAGTATTGAAGAAATGTTTTAGCCATATTGTATTTATGAAAGACAGCATTTGTAGGGCATTTAACCTTCTGTTAGTCGCGTTCGGTTTGTGAGACCGACCATACACTTTATTCAGCGTTATTCTGGAAATCAAAGTGGGGGCCACCTTCCACTCCGTGTATCTTCTCAAGCGGAAGCGACAAAACGGCAGTGCTAACGTGAGTGTTACAAAAGTACGTTGTGCCAAAAATATTTCGTCCTACGGTGTGAGAGACCGACGCGGCTAATCACGTTTTATTTTTGATTATCGTGCAATTTTTATTGTGAGGTAAGTTTTTCTTTTTATATGTAATACATGTAAATCAATAACAATATTTATTTTAGCTATGTGGTTTTACGAAAGAGAACAGACTCGACTGCAGGAAATGCTAGAACTTGTCAATGACGAAGAGGGACGTATGGCGTATGACGAACATTCAGATACAGATCAGTCTGATGACGAGGAGGTGGATCATGTTGAAGAGCAACACGATAATAGTGACTCTGAGCAAGATATTTCTGACGATGAAGAAATGATAGAAGAAATTCATAGCATAGCACGAGAAACCGCTTAGAACCACTGGCAATATGGGAGTATTTCTTCAATGACAAAATAATCAATATTATAGTGGAATGTACCAACGAATACATCGAATATGTTTCTGATAATTTTGCTCGAAGAAGAGATGCAACCCCAACGAATCAAATTGAAATTCGTGCATTTTTTTGAGTTATCTACGTGGCTGGTATTTATCATGCAAACCGTCTATATACCGAAGAATTATGGAGGGGTGATGGATCTAGTGTAGAGATTTTTCGCCTCACGATGAGTTCACAAAGATTTAGATTCCTAATTCGTTGTTTAAGATTTCACAGCAGAGAGACTCGAGTGATACGAAAGGAAATAGATAAATTGGCTCCCATACGCAATGTTTTTGACCGTTTTGTTGCTAATTGTCAGAACTGCCTCCACCACTCAGAATCTGTAACAGTGAACGAGATGCTTGCAGGATTTCGAGAAAAGTGCAGTTTTCGCCAATACATCCCTTCGAAGCCGAATAAAGACGGGTTGAAAATCCTAGTATTGTGTGATGCCAAAATGTTCTACACGAGCAATATAGAAATTTACGTCGGAACACGTCGGAAGGTCCGTACAGAGTTTCGAATAGTCCTTTCGATGTAGTTTTACGACTCTGTCAACACTTTTTTGGTTCTAATCGCAATGTTACGATGGACAATTGGTTCACCTCTGTACCTCTTGTGAAAAAGCTACTTGACCACAAACTCACAGTTATTGGAACTATCCGGAAAAACAAGAGAGAATAACCAATAGAAAATTGTGCTGTTACTTTCTAGTATGCATGATAGAGTTGAAATAGATGCAGGAACAGATGCAAACAAATCAGTCATGATCATAGACTACAATAAAACTGAAGGAGGTGTAGATACAGTGGATAAACTAACTGCAAGCTACAACTGTTCCAGAAACTCGAGCGGTGGTACTGAAGTAAAACAAGAATTAGACCTATTTAAATAATCATTTTCCGGTTCAAAGTCACGTTTTTGACATAATATATTATGCAAACATACAGCTGGTAAAATAATATCTTGTGCTGTGTCTGGCTGAACTTCTATGTATCGAATAAAAATTCTCCAGCGAGCAGCTAAAATCCCAAAACTGTTTTCTACTACTCTTCGTGCCCTTGGCAGACGGTAGTTAAAAATTTTTTGGCTTCATCTCCGCCATTTCTTTCACTATAAGGGCGCAGAAGATAAGATTTTAACGGAAATGCTTCGTCGCCTACTATAATTGCTGTCAGTTTCTCATCGGCAGGTACATTAGTAGAGGGGATAAGAGACTTTTGGGGCGTACGGTAGTGAGTGGGAAAGAGAGATGTGCGACGTAATCGATGCATAGAAGGATGGAATGAGCATCGAGTAGATTCATTTGACAGATAACGGCGCGGTGAAATTACAAAAATAAGGTATAATATTATTAATGAACGAAAAATCGGATTAACTCTTTCAGTCATGGTGTTCACCTTAGTATACGTCCATTTAAATGGTGAAGAGCTAATATTTCTTATTTTCGATAGCTTATGAAGACCACAGGGGAATATCGGGCTTAGTCACAAACAAATCATTTTTGAGTTATCCATGCCGCGTTGTAGCTAAACTGCGACTCTATCGTTTAGCTGTGAAGAACTGGCTAAAAACGAGCTAAGTTCCGAGATAGTAGCGTGGGAAAAAACGATGCTCGGGGAAAAAGGTGGCGTAGTCCAGCGGAACAGGGGAAGAATGGGCTGAGTCCGACCATGTGATATGTGTGTGCTTGCGCGTTGACTCCGCCATTGTTGTTTACAAGAGTCGTTCTGCGTTGTTCGTGAAATTTGAACGCATTTGTAAGCTGTTAATATTATTTCAACTTAATTAACTGATTGAGAATGGAGTGTGACATTGATAAAATAAAAGTGTTAGAAAAGCAACAAAGAAGAGACAGTCGTTTGGTAGACTCACAGACGTAGCCAAGCGTCTAAGGCTGCAATCTCTTACTACTGGAGATGATTGCAAGTGCAAGAGACTGAATTATTTTACCAATATTACAGACGAAGACAGGAAAGCAACAATTAAGTATTTTGATGCCCTGGGAACGTATGATGAACAAAGTTTGTACCTAACAGGGCTCATCACAGTTCTGCATGTAGCTAGAAGGCGACCCCGTCAATCCGAGGCTGTTGCTGATTTTCATGAAGCAACCTACCGTTATAGGTGAGTGAAATAGTCCAGTTTTGTTATAAACCACTCTAAATTATGTTAATGAGAGGAGATAAAGGCCATAATCCAGCAGAATTCCGTTGAAATAAAATATTGGTGTTCATTTTTAGGGCTCGCGTCATGCGTGACGGAAAATATGAAGACGTCCCAGTCTGTCGCAAGGCATTCATTCACGGAACAACAAAGAGGCGCATAGAGCACATCGTCATGTCACTGAAACTTGAGGGACAGGCTCCTACCGATGGTCGTGGAAAACACAAAAACAGACCGCACAAGTTGAGTGAAGCAAAGGTGGCTGCTGTAAAGAATCATATCGCTTCCTTCAAAGGACGAAATGCTCACTACAGCCTTCAGAAAACTTCTAAGATCTTTCTTCCTGAGGAGCTAAACGTGAAGAAGATGCATCTCATGTACATGGAGAAACATCCAGGTTTGGCTGTATCATATGAATCGTACAGGTCAAACTTTGTGAAAAACTTCAATATCTCGTTCGGCTACCCACGCATAAATACGTGCAGTTTCTGTGACGAAACTAAGGCAAAAATTAGCGCATTAGAAGCAGATTTAACGAAAGGTCTATAAGTGGAAAATGAGCTTAACACGCTAAAAGTTGATTCACAAGTCCATTTAGCAAGAGCAAACCGTTTTAATGAAGTAAAAAAGAAGGCTAAACTCCTCAGCCGCACTACTTCTGATACTGAAGCTATTGCAATGGACTACCAGAAAAATTTACCACTTCCCAATGTCACCACTAACGATGTTTATTATACGCGGCAGCTTTCTTTTTATTCGTTTAATATACACCAGCTATCAGACAACGAAAGTGTTTTCTACACGTATCCTGAAGGGAGGTGAAAAAAGGGGCTGATAACGTAGCATCCATGCTTCATGACTCTATACACAACTTCCTTAAGCTGTCGGTAAGAAAATTGCTTATTTTCTGTGACAGCTGCGGTAGACAAAACAAGAATTACAAACTGTTCCGATTAATGCATTACCTTGTGCACATGGAGAAACGGCTTGACTACACCACAGCGTTTCCGCTAAATCGCAAGCTTGGCTTGTATATTGTCAACCTCACATTAGTCATTTGTGTAAGTGAGGTTAGGTCTTAGAACAGTAACAATAATACACTCAACTATTAACAACTAAAGATGGCTAGCTACCGAGGTGGAAGTGTTTGTGCCTATCGAGGATGCGACTCTAAATCAAGGAATAGGACGACGTCTCTCTTTAGATTTCCTAAAGATATTGAGGCCCAGTTGTACAATCGTGGTTTAAGCCGAGGTTCACATGAACCAGGTTCAAAAATGAACTCGGCTCAAAAACGTATTTTGTTGTTCATACAATATTTGAGCTAAGTTCTTCGAAACCAAGTTCACGGAATAAAACCATAGGTTGGTATTATTGGCGCATGCGTATTTTCAATTCATGCGTTGAAATTTTCTCATAACCGTTTTTGACACAAAACAGTTGTGTAATTTTTGACTAATACTAATAGCAAATAACAAGTTTTTCATTATTCTGTGGAGTGAACGGTGATAAACTATTTGGAAGAATTTCTTATCAGAAATTTTACAATATTGTTAGACTCCTGACTTCCGAGGTAAGCAATCAGTGTCAGATGAAAAATATTTTATATTTTCTTGGGTCATATTCTTACTTATATGAATTTTTATAGTAGACAATGGAAACATCTTCAGAAAGTTAACACCAAAGAGCAACAAACTTCAATTCAAAAGAAGAAGCAGTTTTGCTTAGTATTGTTACAAAATATAAGGGAATTATTGAAAATAAAAAAACAGACAGTAACAATAATAAACAAAAGCGTGAATGTTGGGAAAAAATTGAAGTACAGTTCAACAGTCACAGTGGTGAGGTCTTCAGAGATTGGAACACGTTAAGGAAATAATATGAAAACATTAAAAAAAGGAGTAAAAGAAAAATAGCAGATGCAAAATGTCATGTAATGTCTACTGGAGGAGGCCCACCGAATAAACCAATTGAAGTCAATGATGTTGACATACTTGTAAGGGATATTTTGGGCAGTAGAGTTGAAGGACTGCAATCTGAGTTTGGAGGTGATGCATCTATTTCAGGAACAGGTTAGTTATTACCATCTTTAACAGAGAATTGTGTTTTATTCATTCATTCAAATTTCATTCAAGACTTTCTTACTGAAATAGCAATATGTCGCTAGGATAACTTTGATTTCCTTTGTTTTTAGAATTTATAACAATTGAATGTGAGGATAATGATATCTCTTTTGGAATACCTGAGGTGATACCAAATAATGATTTTACGGAGGAAGAATATGCCATTCAAGGTAAGATACTACACAATTATTTTAATGAAATGAATAAGGTATACTTAATGCCACATTTAGAAATATCGTTTACCAGAAAATTACTTTTTTTCAAGGACAATTGGAGAATACACAACATGAAACAAAGAGAATGGATCAGATGAAAGAAGAAACAAAGGCTAAAATGGACTGGTCCAAATCTACTCCCGACAACTTAAGGACCCCAAAATCTAAGGTTCTTATTTCAGGTAGGTAAACATGTACTTTTTTGAGATGAGCATCAATAGCCGATGTTTCAAGTACGATGTCGATGTTTTTTTGCCATCCAAATGTTCCATGTTGTTGGTATATCTCGATGGTATTGTTTTGAACTACCATCAATGTTTTGTACAATGGTACATATAGAATTTAGTGACGGGATAATTCGAATGGAAAATGATTATTCGATTCTTGCAATAATCAATTTTTGTCGACAACTTTAACATTTTGGTTAGATAATATTTAGTAAAATAAAACCTACTGACCGAAAAATAACGTTTCAATTTTACTTTCAGGCGAGTCTGGGAATAAGCGAAAAAGGAATGAGTATGAAACACTTTGTAGTAAAGTAAGTCACTGGGCAGAAGCCAAATCAAGTTTAGAGCAAATAAAAATTTCTCAGATGGAGAAAGAACACAATTTGAAATTGAAAATAATGAAAGATAAATCAGGAGCTGAAATTGAAATGATGAGAAAGGAGACAGAAGCCAGGATTGACAACTCCAGAAAAGAACTGGAGGTAACCAGATCGTCAGGACCAGATGATGTCCTACTACCCTTCTTTGAGAAAAACATTATTCTGGTATAAAAAACTTGGTGTTCATATCCTGCAGCTCCTTTTGTTCAATTCTTACGTGATATTTTGCAAATACTCGGGAAGAAAAATGACATTATATGATTACCGTTTAGCTGTGACTGAAAATCTATTGCCTGATATACCACGTAGAATAGAATATATGATATTCAAACACGTATCTAGTAAAATTGAAACGGTTGATGCCACAAAGAGAACACCAAGAAAAAGATGTCGTTTTTATTTCCAGAAGAAAATCAGGAACGACACTGTGTGGGAATGTAAGACTTGTCCAGATAAACCCGGTTTGTGTGTTGAGCCATGTTTTAGTCTTTTTCACACTTTTTTGACCAAAAATTGCAAATGTAATATAATATAATTTTGTTTTGAAATGTTTTTTTTACTTGTTGTATTTTTTCTACTTGACCATTTTTACCCACTAACGCCATATGGCGTCATCCGCATATATCCTTGAAACTTTGGTACTGTGCGTAGGACGCCAATAGGCGTCCGAGTCTGATTTTTGTATAAATGAAGAATTACTGCCTTTCCCAAAAAAAAACTATACAGCTCCAAAAACTTTATTTAAAAAAACATGTCCCGCACAGGAGTGGAGTCCTTAATTATTTTACGCAGCAAATGTACTAGAGACCGGAGAGTACGGAGAGACCGGAATGGAGAGCGTATACATTAGGGGAATGCTCTGCAACACCACAAAGGAGGAGATAGTTGACGCTGTGAGGACAGTAGTAGAAGCCTGGGAAAAGAATTGGGGGATAAGTGAAACCAAACCGGCAGGAAATAAAACTGTAACAGCCACTTTGAAACTGCCAAAAATAGATAGCAGAGACAGTAGTACCCCAGGGATTCATAAAGGTAGGACTGGCCCGATGTAAGGTGGAGATGAGACACAGAGTGCCAAACTGTAGGAAATGCTGGAGCTACGAACATAACTCTGAAAATTGCAAGGGAGAGGACAGGACAGGAAACTGTTTCAAATGCGGCAAAGGAGGGCACAATGCAGCAGCTTACACAAATGAAATGTACTACCTAGTGTGTAGAATGGAGGGCCACAAATTGGGCTCCATGGGGTGCCCTACTTTCAAGGTGGCACTGAGAAAAACAAAGCAGAGATACAACCAAGACAAGAGACAGGGAGGGACGGAGAAGAAAGGCTGGAATGGAAACTTCCTGCTGGGTGAGGCAATAAATGCTATGACGGCAGCGGCGGTAGAAATGGCAGAAGCGGCAGCGAAAGCAGCAAGAAAAGAGGAAGAGCGGGATATAGAAGAGAAAGAGGAAGGGAGAGGGGAAGAAGAGGAGGAAACACAAAACAAGTAATGCCAGTTAATATATAAATGTAGGTAGGTCCAAGGCTACACACGACTTAGTTTTAGCAACGGCATTGAGGGAAAACATCGATATTGCACTGGCCAGTGTTCTAGCCAAGAAGTCAGAATGGATTACGAATGCTAAAGGAGTTGCGTCAATCCTGTTTATCAATAAACGTATCAAAATAAGTAATCAAAGGAAGGATAGACACAAAAAATATGAATATATATATATATATATAGCTGCTACATATCACCGAACATCCCCATCAATAAGTATAAGGAAACTACCGACGCAATAATGCAAGACGTAATTGACCAAGGCAAGAAAGCGATTATAGCAGGAGATTTTAATGCGAAATCATCACTATGGAGAGCACCACATACAGATGACAGTTAACTATCTAACCCCGGGTCCACACTGACGCGAACAATGTTCGCTAACATTGTTAGCTAAAAGTGTTCGCGAACATTCAAATAAAATTGACTTGAAATAACATAGCCTACTAAAGTTTGCATTAAAAATATCATTGTTAGCGAACAAAAATTGATGTTCGCTCAAAGGGCGGTAAACTTCAAAGAAAACAATGTTATTTACGTTTTTTGATTGCAAATCCAGATATAATAGGTTCTTGAATAAGTCCAATTTTAAATCTTTCTTTATAATTTTCGTAATATTTCTTTTACAATGAAATTTATATCAATCTTAGTCTTCTCTACAATATATGTTTGCTCTGGGATCATCATAGAGCAATGTGACTATAATTTCTTTTTAACTTCTGATAAAAAGATATGTCAAGATGACATATGTACAAAAGAATTTTTTGGCCTATTCACCCTTGATAAAGGTTCTCGTATCTGTTTAATACGAAATGATGGATCAAGACTGAGTTTCAGCTTGCAGAGTATTAGCATGCATTACTATTATAAGGATTACTATTATGCTTGTATCCCCGCTATGAAGGTGTCTACGGAATACAAGTGCATTAACTCAGATAATTGTAATGCAGAAATGTGTAAGCCAACAGTGTTGAGCTCAGGACCTGGAACATTACCAAGAAGTACAAACTCAACAGATTTCTTTTACACCGGTTGTATTTATCAAGGATGGTGTACAGGATGGTGCTTCTATGACTTAAATGATAGATGCGGCTGGGGACTGGTGGAGGTTATCCCTCAGACATGTTATAAGATCTTACGAAGAGAAAGGTCCGAGTGGATAGCTGAGATAGTCTATGAAGATTCAGAAGTAAGGAATACAATCTACCTGAGTCAAAGCAATCCTGTTATTACTAAGCCTTTCGCCATGACGATAAATTCGATGATCCTCCAGTCTGAACCTATCCAAAATAGTAGGTACCTTCTTGAAGTCACTCCAATACTCTATAGATATGTTCAAGCATGCGAAAAGAACTTTCCAGTTACAGGGATGATAGGGGATTATCAACAGTCTCTCGATCACATAACAACGACATATCCATTAAACAATATACAGTGCAGAGGTGCATCTTGCGAAATCGCTTGTACTATACCAACTTCTCCTATAAGCAGATATTTGAATAGCTCTAGCCTTAATACGAAATTAGAAGATATCCCTTACGTCATCTCTCGTCCAGACTTAAAGAGTTTAGAGGTCCGACGTGAGGTAGAAGCCCACTTAACGTTAACAGCGGTGACTGGTGATGTAAAAAACCTTAAAGTTGTGAGTCCAAATTGCAAGATCTCTTCTATTTATACGATGGGATGTACGGGATGTTTTGAATCTTCTATTGTCGGTCTTCTCGCATCGGATATGAAGAATCCGGGGATCGTTACAGTCGAATCAAATTAAATTGTTTTTCTGACTTCCGTAGTGCATTGAATTGTTGTGAGCTCAATATTTTCAATTCAGTTACGTTATAAGGCTTTTTCAAAACTTCGACAATTCCGGGGTGATCAGTCCTAGTTTCATCGTTTACACTCGGGTTATCCAGCAATCTCTTTGTTCGTGAACGTGTTATAACATTCACAGAGGCATCAATTTTTCTGGACATTTCTTTCAAGTTGTCAGATGGTATTTCTACTCGAGAAAGAGCGTCTGCAACGTTTGAATTGCCCTTAACGTACTGTACTACATAGTCATATTCATCTAAAACAAGTCGAAATTTCGTCAGTCTACTAGACGGTTGATTTGAGCCGTACAAAAATATAAGAGGCCTATGATCGGTCTGTATTACAAATTTTCTTCCATACAAATATGGTCTGTAATGTTTCACTGACCAAACTATAGCTAAAAGCTCTAGTTCAATAATGCTATAATTTCTTTCTGCTTTATTTAATGTTCTACTGGCATATGCAATTGGTTTATTGTCTCCGTTACAGAGTACTCCTGAAATTGCTATTTTTGAGGCATCAGTTTTCAGTATGAAAGTGTTTTCAGCTGAAAACTCTGGATATTGTAAAACTGGAGGTGATGTTAATCTTGATTTCAAATTTTCAAATGCTTCTTGACATTCATCAGTCCAGATAAATTTTTCACCTTTTCTAGAAAGTTTGTTCAGAGGTGATGTTATATTAACAGGGAAATACTTCACTCATGATTAAGTTACAACATAAAAAAAGTAACATATCAGTGATTCAACTGAGTGAATAAGTCGCTGTTATCTATCAGTATTTATGAAATGTTTTTATTTTATTTACGAGAGACAGCATTTGTAGGGCATTTAAGGGCTTTTAAGTTAGTTTAATTAGTTTTGTAAGAGTTCTTGTGTGGCATTCATGATTCATATGTAAATTAGACTTTGCAACAACGTAAAAAGTTACATAAAATAAAAAAATCTGGAATAAATGATATTTTTTAGTTACTTTTGTAATACTTCTTGTGGGGCATTCATAATTCATATGTAAATTAGACTTTAACAACGTGAAAAGTAATACAATATAAAAAAATAATGGCAAGACCCCAACATATGAAAAAATCTTATGTAATTTATCAATGATTCAACTGAGTATGTAAGCTACTGTCATTAGTATTGAAGAAATGTTTTAGCCATATTGTATTTATGAAAGACAGCATTTGTAGGGCATTTAACCTTCTGTTAGTCGCGTTCGGTTTGTGAGACCGACCATACACTTTATTCAGCGTTATTCTGGAAATCAAAGTGGGGGCCACCTTCCACTCCGTGTATCTTCTCAAGCGGAAGCGACAAAACGGCAGTGCTAACGTGAGTGTTACAAAAGTACGTTGTGCCAAAAATATTTCGTCCTACGGTGTGAGAGACCGACGCGGCTAATCACGTTTTATTTTTGATTATCGTGCAATTTTTATTGTGAGGTAAGTTTTTCTTTTTATATGTAATACATGTAAATCAATAACAATATTTATTTTAGCTATGTGGTTTTACGAAAGAGAACAGACTCGACTGCAGGAAATGCTAGAACTTGTCAATGACGAAGAGGGACGTATGGCGTATGACGAACATTCAGATACAGATCAGTCTGATGACGAGGAGGTGGATCATGTTGAAGAGCAACACGATAATAGTGACTCTGAGCAAGATATTTCTGACGATGAAGAAATGATAGAAGAAATTCATAGCATAGCACGAGAAACCGCTTAGAACCACTGGCAATATGGGAGTATTTCTTCAATGACAAAATAATCAATATTATAGTGGAATGTACCAACGAATACATCGAATATGTTTCTGATAATTTTGCTCGAAGAAGAGATGCAACCCCAACGAATCAAATTGAAATTCGTGCATTTTTTTGAGTTATCTACGTGGCTGGTATTTATCATGCAAACCGTCTATATACCGAAGAATTATGGAGGGGTGATGGATCTAGTGTAGAGATTTTTCGCCTCACGATGAGTTCACAAAGATTTAGATTCCTAATTCGTTGTTTAAGATTTCACAGCAGAGAGACTCGAGTGATACGAAAGGAAATAGATAAATTGGCTCCCATACGCAATGTTTTTGACCGTTTTGTTGCTAATTGTCAGAACTGCCTCCACCACTCAGAATCTGTAACAGTGAACGAGATGCTTGCAGGATTTCGAGAAAAGTGCAGTTTTCGCCAATACATCCCTTCGAAGCCGAATAAAGACGGGTTGAAAATCCTAGTATTGTGTGATGCCAAAATGTTCTACACGAGCAATATAGAAATTTACGTCGGAACACGTCGGAAGGTCCGTACAGAGTTTCGAATAGTCCTTTCGATGTAGTTTTACGACTCTGTCAACACTTTTTTGGTTCTAATCGCAATGTTACGATGGACAATTGGTTCACCTCTGTACCTCTTGTGAAAAAGCTACTTGACCACAAACTCACAGTTATTGGAACTATCCGGAAAAACAAGAGAGAATAACCAATAGAAAATTGTGCTGTTACTTTCTAGTATGCATGATAGAGTTGAAATAGATGCAGGAACAGATGCAAACAAATCAGTCATGATCATAGACTACAATAAAACTGAAGGAGGTGTAGATACAGTGGATAAACTAACTGCAAGCTACAACTGTTCCAGAAACTCGAGCGGTGGTACTGAAGTAAAACAAGAATTAGACCTATTTAAATAATCATTTTCCGGTTCAAAGTCACGTTTTTGACATAATATATTATGCAAACATACAGCTGGTAAAATAATATCTTGTGCTGTGTCTGGCTGAACTTCTATGTATCGAATAAAAATTCTCCAGCGAGCAGCTAAAATCCCAAAACTGTTTTCTACTACTCTTCGTGCCCTTGGCAGACGGTAGTTAAAAATTTTTTGGCTTCATCTCCGCCATTTCTTTCACTATAAGGGCGCAGAAGATAAGATTTTAACGGAAATGCTTCGTCGCCTACTATAATTGCTGTCAGTTTCTCATCGGCAGGTACATTAGTAGAGGGGATAAGAGACTTTTGGGGCGTACGGTAGTGAGTGGGAAAGAGAGATGTGCGACGTAATCGATGCATAGAAGGATGGAATGAGCATCGAGTAGATTCATTTGACAGATAACGGCGCGGTGAAATTACAAAAATAAGGTATAATATTATTAATGAACGAAAAATCGGATTAACTCTTTCAGTCATGGTGTTCACCTTAGTATACGTCCATTTAAATGGTGAAGAGCTAATATTTCTTATTTTCGATAGCTTATGAAGACCACAGGGGAATATCGGGCTTAGTCACAAACAAATCATTTTTGAGTTATCCATGCCGCGTTGTAGCTAAACTGCGACTCTATCGTTTAGCTGTGAAGAACTGGCTAAAAACGAGCTAAGTTCCGAGATAGTAGCGTGGGAAAAAACGATGCTCGGGGGAAAAAGGTGGCGTAGTCCAGCGGAACAGGGGAAGAATGGGCTGAGTCCGACCATGTGATATGTGTGTGCTTGCGCGTTGACTCCGCCATTGTTGTTTACAAGAGTCGTTCTGCGTTGTTCGTGAAATTTGAACGCATTTGTAAGCTGTTAATATTATTTCAACTTAATTAACTGATTGAGAATGGAGTGTGACATTGATAAAATAAAAGTGTTAGAAAAGCAACAAAGAAGAGACAGTCGTTTGGTAGACTCACAGACGTAGCCAAGCGTCTAAGGCTGCAATCTCTTACTACTGGAGATGATTGCAAGTGCAAGAGACTGAATTATTTTACCAATATTACAGACGAAGACAGGAAAGCAACAATTAAGTATTTTGATGCCCTGGGAACGTATGATGAACAAAGTTTGTACCTAACAGGGCTCATCACAGTTCTGCATGTAGCTAGAAGGCGACCCCGTCAATCCGAGGCTGTTGCTGATTTTCATGAAGCAACCTACCGTTATAGGTGAGTGAAATAGTCCAGTTTTGTTATAAACCACTCTAAATTATGTTAATGAGAGGAGATAAAGGCCATAATCCAGCAGAATTCCGTTGAAATAAAATATTGGTGTTCATTTTTAGGGCTCGCGTCATGCGTGACGGAAAATATGAAGACGTCCCAGTCTGTCGCAAGGCATTCATTCACGGAACAACAAAGAGGCGCATAGAGCACATCGTCATGTCACTGAAACTTGAGGGACAGGCTCCTACCGATGGTCGTGGAAAACACAAAAACAGACCGCACAAGTTGAGTGAAGCAAAGGTGGCTGCTGTAAAGAATCATATCGCTTCCTTCAAAGGACGAAATGCTCACTACAGCCTTCAGAAAACTTCTAAGATCTTTCTTCCTGAGGAGCTAAACGTGAAGAAGATGCATCTCATGTACATGGAGAAACATCCAGGTTTGGCTGTATCATATGAATCGTACAGGTCAAACTTTGTGAAAAACTTCAATATCTCGTTCGGCTACCCACGCATAAATACGTGCAGTTTCTGTGACGAAACTAAGGCAAAAATTAGCGCATTAGAAGCAGATTTAACGAAAGGTCTATAAGTGGAAAATGAGCTTAACACGCTAAAAGTTGATTCACAAGTCCATTTAGCAAGAGCAAACCGTTTTAATGAAGTAAAAAAGAAGGCTAAACTCCTCAGCCGCACTACTTCTGATACTGAAGCTATTGCAATGGACTACCAGAAAAATTTACCACTTCCCAATGTCACCACTAACGATGTTTATTATACGCGGCAGCTTTCTTTTTATTCGTTTAATATACACCAGCTATCAGACAACGAAAGTGTTTTCTACACGTATCCTGAAGGGAGGTGAAAAAAGGGGCTGATAACGTAGCATCCATGCTTCATGACTCTATACACAACTTCCTTAAGCTGTCGGTAAGAAAATTGCTTATTTTCTGTGACAGCTGCGGTAGACAAAACAAGAATTACAAACTGTTCCGATTAATGCATTACCTTGTGCACATGGAGAAACGGCTTGACTACACCACAGCGTTTCCGCTAAATCGCAAGCTTGGCTTGTATATTGTCAACCTCACATTAGTCATTTGTGTAAGTGAGGTTAGGTCTTAGAACAGTAACAATAATACACTCAACTATTAACAACTAAAGATGGCTAGCTACCGAGGTGGAAGTGTTTGTGCCTATCGAGGATGCGACTCTAAATCAAGGAATAGGACGACGTCTCTCTTTAGATTTCCTAAAGATATTGAGGCCCAGTTGTACAATCGTGGTTTAAGCCGAGGTTCACATGAACCAGGTTCAAAAATGAACTCGGCTCAAAAACGTATTTTGTTGTTCATACAATATTTGAGCTAAGTTCTTCGAAACCAAGTTCACGGAATAAAACCATAGGTTGGTATTATTGGCGCATGCGTATTTTCAATTCATGCGTTGAAATTTTCTCATAACCGTTTTTGACACAAAACAGTTGTGTAATTTTTGACTAATACTAATAGCAAATAACAAGTTTTTCATTATTCTGTGGAGTGAACGGTGATAAACTATTTGGAAGAATTTCTTATCAGAAATTTTACAATATTGTTAGACTCCTGACTTCCGAGGTAAGCAATCAGTGTCAGATGAAAAATATTTTATATTTTCTTGGGTCATATTCTTACTTATATGAATTTTTATAGTAGACAATGGAAACATCTTCAGAAAGTTAACACCAAAGAGCAACAAACTTCAATTCAAAAGAAGAAGCAGTTTTGCTTAGTATTGTTACAAAATATAAGGGAATTATTGAAAATAAAAAAACAGACAGTAACAATAATAAACAAAAGCGTGAATGTTGGGAAAAAATTGAAGTACAGTTCAACAGTCACAGTGGTGAGGTCTTCAGAGATTGGAACACGTTAAGGAAATAATATGAAAACATTAAAAAAAGGAGTAAAAGAAAAATAGCAGATGCAAAATGTCATGTAATGTCTACTGGAGGAGGCCCACCGAATAAACCAATTGAAGTCAATGATGTTGACATACTTGTAAGGGATATTTTGGGCAGTAGAGTTGAAGGACTGCAATCTGAGTTTGGAGGTGATGCATCTATTTCAGGAACAGGTTAGTTATTACCATCTTTAACAGAGAATTGTGTTTTATTCATTCATTCAAATTTCATTCAAGACTTTCTTACTGAAATAGCAATATGTCGCTAGGATAACTTTGATTTCCTTTGTTTTTAGAATTTATAACAATTGAATGTGAGGATAATGATATCTCTTTTGGAATACCTGAGGTGATACCAAATAATGATTTTACGGAGGAAGAATATGCCATTCAAGGTAAGATACTACACAATTATTTTAATGAAATGAATAAGGTATACTTAATGCCACATTTAGAAATATCGTTTACCAGAAAATTACTTTTTTTCAAGGACAATTGGAGAATACACAACATGAAACAAAGAGAATGGATCAGATGAAAGAAGAAACAAAGGCTAAAATGGACTGGTCCAAATCTACTCCCGACAACTTAAGGACCCCAAAATCTAAGGTTCTTATTTCAGGTAGGTAAACATGTACTTTTTTGAGATGAGCATCAATAGCCGATGTTTCAAGTACGATGTCGATGTTTTTTTGCCATCCAAATGTTCCATGTTGTTGGTATATCTCGATGGTATTGTTTTGAACTACCATCAATGTTTTGTACAATGGTACATATAGAATTTAGTGACGGGATAATTCGAATGGAAAATGATTATTCGATTCTTGCAATAATCAATTTTTGTCGACAACTTTAACATTTTGGTTAGATAATATTTAGTAAAATAAAACCTACTGACCGAAAAATAACGTTTCAATTTTACTTTCAGGCGAGTCTGGGAATAAGCGAAAAAGGAATGAGTATGAAACACTTTGTAGTAAAGTAAGTCACTGGGCAGAAGCCAAATCAAGTTTAGAGCAAATAAAAATTTCTCAGATGGAGAAAGAACACAATTTGAAATTGAAAATAATGAAAGATAAATCAGGAGCTGAAATTGAAATGATGAGAAAGGAGACAGAAGCCAGGATTGACAACTCCAGAAAAGAACTGGAGGTAACCAGATCGTCAGGACCAGATGATGTCCTACTACCCTTCTTTGAGAAAAACATTATTCTGGTATAAAAAACTTGGTGTTCATATCCTGCAGCTCCTTTTGTTCAATTCTTACGTGATATTTTGCAAATACTCGGGAAGAAAAATGACATTATATGATTACCGTTTAGCTGTGACTGAAAATCTATTGCCTGATATACCACGTAGAATAGAATATATGATATTCAAACACGTATCTAGTAAAATTGAAACGGTTGATGCCACAAAGAGAACACCAAGAAAAAGATGTCGTTTTTATTTCCAGAAGAAAATCAGGAACGACACTGTGTGGGAATGTAAGACTTGTCCAGATAAACCCGGTTTGTGTGTTGAGCCATGTTTTAGTCTTTTTCACACTTTTTTGACCAAAAATTGCAAATGTAATATAATATAATTTTGTTTTGAAATGTTTTTTTTACTTGTTGTATTTTTTCTACTTGACCATTTTTACCCACTAACGCCATATGGCGTCATCCGCATATATCCTTGAAACTTTGGTACTGTGCGTAGGACGCCAATAGGCGTCCGAGTCTGATTTTTGTATAAATGAAGAATTACTGCCTTTCCCAAAAAAAAACTATACAGCTCCAAAAACTTTATTTAAAAAAACATGTCCCGCACAGGAGTGGAGTCCTTAATTATTTTACGCAGCAAATGTACTAGAGACCGGAGAGTACGGAGAGACCGGAATGGAGAGCGTATACATTAGGGGAATGCTCTGCAACACCACAAAGGAGGAGATAGTTGACGCTGTGAGGACAGTAGTAGAAGCCTGGGAAAAGAATTGGGGGATAAGTGAAACCAAACCGGCAGGAAATAAAACTGTAACAGCCACTTTGAAACTGCCAAAAATAGATAGCAGAGACAGTAGTACCCCAGGGATTCATAAAGGTAGGACTGGCCCGATGTAAGGTGGAGATGAGACACAGAGTGCCAAACTGTAGGAAATGCTGGAGCTACGAACATAACTCTGAAAATTGCAAGGGAGAGGACAGGACAGGAAACTGTTTCAAATGCGGCAAAGGAGGGCACAATGCAGCAGCTTACACAAATGAAATGTACTACCTAGTGTGTAGAATGGAGGGCCACAAATTGGGCTCCATGGGGTGCCCTACTTTCAAGGTGGCACTGAGAAAAACAAAGCAGAGATACAACCAAGACAAGAGACAGGGAGGGACGGAGAAGAAAGGCTGGAATGGAAACTTCCTGCTGGGTGAGGCAATAAATGCTATGACGGCAGCGGCGGTAGAAATGGCAGAAGCGGCAGCGAAAGCAGCAAGAAAAGAGGAAGAGCGGGATATAGAAGAGAAAGAGGAAGGGAGAGGGGAAGAAGAGGAGGAAACACAAAACAAGTAATGCCAGTTAATATATAAATGTAGGTAGGTCCAAGGCTACACACGACTTAGTTTTAGCAACGGCATTGAGGGAAAACATCGATATTGCACTGGCCAGTGTTCTAGCCAAGAAGTCAGAATGGATTACGAATGCTAAAGGAGTTGCGTCAATCCTGTTTATCAATAAACGTATCAAAATAAGTAATCAAAGGAAGGATAGACACAAAAAATATGAATATATATATATATATATAGCTGCTACATATCACCGAACATCCCCATCAATAAGTATAAGGAAACTACCGACGCAATAATGCAAGACGTAATTGACCAAGGCAAGAAAGCGATTATAGCAGGAGATTTTAATGCGAAATCATCACTATGGAGAGCACCACATACAGATGACAGTTAACTATCTAACCCCGGGTCCACACTGACGCGAACAATGTTCGCTAACATTGTTAGCTAAAAGTGTTCGCGAACATTCAAATGAAATTGACTTGAAATAACATAGCCTACTAAAGTTTGCATTAAAAATATCATTGTTAGCGAACAAAAATTGATGTTCGCTCAAAGGGCGGTAAACTTCAAAGAAAACAATGTTATTTACGTTTTTTGATTGCAAATCCAGATATAATAGGTTCTTGAATAAGTCCAATTTTAAATCTTTCTTTATAATTTTCGTAATATTTCTTTTACAATGAAATTTATATCAATCTTAGTCTTCTCTACAATATATGTTTGCTCTGGGATCATCATAGAGCAATGTGACTATAATTTCTTTTTAACTTCTGATAAAAAGATATGTCAAGATGACATATGTACAAAAGAATTTTTTGGCCTATTCACCCTTGATAAAGGTTCTCGTATCTGTTTAATACGAAATGATGGATCAAGACTGAGTTTCAGCTTGCAGAGTATTAGCATGCATTACTATTATAAGGATTACTATTATGCTTGTATCCCCGCTATGAAGGTGTCTACGGAATACAAGTGCATTAACTCAGATAATTGTAATGCAGAAATGTGTAAGCCAACAGTGTTGAGCTCAGGACCTGGAACATTACCAAGAAGTACAAACTCAACAGATTTCTTTTACACCGGTTGTATTTATCAAGGATGGTGTACAGGATGGTGCTTCTATGACTTAAATGATAGATGCGGCTGGGGACTGGTGGAGGTTATCCCTCAGACATGTTATAAGATCTTACGAAGAGAAAGGTCCGAGTGGATAGCTGAGATAGTCTATGAAGATTCAGAAGTAAGGAATACAATCTACCTGAGTCAAAGCAATCCTGTTATTACTAAGCCTTTCGCCATGACGATAAATTCGATGATCCTCCAGTCTGAACCTATCCAAAATAGTAGGTACCTTCTTGAAGTCACTCCAATACTCTATAGATATGTTCAAGCATGCGAAAAGAACTTTCCAGTTACAGGGATGATAGGGGATTATCAACAGTCTCTCGATCACATAACAACGACATATCCATTAAACAATATACAGTGCAGAGGTGCATCTTGCGAAATCGCTTGTACTATACCAACTTCTCCTATAAGCAGATATTTGAATAGCTCTAGCCTTAATACGAAATTAGAAGATATCCCTTACGTCATCTCTCGTCCAGACTTAAAGAGTTTAGAGGTCCGACGTGAGGTAGAAGCCCACTTAACGTTAACAGCGGTGACTGGTGATGTAAAAAACCTTAAAGTTGTGAGTCCAAATTGCAAGATCTCTTCTATTTATACGATGGGATGTACGGGATGTTTTGAATCTTCTATTGTCGGTCTTCTCGCATCGGATATGAAGAATCCGGGGATCGTTACAGTCGAATCAAATTAAATTGTTTTTCTGACTTCCGTAGTGCATTGAATTGTTGTGAGCTCAATATTTTCAATTCAGTTACGTTATAAGGCTTTTTCAAAACTTCGACAATTCCGGGGTGATCAGTCCTAGTTTCATCGTTTACACTCGGGTTATCCAGCAATCTCTTTGTTCGTGAACGTGTTATAACATTCACAGAGGCATCAATTTTTCTGGACATTTCTTTCAAGTTGTCAGATGGTATTTCTACTCGAGAAAGAGCGTCTGCAACGTTTGAATTGCCCTTAACGTACTGTACTACATAGTCATATTCATCTAAAACAAGTCGAAATTTCGTCAGTCTACTAGACGGTTGATTTGAGCCGTACAAAAATATAAGAGGCCTATGATCGGTCTGTATTACAAATTTTCTTCCATACAAATATGGTCTGTAATGTTTCACTGACCAAACTATAGCTAAAAGCTCTAGTTCAATAATGCTATAATTTCTTTCTGCTTTATTTAATGTTCTACTGGCATATGCAATTGGTTTATTGTCTCCGTTACAGAGTACTCCTGAAATTGCTATTTTTGAGGCATCAGTTTTCAGTATGAAAGTGTTTTCAGCTGAAAACTCTGGATATTGTAAAACTGGAGGTGATGTTAATCTTGATTTCAAATTTTCAAATGCTTCTTGACATTCATCAGTCCAGATAAATTTTTCACCTTTTCTAGAAAGTTTGTTCAGAGGTGATGTTATATTAACAGGGAAATACTTCACTCATGATTAAGTTACAACATAAAAAAAGTAACATATCAGTGATTCAACTGAGTGAATAAGTCGCTGTTATCTATCAGTATTTATGAAATGTTTTTATTTTATTTACGAGAGACAGCATTTGTAGGGCATTTAAGGGCTTTTAAGTTAGTTTAATTAGTTTTGTAAGAGTTCTTGTGTGGCATTCATGATTCATATGTAAATTAGACTTTGCAACAACGTAAAAAGTTACATAAAATAAAAAAATCTGGAATAAATGATATTTTTTAGTTACTTTTGTAATACTTCTTGTGGGGCATTCATAATTCATATGTAAATTAGACTTTAACAACGTGAAAAGTAATACAATATAAAAAAATAATGGCAAGACCCCAACATATGAAAAAATCTTATGTAATTTATCAATGATTCAACTGAGTATGTAAGCTACTGTCATTAGTATTGAAGAAATGTTTTAGCCATATTGTATTTATGAAAGACAGCATTTGTAGGGCATTTAACCTTCTGTTAGTCGCGTTCGGTTTGTGAGACCGACCATACACTTTATTCAGCGTTATTCTGGAAATCAAAGTGGGGGCCACCTTCCACTCCGTGTATCTTCTCAAGCGGAAGCGACAAAACGGCAGTGCTAACGTGAGTGTTACAAAAGTACGTTGTGCCAAAAATATTTCGTCCTACGGTGTGAGAGACCGACGCGGCTAATCACGTTTTATTTTTGATTATCGTGCAATTTTTATTGTGAGGTAAGTTTTTCTTTTTATATGTAATACATGTAAATCAATAACAATATTTATTTTAGCTATGTGGTTTTACGAAAGAGAACAGACTCGACTGCAGGAAATGCTAGAACTTGTCAATGACGAAGAGGGACGTATGGCGTATGACGAACATTCAGATACAGATCAGTCTGATGACGAGGAGGTGGATCATGTTGAAGAGCAACACGATAATAGTGACTCTGAGCAAGATATTTCTGACGATGAAGAAATGATAGAAGAAATTCATAGCATAGCACGAGAAACCGCTTAGAACCACTGGCAATATGGGAGTATTTCTTCAATGACAAAATAATCAATATTATAGTGGAATGTACCAACGAATACATCGAATATGTTTCTGATAATTTTGCTCGAAGAAGAGATGCAACCCCAACGAATCAAATTGAAATTCGTGCATTTTTTTGAGTTATCTACGTGGCTGGTATTTATCATGCAAACCGTCTATATACCGAAGAATTATGGAGGGGTGATGGATCTAGTGTAGAGATTTTTCGCCTCACGATGAGTTCACAAAGATTTAGATTCCTAATTCGTTGTTTAAGATTTCACAGCAGAGAGACTCGAGTGATACGAAAGGAAATAGATAAATTGGCTCCCATACGCAATGTTTTTGACCGTTTTGTTGCTAATTGTCAGAACTGCCTCCACCACTCAGAATCTGTAACAGTGAACGAGATGCTTGCAGGATTTCGAGAAAAGTGCAGTTTTCGCCAATACATCCCTTCGAAGCCGAATAAAGACGGGTTGAAAATCCTAGTATTGTGTGATGCCAAAATGTTCTACACGAGCAATATAGAAATTTACGTCGGAACACGTCGGAAGGTCCGTACAGAGTTTCGAATAGTCCTTTCGATGTAGTTTTACGACTCTGTCAACACTTTTTTGGTTCTAATCGCAATGTTACGATGGACAATTGGTTCACCTCTGTACCTCTTGTGAAAAAGCTACTTGACCACAAACTCACAGTTATTGGAACTATCCGGAAAAACAAGAGAGAATAACCAATAGAAAATTGTGCTGTTACTTTCTAGTATGCATGATAGAGTTGAAATAGATGCAGGAACAGATGCAAACAAATCAGTCATGATCATAGACTACAATAAAACTGAAGGAGGTGTAGATACAGTGGATAAACTAACTGCAAGCTACAACTGTTCCAGAAACTCGAGCGGTGGTACTGAAGTAAAACAAGAATTAGACCTATTTAAATAATCATTTTCCGGTTCAAAGTCACGTTTTTGACATAATATATTATGCAAACATACAGCTGGTAAAATAATATCTTGTGCTGTGTCTGGCTGAACTTCTATGTATCGAATAAAAATTCTCCAGCGAGCAGCTAAAATCCCAAAACTGTTTTCTACTACTCTTCGTGCCCTTGGCAGACGGTAGTTAAAAATTTTTTGGCTTCATCTCCGCCATTTCTTTCACTATAAGGGCGCAGAAGATAAGATTTTAACGGAAATGCTTCGTCGCCTACTATAATTGCTGTCAGTTTCTCATCGGCAGGTACATTAGTAGAGGGGATAAGAGACTTTTGGGGCGTACGGTAGTGAGTGGGAAAGAGAGATGTGCGACGTAATCGATGCATAGAAGGATGGAATGAGCATCGAGTAGATTCATTTGACAGATAACGGCGCGGTGAAATTACAAAAATAAGGTATAATATTATTAATGAACGAAAAATCGGATTAACTCTTTCAGTCATGGTGTTCACCTTAGTATACGTCCATTTAAATGGTGAAGAGCTAATATTTCTTATTTTCGATAGCTTATGAAGACCACAGGGGAATATCGGGCTTAGTCACAAACAAATCATTTTTGAGTTATCCATGCCGCGTTGTAGCTAAACTGCGACTCTATCGTTTAGCTGTGAAGAACTGGCTAAAAACGAGCTAAGTTCCGAGATAGTAGCGTGGGAAAAAACGATGCTCGGGGGAAAAAGGTGGCGTAGTCCAGCGGAACAGGGGAAGAATGGGCTGAGTCCGACCATGTGATATGTGTGTGCTTGCGCGTTGACTCCGCCATTGTTGTTTACAAGAGTCGTTCTGCGTTGTTCGTGAAATTTGAACGCATTTGTAAGCTGTTAATATTATTTCAACTTAATTAACTGATTGAGAATGGAGTGTGACATTGATAAAATAAAAGTGTTAGAAAAGCAACAAAGAAGAGACAGTCGTTTGGTAGACTCACAGACGTAGCCAAGCGTCTAAGGCTGCAATCTCTTACTACTGGAGATGATTGCAAGTGCAAGAGACTGAATTATTTTACCAATATTACAGACGAAGACAGGAAAGCAACAATTAAGTATTTTGATGCCCTGGGAACGTATGATGAACAAAGTTTGTACCTAACAGGGCTCATCACAGTTCTGCATGTAGCTAGAAGGCGACCCCGTCAATCCGAGGCTGTTGCTGATTTTCATGAAGCAACCTACCGTTATAGGTGAGTGAAATAGTCCAGTTTTGTTATAAACCACTCTAAATTATGTTAATGAGGGAGATAAAGGCCATAATCCAGCAGAATTCCGTTGAAATAAAATATTGGTGTTCATTTTTAGGGCTCGCGTCATGCGTGACGGAAAATATGAAGACGTCCCAGTCTGTCGCAAGGCATTCATTCACGGAACAACAAAGAGGCGCATAGAGCACATCGTCATGTCACTGAAACTTGAGGGACAGGCTCCTACCGATGGTCGTGGAAAACACAAAAACAGACCGCACAAGTTGAGTGAAGCAAAGGTGGCTGCTGTAAAGAATCATATCGCTTCCTTCAAAGGACGAAATGCTCACTACAGCCTTCAGAAAACTTCTAAGATCTTTCTTCCTGAGGAGCTAAACGTGAAGAAGATGCATCTCATGTACATGGAGAAAAATCCAGGTTTGGCTGTATCATATGAATCGTACAGGTCAAACTTTGTGAAAAACTTCAATATCTCGTTCGGCTACCCACGCATAAATACGTGCAGTTTCTGTGACGAAACTAAGGCAAAAATTAGCGCATTAGAAGCAGATTTAACGAAAGGTCTATAAGTGGAAAATGAGCTTAACACGCTAAAAGTTGATTCACAAGTCCATTTAGCAAGAGCAAACCGTTTTAATGAAGTAAAAAAGAAGGCTAAACTCCTCAGCCGCACTACTTCTGATACTGAAGCTATTGCAATGGACTACCAGAAAAATTTACCACTTCCCAATGTCACCACTAACGATGTTTATTATACGCGGCAGCTTTCTTTTTATTCGTTTAATATACACCAGCTATCAGACAACGAAAGTGTTTTCTACACGTATCCTGAAGGGAGGTGAAAAAAGGGGCTGATAACGTAGCATCCATGCTTCATGACTCTATACACAACTTCCTTAAGCTGTCGGTAAGAAAATTGCTTATTTTCTGTGACAGCTGCGGTAGACAAAACAAGAATTACAAACTGTTCCGATTAATGCATTACCTTGTGCACATGGAGAAACGGCTTGACTACACCACAGAACACCCTATCTATACAGAAGCGCATCTGAAGCGTTTCCGCTAAATCGCAAGCTTGGCTTGTATATTGTCAACCTCACATTAGTCATTTGTGTAAGTGAGGTTAGGTCTTAGAACAGTAACAATAATACACTCAACTATTAACAACTAAAGATGGCTAGCTACCGAGGTGGAAGTGTTTGTGCCTATCGAGGATGCGACTCTAAATCAAGGAATAGGACGACGTCTCTCTTTAGATTTCCTAAAGATATTGAGGCCCAGTTGTACAATCGTGGTTTAAGCCGAGGTTCACATGAACCAGGTTCAAAAATGAACTCGGCTCAAAAACGTATTTTGTTGTTCATACAATATTTGAGCTAAGTTCTTCGAAACCAAGTTCACGGAATAAAACCATAGGTTGGTATTATTGGCGCATGCGTATTTTCAATTCATGCGTTGAAATTTTCTCATAACCGTTTTTGACACAAAACAGTTGTGTAATTTTTGACTAATACTAATAGCAAATAACAAGTTTTTCATTATTCTGTGGAGTGAACGGTGATAAACTATTTGGAAGAATTTCTTATCAGAAATTTTACAATATTGTTAGACTCCTGACTTCCGAGGTAAGCAATCAGTGTCAGATGAAAAATATTTTATATTTTCTTGGGTCATATTCTTACTTATATGAATTTTTATAGTAGACAATGGAAACATCTTCAGAAAGTTAACACCAAAGAGCAACAAACTTCAATTCAAAAGAAGAAGCAGTTTTGCTTAGTATTGTTACAAAATATAAGGGAATTATTGAAAATAAAAAAACAGACAGTAACAATAATAAACAAAAGCGTGAATGTTGGGAAAAAATTGAAGTACAGTTCAACAGTCACAGTGGTGAGGTCTTCAGAGATTGGAACACGTTAAGGAAATAATATGAAAACATTAAAAAAAGGAGTAAAAGAAAAATAGCAGATGCAAAATGTCATGTAATGTCTACTGGAGGAGGCCCACCGAATAAACCAATTGAAGTCAATGATGTTGACATACTTGTAAGGGATATTTTGGGCAGTAGAGTTGAAGGACTGCAATCTGAGTTTGGAGGTGATGCATCTATTTCAGGAACAGGTTAGTTATTACCATCTTTAACAGAGAATTGTGTTTTATTCATTCATTCAAATTTCATTCAAGACTTTCTTACTGAAATAGCAATATGTCGCTAGGATAACTTTGATTTCCTTTGTTTTTAGAATTTATAACAATTGAATGTGAGGATAATGATATCTCTTTTGGAATACCTGAGGTGATACCAAATAATGATTTTACGGAGGAAGAATATGCCATTCAAGGTAAGATACTACACAATTATTTTAATGAAATGAATAAGGTATACTTAATGCCACATTTAGAAATATCGTTTACCAGAAAATTACTTTTTTTCAAGGACAATTGGAGAATACACAACATGAAACAAAGAGAATGGATCAGATGAAAGAAGAAACAAAGGCTAAAATGGACTGGTCCAAATCTACTCCCGACAACTTAAGGACCCCAAAATCTAAGGTTCTTATTTCAGGTAGGTAAACATGTACTTTTTTGAGATGAGCATCAATAGCCGATGTTTCAAGTACGATGTCGATGTTTTTTTGCCATCCAAATGTTCCATGTTGTTGGTATATCTCGATGGTATTGTTTTGAACTACCATCAATGTTTTGTACAATGGTACATATAGAATTTAGTGACGGGATAATTCGAATGGAAAATGATTATTCGATTCTTGCAATAATCAATTTTTGTCGACAACTTTAACATTTTGGTTAGATAATATTTAGTAAAATAAAACCTACTGACCGAAAAATAACGTTTCAATTTTACTTTCAGGCGAGTCTGGGAATAAGCGAAAAAGGAATGAGTATGAAACACTTTGTAGTAAAGTAAGTCACTGGGCAGAAGCCAAATCAAGTTTAGAGCAAATAAAAATTTCTCAGATGGAGAAAGAACACAATTTGAAATTGAAAATAATGAAAGATAAATCAGGAGCTGAAATTGAAATGATGAGAAAGGAGACAGAAGCCAGGATTGACAACTCCAGAAAAGAACTGGAGGTAACCAGATCGTCAGGACCAGATGATGTCCTACTACCCTTCTTTGAGAAAAACATTATTCTGGTATAAAAAACTTGGTGTTCATATCCTGCAGCTCCTTTTGTTCAATTCTTACGTGATATTTTGCAAATACTCGGGAAGAAAAATGACATTATATGATTACCGTTTAGCTGTGACTGAAAATCTATTGCCTGATATACCACGTAGAATAGAATATATGATATTCAAACACGTATCTAGTAAAATTGAAACGGTTGATGCCACAAAGAGAACACCAAGAAAAAGATGTCGTTTTTATTTCCAGAAGAAAATCAGGAACGACACTGTGTGGGAATGTAAGACTTGTCCAGATAAACCCGGTTTGTGTGTTGAGCCATGTTTTAGTCTTTTTCACACTTTTTTGACCAAAAATTGCAAATGTAATATAATATAATTTTGTTTTGAAATGTTTTTTTTACTTGTTGTATTTTTTCTACTTGACCATTTTTACCCACTAACGCCATATGGCGTCATCCGCATATATCCTTGAAACTTTGGTACTGTGCGTAGGACGCCAATAGGCGTCCGAGTCTGATTTTTGTATAAATGAAGAATTACTGCCTTTCCCAAAAAAAAACTATACAGCTCCAAAAACTTTATTTAAAAAAACATGTCCCGCACAGGAGTGGAGTCCTTAATTATTTTACGCAGCAAATGTACTAGAGACCGGAGAGTACGGAGAGACCGGAATGGAGAGCGTATACATTAGGGGAATGCTCTGCAACACCACAAAGGAGGAGATAGTTGACGCTGTGAGGACAGTAGTAGAAGCCTGGGAAAAGAATTGGGGGATAAGTGAAACCAAACCGGCAGGAAATAAAACTGTAACAGCCACTTTGAAACTGCCAAAAATAGATAGCAGAGACAGTAGTACCCCAGGGATTCATAAAGGTAGGACTGGCCCGATGTAAGGTGGAGATGAGACACAGAGTGCCAAACTGTAGGAAATGCTGGAGCTACGAACATAACTCTGAAAATTGCAAGGGAGAGGACAGGACAGGAAACTGTTTCAAATGCGGCAAAGGAGGGCACAATGCAGCAGCTTACACAAATGAAATGTACTACCTAGTGTGTAGAATGGAGGGCCACAAATTGGGCTCCATGGGGTGCCCTACTTTCAAGGTGGCACTGAGAAAAACAAAGCAGAGATACAACCAAGACAAGAGACAGGGAGGGACGGAGAAGAAAGGCTGGAATGGAAACTTCCTGCTGGGTGAGGCAATAAATGCTATGACGGCAGCGGCGGTAGAAATGGCAGAAGCGGCAGCGAAAGCAGCAAGAAAAGAGGAAGAGCGGGATATAGAAGAGAAAGAGGAAGGGAGAGGGGAAGAAGAGGAGGAAACACAAAACAAGTAATGCCAGTTAATATATAAATGTAGGTAGGTCCAAGGCTACACACGACTTAGTTTTAGCAACGGCATTGAGGGAAAACATCGATATTGCACTGGCCAGTGTTCTAGCCAAGAAGTCAGAATGGATTACGAATGCTAAAGGAGTTGCGTCAATCCTGTTTATCAATAAACGTATCAAAATAAGTAATCAAAGGAAGGATAGACACAAAAAATATGATATATATATATATATATATAGCTGCTACATATCACCGAACATCCCCATCAATAAGTATAAGGAAACTACCGACGCAATAATGCAAGACGTAATTGACCAAGGCAAGAAAGCGATTATAGCAGGAGATTTTAATGCGAAATCATCACTATGGAGAGCACCACATACAGATGACAGTTAACTATCTAACCCCGGGTCCACACTGACGCGAACAATGTTCGCTAACATTGTTAGCTAAAAGTGTTCGCGAACATTCAAATAAAATTGACTTGAAATAACATAGCCTACTAAAGTTTGCATTAAAAATATCATTGTTAGCGAACAAAAATTGATGTTCGCTCAAAGGGCGGTAAACTTCAAAGAAAACAATGTTATTTACGTTTTTTGATTGCAAATCCAGATATAATAGGTTCTTGAATAAGTCCAATTTTAAATCTTTCTTTATAATTTTCGTAATATTTCTTTTACAATGAAATTTATATCAATCTTAGTCTTCTCTACAATATATGTTTGCTCTGGGATCATCATAGAGCAATGTGACTATAATTTCTTTTTAACTTCTGATAAAAAGATATGTCAAGATGACATATGTACAAAAGAATTTTTTGGCCTATTCACCCTTGATAAAGGTTCTCGTATCTGTTTAATACGAAATGATGGATCAAGACTGAGTTTCAGCTTGCAGAGTATTAGCATGCATTACTATTATAAGGATTACTATTATGCTTGTATCCCCGCTATGAAGGTGTCTACGGAATACAAGTGCATTAACTCAGATAATTGTAATGCAGAAATGTGTAAGCCAACAGTGTTGAGCTCAGGACCTGGAACATTACCAAGAAGTACAAACTCAACAGATTTCTTTTACACCGGTTGTATTTATCAAGGATGGTGTACAGGATGGTGCTTCTATGACTTAAATGATAGATGCGGCTGGGGACTGGTGGAGGTTATCCCTCAGACATGTTATAAGATCTTACGAAGAGAAAGGTCCGAGTGGATAGCTGAGATAGTCTATGAAGATTCAGAAGTAAGGAATACAATCTACCTGAGTCAAAGCAATCCTGTTATTACTAAGCCTTTCGCCATGACGATAAATTCGATGATCCTCCAGTCTGAACCTATCCAAAATAGTAGGTACCTTCTTGAAGTCACTCCAATACTCTATAGATATGTTCAAGCATGCGAAAAGAACTTTCCAGTTACAGGGATGATAGGGGATTATCAACAGTCTCTCGATCACATAACAACGACATATCCATGTTATATCGTGAGTAGGACGATCTCACCGGTATCAGATTACCAAGATAACGACTTCCAAGACTTTGAGTCAGCAGAGTCAGCAGAACGTGATACTTTTGTTATTCCCATCGTCTCCTGCTGACACCGCTGTCTACACATTATAAATGGACCCTGCGAGGTCAAATCATAGTCAGTATCTATTTAGAGTTGGTCAGAACTAATTTAGAATTCGAGTAGTATCAACTTAGATTCTGTTCCATTTTTCATTGTAGTTTTGTAACGATATTTTTGTTGTTATTCAAAGAAAGTCTGTAATTGAAAATAAAGTGTTTTTTAAAAAGTCGTATTCAAAAGAGTGAATATAACAATTGGCGCAGTCGTTGTAGGATCTGACAACGTTGCTAGAACAAGGAAACCCTAACTAGTAGCGGCGGATTCTAATCCCTCAACAGATAAAGAACCAACAACCCCTGAGGAGTCATCACTCGAGGAAGCAGCGGAAGGAACACCTGGTGAAGCCCCTGGCTGGACGACTTCGAGAACACGACGAATCGGAATGAAGATTGTAATACTGTAAGTCGATATTGAATTGTCTCGATTTATTTTGCAATCTATTTACCATCACTTCAATTCTTTTCAAAACCAATAATCATACTGATTGATTATTGCAAAAAAGTAAATAAGTACTGTTCGATCATTCAAATTTTGACACCAAAAATTTGTTAAGATAAATCAAAATGCCTCAAAACCAACCAGAACCAGAAGCAATCGAACCATACAAGTTATCAGAAATATTTTCAATAGTGCCTGAATTCGAAGGTGATCAAATATTTTTGAACACTTTCTTAAATGCTTGTGATTGTGCATATCGCATGTCAACAGCAGACCAACGCGATCTATTAGTGATTCACATCAAAAACAAACTCAAAGGTAGAGCAGCACAATTGATAAGTTCAAGGAATCCTGGAACTTATCCCGAAATCAAACATTTATTAAATTTATATTTTGGAGATTCTAGAGATCTAACATCACTGATTCACGATCTCCAGCGTATCAAACAACTTCCAAATGAAACACCTCTAATATTTTTCAATCGCCTTCAAGTCCACAATGCCAAAATGCACGCATGTGTACAAAAATCCGTCCTTTCTGCGGAACAGAAACACGCGCAATCCGCACTAATAGAAACAATGGCATTAAACACGCTTTTAACCGGACTAGAACCGCGAATAGGTCAAGTAATTCGTGCCTCAAATCCGGCAGATCTACTTGAAGCCCATGTTAGAATTAGGAGAGAAATGCAACTATCCTATTTCGAACATCAAAAAAATGAAAGACCAAACCAAACACGTCCTCAACAAACAATCAGACGAAACCCCCAACCAACATCCCAAAGAACCTGTCACACTTGTGGTCAGCTAGGTCACATTTCCACAGAATGTCGAATGAGACAACAAAGACCCCAAAATAATTATCAATATTCCAACCAAAGGTTTGCGAGACCGAACCCTCAACCCAATCAAAATTTTTCGAGTCAAACAAACCCTCAACCCAATCAAAATTTTCCAAGACCAAACTTTCAAACAAATTCTCAGCCAAACAGGTCCCAGACTAATCAAAACCAAACTCGACCTCAATCTCAAAACCAATTCAGACCACCCGTAATTCAAAGAAATTCTAATTACCCTGTCAATTTTAACCAAAACCAAAGAGCTCATTTCATGACATACGAATCTCAAGATTATCATACAGGTGATAATCAAGACTATCATACAGCTGATAGTTATAACCATCAATACAACGATTATTACCCCACCGATAATGACTATGATTACTATACCCCTAGTGATCAAGATTACCAATACAACCAAATTCAAACACCTGAAGATCCTTCAATATACCAGGATTTTCTTTCACTTCCGAATACGAACCACCCACCTATTCAACCCCAAACAACCAACAACCAATCGATCGACCCCATATCAGAAGTCCAATCCCAAATTCAGTCCCTGAATATACAAGACTTCAACCCGAACGCGAACTTCCCGGAACAAATTTTCATGTAAGCCCTTTGCTTTCTATGAATTCGAAGAATCTGTACTACATCAAAGACTCTTCCAATACTTTTAAAATCCTCATCGATACAGGTGCAGGAATATCCATTTTCAAACCCAAAACATGCGAAAAATACCCCCTTAGATTCCCTGAAAACGTCACTATACAAGGTATCACTGACCAGAAAATTGTCGTGAATGAATCCACTCTAATAAATTTCACACAAAACGATCCACACAAAGTCTTTATCTACGACTTAGACATCGACTTTGACGGTTTACTCGGATCTGACTTTCTCGAACATTACAATTGTATAATTGACCTGAAAAATAAACAACTTATAACAAACTTTAAAACGGTCCCTTTGTTCAAAGTTTCAGACATAAATGACCATATACTCACTGAAAAACCGAACCAAATTCAAATAGAACCCCGAATGGAGAAAATATTCAAATTACATTGCAACCTCAAGAACACTGAAGCTATACTGCTAGCTGAAGAAAGAGAAAAAGTAAGAATTCCCAACGCCATAGTCAAAATTGATGAAAACGGTATGTTCTACACTACTATCGTGAATACAAACGCGATCCCAAAACAAATAGATTTTTCTGAAATAAAACTCGAACCCCTTCCAACACATGAAACAATTTTGAATATTAATGAATCGTTTTCCCAATATCAACCCCATATTGATCGTATCCAAGAAATCAAAGCGCAACTAAGAACCGAACATTTGAACGAAGAGGAACATCAATCAATAACTGATTTATGCCTCCAATTCGAAGATATCTTCTATTTAGAAGGAGATAATCTCACTTTTACCAACGAAATTAAACATACCATCGATACTAAGGATGCTAGACCCGTCTTTACGAAATCCTACAGGTACCCACAGGTACACAAGGAGGAAGTAAAAACACAAATATCAAAAATGCTAAATCAAGGCATTATTCAGCCATCAATATCCCCATGGTCATCTCCAGTTTGGGTTGTACCCAAAAAGATGGATGCCTCCGGTAAACAGAAATGGAGAGTTGTCATCGATTACCGAAAACTCAACGAGCTAACGGTTGACGACAAATACCCATTACCCAACATCTCTGACCTCCTAGACCAGCTTGGTAAATGCGAATATTTCACCACGCTTGATCTCGCCTCCGGATTTCATCAAATTGAAATTGAACCCAAAGATATTCCCAAAACGGCTTTCTCCGTAGACAATGGTCACTACGAATTTGTTCGTATGCCATTTGGCTTAAAGAATGCTCCAAGCACGTTCCAGAGAGTTATGGATAATGTTCTTCTAGGTATACAGAACGAAAGATGTCTCGTATACATGGATGACATCATCGTATATTCTCCTACCATCCACGAGCACATAGCAAGGTTGACTGAAGTATTTAAAAGACTTCGAAAAGCGAACCTGAAAATCCAACCGGATAAATGCGAATTCTTGAGAAAAGAAGTCGCCTATCTTGGACATGTCATTACCCAAAACGGAGTCAAACCCAATCCAACGAAAATTGAATGTATCCAAAATTTCCCCGAACCAAAAACCCAAAAAGAAATAAAATCATTTCTAGGTTTAGCTGGATACTATCGACGATTCATTTGTAATTTCGCCAAAATTTCGAAACCATTGACCAAATTACTTCAAAAAGATACCCCCTTCAACTTTGACGCAGAATGCAGACAAGCATTCGAACAACTCAAAAATTCACTCATAACGAGCCCCATTCTCATTTACCCTAATTTTGAGGAACCATTTTTGCTCACCACTGACGCCAGTGCGTTTGCAATTGGTGCCATTTTATCACAAGGTCCCATTGGCAAAGATCTCCCAATAGCATATGCGTCTAGAACACTTTGTAACGCAGAATCGAAGTACTCTACAATAGAAAGAGAACTTCTTGCCATCGTTTGGGCAGTAAAGCATTTTCGCCCATACCTTTTCGGACGAAAATTCCGACTAATTACTGATCATAGACCCCTCACCTGGCTTTTTTCAATAAAAGACCCTGGTAGTAGGCTGGCACGCTGGCGACTCAAACTCGAAGAGTATGATTACCAGATAGAATATAAACCCGGCAAAATCAACAAAAATGCAGATGCACTATCCCGGATCAAAGTCAACTACTTCAAAGAATGCGCGAATTTCCAACACAAAATTTCCACACACGCATCCAATGAAAACGAAACCGAAGTAAAAGCGGACCCCGAAATAAGTGATAACCCTAATGAAAACATCCCTGAAGAGAGAAATAACCCTGAAGGAAACGACACCCCTGAAAACGAAATACCCGTAGAAACCATTCAAGAAGAATTTAATACATTTGTTAATTTATATAAATCAAAATCTCTAATCGATTATTCCAAAATAGAGTTCGACAATTCTCAACTTCTCGACAAACATCATAAAAACATTGTTAGTTTCTTTTGGCAAAACAAACTAGAACCGTTACATTATGAAATCATCGAAGACCTCTTCGAAGAACATCCAGAGTTTTACAATGATAGAATCAACATACTTTCTAGTAAATCAGTAAAAGATCGTAAATACTATATCATACCCCTTCCTTTTGATCCTGAATCTGTCATAGAACACATGTTCTATATTATTTATAAATCCCAAAATGAATTCGATCTAAGAAAAACTTTTTCAATCGAAAACAACCTAGAACTATCCATACTAGAAATATTTTCATTTATTTTTGCCGACAAGGAAATCAAATTGAAAGTCTGTCAAAACTTAACGACAACTCCTGACCCCGATCAAATTCCCATAATCATTGATCAATGTCATTCAGGAAAAACAAATTTACACCGTGGCATTAATGAAACCATCAGAAGAGTAAAACAGAAATACAACTGGCAAGGTCTCATTAAAGACGTCGAAAATTTCGTGAAAAAATGCGAAATTTGTCAAAAAGTCAAAATTTGTCGAAAAAACCTTAGCACACCTCTCGTCATAACTGAAACCCCAAAAACCCCTTTTGAACGTATTAATGTAGACATTTTCGAAATTCCTACAAAATACTACGCTTTGACAATAAGAGACGAACTGACTAAATTCACACAAGCATACGCCATAGAAGACAAATCCTCAAAATCAGTCGTGAATACCCTTCTTCTTTACTTCCAACACTACGGTACACCACTTAGGATACATTGCGACTACGGTCGAGAATTTACAAGTCAACTTATGAAAGACTTATGCTTTTTGTATGACATTAAACTAACATATTCGAGTGTAAATCACCCACAATCGAACGGATCAATCGAAAGATTCCATGCCACATTTGCTGAAATGATTCGTGCCCATAAAGCTGAAAATCCCGACGAACACCCCATGAACGTTTTACCATATGTAGTTATTTGCTACAATAACACGAGAAACAAAACAACAGGTTTCACACCGTACGAATTAATATTCGGACATACAGCTAGTCGATCCCCAGAAACGCTCTATAACCAAAAAGACCTAATTTCAAAATATGTGAGAGATCTCAATAACCGCATGACGTATTTCTATAAATTGGCCAGAGCAAAAACCGAAAGACAAAAAGAAAAGTCCAAAATCAGATTTGATAGGACAGTTTCCGAAAACGTCCCTAAATATAAAGTAGGAGCCAAGGTTTATGTGAAAGAGTCACAAATTTCAAATAAACTCGAAAATAAATTTAATGGACCATTCGAAATATTAGAAATTTATCCCAATTCCGCGATGTTAGTGAATTGGAAAACGCGAAATAAAACTAAAGTAAATTTCGACCGCTTGAAACCTTTTCATGAATAATAATCTTTTTCAGGACACTCCTGCTGTCATCAACAGCCAGTGCCCAATACAACTTAGAGTCAATCAATAACTCGATCGGCGTTTTCTTCCATCAAGAAGGAACCCTCAAAATAACGAACGAAAAATGGACCCTTTTGGTCTACAAAGATTTATCATCCATCAAAGACGCTCTATACAATAATGATAAAATCCTAGAAAACCTAATTTATTTTCTTGACAGAGACGAGCCTAGAATACTAGCTTTCAAAGCTCAAATAAAAACACATACCAGTCTTTTAACCCAAATATCAGACTCACTACAAGTAAAGTTTAGAGATATCTTCACGGACACAGAAAAATTCGAAAAAAGAACAAAACGTGGTTTAATAAATGGCGCAGGAACTTTTTGGAAAGCAATAACCGGAAACCTTGACGCATCCGATGGAGAATATTTCACGGATTGTATCAATAAAATAAGCCAAGACGAACATCAAATTGAAAATCTATTAAAAAATCAAATATCTGTAACCACCTCGGTGATCAAAAACTTCAATTCAACAATTCAAAAGCTACAAGTTGATGAAGAGACTTTCAATCAAGATATAAAAGAAATCGAAAAATCATTAATGGAAATATCAGACGATATGGCATTTTACGAAGCTCAGATAAAAACTCTAGAGATATGCGAATCACTCATGGAAAGCTACCTATTCCTTGAAACTTTTATTGGCGATATTATCAATTCAATTACTTTCGCTCGATTGAAAATAATTCATGGTTCAATCATAACATCAAGAGATTTACTTTATTCACTTCAAGAAATATCACAAACATTGAACAAAAATAATTTACCATTATACGTCAGTATTGGAAATATCCCCCAATACCTGGACCTTATTGAATTGCAAGCATATCAAACAGACAATAAAGTAGTATTTGTTTTAAATACTCCCCTAGTAGAGCCTGAAACGTACACACTTTTTCATTTATATCCAATACCAATCTTGGATGCTCGAACAGGACTTCACCATATATTATTAACATTTCAAAAATTTATTGCGCGAGACGACGATTCAATGTTGTACACTTCTTTTCAAAATTTAGATAATTGTAAAGTGATCAAAACCGACTTGAAAATTTGTGCAGAAGTGCTTCCATACCCGATAGACAGCAACGCTATTTGTGAAGCCCAGCTCCTCAAACAAACTCTGCAATTGCCTGAAAATTGTAAATCAACAGTGATCTACGCAAAAGACTACAGCGTTCAAGTGATTTCTCAGAATCTGTGGCTGATATCAATATCCGATCCTCTACCAGTCACCATAAACTGTATTGGCAGAGAAGTAATCACAAAAATCATCGAAACCAATACCCTCCTGAAACTTCAGCCTGAATGCAACGCCTTCATTGGAAACACGAGAGTTCATTCCAAATATTTCGTTGAAAAATACCAGAACGTAACTTACAACAAACATGCAGTCCAGATACCATATCGATGCTGTGACCACCTCCCGGAAAAATCAAAACTCCCGGAGCTGAAACCCCTGAAATTAAATAAAATAAATGTCGACGATCTCAACATTGCCGAACACAAGTTGAACCAATACTCAGATGAATTGGACAAACTCATCAACGAACCGTTCGTGAACAAACATATTTCTTGGTTCACGTATTTTACAATTGCTCTCATCATCGCACTAGTGATTTTGTATATTTTCTGCAAGTGCCGTCGCAAGAAGTCAATTGCGATCGGAATCACCCCTTCAAGCAACGACAACCCACCGAGACCACCAAGAACGAGAATAGTACCCAGAACCCTGGCAAGATTCGTTCCTAGAAGAAGACCCAGCGTCCGTCTAGAAGACCCTATTGAAGAAGATGTCGAGCTAACCACGAGTTTGAATGAAAAAACTTTTTCTTAATAAAAGTTGCTGCAAAGCACCAACTTTTCTTTGATAAGGGGAGTTGTTATATCGTGAGTAGGACGATCTCACCGGTATCAGATTACCAAGATAACGACTTCCAAGACTTTGAGTCAGCAGAGTCAGCAGAACGTGATACTTTTGTTATTCCCATCGTCTCCTGCTGACACCGCTGTCTACACATTATAAATGGACCCTGCGAGGTCAAATCATAGTCAGTATCTATTTAGAGTTGGTCAGAACTAATTTAGAATTCGAGTAGTATCAACTTAGATTCTGTTCCATTTTTCATTGTAGTTTTGTAACGATATTTTTGTTGTTATTCAAAGAAAGTCTGTAATTGAAAATAAAGTGTTTTTTAAAAAGTCGTATTCAAAAGAGTGAATATAACATCCATTAAACAATATACAGTGCAGAGGTGCATCTTGCGAAATCGCTTGTACTATACCAACTTCTCCTATAAGCAGATATTTGAATAGCTCTAGCCTTAATACGAAATTAGAAGATATCCCTTACGTCATCTCTCGTCCAGACTTAAAGAGTTTAGAGGTCCGACGTGAGGTAGAAGCCCACTTAACGTTAACAGCGGTGACTGGTGATGTAAAAAACCTTAAAGTTGTGAGTCCAAATTGCAAGATCTCTTCTATTTATACGATGGGATGTACGGGATGTTTTGAATCTTCTATTGTCGGTCTTCTCGCATCGGATATGAAGAATCCGGGGATCGTTACAGTCGAATCAAATTAAATTGTTTTTCTGACTTCCGTAGTGCATTGAATTGTTGTGAGCTCAATATTTTCAATTCAGTTACGTTATAAGGCTTTTTCAAAACTTCGACAATTCCGGGGTGATCAGTCCTAGTTTCATCGTTTACACTCGGGTTATCCAGCAATCTCTTTGTTCGTGAACGTGTTATAACATTCACAGAGGCATCAATTTTTCTGGACATTTCTTTCAAGTTGTCAGATGGTATTTCTACTCGAGAAAGAGCGTCTGCAACGTTTGAATTGCCCTTAACGTACTGTACTACATAGTCATATTCATCTAAAACAAGTCGAAATTTCGTCAGTCTACTAGACGGTTGATTTGAGCCGTACAAAAATATAAGAGGCCTATGATCGGTCTGTATTACAAATTTTCTTCCATACAAATATGGTCTGTAATGTTTCACTGACCAAACTATAGCTAAAAGCTCTAGTTCAATAATGCTATAATTTCTTTCTGCTTTATTTAATGTTCTACTGGCATATGCAATTGGTTTATTGTCTCCGTTACAGAGTACTCCTGAAATTGCTATTTTTGAGGCATCAGTTTTCAGTATGAAAGTGTTTTCAGCTGAAAACTCTGGATATTGTAAAACTGGAGGTGATGTTAATCTTGATTTCAAATTTTCAAATGCTTCTTGACATTCATCAGTCCAGATAAATTTTTCACCTTTTCTAGAAAGTTTGTTCAGAGGTGATGTTATATTAACAGGGAAATACTTCACTCATGATTAAGTTACAACATAAAAAAAGTAACATATCAGTGATTCAACTGAGTGAATAAGTCGCTGTTATCTATCAGTATTTATGAAATGTTTTTATTTTATTTACGAGAGACAGCATTTGTAGGGCATTTAAGGGCTTTTAAGTTAGTTTAATTAGTTTTGTAAGAGTTCTTGTGTGGCATTCATGATTCATATGTAAATTAGACTTTGCAACAACGTAAAAAGTTACATAAAATAAAAAAATCTGGAATAAATGATATTTTTTAGTTACTTTTGTAATACTTCTTGTGGGGCATTCATAATTCATATGTAAATTAGACTTTAACAACGTGAAAAGTAATACAATATAAAAAAATAATGGCAAGACCCCAACATATGAAAAAATCTTATGTAATTTATCAATGATTCAACTGAGTATGTAAGCTACTGTCATTAGTATTGAAGAAATGTTTTAGCCATATTGTATTTATGAAAGACAGCATTTGTAGGGCATTTAACCTTCTGTTAGTCGCGTTCGGTTTGTGAGACCGACCATACACTTTATTCAGCGTTATTCTGGAAATCAAAGTGGGGGCCACCTTCCACTCCGTGTATCTTCTCAAGCGGAAGCGACAAAACGGCAGTGCTAACGTGAGTGTTACAAAAGTACGTTGTGCCAAAAATATTTCGTCCTACGGTGTGAGAGACCGACGCGGCTAATCACGTTTTATTTTTGATTATCGTGCAATTTTTATTGTGAGGTAAGTTTTTCTTTTTATATGTAATACATGTAAATCAATAACAATATTTATTTTAGCTATGTGGTTTTACGAAAGAGAACAGACTCGACTGCAGGAAATGCTAGAACTTGTCAATGACGAAGAGGGACGTATGGCGTATGACGAACATTCAGATACAGATCAGTCTGATGACGAGGAGGTGGATCATGTTGAAGAGCAACACGATAATAGTGACTCTGAGCAAGATATTTCTGACGATGAAGAAATGATAGAAGAAATTCATAGCATAGCACGAGAAACCGCTTAGAACCACTGGCAATATGGGAGTATTTCTTCAATGACAAAATAATCAATATTATAGTGGAATGTACCAACGAATACATCGAATATGTTTCTGATAATTTTGCTCGAAGAAGAGATGCAACCCCAACGAATCAAATTGAAATTCGTGCATTTTTTTGAGTTATCTACGTGGCTGGTATTTATCATGCAAACCGTCTATATACCGAAGAATTATGGAGGGGTGATGGATCTAGTGTAGAGATTTTTCGCCTCACGATGAGTTCACAAAGATTTAGATTCCTAATTCGTTGTTTAAGATTTCACAGCAGAGAGACTCGAGTGATACGAAAGGAAATAGATAAATTGGCTCCCATACGCAATGTTTTTGACCGTTTTGTTGCTAATTGTCAGAACTGCCTCCACCACTCAGAATCTGTAACAGTGAACGAGATGCTTGCAGGATTTCGAGAAAAGTGCAGTTTTCGCCAATACATCCCTTCGAAGCCGAATAAAGACGGGTTGAAAATCCTAGTATTGTGTGATGCCAAAATGTTCTACACGAGCAATATAGAAATTTACGTCGGAACACGTCGGAAGGTCCGTACAGAGTTTCGAATAGTCCTTTCGATGTAGTTTTACGACTCTGTCAACACTTTTTTGGTTCTAATCGCAATGTTACGATGGACAATTGGTTCACCTCTGTACCTCTTGTGAAAAAGCTACTTGACCACAAACTCACAGTTATTGGAACTATCCGGAAAAACAAGAGAGAATAACCAATAGAAAATTGTGCTGTTACTTTCTAGTATGCATGATAGAGTTGAAATAGATGCAGGAACAGATGCAAACAAATCAGTCATGATCATAGACTACAATAAAACTGAAGGAGGTGTAGATACAGTGGATAAACTAACTGCAAGCTACAACTGTTCCAGAAACTCGAGCGGTGGTACTGAAGTAAAACAAGAATTAGACCTATTTAAATAATCATTTTCCGGTTCAAAGTCACGTTTTTGACATAATATATTATGCAAACATACAGCTGGTAAAATAATATCTTGTGCTGTGTCTGGCTGAACTTCTATGTATCGAATAAAAATTCTCCAGCGAGCAGCTAAAATCCCAAAACTGTTTTCTACTACTCTTCGTGCCCTTGGCAGACGGTAGTTAAAAATTTTTTGGCTTCATCTCCGCCATTTCTTTCACTATAAGGGCGCAGAAGATAAGATTTTAACGGAAATGCTTCGTCGCCTACTATAATTGCTGTCAGTTTCTCATCGGCAGGTACATTAGTAGAGGGGATAAGAGACTTTTGGGGCGTACGGTAGTGAGTGGGAAAGAGAGATGTGCGACGTAATCGATGCATAGAAGGATGGAATGAGCATCGAGTAGATTCATTTGACAGATAACGGCGCGGTGAAATTACAAAAATAAGGTATAATATTATTAATGAACGAAAAATCGGATTAACTCTTTCAGTCATGGTGTTCACCTTAGTATACGTCCATTTAAATGGTGAAGAGCTAATATTTCTTATTTTCGATAGCTTATGAAGACCACAGGGGAATATCGGGCTTAGTCACAAACAAATCATTTTTGAGTTATCCATGCCGCGTTGTAGCTAAACTGCGACTCTATCGTTTAGCTGTGAAGAACTGGCTAAAAACGAGCTAAGTTCCGAGATAGTAGCGTGGGAAAAAACGATGCTCGGGGGAAAAAGGTGGCGTAGTCCAGCGGAACAGGGGAAGAATGGGCTGAGTCCGACCATGTGATATGTGTGTGCTTGCGCGTTGACTCCGCCATTGTTGTTTACAAGAGTCGTTCTGCGTTGTTCGTGAAATTTGAACGCATTTGTAAGCTGTTAATATTATTTCAACTTAATTAACTGATTGAGAATGGAGTGTGACATTGATAAAATAAAAGTGTTAGAAAAGCAACAAAGAAGAGACAGTCGTTTGGTAGACTCACAGACGTAGCCAAGCGTCTAAGGCTGCAATCTCTTACTACTGGAGATGATTGCAAGTGCAAGAGACTGAATTATTTTACCAATATTACAGACGAAGACAGGAAAGCAACAATTAAGTATTTTGATGCCCTGGGAACGTATGATGAACAAAGTTTGTACCTAACAGGGCTCATCACAGTTCTGCATGTAGCTAGAAGGCGACCCCGTCAATCCGAGGCTGTTGCTGATTTTCATGAAGCAACCTACCGTTATAGGTGAGTGAAATAGTCCAGTTTTGTTATAAACCACTCTAAATTATGTTAATGAGAGGAGATAAAGGCCATAATCCAGCAGAATTCCGTTGAAATAAAATATTGGTGTTCATTTTTAGGGCTCGCGTCATGCGTGACGGAAAATATGAAGACGTCCCAGTCTGTCGCAAGGCATTCATTCACGGAACAACAAAGAGGCGCATAGAGCACATCGTCATGTCACTGAAACTTGAGGGACAGGCTCCTACCGATGGTCGTGGAAAACACAAAAACAGACCGCACAAGTTGAGTGAAGCAAAGGTGGCTGCTGTAAAGAATCATATCGCTTCCTTCAAAGGACGAAATGCTCACTACAGCCTTCAGAAAACTTCTAAGATCTTTCTTCCTGAGGAGCTAAACGTGAAGAAGATGCATCTCATGTACATGGAGAAAAATCCAGGTTTGGCTGTATCATATGAATCGTACAGGTCAAACTTTGTGAAAAACTTCAATATCTCGTTCGGCTACCCACGCATAAATACGTGCAGTTTCTGTGACGAAACTAAGGCAAAAATTAGCGCATTAGAAGCAGATTTAACGAAAGGTCTATAAGTGGAAAATGAGCTTAACACGCTAAAAGTTGATTCACAAGTCCATTTAGCAAGAGCAAACCGTTTTAATGAAGTAAAAAAGAAGGCTAAACTCCTCAGCCGCACTACTTCTGATACTGAAGCTATTGCAATGGACTACCAGAAAAATTTACCACTTCCCAATGTCACCACTAACGATGTTTATTATACGCGGCAGCTTTCTTTTTATTCGTTTAATATACACCAGCTATCAGACAACGAAAGTGTTTTCTACACGTATCCTGAAGGGAGGTGAAAAAAGGGGCTGATAACGTAGCATCCATGCTTCATGACTCTATACACAACTTCCTTAAGCTGTCGGTAAGAAAATTGCTTATTTTCTGTGACAGCTGCGGTAGACAAAACAAGAATTACAAACTGTTCCGATTAATGCATTACCTTGTGCACATGGAGAAACGGCTTGACTACACCACAGAACACCCTATCTATACAGAAGCGCATCTGAAGCGTTTCCGCTAAATCGCAAGCTTGGCTTGTATATTGTCAACCTCACATTAGTCATTTGTGTAAGTGAGGTTAGGTCTTAGAACAGTAACAATAATACACTCAACTATTAACAACTAAAGATGGCTAGCTACCGAGGTGGAAGTGTTTGTGCCTATCGAGGATGCGACTCTAAATCAAGGAATAGGACGACGTCTCTCTTTAGATTTCCTAAAGATATTGAGGCCCAGTTGTACAATCGTGGTTTAAGCCGAGGTTCACATGAACCAGGTTCAAAAATGAACTCGGCTCAAAAACGTATTTTGTTGTTCATACAATATTTGAGCTAAGTTCTTCGAAACCAAGTTCACGGAATAAAACCATAGGTTGGTATTATTGGCGCATGCGTATTTTCAATTCATGCGTTGAAATTTTCTCATAACCGTTTTTGACACAAAACAGTTGTGTAATTTTTGACTAATACTAATAGCAAATAACAAGTTTTTCATTATTCTGTGGAGTGAACGGTGATAAACTATTTGGAAGAATTTCTTATCAGAAATTTTACAATATTGTTAGACTCCTGACTTCCGAGGTAAGCAATCAGTGTCAGATGAAAAATATTTTATATTTTCTTGGGTCATATTCTTACTTATATGAATTTTTATAGTAGACAATGGAAACATCTTCAGAAAGTTAACACCAAAGAGCAACAAACTTCAATTCAAAAGAAGAAGCAGTTTTGCTTAGTATTGTTACAAAATATAAGGGAATTATTGAAAATAAAAAAACAGACAGTAACAATAATAAACAAAAGCGTGAATGTTGGGAAAAAATTGAAGTACAGTTCAACAGTCACAGTGGTGAGGTCTTCAGAGATTGGAACACGTTAAGGAAATAATATGAAAACATTAAAAAAAGGAGTAAAAGAAAAATAGCAGATGCAAAATGTCATGTAATGTCTACTGGAGGAGGCCCACCGAATAAACCAATTGAAGTCAATGATGTTGACATACTTGTAAGGGATATTTTGGGCAGTAGAGTTGAAGGACTGCAATCTGAGTTTGGAGGTGATGCATCTATTTCAGGAACAGGTTAGTTATTACCATCTTTAACAGAGAATTGTGTTTTATTCATTCATTCAAATTTCATTCAAGACTTTCTTACTGAAATAGCAATATGTCGCTAGGATAACTTTGATTTCCTTTGTTTTTAGAATTTATAACAATTGAATGTGAGGATAATGATATCTCTTTTGGAATACCTGAGGTGATACCAAATAATGATTTTACGGAGGAAGAATATGCCATTCAAGGTAAGATACTACACAATTATTTTAATGAAATGAATAAGGTATACTTAATGCCACATTTAGAAATATCGTTTACCAGAAAATTACTTTTTTTCAAGGACAATTGGAGAATACACAACATGAAACAAAGAGAATGGATCAGATGAAAGAAGAAACAAAGGCTAAAATGGACTGGTCCAAATCTACTCCCGACAACTTAAGGACCCCAAAATCTAAGGTTCTTATTTCAGGTAGGTAAACATGTACTTTTTTGAGATGAGCATCAATAGCCGATGTTTCAAGTACGATGTCGATGTTTTTTTGCCATCCAAATGTTCCATGTTGTTGGTATATCTCGATGGTATTGTTTTGAACTACCATCAATGTTTTGTACAATGGTACATATAGAATTTAGTGACGGGATAATTCGAATGGAAAATGATTATTCGATTCTTGCAATAATCAATTTTTGTCGACAACTTTAACATTTTGGTTAGATAATATTTAGTAAAATAAAACCTACTGACCGAAAAATAACGTTTCAATTTTACTTTCAGGCGAGTCTGGGAATAAGCGAAAAAGGAATGAGTATGAAACACTTTGTAGTAAAGTAAGTCACTGGGCAGAAGCCAAATCAAGTTTAGAGCAAATAAAAATTTCTCAGATGGAGAAAGAACACAATTTGAAATTGAAAATAATGAAAGATAAATCAGGAGCTGAAATTGAAATGATGAGAAAGGAGACAGAAGCCAGGATTGACAACTCCAGAAAAGAACTGGAGGTAACCAGATCGTCAGGACCAGATGATGTCCTACTACCCTTCTTTGAGAAAAACATTATTCTGGTATAAAAAACTTGGTGTTCATATCCTGCAGCTCCTTTTGTTCAATTCTTACGTGATATTTTGCAAATACTCGGGAAGAAAAATGACATTATATGATTACCGTTTAGCTGTGACTGAAAATCTATTGCCTGATATACCACGTAGAATAGAATATATGATATTCAAACACGTATCTAGTAAAATTGAAACGGTTGATGCCACAAAGAGAACACCAAGAAAAAGATGTCGTTTTTATTTCCAGAAGAAAATCAGGAACGACACTGTGTGGGAATGTAAGACTTGTCCAGATAAACCCGGTTTGTGTGTTGAGCCATGTTTTAGTCTTTTTCACACTTTTTTGACCAAAAATTGCAAATGTAATATAATATAATTTTGTTTTGAAATGTTTTTTTTACTTGTTGTATTTTTTCTACTTGACCATTTTTACCCACTAACGCCATATGGCGTCATCCGCATATATCCTTGAAACTTTGGTACTGTGCGTAGGACGCCAATAGGCGTCCGAGTCTGATTTTTGTATAAATGAAGAATTACTGCCTTTCCCAAAAAAAAACTATACAGCTCCAAAAACTTTATTTAAAAAAACATGTCCCGCACAGGAGTGGAGTCCTTAATTATTTTACGCAGCAAATGTACTAGAGACCGGAGAGTACGGAGAGACCGGAATGGAGAGCGTATACATTAGGGGAATGCTCTGCAACACCACAAAGGAGGAGATAGTTGACGCTGTGAGGACAGTAGTAGAAGCCTGGGAAAAGAATTGGGGGATAAGTGAAACCAAACCGGCAGGAAATAAAACTGTAACAGCCACTTTGAAACTGCCAAAAATAGATAGCAGAGACAGTAGTACCCCAGGGATTCATAAAGGTAGGACTGGCCCGATGTAAGGTGGAGATGAGACACAGAGTGCCAAACTGTAGGAAATGCTGGAGCTACGAACATAAATCTGAAAATTGCAAGGGAGAGGACAGGACAGGAAACTGTTTCAAATGCGGCAAAGGAGGGCACAATGCAGCAGCTTACACAAATGAAATGTACTACCTAGTGTGTAGAATGGAGGGCCACAAATTGGGCTCCATGGGGTGCCCTACTTTCAAGGTGGCACTGAGAAAAACAAAGCAGAGATACAACCAAGACAAGAGACAGGGAGGGACGGAGAAGAAAGGCTGGAATGGAAACTTCCTGCTGGGTGAGGCAATAAATGCTATGACGGCAGCGGCGGTAGAAATGGCAGAAGCGGCAGCGAAAGCAGCAAGAAAAGAGGAAGAGCGGGATATAGAAGAGAAAGAGGAAGGGAGAGGGGAAGAAGAGGAGGAAACACAAAACAAGTAATGCCAGTTAATATATAAATGTAGGTAGGTCCAAGGCTACACACGACTTAGTTTTAGCAACGGCATTGAGGGAAAACATCGATATTGCACTGGCCAGTGTTCTAGCCAAGAAGTCAGAATGGATTACGAATGCTAAAGGAGTTGCGTCAATCCTGTTTATCAATAAACGTATCAAAATAAGTAATCAAAGGAAGGATAGACACAAAAAATATGAATATATATATATATATATATAGCTGCTACATATCACCGAACATCCCCATCAATAAGTATAAGGAAACTACCGACGCAATAATGCAAGACGTAATTGACCAAGGCAAGAAAGCGATTATAGCAGGAGATTTTAATGCGAAATCATCACTATGGAGAGCACCACATACAGATGACAGTTAACTATCTAACCCCGGGTCCACACTGACGCGAACAATGTTCGCTAACATTGTTAGCTAAAAGTGTTCGCGAACATTCAAATAAAATTGACTTGAAATAACATAGCCTACTAAAGTTTGCATTAAAAATATCATTGTTAGCGAACAAAAATTGATGTTCGCTCAAAGGGCGGTAAACTTCAAAGAAAACAATGTTATTTACGTTTTTTGATTGCAAATCCAGATATAATAGGTTCTTGAATAAGTCCAATTTTAAATCTTTCTTTATAATTTTCGTAATATTTCTTTTACAATGAAATTTATATCAATCTTAGTCTTCTCTACAATATATGTTTGCTCTGGGATCATCATAGAGCAATGTGACTATAATTTCTTTTTAACTTCTGATAAAAAGATATGTCAAGATGACATATGTACAAAAGAATTTTTTGGCCTATTCACCCTTGATAAAGGTTCTCGTATCTGTTTAATACGAAATGATGGATCAAGACTGAGTTTCAGCTTGCAGAGTATTAGCATGCATTACTATTATAAGGATTACTATTATGCTTGTATCCCCGCTATGAAGGTGTCTACGGAATACAAGTGCATTAACTCAGATAATTGTAATGCAGAAATGTGTAAGCCAACAGTGTTGAGCTCAGGACCTGGAACATTACCAAGAAGTACAAACTCAACAGATTTCTTTTACACCGGTTGTATTTATCAAGGATGGTGTACAGGATGGTGCTTCTATGACTTAAATGATAGATGCGGCTGGGGACTGGTGGAGGTTATCCCTCAGACATGTTATAAGATCTTACGAAGAGAAAGGTCCGAGTGGATAGCTGAGATAGTCTATGAAGATTCAGAAGTAAGGAATACAATCTACCTGAGTCAAAGCAATCCTGTTATTACTAAGCCTTTCGCCATGACGATAAATTCGATGATCCTCCAGTCTGAACCTATCCAAAATAGTAGGTACCTTCTTGAAGTCACTCCAATACTCTATAGATATGTTCAAGCATGCGAAAAGAACTTTCCAGTTACAGGGATGATAGGGGATTATCAACAGTCTCTCGATCACATAACAACGACATATCCATGTTATATCGTGAGTAGGACGATCTCACCGGTATCAGATTACCAAGATAACGACTTCCAAGACTTTGAGTCAGCAGAGTCAGCAGAACGTGATACTTTTGTTATTCCCATCGTCTCCTGCTGACACCGCTGTCTACACATTATAAATGGACCCTGCGAGGTCAAATCATAGTCAGTATCTATTTAGAGTTGGTCAGAACTAATTTAGAATTCGAGTAGTATCAACTTAGATTCTGTTCCATTTTTCATTGTAGTTTTGTAACGATATTTTTGTTGTTATTCAAAGAAAGTCTGTAATTGAAAATAAAGTGTTTTTTAAAAAGTCGTATTCAAAAGAGTGAATATAACAATTGGCGCAGTCGTTGTAGGATCTGACAACGTTGCTAGAACAAGGAAACCCTAACTAGTAGCGGCGGATTCTAATCCCTCAACAGATAAAGAACCAACAACCCCTGAGGAGTCATCACTCGAGGAAGCAGCGGAAGGAACACCTGGTGAAGCCCCTGGCTGGACGACTTCGAGAACACGACGAATCGGAATGAAGATTGTAATACTGTAAGTCGATATTGAATTGTCTCGATTTATTTTGCAATCTATTTACCATCACTTCAATTCTTTTCAAAACCAATAATCATACTGATTGATTATTGCAAAAAAGTAAATAAGTACTGTTCGATCATTCAAATTTTGACACCAAAAATTTGTTAAGATAAATCAAAATGCCTCAAAACCAACCAGAACCAGAAGCAATCGAACCATACAAGTTATCAGAAATATTTTCAATAGTGCCTGAATTCGAAGGTGATCAAATATTTTTGAACACTTTCTTAAATGCTTGTGATTGTGCATATCGCATGTCAACAGCAGACCAACGCGATCTATTAGTGATTCACATCAAAAACAAACTCAAAGGTAGAGCAGCACAATTGATAAGTTCAAGGAATCCTGGAACTTATCCCGAAATCAAACATTTATTAAATTTATATTTTGGAGATTCTAGAGATCTAACATCACTGATTCACGATCTCCAGCGTATCAAACAACTTCCAAATGAAACACCTCTAATATTTTTCAATCGCCTTCAAGTCCACAATGCCAAAATGCACGCATGTGTACAAAAATCCGTCCTTTCTGCGGAACAGAAACACGCGCAATCCGCACTAATAGAAACAATGGCATTAAACACGCTTTTAACCGGACTAGAACCGCGAATAGGTCAAGTAATTCGTGCCTCAAATCCGGCAGATCTACTTGAAGCCCATGTTAGAATTAGGAGAGAAATGCAACTATCCTATTTCGAACATCAAAAAAATGAAAGACCAAACCAAACACGTCCTCAACAAACAATCAGACGAAACCCCCAACCAACATCCCAAAGAACCTGTCACACTTGTGGTCAGCTAGGTCACATTTCCACAGAATGTCGAATGAGACAACAAAGACCCCAAAATAATTATCAATATTCCAACCAAAGGTTTGCGAGACCGAACCCTCAACCCAATCAAAATTTTTCGAGTCAAACAAACCCTCAACCCAATCAAAATTTTCCAAGACCAAACTTTCAAACAAATTCTCAGCCAAACAGGTCCCAGACTAATCAAAACCAAACTCGACCTCAATCTCAAAACCAATTCAGACCACCCGTAATTCAAAGAAATTCTAATTACCCTGTCAATTTTAACCAAAACCAAAGAGCTCATTTCATGACATACGAATCTCAAGATTATCATACAGGTGATAATCAAGACTATCATACAGCTGATAGTTATAACCATCAATACAACGATTATTACCCCACCGATAATGACTATGATTACTATACCCCTAGTGATCAAGATTACCAATACAACCAAATTCAAACACCTGAAGATCCTTCAATATACCAGGATTTTCTTTCACTTCCGAATACGAACCACCCACCTATTCAACCCCAAACAACCAACAACCAATCGATCGACCCCATATCAGAAGTCCAATCCCAAATTCAGTCCCTGAATATACAAGACTTCAACCCGAACGCGAACTTCCCGGAACAAATTTTCATGTAAGCCCTTTGCTTTCTATGAATTCGAAGAATCTGTACTACATCAAAGACTCTTCCAATACTTTTAAAATCCTCATCGATACAGGTGCAGGAATATCCATTTTCAAACCCAAAACATGCGAAAAATACCCCCTTAGATTCCCTGAAAACGTCACTATACAAGGTATCACTGACCAGAAAATTGTCGTGAATGAATCCACTCTAATAAATTTCACACAAAACGATCCACACAAAGTCTTTATCTACGACTTAGACATCGACTTTGACGGTTTACTCGGATCTGACTTTCTCGAACATTACAATTGTATAATTGACCTGAAAAATAAACAACTTATAACAAACTTTAAAACGGTCCCTTTGTTCAAAGTTTCAGACATAAATGACCATATACTCACTGAAAAACCGAACCAAATTCAAATAGAACCCCGAATGGAGAAAATATTCAAATTACATTGCAACCTCAAGAACACTGAAGCTATACTGCTAGCTGAAGAAAGAGAAAAAGTAAGAATTCCCAACGCCATAGTCAAAATTGATGAAAACGGTATGTTCTACACTACTATCGTGAATACAAACGCGATCCCAAAACAAATAGATTTTTCTGAAATAAAACTCGAACCCCTTCCAACACATGAAACAATTTTGAATATTAATGAATCGTTTTCCCAATATCAACCCCATATTGATCGTATCCAAGAAATCAAAGCGCAACTAAGAACCGAACATTTGAACGAAGAGGAACATCAATCAATAACTGATTTATGCCTCCAATTCGAAGATATCTTCTATTTAGAAGGAGATAATCTCACTTTTACCAACGAAATTAAACATACCATCGATACTAAGGATGCTAGACCCGTCTTTACGAAATCCTACAGGTACCCACAGGTACACAAGGAGGAAGTAAAAACACAAATATCAAAAATGCTAAATCAAGGCATTATTCAGCCATCAATATCCCCATGGTCATCTCCAGTTTGGGTTGTACCCAAAAAGATGGATGCCTCCGGTAAACAGAAATGGAGAGTTGTCATCGATTACCGAAAACTCAACGAGCTAACGGTTGACGACAAATACCCATTACCCAACATCTCTGACCTCCTAGACCAGCTTGGTAAATGCGAATATTTCACCACGCTTGATCTCGCCTCCGGATTTCATCAAATTGAAATTGAACCCAAAGATATTCCCAAAACGGCTTTCTCCGTAGACAATGGTCACTACGAATTTGTTCGTATGCCATTTGGCTTAAAGAATGCTCCAAGCACGTTCCAGAGAGTTATGGATAATGTTCTTCTAGGTATACAGAACGAAAGATGTCTCGTATACATGGATGACATCATCGTATATTCTCCTACCATCCACGAGCACATAGCAAGGTTGACTGAAGTATTTAAAAGACTTCGAAAAGCGAACCTGAAAATCCAACCGGATAAATGCGAATTCTTGAGAAAAGAAGTCGCCTATCTTGGACATGTCATTACCCAAAACGGAGTCAAACCCAATCCAACGAAAATTGAATGTATCCAAAATTTCCCCGAACCAAAAACCCAAAAAGAAATAAAATCATTTCTAGGTTTAGCTGGATACTATCGACGATTCATTTGTAATTTCGCCAAAATTTCGAAACCATTGACCAAATTACTTCAAAAAGATACCCCCTTCAACTTTGACGCAGAATGCAGACAAGCATTCGAACAACTCAAAAATTCACTCATAACGAGCCCCATTCTCATTTACCCTAATTTTGAGGAACCATTTTTGCTCACCACTGACGCCAGTGCGTTTGCAATTGGTGCCATTTTATCACAAGGTCCCATTGGCAAAGATCTCCCAATAGCATATGCGTCTAGAACACTTTGTAACGCAGAATCGAAGTACTCTACAATAGAAAGAGAACTTCTTGCCATCGTTTGGGCAGTAAAGCATTTTCGCCCATACCTTTTCGGACGAAAATTCCGACTAATTACTGATCATAGACCCCTCACCTGGCTTTTTTCAATAAAAGACCCTGGTAGTAGGCTGGCACGCTGGCGACTCAAACTCGAAGAGTATGATTACCAGATAGAATATAAACCCGGCAAAATCAACAAAAATGCAGATGCACTATCCCGGATCAAAGTCAACTACTTCAAAGAATGCGCGAATTTCCAACACAAAATTTCCACACACGCATCCAATGAAAACGAAACCGAAGTAAAAGCGGACCCCGAAATAAGTGATAACCCTAATGAAAACATCCCTGAAGAGAGAAATAACCCTGAAGGAAACGACACCCCTGAAAACGAAATACCCGTAGAAACCATTCAAGAAGAATTTAATACATTTGTTAATTTATATAAATCAAAATCTCTAATCGATTATTCCAAAATAGAGTTCGACAATTCTCAACTTCTCGACAAACATCATAAAAACATTGTTAGTTTCTTTTGGCAAAACAAACTAGAACCGTTACATTATGAAATCATCGAAGACCTCTTCGAAGAACATCCAGAGTTTTACAATGATAGAATCAACATACTTTCTAGTAAATCAGTAAAAGATCGTAAATACTATATCATACCCCTTCCTTTTGATCCTGAATCTGTCATAGAACACATGTTCTATATTATTTATAAATCCCAAAATGAATTCGATCTAAGAAAAACTTTTTCAATCGAAAACAACCTAGAACTATCCATACTAGAAATATTTTCATTTATTTTTGCCGACAAGGAAATCAAATTGAAAGTCTGTCAAAACTTAACGACAACTCCTGACCCCGATCAAATTCCCATAATCATTGATCAATGTCATTCAGGAAAAACAAATTTACACCGTGGCATTAATGAAACCATCAGAAGAGTAAAACAGAAATACAACTGGCAAGGTCTCATTAAAGACGTCGAAAATTTCGTGAAAAAATGCGAAATTTGTCAAAAAGTCAAAATTTGTCGAAAAAACCTTAGCACACCTCTCGTCATAACTGAAACCCCAAAAACCCCTTTTGAACGTATTAATGTAGACATTTTCGAAATTCCTACAAAATACTACGCTTTGACAATAAGAGACGAACTGACTAAATTCACACAAGCATACGCCATAGAAGACAAATCCTCAAAATCAGTCGTGAATACCCTTCTTCTTTACTTCCAACACTACGGTACACCACTTAGGATACATTGCGACTACGGTCGAGAATTTACAAGTCAACTTATGAAAGACTTATGCTTTTTGTATGACATTAAACTAACATATTCGAGTGTAAATCACCCACAATCGAACGGATCAATCGAAAGATTCCATGCCACATTTGCTGAAATGATTCGTGCCCATAAAGCTGAAAATCCCGACGAACACCCCATGAACGTTTTACCATATGTAGTTATTTGCTACAATAACACGAGAAACAAAACAACAGGTTTCACACCGTACGAATTAATATTCGGACATACAGCTAGTCGATCCCCAGAAACGCTCTATAACCAAAAAGACCTAATTTCAAAATATGTGAGAGATCTCAATAACCGCATGACGTATTTCTATAAATTGGCCAGAGCAAAAACCGAAAGACAAAAAGAAAAGTCCAAAATCAGATTTGATAGGACAGTTTCCGAAAACGTCCCTAAATATAAAGTAGGAGCCAAGGTTTATGTGAAAGAGTCACAAATTTCAAATAAACTCGAAAATAAATTTAATGGACCATTCGAAATATTAGAAATTTATCCCAATTCCGCGATGTTAGTGAATTGGAAAACGCGAAATAAAACTAAAGTAAATTTCGACCGCTTGAAACCTTTTCATGAATAATAATCTTTTTCAGGACACTCCTGCTGTCATCAACAGCCAGTGCCCAATACAACTTAGAGTCAATCAATAACTCGATCGGCGTTTTCTTCCATCAAGAAGGAACCCTCAAAATAACGAACGAAAAATGGACCCTTTTGGTCTACAAAGATTTATCATCCATCAAAGACGCTCTATACAATAATGATAAAATCCTAGAAAACCTAATTTATTTTCTTGACAGAGACGAGCCTAGAATACTAGCTTTCAAAGCTCAAATAAAAACACATACCAGTCTTTTAACCCAAATATCAGACTCACTACAAGTAAAGTTTAGAGATATCTTCACGGACACAGAAAAATTCGAAAAAAGAACAAAACGTGGTTTAATAAATGGCGCAGGAACTTTTTGGAAAGCAATAACCGGAAACCTTGACGCATCCGATGGAGAATATTTCACGGATTGTATCAATAAAATAAGCCAAGACGAACATCAAATTGAAAATCTATTAAAAAATCAAATATCTGTAACCACCTCGGTGATCAAAAACTTCAATTCAACAATTCAAAAGCTACAAGTTGATGAAGAGACTTTCAATCAAGATATAAAAGAAATCGAAAAATCATTAATGGAAATATCAGACGATATGGCATTTTACGAAGCTCAGATAAAAACTCTAGAGATATGCGAATCACTCATGGAAAGCTACCTATTCCTTGAAACTTTTATTGGCGATATTATCAATTCAATTACTTTCGCTCGATTGAAAATAATTCATGGTTCAATCATAACATCAAGAGATTTACTTTATTCACTTCAAGAAATATCACAAACATTGAACAAAAATAATTTACCATTATACGTCAGTATTGGAAATATCCCCCAATACCTGGACCTTATTGAATTGCAAGCATATCAAACAGACAATAAAGTAGTATTTGTTTTAAATACTCCCCTAGTAGAGCCTGAAACGTACACACTTTTTCATTTATATCCAATACCAATCTTGGATGCTCGAACAGGACTTCACCATATATTATTAACATTTCAAAAATTTATTGCGCGAGACGACGATTCAATGTTGTACACTTCTTTTCAAAATTTAGATAATTGTAAAGTGATCAAAACCGACTTGAAAATTTGTGCAGAAGTGCTTCCATACCCGATAGACAGCAACGCTATTTGTGAAGCCCAGCTCCTCAAACAAACTCTGCAATTGCCTGAAAATTGTAAATCAACAGTGATCTACGCAAAAGACTACAGCGTTCAAGTGATTTCTCAGAATCTGTGGCTGATATCAATATCCGATCCTCTACCAGTCACCATAAACTGTATTGGCAGAGAAGTAATCACAAAAATCATCGAAACCAATACCCTCCTGAAACTTCAGCCTGAATGCAACGCCTTCATTGGAAACACGAGAGTTCATTCCAAATATTTCGTTGAAAAATACCAGAACGTAACTTACAACAAACATGCAGTCCAGATACCATATCGATGCTGTGACCACCTCCCGGAAAAATCAAAACTCCCGGAGCTGAAACCCCTGAAATTAAATAAAATAAATGTCGACGATCTCAACATTGCCGAACACAAGTTGAACCAATACTCAGATGAATTGGACAAACTCATCAACGAACCGTTCGTGAACAAACATATTTCTTGGTTCACGTATTTTACAATTGCTCTCATCATCGCACTAGTGATTTTGTATATTTTCTGCAAGTGCCGTCGCAAGAAGTCAATTGCGATCGGAATCACCCCTTCAAGCAACGACAACCCACCGAGACCACCAAGAACGAGAATAGTACCCAGAACCCTGGCAAGATTCGTTCCTAGAAGAAGACCCAGCGTCCGTCTAGAAGACCCTATTGAAGAAGATGTCGAGCTAACCACGAGTTTGAATGAAAAAACTTTTTCTTAATAAAAGTTGCTGCAAAGCACCAACTTTTCTTTGATAAGGGGAGTTGTTATATCGTGAGTAGGACGATCTCACCGGTATCAGATTACCAAGATAACGACTTCCAAGACTTTGAGTCAGCAGAGTCAGCAGAACGTGATACTTTTGTTATTCCCATCGTCTCCTGCTGACACCGCTGTCTACACATTATAAATGGACCCTGCGAGGTCAAATCATAGTCAGTATCTATTTAGAGTTGGTCAGAACTAATTTAGAATTCGAGTAGTATCAACTTAGATTCTGTTCCATTTTTCATTGTAGTTTTGTAACGATATTTTTGTTGTTATTCAAAGAAAGTCTGTAATTGAAAATAAAGTGTTTTTTAAAAAGTCGTATTCAAAAGAGTGAATATAACATCCATTAAACAATATACAGTGCAGAGGTGCATCTTGCGAAATCGCTTGTACTATACCAACTTCTCCTATAAGCAGATATTTGAATAGCTCTAGCCTTAATACGAAATTAGAAGATATCCCTTACGTCATCTCTCGTCCAGACTTAAAGAGTTTAGAGGTCCGACGTGAGGTAGAAGCCCACTTAACGTTAACAGCGGTGACTGGTGATGTAAAAAACCTTAAAGTTGTGAGTCCAAATTGCAAGATCTCTTCTATTTATACGATGGGATGTACGGGATGTTTTGAATCTTCTATTGTCGGTCTTCTCGCATCGGATATGAAGAATCCGGGGATCGTTACAGTCGAATCAAATTAAATTGTTTTTCTGACTTCCGTAGTGCATTGAATTGTTGTGAGCTCAATATTTTCAATTCAGTTACGTTATAAGGCTTTTTCAAAACTTCGACAATTCCGGGGTGATCAGTCCTAGTTTCATCGTTTACACTCGGGTTATCCAGCAATCTCTTTGTTCGTGAACGTGTTATAACATTCACAGAGGCATCAATTTTTCTGGACATTTCTTTCAAGTTGTCAGATGGTATTTCTACTCGAGAAAGAGCGTCTGCAACGTTTGAATTGCCCTTAACGTACTGTACTACATAGTCATATTCATCTAAAACAAGTCGAAATTTCGTCAGTCTACTAGACGGTTGATTTGAGCCGTACAAAAATATAAGAGGCCTATGATCGGTCTGTATTACAAATTTTCTTCCATACAAATATGGTCTGTAATGTTTCACTGACCAAACTATAGCTAAAAGCTCTAGTTCAATAATGCTATAATTTCTTTCTGCTTTATTTAATGTTCTACTGGCATATGCAATTGGTTTATTGTCTCCGTTACAGAGTACTCCTGAAATTGCTATTTTTGAGGCATCAGTTTTCAGTATGAAAGTGTTTTCAGCTGAAAACTCTGGATATTGTAAAACTGGAGGTGATGTTAATCTTGATTTCAAATTTTCAAATGCTTCTTGACATTCATCAGTCCAGATAAATTTTTCACCTTTTCTAGAAAGTTTGTTCAGAGGTGATGTTATATTAACAGGGAAATACTTCACTCATGATTAAGTTACAACATAAAAAAAGTAACATATCAGTGATTCAACTGAGTGAATAAGTCGCTGTTATCTATCAGTATTTATGAAATGTTTTTATTTTATTTACGAGAGACAGCATTTGTAGGGCATTTAAGGGCTTTTAAGTTAGTTTAATTAGTTTTGTAAGAGTTCTTGTGTGGCATTCATGATTCATATGTAAATTAGACTTTGCAACAACGTAAAAAGTTACATAAAATAAAAAAATCTGGAATAAATGATATTTTTTAGTTACTTTTGTAATACTTCTTGTGGGGCATTCATAATTCATATGTAAATTAGACTTTAACAACGTGAAAAGTAATACAATATAAAAAAATAATGGCAAGACCCCAACATATGAAAAAATCTTATGTAATTTATCAATGATTCAACTGAGTATGTAAGCTACTGTCATTAGTATTGAAGAAATGTTTTAGCCATATTGTATTTATGAAAGACAGCATTTGTAGGGCATTTAACCTTCTGTTAGTCGCGTTCGGTTTGTGAGACCGACCATACACTTTATTCAGCGTTATTCTGGAAATCAAAGTGGGGGCCACCTTCCACTCCGTGTATCTTCTCAAGCGGAAGCGACAAAACGGCAGTGCTAACGTGAGTGTTACAAAAGTACGTTGTGCCAAAAATATTTCGTCCTACGGTGTGAGAGACCGACGCGGCTAATCACGTTTTATTTTTGATTATCGTGCAATTTTTATTGTGAGGTAAGTTTTTCTTTTTATATGTAATACATGTAAATCAATAACAATATTTATTTTAGCTATGTGGTTTTACGAAAGAGAACAGACTCGACTGCAGGAAATGCTAGAACTTGTCAATGACGAAGAGGGACGTATGGCGTATGACGAACATTCAGATACAGATCAGTCTGATGACGAGGAGGTGGATCATGTTGAAGAGCAACACGATAATAGTGACTCTGAGCAAGATATTTCTGACGATGAAGAAATGATAGAAGAAATTCATAGCATAGCACGAGAAACCGCTTAGAACCACTGGCAATATGGGAGTATTTCTTCAATGACAAAATAATCAATATTATAGTGGAATGTACCAACGAATACATCGAATATGTTTCTGATAATTTTGCTCGAAGAAGAGATGCAACCCCAACGAATCAAATTGAAATTCGTGCATTTTTTTGAGTTATCTACGTGGCTGGTATTTATCATGCAAACCGTCTATATACCGAAGAATTATGGAGGGGTGATGGATCTAGTGTAGAGATTTTTCGCCTCACGATGAGTTCACAAAGATTTAGATTCCTAATTCGTTGTTTAAGATTTCACAGCAGAGAGACTCGAGTGATACGAAAGGAAATAGATAAATTGGCTCCCATACGCAATGTTTTTGACCGTTTTGTTGCTAATTGTCAGAACTGCCTCCACCACTCAGAATCTGTAACAGTGAACGAGATGCTTGCAGGATTTCGAGAAAAGTGCAGTTTTCGCCAATACATCCCTTCGAAGCCGAATAAAGACGGGTTGAAAATCCTAGTATTGTGTGATGCCAAAATGTTCTACACGAGCAATATAGAAATTTACGTCGGAACACGTCGGAAGGTCCGTACAGAGTTTCGAATAGTCCTTTCGATGTAGTTTTACGACTCTGTCAACACTTTTTTGGTTCTAATCGCAATGTTACGATGGACAATTGGTTCACCTCTGTACCTCTTGTGAAAAAGCTACTTGACCACAAACTCACAGTTATTGGAACTATCCGGAAAAACAAGAGAGAATAACCAATAGAAAATTGTGCTGTTACTTTCTAGTATGCATGATAGAGTTGAAATAGATGCAGGAACAGATGCAAACAAATCAGTCATGATCATAGACTACAATAAAACTGAAGGAGGTGTAGATACAGTGGATAAACTAACTGCAAGCTACAACTGTTCCAGAAACTCGAGCGGTGGTACTGAAGTAAAACAAGAATTAGACCTATTTAAATAATCATTTTCCGGTTCAAAGTCACGTTTTTGACATAATATATTATGCAAACATACAGCTGGTAAAATAATATCTTGTGCTGTGTCTGGCTGAACTTCTATGTATCGAATAAAAATTCTCCAGCGAGCAGCTAAAATCCCAAAACTGTTTTCTACTACTCTTCGTGCCCTTGGCAGACGGTAGTTAAAAATTTTTTGGCTTCATCTCCGCCATTTCTTTCACTATAAGGGCGCAGAAGATAAGATTTTAACGGAAATGCTTCGTCGCCTACTATAATTGCTGTCAGTTTCTCATCGGCAGGTACATTAGTAGAGGGGATAAGAGACTTTTGGGGCGTACGGTAGTGAGTGGGAAAGAGAGATGTGCGACGTAATCGATGCATAGAAGGATGGAATGAGCATCGAGTAGATTCATTTGACAGATAACGGCGCGGTGAAATTACAAAAATAAGGTATAATATTATTAATGAACGAAAAATCGGATTAACTCTTTCAGTCATGGTGTTCACCTTAGTATACGTCCATTTAAATGGTGAAGAGCTAATATTTCTTATTTTCGATAGCTTATGAAGACCACAGGGGAATATCGGGCTTAGTCACAAACAAATCATTTTTGAGTTATCCATGCCGCGTTGTAGCTAAACTGCGACTCTATCGTTTAGCTGTGAAGAACTGGCTAAAAACGAGCTAAGTTCCGAGATAGTAGCGTGGGAAAAAACGATGCTCGGGGGAAAAAGGTGGCGTAGTCCAGCGGAACAGGGGAAGAATGGGCTGAGTCCGACCATGTGATATGTGTGTGCTTGCGCGTTGACTCCGCCATTGTTGTTTACAAGAGTCGTTCTGCGTTGTTCGTGAAATTTGAACGCATTTGTAAGCTGTTAATATTATTTCAACTTAATTAACTGATTGAGAATGGAGTGTGACATTGATAAAATAAAAGTGTTAGAAAAGCAACAAAGAAGAGACAGTCGTTTGGTAGACTCACAGACGTAGCCAAGCGTCTAAGGCTGCAATCTCTTACTACTGGAGATGATTGCAAGTGCAAGAGACTGAATTATTTTACCAATATTACAGACGAAGACAGGAAAGCAACAATTAAGTATTTTGATGCCCTGGGAACGTATGATGAACAAAGTTTGTACCTAACAGGGCTCATCACAGTTCTGCATGTAGCTAGAAGGCGACCCCGTCAATCCGAGGCTGTTGCTGATTTTCATGAAGCAACCTACCGTTATAGGTGAGTGAAATAGTCCAGTTTTGTTATAAACCACTCTAAATTATGTTAATGAGAGGAGATAAAGGCCATAATCCAGCAGAATTCCGTTGAAATAAAATATTGGTGTTCATTTTTAGGGCTCGCGTCATGCGTGACGGAAAATATGAAGACGTCCCAGTCTGTCGCAAGGCATTCATTCACGGAACAACAAAGAGGCGCATAGAGCACATCGTCATGTCACTGAAACTTGAGGGACAGGCTCCTACCGATGGTCGTGGAAAACACAAAAACAGACCGCACAAGTTGAGTGAAGCAAAGGTGGCTGCTGTAAAGAATCATATCGCTTCCTTCAAAGGACGAAATGCTCACTACAGCCTTCAGAAAACTTCTAAGATCTTTCTTCCTGAGGAGCTAAACGTGAAGAAGATGCATCTCATGTACATGGAGAAAAATCCAGGTTTGGCTGTATCATATGAATCGTACAGGTCAAACTTTGTGAAAAACTTCAATATCTCGTTCGGCTACCCACGCATAAATACGTGCAGTTTCTGTGACGAAACTAAGGCAAAAATTAGCGCATTAGAAGCAGATTTAACGAAAGGTCTATAAGTGGAAAATGAGCTTAACACGCTAAAAGTTGATTCACAAGTCCATTTAGCAAGAGCAAACCGTTTTAATGAAGTAAAAAAGAAGGCTAAACTCCTCAGCCGCACTACTTCTGATACTGAAGCTATTGCAATGGACTACCAGAAAAATTTACCACTTCCCAATGTCACCACTAACGATGTTTATTATACGCGGCAGCTTTCTTTTTATTCGTTTAATATACACCAGCTATCAGACAACGAAAGTGTTTTCTACACGTATCCTGAAGGGAGGTGAAAAAAGGGGCTGATAACGTAGCATCCATGCTTCATGACTCTATACACAACTTCCTTAAGCTGTCGGTAAGAAAATTGCTTATTTTCTGTGACAGCTGCGGTAGACAAAACAAGAATTACAAACTGTTCCGATTAATGCATTACCTTGTGCACATGGAGAAACGGCTTGACTACACCACAGAACACCCTATCTATACAGAAGCGCATCTGAAGCGTTTCCGCTAAATCGCAAGCTTGGCTTGTATATTGTCAACCTCACATTAGTCATTTGTGTAAGTGAGGTTAGGTCTTAGAACAGTAACAATAATACACTCAACTATTAACAACTAAAGATGGCTAGCTACCGAGGTGGAAGTGTTTGTGCCTATCGAGGATGCGACTCTAAATCAAGGAATAGGACGACGTCTCTCTTTAGATTTCCTAAAGATATTGAGGCCCAGTTGTACAATCGTGGTTTAAGCCGAGGTTCACATGAACCAGGTTCAAAAATGAACTCGGCTCAAAAACGTATTTTGTTGTTCATACAATATTTGAGCTAAGTTCTTCGAAACCAAGTTCACGGAATAAAACCATAGGTTGGTATTATTGGCGCATGCGTATTTTCAATTCATGCGTTGAAATTTTCTCATAACCGTTTTTGACACAAAACAGTTGTGTAATTTTTGACTAATACTAATAGCAAATAACAAGTTTTTCATTATTCTGTGGAGTGAACGGTGATAAACTATTTGGAAGAATTTCTTATCAGAAATTTTACAATATTGTTAGACTCCTGACTTCCGAGGTAAGCAATCAGTGTCAGATGAAAAATATTTTATATTTTCTTGGGTCATATTCTTACTTATATGAATTTTTATAGTAGACAATGGAAACATCTTCAGAAAGTTAACACCAAAGAGCAACAAACTTCAATTCAAAAGAAGAAGCAGTTTTGCTTAGTATTGTTACAAAATATAAGGGAATTATTGAAAATAAAAAAACAGACAGTAACAATAATAAACAAAAGCGTGAATGTTGGGAAAAAATTGAAGTACAGTTCAACAGTCACAGTGGTGAGGTCTTCAGAGATTGGAACACGTTAAGGAAATAATATGAAAACATTAAAAAAAGGAGTAAAAGAAAAATAGCAGATGCAAAATGTCATGTAATGTCTACTGGAGGAGGCCCACCGAATAAACCAATTGAAGTCAATGATGTTGACATACTTGTAAGGGATATTTTGGGCAGTAGAGTTGAAGGACTGCAATCTGAGTTTGGAGGTGATGCATCTATTTCAGGAACAGGTTAGTTATTACCATCTTTAACAGAGAATTGTGTTTTATTCATTCATTCAAATTTCATTCAAGACTTTCTTACTGAAATAGCAATATGTCGCTAGGATAACTTTGATTTCCTTTGTTTTTAGAATTTATAACAATTGAATGTGAGGATAATGATATCTCTTTTGGAATACCTGAGGTGATACCAAATAATGATTTTACGGAGGAAGAATATGCCATTCAAGGTAAGATACTACACAATTATTTTAATGAAATGAATAAGGTATACTTAATGCCACATTTAGAAATATCGTTTACCAGAAAATTACTTTTTTTCAAGGACAATTGGAGAATACACAACATGAAACAAAGAGAATGGATCAGATGAAAGAAGAAACAAAGGCTAAAATGGACTGGTCCAAATCTACTCCCGACAACTTAAGGACCCCAAAATCTAAGGTTCTTATTTCAGGTAGGTAAACATGTACTTTTTTGAGATGAGCATCAATAGCCGATGTTTCAAGTACGATGTCGATGTTTTTTTGCCATCCAAATGTTCCATGTTGTTGGTATATCTCGATGGTATTGTTTTGAACTACCATCAATGTTTTGTACAATGGTACATATAGAATTTAGTGACGGGATAATTCGAATGGAAAATGATTATTCGATTCTTGCAATAATCAATTTTTGTCGACAACTTTAACATTTTGGTTAGATAATATTTAGTAAAATAAAACCTACTGACCGAAAAATAACGTTTCAATTTTACTTTCAGGCGAGTCTGGGAATAAGCGAAAAAGGAATGAGTATGAAACACTTTGTAGTAAAGTAAGTCACTGGGCAGAAGCCAAATCAAGTTTAGAGCAAATAAAAATTTCTCAGATGGAGAAAGAACACAATTTGAAATTGAAAATAATGAAAGATAAATCAGGAGCTGAAATTGAAATGATGAGAAAGGAGACAGAAGCCAGGATTGACAACTCCAGAAAAGAACTGGAGGTAACCAGATCGTCAGGACCAGATGATGTCCTACTACCCTTCTTTGAGAAAAACATTATTCTGGTATAAAAAACTTGGTGTTCATATCCTGCAGCTCCTTTTGTTCAATTCTTACGTGATATTTTGCAAATACTCGGGAAGAAAAATGACATTATATGATTACCGTTTAGCTGTGACTGAAAATCTATTGCCTGATATACCACGTAGAATAGAATATATGATATTCAAACACGTATCTAGTAAAATTGAAACGGTTGATGCCACAAAGAGAACACCAAGAAAAAGATGTCGTTTTTATTTCCAGAAGAAAATCAGGAACGACACTGTGTGGGAATGTAAGACTTGTCCAGATAAACCCGGTTTGTGTGTTGAGCCATGTTTTAGTCTTTTTCACACTTTTTTGACCAAAAATTGCAAATGTAATATAATATAATTTTGTTTTGAAATGTTTTTTTTACTTGTTGTATTTTTTCTACTTGACCATTTTTACCCACTAACGCCATATGGCGTCATCCGCATATATCCTTGAAACTTTGGTACTGTGCGTAGGACGCCAATAGGCGTCCGAGTCTGATTTTTGTATAAATGAAGAATTACTGCCTTTCCCAAAAAAAAACTATACAGCTCCAAAAACTTTATTTAAAAAAACATGTCCCGCACAGGAGTGGAGTCCTTAATTATTTTACGCAGCAAATGTACTAGAGACCGGAGAGTACGGAGAGACCGGAATGGAGAGCGTATACATTAGGGGAATGCTCTGCAACACCACAAAGGAGGAGATAGTTGACGCTGTGAGGACAGTAGTAGAAGCCTGGGAAAAGAATTGGGGGATAAGTGAAACCAAACCGGCAGGAAATAAAACTGTAACAGCCACTTTGAAACTGCCAAAAATAGATAGCAGAGACAGTAGTACCCCAGGGATTCATAAAGGTAGGACTGGCCCGATGTAAGGTGGAGATGAGACACAGAGTGCCAAACTGTAGGAAATGCTGGAGCTACGAACATAAATCTGAAAATTGCAAGGGAGAGGACAGGACAGGAAACTGTTTCAAATGCGGCAAAGGAGGGCACAATGCAGCAGCTTACACAAATGAAATGTACTACCTAGTGTGTAGAATGGAGGGCCACAAATTGGGCTCCATGGGGTGCCCTACTTTCAAGGTGGCACTGAGAAAAACAAAGCAGAGATACAACCAAGACAAGAGACAGGGAGGGACGGAGAAGAAAGGCTGGAATGGAAACTTCCTGCTGGGTGAGGCAATAAATGCTATGACGGCAGCGGCGGTAGAAATGGCAGAAGCGGCAGCGAAAGCAGCAAGAAAAGAGGAAGAGCGGGATATAGAAGAGAAAGAGGAAGGGAGAGGGGAAGAAGAGGAGGAAACACAAAACAAGTAATGCCAGTTAATATATAAATGTAGGTAGGTCCAAGGCTACACACGACTTAGTTTTAGCAACGGCATTGAGGGAAAACATCGATATTGCACTGGCCAGTGTTCTAGCCAAGAAGTCAGAATGGATTACGAATGCTAAAGGAGTTGCGTCAATCCTGTTTATCAATAAACGTATCAAAATAAGTAATCAAAGGAAGGATAGACACAAAAAATATGAATATATATATATATATATATAGCTGCTACATATCACCGAACATCCCCATCAATAAGTATAAGGAAACTACCGACGCAATAATGCAAGACGTAATTGACCAAGGCAAGAAAGCGATTATAGCAGGAGATTTTAATGCGAAATCATCACTATGGAGAGCACCACATACAGATGACAGTTAACTATCTAACCCCGGGTCCACACTGACGCGAACAATGTTCGCTAACATTGTTAGCTAAAAGTGTTCGCGAACATTCAAATAAAATTGACTTGAAATAACATAGCCTACTAAAGTTTGCATTAAAAATATCATTGTTAGCGAACAAAAATTGATGTTCGCTCAAAGGGCGGTAAACTTCAAAGAAAACAATGTTATTTACGTTTTTTGATTGCAAATCCAGATATAATAGGTTCTTGAATAAGTCCAATTTTAAATCTTTCTTTATAATTTTCGTAATATTTCTTTTACAATGAAATTTATATCAATCTTAGTCTTCTCTACAATATATGTTTGCTCTGGGATCATCATAGAGCAATGTGACTATAATTTCTTTTTAACTTCTGATAAAAAGATATGTCAAGATGACATATGTACAAAAGAATTTTTTGGCCTATTCACCCTTGATAAAGGTTCTCGTATCTGTTTAATACGAAATGATGGATCAAGACTACATTTTTATCAAGACTCGTTGCTCCGATCGACTTTCCACACGAGTACTTTTATTCATAAAATTGTCCAAGTAACCTTATTTTGTTGAAAAATATTGAAAAATATCTGTCATTTCAAAGTTTTGGGGTGTGGACCATCGGGGGTAGTCCGTTCTTGACTTTGTAGAAAAACAACTGACTCCTGCATGAAAGCTCATCGACGGAATTCATTTGTTTAGTCAATTACCAAAATTTGGATGATTTTGAATATTCACTTGAAAAGTTATCAAAGAAAAACATTTCTCATTTTGTAACTTCGAGGGCCCGTAACTTGGTTACGAAGACTTTTAGGAAAAAAAGTTATATGAAGTACTGGTGATATTTTGACCCCATCTATACATTCCCGAGAGGAAAAGAGGAAGTCCAGGGACACCCTGTATACATGTTATATGAAACTATACAATGGCTCATTATCCAGAACTACGTCGCATTATTGGCGCAGTTATAGACGAACCTTGAAATCAGCAGACTCAGCATTTCCTGTTTACCAGTCTAGAAATAGAACACAAAGGTCTCCCAGTGGGAATTACCTATAAAAGCAGGCAAGACCCGAAGCCAGCGTTCATAATTTATTATTACTCGTATAATTCACTTCAGCTCATGAAGCTCAATAATTGTATTTGTACTTGTGAACCAAAATAAATTGTTTTTAAAAAGCTTATATTTGAAAACCAAATATAACATACATGGTATAACCAACGAAAAACTTGAAAACAAATACAATGACATTAAGAAAGCAGAACTACAAGGAGCGTGGAACATTTTTAAAAATGTTATCATAGAAACAGCTATCAGTACATGTGGCACCTACAAAACAAATAATAATAGAAAACAAACATCATGGTGGAATGATGACATAAAGGAGGCTATAAAAGAAAAAAAATACAATGGAAGAAATACTTGAACAATAATACAACAAAACAGTATGAAATATATAAAAACCGAAGAAAACAAGTAAAAACATTAGTTAATAAAGCAAAAGAAATGTTATGGATTGGATTCGGTAATAAACTAGAGGAAGACAGTAAAAGTAACCAAAAACTATTCTACAAAGCACTAAAATCCATGAGATCAGATAAACCCGTAAAAGACGTACAAATCAAGAATTCAAAAGGTGAAATAATTACAAACGAAATAGATATAATGAAGAGATGGAAAGAATATTTCCAGACACTACTAGGTCAAGGAAATGAAGAAGGATCAATAGAAACAACAGAAAGAAACCAGTTAAACGAAAGCGAACCATTGATAGAAATGCAAGAATTAGATGAAGTAATTAAAACATAGAAAAATTGGAAAGCACTAGGAGAGGACAAAATAACATCAGAAATGATGAAAAACTTAGGAGAAACTGGAAGAAAGAGCTTACTAGAAATAATCAATAAGGCATGGAAAAAAGAAATTATATTAGAGGAATGGGTAACAGCTCTAATAACACCGATACATAAAAAAGGAGACTACAAAAATTGCAATAATTATAGAGGGATTACGCTACTGAATACCATAACAAAAATAATGGAAAGAATAATTAACAACAAACTCAGGAATAAAATAGAGTCACAACTCTCAGAACCACAAAGTGGGTTCAGGCCCGGAAGAAACACACAAGACCACATCTTCACAATAAAACAAATAATAGAAAAGAGATAAGAAAACCAAAATATATATTTGGCATTCATAGACCTAGAAAAAGCTTTCGACAAGGTACCAAGAACAGAATTATGGGAGAGTCTGAAAAATAGAAATATCGATGAAAAAACCATAAATATAATTAAAAACATATATAGAAATAATAGAAATTATGTTATCAAGAACAACATGAAATCAGAAGATTTCAAAACAAAAGAGGGTTTGAGACAAGGTGGATCATTGAGCCCAATGCTTTTTAATATTTTCATGGGCGACATTATCAAGGAATGTGATAGAAATAGCAAAAAAATGTGTATTGGATACAAAAATATGCAAAGAGTAGAGATAGCTGAGGGAGCATTTGCCGATGACATAATACTGATAGCTGAAAATGAAGAACGATTACAACATAATATAAAAATATGGAATGAAACACTGAAGAGAAAACAAATGAGAATAAACAAAGATAAAACCAAGGTGATGACCATAGGAGGCGAAGAAATAAATATAATGATAGATGATAAAAAAAATAGAACAAGTAAGAGATTTCAAATATCTAGGCGTAACAATAGACGAAAAAGGAAGACAAGAAGCAGAAATTAACAACAGAATCGAAAAAACCATAAAATTGTACTATACAATGAATCAAACAAAAAAATCAAAAGTAGAATACAAGCAACAGAAATGAAATACCTGATAGGAGTGACAAGGAGAGATAAGATGAGAAATACACGAATAAGAGAAGAACTAGACATAGAAGACATTATTTCATTTATAGAACAAAAACAGTTAGGATGGTGGGGACACATACAGAGAATGCCAAACAAGAGACACAAGAGACCTGTGAAACAAATCTATAAAGCGAAAACACAAAACAAGAGAAGAAGAGGAAGACCTGAAAAAACCTGGAACGACATGATAGGAAAGATTCTAAAAGGAAGAAATAAACAATGGAACGAAGTAAAGACACTGACTGAAGATAGAAAGGAATGGAAAAAGTTCATAAAGCAACAATAAAAAAAGCAACAATAAAATGATAACCCGACACCCTGAGGGTAAAAGGGTTCAAGATTATATATATATATATATATATATATATATATATATATATATATATATATATATATATATATATATATATAGTATAGTATAGTATAGCACTAAACAAATTACGATTGAATTATAAAACTATTTCTTTTCATAACAGAAAATGGTTTAGATTCTGCATGTGATACAGAAAGCTACATTAATGTGTACTTCCAGGAGACAACAGGTAAGCTCTAGTATATCATTCAATTGAAGAATTGATAAAATGAATTTTGGTATTATTTTAGGTTATCACAACACTGCACTACTGTAAAGTATATTCATCAAGGTAAACATAGTGACATTATCAATTCACAAATGAAGCTGTAAATTTTATGCTGTTGAATTTAATCTCATGGTAATGAATAGTTCACATATAAAAAAAACAAATAGCATTTCATTTTTATGTTACTTTAAATTCAAATGCTACACAGATATAATATGGAATTCAAAAAAGGCTCAGGCCTGAAAGATTAGAAAATATAGGCAACACGTGTATGAGGAAAAATGTTTATCGAACACAAAATGTTTGTTGAGGTATTTGAGAAAGAACACCTACATGTCTGATAACAATACCAGTACTTCTGGTACGAGGGGTGCTTCAATCACAGCTGTGGCAAAAGCGATGAAGGAGATGTACAGCAACTATCGGTTTGTTTTAGGAATTTGAGAAAATGTACGAAACCAGATTCAAAACCGTGAATCCTCAATTAAAATGGAGGATTGCATGTTATCCATGATATGAGTAGTTTATTCAAAGATATTGTACAAAATAAGTTGAGGCCATGTAAACTTCCGAATAATAAGAAATCTAGATTCGTTGCTATGGAAAAATAGAATCGATTCGATCCTTCATGTATGAAGTCCCACACAATTTTTTTTGTTAGTTTTTGAAGTGAATGTATCTAACGTTTCTTTTTATTATAGATGAAGAGAATTTGAAATCTACTGAAGAGCGAAATCCAAATCGAGATGAGCGTTTTGAAAAAAATATCTATATGCAGAAGAATTTGGGCCTTTCACTGGGACTCATCTCAAGTACTAAAAATTTGTTCAGATAGAATATGGAATTCAGAAAATGCTTGAGTAAAACCCCTGGCCCTGAAAGATTAGAAAATATCGGCAACACGTGTATTATGAACAATGTTCACAAAATGTTTGTTGAGGTATTTGAGAAAGAACACCTAGATATCTGATATCAATATCAGTACTTCTGGTATGAGGGGTGCTGCAATCACAGCTATGGCAGAAGTGATGAAGGAGCTGTGGTCGATAGATTCCTTAGATAAAGTGGTGAATCTGTTTTTGATAAAAACCCAAATACAAAAGTTGACCTCTCAGTTCACACGTTATGCGCAGCAAGACGCGATATCTTTCAATTGGATTGCAATGAGACTTTGAAAGACGGAGAGATTTTGCCGAGATCCCAAGATCGCAAATCATAAGTAAAACAACATCAACATCATGTTATTTATTCTGTATAAGATCAGTTAACCCATTAGCGCCTACGGATACCATTTGGTATCGCAAAACAAGCCTCTCGTCAACTGCTCGCTGTCGTTAGCCATCCCTGTATACGATCGCGCACGTGCATTTCTTTTATTCATTGGGCAGTCGGCTCTTGGATTTTGCTAGGAATAGGACGTTTTGAACTGTGTTATTAGCATTTTTTCATTACATGACATTGTGTGCCATTTGAAGGTGGAACCTCGATAGGCGTAAGTAATATTTTCTTAACTTATATATTTTTTTTTGAAACGTGATACATATTGTAGTGAAGGTTATGAATGAATGAATACTTTTTGAAATGATGTTGAAGAGTTCTAATAGCAGTGCAGTATGGCGTCTCAAAGGTTGATGATACCATGTGGTATCCGTAGGCGTTTTGAGATTACATAGTGTTTTATACGATTTTTGGTTTGATTATACTTTTTAATGTTTTAGAAAAAGTTTTTCGCTCTCTGAAATGTTGGATATGATATGGAGAGATGACGGACTCCACAGCACACTGTGGATCAAATTTTTGTGGAACCTCCTGAACCCAACATAAAAACAGATGAGGATTCGGCAGATGAAGATGATGAGGGAATGATACATAATCTCAATGGTGAAATCTTGTTCTTGTTTCAGGCCAAACATTAATATTTTTGAACTTTACAGGTCGTCAGCTGCGTGCTCCTGCTGAAATCGAATTGCTGAATAATGACAGACTTGGCGAGTGCAGTGGAAACGACTTGGCTGAAAACGTAAGTAAAAATATTCTTCCTTCATTGGGAAAAGTGTTTCTGTTTTTTTTTTTGGAATACTGTGAAAAAACCACCAGCACAACGGAGCCAATAACTGAAAAAAATATTTCGAATTGTACAGAAGATGTTGACTGGATTTTCCAACGGCTTTCTGAAAAATTATTGCCAAAGTGGATTTCTGGTGATCTTGAACTTTCGTCTCGGGAATTTTCCAACCCTGATTTTTCCCTGTATAAAAAGTAAGTCACCAATTAAGCTATTTGAATTATTCTTTGACGAAACAATTTTTCAATATCACATTCAAAAATGAATGTGATCCGTGGATCAGTGCTTCAGAATTACGTTGTTTTATCGCCATTCTAATTTCGAGTGGTAACAATGTTTGCCATCAAAAAGGTTATATTGTGACATGAAAGATGACGTGCATAACAAATTGGTGGCAGATTCTAAGAGGAGAGATAGATTTCTCGAGATTCAAAAATTCATCCATATTGCTGATAACACTCAAATAGATCAGTCAAATAAGGCCTGGAAATTGAGACCTCTCATGAACCATATAAAAGAAAAGTTTTTAAATAATTCTCAACCAGTTCAGAATTTATCTTACGATGAGTCTGTGATCAGATACTACGGTCGCCACGAATGTTAGCAATTCAACTGTGGCAAACCCATACGATTTGGATACAAAATGTGGTCCCTCAACTCGAAAGATAGATATCTTGTAGATTTTGATCTGTACCAAGGCACTGATCCTCGAGAACAAAAATACATTAGCCGGTTAATTGGAAAATGTGCCGCACCGCTGGTTTTAATGCTGAAAGAATTACCAATACCAAATTTGCCATATGTTCTTCACGTTGATAATTTGTTCACTGGAATAAATTTATTGTCTTACCTTTCGACATTTGGGTTATGGAGCCGTCGGCACAATTCGAGAAAATCGAATCCCAAAATCTTGTCCATTGACCAGCAAACAAGAATTTAAAAAAAAGAAACGTGAAGATTTTGAACAAATTATTGACAAAAATGACGGTGTTCTCTTGGTTCGTTGGATGGATAATTCAGTTGTAACTTTAGCTTCAACAAGTGCCGGTGTTAAGCCAGAACGAACAGTTAGACGGTACTGCCAAAAAGAGAGAAAACATATGATGGTTTCTCGTCCATTGCGTGGCTGCTTACAACCAAAATATGGGCGGTATTGATTTAATGGATCAAGGTATTGCTGCCTATCGTATTGGGATACGCGGCTAAAAGTAGTATTGGCCTATATTTACATGGCTTATTGACGTAGCAATTCACAATTCTTGGTACCTCTGCTGTGAAAACAATAAAATAACTTCCTTAAATTTTAGACCTGAAATAGTACAGGTGTATTTAACTAAATACAAAACACTTGCTGAAGTTTCTGGACGTATTAGCATGGGTAAAAATTTGCTTCCAGATATCAGATTTGACAGACAAGACCATTTCGTAATTTCGTGTAATAGACGCAGATGTGCTGGAGCCGGATGTAAATCTTTCGGAAGGACAATGTGCCAGAAATGCAACGTTGGCCTTTGCATCAATTGTTTTGCAACTTACCATGTTAAATAAGTTATTTTGTTCAAAACAGTGATTTTCTCTGTTAACCCCTACGGATACCATATGGTATCAGGCCATAACTCAAAAACACAATTGAATACATTTTTTTTACAAATTTTTCATTTTTGTTTAGACCTAGTTTATTGAGAAACCAGAAAAAAAACTTTGAAATTCAAAAAAAAAATAATTTCGGCGCTAATGGGTTAAAGTATTTGTCTATCATAGGAAAGTCTGTCACCGAAATGTGTAGGTGTTAATCCGATTATTTTCATTTTGAATTGCTTTCATATTTAAGTTACAAGTACTGTAGCGGGATCTCTGGCTATTATAATAATCATCATCACACTTTGAATATTTCATCTGCAATCATCATTGTTTTCATATTATGTATTCCAAGCGCACTCGACTCATCTTCCGAACAGCGAATTCCCCAGAGAATACGTAACAAAGTTCCCAGAGAAAACGCCTCAAAGTACGTAATTTTCAAAAGATAATATTGGAAATAATGGGTTCTGGACAAAAATCATCTAGAAAGCATAAAATATGTTTACAAATTATCGAAACGTCATTTATCCTATTTCAAAATCAAAGAAACAACAACGAAGCCGTTCTATAGGAATGTACAATCTGTCCCTCAACTGTCTGGCAACGCATTAGGAAACCAGTCACAAGGTACCCCTTCCCAAATCAGTCGAAATGGTGTTTCTAGGACAATCACAAGTGCGAAACGGCATAAGCCGAAAACGCCAGGATATGATGTAATGGTAAATTTTCGTTATGTGGACACCCGGCGATTTTGAAAAATTTTTTGACTGTTCTTACGTATTTTGATGCGTAGATTACGAATCCGAAAGAAAAAAGCGGCGTTCTCCCTTATTTAAAAAGTTACGGCCCTTCAAAGTTCAGGAAAGGGCAACGTTTCAGCCTTCTTTTTCACTAAATAAACTATTTGAAAACACAAGCATTTATTCACTAGGTCACCTTTACACCTTATTCCTCCTTCTTTAACACTTTTCACTTCAATAATCAACATTTTTCTTATAAAAAACTCAATTTAAAAACGAATGCTTCTCCTGGTGACACTCTTATATTTGTAGGTTAGATACTAGGGACATTTTAGAAAAAAGCGGTTGGTATTTGTCGTCACCTACTATTTTAAATTCGTAGATTTGAATTTTCAGTTTGACGTGAGAGAAAAATACAAGATGAATTTGAAAGAAATTCATGATTTAGTGAAAGTAAGAAATAATTTAATTCTATATTTGGTTCAAGTAGGAGTGTTTGCAGCAACAATACGTTGTACTAATTGCAATGAAAAGTGCAAATTAAATTATGACACTTTATGGTATAGATGCAATAGAAAGCGGATTATGAAAATACCGAAGAACAAAGCTCAATACATTTGTTGTAATTTTAAGAAGAGTGCCAGAATGGGAACCTTCTTCGAATGCAGATTAGAGTTGGAAAAAATTGTATTGTTCATAGCATACTTTTTGTTTATTCCACAACCTAGATTTAAATTTATTAAAAACGAACTGAAAATGAGCTCTGAAGCTATAATCGATTAGAGTAATTATTGCAGAGAAGTAAAACGTTTGGTTTTTGTTGAAGTATTCTGTATTATTACATTCACTATCATTTTAGATTAGTTTATAATGGTGCAATAAAAACACATTTAAATTAGGCGGAGCTGGAAAAGTTGTGGAAATAGATGAAGCTGAGTTTGGTAAACGGAAATATAATAGAGGACGATTGGTAGAAGGACAATGGCTTTTTGGAGGTATTGAAAAGAATACCAAAAAATTTTTATTGTCCCAGTTCCTGACAGAAATGCGACAACATTGATTAAAATTATAAAAGATCATATCGAGCCAGGAACCACTATCATATCGGACTGTTAAAAATCTTATAATCGCTTGGATACTGAGGGTTATAAACATCTAACTGTCAATCACAGTATGAATTTTGTTGACCCTCATACAGGTAAGCTGTGCAAATGTTTGTTTGTTCTATATATATATATATATATATATATATATATATATATATATATATATATATATATATATATATATATATATATATATATATATATATATATATATATATATATATACAATTTCAGGAATATTAGCATAACTGCCTTATACAAATCCCCCAGCGTAAGTCCAAAGTTTTTTAATGATGAATTAATTCAATATATAGAAAAACGCAAATGAAGATTACATAGAGGCAAGGAAGGCAAAGAAGATTACATAGAGGAATATAAAAATATCCTAAATACATACAATTTCAGGTCCTTTATAAATGAAGTGACAAGACCTCTGAGCAAAACGTACTTAGATCACATATTTGTGAAAGGAAACCAACAGAAAAAAATGACACAAAATCATTCATATTCCATTATGACATTACAGACCATTTTCCTACAGCGATCGTTCTTCCTGGTATACCCGAGATATCAATTAGCCAGAATAAAACTCATTTTAAAAAAAATCTTGAATATGAAAATCTTAAAATAGACCTTGATAGGGAAACATGGGAGGAAATCTATAGATCAGATGATTTAAGTTATTCCACAAGAACCTTTATCGATAAACTGAAACACTTTATAGAAAAAAATACTAAGTCAATAAGAATTACAAAAAGTAAAAACAGAATAAGAAAGGAATAGATTACAACAGGAATTCTTAAATCAATTGATGAAAAAAACCAAATGTATCTAAAAATATTGGAAGACCCAAACAACATTGTTCTGAAAAAAAAATACAAAAATAAAATCAGTTCGTTGATTAAAATTTCGAAAAGAAGATATACAAATATTTTGATAGATACAAATAAAACCAATAGTTCTAACTTGTGGGAATCAGTTAACAAAATCTGTGGTAAATCGAAACCCAAAACTAAAATAGAGAAAATTAAATTGAGTAACAATCATATTTTCACAGATAAGGTAGATATATCTAATAGCTTCCACGACTACTACAGTGAACTTGGCCAAACGCTTTCGGAAAAAATAGACCAACCACAAAATTACATTAATGAAAATCACAATGTACCTATATGAAACATCTGAGGAAGAAGTAAACTTAGTCATAAAAAATCTCAAAAATGGAAAATCTCCGGGATGGGATGATATTCGTGCTGAGACTCTGAAAAAAATTTCAAGCCAAATCAGTTCACCACTCACTTATTTGATAAATGAATGTTTTCGAAAAGGATGTTTTCCAGACTGCTTAAAAATTGGTATAATTAAACCACTACATAAGAGTGGGGACAAAACCAGTATAGGTATTATCGCTCTATATCCCTGCTGTCTATCTTTTCTAAAATTATCGAACGAATTCTGAAATCAAGAATTAGTAAGTTTTTAGACGAATTCCATATAGTATCTGACTTACAATACGGTTTTAGAAAGGGAAAATCGACAGAAGATGCAATACATCATTTTACCCAACAGATTTATGAAGCTTAGGATTCTAAAGTTCCAGCAAGTTGTATCTTCGATACAGTATGCCATAAACGACTTTTGGAAAAGGTTAGACAGTATGCACTTGGAGGTAATATATATGAACTCCTAAGGAGTTATCTCTCAGAAAGGATACAATTTGTTAACATTGGTGTTATCAGCAATCCCAGGAAAGTAACCTTTGGTGTCTCTCAGGGAACCGTTCTGGGACCCTTACTTTTTACAATTTATATCAATGACATGATGACATTGCACACGAAGGGGAGAGTCCTTAGTTTTGCTGATGACACTGCAATATTCTACCAGGCAAAAACGTGGTATGACCTAAAAAGTGATATTGAAAATGACTTCAAAATATTCAAGTCTTGGTTTCAGTTCAACAAACTCACTTTGAACTGTAACAAAACACAATATTTACCATTCACATCTTACTCGAACAACTTACCAAACCTTGGCTCCCTGAATATAGACAATAACACACAAATACCTGAAGCAACAACAGTGAAATACCTAGGTATTATACTTGATCGACACCTCCGATGGGACAACCACATAAAAAATGTTGTCAATAAAATAAGGGGCCAACTGTCTAAATTCAGGTACCTGAGAGACTTCCTAGATTTAAAAAATCTTAGAACGTTGTATCTTTCTTTGGTCCAGTCGCTTATTAGTTAAGCCGCATTTTCACGTGTCAAGTAGCTAAAGCGAGTTACTAAAGCAAGTAACTAAATTTAGTAACTTGTATGGTGTAAACAACTTGATTTAGTACTTGCGCAAGTACATAATTTAGTAAACTGTTTAGTCAAGTGAATAGAAAAAGTTCTATTTACTTGAGCAAGTTGCCTCTCCCACCTTCGCTTTCTAGCAACTACCAAGCCGACTAAACAAGTGTAGACAGCTCAGTTTAGGCAAGTTCATAGTACAGACTGCAAGGTTGGTTGTGTTTTAATTTGGTGGCGTGTTTTGAAAATGTCTCGTTGGAGTGAAGCGACTACAATAAAGTTTGTAGAAGAGTATCGGGAAAGGCGATGTCTATGGGATACAAAGGCTGTGATTTATAAAAATAAACAAGCTCGGGACGCGGCGTATAAGGAAATTGAGGAGATCATGGGAATAGAAGGATTCGGAGTGCCTGAAATCAAGAACAAAATACGGGCGTTGAGGTCAACTTATTCTCAAGAAAAAAAGAAAATAAGGGACTCGATGAAGTCTGGAGCAGGAGCGGAGGATATTTATGTCCCCAGTGTGAAATGGTTCAAGGAAATGGACGCATTTTTACGTAATATAGAGGATAATAAGAGGCCCACGCAGGATAATTTCAATGTAGGTATATTATAGTAGTGTTCATATGATAGGTAATTAATCCGTATACGTGTTTTCCCGTCCCGAAAGTATCAACTTGTAATAAATTAAAGCAATACATCTCTCCAGCTATGTAACCAAATACGGAATAAGTATGTACATATTATAATATTAATATTAAAGTAGGTATAGTCAAAATATCATCCGTTGCTGCCATGGCACCGCACCTTCGCCCACAAAGTACTGGCAGAGTCGATCTCGCAGTTCTCTTGCACGTCGTGACGAATGATTACTCCCCAAAGGTCTTATTGACGGCAAGGGTATATTACTGTCATTTCTCCAAGAACCTGGTCTAATCTGACCGCGTTCTCTATCTTCTTCATCTAACGATCCATTTGGTGTGTAAGTGTTCTGAGAAGTGATTCGCAAATAATTGTGTAGTGCGCAACTGGCCTTGATAATTTTGTCCACAGTTTCTGGTAAGCATGCCATAGGCTTTTCAAAAATGCGAAATCGGCTAAGCAGAATTCCGAACGCATTCTCTACTATCCGTCTTGCCCGTGAAAGGCGGTAATTGAAAATTTTCTGATTTTCCGACAGTGTTACTTTTGAATAGGGTTTCATCAGATATGTTTTCAATGAAAATGCATCGTCACCTACGATGAAACCACCATCTGGTAATAAACCATTCTCTAGGGCTTCAAATAAAGATGATTGTTGGAAAACCCCACCATCGGATTGTCTTCCAGAACATCCAACATTAATATAGGAAAAACAATAGTTGTCATCTACCAGAGCTAACAGAATAATGCTGTGAGTACCCTTATAATTGAAGAATTCACTACCACAATTTGCCGGCGCATGAATCGTCACATGTTTCCCATCAATCGCACCGTAACATTTGGGGAAGTTCCACTTCAAACGAAACCCCTTTTCAATAACGTTCCATTCTTCTTGGGACTCCGGTACCTAAAATACATAATACGGTATATCTATTTGTTCTATTTCAGATGCAACGCGAAGAAGCAGTTGACGAACAACAACAACAAGATGAAGAGGCAATAATGACTGCCAGACAGGAAAAGTCTCAGGAACCACCACAGGAAAAGTCTCAGGAACCACCACAGAAAAAAATCAGAGCTACGGCAAAATTGAGACAGGTTACTGCAGTAGTTAACGACCTAAAAAAAATAACCGAAACTATCACACATGAACCTGCCAATGAACATGAATACATAGCTTTTGGTCGCAGTGTTGCTGCACAATTAATGACGTTAACTGCTTTTTCTGCAATAAAAGCACAGGAACGTATTCAGTCTGTTCTTACCAGTTTTAAACTCCAAGACCTCCAGAGTATTCGGTACGACACAGACACACATACCAGCAGTGCTAACGCCCCATCTGCCATCTCTACACCAATGCAGTCCCCTACATATTCCGACATGCCTTCTTCGTATAGCGATGGCTTCAGCACTATAATCCATGCAGAAGCAAATCTTACCTATGACGACGATATTAGAAGATCACAGATGATAGCACATGCTTTTTCCAATATTTAACATGTTTTGTTCATCAACAACTTGTTCGCAATAAAAATATTCAAAAAATACATACCTTTATATATTTTCTCAGACTTTCAAAAATAGCATCACACACCTCGGGTATAAATTTGGAGATTGCAGGTGTTGACACACGAAATAACCTCTGCAACGTTCTATAACTATTCCCTGTGGCTAAATAGGACAATGTGATTTCCAATTTTATTCTAGCTGGAACAGCCGATCTCATTACAGTGTCGTATTTCGTAATTTGATGCGCAATTTGAGCCAGCAATATTTCAAACTGTTCTTGAGATATCCTCAGACAATTTCTATATTCTGGTGCGTCTTCAGCTGCTAATTCTCTTAATAACGTAGATGAAGCACCATATCTTTCTCTTCTACTCAGCCATTTACGTACCCAGCAACGCTTCTTTTTGTTTTTGTTCATTTCTTCTGCAAGTATTTCGGATACTTCGCCACATAACGTCAATATACAATTTCGCACTGCTGCACGCGTCACTTTTCCTGCCATGTTTAATCTGTACTAAACAACTAAACAACAAAGCAGGTACCTACACATGTGAACGCTCACTAAAACGAACGGACTAAATTTTAGTTACTTGCTTTAGTAACTCGCTTTAGCTACTTGACACGTGAAAATGCGGCTTTATGGTATTTTGGGATGGGGTGGAGTGGCTGAAACATCACTTACATAACCTGAATGTAACCCAAAAATGGATTATTAAAATCATCTACCGAAAGAATATTGACGTCCCAACTGATTTCCTGTTTCAAGAGAGCCAAGTTCTTGATGTAAGGAGCTTTTTTGTCAAAATGTATTAAATAACATCCACAAGAAAAAAATACCAGTAAATACTCTAGATCATAATTATGAAACAAGAGGGAAATCAATATATACCTGCACAAGTGCAAAAACAATTGGTCAACGTTCATGTAAATACATCGCTACAAAGTTATATAATCTACTACCAGCTAAAATAAAAAGCATAGACAAATTCAGAAAATATAAAGATGAGGTCAAAGATTGGATTATGCAAAGTGGAAGAGACACTTTTAACAATCTTATTAATCTAAAATACTTACTACGGAGAAGCAAAACACAAAGAGAGCTTGTTTTCATTTAAATTCAAACTCTTTTATATTCTTTATCTTCTTTATTTTAATATTTTAACAATTATAGCTAAAGTTTTTGGTTGAAGAAATCCTTGATCAGGATAGCACGTTACAGGATAGGACCCCCGTCTTCCCTTGCTTGTAAAAGTCTGTCTAAGACTTCTGAGGGTTGCTCGTAGGGGTGCGACCGGTTGACGGAGGGAACAATTATATTCAGTTGCTCTGCTGGTTATATGTGTATACTGATATATAAGTAGTAGATATATTAGATGTGTGAAACAGTTAGTGTTTACGGTTATGGTACTATATATGTATATATTTGTTTGTTTGTTCTAGCATCATCACATACAAGTATCTTGAATACTTCCGTGATGTTTTCAATGTTTACTCATTATCATTCATGTAACACTGTTTTCTTTATGAACTATTTCCTTGAATAAACATTATTATTATTATTATTATTCTGTTACTGGTTCAATTTACTTCTGCACCTTCTCTTTTTATAATCTGACTGAAGATTTGTGAATCAATCGGCCAATATTTCATTTTTATGATAAATATTTCAATTATTATTCGAAGCATTATCAATATATTTTTTATACAATAGGCAATAATATTCTATACTGGAACATAAATAGCTTCTTCAGTGACCCATATCAGAGAATATGATATAGATATTGTAGCTCTAAATGGAACTTGGTTGAATGCCGAGGGATGACAATAAAGGAGGAGTGGGTTTAAGGCGAGTTCATATTAGAAAGATTGCGATAATATTTTTGCGGTTCCGCAAATTTGGCCTAATTGTCAAAATACCCTGGTTCATGTTGAAGTGGGCACTATCTAAATTTTATTGTTGAATTTCAAATTTTTGTTACATGAACCTGAATTATGACATACGAATTACGACTTTTGAGACCAGACTCCATCATATCAGAATATAGAACTAACAATTTTCTCAAATTTTATTTAATAGGAACGTGTCTTCATAAACATGGATTCTAAAACGGAATATGTAAGTCAATATACTAGAAAACACCTACAAATGTGTGTCAAAAGCCAAATTGTCAAACATATTAATTTCCGAAAATATTCAATTTTCCAAATTTATAGCCTCAGTGCACCGCACTGTATGAGTCGATCTAGTAAAAGTTCATTTACCTAAATAAAAGTTATGATATTCGGCAATTAGCGATAATGCAATAATGCTGATTGGCAATGTTAGACATTGACCCAAAAATCGGAAACAAGAATATTTGAGTATGGATCATTGGTTTGCCACCTTCTGAAGATAACACATCCATCATCCCTGAAAATGTACCTTCGGTAAGTGTATTATTTTTTGATTTGTATTATTGGCTGTTGAACTATATTTTTTTATAAAGCGTAACATTGTTGAGGGTTATGTTGTAACTTTATTTTAATAAACTCCAAAATTTTTTATCTATGATTATTATTTTTATATAAATCCTATCATCTGAGTTAACCCCCCACTCGCGAGCCATTTGGGCCGCGACAATATAGAACTAACAGTTTTCTCAAATTTTGTTTAATAGGAACGTGTCTTCATAAACATGGATTCTGAAACGGAAAATGTAAATCAATATACCAGAAAACACCTACAAATGTGTGTGAATATTTAATTTCAGCTGGTTTATTGTGATTAGTGTGGTTATCTGAAACTGGATGATTTGCGTCGAATTGAAAGGAAGTGAATCAGTGAGTGGATTTAGTGTTGACCATTCTGCTTGTGAATCTACTTCAGGTGAAAAATTTCAAGAACTATTAATCTCTCTAGTAGAATGTCGTCCTCCTTAATGGAATATCAGCTTACCTATATTCGAGAGGAATAAAAGTATCCGGGACAATTTATGGATTGAAATTCATAATGCCCTGAATGGTCAATATAAGATTGAAGTCCTTCATAAAAAATAGAGAAATCTTCGTGATCAATATATCAAGCAAAAATCAGAATTTGAAGAATACGTCTCGTGATTTGGCAACACATAATGAGTAGAAAAAGCCTTATTATCAACTGAAATTCCCAACAGTCACTACTATTCGTAGGAAATGTAATATTTTTGCAGGTATGCTAGGTTTTGCTGTTTTCAGGAAAATAATTACAAGTTTAGAAAAACTAGAAACAACTTCAACAGCTAGCTTTTCTCCAACAAAGATGGAAACCAAGAAGCAAGTGGGTTCGATCAGCAAAGAAAAAGAAATTTTGATAGATGCTATAGTGTAAAACCTTCGGCACAAATATCAGAAAAACATTCCTATGAGATTTACCCTATTTGTTTGAAGATGTTTCATGTACTTGATGAAATGAAAGGACCAGAGAAAGGAATATAAAAAATTCAACTTTTGTCACTGATATATTCTGCTGTATATCCAAATTTAGATATGTAAAACTTACCTCTTGAAGTATTGCGATAATTACTAGCTCAGTAGTAAGAACAACTTATTCCACTGGAAGTCGACTGATCCTCCAGACATAAAATATGGTGCTAAATCTTCTCTTACTTGATAAACATTCCGAATGTAGTTATTAGTACCAAAGCGTATTTCATTGTTGAGTATATGTTGGACTGCTCTTTTCCTCTCTAATGCTGGAGCTCCATTGATCTTTCCGTGGTCCACATAATCGGTAAGGCAATACACATTTTTTGCTTCATGGTCTTTCATTATGAAATTATGCAAGCAAAAAGTAGCTCGTATTACCAACACTGATGTATTTAGGGATGTCATTAAAAGTTTCTAATATATCCTCCAACTTGCAACGAGAATACCAAAGGCATTTTCTATAACACGCCTTGCTCTGCTGAGCCTGTAAGGACTTTTTATTATCTAATAAAGAATTCAAGTCAATTACATTATACCTATTGTTGAATATTCTTTTCCTTTGGTTTGAAAAATTGCCTAGATAAGGTCTCATTAAATTGCCTCTCAAAGGGAAAGCTTCATCACCAATAATAAAATAAGGTATGTCCTTTCCATTTTCCTCAATAGGAACAGGCTGTGGAGTTTCCAGCATGTTATTGTACTTGCGTCTTCCAATTTCAGAGTTCCTAAGAACTTCTCCATCCATCACTTTGCCTTCCTTGGGCACCTATATCTATCATGGTAAAGATATATTTTGCATCACAGAAAGCCGAAAGAATGATACTGAAAGTGCTTTTATAATTACAAAATTCTGATCCTGAAGTGGGTGGTGCCAGAAATAATATTGTTATGTAGCAACAGTCTCACACTTATCAGTTTACCTGAATATTACAGTGCTTGCCCTCTATAACTATTGGTAGTTGCCATCTTTTTTCAAATTCGTTGGATATGCTACATCATGTATGTTCATTAGGTTGTGGGAAACATTGCATATGTAGAACATCCCATAAAGTCATACATGTTTCAGAAATAATTTCAGAAACTCGGGATTTGCCAATACGGTATGTATATGATAGAAGTCATGCTATTACCAGATGATAAATATCTTTGTTCAAAATACTTCATAATAAACTACTTACCTTAACATTACTGCCAACTTAAGTGCAAGAGCAAGAACTTCTTTTGCAAAATGAGTTTTCTTTAATGAAGGGCCAACCAAATTCAATAATTTATTCAATAATGATAGTCAGTCAGCCTGAAATACTTGAAATGTTTCTCTGGATCACTAATTCTCATTCCAGCCACAAGGTTGTGATATTTTCCATATTTTCTTGTGTTTTTGAAAATATTTCTCACACCATAATGACGGGGTTCTATCAACGATACTTTATATGTACGGTAAAGTTGATATAACTTGTAAAACCTGACACATTCGTCTATTTCGTATTCAACTTCGATACATGGACTTAAAAAACGAGAGTCAAATAAAATAGCAATATAACCTCACTGTATATTGACGTCTAAAATTTTGCGGAAATCGCAAAAAAATTCATTTTTTTCAAGTTTTTCAAGATAAACACGACGCAGTTTTAAATAGCACTATTGTGCGATATTCGTTTCAACATGAACTAGTCCTCATTCGTTCGTTATCACATTGCATACGACATTTTGGTTCTACCTCATATTCAGTTGCCTCGGCAAATGCAGGTTTAAGGAATATAATAGAATAGTATTTTCACAGCCTACTCATCTCTGGCCGAATATAATACTCCAGATGATAGTCATCTCGCAAACCATTTCTTTTGCTTAGAGACCTGGATGAATATCATCTAGTTTGGGATTCAAGCACCAGCAACCACAATGGAATCATTTTATATGATCTTATTCATTCATATGGAAGGAGCATACTGAACGATGAGAGAGGAACGCGGTTTGTTTCACCTGAGCACACTGTGGATGTGCTGGATATTGCTATTTGCTCTCCATGAATTTGATCCAGTTAGTAGATGCTTCGATGAATCATTTTCGAGGATATCACAAACTGAAAGCAATAGGGTAAACTGTAATTTTTCAGCACATTTTTCGAATTCTCCAGGTAAACAGACATTCATAATTTTTAAATCACGCACAGGGTAAAAGGTTTATTAATATAAAAAAAAATGAAATTCATGGTGAAGTCATAGTGCCTCCAATAAAGATTGGAAGATGACTGCAACTTGGTTGTTACTGTAATTGACGAATAGAAATTTAATTTCATGATTTTTTCCTTTTCAAGCGACAAAGAAATAACAAAATATTTCAGTTTATGAACTGACTGTTATAAGGAAACAAGTATATCTGAGGCACCATCTAATTAGGCATTATCTAATAATAACACTGATGATCTTCAAACAAGACTCAACCTCTAACGGAAGCAAGATACTCTTTGGAAGGTTCGAAATAGATGAACATTTCAATCTAGCAGACCACTATTAAAATATTCATGCAGTCATTGTTCACTGTGGTTCTGGCGTTGAATTTGGTAATTATTACGCCTTGGTCAAAGACGAAACGGACTGGTTTAAGTTTGACGATTGTCGTGTCACGAAGTGTTCTGGCGATGCATTGAATTTATAGGAGCCTCTGAAGACACCCTACATTTTGTTTTATAAGACAGATGACATTTGTTGATCAAGATCTTCAGATTATGTGGTGCGGCAGGTTTTTCCGGGTTTTCCTGCAGCTGAAAAAGCAAATGCGCCACTGGAATCAATGAAGTCGTCCTAAAGCGCCAATTAATGTTTATTGTTGTTTTAATTTTTATCGTTGTTTCAATAAAGTATACTATTGACAAAATCAATTAAAAAATGTTTATGAAATATTTTTCTCATAATTGAATAAATAATAACCTGAAAGAAAGAAATTTTAACCAGTGTGTTTCCTCTTCAACCAGTCTTCTGTTATTCATTTACCTGTAGCTCACAACTGATACGTTTCATCTATTGCTTTGAAACATAGTAATCATATAGCCCAAAGCAAAAATATACTTATATTTATATTTCAATAAATATAATGGAGTTAGCATATGGTGGTATGTGACACATACCACTTTGTAACAGTAAGAAATGAGAAATATGTTAATAGGATACTACATACAATTTTGTTATTCTGTAACTAGATCTTCAGCATATCGTGCAAAACTAAACATTGTGAAATTAATGGACTAAAAATAAATTAAATAGCATTGTGCCGCTGTAAATAAGTTGTGATAAGAGTTGAAGATTCATTCTATAGTCTTAAGTAAGTGCTAAGAAGATATAGAGGATATATCATTGGAAATAAAGAGTGAGATTAGGTTACATTTACTGATAATAAAGTTTTGTACTGAAAGTTTATTGTTATATTTTAGAGACGAGATCTTGGGTGATATGGATAGACATTCAAGAGATTCTGAATCTGATAACGAACTACTCGCTAATTTAAAGTAATAATGCTTGTTAATATATTTTAATTTTGGGTTTATAATGTATGCATTTTGTTACGTTTTAGGGCCAAGATTAACAAAAATGAGGCTGCTGCAGCTGCAAGAAGCCTAAAAAACTACCCAGAAATTTTCAATGGGTTTGATGGATATGATTCAGACAAAGACAAAGAATATTTACCACCAGAAGACACGTCTGAGAGCGAATCTACCGATGAGTCGTCCCAAGATAATGTAGTTGAACTTGCCCAAATTACCTTGCCTAGTTATGCAGATTCACACGTTTGTGCTGATAATGCAGTCGAACTTACCCGAACTGTTACATTGCCTAAATCATTGAAACAAAAGAGAGTAAGAAAACCAGAAACTTGGAAATGTAATGTTAGAAAAAATGCCCACAGTGCTGGTAAAGAATATGTCTCGATTAGAAATAAAGTAGTTCCTGAGAAACGTATACAGACACTGAAAGACTGCAGGAATAATTGTTTGTTCAAGTGCCAAACTAAAATCAGTGAAGATGAAAGAAAAGCAATTTTTGATGGATATTATACTTTAAGCGACCACGCAAAAAGACTTTTTATATTGTCTACAACAAAAAAGTTTCAGGTTGACCGTCACAGAAAATACAAAACTGATGTAAACAGTAGAAGAAAGTTCTCATTTGCGTATTATTTTCAAATTGGAAGTAATGAAATTCAAGTATGCAAAGTATTTTATCTGGGAACTCTAGCTATCAGTCAAACTCCAGTGTATACTGCCCATTCCAAGAAGGACATTTCAAATATACCCGACACACCGAAGGTTGGCAAGCATATTAAACATAGAATACCGGATGAAGATGTCAATTTCGTGAAAGAGCACATAGAATCTTTCCCCAAGATTGAATCGCACTACTGTAGGACAAATACACAAAGGGAGTACCTAGATCCTACCCTCAGTATAAAGAAAATGTACAGTCTATACGTTGAATTTTGTAATAATGCTCAAACGAAACCTGTAAAAGAGTCTTTTTATAGACAAATTTTTTATACACACTATAATTCATACTTTCATGTTCCAAAAAAGACAGGTGTGACGTCTGTGAAGAGGTAAAATTAAAGAAAAAGGAGAATACGCTAACTAGAGAAAAGACTGAAGAATATGAGAAACACATAAAAGAAAAAACTGCAACTGGAGTTGAGAAAGCGAAAGATAGAGAAACCAAAGAATGTCCGTTTTTGACTTGTAAAATGTTCTGCCGTGTCCCAAAGCAGAAATTAGTAACTACTATTACAAAAGCAAACTTAATGTATATAATTTAACGGCTATATTTTCAACTACAAAACAAGTATACTGTGCTGAATGGCATGAAATGTTGATGGGTAGAGCTGGCAACGATTTAGCCAGTGCTTTGGTTAAAATTTTGGAAGCTGTTTTTGCTGACAATAAAAGTTTAAAAAACCTAATTCTCTGGAGCGATAGTTGCGTACCACAAAATCGCAATTCTCTTATGCCCTATGCAATAGCATATTTCTTACAACTGAACCCTTCAATCGAGAGTATAACTATGAAATTCTCAACTCCAGGACATTCATATGTTCAGGAGATAGATTCAGTCCATAGCTGCATTAAAAGGATTCTAGACAAAGTTGAATATTTTTCACCACTATCGCTCTTAAGAATTCTTTTAAAGATCAACTCTGTTCGGCCTTACAAGATTATACAGATGTGTGCAGAAAACTTCAAAGATTATATATCATGTACTACTGCTTTTAATTATAAAGTCCTACCTTTCTCAAAAGTAAAAGCTCTTAAATTCTCAACTTGTTTTACCGAGGTAGAGTTTAAAGAATCACACCAATCACTAAATTGGAAAAAAGTTTCAATCAGACCATTACAGAGAACCAGATCACTTGTAATAATGAAATCTCCGAAAGTTTCAAACGAAAAGAAAACCTTATCTGCAGAAAAAATTGAAGCAATTAAGAGTATGTACCCATGGATGCCGCAAGTAGATAAAGAATACTTTCAAGCCATTTTACCAAAATAATCATTACTGTGTCAAAGTAATAATATAATATACATGAAACAAGTTATTTGTATACATTACACCCCTTTTCAAATAGTTTTACTTAGTAAGTAGTCAGTAGTTTTGCATATTTTTGTACTCATCATATATCATTCAATAAAAAGTATTTTGTAACAGAGTTGTATGTGACCATTTTTTTCAAATTCATATGTTTTGTGATATAACAAAGTTGTATGTGTTCAATAATTTATGAATACTTTAACATTTCAAGCAATGGTAGATGTGTGGCATATACGCAAATTTTCTTTTTGCTATAACTCAGAATTATCAATAATGTACATACAACAGTATAACTCTAAGGTGACGAACTGTCAAGTTGTTTATTAAATGCTGCAATCGTTTTTTATTATTATTTATGGTATTTTCAGAAGAGTGCTAAATTCAATGATGCGGCGGCTACACGGTTATACTGAAGCCGAAGGAGGCCATTTCCATCGCCTAATTTAGTGCAATTCGTTAGTCTAGATGTTAATGTTATTTAATATTTGTTGTTATTGTTACATAATTAGTAATGAAAAATTGTAAAAATAATAATTTTCAAAAGAAACATTTAATTCTCCATATTATTCCTTGTGAGGTCCCGCTTTTTTTTCTTAAAAACTAAGCAAGTTACGAAAAAAAATCAAGAGATCAAAAATATGTATCTCTAATAGCTCAATTCAAAGATATTATAAAAATTGCACAAAAGTCAGTGGCGTACATTTTTAAGTCAAAAATATTCGTTCAAATCCCGCTTGAGACGCCACTGTACTTAATAAATTGAATGACGTTCGGGCTAAATTAGCTCTTTAATGTTATAAATACCATTGTCAAATTACAACAAAATTAGGTAAATGATATTTAAGATATTTACGAATAATTTTTTAAATTATTTTAACACCCTGTGTCTTGAGAACGAAGGATTTGCGGACCCATGTTTATATGAACATTTCATCTTAAAATTACCTAAAGAATCGAATTTATGGTACATACTTAATTAACACCCTGTATATTATGAAAAAACCCTGACGAAAAATGGGTGTATTGCAACAAGAAGGACACCCCAGCGCACACCATCTTCCAGTGCGATAGATGGGAAAGAGCGCAGGAAACTCGAAATCGAAATGGGCTAAACATTCACGCAGGCGAACATAATAGTGAAGATGCTGGAAAGCATGTCAAAGTGGAGTATGTTACATAACCACGTGAAGGATATTATGAAAAAATGGACTCTCCAGCTTGGATAGAGGTAAGCTTGGTAAGATAACTTAGACATACGCCATGTATGTCCAACTAGAAATATTCCACGTGTAGCAATAGGGCCAACGGGGGACATTTCAGCTGGTAGGCGTCTTTCGAAGATTTCCTCCTCCAGAAAAAAAATTGTTAGGTTAGATTCCCTCCTGGTCTTCACTGATTGTAAACACGTGAATGGCAACCCCAGAGTTGTGAGGTGGATCTGACTGTTTCGACTAGTCTCAGGTCAGATCCCTCACTTTTGTCTTTACTATCGGTCTCCCTTGACCAACACTTGCTCCTTTCTGATGCTGATACTACAAGAGTGTCCGAGGGCTAGGGACTATTCACTCTTCTTACTACCGGATACAAGGAAGGCAGATGTATCCTCTTCTTAATAATATCCAACTTGAAAATGGGGATGATTCAGATTAGGAGACCAATGCAGCACCAATTACCAATGAGGAAGATCAGCCAACCAACGCAGCAACAATTATTGATGATGAAGATCAGCAGACCAATGCAGCACCAAATATTGATAATGTGGCTCAGCAGACCAACACAGCATCAATTATTGATTTGCAAAAGCCAAGCTCTTCAATTCCTTTTAACGTGTCTTCACCTTTCAAAAAGTGTTTGTTCTGGCCAGAACCTCCAAAAAGCTCAAACTGAAACGATCCAAAGAAAAAAATACCCTATGTGGCCTCTTCAGAACAGTGACAGGCTTACTATATTAAAAAAGGACAGATTAAAGATCAGTAAGAGAATGAAAAAGAAGGGTAAAATTAACGAATATGGTAACCTTCAGGATCTTCATGAAACTTGCACAGGTGATTCAAAACATGAAAAAAAAAAAACACTGTATCAAGCGGAATTTCCATGCGGAAAATATAACTTTGGGAGATATGCTCTTTTTTAGTTGAAAAAAATATGTTTTTTTTGGGAAATGGTAACTTTACCAATCTGTACAACACTATAAACTTTCATTTTTTTTTTTTCATTATTTATTTATTTCATTTATAACTTTCAAATTGCTAACGTATTTTCCTTCTCTGCCAACCCGATAAATGATATGCAGGAAGGGTAAAGAAATTTCGAAACTGAGGAGTTGGCCATGTCCGTAAATTGCAAATCTAAATGATTGAGTAAAACAATTGCTATTCAGTTTTGACAGTTCGTGGCATTTGTACTGCTCAATATAAATTTGGTCAAAATTTATAAAATTTGTGATAATAAGCAATATTTACTTATGCATTTCAGAAACTGGCAGCTAATACCGCAAGAAGGTGAATATTTATGTCCCAAATGTGATGGACGACGCATCAAGATAAGAGACGCTTCAGTTTTTATGTGGGTGGCTTCAGGTCTATGCTGGGCTTTAAGCGGGATTTATAAACTTGACGTTCGCCGTTTGCGTTGACGTTCGCGCTGACGTTGGCGTGGGCAGTTCGTAGCAACGGAATTGACCATTTATAAACTTGCCGTTGGCAGTTATTGAAACTATCATAACCTCAACGTAATGTGTCATATGACAGTGAGAAGTTGTCAGCAAAGATTAGAGGTTCTTTGTTATCAGTGCGTGTTTTTATTTTATGATATCTAGGGTGTTCTGTAATCCCGAAAGGAGGAGCAGCATCTTAAAATTATATTCTTTAATAAAGATGAATTTGGATTTTGAAGCCGAGTATTCACTTGCTGTGTGTGGACTTATTTTGTGCTCATGTGCAGCATATCTAGTAACAAATCGTCGGAGGCAAAGACGATTTAAAGTGAGACCCATCAATAGGGCAAGAAGGACCTCAGGAAATTTTAACTATTATAAAAAAATGAAATCTTGGGACCCAGAACAATTTTTTAAATATACCAGAACGACGGTTCCAGCCTTCGAAAAACTGTTGACTAAAGTGAGGGCAAAAATCGGTAAACAGTTTAGATCCGATGGTATTTCACCTGAACAAAGACTTGTTGTTACTTTACAGTAGGTTACATTTTTAATTATTGAAAAAATTTTAATTAGCCATTATTTTATTCCATATATTTGTCACAAGGTGCTAGTATGCAAATCCTCGCTTGGAATTATCACATAGGACTCACTACTGTTCATAAAATCATACACGAGACTTGCCAGTGTCTGTGGGATATTCTTAGTCCAGAATATTTGAAAACTCCAGAGTCTGAAAAAGATTGGTTGGACAGTTCCAAACGGTTTCATGAAAAATGGAATTTTCCTCATTGCTTAGGAAGTATTGATGGAAAACACATAAATATTCAAGCTCCAGCTAAAAGTGACTCTTTGTTTTTCAATCATAAAAAAAATAGTATTGTTTTATTAGCCTCATGTGATTACGAGTATAAATTTACCTTTGTTGACATTGGTGCTTATGGTTCGCAGAGTGATGGTGGAGTTTTTAAAAATAGTGTGTTTGGGCAGAGAATGGAATGTTCAAATTTAAACATACCTGCAGAAAAACAGTTACCAGGAACAAATGCTGTCGTACCGTTCTGTTTTGTTGCAGATGAAGCATTCCCATTAAAAAAATATATAATGAGACCTTATCCTGGGAAAAATTTAACAAATAGTCAAAGAATTTTCAATAATAGACTTTCCAGGGCCAGGCAAGTCATTGAAAATACTTTTGGCATATTAGTGGCTCGATGGAGGGTTTTAAAAACAACAATCAATGCCAAATGAACAACCTGCTGAGCGAATGCGAGTTTCCAGAGAGGTGGGAGCTGGCGAAAGTAATTCTCATACTCAAGGGGAAGAACCTGTACGAGCATTTGGAAGTTACGTCAATCTGTCTCATCGATTGCATAGGCAAGTTATACGAATATTTACTGAAAGACAGGTTGAAAGTGGGACTTACCGAATTAGATGGCATATCACCGACACAATTCGGTTTCAGACCTAACAAATCCACAGTACACATGTACTCAAACTTGCGGGTAAAGGAGTTCCCACTTGGGGAGCAATTATCTTCATCGATGTGAAAAATGCTTTTAATACCGCTAAATGGGTGAATATTATAGACAATCTTCAGGATATCGGGATCAGTGGCTATCTGACAAATGTCCTGGTGAATTACCTTAGTCACAGGACACTCAAATGTGGAAATTGTGTATAGGAGATGACGCACGGAGTACCGCAAGGTTCCATAATAGGGCCGACACTATGGAGCATTCTGTATGGTGCTGGGAATCTTAATTTTCCTCAGGGCTGTTATACAACAGCATTCGCAGATGACTTGGCCCTGATAGTTAGATCAGAAAACGCAAGCTTCCTTATGGAAAAAGCAAACGAATGTCTGACATTAATTCATGAGTGGATACAATCAGTAGGATCAGTGAATTACAATCAGTAGGAAAAGAGAGGGAATTGTGTTTGAGCTGGCCGGTTCAATCATTAAACCAAAAAAGTTCGTCAAATATTTGGGCGTTTGGCTGGACGACAAGATCATTTTTAATGAGAACAAAAGGAGTGCACGCGAAAAAGCGGACAGACATACAGCTGCTCTGTCCAAGCTCTTACCAAATATGAAGGGCCAAGCACGCAAAAGAGACGCTTGCTGTATGGTGTTGTACAATCCGTCATTTTGTATGCAGCACCTGTGTGGGAAAACTTGACACCTATAAAAAGATGGTAACGGCATCTCAGAGGAAAATGCCACTGAGAGTAACTTCAGCTTATAGGACTGTATCAGCAGAGACCCTCTGCGTGATCGCTGGAATACCCCCCATTGACCTCCTTGTGAAAGAAATAGGATGACTGGATGAGGCAGGAGCCGCGGTCACAATTGCTATAAAAAAAATGAAAGACAAAAAACTATAGATGCGTGTCAGGGAAAATGGGAGAGGAATGAAGAAAAAAGCTCAATGGACAAAGAGGTTGATCCCAAACATCGGAGAATGGTTGAAGTGCCCGCACAAACTGATTACTTCCTAACCCAGTTCCTAACGGGTCACGGGTCCTTCACAGTGTATACTAATAAGATAGGTAAAGCAACTGACAACCTATGTATATACTGTAACAACATAGACGACGTAGAACACACCATCTTCCAATGCATCAGGTGGATAAGGGAGCGATACATCTAGGAAGTAGAGTCGGGGAGGGACATGACCCCGGACAACACTGTAGAGGACATGTTAACCTCAAGAGGAAAATGGGAAAAGGCCGTAAGATTTGTTCGAAGTGTCGTCAAGCAAAAGGAGGCCGAGGAAAGGATGTACTAGTCCAAAGACAATAGATCCGTTATATGAATTTATATAACAGGAGACTAGACATTCAATTGCTATATAAATGCCGCTCATATCTGAGTATTTCCTAAAGGACAGTTCCAGGTACGAGAGAGGGTAAGGGGTGGTTTTTGTCGGTAAAAGTCCGACACTGGCTCGTGATGGATACCAAGCGGCCAGTGCACATGAGGGTTTCCACCCCACCAAAAAAAAAGTTTGGGTAAGATTGCCGACGATCTGGCCATCATAGTGGAGGCTGATGATGAGGCAGGGCGAGTAAGGCTGTAGACACAGCTACAAGATGGATGACCAGCCAAAAGCTGGCAATAGCACAACAAAAATCGGAGGCAGTAATTCTGAAGGGCCGAAGAAACAGAAGCAAAATAAAGTTCAACATAACGGGAGTCGATATAGAGCACACGAGACAGCTCAAATACCTAGAAGTCCTCGATGACAAACTGTGGTTTGGACCACATATTAGGTATGCTGTACATGAGACTGAAAAAAAAATGTCAGCACTCACTAGGCCCATGCCAAATATACGGGGCCCCAATTTGGATGAATGCGCTCAACGCAAAAAAATACAAGAATATGCTGAACAGCAGCCAAAGGAAGGCCCTACTGAGGGTGGGCAGCGCATACAGAATAGTATCGGCGGCAGCAATACAAGTAGTCACAGGAATTGCACCAATAACTCCACTGGTCCGTGAGAGAGCAAAACTGTATAGCAGGGAAAATGGACACCAAAAACAGGTAAGGGATGAGAAAAGACCATGAAATAATGGCAAAGAGAATGGCAAGAAAACACCACAGATGCACAAAAAAAGCTTATAAAAAACGTAATAAACTGGCACAGAAAGACTGAATATTACCTCACCCAATTCCTGACAGAACAGGGGTCTATCGACAACTATAAGGTGAGAATAGGGAAGACCGAAAATTCAAAGTACCCTTACTGTGAAGCAGATGACTCACCCAAACACGCAGTTTTCGACTGTGTGAGATGAGAGAGAGAGAGAACTGGAACTAGATATGAGAATACGCATGGACCCTGAAAACATAACAAAAATATGATAATAAACAAAATATCAACTGTTCAAATCTGTTTTTCGTTAATCAGCTGTCGCCCCCATACGAACAACAACTGTGAAAAAATCCACGCATACATAAAGGTGGTCCTCTCCACGAAAGAAAGAGAAGACAGAGAAAGACAGGCCCAAGAATAAAAAAAGACGCAAAAGAGACAAATGAAAGCAGGATATGAATAAGAAGAGCAAAGGAGAAGAACAGCCCCTGAACTGATGTATACCATAGTCATGGTCATCCCGGAGGCAAGGGAGAAGAAAGGGGATTTTAATCGTAGTAGCGCACGACACTATCAGGGCTGATTGAAACAAGGCCCTGGTACCATGCGGTTTCCCCCTTCACAAAAGAGAGGTCAAAGATTAGGTCAGTTTAGAGCAAGACAGGTCTGGTTAGGTTAGTTTAGGTCAGGTCTGGTCTAGTCATGTGTCCGACCGAAAGTTCTGTTTCGGTCGAGTTTCGGCAAAAAACGGGTTTCGGTGGCAAACCTGCCGAAACTACGGCCGAAACTGAAACTACATTCGGAAGTTCCCGCGCTGTGATCGGTCATATTCGGCGCGTAGAATTTCTTACAACCGACGAAGACATTTTGCCGCGTCCATATGCCTAATCATGTCGTGACTCGAGACTTATTTTGTGACTTACTTTGTTTATTACTTATTACCTAGTACCTATTGTGATACTAGGAAACAACTTAAATAAGTAATTTTATGTTTAATATTTTTGAAAAACCATCAATAATATTCAAAAGAAGGATCTACAACTACTCAAATAAACACCTCACCTATTTTAAATATTTTTAAAATGCAATGAATATCTTTTCTTAAATAAGGGTTTGTTATGTTGATTATCAATGAGTAAAAATGTCGAAGAATGCATAACGCTGTAATTTAAAGATACAAAATAAAGACTGACTAATTACAATAACGTTTTCTTTATTTTTCCCTCAAAACATAATCTTTGTAAGGAAGTTTCGGTTTCGGCCGAAACAGAGATCGTTGCAGAAATTCATTTTCGGTTTCGGTCGTAAAAACCAGAAAAAATGGAAATATTCTTAGGCAAGAGAATTTCGACATGGAACATCTTTTTCCAAATCCAAATTATCTATTTTTCAAATATTGGGATTTGTCAATCTTTGGGTGTCAATGCAAATTTGACACCCAAACTATAACAGACTATATAAACATGCTAAACATTTGACCTGCTATAAATAATCCTAATGTACCACTCATCTTAACAGGAACACCTTCAAAACTCTTTCAAATTGTTCATATAGACATTGTGTCAAAAGCCAAATTGTCAAAAATACTAATTTCTGAAAATATTTTATTTTCCAAATTTATAGCCTCTATGAACTGCACTGTAATGATCGATCTAGTAAAAGTTCATTTACCTAAATATGGTGTGCGGGCATTCGGCTGCCACCTTCTGAAGCGAACAGATCCATCATCCCTGTAAAGCCCGTATGACAGGGTTCAGTTTTTCATCTATTTTCTGAAAGGGAAACTGTAAACAGATTTTACTGTATCGTGTAATACAGAAACACAGATATTGATTCGGAAAATATATGAAAGATATTTTTCATTCAGATTATCTTGGAGCGCATACGCATAACACATGTCGATGCCTTTTTAGGGTTATCTGAGTTTATGACCACAGAAGAACTGTATATATACGTGCGTTGTGTTTATGATTTTGATAAATATCGGTGTTTTGAACAGGTAATCAATATAATGTAAAGTGCATATAATATTACTGATATATTTGCTATACCTCCAATAGGCTAATCTGTCGTTAGAATGGTTTGGTCGTCTGCACATGTTAGTAATTTGATTGAAGAATACCAGAAATACCCTGCCGTTAAACATCCATTATACCACAATAGAAATGCTCGGGTAAATGCTTTGACAAAGATTTGTGAAGTATTATGTGAATTGAGACCAGAACAACTATAAAAGAAATTAAGGCTAAATTCTCTAGCCTGAGAACAAAATTCCTTGGTGAGAAAAAAAAGATGGAAAACGCCATAAAAAGTGGATCTGGTGTAGATTGTGTGAGTATCAATATTCTAGAATATAGAAATAGAAAATATTACACATATTGTGCTTTGTTTATAAAGTGATGATGATATATTTCAGGTTTAGGTACCATCATTATGGTATTTTGAAAAAAATTTGTTACTTGACTGAACATGTGACTCAAAGACCATCAAAGTCAAATCTAGATGCTTGCGAAGAACAGGAATCATATAGAATCCTTTCTCCTATAATACCTGAAAGTAAAAACAAAAGCACTATTCTCCTCGTAGAAGACGTACAGGAATATGGAGATCAAAATAACTTCTCACAGATTTCATGTGATGATGAAACAAAGGACAGTGAAAATGAACAATATGAGGAAATTATTATAGAGACAACAATGGATGTAAGTAATTGCATACAATGTCCAGTACTGGCAGAATTATGAACTTTAAATATTATAATATATACAGTGTATAAACGCCAATTTGAATGAATACATTATTTCGGTTACTGTACATATTTACAGAAATAATTTGACATTCTTCACGTAAAAAATGCCCCCCCTATCTTCAACCCCCCTTCGAAATGACAGGGGGCATTTTTACATTGAAGAATGTCGCATTATAATTTAAATTTGACATATTCCCGAATTTTTTCAATTATGTGCAGTTACCGTATATGTGAAGTAATTAGTATTTTAAAATTTCACGAGGTTCATGGATTTCAGCAGGAAGATAATAATTCTCAAAAACAATCTACTCCACAGAATAAAAACAAAAAATGAACAAAAAACCATTTGAAAGTGCAGAACAAAATGTAATGAAAGATGCCAGTAAAGCACTTAATGATATAACTAATGCTATAAAATCTGCATCACAAAAAACTAATTCTGCTGAAGATATGTATGGCAAACTTGTTGCTGAATGTTTGAAATCCATCACAGATCGCAGAAAAAGAGTGAGGGCACAACAAAACATTGATGCCATTTTATATCAGCACCTCATTGATGACTGATTCATTGAAATCCATTGATTATAATTTTATCAACGAATGTGATGAATAGTAACTGTAGAAATTATAGTTTTTATTTTTTGTTATAGATTCTAAATTTTATAGAACCATTTGATGGATAGGTATTATGTATATTAGTCATTTTGTTTTGTTTTTGGAGATTTTGTACATGTATTTGAAACGAAATCAATGAACTTTAATGAATAATATCAAGTACATGTAATGAAAAAGTATAAGGAAACTGTGTTGGTTTCCATAAACTGTCTGGTCATGATATGTCAATGGTTATATTTATTTATTGCATCTATCTGCAAAGGTACTGCTCCTTCAGACATAAAATAAGCCATGAATTCATCCCTCATATGCTGAGCAAGTTTAGCTGGCCTATTTCCTCCGTGGTGATTTTGTAGACCTTGCATTCTCTTTAAACTGACTTAAAAAAATCCTCATTACAATTATCAGTAATTGATGTTTTGATCAGATAATTATGTAAACAGCAACAAGCAAGTGTGATTATTTCAACTTTATCTGGATTCAAAGTAATTGTTGTTAATAATATTCTAAACCGATTACTAAGGATCCCAAAAGCGTTCTCCACTACCCTACGAGCTCGAGATATTCGGTAGTTGAAAATACGCTGCTCAGTTCGAGCATTCCTGAAGGAAAATGGTTTCAGAATTCTTCTTGTCAAGGGGAAAGCATCATCTCCAACTATGGTATAGGCGACAGGAATATTTCGTCCCGGTAGTGTTTGGTCTGGAGGAAAGTTTAATTTATTAGTTTTCGTCAATCTGCATAACTATCCCTAAATACTCCACCATCACTAATGCGACCATTTACATCAACATAGTTACATGAAAAGTTCGCATCAACCAGTGCTAGCAAAACAATGCTATGATTCCCTTTATAATTATAATAAAAGCAACCAGCACTTCTTGGTGGTCTGAAGTTTATATGTTTTCAATTCAATGCACCTGAGAACATTGGAAAATTCCACTTTATATGGAACTCGTCAGCCACCTTTTTCCATTCATCTGATGTAGAAGGACATTTCAAATACTCTTCTCTCAACCTTGAGTAGATAGCTTGACATACTTCTGGAATTATTTTAGCTTATAATACTTTCATGTATACGAGATGCATACATCAATGAACGATAAGTCTACCCAGTTGCTAAGTATCGAAGAGTTATAGTCAGTCTGAAAATTTAAAAATTAAAATCTAAACATAATAGAATTTGTCAAACGAACTTCTCTTCTGCTGAAATACATTCTCTCATAGTTGTATCCTTTTTAGAAATTGTATCTTTAATTTTGTCCAATAGAAAAGTGAACTGTTCTTCACTCATTCTCATAAAATTAGTATATGATACAGGATCTTCAGTAAGGAGTCCTTTTTCAGCAAATTGAGAACTCCTCGTCCCTCATTCCTCTTTTGCAGCCATTCTCGAGACCAAAGTTTCTTCTCCTTTTCCCATTTTTTTTCAAAATAAATAATCTGAGAGTAGTATTAACTACTGCCGAACTACATATCATAAGATATTGTTGAAAGGAGACCATTATTTTTAAGTATACCATGTACAATATTATTCCTAACCTTACTTTGATTTTACTATGACATAAGTGTCTATGATTTGACATTTGAATGGGATTCTTTGGACATGTCACTGGTGAGAATATCTTGTATAATGTCACACAGCATATATTTCCGCACATCAAATCATCCATTTTATTACTGATATATTCCTGACTACAAAATTGATTCATTTTATGAGTGAAAAATTAAACCGTGTCATACGGGTTAAGTGTACCTTTTGATTTGTATTATTGGCTTGTTGGACCATATTTTTGAAAAAAAGCGTAAATTGTTGAGGGTATGTTGTACCTTCGTTTCAAATAACTTTAGTATTTTCTACCTATGATTATTATTTCTATATAAATCCTACCATCTGAGTTAACTCCCAACTTGGGAGCCATTTGGGCCGCGACAATATAACAGAACTGAACCGCTTACCGGAAAGAGAGTGCTGAAAACTGTTCATTCGAATTGACAGAACACCGACATATCTTCGCATATGAGGATCCAAACTGATGGGGTGGCGAAATGCAAGAAAAAGAAAAGGTGTACTGATGGCTCCAAGAGGGAGAATGAACCGTGGAAGCCGACGGAGAATAGTAAGATCCCGGCAGATAGGCCTATAAAGATGATTGACGATGATAGGGATGAAGTGAATTCAATCCCGGCATCAGAGATATTCCGAGTGAAAATGTTATCTCCGTTGAAATCGCCTCCAAGAAGGGATGAATTTCTGGAATCTCAGAAAATTATTTCGACAAATATGAGTAACACGAATGCTTAAATGGGACGTTCGGACATGACTGAAGGTCTACCACCGATTCAGAAATATTACTCGAGCAACTTCGTACCTTAATTACATTTTTCGCCCACTTTCCCTGGACTATGATGCCAACATTCCCTGGACTATGATGACGACTTTCTCTGGACTATCCACAGAGATAAAACTCGGAAAATGCTGACACCTCTTTTATTCCGAACGTTATCTTTGTTTATTGATGACTATGCTTTTAAACCAAACTTTATCTGCATGAACGTGCTTAGATATAATTCATCATGTTATTCATCATTGCTTACTAATAGTTTATTCCAGAATATTCTTTGATGACAACTATTACGCATAGCATTCTCATAATATAAATACTATGATTTATGTATTGTAGTTAGTTCAGCTTTCACTTCAGTTACAACACGTTGTTACCTGCTATCTATTAAATAAAACAACACATAGTAAGAATCGAACTATTCTTTATTTGTGGGTGTTATTTCATATTCAAGAGTAATTCAATCAAACTGTCAGTAAACTGTTCTCACAACACAGGGGGGCTTCAACAAACCACAACTGCTTGAGAACCAACGTAATTGGCGCAATCGGTAGGATACCTGTACAGGCAACAAGCAAAACCAACTGCCTGGTGATTACCAAATCTTCAACAGGAGCCACTACCAACAACCACAGTGTACCGAAGAGGACTGGATATTCTCTCTCGACACACAGGGCAGATTCTTGGACTGGATATTCAAGAAGAAGCTAACAACCTTTCTGGACAACCGATTGTCCCTGGACTGGTTCAACAAACAGAAAAAAAAGAAAGCTGAAAGCAAACAACCCAAGAGATCCACACACACAAAGGGAGTCTCTCAGTCTTAGTCCCTACATTTCATATCCTATATATTTACCCCTTATTTTGTTTTAACTTAGTTCCTAGTGAATTATATTAACTATTATTTTATGTTTCGTCATTTGCAAAATCTCGCAAACAAAAACAAAGAATTAAGACAGCAAATAAAACAAATTTTTAACGAATCTAGTTCTACTTCTGAAGAAGAAAATATAAATACTTTTTATCCAGATTTAGACTCAATAACCCAAGATTTATCAACTTTGAATATTTCTGAAACAACTTCAAATACACCAAACGTAACAATGGTCGACACAAATTATCAACAACTAAGACTATTTTTAGACATAATTCCAACTTTTGATGGAAATGCATGTGAGTTGAATAATTTCATTTCAGTTTGCAATGAACCGTTTATACAATATAATAATGAATCTGAAGCTATAAAAAACTTATTTTGAGAGCAATTATCGGAAAATGAGAGGAAAAGCACTCACCCTAGTCTCCAGAAGAACATAATTAAATACATGGAATCAAATTAAAGATTTATTAAAACTTTCATTTGCCGATCAGAGATCTTTCACATGTTTACTACAAGAATTGCACAGTTTAAAACCAATTCTCAAAAGAAAATTCTTACAATTTTGGTGTTAGATGTCAATATACTAGAAGTTTAATTTTTTCTTCTATAAACAATGATCCAAATTTAACACATTCAGGAAAAATTGTCCAAATTAGTAACATTGAACAATTAATTTTGGTCACATTTTTGAAACATTTGCCACCATTAATTCAAATGGGTGTTAGATTGAAAAACCCAACTTGTTTAGAAGAAGCACTGACACAAGCCATTGAAGAAGAAAATTTTCTTTCATTAGCTAATGATGGAAAAAGAAATAATACTCAACAAATCCCATCTCCAAATTTTAAAACACCAATGGCACCAAAACAAAATTATTCACAACCCCAAAGTCACCAACATTATCAAATTCCTAATCAACAATTTCAAATTCAAAATCAATTACAGCAAAACCCTCAATACCAATTTCATACACCTCAAAACAAGTCAACCCATTCAAGTGAATCCAAGACAGGTTCCACGGAAGTTCTTTACAAACAAGCAAGTTTTTGGTAATACTAAACCTAATAATACTAATGTATGGAAATCTAAAAACCAAATTCCATCTCATAGACCCACATCAATGTCAACAGTATCTAAAAATATACCACCAAGAAATGATTTTTTCCAAAGTCAATCTAGACCAACTTTTCGATCTGAAGAAATTCACTTTCACTTTCAATTCATTGATCCAAATTTAAATAATAATGAAGAAAATAATTTTGAATTCAGTTATTCTAATGAACAAACATTTTCGGAATCAAAATGATCAAATTGATGATTGATCAAACCCAATAATAGAAACTGAAGATGAAAATTTTAGTTTAACAGCCTATTGAAAGGAAACCACTTAGAAATGAATTGCAGTGACAATAGAAAGTTACCTTTCATAACAATAGAAGGACATCATAAACCATTAAATTTTCTTATCGATTCAGGCACCCATATTTCTTTAATAAATCCAATTATACCTAAAGAATATTATTCAGAATATATATTTATTATACCGAATATGATTAAAACATCTTGCGGACAACAGTTAGCTAAATATGAAGCTTACATTCCCGCATTTTCAGAATTTCAAATCAATGAAAAAATTGCATTCACTTTATTTGATTTTCATCCATTTTTCGACGGATTAATAAGTTTTAAAGATATTAAAAACATGGTTTTAATTGGAACTTACAAGAAGGTTATTTAATTAGAGGAAATGTTAACCTACATGTTAAACAGTGTTCTCCTTCAGAATATAGTTTATATAGTATTAGTTTAAATGAAAATGAAATTTCAAGAACAAAGCTACCAACTAATGCAACAGTTGATGGAACATACTACATTCTGTATAAAGAGATAAATGAACATTGCTTTATACCAGAAAGTATTACAACAGTAGAAAACAGTTAAGCAATTGTGGAAATTCATAATGTTAGCATTAAAGATACCTAAATAAAAATGACATCACCATTACAAATTTATCCTTTAATAGATTGCGAAATTTTTAAAACCGAAATAATTAATTGGAATCCATATCCCGATTCTGAACAAATTGAAAATTTATTAAGATTAGATCATCTCAATGAAGAAGAAAAATTTAAAGTACTTAAATTATGCAAACAATTTCATACCATATTTCAATACCCAAATTAACCCCTATCTGCAACAACTCAAACCACTCATGTAATCAAAACTACTGATGATGAACCCGTTTATACCAAATCTTATAGATTCCCAGAAATTCACAAAAAAGAAGTTCAAGATCAAATTCAAAAAATGTTAGAGGACGGAATTATTAGAAATAGATCTAGCCCTTGGTCAAGTCCTATTTGGATTGTTTCAAAAAAAAAACAGATGCTTCAGGAAAACCAAAATGGCGTATATTAGTCGATTATAGAAAACTCAATTCAAAAACTATTCAAGACAGATCTCCTATCCCAAATATAGACGATTTGTTAGAAAAACTGGGTAGAGCCCAACATTTCACAACCCTAGATTTAGCTAGTGGATTTCATCAAATCAGAATGCACCCTGATAGTATTGAAAAAATGGCATTTTCAACAGAAACAGGACATTTTGTATTCCTTAAGATGCCCTTTGGATTGAAGAATGCTCCTTCCACATTTCAAAAAATGATAAATTGAACTTTAAAATCCCAGCTGAATAGAATATGCTTAGTATACATGGACGACGTTATAATTTTTACTTCAACTTTGGACGAACATATCAAAAACCTTGAAGAAGTTTTCAAACAATTTGATAAATATAATTGAAAATAAAATTAGACAAAAGAGAATTTTTGAAAAAAGAAGCTGAATTTTTAGGTCACATTATAACAACTGACGGAATCAAGCCAAATCCGAGAAAAATTGAAGCAATAACAAAATTCCCAATTCCTAAAACACATAAAGAAATCAAAAGTTTTCTAGAAATGATTGGTTTTTATAGAAAATTCATTGACAATTTAGCTAAAATTACAAAACCTCTTACACTTTGTTTAAAAAAATGTAAAAAAGTAGAACACACAGCTGAATTTATTGAAGCTTTTGAAACGTGTAAAAAACTTTTATGTAATGATCCTATTTAAGTTTATATGCTATTGGAGCAGTTTTATGTCAAGAAGGAAAACCAATTTGCCATGCTAGTCGTACTCTAAATCCAAATGAAATAAATTATTCAGTCATTGAAAAAGAAATGTACACTATACTATGGGCAGTGAAATATTTCCGACCATACATTTTTGGCCGCCATTTTAAAATTGAAACTGATCATAAACCCTTAAAATGGTTAGATAGTTTAAAAGAACCAAATTCTAAATTAGTTCGTTGGAAATTACAACTCTCTGAATACGATTATGAAATTGATTATATAAAAGGAAAAGAAAACATAGTTGCAGATGCACTATCAAGAAATCCATTAGAGAACGCATCAATTGTTAACGAACCAGGTGATATAGATGAAATTATATAGGAATTCATTGATGAATCTGAAAATTATACATCTACAATTCATTCTGCAGAAGAAATGCCTTTACTTACTTTTTCATATGCAGATAAACCCCTGAATTATTATAAACATCAAATGATTATAAAAATATCAAAATATCTGACTCATCACCTGTACCACTTTGCATAAGAGAAAACATTTTTGATAATCAAAGATATTTCATAAATCTCAGAAAAAGATACATGGAAGAAGATTTAGAAAAATTCGTAAATGATTCAGTGAACAACATTACTTATCATTTATACTTCCCAGACAAAGAACATGAAAAGTATTTTCTGAAATTAAATCAAGAAAAACTACTTAGAATAAATTCCAAATTGATAATTTGATCCAGTAAAGTTAATGATGTAACATTAGAAAAAGAAAAATAAGATAAAATGAATTATCACCATGTTTATAAAACCGGATATAGAGGAATAGAAAAAACTATAAACTCAATAAAAAGAAATTACTATTGGCAAAATATGGATAGAGACATAACAAATTATATAAACAATTGTAACATTTGTCAAAATCAAAATATGATAGACAACCAAATAATTTTGAAGTTTTACCCGTTCCAATAGGTACAAAACCATTTGAAAGAATTCATATTGATGTTTTGTCAATATCGAAAGAATAATTCTTCACTTTGATTGATACATTTTCAAAATTTGCGCAAGCCTATCCAATAATGGGAACAAATGGAATAAATATATTAGATGCTCTTTTAACATTCATATCACACTACGACGTACCGCATACTATTGTTTGTGACGGAGGTTCAGAATTTAATAATCAAAATTTTCTTGATTTTTGTAAAATTCATAAGATAAATGTACATTTCACAACACCTAAAAACCCCAATTCTAATAGTTATATAGAAAGATTTCATTCAATACTATTAGAACAAGTAAGAACTCAGACTAGACAAAATCCAGCAGAATCTTTAAGTAACCTTGTTAAATATTCATTGTTACATTAAAATAATTCAATCCATTCAACAACCGAATTTACCCCCTTTGAAATTGTTACTGGGCATTTTAATACAAAAGATCCATTTGACCTAGCAGAAAAAGATGTTATATCAAAATATGTTCAAGACCATGAAGAGAACCTTCAGAAAACGTATAAAGATATTAATGAAAAACTAAATGAAAAAAAAAATTAAATTGCAAAAGATAAACTCTAAACGAACAAAACCAATGGCTATATCCCAAGATGATCAAATATACCATAAAGAACAAACACGAGACAAATTAGCTTCAAAATTTATAGAAATAAATCCCATTGCTCAAACAGATAATAAAATAAAAACTGATAACTCCAAATATTCAAAACATAATTTAAAAAAACGTAAAAAATATTAATCTATTTTTTTTTATTAATTCAGATGATTCTAATGGCCATCATTCTCTCATTTATTATCTTGCCTTACCTTAGCGAAACATCAATTCACAAACTTAATAACCCTATTCTACCCATAAACTTAGAAGAAACAGATTATTGTAAGTAAACATACTTTTGTTAGTTATATGAATATTACAGAACTTTTAGAAATGAAACAAAACTTAGACTTCCAATTAAATTTTATTAACGAAAAACAAAATGTAAGTTATCAGTCAGATTTGTTACTTAGACAAGCAAATACAATATCTACACAAGTTGATCACCAACTACAAACAATCAACACACATGTTATCTCCAAACGCGGATTGATAAACCTCGGAGGAAAAATATCTAAATGGTTATTTGGTACTCTCGACAATGATGATGGTGAATGAATTAATGTAATCCTTAACCATTTAAATAAAAACGATCATTTATTACAAGAGGCAATTAATAGTCAAATATCTATAGCGAAAGAATTCGTGGTACAAACTAATCGAACATTATTTCGAATCAGGTCAAATATACTTATAACAATGAATTTAATAAATAAATTTGAGAAAGAAATCAATGAAATAAATGTTCTTCATTTAATTATTCATTCTTTAATTAATTTCCAAAGTCAATTAAATCAAATTATATGCAATAACATTTGCTAACCTTCATATAATTCATCCAACATTTCTCTCGATGTACAATTTAAATACAATTAAAAATAAAATGAATACGTTATATTCTTCAAATCAAATAGCAAATTCCAAAAATCAACATAGTTACTATACCTTCTTAGGAAATCAACTAATTTTTACAGAACAGAAAATTGTTTTCCTAATACATTTTCCAGTATTGAGTCCCATTCCATATAAAACCTATTTTATCTATCCTATTCCACTTCAAAATAAAATCATTCCACCTCAAAAACCCTACCTTATTTTGAATGAGAGAAATGAGCTATACCAATATCAAAACGAGCCATGTGCTGAAATTGAAGATACTTGCTGTTGTCAGAACAAACTTCAAACAGAAGAGGATTGCAACGTAAAAATTATTCTGAACAATGATGCCACCAATTGTTCAACCGTCATGGTACACCTAGACCAAGCCATAGCCAATCAAGTGACACCACAACATCATTTTCACGACACCTTCCAATATCATTCTAACTGAAAGCTGTTCCATTGAATCACACCATGAGGTACAACTTGGAAGCTAATTCATTACAATTCCAAAATCATGTTATTTTCTTGTGGATCAAGAAGAATTCTTTCATGGAAACGACGAATTATCCCCAATGACAGTGATAAAACTTCCATCACTGGATATCTCCACTCTCTCTACAAGGACTATCAAAGTGAAACTTAATAAAATGGACTTAGAAGAAATCCAACATCTGACTTCCAAGATGAGCACTCATCATGAAGTTAATTTACCCCAAGTGTCAATGCGTGGACAATCATTAACTGTATGGATGATTGTTATCATTTGTTTAATGGTCAGTCTTGCCATTTATATCTTAGTGACATGTTACTATAAAACATGTTATCCCTACAACCTGATCCAGTATCGCAATTATACAAGAAAACTTCCAAAGACGACTTAGAGATGCATGATCAGACCAACTAACCAAACCAACCCTAGTCTTCCACTTAAGAGGGAAGGAATTACATTTTTTGCCCTCTTTCCCTGGACTATGATGCCAACATTCCCTGGACTATGATGCCAACATTCCCTGGACTATGATGCCAACTTTCCCTGGACTATCCACAGAGCTAAAACCTGGAAAATGCTGACACCTCTTTTATTTCGAACGTTATCTTTTATTCCGAACGTTATCCTTGTTTATTGATGACTATGCTTTCAAACCAAACTTTATCTGCATGAACGTGCTAAGATAAAATTCATCATGTTATTCATCATTGCTTACTAATATTTTATTCCAGAATATTCTTTGATGACAACTATTACGCATAGTATTCTCATAATATAAAAATACTATGACTTATATATTGTAGTTAGTTCAGCTTTCACTTCAGTTACAACACGTTGTTACCTGCTGTCTATTAAATAAAACAACACATAGTAAGAATCGAACTGTTCTTTATTTGTGTTTACTCTGTTTACTCGAATGGACAGAACAACAAATCTTCGGGTACGAAGATCCAATCTGACGAAAAGGCGAAGAGCACGGAACAAAAAAGGTATACTGATGGCTCCAAGAGGAAGGATGAACTTTGGAAACCGACGACGGAGACGAGTAAGATCCCGGCGGATAGATCCATGAAGGTTCGATTCGACAAAGAATTGAAAGGATGAATCAAAAAACATGTACTAACGACAGAGTCAGGAAGGATGGCGGACGATTTCCTAAATTTTCGACCTTGAAATGGAAATTTGTTGAGCTGGATCATGAGGGTGACTTACCGCAAAAACGTTCGAAATTTGAAAAAGCGGCACCAAATTCTGGAAAAGTGCAAACAAATAAGAACTGCACTGCACTTTTCAGGGATACACCACCATGGGCAGCAAGATTGTTGAAAATTGGACTTTTGGAAGACATATGGCTGCAGTTGAGGCAACCACAACATTATGGCCGCGTTGACTGCACTTCGCTGTTGATTCAACTACATTTTTGTGGTCGACTTGCGGTCATATAAACCGCACTTGCAGTTGAGGCAACTGACATCTATATTTTGTGGTGTCAGAGTTTACAGCTCTTTCATACGATCCGGTTCGCGCCGTGCGGCTCGCGCCTTATGCGGCGTTGAGCTATGGCAGTAGATGAGTCTTTCCACACTACATGCGGCGCGCGCCGCACGGCGTAGACGCCTCGCGGCGCGCAAATTGCCGCCGGACTCCCCTACGCCGGACATGCGGCGTTCACGCCGGATTAGTCTGCGAAGGGCTATTGTTTCTTATTGAGGTTTTTACACGGTCCGGCGCGCGCCGCACGACTTTAACCTCTAGTCTTGGATCTGCCATTGGAGAGTGAAGACCTACTATGGTATTGTGTTTGATCAATGTTTTGTTGCTGAAGTGATTGAGGATTATAAAAAAAGTTTTCATATCCTGAAACGAAAGAGAAGTAGAAGTTAGAACATATATTTAAGGAGTTAAAATGAGTGAAACACAAAAGGTCATTGAGACTGATATTGATGATATTGACATGGAAAAATTAATCATGTTTGTGGAAGAAAGACCATTGCTGTGGGACAAGTCGCTAGAGGAATATAAAGACAGAAACAAGAATAGGGAAGCTTGGAGTGAAATTTGTCAGGAGCTATTTGAAGGATTTGAAGAAAAATCTGCTTCGGAAAAGAAACAGTTGGGTAAGTACCATTTGAAAGATTATATAGTTAAACACGTAGCATATGATGAATATGTTCATTGAAAATAACAGGTTTTTTTTAAAATTTTAATAGTACTGGGTAAATAAAAAAGATTAGAACTAGCAACAAGAAATACCTGAAAATATTTTATAATTGTAAACAGTTCACATTTTTGACCACAGATGTTAATTAGATGTTTTTTAACTGCAATGATACTGATCCAACGTTTGTCATGAAATACTTAGCCAAAACATTCCTAACCTGGATAGGCTCGTTCCCACCCCGCAATGACTGGTTAGTTCCTTGATTGGTACGTACTGGCAAATCTTCCCATCCAACAACAGTAGATGCATCTTCTAACCTATTTCCATCCCTTACTCTAACGAAGTTGTGTAGAATTACACAGGCTTTGGTTATCTTTACAGCTAATTCGATGTTCACATTCATAGGTCGATGAAAGATCCTCCATTTATTGCTCATGATGCCAAAGGTGCATTCAATCAATCTTCTACCTCTACTCAACCTATAGTTGAAAACTCTTTTTTCAACAGTTAAGTTGTGGCCTCCAAAAGGACGCATAAGCTTAGTTCTCAAGGGAAACGCTTCATCTCCTAGGAAGAAATAAGGCATATTAGGTGATTCACTCCCTGGGAGAGGTTCTGGTTTAGGATATTCTATTGTTTGATCCTGAATGTTTTTCCATAGACTTGATTTCTGGAAAACTGAGGGATCTGCTTCTGATCCGTGAGCCCCAATATTAACAAAGGTAAAACGATAATTTGCATCGCATCGCACACGGCCATTAGCACAATAGAAAAATAACCTTTGTAGTTGAAATACAAAGAACCACTATGCTTCGGCTTGACCACTCTGATATGTTTTCCATCCACAGCTCCTACACAATGGGGAAATTGTGTTTTATTCAAAAATCTTTCTGATATTTCCTTCAGATTCTTTGCCGTCAACTCAGGAAAACACTCAGATCGGAAGACATCCCATATATTGCTGCATACGTTTTCTACAATTTTACTTATTATTATTATTAGTTTTTCGGAACCGGTCCCTCCCTCAGCCGCATTTCGTCTTTTGTTTCTTTCCACGCCATAGGTCAAATCAAAAGAGAAGTTAGAACGCTAGAACAAGTTCAACCTTTCAACAATTATTGCCACTGGTCAAAAAGCCACTTTTTCTACCATGGTTTACCGATACTTGTCCGTTCGACGGAAAAATATATTTATAAAAAGTAATAATGGACAAATAAATTTATTTAACGCCACACGTTTTATATAAATATTCATATAACTAATGCGGGTTTTAATTTCAGGGGACACCTTGCTTAAGAAATGGCGAAATGTAAGGGACAGGTGGATGAAGCATATTCGACAAGATAAGGATTCAAAAAAATCAGGAGCTGGAGCTAGTAAAATAAAAAAATACGTATATCACGACCAACTTCAATTTTTGAAGAAAATAGCACACCAACATGATACAGAGTCATCCATCAACGTACCCGAAGGCAATAATACTGCATCACCAACGGAAGACATAATAGACAATCCTGGAACTCGTATTCCAGCGCAACCGACCAAATCACAGGTAACAAGAAAAAGGAAGAGAAACGAGGACGAGTTCGAACCGAAGATGATGAAAATTTTAGAAAACCCGCATGACGAAGAAGGAACTTACTTTGGCTTCTTCAGAAGTATGATTCCAACATTAAAAACGTTTACTAATGACCAGTTTGTTGAATTTCAACTCGGGGTTCTCGGGGTTTTAAAAAACGTCAAGGCCCAAGGACAGGGTCAAGGAACCATCCAAGCCCCTACTCCGCAATACCAGCAAGTCCACTATCCATATCCCGGGCGTCAGCCTCCAAATATGTATTATTCTCAACAACAGCCGCAATTTCCTCCGCAATTTCCAAACCAGACCTACACCAACCCATACATTCGTCCGATTCACCCTCACACCTCAACCAGCAGTGAACAATACTATCCAATGAACCAACAAACCAGTCAAGAAGCAAGCAACCTGCAACCAACGCAACCATCACGCACACCAACCCCGCATCGTGCTACACCTACACCATCAAGTGTGTTGTCCTTAGATTTTGAGGGAGATTCACATGATTGGAATATTTTAACAAAGTAAAAAATATCAATTTCGTATGTAGCAGTATTACATTTATGTATATGTCTTTACATTTATAAACTTACCTTATTGTAACGGCAAGCATTTCCATAGGTTGGATGGAGTTCCTCATGTTTGTATCTTGTTTTTGTAGCTTGTCTTTCAGTTTGTCACAAAGTTCATCAAATGATTTGATTGACATGCGAAAGTACGAAAAGAATCTTTCCTCACTGTTCCGCAATGAATTGAATAAAACTTTGAAGGACCCAGAAGTATGTCGATTTTGAAGCAATGGGTGAATCCAAAACCGCCTATTTATTTTTCTTATTCGCCTTCCATAGCAAGTACATGGCTAGCACTTTCTTCTTCCGCAATGTTAACATTTCAATAGTTGAGCCTCTACTGAACAGTCATAATACGGAAGCGCCGCGCGGTGTGCGCTGGACGAAACCGACCTCTTGTGTAAACATCACATTTTTCATGCGTGCACCGCGCGGTGCCCGCCACGCGGTGCACGCCACGCGGTGCAGTTTGTGGTTAGAGACTAACCACAAACTGCAAGTTTGTGGTTAGTGTACGGCGGATGCCGCAATGACCACTCGGCGGAGATCAACAGCTAGTTGACTGCAGACGCTAGTTGACTTTTCTGAACGCCCGTGTACGTGTACTACAGTATTTCTTATGGGCGCCTTGAGTTCGCTGTAACGCGACTGCAATTGTGTGGTCGATCCGACCGCAAAATGTGGCTCGTATACGGGCTCTATAAGGCCCATTCAGAAACATGACACACGCATCTTCGTACCTCTTAGGCGATATGACAAAAGTAATCCGATTACCTGGAAGACAGTGCAGAAAACTATTCTTTCGGATGGAAATAATACAGCCGAAGAGCAGGACAAAATATTTTCTGAATTTCCGAATTTGAAACGGAAATATATGAACGTGGATCATGAAGGTGACCTTCCGGTAAAACGTTGGAATTTGGAGAAAGGCGCACCAAAATCTGATAAGGTGCAAATTAATAAGGATGGTCCTGCACCTTTCAGAGATTGGTCGAAATGGGACTGTTGGATCCACTAAACGGTTCGTCTCCTATTTTCTTGCCACCTGGAAAAATATTGTGCCCAGAATGAATGCCGACATTCAACAGACGGTTGTGAAGTTGAAGAAAGGTTTTCTGGATGAAAAACCCATTCGACCCACCTGAAACTGACGGAAGGTCTTCCCTCGTATCTTCGTCCACTAATGCAGATAATAGAATGAATGATGCAACATATTGTTTTTGAAAGATTGTTATTTTGATATTTGGACCACTGAATGTTCGTGTCCATTGCAAAACGGGAAGTACTGATACTATCAATGGGATTCGATGATTTTTGAATAAGCGATTAGACAAGGGTTATTGAATGTTCACAAACGAATATTATTGTTATAATAAAGCGATACATAGTTATTCAATTTTTTTATTGTACTACGAAAGTCTGCAAAAAAAAACAAAGTAGCAAGTGGAGAAAATTATTATTGGCAGTTTTATAATTTTCATAACCATGCAACACAAAATATATGAGTATTACTGGAGTTTTTTCCAACACCAAACACTTATTTTAATCACTTTGTGATCGAAACACGTGTCGAGGTATTGAAAATAACGATTTGGTGTTGGAAGAAAACCAGTAATATTAATAACTACGTCAAAGGTTCCAAACAGTGCATCATAAGAACAAACATATAGGTGAATGAATAATCCGCGAATGACTTCCACCCAACCAGCAAAGTTGTTTTATAATTTCATGATGCTGCAACAGTTTCATTTTATTAGTATTTTATAATAACTTCCAAAATGCTAATTGATTATATTAGAGTACCCATGAACACAATACAGTTGCAGGCAATAAAAGTGGTATATGAATTTGTCAACGAAATGTTTATGAAATAAAATTGAAATACAGTTATAAAATAGTCAAGAAATTATCACGAAAACGTTTTTACAACTAACTTATAAAACTTATTTTCCAATAAAACTAAATTGTTATGTACCAGTTTTATAGCACTTTTCTGCGAAGTTTTCATGATAGTTATGAAACTATTTCAAGCTTATTTTATAACTGTTTCCTGTAGCTTTAATGAAATTATTTTATTAAAATGTTTTCAAACACTATTTTATTTCCATTACCATATTGTCACTTCAATGATGATTTTCCAACTATTTTATAGTATGGTACACTTAGTACAATTCCAAAACACTAATATAACTGTTATAAAATCCAATTGCTCTCGAAAATATATATTTGCTGCCGCCAAGAATGAAATGCAGCATTTAAGAACAACCAGCTGATATCGATTTCTAAACACAGCTTTGAAAAATTGTTCACAATTTCAGTTGTGTTTAGTAAGAATATTTTTTGTTATTTGAGTGGCATACCATCAATATCGTGATGGAAATTATTAATAATAATAATAATAAACGTCTTTATTACTAAAACCACTGAAAAAATCACAATATTAAGTTCTAACGCAACGAAGACATAACTGGGTGTTCCATAAAATAACTTTCTGAAAGCTTTTTGAGCCGCCCTGTATGTTGCAAATACTAAAAAAAACACTTTAAACTATCCCACATAACCTAGCGCTCCAATTTGTTTCTTGCGAGAAATAGGAAAAGGTTATTATAATGGTTAAAACCCGTCGTTTAGCCTTTATAATCGATGAAAGAAACTTTTTAGCTAATACATCCCGTTAGATGATATTTATCGAAACTATGGGCCTTATTCAGGTGTTCACTTGAATATTGAATATTTTTCAACATTGCATATTGGAACTTTTCAATAACAATAAGTATGTGTATTCATGTGTCACTCTTGAAAGTCGCTTTCTTGAATGTTGAAACACTGTTATTGAATTGAATTTTTAGACTTGGCAACAAAGGAAATTCGAACAAATTACTAATTTTTGACAGAGTAGTTCGTTTATTATTGAGTTTTGAAGGTTGATTTGGGATGGGATTTATTCATTCTATTATTTGTACGAAACAATAGACAATGGAAAGAAAGAGAACTTCTAAAAAACAATTTAAAATTTATATAGACTATATAAAATCACATAAAATATTACTAACGGGAAAATGGAGTCCTTCGAATAATCCGGAGGACATGGAAGCTCTCTGGAGGAATTTGAGTCAAGAATTGAATTCCTGTGGAGATGGTCCCATTAGAGATACGAATGGCTGGAAAAAGGTAAGTAAACTGGCATAAGAAAATGTTAAATGAAACTATATAATACCTATCAAGACAAAATTCTGAATTTTCGTAGTTTCTGTTAAATTATATTGATACTGCCTATAGGTAGGTAAAAATTTAAAAATTATAAATGCTTGTATTTTACGGTTTTCACAGAGTGGAAAGGCGTCTGCCGAAAAAAGGCTAGGGAAAGCAAAGCTCTATCTGAGCTTGAGGCTGAAATAATTAAGCTGACTGGCCAAAGAGCAGTAACAGGGCTCGACTTGGGTGAACTAGGTCTTAACCCGAGTTGTTCTTCAACGAAAACGACAACAAAGCAGCCAGGTACTTCATATACTCTAGTGAGTACTGTGGTAGGTATATTCATCTTAAAAGCCATTTCTTCAACTCTAAATCGCTTTTACGATATACATTATATTAAATCTAAAGCAAATGGAACTTCAAACGTTCAAGCTAGTCTCTATATACCTACACAGTAGGTTTAATGGACTGACGCCTATCAGAAAACAACTACTCCCCTGGCTAATACCACGAAGGGCGTTGGATTATATCAGACAGGCGTCAGTGCAGGAATCTTCACAGAAAATATCCTGCATATGCAATTGGCAATACAACTGAAAGAGTCGACCTTCAATTATGGAACGGGCACACCATAATTGAAGGTCGACTCTTTCAGTTGTATTGCCAATTGCATATGCAGGACATTTTCTGTGAAGATTCCTGCACTGACGCCTGTCTGATATAATCCAACGCCCTTCGTGGTATTAGCCAGGGGAGTAGTTGTTTTCTGATAGGCGTCAGTCCATTAAACCTACTGTGTAGGTATATAGAGACTGGCTTGAACGTTTGAAGTTCCATTTGCTTTAGATTTGTTTATTGCCAGTCTTCAAGCATAGCCCATTGACTAATAAGTACATTATATTAATTTTAGCACTCTGAAGAAAGAGAGCAATCAGATGAGGAAACAAAACCTGCTTCATCCCCTGAAAACCAACCATCCACTAGTAAGGGTACAGTTAAAAATAAAAGGAGCAGTAAGTTGAATTTAACATCTGTAAAGATAAGAATGAATGCAATTAAAATGAATTTTGAAAGAACAGCTTTAAGCTATGCTCATTCAGTTAACTTATTTTTTGTTTGTATTATAGAACTCAGAAGAACAAGAACTGGTGATATTCTTTGTCAGACATATGAAAATGCGGTAAACATTCTAGGAGGAAAACTGTTTGATATAAGCCTTGCAATTTTAGAGGTTGCAAATGCCATCAATAGATATTGTGATATAGTGGAAAATAACATTGAAAACACAGTTATCATTGACCAAGAATGAAATATTTAAAAAAATATTCAATATTTTGCTTTAGTACATAATGAGAAGATTGTTTTTTTTAGATTAGGGAGAGAGTTTGACTTTTATTTAATAAAAATGTGTTTTTTGTTGTTTTATAAAATTTTTAAAGATTATTTTTTGTTGAATTTCATGTAGGTATCATAATAAATTTTATAACTATACTATTAGTAATTTTTCTGTATTTACTTTTTGTAACAGAAGGCAATCTTTTTAGAGTCAAAAAAATTGGTTTACAAACAGTATGCATTGTACATACAATTCTTGGAAAATAGGAACAAAGACTTCACCGAATTATGTGAAGAATTGAACAAGGTGCCTGGTGGCGCTTGCGAAAAGATTAAAGAATGGCAAGAGGCATTTTGGAGATGGAAAAATTATGTGAAAAGGAAAGCCAGGGATATTTATATTGATCAGCATCTCACAGGTGGTGGTTTGCCAATTCCAATAATATTAACTGAGCTTGAAAAAAAACTGTTAGCCATTCTGAGTGTGCTGTGTATTGAGGGGATGTTAGTTCCCGAGCTAGGGTTTTTAAAACAAAAGGTATGTAGCCTTGAAGCACTATTAAATATTACCACACCATGATTTTAGGAACTTGGACATATGATGAAGCTCAAGCAACCTACAACAAAAAAAGTTGTAAAATGGTGCTACACCAGGAAACAAAGAAGTACGAAAAAATATAAGACAGTTTTGAATTTGTTGAAAGCTACAAGCAACAAGTTGGAGAATAGCATGGACGAATTAACTATAGCCATTCAAAAAGTTGTAGATGCTATGGAAAGATATTTTTCTTTGAGTTGAAAGGAATGAATATCAAATGTAAACATTATTTAAATAAAAATCTATTTCGAAATGTTGAGTATATTTTATAGTGACAAAAAATCAAAAATACATATTGATTATCCTGTTTCTGGTGCGTACACCTTCATTAAAATAATTCCGACTTATATTCAGGTCATCAAAATTGATTGGCTGATCTGGAATAGGTGCATCATCCTCCGAATTCTCTTCTTCAAAAAAGTCCTCCCTTTCCAGCAATATATTGTGAAGAATAGCACAAGCATTTACAATTTTTGCTGCTTTCAATGGGGCATGATGTAGGGCTCTGTGACCAAAGCAGCATCTAAATCTGGATTTGAAGATGCCAATAACCCGCTCAATTATATTTCTTATTCTTTTGAAACGAATGTTGAATCTTCTTTCCTGCTCAGTCATATCTCCTATGACAGGAGTAATAAGCCAAGGTTCTAAGGGATATCCACTATCTCCCAATAACCAGGAGGATCTGTCTCCATTTCTAAATTGTTGCATTAAATGAAGCCTGGGTAAACTTGTGCTCCATACTGCTGAATCATGCACACTCCCTGGATATCTGGAATTAAGCGCAAGAATCTTATAATCTGCAGAACAAATGATTTGAACATTGAGGCTGTAAAAGCCTTTACGATTGTAGAAGAGAATCGCCGGAAAATTTTGATCATCTGCAGGTGGTGCTACTATTTTTACGTGAGTTCCATCTACAACTCCAATGATGCCTTCAATATGTATTATTCAAAGGGGCCAATTTGAAATTTAAACAATTATAATAAAGAACAGCTAGTTAATATTTAAGCAATAACCAACCTGGAAATGCATTGAAGTTGTTGAAAAACTTAACTTTTTCCTCATTTTTTTCTTCATCTGTTTGAGGAAAATGAACCTTATATCCAAAGTGTTCATTTAGGATTTCAGTAATTATGCCGATGCACCTGCTAACGGAAGATTGACTCATGGGACAATTCATATCTTGTCCAGTGGATTTTTGATATGTCCCTTGGGCATAAAAATGTAGGGCACATAGAATAATTTGGGATTTTGGAATTTTTAATTCATTTCTTTCTGGGTCGCCTATAAATGGTTCAATTTCATCTATTAGGTACCTTGCTGTATCTTTGTTGACTCTATACACAGATTTGAAAACGATTTCAGGCAGATCAAGAGGATCTGATGTACTTCTTACATTTTTTTTCCTCAGGTTGTGCTCAAGTCTGAAAATATGTTTTGTAAATGCCTACAGAAAAAAATATTTATATATTCCTGTTGTTTTTACTTTTTACCTTTCTTCTTCGTTTTGCAATGCTGCAATTAAAAGAGGAAAATTTAATAAATCGCCCATTTTTCTCTCTAAAAAAGTAGACTAGTTGATTATAAATACCTATATAACCTATAAACAATATTCAATATTTCAAGATACAACTTTATAAACAGTTCCTTAATCATTTGCTTATGATATATGGAACTTGGAAAACTGTTGTTGGAAGTTTTGGGTCACCTGAATAAGAAAAATTGAAAAATATTCAATAGTCGAGAATTTTTCAATAATCAACATTCAATATGTTTTTCGACAAACACCTGAATAGAAATTCGCCATACTTTGCAATATTCAATTCAATATACAATATTCAAGGTGCACCTGAATAAGGATGTATATGTGAGAAATCATTTATTCATACAAACACTTTTGTAGGAACCTATAGCTTTAAAAGTAGTTCGACTCTGCCGCAATACCATCACTCCTAGAACTAAGTGTTTTTAAAGGGGTGACAGCGTAGCTAAAATACGTTGAAATTCTTGCTACTGATACCAAATTATTTTATAGAACGACGCCATTTCAAATGATAGCAATCCGGGATACTGAAATTAGATGAGTTGAAAATATGAAATACCGCATATATAGTGATATTTACAGCTGAAAAGTACATAGATATTATAACATTATATTATTCAGAACCAAGTGAGTTAAGTTTGCGACTAGAAAATCAATATATTGACAGAGTGAATTTTTGTATAATTAATAATTTTTCCGAAAACACTTATAGATGAGTGGCGCGCTTAAATTTTGCTAATAATAAGCTATATATTTGACAATAAAATTTCATTTGCAGTAAAAATATCAATCTTCGAAACAAAAACAATGTATTTAACAGTTTTATGAGTGCAAAAGTGAAATTTTAAAATGGCTTCAAACTTTTTATTTGTTAGTTTTTAGTTGGCGACATATCTATTATATTTTCCTAGTGCCAATACAAAATTACTTCTGGAGCCATCAAGAAAACAATTTTAACACTATTTTATTATATTGTTATCGTTTTCAGCTGTATTATATTTTATAACGCTTACTTGGAACTACTAAACAACTCTTATAAAATATTCTTCTGATTATTTTATTTATTTTTGAAAGTGTTAGAAGTAACTGCCAAAATGATTATAAAACTGTTTTGTAGTGTTTGTAAAATGCCCTACAAAATATTGATAAAGACTATAATGTTTTATAAAACGGTGCCAATTTCCTATTTATAGCTGTTTCATAAACACATTGAAAATATTTCTGGGAGAAATGCAGTTTTATAATTTGTTCCTCCGAAACGTTTCCGCAACTATTATAAAATACGAAATTGCTAGTTGGGCATGTAATGATCCACTCATGCTGGACGTGTTTAATTTTTCAGAAAAACGCGAAATTATTTGTGGGATATTTTTCAACCATTCCATTTCGAAAAGCTCAACGTTGGCCTCAATACTACATTTTGTTGGTTCTGTGGCGACATTCAAGAGAAATTTGTATGTATCGAAATTGACAGTTTTTGTGTGGTAGCAGATTTTGTGTTGATTGAATCGCTGAACAATGGACGGTAGATACTGTTGCGAACGTTGAGGATAAACGCGAAATCGTTTCAAAATTGAAGAAAGGGAATCCACCCAGTAAAACAACAATCGATATCAAAAAAAAGATAAAAGAACTTTTTGGCGATGAATCGGACGAAGATAATTCAATTCTGGCATCAAAGAAGTTCCGTATGAAAATGTTATCACCGTTGAAGTCTTCTCCACGAAGAAATAAATCAGTGGAATCTCAGAAGAGGATTCTAGCATCCGTAAGAACAAGACATTCGGACATGACTGAAGGCCTACCGCCAATTCAGAAATATAACTCACGCACCTTCGTACCTTGTAGAAAATATTGCACCGAAATGTAATGATCGATCTAGTGAAAGTTCATTTACCTAAATATAGTTATGATATTCAGCAATTAGCAATAATGCTGATTGGCAATATTAAACTTCGACCTAATATCGAGAACAAGAGTGTGTGGCCATTCGGCTGCCACCTTCTGAAGAGAACAGATCCATCACCTCTGAAAATGTACTTTCGGTAAGTTAATCTTTTGATTCGTATTATTGGCGTGTTGGACCATATTTTCCAAAAAAGCGTGACATTGTTGAGGGGTATGTTAGTAGTTGTTTACAGCTGATTCTCGGCCTCCCCCCACCACTATGACGTATTAATTGCTTTTTTTATTGGTTGTTGTTTGGTGAAGTTTTTTTGTTGTGCAGTGAAGTCAAGGCGTTGTGACCTTGAAGTGTCTGGTGCATGGATCGTTCAGATTTTTTTTTCATATGAGATTTTGTGTGTTTATGTGTGTGTGTGTGTAGGAGAATGCACGGTACAGGGTTTCATCATGTGCTTGTTTGTCTATGTACAAACATACGTCTGCATACTTCGAAGATCCTCCAAGTAATAAATGCTCCATCGGTGTTAGGGCACCAAGTTAGTAGTGGAGTGACGTCACAGCAATAACCGTTCAACGGCTAGAGAGCGACATGTTCACTCCACGACGTGTGGCAGAGTAATGCGTATTCATCGGTCTGCCCTCACCTCTCCCGAAGCGATGAAGGTTCGCTCTAGCCCCGCTATCGATGGTGACACAACGGCAGCCGAGGACCGTTTGCCTAGCGTCTACCCTCTCCGAGACCGCAACAACCACTGCTTGCTCGTATATCGACATCTGTTATCGCATTCAGTTGGGAGGTAATCTTGGCGCATGTAGTTGAGAAGTGGGGTTGGCTATGACGTCTTGACGGGTCCTATCAGAGTGTATTTAAGAAGCGTACGAGTGTTGGCTATGTCAGTTTACATCAAGTGAGTTAGTGAGAACTATTATATAAAATGTATTCCTGTGACTGTGGTAAATCTTTCACTCGTAGTGATAATCTTCGTCGGCATCAGCTCCAGAGTTGCCAAGGAGGGCCTGCAGTGAAACGGGTGAGAGTGGATAATGCAACATCTATGTATACGTGCAATTGTTGTAATGTGACAATTCCTATGACCCAAGTGAATTCTCACCGAAGAACCATGAGTCATAAAAATAATGCATGTGTTCAATTGTCTGACGGTGTTCAAATTATAACGAATGCATTCAATTGCCGCATTGCTACATACAGGATGGAGAGTTCGATTGTAACCAGTGACTACATGTCATTTTTCAATGAGATTAGGCAGAAGGTCATTGAATTACTGGAATCAGCCATCAGGATCCATAAAAGCATCAAGGTGAATATGGAAGTTTTTGGGAATTATATTCTTCAGACTGATGATTCGAGGGACACGAAGTCATTTAATTCCCAAAATAAAATAGTGGACCAATCTTCAGATTTGAATGCTGTTTTTGATGGATTCCGTGATGTAATTGTGGCTCAAACGACTGAGTTCCAGGATCGTGACTCAGGTATTTATTTTTTAAAAATTTCAATAAGATTGAATAGTAATTTTTTTTTTAATAATTCAGGTTGGACTTGTGAAAAAATATTGTTTCTCGAGGTCAACATTAATAAATACAGTCCACTGGAAGGACGTTCATATGTGAAGCTGCCTCAATGTATTCAATGGAAGAAAGCTGTTGTGAATGTTCGTAATGAAGATCAATATTGTTTTGCTTGGGCTATAACATCAGCATTATATCCTGCAGATAGTCGAGTGTCCGAACTTACGTCATATCCACATTTTTCCACTGTTTTAGATGTCACAGGTATGGATTTTCCGGTTAAAGTTAATAATAAGAGTATCGAAATATTCGAAGATAGGAATGATATTTCAATTAATGTTTACGGTTTAGAGAGTACATTTGAGAAGGGTAAAATGAAGTATGAAGTGATTGGTCCATTGCGATACTCACAGAGAAGACTCCGGAGACATGTCAATTTGTTGTTTATAACTGATGACTCCGGTAATGGTCACTATTGTTGGATCAAAGATCTTTCAAGATTAGTTTCTAATCAACTATCAGCTCATAGACAGAAAAAATATTTTTGTGACGGATGTTTGATATATTTTTCTGATGAGAGATTGCTTTTACGTCATAATATGTATGATTGTAATCACATTAGTACCACAACACCAACTACTAATTTAAAGATCAATAAATATGGTAGAATGGTTGCGGAAAATAAACTAATGTTTGAAAACTTTGAGAGGCAAATGAGGGTGCCATTTGTAGTGTATGCTGATTTTGAATCAGTGCTTAAACCGATTCATGTGAATGAGCCAAATCCTGAAAGTTCATACACGATTAAAACATTCAAACATGCCCCATATTCATTTGCTTATTTGATAAAGTGTTCATATAATGATGATTTGTCAAAATTTGTTACATATAGGGGTGTAGATGCAGCTCAGAAATTTGTGAGTAGCATTGAAGATGATTTGAAAGAGATACATGAAAATCATCTCAGAAACCCTAAACCGATGGATACACAAACTGTCGAAGAAGAAGAACAGTTTGTTGCAGCCAGAACTTGTGGTATATGTAATAAAGCATTTACTGATGGTGACGTCAAAGTAAGAGATCATTGTCATGTCACAGGAAAGAAAAGATCACATGCCGCTCACTCGAAATGTAATTTAAATTTCAAAATGCCAAACTTCATACCTATCATTTTTCATAATTTAAGTGGTTATGATTGTCATTTATTCATAAAAGAATTGTATAGGAATAAAGAGAAAGTTGATGTTATCCCGCAAACTAAAGAGAAATATATATCTTTCACGAAGCATCTCTTTACACACAGCTATACCGATAAAGATGGTGTGGTTAGGAAGAATTATCTCAAAATGAGATTTATCGATAGTTATAAATTTATGACTAATTCGTTGGAGAAGTTGGGTGCAAACTTGACCTCCGATCAATGTTTGGAGATGCACAAACATTTCCCACAAATTGAGAAATTCAATTTGATGAGACAGAAAGGTGTATTTCCATATAGTTTTGTTGATGACATTGACAAATTGAATTATCCATTACTTCCGACAAAAAATCAGTTTTATGACACACTCAATTGTGAACATATATCGGAAACTGATTATGATAGGGCTAGAAAAGTTTGGAATTTATTCGAGTGTCAGAATTTGGGGGAATACTCTGATTTGTATTTGAAGTCGGATGTATTGCTACTATGTGATATTTTTGAAAACTTCCGCACCACAAGTTTAGAGATATATAACTTAGATCCGGCACAATATTACACTGCACCTGGATTATCATGGGATGCCATGTTGAAGTTCACTAATGTTGAATTGGAATTACTAACTGACATTGATATGATTCACTTTTTTCAAAAAGGTATACGAGGTGGAATTAGTCAATGTAGCGAGAGGAAACATATAGCAAATAATAGATTTTTACCCAATTATAATCCCAACGAACCTTCCACATTCATTACATATTTAGATGCAACAAATCTATACGGTCACAGTATGTCACAACCTCTACCAACAAGTGAATTTACATGGTTGACACCAAATGAAATTCTTAATCTCGATGTGATGGATGTGAGTACTGATAGTCCGTATGGGTATGTATTTGAAGTGGACATTCATTATCCACAAGAGTTGCATGATAAACATTCTGACCTTCCATTTTTAGTCGAAAAAATAATACCACCTCGTACACAATCGAAAATTCCCAAATTAATTCCAAATTTGAATGATAAAAGAAAATATATTGTTCATTATAGGAATCTACAGCAAGCTGTCAAAAATGGATTGATTGTAATGAATACACATAGAGTATTGAAATTCAAACAATCATGCTGGATGAAACCCTATATAGATCTTAATACTGAAATGCGTAATAGGTCTAACAACAAATCTGTTAAAGATTTCTATAAACTAATGAATAATGCGGTGTATGGAAAGACAATGGAGAATGTAGATAATCGAATTGATGTTAGACTCGTTACACATTGGGAAAATATAAAGAAAAATATAGGTGCCAGCACTCTCATAGCCAAACCAAATTTCAAAAATTGTTCAATTTTCACTGATAATTTCGTTGCCATTCAATTGGGTAGAGTGAAGGTTCATTACGATAAACCATTATATTTGGGATTTTCCATATTAGAATTATCTAAAACAGTCATGTATGACTTTTTCTATGGATGCATCAAACAACACTTTGATGAAAATGTCTCTTTACTTTACACAGATACCGACTCGCTCATTCTTAAAGTAAACACAGAAAATTTTTATGAATTCATAAAAACTAACATAAGTAGATTTGATACATCCAATTACAGTATAGTTAACCAATTCAATATTCCAGTAACAAGTTCAGTCTTGGGTAACTTCAAAGATGAATTTCCAAATGATCCAATCATGAGTTTTTATGGTACAGGTGCTAAAGCATATTATGTGAAATCTGTTGATGGTGAATTTAAGAAAGCCAAAGGGGTTAAACGATCTGTAATAAAGAATGAATTGACATGCGAAGATTATCAAAAAATCGTCGAACAAGGTGGTATGATATTCAGAAAGATGAATTCATTTAGAAGCGTGTTACATGATATGTATACTGAATTAAAAAATAAAGTTGCATTATCATATCACGACGATAAACGATTTATCATTCCGAATACTACCCACACTCTTCCTTGGGGTCATAATGATATTGAATTTTATGAAAACGATCCAAATGAGAACATTCGTTGGATAAGTAATATTATTCAACAATCACAATCTCAGGAGACTCCATTGGATCAATTGATTAATTTATTATCTGCCGAGATCAATGATTGAAATATCATTCAATATCTTCAAAACCGGAAAATTCAATATTGATATTTATGTAGCCATTTATAATTAATAATATATGATAGAAGTAATGTGATATTAATGTATTATGTATGTATGTATATGTATTACTGTAATGAATATAAAATGATTAAAATTTTATTTGTATTATTTCTATTTCCCTAATCAATTACTGCAATATATAGTATAATGTAAATGACAGAAATATCAGTTTGAAGAGAATCATCGTAGAGTGCACAATGTCTAAAACAATCGATAAGTTTGGTAGAAAAAGAAAATGGGGTGGTAATGTCATTCGAGGTCCTCCTGGGAATGGTTTTAAATTAACAAAAGATAGTCATTATGACATGCAAAGGAAAATATTGAAAAATACAAGTGAACCAATTGACAAGAGTGATTGTGTAACTGTATCATATCTTGAGGGGGAAATTAATGGAGCAAAGGAAGTTTTACTTCTAGCCCTACAAGCTGCAATACAATCCACAATAGGCAATATTGCTCGGGACGCCCGGCAAGCATTTGACGATAAAATTGCAGAGGCTCGGATAACTTTCACTCGTAAATTTGACAAACTTACAAGTGATGTAGACATAAAAATGTCTGACATAACAGCGTCTACAAATAAAAAATTTGATGCTATGTCAAACATAACAGGGACTACAATGAAAAAGTATGATGTACTGGAACAGAGAGTTGAAGTATTGGAGAAAAACCATAAAGAAGTTTTGGAGAGAAACTATAAAGTCAGGCCATCATCATCAGGTGGACTGGGATATCCAGGACTGAACATTAATCCAAATCATAGAATAATACAACCAAAACCAAAAGCAACTGATGATGTATTAATGGAACCAACATGGTGAATGTATTCCCTCGTTAGGTTAGGTTAATAGCTACGTTAGGTTAGCTGCATACTTACGTTAGGTTAGGTGTTAGGTTAGTATTCCCTCGTTAGGTTAGGTTAATAGCTACGTTAGGTTAGCTGCATACTTACGTTAGGTTAGGTGTTAGGTTAGTATTCCCTCGTTAGGTTAGGTTAATAGTTACTGTAGGTTAGGTTAGGTTAGGTTAGGTGTTCGGTTGCATAGCGGTAGGTTAGCGTACTAGGTTAGGTTACGTTAATACATACGATAGGTTAGGTGTTCGGTTGCATAGCGGTAGGTTAGCGTACTAGGTTAGGTTAGGTTACGTTAATACGTTAGGTTAGGTGTTCGGTTGCATATTATGTTACGAACGCGCGCGCGAAGAGGGCGTAGATGTCTCTCCAGATGTCCCGCCTACCTGGGGCCGGAGGCCCCACCCACCTGGGCGGAGCCCAGGCAGTGGGCGTGGCCCGTTAGGGCCACGCCCCCCCCCCGTCGCCACCAACTTTTCGGATACCCCGCCCCTTTCCGAAGCCCCGCCCCCTTTCCGAAGCCCCGCCCCTCCCCTCCCCGAAGCCCCGCCCCCCGACATTTGCGCATGTACACCCCTACCCTCATCGCGCATGTGCGCTCCCACCATTTTCCCACCGCTCACGCATCGAAGTCGATACCCTCCGGAGAGCACTCCACAACATTCAGTTCGAGAAGTCATCTCATCGAGAGCAGTCCACTCCACAACAAGGCAGTACGTTCCAACGACCAACTTGATATTTGAGTAAGTAAATTAGGAATGTTATTTTTTATATCAACTAACTTTGTATTATTTCTTCTTTTTCAGAATGGCAACCAATACACAGGAGGTGAATAATGCTGTGGCGTCTATTCTGCCGGTGTCCGCTGACCAGGAGGAGGCAGCATCTTCGAGAGCGGTGACGGTTGACCAGCCAACCACTTCGCGTTCGCGAGTTAGGTGCAGATCTTCTAGCCCTGACTTATTCGAGGAGGAGGAGGAAGTCAGGGCTGTGAAGAAGGTTTGCCAACGACCTGCAGCAAAGGTTGGTCCTATTTCAAAGTACCGAGCTACTTGCAATAGGACTAATCCTTATGCAGGTAGTTTTTCGACCTCTCGTAAGAGGGCCTCCACACCAGCAGCAGCACCAGCAGCAGTGGAAATTCCGAGGAGTCCTTCTCCGGAGTTGGTGATATTGTCGCCGTTGGTGACGCGACTACCACCGCTGCCAGCGACACCGGCGGATCCTGAGGTGTTGGTGCCACAGCCTATCGGAGAGGTTAGTGAAAAGATGAGTGTTTTTCTGCAGAGATGCAAGAAAGCAGAACGAGCTGCCCGATCTAGCGAGGCCGCGTTGGTTACCATGAAGCGACAAATGGCTGAAATGGATAACCGACGGAGGGAAATCCAAAAGGAAATGGCCGAAATAGATCGGAATTATGCATCTCTGCAGGAAAGGTGTAAAGCAGAGACCTCTTCGATAAAGCTGTACAAAAAAATAGTGACAGTTATGGACACTCTTTTTGTAGATGAAGTGTAAATATAAGATTAGTTTTAGGTTAGTTAGGAGTATTTAATTATGGTAGTTTTAAGTTTATATTTGTTAAGTTTATATTGAATAAAGGAAAAGGAAGTGAAATAAAGGGTGTACACTGTTTTTTGGTTTGGTACACATTGAACAATGCGATGGTTGGAGCATTTTTCTTCACTTCCTCTTATTATTATTATTATTTTTTTTATTTCAATTCCAAGTTCTTCTAGACAAATACCTCACATCAATTTTTGTGTCCTCTAATCACTTGTAAATAATTTCATGTGAAGAAAATTTAAAAAATAAAAAATAGACATGTTTCATAGTGAAATCGACAAGTATATTTCATTTGTATTTTATCCATTCAAGTATCTCTTTCATTGAATATGTCTTATGTCACTTTGCAATTTACCCCTACTCATTGAATATGTCTTATGTCACACTACAATTTACCCCTACTCAATGTTCCACTCCTCTCCCACTCCCTCTCGAAAGTATAAAAGTAGAAATCATCTGATGAAACATTCAGTTGATCAGCTAGCATCGAGATGGAACCCGATTCAACCTCCGAACCCTATAGCTGCCCGGATCAGGGGTACAACTTCAATTACTGGGATAACAGCCAGGTACAGGTTGTCTCTTCCACCACGGAACCCCACAGTCCGCCATACGAATACCGGGATCACGACATCAGGATGCAAGTTCAACATGTCACTGGCAGTGACGGAGGACACTTGGATGACTCGGAATATCCAGATCCTGACGGATGGTGGGACCCTGCTTATGATGACATTGTCCCAATGAGTAGCGACGACGACGATGATGACGACGACGACTCTGGTGATGATGCTGATGACGAGCTTGACGTTAGACGTCCTCCACCATCCCCTATCCTCATCGAGGATAGTCCTCCGCCATCCCCAATCCTAATCGATGATGATGTCCTCAATTCCGATGATGACATATAATCATCTACTCGTCCATCATTTCCTTTCCTTTCCTTCCACGGAGTACACACTTTTTGGTTGGTGTACACGAGGCACTGCGAGGCTGGGGCAGTGTCTTCCTCCCTTCCTCTCCCTCTTATTAGTTTTTTTTTTCCATAATAATCACTAGAATTTCTCCTAATAATCGCTCAGAGTTTCATTCTTGATGTTTTCGAATCTCAAACACTGTTCTACATTTCACCCCCTCCATTTCATTTCTTCCAATATAAATATAGCAACAATCCCAGTTCTATATCATTCTTCCACAATGTCGAGTACAGGACCCATCCAAGTACATGAAATAGATTCAACGTCTGATCATTTGAGTACAACCTTCGCTCAATTTCTGCAGCGAATCTATGATCTTCCTGATGATTTCGCAGAACGAGTGGAACAAGGTATTCAGGACGACATAGATGCTGTTGACGATAATAATGCGGATGATGTGATTAGTATATCATCTGATTCAGCTGATTATGACGACGACGACATCATGAGTATATCATCTGATTCAGATGACTACTATGAGGATGATATCATTAGTATATCATCTGATTCAGATGACGATACCATAATTATTGTTTCTGATGATGAGGAGCGTTAGTCCATATCATTGCATGGATTAATAAAAAAATAACAGCCCTTTTCAGGGCTACAATTAAAGACTGAAACAATAAAAAAAATAGCTCTTTTCAGAGCTACCATTATACTTTCAAACAGAAACAGATTCATACCATTGTTAACATTATGTTAACATTATAATCTCAAACGAAATATATGTATGTGAAAGTATTTATCATTATATGCATATGAATGATTGACAAATGCCAACTTCAACTTTCATTTAAAGTAGTACTCATCATATGCATAGATATTCAATGACTATCAAATTCCAAATTTCGACTTTTCAGTCAAAGTAGTAATTTATTTGTCATATAATGTATAGATATTCAAAGACTAACAAATAGTAATTTATTTGTCATATAATGTATAGATATTCAAAGACTAACAAATTTCCAACTTAGACTTTTATTAGTCAAAGTATTCATTTGTCACATAATCTATGAATACTAATACAACTAACTACTGTTTGTGTGAATAATGTAGCCCTGAAAAGGGCTGTTGTTTTTTTTTGACCAGTAGGTCCACGGTTATTGTGCCACAGGTTGGACATTATTACATATAATACATGTAGATACTCGGGTGAAGTTTGTTAGTGGCCTCTCGCAAGCTTCACACCAATTCTGTCCCATTTCCATAATTGAGACAGTGTTGTGGGTGTTGACATGGGCATACCACCCTCCATTATTGTTTCTATGCGAATAAAACCGAAAGCAGCACCAACATAGTTTTTTGTTCTCTCCATCTATTGTGCTGATCAATACGTATGCATCCAATGCACAATACAAATCCAAGGGATCTTCCAGTGTCTCACTGACATTGAGTGTTCGCATACCGATCCTCATAGCACCATCACCTTCAGTTGTGTCAGCTTCTATCCCTTCATCATCTCCTTCTTCATCCATGACCCTCTCAAACTCCATCACGTCATCATCTTCGTCGCTTTGGTTGGCCTCGTTTTCAACTTCGTCTATCTCATCTTCATCGACTCCAACATCTTCTGCTTCAACTATTACTTCCTCTAGCGGAACATTGACATCCTCATCATCTGATTCGTCTATCCAATTGTTTTCATCAACAGCAGCTATTCTATTTAATGCAGCATTTATTTTTGCAGAATTCATCTTGTTGTTGTTTGCTCACAGTTGTAGAGAGTGAATGAATGAACTCTAGGTTTGCAAGTCAACTTATATAGGAGGTGATGCGACTCCCACTTGACTCGTTTAGAGTGGAATAGTAGGAGAAGTTATCCCACTATACTTCCACATGATGTTGATTTGTATAAATAGAGATCGTAGGTATAGGAGAGAGCATTCAGAGTTTCTGTAAGTCATCTCTTAATATTTCTAATCGAATTAGTAAAATGCCGTTTCCAAAAGAGTGGAATGAAAAACCAAAAGTGTGTGTCTACCCAATGATGATTGCAGGGGCTATTGTGTGCTACTTTTGTCAAATAAGTAGACCTAAGGATTCAATCAATCCATGTACTGGTATGTGTAGTGATTGCGTGTTGCGGATTCAACTATCGCCTCCTTCTCATCCACCGAAGCGAACAAAATCGGATTATCGTCAACAACAGTTACAGTGTCTGAAGTGTTCCGAACCTATAATATTTAACAATATAGGTATCTGTAGAAATATTTGTGGTACCTGTGCTGCCGTTCCAACTCCACTGCAACGTTGTTTGCGTTGTGATACATATTCCATGAATTGTTGGAATCATGTATGCAATGCATGTAGAAGTACTTGGGATCTGTGTGAGAAGGTTGGTCAACTCTACCCCAATAGGAGAATCCATTTTTTTCAATGTTGGTGTTTGACGCACGAGCAACAACTATTGAGGAATAGAGTCAAAGAACGTTCCACATCCACAGAGACATATTAACATTTTTCATTTTTTATTATCGTTATTGTCCTCTATTATTAATATATATATATATATATTTTGAATTTATTTGTATTATTTTCTAACATTTAAAAATACATGCATGCAACACAAAGTTTTCCTCTTAAATGACAAAGATTGTTACATGCGTGAATAGTTTAGTGAGAGAGCGCATGTGCCAGTTGATGAAAGAGCGCATGCGCTAGTTTATTTTCTTCTATAAATGGTGAGGTCTCAGTAACATCATCACCTTTCCTATCCACATTCTATTGCTATCACATATCATTCCTCAGACCTTAATAATCATGAGCTCTATACCGCTATTGATTGCTGAAGATGGTTCACCACTTGTTGATATCGATCAGACTGATTTTGAAAATATTCCAGTATTACATTTATCGAGTCAAGATTCGATAAATGATTTTGATATTAACGACTTCGTTAACTTTGCAGATGTGCCAGAACCAAATGAGCAAATTATTATTGAAAATCCGATCGTTTCGCAATTATCATCACTCAAACACTCTTCATCTACCCTTCCTCTTGGTGTTGATAAGAAATCTAGAACAATCAAGAGGAAGGTTACTAAGGCATCTTCATCGATTGTCACTGACTTTAAAGAAAAGAAAGAATCCAAAAGTGTTGTGCGACAGAAAAAACCCGCAACGAAAAGTGACAGATCGAAGAGGAAGCCAAAAGGTACTCCTAAAGAAATGAAGAGTGATTTGAAAGCTGAACCGCTATCTTCTTTCAGTCCCCTCCATCGGTTTGGGGAAATGAAAAGGAAAGCAAAATGCCGTCTTGTAAAGGCACAGATGACTATTGCTGAACTTGAAAAGAGTGAGCGAGCTATTAATGCTAATAATGAAACTCTTGAAGCATTAGATGCCAAGATTGCATTAGCGAAGGTTGAATTGGCTAGAATGTCTAAAGATGCTGATGAACTCCGTTCAAAAATTGGTAAAGATAAGCAATTCCATCAACGTTCGAGAATGCAAGCTCAGGCTGAGCTTGAGGAGTCGACTAAGCTTTATGAGACAGCATTATCAGTGAGAGATAATTGGCAAAAAGAGTTGGATACTGCATTTCAAAGTGACGGCGATTAGTTTTGGGAATGATAATGTGTTTTCAATATCGTGAGTTGAAAAATATAAGCGGGAATGGAGTATACAATTAATTTGGTTTGGTATACACAGAACATTGCGAATGGCTGGGGCAATGTTTACCGCTGCAATATTTTTCAGTTCACATACTTATAATTGAAATGAAAACAATAATGAACTTTAATATTACTTTATTCATAAAAGTCACTATTATATACATTTAAACCATATTTGATTCATCAATCCAAGAATTTTGTTCGCTAGGAAGGCCTAACCACTTTACATATACTTTATTTTTTCTTCTCTTCAACACCTTCTCAATCAGATATACGTCAGGATTCTCGGTTCGTAATAACTCTTCTTCGTAAAAACATCCTCTAATCGGCTGTTCATTCATATCTTCAAGATTATAAGTCGTTGGGATGGTTTTATTAATTTTAACAATCTTGAATAGCTCCGTGGTAAAATTCGCAGTGTAAGACTTTTCAAAAATATGTTTGTATTTACTTATACGTACAATATCATTTAATTGGAATTTGGGTTTACTTTGTCTTCCTCCAATTCCATTGATACCCTTGAATTTTAATTTTGTTGTTGAATCAACATTGATGGGTGCCATACCTATTGTACGATGAACTTTATTATTATATCTACTAGTTATAATTGGAAGAATATCAAGCCATTTGTGGTGACCTCTCATCGAAAATTCCTTGTAGAGCCATGCCTTTATTGTACGAATCACTCTTTCTGCTATAGCTGCCTTCTTTGTGCTAAATGTTGAATAATGATTGATATTATATTCTCGCATGAGAGATGAGAAGCTTTTATTGAAAAATTATTTCCCTTGATCGCTTTGTATGTGTTTGGGGGAGTACATGTTTCATTGCATTAGTTACTGTACTACCTGTTTTATCTTTAACTGCTACAGTCCACAGATATTTGGAGTAACAATCTATCACTACAAGTATATATCGGTATCCTTCATTACTTTTTGCATAAGGTTGCAGTTCAGCTAAATCTATTTGCCATAGATCTGCAAAACCTTTGATGGTGGTTATTCTTCTACGAAAATTACGTCTTGCAGGTTTATGTAATTCATTAACAACTTGTCGTTTGACATCACTTATTTCATTAGTCATTCTATTTCAATATGATTAAAGAGAAAAGGTGATAATGTTACTGCATTGAATGATGATGTGACAGTGATCATTACATGTGAATATGTTAATATATTATACCTTCTTCACGTAATTCTTCAATTATTGAAATTATTTCATTATCATGTCCGGTATGTCCGGCTGACTTTGAAGCTACCAATAGTCGTAGGCGAGCAACTAACTCTTTCGGTGAATTCCAGTACACATAATTCACAGGTTTAGAATTATATATTTTCTCCATTTTCACTCGTTTGAGTGCTCCACCAATTTTACTTCTACTTCTTATTGGATATTGTCGTGAGTCTAATAGAGGTTTGATAACTTCACGAAATTTTTTAGAATTTGTATTTTTAAAACCATTCTTCAGATGATATTGTTTATATGGAGCATTCGTTATTTTCAATATTTTGGAATATACTTGACGAGTTTCTTCATTATCAACATCTTGTGGATTCTTCAAAAAAATCATATCATACAATTCTGGACTACCTGCGCATTCATATTTTTTCACTTTATTAGCATCCCAAAATGAAATGTTTCCATCTTTGAAATTCACCACTAGACTTCCCATTTTCAGCTTTTGTGTAATTGGATCCATACGTACGCCAAATGTTCCATCATTTGCTGGATTTCTAGATTTTATATTATTCAAATGTTTCATCAAAACATCTTCACCACTTTCATTCATAACAGGTGAGATGTCAGGATCCGAGGAATCGATGTGGGACGATGATGGTGTTTCGAATAGAGTTGTTCTCATATCGTCTTGAAGTGTGCTCGTGTCACTATTCACAGATGATACACTACCAAAAGATTGTTTTCTTCCTATTGGAGTACTCATGGGATAATTTGAAGTAGATTGAACAGTTCCATGATTTGGTGATAACACTGGTGATTTAGAAGTAGCGTTTGATGATAAAACATTCAATGGTTTCATTATGGGCTCATACAATCTTTCAAGTGTCGTACGATTTTCAATATTATCATTCTTGATAGAGTTGAATTTCTGCCTGACAGCTTCTGTTGTCTCTACTAGTTGACGTTTCAAATTTATTTCATTGTTTTTATTTTCAGGATCTTTTTTTGTATTCATAATGCCCTTTTTTTTTAATTAAAGCTTAATTCGTTGGTGAAGTGACCACTACAATATTCAGTGATCGAATAAGTTCCAAAAACAAGATCATGGGTATATAAAACTATCGAATCCTTTGCGATATCTACCTTCATCTATTTTTCTATCCTTATCAATGACTAGAAATCCATATTGGTCCTCCCAGCATTTAACACACATCAATTGGAATTGTTTGAATGTTACATCGGGTGAAACATGATCTGAATAAATGTGATGTAAATTCGTCTCATCTTGTTTGAACATTATAATGAAATTGGTATTGTCACGCACTAACTGTTTGGGTACCCGTGAATATGTCTGTGCTAGATAAAAACAATCAACATCCTTATGACGTCCCATACAGAAATATGATCTAATAATATCTTGCTTTTCACATATCACATCATCGAAAATGAAAACAGAATTAGGCTTAGCGTCGGAGGGTTCCACTATTTCTGCATTATTGCTGAATGTATAAAAACCTAATCCTTTTATAGGTTCCAAAACACTTCGCAAGTACTGATATTTAGGTTGATTGAGTGATTTCGAATAGAGATACACATTTCTAAATCTCAGTCCTTGTGGATGTGTTAATAGTGATATCATTGCATTCGTCTTTCCACAATTTGAAGGTCCTATAATGAGTCCTCGAACTGATGATGGAAGTAGTGGACCATGTCTGAATACCCTTTGTCCATTCAATCCACAACCAAATTTCTCATCTAGATTATCTACAGCAAACTTTTCTTTCTGTTTTACAATGCGCATCGTGCCGTGGTTGGAGACTATATAAATGTTATTAGCTTATTCATTTCAATGTGTACCATCAAACGATACGGACGTATTGAAAGTGATCGTAAAATTAAAAGAGGTTGTGGTTTTGTTAATGATTTAATAAACAAACTTCCTTTCGAATTACATCTACCCGGAGGTTATCAATACTGTGGACCGGGTACAAAATTGAAACAACGTTTAGCTCGTAACGACCCTGGAATCAATAAATTAGATATTGAATGCAAAAAAACACGATATTCAATATTCTAAGCATCCATCCGATCTTGCAGCAAGACATTTAGCCGACAAAGAACTTGAATACAGCGCTTGGGATAGGGTTAAATCGAAGGACGCGAGTATTGGGGAAAGAGCAGCTGCATTACTTGTCACCAACATTATGAAAGCGAAAAGACATATGGGCATGGGTTGTAGTACCAATAAGAAAAAATGTAAGAGGAAACAAACGAAGAAAAATAAAATTAAAAAAGTTGCATTTGGTGCTGGGATAGTCCATAAAGTGCGAAATGTATTGAAGAAAGCTGGTGGGAATCAATTTGTGACGAATAATAGCAAAGAAGCTATCACTGTGGCATTGCAGGCGGCACGTAAATACCTTAAAGCTGCCGGTGGAAAGAAGAAAATCCGCACACCACGCATAATTCCTGTTCCCAAGATCGGTGGACTTTTACCATTGATACCAATTTTTGCTGGACTATCCGCACTAGGAAGTTTGGCGGGAGCCGCTGCTGGTATTACCAAGGCCGTGAATTCGGCAAAAGCCAGCAGAGCGGCTTTAATGGAAGCCAATCGTCACAATAAAACCATGGAGGCTGTAGCATTAGGCAAACGCGGAAGTGGAATATATCTCAAACCATACCGTAAAGGTTTAGGACTATATTTAAAACCATACAAAGCCACAAACAAAACAAAAAACTAATTGAACCCCTACCTCAGAGGCCTCTTACTGATCTCGATCTCAGTTATTATGCACAAAAAATGAAAATTCCACATTTTCGTGGTGTTTTTATGCGTGATAGATTACCATCTTCAGGTCCAAAACAAAACGAGACAGCTATTGTTAATTTAGATGGAATAAGTGGACCAGGAACACATTGGGTGGCATATAAAAAATGTGGGAAAGAAGTCACATATTTCGATAGTTTTGGAGATCTACCCCCACCATTGGAATTGACTCGATTCTTTCGAAAATGTTCGAATGTAAAAATCAAATATAACTATGATCGACAACAGAAATTTAATACAGTTCTCTGTGGTCACTTGTGCTTGCAGTTTCTCTCTAAATAATTTTCCAAATAAAAATGGATTCAACACCAAAACTGGATCGGGAGGCTATCAAGGGAATGGGGTTTTCACTTAGAATGTTTTCAAAATATGGTACCTTGAAAAAAATGGATAAAGTGATGCTTGCAAATATGCCTAAGGAAGTGATACTTGCATGTGTTGCACATGAGATTGCATATGTTTGGGAAAAGTTGCCTAAGCATCTGCAAGATGACATCGATATAATGAAACATAGATATTGTTATGAGCACCACCACCACGATCAAAATTCAGAATCGGATGTTAATGACGGTCCTATACCTCGGAAATCTATGTGTTGTATTTGTAATATAGAGGATGTGAATATTGGTATCAATAAAAATGATACTTATTACAATACAACACCTTCCAAAAAGTGTAAATTGTCTCAAATGTGCTGTTGCTGTGTACAATAATAAATTGAAATGTGTTTCAAAATATTCATCAGTCATGTCACGAAAGTTCGAGCTACAAGCTGTCGGGACAAGTGTCTTGAGTGCGGATTTTTTTCCACCAATTGAATTGGATAGGAACAGTCGTTATGGATTAGGACTTTTGGGATTCTATGGGTGCAATACAATCAATAATATAACTGAAGCTAATAACTTAGTTAGTTTTAGAATCAGTAATGACAACTCATCGATACCCCAAAAGTTGACAATTGAAATTCCATGTGGTGCTTATGAAATAGAAGAGATCAATGCCGTCATACAGAAACATATCATGTTCAGATTGTTTCATGATAAAAAACCAAATGATGTCGTTGCAGATGATATTTTCTATCTACACGCCAATAATAATACATTCAAATGTGAAATGCGATCCAAATATGAAATTGATCTGACACATCCAAATTCAATAGCAGAAATGATGGGGTTCGCTCATGAAATATTTCCACCAAATCAGATACATGAATCATCATTACCAATAACATTACAACTGTGAGACTTATCCGCTTAGATTGCAATATAATATCTGGTTCATATATAAATGGTGAAGAATCCCACATTCTTTTCTCATTCGATATTGATGTTGAACCTGGCTACAATCTCACTAAAGAACCACACAGTATTATATATATGCCTGTCAGTCCAGAAGGTCGTCAATTGATTCACAACATTACAGTGCGTATTTTGGATGAAAAAAATAACCTTATCGATTTTGGAAGTGAAGAAGAGATTTTCATTATTTTGGAATTGAAGAAAATCGAATAACTGTTGTTATGGGTTTCATTTATAATAGACAAAATCGCATTGAACAATCCCAAACGAGTTGCACTATCAAAAAGAAAGGTGTGCATAAAAAGAAGCTCATTCCACAAGTGTATGCTAAACAGTTAGCACATAACGCTCTGTCTGTGAGTGATCTTAAATTTTTGAAATCGATTGGATTGAAAGTGAGAAAATAACAATGGTGCTCGAAACAAACAATGAAAAGTTGAATATATTCAATGAACCAGTGCTCGATCATTCTCTCATAAGTTTACATGAGCACACATATAAGCCCTATGGATCACCGCTATTCAGGAATTCGGATGAAATCAGAATTGCAATCAATAATCAAGATGTTATACTAGATATTGCCGAGAGCTTCATTTACATAGAAGGTAAATTCACCCCCAAAGATGTAGCGAAAACATGCTATCTCTCGAATAATGCAATTGCATTTCTCTTTGACGAAATTCGTTATGAAATGGGAGGTGAACAAGTGGCTGTTGTTAGAAAACCTGGGATAACATCTACAATGAAAACCATGATATCATTTGGACAATCTCATGCTAACACATTATTGACATCTGGTTGGGGACTTTCACAATTGAAGCAAGATATCTTGGATACAAACAGTCATGTTTTTAGTGGAAAACTACCACTGAAATATTTGATGGGTTTTGCTGAAGATTACAACAAAAGTATCTTGAATGCCAAACAGGAATTGATTTTGATTATCGCTCGATCATTCAAAAACTCATATATAGGTGAGGTTGATGCTGATTTGGAAATAAATAAAATCGAATGGAAAATAAGGCATATTGTACCAGATGATAAACACAAGCTCAAACTTTTGAGTAGAATAAACAAAAGCGGTCTGAATGCCAAAATCAAGTTGGCGTATCGTATGTGGGACCTCTATGAACTACCATCATTACGTGGGACTTCTTCAGACATATGGGCCATCAAAACAACTAACGCATTGGAAACTCCTCGTTTTGTCATCATCGCATTCCAAAGTACTACCACATCTGAAGATAGAACACAAGATATTACAAAATTCACAACTGCTGATATCAATAGTATTCGAGTATACTTGAATTCTGAAGTTTATCCATATGAGCGTTGGAATTTGAATTTCGATAAAAAACTTGATGCTCCTACTTATTATGCTTTTGAGAGTTTCCAGCGAAGTTATTATGATAAAGATATGAGTGAACCTCTGATGGACATTGGACAATTTAGAGAGAATCCACTATTCGTCATCGATTGTTCCCATCAACCGAATGCAACAAAATCATCAACTATTGATATAAAGATTGAGTTTGAGACGAGGAAGACCAAGTTTCCAGACAACACTAAAGTATATGCATTAATTTTGCATGATACAGTTTTAACATACAATGCATTGGATGGTTCAGTTCATAGCAGATATTGACACTTTTTTTTCACTCTATCATGTACTGTTTTATGATCTTTTTTTTTATTTGTAACTGACTTATATCATGTATTGTATTTTATATCATATTTATTGTTTTGTAATCATTTTCTATTGTATTTCATCAGATTTAAATAAATAAAACATGAAAATAATACAAAGTTTTTTATTTGACATTATTTATGATTCACAGGAACATACAGACTATCTAAAATAACTTCTTCCTCATAATCATCATTTTCGCGACCATCTTCAATTTCCTCTCGATTTTCATCATTCAATTCAAAGTGATGAATAATCCATTCTGGCAAGTATGGTTGGAGGCTATACAGGAATCTTCTTAGGTTCAGTTCAATCATAACCTCACAAAGTTGCCACAATTCCAATTCATTATCCAAAAATTTGTTGCAAACTTCTGCACCACTCCAATAGTTCTCAGCATCACGAAGGCATAATTCGATTTGTTTTTCATCATAGCATACACTCATATCATAAACGCTTGCATGTTCGGCTCCATCACCCAACACCTTCAATTTAGACGACAAATGTTGAACCGATGATTTGAGATCTACAATATCGACCCAATCTTGACTTGCGTACTGCATCCACATCTTTAAATGGTGGAACTGAAATCGAACAAAAAAAAACAATAAGCAACCTCCAATTTTTCAGTGATATAATACTCACATTCCCATTTTACTTGTAGTTACAAAGTGAGTGTATTCAACTAAGTTAGTAATGTTTATATTTCCATATAATTATCATCTAATATATGAATATTAATAAAACAATAAGAAATTCATTATAATTACTATTATTATTCAATCATATTGAATTTGACTAGAGTTATCGTTTTCACACCAAAAAAAACTTTGTAAGCTATGACCTAAAGAAATTCACTATAAATTATTACTATTATTCAATCATATTGAATTTGACTAGAGATCGCGTTTTCATGCCAGCAAAACTTTGTTGGCTCTGTCCTAAATACATCATCGTATATTTACCACCTGATGAGTTGATACAAGATATATCGTCATCACTGAATTGCAACGAAATACGTTTTGGTAGCCATGTTTTAAATAATTTATCATTGCTCACATCTTGCAAAGTTAATAAAATTGATTTACCAAATCGTGTAGAATAAGTTGACATATTTTTAATTATGTACACTTCATCAATTGGCAATGATGATAAGGCCTTTTGCTCTAGTATTTCAACCTCCTGTACAATCAAATTATTAATTTTATTCAAGTCTACTTTTGAAACGGACATGATGAAAATATATATGAAAATATAAACAATTTCCAACAGACAAATACACTCACCGTCTTCCTTCTATTACGAACTGAATAACACTCTACCAATTGCTAACTGCTGCAGATATATTCGTCTACTGATTTCATAGTGTGCCAGGCATTTCTTTTATATTAAACAGTGTGAGTCACCCCCACCATGAAACCGTGAAAGATTCACATTGCTAGTTGCTATCCACTAGAGATGCCTGACGTCACAGCCAAGCCCATCTCCCAACTTGATGCGATAACAGTTGCCGGTACGAGCAAGCAGTGGTCGTTGCGGTCTCGGAGAGGGTAGACGCTAGGCAAACGGTCCTCGGCTGCCGTTGTGTCACCATCGATAGCGGGGCTAGAGCGAACCTTCATCGCTTCGGGAGAGGTGAGGGCAGACCGATGAATACGCATTACTCTGCCACACGTCGTGGAGTGAACATGTCGCTCTCTAGCCGTTGAACGGTTATTGCTGTGACGTCACTCCACTACTAACTTGGTGCCCTAACACCGATGGAGCATTTATTACTTGGAGGATCTTCGAAGTATGCAGACGTATGTTTGTACATAGACAAACAAGCACATGATGAAACCCTGTACCGTGCATTCTCCTACACACACACAGACACACACACACATAAACACACAAAATCTCATATGAAAAAAAAATCTGAACGATCCATGCACCAGACACTTCAAGGTCACAACGCCTTGACTTCACTGCACAACAAAAAAACTTCACCAAACAACAACCAATAAAAAAAGCAATTAATACGTCATAGTGGTGGGGGGAGGCCGAGAATCAGCTGTAAACAACTACTTATGTTGTACCTTCATTTCAATAAAGTTAAGTATTTTCTACCTATGATTATTATTTCTATATAAATCCTACCGAGTTAACCCCAACTTGCGAGTCATTTGGACCGCGACATATGGTGGAGGCGCCGGGCAAAAAATTTCGGGATTATTGATGGGACTTTATTCAAAGCAAATCCTAGCCCTCACGGTTTAGATAACTTATAAGTAATCCCCAAATCCTTAATACAAGAAATCCTTTATTCACACCACTCCGAACCATCCGCGGGTCACTTAAGCCGCGGTCAGACTATGCTGTTTAGCAGCCGCTACTAACCAGCCGCTGGTAATATTGCCAGCAAGCAGCCTAGTCTGACCCAGAACCAGCGGCTGGTGAATGCCAGCGGACTAGCCACAATCGGAAGTTGAACATGTTTAACTTTTTAGCGCTGCCTACCATCCGCAGGCAGTCACGTGATCTCCTCGCTGGCGCCAGCCAGCCAATGTGAACCCCTAGTAGCTCACAAGCGGCTGGTGAATTAACACGTGTCTAGTTAAAAGAAGTGTTGGTTTTCTATATTTTTCTATTCTACTGTATTTTCTATTCATTTTTTCCAGTGAATATGGTCGACAGTAACAAGTGGTCGGGTAAAGATATACTTACTTTCCTAGATATATTCCAAAATTATCCTTGTCTGTGGGACGCTTCGTGTGCAGACTATATCAACAGAAACGCCAAAGACTCAGCATATAAGGAGTTATTGCAGAAACTTGAAGAACGAGGACTGAAAGTAGATTTGGCCCCACTGAAGAAAAAAATAAAAAGTTTGAGAGATACTTATCGAAATGAAGTGTACAAAATAAAAAAGTCAAAGAAGAGTGGTGCGGGAGCAGATGACGTCTACAAACCTAGACTGGTGTGGTTCTCGGCAGCCCAAATGTTCTGGAGCAGTAGTATTGTTGGTCGTGACTCATCATCGAATCTGGTAAGTTTAAAATTATAGCAACATACCTTAGATTTGTGTTAAAAATATAAAACTTAAAGATTATTCTTCAAAACTAATTTTTTATTACTTGTATAAATTTGTTAACTATTACTAAAGGTTTGTTTAATATTTGACGAAATGTACACAAAACATGTCAAGTATAAGCCTATACAGGAGCAAAATATTAGGGTTTTGAAAATTCATTTGAAAATGTTAAAAGTTGCCCCTCATTTTGGCTAAAACCAATAAAAACCATTGTATGCGTCAAAGTGCCAGTTAACTGGTTAAAGTTTATTTTAGTACAAATTTAATCTTTTTAAAGTAGTCTAAAAACTAATCTAGTACGGTAATCGTGGAATTTTTAAGGTAGAGACAATTACTTTTGGAAAACATTGTTTTTCTGCAAATTAAAGTTTATTTGGGAAAATGATGTACATACAAATACTGTCAATTTTCCTAAGAAACAAACATTTCTTCGTGTATGTATCAGATAGTTCTTGGGCAAATTAGTCGCTTTCAGTACATTCATGTCCGATAGATTTCATTTGCCAAGGAACAGCCAAGGTTGTTGTAAACTCCTGGGTAAACCACTCTCGCACGTCATTTCCTTCTTGTTTGTAGTTGTTGGATGCATACAGTCTTTGTAATGGAGACATAGTGTTAGGGTCTTGGCGCCATTCACCTGGGTTTATAACTCCTGTCATCAAGTCCTCTTCATCAACTGATCCCGTCTGTGATGATGTCATTCTTAACCAGTTGTGCAGACCACAACTTACTTTTACAAGAATTTCCACTGTACCCACGTCCAACGGAATAGGTCTGCTGAATATGCGGAAACGGCTGGCCAAGATACCAAAGGCGTTTTCAGCAACACGCCTAGCTCGAGATAGTCTGTAATTGAAAATTTGCTCTTCCACAGAGAGACCTCTATGTGAATATGGTTTCAACATGTAAGACGTGAGACAAAATGCATCATCGGCAACGCAAAGTCCTCCTATAGGCCAGTTTAAAAGGTTTCTCTCAAGAGCAATTTTCAAAGTGGAATTGTTGTAAATGGTACTATCATTAGATCGGCCATCACATCCAACGTCAATATATCTGAAGCAGTATTCTGCATCCACCATGGCAAATAAAACAATACTATATGTCCCCTTGTAGTTATAAAATAGAGAAGTGCTGTTTGGAGGTCGTTGAATTCTGATATGTTTTCCGTCCAGTGCCCCACAGCAATCAGGAAAGTTCCACTTACATTCAAACGACTTTTGAATTTGTTTCCATTCAGCTATTCTATCAGGTACCTGAAATAGAACGTACAAAAGTAACAATTGTAATTTTCTTAAATGTATAGGGGGTTCCGTAAAAGTACCAAAACTTTCGTAGTTTGGTTGTCTGGGTCAAAATAAGCAAAAACGTTGATATGGACAAAAGTTCTATATCGCTTCTCGCGTCTGTCGGCCTGTAAAGATTTTGAACAATCGTTACAGACTTTCGTATTTTTTTGTACAAAATCTGGAGAGACCGAAAGACGGGAAAACACGCGAGATCAAAGTTTTGTCAATATGAACTTTTTTGCTTATTTTGACCCAACGAAACACATTACGAATTTTGTGTACGAGGTTCTTACTTACGGAACACTCTGTAAAAAATTTATATTAATGTATATTAATATAAAAAAATTATATTATATATTATATTATATATTATATTAATATATAAAATTAATTTATAATAATTTTACCGTCTGGAAGTGTATATTTAATTGTTATAAGTTAAATTGTTATTTTCTTATCCTACTTTTTTTCAATTTTTTTATTTTTTAGGACCACATTACGGAGATGGCAATGAAAAATGAGGACTACGACTATCCATCTGAGGACACCGAAGCAATCACCTCTGTCAAGATTAACACTCCAAGTCCTTCAAAAAGAAATAAGTATTCAACGCCTTCTGCATCAGGTAATAAAGCAGCAAAAAGATCTCCTGAAAAAATGCTACCCCCATCTCGTCACTTGAATCATATTAAAACAACTTCTGGTAGTAAGAAACCTCAAACACGTTTTGAAAAGTCAGTGGATAAGTTGCATGATATAGGTAAATTAGTTGCTGAAAACGAAGATCAATTCGACAAATATGGCAAGTATATTGCTAGCCAATTAAGGGAGATGCCATTAAGAAATTTCATCGCCCTACAAAGCAAGATTAACACCCTTATCACAACAGAACGCTTGCTCTGTTTGGATAATGAGCAAGGACAGTGTTCGATGCAGCAGCGCTTGCAGTCACCATACAGCAGCGGTAGCTCTTGTTCGACCCCACATTCCCTGATGTCACCGTACAGCGGTAGCTCTTTTTCTCAGATGTCACCATTCAGTCACAACAGCTCTGGCCAAACACCAGGTATATCCAACCAAGACGACATTGGAGGTTTGGACATTGTATCCCAAGCCATGGTTGGAATCTGTGATGCTGGGACCCACCTTGCCGATTTTAATAACTGACTTTCCAGAAACTAAAATATTTCCAGTTTGTTTTACATAACAAAATTAATTGTTATACACAAAGTGAAGAAGATTAATAAACTACATTATTGTTAAAAGTAAAATGTGCTTATAAATTCTTGTCCTAGGCCTCCTAACTCTCCTGTAAGAAAATATCCCTTGCTCGTTTTTTCAGAAAAGGTCAATTATTTTCTATTTGATAAGCTAACTACATATACAAATAGGAGTAAATAATGTACCTACTACTGTACCTTGATAAACAGTTGTAAAACCTCGTAAATGCTGCTCAACACTTCTGGAACGAACACTGAAATTGAGTTATGAGGAACTCTAAACAGGTAGGCCAAAGACTTGTAACTGTCTCCAGTTGCTAGATAACGTAAAGTTATTTCTAGTTTTGTTTTACTTGGAATAGCCTGACGGAATTTGGTGTCTTTTTTCTGGATAAGCGGAGTGACTAACTCTAATAGCTCTTTAAATTTTGGAACTGACATTCTTAAAATGTTTGCATAAGATGACGGATCTTCCAATTCTAGTTCCTTAAAAAGTCTTGCTGATGCCCCCAGATCGTTTCTTCTTAATATCCAGGATCTAACCCACCATCGCCTTTTCTTCCGTTTCAACATCTGTTCACACAACTCTTTCATTCCAATATTTAACACACGTCTCAGAACTTCACAACTCACACCAATAGATGACATGATGCACACAACACACCACACACGATGTTTTCAAGTCACCAACATCAACTGTACTAGCGGCTAGTTACCTTAAATGTGAACCCCTCAGATCCGCTGGCTGATGGCGATATTTACCAGCGGCTGGTTAGTAGCGGCTGCTAAACAGCATAGTCTGACCGCGGCTTTAGGGATAAAGAGAACGTTGAATAAGATAGCAAGTAGGTATTATTGGGCTGGACTGAGGGACGTGGAAAAATACGTCAAGGTCTGTCCGGACTGTCAAGCGCGAAAAGGCCAAGAAAATAGAAAACCGTCTGTTCCACTTCAACCGATTCCAATAGGAATACCTTTTGAACGTGTGGGAATCGATTTAGTGGGCCCTTTCAAACGCAGTAGAAATGGAAAAACAATGATAATTGTAGCCACCGACAATGCCACGAAATGGATGGGCATTATGGAGCTGAGCCCTATCGGTACCAGAAATACTCCTGAAATAACAGTGGCTTATGACCAACCCACGGGGGCAGGACAGAGCCAGGCAGCTGAGTAGGTAATCTCTCCTCCACAATGGGCGTTAAAATATTACAAATCAACGCAGACCGAAGAAGGAACGCCCACCATCTCGCCATAAAAGCGGCAGAAGAAAAAGACGTGGACGTAGTGATTGTACAGGAGCCAAACAAGGCCATTATCACTAAAGACACCAGATGGCTGATAGACCGGAAGCCAATACAGCGACCTGGTGCAGAAATCGAGCCATTGCTGTAACAGGTCATATGGTAGACGATGGCTTTGTATGTCTAATCACAGAAGACTGGTCCCTGTACCATTGCTACGTTTCAACGAACACTACTCAACTCGTCTTCGAACACTACGTGGACAAAGTCATGGAACACGTCAGACACGGGGGAAGAGATGCAATTGTAGCAGGGGATTTTAACGCAAAATCTGTCATGTGGAACTCCAGGACGTCCGATAAAAGGGGAGAATACCTGATGGACATAACGAAGGCACGACACCTACCCTTGGAAGAGGGGCTCAAAAGTCTTTCATTGACATCACCCTGACCACGCAAAAAACCCTGAAGCGTCGGAAGGCACACGTGGAACGACATCTAAACGTTGAAGCCCTAGCTGAAGTCCTGCAGGCTAGGAAGGGTGAAATAAGCAACCTCGATAAACTGACGAACATTATTACCCAAGCACAGAGGGAAAGTACAGTTAAGTTTCAGGACGGAAGACCAAGAACCTGACCAATATGGTGGAATAGTTGCAATAAGTCATTTGAGAGGTGAATGTAACAAGAAAAGGAGAAAGATCCAAAGAGGGAGAGGTGAACATGTGGACCCAGATAGCATCGTGGAACTAGAAGCGACCTATGAAGCCTCCAGGAGATTGCTAAAGAAAGAGATTGAGAGGTCCAAGAGAGAACAGTGGACTCATTGGAGGATCCATGGGGGAAGTTATCCTGAACATAATGAATGGACAAATATCTAGGTTCTCCTTCCCGAAAAGATGGAAAACGCCCAAGGTGGTCTTGATCCCAAAAGGCGATCCACAGATCTTCAAGTTCAGACCTACATGCCTACTGAATGGCTTCGGTAAGCTATACGAGTATCTCCTCAAATTCAGACTGGAGGCGGAACTTACCTTGAAGGAGGTATACCTAATTCGGCTTCAGGCCGAAAAAATCAACAGTCGATGCCATAACGTATGTTATTAAAGTAGCAATAACTGGAAGGAACACCTGGGGGTCTGTTATACTGGTGGACGTGAGAAACGCCTTCAACACGGCTAAATAGGAAAATATACTGAATAAACTGGAAGGCCTATAGATAGATGGATACCTGGTCAAGGTCATCGATGAACACTTATGGGAGAGAACTCTGAGGTGTAAACATTATGAGCAGGAGTTCCACAGGGATAGATACTGGGTCCCACCCTGTGGAACGTCCTGTATGACGGTGTCCTCAACCTGGCACTGCCTCCGGGATGCAACTCTGTAGCATATGCAGACGATTTAGCACTGATCTTTACCGCCAACGATAAACAGACGCTGATGGCCTGAGGAAACCAATGTCTGGAGATGGTGACATCATGGATGACGGAAAACGGACTGGAGATCGCACCGGAAAAACCGAGGCAATTATCATGAAAGGTCCCAGAAAACGAGAGGAAATAAAATACCGGATAGGCAACTTAGAGATCGAGCCAAAGAAATACGTAAAATACCTCGGAGTCTGGCTGGACGATAAACAAATCTACAACCAGCACGTAAGGGAAACAGTAGGAAAAGCAAACAGGCAGGTTACGGCTCTCACAAAAATTCTACCTAATATGAGAGGACCAAGTGAGCATAAGAGAAGATTGTGTACGGAGTGATACAGTCGACACTACAGTCCACCGGTATGTGGAGACGTAATGAGAGTTGAAAGATACCGCAAGATGATAAACTCAGTACGGAGGAGAATGTTACAAAGGGTCGTGATGTCGTACAAGACGCAGCGGTTCCCCCATAGACCTGCTTATAAAAGAAAGGATCAGACTAGAGCGAGGACGAAGCGTAGATAACTTCACAAAGAGAGAAGAAAGAAGGAGGAGTGGCAAGAAAGATGGAACGCGAACAATGACAAGGCGCAATGGACGAAGAGGCTCATCCCAGACATCGCTACATGGATAGATGCAGAATACAAAATGCTAAATCATTTCACTACCCAGATGATGAGCGGGCATGGATCCTTCAAGTCATACACGCTAAAAATCGGGAAGACGACAAATAGTGAATGCCAATACTGCCCGGCTACCGTTGATGATCCGGAACATGCCATCTTCCGATGCCCTAAATGGAATACCGACCGAGCGGACTTAGAATTATTGCTCGGAGAAGTCACCCTGGAAAACCTCATACGTTTAATGACAAGAGACAAAATACCTAGAAGAGGGCCTCGCGCATACTTGAGGATGTTATGAGACAGAAGAAAGACTTTTCTAAGCTCAAGGAAGAACTTTAAAGACTTGCCTTGGTTGACCCGATGCTATGTCCTTTCAAGACATTACAGGTCAACCATACGTGTCGAAGAGGGGGAAGTCAAAAAAAAGGTTAGGTTAGGTTAGGTCGAGTTTGGTTAGGTTGGGTTAAATTAGGTTCGGTTGAGTTTGAGGTAGGCGAACTTGAAGCGGTTACAGAGGAACTAAAGATAGGGAAAGCCCCGGACCTGATAGAGTAACAAATGAGGCGATGAAGTTGGCTATTTTGGCTAATTCTTTTAGCATTATGAAAATCTATAACCTTCTGGCAATACAATGCTTCCCTGAAGAGTGGAAAACGCTAACGTTATTCTAATACCAAAGGGTCCGATAGAGGAACGGAAATATAGGAAATATGTCTATTAGACACAGCAGGGAAGGAGACAGAACTTGAGGATAAGATGGGCTTTTCTGAATATCAATTTGGATTCAGGAAGGAGATGTCAACGTTGGGTGCAGTAGCGGAAATCATTGAATCTACTAGAGAAAAAAGATTAACGTGAGCAGCCTCAGTGGCGGTTTGGAGCATAATACGCAGAAGGCTCATCGAGATTGGAGTAAGCAAACACCTGGTAAATGTGATTTCAAGTTACCTAAGTAATAGAACAATTAAGGATGCTCAAAGTCTGATAACTACCAAAGGGGTACCTCAGGGATCTGTCTTGAGCCCTATATTATGGAACGTGTTATACGACCCAGTATTAAGGCTAGCACTTCCGGACAACTGCAAGGTCGTTGCCTACGCAGATGATATCACGCTGGTGGTGAGTGCAAATACCAAACAAGGATTAATTGGTAGGCAAATGAGGAGCTTGAGATGATACTAAACTGGCTGACAGAAAACAACCTTGAGATTGGGCCCCACAAGTCAGAAGCGGTTATCGTAAAAGGACCTAGGACAAGGACAAGATGATTTTCAATGCCCACATAAGACATACAGTCGCAAAGGCTGAAAAATTGGTGAATCCATTAGGAAGGCTACTACCTAACATTAGAGGACCGCAATTCGATAAAAGGAAATTACTGTGTAGCGTGGCTCAGTCTATTCTATTATATGGTGCTAAAGCAATGGACATTCAGACATACTCCGGGTTGATGCTAGCAACACAGAGAAGATTGCTCCTGCTAGTCGCCTCCTCGTACAGGACGGTCTCAATGGAAGCGATAGTAGTAATAACAGTAATAATACCTATCGATTTATTGGCAAAGGAAAGAGGTAGGATATATCAAAGACGAGGAGATATAGTGGATATACGGTACGAGTAGAGACAAAGTACAATAGACTCATGGCAACAAAGATGGGATGCAAATTAACAGAAAGCTCAATGGACCAGACAATTGATTCCATTACTGGAACCATGGATAAATAGTAGGGTAAGAACAAATGAGTATTTTTTGACCCAATTTCTTTCTGGGCATGGCTCGTTCAGAACCTACACTTATCGTAATGGAAAAGTCCTAATACAGACTGCGTATACTGCGGACATGAAGATACACCAGCTCACACGATTTTCCATTGCCATAGATGGCACCGCCTGAAATCGGAGGTAGAGAGAGATTTGGATTAAGTTGTTGAGGCGCATAATATAATTGGGCTTATGTTACGCAGCAAAGTGGAGAAAGATCCACTATTTTATGAAGAAAGTTATGAGACAGAAGGACGTTGAGGAAAAAAATGCACAGAGAATACCAGAATAAGCTAACGTAGCCTATGATGACAAATGCATACAACATCAGATGCCGCCGGTACCTGAGACATGCGATGGTTCCAGGTACCGGAGAGGGCGAGAGGTGGGTTTGAGTGAGTATAAGGAGTCTCACACTACAAGGGAAAGGAAGAACCAGTACCTTGTACCGCTAATAAAGAGTTTACCACCTCGGCACCATCAACATGCAAACGTCACGTATTATACGGAGTTGTCCAGTCGACTCTCCTATATGGTACACCGATAAGGGAACGAGCAATGAGAGTGGCTAAATACATAAATATGATTGCATCAACTCAGCGGAAGATGCTGCTCAGAGTAGCGGCGGGGTACCGCACTATTTCAGGGGTCGCACTGAACGTCATAACCGATATTCCCCCAATTAAACTGCTTATCAAGGAGAGAAGCAGACTGGACTCACTCGCGGAAATCAACAACGAAACTAAACAAAGACTAACATACGAGGAATGGCAAACCGAATGGGAGAACAATACCATAAATGCACAGTGGACCAAGAAACTTATTCCGGACCTGATACCTTGGTTGAAATGCGATTTCAAGGAAACAAGCTATTACATTACGCAGGCATGAAGTGGACACGGTACTTTCAAAAGATTCACGTACAGAATTAAAAAATCTGCAAACGATGTTTGCATATACTGCCAAGAAAGAGACGACCCGGAGGAGCACATATTATTCTCGTGCAACAGATGACAAAGGGAAAACTTGAAATAGGAATGGGAGCAAAGGTTACATCAGAAAATCAGCAACATGCTCAGAAGTAAAGAGATGTGGAGAAAAGGGGCGTCTTTTCTACACTCCATTATGAAAAAAAAAGGAAAAAGAGGAAAGAGAACACCAAAACCGGGAGGAAGACAAGAAAGTAACGAAGAGACGGCTCGTTATCTGATGACATGTCCACAAGACGGTTCCGGAAGCGAGTGGTGCAAGAGGTGTTTTTAGTAGGTAAACGGCTTCGGCCGGAAGTCCCACATACCCCAGGGAAAGGAAGAACCAGTAAAAAAAAGGTTGGGTTAGGTTAGGTTGAATTAGGTTAGGTTGAGTTAGGTTAGGTTAGGTCAAGTTAGGTTAGGTTGAGTTAGGCTGGGTTAGGTGGAATGCCGAGGCCCCAAGGGACCTTGACAAGACCTATAAATTAATGAGGGCGTTGAAAGAGATACTAGCGCGAAACGGAAAAAGGGAAATAACCATATGGGACACAGAGGAGGCCGGCAACGACTCCGTCAGAAAGTGCTGCGAATACGTCTTCGCAGAAGAAAATACGAATATTACATTCTTGAGACGAGAGCCACCGAAGAAGTGAAAAAATGATAAAATAACTGATTATCAAGGCAGATGGAAAATCCTATGCAGATCTACAGGGGTCGGTAAAAGCCTCGGTATGTATCGAGGATGTAGGTGATAAGATCAAACAGATAAAGAAAACAGCCAGAGGACCTTATGTTGGATTTGGGAGGTAGAAGAGAATCGGACTTGCTGAAAGATGCAATTAAGGAAAAAAATCCCAACTATAAGGTTGATATCAAAAGGAAGGCAATTCTGTTGCATTTGAGTGGCATTAACGCTGACCTTGGAGAAGAACAAATTAAAGAATATATCTTACAGAACAGACCAGGAAAAGACGGCAGGGGCTTCTACATAAAGGCGCTCAAAGAGAATAAGAATGGAAACCTGACAGCCATAATAACCGCGGAGGATATGGTCACGGCTAAACGGATATTGGGGAGTGGAGATATCCCTATGGGATGGGGCCAAGGACGCATAAGGCTAAAGGTGCATGTCGCAAGATGCTATAGATGCCTGGACTTTGGGCATTCGAAAAATGAATGCACTGGGGCGGATAGGTCTGGCACCTGTATTAAATGCGGAAAGGACGGGCACAAGCTAAAAGATTGTCAGGAAATGCCAAGCTGCCTCACCTGCGGAAATAAGGGGCATCGATCGGGAACCACCAGTTGTCCGAAATTTAGAGCTATCATCAAAAATAACAACACAGCGATACTGAGCGGGGGCAGACGGACCAGCGTCAACCTCTAAAAATGACGCTACGACTTCTCCAGATTAACGTGGATAGAGGCAGAACTGCGCAGGACTCAGCCATTGAAACAGCCATGAGGCTTGACTGTGACATGATATGTCTCCAAGAACTTAACAAAAACAAGACTAAAGGCCAGAAATGGATCACGGATCTGAATATAAATGTTGCCACTTACCCTCTAAATCGCAACATCGGAGTTAAAAATTATGTAATATGCAAAGGATACACCAAACTTTATGATGCCGATTGGACTCTGTATAACTGCTACATATAACCCAACATCTCAGTACAAAACTTCCAAGAGTACGTAGACGAGATCATGACCAGCATTCAACAAGAAAAACTAGGAGTGATAGTACTAGGGGACTTGAACGCCAAATCCCCGCTCTGGAGTTCAAGCTTCTCCGACAGAAGAGGGGATTACATTGCGGAGTGGCTCGCTACTCTGGACCTCGCAGTGGCAAATAAAGGAGACCGCCCGACCTTCAACAGGAGAGGCAGCTCCTCTGTCACAGACGTCACCTTCGCTTCAAACACCCTAGCACGAAGAGTAACAGAATGGGAAGTACTTGAGGAAGACTCGATTAGCTGGCATAGCTTGATAGTTATGAGCATAGAAAACAGGGTACCAAAACGCAAACCGGCAACAAAGACAACACCATACATGGATAAAGACACCCTCTGGGCCGCAATATCGCTAATTCACGATCAGACTGAGACTGAGCCAGGCGACTTGGTCAGGCAACTGAGGACTGCGCACATATAAAAAAGATGGAGCTCCACGACGGCAACCTTACTGGTGGAACCAGGAGATACAAAAGGAAGCCTGTAATGAAAGCAGACGCCACCTGACCATAGCCAGGAAAACCAACCCGCCTAACATACACACGTTAGAAGAACAATACGAAACGTGCAGAAAAGATTATGAAAGAGCTATAATCAAGCGGAAAAGAGAACACTGGCACGGGTATGTCAAGAACTTGATGAAGATATACGGGGACAGGGATATAGACTTGTCACAAGCCAGCTGAAAAACCACAGCTCACCGTACGATATGGACCCAGGAAAGGAGGAAAGAGATCATATGCAAGCTTTTTCCCCAAAAAGTAGACGCTTTGGAGATAGACGAAAACGTATATCCAACACAAGAAATTACTTTAGAAGAACTGAATATAGCGTGTGGAAGACTCAAACCTCGAAAGGTTCCTGGTCCTGATGGTCTCACGGCGGAAATTATAAAGGAGGCAGCTAGTATAATCCCGGATTTCCTCTCAACAATAGTAAACCAAATTTTGCGCAGGCAAGAATTCCCCGTGGAGTGGAAGGTAGCCACAGTAGTGCTGATCCAAAACCCGGGAAAAAATATAGGACAATATACCTACTGGACACACTCGGCAAAATGGTGGAACATATTATTAAGAACCTTTTGGAGATAGAGCTAAAAGAAAAGGTTGGCATCTCCAAGAGACAATTCGGCTTCAGGAAAGGTATGTCGACGGTGGACGCAGTCGAACAAATATTAAAAGTACCAACAAACAATCAGATGAAATGAGGAGCAATCATCACGATAGATGTGGAAAACGCCTTCAATACTGCGGGCTGGAGCAGTATCGTGAGAAAACTGAACGACGTAGGAATAAGCCGATACTTGATAAAGATGATAGAAAGCTACTTTCTAGGACGTCGACTAAACATCCAAATGGAAGATTACATTGATATGGCCCAGGGGGTCCCACAGGGATAGGTTCCTGGACCCACCCTGTGGAACACTATGACCCAGTTCTGAGGCTAACACAGCCCTAAGAATGATCGTAACTGGATGAAAGAAAGTGACTTGAGAACTGCTACGCATAAGGCAGAGGCTATCAAGGCCGAAAAGTCGGTGACGGCCCTGACGCGACTGCTCCCGAACATAAGCAACACCAGCACTGTTAAGAAAAGAATACTATACGGAGTAACCCAATCGGGGCACCGATATGGAAAAGGGTCGATAAATATAACAAAATGATGGCCAGCACACAAAGGAGAATGTTGCTCAGGATCATTGCAGCATACAGAACTGTATCTTTCGAGGCAGCCTGCGTGATTGCTGGGGTCCCCCCTTGGAACTTTTGGTGGACGAGAGGAAACGGGTTTATCAACATAGAGGGCATTGGCAAGCAAGGTGGAATGAAATACAAACAGTTGCTCAATGGACAAAGCGATTGATTCCAGACATCGAACCATGGATGAGCTGCAACTTCATAAACCTAAATTATTATATCACTCAATTCCTGACAGGGCACGGGTCTTTCCGCGCTTACAGAAAAAGGATCGAAAAAACTGAAGACGACCACTGTATCTACTGCGGAATGACCGACACTGCGGAATGACCGACACTGCGGAACACACGATTTTCGTTTGTGGCAGATGGATCGAAAGAAGAACAAATCTCGAACACGCATTAGGTGAAAGCATTAGTACGGAAAACGTAGTAGATATAATGATGCGGAATCGCTTTCATCACCAAAACTATGAAAAAGAAGGAAGAGGAAGAAAAACAACATAGAACCGAACATCTTTGAGAAACAAAAGAAAGAAACTAGAATGCCGCTCGTGCCGATATTATGTCTTAGGATGATTCCGGACGCGAGAGAGGGCTAGGATTGGTTTTAGCCGGTAGGAGTCCGGCACAACTGGCTCGTGACTCAAGCGGCCAGAACGCATGACGCGTTCTGGCCGCGGGCAGCTGGCAGCGGGATGAAACAATACAAAGCACCATATGACATATGCCCAAGTAGAAAAATCGAAATTTTAGAGTCGAGTATAACATCGAACACCCGGAGGAGATGCCCCAACCAGTCACCTTAGAAGAGGTGAACAGAGCGTGCGAAAAGACGAAGCCCAAAAAGTCTCCAGGTCCAGATGGTATCTTACCAGAAGCCACAAACATAGCAGTCAAAACCGTACCAGAGGTACGGTCTTTCGTCAAACAATGGACGGGATGCTGACACAGGGCATATTCCGTACCCAATGGAAGTGGGCTAAGGTGGTCCTCATTCCAAAGAAAGCGGCTGAGGATGGTGAAATAAAACACAGGCCGATCTGTCTAATAGACACTTTGGGCAAACTCTATGAGCTCACTTTGAAGCACAGATTAGAACTCGAACTGGAACAAAAACAGGGGTTGTCGAAAACACAATTTGGATTTATAGCCGGAAGATCTACTATAACGGCAATTGACCACATTATGGAAAATGCTAGAGAGGGCACCATGATGTGGGCGGTAGTCATACTCATAGACGATGAGAATGCATTCAATACGGCTAAGTGGCCCTTAATTATAAACAGATTGGAGGAACTGGGGATAAGCAGATACCTGATTAACCTCATAATAGAGTATCTGCGGACAGAAAAATACGAACGGGCAAGTATGTGCAGGAATTGGCACAGGGAGTACCACAGGGCTCGGTCCTAGGACCCACAATGTGGAACATATTATACGATGGGGTACGTGACAAAGGGGAATCTGGCCACATCATCAACATGGTTGATGACAAACGGACTGGAGGTAGCCCCCAAAAAACAAAGGCGATTATCCTCAGGGAACCTAAAAAAAAGGGACGGCATCAGATTCCAAATGAGAGGAGAATCGATAGCTACAAAGAAGGACGTTAAATACTTTGGTGTTTGGCTTGATGACAAGCAGATATGGAACAAACATGCACGACAAACATGCACGAAAGCCGATAAACAAACTTCGGCACTTACAAAGCTGCTACCAAACATCAGAGGCCCGGGAAATCAGAAGGGAAAGGTACGGGGTAGTACAGTCGGTACTGCTGTACGCAGCCCCGATATGGGGTGAGGTAATGCGTGTACAGAGATACAGGAGAATGATGATTTCAACACAAAGAAAGATGTTGCTGAGAGTAGCAATGGCATATAGGACGGTCTCTGCAGAGGCAATTATGTCATTGCGGCGATCCCACCCATAGATCTCCTGGTGAAAGAGAGAATTAGGCTGGACGCTAGACCCTCTGTAGATGACAACGCACGGAGGGAGGAGAGGATGGCGACAATAGCTAAATGGCAGAAAAAATGACAGAATAATACTAGCAAAGCACAATGAACTAAATGCCTGATTCCAGATATTGATAGCTGGGTACACTGCAAATTTTTAATTATTTTACAAGCCGAGCTATTAGCGGACACGGTTCCTTCAAAGCCTATACCTGTAAGATAGGTAAGACACGCAACAGCAAATGTGTCTACTGCCCCGAGCTTAATGACAACCCCGAGCACACCCTGTTCGTATGCCCCAGGTGGGGAAGAGAACGGAACGAACTCGAGATGGAAATAGGGGAGATAAATCCAAACAATATCATAGCAAAGATGACAAACAGTCACAGTCAATGGAATAAGGGTGCGAGATTCTTAGAGAAGATTATGAGAAAAAAAGAAGAAGAGGAGAGGACTTTTGAAATACAAGCCAGGGAGCAAATATAAAAATGCCGCCTGTACCCTATGGAATGTCCTTTGGATAGTTTCGGGTATGGGAGAGGGCAGGGGGTGGTTTTAGCCGGTAAAAGTCCGGCATTACTGATTCGCGATGGACACCAAGCGATCAGTGCTCATGAGGGGTTTCCACCCCACCAAAAAAAAAGTTTAGGTTGAGTTAGGTTAGGTTAAGTTAGGTTAGGTTGAATGATGGTCTTCGGCAGAGGGACGAGATGAGGGTAGGTCTTGTAAGATGTAAAATCGAAAAAAGAGTGGTAGTCCCCAGATGTAGGAAATACTGTAGCTTAGCTCATAAAACCGGAAATTGCGACGGCCCAGATAGGACCCTCAACTGCTACAAATGCGGAGGAGAGAACCATAAGGCTTAAGAATGCCACAGGGAGGAGTTCTGCCCAGTGTGTGTAAAAGAGGGCCATAGGGGCCAGAGAGGGTGGTAGATACAGAAGGAGGCTGACCGCTCTTCCCGGTGATGTCGACCTTAGAACTAGGTCAACATAAGTTACATCACGTAAAGAAGGCCGTGAAAAAACAGAGAGGGAGTTGACAAATTCGACTCAGCGTACTATCCTGGAAATAGTAGGGGAAGGTAGTGCGATGCAAATTCCGGTAGTGTTGAAGGAGGGACCTTCAAATTTCCTGCAGCTGAACACAGAAGAAGAGGAGCACACCAACTCCTTCAGAAAACCGTGGAAGAAAAAAAAGTTGACATTGTTCTAATACAAGAACCTAATTTAACTATAACTGAAAAAAATACGCGCTGGATCACAGAAAAAAACATGAACACAGCAATATTTTGCAATAACCGGAACTGTAGAATAATGGACCATTATCGTGCACAAGGCTTTACATGTCTGTATTTCAAAGAGTTTTCAGTGTATAACTGTTATGTATCTCCGAACACTACCTTAGCGAAATTTGAAAGATACTTGGACACAGTTATGCAACACGTTAGAGAGAGAGGGAAAGAGGTGGTAATTGTAGGAGACTTTAATGCCAAGTCGTACCTCTGGCACGCCGGAACAACGAACCTGAGAGGCGAGTATCTAGCGGAATGGATAGATTCCATGGGTATGATAGTTCAAAATGTAGGGCAAGTCCCCACTTTTGTCAGGGGATCACAACAGTCTATTATAGACATAACCATATCTACCAGAAGAATATTACCTTCCAGATCGAGGAAGGCGCGACAAATAAGAGGATTGTTTGGATGACAAGCACGGGGGCACTTAGATTCCCAGATCTTCCACGACACATCGGGCCTACTCGCACATAAGACGGCGGACGCTGAGCAGATGGCGAAACACATGAAGACCGCCCAAGCAAGTAGTATTACAAAGGAGAAAGACGGCAGAGTTGAGCTCCAACCGATTTGGTGGAGCAGCGAAATAGCAGCGCTGAGGAAGGGCTGCAATAAAGCGAGAAGACACCTAACGAGTCTCCGCGGCCGGCACGCAGAAAACAGTAGAATTAATGAGGCTGAAAGACTATATAAGGAAAAGAGACGAGTTCTGAAAAAAAAAAATCAATAGAGCACAGAAGGCCGAGTGGAACCTTCTCTGCGATAGGCTGGAGGAGGACCCATGGGGTCTAGGTTACAGGATCGTCACCTGGAGCACCAGGACTCCATATGAACTGCCCCAGGAAAGAAAGGAGAGACTAGTAAGGGAACTTTTTCCCGATCATCTCCGTGATGAAGAAGAAAGAACGGGTTCCAGCCCCCCCGGGACACCCTTCAATATGCAGGCACTGATCCTCGCAGCCGGGAAATTAAGGCAGACGAAGGCGACAGGACCAGAAGGGGTCCTACCGGAAACCATGAAGATGGCGGTAAAGTACATACCGGATACCATGCTACAGATCGTGAAAGAGCTCTTAATAGACCAGATATTCCCTAAACCCTGGAAAAGGGCGAAGGTCATATTGATCCCCAAGGGAGGCGGCGAGGAACCAACGGGCTACAGGCCAATAAGTCTCCTGGATGTAGAAGGCAAGCTCTATGAGCATATGATGAAACTGAGGAACTAGAGGACAGATCTATTATTTCAGATAGACAATTTGGCTTTAGACCAAGGAGATCCACGATATCGGCGATGAAGTACACCATTGGAAAAGCCAATAGCAGGGAGGCTAGATGGGGGGCCGTGATAACAGTAGATGTCAAAAACGCCTTCAACACGGCAAAAAATCTTGGAACGTATGCAGGATGCGGAGGTCAGTCCCTACCTCATAAAGATAATTTGGAATTACTTTTTCGATCAGCATTTGGTGTATGGGACCTTTGCCCAAGAAAAGACACAGGGAGTTCCCCAGGGTTCGGTCCTCGAGCCAACCCTATGGAACCTGCTCTACGACGGGGTTCTACGCCTGGACCTCCCAGCAGGATGATTCACGGTCGCATACGCGTGTTACCAATGTTCAGATTCTTCAAAAGTAAATAGAGTATTTAAATTGTAAAAGCGAATCAGATTCAAAAGACGACAGCGAACCAGGTAGGCGGAGCCTGCGCGCGCTCGCCGCGAACATATGAATATGGCGCGTCGCGATCAGCAAAGGACAGTGTTCGACCTCTAACAGTAGAGTCAACTTCGTAAAACCGTTCTTTTAACTGGCGATTACAAATCCAAGCAGAATTCAGAATTATTATCTCAGAGATTTATTGAAATTTCGAATTATTATCTCAGAGGAGATTTGTTGAATAATATAAGGTATTACGACGATATAGTTGCTACTGGAAATTAATAAGGACTGGACATTGGTTAAACTGGAGAATAAAAGTAGAGACATTGTACATTGTCTTCAGCTGCAGTTTTCCCAGTTGAGATTTGGAAGTGAAACAAAAATTTACTTCCCGACGTTATCGACGTCGTTGTGGAACATATTGGCATTTATCAAGACTAGGATACAAAGCCGAACGGTCTTTTTCAAGACCAGCTGCTGCAAACAGAACTATTTAGTTCCAAGCATTGTCCTTTTCAGGGCTTATTAAAGAATTCGTACTTCGTCACTTCCTGCGTCACGCCGCACCTAGGGTCCCACTAGCCGGCCTTCTTGGACGTATTCGACCAACCCAGGCTCGAATACATCAGAGGATACGCCGACCCAGCATATCTAAGGGACAGTCTACGTGGGCTGTCCCATTGCACTGGTATCTGGGGGCTTTAAAGCGACCGTGTACCTCCGGAGGCTGTTCTCTTCTCTCGGGCTAGGGATATAGGTAGGTCAAATCGGGACAGTGTGTCGGCTAGGTGGTTAGGGAGCGTAGGGAACCCTCTGGTCGGGCGTAGTGCCATCGCGGTGGCCAGTTGTACTTCCCCGCGGAGCATTTAGATAGCTACAATCATAGGGTACTGCAAATAATAGATTCGAATATTTTGTTTTAAAGAAAGGCCTTGCCCTTGGATTCCGCGATAATGCAGGGAACGCGCGATGTTCAGGATTCGGAATCAAACCTAGGAGGCGATGACGTAAACAAATATAGATCCTCCGGTGGCCTAGCACCCGCCGGCTCTGGTCTTCATGCGACAAGCGGCCTAGGAGCAGAAGGTCTTCCGCAACTCCACGCCCAACCTGGCACTTTTTCAGGATATCTCCAGGTACCGTCTTTGCGACACGCGGATGACTTAGCGCTCATCGAACAGGCAAGTCACAAGAAGGAAATGCTGGGGATGGTGGAAAAGGCCAACGTTAGCCTAAACTTGGTGAATAACTGGATGATTGAAAGCGGATTACAGCCAACCCCGCATAAAACAGAGGCAATCATCATCAAGGGACCGAGAAAGAGGCAGAGGATTAGTTTCGTTTTTGTAGGAACCAAAAAAGAATGTAAAATACTTGGGGGTTTGGCTAGACGACCAGCTGATTTTCAACGAGCATGTCATATACACCAAAGGAAAGGCTGACAGACAGACTGCCGCCCTTGCTCGTGTCCTCCCCAACATAAGGGGACCGGGATGGAAAAAGAGGAAGGTTATCTATGGGGCAGTACAATCGAACTTTTTGTACGCGGCAACGGTATGGGGGCGAGTGATGTTCTTCAATAAATACAAGAATAACCGGAGTCCAGAGGCCAATGTTGTCGAGGGTTGCAATGGCGCATAAGACCGCATCTACCGATGCCCTGAATGTTATTACCGGTATACCCCCCATCGATCTGTTAGTGGAGGAAAGATGGCGGCTGGATGACCGGGAGACGGTCACGGAAGAAGTAAAAGCCGAAGAAAGAAACAGGGCGATAGGGAAGTGGCGACAGAGATGGACAGCCAACACGAGTACCGCACAGTGGACAAAAAGACTGATCCCAAACCTAAAGCCATGGCTAGACTGCAAATTTAAGAATCTCGAATATTTAGTCACGCAGGCGCTGACAGGACACGGCTCCTTTGGAAGCTTTACCTATAGAATAGGGAAAACAGCGGATGATCGATGTAGATACTGCCAAGCGGACGACGACCCGCAACATACCATTTTTTCATGCCAGAGGTGGCATTTCGTTGGAGACAGGGTGAGCCCGGATAACTTAGTGGGGTATATCATAAGAGAGCAAGGAAACTGGCGTGCAGGCGCTGGGTACCTCCGTAGCGTGATGTAAAGAAAGGAAAAAGAAGAGAGGGAGGCCCAGAATCAGGAAAGACGGTGAGGGCATGGATCCTGCTGTGATTGCTGATAACTAGTAAGGGACCGGATATAACAAATCGTAGATGATAAACTGGGATATTTACATACGTTGGTACTATGAGTTATGCGTAAAATGAGTGATTTTACACGCCGCCTGTACTTGATGTTAGGCCACATCGGCGGTTCCGAGTACAGGAGAGGGCGAGGGGTGATTTTTTCCGGTAAGAGTCCGACCCTACTGGCTAGCGATGGACACCAATCGGCCAGTGCCCATGAGGGTTTCCACCCTACCACGAAGAAAAGTTAAGGTTAGGTCAAGTTTTAGGTTAACTTGATGTTATGCCACATCGGCGGTTCCGAGTACAGGAGAAGGTGAGGGGTGGTTTTAGCCGGTAAGAGTCCGGCACTACTGACTCGCGATGGACAGCGAGCGGCCAGTGCCCATGAGGGTTTCCACCCTACCACAAAAAGGTTAGGTAGAGTTGGGTTAGGTTAGGTCAAGTTAGGATAGGTTGGGTTGGTCCGGGAGACTTAGTATAAATCCACCGCCACAAAAAAAATTGGATGTATCGAGATAAGTGGCAACACTTACCTTTCTCAGGCCGGTGTGATGCGGAGACGAATAACCTCTTCATCGGCAAGACCGCTGGGTGCCTATTCGTGGCCAGACTGTCTCTTACAGAACTCATCGGATCTAGAGGGAGAAGCTTCGAGAAAAAATCCTCCTGGAGTCACACATCTGGTGTGCAGGCATGGCGACCCTGGGATTTCTCCAGCCCGGATTCTACCTTTTTTCAACTGGTCTTGGGTGGATCTGCCTACACTCGTATCTTTGAACTATCGACTACCCTTGGTCAACCCTTGTTTCTTCGTATCCCGATGCTAGTAGAGTATTCGAAGGCTAGGGGTCATTCTTTTCAAGTCTATACTCGCCAAGGGAGTAAACCCTTCCAAAATTCCGTAACCTAAGGTGTCATGCGACCCGTGCCGAGAGGTGGATGATCAGACGATAAATGGTCTAGAACGGAGCCATCGGGAAATTGGAAGCCTCCCGATGTGGAATGCCTTACCCCTACAAGCCGGGCTCTGTAGAGGTGGACCGAAGAACCCTAGATGTTCGTGGGATTTACTATGGATGATTCGAACAAAACAATTAAAAGAAAACAGGAGGAAACTGAGAAAGAAAAGAAAGAGAGGGAGGAGTTCGAGAGGGAAATGATTGAGGAAGGAAATAGAAACAGGGTACCAAGATCCCCAGTAATGATAAGGGAAAACACAGAAACCACAGATAGGAGGGAAGATGATGAGAAATACGAAGCATAGAGGTCAGGTATCTCAGAGGGAAGTAAGGAAGATTTTGAAACTATAGACCTCACGGACGAGAAGGAGCCGGGACAACTGATAAAGAGAATAAAAAGGGGGACTCTGGAAAAACAAGGGGGATCAGAAACCAACATAGAGGCAAGAATACAGGAGTTCAAAAAACTGGAAAGGACAGTAGAGAATATGGTAGAGATGGCGGCACAGATGATGACATTGATAAAGGGAAATACAAACACGAAGGTAGAGATCAAGAAACTCTCCAGCCGTATTAGTACAGAGGCGGGGAAACTGAAAGAAAGAACAAAGTTACTAGCACAGGAAAGCATGAGGCAAACCAGAGAGAGAAGAGAGAAAAATAAAGATCAAAAAGAAAAAATCGACGAAATGAATAGAATGGAGGAGGAAAAACGGACGGCCGAGGAAAAAGCAGAGAGAGCCGAGAAAAAAGTCGAGGAAATGAAGAAATTGATAGAGGAACTAGAAGACAAAGTGGAAAGAGAAAAAGATAACTATCAAAAGCAAAAAACAGCCAAATGAACAAGTTGAAAGAGGGAAAAAGATGGTAGAAGAAAGAGCGGGAAGAGCCGAGAAAAGATTGGAAGAAATGGAAAAATTAATAAAGAATATGAAAGATAAAATGAAAAGTGGAGAAGAATTAGCGAAAAAGAATGCGTGCAATTGTGAATGCAGATGTGGGAACTCCATCATAACTGGGCTCCCAGAAACAGAAATAGGATATGAAGAGTACTGCGAAATGGAAAATATAGAATGGGCAGCAGACATATATAGGAAAACAAAAATAACGGTAGGAAACCCCTTAGAAACTGCTGATGAAACAACAAAGGTGGTGATGATAGAGCCGGATGACATGGAGATGAATCGTAGTATCCAAAAGCTATATAGGGATAAGTACCCGGAGCTAGAAGGAGACATAGAGATAATAGAACAAATCACTAAAGTAAGAAGGACAGGAAAGCAGACAAGGAAAAAGGTGGTGAAAGTGACGATGGACGACACACACAAAGATACATGGGATAAAATTATGAAACTCATAGAGGAAACAGAAGGGGATGAGGAAATATGCATACCCCATGTAAAATGGATGGAGGTCAAAAACCTTCAAAAAATGGTTGAGGCTGTTTTTCACTTAGGGAGGAATACCAGGGTGGAGATATTTACAACAAGCGGGGAAGAAATACTTAAGAGGGAAAGGACGACATATGGGGTGTTAGTCTCAGATGGAGAAAGAACATTTAGCGAGGTACTGAATAAGGTAAAGAAAGCTATGAACGGAAACGAGGCAACCAACTCCATACGAGAAGTTAGAAGTACTAGAGGAGGAAAATTGCTGATAACCATGGATAAGAACCAAAGGGCCTTGGAAGAGGTTAAAGATGCATTAAAAAAAGAGGGGGAGATGAAGATAACCAGCCTAGGCGGAGACACCGGAATGGAGAGCATATACATTAGGGGAATGCTCTGCGACACCACAAGGGAGGAGATAGTTGACGTTGTGAGGACAGTAGTAGAAGCCTGGGAAGAGAACTGGGGGATAAGTGAAACCAGACCGACAGGAAATAAAACAGTAACAGCCACTTTGAAGCTGCCAAAAAAGATAGCAGAGGCAGTTGTAGCCCAGGAATTCATAAAAGTAGGACTGGCCCGATGTAAGGTGGAGATGAGACACAGAGTGCCAAACTGTGTGAAATGCTGGAGCTACGAACATAACTCTGAAAATTGTAAGGGAGAGGACAGGACAGGAAACTGTTTCGAATGCGGCAAAGGAGGGCACAATGCAGCAGCTTGCACAAATGAAATGTACTACCTAGAGTGTGGAATGGAGGGCCACAAATTGGGCTCCATGGGGTGCCCTGCTTTCAAGGTGGCACTAAAAATAACAAAGCAGAGATACAACCAAGACAAGAGATAGGGAGGGACGGAGAAGAAAGGCTGGAATGGAGACTTCCTGCTGGGTGAGGCGGTGACTGAGTCAATAAATGCTATGACGGCAGCGGCGGCAGAAATGGCAGCAAAAGCAGCAAGAAAAGAGGAAGAGCGGGATAAAGAAGAGAAAGAGGAGTTTTTAATACGAAATCACCACTATGGGAGCACCACATACAGATGACAGAGATAACTATCTAACAGATTGAATTGCAACCCTTGACCTCACTATACACAATAACGAAAACCTTACATTTGAAAGAGGCATATCAAAGTCACACATAGAGATAACGATGACAACAGGATTGCGAGTAAAGTAAAAGACTGAAAAACAATGGATGAGGAAACAATGATCCAACACAAGTATATACATTTTCATATAAGTACCATGATAGGAGAAAAAAGGCAATGGAACAAAAAACCATACTTGAACAAAGCAACCTTCAGGAAAATCGTAGAAAGAGCTGGGAAACGATGGTACGCCAACGGTAGAAAACTACCTGTCAATAAACGCAAACGCACAAAGATCGGCAACAATGACCAGAAAAGGGAAAGTGGAAGTACAGCCATACTGGTGGAACGACGAAATCTCCCAGAGAAAAGCAGAATGTAACGCAATGAGAAGAAGGATCACGTGAAATCATCGAAAATCACCTGACGCAAGCACGACAAGAATGGAAGAACAACTCAAACAACTTCGAAAGGAACTCCAAAAGATGATAAGAAAATCAAAGAGAGAACAATGGAGGGAACTGTGCAGAAAGCTCGAGGACATCTGGGGGATGGATATCAAATAACGAGGAGGCACCTCAAAGTAATAACTGGAAGACTATGAAAAAATAAAAATAGCAGAAATTTTCCCGAAACTAGTTCCAATCCCCCCACCATTCATAGAAGAAGAACTTAACAGCGCAATAAGCAAAATCAAGGTAGGCAAGTCTCCGGGCTCAGATAATCTGACACCAGAATCCATAATGGAGATAGCAAAAAAGCCCCCACCTTTGTTCTGCAAACATATAATGAACTATTAAGGAAGCAGGTGTTTCCAAAGAAGTGGAAAAACGCAAGAGTTGTAATGAATCTGAAATCGAGCCAACAACTGGAGGAAGGTACACCACAACATCGCCCGATATGTTAACTCGATTCTCCGGGTAAATTGTATGAATTGTTGATCAGAGAACGTTTAGAGATAGAGCTTAACGACAAGGAAGCAATATCAGAAAACCAATTTGGCTTCCGTAGGGGCAGATCAACAGTTGGTGCAATTGAACTGGTTAAGGAATATGAAAGAAATGCACGAAAAACCTGGCACGCCCTAATAACAGTTGACGTGAAAAATACATTTAACACGGCCACCTGGAGCATCATAATGGGTAGGCTGACGAAGATCGGGATTAGCTCATATCTGATCAACACTATATCCAGTTATTTGGAGTATCGAGAAATCTCAGTGGCAAAGGACCACCGAAAAGAAATCACTGCAGGGGTTCCACAGGGATCTGTACTCGGACCGACCCTGTGGAATATACTCTATGATGGAGTATTAAGAGTAAAACTTCCGGATGATGTTGAAACAATAGCCTTTTCAGACGATCTAGCGGTCATGGTTGCGGCCAATAAAAAAAATGAATTGATAGAGAAGACAAATAAGGCCTTAGGGTGCTTACAGACTGGAGCTGCGATGAGAACGAATAAGGAGAGCAAAGATAAGAGTGAAGAGAGCTGAGAGTTGGCATTTCGGAGTGGAGCGAAGAGTCAGTGCGATTCAAATCCTTCTTGAGTATGGACGACGACTACTACTTCTTTGCGGAAAACTCGTCATTGAGATTGTGGTTCTTACGTGGGGGACGAAAAGTAGAAGGGATTCACGAAATAAATCAATCGCGACATGAACACGGTGAATTCCACCATTTATATGAAGAACTTCGAAGAGATTCTATGAAATTTTATGAATATTTCCGCATGGATATCAAGACATTCGACTACTTGCTCAGTAAAGTACAACGCAGATTGCTGAAGAGGTGGCCGAACTGCATTTTAAATTCAATTTTACCTGTTGAACGTCTTGCAGTTACTTTAAGGTAAGTACAAATTTTTAATACAGGTTCGTACCGTAAAAGTTTTATTAATAAAGGTTTAATATTAATAACGTAATTATTTACTAAAAATTAACTTCAACGTTAAAGCAGACAAGGTAGGTTTATACAGGAATATTTACAGATATATATTTTTTGTTTCAAAGTAATATCGCAAACAAGTTTGCCTTTTTATTTATTTAAAATGCAATTACAAATAAAAATAAAACAAAAATAAAATAATACAATAAAATACAGGAATATATAAAACACGAAAATGCATAACATAATTAAGGAGGGGAAGATATAAATGGTTCTTCGCCAGAATAATTGCTGAAATACGATGCAACAGAAGAAGGATTTGATAGTTCATGATCCAGATTATGTGGACGAGAAAATTATTCATTTGAAGTGCGTGCGACATGAGCATAATGGATTGGCTGCATTTCACAGTTACCGCCAGCATTGGTTGGTCTCTTCGTGATAAAGTCGTACACAAGTTGCTGAATTTTAATTCTCAGTAGTAGCTTATCAGCCTGAGGAAGGGGTTTGACATGTTGACTTCTTCACAATTGGAGACACTAGGATATTCGGTAGGCTCTGTGTCCAATGAATCGGTAGGAACTTCAGGTTCGGGCAAATTCGCACCAGCTGTGCGAACAGTGAATTGATCTTGCAGGAAAAGCAGGTTGTCAAAATGTTTCCACGGCGATTTCCAGTCTGCTTGTGACCCACCACCGTCACCAGAACGTAGCACTGGCTTCTTCTGAAATTCTTGACGAAACTTGTCACGCACGGCCTTCCATTTACCTCTCACTGCCTGTCCTGAAATGATAAACAAAATTATTTAATATTATATAAAGTAACGAAAACTGAGATTTAATTCAATTGAAATCAAACTATTAATTTTTTCATATTTGTGTAATACCTACCTAAAATAGTTGAATAGTTTGATATAGTTAAAAAAAGTCCCATATTTATCAAGTGCTTTCACTAGTGGAAGAGAAAATAACAGACCTACCGAAGCAGCTACTCACGTCAGAGATGTTTTCAAGACTTTTGTTTGTGCAAACAGATTACCTACTTCAGAGTGATAAAAATTGGAAATAATATGTACCTCGAGAAAATTTTATTTTGCATTACCTATATAGATATACCTATTTATACTTTCTACGGAAAAATATATAGGTAGGAAACGAAATAAAAATAAATATTAGAAAATATGTAAATAAAACAATTGTTGAATTCATTGAACTGGCTACTTCATCCCACAACTTGTCAAGAATGTACCGGTTATGGTGCATCGGATCCCTCTGATCCCATAAAGGTTTTTTCATAAAAACTATGCCAATCAAATCCTCAACATTATTACGTCCCTACTCGTGGGAATAGAAATGAATATAAACGAAGAACCAGAAACGGTATTTGTAGAGGGAGGCAACCACCCCATAATTGGAAGGACTGGCACAGTAGAGAAGGAAAAAGTAGGCGCGATTACACGCAGGTATTCGGTACCGGACTCAAAAAAACGCAAAGTAGGGGATACATCGCAGGAAACAGGAATAGATAACCCCTACAAGAAAAGGGAGAGCCCGGAGGCATTCACAATAATGGAGGCTATTAAGGCTAATAAACACCAAATGATGTAATTAGATAAAATTATAGCAGAGAATCCAAACATCAACAAGAGATTAAGAGATCTAGGACAAAAAATGAAAAGAACATCGGAACTACTCCAAAGGAAGTCTATAAAGGAGTGGTTGGATAGAAATAAAATGGAGGCAATCGAAAAAATGACTATCGATATAGTACGCAGACCATGCAGACCAAAGGGACGGAACTGGCCGATGCGTCCACTCAAACCAACCCATGGAGAGAAGCACTGCCAGAAACTCTCAGCGAACTCGGGACGAAAATGGACTGGAAATAATTTTGTAAAAAAGAGCCTCTTAAATGGGAAGAGGGAGTTTTTACAAATACCAAAGTGGTTGTGGGAAACCCGCTGCAGACGGTGGACAGGACCGTTAAAGTAGTTATGGTTGGCCCAAATGAGAAGGACATGAATAAAGGCATCCTCAAGTTGTATAAGGAAAAATATCCTGAACTGGTAGAGGAGGAGGACGACTTTGTGGTTCTGGAACAATCCCCCGAATCAAAGGGACAGAAACGCAGAGCCGTAGAAAAGTAATCAAGATGATGCATGAAGGAACCATAAATTGAGAGAGAAAATGGCTGAGGAAAACCAAATATGCATCCATCATATTATAGGTATTACAACTGAACAGCTACGAAAAGCAACGGAGGCGATCTTTTATCAATCAACAACACAAGTTGAAATATACACTACGGCTAGCCTCGACCCCAAAATCAGAACGGAGAAAAAGACCTATGGCATGATAGTAAGTGCAAACGGTGATACCTATAAAAAAATCCTTGAGAAGGTTACAGGAGCCGTCAAGAATAGTCAATCAGTTGCAACGATCCAGAACATAAAGAACACGAAAGATGGAAAATTATTCTTGACAATAGATAAAGACATCGATGCCCTAAATAACCTAAATGATGCCCTGAAGGAGGATAGTTCACTCCGAATCAGGAGAGGAAAAACCAGAAATCATTCATATTAAAGGAATGTCAGGGGACGCGGTCAAAGCAGACATAATCAGAGCAGTGGAAAACGCCACACAGTCAACTAATGTCGTAATAAATATCAGCGAATTACGCCCATACACCAACGACACGCAGGCAGCAACTCTTACCATGCCAAAGGAGCTGGCGAATAAACTACTCTCCAACGAGTACATTAGGGTCGGCTTAGTAAGATGTAGAGTCGAAAAAAGGGTTAGGGTGCCGAGATGTGGGAAATGTTGGGCCCACGACCATGAGACGAATAATTGTACTGGAGCTGATAGAACAAAAAACTGCTATAAGTGCGGTGGGTCTGAACATGGCGTGGCAACGTGCAGTAACCCTGAATTTTGCCTAGTATGTGGAGAACAACATAGGACAGGCACACTGAGGTGCAAGGCCTTCAAAGATGCTCTGAAGAGGGCCAGGAACAAGGAACAGAGGCGCACAAAACTCCAGCGGGAGGAGGGAGGTGGAAACCCTAAACAAGGAATAACACTTCAAGAGATCATAGATTATAATATTGAACAAGGGGACAAGGACCCCAGACTGGAACAAGTCGACGAGGAGAAGGAAGGAAACTATGTCCAGGAAGAAGATTCTGTCTTACTAGATTTAATATCATAAAACTTATTATGTTGAAAGTCCTCCAATCTAATTTAGGAAGAGCCAGGGATGCACACGATAACGTGCAAATTGCCACACGAAACCACCATACGGATATACTGATAGTGGCTGAACCCAATAAAAAACTGGTAAGCAATGGGGAGTGGATAGTCGATACTAGGATAGACATAGCAATAAAGTGCATTAACAGAAACGTAGGGGTCCGGAGAGTTAGAAAAGGGGCCGGGTATACCGGGTGTCCCAGAGCTTTTAGGCCAGCAGATATCTCAGTCACCTGCAGAAAAAAATTTAAAAAAAATATGTATATCATAGAAGACCACCAGCACTTTCATGTAGCAGAGCAAAATCCACCCCCTCGCGAGCAACCCCTGCGAAACCACCCCTCACTTTTGTTTTTCAAATGGCAACCCCATGTTGTTTGTCGTTCAACTGACAGCTCTTGTTATTTCTCAACCAACGATATATCATAATTGTTCGAGAAAATTGAATACGTTAGTGGGTACTATTAACTGGACTGATCGAATTGTTCTGCATTGTAGACACCAGAAAAAGTGGACGCTACGCAGAAAAAGAGGCGATAAAATGTTAGAACTTTTGGTGCTTCCTTTCATTCCTCTGATATCTGGATGACACATTGCCATCAGTCGTGATATTGTTGTTGTATATCAAAATGCCTTTTACCTTCACTCCCAACGAATACGTTGATATGCTTTTAATTTTTGGTGAATGCCGAAAGAATAAACGTGCTGCGGAGAGGCTGTATGGGCAGCGCTTTCCTGATCGTCGACAACCAGGTCGTAATACGTTTTCGTATGTAGAAAATACCATGCGAACGGGATCATTTCCAGGAAAAACAGATCAAGTACATCCTACTCCCGTGCGAACTGAGGAAAATTGCATAAATGTGTTGGCCTACGCCGAAGCACATCCTCATATTTCGGTTCGTGCATTGGCGGTAGAGATTGGGATCAGTAAGTAATCTGTGCAAAGAATTTTCAAACAGTACAAGTATCATCCCTTCAAAATTCATTTACACCAAGGACTCAGACCTACCGATTTCGAAAGACGAACGGCATTCATTGCTCACATTCAAGTTTTAGTCCATGACAATCCAAACATCCTCAATCAAATCTTGTGGAGTGACGAATCCCGCTTCCATAATAATGGTACTGTTAATCGACATAACATGCACTATTGGTCACAGGACAACCCTCACTGGATTAGAGAAACCAATTTCCAAACAATGTGGGGTGTGAACGTGTGGTGTGGTTTACATAATGGACGACTCATCGGGCCCCATTTTTTCCAAGACACTTTGACGGGCCACCGATATTTACATTTCTTGGAAAATTGTTTACCTGCCCTCCTGGAAGATATTCCACTTGAAGAACGACAACAAATGTGGTGGCAACAACATGGTGCTCCTGCACATAACCATAATGTAGTTACTACATTCCTCAATGATACTTTTCGAGGCCGTTGGATTGGAAATAGTGGACCTGTGCGATGGCCTGCACGTTCTCCAGATCTCACGCCACTGGACTTTTTCCTGTGGGGATATCTGAAACGAGTTGCCTTCGAAACACAACCAATGAATATTGACGATTTAACCCAAAAAATTTTAGAGGCTTGTCATACCGTTACTCCGGAAATGATTAGGGCTTCCTGTACTCGCGCGCTGATTCGGCGACTTGAAGCATGTGTGGCAAGTGCTGGCCACATATTTCATTTGTGTTTTTATTTTCTAAGATTCTGCATGTCATTCTACCTACCATGATACATCATTGACCGAGAAATGAAAAAGACTGTAAGTTGAACCAAAACAAACATGGGCGTGCCATTTGAAAAACAAAAGTTAGGGGTGGTTTCTTGGGGGTTGTTTACCAGGGGGTGGATTTTGCTATGCTACATGAAAGTGCTTATGTTCTCCTATGATACATATTTTTGTTTTAATTTTTGTTCTGCAGGTAACTGAGATATCTGCTGGCCTAAAAGCTCTGGGACACCCGGTATAGTAATGGAATTGGAGGACATTGCAATTCTAGCCTGTTACATATCACCGAATATACCCCTGGAACAATATAAAAGAGAGGTCGATGATATCATGGACGCGGTAACCGAGGTAGATAAGGAAATGGTCATAGCCGGGGATATCAGTGCGGCATCACCACTGTGGGGTTCCCCTCGCGCTAATGTAAAGGGAGAGCACTGGGCGGACTGCATGCGTCCAAGAATCTGTCGGTGGAGGGAGACATGCCTACATTCGTAAGGGGAGGCAGTGCAGAAGGCTGTAAAACTGTAGAAGCTGGTACTCAAACGGAGGTCTGGATAGAGCAAGCGAGTACATCCTTGACGAAATTGGAGAGAGCAGATGATTACGAAGCCTACCAAAGCATGGCGAAGTATGATTGGGAGGAAACTTTCTATGTCAATACAAAGATAATTGTGGGAAACCCTCTGGCAACGGATGATAGTGTCGTTAAGGTTGTCCTTATAGAACCGAATGATCCAAATATGACACAAAGTATCCAAAAACTGTATAAAGAGAGATTCCCGGAGCTGGAGGAACTAACCGAGGATTTTGAAGTAATGGAACAGACAACGAGAATTAGGGGAAAACAAACAACCCTCAAAAAGAAGGCTATCAAAATTATACATAACGGGTCGGAAGAGGACGTCTGGAAAAAACTGGATAAATTAAGGACTGAAACAGCTTTGGACGCAAGGGTAGCGATACACCATGTTGTAGGAATACCCCTGGAGAATATGAGAAAGATGGTGGAGAGCATCTTTCATGCCGCCTATACGAAGGTGGACATATATACAAATAACAGTAAAGGAAGCACAAAAATAAGAAACACTTTCGGTATTGTAGTAATGGACGGAAATAAAACCTACAGTGAAATTCTGTCCAAAGTTAAGGACACTGTGAAAGATAAGGAGGCCGCCGACTCAATTAGGAACATCATGAGTACCCGGGATGGAAAACTGCTCATAACCTTGGACAAAGATGCGGTAGCCCTTGATAATCTGAGTAAGGCCCTGAGAGAGGAAGGAAACCTCAAGACACGAAATCTCAAAGGACCTGTAGAAATGGAAACTACTCATCTGAGGGGAATGCTGGAAGGCACGACCAAAGAAGAGATGAAAACTGCCATAAAAGAGGCGGTGGGCGAGTGGACGGACAGCTGCAGGATTAGTGAAACTCGACCCCTACCGAATGACACCATGGCCGTTACTCTCACTCTGCCCAAGCAAATCACTGACAAGCTACTCGCGAGAGAGTTTCTCAAGGTAGGACTGGCTAGATGTAAACTGGAGAAAAGGCTCAAGATTTACAAATTCCCGAGATGCTGGTCGCACAAACACAAGGTGAGCAAATGCGACGGACCAGACAGGAGAACGAACTGCTTCAAATGTGGAGAGACCAATCACAAACAAAGCGAATGCAGTGGGGAGGAATACTGTCCAATCTGCGAAGAACAGGGGCATAAGGCGGGATCAGCCAAATGCCGCGAATTCAAGGAAGCGCTCAAGATGGCAAGGCAAAGAGAAAGAGCCCAAGGAAATGTTAAAGGGAACAGCACCCTAGGAACCATCTTAATAAATGCTCTGAGGGAAAAGGAGCAACGGGAGGAAGTTGACATGGAAGAGGAAAAAGAAGAGGACCATGGCCTAGATGAAACCCCGTCACAGATAATAGCTCAAATGGTAGGAATCACTCCTCCGGCAGATACAAAGACACCAAAAATAATAGTAGTCCAAGATGACACGTCAGGCTCAGGGATGAGCTCAATGTCGTAACTGATACCGAATAACTGATACTACAAATAAATACGGACAGGAGAAGGCAAGCACACCACCTTCTGCAAAAAATGATCTTCGAAAAGGAAATTGATATCATACTGGTGCAAGAACCAAATAAATCATTGACTGGTAGTAATCCCAAATGGATCAAAGACCTTAGAAGTGATACCGCCATATACTGTAGCAATCCAAACTGCGGGGTAGTAACACACGAGGTAGGTTTAGGCTTCGTATGTCTAATTTTCAATAATTGGGCACTATACAACTGTTATATCTCCCCTAACTGTACACTAGAACAATACAAGGAATACATCGACAGGGTTATGGAACATGTTAGAGATGGAGGGAGAGAAGCAGTGGTTGTCGGGGACTTCAACGCCAAATCGGCGATGTGGGCCGCGGCCATCACAGATACACGGGGTGACTACCTCGCAGAGTGGATCCAGGCTCAAAATATGGTGGTGCACAACGAAGGGGATACCCCCACATTCACCAGGGGCACCCAAAGTTTCCACATAGATATCACGCTCTCCACTCAAGGAATAGCAAGAAACATTCAGGGGTGGGAGGTCTCCACGGAAGAAAGCCTGAGTCTTCACAAATACATTTCTTTCGAAATTAGGGACAAACTCAAGACACCAAAGCTAGAATGGCGCGAAACGCACTACATAAAGGAACTTGACTTTATAACAAAAATCCAGGCAGTCGAGCAGAGGATAACGAGTACGAGTGAACTAACGAACGTAGTTAGAAACACTCAGAAAGAATGCCTCGCCAGAACACCTGGTGGCAGACTAAGAAATCAGCCAGCTTGGTGGACAGACACCATTGAACAGAGGAGGAGAGAGTGTAATCAAGCCAGAAGACGGATGCAAAGAGCGAGAGTGGCGATGGGAAGCAGGAAAGAAATAGAACAACTGGAAAATGCGTATAGGGATTCCAGAGGGAACTCAGGAAAGAAATTAAAAAATCACAGAAAGAACAGTGGAAATCGCTATGTGACCAACTGGAGAATGACATATGGGGCCAGGGCTATAAAATCGTTACAAGTAGTATGAGAAACTCAATTACAGCTTACAACTTAGACAAAGATGAGGAAAGTCAAAGAATTGTTTCCACAATACCAGGACGAGCCCAGGACACGCATAGCGGTACATGATCCACCCCAACTATTCACAGTGGAGGAACTGACTGCAGCAGTAGATAAGATCAAAACGAAAAAATCACCAGGTCCGGATGGAATTCTCCCAGAGGCCATTAAACTAGTTGTAAAATCGATCCCGCAGACGGTGCTGAACGTGCTGAACGATCCTCTGAGAGAAGGCATTTTTCCCATGAGCTGGAAAGTGGCCAAAGTTGTATTGATACCAAAAGGAAGAGTCGGGAGCACAAGCAAAGTACAGGCCGATATGCTCACTTGATGGCATTGGGAAACTGTATGAATATCTGATCAAACACAGATTGGAAACCGAGCTGAGTGCAAAAGACAGTATCTCAGAAACACAGTTTGGATTCAGAACAAAAAGAAGTACAATAGACGCGGTCAAATATGTTATTAACAAAGCCAGCAGGAATACCCAGACCTGGGGGGTGATTATACTAATAGACGTACAGAATGCCTTCAATACAGCAAAATGGAGCAGAATATTAAAACGCCTAGACACATTAGAGGTGAGTGGATATCTAATTAGGATTATAGAGGATTATCTTAACGAAAGAAACTTGCTCTGTAATAAACAGAAAGAGAAAATCACACAGGGGGTACCACAGGGGTCAGTACTCGGTCCCACATTGTGGAACTTACTGTATGATGGAGTTCTACGGTTGGATATCCCGCAAGGATGCTTCACGGCGGCATTCGCAGACGACTTTGCACTGATAGTGAGAGCGGACCAAAAAGAAAGCCTTATAAGCAATGGGAACCGGGCACTACAAAAAATTCAGAATTGGATGGAGGAAATTGCACCGACGAAAACAGAAGCAATCATCGTCAGAGGGCCTAGGAAGAGGAAAGGTATATTCTTCCTTCTGGCAAACACCCCTGTGAAACCTAAAAAATATGTCAAATATTTGGGAGTATGGTTAGACGACAAATGTATTTACAACGAGCACATGAAAAAAATCTGTGAGAAAGCAGACAGGTAGATAACTGCACTTGGCAAAATACTCCCAAGAGGACCAGAAACAAGAAAGAGGCGCCTGCTATATGGGGTGGTGCAGTCGGTTATTTTGTATGCCGCTCCCGTCTGGTGGCGGGCAATGGACGTTAAGAAATATAAAGGAATGGTATTGTCAACGCAAAGAAGGATGCTGATCCGGACGGCATCGGCATACCGGACAGTTTCTGCAGAGGCACTGACGGTGATTGCAGGAATACCACCGATAGACCTTTTAGTGATGGAAAGGAAATCACTGGATAGTATGGACCGGGTTACCAAAGAGGATAAAGCCCAAGCGAGGAAACGCACTATTATAGCCTGGCAATCCAGATGGGAGGCAAATGTGGAAAAGGCCCAGTGGACCAAAGAACTTATTCCCGATATTGAAGTATGGCTGGGATGCGAATTCAGAGTACTAGATTACTTCCTAACACAAGTACTCAGCGGTCACGAGTCTTTTAGGTCCTACACTCAAAAAATCGGCAAAAGCCCAGATGACAGATGTATCTATTGCTCCCAACGGGATGATCTGGAGCATACTATTCTGAGATGTGACAGATGGGTCAGGGAAAGAACACAATACGAGACAGAGACAGGCATGGAAATGACAACACAAAACCTGTTGAAAAACATGATGAAAACCAAAGAGTGGTGGAAACGGGGAACCAACTTTATAAGAACTATTATGAAGCAGAAGGAGCAGGAGGAAAGGCTGAATCAGAAAAATAATCCTACATGAGACAGAAGCTCCGGTAAAGAAGGACAAAGAGGTACCGAATTGAAGTACACCAGGGATGTCTGAAGGATGTCTAACGACGGTTCCAGACATTCTCGTGGTACATGGGTGGTTTTAGCCAGTTAGAGTCTGGCACTACTGACTCGCGATGGACAGCAGCGGTCAGTGTCCATGAGGATTTCCACCCCACCAAAAAAAAAGGTTAGGTTAGGTTAGGTCAGGGGACTGCAGCAGAAAACTCGTAGGAAAGTTAATAAATAACCCATAATCGGCTAACGTATCTCATGAGATACATTTGTATTGAAAATTTTCAATGCAAATAGTGTGCCAGTTATGGAGCGAGAGAAGGTATGGAAAAGAAAGCCGATGCGACATGAAAAAAGGTGGAAAAGTGGATGATAGATTATGAACTGAGAATTACAGACATGAGCACATTGAGTCACACACGAGCTTTCGCAGAAGTAACATGCAAAGATGGACGAAATTATTGACACATTTATCGTCAATGCTGGTAGCGATAAGAGAGACATGGTTCTGGCCATGATTTCTAAATTATTAGATTTATACGAAGTCTCCCCACAGGAACTCGTATCCACGCATATATTGATGCGCAAAAAGAGACAGGAACTTGAACAAAAAAGGGCCTGCGCCTACGAATCACCAGACGACATGCTAGGCTATTCTTCTGAAGAAAGTCTGGAAGAAGAGGCGACTCTTAACAAAAAGCGTCCTGCGGAGACAGAGTCTCCCACAAAACAATAACTACCAACGAATAAGACCAAAACGCCGGCACAAAATGCGGCGTCCAAAACAGGAAAAACGGAAATCCCGCAAAGAAAGTCCAAGAAACTCAGAGCCAACCACCCTGAGAACAAAGAAATACAGATTCCCAATGAGGCAAAACCTCAGGAAACCGCAGAAAATCCTTCATCTAAAGAGATGGAAACCGAAATTCAGGACGAAGCGGCTGCGATGCCAACCACATCACAGGCAGCGAGCCCCAAAACAATTAGACTCCCACCCATTACAATAAGGCGTAAAGACAAGTGGTCCAAATTCAACGAAATAGCCGCAAGGGAAATCATAAAGTTCACGAAAGCGGTAAACACAAACGACGGAGTGAAAGTCCAAACCGCTAGCCCGGACGACTTTAGAAAAATGGCCAAAATGCTAGTCAAAGAGAGCATCCCGCATCATACATACACAATGCAGGAGGCAAAACCATTGAGAGTCGTATTTCGAGGCGTCCCCGAATTTCTCGAAATCGACGAAATCAAGGATGATTTGAAAGCCAAAGGATTCGATACCATATCGGTTGTCAGGCTGAGAAAGCAAGATATGAAACCACTCCCGCTAGTACTGGTTCTAGTCTCTAGGGAACAGAACCACATATACGACGTCAGGGAGATTCTAAACGTCAAGGTGAAGAGCGAGCCCCAGAGGCCGCGTAAAACAGTAGGACAGTGCTATCGCTGCACTCGCAGAAAAACTGCAAGGCAATCCCAGCATGTTTAAGATGCGCCGGCCGCCACATGACGGCTGAGTGTAAAAAACCAAAGCAAGTTCCAGCTAAATGCTATAACTGTAAAGGGAACCATCCAGCCAACTACCAAGGGTGTCCGGAACACACTAAGAAAAAAAAGGCAAATACCAAGGCCAAAGATCCGCCAGCCCAAATAAAAAGGCCGACAGAAACAAACAGGATCAAAAACGGAATCTCCTACGCGAGGGCCGTTAAAACCACCAACAGCAGTGATCCCAGCTCGGTTGATGACCTCTGCGCGGCCTTCGACAAGCTGCAGGCCCTGCTGACGAGCTTTCCCGTTCTACAAAATATGTTGACGGTTAACACTCCCCCAGCTAAGATGAACTAAACACCTCAAAGACCTCAGGGTGAGACTGCAATCTCGAGGCTACGTGAATGCTATTCACAAAAAGAAAAGTCCTCTAAAAAGGACACTCCAGGCGACGAGAGAAATCTCGGCTGCGCTCCAAAAATAACATTCAGATCCAAACCAAAAATTCAAGATGAAAGAGACAGGGATTCCAATATTCAAAACTCGCCAGAAATCAAGATGACAAACGAAGAACTGAGAATTGCAAGCCAGAAAACCGAGGCCGTTATACTGAAGGGAACCAAGCAAGAAATAATTAGAAACAAGATGAGTTTTAAAGTGAGAGAGGATATGATAAGACCCAGCAGAAGCCTGAAGTACCTCGGAATACACATGGATCACCAAGACACCTTAGGAATACATGTAACCGAAACTGCTAAAAAAGCCGAAAACAGGTTGTCCATACTGGTTAGATTAATGCCGAACATAGGGGGCCTAGCAGCAATAAAAGAAGAATGCTTTATGGAGTAGTACAGTCCATCCTATCATATGGAGCTCCGGTGTGGCACAAGGCAATGAAAATCGAGAGACACAAATTAAAAATGACCAGCGTCCAAAAGAAGGCACTGATACGGCTAACACGTGCATATAGAACCACGTCAGCAGCAGCAGATATCGAGAATCCCACCAATACACCTGCTGTTGGAAGAGAGTGCATACATCTATGCAAACTCGGACGGGAACAGAAAAGGAGTAAGAGCGGCAGCTAGGGATAGAACGATGAGAAGTTGGCAGAAAGAATGGGAAGAAGATCAAGAGCAGAATGGACCAAAGTGTTGATACCAGAGGTGGAGCCATGGGCGAAAACAAAACACAGGAAAACGGATTACTTCTTCACACAGTTTCTTACTGGGCATATAGCATTTAAAAAAATACACAGACATGATTGGAAAAACGGAAGATAATAGATGCGAGGAGTGCGGCAAAAGGAATACACCAAACCATGTTGTATTCGAATGCCCACGATATGAAGATGAAAGACACAAGATGCGAAAGGAGGTAGGAGAAGAAATAACAGCAAGAAACATAATAAGCCTCATGATAGATGATGAGTACGAGATAATATTCAGTAGGGTAAGGAGAATTATAGAAAAGAGAAACGAAGAAGAAAGAAAAAGTGGAGGATGAAATAAAGATCAAGCACCAAACTGCCTGACCATAACCGTTCTGGAGAACAGAACGGAGGGGTTTTAGTGGGTAACTGTCTGCTAGAGCAACGAAGTCCCACATTACCGTCAATAAGACCCTTGTAACGTGTGTCCATAAAGGATTTCCCCTCCAAAAAAAGTTACATTTGGTTAGGTTAGGTTGAGTTAGGTTAGATTAACTTAATGAAAAGGAGACCTATCTGCCTTATCAATGCCCCAGGAAAGCTCTACGAGCACCTATTGAAGGCCAGACTGGAGCAACAGCTGGAAGAGAGAGATGGGATCTGTGACAGACAGTTTGGCTTCAGATCAGGTAGGTCAACGGTGCACGCAATTGAAGAAGTGATAAACGAGGTTTCGAGCAGGGGTCCCACATGGGGTATAGTTGTGTTTGTGGATGTTGAAAACGCCTTCAATACAGCGAAATGGCCGAAGATTATTAGACGACTACTAGAATTAGGAGTCGATGGGTATATGTTAGGAATGGTCAAGGCGTACCTCTCAGAGCGCAAACTGATATGCGGGGGCTACTGCCAGGATATGTCTCAAGGCGTTCCGCAGGGCTCAGTTTTGGGGCCGACACTGTGGAACGTCTTATACGACGGGGTGTTGAGGATAAGACTGCCTAGAGGGTGCACAACGGTCGCATACGCGGATGATCTTGCCCTCGTGGTAAGAGCGGATAAAAAAGAGAGACTCGTCGAGAAAACCAACGAGGCCCTCAATCGGATTAACAACTGGATGGTTGAGAGCGGATTGGAAGTAGCTCCGGAGAAAACGGAGGCATTGATAGCTACAGGGCCCAGGAAGAGGGACGGCATCGTCCTAAAGATGGCTGGAGCAGAAATCACCCCGAAGAAGTTCGTGAAGTATCTTGGAGTCTGGCTGGACGACAAACTCATCTTCAATGAACACATAAGGAAAACCAGAGAGAAATCTGAGAGACAGACTAAGGCTCTTGCGAAAGTCCTCCCGAACATAAGAGGCCCAAACGCTGAGAAGAGGCGTGTTATATACGGTGTCGTCCAGTCAGTGCTCCTGTATGCTGCTCCAATATGGGAACGAGTGCTCGATGTGGCAACATACCGGAATATGTTACAGTCCGAGCAAAGGAAAGCACTACTGAGGGTTGTCTGTGCCTATAGGACAGTGTCATCGGAGGCGCTCTGCGTACTGGCCAAAGTACCGCCAATCGATTACTCGCGCGGGAGAGGGCACAGAAGGGAGAGAGAAGTCACAGTCGCTACCTGGCAAAGCAGGTGGCAAGAGATGACCAGCAAGGCACAATGGACCAAACGACTTATTCCCGATCTGAGGATGTGGATAACATCGAGACACAACGAGGCGGATTTCTACTTGACACAGGTTTTGACCGGGCACGGATCTTTCAGGACGTACACCTTAAGGATTGGTAAAGCTACGGATGACAACTGCATATACTGCGGAAGGACAGATAGCCCTGAACACACCATCTTTGAGTGTGAGAGATGGCTCGAACCCAGAAGTAGACTAGAGATGGGACTTGAACAGCGGCTGAACCCTCAAAACCTCGTGATTATTATGTCTGAGGATCGCAGGAAAAGCATAAAAATCAAAGACTTCCTGAGGAAGGTTATGAAGAATAAATCAGAAGAGGAGCTACAACACCAAGCCGCTGAGAGGGCCAATAGACCCCGATAGTAAACGAGCGAAACTGTGATATTTTAATGTTGTTTAATATTTATTTATCTTAACTTGTGATGTCCCACTTTACAAAAGTAGCTACGTTTAATGTTGTTATTTATTTATTTTAACTTGTGATGTCCCAGTTTACAAAGTAGCTATGTTTTTACCGTTGTTCTCGTGTCTTTCTTTCCACTTGTCCCCGAAGCAATATCCATATGGACAGTCCCGGGTACAAGGAGGAGTCAGGGGGGTTTTTAGTCAGAGTAGCGCCTGACACTGCCGAGGGCTGATAGACATCCATGACTCAAGGCCCTGGCGCCATGCGGTTTTCCCCCCGCCAAAAAAAAAAAAAAAAAAGGTTAGATTAACTTGGGTTAGGCTGGGTTAGGTTGAGTTAGGTCAAATTAGGTTGAGTTAGGTTAGGTTGAGTTAGGTTTGGTTGAATTAGGTTAGGTTTGGTTGAGTTAGGTTAGGTTAAGTTGAGATGGGTTAGGTTGAGTTAGAGTCGGTTAGGTTGGGTTAGATTAGATTAGGTTAGGAAAAGGACAGTTGCAAAGGGCCCGATAGAACGGGAAGCTGTTACAAGTGTGGGAAGGCGGACCATAAAGCCCAAAACTGCTTAGAGAAAGAATATTGTCCAGTGTGCGACGCGACGGGACACTCAGCAGGAAATGCGAGTTGCCCGCGCTTCAGAGAGGCGCTCAGAAAGGCCAGGAGAAGCCTCAGAGATAGGAGGAGGGCTAGTGTCACTAGTAGGGAAGACTTTTTCCCAATAATGGCCTTCAAAAAAATAGTAGGCAGCAGAATGAAGAAGGTGAGGAGTCTCCAAACACGGAGGATGAAGTCTTCTCTCTGGAGACTGACGGGAGCAGATTAAGGGAAAACACACCAGTCCTCGAAGACCCTGATAGACTAGAAGCAGAATTACTGAATGAAAACCACTCGGTACTTTTAGGTTTAATAGAAGACCAGGAACCTAGACCAATGCAGGAAGGGACGGCGGAGGAGTCTCCTAACATCCACTAATGCCACTAAAAATTTTACAAATAAACGTGGACAGAAGGGGGGCAGCACAAAAACTGCTAGCTAAAACCATAGAGGGAGAAGGAGTAGACATTGCCCTGGTCCAAGAGCCAAACATCCGGATGACATCCAATAATCCACGGTGGATACTCGACTCGACAAGTACCTGTGCGGTATTCTGCGCGAACCCGGGATGCGGCGTGGTAACACACGTGAAGGGGCAGGGCTTTGTCTGCATCAAGTTTGAAGATTGGACATTGTATAGTTGCTATATATCCCCCAATATCTCGATGGAAGTATACAAGGAAAGGCTTCACCTCATTCTGGACCACGTGGCGGACTCAAAGAACGAAGCGATAGTGGCGGGAGATTTCAATGCCAAATCGCCTTCCTGGAATTCTCCAATTACAGATGCCAGAGGCACATACATGGACGAAGCGTTGCAAGCTCTGGACATGGTTGTCCTTAACGAGGGGAGTACCCCGACCTTCACTAGGGGAGCAACGGCATCGTACATAGATGTAACCTTTGCTACACAGAAGACCAGCAGATTGGTGCATTCGTGGAGGGTATCAACAGGGGAAAGCCTTAGCCTTCACAGACATATATTTTACGACATCATAAGGGAAATGTGACACCGAAGAAAGAATGGGTGGAAAGGCCTCGCCCGCAGGCAGATGTATTTAGAGATGCCTTTCGGATAGCCGCTAGGGGTGTAAATGACGTAAAGAGCCTGGTAAGGGTAATTAGAGAGGCACAGGACCTGAGCACGGTGGGGACACAGGTTGGTCACAACAGGCTGCAGTCAGTATGGTGGAATGAGGAGATCGAGCAGCTCAGAATAATCTGCAATAATCATAGGAGGTCCCTCACAAGAGCAAGAGGTAGAGACACGGTCCAAACCACAATCGAAGATCTAGAGGCTAGTTATAAAAGCGGCAGGAAGAATTTAAAGAGAGCAATTAGGAGAGCACAAAGGAGGAAATGGTAGGAGCTGTGTTGTGAGTTGGAAGAAGACCCCTGGGGGAGGGGGTACCAAATAGTCACTGGGTCGATGAGACATCTTAGGACCCCGTATGACCTACATCACACAATAAAGGTAGAACGAATCAGGGAGCTGTTTCCAACGGACGACAGTCGGATTCCATCATGCCCCAGACCAAACGAGGATCCACCGTTGTTCAGTACCGAAGAACTTCATGCGGCGGCGGGAAGATTAAAAAACAGAAAGGCACGGACGGCATCCTTCCGGAGGCCATAAAGTTAGCGGCAGATACAACCGGACATCCTTTTGAATATCCTAAATGCGCTGCTGACGGGGGGAGGGGCTTCCCCCATGAATGGAAGAAGGCTAAGGTCATCCTGATACCCAAGGGCGAAGGGAATGAGAATATTACTAAGGTAAGGCCTATCAGTCTTATAGACATTCCGGCCAAATTGTATGAGCAGTTGCTGAAGGCAAGACTAGAAGCGGAGCTTAGAGACAAACATGGAATTTCGGACACCCAATTTGGCTTTAGACCGAAAAAAAGCACAATCCAGGCAGTCCAGTTCGTACTGGAAAGAGCTTGCGAGAGAGGGGCAGCGTGGGGGGCGATCATCCTCATAGACCTGAAAAATGCCTTTAACACCGCGAAATGGGAAAAAATTCTACAAAAATTACAGGAACTTGGAGTCAGTAATTATCTAACATATGTTATGTCCGAGTATCTATCAGGAAGAACGCTGGTGTGTGGCAGGCACCAGCAAGATATGACACAGGGTGTCCCGCAGGGTTCCATACTGGGGCCAACACTGTGGAACGTAGTTTACGATGGAGTGCTGAGACAGGACCTTCCGGAGGGATGCTCGACAGCAGCTTTTGCTGATGACCTAGCATTGGTTGTGAGGGCAGAGAAGCCAAGCCTTCTTATGAATAGGGCAAACACCGCGCTTGCAACAATAGGCGAATGGATGAGTGCAAATGGCCTTGAAATCGCGCCTCAGAAAACTGAGGCCATCATAATAAAAGGCCCGAGAAAGCGGGATAACATCTTTTTTGACTTACAGGGAGTGAGGATAACACCTAAAAAGTTCGTAAAGTACCTTGGAGTCTGGCTGGACGACAAGAAGATCTTTAATGAGCATATCCGCAAAACCTGCGAGAAGGCGGACAGGCAAGTAGCCGCCCTGTCTAGGCTACTGCCCAACATGAGGGGTCCCACTACCGGTAAAAGAAGGTTGCTGTACGGCGTGGTACAATCCGTGATACTATACGCGGCACCGGTCTGGAAAAGAGTGATGGATGTGGAAAAATACAAGAGAATGGTTAACGCAACTCAGAGAAAAATGATCGCCAGAGTGATTGTCGCCTACAGAACAGTGTCAGCGGAGGCGGCCTGCGTGATAGCTGGGATACCCCCTATGGACCTCTTGGTCAGGAAAAGGTCTCGCTTGAACGAGATGCCGGATGTCCAAAAAAAACAGGATAGGTGGGACACAAATACAATAAATGCCCAATGGACGAGAAGGTTAATACCGGATGTCCAGTCTTGGCTGGCCTGCAGACACAGACAGGTAAATTACTTTATCACACAGTTTTTTACAGGGCACGGTTCTTTCAGGCAATATACGAAGAAAATAGGCAAGAGCGAGGATGACTTATGTATTTATTGTGGGAGGTTTGACGACGTGGAGCACACTATCATAGCATGTGACAGATGGCACAGAGAAAGAAGTATTTTCGAACAGGAGACTGGAAGGGTTGCGGCCATCGATACCATGGTAAGAGAAATGTTAAATTCCAGAGAGGGCTGGAAAACGGCTGGCACGTTCATCGAAAGAATAATGAAACAAAAAGAGGTAGAAGAGAGAGAACATCAAAGAGAAGAGAGAAGGATACAGGCAGAACAAGGTCTAATTATCTATGAAGTATAAGAATTTTTTGCCGCCCAGCTCTGAGTATGTCCTTCCGGATGGTTCCAGGGATGGGATAGGGCCAGGGGTGGTTTTTGTCGGAGTAGCGCCCGACAGTACTAGGTCTGATAGACTACTATAGGCCAAGGACCTAGTCCTAAGCAGTTTCCACCCTACAGAAAAAAAAAAGGTTAGGTTGACTTAGGTTAGGTTAGGTCAGATTGCAAGTTTCGTTCGGAATGTCATGAAACAAAAGGAGACGGAAGAAGGGGACTTCCAGTCCGAAGAGAGAGGGAGACTTAACTATCGAAACCTGAAAATTGAAACCGGATAAGGAACATGTGACCAGATGATGCCGCTCATATCTGAATTCATTATGAAAGACAGTTCCGGGTATGAGAGGGCAAAGGGTGGTTTTAGCCGGTAAAAGTCCGACACTACTGGTGATGGACACCAAGCGGCCAGTGCCCATGAGAGTTTCCACCCTACAAAAAAAAAAAGGTTAGGTGAGGTCGGGTTAGGTTCGGTCAGATTAGGTTGGGTTAGGTGGCTTGAAAGGAACAGATTTGAACCCATTGAAAAAATGACCATCGATGTGGAAATACAGACTGACCACAAACCCAAATGCGATGCCTCCACACAAACTAATCCCTGGAAGGTGTGTCACCTCAACTCATCACTCAGATTGAGGAAAACATCCTGGGAGGAGTTTCAAAAAACACCAAGGTGATAGTGGGAAATCATCTGCTGACAGCGGATAATACAGTCAAAGTAGTCATGGTCGAACCAAATTTATGGTCTTGTAGCAGTCTACCAAAATAAGAGGTAAAGATACTCTTATCTGCAGGAAGGTCATTAGAATAACACATGAAGGAACCCCCGAAGATATATGGAGGAAACTCTATAGGCTCAGGGAGGAAAGAATTGGAGATAGCAAGATCTGCATCCACCATATAAAGGGAGTATCTAATGAGCAACTCCAAAAATTGACGGAGACTACCTTCCACCAGGCAGAAACCAAGGTTGAAATATACACCACAGCCAAATATGGTGGAAAGACCATAAAAGAAAAAAACACTTACGGGATGATCGTCATCGGAGACGCTGGAAACAACAAGGAAATCCTAAGCAAGGTCACGGGAGTCGTCAGGAATAATGAGGCAGTCTCCTCAATTCAAAGCATAAGGAGCACAGTGAATTACGCCCATTCAATAATGACACTCTCGCGGCAACTCTAACAATGACGAGGGATATGGTGGAAAAACTTCTCAACAAAGAGTTTATCAGAGTTGGGGTAGTCAGGTGTAGAGTGGAGAACCGGGTCAAGGTTCCCAGATGCGGGAGGCGCTGGGCTTTCGACCACGCTCCCGATAAGTACACCGGGCCTGACAGGACGAGGGACTGCTACAGATGTGGTAAGCAGGATCATGGTTCTACCACGTGCATCAGTGAATAATTATGTCCATTGTGTAACGAAAACCATAAAACTGGCACACTGAAGGACGCCCTCAAAAAAGCTAGGGCTATGGAACATAAGCGCAGATGGGCATTACGCGGGAATGGAAATAGAGAGGGAAAAAATGTAGACATACCACCAAGCCATTTGATACCAGAAAGAGAATCGCCAGAGATAATTCATAATCTTCTAGAAACACTCCCAGTAGAAAAGCAGGAGGAGCTGGACTCCATAGAACTCCCAGAGGGCACCGCATAAAGAAGTCTTCCCTCTCCACAAAATCCTTCCCAAAATTTTACAAATAAACGTAGACAGAAGAAGAAACGCTCACCATCTAGCACAAAATGTAGCAGAGGAGATATTGATATCTTACTGATTAAGGAACCGAACAAATCACTGGTTAGCAAAGACCAAAAATGGATCATAGATAAGGATATGAATACTGCAATCTGGTGTCGAAACCGCGTATGCGGAGTAATTGGACACGAATGTAAAAACGGGTTTGTTTGTCTTAACTTCCGCAATTGGTCCATATATAACTCCCCAAATGGACTCTGTCATGGACCACATTAGAAACTTAGAAAAGGAGACCATAATTGCTGGTGACTTCAACTCAAAGTCGGCGCTCTGGAACTCAGACACCACTGACAGAAGAGGGGAATACCTAGCAGAATGGATGCAGTCGCTACACCTCACTATACTAAACTCTGGACATACGCCAACATTTGCTAGAGAACCACAGAACTCTATAATAGACATCACTTTAACAACTCGGAGGCTGGCAGGCAGAGTAAGCATCTAGAAGGTATCCACGGAAGAAACTATGAGCTTGCATCGACATATATACTACACAGTGGAGACAAGTGATACTAGAAGGCGGAAAGAATTCAAAGCACGAATTATAAACAAGGACATATTAACAATTATATTTCAGCTGGTGGAGGGTAACCTAAACCAGCTGGAAAGCGTGAGTAAAGGCTGATTCTCACTACATGTGCCAGGCACGATCCAGTCACGGTCAAGTCAAAACCGTTGGAATCACATTCAATGTAAAACAATGCTTTAATTCACATTGGACGGGACGGTCAAGACAAGCCGCGGTCTAGTATCGTGACGATCATTTCTGGGGCGATCAAAGACCGTCGCGCACGTGGCGGACTTGACCATGCCTGTTCAGTGTGAATGACGAAACGGCGATCGCCGGTCAAGTCGCATGCAAAATGGACGAGCAAATGATTGAATTGGTTCGAGAACATGAGGAATTATACGATATGTCCCACAGAAAATATATGGATACACCCCACAAAAACAAATTGTGTGATGAAATAGGGCAAACATTAAAAACAGGTAAGCATATAAACAAATTTTTGAACTTATTATTAAATAGCTACGTACAATATTACACATTATATGTTATATTTTATCATTTTGCCATGACACCGAACCCACTTCAGAGTTGAAGAAGGCAGTAAATTTTTCTCTGTCTTGAAATGCCTCTAGTCGGGCATTGTTACCAATACCAGGCAATGCCATAAAAATAGGTTGATTCTGTTTACTTGAAGAAGAGCTTTCTGACAAAACTGAAGTACCGTTGCGCAAAAAATTATGCAAAATACATGTGGTTAGGATAATATTTTCTATATAATTGGGTTTCGAGTTAATTTTTCTAAAATACAGTCTAAATCTTTGTGCTAAAATACCAAAGGCATTTTCTACAACACGCCTAGCACGACAAAGACGGTAATTGAAAATTCGTTTTTCCACATCTCCTTGAACTTGTAACTCTGGATACGGTCTCAATAAATTTGCTTTTAAGGGAAATGCTGAATCGCCTACAATAACGTACGGTGCTTCAATATTCGTTCCAGGTAAGTTTTTACAGTCCGGAATGTCCAAAGTGCCATTATTCAATGATTTCCCCAATCTCGATGTAGAAAAAATACCACCATCACTGTTTTTCCCATAAGAGCCAATATCTACCGCTATGAATTTATAATCGGCATCGACCAATGCTAGTAGTACTACCGAAAAGGTTTTCTTATAACTGAAATAGTTCGATCCGCTGTTAGAAGGAGCTGTTATTTCTATATGTTTGCCATCCAGTGCCCCAAGACAATAGGGGAAATTCCATGTAGTCCAAAACTGTTCAGCAATCTTCTCCCAGTCTTTTCTACGCGGTGTTGGTATGCATACAGCCAAAAATTTACGGATTACTGCATTGCACACTTCTTGTACAATTGCATGAACAGTGGAATGACCAAGGCGGTAACTAAATGAGATGGTCTGGAATGAATCACCGGTTGCAAGACCGGTGATTTACCATATATCAATAATGAATCAGTACAAACACTTATGTTTAAGTCAAAAAAAAAGAGAAAAGAGTGAATAGAACAACCTGACATATACTATTAAAAGTTGCAATCGAATAGTAGCTGAACAATAAAAATTTTGTACTACTCATTACTATTTCTCCATATTTAGGTTATTATTGTACGATTTTGCATTTGCTATTATCTCATAGGTACGACATGCATAAGATTTGTCTCAACAATGTACATTTTTTTTTAGATCCCCGAAAATGCAAACAAAGATGGGAATCGCTTCGTGCGCAATTTCGAAAACACATCGGAGGTCAAAAAACAAAGACCGGACAGGCCGCCTCTTTCCAAACGAAGTGGAAATACGAAGATCATATGGAGTTTCTCAGAGCTTACATGAAAGACAAAGTGAGAATAACCTCAGTAACGGGCGAAAATGAAGATCCTTCATTTATTGCGGATGAAGAAGATGAGAATGATACGCTTAGACAAATCTCAGAGCCACCTACACCACCTACGCCACAAATAGCAAAAGCATCCAGTTCGGTGTTACGAAAAAGGAAAATCCCTGTTGCTGCTACAGAAACTGCTTCCAGTACTCTAATGAAGCACATCCTAGAGGAGGAGAAGAAATTGAAAAAGGAAGAACCCAAATCTGAAATGGACGTGTTTTTTGATTCCATCAGAATGACTGTGAATAAATTCAATCCCTATGATAAATTTTTGGCCAAACAAAAAATTTTCCAAAGTATCACGGAAGTTGAAGCCAAATACATGGATCAATATTGGAATCAACCTACAAACTACCAGATCACTCCACAACAACAATTTACAGATGGTATTTCCCACAGTACAACCCGACCATCTTCTGTGGTGTCATCAGTACCTAACTACAATCAGCTCACTCAACAACAATTCACACATAGTATTGCAATTCCACCTACTACATCCATTCAACACCAATCATATTTTGCAACATCCCCCAGTATTTCAACCCGACCATCTTCTACTGCATCATCAGTACAAGAAACGCCACCAGATAGTGTTGCTTCGTCTGCCGCCTCATTATTGGAAACTTTTTCCCCTTAATATTATATTTCATATTTCCATGTATTAGGTATTACTTTTAAGTTAAGATGAGTGTTGAGTTTGACAAACACTATATGTTTTCTGGTGTTAAACATTAATATACCAAAATAAATTTATTTTCAATTACACAACCACTTTTAAAACTTCATTATTCAATTGACACAACCCCGAATTTATTTAATTTAAAAATACTCCGGTAATAAAGTGAACGAAAATTTTCTTAATGTAGTTACTCACCTTAGACAAACAGCAAGTTTCTCCAAAGAGGAAATAGACTCCCGAAACGTGGTGTTCTGCTTGGTCAAATCACTTTTTAAAATTTCATGTAATTGGTGAAATTCGTTAGGGGACATCCTAAAATATCTGTGGAATTTTGTTTCATCATCAATCAACTCTTTATATAGAGTAGAAAACTCTCCTTTTCTCTTGCGCTGCCTTAGGATAGGATGCACCCAATATCGTCGAGCTTTGGGAAGTGAGATTTGTTCTTCCTCATCCAAAACAATGGCTATTTTCATTAATGTATTTCGCGAAAACATGACTGTCTGGAGATTTCGACCGTACTATTGACCGGACAGTGTGAATGCATTATAAAAATTGCGATCGTGACTTGACCGTGACTGGATCGTGCCTGGCACGTGTAGTGAGAATCAGCCTTAAAGCACTACGGGATGGTCAAAATGCCTCAGTAGACCAAGGCCAGAGCGGGAGGAGAAAAAAACAACCCGTCTGGTGGAATAATGACATCCAAAAAGCCAGAGTCAAACGCAATCACATCAGGAGGGGCTTAATAAGAGCGAGAGGAACGAACGGAGACCTGGAGGATATAAGGAATAGAGAGGGGATGTACAAAAGCGCAAGAAGGGAACTTAGGCGGGAAATGAACCGCTCACAAAGGGAAAGCTGGAAAGAGCTCTGCGATGCCCTGGAAGATGACCCGTAGGGACAGGGATATCAGATTGCGGTTAAACAACTGGGCATAATAAAACACCCATATGAAATCGATCCGCAAAAGGATGCAGCCATGCTGAGAGAGGTTTTCCCAAACTGCGACGAGGAGCACATGGGACAACGAAAGGAATCGGATGAATCGGTACATTTCACGATGGAAGAACTAGATTGCCGCGGACAAAATTAAGAACAAAAGTCCCCCGGGCTGGACGGAATACTACCGGAAACAGTGAAGGTAGCGGCCCGGACAATGCCCATGAACATCCTCAGTCTTATGAACACGTTACTCACTACCGAAGTTTTTCCACGGTTTTGGAAAGTGGCCAAAGCAGTACTCATTACGAAAGGAAACACGGAGGGACCTGAAACCAAATATAGACCAATCTCCCTTCTAGAATCCTTAGGGAAACTATTCGAGCAAATGGTCAAAGCTAGACTTGAGATAGAACTTGAGGAAAATGAAGGCATCTCTGATGGCCAATACGGCTTCCGTTCTAAGAGGTCTGCCCCACAAGCAATACAAAGGGTGCTGCAACTAACATCGGGAACTAGAACAACATTGAGTGCGGTAATCCTCATCGATATAAAAAACGCCTTCAACACTGCCAGGTGGGGTCTAATAAGGAAAAACCTAAACCAGATGGGCATCAGCGGATATCTGCAGAGTATCGTCGAAAGTTATCTGAGTGATAGGTAAATCGTCTGTAAGAAGTACAGACAGGAACTGACACAGGGCGTTCCACAGGGATCCGTGCTCGGTCCCACCCTCTGGAACATGATGTACGACGGAATCTTAAGACTGGAGCTACAGAAGGATGCAACACTGTCGCTTACGCGGATGACCTAGCACTCACAGTTAGGGCGAATGGCTGCTAACACAGCACTCACTAGGATAAATGCCTGGATGAGGGAAAATAAATTGGAAATGGCAACACATAAAACAGAAGCGATAATTCTAAGGGGACCGCGTATGAGAGAGGACATTACTTTTACGATCGATGCAGCTCAGGCCAGGCCCAAGAAATATGTAAAATATCTTGAGGTCGGTCTGGACGACAAAATGATCTACAGTGAGCACGTGCGAAGGATATGTCAAAAGGCGGAAAGACAATGTGCGGCGCTAGCGAAACTTCTGCCGAACATCAGAGTGGGCAGATACAAAGGGATAATAATTTCAGTTCAAAGGCGGATACTCTTAAGGTGAACTCAGCGTATCGGACCGTATCAGCCGATGTAGCGGTTGTCGCAGGGATCCCTCCCACGGACCTGCTGGTTGAAGAACGGGCGAGAATCGCCGCTCACGAAAATGTTACAAAGGAATCAAGACAGGCCGAAAAGAAGGAGACGATATTTCTGTGGCAGGAGAGGTGAAATGCTTTACAAGAGAAGCACAGTGGACGAAGAGACTCATTCCCAATATAAAGCCATGGATACACTGCAAGTTCAAAACCACAATTTACTTTTTGACGCAGGTCACAGGCCACGGTTCTTTCAGGGCTTATATGCGGAAAATAGGGTAAACAACTGATGACAACTGCATATACTGCGGAGAGAGGAACGACCCGGAGCACAACATATTCCACTGTAACAGCTGGGGTAGAATAAGAACTACATTAACAAATGACCTTGGCTTGGACGTAACTTTTGAAAATTTGACTGATTTAATGCTAAGAGATGAAACTCACTGGAAGAAAGGCGAGACATTCGTTAGAGAAATAATGAAGAAAAAAGAAGACGAAGAACGGACGAGCCAGAACGAAGTAGAAGCTGAACAGGTATAACTCACTGGTACGCAGGTAGCCTGATGAATATCATCTGGACAGTTCCAGGTTATCCTGGCGGAAAGGGGGGTTTTAGTCGGAGTAGCGCCCGGCACTACCCTGGCTGATTGACAGCATTGATATAAAACTGTTAGTAATGACGCCTCTCGTCACTCTTCATTTGTTTTTTGTGCAATATTGAATAAAGTAATTTGTCATTTTCCAAAAGTTTTTCAACCCTTTTTAAAAATCATTCTCGCAAAGCCACGACGAAAAATCGCAGGTCTTGCCATAATATCCACAATGGGAAATGTTCCTCCTGACGAAAATCAAGTAGTTTTCATAAAAGAGCACTAAAACAACGCATTTCAAACTCATGTACTAATTGGAATAGTGTGTTGTTAGTAGAGACACCATTCGAAGGAATTCTGTGGAATACTTGTTGAACATTTTGAGACCGCGTTTCCCAAACAAAGAATTAACAAAAAGAAACGGAAACATTGGATCACTATGGGAATACGAACTTCTTTAAAAAATATAAGATCTCTTCAAAACAGAAAGTTTACTAATAGTTTATTTTTTGACTGTTACTTCAATAATGGGAAATGTTCCTCCTGACGAAAATCAAGTAATTTTCATAAAAGAGCTCTAAAACAACGCATTTTAAACTTATCATTTCAACCTTTTTCTTTGAAGAAATATTTAAATACTCAAAAAAGAGGAATGAAATAATGCAATTAAACATTTAAAGGGATTCGTTTCTATTTCACCATTTAACAACAACGGTTATAGCTAATAAAGGACAAATTATCTGTTACTTGTATGAGACAAACAAAGATGACATATTTCAGAGGCGTTCTGTTCTGTTTACTTATGTTCCGAGTTCCGAGACATATGACATTTTGTGCACCTAACCTACCTTCCTCCATATAAATAAATAACAAAACAACTGTTTTTTCTGTGGCTTGTGGAGGTGCTATTGAACTATAACTTATATTTTGCCTTAATTGTTGATTTATAAAGATAATTTTCCTTTTTTTAAAGTAAAATATTGTCACTAATACCCAAGAAAACTAAAAGCTGTAAATATTCACATAATTTTATAAATATTATTTGCTATCAACTGCATTCAATACGAATCAATCCCTGTTAGCGAAATCAAACAAATCGGTTGTTGAAATTACATGATAAATAAATTTCTAAGTCCAAACGCCGGACGGTAGACTGAACGCCGATATACTCGGCGTTCAGAGCCAGAAAATCCATCATTCCGTTCTTCGAACGCGAGAGCAGGTAGGCGGGGCAAGCGCGAGCCAACCGCAAGCGAGGATTTCTAGGCAGGTTTTGTATTTAAGAAACTGCGAAATCGCAGTTTCTTCGAGATCTCGTAGAGTGAACATCTACTGGAAGCGAAAGCTTGTACCTGTGAAGGACTACCTAAGCGATACAAGTGTGAAGTGTCTGAGAAACACAAACAATAGTTCTTCTTAGAACTAAGCGAGATTAACATCTTATGGAAAATAGTTCTTCTCAGAACTAAGAATTCGACAAACTAACCCACTTATTTTCAGGAATTTTATTCTAGAATCACAGAGAGATTAAAAATGGAAGCAGAGTGTAAAGCTTTAAGAGAGGACAATGCGAAACTCAGGGATACGTTAGACAAAATGGTAAGTCAGATAACAGACTTAAATAGGAAATTCGACCAGATACTGGCCGAAAACGTGACGCTCAGGAAAAAACTTGAGGAAAAGGAAAGAGCAAAACCAGACACAAAAGGGAAAAAACAGGAGAAGAAGCAGGAGGAATCCAAAGCCCCAGCCACGGGTAAAACCGAAAAGACAAACAAAGAGGAAAAGACCAAAAAACCCGAAGTCATCGAGAATGACAAGGAAACGGGAAGAGAAACCTCCCAGAAGAGGCAAAGGAAAACAGAGGAGACCACGGACACAGAGACGGAGGACGGTTTTGTAAAAACCGAATCAAGGAAAGCCAGGAAAAGAACCGTGCGGCTAATTGCCGTAAACAATAAACCAGAAGAAATGGAGACGGAAACAGTGGCACCAACGGAAACGGTGATGCCAAACAAACAAAAACAAAAACTCCCAGAGGTACCAGTATGGCCACAAGTCCGGCCAAACCCGAATGCTGAGACACCGGAGGCGCAAACACAACCCCCAGTCGACCCATCGAAACCGCCACCGATCGTATTACACGACAAGACAAAGTGGACAGACGTGTCCAGGGAACTGAACAGGAGAAAGATAAACTTCGCGAGAGCCAAGCTCACGAGCGAAGGTATAATCATATATACAGACGAGGAAGACAGCTGGCGACGCTGCACCAAATACCTGGAGGAAACCCGACTGGACTTCCACACATACACGTTAAAAAGAGAAGTCCCACTACACGTGGTGATAAAAGGCATACCGGACAACATCGAGGCGGAAGATGTGGCAGCCGACCTCAGACGACAAGGGTACGAGGTCATAGAATGCCACAGAATGACCTCGAGGAAAACAAAACAGAGCCTCCCGCTCTTCCTGGTCAAGGTCCCCAAAGACCAGAACGCGATATACCAAATAAGAACGTGCGTTGACCTAATAGTAAGGGCAGAACCGCAGAGAACAAACAGCCGAATCGTAGCGCAGTGCCACCGCTGCCAGTACTTCGGCCACGCGCAGAGGTGCTGCCATGCCACAGCCAGATGCGTAAAATGTGGAGAAAACCACATTACAAGCGCATGCGAGAAACCAAGAGAGACGCCAGCAAAGTGTGCCAACTGCCTGGAGGCGCACCCAGCCAGCTACCGGGGATGCAGGATGTTCCCCAAACCTAGGACAACACCTCAACAACAACAGGGAGGCAAGAGGCCGCGACAAGCGGAGAACCAGCGGCCTCAAACCCAGCAGACAAGGACAACGCGAAGGGAAAGCCACACCATGACTGACACGAATAGGATAATCTCTGTCCTAGGAAGTCTCAACTCAGAACAGCAAAAGATCGCGCAAGCGGTCTTAGCAGCACTAACACAAAACGCAAGACGTTAATGCCAGAACGAATTCCGGAAACCCTAAGGATAGGATCCTGGAACATCAACGGCCTGAGAAACAGGAAGAACGAGCTCCTGGAAATGCTGTCGCGGCTAGAAGTAGACGTCATGGCACTACAGGAAACAAAAATAAGGACTGAGATGAGATGTCGTATCCCAGGATACAATATATACAGGGCAGAAAGGCCAGGGGGACGCAATGCCGCGGGGGGCGCTGCGTTACTAGTGAAAACAGATTTAATACAGTACGAAGACAGGAAACCGGACATAGCAATCGGCGAAGCCATAGCAGTCAAAGTCAAAACAAGCCGCTACGGCCAAATAAGAATCGCATCAGTGTATCTCCGCCCACAAACCAGAGAAACAAGACTAGAACGAACGGATATTGCAGAAATATTCCCAGACCACTCACCAACAGTAGCCATCGGCGACTTTAACGCCAAATCACGACAGTGGAACTGTATGTATGGAAACGCGAGGAGATAACAGTGGTGGCACCGCACATGCCAACATACTACCCACAAAGAGGCATAGAACAACTTGCCGACATCCTCGACATCGCACTAGTACAAAACATCGAAACAACGGAGATGAAAGTGCTAGACGAAGGGTCGTCAGACCACAACCCCGTCCTATTCTCAATAGGAAGAGGTGAAGTGGAAGTAGACAACCCAGTTAAGCGAGTAATAAACTGGAATAGATTCCAGCGCGCCATACACGATGCTATGGGAGACATGCCACGCATCGAAACAACAGAAGACCTGAGGAACGCTGTGGACCAACTACAGCAAGCAATAATCAGAACGGTGAACGAAAGCGCAAGGGAAGTCCCTGCCCCACGCTTCAACTTCCAAGACCACCTCCCACCAGAAACGATGGAACTGATTAGGATAAGAAGAAGACTGAAAAGGCGTTACCAGAGAACCCGAGCGCCTCTGGATAAAGCTTGCATGAACAGAGCCAACCGACTGCTAAAGGAAGAACTGAAAAACATCAGAGACAGACAGTGGACTACCCGTCTAGAAGAGTTAAACACCGAGGATAACTCTGCATGGAGAATGCAGAAGATACTAAGGAACGGACCTCGTCAGCCATGCCCGCGTATACGCGGGGACAACGGAATCGTCTACACTGACCTGGAGAAGGCGGAAGCATTCGCGGACAACTTGGAGAGGCAGTGTATAGAGAATAGAGTCCCTCTTACAGACGAAGTAGAAGAAACAGAACGACAGGTGGAAAGAACGGCACGAAGAATAAAGAACCGACGAACGAACACCCAACCCCTGGACGCGACATCTCCCGAGGAGGTGAAAGGCATCTTAAGACGCCTAATCACTCGGAAAGCCCCAGGCCCGGACGGAATAACAAACCGGGCACTGAAAGTCCTGCCCCGAAAAGGCATAGCAGCCATCACAAACATCGTGAATGGCATACTGAGACTACAACATTTCCCGCGCCCGTTCAAGGAGGCAACGGTGATTCACATACCGAAGCCAGGAAAAAACCACCTGCTCCCACAAAACCACAGGCCAATCAGCTTACTTCCAGCCATCAGCAAAGTGGCGGAACGCGTTATCCTAAAAAGACTAGAGGAACAAACCAACGAACTGGGAGTCCTCCCGGACGAACAGTTCGGTTTCAGATCCGAACACTCCACCGAGCTACAAGTCCTAAGGGTCGTGGACTTTGCAACAGAGGGATTCAACCTCGGCAGAGGACGCAACACCGGAGCCATATTCCTAGACGTCGCCAAGGCGTTCGACAGAGTGTGGCATAACGGATTAATAGCAAAGATGAGCGACTTCGGCTACCCGGACACAATGGTAAGACTAATCGATTCTTTTTTAGAAAACAGAACGTTTCGCTGCAGAGTGGGAAAGGAACTCTCGACAACCCGACAACTAGAAGCAGGAGTCCCGCAAGGCGCGGTCCTTTCGCCACACCTCTTCTCTATATACACAGCAGACGTGCCCAGGCCAGAGAACGGCAATAATAAGCTGGCTCTCTATGCAGACGACACGGCCCTGCTGGCTAGATCCAACAGCGCAACTCACGTTACCAGGTACCTACAGCAACAAGTAGATAGACTAGAGAAATGGGCAAACCGATGGAAGATCGCAATTAACCCTGACAAGAGCCAGGCGATACTGTTCACCCGAAGGCGACGCATACAACCGGAAGGACACGTCCTCTACAACGGACAAGAGATTCTCTGGAAGGAAAAGGCCAAATACCTGGGGGTCACCCTGGACAAAAGACTGACGTTCCGGGCTCACGTAAGGGAGAGAATAGGGATGGCGAGATCAGCCAGACACAAGCTAAAGCCAATTATAGGCCCCAAATCCAACATGGGGCTGAAAGTTGAGCTGCTAATGATCAGGACAATAATCCTCCCAATGATACTGTACGCCAGCGTAGCATGGGGACACTGCGCGCAGACATACAGAAACAACATACAGTCGTTTTTGAACGCGTGCATAAGGGCCGCTCTAAACGCACCCAGATACATGCCCAACAGATATATCAACAGGGACTTGGACCAGGACCCCTATTACGTGGACACATACCTGAGGAAACACGCAGAAAGCGTGTTTGAAAGACTCAGAGTGCACGACAACCCGGCGTTTCGAGACCTGCACGAAGCGCTGAACATGGACGACCCCAGGTTCAGAGAACGGGACAAATACAGAAGACCTATAGACCAAAACAGCAGACCTCCCCCGCGAGTCGCCGTCAGGCGGCTCCGGTAAGTATAATATTCCAGTGTGTATTAACCATATATTCTCTTTCAGCAAAACCGCGACGCACTTTTAACCCACCTTCTCTCAGCTTCACTGAGGAACGCCCGCTTGCCACAGCTCTGGCCGCCGTTAGTTTTGGGGGCCCCCATGCAAAAATTCAGTCAGGAATACCGCGACAAACAAGAGCCAAAATATTCAAAACGCGAATAGATAGGGAAATACAAGCACCTAAAGGCTGGTTTCCAACCCAAAAGAGGTTAGATATCAATCTTGCTGAAGTGCCTAGCAGCTGGATTGAGGACCGTTTCCTTAAGAAACGGGGGTGGAAGGAAAGGGTCGCCAGGTCCAAACCTGCGGAAATGATTCCGTAAGGAGGGAGCTTGCAACCTGGGCACACAACCCGGGAGGGGCATGGGGGGGCAGTTTCTTCATTCGACATCGAGAGCTCGTAGAGACAACATCGACAAGAAGTGAAAGTTTGTACCTGTGAGGGACTACCTAAGCGAGGCAAACTGTGAAGTGTTTAACCCTTACTTAGACACCTGAGTCCCGGGGACTCATACTGAAATTTTAATCGCTCGTGACCCCCACTGTTTTGCGCCAAATCCGCCGTGCGTTACAGAACCTTCCTGCAGTCAGATCCCGAATCGACCGCCGGACGGATGCTCCTTCGAAAAATTATTTACGGTACGTACCATCCGGAGGTGAGTCCGTGGGACTCATAGTGTATTGTTACGGTACGATTATATTTACATAAATATTTTGTTTTTAGGCAAAAAATGGCAAATTTACCTGGTCCAAGTAGGGTGAATCCATTAGATGATAATTACGAAACCGTCGTTAGTACCTGGCTAAGGGAGTTGGAAGCTTTGGACGAAAATGAGGATGATGCTGGTACTCAGCCACAAGAACATGTACTAGAAGAGCTGCTATCAGATGATGATGGTGATTATACTGAAAGTGAAATGTCCAATGATTCAGATCCAGAATTAGAGGAGCCCGATACTTCAATCATCGAAACACCATCGAATACTTATTATTATGGTAAGAACAGGTTCAAGTGGTCTTCCAAACCTCCAACACGAAATATTAGAACTTTAGCGCGTAATATAATTCGTCTTCCTTGTAATAAACCCGCCGTTGCTCAAGAAAATCCATTTAGCCCATTGGAGTCTTTTCAACACATTTTTGATCTACGTATGATGGATATTGTTCTAAAATGGACTAACAAAAAACTTGAAAAAATAAGATCAATACATGTTGGGGACTACAATTTTAGAGAATGCAATATTATTGAGCTGAAGGCCCTTTTTTCCCTTCTTTTCTATAGTGCAGTGTTCAAGTCTAATCGCGAAAGTATACTTTCACTATTTGCTACAGATGGAACTGGGCGTGAAATCTCTAGAGCCACGATTTGATGATTTTGAGAACCGAGAAGCACGCAAAATTGTAGATCCAGGGGATGCGCTATTTCTGAAGTCTTGGATTTATTCAATGAAAATTCTCAAAAGTGCTATAGTATTGGCGCCAATGCGACAGTTGATGAAATGCTTATTGCATTTAGAGGTAGATGCAAATTTAAAATGTATATGCCTAGCAAACCCGCCAAATATGTATATTATATGTTTATTTTTTAAAGAATATTATAAGGTTTTTGTTATCTTACATTTTTTTATTTGATATAACAATAAGCATACACTTTATGTTCCTATTTTAGTAAATGCAGTGTTTCGGTTATTAGAATAACGTTTTTTTTTTATATAATTGTCGTTTTATTTAACGAAAATACTTATATTGTAACAAAAAAATAGTAGTTTATGATATCATCAAGAATAATATTTTTTTTAGCCAATTTTAAAATGTGAGTCCCCGGGACTCATAGTTTCGTTTTAAAGTTAAATTTTCGACCTATCTAATTAAGGGTTGAGAAACACACGAACAACAGTTCTTGTCAGAACTGAGAAAGAGAATTCAGTTCTTCTTAGAACTAAATATCAGAATTTAATCCAATTATTTTCAGGAAGTTAACTTCATACAGATCGTAAAAATGGAAGCAGAATGCAAAGCATTAAAAGAAGACAACGCAAGACTTCGCGATACACTGGACAAACTGGTCAGCCAAATAGCTGAGATGAACAAGAAGTTTGACCAAATATTGGCCGAAAACGCAGCCCTCAGGAGAAGGCTAGAAGAAAAGACAAAACCCGCCGAAAAGTTGCAGGAAAAAAACAAGGAGGAAACTAAAGTCAAAGCCCCAGTGAAACCAGAGAAAAACGACAAGAAGAACCAACAAGAAGAAAAAGACAGGAAAATAGAAACCGCCGCCAACAAGGAAGCGGAAAGAGAAGCCTCTCAGAAAAGGCAAAGAAAACCGGAGAACACTACCGACACTGAAACAGAAGACGGCTTCGAAAAGGCGGAAACAAGAAAAGCAAGAAAAGCCAGGAAGAGAACCTCGCGGCTTGTTGTATTGGAAAAGAAAACGGAAGAAATGGAGACTGAAGAAACAGTGAACACGGAAGCGACGTCCATTACTGGGAACGTACCAACAGTCGTACCAACCAAGGAAAGAGAAACAACTGAGGTCCCAGTCTGGCCAACCCACAGACCAAGTGAGGACACAACTGGACAACCCAACACAAATTCGAACACGGATTCGAATACGACAACGGGCGAAGACCCAACAAAACCACCACCGATCGTTATTCACGATTCCAAAAAATGGAGTATGATCTCCCAAAACCTGGCGGACAAAAAAATTGGCTATAACAAAGCCAGATTAACCAGAGATGGCATCTATCTATACACCAATAGCGAAACTGAGTGGCGAAAAGCCACCAAATTTCTGGAAGCAGGAAACCTGGACTTCCACACATATTCAATTAAAAAAGAAATCCCGCTGCACGCGGTCATCCGAGGCATTCCAGAGAATGTAGAGCCAGCGGATTTACAAGGATTTACGATAATAGAGTGTCACAGGATGACCTCCAGGAGATATAAAAAGGTATTGCCACTATTCCTAGTAAAAGTACCAAAGAACGAAGAGAGGATATTTACGCTCAGAACCTGCGTAAACCTAATTGTACGGGCAGAGCCCCAGAGAATAAACAGAGAACTGGTATCCCAATGCCATAGATGCCAGTTCTTTGGTCACTCGCAGAGATGTTGCCACTCGACGGCACGCTGCGTCAAGTGTGGTGAAAACCACGATACCAGAGAGTGCAAGAAAACGATGGAAACGCCGGCCAAATGCGCAAACTGTAAGGAGGCGCACCCGGCAAGCTACAGGGGCTGTAAGATGTTCCCGAAACAGAGAACGTCAGCCTGGAACAAACCCAAAGAAGCGAGAAGACCAACGCCGAAGCCGCAGCCGGCTAAAAAAGCCCCAGCAGACAGCGGAAATGACCTAGTGAAAATACTAGGCAGTCTAACGACCGAGCAGCAGAAGATCGCGCAAGCGGTCCTAGCTGCACTAACGCAAGCACCCGGATGACAGTAATGCCAGCACGAGTGCCTGGAAGACTAGTCGTAGGATCGTGGAACATCAACGGTTTCACAGAAAGAAGAAACGAGCTACTGGAGCTACTGTCGCGCCTAGAAATAGACGTCATGGCGCTCCAGGAGACACGGATAAGAAGCGAAAAGAGCTACCGCATCCCAGGATACAACATGTACAGGACAGACAGGCCAGGGGGGCGCAACGCCGCGGGAGGCGTTGCGCTACTAGTTAAAACAGACCTAGCGCAAACCCTGACAAGAGTCGGGCGATACTGTTCACCCGCAGGTTCGTACAACCGGAAGGCAACGTCATCTTCAACGGACAAGAGATTCCGTGGACAAACAAAGCAACATATCTCGGGGTCATCCTAGACAAGAAGTTAACATTCCAGGAACACGTACAACAGAGAATTGGAATGGCCAAACAGGCCAGAAGACGCCTGGCGCCGATCATAGGAAGAAGTAGTAACATGGCACTGAAAGTCAAGCTACTGATGATCAGAACGATCCTAATGCCGATAATTATGTATGCATGCACTGCCTGGGGCCAGTGGGCGCAGACATACAGAAAGAAGATCCAAGCATTTATGAACACGAGCGTAAGGGCCGCCGTAAATGCACCGTATTACATCCCAAACAGATTCATATACAGAGATCTAGGACTGGACACGCAGTATGTGGACGTGTATATGAGAGAACATGCAGAAAGCACGTTCGATAGAATCAGATCGCACTTAAATCCAGCGTTTCGCGATCTACACGATGCGTTGAACATGGATGACCCCAGGTTCCGAGAAAGGGACAAACATCCAAGGCCGACCAGACAAAATCAGAGACCGCCCCCACGAGTCGCCGTCAGGCGGCTCAGGCAAGTATAAAAATCTCAAGTGTATTAACCATATACTCTCTTACAGGAAAACCGCGATTCAATTTCAAAATCACATTTCTCAGCTTCACTGGGAAAAGCCCGACTATCACTACTCTGGCCGCCGTTAGCTTTGGGGGCCCCCATGCAAAAATTCAATTAGGAATACCGCGACAAATAAGAGCCAAATAAAATTTAAATCGAGAAGTTAGATAGGGAAATAAAAGCACCTAAAGGCTGGTTTCCAACCAAAAGAGGTTAGATATCAATCTTGCTGAAGTGCCAGCAGCTGGATTGAGGACCGTTTCCTTAAGAAACGGGGGTGGAAGGAAAGGGTCGCCAGGTCCAAACCTGCGGAAGCATTTCCGTAAGGAGGGAGCTTGCGACCTGGGCACACAACCCGGGAGGGGCATGGGGGGGCAGTTTCTTCACTTCTTGTTTCGGCTTTGCGTACACAAGTCTGACTCGAGTTTTTAGCGTTCACAGTTATTTTAAGCTGATAATAATTATTCTCTTCGTTGTTACATCTATTTAAACAATAGTATATCTACACGTACTTAGATTTGAATGCAGCTCTTTGACTACGTTATAGAGGCGATTATATCTAAATCAGATTCGATCTACAGATTCGATATCAAACAATCCTTGGCAGTTTTGGGTATTGGTGCAGCTAGCAGTGTATCGAGTTGCCGACAGAAATTCGCTACAAGTGGCTTCTAAAAACAAACCCACTTCCCAAAATGAATTCGCTTTGATTCACTGAGACAGTGAACTTAAAAACAATCAGCCTTTATCAAGGCTAAACCAACCGAAACTATTTATAGTGATACTAAAAGATTCGTAGTGCACAAGTGACAGGACATAGTGAGGACAGTGATAACCGAAAGCCTGGTAAGACTTTTTAATCTTGAACTTTTTACTAACGTGAATTTTGTGCAGTTCAGGGACGCAGACACCACTAGTGCAACGAGGGAAACAAGGAAGAGGCTCTTGTCGCCGTATTTGCTGTAACCGCAGCCAATACAGCCAGGAGCACGCCTAACTGGTTTGTCTAGGAGAGTTTCCACGAGGGAACTCTCATTGCACTGACAAGCAGAGGCTTTAAACGCCCTTGAGTTCCCGGGAACTAATGGCATCATCGGGCTAGGAGTAGGCAGGTAACGTCGCGTGTTGGTTTCTACTAGGTTCAGGGATCGGTAGGGACACTTCGAGTCCGGTCCTAGCGGCCAACGTGGTGGCTTGTCGTACCCCCGCGGTTTCTGTCTAGCTTTATTTAATTTTAGGGAACTAATAATAGCTCGATTTCTTGTCTAAAAATTAAAACAACCCAAATCTACTTGCATACGAGGTGCAGTCAGTACCGAAGAGGTACTCGGCTGAACCAAGATCCTCCGAGAGTCAAGGGGACTCTCGGCTCTGGTCTTCCTGGGAGACTCGGCGACGACTTTTTGAACCCACTTGCCTAGCCGGGCACAAACGTCGATTTTGGATCGTGAATTAAAAATTCCCTCCACGCCGGGTTCTCTACAATATCTAGGTACATATTAATTATTTCAATTTGATATACGCGCTGTTGCCAATATGTGAATCAAGTCTTATTTATATATGAATCATGAATGATGCACAAGAATTTGTACAAAACTAACTGTAAAGCCCTCAAATGTCCTACAAATGCTGTCTTTCATAAATACAATATGGCTAAAAAATTTTTTCAATACTAATGACAGTAACTTACATACTCAGTTGAATCATTGATGAATTACATATTTTTTTTATATGTTGATATCCTACAATTATTTTTTATATTATATTGATGTGTACTTGTTACAGTCTAATTTACATATGAATCATGAATGCCACACAAGAACTCTTACAAAATTAATTGAACTAACTTAAAAGCCCTCAAATGCCCTACATATGATGTATCTCGTAAATAAAATATAGCTAAAACATTTCTTAAATACTAATAGGTAACAGCCACTTATTCACTCAGTTGAATCATTGATATGTAACTTTTTTTTTGTTGTAATTGAATCATGAGTGAAGTATTTCCCTGTTTATAAGTATTTTTATAAAACATAAATTTTATTAGTCCTACAAAAACGAAAACTTACACAATAATAAAATATTACCTAAATTAGAATTGCACTAATTATAAAATATTCAAAAATGAATGAATGCAATTTTCATTGAGATAACTATTAGAAACCAAAATGCTTTCACTCATTTATTAAATATTAAAAATATTTGTACAGTTGTATCGATAACATCTAAATATTTTGTCCTCATCTAGTATAAAAATGCTAGAGTATTAGATATTCATTTTTTTTTAACACAATACGGATACGTCCGAATACTTACGATTTGGTATTCGAGCAGAAGTGGAAAGTGAAAATTAGTCTAAAAATGATCAAATAACGTCCATGAAAAACTGACGGGTTCTAGAATAAATACGTCATAAATTATATGATCTTAAAATATTTTAAGACGAATCGACGATTTCATTCCAAGACTTTTGATGTTTTCATTTTCACGACTTTATGTTTGGACAAAAGAAAAAATGGTAGGCCCTATATTTAGAGATAGATAGGTTCTTCATCGGTTTTCACGGAATATATCAGTTTTTAATGTTGACTCTATTTGTGGATGATGTAGATCTCTGAAAACCGTGTTACATTGAATCGTATATTTATCATCTTACAGCAATATTTCAATTTATTGAAATTCCAAAAAATATTGATATATCTCCAATGTGGAAAATTTTGAAAAAGAATATCAGGAGCAGAACTTTTTCTAATATATTACATATATTTCAGTATTGTTTTATCGTTAGTAAAAATTAAACCTAAGTCTCTCCAAAAATTAGCACGTCAGTTTGATACAAATAAGATAAAAAATCGAAATGACCCGGGTACTGAATTTTGGGAAGCTCCAATTTTATGCTTCCCTATGTGATCTGAGATAATTTACCTTGTTTTATGAAAATCTGTTATAACACTATTGAAAGAGCTGAACCATTGATGAATTACATAAGATTTTTTTAAATGTTGATATCTTGCCATTATTTTTATAAATTATATTACTTTTTACATTGTTGTAGTCTAATTTGCATATGAATCATGAATGCTATACAATAACTCTTACAAAACTAACTGAAAAAATATATTATTTATTACAGTTTTTTTATTTTATGTAACTTTTTACGTTGTTGCATAGTCTAATTTATATATGAATCATGAATGCTGCACAAGAACTTGTACAAAACTAACTAAAAAGCCCTTAAATGCCCTACAAATTACAAATGCTGCCTTTCATAAATACAATATGGCTAAAATATTTTTCAAATAAATTGAAGGGGTTATATTTTTGGGAGTTATTAATTTTGGGAAAGTTTTTGGCTTTTTACTACTTCCTTTCCTTGGAAGATTCCCTCATCCTTGTTTTTTGTATCAAGGTGGAGTAGTAGAAAGCCAAAAACTTTCTTTCCCAAAATTAATAACTTCTAAAAATATAACCCCTTCAATTTATTTAAGAAATATTTTAGCCATATTGTATTTATGAAAGGCAGCATTTGTAATTTGTAGGGCGTTTAAGGGCTTTTTAGTTAGTTTTGTAAGAGTTCTTGTGTAGCATTCACGATTCATATATAAATTAGACTTTACAACAACGAAAAAAGTTACATAAAATTTAAAAAAACTGGATTAAATAATATAATATAAAAAATAATGGCAAGATATCAACATATATAAAAATCTTATGTAATTCATCAACGATTCAACCCTTTCAAATTTTCATCAAACAAGGTAAATTATCTCAGATCACATAAGGAAGCATAAAATTGGAGCTAACCAAAATTCAGTATTCGGGTCATTTCGATTTTTTTATATCAAACTGACCTGCTAATTTTTTGAGAGACTTAGGTTGAATTTTTACTAACGATAAAACAATACTGAACAATAAATAAATATATATAATATACATATTAGTTAAAGTTCTGGCCCTGATTTCTTTTTTTTCCATATTTCCAGCTTTGAAAATCTTCCACATTGGAGATATATCTAAATTTTTTTGGAATTTCAATACATTAAAATATTGCTGTAAGATGATAAACATACGATTCAAAGTAACACGGTTTTCAGAGATCTACATCATCCGCAAATAGAGTCAACATTAAAACCTGTTAAATTCAGTAAAAACCGATGAAGAACCTATCTATCTCTAAATATAGGGCCTACAATTTTTTCTTTCGTCTGAACATCAAGTCCTGAAAATGGGAAACATCAAAAGTCTTGGAATGAAATCGTTGAATCATCTTAAAATATTTTTAGATCATATAATTAATGACATATTTATTCTGGAACCCGTCAGTTTTTCATGGACGTTATTTGATCATTTTTAGACTAATTTTTACTTTTCACTTCAGCTCGAATACAAAATCGTAAGTATTCGGATATATCCGTATTGTATTCGAAAAAAATGAAGATCTAATAGTATAGCATTTTCATACTAGTTGAATTCAAAATATTTAGATGTTATCGATATAATTGTACAACTATTTTTTTAAATTTAATGAATGAGTGAAAGCATTTTAGTTTCTAATAGTTACCTCAATGAAGTTGCATTCATTCATTCATTTTTGAATATTCTATAATTAGTGCAATTCTAATTTAGGTAATATTTTATTATTCTGTAAGTTTTCGTTTTTGTAGAACTAATACAATTCATGTTTTATAAATATACTTATAAACAGGGAAATACTTCACTCATGATTCAATTACAACATAAAAAAAGTTACATATCAGTGATTCAACTGAGTGAATAAGTGGCTGTTACCTATCAGTGTTCAAGAAATGTTTTAGCTATATTTTATTTACGAGAGACATCATTTGTAGGGCATTTAAGGGCTTTTAAGTTAGTCCAATTAATTTTGTAAGAGTTTTTGTGTGGCATTCATGATTCATATGTAAATTAGACTGTAACAAGTATAAATCAATATAATATAAAAAATGATGGTAGGATATCAACATATAAAAAAAAATTATGTAATTTATCAATGATTCAACTGAGTATGTAAGTTACTGTCATTAGTATTGAAAAAATGTTTTAGCCACATTGTATTTATGAAAGACAGCATTTGTAGGGCATTTGAGGGCTTTATAGTTAGTTTTGTACAAGTTCTTGTATGGCATTCATGATTTATATATAAATTATTAGACTTTGCAACAACGTAAAGAGTTACATAAAATTAAAAAAATCTGGAATGAATGATATTTTTTCAGTTAGTTCTGTAAGAGTTCTTGTGTGGCATTCATGATTCATATGTAAATTAGACTACAACAACGTAAAAAGTAATGTAATATAAAAAAAATAATGGCAATATACCAACATATAAAAAAATATTATGAAATTTATTAATGATTCAACCGACTATGTAAGTTAGTCATTAGTATTTAAAAAATATTTTAGCCATATTGTATTTATGAAAGACAGCATTTGTTGGACATTTAAGGGCTTTTTAGTTAGTTCTGTACTTTTTGTAGCATTCAAGATTCATATATAAATTAGACTTTGCAACAACGAAAAAAGTTACATGAAATTAAAAAAACTGGAATAAACAATATATTTTTTTCAGTTAGTTTTGTAAGAGTTCTTGTATAGCATTAATGATTCATATGCAAATTAGACTACAAACAATGTAAAAAGTAATATAATATAAAAAATAATGGCAAGATATCAACATATAAAAATATCTTGTGTAATTCATCAACGATTCAACTCTTTCAAATTTTCATCACGAGCACAAAATTGGAGCACCCCAAAATTCAGTACCCAGGTAATTTCGATTTTTTATCTTATTGATATCAAACTTATCTGCTAAGTAATTTTTTGAGAACCTCAGGTTTAATTTTTACTAACAATAAACAAATATATATATATAACTTATTAGAAAAAGTTCTGGCCCTGATATTCTTTTTCTTCCATATTTCCAGCCTTGAAAATCTTCCACATTGGAGATATATCTATATTTTTTGGAATTTCAATAAATTAAAATATTGCTGTAAGATGATAAATATACGATTCAAAGTAACACGGTTTTCAAACATCTACATCAGGGTTTCGCAAAGTGAGGTACGCGAACCCCTGGGTGTTCGCCATTCGACGGCAGGGGGTTCGCGACAAGATTTACGTAATGGCGGCAGGTACGTGCGACATAAATGGTAACACGCGAGCGACTGATTTCGTTCGTAGTTAGTCTCCCGCTCTCGCACGCCGCGCTGCCCTCCCCGGACCCCGCCCTTCCCACTGCCCGACGAGTGGCATAGAGTGCGCTCAGTCAGCTCAGTGATCATTTGTTTTTGTTTATTGTTTACCTAATTGTGTGAGCACTGAGCGCGTTTTTGTTAACAGTAAAATAAAACCAAAAGTTTAGCAATCCCTTCGTGCTGCTATTTAGTTTTGAAAATGAATGAGTGGTTAAAAACGGGGTCATTACGCAGAAAATGTCCAAGTAATTCAACATTATCTCCCAGTTCGCAACCTACAAAATTGCCAAAACATTGACAATTTTATTGTTTTTGGGGGGGGGGGGGGTATACTTAATAAGTTAGCTGTTAGTTAAGGGGGTTCGCTGTCACCTGAAAATTTTAACAGGGGTTCGCGGACCCGAAAGTTTGAGAAACCCTGATCTACATCATCCACAAATAGAGTCAACATTTAAAACTGTGTTACATTCAATAAAAATCGATGAAGAACCTATCTATCTCTAAATATAGGGCCCACCGTTTTTCTTCTGTCCGAACATAAAGTCGTGAAAATGGAAAACATCAAAAGTCTTGGAATGAAATCGTCGAATCGTCCTAAAATATTTTTAGATCATATAATTAACCTTCGGCTGATAACGTTATGTCTCTCGCACCGACCGATTTAAAATTTCGCGGTATAAGCCGTTCTGAATTTTATTTTACTACCTTCCTACTACCTTTCCAGAACGGGGTTGTCTATTCAGTTGTAAGTTGGCAAGCGGGTAGTGAGCATCGTTGAATCAAAACTTAGAATATTACGTACGATTCGGTTCCACACACCGACGTTATCATTGCTGTTATATTTTGAGGTACGTATATTTTGAGTGATTTTTTATAACAGTACTGATTAGATTATATTTTAAGATAGATACATTCATAATAGATTACGAAAGGGAACAAGAATGGTTGTTATGGCTTCACAGAGAAGTTACAACTGATTCAGAGGTTGAACCAGATGATGAGGAGGAAAGTTTGATAGACGATCATATAGAGACTATTGAAGATACAGAATCGGAAGAGGAGTTTGATAATGAACAGAACTTGCTTGTTCCTGAAGAACAAGAAATTCAAGCTTCGAGAATACCTCGCTTTATTGGTAGAAATGGAACTACGATGTGGCGAAAATATCCTGCAACAGCACGGAATGTACGAACACGTGCCGAAAATATTGTCACTCATTTACCTGGCCCCAAAGGAGATATACGTCACAAAAATAAAGCTTCAGAAATATGGGCATGCTTTTTATCTGCGAACATATTGGAAAAAATTGTTACCTACACCAACAAATTTATAGAAATGCAAGCTCATGATGTTTCGCAAAATCGTTATTTTAGGCTAACTGATTTATTAGAAGTGAAAGCATTATACATTTCTGGTGCTAGCAAAAATAACCGGCGAAATGCCGAAGATTTATTCAGGACCAATGGAATGGCTATGGACATATTCAGGCTCACTATGTCGCGGATTCGATTTCAGTTTTTGTTGAAACATATTCGTTTTGACGATAAAGCTACCAGACAAGAAAGAGTACGAATAGACAAGTTAGCTCCAATCAGGGAAATCTACGTCGAGTTTGTATTAAATTTGTCACAACATTATAATATGTCAGCATACACCACTATTGATGAAAAACTCGAAGCATTTCGAGGTAAATGTCCGTTCAGAGTTTATATGCCGAAAAAGCCTAATCGTTATGGAATCAAAATATATGCCTTGGTCGACGCCAAAATGTACACGGCAAAGTTAGAGGTCTACGTAGGAAAACAGCCTGTCGGACCATTTCAGTGTGACACTTCAGATTTAGCATTGGTGTCTCGTTTCTGTTCACCTATCTTGGGATCAAATAGAAATGTTACGTTCGACAACTTTTTCACTAGCGTACCTATAACTGAGGTAATGAAGCAACACCGTCTCACTACAATTGGAACATTACGTAAAAATAAACCTGAGATACCTCCTCAAATGTTGTTGCCTAGACCAGAAAAATCTATCATGTTTCCCTATAGAGATAAGTGTACACTCGTTTCGTACATTCCAAGTCGAAAAAGAAATGTGCTTTTACTATCGACAATGCATTACGATGATGGTGTTGACAAGGAAACTGGCAAACCAGATATAATCATGGACTACAACAAAACGAAAGGAGGTGTCGATGTTGTAGACAAAATGTGCGAAGCCTACAATTGCGCTCGTGCAACTCGTCGTTGGCCAATGGTCATTTTTTATAGTGCCATGAATGTTGCTGGAATAAATAGTTATATAATTTATAACTCGAATAACCAAACAAAAATTAGCAGACGGAAATTCTTAGAAGATTTAGGATTTCAATTGCTCGATTCACATATTCGTCGACGATCTCAGCAGCAAAATATTCCAAGGATAATCCGTGCACGACATTCTGAAATGTGTGGAATAAAAACTCATAATGTTGTTCCTCAGAACCAAACTCATGGACGATGTACGTACTGCAGCACTAACAAAAGTCGAAGAACAAAATATTATTGCACTAAATGTAAGAAATATTTGTGTCTAGAGCACCTTACTGGATTATGTAGAGATTGTCATGAAGATTATGAAGCTGAATATTTGGAGTAATAGTTTCAGTCGTCCATATGGATTTCAAGAGTTGAAGTTTATTTTTCACATTTTTCAATATGCAAGTAACTATTTTCGTGTTTTATCGAATCCAGATACTTTTTTTCTTGTATGGTTACTCTGAATCGATCAAAAGCCTGTTCATAAAATCGACACTTTTTATTACCTCTCCTTTTTATATTTCAAACAACAAAAATATTATGAATTTGATATATACGCATAGAAAATAAGATAAACTTTCATAATATCATACAAATTTGTCATCAACAAATGATATTCATTTATTTTTATATTTTCGAATAGGTCGGTTTCATAGACCGACGTTGTCAAAAATTATAATTTCCTTCACGTTATCTGCGGAAGGTTAATGACATATTTATTCTAGAACCCGTCAGTTTTTCATGGACGTTATTTGATCATTTTTACTTTTCACTTCAGCTTGAATACCAAATCGTAAGTATTCGGACATATCCGTATTGTATTCGAAAAAAAGGAAGATCTAATAGTATATAATTTTTATACTAGTTGACGACAAAATATTTAGATGTTATCGATACAACTGTACAAATATTTTCAATATTTAATGAAAAAGTGAAAGCATTTTAGTTTCTAATAGTTACCTCAATGAAAGTTGCATTCATTCATTTTTGAATATTCTATAATTAGTTCAATTATAATTTAGGTAATATTTTATTTTATTATTCTTCAAGTTTTCGTTTTTGTAGAACTGATAAAATTTATGTTTTATTAAAATACTTATAAACAGGGAAATACTTCACTCATGATTCAATTACAACATAAAAAAAGTTTAACCTTCATCCGGGCGCGTGCGCGGTAGATTACCGTCATCGGCATGAAAGTGTATAGAATCTTTCCCTGAAGGGCCATTGAAAGGCGAAAAGGAGATGTATTCTCTAGTTCAACATTTTGACGCTAGATGCCATCAATACTTTACCTTGGTTCGGCGATCTTTGGCTTCAGTAGTCGTTCAAAGTTCGAGAGGTGCGTTCTGCGGTAGTTTACCGTCAAGCGCCCAAAGACGTGATATTTTTTCGCCAAACTCAGAACAATATGTAAGTGATAATTTCATCCATTTTTACTTGTAGTTACCTATTTTATTATTATTATTATAATCATTCAAATTTTGGTTTCATTTTCTATTACCTAAGCTATGCTATCTGGAGCAATTGAGTAAGAACCTTTCGATAGCATTACATTATATTCCTGTTCATAATAGTTGTTCATCGTGATAAGGGTATGTAGTTACCTATGTGTATTTTTTCAGGTATTCACACTTACTTGATTGTAGAGGTAAAAGGATTCTGGCTCTTTTAGACCGGGATTCAGATGAAGAGCCTCAAATAGGAATCCAAGAAGAGGAAATCGATGATCCAGAAGATATTGATTTTGATTCTCAAGAGATTCACGTAGATGAACACATCAGTGTTTCCAAGGTTGAATTAGAGGACGCTCCGTTTTTCGAGGAAATGACCGACCGCAGTGACGAAGATGAGACCGAAAACATTTCATTTTTCATTGGAAAAGATAATGAAACGTTGTGGGCTAGTAAACCTGTATCGAGTACTGCAAAAACAAGGTCAAAAAACACCATAAAAACAATTCCTGGACCCAATAGAGAAGCTAGAAAATGAAAAACAGAACTTGAATGTTTTCTTCAAATAATTTCATTGGAAATAATTGATGACATAGTCAACTATACGAACATTTTTATTGCTAAAAGGCTAGCTCAACGTACAGAATTGTCCGAGACTCCGATACGCGAGAGAGACTACAAGCCGACCTCAAGGTCAGAAATAAAGGCAGTTTTTGGAGCTTTGTTTCTAATTGGAAAAAAACGTGGCAACCGTGCTGATTTTTCAGAATTTTTTAAGAAAGACGGGACAGGATTGACAATATTGAGAGCTAATTTTAGTGAAAGACAATTTCGATATTATAGTGATAATGAGGTGAGAAGGTGAGTGCGGTGAATAACCGTCAGGCGCCCGTCTGTGCTACGATGAGGGACGCGCCTGGATGAAGGTTAAGGGCTTTTAAGTTAGTTCAATTAGTTTTGTAAGAGTTCATGTGTGGCATTCATGATTCATATGTAAATTAGACTGTAACAAGTACAAATCAATATAATATAAAAAATAATGGTAGGATATCAACATATAAAAAAAATATGTAATTTATCAATGATTCAACTGAGTATGTAAGTTACTGTCATTAGTATTGAAAAAATGTTTTAGCCATATTGTATTTATGAAAGACAACATTTATAGGGCATTTGAGGGCTTTATAGTTGGTTTTGTACAAGTTCTTGTGTGCCATTCATGATTTATATATAAATTAGACTTTGCAACAACGTAACGAGTTACATAAAATTAAAAAAATCTGGAATGAATTATGTTTTTTTAGTTAGTTCTGTAAGAGTTCTTGTGTGGAATTCATGATTCATATGTAAATTAGACTACACCAACGTAAAAAGTAATGTAATATAAAAAAATAATGGCAATATACCAACATATAAAAAATATTATAAAATTTATCAATGATTCAACTGACTATGTAAGTTAGTCATTAGTATGTAAGAAATATTTCAGCCATATTGTATTTATGAAAGACAGCATTTGTAGGGCATTTGAGGGCTTTTTAGTTAGTTTTGTACAAGTTCTTGTGTAGCATTCATGATTCATCTATAAATTAGACTTTGCAACAACGTAAAAAGTTACATAAAATAAAAAAACTGTAATAAATAATATATTTTTTCATTTAGTTTTGTAAGAGTTCTTGTATAGCATTCATGATTCATATGCAAACTAGACTACAACAATGTAAAAAGTTATATAATTTAAAAAATAATGGCAAGATATCAACATATAAAAAAATCTTATGTAATTCATCAATGGTTCCACTCTAACAATAGTGTTAACAGATTTTCATCAAACAAGGTAAATTATCTCAGATCACATAGGGAAACATAATATTGGAGCTCCCCAAAATTCAGTACCCCGGTCGTTTCGATTTTTTATCTTATTTATATCAAACTGACCTGCTAAGTCATTTTTTGAGAACCTCAGGTTTAATTTTTCATATATTAGAAAAAGTTCTGGCCCTGATATTCTTTTTCTTCCATATTTCCAGCCTTGAAAATTTTCCACATTGGAGATATATCTATATTTTTTGGAATTTCAATAAATTAAAATATTGCTGTAAGATGATAAATATACGATTCAAAGTAACACGGTTTTCAGAGATCTACATCATCCGCAAATAGAGTCAATATTTAAAACTGTTAAATTCAGTAAAAACCGATGAAAAACCTATCTATTTCTAAATATAGGGCCTACCATTTTTTCTTTTGTCCGAACATAAAGTCGTGAAAATGGAAAACATCAAAAGTATTGGAATGAAATCGTCGAATCATCTTAAAATATTTTTAAATCATATAATTAATGACATATTTGTTCTAGAACCCGTCAGTTTTTCATGGACGTTATTTGATCATTTTTAGACATTTTTAAACAGCTCGAATACCAAGTCGTAAGTATTCGGACGTATCCGTATTGTATTCGAAAAAAAGGAAGATCTAATAGTATAGCATTTTTATACTAGTTGACGACAAAATATTTAGATGTTATCGATACAACTGTACAAATATTTTTAATATTTAATGAATGAGTGAAAGCATTTTAGTTTCTAATAGTTACATCAATGAAGTTGCATTCATAAAACCGATACGATAAAACCTTGCAAGTCGCCATTGAAAAGGGCAAATTCACGTAGCAGTATGAACTCGTTATTTTTCAAAGGTCTGGACAGTTTCAATAAACTACCAAATAACACAAAAAACTCTTCTTCCCTCCGTCTATTCAAGAGGGACTTGGTAACATTCATAACGGAAAACTGAATTAAAGCTAATTTATATTTACAATTACTTTGTTTTGAATGAATATATAAGTAAATATGTAAACGTGTATCCTATATAGAATATGTGCGATATAGTTTTTTCTTTTTTTGTGATTTTCTGTTATTTGGTTATGATAGACTTTTATTTTGATTTTTATGTATTATATTTAGATAAAGTACTTTAATTATGTTTATATTAGGCCTATCTGGAAATAAAGTTCTTCTTCTTCATTCATTTTTGAGTATTCTATAATTAGTGTAATTCTAATTTAGGTAATATTTCATTATTCTGTAAGTTTTCGTTTGTGTAGAACTAATTCAATTCATGTTTTATAAAAATTCTTATAAACAGGGAAATACTTCACTCATGATTCAATTACAACATAAACAAAGTTACAATATCAGTGATTCAACTGAGTGAATAAGTGGCTCTTACCTATCAGTATTTAAGAAATGTTTTAGCTATATTTTATTTACGAGAGACAGCATTTGTAGGACATTTGAAGACATTTTATTTAGTTTAATTATTTTTGTAAGAGTTCTTGTGTGGCATTCATGATTCATATGTAAATTGGACTTTGCAACAACGTAAAAAGTTACATAAAATAAAAAATCTGGAATAAATGATATTTTTTAGTTAGTTTTGTAATACTTCTTGTGGGACATTAATAATTCATATGTAAATTAGACTTTAACAACGTGAAAAGTAATACAATCAAAAAAAATAATGGCAAGATACCAACATATGTATGTATGCAAGCTACTGTCATTAGTATTGAAGAAATGTTTTAGCCATATTGTATTAATGAAAGACAGCATTTGTAGAGCATTTAACTTTCGTTAGTCGCGCTCGGTCTGTGAGACCGACCAAATACTTTATTCAGCGTTATTCTGAAAATCAAAGTGGGGGGCCACCTCCCACTCCGTGTATCTTCTCAAGCGGAAGCGACGGAACGGCAGTGCTAACGTAAGTGTTACAAAAGTAAGTTGTGCCAAAAATATTTCGTCCTACGGTGTGAGAGACCGACGCGACTAATCACGTTTTATTTTTGATTATCGTGCAATTTTTATTGTGAGGTGAGTTTTTCTTTTCATATGTAATAAATGTAAATCAATGACAATTGTTATTTTAACTATGTGGTCTTACGAAAGAGAACAGACTCGACTGCAGGAAATGCTAGAACTTGTCAACGACGAAGAGGGACAAGGAATAGCGTACGACGAACATTCAGATATAGATCAGTCTGATGACGAGGAGGTGGATCATGTTGAAGAGCAACACGACAATAGTGACTCTGAGCAAGATATTTCTGACGATGAAGAAATGGTAGAAAAAAGTCACAGCAATACGTTGTCATTTTCCGTAAAGCACAGCAATACGTTGTCATTTTTCGGAGAGGATAAAATCACACGTTGGAGAAAATTGGCTTCAAAACCTTTTACAACTAAAACGAGGTAAATGAATATCGTCAAACGTTTGCCCCGGGTTCTTCATTGGCAACGAGAAACCGCTTAGAACCACTAGAAATACGGGAGTATTTCTTCAATGACGAATACATCGAATATGTTTCTGATAATTTTGCTCGAAGAAGAGATGCAACCCGAGTTATCTACGTGGCTGGTATTTATCATGCAAACCGTCTATATGCCGAAGAATTATGGAGGGGTGATGGATCTGGTGTAGAGATTTTTCGCCTCACGATGAGTTTACAAAGATTTAGATTCCTAATTCGTTATCTAAGATTTGACAGCAGAGAGACTCTAGTGATACGAAAGGAAATAGATAAATTGGCTCCCATACGCAATGTTCTTGACCGTTTTGTTGCTAATTATCAGAACTGCTTCCGCCACTCAGAATATGTCACCGTGAACGAGATGCTTGCAGGATTTCGAGAAAAGTGCAGTTTTCGCCAATACATCCCTTCGAAGCCGAATAAATACGGGTTGAAAATCCTAGCATTGTGTGATGCCAAAATGTTCTACACGAGCAATATAGAAATTTACGTCGGAACACAACCAGAAGGTCCGTACAAAGTTTCGAATAGTCCTTTCGATGTAGTTTTACGACTCTGTCAACACATTTTTGGTTCTAATCGCAATGTTACGATGGAAAATTGGTTCACTTCTGTACCTCTGTGAAAAAGCTACGTGACCACAAACTCACAGTTATTGGAACTATCCGGAAAAACAAGAGAGAATTACTAGCTGCTCGACCGGAACATACAAGCATGTTTGGGTTTTCGAAAGAATGCACTCTTGTATCCGATATTCTCAAAAAAAAAGAAAATTGTGCTGTTACTTTCTAGTATGCATGATAGAGATGAAATAGATGCAGAAACAGATGCGAACAAACCAGTCATGATCATAGACTACAATAAAACTAAAGGAGGTGTAGATATAGTGGATAAACTAACTGCAAGCTACAACTGTTCCAGAAACTCGAGCGGTGGTACTGAAGTAAAACAAGAATTAGAACCATTTAAATAACCATGTTCCGGTTCAAAGTCACGTTTTTGACATAATATATTATGCAAACATACAGCTGGTAAAATAATTTGTGCTGTGTCTGGCTGAACTTCTATGTATCGAAGAAAAATTCTCCAGCGAGCAGCTAAAATCCCAAAACTGTTTTCTACTACTCTTCGTGCCCTTGGCAGATGGTAGTTAAACTTCTTTTTGGCTTCATCTCCGCCATTTATTTTACTATAAGGGCGCAGAAGATAAGATTTTAACGGAAATGCTTTGTCGCCTACTATAACGTAAGGTAATTCTTCTCCATTTGCTATTAGTTTCTCATCGGCAGGTACGAGGGGATAAGAAACTTTTGGGGCGTATTCCCTAGGGGACGTACTTACGGTAGTGAGTGCGAAAGAGAGGTGTGCGACGTGATCGATGCATAGATTCATTTGACAGATAACGGCGCGGTGAAATTACAAAAATAACGATATAATATTAATAATGAAGGAAAAATCGGATCAAAGAAAAGAACATCGCCATGGGCGTTAAAGAAAAAACATGCCATACAGGGTGTCTCATCGTTTAGGAAAAAAACATGTATAGGGTGTCTCAAATACGTCAGCGTGGAAAATAATGTTATAATGAAAATAATGAACGAAAAATCAAATTAAAGAAAAAAAAATCATGACCACGGGGCATTAAAGAAAAAAACATGGCTGCCAACGTAATAGAAAAAAAACATGACTGCACACAGGGTGTCTCATCGTTTAAGAAAGAAACATGTACAGGTGTCTCAAATACGTCAGCGTGGAAAATAATGGTATAATAATAATAATGGATGAAAAATCGGATTAGAGAAACAACAAGACGTCAATGTGTACAGGGTGTCTCAAAATGCGTCATGACAGTTTGAAGGGGCTCTATCGTTTTAACGTGTGGTTCTTCAATGTGTACAGGGTGTCTCAATTAAAATAAAAACATGCCAGGGTAGCCTAACGTTTTAACGTGCGATCCCAATGGGAAACGTTTGAAAATGGAGGTATTCAGCAATGACATTTCAAAATACGTCACATGCGTTTTTTCGTGTTAGTTGGGAAATGGGGGAGTGGGGCTAAAGAAAACACACGGGAAAGTAATGTTATTTTTTTCGAAAGAATGTTAATGTCGTTAAACAGTTGAAATATTGAAGACAGAGTGCTCGATCGAAAAGTGCCTCAAACGAGATATCCGCTGTGAAGAATTCAACCTCACACCGTAGATTATGTCGCCGCCAATGCTGAGAATGAATTTTGTGCTTTTAACTTCAATAATAAATAACGTTTTGTATGTGAACGTACCAAAGGGCGTTAAATTCATGGCAATTTTTGTGAAGCCCAATTATTTCGATCATGGATGCAATAGAACACAGTGGAAATTGATGAGTTTAACATTTGTCAATGACGACCAATTGGCAGTTTTTGCAAGCAAAGTCCCGAAAAATACCTCCTTCAAATACAAACTGAGGCTGACATTCCACGATCTTCGAGAAATTGATACAAAAACTGTCGAATTCACTCCAGAATATGCAGGGCTGACGAAAAAGAAGTCACAAATGGAATTTGACCTTTATAGAATTCTCATTATAGTATCTACGATATTAGCATGTATTTTGATTAGAGTTTTTCAAGAAATAATTATAACATTGAATGAAATATATATAATTTAGTTCAAATAATAAATAGTTGAATATTCACAAATATTCGTTTTATTTCACATTTCGAATCAAGGATGAAGTATGATATGGAGGAGCATGAGGCGGATGTTTGCTACGGTTAGTGGGCCATCTGCATGAAAACGGTTGCCTCATCAGTTGTAACTGTGCTTCTGTTGCGTTTGTGTGTGCATTATCTTCCATAAACAGATGAAAGTACGAAATTTGTCTTGAAAACAATGTCTAATCATGTATTTTATTTGCAAAACTCAGTGAAATGATTTTAACTTCAAAATTTTTGCTCAAAGTTGTGTAGTACAGTGTTGGTTCAATCGAAAAATTTCATTTTTCATTTTAAAACCAAAATATTTTGTTTTCCAAGATGTGTGTGCGGGAACGTATTTATAATTATTTCAGAAATTCTTCAAAACTTTCGGTTAAAATTGCGTGTGTGTGTGTAATCGAAAAATTTCATTATTCATTTCAAAACCGAAAGATTTCGTTTTCCAATAAGAGAAGAATTAAAATTATTTTTTTTTATTTTTGATTTTTGTTGAAAATTTGACCCAACAATTTTTTTCGGTGTAATTTTTTTTCACTCATTCTGCTTGGGATTTCATTCTGACCAATCTGTAGAAGTTTCTCATCGATACAATTAAAATTGCAGTTTAGGCAATATGATTTCCAAAAAATTCCGGTTTCGCAACACTGTGCGACGCCAAAATGTTCTAAACGGCAAAGTTAGAGGTCTACGTAGGAAAACAGCCTGTCGGACCATTTCAGGGTGACACTTCAAATTTAGCATTGGTGTCTCGTCTCTGTTCACCTATCTTGGGATCGAATGGAAATGTTACGTTCGACAACTTTTTCACTAGCGTACCTATAACTGAGGTACTGAAGCAACACCGTCTCACTACAATTGGAACATTACGTAAAAACAAACCTGAGATACCTCCTCAAATGTTGTTGCCTAGACCAGAAAAATCTATCATGTTTGCCTTTAGAGATTAGTGTACACTCGTTTCGTACATTCCAAGCCGAAAAAGAAATGTGCTTTTACTATCGACAATGCATTACGATGATGGTGATGACAAGGAAACTGGCAAACCAGAAATAATCATAGACTACAACAAAACGAAAGGAGGTGTCGATGTTGTAGACAAAATGTGCGAAGCCTACAATTGCGCTCGTGCAACTCGTCGTTGGCCAATGGTCATTTTTTATAGTGCCATGAATGTTGCTGGAATAAATAGTTATATAATTTATAACTCGAATAACCAAACAAAAATTAGCAGAAGGAAATTCTTAGAAGATTTAGGATTTCAATTGCTCGATCCACATATTTGTCGACGAGCTCATGAAGATTATGAAGCTGAATATTTGGAGTAATAGTTTCAGTCGTCCATATGGATTTCAAGAGTTGAAGTTTATTTTTCACATTTTTCAATATGCAAGTAACTATTTTCGTGTTTTATCGAATCCAGATACTTTTTTTTTGTATGGTTACTTTGAATCGATTAAAAGCCTGTTCATAAAATCGACACTTTTTATTACCTCTCCTTTTTATATTTCAAACAACAAAAATATTATGAATTTGATATATACGCATAGAAAATAAGATAAACTTTCATAATATCATACAAATTTGTCATCAACAAATGATATCCATTTATTTTTAGATTTTCGAATAGGTCGGTTTCATAGACCGACGTTATCAAAAATTATAATTTCCTTCACGTTATCTGCGGAAGGTTAATGACATATTTATTCTAGAACCCGTCAGTTTTTCATGGACGTTATTTGATCATTTTTACTTTTCACTTCAGCTTGAATACCAAATCGTAGTATTCGGACATATCCGTATTGTATTCGAAAAAAAGGAAGATCTAATAGTATATAATTTTTATACTAGTTGACGACAAAATATTTAGATGTTATCGATGCAACTGTACAAATATTTTTAATATTTAATGAATAAGTGAAAGCATTTTAGTTTCTAATAGTTACCTCAATGAAAGTTGCATTCATTCATTTTTGAATATTCTATAATTAGTACAATTCTAATTTAGGTAATATTTTATTTTATTATTCTTTAAGTTTTCGTTTTTGTAGAACTGATAAAATTTATGTTTTATAAAAATACTTATAAACAGGGAAATACTTCACTCATGATTCAATTACAACATAAAAAAAGTTTAACCTTCATCCGGGCGCGTGCGCGGTAGATTACCGTCATCGGCATGAAAGTGTATAGAATCTTTCCCTGAAGGGCCATTGAAAGGCGAAAAGGAGATAGTTCAACATTTTGACGCTGGATGCCATCAGTACTTTACCTTGGTTCGGCGATCTTTGACTCCAGTAGTCGTTCAAAGTTCGAGAGGTGCGTTCTACGGTAGTTTACCGTCAAGCGCCCAAAGACGTGATATTTTTTCGCCAAACTCAGAACAATATGTAAGTAATAATTTCATCCATTTTTACTTGTAGTTACCTATTTTATTATTATTATTATAATCATTAAAATTTTTGTTTCATTTTCTATTACCTAAGCTATGCTATCTGGAGCAATTGAGTAAGAACTTTTCGATAGCATTACATTATATTCCTATTCACAATAGTTATTCATCGTGATAAGGGTAAGTAGTATGTGTATTTTTTCAGGTATTCACACTTACTTGATTGTAGAGGTAAAAGGATTCTGGCTCTTTTAGACCGGGATTCAGATGAAGAGCCTCAAATAGGAATCCAAGAAGAGGAAATCGATGATCCAGAAGATATTGATTTTGATTCTCAAGAGATTCACGTAGATGAACACATCAGTGATTCCAAGGTTGAATTAGAGGACGCTACGTTTTTCGAGGAAATGACCGACCGCAGTGACGAAGATGAGACCGAAAACATTTCATTTTTCATTGGAAAAGATAATGAAACGTTGTGGGCTAGTAAACCTGTATCGAGTACTGCAAAAACAAGGTCAAAAAACACCATAAAAACAATTCCTGGACCCAAGAGAGAAGCTAGAAAATGCAAAACAGAACTTAAATGTTTTCTTCAAATAATTTCATTGGAAATAATTGATGACATAGTCAACTATACGAACATTTTTATTGCTAAAAGGCTAGCTCAACGTACAGAATTGTCTGAGACTCCGATACGTGAGAGAGACTACAAGCCGACCTCAAGGTCAGAAATGAAGGCAGTTTTTGGAGCTTTGTTTCTAATTGGAGTAAAACGTGGCAACCGTGCTGATTTTTCAGAATTTTTTAAGAAAGACGGGACAGGATTGACAATATTGAGAGCTAATTTTAGTGAAAGACAATTTCGATATTATAGTGATAATGAGGTGAGAAGGTGAGTGCGGTGAATAACCGTCAGGCGCCCGTCTGTGCTACGATGAGGGACGCGCCTGGATGAAGGTTAAGGGCTTTTAAGTTAGTTCAATTAGTTTTGTAAGAGTTCATGTGTGGCATTCATGATTCATATGTAAATTAGACTGTAACAAGTACAAATCAATATAATATAAAAAATAATGGTAGGATATCAACATATAAAAAAATATGTAATTTATCAATGATTCAACTGAGTATGTAAGTTACTGTCATTAGTATTGAAAACATGTTTTAGCCATATTGTATTTATGAAAGACAACATTTATAGGGCATTTGAGGGCTTTATAGTTGGTTTTGTACAAGTTCTTGTGTGCCATTCATGATTTATATATAAATTAGACTTTGCAACAACGCAACGAGTTACATAAAATTTAAAAAATCTGGAATGAATTATGTTTTTTTAGTTAGTTCTGTAAGAGTTCTTGTGTGAAATTCATGATTCATATGTAAATTACACTACAACAACGTAAAAAGTAATGTAATATAAAAAAATAATGGCAATATACCAACATATAAAAAATATTATGAAATTTATCAATGATTCAACTGACTATGTAAGTTAGTCATTAGTATTTAAGAAATATTTCAGCCATATTGTATTTATGAAAGACAGCATTTGTAGGACATTTAAGGGCTTTTTAGTTAGTTTTGTACAAGTTCTTGTGTAGCATTCATGATTCATCTATAAATTAGACTTTGCAACAACGTAAAAAGTTACATAAAATAAAAAAACTGTAATAAATAATATATTTTTTCATTTAGTTTTGTAAGAGTTCTTGTATAGCATTCATGATTCATATGCAAACTAGACTACAACAATGTAAAAAGTTATATAATTTAAAAAATAATGGCAAGATATCAACATATAAAAAAATCTTATGTAATTCATCAATGGTTCAACTCTAACAATAGTGTTAACAGATTTTCATCAAACAAGGTAAATTATCTCAGATCACATAGGGAAACATAATATTGGAGCTACCCAAAATTCAGTACCCTGGTCGTTTCGATTTTTTATCTTATTTATATCAAACTGACCTGCTCAGTCATTTTTTGAGAACCTCAGGTTTAATTTTTCATATATTAGAAAAAGTTCTGGCCCTGATATTCTTTTTCTTCAATATTTCCAGCCTTGAAAATTTTCCACATTGGAGATATATCTATATTTTTTGGAATTTCAATAAATTAAAATATTGCTGTAAGATGATAAATATACGATTCAAAGTAACACGGTTTTCAGAGATCTACATCATCCGCAAATATAGTCAATATTTAAAACTGTTAAATTCAGTAAAAACCGATGAAGAACCTATCTATTTCTAAATATAGGGCCTACCACTTTTTCTTTTGTCCGAACATAAAGTCGTGAAAATGGAAAACATCAAAAGTATTGGAATGAAATCGTCGAATCATCTTAAAATATTTTTAAATCATATAATTAATGACATATTTGTTCTAGAACCCGTCAGTTTTTCATGGACGTTATTTGATCATTTTTAGACATTTTTAAACAGCTCGAATACCAAATCGTAAGTATTCGGACATATCCGTATTGTATTCGAAAAAAAGGAAGATCTAATAGTATATAATTTTTATACTAGTTGACGACAAAATATTTAGATGTTATCGATACAACTGTACAAATATTTTTAATATTTAATGAATGAGTGAAAGCATTTTAGTTTCTAATAGTTACATCAATGAAGTTGCATTCATAAAACCGATACGATAAAACCTTGCAAGTCGCCATTGAAAAGGGCAAATTCACGTAGCAGTATGAACTCGTTATTTTTCAAAGATCTGGACAGTTTCAATAAACTACCAAATAACATAAAAAAACTCTTCTTCCCTTCGTCTATTCAAGAGGGACTTGGTAACATTCATAACGAAAAACTGAATTAAAGCTAATTTATATTTACAATTTAATAATAACTAAGACTTTGTTTTGAATGAATATATATGTAAACGTGTATCCTATATAGAATATGTGCGATATAGTTTTTTTTCTTTTTTTGTGATTTTCTGTTATTTGGTTATAATAGACTAATTTATTTTGATTTTTATGTATTATATTTAGATAAAGTACATTAATTATGTTTATATTAGGCCTATCTGGAAATGAAGTTCTTCTTCTTCATTCATTTTTGAGTATTCTATAACTAGTGTAATTCTAATTTAGGTAATATTTTATTATTCTGTAAGTTTTCGTTTGTGTAGAACTAATACAATTCATGTTTTATAAAAATTCTTATAAACAGGGAAATACTTCACTCATGATTCAATTACAACATAAACAAAGTTACATATCAGTGATTCAACTGAGTGAATAAGTGGCTGTTACCTATCAGTATTTAAGAAATGTTTTAGCTATATTTTATTTACGAGAGACAGCATTTGTAGGGCATTTGAAGACTTTTTATTTAGTTTAATTATTTTTGTAAGAGTTCTTGTGTGGCATTCATGATTCATATGTAAATTGGACTTTGCAACAACGTAAAAAGTTACATAAAATAAAAAATCTGGAATAAATGACATTTTTTAGTTAGTTTTGTAATACTTCTTGTGGGACATTCATAATTCATATGTAAATTAGACTTTAACAACGTGAAAAGAAATACAATTTAAAAAAATAATGGCAAGATACCAACATATGTATGTATGCAAGCTACTGTCATTAGTGTTGAAGAAATGTTCTAGCCATATTGTATTAATGAAAGAAAACATTTTTAGGACATTTAACTTTCGTTAGTCGCGCTCGGTCTGTGAGACCGACCATATACTTTATTCAGCGTTATTCTGAAAATCAAAGTGGGGGTCACCTCCCACTCCGTGTATCTTCTCAAGCGGAAGCGACGGAACGGCAGTGCTAACGTAAGTGTTACAAAAGTAAGTTGTGCCAAAAATATTTCGTCCTACGGTGTGAGAGACCGACGCGACTAATCACGTTTTATTTTTGATTATCGTGCAATTTTTATTGTGAGGTGTGTTTTTCTTTTCATATGTAATAAATGTAAATCAATGACAATTGCTATTTTATCTATGTGGTCTTACGAAAGAGAACAGACTCGACTGCAGGAAATGCTAGAGCTTGTCAACGACGAAGAGGGACAAGGAATAGCGTACGACGAACATTCAGATATAGATCAGTCTGATGACGAGGAGGTGGATCATGTTGAAGAACAACACGACAGTAGTGACTCTGAGCAAGATATTTCTGACGATGAAGAAATGGTAGAAAAAAGTCACAGCAATACGTTGTCATTTTCCGTAAAGCACAGCAATACGTTGTCATTTTTCGGAGAGGATAAAATCACACGTTGGAGAAAATTGGCTTCACAACCTTTTACAACTAAAACGAGGTAAATGAATATCGTCAAACGTTTGCCGGGTTCTTCATTGGAAACGAGAAACCGCTTAGAACCACTAGAAATACGGGAGTATTTCTTCAATGACAAAATAATCAATATTTTAGTGGAATGTACCAACGAATACATCGAATATGTTTCTGATTATTTTGCTCGAAGAAGAGATGCAACCCCAACGAATCAAATTGAAATTCGTGCATTTTTTTGATAAAAAGTGCAGTTTTCGCCAATACATCCCTTCGAAGCCGAATAAATACGGGTTGAAAATCCTAGCATTGGATGATGCCAAAATGTTCTACACGAGCAATATAGAAATTTACGTCGGAACACAACCAAAAGGTCCGTACAAAGTTTCGAATAATCCTTTCGATGTAGTTTTACGACTCTGTCAACACATTTTTGGTTCTAATCGCAATGTTACGATGGACAATTGGTTCACCTCTGTACCTCTGTGAAAAAGCTACGTGACCACAAACTCACAGTTATTGGAACTATCCGGAAAAAAAAGAGAGAATTACCAATAGAGTTTTCTAAACTAGCTGATCGACCGGAACATACAAACATGTTTGGGTTTTCGAAGGAATGCACTCTTGTATCCTATATTCCCAAAAAAAAAAAGAAAATTGTGCTGTTTCTTTCTAGTATGCATGATAGAGATGAAATAGATGCAGGAACAGATGCGAACAAACCAGTCATGATCATAGACTACAATAAAACTAAAGGAGGTGTAGATACAGTGGATAAACTAACTGCAAGCTACGACTGTTACAGAAACTAGAGCGGTGTTACTGAAGTAAAACAAGAATTAGACCCATTTAAATAATAATTTTCCGGTTCAAAGTCACGTTTTTGACATAATATATTATGCAAACATACTGCTGGTAAAATAATATCTTGTGCTGTGTCTGGCTGAACTTCTATGTATCGAAGAAAAATTCTCCAGCGAGCAGCTAAAATCCCAAAACTATATTCTACTACTCTTCGTGCCCTTGGCAGATGGTAGTTAAAATTTTTTTTGGCTTCATCTCCGCCATTTCTTTTACTATAAGGGCGCAGAAGATGAGATTTTAACGGAAATGCTTTGTCGCCTACTATAACGTTTTGTATGTGAACGTACCAAAGGGCGTCAAATTCATGGCAATTTTTGTGAAGCCCAATTATTTCGATCATGGATGCAATAGAATACAGTGGAAATTAATCAGTTCAACATTTGTCAATGACGACCAATTGACAGTTTTTGCAAAGTCCCGAAAAATACCTCCTTCAAATACAAAGTGAGGCTGACATTCCACGATCTTCGAGAAATTGATACAAAAACTGTCGAATTCACTCCAGAATATGCAGGGCTGACAAAAAAGAAGTCACAAATGGAATTTCACCTTTATAGAATTCTCATTATAGTATCTACGATATTAGCATGTATTTTGATTGAAGTTTTTCAAGAAATAATTATAAAATTGAATGAAATATATATAATTTACTTCAAATAATAAATAGTTGAATATTCACAAATATTCGTTTTGTTTTACATTTCGAATCGAGGATGAAATATGATATGGAGGAGTATGAGGCGGATGTTTGCTACGGTTAGTGAACCATCTGCATTGAAACGGTTGCCTCATCAGTTGTAACTGTGCTTCTGTTGCGTTTGTGTGTGCATTATTTTCAATACAAACAGATGTAAGTACGAAATTTGTCTTGAAAACAATGTCTGATCATGTATTTAATTTGCGAAACTCAGTGAAATGATTTTAACTGAAGAACTTTCAAAACTTTTGCTCAAAATTGTGTAGTACATCGTTGGTTTAATCGAAAAATTTCATTTTTCATTTTAAAACCAAAATATTTCGTTTTCCAAGATGTGTGTGTGTGTACGTATTTATACTTCAAAACTTTTGGTTAAAATTGCGTGTGTGTGTGTGTTTAATCAAAAAATTTCATTTTTCATTTCAAAACTGAAAGATTTCGTTTTCCAAGGTGTGTGTACGTACTTATAATTGTTTCAAAAAGCATTCAAAATTTTTGTTTAAAATTATGTGTTTTGAAATTTGAAATACAAAATATCCCGTTTTTCGTAAAATGTTTTCAAAATTTTTGCACAAAATTCTGTGTGTAATCAAAAACTTTTATTTTTCATTTCAAAACCAAAATATTTCGTTTTCCGTAAAATGTTATAAAAATTATTGGTCAAAGTTGTGCACTACAGTGTTGGTGCAAAAAAAATTCATTTTCTCTCAATTCAAAATATGAAAAAAATGTCATTTTCTTTCCATTTGTTAAATTTTTTTGTTATAGATGGATCTAAAAAAAATTAACGGAATTTCTCTTGTAGACACAGAGAATAAGAAACCTGTGGAAAAACTACAAAATCTTCCGCTAGGAGAGCCGCAGAAAATTTTCTCAGCCCGAATCGTGCAGACGAAATTTGGAAAGAGGCTACTGCTCGAGTTGGAGGAGCATATAACGTTTCTATCGCAGAGAGTTACAAAGACCTACGAGGGATTTATAAATCATTTCGAAAAAGAAAAGTACGCCAATCGTGTTCAGAGGGCTGATCAACACGGGGAAAGCCAATCCTGCAACATCTTTCGAATTTGTAGAGAATTGAGGTTTGAAACGAAGCAGTAGAGTTAAATGGGAAAATGTAAATACAATTTTACAAGGTAGAGTGAGGACAGGTGTAATTATAAATTTAGCGCACAAAGAAGTGCGAAAATTTTTGAGTGATGCATATTTTCTTTTCAAGAATTTTTAGAATTTCCAAAATTTTGAAGGAGATGCAATGCCTCAAAGTGAACATGACATTGTTGGTGGATTTCAATACTCGTAATGACATCATTGATTTGGGGACAGATTTGTCTGCTTGGTACAATGAACATGTTATGGAATAAACTCGATGAATTTCAGGAATAAGGCTTTGTATGGACATTGAGTAAAATTCTTTTTGCTTGAGGTAGCAATCAACAAATATGAAATGGGCAACGGTGCATCATTCATACGTTTGCCCCAAGAAATTGCAAACAAGCATGCATGTGTGAATCTTGATAATCAAGATGATGGGTGTTTCTTCAGAGCAATCGTAAGTGGTTTGTACACTCTCGAAGTAAAGATTACACGTGCTTCTTCATATCCAAATTATGATACGGTTTCAAATATAAAGGGTTTGGAAATTCCTATGCCAATTCGCTGCATCACAAAATTTGAAAAACAAGCCACCGAAATAGATTCAAATTTATAGCAAGATTATTCTCAAGAAAAGACTTAATTACCAAATTGGACAGTTTACTAATAGTTTATTTTTTGACTGTTACTTCAATAACGGGAAATGTTCCTCCTGACGAAAATCAACAGAACCACATCTATTAGGTCAGGGAGTATCGTAAGTATTCGGAAATATCCGTATTGTATTAAAAAAAAAGAAAGATCTAATAGTATAGCATTTTTATACTAGTTGAGGACAAAATATTTAGATGTTATCGATACAACTGTACAAATATTTTTAATATTTAATAAATTAGTGAAAGCATTTTGGTTTCTAATAGTTACCTCAATGAAAGTTGCATTCATTCATTTTTGAATATTCTATAATTAGTGCAATTCTAATTTAGGAAATATTTTATTATTCTGTAAGTTTTCGTTTTTGTAGAACTCATACGATTTGTTTTATAAAAATACTTATAAACAGGGAAATACTTCACTTATGATTCAATTACAACATAAAAAAAGTTATATAAAAGTGATTCAACTAACTGAAATAAGTAGCTGTTACCTATTAGAGGAACAGCATTTGTAAGGCATTTGATGGTTTTTTAGTTACTTCAATTAGTTTCGTAAGAGTTCTTGTGTGGCATTCATGATTCATGTGTAAATTAGACTATAATAACAAGTAAAAATGAATATAATATAAAAAAATAATGGTAGGATATAAACATATAAAAAAAATTCATGTAATTTATCAATGATTCAACTGAGTATGTAAGTTACTGTCATTAGTTTTGAAAAAATGTTTTAGCCATACTGTATTTATGAAAGACAGCATTCATATGTAAATTAGACTACAAGAACATAAAAAGTAATATAATATAAAAAAATAATGGCAATATATCAGCATATAAAAAAATATTATGTGATTTATCAATGATTCAACTGACTATGTAAGTAGGTCATTAGTATTTAAGAAATATTTTAGCAATATTGTATTTATGAAAGACAGCATTTGTAGGACATTGAATGGCTTTTTAGTTAGTTTTGTACAAGTTCTTCTCTAGCATTCATGATTCATATATAAATTAGACTTTGCAACAACGTAAAAAGTTACATAAAATAAAAAAAACTGGAATAAAATATTTTTTCAGTTAGTTTTGTAAGAGTTCTTGTATAACATTCATGATTCATATGCAAACTAGACTACAACAATGTAAAAAGTTATATAATTTAAAAAATAATGGCAAGATATCAACATATAAAAAAATCTTATGTAATTTATCAACGATTCAACTCTTTCAAATTTTAATCAAACAAGGTTAATTATCTCAGATCACATAGGGAAGCACAAAAGTGGAGCTCCCCAAAATTCAGTACCCGGGTCATTCTGATTTTTTATTTTATTTATATCAAACTGACCTGCTAAGTAATTTTTTGAGAACCTCGGGTTTGATTTTTACTAATGACAAAACAATAGAGAAATATATATATATATATATATATATATATATATATATATATATATATATATATATATATATATATATATATAATATGAAATTATACAAAGGCTCATTATCCAGAACTACGTCGTATTAATGGCGCAGTTATAGAAGAACCTTGAAATCAGCAAAGACTCAGCATTTCCTGTTTACCAGTCTAGAAATAGAACACAAAGGACTTCCAGTGGGAATTACCTATAAAAGCAGGCAAGACCCGAAGCCAGCGTTCATAAGTTATTATTACTCGTATAATTCACTTCAGCTCATGAAGCTCAATAATTGTATTTGTATTTGTGAACCAAAATAAATTGTTTTTAAAAAGCTTATATTTGAAAACCAAATATAACAAAGTGGCGCAGTCGGTAGGATTTCTAAAAAAGTAGAAACCCCAAGCCAATAAAGAAGAAAGGCACCAGAGAAGCTCCTACGGTGATCCCCAGATCTTCAAAGAAAAAAGAACCAAAAAAGCAACCCAAGTGGAAGGACGGTCTCTTCAACACTGAAGAAACACGTGTAAGTCGCAAGCCGTTACTCATCTGCAGTGGAGTTCTGCCTTATGAAGTAGAATTTCATCCTCCACAACGAAGGGAAGCCCAAGAAACGAAACCGCATAGATTTAGGAAGAAACCAAACCAAAACCCCGTCTTGAGAGTCCTGTGGATTAGGAACACCTAGTGAAGCCCCTGACAGCGAATCGCAAGACAACCCCAATCGTCAAAACCGTGTTAAAACCTCCTGTGGATTAGGAACACCCAGTGAAGCCCCTGACAGAAGTTTTCAGCAACCCAGCATCGCAAATGTAAGTAACTTTGAATTATCATCTTAATTGATTGTAATTGAAGTTCTCTTATCCATTCCATTCGCACCCAATTTCATCCAAAACCAACTTGAAACTATCTTCATACAGCTGAAGATAAAAGACAACTGAAAAAGAAATTTCTTCATACTGCTGAAGAAAAGTGAAAGTAACAACATCTGAAACTTTTATATTACAAAACTTTCTAAAATGCCAAATCAAGATCCAGAAGTCGAACCATACAAACTGTCCGAATTATTTTCACTAATACGAGATTATGATGGCGACAGTATTTTATTGAACACATTTTTGAATGCATGTGATCAAGCGTTCTCATTAGCTACCAACGATCAGAAATGTCTTCTCATCACACATTTCAAAAATAGATTAAAAGGAAAAGCAGCAATTTTGGTAAATTTTCAAAATCCTGTAACATATACTGCTATTAAACAATTATTAAATACTCATTTTGGTGATTCTCGTGATATCAATTCACTCATTCAAGATTTGCAACGAATGAAACAGTCCAATGGAGAATCAAGTATTGCTTTCCACTCACGCATACAAACTCACAATGCTAAAATGATTTCTTGCGTTAATAAATCAAACCTTACGCTAGAACAAAAAGACGCACAAATTACATTAATAAATAATATGTCATTAAACACCCTTTTGACAGGTTTAGAACCACGAATCGGACAAATAATACGTGCAAGCAACCCTCAAAATATGACGGAAGCCGCACAAAGAATAAAAAGAGAAACACAACTTTCATATTTTGAGTCCCAAAAAGCCTCAAAACCAAATTTCAATCCATCACAAAAACAAAGACCGAATCAAAACTTCAGGTCACAATTTCCAATACAATCAAATCAATTTCCAAGACAAATAAATCAATATTCAAGACAAACACAATTCCCACAAAGTCAAAATCGGAATAATTTTCAAAATCACATGAATTTTCAACGTGCAAATTTTCAAAATCAAAATCGACCCAATTTCCAAACTCAAGTACGTCCCCAAGTAAACCCCAACTTTTCTAACAATGCACAACAACAAAGAAATTCTGTCATTCAACCAAGATCCAACACGAATTTCCAACAAGAAAGAAATTCTGTCATTCAACTCAATCCGAATTTTCAAAGACCCAATATTCAAATAACACACTGTATGAATACTGAATATAATTATTATGAAACAAATGAAAACACTTATTACGACCCAAGTTATGATCAACCCAATTATGAATATGAATGCATTGATTATACTGCTAATCAAGAATCATATTATGAATCTGAAAAGCAATATGACACGCAACAATATTATCAACAAGAATATGATGACGCTTCTAATTATTTCCAAACCAACCTTGAACCAATTAATGACTATCCTACTGAAAACAATGAACAATACCGGGATTTTCAGATAGACCACCTATCAATAAAACCGCCTATCAGCAAAATGTCCAGCGAGACTTCAGACAAAGACATCTCACGAAAAGTAATATCCCAGAAATTCCTAATATAAATGCCAGAATAAAAACAGTTAGTCCGAATAACTTATACTATATTCATGATATAACAAAAACTTTCAAATTACTAATTGATACGGGAGCAGGTATTTCAATTTTAAAACCTAAAACAGCCGCAACACGCATAGAACGAATTCTAGAAAAATTAACAATCTCAGGTATCACTGAAGAAAAAATTCCTGTAACAGAATCAACCCTCGTTCATTTCCAACCAAATGATCCACATAAAGTATATATTTGTGATTTAGACATCGAATTTGATGGAATTTTAGGATGTGACTTCCTAGAACATTATCAAGGAACTGTTGATATAAAAAATCGTAAATTAATATTGAGCTATAAAACCGTTCCATTAATAAAAGCAATTGACCCAATTGCAGAACAACAACAAAATGAAATCCAAATGAATACCCCTGTATCTCAAATTCCAAAAGTAACGAATATAATTGAAATTGAATCACGAACAGAAAAAATTTTCAAATTAAATTCCAACTTAAAAAATTGCGAAGCAATATTGCTTGCTTCTGAAAAAGAAAAAGTACGCCTACCAAACGCATTAATAAAAATCAATGAAAAAGGTGAATTTCTTACAACAATAATAAACCCAAATGCAATTTCGAAAACAATTGATTTTTCTGATTTAAAATTAGAACCAATTGAAAATTCAAAAAATCATATTAAATTAATGCATTTCAATGAATATCAAAATGAACCTATTATCGATCGAAGACATGAAATAAGAAATTACCTTAGACTTGAACATCTAAATGACGAAGAGAAAGAACTAATAACAAATTTATGTTTAGAATTCTCCGATATTTTCTATTTAGAAGGTAATACATTAACTTTTACTAATGAGATCAAACACACAATTGATACTAAAGATGCAAAACCAATATTCACAAAATCCTATCGATATCCTCATGTCCATAAAGAAGAAGTAAAGTCCCAAATTTCAAAAATGCTTGAACAAGATATCATAAGACCCTCAATTTCACCATGGTCATCCCCTGTATGGGTAGTGCCAAAAAAGCTTGACGCCTCCGGAAAACAAAAATGGAGAGTAGTCATTGACTATAGAAAACTAAATCAAGTAACTATTGACGACAAGTATCTTTTGCCGAATATAAGTGACTTATTAGATCAATTAGGACAATGTACATACTTCACAACTTTAGACCTTGCTTCAGGTTCCCACCAAATTGAAGTAGATGAAAAAGATATTCCAAAAACAGCTTTTTCAGTAGAAAACGGACATTATGAATTTACTAGAACCCCATATGGATTAAAAAATTCTCCAAGTACCTTTCAGCGTGTAATGGATAACATTCTCCTAGGAATCCAAAACGAAAGATGTCTAGTTTACATGGATGGCATCATATTATATTCCGCAACCTTACCAGACCATATTTCTCGATTAACCGAAGTGTTTGAACGATTAAGAAAAGCTAATCTTAAAATCCAACCCTGTAAATGCGAATTTTTAAAAAAAGAAGTGGCATACTTAGGTCATATAATAACAGAACACGGAGTAAAACCAAATCCAGATAAAATCGACGCATCAACTAAATATCCAGAACCGACCAATCAAAATAAATAAAATCATTTCTAGGACTTGCCGGATATTATCGTAGATTTATCCCAAACTTTGCTAAAATCACGAAACCAATGACAAAACTTTTACGACAAGACATCCCTTTCCTATTCGACGAAGAATGTAAAAAGGCATTCGACCAATTAAAACACATTCTATCCCAATCACCGATACTAATTTATCCCAATTTTACTGAACCATTTATTTTAATAACTGATGCAAGTGCATTCGCCCTCGGTGCAATTTTATCACAAGGGCGCATAGGTCATGATTTACCCATTGCTTATGCATCGCGAACATTATGTCCTGCAGAAACTAAATATTCCACTATCGAACGTGAATTACTCGCGATAGTATGGGCCGTGAAACATTTTAGACCATATTTATACGGAAGAAAATTTAAACTATTTTGTGATCATAGACCCTCAACATGGATCTTCAGTATAAAAGACCCTGGTAGTAGACTCGCCAGATGGAGACTAAAACTCGAAGAATATGACTACGAAATAATTTACAAACCTGGAAACATAATAAAAACGCAGACGCTTTGTCCCGTATTGAAGTGAATCATTTTAAAAACGCTTCTGAATTTCATAGAAAATTATTTACAAGTAACAGCGATAACGAATCTGAAACTTCAGTAAAAACTGAAATTTCTCCTGAAACTCTCACCGAAGAATTCAAAAACTTTTATGCACTATGTCAAACCAAATCGGTAATCGACTATTCGAAAATAAAATTTTCTAATTCCCAATTACTAGACCGGAACCATAAAAATATATTAATTGTTTTTCAACAGAACAAACTTCAAGAAATACATGAAAAAATTATAGAAGACCTATTCGAAGAAAATTATGCCTTCGGATATAGGAAAATAAACATTTTATCAAGTAATACTGTGAAAAATCGCAAGTACCATATCATTGCAACACCTTTCGATCCAAATGATGCATTATCTCACATGTTCATATCCCTGTATATTGACCAACACCTATTCAAACCCAATGAAATTTATTATGTTGAAAATAATCCTGATTTACCTTTACAAGAAATTTTATCTTACATATTAGCCGACGTTGAAAACATAAAATTTATATTTTGTGAAAATCTAATAACAACACCCGACAAAGACCAAATACCTATTATTTTATATCAATATCATAATGGAAAAGCGAATCTTCATAGAGGAATAAATGAAACTCTGAGAAGAATAAAACAAAAATATGAATGGCAAGGAATAACCAAAGATGTAGAAACGTATATTAAAAAATGTGAAATTTGTCAAAAATCTAAAATTTGTAGAAAAAATCTAAATAACCCTTTTGTAATAACTGAAACACCAAAAACACCTTTCGAAAGAATAAATATTGATATTTTACAAATTCCAACCAATACATACGTCCTCACAATTCGAGATGAACTTACTAAGTTTACACAGGCTTATCCTCTCGAAAATAAATCAGCCAAATCAGTAATCCATACGCTTATGATATATTTCCAACACTATGGAACACCTCTTAGAATCCATTGTGATTCAGGGAAAGAATTCAACAATATCATGATGAAAGATTTATGTCAACTTTATAACATGAAATTAACATTCTCAAGTATTGACCACCCTCAATCAAACGGATCTTCAGAAAGATTTCATGCAACTCTGACGGAAATGATCAGAGCATATCTCGCAGAAACCCCTGATGGACATCCCCTAGCTATATAATCATATGCTATAATAACTCGACCAATAAAACACATGGTTTTACACCATATGAACTCGTCTTCGGACATACGTCAGGACGACCCCCTGAGCAAACATATAACCAAGAAAAATCAATTATTGAATATATACGCGATTTAAATAATCGAATATCATATATACATATACAGGCAATAAATAACACTATTGGAGTGTATTATCATGATGGACATTCAAAAATATCAAATGACCATTGGACGCTACTGGTATACAAAGATTTAAACCCCGTAAGAAAAGCTCTAGATCATAATCAAAATATTTTAAATGAAATGATCTTAGTATTTGAAACCAACAATCAAATGATGATTTCTTTTTATACTGATACTAAAGCGCATACTAACGTACTCAACCAAATTTCAAATTCGCTTGAATCGAAATATTTCCAAATAAAAATGGATACAGAAGATTTTTCGCCTGAAAAACAGAGACGAAAACGTGGATTAATAAACGGTGTAGGAAGTATTTGGAAAGCTATATCTGGAAACCTTGATTCCTCAGACGGAGAATATTTTACAAATTCAATAAACCAGTTATACAAAGATGAACATCAAATCGAGAATTTATTAAAAAATCAAATTTCAGTTACAACCTCAGTAATAAGAAACTTTAATGAGACTATTCAAAAATTACACGTTGATGAAGCTACTTTTAATGAAGATATCAAAAAGATAGAAACATCTATATACGAGTTGTCTGATGAATTATAACTAATTACAGTAAAGCACAAAACAATTGAAATATGTGAATTACTCTTAGAAAGTTATCTTTTCATAGAAGATTATCTAAATGAAATCTTAGAATCAATCACTTTTGCTAATGTTAAATCTGGAGGAAATTTACTGGCAATACGACTGTTCAAGGGAACAAAGGCAACTGCAATGACTCGCTATGTGATTCACCAGCATCGTCGATATCGAGTTGTATAACTAATAAGTGAATAATAGACAGTCTTGAAATAAAACGGGAACAGTGAGGATCGTGTCTTATTTCAGTAGAGTTGAAATCATTTTGAAAAGTTTATACTAAATTACGTATTATACATCCATCGATTATAAAACCAAAAGATTTAGTAGATTCTCTTCAAGAAATCTCAATGCTATTACAAAATAATTATTTACTTCTACAACCAAAAATAAGCTCAGTAGCTAAATACCTTGAAATAATACAACTTGTAGCTTTTCAAACAGAATCAAATATTGTATATGTTTTGAAAATACCCCTTGTTGAACCTGAAATATACAGAGTGTACCGACTTTACCCAATTCCTATATTGGATAATAGAACCGGATTACATCATATCCTACCTACTAATATAAAGTACATAGGAAAAGATGATGAATCATTATCATACGTGATCATACCCAATTTTGAAAATTGTAAACCCTTATTTTATAGAGGAAAAATTTGTGAAAGACTTTTGCCTTATCCTATTGATAACACTGCTATTTGTGAAGCTCAAATATTCAGAGATTTGTTACAACTACCAAAAGTTTGTAAAATGAGCCTTCTTTTTGCAAAAGATTATAATGCCTATGAAATAGAATTTAATACATGGATAATTCTAGTTTCAGACCCATTACCAATTACTGTAACGTGTAACAAAGAATCAAAAACGAATATTATAGAAACAAATTCAATTTTGAAAATGAATGAAAATTGTAATGCATTCATTGGCAGCACAAGAGTACATGCCAAAAAGCTATTCTGTTCAAGTAAAAATATCACATATAAAATGAATGAAATAAAAACTCCATATCAATGTTGTTCAGGACTACCTGAAAAACAAAATTTCCCAAAACTGAAACCTCTGAAGTTGAATAAAATAAATGCTGATGATTTAAATACAGCTCAATTCAAATTAAATGAATATTCTGATCAATTAGATGAATTGATTAATGAACCTTTCGTCTCAAAACATATTTCATGGTTTACCTATGTAACAATTGCTCTTGTAATCTTTTTGATTATATTATATTGTTTTTATAAATGTAAAAATAATAGAAATGTAAGAATTGGTATTATGACATCAAGAAATGATGGACCACCACCTCCAGCACCAAGTACGCGAAGTAAATTCAGAGCTATAACCAGATTCTTCCCTAGAAGAAGACCTAGCTATCATATCGGAGAACCCGTCGAAGAAGAAATCAAACTCAACTCAAATTCTAACAAGAATTATGCCTGAAAAGTTGCTGCAAGGAATAGCATCAACTTTTTCATAAAAAGGGGACCTGTTATATGAAATTATACAAAGGCTCATTATCCAGAACTACGTCGTATTAATGGCGCAGTTATAGAAGAACCCTGAAATCAGCAAAGACTCAGCATTTCCTGTTTACCAGTCTAGAAATAGAACACAAAGGACTTCCAGTGGGAATTACCTATAAAAGCAGGCAAGACCCGAAGCCAGGTTCACATTCACACATTCAGTGTTGAGATCTCGTAGGAACAACATCAACTGGAAGTGAAAGTTTGTACCTGTGAAGGACTACCTAAACGAGACAAACTGAGAAGTGTTTAAGAGACACACAAACAACAGTTCTTGTCAGAACTGAGAATTCAGTTCTTCTCAGAACTAAATATCAGAATTAAAAAACCTAACCAATTATTTTCAGGAATTTAACTTCAAACAGATCAGAAAAATGGAAGCAGAATGCAGAGCATTGAAAGAGGACAATACAAGACTTCGTGAAACTTTAGACAAACTGGTCAGCCAAATGGCAGACATGAACAGAAAATTCGATCAAATACTGGTCGAAAACGCAGCTCTCAGGAGAAAGCTGGAAGAGAAAGGAAAAGAAAAGGCAAAACCCGACGGAAAAATGAAGTTGCAGGAGAAAAATATGGAGGAGATTAAAGTCATAGCCCCAGTGAACCCAGTGAAAACCGACAAAGCCAACCAAGAAGAAAAGGACAGGAAAACCGAAACCGCCGCCAACAAGGAAGCGGAAAGAGAAGCCTCCCAGAAAAGGCAACGAAAAACGAAGGCAACCACCGACACCGAAACGGAGGACGGCTTTGAAAAAGCCGAATCAAGGAAGGCAAGAAAAGCCAGGAAAAGAACCGCGCGGATAGTAGTAGTGGACAACAAAACGGAGGACATGGAGACAGAAACAACAGTGGTACTAACGGAAGCAGAGGTACCAACCAAGAACACTAAAAACCTACCAGAGGTTCCAGTGTGGCCGGCAGCCCAGCCAAACAAGGCCGCCGAAACAACAGGGGTGCCAACTCAACCCCCAGCAGATCCATCAAAACCACCGCCGGTCGTCTTACACGATAAGACGAAGTGGACAGATGTGTCCCGAGAATTAAACAAGAGAAGAATTAACTTCGCAAGAGCTAAGCTCACCAGCGAAGGTATTATAATATATAATGACGACGAAGACAGCTGGAGACGCTGCACGAAATACCTAGAGGAAGTCCGGCTGGACTTCCATACATACACATTAAAGCGTGAAGTACCACTCCACGTAGTGATACGGGGAATACCGGACAACATACCGGCAGAGGGTGTTGCAGCCGACCTAGAAAAGCAAGGATACCAGGTCATAGAATGCCACAGAATGACCTCGAGGAAAACTAAATTAAACCTCCCTCTCTTCCTGGTTAAGGTCCCCAAAAACCAGGAAGCCATATACAAAATAAGGACGTGCGTGAACCTAATCGTACGGACGGAGCCACAGAGGGTGAACCGCCGAAACATTGCACAGTGCCACCGCTGCCAATTCTTTGGACACGCACAGAGGTGCTGCCACGCGTCAGCGAGATTTCTGAAGTGTGGGGAGAACCACATGACAAGCGCGTGCGAAAAACCACGCGAGACACCGGCAAAGTGCGCCAACTGTCTGGAAGCGCACCCAGCCAGCTAGCGGGGATGCAGGATGTTCCCCAAACCTAGACCGGCGCAAACAGGAGCCCCGACATGCGGAGAGTCAGAGGCCCAGGCAACAACCAGCTAAGAGAAAACCGGCACCAAGGGCACAACAAGCCGGAGGAAACGAGCTAGTCAACATCCTAGGCAGTCTAACGACCGAGCAGCAAAAGATCGCGCAAGCGGTCTTAGCCGCCCTAATACAAGCACCCGGACAACAGTAATGCCTGTACGAATCCCGAGCAGCTTACTAGTAGGATCATGGAACATTAATGGTTCCATAGACAAAAGAAACGAGCTAGTGGAACTGCTGTCACGGCTAGACATAGACGTCATGGCACTACAGGAGACACGATTAAGAAGCGAAAAGAGCTATCGAATCCCAGGATACAACACATATAGGACAGACAGGCCAGGGGGGCGCAACGCCGCAGGGGGCGTTGCGCTACTAGTAAAAACAGATCTAGCGCAAAACGAAGAAAGAAGACCAGAAATCCAAAACGGAGAAGCAGTAGCAGTCAGAGTCAATGTGAGACGCTACGAGCAGCTGAAAATATCATCGGTATACCTACCTCCGCAAGGTAGAAGGATAGAAAGAACCGACATGGCAGAATTATTCCCAGATCACCATCCCACAGTGGCCATCGGCGACTTCAACGCAAAGTCGCCAGAATGGAATTGCAGATTTGCAAACACAAGAGGAAGAGATATAGTAAGATTACTAGAAGAATTTGAGGACATCGACGTGGTAGCATCAAACAGCTCAACGTACTACCCGCAAGCAGACGCAGTCCCAAGCACTCTTGACATCGCGCTAGTACAGAACGTCGATACTACGGAGATGGAAGTACTAGATGAAGGTTCGTCAGACCACAACCCCATCCTATTCACAATAGGAAGGGGAGAAGTGGAAACAGACAACCCAACGAAGCGAATCATAGACTGGACAAGATTCCAGCGAGCCATACACGACGCGCTGGGTGAGATACCACGCATCGAAACAAAAACAGATCTGGAGAACGCCACGGACCAGCTTCAGCAGGCGATCACACAAACAACGGAAAGAAGCGCGAGGGAAGTCCCAGCCACGCGCTATAACTTCCAAGAGCACCTTCCACCAGAAACGATGGAACTAATCAGAATAAGAAGACGCCTGAAAAGACAGTACCAAAGAACACGTGCACCGATGGACAAAAGGTGCATGCAGAGAGCAAACAGGATACTGAAAGAAGAGCTGCGTGGCAAATGCAGAAAAAGCTCAGAAACGGACCTCGACAACCCTGCCCACCAATACATGGCGAGCAGGGAATCGTCTACACTGACCATGAGAAGGCGGAAGCATTCGCGGACAACTTCGAAAGGCAGTGCAAAGAGAATGACGTCCCGTTCACAGACGAGGTAGATGAAATAGAAAACCAAGTGGAAAGAACGGTACGGAGGCTCAACCGACGAACAGATAATGCGCAACCCCTGGCCCCGACATCGCCTGAGGAAGTGAAGGACATTCTGAGGCGCCTTATCACTCGGAAAGCACCAGGCCCAGATAATATAACAAATCGAGCACTGAAAGTGCTGCCACGAAAGGGTATAGCAGCCATAATCAACATACTCAGACTGCAACACTTCCCGTACCAGTTCAAAGAGGCAACGGTAATCCACATACCAAAGCCCAAGAAGAACCACCTGTTTCCAGCGAACCACCGGCCAATAAGCTTACTGCCATCCGTGAGCAAAGTGGCGGAACGCGTCATCCTGAAGAGACTGGAAGAACAAACCAGAGAATTAGGGATCCTCCCCGACGAACAATTCAGTTTTAGATCAGAACACTCAACAGAGCTACAAGTCCTGAGGGTAGTGGAATTTGCGACAGAAGGCTTCAACCTTGGCAAAGGACACAACACCGGAGCTATCTTCTTAGACGTCTCCAAGGCGTTCGACAGAGTTTGGCACGACGGGCTACTAGAAGATTTCGGATACTCCAAACCAATGGTAAGATTAATCCAGTCTTTTCTAGCTGACAGGCGATGCCGCTGCAAAGTAGGAGATGAATTATCAACAGTTCGACTACTGGAGGCAGGAGTCCCGCAAGGTGCAGTCCACAGCCCTGCTGGCGAGATCTAGGAGCCAAGCACTCGTTACGAGATACCTACAACAACAGGTAGACAGATTAGAGGAGTGGGCTAACCTGTGGAAGATCAGTATCAACCCCGACAAGAGTCAGGCGATACTGTTCACCCGCAGGCTCGTACAACCGGAAGGCAACGTCATCTTCAACGGACAAGAGATTCCGTGGACAAACATAGCGACATATCTCGGGGTCATCCTAGACAAGAAGCTAACATTCCAGGACCACGTACAGCAAAGAATGAGAATGGCCAAGCAGGCCAGAAGACGCCTGGCGCCGATCATAGGAAGAAGTAGCAACATGGCACTGAAAGTCAAGCTAGTGATGATCAGAACGATCCTAATGCCAATAATACTGTATGCATGCACTGCCTGGGGCCAGTGCGCGCAGACATACAGAAAGAAGATCCAAGCATTTATGAACACGAGCGTAAGGGCCGCCGTAAATGCACCGCATTACATCCCAAACAGATTCATATACAGAGATCTAGACCTGGACACGCAGTATGTGGACGTGTATATGAGAGAACACGCAGAAAGCACGTTCGATAGAATCAGATCGCACTTAAATCCAGCGTTTCGCGATCTACACGATGCGTTGAACATGGATGACCCCAAGTTCCGAGAAAGGGACAAACATCCAAGGCCGACCAAACAAAATCAGAGACCGCCCCCACGAGTCGCCGTCAGGCGGCTCCGGCAAGTATAGCATTTTAAAATGTACTAACCATATATTTTCTTTCAGGAAAGCCGCGATTCAATTTCAAAATCACATTTCTCAGCTTCACTGGGAAACGCCCGTCAATCATAATTCTGGCCGCCGTTAGTTTTGGGGGCCCCCATGCAAAAATTCAATTAGGAATACCGCGACAAACAAGAGCCAAATAAAATTTAAAACGAGAAGTTAGATAGGGAAATAAAAGCACCTAAAGGCTGGTTTCCAACCAAAAGAGGTTAGATATCAATCTTGCTGAAGTGCCTAGCAGCTGAATTGAGGACCGTTTCCTTAAGAAACGGGGGTGGAAGGAAAGGGTCGCCAGGCCCAAACCTGCGGAAGCGATTCCGTAAGGAGGGAGCTTGCGACCTGGGCACACAACCCGGGAGGGGACATGGGGGGGGCGATGCGGGACTTCTGTTCTGACAGGCTTCCTGTTCAGACCGACTTCTGTTCAGACGCGAGACTTCTGTTCATAATAATAATAATAATCTTTCTTTATTTCAGAAATAGGTTTCCCTAATATACAATAAAAGAAAAAAAAATAGGAAAAGATAGAACAGAAAAAGTAACTAATATATGCTATTCAGTAATTTTAAAACTATTACAAGTAACAATAAATAGTTCTATCGCTCCGTGCTATTATTTTACAAATAATATTCATTATTTCTACTTAGTAATGCTAGTTATATAGGTAGAAGATTTATACTGAAACAATTCAAATATTTCACAATCAAAACTAACATATAAAACATAGATTTACAACTTTATCCAAATGTAAGTTATGTTTCTTTTATATATTTTAACAAATGTCTTTTGAAGACATTTATTGATAAACAGTCTTTTACGTCAGTTGGTAGGTCATTAAATTTAATGAAGCCTTTAAAAAAGACTGAATTCATACTACTTTTAAAATTTGTTCTGACAATATGTAGATTGCAGTTATTGCGAATATAGTGTTCATGGATTTCATAATTGTAGTTGACCATATTCATGAAATAAGAAGGAGACAAATTATTTATTATCTTATAAATAAATATCATTGCGAAGTGGATAACATTGAATTTATTGGTGTGTATCTATTACATCTCAGAATAATTCTCATGCCTCTATTTTGCAATTTCTGCAGTTGATTAATTTTATTTAAGTTCATAGAGTATATGATTGATGCACAATAGTCAAAATGAGGCAGAATAATTGCTTTATAAACTGTTATTTTAGTGGTTGTTGATAAATTACTAGCAATTCTTGAAAAAAAGTATAATTTTTTTGAAATTTTTTTATGAACATTGTCGAAATGGCTATCAAAAGAAAGTGTATTGTCGAGTTGGACTCCTAAGTATTTTATATTTGTGACGATCTCAATTTTCTTGTTATCAATATTTATGTCTAAATTATTTATCCCAATTTTGTTGTATTTAAATTTATTAGTAATTATCATGGCTTTGGTTTTAGTTACATTTAATTTCAATTTATTGATATCGAGATATCTTTTAACACTGACTAAGATGGAATTCATTTTGTGAATAGCTCTATCCAAGTCTGTATCAGACGCGAGACTTCTGTTCAGTCTTCTGTTAGTTGCGATTTTGTATTGATTTGGACTTAGAAAAGTCATACTGTGATTTAGTGAATGTGAAGCGGTTTGCGAGTTTAGAGTTGCTCTGCTAGGAAAGCGTTCTTAGCCGTATTGATCCTGATAAATCCGAAGTGTCGGACTTTAGCAGTCAGTATCCGTTACTCAGTGGAGTATCGATTTTTGGAGGATTCTTCGCCAGTGAAAATAACCGTGTTCAACTGTAAATTCTTGGGTATTGGTTTCAAAGAGAATTGTATACAACGGTAGTTGCCAGAGGCTATACCGAATCAAGTGTGTGGGAAGTAATTAAACCCAAATTACTTCCCAATTGAATTCGCAATGCATCACTAATAGTGAAACAAACCTGCCTTTTTCAAGACAAGCTAAACCGATTCAGAACTTTTGAGTTCTAAACAAGTGAATTCGAGTGCCGTTCCACAGACTGGGTAAGTGCCGAACTTTAACTGACTTTCTTCCTAGTGGTACCTGCCTGGACTCCGTGATTCGACGTGGGATTCAAAGGAAGAGGCCTCTGTCGCCGTATTGACTGCAACCACAGTGAATACAGCCAGAGGTACGCCTACCCGAGCCGTCTACGAGAGTCTTCACGAGAAGACTCTCATTGCATTGACGCTCGGCGGCTTAAAAGCCCTGAGTCCCCGGGGACTATTCGCATCTTCGGAGTTAGGAATTGTAGGTAGGTCACTTCGCGGTGTGAGTCTCTCATAGATAGGGATCGTTAGGGAAACTCTGAGACCGGTCCCAGCGGCCAACGTGGTGTCTCACCGTACCCCCGCGTTATTTTGTTTTCACTTTAGTTTGCACTTAGGGACTTAAATAATAGAGTCGAAACTTTGCGCTAAAAGGTAGTTCTCGTGTAGTGTCTACGCGAAAGAGATCCTCCGGGAGCCAAGAGGGTTTCCCGGCTCTGGTCTTCTGTGATGCTCGGCGTCGACAAAAAGAACTCACTAGCCTAGCCGGGTAAAAGTCGACATTCGGGGAAAATGGACAGCGATTTTCATTTTCTCAGTACGCCGAGTCGTCAACATGGCGCTGGCCACCGTGGGGCCGATTTTGCTTATAGCGAAAACACGATGTTTTCTGCAACGAATCCTTTCTCTACAATAGTCACAGAACAAAGGAATAACTCGACGAATCCGTTCCTGTATCCGGACGAGGACGAGAGTGAATATACGAATCCGTTCGTGACAGTGAGATTGAAGGACAGAGAAGTGTCACTTTTGACGAAAATAACCAGCCTTTTTCGCGTTATGACTCAAATAATGAAATGCGATGGCGCCCAGTAATACGGGATACTGAAAGTATTCCTCAACAAACGGTCAATACTGACCCGATAAATCGGCTGGCAGAGATTCTATTAACTGCTATAAAACAGGGACAGAATGCCAGATCGACAGTTCATACATTGGACAAGGATAGTTTGCCGAGCTTCAGTGGAATAGACAGTGAAAATCCACAAAAGTTCATTGACAAACTTGTGAACAAGTTATGTAAGTATCACATTCCTAGAGAGGAATGGGTTAAGATACTTAAGGAACGATTATAGGAAAAGCCGCGGAATGGGCTGCCGTTTACAGACATTGTGATTGTAGTGTATCCGAATTGTTGTTGATAAAAACTGTATATTTTTTGTGTGCACTGTGCCGTGACCTTAGGATAGCAGTTCAGTTGAGTTTGGGAAATAAAATGGAATATACGAAAACCGTGTCTTATTGTTAAATAGTGAAGTACATTACAGTTGGCGACGAGGATAATGGTTAATGTAAAGTGCATTCATAATTGAAGAATTGATATCATTTAGTTCAGGTACCAATAAAGAAAATAGCAGCGCAGTTTGGAATTCAGTCTGAATTCAATCCAGATGTTCACGATTTTGATATATTTATCAGGAAGCTGAAGTCTTTTTTCGTGGCAAATGCAATCGTTAATGAAGAGAGGAAACGTGCAATATTATTGAACGCATTATCCGAAAATGCATTCGTGCTATTAGAAAACCTCGCCTTACCTGCAAAACCGGAAAACATTTCGTTTGATGACATAGTGAAATTATTCGAAACATATTATAAACCCACCCGTGTGGTATTTGCAGAACGTTTTGCATTTTATGCAACCAAAAAGTGGGATTCTGAAACTATCCAAGAGTATGCGGTTCGTCTTCGCGGTCTAGCAACGCATTGTAAATTCGGAACATCATTAGATAATGCACTACGTGACAAATTCATCTGTGGGTTTGAAAAAGGTAAAATTTCGGATATGTTCTTCACCAAAGATGAACATCTGACTTTTCAAGAAGCAATACAAGCGGCTACCGCAACAGATGTTGCAAATCATAGTTATCGATTACCAGCCACAGTGCAAGTGAAAGGAGAAAATATTTACAAACTTGATTATCAAGACGTGAAAGATCAGAGGACAGGATACAGATCAGGTCCAAGGAACCGCGAACAAAGCAGCAGAGGGCAGACAACCCGTTTCAGAAGGGCAGACACTTCAAACACCAACACCTCATCGGGGTCCTCCTGGCGACAAACAGGTATGTCTTCATGTAAAGTGTGCGGAGGTGGGAACCACGAGGCGCAGCGATGTTTTTACCGCGAATACACCTGTACTTTTTGCGGCGCAAAGGGACATCTCCGTAGAATATGTAAAAAGGTAAATAAAAACCAGTCTTTTAATTTTATTGAAACGGTCAATGAGCCCGTCTGTTCCACAGCTGATCCGAATAATGTGTCGGCAAACCAAGATTGTTTACAAAATGAAGGGGCATTATTTTGTTTAAGATCGTCACAAGAAAGTCCCATATTACTAAATGTAAAGTTAAACAATTTACCTTTCAAGGCAGAGTTGGATTCGGGGGCTTCTAAATCAGTTATTTCTGAAATTCTGTGGAAAAAACATTTTCCTAATTTAAAACCAATCGAAACTAAATTGAAATTTTTGACATATGTCGGAGATGAAATAGTACCCCTGGGTAAAATAGTTATGCATGTAACATTTAATAATGAGATGAAAAAGTTTGATTTTTTTGTTATAAGTCGAGGAGCAAATCTACTTTTAGGAAGGGACTTCATAAAAAAATTTAATTTGGGATTTAGTCCACTAAATTACATGAAACTATCAAATGATCAGATAATGCAAAGACATTTATGTCTACAGAATTTCAAGAATTTTTAAGAAATAATGGAATTATTCATGTGACGTCACCACCGTATCATCCAGCATCAAACGGGGCGGCAGAAAATAGTGTTAAAACTATAAAACATTTTATTATGAAGGAGTTGAAAAGCTCATATGATTTTATAGGTCACTTGTTCAAGGAGAAGAACTTGACTGAACAATCTTTGAATAATTTTCTTTTAATTTATCGAAATACAGAACACTGCAGTACTGGGGAGTCACCAGCCCGTATGATGTTGGGTAGACCCTTGAAAACTAGATTAGACTTACTTAAACCCAATTATATCGGAGTGCGTAAAAATAAATCGATTGGTGAAGTGAGGGAAACATTGAAAAAGGCGCAAAGTAAACAAAAAAAGTATTATAAAGGAAAAAAACGACGTTGTGTGCAAGATGGGGAATATGTTTTAGTACGAGATTATAGAAAATCTAAACCTACTTGGATTACGGGAATCATTGTAAAATCGATTGGACGAAAAACTTTTTATGTAAGAATCCCAAATACTACACTTATATGGAAACGTCACATGAATCAATTGATGCCCCTGTATCGTCGCGAAGAAACTTCACTTCCTATTATCAATAATGGACTTTCCGAGAATCCGGAAACCTCAACGGAAGATTTCGAATTAACAACGGAAACTAGAGAAAATTCAATAGATTCACAGGAGACAGTTTTTGACTCAAATAATTCCAGATTGAGGGAGGAAATCGAAATAACTCCAAAACAAATTGTTGTAACAGAAAGGCCAAAACGTATTCGAAATCCTCCAGAGAGATTCATTCCTTATTAGTGTTATATTTTTTTCTTTCTATATAATGTAGTTAGTAAGTTAGGTTTTTTTATTTTCTTTGATATTAGGGGAGAAAAAGTGTAGTGTATCCGAATTGTTGTTGATAAAAACTGTATATTTTTTGTGTGCACTGTGCCGTGACCTAGGGATAGCAGTTCAGTTGGTTTGGGAAATAAAATGGAATATACGAAAACCGTGTCTTATTGTTAAATAGTGAAGTACATTACAGTGATGTAGACTGGGAGTTCCTGACTAGTCGTATCCTGTATACATAAAATAGTCCACACGTTATTGCAAAACTCACGTCAAAATTCTATGGAGAGACCCAAAACGAGTCTTCTCAAACGGACTTATTTATTCTAAATAAGATCGCGTTGGCAAGGAGGTTATTCGGGGACATAGATGAAAAATCTATCCTTCCTACAGTTATTAACCTAATTAAGCCAGCAATTCGCTGCTTTCTTAGGAGAGAGAGCTTCGACGGCGTAGAACAGTTGTTAGAGACTGTTGATGCTATTGAGGCTGACTTAATGGCACAAAAAGTGGATTTTAGAAATCAAGGAGGAAATAATTTCTCAAATTTCAATTATCTGCAAGTGAACTCTCATCCCCAGACTGGCCCGAGAAATGTCTCTCGACAGGCCAATGATACGCCTAGGCGCGTGCCGCCTAGAGAAAATGTTAACGAATCTCGGATTCAATATAAATCCCCGCCACGGAGAGTGGCAAATAATGTCGTAGAAGCCGAAGACACTAGTGTCAGGAAGTCAGATAAAACCGAACCTCCGACAAGGGGTGTCGTAAATCAGATTTTTGTCACAGGGGAACCTGAAATTCATACCAAACCTGTCAAGGATCGGTGGTGTGAATTGATAGAGGAAAGAAATTCCCTGAAGAACAAAGAAATGAAAACCCGGAACCCTCCGGCGGAGGATGTGGAAGAAAAGATGTGTTTTTCTTCAAAAGAAGTAGAGGTCGAGTGTCAAAGGACGGAATTGCCTCGAATTCCAGTCCGTATTAACACATTCCCTGCCAGCTATATTTTCACATTGTATGCCTCTATGGGCCAATGTTATTATATCGTAGTTTTTTGTATGAGAAGCCTTTCCATTTGGTTATTTAGTCAAAATTATTTTATTTTTTCCAAAAAAAAAATAAATATGCGTTGGTCCCATCGGACCAACGCGGCGGGTAGAAGCAATTCGATGGCTGTACACGCCGTTGGTCCCTTCATGTAGACAGCACACAGCACGACATAACCTAAAATTTTTATATCATTCTGTGGCAACTGTGTGTAGTATAACAATTATAAGTCTTGTTTTTCTGTTTTTGTGTTCAGGATTGTAAAATAATGTAAGTGCCAAATATTATTTTGAAGTTATCATTTCTAAAATAGGTATATATATTATTATTTCAGAATGTCTCATCGTAAACGTAAACTGACAAACGAACAGTTACAAAAATATGCAGACAATTTTGGAGAAATGTCAGACGAAGATGACTGGGAACCGTTTGAGAGCAAAGATAGTGATGAATCATTTCAGTATGAGTCCGAATCAGAAACGTCATCAGATTCAGAAACTGTAGAAAATATACAGACATTTATACAGCAAACAAAAAGAGTGAAATCAGGTATTCAGGGTGTTGAAGCTCTCTCACCTTCAACAAGTTGTTCAGTAGATAATAAATCAACAAATCCAGTGACGCCGTTTCAAGAAATGCCAAATAATGAGCGAGATTCGCTGAATTTGACATCATCAGCTGTAGAAGATTCACAATCAAACCAAGATTCATTATGGGGGCCCACAATTGGCAACTATAAGCCAATAGATCCTTTCTCTGTTTCATCGGGAGTGAAACCAGAGGTAGCAGCACTGTTGGCGAATTGCACACCAGGAAACTTTTTTGATGCTGTAGTAGATGATAAAGTAATATCCCTTATTTGCAACGAGACAAACAACTATGCGACACAACTTGTTTTAGCCGAGGATGCTACACCAAACTCCCGTTTGCATGCTTGGATTCCCACCACAAAGTCTGAGATTAGACAGTTTCTCGGATTAGTGGCTTGGATGGGATTAGTAAAACTACCATCACTGCATGACTACTGGAGTACAGATAAACTGTTCAGTAATGTCGAGAAATCGATTTGAATTGTTATTACGGATGATTCATTTTGCTGACAATACAGAGGCAGATAAAAGTGACAAATTGTATAAAATAACGCCCCTACTGGATATTTTGAAAGGAAATTTTCAGTCGTTGTATGTTCCTGATGAATTGATTTGTGTTGACGAAACTCTCCTACCATTTAGAGGAAGACTAGGGTTTCGTCAGTATATCAAAACAAAAAGACACAAGTATGGGGTAAAGTTATTCAAACTTTGTTCTGGATTTGGATACGCATACAACATCAAAATATATGCAGGCAAAGAAGACACTACTGTTACTCCTGAAAAAGTTGTATTGCATCTAACTCAAGGTTTAGTAAATGAAGGACGAACACTAATTATTGATAACTGGTACACAAGTTTGTCTTTGGCAAAAAAAATGTTAGACGCCAATACACATGTAATTGGTACTATTCGAAAAAACCGAAAAGGTCTGCCCAAAGAAATTGTAAATGCCAAGTTAAAACGTGGCGAAATTTGTTCCATGGAAAATCAATACGGCATTACCATTATCAATTGGAAAGATAAGAGAAACATTCTTATGCTTTCTACAAAACATGGAAACGAAATGATGGAAGTGCCATGCAATCAGCAAACAAAAGTGAAACCTAAAGTTGTACTAGACTACAACAAAGGTAAGGCAGCTGTAGATTTATCAGATCAATTTGGGGCCTATTCAAATCCACTAAGGAAAAGTATAAAGTGGTTCCGAAAAGTGGGATTTGAACTTATCCTTACTACATCTTTAGTAAATGCCTATATTTTATATAAACTGGTAACAGAAAACACAATATCCATAACAGATTTCAAAAAAGAAGTGGTCAAGCACCTAATAAGAGCCAAGGAAACTAACGACTGTGCTACTCAGACTTCAACATGTAGAGCAAACCACGTTATTAAAGTGAAGAAAGAGGGAAATAAGCATAGCAGAAGAAAAATGTGCAGGAACTGCTACAAAAAAAATTCTGAAACACACGGACGAAAATATGCCATGAACAAAACCAAAAAAGTAGACACATATTGTGAAACATGTAAAAATGAGCCACATTTTTGCATAGACTGTTTTAGTGAAGTTCACAAATAATTTTTTATGTACTTATTACGTCGTTAATACGACAGTTTATAAATACATTTAACTAAGAATTTTAGTTTTTTATTTTTATCACCTTCTATAAAATAACTGGGACCACAAATTACAATTTCCAAATAATAAATAAACTATTCTTACAGAATATGCCTTCTAGGCCACATTGGTCCTGTAATGTAAGATAATGCACATAAATATGGACCAACAGCCTAACAAGCATTCAAAAAGATGTTGGTCCCATGGGACCAACGTTGCCCATTAATGCAATACTAGTGTTGGTCCCATGGGACCAACGTGGCAGGGAATGTGTTAATGACAAGGAAGTCCTTGCATTAGTAGACACTGGGGCCTCAAATAACTTCATACAATCGAAATTTGTAGAAGATGGCATACCGGGAAACACTTCTTGCCCTGAAGTGATTAACATGGGATGTTTCGGCCTGGCCTAAACTCCTAGTTTAGGCCAGGTCACTGTGGATACAGTGATCAAGGAAGTGCCTTGCCAGCTGGAGTTCACTGCAGTGAAAGATCTCAGGGAGAAGGCTATCCTAGGGATGCCATTCTTAAAAGCGAATAATGTCACGATCGACATATCGAGAAATATATTGAGTATAGGGGAATCCCCGGAAATTTCGCTAAAGAAGAGACAGCCTCCTGATAAACGGCGGCGAGGGAAGTCTCCACAAAAGGAGAAGGAATCCATAAAAAAACCGAAAAGACCTTATCCGAATAATAGAATGCCTTTTCAAGACGAAATGTCTTTTTGGCCAAAGGCTGAGTCGTCAACATTGTTTCAGAAATAATCACCAATAAACTATTCAATCCAATGATATCCGTATTTAGTATTGGGTCTACATGTCCATTATAATGGACATGGTTTTTTTCTTGAAAAACTGTAAAAAAAAAAAAAAGTGAGTAAACACCCTTATGGATCAATATTCTGTTGAAAAACCCCTAAAAATATTTTTTTTTGAACTCAAACCAAAATTCGGGCCTGAAAGGGTTAGAACCAAAATATTTCGTTTTCCAAGGTGTGTGTACGTACTTATAATTGTTTCAAAAAGCTTTCAAAATTTTTGTTTAAAATTATGTGTTTTGAAATTTGAAATACAAAATACCCCGTTTTTCGTAAAATGTTTTCAAAATTTTTGCACAAAATTCTGTGTATAATCAAAAACTTTTATTTTCATTTCAAAACCAAAATATTTCGTTTTCCGTAAAATGTTATAAAAATTTTTGTTCAAAGTTGTGCATTACAGTGTTGGTGCAAAAAAAAAATTTAATTTTCTCTCAATTCAAAATATGAAAAAATGTCATTTTCTTTCCATTTGTTCAATTTTTTGTTACAGATGGACCTAAAAAAAATTAACGGAATTTTTCTTGTAGACACAGAGAATAAGAAACCTGTGGAAAAACTACAAAATCTTCCGCTAGGAGAGCCGCAGAAAAATTTCTCACCCCGAATCGTGCAGACGAAATTTGGAAAGACAGTACTGCTCGAGTTGGAGGAGCATAAAACGTTTTTATCGCAGAGAGTTACAAAGACCTACGAGGGATTTATAAATCATTTCGAAAAAGAAAAGTACGCCAATCGTGTTCAGAGGGCTGATCAACACGGGGAAAGCCAACCCTGCAACATCTTTCGAATTTGTAGAAAATTGAGGTTTGAAACGAAGCATTAGAGTTAAATGGGGAAATGTAAATACAATTTTACAAGGTAGAGTGAGGACAGGTGTAATTATAAATTTAGCGCACAAAAAAGTGAGAAAATTTTTGAGTGATGCATATTTTCTTTTCAAATCTAGAATTTTCAAAATTTTGAAGAAGATGCAATGCCTCAAAGTGAACATGACATTGTTGGGGTATTTCATCAAAACATCGAATGACGGGGAAATTATTGATAGAAAATATTTCAATACTCGTAATTACATCATTGATTTGGGGACAGATTTGTCTGCTTGGTACAATGAACATATTGTGGATGTTATTTTGAATAAATAAACTCTATGAATTTCAGGAACACGGCTCTGATTGGGCATTGAGTAAAATTCTTCTGCTTGAGGTAGCAATCAATAAATCTGAAATCGGCAACGGTACATCATTCATACGTTTGCCCCAAGAAATTGGAAACAATGTGTGAACCTTGATAATCAAGATGATAATCAGAGCAATCGTAAGTGGTTTGTACCCTCCCAAAGTAAAGATTACAGTGCTTCTTCATATCCAAATTATGATATGGTTTTAAATATAAAGGGTTTGGAAATTCCCATGCCAATTCGCTGCATCACAAAATTTGAAAAACAAGCCACCGAAATAGATTCAAATCTATAGCAAGATTATTCTCAAGAAAAGACCTAATTACCAAATTAGACAAGAAGTTGAAGAAGATATTGAACTCAATCCAGTTACGCCTGAAAAGTTGCTGCACAGTATATCAATTTTTTCAAAAGACAGAAAAGTTCCAAATGGAGAAAAGCTATAAAACCAGAAGATGCAGGAGCCTTGTCATTTATCTGGCCAAGCAAACACAACGCGACTTTGTTATTGTATCCCGTAATTCTGTAAAAAAAAAGTATTTTTCAAAAAACTATATTTGAAGAATTCAAATATATGTTATATATTTCAATACAATGGGTCTTTTATAACCCTATTGCGCATTATGTATAATGGTCACCCTGAAACTAGTGCGTCTTAATTAAAAGCGCGGATTCACTTCCTGTGTTTCACAGATGCTAAATCATCACTTGGAAACTTACAAATTCAATTCTTCGAGACTCGCCCGTATTACTAGTGCGGTCCCTGACTAACGTCACATCTCCTAGAATCCTGGCGCGATTCAACACGGTTCTAGTACGACCACTTGCTATCGTTATATCGACTAGTTTCTTGGTGAACCTAACCAGTATAGGTTAAGAAAGCAAACAAAGAAACAATAAAGAAGTAACAAGTAACAAATAAAAAGTGTTTTTGAAAAAGCCTTCGAGCAAAGCTACGATACAACATATATTATACATGTAAATGGACTTCTGTTTGTATGGAGTATAAATAAATAAATGAAATTATAACACTGTCAAAGAACGTTCAGCACAGAGTAAGGTAGCCGACAAGTTGATTGCCAGATAACCTGATGAGTAACAAAATTCACAGGATTACAAGAGATACAGAGAAAAGGAATCTCCACTGCATCATCCGAAATGAAACAAATTTATTTCACATTGGCGTAATTCTGAAAATCGAGTACAAAAATACCCCAAAAAATAAATGTAGATATAAAATAAAACATGTATATAAGGACTTCAAATCTCCTGGTATATCCTGAAAGAAATTGTACTAAAATCCATTTTCAAATCAAAATTCTATAAAATAAATTTTGTATCACTAACATCAACGAATTTCGGTCCCTCCTCCCAAGTGAACTCACAGTTGTACATCTACCTTCTTCTGCTACATCAATTTAGTATTTTTCACTGCAACCTCCGCAAACCATAGAACAGTCACCATATATTTACATCTCATCAAATACCATCTTCATTAACAGTTACTTACAAAATTTTCTTCAAACTCAGACTCAACTTCATTTTATTTCAGCCCCTACAATGAACCGAGCTCGTACATTCAGCATAGTCTAATACTAAAACAATGCACAAGTGAAAGATATTCAAAGATTTGATATTAAAAGTACTTTTTGATCACACAAAAAAATTAAGAAGTGTTGGAACAAGTTAGATTGCACCCGGATTGAAAATGAAACCTCCACAAAAACAAATTTGTTTTACATTCAGGTGGAATAGAAAAGTAGGTAGTGAAATCACATTAGAGAATAACATAAATGATTTAGGGAAAGGTTGTAATTGAGAAAATGTTTCACAGGGATAGAAACTTCAAAACCACATAAGAAGTGCAATGCAATGAGAATCAATTGAAATGAAACAATTCTTTAAGGTATATGACAAGCACAAAAAAAGGCCTCTGTATATGATGAAAACTTGTATCTACATTTACCAAATATCAGTAGACACATATTGTTTTTAGTTGGTATAAAAAGTACATAGCCGAGCGGCCTCATATAAACATTTGGAAAACACACTAGGCAAATAATCGAATACGATATATAAAATTGTTTCTCACCGTTTTAAGGAATGTAATATAACCTTCTACAATCTGGAAAGTTACATACCCAAAAAAACAGTGAGAAGTATTGATTACTCCAAAAATGACTTTCAAACAATATAAAACTGTTCATCACCATTATGATATACAAAAAATCCTTCATACAATGTATCATTGATTGTGCACTTATTGACAAATCTCATACCATTCGGAACTTCTGAAACTCTGGAAAAAAAACACACATGCAGTCGTAGGGCACCTGTTTCCCAGGGCAGGCCCAATGAAAGACAAAAGTAAATAACTTTTAATCACAATCATGAGAGCAGATATAAGTTACAAAAATGCCAGTCACAAATTTTCAAAAAACAAGTTTGATTTGACGTCTCCCTTGAAAAATTTGCACTAGTTTTGCCATTTCCTCTACTTCATGTATTTCTATAACATCTTATGCATTCAGTTGAAACCAGAACCTCGTTTATCATTGATATTCAAGGATTCAATCTCCTGTCGATTCCATAAAAGGCTGCATTGACCGGAAATCTGAAACAAAAAATGCTTGAAAACTTCGGGCTTCTAATAACACCTGATGATAATTGCATTCAATGAAATGGTTTGCAAAAATTCTGGAGGAATGTTTAAAATAATGATTGAATAAATTTGATTTTTTTGTTTTTACATATTTTATCCTGTTCCAAACAGTTGGAACCAATTAAGAGGTTTCAGCTTATTTTAAATTGTTCCAGTTCAGTTTTTATGGAGGGTGTGTTAGTGGAGTATAGTACTTCCCCAATTGAAGTTGAAAAAAAAAATAAGTAGAACACAGTAACGAGAGCAACGAAACCAATGTAAAAACTGCCAACATACAGAGTGTCTAAAAAACATAAGAATACTAAAAGTTGTGGTTTTTCAAATGGCATATTTCTATATTGATTTCCTTGATGAGAGCTATTAATACCCTGCGTTTATACCTCGGGATTCGGAAGTTATGGTAAGATTTAAATGTGAAGAAATGAACTTTAAACGTTCAAGCCAGTCTCGGATATACCTACACGGTAGGTTGAATGAACTGACGCCTATCAGAAAACAACTACTCCCCTGGCTAATACCACGAAGGGCGTTGGATTATATCCGACAGGCGTCAGTGCAGGAATCTTTACAAAAATTTCCTGCGTATGCAATTGGCAATACAACTGAAACAGTCGACCTTCAATTTTAGAACGAGCACACTTGCAGACCGGTTTCGGGCTCATTAGCCACTGGTCAGTGCAAGATAGTGGCCATCATCGACCTAAAGTCAATGATATTTCATAATTGAAAATCGGAATTCTTTCAGAGTATTTTATTCCTCGTCTTAAGTTGGAGCAAACATCAAAAAGTCACTCCATCTAGTGGACAAGGTACTAACTAACTGCATATCCGAAATTTGCCCGATTCCTCTGAATAAGGAAGAAAAACTTTCTTTTTAGTCAGTGGACAATGCTTGAAGACTGGCGGTAAACAAATCCAAAGAAATGAACTTTAAACGTTCAAGCCAGTCTGGAATATACCTACACAGTAGGTTGAATGGACTGACGCCTATCAGAAAACAACTACTCCCCTGGCTAATACCACGAAGGGCGTTGGATTATATCCGACAGGCATCAGTGCAGGAATCTTTACAAAAATTTCCTGCGTATGCAATTGGCAATACAACTGAAACAGTCGACCTTCAATTTTAGAACGAGCACACTTGCAGACCGGTTTCGGGCTCATTAACCACTCATCAACCTAAAGTCAATGATATTCCATAATTGAAAATCGGAATTCTTTCAGAGTATTTCATTCCTCTTCTTAAGTTGGAGGGAACAACAAAATGTCACTCCATCAAGTGGACGAGGTACTAACCAACTGCATATCCGAAATTTGCCCGATTCCTCTGAATAAGGAAGAAAAACTTTCTTATTAGTCAGTGGGCTATGCTTGAAGACAGGCAGTAAACAAATCTAAAGAAATCAACTTTGAACGTTCAAGCCAGTCTCGAATATACCTACACAGTAGGTTTAATGGATTGACGCCTATCAGAAAACAATTACTCCCCTGGCTAATACCACGAAGGGCGTTGGATTATATCCTACAGGCGTCAGTGTAGGAATCTTCATGGAAAATTTCCTGCATATGCAATTGGCAATACAACTGAAAGAGTCGACTTTCAATTTTGGAACGGGCACACTTGCAGACCAGTTTCGGGTTCACTAGCCACTCGTCAGTGCAAGATAGTGGCTATCATCGACTGAAGTCAATGATATTCCATAATTGAAAATCGGAATTCTTTAAGAGTATTTCATTCCTCTTCCTAGTTGTTTTCTGATAAGCATTAGTCCATTCAACCTACTGTGTAGGTATATACGGGACTGGCTTGAACGTTTAAAGTTCATTTCTTTAGATTTGTTTACTGCCAGTCTTCAAGCATAGCCCACTGACTAATAAGAAAGGTAAGATTAATGTCACATAATGCCACCAAATGTCTCCTTATCCACTGAATGTAATGAGAAAATTCCAACCAAATATTCTTGAAAATAGTGTAACGAATCTGAAGCCGTCCCTGACGGTGAATAAACATATGACATCACCGCAAAAGAATACGGTCTGACTCGCCGGGAAAATACTATGCGAGAACAGAGACTACTAGAGAAATCTAGAACGATCATTACCGATATAAAAGGCCGGTTCCTCGTTCAGAGATGACAGTATGAATTCAGAAAGTGAATCAAGCGGTTAAACAAAGAATTCAAATAGTGAAAATAAATTAAGTGCTAAGTGTTGTAAATAAATTAGTTGTGATAGTGAAATATTGTTAGAAATATATTTGTTTAAGACAGTTGATTCGTTAATTTGTTACAATTGGTGATCAGAAGAGGATTTTTAAAATAAATTTGTGAGCGCTTGGTAGACAATCTTTTAGAGGTGTACAACTATCGAATGAACTATCGATAGTTTATGAAATATTTTAATTATCGATACTATCGATAGTTCACTGATTATCACGAAGTAGTAAACTAAGTTGTCGCTTTCTGATTTGACATTGACAATTGACACTTGAATTTGACTGGAAATTTGTTAAACTATTGAGACTTTCAATACAATGGTTAAATCATCATTTGTTTGGAAATATTTTGTAAAAGACGAGCTGGGCAGGCAGTATGCGACATGCTTGAAATGTAGAAAAATATATCGCACGTCGGGCAACACTTCCAATTTGAAAGACCATCTAAAACGAGCTCATCGCATTACAACAAAAAGTTATCAACAATCGTTTTCGTCATCAGATGATTCTCTTGAACCAAAAACAATCAATTCTCCTTCAAAGAAAATTAAAGCAAAGCAGAGCACACTTGGCCAATATATGTCGAAGCATATTGAAACTAGTTACCAAGATAATAACAAAAAAAAGAAAGGGTTGCATCTTTACCTAACACTCATGATATGTACAATATAGTTAACGATTATGGATTTAAAACATTATGTGAAAAGTTAGATCCGAGTAATAAATTACCTTCCTCGACCACAATAAAACGAAAAATGCTTCCAGAACTCTATGATTGTTCGAAAACAAAACTCTCTGAACTTTTACAAAATGTGGCTAATGTCACATTGACCACAGATTTTGGACGTGCTCATTTACTACTATGTCATATATTACAGTTACTGTTCATTTTATCACCAGTAATGCGTTAAATTCATATGTATTAGAAACTATACATATTCAAGAAAGGCACACAGCTGAAAATCTTGCCCAGATTATAGAGGTAAGCATTCAACCGTTGCACTATAATGAAATAATTGTGAACTATTTCAGGACCTTCTGAGGAAATGGCAATTAAGGGAGAAAGTTTTATGCATAGTTTCTGATAATGCATCAAATATGAAGGCAACAGTCAACATTGTGAATATTTCACACATTGGATGTTTTGCACATAAAATCAATTTGGTTGTTGAAGATGGCTTAAGGAACGCAAGAGATTTGCAGGACTTGATTAATAAATGTAAATCTATAGTTGCATTTTTTAAACGCAATGCCCTAGCTGCTGACAGGTTGCGAAAAGAACAAAAGAAAAGAAACGGGAAATAATTGAAGGTGCTGCAAGATGTAGTGACCAGGTGGAATAGTGTATATTATATGCTAAAACGGATTTTGGAAATGAGTGATGCACTAATTTTAACTTTATTGCACCTCACAGATGGCCCAGGTATCTTGGATAATAATGAAATATCTATCGTGAACGAAATAGTAAGAATTCTTGAACCATTTGAAAATGCTACCCAACAAATTTCAGGTAACTGTGTTACTATTACCCTAGTTATTCCAATAGTCAAAGGTCTGTACTATAATTTGAATGAATGTAAGAAAAATATTCACACATCAATAGGATTTAATTTGTGTGAAATACTCATTTGCTCAATTAATGATAGATTAGCAAACTAGGAAAAAATGGATATACCATCAATCGGTACAATTTTGGATCCCAGATTCAAAAAAGAGGGATTTAGATGCAGTGAAAACTCTTTGAGAGCTCATGTACAACTTCAGAATATGGCTCAAGTTTGTATAAGAAACAATGAAACAAATAACAATTTGGATAAACCTGGCCCTTTGAAGTGTTTAGAGAGTTCCAAAGATTATAAAGAGAAACAGAAGTTTAAAAAAATGAAAGGTCATCTGCAATAATTTGTGTTTGACAATATTTAGAAAGTGATACAATTCCTCTGAGTAGTAATCCATTAAAATATTGGAAGAATAGTGGTGATCCCTTGAGTAAACTTGCTTTAAAGTATATAACTATTCCTGCAACCTCTGTTTCCTCAGAAAGGTCATTCTCCAAAGCAGGACTTACGCTGTGTGCAAAAAGAAGTAGGCTCAAACCAAATAATGTTAATTCTATATTATTTGTGAACATTAATTATGGTTTGTTGTACAACTGATATTCTTGATATGCATAAAAATATGTTTATAGTAAAGTGTTTTATTTCTTGCTCTTGAACAGTATTCATTCAAATTCCTAAAATAACTGATAGCTCCTAAGAGCTTGGAAGTTAACAGAAAATTTATGTATTGATAAAAAAATGTGAAATCTCGAAGTGATTATTTTGTTTGTTGATGTCTATAACACTAAAATCGTGAAATTTTGCTAAACAACAAAAATTTAACATAAATGAAACTTAGCTTAGCTTTCTTCTCCTCCATCATATGCTTTATTGTCCAAGTTACAGACTTATCAACTAAGCTTCTATAAAAGTAATCATTATCAATGAAAATTATCCACAACGATTTTCAGATGTATAGATCATGCCCAGGGGTTTCTTTACATACGAACCAAAAGAAAAACGTACGTGAAACTAATTTCTGTTATAAATATTAAATCACATGTAAATCATTCTTTTTATTCATTTGGTATTGTAAATATTGATAACGAAATTGAAACATATAAAACAACACTATTCAATGTAATGAATAGCAAAGAGCGTCAATATAAACTTTTTCCTACAAGAAATTCAAGAATAGGTTAATAGGTTTGGGATTAATTTTTTCTTGTGGTTCGTATCTGAAAAAAAGTTCTGTCCATGATATATACATCTTTGTAAAGTATTTTCATTGATGTATGTTTTCTTCCTTTGCAAGTTTTCACGTTTTATATATCACTGGAGAAGTTTAAAATCAAAAATATTTTCCCAAAATATAACAAAACCTCAAATGTTTTAAAAAGTATAAGATTTTTTATTATAAAAGATGGGAAAAGTTGTTTCGATTTATACTCTGCTTTGAAATATTTTAAAATGAGAATATATCGTTTTAATCCAAAATCTACACCTGAAAAACTCTACGATTCATTTCGCATGGTACTTCCTCAAAACATATGGAATAGGTCGATAATTTATCGAGAGTATCGATTGGTTTTGATCAATACTACCAATTGATCGATCAAACCTACTATCGATAGTTGTCTACTTCTACAATCTTTGTATTACGGTGAAATTGACTATAAAACTTTCGCGCAGAGAGACTGGTGATTCATAGTTTCGCGAAGTGGACAGTACCGGACTACGGAAACATAAACTGATAGACCTTTCTCGCGAAAAATAGACTTGTGAAAATAAATAAGTGTTTCGGACTCTATCAAAATAAGTAGATATATTCAGTTTTGTGGAAAATAGACAATAAGAGACAAAATGTGTTCGAGGGAAGTGCGTCTATTGGACTTGAAAGTTGCCGAATTGAAGCAGGAATTGGAGGAGAGGGAGCTAGATTGTTCTGAGAAATCAGTACTCCAGAAGAGACTGTGGGATAACTTGATTGAATCGGGTGAAGATCCCAAAACATAGTCATTCGAAGTTTCTGAGGGTGATATGAGTTCAATAATGAACAAACTCGATGAACCTCAACAAAATTCGAATAGCTACAAGGAAGAACTTCTAGAAAATGCAGAAGGCTTAAAGAAAGAATTTTGTGATGTGACGAGTCTACTCGAAGAAAGGATAGGTATCATCGAGACAGAGATAGACAAAATCACAAAGGAAATGAACACAGAAGTAGAGGAAATCAAAGGCGGAGTTTAGGCAGAAATCGGCAAGATGAAGAAAACAATTAGCAGTTTGCAAAACTAAATCCCACCCCACAGAAAAGGTTGCCGAAAACTCAATTAGGGAACTGAAAGATGTCAAAGACAGTTCTGAACCAGGAAAGCTCTCCATGAAGTCGCCCCAGTTCGACGGACAAACTCCATGGGTAAATTACCGCCGACAATTCGAAGCTGCGGCCAGAGCGAATAGATGGAATGCAGGAGAAAAGGCGGCAGCATTAACATTGGCGTTGCGTGGAGAAGCAACAAATATTCTACAAACCCTCACGGCCCAGAAACAGGAAGACTATGACCAACTTGTAAAGCATCTTGAACTGCGGTATGGACAGGCCCACCTAGAGCACGTTTACCATTTACAGCTGAAGAACCGCTGCCAGAAATAGGAAAATCCCTACAGGAGTTAGAGGCCGACATTGCTCGAATGGTTCGTCTGGTATATCCTGCTACACCAGAAAATGTAATGGAGAGGTTAGCAGTTCAGGCATTCTTGGATGGACTTCGCGACCAAGAAACGAGGCAGGCCTTGACGCTAGCTCTTCCCAAACATCTCGTGGATGCACTGCAAGGGCCAAAGCAAAGTTCAAACTATCGAAGAAGATGGACAGGTGTCTGCTGATATTGAGGCCACCATTAGAAAGGTGATAAAAGAAGTTTTGACAGAGAGAAAACAAATAAGATGCTGGAACTGTGGAAAAATTGGGCTCGACTATTTTGATTTGAAGGCCTACTGCCTTACAAATAAGGCAGTAGGCGCGCGTGTTAATAAAAAAATATACTTTTTTCAAATGAAGAAGTACATGTAAAGTGAGTTCGAATTATATCAAGGTTACGTACAGCGCCATCTGCCCGTCATAATCTTTGAATTCAATTTGGAGTTCTTTCCCATTTTCAAATCAATAATTCAAATAAATTTGGAAACTACTAAATAATATTAGTGAAAAAGTTGTTTTTAATTATAGATACATATAAAAAAAGTAATACAAATTATGAAATTATGCAACAACAAAAATGAATTGGCCCTCCGGGGCGACTTGATTATTTCAAAATTTTCAAGCCAGTTTGTCATTACGAATGAATCAATTCAATGTCAACCTTACTTTTTGAATGGCAAATTAGATGAAGACACAGCATCCAAATTCGTCTTCCGCACCACTTCATCTGACTAGTGATCTCCTACCTATCCAACTGACAAATCCGCGTTGAAGTCAGCGATTCCCTATCCTCCCCCCTCACACCCCAAATCCGGTGTCCTCACCCTTTCCCTATTTTTAATCTACGTTCACCCAAACCATACCTTTCAGACACCCTAATACCACAACCCGCTCCAAACTAAATCCTGACAACTTGAACCTCAGATTTTTAGGAGAGAACCTCATACTCCTACTTGGAAGATCACTTTCATGAGGACCCTCAACTGGGTAACCGACCTAAGAGAAACTCTGGACAGAGTCTGGAAAAGAGCAAATCTACTAAAACACTGAGAGGCAAGTTCGGGAGATGCGACAGTAGCACCCTACTACACACTTGCAAAATGTTCAAAAAACCGTTCCCGAATTACAAAGCCACGATCTTCTGTACGCTCCCTCAGAGACAATCCCACCGCATCCTAACAACCGAGAGAAGAATCCTATGTAACATACACAACCTCCCATATCGTTACCAATCCCAAGACTTATTTATATAACTTAATAAATACTATCCCAATCAATCTCATATTTTGGGAACTCCAAAGACGATATGCCACCAGAACTATGAACAGCAACAACATTGCTCAATCAACACGCTGACCACACCATGGACACATCGTGGAGGCCACAGAAAAATACCTAGGAAGAAGCTCCTGTTTCCCCCAGCCAGACTCCTGGGAGCAATGGAAAACCCGATGTAGCATATCCAAGACATCCTGGAGGATAAACCACCCGAACCAAGGAAAACCCAACTACCGCAACGGACCCGTACTGCTCTGACAGAGAAACCAGATTAAAACACAAGATAACCTGCTTATAGCAGGGGGGCAATGCCTATAGCAGGGGGTGCTGCCTGTAGCAGGGGGTGCTGTCTATAGCAGGGGGCGCTGCCTGTAGCAGGGGGAGCTGCCTGTAGCAGGGGGCGCTGCCTGTAGCAGGGGCCGCTGTCTATAGCAGGGGGCGCCGCCTGTAGCAGGGGGAGCTGTCTATAGTAGGGGGCGCTGTCTATAGCAGGGGGCGCTGTCTATAGCAGGGGGCGCCGCCTGTAGCAGGGGGAGCTGTCTATAGTAGGGGGCGCTGTCTATAGCAGGGGGCGCTGTCTATAGCAGGGGGCGCTGTCTATAGCAGAGGGCGCTGTCCATAGCAGAGGGCGCTGCCTATAGCAGGAGGAGCTGCCTATAGCAGGGGGCGCTGCCTATAGCAGGGCTCCCCTCATAACCCCAATACAACCTAACTATGTTATAACCCAAAATTGAATAAACGTTTTTGACTTGACTCCTAAGGCAAATAAATAATCATTAATAAAATTAATTGGGACTTTGTGCAAACAGTATTCAAATACAGCAACATCTCGGCAGTTCAAGATTAATAAAGTGAATATTACATTCACAAATTCAGTATATTTATCAATGCTATTGATAATTTAATCTCATGATCATATTTTGATGCAACTAAACTATTTCACACAAATTGGCCTGCAATTCGGAATTGAAAAAAAATGATTACCTGATTTGTATGCCTCCTTCATTTCAGTACATCACAGAGCGGCGAAGTCGGGGTCACTTTCTAGGAACAAAATAGTATTTCAGTTATCCTTTCGGGCATCCATCTGAAGAAGAATTTCTCCTGCCTGAAAAAAGTATAATAGATATAAACATCACGCTAATCAATTAATCAATCAATCAATTTATTCACCATAAGAAATATACAAAATAAATAGTCTAAATTGAAATAGAAATACCTATTAGTAAATGAATACAGAACACCCAAAAACGGTTTCCTTGAGCATGGGTGTGGCATAAATTATTATATATGTATATTGATAGTACAGAAATGAATTATTATCAAGTAATATGACAAAATTAAAAGGTAACAAAAAGATGGAATCGAAAGAGTTAATGTTACTCCTTATACAGTGTGTAACACGAAAACTTAACAGAGCCGTTTTTGACTATAAAAAATAAGATTTTTAAAAAAAGTTCGGACACGTCGATTTCTAATTAAAGGGGGACACCTTTCAGACTAATCAGATTTTTTGTAGTACGCACCCCCTCGGAGGGGTGCGTCCGACGACCCTTATTTAGATAGGGAAAGTAGGTCGAGTGGCACCTTGTTTTAAAGGTCTTTCGAATACCTTTACAACTCTGTTAAAAGAAAATTTTTGTAATGATTAGTTTTCGAGATAATTTGAAGTTGAAATTGCCATGTTAATAATACATTAGACAGACCAATCGGTAACTTGTTTGCCTAAATGAAAAAATTTTCGAGCAGTTCTTCTTATCAGTTTTTTGTTAAATGAAATCCCTCTTTAAAAATCAATACCCACTCCTCTTCTTCCAGTTTTCATTAGTACATCGTTCGGTTGTTTTGTTTAAACGGGTCGTGTATTGTTATTTGTTTAAAAATGCCTTACACTACTGCTAAAAGGGTTTCAGTTTTTGCTTTATTTTTTGACAACGACCAAAATGCTAATAGAACATAAATTTTATCTAACGAGCAAAACCCTGGTAAACACCTAAGCAGAAATCACGTTCTGGATTTGGTCACAAAATTCAGGGAGACAGGTTCGGTTTTAAATAAGAAAAGAAATGTTCAGAGAAGGATAGTGAATGACGATAATGCAATTGGAGTGATTGGTCAAGTCATCGCCAATCCCAGGTTAAGTACCAGAGGTTTATCAGCAATGGCCGGAATAAGCCATATGAGTGCATGGAGAATCTTTAAAAACCACAAATTCCATCCTTACAAAATTAAACTTGTTCATGAACTCAATGAGGATGATTTTGACCGAAGACAGGAGTTTTGTGAGGGCATGAGTGAGAGATTAATGCAAAATCTCGAGCTGTTTTATAACATCTGTTTTTAGGACGAAAGCTCATTTTATTCAAATGGTTGCGTGAACCGTCACAATTGCCGTTATTGGTCGGATGAAAACCCAAGACAATACGCAGAAATACATACCCAACATCCCCAAAAGTTGAATGTCTGGGCCGGAATATTAGGCAATCATATTATAGGTCAATTTTTCATTGATGGAAATTTAACCGGTGATTCTTATTTACAACTTCTTGAAGAGGCAATACAACCTCGTATAGTTGAAATAATTGAACAGGATCCAAGATGTCAAGATGAATTTATCCATTTTCAACAAGACGGTGCACCACCCCATTATGCCCAGCAGGTTCGAAATTTTTTGAATAATCATTTTGAAGGACAATGGATTGGCAGAAGAGGTCCAATTGAATGGCCAGCCCGATCACCAGATTTAACACCACTGGACTACTTTGTGTGGGGACAATTAAAGTCTAAAGTTTATGCTACACAGCCAGCCAATTTGGATGAATTACGTCGTAGAATTATTGATGAATGCCGAGCTATAACTTCTGAGATGTTGAATAATGTAAGAGCAAAATTCGCACAAAATCTTTATTGCTGCATGGAGCAAAATGGCGCACATTTTGAACATTTACTCTGAATTTCCTATGTGAATTACCCTTATTATGTGTTACTTTTTTGTGTGTACTTTAAAAACAATTATTGGGATTTATTAACCCTAAAACAGTTTTTGAAACTTTTCTGTGTCATCAGCATTCAAGGAAATCAGCAGGTTGTATTCGTTGTGTAGGTAAGTTTTTAGTATGATTCACTTTTTTATCAGAAGCATAAAATATCCACATCAAAAGGCAACCATCATAAGGAGGTGCCACTCAATTCACCTAAAATGTAAGGGTTGTAACCAACCCCATCCCCTGAAAAAATCTCCTCGTAATAAACAAATAATTCGTTACTTTTTATGACATCAAATGACACATATTAGCAGGTTGTTACAAAAAGCAAAAATTTATTTTTTTTATGAAAGTTCTGAACATAAATTGTACCTTAAAATCAATTTGATTTATTTTAAAGAGAGTTGAACTCGATAAAAATACCTTCAAATCTTCAAATTATCTCGAAAACCAATCGTTACAAAAATTTTCTTTTAACAGAGATGTGAAGGTATTCGAAATACCTTTAAAACAAGGTGCCACTCGACCTACTTTCCCTATCTAAATAAGGGTCGTCGGACGCATCCCTCCGAGGGGGTGCGTACTACAAAAAATCTGATTAGTCTGAAAGGTATCCCCCTTTAATTAGAAATCGACGTGTCCGAGCTTTTTTTAAAAATCTTACATTTTATATTAAAAATGGCTCTGTTAAGTTTTCGTTGTTACACACTGTATATTTAAATGACATTGTAACCATAGCAGAAGAATGTAGAATTCACTTATTTGCCGACGATACCCACTGTACTTTAGTAGTGAAGATGTACATGAGTGTGTTGATACTATAAACGCTAGTCTTGAAAGGGTGTATAGATATTGCTCTGCAAATCTGCTGAAGGTGAACGTAAATAAAACAAAATGGATGTTATTAGGGAAACATAGAGATCATAATAATGAAAACCTACTTCTACGATTGAATGACAGTAATATAGAGAAGGTAAACAAATTCGTGTACTACTGACAGCAACTTGAAATTTAAGGAATATGCTAATCATTTTATCAAAACAATAGCTTACAAAATCAACTATTTGAAAAGATGTTCCCCATATATGAGCCAGTGGTCTAAATTATTAGTCTACAACTCCATAATCCTTTAACATTTGAATTATTGTTCTACCATTCTGTTTTTTTTTCAATCAAAATGAAATAAACAGACTACAAAAGATGCAGAATCGTTCTATGCGAATAATCTTACAATGTTCGAGGATAACACCCATAGCAAATATGTTTCAAACCCTTCAATGGCTACCAGTGAAGAAACTCTTCCAGTACCAAACACTAATTTTTATTTTTTGAATCAAAATTGGATATTCACCTGTACATCTACAGAATAAATTAACTTATGTGGCTGAAATACATAGGCATAATACTAGAAATAGAAGCAATATAAAAGTTGAAAAATATTAAAAAAATAGTAAACATAATTCTTTATTTTATAAAGGAATATATTGTTTTAACGACCTCCCACAAGAAATTAAAGACAGTGGTTCGATAAATATATTCAAAAGACGATTGAAGGATTTCTTAATGGAAATATAGTACATTCCCATGTATGACGACTTTTTTATGTCTGAACATGTTCAAAAATGAACTGAAGAAATTTGTTTTAAATGAACAAATATGATATGTATTATGTCTTTGTTACCTGTAGCTGTAATTTGTATAATTACATTCATCTAATGTTCGTTATATATTTCAAATAATTATGTAATTTATCTTTCTACATGTTGCATTGAAATTTTTCGAATGTATAATGTTGCTGTTTTGTAGTAATGTCTTTAAAAATATTTTATTGAACTTATGTTTGTCATACATTTAAGTCATTTCTAGATGTAACACATACCTTTTTTTTTATTTCTACCATTCTAGTTGATTTGTATATTATTAGGATATCCTATTTAAATAAAGATCTATCTATCATCATATATATATGTCTATGGATAGACAAAAACTGTGTAATCTCTTGGAATGTTACAATATAAAAATGCATGTAAACTCATCAACTCGCTCATCCCAATACTCATCATCATTAATTGATTACTTTTGTTCTAATCTAAGTGAAAATCTTATATCATGTAATGTTGTCCCTTCAAATCTGTCCGATCAGAATGCAATCTTCACAAGATTCAATTTCAAAGTTGTTGCAAATACAAAAAAAACACAGATATGGTCGTATATACAGCATGGCTAACTATAATAGGTTTTATCAATCATCGCTCGAAAGCGAAAGTGGAATAATGTAGTCAATTTTGAGCATTTCTATAAAACTTTAAAGCATCTCTTTGAAAAATCTTTCCCAATCCAAAAAATAAATATAAAAAAAAGAAACTTTGATTGACTAGACCGACTAGAGGATTAAAAGTTTCATCAATAAATATGCGATCCCTGCATTATATCCGAAAATATGCAAAAAATAAAAGTTTCCTTAAATATTTCAATAAATACAGGAAAACATAGAAATGTGATAAGTGCTGCGAAATAAAAAATATTATCAAAATAGATTTGATAATGCTGATAATAAAATGAAAGAAGTGTGGAAAATAGTTAATGAATTAAGAGGAAAGCAATCTAAAGGAAAATCCACTAACACAGCAATAAACCCCACAACATTAAACAACCACTATTGTTCAGTAACCGCAAAATATGCAGTTGATACAGTCTCGAGCAACGACCCAATTAAATATTTGAAGGGTGTTCAAATAGGTCAAACATTTTATTTAATCCCCATTGACCTAGATGAATTAAAAGAGGTTATTCGAGAAATTAGAAATAAAAAAACATCAAATATTGATGAAATGTCAATCAAAATCTTTGAGACACTGCCAGATTGTGTCATTGATAAATGATTCCTTTGTGAATGGCTCATTTCCTGAATTTTTAAAAACTTCTGTAGTGATTCCGCTCTTCAAAGGTGGTGCCAGGGATGATCCAATAAACTACAGACCTATATCACTTGTTCCGACCTTATCCAAAATTATTGAAAAAATCATAAAAAGGCGGCTAATTTACTTTCTCTATAATAACATTGAGTCCACAGCAGTATGGGTTTCAAAACAACAAAAATACAAGTGATGCAATTTTCAACTTTCTGCATAAGATTTATAGTGATATGAATTCTGGTGCCTATTCAGCAGCTGTATTCTGTGACTTTTCCAAGGCATTTGACCTCGTTGATCATGGAATCTTACTGCGAAAGCTGAAACATGATAGTTTTGAGCACAGAAGCATTAGATGGTTTGAATCGTACTTATTGCATCAAAAGCAAATTGTAAGACTCTAAACCGACTCAAATGTAGAAGAAATCAAAGCAGATGTCCCTCAAGGTTCCATCCTAGGACCCATCTGTTTCTATTGTATATTAATGATATAACACAATTGGATCTAACTGCTAGCATCACATTATTTGCAGACGACACAACGTTGCTGTGGCAGGGAAAAGATCCTACAAAACTAGCTCAAGATGCCACTGTAGACATGGAAAAAATTAAGAGCTGGCGCAACTCAAATAAGCTTTCTTTAAACTTTGATAAAGCCCATCTCCCCACCTTCAAATGTGAACTCCCACCTCTTAGTTTGAATAAAAACATTCTCGAGATGAAATTGTCCTCCAAATTCTTAGGACTCCACATTGATAATAAGCTTAAATTTGAGGATCATATTATCAAGTTGAATAAAAAACTTGCATCTGGCTGCTTTGTAGGGAAGTCAGTTTCGAAGGAACTGGGTAGAACCTTTGCAAGATCTGCGTACTTTGCCTTTGTGGATGCAAATATAAGATATGGTATTGCCTACTGCGGAGTATACAGCAAAAGTATGGTGCAGACTGTTTTCGTTTTACAGAAGCGAGCTGTCCGGTATGTGTGCAGGGCAAAGTTCCAAGATCACTGCAAACCATTATTCATTGAACAACGAATTCTGACAATGATATCTCTATTCATTCTTGAAACAGTAAGTCTGATTCATAAAAATATATCTGCTCGTAATGATATAAAGGAGCCACACTATAATACATGTACAACAAAATTCCCATATACCTGAAGAGTTATTCTTTGATTATTTTCAGGAAAAAATTAAGCGACATTCTGATTGATAAAGCCTATTATAGTTTAGATGAACTTTACAATGACAACGCTTTTTATGAATTATAGTTACTACTGTATGTCACTATAATATACCATATTTTTTTAAAGAAAATTTTTTGAATTTTAAATTGTATAGCATTTATTTTGTTTCGTAAAAATGTGTTTAACACCCTATTTTATATAAATGGGCTTTTAGGAATTACTTTTATACTACTTTGACCTAGTTCATAATCGTTAATACCCTATTTGATCAGTTTCACATTTTCACTGATTATTTGGTATGAGATACTCTTTCTAATTAATTTCGTTAGTAAATTCTTACAATCAAAAGACATGGATCTCAGGCATGCTGAAAAAAATGCTGTCCTTTCTTAGAATACAGAAACACAGGGTTTAAAAGCTTCATCCGAACCTCCAAGGAATTGGCTGAAAAGTTAAATATGGAACTTTTATTTAGAGCCACAACAACAATCTGACATGTTAAGCGTCAAGCTAGTAAAACTGCCAGCGATGAGCCTATAACTTTTTCAGAAAAAAAAATTGAGGATGAATTTTTCGAACTTTTTTTTGGACACCACATTAATTTGAGTTAAGGAAAGATTTGAACAGTTAAGCTCAGAATCTTGGTCATTTTTGTACAATATAAAAGTGATTTCAAAAAAATCCGATCTTCGACCTGACCTGTACTAAAATTACCTATCAACTCTAAATCAGATATAGATGATTATTTGTTGTGTGATGAACTTTCAAGTCTAAAATCTTTTTGGTCTGATCAGAATGTGATAACTCCTGTTTTCATTTTAAACTTCATCAAAAATCATAAGTTACTAGAGCTGTATCCATTAGATAGATAGATAGGACATTATAAATATTATTAGCTATACCTCTGTAATGGTTTCTAGTGGGGAGAGAAATTTTTTTAAGCTTAACCCGATAAAAACCTATCTGTGATCGACAATATATCAATTTCGATTGACAAACTTGGCGACCTTGTCAAACGAGAATGAATTTGTGAAAAGCATCTGTTTTGATTACTCAGAGTTATAAGAAAGCCAGAAAAGTAAAATTTCTTAGTTTTTTTGTGGTCGTAATGTAGTGGTTATTAGATCCTCAGTTTTTTTTTCGCATGGGTTTCACTTGCAGTTAGGGGGCGCCGTAGAAATCTAGCCCAGGTTCCGGTAGTTCATGAATGCAGAGTGAGTAGGGAATAAAGGCATTGATTGAAAGGGAAAATTGTACTTTATGGGATACTCACGGATTTTCGCAATTTTCTTCTGGGATGATACCACACGATGATAGGAATTCAAAAAAAGAAGATTAAAAACTATTTCATATTATATTCCTCAAATCGTGAAAGTCTAATTTTACTGTAAAATATCACCTTCGCTCATTGATTGCATTCGTAAACGTATGGTATGAAACCTATTGGGAAATATAGTTATCGAAAAAATTAAATGCGTTCAAAAAATTATATAAAAATAAAACAAGAATGGAAGAGAAAAAAATTGCAAATGGTGGTCTACTCACCATGCGGATATGTGTAGAAATTCCTTTTGAAAATCAATAAATCGCGAACAGCACCCATAGAGTCCCTGAACAGTATCAGAATATATTCAATAAAGGAATATACAACAATGTAACTATAATAATTATATATTTTGTGATTATTAAATTTGAAATAACATAACTATCGATATCTACACCCACCAACAGAAACTACCACTAACAAGAATGACAAGCGACTAATGACAATCGATAATCGATGCCACATAACAAGCTGCAGTGTTGGATTCGTGGTGCAGCTTCGAAGTGCCAACATCGGACTGCCGGACTTTTGTGATTGTTTTCTTTGTCTCCTACCTTTTGTATTCAAATATGAACTCTTCAATGATAAATATTGAGTTGATTAAAGAACACTTCTAAAAACTCAAGGATAAAAAGTGGGTTCGATTTTTTAAGTAATTTTTTATATTCATGAACTACTGGGCGAGTAAAAAACTGTAAACATGTTGATAAAGGAAGGGGCGAGATTATCTTTTCCCAAAAAAAACCGTATTGATAATTATGACAGCAAAAGCAGGCATAGTGGAGATGTGGAGATGCAGAGTATTCTGGAATCAAACCCGGGGAACAAGAACTTCAAGTCTACACTCTAATTTTTGATTGGGAAAACTCAGATAGTTCATAAGTAAATTCACAAGTAAATGATAAAATGGAGGAAGACCGTCAAACAGATGATAAAGTAGCATTATCAATTGAAGGGTTGGTGCCTGAGGGAGCAGATGTCTGTCAACCCTAGCAAAACTGTGTTGATCCCCTTCACCAAAAGGAGAAAATTGGACGATCTAAGGCCAATTTCCCTCAATGGTGAGATCATTCCAGTCGGAACGGAGGTGAACTATCATGGTATCGTCCTTGATAAAAGACTCACCTGGAACGCTCACTTGAAAAAAGTTTTACACAAAGCCAGACTGTCTCTATGAACATATCGAAGGATTTGTGGTTAAACTTTGGATTTGGGTCCCAAACAAATCCATTGGATTCATGTGATGATTATCAGATCAATGATCACTTGTGGTGCAGTTGCTTGGTGACTGAAGGCTTTACAGAAAACGGCCCAAGCGAAGCTCTCTGGCTTACAGGGGCAGGCTTGTCTGGCTATCACTGGTGCCATCAGTACCACACCATAAGCGGCCATGGAGATCCTTCTAGATCTACCTCCTCTCCACATTTTTCTGGAGAGAGAGGCTAGATGGACTGCATACAGACTTGTGCACATCGCCAATTGCATAAATCAATTAAATGCAGAGTGCAACATACTGTTGGTTGACAGTGGAAGTCACACCATTCTGGAAATAACCTCTGACTTTATGCCTCTAACTGTCAACTACGAACTGCCTTATAAAGTACTATTCCCGAATAGAGAGGACTGGATCCTCCGGGATAAGGAAGTATTAAGAACAGATAGTTGTTGGTTCACAGATGGATCAAAAACACCTTCCGGTTCTGGTGCAGGTGTTTTTAGTCGCAGACCCAGGACAGAGATATCTACCTGCCTAGGAACTTATGCGACTGTATTTCAAGCGGAAATTTACGCTATTGAATTGTATGTGGAGAGATCGGATAAATCCAACCTCACACACAAGTCAATAAATATATTTTCGGACAGTCAAGCGGCGTTGGAAGCTCTTCCCACACAGCACTAGATATTCATGGAATATTCCCTGTATATCATAAAACGAACGTATATATTCCAAATATTCATAGAATATTCTTGGAATATATACATGCCTTTAGAATATTCATAGAATATGCTTGAATGAATATGGCAGGATTATTCCCGAAAGAATGTGCATAGAATGTCTATAAATGGATTGTTCTCCCTTGAATATTCTAAGAATATTGTCGATCGAATATACCATATGTATATTCTTAGAATATATCCCCACGGTATATTTTGGAATATTCTATACAATGGAATTTTGAATTATCTTATATTAACGTATTCAAATAATTCAATATTATCAAAAACAAAAATATTTGAAGATCTTAATCGGATGCATAACCTAATGTATATAACCCTGATAGTGTTAACCAGTTTTTGAACTCAACGCGAAGATTCTGGATGAATTGCTCCAACAGCAACTGTTGGAAACGACAAAAAAATTTGAATGGACCAATAAATGAACCAATTGCATCAATAAATTGGTTAATTCTCATCCTATTTGTCTTTTTGTATTTGAAAATATTTAATTACAAAGCGAAAAATCCTGGAAACAGAGAAATGGGGAAGTGAAGAATTGGAGTAAACGTTTCTCATTGGTCAATTGAAGTGTAGCGCGCGACAGTCGAATAAGCTCTGTGAAAGCGGGTGTCCCTTAATGCATGGTACATTTGCGTTAAATTCGACATTTGATTTAACATGGCGGTTGACGTGGCAGGTTCGCGTGTGTAATGCATGGTGTGTTGGTGTTATTATCAAAGTATAATTCTGTCACGTTCAGTGTACCATTTATAATTTGGGGTTGTCCAATTTGCAGTACAGCGAATAGTTTGATTTTGGATCTTCAAACAGGAGAGTTGCATATATTCAGTCTTCAAGAAAAGTAAGTAAAATGCAATAGTATCGATAGTAAAGTCATGGTGATTAACCTACTATACCTCATTTTAGGTTCGAGGAGAGTTGGTGTGTGGGATTTGTTGGTTTGACTAAGTACATGTTTGAACTAGAGTGATTTCAGTTGTGTATCTTCAATAGAGAAAAGTAAGTGAATGACACATTCTTTTGTATCATTTGTTTTCATAATTTTTATCACTCGTTTTCAAGATAGTATCAATTTGCCCAAAAGGAAACAGAGTGGTACCTGGTACAGGCAGGTGCGCCAAGGAACTGAAAACGTAATGAGTACTTTTCAACAAGACAATGCAAGTTGCTCTCCAAGTCATAAAATGTTGTAAATTTTCATGAGTAACCTATGCGAAAAATATCTATTTGATTTATATTCCAGTTTTATTGTGCCACTTTCAAATAGTGATAATGAACGTTAATGTACATTTTGTTCCAGGTATTACTATTGAAACACTGGCTGATGCATTGTTGGACAAATATAAGGAAAACTATTCTGGTGAGCAAAGTTTGGATAACTTTGAGTAAGTGAAATTCATTGAAGAACCCCACTCATTTTAAATACTTCATTTGTGGGTTTATTTTTTCAAGCGGGAAACCTAACCTAATCTATTTCTTGATGTAATACACTTTTTCTTTTTCAATGAAATGATATATTTATTATTTTTTAATTAGTGCTGATGAATTCACAGAGTTGTTATTTTAGTATACATTTGTTTGAGAGTAGGAACATCCTAATTTGAATACATTTCTAATATTTGTAATATGACAGTATTCAGGAATATTTTATTCAGTGGATAAATATTTCGAATTAGATTTTTTATTTTTAATATTGGTTGAAACGTCAAATATTTCAGTGTATATTGTTTTTAAAATATATTTGTTTATGAATATTATGTGTTTTATTACTTGTGTGAATCTTGTATCAAAATGCAATATATACATGCCTAATAGCGGTTACTCGTCACATTCTTGGAATATTCCAAATATTCCTAGAATATTCATAAAATATATTTAAAGAATATTCTATGGTGTTTCTCTATTGTATATTCCTACAATAAACTAAGAATATCCTGAATATTTTATGAATATTCCTCGGGTTCTATTCCTGGAATATTCTTAATAGAATATACCTTAGATATTTTAAGAATATTATAAGATATTCCAAGAATATTCTCAAGGAATATTCTTAAAATATATCAAAGGTTCGCCAGGAGCACTTCCAGGGAATATTCTCCAGAAGATATATATATCCATGGCATATTCATAGCATAATACAATATCCTTAAATGTATATTCATGAAATATACCTGGAATATCTATTGCTATGTGGGTTGGCTTCTACCGAGCAACGTCTAAATTGGTAGCAAATTGCCAAAAACCTCTCTCTTCGATAGGAAGACTTTACGTCTCTGGTCTATATTCCTGCTCATACTGGCCTGGAAGGTAATGAAGCCGCTGACTCTCGTGCAAAGGAGGGTGCTGCAAACGGCTTCATCGGACCAGAACCTGTCATTGGCATTGCTTTGGGCTTTGCCAAACAAACATTGAGCCGGGATTGGCTCACTCCAAGGCGTTCATCCACTACTATGTCTTACTGGATAAGTCTTTTCGGCAACGAAAAAACTCTGAAGCTGAAAATACCATCATCGGATCAACTACGGTTCCAGAGGCGGATCCCAGTACCCGAAATCTCCAACACCAGACGATGGAAAGGAATTTTTCGTGAGTTACTCATTGTTCCCTTTTGTGATCCTATATGTCAAGCTCCTCAATTTTTCCTGAATCATTAGGTGATATCAGTGCAGAAATTGAGTTAGATCTAAGTCAATCACTAGAAGCTCTTAGTATAAATAATAATCAAACTAGACAATTAGGAAATATAGTCGATTCTATCATGGCAGTAACACCAATTTTTGATTTGAAACTTTTGCAAATCATACCAGAGTTTGATGGTAACCCTTGCAGACTTTATCGATTTATTTCAACATGTACCGATATATTGAACACCTATTGGGACACCACTCCCGCAAATAATAATTGTGCACAAAATAAACTTTTACTCAACAGTATTTTTTCCAAATTGACTGGATCGGCAGAAAAAATTTTTTCTATTAGCGGTAGTAACGATTGGAACACCATTAAAAATTTATTGATCACTCACTTTGGCGATCAGAGAAATGAAAGTAGTTTATTATCAGATTTAGGCTCCTTGAGACAAAATCCAAATGAAAATTCACTAAATTTTTTCAAGAGTTGTTTCTACGCTCAATCTTCTCCATAACTATGTTAATTTACACGAGGTAAATGAGCAAGTGAAAATAAGCAAAAAATTACTCTATGATTCACATGCATTGCATACATTGTTTGTTGGTTTGAGAGAACCCCAAAGTTCAATGATCAGATCAATGAGACCGAATAATTTAGCTGAAGCATAACAATATATCATCAAAGATAACAACATTCGGTATTTACAAAAATCTCAATTCAATAATTTCACCTCTCAAAAGTCACCAACCATATCAAATCCCCAAAATTTCAATTTTGTTCAACAGCCTCAGAATTTTCAGCCGAACAGACCCCAAATGCAACAAAATATTCCTTGACAACTGCAACAGAATCAAAATTTTTCTAACCAACCTCAATTTCCTAGAGGACCAATTCAAATACAATCCCGTCAAAATGTACCCCAAAGAAAATACTTCACCAACAGCCAGGTATTCGGAGCACCGCGAAATGTTTGGAAACCCAACAATGGGCCATCCACTTCCCAACCAACCCCGATGAGCATTGTCAGTACCCAGAATTTTTCGAAAAATAGACCTTCCTTTCAACAACCCATTCGAAATCACTTCCGGAATAATCCAAATCAGAGACGTAACTTCGTCTTCGAAGAACTTCATAATATTGAATACGATAAAGACTATGAAACATGTGATTTTCCACAGGAAGAGTTTTCAAACGAACAATACGTTGACGAAACTGAACAATTCTCCTATTATGACGAGACTGAGACTGACGATCAAAATTTTCACGAAACGAGGCCAAACCCAAGCGAAACATAATCGACCTCAATACCATATATGACAAAAAAGAATTACTTTACATTCAAATCGAAAATCCACCCATGAAACTTTTGATAGATACGGAAGCAACCAAATCTTTCCTGAATCCCGAAATTGCAAAAATGTATTACTCTGAAAATATTTTCAAAGAACCTTTCGTAGTTACATTAGTTTTTCAACAATAACAGCGTGATTATTGTGCTAGCATTCCATCTTTCGAAGAGTTCAACTCAGAGCAAAAATTGAAATTTCATTTTATTAAATTTCATCAATATTTCGATGGATTGATCGGGTTAGATATACTTAAAGAAATGAATGCCAAAATCGATTTCTCAAATTCAATTTTATATATTCCAAATTCTCAACTCTACATTCAGTACTATGAGACCCAAAAAACCATTTGAAATCGTTCATATCGATGTTTTTCAAGCCAACGGTCAAAAATTCCTTACGATAATAGATACTATTTCTAAATATGCACAGGCTTTTCCTCTTACATCCGCAAACGATTCCTCTATTGTCGAAGGTCTCATCACATTCATGTCGTTCCACGGACTAACACTAAAAATCATAGCCGATAGTGGAACAGAATTCAAAAACTCTACTTTGACTGACTTCACAAAACTTCACAAAATTGACATTCATTTCATCACCCCAAAAAACTCAACTAGTAACGCCCCCGTAGAGCGCCTTCATTCAACCTTGCTTGAGCATTTGAGGGTTTTGAAAATTGAAAATCCCCGTTCTGAAGTAACGAGCCTAATGCCTTATGCTATTTTTGGATATAACCACTCCATACATTCCTTGACAAAACAAAAACCAATAGATATTGTGAGAGGACATATCGATACAAAAGATCCATTTGATATAGATATAAACCACGAAATTCTAAATAATTATATTCAGGAACACAAAGACAAAACTCAATTGATTTTCAATTACATTCACGAGACTTCCCAACAACAAAAAGAAAAGATAATAGAAAAAAAAATCTCACTCGCGAAAATCCTGTCAGCTATACTGAAGATGGCGAAGTTTATCGACATAACGTAAAAACTCGTGGGAAAAAACTGAACGTTCCATTTATAAAAGAAACTGTTATCACCGATCAAGGACTGAAACTAAAAACAAAACGTAATACCTACACCACAAAAACATTTTCAAAAAACCCCGAAAAATCGTAACAAAGTCGAATTTGTTACAGGACCCTCCTACTCTTGACGATAATCCACCTAACATCATCAAAGAACGTACAAATAACGAACCTGAAGGACAACCCAGGGATCCTGTCCTTTTTACCAGGGACAGCAAAAATTAAAGTAGCCACACACACCTTTCTTCATTATATTGATTTCAAGCCAATTTCAGAAGAAATCGGAGATCTGACTCATCATTATAATGCAATAAAATCATCACTCATGAATCAGAAAGACCTCAGTTCAACCTACCTTACATCCTTACATCAATACACCGAACAACATATTGACTTCCAGTTGAAATCAGTTAAAGAAAAACTCCAATCAATCTACCCCTTAGCGATTCGAAAAAAACGAGGGTTGATCAATGGACTTGGAAATATTGTCAAATTTGTTTCCGGTAACTTAGATCAGGAAGATGCCCAGCATTACGACGCAGCTATTGAAAAATTACAAAATAACGAAAATCAAATTGTTCATTCTCTGAATCAACAAATATCATTGACTCACAAAGTACTTGAAAATAACAATAAAACATTTTCACTCATGATTCATAATCAGAATGTGATCAAAGAAAGTATCGAAGAGCTTAACAATAATAGCACACATTTTTGTCCTTATTAGATACATATACACAAATAAAATTCAACTTGGATACACTACTTTCAATACTCACCAATATTGAAAACGCCATTTCTTTCGCTAAACTTTGCACCTTACATCATAGTATAATATCTATCGACGATATAAAATCAATACTCGATTCGCTTCTGAAGTATCATTCTAAAAGTTCAATTGGTATATTCAGAAATCGAGGACAGCTATAAACAATATGATATAACACCTGTTGACGCATATTTTTCGAATACAAAACTAATTTTTGCATTGCATATCCCTCTAGTGCATCCCGAAACCTTCTCACATTACCACCTTTATTCAATACCCACTCAGAATTTTACCACAATTATTCCAAAAAACTCCTTTTTCACAATGAGTAATGATATGTTCCAATACGACTCTGGACCATGTCGTTATCTGAACCCGAACTACCTGTGCCCGAACAACTACCTGATAGATGGAACCCAGGAAAGCGATTGTATTTTTTCAATTTTACAAGTAAAATATAACGAAGTCGTATGCCAAACAGCAACCATAGTGGTGAACAAGCCCTTAATCGAGGAAGTCAGCGAATCGAATTATATCGCCATATTCCCTCAACAAGAAAAAGTCCAAACCCGAAGTGACGAAACCGACTTCGTGATTCTGAAAGGATCCTTCCTCATCGAAATCCCATACCAATGCAGCATCGAAACCTCCGGACATGGATACACCAACGAGAAGGGAGAAACCAAGGGAAAACCATTATTTCTTCCTGAAATTACAATACACGAACAGAAAATCGAAAAAACCAAACTCCAAGTCGACGATATCTCACTTGACGAACTACGTGAAGTGCAACTCCAAGGAAATAAACTTCAACCCCTAGACTTAACAGGTTCAACTTCTTCCAGCCACCACCCCTGGACGATTCCCTTATATATATTCGCCATTATAGGGATCATTTATATTTGTCTGAACAAGTTCAGAAGATGCAAGAAAAATACCAAGGATGCCGCACAACCCCAACAGTCTCCAGAAGTTTTGTTTGTCCCATCCAAAACTTCATCTTAGGAGGGAGGAGTTACGAATCGAATAAGTACGTTCAACCAGCCGACTAGGTCTACGACCCGGCCAAGGAGCGCCGACGCTGCAGTATCAAATAGCCGGCATTCCAGGAAAAGCCAACATTATAATTTCTCACCATTTATATTACATTATTAAAAATTCAGTCTTGATGTAACTTTTGTACGAACAACTTGTCCAAATAAAATATTTCATCTTTTTAAAAACGGTCTTCTTTCTTTAAAGTACCTAATTCAGGCCTTCTTAAAGGCCACTGTCATTTGAATCTTCATATGCAGTGACTTGGACTGTCGGAAGACAGTGTGTGTCGCCTCTATTTGGAAAATGATGAAACAGCAGAGCATATACTTTGTGCCTGCCCCGCAGGGGACCGAATCAGGTTCTTAGAGTTCTACAGAGCCGTACTCTTACCATCTGACCTGAAAGACCACTCACTATACAAACTAATCGGCTTCGTTAAGAAGCTGGGTTTATTTGGCAGAGTGTGAATAGGTGTAAGCCTCAATAAACCCTTGCGAGTTGCGGTGGAGGGTCGAATAGACCCACTCACTTTAGATCTAACCCAACCTATCAGAAAATTTGTGTCAATTGATCAAATCAAACCGTAACCCAACAAAAACAAACATAATAAATAAATGAATACCAATAATAATTCAAAATGAAAACAAAAAAACGATGAAAATTGATAATAATAAATTTGGTGGTAGTGCGCCCGATTCAAAACCATGGTCGAGAATTCGATCCCAACCTCGACCAAATATGTTTACCGACAGGCCTTATCTTGTTAAAGCTGGGATGATTCTGCAACGTTACATGACTGACGGACTGTAAATAGACATGATGCTCCCTAGGTGGCTCGGGAAGTTCTCGAAATTCCTTACCCAGGACACGAGGCTAATGACCAATGTAGTCGATGTCGATGACACAAAAAAAAACAAATAAGAAAGAATTTTGAAAGAAAGAAAAACTAAGCAAAAAAACAAGAAATTAATATAGTAAAATTAGTATTATAAATGAATGTCCTCATCTTTCTACATCCTGGGTTTCTCTGAATATTAACCGAGACAACATGTCGCTTCTCCGTTGCTTGGGAGCGTCAAGAGCGAGGATGTTGAGGGCGGAGTCCAAAAGAGAGGTGTACTTGAAATAAATAATGTCACGAACTTAGAAATATCGAAGTAAAATACACATTGAAAAGACTGGTGGTCCCCTATGCCAATAATCAGGCTGGATGTCGACGGATTCGACGAGGTCGTTAGTTCTGTAATAATTTAATTAATGTGAAGTGAAGAGTATGTGGGAGAAAAAAACCAAGAGGTCTTCCGAAGAGAAGTCGAACTCTATATAGTTCTTAATTGTTATTCTCAACAAAAAGTATAAAAAAGTAAATAGGGTGGATGACGTGAAGCGCTGCGCCCTCCGACGAAGCTTCTGTTAATTAATAACAGGAGGAGCCTGGTCAAATGCGCTTGAGTGGGAAGCAACCACCGAACTGTCGAGGCCATCTAAAGAAGAAGAGTCGAGGTGATTAAATCTTCCAAAGGAAGTTTCATATTTAAGATTCCCGTTTTATTTAATTTTTTGATTGGTGGAAATAAAATATTTGGACTGAAATCACTGCTCCTTCTGGAACATCAGAAGCTGTATTGTGACATTTTAAAGCAACTTCAGCAATGGAAATTAAACCAAAGGTAAGGCAACCTATTTTTTCAGTAACTTGCTCTGAGTACAAATTTTTTTTCGCCATGCCTTTTTTTTTTCAAAAACCAAATACAGAGCTTTTTTTGCGGTGGTTTAGGAGGAACTCATTGCCAATATCACAGGCCAGTATTATCACAGGTATTTTTAAACTGTGCTTCTGTACCACATAGCGAAATTTTAAAGGAAGGCCTCACCTCTGAATTGTTTCCATTTCTCATTTTCCTATGAACAAAATATCCAAAATATAAATTGAAATTGGTATATTTAAGAAGATATTTATTTTCAGGAAAGGAAGGATTTGAAATGAAATGTCCCCAACATTATTTCATTTTTGAATTTCACGAGAATTAAGTTACTTTTATTTGTCCTTCTGTCATCTCTCAACTCGTCTCAAATATTAATTATATATTTATTTTTGAATATTACTGGAGTTTTATCCCAACACCAAACCGTTATTTCAACATCTCATCACACGTTTCGATCACTAAGTGATCATCTTCAAGTGGAAGATTAAACTGTAGTTCAATCTTTCTCTTGAAGATAACATTAAAAAAAGGGGTTTTTGAGAAATGTCACTCTGGCAATCTATACAGCACTATGAACTGTCTTTGTTGTAGCCAACACACCAACTGCACCTTTATTCACCTATTTATTGCTGTTTTTTTGCAAATAACATTGTATAATTCATGTTATGTGGTTCTCACTGAATTTATATTTTTATAAATATAAACTTTATTGAATACAAATGTTCACAATAAAAACATTAAAATATGATTCAAGATTTCAACGAACTTGGATAGTCGCGAAGTTTTTCAAGAATGCGGCGTCCTCTTGTTCTCCCATATTTATAGGATCAGGAACTGCTGATGTAGATGTGCATTTCTTCCAATGTTCTAGAAAAACCTTGGAAATGTGCTGAATATGCTGAGTCATTTCCTAGGTAACTGCAAATATTAGCATTGCTTACTTGCGTTTTGTTGGCTTTGTTTTTGTTCAGGAACTACCGAAAGAGTTTCCCATTTTATTCAAATGTAGAACAGGTTAGGTTAGGTCAAGTTGTGTTAGGTCAGGTTAGGTTAGGTCAGGTTAGGCTAGATTAGGTTAGGTCTAGTCAGGTCAGTAAGCTTCTAAGAATTATACCTTTTTTTTTTCAATAAACCATTTAATAATATTCAAGGACCCTAAAACGGGTGTACACACCAATGCCATTGAATCTTCTTGGAGGCACGCAAAGGCGTTCACAGTTTTGAATGGACGTAAAAAAGCGCACATTCCTGGAAATCTTGCGCGCTACATGTTTCATGAAAGATGTGCCCAGCTCAACTTGAAATAAACAGAGGAATTTTTCAGATTGGTAGGTAAACTTTACGTCCTCAAAAATTTTTCTGAAGAGTCGAATGACATTCATGTGGCTGATGAAGAGAAATATTCCAACTTTGAAAAACCGGCCTATTTTTCTATATTACGAAAATGGTCCTTTTCAGGGCCGCCAATTTTTTGTATAGAATTCGTATAGCAATGAGAATGATGATAAAAGTTAGCTGTCGAATTTGCTTAAACGATGACGTAAGCGAATCGAGCAACTGTCTTCACTTCTTTTTCAGTACTAAATGGTGATTGGGTTGCTTGTTTTGAAAGTCTAACAAAAATTTAAGCTTTGTACAGACAGTTCAGAAAAATAGCAAACTAGTAATAGGGATATTTCATTAGTTCGGACTTCCATTGTCTCATATGATATAAATTGATTTGAAATCCCTGGAAGAATCTGTAAAAAAATTTATTTATTTATTCATTTATTTATTTATAAACGGGTTACCCCAATACAGTTAAGAAATAACATATATGTTGCGACGTTTAACTTATGCACTATATCACATTGGAATCACATCTGAATATCTGAAATATATAAATATAAAATAATAATAAAATTTCAATTTTACAATATTATCACTAATCATAAAATCATAAATAGAAATCAATTGAACAACAATCTAGCTATTTGTTTTTTAAAAGTCTTTGGATTTTCGCAGAAGAAATCAACACCATGACAATATGTATTTCCCAATCTTAACATATTTGAGATGGGTGTATAAAAACCATAGTTAGTTGAGTGATGTGGTACAACAAATAAGTTTTTTTGTCTGGTTTGTCTCTTTGGAACATTGAATGGTATAATAGAGAGAACTTCCGGACAATCGATTATGCCAGAGATTATTTTGAAGAGATGAACCAACGATATCATAATCCTGCGATCACTTATACTAGGTAGACTCATCAAGTTCATTACTTCATTGTAGTTATTTTCACCAACAACTAGACCTAGTTTGTATGCTATGATTTTCAGAAATTTTCTTTGTACATTTTCTATTTGATGGATATACTTGTCATAGTATGGATTCCAAATTATGGTATTGTATTCAACAATGGATCTGACTAGAGAGCAGTATAAAACTTTTATAGTAGAAGGGAAAAATTTGTTGATGACCTCGCAATAAAACCAAGCATTTTGAGCACTCTTTGGGAGACATTGTTCACATGGTTATTGAAACAAAGCTTGTTGTCTAATAATATTCCCAAATCTTTACATTCTTGTTTTATATCTGACATATTATCTTCTAATTGGTAATCAAATCGAATTGCTGATTGTGATCTACTAAACACCATTGAGAAACATTTCTTATTATTAAGGTAAAGACAATTTGCATAACACCATTCTGCTATATTATTGAGATCTATTTGGAGAAGATTAGCATCATACATATTTTCCACAACTCTGAAGATCTTCAGATCATCAGCGAAAAAGATATAGTTTTTTAATCAATAAATCATGAGAGACCCGATCGAAGGCTTTAGAAAAGTCTGTATAGATAACATCAATCTGTGCAGATCTCTCAAGTGTTTTTGTTATGTAGTGCTGGTAATAAATTAGGTTGGATACTGTAGATCTACCAGCTGAAAAAGACAATTATATTAAGCAAAAAAAACTGAAATTACAATTAAATAAAATACAAACAACAACCAAAAAAGATGAAAAAAGAATTAACATGAAATAAAAATTAAATATTAATGCTTTGTTGGACAACATATATGCGGCTTCCTTGAATTTTCTCCTGAACCAATGTTCCCCTCTGTGTATGATCTCGATTTGGAACCACTCGATGTTATGTTGATATCAGTCCAAACATGTTCTGCTATTCCTGATTTACTGGTTTCTTATGCTCGGCAATGTGAACTTTCAATGGCCTCTTTTTCACCAATGTATGATTCTCCGCACTTGCAGGATATCTGGTAAATGCAATTCTTTGAATTGCAGTCCGCGTTTGGTGGCCTGGTGGCCTGGTGTTCCGGATGGTGTTCCCAGATCTGAAGCAGGTTCTGATGTTATACTTGGACCAAATTCTTCTTATCCTTTTCGACAATCCTTTGATGAAGGAAAGTACAAGTGCTGGTTGTGGCGGCTTCTCTTTCTTGTGAGGCTCTTGCTGTCTTCTAGCCAAAGTCTGTTCCACCATCGCTTTGGAGTAACCATTCCGTTGAAGGTCATTTTTATGATGCCTAGTTCCTTTTCGAGACCTTCCTTTGTATTACAGAGCCCGAAAGCAAGGTCTACTAGAGTCTCGATGTTTTTTCTCTTAGTCAAACGATGGTGGTTGGATTTCTGGTTCAGATACTGTCCCGTGTAAGTATGTTTTCGGTATACAGATGTTTCCCATTTAGTGTCGGACCTTTTCACCAATACGTCTAAGAATGGCAATTCGTTGTGGACTTCCTTCTCCATTGTGAAAGTGAAGGACTTACGTTGTTGATGTGCTTCAGGAAGTTGTCTAGTTCTGCATTCCCATGGTTCCATATTATGAAGATGTGTCTAGTTCTACATTGTTCCATGGAAGTTCGAACTAATGAAATGCACCACAAAACACTGTCAACCACCTTCATTTCGCAAATTCTGGGGGCACAAATATTTGTAGAAAGTATTCACAAAAATATTTCATATTTACTCGGAATGCAGATATTTTGGAAAAATTGGCAACGTTGCATTGTAATCTCATGTTCTTTCATTCCCATGTTTGACATTTGACGCTTTTGTAAATGTTAGATTATGGAGTTTTCAACTATGAGTGATAATTTTGTGTGGCTCTGAATTACTATTTTATGTGTACTAACTAGCACATGTTGCAGGTAAAAAAGCAGTGAAATAGTGCAAATAAATTGTTTGAGTATTTCCACTGACCAGTTGAGCATTAATAATAAAACTTATCTTCCAGGCATTTCGACATAAAAAATTCTGGTTTCATATAATTTTTAGTGACTTTTTAACCATCTATCAAAATTTCATGAAAATCCTTGAGGTAACTTTTCCTTATTTTTAATCAAAACAGGATAATGTGAATTTTTTTTATCCAATTTTTAATCAATGGAGAAAATGCTAAGTCTCATGGTAGTTTTTATCAAATAAAATTCAGATGGGGATTTATTCAACTTGTCGGTAAACACTTATTGTTTTAATTTCAAAAACTACACCTCACGATTTGATCTGCACAAACTTTATTTGAAAAATATATCACATTAGCTTTCTCAAGTGTAGTTTTTGAAATTACTATGAATCTTCATCAAGTAACGACCAAATCAATCAGAAAGGCGTGGAAAGGATTTGGTTTCCTTGAAGAGTACCATTAAAGCTGATTTAGAAAAAATTAAGTATTGGTGTGACTCAAACTCACTATGTTTTAACTTCAGCAAAACTAACTTTCTATCATTTAAATTTGTGCACGGAAATTTCTGCCTTCAAACTCATATGATAGAAAATAAACAATCTGCTAAATTCTTGGGAATTTGGATTGATAACTTTCTAAAATTTGAAGATCATATAAAATATCTGAACAAAAAAACTTTCATCTAGCTGTTATGCCACTGCTGGTAAAACTGCATACTACGCTTTAATCGAATCTCACTTGAGATATGGTGTCGCCTTCTGGGGATTTTGTAGCAAACAGTTACTACAATCTGTTTTCGTTTTGCAAAAAAGAGCAGTGAAATTCATCTACAAAGCCAATATTAGGTACCATTGCAAACCCCTATTTATCAATAATAAATTACTGATTGTACACTGCATTTTTATCTTGGAAACAGTAAGTCTCATATTTAAAAGAAGAGAATGCTATAGATCAGAAAATACCCACTTTACCCGTCAAATTCACGACATACCTCTGCCTATTCCAATAACAACGTTAACAAAACATTCTGTTTTGTTTGAGAGTCGGAAGATTTTCAACCATTTACCTACCGAAATGAAAAGTATAGTGAACTACAAGGTATTCCGTAACTGTGTAAAAGAACTTTTGCTCTTAAAAGCGTATTACAGCTTGGTCGAATATTTTGAAGACAGGCTTTGAGACCAGCTTCTGATTTAGGTTTTATTTTTTGAACTTTTTACAGTTCTGGAAATTTTACATAACTTCGACTATTATATTTTATTATATTTTTATTTTGTCTGCACCTGTTATTTTTATTTTTTTCTTTATAATTACTTGATAACTTGTATTTCATATATATATATATGTGTGTGTATATATGTGCATATATGTGTTATGCACATATCACTCGATAATATCAGTCAATTCAATTAATAGCATCAAATTTGAAGTTAATGTGAAGCAATTCAGAAAACTTAATGTTAAAAATTTAGATAATATTAAAATTAGTCTTATGATGCAAACATTCAATTTGGACTCCGCTAATGTTGAAATTATTTAACGCGATCTCTTGGAAAAATGTGAAAAAGTAATCAACGATATGACCCTATAGAACAGTGTCGATACAAGTCAAATATTCCATGGTTCGATTATGAAGTATTTGATAAAATTCAATTAAGGGACAGAGCTTACGGAGATTTCCAAAATACCTCTAATGATTAAACTCAAAGTAAATGGCAAATTTTCAAACGGTTTAGAAATGAGGTGACAAACCTTCTGAAAGTAAAGAAAAGGCAGTACTATTTTGATAAGATTGATATATTCAGAATCAATCCAAAAGAAATGTGGAAAACACTAAAAAAATTAGTTAATAAAAATGATCTGAACACTCCACTCAATATAATTTTTGATAATTTTTGAAATTAAGAATATATTTCAAAATAAATTATTTGAAAAAAAAAACAGAATTTTACTTGCATGCTCCAGAAAGAAGAGAATAAACTTTTTGTTTAAAAAGAGGCGAATTCTTCAATATACTTTGTCGATTTGAGACATAATATCTTATTGATTTTAATTAATGTATTAATGTCCTATATCAATTTTCAGGCGATTGGCTTCACAAATTTGAAGAGGGAACTGTGCTTACATTTTGATTTTGGATGAACGGATTATGTCAGAGTGCGGTTAGCTGTAACTGGATAGCTGTCAATTAGACCATTAAGGGAATCGTTATGATGTGTAAGCAGTTTATGCATATTCTTCAATTGCAAAAGGTAACTATTTAATAATTTGCCAGTCATTTAAGCTATCAATCAAAATATGCATTATTGTCAAAGGCACATTCTTATTGACAAAGCTTGTAAAGAATATTACTGGAGTTTTTCCCCAATACCAAATCGTTATTTTTAACACCTCGACACGTGTTTCGATCACCAAGTGATCATCTTCAAAGAGTAAGATTAAAGAAAGAAGAAATGAGTTTAATCTTCCTCTTTGAAGATGATCACTTGGTGATCGAAAAACGTGTCGAGATGTTGAAAATAACGATTTAATGTTGGGAAAAAACTCGAGTAATATTTAAAAATGAACAATTTGGCACAACTACAGTATTGGACGGACACTTTTACTAATAATTTTTTCGAACTGGTTTTGAATGAATTTGATGTTTATCCGGTAAATTCTAAATTTCTATTGCAATATTTATTACCTAATCTAACAAAATGTGATAAAGTACTATGATAACCGTAATTTGTTCGATGGTAGGGAACTTGAAATAATTCAGAGTTTCGAGTAGGTCTGTTTGGAATTTTAAAATAAATCAAATGAAGCAATCTAGGACAGTCTATCTTCCCTGATAGTATCTTTTGGAGAATAATCAAGTCAGATCCTGTTCTACTACTTTCCAAGCTGGTAATATTCAAATTTTGCATAACTTGCTGATATTCGTATTCACCAAATGGCAGATTCATTTTGAATGCTATGTACCTCAAAAATTTTCTATGCACTCTTTCTATTTGATCGATGTGAGTTCAATAATATGGTGACCACACTAATGAGGGTTATTGAATAACCGAATATACCAATATATATATATATATATATATATAATTTATATATATATATATATATATATATATATATATATATAATTTATATATATATATATATATATATATATATATATATATATATATAATTTATATATATATATATATATATATATATATAATTTATATATATATATATATATATATATATATATATATATATATATATATACATCCCGATATCAATATGGCATCCATACATTGAATGCGCTGATAGGGCGTCCATCATAATTTGAAGAATTTACCGAATATATTTCATGGTAAGTACTAGAAAACTGATTTCTGTAGGCTGGCATGACATTTTTACCACCATAAAAAAATTGACTTCACTATTGATTCGATAGTAGAGCGTCCGTCCGTCAAACATTCATAAGAACTCCTCAGTATACACCATCATCAGACATCTGATTGATAATAGGGAGTCCAATAAGTATATTTTCATACATGAAATAGATTATTGGGAATCCTTACAACGTTGCCAATATTTACCGCATTAAATATAGGCAGCAAGTGGGTTTTAATTTCTTCACATCTGTTTTTCAACAAGCGTTGTGCCAACGACAAATTGCGTATGGATTTCAGGTAGCCGGTATGTATTTCATTTTTACATAGGTACCAAGTGATATTGACTGATCATGAAAAGTTTATTCCATAACGAAATTTTCAATATCATTCGATAATTTTTGTCTTGGTTGGCATATTTCCATTTTAACACTGTATGATATTTAAGCGAGCCGAATATAATGATAGGAGAAGTGAAACCGACACATGCATGGTGTGATTATTGAAAGTTCAACTTTAATTACAAAAAGTTCATTGTATGTTTCCATTAGAAAACAGCAAGAATTCAAAGTATTCAAACTAGTTGAAGACGCCAAAATGACAGACGATAGGATAAATAATATGAATTACCAAAGAATGTAAATATTCACGGCCGTAGATGACAGTGTAAAATCTGTTTTCAGCGTTTGCGTGGTTTGCAGGTTTTTATGCCTGACGTTTCGTCTACTACTGCGGTATACATTATCAGAGGCGATGTGGTAACGGTTGCAAAGCCCGAGTTCGTGGTCGAGTTGTTGTTCCCGTTAACTGAGTTATTGAGCATTGAAAAATTTGGTTGTTGAAAATTGGACGTGCCTGAGTGTTTTGTTGAGCACAGTCATATTTACTCAGTGTCATATTTATTCCATTTGGCTGATACACACTACACAGGATAGCCATCTAGAAGGCATCAAGACCTGTCAAGATTCATTTCCGTGTATGGTATACGATTTTTCGAGTCATGCATTTTTCAATATTTCTTTAAGGACTGACCTAAATATTTTTTAATTTTTTCTAGAGTTTTTCGTTTTTAATACGCTTTTATTAGGTCGACCTGTATGTATGTATGTAACTATGTAGTCAAATCTAAGAAAACTAATTTAACCATCTTTTAAAGATCGTAACGTTATGAAAATTGGCAGTTTTATGTGATTTTGATGACAATATGGTAGGTACTCTGGAGCTGATCTGATGATGGAGCCGGAAGATAGGCACTAGGATTCCATGATGAAATATCGTATCATAGTCGTGTTTGGTCTTGTAATGAACGTGAATCTCTTTTCATCAATGTGCTCCACAAGATCACATTATAAAAGTTCAAAAACATTATATTTTGTTCATTATGATTTTTTTTAGTAACATAACATATTGTTTTAATTTTTCTATATATTTATCATTATATCCTGTTTCTGTATCAAATAAAGACATTCGGTAAGTTGAACAAACTGTTTTAGCGCAATTTGTTTATAAATTGTGTATGACCGTATGGGAATTCAAAAAATTTTTATCTTCATAATATGATATTCAGAAAAAAATACGATTTTTAATTGTTTATGAACGTTTTTTTATATATCTCGAATGTTCAAATGATTATTCGGAGAATGTTTTCTATTTTGAAAATCATAATTGACATTTCTCTACAAATTGACAGAAACATTTTTCATAATTAATTTTATCATTTATTACCAAAACAATTTATTATTAACGCATTCTTAACCGTCAGAGTTAGTATCTGAGTTTGATACGTAGAATGCCTGAATCAGTTTTCGATATACTGGATGGTTAGTATTTTGTTGATCAACAATCATGCCGTACTCGAAGTTGAAATTGTCATCATCCCAACAACATCGGATGCACTCATCACTGTTTTTCTACTGCTTTAAGTTTTACTGCAGTTAGATACCTACTATGCAACTACAATGAACTAGTTTCAGTAATTCTAAACCTGCCAATGATTATGGTGTTTTCATGGGCAAAAACAGAGTCTCTGTTTTTTCTCATCCCCAATCTGTAGCTGTTGAAAGATTGTTAAGCTATGTTTGAACTTGACTAATCTGATCAAGAAGTGCTTTTTTCCGAACTTTCTTCAGCAGTCTCCGAAAATTATGGTTGAGGTGTCATTCGATTCGGAATAGCGTCTAGAAAGTTTTTGAAAACGGACGACTTCCGAAAATGAAAATAGCAAAAGTTATAAACAATTTAGAGAATAATAAAGAATGGATTTAATTTTTTAAAAATATTTCTAAAACTAATTGAGATTTTCAAAATCGAAAATTCGAAAATAGGAAGAAATTTCCTATAAAAAAGTTTCAACTCCCGGAACTGTAGGACCAATATATATAATTTTCCCGAAGCCCTGAAAATGAGCTCGAAATCGGCTGTCTGGCCGCGCGTGAGCCGTGCCTGTTTGGGCCATTTTTACTAAAAAAAATTTCAGCATTTAAAATATATAAATTAAGGAATGAAAGAATTCAGGCATATACTCAAATGATAAATGAACAATAATCTGTCGGTAAAAAATGTTTATTGCAGTTATTCGATTTATTACGCTATTGTTAATTAACAATTTTCTATCGCTCGATCATCAACAAATCAGAAGTTAGATGAACATATTTCTTTAAAATTTTTATCACTCATTGTTTAAAAATTTATTATAAACAAATGCAATTTTCAATTGTCTCTTGAAGAAATTTTTACAATGCAAAAAAACGCATTTGTTGAGTAACAATTTTTTTACCACCAATTAATAATATTAAGAAACCAATTTTTTAAAATAATTATTCATCTTGTTTTTAATTCGGAACAAAAACAATTTAATTTTTAAAATTCTCCATTGTGTATTGAATAAACAATTTGTTATAAACAAATGAATGTTTTCATTTCATTTTTGTTCCAGTTGCAATTGATGAATGAAAAAAACCATGCATTTTTTTATTCACTCCATTTTTTATCGAATTTATGACAAAGTTTTAAACAATAAGTGATGAAATAAAAAAAATATTTTTATGTAGCTTCTGATTTGAAAAAAAAATATACTAATAATAATAATCAAAAAAAAATTGTTCTTCGATTATTTAATAAACTTTTTAATTCAAAAATGCAGTAAATGGTTAATAAATAACTGAAAAATAATAATTTTTCAATATTTTGGAAGTAAATCAATTCCTAACCGTTATAATCATAACTCTATGGAAGGAAAAAAATTCCACACTTTTAGTTTGAAAAATATCACACTTGCAATAATGATAATCGAGTGATAAAAAATTGTTAATTAACAATAGCATAATAAATCTAATAATTGCATTAAAAATTTTTTACCGACAGATTACTGTTAATTTATCTTTTGAGTATATGACTGAATTTTTTCATTCCTCAATTTATATATTTTATATGCTATAAATTTTTTTTTGTAAAATTAACCTAAACACGCACGGCCTACACGCGGCTAAACACCCGATTTAGAGCTCTATTTCAGAGCTCCGGGAAAATTATAAATATTGGTCCTACAGTTCCGGTAGTCAGGACTTTTCGATAGGAAATTTCTTCCTCTTTTCGAATTTTTTTTTTCGATTTTGAAAATTCCAATTAGTTTTTGAGATATTTCCAAAAAACTGGACCCATTTTTTATTTTTCACTAAATTGTTTATAACTTTCGCAATTTTCATTTCCGAAAGTCATTCCGAAACATTGGCAAATGTTTCTCTGAAAATAGCTCCGCATTCTTGGATTATTCTTTCCTTCAGTGGCTTTATTGAATCAGATTGCGTCGTCTTTAAAACAACCTATTTTAAGTAAGTGGCCCAGAGGAAAAAATCTAGAGGAGATAGGTCCAGGGATGTGAGAGGCCATTCAGTAGAATCTCTTCTTCCAATACATTGATCAGCATAATTATTATCTAACCATTGAATAACTGGAACTACAAAATAATAAGGTTCCCCATTCTGTTGAAAATGTAATACATTTTCTTTCAAAGATAAATTGCCGTGTATGTCTCTGTGATTCTCTAATTCATGAACTATCCGAGGTTCGATAGATCTTTCTAGCATGTGATCATACATTTCGCCATTTACATTTTCTTCTATATACAGTGTGTAACAACGAAAACCTAACAGAGCCGTTTTTTGAATATAAAAAGTAAGATTTTCAAAAAAGCTCGGACACGTCGATTTCTAATTGAAGGGGGACACCTTTCAGACTAATCAGATTTTTTGTAGTACGCACCCCCTCAGAGAGGTGCGTCCGACGACCTTTATTTAGATGGGGAAAGTAGGTCGAGTGGCACCTTGTTTTAAAGGTCTTTCGAATACCTTCACAACTCTGTTAAAAGAAAATTTTTGTAACGATTAGTTTTCGAGATAATTTGAAGTTAAAATTGCCATGTTGATAATACATTAGACAGACCACTCGGTAACTTGTATGCCTAAATAAAAAAAATTTTAAGCAGTTCTTCTTATCAATTTTTTGTTAAATAACAACGTTCGATTGTTTTGTTGAAACGGGTCGTGTATTGTTATTTGTTTAAACATTTCTTTCACTACTGCCGAAAGGGTTTCAGTTATTGCTTCATTTTTTGGCAACGACCAAAATGCTAATAAAACATCAATTTTATTTAACGAGCAAAAACCTGGTAAACACCTAAGCAGAAATCACGTTCTGGATTTGGTCACAAAATTCAGGGAGACAGGTTCGGTTTTAAATGAAAAAAGTGATGTTCAGAGAAGGGTAGTGAATGACGATAATGCGATTGTAGTGTTTGGTCAAGTCATCGCCAATCCCAGGTTAAGTACCAGAGGTTTATCCGCAATGGCAGGAATAAGCCATATGATCGCATGGAGAATCCTTAAAAACCACAAATACCATCCTTACAAAATTAAACTTGTTCGTGAACTCAATGAGGATGATTTTGACCGAAGACAGGAGTTTTGTGAGGGCATGAGTGAAATATTAATGCAAAATCCCGAACTGCTTTATAACATCTGTTATTCGGACGAAAGCTCATTTTATTCAAATGGTTGCGTGAACCGTTACAATTGCCGTTATTGGTCGGATGAAAACCCAAGACAATACGCAGAAATACATACCCAACATCCCCAAAAGTTGAATATCTGGGCCGGAATATTAGGCAATCATATTATAGGTTCATTTTTCATTGATGGAAATTCAACCGGTGATTCTTATTAACAACTTCTTGAAGAGGCAATTCAACCTTCATAAGTAGGTGCCACTCAATTTACCTAAAATGTAATGGTGGTAACCAACCCCATCCCCCGGAGAAATCTCCTCGTAATAAACAAATAATTCGACATCAAATGGACACGTATTAGCAGGTTGTCATAAAAAGCAAAAATTTATTTTTTTTATGAGAGTTCTGAACGTAACTTGCACCTTAAAAACAATTTGATTTATTTTAAAAAGAGTTGAACTCAATGCAAATACCTTTAAAACTTCAAATTATCTCGAAAACTAATCGTCACAAAAATTTTCTGTTGACAGAGTAGTAAAGGTATTCGAAAGACCTCTAAAACAAGGTGCCACTCTCCTTCCCTATCTATCCCTATCTATTATCGAGACGAATAAAAAAAAATAGAAGAGGCGTAAAATATTCAAGTCTTAATATTAATGCTACGATGGTAAAAATCATGTTTTTGAAAATTTACTAAATTAATAATAGAAAATAAAATTTATTCTGAATGAATTCTTTTATTTGATGAACCAAAACTTACTGCATCGAATGTAGCTTTGAAGAGTACCATTGAAGAGCATATCTTAAGAGCTTTCAGATAATGTATCACAAGTAGGTGGTTGCCTTTCAAAAATATGAAGTTGTGGTGGCTGGGGGCAAGGGTGTGAGAGAAAAAACAAGTTAGTCATCACATCATTTGTTTCTCCCTTTGTATTATGAAAGTTGTTTTCAGCGATTTCTTATATTTTATTTGGTTGCTCAGAGATAGACCTTGTAAGTTTTCAAATTGTCACCCTGTGTATGAAACCGGCGCCGACCTACAAACATACCAAATCAACGATATTTCTAACAAATCATTGAGACTTCCCTCTCGCAAAAACTATTGCATTGTTGTCAGTTATATGGACGCCTCATAATCGCTCACATGTATGAAAAATATACGGCACAAGTATACGCGTACCTCCCGAGCGCCACCAAAATAAAAAAGACTCAACTAGAATATACGCCAATACATATAATTTTGACAATGAAATTGATAAATAGGCGCCCATCTGAAATTTTGTCAGATGGAAGATAGGGAACCTCTGAACTGCCTGGCATGGTGAAACAATTCGGCGTCCATATATGGACGCCTCATTGAAACCGGACGCCCGATTGATAGAAAATTGTAAATGTGCGGAAGCTCTATTGATAGTTGGATATATATATATATATATATATATATATATATATATATATATATATATATATATATATATATATATATATATATATATATATATATATATATATATATATATATATATATATAATTTATATATATATATATATATATATATATATATATATATATATATATATATATATATATATATATATATATATATATGTCGAAGAATCATTTTCGCATTTTCGGGGGCGTCAAGAGTATTGTCTCTGGATGAACTTATGTTTATTCTTTACAACAACAATAAGTATCTTACAAGATTTCGATTAACACACAAATGTACACTAAATATGAAATAGTACCACAGAGGTATACAATATTTTTGAAGAGATTGTTATTAGAAAAACTAACCAGCACTTATCACGATAGACCCGTAAGTTCGATAACGAATCCACGGTCAGCAGGATTACGACCTTTCTTGTTCGAGGTTCAACTCGCACTGCCCGGTACCTCACTTCATACCCTTCGGCATTCCCAGCTCAAAATTATCAAACATCCCAAAACTGTCTACCTTATACTTTTTCTTAGCAGAATAAAACTATCTATCCTGTGACCGTGGCTACGTTTAGTGACCAGATGTCTCACCTCGGACCCAGGTGCATCGCTTTAAGACTGGGAAAACAAAATCGGCTTAAATCATAAACAACTGGGTACTCTAAATTTTATTATTTAAATACTACTGCAAATGAAAGTCTAGACTAAATATTTTTTTAGGGAAAGTTCCAACTATTGTTTCGTCTCCGACATATATATATATATATATATATATATATATATATATATATATATATATATATATATATACATACAGCAACGATTCCTGATGTTTTGAAACTTGCCAAAATTTGCCCAATTTTAAAGAACGGGGATGTTTCAAACATATCAAATTACAGAGCAATTTCAATTATCTTAAACTTCGCGAAGGCGTTTGAAATTATCTTGTATAAGCACATTTACTTGTCAACACACAACCAAATAAGTGAATTTCAACATGGTTTCATGAACCACCGCAGCACTGAATCAAATTTAGCATTGTTTTCCCACTACGTGTGCTCAACATTGGATAATCAAGGACAGGTGGACGTGATATACACAGATTTCTCAAAGGCCTTTGACAAAATTGATCGCAGCATCTTACATTCGAAACTGGACCTTATTGGCCTTAGTAATAAGCTACTAGGCTTTTTTGAATCGTACCTTTTTAACTGTAACCAAATAGTTACAACGGATACAAATCAAACACAATAATTGCTAAGCCTGGCGTACCCCAAGAATCGAATTTGGGACCGCTGTTGTTTTTTATATTTATCAATGATTTAAGCACACAAATAAGTTCTATTAAATATTCCATTATTTTTTGACCAAATGATCAATGCGTCCAAGTCAGATTGAAGGTTTTCACAGTCTATGTCGGAGTTGATTGGCATATAAATTTTGAGGTCGTCAGCAAAGAGAAGGTATTTACAGTGATGAAAGTTAAGAGCTATATCATTAATAAAAATATTAAAGAGAAGTGGACCTAGATGTGATCCCTGCGGGACACCGGAGGTAACATGAATGTCACTGATAATGTGGTTCTGAATCTTTACCAACTATTTTCTATCCGATAAATAACTATTCAACCAACATATTAACCAAGTTGGAAAACCTATTTCTTGAAGTTTATTATTGATCAGCAAATCGTGGTTTACCCTATCAAAGGCCTTACTGAAATCAGTGTAAATACTATCAATTTGAAGACCCTTTTCTAGGGCCATGATGATATCATGTTGATATACTAACAAATTTGATGTTATTGATCTACCTGTAGCAAATCCATGTTGATTTTCATTCAGCAAATTTTTGCAATGCCACGAAAGTTTTGGGATGGCTGAAAGTTTGCTAATTGGGCGATAGTTTTTATGTCGTCCTTTTTGCCACTTTTGAAAATGGGGCTGACATAACTATTCTTCCAAGCTTCAATGATAGATTGAATATTATATACTATGGCATAGTTAGTGAGTAAACACATCTTTTAAGGAAATAAGAAGCGATGCCGTCTGGTCCACAACTCAAGTTATCTTTTAATGAATTCAGCCCCTTGAATACTTTCTCAGTACTGAAAGTTATATGAATGGTATATCAATTGCTGATATCATTAATTCGTCTGTGATATCATTTAAATCCAATCCTTCTCTAAAATGAACCCCTTGAAAATTTTTCGGCAAAAAGATTACCAGTATCTTTTCCTGTATCAGCTATTTGACCATGAAGATACATACTATTTGGAAATCCATGATTTTTTTCAATGAATTTATATAATTCCAAAAATATTTTGAATTGCCCATTATTTGGTCATCAATATTTGCTGTATGATTGTTTGAAGGTGGTTGACAATGCTATATGTGTTGTGTTGTGTTGTGTTGTGTGTCAAATGTGTAATGTGCAGTACAATAAAACAGTTTTTCTCTGTTTAAATACTCTCAATTAAAACAATTGTTGCATACCATAAGGAAGATAAATCGCCTAGCTATAAACTGAGTTATAATTCAACCTAAAATAGTTTGTGTTAACTGATTTAATTTGTTTAAAACAATCTAGGGGCAATAACAAATCAGTAATTGTGAACTAAAAACAATTAAAAGATAGATCACAAAAAAGTGGAGATAACGTACAGACATCTGAAAAACCTGTGTTCTTATAGTACAGGAGCTTATAGCCAAAATAAATACTATAAATGGATCCCAAAAAGTGTGCCAAATGTGATACTGAGGAAACTAGTCAAGTACTCTTTCCCTGTGACTCTTGTAGAACATTGTTATGTGGACCCTGTGGTAGCTTGACTGCTTCAGAAATTAAGTGTCTTGCACTCAAGAAAAGAAAGCTAATTTTTCTCTGTGAAAACTGTGAAACTGGTTTTTGGAAAGTTCCTGAAATGATGAGGGAGTTGAAATAAGTGAAGGATTACTTGGTACAGTTGAAAAATAATCCAGTCCCAGCTGACAAATCTGATATCCTTCCATTAGGTTCCACCGAACAAATTATGGCTGAAGTCTGCGAAAGACAGAAAAGAGCTTCGAATGTAATCGTTCTCAATATTAATGAATCTAAACAAAATTCACATTCAAATAGAACTGCTGACGACAAAAACACTATAAGGGACCTGCTTGCAGATGTTCCTGTAGATACTACAAATATTAGCACATATAGACTAGGTAAATTTGATCAAAGCAAGAATAGGCCCATCAAGGTGTGTTTCTCATCCCCGGAAGAAGCGTTAGTAGTCCTAAGAAATAAGAAGTTTTTAAAAGTACAAAGTGTCAAAATATTTGCTGATCAAACTAAAATACAAAGGGACTATTTTCTCAATGTTAAAAGAAAATTAGAAGAATACAAGAATAGTGGTCAAAATAAAATTATTAGGTATATAAATAATATTCCCACAATTGTTGATGCTATAAATAAACAAAAAAACTGACTGAAAGTCCTAATATAGTATACAAGGCTGACATCATTTACATGAATGCTGAGAGTTTTCTAGCCCACAAAGATCAAATAATTAGAGAAATATTTTGTTATTATCCATCAATGGTAATATTAAGTGAAGCCAGATGTACAGATAGTGTTCTTGATAGCGAAATTGTCATTTCAGGGTATTCTATCGTTAGATGTGATTCTAACAGCAGACATACTGGAGGAGTACTTATATATGTAAGAGGGGATATAAGTTATTCGTTAAAAGGAAAATATATACTGGATACCAATTACTGGTGCCAATTTATCAAAATTGAATTGAATAACACTAAATGGTTAGTAGGTGGACTCTACCATTCTCCAAATTCAAGTCATGATGTGTTCCTGGACAAATTTGAAGAATGGTGTGAGGACTACTTCATGAGAAATAAAAAGTGTCTTTTGATTGGTGACGTAAATATAGATTACCTTAGTAATACTACTCACGGCAAAAAAGTTAAAAATATAATGATGACTTTTGGTATCGAACAACTTGTTTGTGATTCGACAAGAATAACCTCTAATAGTTCTTCATTGATTGATTATGCGATATCAAATCAGAGTGGTCTAAAAGTTTGTGTTCACCATGAGCCTAAGATTACTGATCATTCAATAATTTCCGTTATTATACAAAATAGTGACTTTGCAATATCTACACCTTTTTTCACACGGAGATTAAATGATGAGGTTTTTCATAGTATCAACCTGAGGCTGATTGAATGTGAATGGTTGAAAACCTCCACTGATGTGAATGAGATTTACCATAATATTGAATCGGAGTGTAGATTAATTTTAAATGAGATAGCACCCATTATCGAAATCAAAAACAAACAAAATCAGGTACCTTGGTACGATGATGAGATAAAATCATTTTCAAAACAAAGAGACAAATTGTATAAAGATTTCAGAAAAACTTCCAATGCCAATAAAGAGGAGTTGTGGAATAAATATAAATCAAAACGAAATGAGGTTGTTAATTTACTGAAAATAAAAAAATTGCAATACTTTGAAAATAAAATTGATTCAAATAAAAATGACCCTAAAGAAATGTGGAAAACTATTAAAAAATTAACAAAAGGTGAGAAGCAGCATATGAACTTCAAGTGCATTAACTTTAGCACTGATGGCACTATATCAAGGGTAAAAACTGAGCAAGATGCTGCCAATAGTGCACGAACAAATAACTCAGTACTTCAGTAAGAATGATCTGTTTATGGGTAACCAATCTGGTTTTAGAGAACATCATTCATGTGAAACTGCCCTTCAGTTAACAATATCGAAATGGAAGCAGGTACTTGATGATGGTAAATATGTAGTGGCAGTATTTCTTGACTTCAAAAGAGCGTTTGAGACCATCGACAGAGAAATTTTACTTCTAAAATTGAAATATTATGGCATTCAGAGTAAAGTATTGAATTGGTTCAAAGAATATCTCAGTAATAGATCTCAAAGAACCAAAATAGGCAACTCTTATTCAAACGAAATTATTAATAATTTTGGTGTACCTCAAGGCAGTGTGCTGGGACCACTGCTTTTTATAATATATTTGAATGATCTCAATTATGTGCAAGGTCATGATTTTCTGAATTTATTCGCGGATGACACATTGGTTGCATGTTATGGTCACAATCTTGACGAAACAATAACTCGAATGAACCAAGTATTAAAAAAATATGAAACCTATCTGGGAACTAATAAACTAAAATTAAATACAAAAAAAACCAAAGCCATGATTCTCAGTAATAAACATAAATTAAAGTATGTGGACTATGAGTCTCTACAACTTACCATTGATCATGACAAGATTGAATGGGTAACCGAGTTTAAATACTTAGGTTTCATAATAGATGACTCACTAACACTGAACGCTCATAGCGATTACATTTGCAAAAAAATTTCGAAAAAACTCTTCTTTTTTTCTAGGATATCATCTCAAGTGTCTTTATTTTCAAAGATAACTATATATAGAAGCATTATACAGCCACATTTTGATTACTGTTCTAGTCTTCTATATCTCTTGGACAAAAACAACAAACAAAAATTAGAAAAATTACAAAATCGAGGAATGCGAATAATCTTGATGTGTAATAGATATACTCCCATTCAAATTATGCTAAATACTCTAAATTGGTATAGTGTAACGCAAAGACTATTTTATATGTCAATGATGTTCATTTATAAAATCACAAAGAATTTATTACCAAGTTACTTCAAGTCTTTTATTACTTATAACAATCAAATTCACCGTTATGATACAAGGACTAATAATGAATTTCATATAGCTAGAACCAAAACTAAAAATTCTATGATATCATTATTTTTCAGGGGACTGAATGATTTCAACGAACTCCCTCAAGACATTAAATGCTCGGTCACTATCGATAGTTTCAAATATCAGCTAAAAAAACATATAAGGTCACTGGATATTTATTAATTTTTTTCGTTCTTTTAACTTTCTTTTCTTTCTTTTTAGCTTTTAAAATACTTTTAACTTTATACACACACATTCATATGTTTCACTGTTTTACACTTATTTTGAAGAATATTTTTTTAACAGATTGATATAAAAATTGTTTTTATCTATTTGTATTTTATTACTAGTAGCTATTATAATTGATGTATTCATATATTTCGCGATATTGACAATTTTTTCACATTTATCATAATTTTTAAGATTTGTATGTATATTAGGAATTCCTATTTCAAATAAAGATATATATATTTCATCAGTTGGAACTTCCATTGTCTAATATATATAAAGTGATTTGAATTCCTTAAAAAAAATTATAAAGGATAACCGAAAATAACAATTTTATTAAACAAAAAACTGAAATTACATACAATCAAAAAAATATTATTAACAAAAAATGAAAAATATAAATTTAAAGATTTCAAACGTCACAACGTTTCGATTGTTAGTACCCACAATCGTCTTCCAGTGATAACTGGACTTATTCCTCCGAGATCTGACAATTTATAGATCATTCGAATGCTTTCACCTATCTCCTCTTCCCTCTCTCTGCTTCAGTGGTTTTAGCGGGAGATAATAATAATAATATCATTTATAGCCCAACAGGTAACACAGGACATAATTAAATACATCATTACTGATAATAGATAAAATAAATTAACAAATCATATTCATTCTTGACATGCTATATGAATATAACATAACAATGATATATAACTTCGAATAGAAAAATGAAGAAAGAAAACTAAAACAAAAGAAAAAACTGATAGTATAACTATTCATTGCGCTACTTGGTAAGAGTAGTTATAATAACTGACTCTTTCACAACACAAAAAAAACAGTTTTGATATCACTTTAAGATTTCCATTGCAACTTTTTTTATATGATTCGCAGAGCAAGTATTAATATCGCAAAAGCTGCATATTGAGTTGTAGTTTTCACACATATATTCATTTGGAGAATGCGATATTATGTTTGTTCGTGCTGCAGAGCAGTAAAATGTGAGATTCATCCGTGACTGAGCGCTTGGCACCCTAAAGTTCAGTTCTGACAGGAACAAATGGCAGTCTACTTGGCTGTGCAATAGTTTATGCAAAAAGGTTATTGAAGCACATCTTTTTTTTTCTAAAGAAACTAATTGAAAGTGATTGAGAAGACTATAGTGGTCAGACCCCTAGCTGGATAAATTCCTGTGTTTTTGAAGTACGAGAATTTGTTACAGGTTATGTTAGTTCCAGAGGTTATGTAGCAGTAAAAATAAGAAAAAGGATACAGTTTTTTAATTTCTACTCACTGAACTTTATTATTCAACTTCTACTTTTTATAAAATATGTACATTTAGAACAGGGATATGCTGATATGTGCATGCCTAAAACAGAAAGATCTATCAACTACGAATGTTATAAATTTTTTTCGTTCAATACTTACCAAAGACGCGTCCAGCGAGGTCGATAGTACGGGTAGGGTTAATAGTCAGGTATGTTGATCTGCTTTTGAGTAGATAACCAAAATGATGACCGTTTAACTAATTGTTTTCATCATTTTGGGAATTCATAACAAAGTAACATAACCTCACTTCTGCTTGTCATCAGAAGGTTCATTAGAACTACCAGGTCAATTCATTATAAATATCAGGGTTCCCAACCTAAAATATAAAGAACGACTAATGAAAAAAGATTGAGAACAAGCGGGTTTTTTAGTTAAATATGAAAAAAAGGGAGTTGAGGAGAATTATCGTTTTTTCGGTGTTCTAGAAAGATTGGAAAGACGTGAGTCGCTTGTTTGCGGATTTTTCTTTGAAACTCTTGTTATTTTGCGGAAAAGTTAGTCAAAGAAAGGTCCTCTGACTATTTCAAGAAGATTTGTTCGCGAATTACAGAAGTTTGTTAAATTCACATTGAATAATTACTACTCAATGCCACCAATCATCGAGGTAGGTTTCATCAGCCTTTGCATGTAGTACATTCAAATTTAAGTGAACCTGGTCAAACTTTTCATGAATATGTTCTTTTAGGGCCTTTTGTTTTCCCTTTTGCTACTTGTTATTTTGCGTTACGAGGGCTTATCAACTACCCTACTTTACATCAATTTGCCTTTACGTAACGGTTCAGTTCAGCTTGGTTTTACTTACCATTGAAGATAAGGGCCGAATATCTAGTTGAAGATAGCCCGGGGTAGTATTCATCACCCAAGCCTGGATCATTGGTTGTACATTCAGTCGAAGTGATTACTTAGCGAGTACTTTGGTTGCTTCGTTCGAACGCCTAGGCCTACCCTGCTTCGCTGTCACTCTCGACAAGACAACATTCTCCTAAGAAGCTCTACCAAGAGTGGAAAACACAATAACTATCACAAGTGAGCTGTATCGTTATTCATACTGTTTTTCTGGCTAAAACTAAATCAAGTTCTTTTTCTACCACATATATCTTGTCCTATTATATACTTACTTTTGTGAACTTTTGGTATCGATACCTTAAGGAGACTCCTTACTGGATATAAACGATATCGGTTATCCCTGGCTATTTGGTTGAATAACATTGAAATATAGAGCTAGAGCTCGATTTATTTTGTTGTCCTATTTTCACACCAAAACATTACCAGTGTAGTTTTTTTTTATTGTTGGAAATTATACAACTCCCTACAATCACTCATCATAGTGTTTGAATCTTATTCTACCCACTCCTTGAGAGATTTTCTTCGATTACTCATCTACCTTGGATCCTCTATTGCATAATTTCGAGAAAATGAAAGTGTAGTGGAAGATCGGGAAGATAGAAAATAGTAAGAATAATAAACAGTAACAAATTTCAAAAATTTTCTTTGAACTTTTTCAATTGAGTACTCATGACAGAAATAGTAGGGGCTCCAAATAATTGAGCAGTATTCAAGCTTGGATCTGACATATGAGAAATATAATATCTTCAAGGCGTTTATGTTTGTGAAGTTTTGACAATTTCGTGTGATAAATCCTAACATTTTATTGGCTTAAGAATCTTTTTTTTATGTGATTGGCAAATGCCATTTTAGAGTCAAAAAATACACCTAAATCCTTAGTCTTCATACAACGAGTTTGCAAACTACCTTGAATATTGTATGAATGTTCAATGTGTCTATGTTTTCTAGTATATGACTTTACATTTACTTATATTCATATGTAGATTATTAATTTCACACCAAGCCTGCACATTATCTATATCTTGCTGAAGTGTTATGCAATCATTCACATTTTGGATAGAATTCTGTATTTTCAGATCATCAGCAAAAAAAAGTTTCATAGAATTTATTTGTGTGCTTAAATCATTGATAAATATCAAAAACAACACCGGTCCCAAATTCCGGAGATGACCGTTTGGCGGGAGTTGGTCGTTTTTCGCTTGATTAGAGGTTTCCATATGTTACGTATCTCTATGGGACCACTATTGTTTGTAGCTTTTCTGAGTGACATTGAAGACACCTGTAAATTCGCAAATCAAATGCTATTATATGCCGATGACACTAATATTCTGATGTCACACAATAACATTGATCAATTAACAAATTTAAGTAACAAGGCATCTAATGAAATAGAAAGGTATAGCTTTGAGAATGGCCTCAGCCTGAATAAAAAAAAAACAATTATGTCCGGTTCTTGCCAAAAAACATGAATCCAAATTATGACCTATACTTAACCGTATCGGGTAAATCTATACAATCCATGGAAACCATCAAGTTCTTAGGTGTTACTTTGGATAGTAAGCTAACATGGGAAGCACACATAAATACTGTATGTTCGAAACTAAGCACTACATGCTATATAATAAAAAATCTGCGAGATACTGTATCAGCAGACATCTTGAGACTATGTTATTTTGGGATGGTACAGTCTACTCTACAATATGGCGTGATCTTCTGGGGGTCGTCTTGTCACTTTGAAAGGGCATTTGTATCTCAAAAAAGGATAATAAGAACGATTTGTCATGCTCATCCAACTACAACATGTAAACCTTTATTCAAGAATCTCCAAATACTAACCCTTTCATGTTTATATATTCTTGAACTGATTATGTACATAAAACGTAACCAAAAAGAACTAATGAGGAATGAAGACACTCATATGTATAATACTAGGAATAAAGAAAAACTTCGACAACCCTATTCAAGGTTATCAGTCTGTGAAAATTCACCATAGCATATTGGTATCAAGTGTTTCGATTAAATAAGAGATTTGATAGATGTGAATCTGAATGACATTCTATTCAAAAAAAAATTGAAAAACTTTCTTCTTGAAAAAGTATTTTATAATGTTGAAGACTTTTATAATTCGTGATATCTCATAATTGTAAGACCGACTATTGTATGTACAATTTTTCTGGTTTGCGATTAACAACTTATTTGTAGATTACCTTCTTTTCTTTCTTGACTAGTCTGATAAGTGTTATGTATGTGTATGTATAATGCCTTGTATAACCTTTGATTGATGAATAAATTCTATTATTATTATTATTATGCTAGCTTGACTAAATGCGTTGTTGGACATTATATACGCGGATTCCTTGAATTTTCTCCTAAACCAGTGTTCCTCTTTGTGGATGATTTCAGCTTAGCAGAGCATGTTTGGACTCGTCAACATAATATCAAGTGGGCTCAAGCTGAAATCATCCACAAAAAGGAACACTGGTTCAGGAGAAAATTCAAAGAAGCCGCGTATATGTTGTCCAACAAGGCATTTAGTCAAGCTGGCGTAGAGATACGTAACATATGGAAAGCTCTAATCAAGCGAAAAACGACCAACTCCCACCAAACGGTCATCTCCCGCTTAAACCATTAAGCCAATAAACCAGCTCTTTGGTGTACCATTTTGGATAGGTTGTTAGTTTACTTTTCTTCCTGGGAGTGAAGTTTGCAAAAGAGTTTCCAATAATTTTGTAAAATTTCTCAACCACATGAAAATCTAGGTTATTGAATAGAAGTGCCCAGTTTATTGGCGACAAATAATTATTCAAACCCACATAGTTTGCATTTTTAAAATCATAGTAAAACTCTTCAAATGGAAGTGGTTTAAATTCAACTGTTAGTTCCAATTCGGCAGTAATGGCTTTATGGTGAAAATTATTAGGTAATAGTAGGTCAGTAGCCTCCTGAACATGAACAAAAACATTTTGTGAAAAAGCTAAATCTGGGTATACATAATGAAATTGAGTTATTTGAAATTAAGAAAAGAAAAATAATCACATAAAATATGGGCTGGATATCCTTGAGGGCAACGAACGCTAAGTCCATCCTCTTCCGAAGATTCCCATGTAGCAAATGGTAAATTATAATCACCAATAAGATAACATTGAGATGCTCTGAATTTCTCAGATATTGGTTCGACAGAAGTACAATGATCTATATAAATATCGGAATTTGAACCAGGCGGTATGTAAGTAGCTCCAAAAAACACATTTCCATTTGTGTTCTTTAAAAGAATGAATAAATACACGACATTTGAACTAATTCCATCTAAAGTTTTCACATTCAGTTCTTTTTTGACACATCATTACACCACAACCATCACGAGACTTGTTACTTGTGTTCGCATTTCGATCGGTTCTAAAAATGTTATAGTTGATTAGACCAATTTCTGCATCATAGTAGGATCTTGTTAGCCATGTTTCAGTTAATATAATAACATCATAATTACAGTACAGGACAGAGTTTTTAAACTCTTCAAGTCTAGTTCTTAAACCACCAACATTTTGATAATATATTTTTAACGTATGGTTAGAGTTACATCTTAGTTTTTTGATTCTTCAATTACAGGGATGCCTTCACTATATTTGATAGTTTTTGAATTATTAACATAAGATTCGCTTTGTCAATAAGAAATTTTGTTCTTCAGATAGTAAAGAAAATTTCTCCTTCTCTCTCAAGTGCGTTGATAAATTATATTTTGCCTGGACTGTGTCAAAACAGTAACATTTCTATACAAATTCGGTATTTTACCCCATAAAGGTCTAATCTGTGCTTTTTATATTGTGAGATCCAAATATATCTGTATGACTTATTTTTAGTGAAATAAATTCGATTCGTATTTATTTTTTTCAGAATTCACAGACAAGAACCGATGAGATTGTGGGCCTGTAATGCATAATGAAACACCAACATGGATATACAGTTCTGAATGCAGTATGTGGTAGTATATTAAGGATGCTGATGAGTCACTTGGAATGTAATTTCCTTTTTCATTGATGTAAATATTTTATCTCTTGGTACTACTACATATTTTGTCATGTAAAAGATAGAAATAAAGGTACATGAATTTGTTTGGAAGTTAGTACATCCTACAAAGCAGGATATTGGTCAAATATTAGATCAGATAGTAATTAATAAAATTCATCTGAGGTAACTATACTGTTACTGGCAATACATGCCTAATATCCTAAATTGTGGGATGTGTTGGAGAAAAAGGTACCTGACTTGATTCTTATGATGTGTGCATTATGATTCTGCAGAGATAATTTCTCATTGGTTCATCTGATATAACCAAAAATGGCGTATACATGTTTGGATATAAAGTTCTTTCCTCCCAAAATTTGGAAATGCAAAATTCATCCATTACTCTTAAGTACTTCCATAAGTTTTTTGAAGCCAGATGTTTCACTTCCATTTTGAAAATAGCTATGGACATATACAATTCAATATTGTTGAAAAAATTATATCTTTAAAGATGAGCTAACCATTACTTTTTAGTATGATATTCGTTTTGCTTCTCACTATCCTTATTCTTTTCTTCATCAGTATTCCATCCGAAGTTGAATATGTTTCTGCATTTTCATTTTCTCTATGTGAAGGCTACTAGTTATTTATATTTTGTTCATAAATATTTGCAGATGTGAAGTAATTTAATGTGTATATTTTATTATATCTGTTGTGGAATATGATACTGGGTCTTGTAAAAAGGAGAATGTTCCTCATACTGAAATATTATTTGTTGAATTTGTCTTCTTTTCGCAAGGTTTCTTGAATCTTCTCAGGAAAGCAGACGTGATGTGTTTCAACACTTATATTTTATATCTGTTGTGAAATACAATACATGATCCTAAATGGAATATGTGCCTAATACTAAAATAGTATTTGTTGAATTTATCTTCAAATTGCAAGGTTTATTGAATTTTCTCAGGAAAGCAGATGTCAAGTGTTTTAACGCTTATATTTTATATCTGTTATGAAATACAACATTGAATCTTATAAAATGGAGAATTTGCATTATATTGAAATATTATTTGTTGAATTTGTCTTCATGGTTTATTGAATGTTCTTAGGAAAGCAGTTGTGAAGTATTTTAATGTGTATGTTTTATATCTGTTATGGAATATAATACTGGATCTTATTAAATGGAGAATTTGTGTCACACTGAAATATTATTTGTTGAATTTGTCTTCAAGGTTTGTTGAGTTTTCTCAGGAAAGCAGATGTGAAGTATTTTAATGCGTATAGTTTATGGAATATAATACTGGATCTAATAAAATGGAGAATTTGTGTCATACTGAAATATTATTTGTCTTCAAGGTTTATTGAATTTTCTCAGGAAAGCAGATGTGAAGTATTTTAATGCGTATATTTTATATCTGTTATGGAATATAATACTGGATCTTATAAAATGGAGAATTTGCGTCCTACTGAAATATTATTTGTTGAATTTATCTTCAAAGTTTATTGAATTTTTTCAGGAAAGCAGATGTGAAGTATTTTAATGCGTATATTTTATTGATCTTATAAAATGGAGAATTTGTGTCATACTGAAATATTATTTGTTGAATTTGTCCTCAAGGTTCAGTGAGTTTTCTCAGGAAAGCAGATGTGAAGTATTTTAATGTGTATATTTTATATCTATGGAATGTAATACTGGATCTTATAATATGGAGAATTTGCATCTTACTGAAATATTATTTGTTGAATTTGTCTTCAAAGCTTATTAAATTTTCTCAGGAAAGCAGATATGAAGTATTTCAATGTGTATATTTTATGGAATAAAATACTGGATCTTGTAAAATGGAGAATTTGTGTCGTACTGAAATATTATTTGTTGAATTTGTCTTCAAGGTTCATTGAATTTTCTCAGGAAAGCAGATGTGAAGTATTTTAATGTGTATATTTTATATCTATTATGGAATGTAATACTGGATCTTATCAAACGGAGAATTTGCTTCATACTGAAATGTTATTTGTTGAATTTGTCTTCAAGGTCTATTGAATTTTCTCAGGAATGATATATTTTATATCTGTTATGGAATATAATACTGGATCTTATAAAATGGAGAGTTTGTGTCGTACTGAAATATTATTTGTTGAATTTGTCTTCAAGGTTTAGTGAGTTTTCTCAGGAAAGCAGATGTGAAGTATTTTAATGTGTATATTTTATGGAATATAATACTGAATCTAATAAAATGGAGAATTTGTGTCATACTGAAATATTATTTGTCTTCAAGGTTTATTGAATTTTCTCAGGAAAGCCGATGTGAAGTATTTTAATGCGTATATTTTATATCTGTTATGGAATATAATACTGGATCTTATAAAATGGAGAATTTGTGTCATATTGAAATATTATTTGTTGAATTTGTATTCAAGGTTTAGTGAGTTTTCTCAGGAAAGCAGATGTGAAGTATTTTAATGTGTATATTTTATATCTGTTATGGAATGTAATACTGGATCTTATCAAATGGATAATTTGCTTCGTACTGAAATGTCATTTGTTGAATTTGTCTTCAAGGTCTATTGAATTTTCTCAGGAAAGCAGATGTGAAGTATTTTGATGCATATATTTTATATCTGTTATGGAATATAATACTGGATCTTATAAAATGGAGAATTTGTGTCCTACTGAAATATTATTTGTTGAATTTGTCTTCAAAGTTTATTGAGTTTTCTCAGGAAAGCAGATGCGAAGTATTTTAATGTGTATATTTTATATCTGTTATGAAATACAACACTGGATCTTATAAAATGGAGAATTTGTGTCATACTGAATGAAATATCATTTGTTGAATTTGTCTTCAAGGTCTATTGAATTTTCTCAGGAAAGCAGATGTGAAGTATTTTAAAACATATATTTTATATCTGTTATGAAATATAATACTGGAACTTATAAAATGGAGAATTTGCGTCATACTGAAATTTTATTTGTTGAATTTGTCTTCAAGGTTTATCGATTTTTCTCAGGAAAGTAGATGTGACGTATTTTAATGCGTATATTTTTTATTTGCTATGATTTTAAACAGATTTTTTTTTAAACAGATTTTTTTTTAAACAGATTTTAAACAGATTTTTAAACATATTTGTTATGAAATATAACGCTGGATCCTATAGAATAAAATATGTGCCTCATACTGAAATATTCGTTGAATTTGTCTACAAATCGCAAGGAAAGCAGATGTGAAGTATTTAAACGATTATATTTTATATCTGTTATGAAATACAACACTGGATCGTATAAAATGGAGAATTTGAATCATACTCAATTATTATTTGTTAAATGTGTCTTCAAGGTTTATTGAATTTTCTCAGGAAAGCAGAAAACATAAGAATCAAAGCAAGTGCTTCCCAGTCGGATGTCTTCTTCCGTGATTGTCGGAGGCTCTGTTTCTATGCCTCGACACTCTACCGCCTGTGCTCTGGTTTCAGTGTTAATATCGGCGTCTGTGGTATGGTTATCGCATTGCATGAGCCTTTCTAATATTTCCTGGAATGTTTCCTTCTTGTTACTGGTGTATGTGCCGTCGGTTTTCCTGACTGCCGAACTCGTGTTGGTAATTTTTATCTTTGAACACGCCAGCTTATAGGTGAAGCCCCAGGGGTTGGGTCCTAGGTCGTTTTCGACGAAGTCATGCCACGATATTTGCTTTTCTCTTTTTATCAGAGCTTTATATAGTCTTAACCACTCATGGTATTTGTTATTTGCGGACCTTTGCCGTTCCTCTGACCATTGCTCCCTTCTACTTCTTTGCTGTGTTCGTCTTTTGTTTCTGAGGCGAGCTTTTAGGACAGTGAGTTCTTCGGTCCACCATGTTGAATGTTTATGTTTATTGAGCTCTGTTGTTAGTTCTTAATGCAAATATTGAGTTCGTCTTCGGAGTTTATTGATGGATGTGCTCGTTCTAACCTTGAGATGGCGAGGATCGTCAGTTCTCTTGTGCGGTTAAGGTTAATCCTTTTGAGGCTGTATCTTGGAAGGGCTTCTTCGGTTCTATAGTTTCTGGCCCCGCTAATCTCGAAAGTGATTAACCTGTGGTCGCTTTGGATGGCGCCCTCACTTATCCCCATTTGTGAGCTTTGTTGAGTAGTCCTCTAGTGACTACACTTATGTCGATGTTACTTTGCCCATTTGCTGTAGCGAAGGTGTTGCGCGGACTTGCTTCGTTTAGTAGAGTAAGCCCGTATTCATCTATCAGGGATTCTATTTCCTCGCCCCTGGCATCGGGTCGAGCAGAGTGCCACAGAGCTGATTTGCTGTTTACGTCGGCTGACCAGGTTATGTCTGATCCGCGGTGTGCATCAAGGATTTGTTATGTATCAGCTATGTCATCTCGAACATCCTCACCGAATCTGTAATACTGACTAATGAGTACTATGTCCTCCCCTTTGTATTGGATTCTCATGCAGGTTCTACATTCCTTGTCGAGGTGTTCAAGGTGTAGGGCCTTAATCTTCATTATAACGATAGCAGCGAGTGGCTGATCAGACCTGTTGTGAGCCACTTTGATACCACCGTAGCCAGGGACAGCCCACTCCTCTCCCTTGCGGCTCTTGCACTAGAAGCATATTCAGGTCATTTTCGTCGGCAACCTGTTTTAATTCTATCGTGGCTATTTTGGACTTTTGCAGGTTGCATTATCCGATTTTTATCTTCAGTTTAGGGTCCATAATCTGTGGTATGGATTTGTCCCTGGAGCTTCCGCAGGTATGCTGGGCACTCTTGTCTGTAGCTCTGTTGTTGTGATTTTCTATCCTCGCACGCTCACAATTTATACATTTGGCTCGACCTCTCTTTGGGCACTCTTTGGTCTCGTGTTCAAGCGCGCATATTCCACAAGCCACTGAGCTTCTACAGTCCTTCGCGAAGTGCTCATACCTCTGGCAATTGTAGCACCTTATGGCTCGGACGTGATCCCTAACATTGTGCTGTTTCCAACCGATGAGGACTTTCCCTTTCTCTATTAGTTTTCTCCTGGTTTTTGGGCTGACCTCTATTACCCACGTGCATGTGCTTCCATTCCTGTCTCCATATTTGTGGAGGGCTTTGAATTCCTCTGTATCCCAGAGGGGGATTTCGAGGAAGTCATTTATATTGTTGCTTACTCTTTTACTGAAAAATGTTTTGTTTACGCCTATTATAGCCATTCTTGGTTTAAACTTGGGTATTGTTTTCGCTTCAAGCCCAAGTTCCTCCAGACGCTTGTTGTTCAGTTCAAGCCTGGAGGTGATTGTTTTGACTCCTCCCTTGACAGGTATCGTCTTCTCTAGAGTAATTCCCAGGTCTTCGGGGAACAGCTTTTCCAGCTTTCTCATAACATCGTCTCCGCTTTTTATGTCCTGCTGGTCGTTTTTTGGATAGATCATAACAGCTTGGTTGTTATTAGTCTGAATGGGTTTCAGGTTGGGGACTTTGATTTTAGGTCTCGCGCTTTGTTTCCCGGTATAACTTGCAGCAACTAGTATAAACTCCTTCGGTTTATTAGGTTCGTTACCGCTCCTACTTGTACCGGCTACCGGCTCTTCTTCAACTTTTTTTGACATAGAAGCCAACATTTTTTTGACCTGTTCCAAATTTATGTCCCTTGTACTACGTCATGTACAGTTGAAGAAGCCGTCGGCGGAGATCGTTGTTCAATTGTGATTTTTGTCGGTGCCGCCGATAGTTTTCATTTTTTTTTGGCCGGTGTCGCCGGCAGAGGCGGCGACGTTCTTCTTTTACACTTCCTCTCGATCCTATCCCCACCTTTTTTAGCCTTCTCTGGCGAACTTTTCCTCGCAGGTGCAGGGGCAGGACCAGTACCAGAAGCGTCGGCTGATATTGAATTAGCCGTTTCCGCAATAGCCCCATCATCGACAGGACCAGCAATGGCAGCATCAGTAGCAGCAGCAGCACTATCATTTCTGCCGACCGACAAAAGTAATTTAATTTGGTCCTCCTCCAAATTCAAATTTAGATTGTTTCCTAAACAAAATGGAACAGGTATGCCGGTCAATCTGCACGTCGCCGACGACGTGGCCTGCATAAATTTAGCCATATTCACTATCATAAAGCCTGTACCGCAATATAAATCATCAGTCGTTTCAGTCGATTTATTCTTCGTGGGATTATTATCTTTCCTACTTTCGTTGGCAACTTCCCGGCCAGCTTCGTTGCCGCCCTCGTTTTCGTCTTCAGTGCCTTCTTCATAATCGCCGTTGTTGCCGTTGACGTTATGGGTATATTTGATATCTGTTATGAAATATAATATTGGAACTTATAAAATGGAGAATTTGCGTCATACTGAAATATTATTAAGCTCCGTTGATTGAAAAGTGACACATTTCATATATTGCAATTTTCGGTAAGAGTAATTTGAAAGTTTTGCAATGAAACAGCGTATCAATTAGGGCAATGAATATGAATGAAAAACATTGTTTTTCTGTTATACTGTCGATTATGATGTATTCTTTGAAAAAAATTATGAATTTGTATTGTTTGAACTTAATGACCCTAATTATGACGTAGATTCCATCCCTCATTCGAGTTGTGTCGCTTTTCCATATAAGAAAACCCTAACTTAGTATAAGATGTCACATGAAATCGACAAAAAAAATTGAGAAATTACAAAATTATTTTAATGAAAAATACAAACAGAATTACAGAAACACCAACACTATTGAAAGTTGAAATGTTCATGCACAAAACATGAAGTATTATAATTTTTTTGTAAAAGTCTGCATGCTGGATAGGAATATGCTCCTTTTTTACTAGTTCCAGTAGTCCGTTTTTCTTCTTGTTGGCAAGCTTGAGTTTCTGTGTGTATAACTTCTGTAGGGTAATATCATCATTCCCTTTATTTACTGTTGTTCTGGGTTTTTTATATCCAATGTTTTGAAATGTTCGTCTGAATAAGACATCTTGTACAGAATTTGGTATGAATTTTCTTTTGATATTTTTATTATTTTCATGTCACCCATCTTATCGTCACTAGAACATTTTTTATCTACAGTTCCAATTGTCTCATTCAGTTTTTTTTTAAATCAACATAGTCTCTAAAAGACAATTCCCTTACTAAGTAAGGTCTACCACTTTTTTTGGCACTTTTGATAATTCCAACGTATTCTGCTGGACAATAAATTGCACCGCGTTCTGCATGACTCGACCAAGCGACAAAACGCTTTTTTCCAGGAGAGTAAAATAACTTTACTGGTCCACCAAAAATCAGTGCGTCAGTGTTTAGATCTGCATTTTTTTGTGTTAACAGAAACGAATGCTACATATTCATGGCCACAATTATTTTTTTAAAAGCACCTATAGCCGAGCGCTGAAAAAATATAATGGCGCTTAGTCAAGTTATGCTTTAAGGGATAATCTCCTTTTTACTTCTACCCAAATGACCATATGACAGAATTGTTATTTGGTCGTGTTATGCAAAATTTCGAAATACATGAAAAATAACGGTTTAGGTTTTGGAAATTTACCTCGTATTCACCCACTAAAAATAAAAAATATAGCCGGTTTACAAATTATATTTGAAAACAACTTTGGTCATTTACTACAAATAAAGAGAAAATAAATTTTTCTATGCATCATCCTCTAGATCAAAATCAGGGTTACCATTGTACCCGTCAATGTCTTCCTCAATACTGGGGTCACCCACCAAGTTCTTGTAGAACTTCTTGGCATCTTTTGGTATGAAGCTCAGTAAGAATTTTAAATCTTCAATTTTTTTTTCTGCAATAGGTTTTCCATTGGGCCAGAGACTTTCAAGGAGTTTATTGAATTACAGGTTGGAATTATTTGAAGGCCTACCTCGTTTTTTTCGATGTTTATTTCTCGGGCAGCAGTTTCAAAATGAGTTTTAATAAAAATGCTAAAAGGCTTTTCCTTCAGAACCTCAATCTCTCTAAATTTCAGCCAGTTCACCTCATTATTTTCTACGTCAACTTTTCTGTTCACTATAGATTTTTCTATGGCAGTAGTACCATAAAAGTTTTCACTTTTCATTCTGTGAACAATAAGGGGATTATTTCGTCTGCAAGATCTCATAACATTTATATAGTCGTCCGGAGAGTACATTCGTTGTTGCAGCTTTAAGGCACATTCTATGTCGCCAAAATCAGTGTCGTTAGGGAGGAAGCTATGCCCAGTTATCAGAAAGCGGAGAGTAATTTTTTGAATAGTTGGATGAACCTCTAGTATCGCTTTCAACATCAAAACTATTTTGATGTTTCGGTTTTGACCCCCACAGCTGTCAGACCAAAGTATCAGATGTTTACATGATATCATGGTATCGTCTTCCATTATATGTTTATACAGGCAAGATCCGACTTCCTGTGCACCACGACCAGCTTCACCTTCTAACCATAAGTAACAATGACCTTTGTTTTTTTTTTTGCTGTATGAATTCCTGCATTGTACAGCCACAGTTGACGCTTATAGAAGACCACGTTGGTAGGTATACGTGGAAGAGGAAGAGTCTTTTCCAAATCAAAACAAAGAACTTCCAAATCTTTGTTATCTACTGCGTTTTTCCTGTCGTCTTTCAGTAAATTTCTTGCATCCTCTGCTGATTTTAAATGTGTTGCCTTCTGTTCCGCATACATATTTTGTTCCTCAAGTGTTCCAGAACATTTCAGTATCTCTAATTTATCACATGTGTTGCACGTATCTTTTTTCAATGACTTCCTTCTCAAGTTGAAATGAGTAAGGAAAATTTGCTTATATTTTGAGAATGATACGGGCATTCTCGATTCTGTTTTGTATATCTGATACATAACAGGCAAGGTGGTGTCAGTACGCAAATAATAGGCATTTGTTTGTTCTCGAGCATAATGGGATTTATATTTCGGAAACAAATCAATATGATTTAACACTTTTTCACGTTCATCTGAAATCTTGTTTTTTCCTCCTCCGATTCCCCTACAGTCTTTTATTCCTTCTGGTCTCTTTCTAGATTTTAGTGCCAAGTCGACTTTGCCACTAGATATCCGAAAAGTTTGCAAAAAAAATCGTTTGCATACTATAATATCATTCACTTTGTAATGTCTAGAGAACGTTCTTTTTTGCGAATTGTTATTTCTTTTCCTCTTAATAGGCACTTCATGTACCATTGCGCAAATTAAAGCTCTTTGGACATCATGCGAACTTACTGTGTAAAACTTATCAAATTCTTCTTTTACTTTTTGTTCTCCAATTTTCGAAAAACATTGGCATTTGCACAAAAACTGGCGAAATTCTCTTGGTAATTTCATTTTTCCTTTTTGAGTGAAGTACTTTTTATTCTGGACAAAATTTAGCTTTCTCATATTTCTATTTTGAGATGGAAATTTTCTCTTCCTTCCTTTGTTCGGGCGACCTTTATGATTATTTTCTTCCCAAACTGCATCCTCATCCTCAACTTCAACAGATATTGTTGCTTCAGGTTCCAGTTCAAAACTGTTAGGTTCTACTGAGACGATATTCTTTTTCAATTCATTCAGCTCCGTATCAGTGTTTGCATTTTCATCATTTTCTAGAGTCACTGGTGTCAAGTCTGTATATACCTTTTCCTGTAAAGAAACTCAACTTTAAAAAGCATATTAATATATTGTGTGTACCATTATTTAGTTTGGTGAATTGGGATGTTATAGATTTATGGTTTTCACTTTTTTTGAAATGTATTGAAAATTCTAAACTCAAAAGTTTTAAATACTCAAAAGTAAATATGGATTTTAGGAAATCATTTGATTGCGCAACCTACATACATGATAAAAAATGGGACCACTGTATAGCAAGAAATATTTTCTGGAGATCTCAATTATGTTGAAAGTTTTTACTTACCGAAATTGGTTCGCCACCAGAAATCAAATAATTATCATCTTCCAAAAGACCTGGAACAGTCACTAATATTTTTTGACTATTAACTGCCGTTTCCTGAATAACATGTTCTTGTTCCTAAAGTTTTAAAGAAAATTATTGTCATGCTTTATATCTACAATAATACAAGGAATCCGTACCTCAAATATCAATTCACGAGCACGTTGCAATATTAAAGAAGTTCTTTTCATCATTTCAAAGCTGTTTTATTTTTGTCGAAACAGCGGTTACTCTGCACTTAGCCACACTATATTATTTCTTCTTCACACTTTTCCTGGAGATATGGACATTTTGCATTAGGTGACCAACGATCAACTTTTTGGTGGTTGGTCACATTATGCAAATCAGTCAAGGCACGTTTCTGAACTTCAATGAAAATGTATCGTTTGGTCAAGTGTTGCCAAATAAGAAAGTGCAGATTCAATCTTTGGCGCTTAGCTCTGTACGTTATAACTTCAAAATTGCAGGTTCCTGTATCTGCTTAAATTTGTTATAGGTAAATTACACTATTGTGCTTTAGATGGCACCAAAATCTCGAAATTTACGAAATGGCGCTTGGTCGAGTTATGCATAACGCGGTCCAATTGGACCTGACTTCAGAGAGCGTTTTACCTGGCGCTCAATCACAGAATGTGCTGAATCGCCTTCATTCTGTGTATGTCCTTTGATTAAAAACTTATGGGTGATGGACTTTATATTAGTATACTTAATCAAAGCGTAAACATACATCGTTAGAATAAAACGATTTTTCTGTTGTCCCACACAGTTGTCGGAATACAGAACAATTTCGATTTCACCATCGGGATTTTCTGTCGACTTTTCCTCTAAGAATTTAAGGAGACAAGTACCAATCTCATTTGCTCCTCTTTCTCCTTGAGTTTCATCCCAGACATAACAGTAGCATTGATCATCCTGCTTCTCTCGCGAGATTTCGTACACTGTAAAATTGAAAACATTAAGTTTTGAAGTATACTAGAATGTTGATGTGTCTCCTTTGGAGCATGGAGGTCAAAACAGGCTACTACATAATTTTTATCAATTTTATGTTTGTCTTCAGATTTTTCAATCCGGGACAGATCTTTTTCTGATAAATGGGCTTCATAATCATTTGTTAAATGCTCTTTCTCTTCAACAGAAGCATTGGTGTAGGAAGCACAAACTCCACATTGGTCTTTTTTAGGCGTAAAAAAGGAAATATTGTATTCACGGGTGAATATTTGATGATAAATCAAGTACTTCCCAGCAAGTGAGTTATTTTCTGCACATACCTTAGCGTAATCTCTGTGTAGATCACGTAAGGACTTACCACCTTCGATGTATTCACGAGTAGAACGAGCTCTCAAGTAGTGACTTTCGATTCTTGGTATGGAGTCGATATGGTGTCGGATTCCCTCTTTTATGCTCGCTTCCAGTTTAGGATGTTTACCATGTTTTCCTCGGAGATCCTGTGCCACCATTCCTCCACATGTAGCCTGTTTGTTCAATATAGTTCTTATCGGCCTATCTGTTATATCCAGAGTAGATCTGAAAAATGATTTACAAACTCTAACAATATTTCCATTAACACGTTGACAGACACATGTGGATAAGCGGAAGTGATTCACATGACACAAATATAACATTACCAATTTCGCAGTTAACGAAAAAAAATCATGTTTACGGGTAAGTTAGGTCTCAGATATGAAAGCTATTTAAGAAAAAAAAAAAACAAACGGCCATACACGTCGCTGTCACACTAAACACATTTTTCTTCATCAATTGTGACAGGCGTCTATGGACGTCGTCATGAAATGCAAACATCTATTTATTAGTAATTGAATCAAACATTTTCAGTTTTCATTGGTGCCATAACTTAAAGCATGGAGCTGGACACAATGGAGGTTTATCTTGACAGGTTTCACATCTGAACCTTGTTTCTTTCCTTTTTTTATCTCTAGTGCATTGTCTGCATTTAAGGAAAAAGTTGATTTTCTTGCAATGTTCCGGAACAGGAATTGTTTCAAGATAGTGTTGTGGTGTGTTTAATTTGGAACCCATTTTTACTCCCTTTCTTGGCCCTGTCTGACAAGACTTCGACCATCCGCATCATTTTCCAATCCTAGAAGTGACCTTATAGTTGCCTCCCTATACTCAAGAAATGGCAATTGCTTCACCCCTTTTGTATATATGAAATATGAGTTCCACATAGCAATATCAAGAAGGTGGAAGAGGACTTTTTTGTACCATCTTATTGTTTTACGAGGGCAGATATAGTAGCTCAACATTTGATCACTTCTATCTATTCCTGACATGTGCCGGTTGTATGCATCAATTTCGCTAGGCTTATCTTTTTCAACGCCATAACGGTTTCTAACAGTAATTATATTTGGTTTATATGCTGTATTTATAGCGAGTACATCCCTCTTGTCTTTCCATTTACTAACATATACACTGAGGTTGCTTTTTTTTCTCCATATATGTTCACCTCGACGGAGTTTTTTCTTTACTACAATGGCAGGAGTTCCTCGGCGGTTGGATCGCAAAGTACCAGTAGAATGAGTTTTAAATAGGGACGATAGGGAGACGCTGTTATAAAAATTGTCCATGTAGACGTGATGGCCTTTGTTAAGGAAAGGCCCTAATAATCTTAAAACAAGTTCTTCTGTTTTAGAATTTCCAGATTCAGGGTTGTTCGAACCCTTACCCTGGTAAATCTCTAAGTTCAAAATATACCCATCATGAGAGGTAAAGGGTCCTGTAGACGGTCAAATTTGTTTGTCGAATTTGTTTGTCAAACTTCATGTTTTCATCAAACAAAAGCGCATACGATCAAACCAATAGATCAAATAAATTTGCCCATATTTCAGTTTTCTCCTTGACGTTCGTGTGTTGTTATCATCTTCTGTCGTATATAACAATGAGTGATAATACAGATAAGGCGTTTTTGGCATTGACACTAGCACTATGTATGAAGAAAAAGAAAAAAGGTCGTCGATGGTCTAGAGAATGGTTGAAATTACGGGATAAATATACGCACGAAAATTTGTTACGGGAAATAGTGCTCACAGAACCAAATGACTATGCAAACTTCCTGCGCATGGACCATAAAACATTTGAAGATTTATTAACATTGCTAAGTCCTTGCATAGCAAAACAAGATACCGTTATGCGTAAATCTATACCAGCTTCTCAAAGATTATCTATAACCTTGAGGTACCTGGCTAGTGGCGCCGATTTTGAAGACCTAAAATTTCAAGCCTGCATTGCACCTCGTACACTCAGCGGCATTATCATTGAAACTTGTGAGGCAATAAATGAAAAATTAAGCAATATTCAGGTAAGATTTTTATTTCAAAATTACAAAATATATAATTTAAAGAGAATAAAAATTGTTTATAAATTTGGCTGCTGTATCATCTTCAGTTTCTGTATTAGTTTCATTTGTTTGCGAGTCTGAAATATGAATCACCACAGGTTGCTCCGTATTGGACAGATATGATTGTTGTGAAATAGGAGATGGGCTGTACGGAGTAGGTGATGGAGTGTTCCAAGCGAGTGCTGGCTGAGACGGATTAATAACTACCGAATGTCGATGAAGGTTTCCTTCTTCTCCTTCAAAGAGTATTTCGTTTATAAATTTTTCTGCCAGTCTTCTTTGTTCTCCAGACATGCGCTCTAGCTTAAAGGCCCAGTTTCTTGCCATCACCTGATATTCATTTTCAGGTTTTTTGAAATGATCCCTGGCTAATGTCAATAAGTCCTGTTGCAAGTCCTCCTTTTTCTTCTTTTTTATTTGTACAGGACTAATAGATGCTGAAGGTGGCAAAGGTGATTGTGTTGATGTTGATGTTGATAGTTTTGACGATTCCTAGAAACCAAAACAATAAATATAAACATATTACATAATAATAATAATACATAATAATAAACATATTACATAATAATAATAAGTATTTTTATGTTTCAGATACCCAAAACACAAGAAAGTTGGAAAATATTGGCACGACAATTTGGAAATTCATGGAACTTTGATAATTGCATCGGAGCTGTAGACGGAAAGCATATCACGTTACAAAAACCTGAGCATTCCGGTTCCTATTATTATAATTATAAGGGAACACACAGCATAGTGCTTATGGCCATAGCTAATGCAAATTATGAATTTATCATGATTGATGTCGGTACAAATGGTAGAGTGTCAGATGGAGGAGTACTTAAAAATACAAAATTTTGGAATATGTTTGAGAACAACCAGTTGCAGATTCCAGAGCCACAGGAATTGCCAAACTTTAATAAAAAAATGCCATTTGTATTTGTAGGCGATGAAGCTTTCCAGCTTCTTCCAAATTTTATGAAGCCCTACAATAAGCAGGTTTTAAATGACAACAGAAGGATTTTCAATTATCGTTTATCCCGTGCTCGGCGAATAATTGAAAATGTATTCGGCATTCTTGCGAGTCGTTTTAAGATTCTCCAAAAACCCATCAAATTATGTCCTACAAAAGCTAAAATTGTAGTAATGGCGTGTTGTCATTTACACAATTTACTAATGAAACAAAAAAACTACATTAGGAATGGAGAATTAGACATGGAAGATTGTGTTACAGGGACTGTCATACAAGGATCTTGGAGAAATGAGTCAAATCAATTGTTGAATATCGAACGTGCACGGGCTGGAAATAGCGCTACATTAGCAAAAGAAGTGAGAGATGATTTTTGTGAATATTTTAATTCAACGGGTGCTATTCCATGGCAAAACAAATGTTTAGAATAGGTACCTAATCGTATTTGCTGTACTTGTGAAAATAAAAAATATTTATTAATTGGTTAAGTTAAAATATTATTATTGGTTAGGTTAAAATATTATGTTGTACCTATTTGTAACAAGTTGTTTATAAAAATATTCTTTTGAAAATGAATTCTTATTTGAAAATGAAAAAATTTCAAATGTTTAGAGTGGGTAACTGTATATGTTGTACTTGTAGAATTAAAATAAAATAAACATTGTTACTATTTACCGTTTGTCCTGTTATTGAACTGATCCCCGATTCTTCCTCCACTTGGTCTTGTAGAAATTCAAGCTCTTTGTAGTACCATAATGAAGGTACATAGAGTTCATCAGTACCAGATCCAGAAAGCATAGATTTCTTCACCTTATTATTTTCACGCTTGAAAGTTGTTCGTAAAATATTAATTTTTTTTTTAACATCTTCTTCAGTGATGTTCCCGCGAGACACTTTCAATAACTCCGTCATTTTTTTGATCGCATTCATTCTCTTGTGTTTATCCATATAGTCTTTTGATTTTATTCTCCACAGCATCGGCATGTCGCGATATACGGAGATAAATTCCAAAAGACATTCTTTTTCTGACATGTTGCCGTTATTGATTGTCGCAGTTGTGTTCTCCATGGTATCAAGGCAATAACTGAGATCTTATTTGACAAACACCATTGCACACTATCAAACAGGTTTGCCAAACACACCGTCAATCAAAATTTCCATCAAACAGGTCAAACATTTACATTGTTTGACAAACACGTCAAACAAGCTCGCACACTTTCAAAAAATTTGACAAACACGTTTGTCAAACGAATATTTGACAAATAATTTGATCGTTTACAGGGCCCTTAAGTTCATAGAACTTGATTCCGTACCTGCTCTTTTTATTTTTAATATACTGCCTAAACGTAAGCCGTCCTCTAAATAGCAACATAGATTCGTCTAACGATAAGGCTTCAGAAGGATAATACACTGTGTTACTGTTTTTTATTACTAAATCTAACAGATTTCTTACTTTTCTTAGGCGGTCTTCACTTTTCTCGTCGCTCGTATTTATACTCAAACATCTAAGAATCTGCTCGAATCGACGTCCACTTAACACATGTAAAAAAACTGGATGGTAATACAATGGATTATAGGTAAATAATTGCCTGATTACTGGTGTTTTTATTTGCCCTTGAAAAAGACACAACCCAAAAAACGTTTTTAGTTCACTTTCAGTAATATGTTTGAATTCACGGAATCTGCTATTTCGAGTTTTGGGACGTTGTGATTTATTGAGTTCTTCCCCATATTCATTCGTGCTAGTTAATATAAGATTCATAACTTCCTTATCCCATAGTTTTTCAAAAACTTCAATTGGCGAGAAATTTTGAATTCCATCAATTTTTATTCCCGTCTGACTACTATCAAAATCAAAATTCGGAATATCGGATGACTCATCTACCCAACCATAATCATCATTGTGTTTTTCTGTCGAACTCTGATTTTCTTGTTCGTTATTATCCGCGTTCTCTTCATTCGAACTGTCCTGCGTTTCGCCACCAGTTTCAGTTACGGGGGATATAACTCCATCATTATCGTCTTCACTTGAGCTCTCACTAAGATGTGACTCATCAGGCACATAATCTAAGTCACCATCAAATTCTCCATCGTCACTATAGGCATCATGGTCAGATTCGATATTACCATCATCGGATAATTCATCAAACCACCGTAACAACTTTTCTTCTTCTTGCTTATCCCTTATATATGTGCTCACTAATGAACGACTAAAATGCTACTACTCCAGTGTCTCCAGTTCAGACCAAACACCTCGAAACGACAGATCTAACGCCAACCCCACCACATATGATAGATCTAACGCCAACCCCACCACATATGATGAATGTATAGGGCTGAATTATAGCGTATGATACGACACCTAAACCATATATCATGCTAATTCGACGTCTGCACAAGTCGTGGCTGAGAAAAGAGACTGAAAACGACGACGTCTGCAGACGTCGTAAAATGATAGTGCCACATCACGCTCCAGGACAACAACGTCTATACACGTCGCTGTCCGTCAACGTGTTAACTGAAAAATGAAATGAATTATTGTCACGTCGATTAGAGCTACTCCGCTGGTATTGGTATTTAGGTTTAACAGGCTTCATGCAGGATGATAAATAGTCTCGTTGTCGTTGTGAATCACCAAGAGCCCAATAGTTAGCAAAAATGTTTTTGCGACTCTCTTCAGTAATCTTTGTTCTGCAATTGAGTCTGCAGCTTTATTTGCAGGGAGGCTTCATCTCTCTTGCTCGGATCACTTTTTTGGATTTTGAGGATGACACATACTCGACTCCGGAATTTCTGGCTAATTTAGAAGCAGTGTTTTTCCACTGGGGCTCATTGCGCTTACGTTTCTTAGTTCTCTTAACCTTTGTTGTGCTTCCATTTTCAATTTCTTGAAGATTTCCTGAATATCTTGTGGCCTGCTGGGAACCCAAGGATCCTATAACTAATGAATCGGCGCTCACTGTCTCGCTCTGTGATGAATTCTCGCTTTCTGTTTCGGATGATTAGTTCGGATCAACATCTGTATCATCAGAATCGAAAATGCCTTGCACAGCTGAACTGTCCCTATCTTCATTTTCATCAGAATCGTTGCAACTGACCGTGCTCTCTGAAACAGTAATAAAGCCTGATGAGTAGTGAAGTACAATATGCATTACGACAGAATCACAAAACTAAAGAAAGTCCCAATTACCAATTGCGGGTGTCATGTCGTTATCCATAATACTGTCAAATTCATCGATAGCGTTACTAATTTCGTTGGTGGTATTGCCCAAGGGCTGTAATTCATACAAACTGGTAGAAGCATGATCTGGAACAACACAGGGAATTCAAATAAATCCAACAAATTCGATAATATGGATTACGTATAACAACTGACTCTCGTTGCTTAAAAGACTTTCATGAAATATAAAATTAGTAAAATGTTTGTGTAGATATTTATCACTTCCAGAAATAATATAATCAACCACATTACGGTCAATTTCAGAAGCAATAGTACTCTTACCAATGAAAGTACCCTCAGCATTAATTACAGATTGTGAAGCATTATCGATACTCTCGGTAGCGCAATCTGCAACAATTCAATGCAATATTAATTTATTAAATAGTTAAAAAACATTTACTGAATATAGTATGAAAATCTGGATTGATTTGCTGACCTTTCACAGTTTCAAGTATTTTCCATTCTTTCGTAGGCTGCTGTAAGGCTAGTTTCGTGATAAGTTTCCCTCTGTGGCAACACATCTTGATGATTAAAAGATTTTGAAATGTTGTATAGCTTAAAACAAAACAAAAATTGATTAGTACGAAAATGTCATAATTCGAAAAACAATTTCCTGATATTTGTAGAAAAGGGACACATCTCCAAATGTGAGGTTAAAAAACAGTCACAATTCAAATATTTTATAGATATTTTACAAAGAACAATGTCACAACTTGAAGAAAGTCACTTTTCTGTAGATGAGATGAAACTGAAATACACCTTCACAGGAGAAATGGCATAACTTGAAATAAGACTTTCTTCTACAAATGAAACCAATTAGTATTAACTCATCTCTTAAGGAAAGATGACAAAAGTCCAAATACGACGTTTTTTCATAAATGAAATCAACAAGTAAAAATTTATTTCACAAGGAGAGATGACACAACTTAAGATTGCACGTTTTTCTATAAAACAATTCACCACTAGCAACACTCCATCACCGTATCTAAATCGCAACTGTCGTTTTTCTATAAACATTCTTGGCCAAGTTGGTCAGAGGTTAGGTGACACTATTGCTTTCTAGTGGTAAGTTGGAGAAACTATAAGTGTGTCACTTTTCCACATAAATATACTAGGTTTTAGTGACCTTTTCATTATACTAACTCGAAAATGCCAATTTTTTAATAATGTCACTTTTATATCAACGGAGTGTTAGTTTGGCTTTGTTAAAGCCAATTTTCTTTTTTTTGAGATCTCGAGAGATCTCGTTCCATTTTTTGGAATCGTGCAGGACTATTGGCGGTGGCTTTCCTGGCTCCGTGGTTGGTACCACTTCTTTTTGTTTTGAAGTTGGTACCCCTTCTTCCGCAGTTGTCCTCTCTGGTATTTTTATTTCTACAGTTGGCACCATTTGTTCAATGGCGCCTGTATCCTGTAGCGTGCCCATGTCCTCGCTTGGTTTTTCTTTTTGACTTACCGCTTTCGCGACTTTCTCTTGTGCTAGGCGCTTTCTCGTTTTCTTATTTGGCCTGGCTCTTTCTACTAGCTCGAACCTGCCTTCCTCAGAGTCGGTGTTTGTTGCGCTGTCCAGGCCTCGTGGCCGCTTGGTTTGGCGCGTTTCGTCTTTGTTGTCGTTTTCTTTAGTCTGTTTTGGCTTTTCGGCTTCTTCAGCCCTTTTGCCTGATTGTTCCCTAGATGGTCCTGCATTAGTCCGTGATCTTTGGGCTAGTTTTTCTTCTACGTAGTTCAGCCTATCGTTTAGTTGTTTTATTAGGCTCGTCAGCTCGTCCTTTTGCTGTCGCAGCCTGTGGTTTTCCCTCTCGGGTAATTCTAGTTTTTCCTCCATTTCCATTGTGGAGCCCCAAAATCCTAAGAGAAAAATAAAAGCGAATTCTTTTTTACGTGTGCTTTCGTACACTCAGTTCTGAAAAGAACTAATTTCTCAGTGCTTTGTGTAAACGCATCTTTAAACGCTTTCAATAAATCGCTCTGAATTATATTCTTATCGCTTCACTACAGGTAACACTTAAAGCTTTCACACTTTGATGTTCACTCTTCGGCGTCTCGATCTCCAATGAATTTCAGAGTACAGAGAATAATATGGGACCTACTGCGAAATTTGAGGCATCTGTGTTCAATTTGAATGGTTTTTCGAAGTCGTGATATGCCAGAACAGGTTCAGACGTGAGTATTGACTTGCTTGTATTAAAGCAGTCAATAAAGTATTTTATTGTGCTCTGATAGCCGTGAATTTTTGGGGATTACGTATGATTCCTTCGGGTGTGATCACATGTACCAAAAATTCGACTTTCTTTCGAAGGAATTTCTAGTTAAATTTTCAATCGAGCTTCGCGCAATTGGAAAAAACCAATTACAGGTTTTGAATGTGCTCCTGTCTGGTGCTGAATATTGTCGCCAGGACGGTACCCGGAGCGGTCCTGACATGATATCCGGCTGGGCGTGGAGTTGTAAAGGACCGTCCGCTCCTAGGCCGCCTGTCGCACGCAGACCAGAGCCGGCGGGTGCTAGGCCGCCGGAGGGTCTATATGGAGTTCCGTTCTCGCTTCCCGAGTTTGCTCCTGAGTCCAGAACGTCGCGGGTTCCCTGCATCATCACGACCTTTCTTTTAAGAACAAGATCTCCGAATTTATTATTCGAGTCCTTATAATACTAACTGTCTAATGGCCACCACGATGGCACTAGGCTGCCGGACCAGAGGGTTCCCTACGCTCCCTAACCCTAGCCGGTCGCTTTAAAGCCCCCAGATACCAGTGCAATGGGACAGCCCACGTGGACTGACCCGTTGATATGCTGGGTCGGCGTATCCTCCGATGTATTCGAGCCTGGGTAGGTCAAATACGTCCAAGAAGGCCGGCTAGTGGGTCCCTCGGTGCGGCGTGACGCCGAAGTGACAAGTTGCGAATTCTTTTGATAATAAAGTCCTAAAAAGGACAATTTTGAACTTAACAGTTCAGTTTGTAATATAGTTGCAGCTCCTGGTAGAAATAGTTAGGTTTTCAGTATCCTGTTGTAGTAATAGGTATATATATATATATATATATATCTAGGTATATATATATATATATATATATATATATATATATATATATATCTAGGTATATATATATATATATATATATATATATATATATATATATATATATATATATATATATATATATATATATATATATATATTTGTGTATTGTTTTATCGTTAGCAAATTAAATTAGATTAGATTACTCTCAAATATTGAATAAGATTTTCCATAAGATTTTTTAAAGTAAATTGTTCAACTACGAAATAGGCTTGAAACATATTCTCATTAAATTGGTTTTTTGGACGGATTTGAAACGTTTATCTATAAAGCTCGATTCAGGATGAATTTCAATTTACAGGACAAAATGTAATCTGAGATTTGTTGTGTACTTTATATAAATAATTCATTTTTATTAATTTATAATTCATCCTGAGAATCAGATTTTTTGATAGGCATCTAATTTACAGAAAAAGTAACACCTTTATTACAGAAAGTGTCTTGAGATATTTTTTTATATGAAAGATGTGATGTGCTCGAGAAAATGAAAATCATCCTTTGTTAAAGTAAGCTTTAATTATTTTTCAGATATTCACATAAAATATGTATTTTAGAATACGTGTTTGTTGATTTCATTTGATAAAAAAAGATTTCTATAAATGACCACAACATTATACTTTCTGCTGGAAAGTTTAAATTAAATATATATATTATTTTGAAGCAGATATCCACTGCCCTCATAATATTAAAAAATTTATACTTTATTCCATCAAAGTATGTGTAAATTTCACTTATTTTTGTGATATCTTCTCCAATTGCAAAAATGAAAGGCTGAATTGAGGATTTTTTAGATTGCAGGAATTTTATCCAGTCCTCCACTTCTTGAATGGTTTTTCCGACATATAGAAATGATTGTTGTGAATCACGTATGGTGAATTTCGTTGTTCGTGATTTACCAGTAGAGTCTCTCTTAACTACCTTATTGGTGGGTACGAAAAAAACCATGAAGGGTCGACAAAACTGCTGCATCTCTTCCATCTGAAATAATGCCAGTTTTTGTTATAATATTTCGAGTGGCATACATAGTTCAATACTAATGCATAAAATTTAAGAATATTCAATAATTTGATGATGTTTCTCTTTTAAAAATAGCAAGAAAATGAAAACATACACATAATTTGGACTTGTTTACCATTATTTTCAGATTTATTGAATATATTATCAATAGATCTGTCAAAAGGATCAAATGTTTTACTATATAGAGAGTGTATCTGAAAACTTACTAGTAAAATGCAAAATAAATCAATAAATACAGTGACATTCTTTTAATTTAAAGATTCTTAACAAATTTGCTTACTCCATACTCACTTTCTTCGATATCTCCGTTTTTAAGTTGTTCCAATAATAATTTGATGTTCCTGTCCTTAATATGTCCATCCATTAAAAAAAGAAGATATTTTGTCAACTGTTGTTGGCCAATTTTTGAGAAGACCCTCACTATTTGCATGTCTCGCAATATTAAAGTCCATATCAATCTGAAATGATATTTATAGCTATTCTTATATTTATAGCTATTGTTATATATATATATATATATATATATATATATATATATATATATATATATATATATATATATATATATATATATATATATATATATATATATATATATATATATGGACCGGAAATTTTAAAAATTTCATTACCAGCCGAAATCCAGATGGTTGTTTATAAAAAGGTCATTTCTCCATTATAGCAGAAGTTGATTCAGCTTCATTTATTTCGTTGATTCTGTATTTTCCACATGCTACCAGTGATCAAATTCTTCTGAAGAGAGGTTGTCGAATTTGAGCGACCTAATGATAGCTTCTGCGTCTTCCTCAGGAACTAAAAAATGATGAAAACGCTTCAGATTGTTCAATAAATGGCATTGGAAAGTACCTACCAAAGTGAATATTCATTCGACGATTAGTGTTTTTCTGTATTTTACTTTTTACTGTTGTTGAGGATTGAGGTGAAAGATAACCCTGAACAGCATGTTTGAATGACGCATTTGAATTCCGCCATTTATTGTAGAGTTTTCCTCTTTGATTGGTACGGTAGTATTCCTGAAATATGAAAAGAAAAAGTATAAACTAAATCCAGAGCTAATCATATACTTACCAATTTCTCTGTGGGAAATTTCTCAATAATTTCCTTTTCCAAACGGTAGCTACATTTTAAGGTCATAACTAAGTTATTTTCTTCAAAGTATCGGGAAATAACTCCAATTAGATTATTTCTTTGCTCTTCTTCAAACTTGGCAAATTTGTTGTAGAATTCAATGAGCATACAAGCTTTTGAGGAAGTATTTAAAATTTGAGAAAGTGTGATATTAGTAGACGGGTCAGAAGGTTGGGGTTTTGAAAAGTATGGGAAAAATTTCATAGTTGGCGATGGTCTACCGTCAGAAGTTGGAGTGGATGGGGGAGTTCCAATGTCAGATGAATCTGCTGTCGAAATCGCACGTCCAAGTGGTAGACCAATTGATTCACGCCACTTCTCCAAATTATCTTCAAATAAAATTTGTGTCCCCATATCAAAATTCTTCAAAAGCCTTTCGATATGATGCCTCTTTATTACTCTCAAAACATTCAGGAAAACTTTTTCTTCTAAAAAAAATATATTTACCAGGTTGATTGAAAAATAATTATTAAAAATATAAAATAATTATGTGAGTACCTATCAATAAAATGGTCCAGCAAATGACTCTGATTCCAATTTGTTAATAGTGTGTTGAGCTCCTCTATGTTTGTTACATTTGTTTCACATGTTGAGTAGTACGGATCCTGAAGAGTAGCAGTTTCCAAAGAGGAGTTTGATTTACTTGCCATATTGTTTTCATTTGTTGAGTAGGAAATATTCTGAATGACAGGATTAGCTAGATGCAGTTTCTGATACGACTTGGGCAATGTCATTATCCAATCCCATAACATATGATGAATAAAATGCAGGGTTGTGGAGGTGGTTTTCCATCTAAATATATGTATTCTCTACTTATAAAATTATAGTTAAGTAGGAGTGTTCAAGTATCAATCTTGAAAACAAAAATAAATCAAATATTTGAAAAGTTTCGACAATAGGCATATACTGATTAGAAATAGAACTCTTATGACTACGTATAGCTGACTGACCATGCATACACTGATAGAACACAAATAGTAATTAGCAATAAAATAACACAATAAACATAAAAACGTATCAAGAATAAAATGACTAATTCATCTTTAAATATTCCTTCGCTCGTAGCATTGTTTTTCCCTTAGTTGTTTTAATTAGGGACAGTGGAGGACCAACAATACGATGTACTGAGAACATGGAAAATTATTCTAATCTAGAAATGTTAACATCATAAGCGTTGAAATGGTGGTTGTAATGAACATCTTTTAACCCATTAAAGCCCAGCTAATTTTTTTTCTCAAATATTCAAAAAATCGTTAGTTATTACTGTTTTGAGTATAAAAATCTGGTTGCAACATATATCTTTCATTGTCTCATCGAGGAAGTGCTTTTTTTTTAAGTATGATATATCATACGTTGGGAAGTGATGAGTACTACTTATGAAGAAAAAACAGGAATTATTCTTTATTCAATCAAAATCATATGAAGAATATTTCTTATACAAAGAAAAACAAGGCTGAATGTAGAAAATTCACTTGGCATGATAATTTCTGAAGCATTGGGCAGGATGTAGAGCAATATTACATTTGATACAGATGAATTTTGCACATTTGCCGCAAAAACCACAACGACGTTGCGTTTCAATCTTATCAACGATATGCTCTATTCTGTCATATCTCACTTCATTCAAAACAGCTTTTGGAGTTTTTGGTTTGGCCCATGACGATATTCAGGACCTGTAAGAATGACAAGTACAACGCGTCGTATAAACTGCAGAAGAGATATTTTTCTGTCCACATATCTGTAGAGCATCCACATATTTACAATGGAGCCATTCAAACAAAATCTAATGTGAGGCCAGTACCATTTTCTGGATCTTATTCTTATTCGATATAGTCCTCGTTGACCATCAAAAATATCCATCCCACCCATGCCATGGTTGTATGAATTTATCAATGATGGCTGTTCCACTTGCACTGGAGCTCTTTCCTTTTTAGACCAACGATTGCAGGCCCCTTTTGATAAACATGTTTCTGAATCCACAATGTTCGTTGCGATTGTTACCTGCTTATTCTCATTCCAACGTATAAGTGTTATGTTGTTCGCTGTATCGGTAATAGCATGTGTTGATCCTCGCTTTTCTTTTTTGAGGTCTCTGAGTGGTGCCTTTTCTATCCTGTCTGATCTGATTGTCCCAATACAATTCAAGTTATATCCTCTGAAAGTATGTAATAATGGCAAAGAAGTGAAATAATTATCAATGTATATAGTACTTTGCTCTGGAAGGTAGTTCAAACATAGATTCTCGCAGACACTAGATCCCAAGGTTTTGCCCTGAAGCTTTTCTCCAGCTCCACAATAAGGATTGAATTTCAAGTTGTTAGGCACCAGAATTTGAAGCCATATCTTATCGGCTTGCCCTTGATGAATTGCTTCATGCTGTGATGGCCATAGTATGGCTCCATTGCCTCATCAACCGAAAAGTTTGAACCTAAGGGCTGGAACATATTCTGGGAAACTCTATTTACATGATCAACTAATGGCTGAATTTTATATATTTTGTTCTTACCATTGGTTTGGAGTATCCGAAGTCGCTCATCTTGGCTAGTAGCCCGTCGTGCCAAACTCTGTCGAACGCCTTGGAGACGTCTAAGAAGATAGCTCCGGTGTTGTGTCCTTTGCCAAGGTTGAAGCCTTCTGTCGCAAATTCCACTACCCTCAGGACTTGTAGCTCTGTTGAGTGTTCTGATCTAAAACCGAATTGTTCGTCGGGGAGGATCCCTAACTCTCTGGTTTGTTCTTCCAGTCTCTTCAGGATGACGCGTTCCGCCACTTTGCTCATGGATGGCAGTAAGCTTATTGGCCGGTGGTTCGCTGGAAACAGGTGGTTCTTCTTGGGCTTTGGTATGTGGATTACCGTTGCCTCTTTGAACTGGTACGGGAAGTGTTGCAGTCTTGAGTATAGCATTTATAATGTTGGTTATGGCTGCTATACCCTTTCGTGGCAGCACTTTCAGTGCTCTATTTGTTATATTATCTGGGCCTGGTGCTTTCCGAGTGATAAGGCGCCTCAGAATGTCCTTCACTTCCTCAGGCGATGTCGGGGCCAGGTGTTGCGCATTATCTGTTCGTCGGTTGAGCCTCCGTACCGTTCTTTCCACCTGGTTTTCTATTTCATCTACCTCGTCTGTGAACGGGACGTCATTCTCTTTGCACTGCCTTTCGAAGTTGTCCGCGAATGCTTCCGCCTTCTCATGGTCAGTGTAGACGATTCCCTGCTCGCCATGTATTGGTGGACAGGGTTGTCGAGGTCCGTTTCTGAGCTTTTTCTGCATTTGCCACGCAGATCTGTCTTCTGTGCTCAGTTCTTCTAGACGGGTGGTCCACTGTCTTTCTCGGATCGCTTTCAGCTCTTCTTTCAGTATCCTGTTTGCTCTATTCATGCACCTTTTGTCCATCGGTGCACGTGTTCTTTGGTACTGTCTTTTCAGGCGTCTTCTTATTCTGATTAGTTCCATCGTTTCTGGTGGAAGGTGTTCTTGGAAGTTATAGCGCGTGGCTGGGACTTCCCTCGCGCTTCTTTCCGTTGTTTGTATGATCGCCTGCTGAAGCTGGTCCGTGGCGTTCTCCAGATCTGTTTTTGTCTCGATGCGTGGTATCTCACCCAGCGCGTCGTGTATGGTTCGCTGGAATATTGTCCAGTCTATGATTCGCTTCGTAGGGTTGTCTGTTTCCACTTCTCGTCTGTTTCCACTGGTCTCATGTTGCTCTCCGCATTTTACGCAACGTGCGGTTGCGTGGCAACATCTCTGTGCATGCCCGAAGTACTGGCATCGGTGGCATTGCCTTATTTCTCTTTTGTTAATTCTTTGCGGCTCCGCCCGCACGAACAAATTTACGCATGTTCTTAATGCGTAGATTTTTTCCTGGTTTTTAGGCACTTTGACCAGGAATAGCGGCAGTATTTGTCTAGTTTTTCTGGACGTCATTCTATGACATTCCAGAACCTCGAACCCTTGTTTGGTTAGGTCTGCCGCGACGTCCGCTTCCTCCACGTTCTCCGGTATCCCCCGGATTACTGCGTGGAGTGGGATTTCTTTTTTCAAGGTAAAGGTGTGGAATTCCAGGCGGAATTCCTCCATGTATCTTGTGGCTTTGCGCCACTCTTCCTCGTTATTCGTATGGATGTATATTCCATCCCTGGTGAGCCTTGCCTTGTACCCGATTTTTCGGGCTTCAAGGCCTTTGGAAATCTCGTTTCACCGTTTGCTGTCGTGGACAACTATCGGTGGTGGTGACATGGGGTTTGTCTGTCTCGGTTTCGTATCCGCGCTTGCTGATACGCCTTGTTCGTTTGGCCTGGGGGTTGGCCATACTGGTGTCTCCGGGGTTTTTCTTTTATCGGTTGGCACGCTTGGTTTTGTTGTGGGCGTTGCTTCCGCTTCCGTTATGGACGTTGTTTCCGTGTCCATATTTATGGAAGTTGTTTCCACGTCCATTTCGGTTTTTTCTTCGTCTTTCGTCGTTCGTCTTTTCGCTTTCCTGCTTTTCTTGGTTTCCACTTTTTGGAAACCTTCCTCATCTGATTCTGATTCTGTTGTAGTAACTACTTGGGCTCTTGTCCTCTTAGTAACTTTGTTGTCTTCTTTGTTTTCATGTTCCTTTTCGCTCGCTGTGTCCTTCACTTTTCTGCACTCTTTTTCCTTTGTGGTCTCTTGTTTATTTTTCCTGGTGTCTGTCTGTTTTTCTTCTTCCTCCTTCTTTGGTTTTTCTTCTCTTCCTTTCTTCTTTGTTTTGGTTTCTTTCAGTTCTGCATTCTCTGCAGTCAGCTTGTCTATTCTATCCCTTAACTCTTATAACGCCTCCTTGCATCTGGCGAACTCTTTAAGGTATTTTTCCTGCCAGCTTACGATGTCCTTCTTCAGTTCTTCGTTTTCCTCTCTTAACTTTTTATTTTCCTCCATGTTATTGTCGGTAGAGTCCTAAAAAGCCTGAACAGGAATGTCGAGTTCTTTCTGTGTGTGCTTACGCACACTTAGTTCTGAAAAGAACTAGTCTCTTTGTGTTTAGCTTTCACGCAACACAGAACGTATTCACTTTATCGCACTTCACTTCTCACTACACTTCTCACTTCACTTCACTTTCAGTAGGTGTTACCTCTACGAGATCTCAACTCTGAATGTCTGTATGTGGTGCCTTGGCGCCCCTCCCGGGTTGTGTGCCCAGGTCGCAAGCTCCCTCCTTACGGAAATGCTTCCGCAGGTTTGGACCTGGCGACCCTTTCCTTCCACCCCCGTTTCTTAAGGAAACGGTCCTCAATCCAGCTGCTGGCACTTCAGCAAGATTGATATCTAACCTGTTTTGGTTGGAAACCAGCCTTTAGGTGCTTTTATTTCCCTATCTAACTTCTCGTTTTGAATTTTATTTGGCTCTTGTTTGTCGCGGTATTCCTAACTGAATTTTTGCATGGGGGCCCCCAAAACTAGCGGCGGCCATAGTTGTGATAGACGGACGTTTCCCAGTGAGGCTGAGAAATGTGCTTTTGAAATTGAGTCGCGGTTTTCCTGAAAGAGAATATATGGTTAATACACTTAAGATTTTTATACTTGCCTGAGCCGCCTGACGGCGACTCGTGGGGGCGGTCTCTGATTTTGTCTGGTCGGCCTTGGATGTTTGTCCCTTTCTCGGAACCTGGGGTCACCCATATTCAACGCATCGTGTAGATCGCGAAACGCTGGATTTAAGTGCGATCTGATTCTATCGAACGTGCTTTCTGCATGTTCTCTCATATACACGTCCACATACTCCGTGTCCAGTCCTAGATCTCTGTATATGAATCTGTTTGGGATGTAATACGGTGCATTTACGGCGGCCCTTACGCTCGTGTTCATAAATGCTTGGATCTTCTTTCTGTATGTTTGCGCGCACTGACCCCAGGCAGTGCATGCATACAGTATTATCGGCATTAGGATCGTTTTGATCATCAGTAGCTTGACTTCCAGTGCCATGTTACTACTTCTTCCTATGATCGGCGCCAGGCGTCTTCTGGCCTGTTTGGCCATTCCTATTCTCTGTTGTACGTGTTCCTGGAATGTTAGCTTCTTGTCTAGGATGACCCCGAGATATGTTGCTTTGTTTGTCCACGGAATCTCTTGTCCGTTGAAGATGACGTTGCCTTCCGGTTGTACGCGAAGTTGTCCGCGAATGCTTCCGCTTTCTCCTGGTCAGTGTAGACAATTCCTTGCTCGCCGTGTATTGGTGGGCAGGGTTGTCGCGGTCCGTTCCCAAGTTTCTTCTGCATTTGCCACGCAGATCTATCTACTGTGGCCAGCTCTTCCAGACGGGTGGTCCATTGTCTTTCTCGGATCGCTTTCAGCTCTTCTTTCAGTATCCTGTTTGCGCTCTGCATGCACCTTTTGTCCATCGGTGCACGTGTTCTTTGGTACTGTCTTTTCAGGCGTCTTCTTATTCTGATTAGTTCCATCGTTTCTGGTGCCACAGCCACACGCTATAACTTCTTGGAAGTTATAGCGTGTGGCTGGAACTTCCCTCGCGCTTCTTTCCGTTGTTTGTGTGATCGCCTGCTGAAGCTGGTCCGTGGCGTTCTCCAGATCTGTTTTTGTTTCGATGCGTGGTATTTCACCCAGCGCGTCGTGTATGGCTCGCTGGAATCTTGTCCAGTCTATGATTCGCTTCGTTGGGTTGTCTGTTTCCACTTCTCCCCTTCCTATTGTGAATAGGATGGGGTTGTGGTCTGACGAACCTTCATCTAGTACTTCCATCTCCGTAGTATCGACGTTCTGTACTAGTGCGATGTCAAGAGTGCTTGGGACTGCGTCTGCTTGCGGGTAGTGCGTTGGGCTGTTTGGTGCTACCACCTCGATGTCGTCGAATTCTTCTAGTAATCTTACTATATCTCTTCCTCTTGTGTTTGCAAATCTGCAATTCCATTCTGGCGACTTTGCGTTGAAGTCGCCGATGGCCACTGTGGGATGGTGATCTGGGAATAATTCTGCCATGTCGGTTCTTTCTATTCTTCTACCTTGCGGAGATAGGTATACAGATGATATTTTCAGCTGCTCGTAGCGTCTCACGTTGATTCTGACCGCTACTGCTTCTCCGTTTTGGATTTCTGGTCTTCTTTCTTCGTTTTGCGCTAGGTCTGTTTTTACTAATAGCGCAACGCCTCCTGCGGCGTTGCGCCCCCCTGGCCTGTCTGTCCTATATATGTTGTATCCTGGGATTCGATAGCTCTTTTCGCTTCTTAATCTTGTCTCCTGTAGTGCCATGACGTCTATGTCTAGCCGTGACAGCAGTTCCAGTAGCTCGTTTCTTTTGTCTATGGAATCATTAATGTTCCATGATCCTACTAGTAAGCTACTCGGGATTCGTACTGGCATTACTGTCGTCCGGGTGCTTGTATTAGGGCGGCTAAGACCGCTTGCGCGATCTTTTGCTGCTCGGTCGTTAGGCTGCCTAGGATGTTGACTAGCTCGTTACCTCCGGCTTGTTGTTGTGCCCTTGGTGCCGGTTTTCTCGCTGCTGGTTGTTGCCTGGGCCTCTGACTCTCCGCCTGTCGGGGCCTGATTCCTCCTGTTTGCGCCGGTCTTGGTTTGGGGAACATCCTGCATCCCCGATAGCTGGTTGGGTGCGCTTCCAGACAGTTGGCGCACTTTGCCGGTGTCTCGCATGGTTTTTCGCACGCGCTGGTTATGTGGTTCTCCCCACACTTCACGCATCTCGCTGACGCATGGCAGCACCTCTGTGTGTGTCCAAAGAATTGGCAGCGGTGGCACTGCGCAATGTTTCGGCGGTTTACCCTCTGTGGCTCCGCCCGTACAATTAGGTTCACGCACGTCCTTATTTTGTATATGTTATCCTGGTTCTTGGGGACCTTAACCAGGAAGAGGGGTAGGTTTAATTTCGTTTTTCTCGAGGTCATTCTATGGCATTCTATGACCTGGTATCCTTATTTCTCCAGGTCGGCTGCAACATCCTCTGCCGGTATGTTGTCCGGTATTCCCCGTATCACTACGTGAAGTGGGACTTCACGTTGTGATACTTGTTGCTGTAGGTACCTGGTAACGTGAGTTGCGCTGTTGGATCTAGCCAGCAGGGCCGTGTCGTCTGCATAGAGAGCCAGCTTATTATTGCCGTTCTCTGGCCTGGGCACGTCTGCTGTGTATATAGAGAAGAGGTGTGGCGAAAGGACCGCGCCTTGCGGGACTCCTGCTTCTAGTTGTCGGGTTGTCGAGAGTTCCTTTCCCACTCTGCAGCGAAACGTTCTGTTTTCTAAAAAAGAATCGATTAGTCTTACCATTGTGTCCGGGTAGCCGAAGTCGCTCATCTTTGCTATTAATCCGTTATGCCACACTCTGTCGAACGCCTTGGCGACGTCTAGGAATATGGCTCCGGTGTTGCGTCCTCTGCCGAGGTTGAATCCCTCTGTTGCAAAGTCCACGACCCTTAGGACTTGTAGCTCGGTGGAGTGTTCGGATCTGAAACCGAACTGTTCGTCCGGGAGGACTCCCAGTTCGTTGGTTTGTTCCTCTAGTCTTTTTAGGATAACGCGTTCCGCCACTTTGCTGATGGCTGGAAGTAAGCTGATTGGCCTGTGGTTTTGTGGGAGCAGGTGGTTTTTTCCTGGCTTTGGTATGTGAATCACCGTTGCCTCCTTGAACGGGCGCGGGAAATGTTGTAGTCTCAGTATGCCATTCACGATGTTTGTGATGGCTGCTATGCCTTTTCGGGGCAGGACTTTCAGTGCCCGGTTTGTTATTCCGTCCGGGCCTGGGGCTTTCCGAGTGATTAGGCGTCTTAAGATGCCTTTCACCTCCTCGGGAGATGTCGCGGCCAGGGGTTGGGTGTTCGTTCGTCGGTTCTTTATTCTTCGCGCCGTTCTTTCCACCTGTCGTTCTGTTTCTTCTACTTCGTCTGTAAGAGGGACTCTGTTCTCTCTGCACTGCCTCTTCAAGTTGTCCGCGAATGCTTCCGCCTTCTCCAGGTCAGTGTAGACGATTCCGTTGTCCCCGCGTATACGCGGGCATGGCTGACGAGGTCCGTTCCTTAGTATCTTCTGCATTCTCCATGCAGAGTTATCCTCGGTGTTTAACTCTTCTAGACGGGTAGTCCACTGTCTGTCTCTGATGTTTTTCAGTTCTTCCTTTAGCAGTCGGTTGGCTCTGTTCATGCAAGCTTTATCCAGAGGCGCTCGGGTTCTCTGGTAACGCCTTTTCAGTCTTCTTCTTATCCTAATCAGTTCCATCGTTTCTGGTGGGAGGTGGTCTTGGAAGTTGAAGCGTGGGGCAGGGACTTCCCTTGCGCTTTCGTTCACCGTTCTGATTATTGCTTGCTGTAGTTGGTCCACAGCGTTCCTCAGGTCTTCTGTTGTTTCGATGCGTGGCATGTCTCCCATAGCATCGTGTATGGCGCGCTGGAATCTATTCCAGTTTATTACTCGCTTAACTGGGTTGTCTACTTCCACTTCACCTCTTCCTATTGAGAATAGGACGGGGTTGTGGTCTGACGACCCTTCGTCTAGCACTTCCATCTCCGTTGTTTCGATGTTTTGTACTAGTGCGATGTCGAGGATGTCGGCAAGTTGTTCTATGCCTCTTTGTGGGTAGTGTGTTGGCATGTGCGGTGCCACCACTGTTATCTCCTCAAATTCTTCTAATAGTCTTATTAGTATGTTTCCTCTCGCGTTTCCATACATACAGTTCCACTGTCGTGATTTGGCGTTAAAGTCGCCGATGGCTACTGTTGGTGAGTGGTCTGGGAATATTTCTGCAATATCCGTTCGTTCTAGTCTTGTTTCTCTGGTTTGTGGGCGGAGATACACTGATGCTATTCTTATTTGGCCGTAGCGGCTTGTTTTGACTTTGACTGCTATGGCTTCGCCGATTGCTATGTCCGGTTTCCTGTCTTCGTACTGTATTAAATCTGTTTTCACTAGTAACGCAGCGCCCCCCGCGGCATTGCGTCCCCCTGGCCTTTCTGCCCTGTATATATTGTATCCTGGGATACGACATCTCATCTCAGTCCTTATTTTTGTTTCCTGTAGTGCCATGACGTCTACTTCTAGCCGCGACAGCATTTCCAGGAGCTCGTTCTTCCTGTTTCTCAGGCCGTTGATGTTCCAGGATCCTATCCTTAGGGTTTCCGGAATTCGTTCTGGCATTAACGTCTTGCGTTTTGTGTTAGTGCTGCTAAGACCGCTTGCGCGATCTTTTGCTGTTCTGAGTTGAGACTTCCTAGGACAGAGATTATCCTATTCGTGTCAGTCATGGTGTGGCTTTCCCTTCGCGTTGTCCTTGTCTGCTGGGTTTGAGGCCGCTGGTTCTCCGCTTGTCGCAGCCTCTTGCCTCCCTGTTGTTGTTGAGGTGTTGTCCTAGGTTTGGGGAACATCCTGCATCCCCGGTAGCTGGCTGGGTGCGTCTCCAGGCAGTTGGCACACTTTGCTGGCGTCTCTCTTGGTTTCTCGCATGCGCTTGTAATGTGGTTTTCTCCACATTTTACGCATCTGGCTGTGGCATGGCAGCACCTCTGCGCGTGGCCGAAGTACTGGCAGCGGTGGCACTGCGCTACGATTCGGCTGTTTGTTCTCTGCGGTTCTGCCCTTACTATTAGGTCCACGCACGTTCTTATTTGGTATATCGCGTTCTGGTCTTTGGGGACCTTGACCAGGAAGAGCGGGAGGCTCTGTTTTGTTTTCCTCGAGGTCATTCTGTGGCATTCTATGACCTCGTACCCTTGTCGTCTGAGGTCGGCTGCCACATCTTCCGCCTCGATGTTGTCCGGTATGCCTTTTATCACCACGTGTAGTGGGACTTCTTTTTTTAACGTGTATGTGTGGAAGTCCAGTCGGGTTTCCTCCAGGTATTTGGTGCAGCGTCGCCAGCTGTCTTCCTCGTCTGTATATATGATTATACCTTCGCTCGTGAGCTTGGCTCTCGCGAAGTTTATCTTTCTCCTGTTCAGTTCCCTGGACACGTCTGTCCACTTTGTCTTGTCGTGTAATACGATCGGTTGCGGTTTCGATGGGTCGACTGGGGGTTGTGTTTGCGCCTCCGGTGTCTCAGCATTCGGGTTTGGCCGGACTTGTGGCCATACTGGTACCTCTGGGAGTTTTTGTTTTTGTTTGTTTGGCATCTCCGTTTCCGTTGGTGCCACTGTTTCCGTCTCCATTTCTTCTGGTTTATTGTTTACGGCAATTAGCCGCACGGTTCTTTTCCTGGCTTTCCTTGATTCGGTTTTTACAAAACCGTCCTCCGTCTCTGTGTCCGTGGTCTCCTCTGTTTTCCTTTGCCTCTTCTGGGAGGTTTCTCTTCCCGTTTCCTTGTCTTTCTCGATGACTTCGGGTTTTTTGGTCTTTTCCTCTTTGTTTGTCTTTTCGGTTTTACCCGTGGCTGGGGCTTTGGATTCCTCCTGCTTCTTCTCCTGTTTTTTCCCTTTTGTGTCTGGTTTTGCTCTTTCCTTTTCCTCAAGTTTTTTCCTGAGCGTCACGTTTTCGGCCAGTATCTGGTCGAATTTCCTATTTAAGTCTGTTATCTGACTTACCATTTTGTCTAACGTATCCCTGAGTTTCGCATTGTCCTCTCTTAAAGCTTTACACTCTGCTTCCATTTTTAATCTCTCTGTGATTCTAGAATAAAATTCCTGAAAATAAGTGGGTTAGTTTGTCGAATTCTTAGTTCTGAGAAGAACTATTTTCCATAAGATGTTAATCTCGCTTAGTTCTAAGAAGAACTATTGTTTGTGTTTCTCAGACACTTCACACTTGTATCGCTTAGGTAGTCCTTCACAGGTACAAGCTTTCGCTTCCAGTAGATGTTCACTCTACGAGATCTCGAACTGAACTGAGCATTCGATGTGGTGCCTTGGCGTGCGAAACGGTCTATATTTATACCTTAGCGGCGCGCGCGCGTAGGCTCCGCCTACCGGCTATCCCTTCTTTGTCTGAGTCCACTTCCTATTTACAAATAGGTTACATATTGTGGGGTTCCTAGTGCTGATAGTTAAGCTAGAGTACAATTACAAAAAAAAAGGTAAAAATTTGAAGGTATACACCACTCTCCCTGAAGTAAAAGCAAAACTAAAAGTATTTTGTACCGAGTTGGTATGTTTATAGTTGTTTAAGAGTTTGAATTAAATAGTGAATAGCACAGTAAACATTTGCGGCGAATTATTTGTTCTATTTTCTCTTGTTTTATTGCAATTCAACATTTTTTATATAAGATTTTACACGTTTTTTTTTATTATTTTGTCCATAGAGTCGTATTCTACTTATTATACTTTATATTTGAAACTTTGGACTTTCATTTTCTCTTGGACTGAGAAAAATACCATCCTAGTAGAGTAATATGAAGTTAAGAGAACACAAACAAATAAGAGACCTTTTGTCAATCTATCGAGAAGAGAATAGTGAGTGGAAAGCATTTCAATTAAGATTAAAATTCAGATCTGGAACCACACAATGAGAGAAAATATAAGTAAGTATACCAAATGATCAGATTTAAAAAAAGACCGGCCCTTGTGCGATCGGCACGAACTCTACAGCTTTTTCGGACCTGCCTTGATATTCAAAATTTGATGCGGAGAAATCTGCATCTGGTGACAGCGCTGCTAAAATTCATTTCAGAAAATAAATGAAGGAGAAACGAGCTAGAAAGCTCCTATACTCGAAACTTTGAAACCTTCAGTTTCATTCGTTTTCTCTTGTCCTGAGAAGAGAACCATATATTATTACAGGTCAATTACATTTTCTTTCTTTCTTCTGTTAGCTGAATACTGTGAAGTGACATATTTTTCAAATTTTGATTCTTGCAAATTAGCTGATGCTCTCATATACCTGATAATGGCCCACCATAATGGAAATCATACTGGAGAGCGACCAAAGTGTGATATTTGTTCGAAATCTTTCGCCCATAAGAGTTTTTTGAAAATTCACGAGATAATTCACACCGACGAAAAACTGTTCCAATGCACATTCTGTTCAAAATCTTTCGCTCGAGGAAGTAATTTGAAGAATCATGAAAGGAGTCACACTGAGGAACAGTCATTTCAATGTAAAATATGTTTTAAGTTTTTCACCCGAAAATACAGTTTGAAAGTTCACGAAAGATGGCATACTGGTGAAAAACCCTTTCAGTGCTTTATATGTTCAAAATTGTTCAGTCGAAGTGATAGGTTGAAAGTTCACGAACGGAATCATACTGAAGCGTTTCATTTTTTAGGTTTTTATATTTTCTGTATTTTTATATTATTTGACTTTAACTCTATTATATTTATTCTGACGTTATTTCTCATTTTTATTTCATCAATAATGATTATTTAGGTCAATTAGTAATGAATTATCATAGGTGTTTTCGATACCCTGAGTATATTGAAAGTTCATTATGAACTGCTGACACAATAGGATGACCAAAGTAGGCACCTATGGAGTCATTGAGAAAATCTTAGTGCCGATTTATACATCCTAGTCCTTGTATCTGCCTTTGTTTCTGTCATAAGAAAAAAGTTCAATGTATATGTTTCCATAAAAGCATTTATACAACATTTCACGTTCTTGTCTTTGTCCTTAAAAGGTGAACCTGAAAGTTCCCAACTTTTAACTTTTCAAGACTGAGACCAAGCCCAGTAAGACAACGTCAACAATGCGCATGTCCGCAAACAAAAAACTAACCTCATCGACAACAAATAGGTACTGGTTGTTGAGTGAAATTAAAGTTGATAGTTGATGTTTTGGAACAATTTGTGAAAAATAAATGAGTTTAGACGACGCCACGTTTGTGGAGTTGGTGGAGAAGTTTCCCCATTTATGGGATAAAAAAACCCTTTTCATAGAGACAAAAATGCATGGAAAACAATTTCAGAAATAATGAAATATACAGGTAAGATTACACATGAAGGTATATACAACATTTTCAATTAATTTATTTATGTCCAGTGGAAGAATGTAGGGGAGCATTGGGCACTTTTTTACATAAATATTAATAAAACTTATTTTTTATCATAATAAAAATGTTATTCCAAATATATTTAGCACACGTATTTGGCAGTAACTATTGCTAAGAAAAGTTTCCGGTATTATCATTAGTCTGAAAGTTACAAAAGATCTTCTAACACTTGATTTGAAAGGGTTATATTTTTAGGAGTGATTAATTTTTTGGGAAAGAAAGTTTTTGGCTTTCTACTACTCCATCTGATACAAAAAAATGGATGAGAGAATCTTCCAAAGAAAGGAAGGATTAATCAATTTGAAAATAAGTAATTCTATACATGGATGTGTAGATCATGCAAAGAAGTAACTTTCAGACACAAACTGAAAGAAAGTCCTCCTGAAACAGCTACTTTCATATAAACATTGAATTACACGAAAGAAAAAATTCTTTCGAAACAAATACTTCTATATGAACACTGAATTATACAGAAGATACTTTTCTCTATTCTCATCCATTTTTTTGTATCAGATGGAGTAGTAGAAAGCCAAAAACTTTCTTTCCCAAAAAATCTTCTAACACATGTCCAAAGTGCCCAAACCTCCCGGTAGTCGGGAGTTTTGGGCATCCCTGTAGGGAGGTTTGGACACTGTATTTAATATGCATGATATTGCTTCACGATACTACTAGGCTTATGTATTATATAACATTGCTATAAGAAATTGTAATACAAACTTTTTTTTATCATAGACTTTAGAAAAATTAAACAATGTGACTTAGAATCAACACTGCACGATGTTGGACTTAATTAATCTTATCTCATATTTGGTATGACCCAGAGAGGCTTGTCAAATTTATATTTTAGGCTGCCACGTTTCATCCATGTCGTTGGTGTAGGTAATTTTGTCTTTATGTCCTCCAGAGGAACGCTGGCTACGTCCTCGATGTCAGGGAATATAAACGTATTTCTTATCTTACTCGCTCTCATAAATTTGATAGTTGAAATGGAGTGACTAACCTCTTCGATTATTCCAATATAATGGTTTCAAATTTAACCAACACAAAGTTATTGATCTGGAAATTTCTATCCAGAACGATCACATCGTCTTCATCAAAATCTTCTTTCGATTCAACGAGGGCTTCGTCAGAAACGGAAACATTTTCTACTTCATCATCACCGCTAATCTTCCTGTTTTTCTTTGATTTGGAAGTAAATTCATCAGCAAACTTTGGAAATGTTTTCTGTCCTGTATTCCCAGAGCTTTTTCGATTTTTGTTGAGCTCTTTGACCTTATTTTTTCTTTGTCTTTCTTCTTCTTCCATTTCTTTAGGTTTTTTTTTCGGGTGTGTCCGTCAATATTCTAGTTTTTCCCTTCTTCCGTTTCATGCCATGCAATTTTCTGTGGCCGGCCTTCGGATATGGTCTTACTAAATCAGGTGTTACATTCACAGTGCCACTAGTCTGGCTTCTAGATGGAGATTCCAGTTGAGATGGCCCAGTGACTTCCACATTAGAACTTGTACGATCCTCTAGACTCTTATTTTCTTCTGTTGAAGTCTGTTCCATGACAGGTTGGTCTGAAATCGATTGTTCTGTAGGAACATTATCCTCTTCCGGCAAGCAGCGATCAGTGGTACTGAAATATGGCTCTCGTGATTTTCCAGCAGCAAAAGAACTGGCGAGCAAGGCGTTGTTTTTGCGTGTTTTACGAAATGGTGCATATATTTTAAAAAATTTGGTGCTGTCATCCACTCTGAAGGATGTGCTGCTCCATCTGAACCAACAGGGGCATTATTTAGCATATATGTTTTGAAATTGACCCGTGGGAATATGAAAAAGGGTGGTATTGAGTTACCTAATGTAGCGTTTCCCAACCTGTGGTCCGCGGACCCCTGGGAGTCCGCGAGTATATGTATGGGGCTCCGCTCCGCTCATTAAATGCAAAAGGGTCGAAAAACAAAAAATCAGGAAACCAGTTTTATTAGAAAAATGTGATCTAAGCACACGATATTTATAAAAATTAAAAAAGATGCATCCAATGATGTATAACACTATTATTAATCTATAAAAATAAGAAGAAAAAATACATAAATTGGTTTTTCAAATTTTGTTTTGGCTCTCCTGTAAAAAAAATATATTTGGGATTGCGTCCCTTTTGCATTTAATGAGCGAAATGCTTAATTTTTCGTAATCGCCACGCTTACTTAGCACGGCGAACGTGAGGTGCGGTGATCGAGAGCGAATGAATGATGTGAGTGAATCAAGTGCGTGCTGGCGTCACGCCGGGCCGGGACTCTTCCCCCACCGCACCGCACCGTACTGCTCGCAAATTACGCTTACACCCGCCGCCCGCGATTAGTGCAATTGTTTTGATTTGTGTTGTGTTGCGTCCGAGATTAAAATAGTAAAATTACGTTTTTCAAGTTATTGTGACCTGTGAAAATGAAACGTTGGTTGAAACCAAAGGACTCCGCTTTGGACGAAGCAAATGAAAAACCTTCGACTTCAAAGGTTAAACGTCGTAAGTTTTGCGACGAATACTTAGCTGTCGGTTTCAATTCGGTACCAATTTAAACGGCGAAGACAGACCTCAGTGCGTCATATGCTACGAAGTTTTGTCAAATGAGTCGATGAAACCAGCCAAACTCCGACGTCATTTAGAAACAAAACACCAGGAATATCGTGACAAATCAAAAGCCTTTTTCCAAGTTAAAGCCTCGCAATTGGAACATGCTTTATTGAACACAAATACATAATTCTAAAAAGTAAATAAAACATTCTATAAAACTTGAAAATGAAATTTTCGGTTGATACTGAGTTCTCTAGCTTGAACATTTGATGGAAGGGCCCCTTTATTGACATAATTGTATTGCCACTCAACCTCTCCTGTCTCCGAAACAAAATAATCGGCCAAAATATTTCTTTGAGTTTTTGCCAAAACTGAAGCATTATTGGAGCCTGTTTTATGCACAGATTGTAAATTATTCGGATTCGACCATTCACCAGGAATTAACTCTCCTCTGTCAGTATAATTGTCTATCTTTTCTGTGGGACAATAATTTCTCTGCCCAACTGGAATTTCCAACTCACTAGTTTGAAGCAAGTTGTGGAGCACCACAACAGCTTGCACTATTACCTCACTCACCTCCAAACTAGCCACTATTGGACGAAGAAGGACTCGCCACCGTTGTGATAAAATGCCAAATGTGCTTTCAATAGTCCTTCTTGCCCTACTGATTCGATAATTGAATATATTGCATTTCTGTTCTAAATAAGATCCAGCATATGGCCTTATAATATTTCTATGGAAAGGAAAGGCTGAATCAGCCACTAGAAAGAAAGGAAATGATATATTTGTTTCTGGAGGAATATCCAGAAACAAAATGATATGATATGATATATTTCTAGCTGGAGGAATATCCAGATTTTCATTCATCACAGCACTTCCTAGTCCGCTTGCACTGAATACTGCAGCATCGTGATTTGATCCTGCAGCCCCAACGTCCACCATGGTGAATCTACAGAAAGCATGGCAAGAAGACATCAAAACAATACTGATTTTTTTTTTTTAGTTAAAGTATACACTTCCTGAGTTTGGGGTGCTTTGATTTGTATATGCTTTTCATCAAGAGCACCAATACAGTTGGGCAAATTCCATCGCTGAAAAAACCATTTAGAGATAGACTATGGATTATTTTCTTTTGGCTTGCTATGGCACATGCCAAAGTTGAAATTTACATAAAATATGATACTGAAATTTGCATTTTTGCTTGATGTCCATGATTCTACTATTATTATTATTGCTATATATGTAGATTCTAATTAACCCTTTCGCAACGGGCCTCTTTTTACGTGATATCGCTCATATACGGGGATTTTCAGTGATCTCGCATTCGTGCGTTTCCCGTTCACAGTATCCCCGCATATTTGCGTTTCCCGTTATATAGGTAAGGTGCGCATTCATGCGCTCATCAAAAAAATGGAGAATCTCCGTTTTTTGGATGAGATATAAAATCAAAATCCAATATGGAACTTTTGGATGATATAAGAAATCATGAAGCTGTGAGAATTGTATTTTTATTTCAACTCACAAAACCAAATGTAACAAAGAACGATAATGACATAAACTAACCAAAGTCCATCTTCTCTGTAACGAATAATGCAAGAAACTTCTATTCTGTAAGGAATGGAACTGAAAATGTCTAGGAAATGGGATGAAAATCAAATTCAAGCCCAATAAACTTTTTTTGTATGATAACATTCGAAGCAAGGGATAGCACATAACGGAACATTACACAACTGGCACTGATATGTTGTTTCTCTTCTGACCTTTTTTTTACTACAAACAACACATCTCTTCCTCGTTTGCTTCTTTTTATCATCTTTAGGTAAATGTGACAAAAAATGCCTTCCAGTCAGTCTTAGAGGTGAGTCTTCATTTGCTGTTCTCCTACTTGAAGGTCGCGGAGTATCTACATGGAATCTGGCAAGGATCTGCTTTACTAATAAAAGCTGAAAATCTGCTATAGATATATTGTTACAGTTTTTCATCTTATAAACTGCATGTGCATTCAATAGCGACATGTCAAGAAGGTGAAAAAATACTTTTTTATACCACTTCACGCTTTTGCGTACAGATTCAATGGAACTTTGTAACATGTCAGCGCGATCTACTGCACCCATGTTCGCATTATAATCTATAATCACCTTCGGCTTTGAAATGTTTTCTTTTGTTTTATGATCTATTTTTTCTATAACATCCATATCAGATGTATGAAAGGTACTCAGCATATTTACCTCACGCTTGTCTTGCCATTTTAGAGCCAGAAGATTATTTGAGGTCTTGAATTCTATGTCACCTTTGTTCAGTTTTGTCTTCAACTGCGGCATGTTTTTTCTATTCTTCTTTACTGTGCCACATGCGTTTGTTTTTTGGGACCACAATAAATTATACAAATTCGGGCTGGTATACCAATTGTCTGTATAGAGTGTATGCCCAGCATTCATGTATTTTTCCATTAGGGTCAGTACGATGTTTCCTGATATCCCTACATCATCAGCTTCTTGCTTGATATCAGTTCCGGTACCACAATATATTATGAACTTCAATATATATCCTGTTTCACAGTCACAGAGAACAAAAAATTTCACGCCAAATCTATGCCTCTTTGAGGGTATATACTGCTTGAACGAAAGCCATCCTTTGAACAGCATAAGGCTTTCATCTATGCAAACGTTCTCGAATGGATAAAATATATTCGTGAAAGAATTTTGGAGATGAGTTGAGACCATTCGAATTTTCCATAATTTATCTTCTTCGTTTCTTTCATCTGTATTGTCCACAAAATGCAAATTACGCAAAATCGATAGATAGCGATCTCTAGAAAAAATTTGTCCAAAAATCGGCGTTTCTAGCAATGCATCTTTCGACCAGTAATCCGTGATCTTCAACTTTTTCACTTGAGGCATAAGTAACGAAATAGCTAAGAAACAGTATAATTCCGCAACGGAGACATCCCTCCATTTTTTCACATGATTGGCTGCCTGCTCACCCCGATTTTGTCTATAGAATAAATTGATTTGTTCGGCGATTTTCGTCATGAGAGAGTCATCGAAAAATAACACGAAACAATCCACTGCTTCAATATCATTCACTTGGTTAGAACATCCGGATTGTTCGTTATTGAATGAATGTTTTTTCGGTATATAGTCATATTTTGTCTCCCAATGTATTGCCTCGGTATTATTCTTCTTGGTTTTTTTCGTCCTCGGTTCTTCTGAAAATAATCGAAAGCCCTATTTTTATATAGCCGAAGTATTATATCAGATGAGATCAAAAATAAAAAAAAATTATAGAATGATTACCAGAAGTAGTTTCTGTGCAATCACCTTCGCTCGGCAAATTTACTGGTGGATTCGAGTGTTCTTCAGTATAATCATTACTAAGCCAATTCATTTTCTGCTATGAGATGGTTTTCCTCTTCGAAAATCTGGCCTTCACTATCTGAGCCACTTTCTGGGTCAAAATTCAAATCTTCACCATCGTCTTCTTCCTCAGACTGCGCCCAGTACTCTTCAAGATCCGCGTCGGTTAGCAGTTTTGTATTTTTCCAGCTCATTTTATGAAAAGAATACGTATAATTGAAGAAAACTTGCACTTTTGGGATCACCGTCGACGCTCGAGTGAATATACTGTGATTATAGAAGTACATGCAGTCGATATAGCCTCGCGTAGACAAACATGATTCAACAAGTTCAATCTGTCTCGCTTTCGTGCGACTCCCGCTTCCAAATGCTATTTCACAGCTTTCGAAATTATGCGTCTCCCGCATATATGCCAGTCAGCGATATGCGCTTATTTGCGGCTCCCGTCACGAAAGGGTTAACCATGAAAAATCACTGTTTTGTTAAATTTACGAATTTTATTATCAACAAAATCTTATAGTGTCATTTGTCGTATGTTACAATGCTGCCATTCAGAGAGCCAAAATATTTGAAATTGAATTGAAATTCTGATTGGTGCCATTGTATGTCGCATGTCACCAGTCTCAGTTCATAGAATTAAAATTATGCTGTATAAATTGACCAGTCTCAAAAATTCTCAAGACAACGACAGAGACTAAAACAGAGACAGAGACAAGGACTATGATGTACAAATCAGTCCTAAAAGTGTCATGCGATGTTCATAATCCACCTATTCATCATCTGGTTTTTGGGGACCCACATTGGGGTAAGTTTATCGTGGTGTGGACGTATCAAAAGTTAACGTGAACCAATATCTCCCATGCTTGGAATACTATTCAGAATTGGAAATTTATTATCTCTTGAATGTTTGTAATGTATTTATTGTTTCTGTTTAGTTCATAAACTGCATTCTATATGATATTTTGGGGAGTAGACGCATATAAAAAGGTAAAAACAGTTGATGAAGAATGAAAATAAACGCCTTTTTCTGATTCCAGTTATTATATGTTCTCTCTCCATTCGATTTAGGATGTTTTTCTAATGAGAACTCTGACAGATGAAAATTTCACTTTCAGAAACACTATGATATTAGAGATACCTGAATTTTAAATATCTGACTTTCACCTACCCAAATAATGTTAAAAGTGTGTAACCTGAATTTGATAATAAATCAATTTACATTAACACGAGGAAAGAAAAGAAAGTGTACAGATTCATTTAGATAAACATTTGATGAAGGAATTTACCTGGGTTTATGTATCAGTTAATTTACAGTTTACTACATGCATTGGTGCAGTTTTCTCAGCAATAACATAATTACTTTTGTATGAGAAACGTGAATTAGAACTGGTAATGAATCTAACGTTCCCATGAAAAAGTCAATAGCGCTCAACGTTTTTTCCTATTTAATTTTTCTTCAATTTATTCAACCCTCATACTTTAGATGAATAGTTGTCGATGTGATTGGCTTTCCATCAGAATAAGTACAGATAATAAAAAACACCTGAAATTGTGGGTGTTCATACTAATAGTTTTTTCGATTCATTCCATTCATTTGAAACTATTTGGGTATTTTCATTTCACCAATGAATCGTAGAACACTGATTGAAAAATATATTGTTGTCATTTTCCATTTCTCTCAACGAATGCCCACTTTTTCTGATTGTCTCACGTTGTCATAAAAACAGGAAAAAAAGCAAGAGAAAATATATCGATCTCATTGAGAACCCTAACAACTTGAATATTCACAGATGAAAATTTCACTTTCAGAAACACTGTGATATTGGAGGTACTTGAATTTTATGTATCTTAGTTTTACTTATCCAATTAATGTTGAAAGTGTGTACCCAAATTTGATAATGAATCAATACATAGGGGAAAGTTTATCGTCGTGTGGACGTATAAAAATTTCACGTGCTTAGAAATTCTCCCATGCTTAGAAATTCCCAGGCTTCAAATTCTTATTCATGAAGATTTTTTCACAGTCTCTTGTCAAGTTGAAACAGTTTTGAACTCACGTCCCCTCATCACTGTAAGTTCAGATAACGATTTAACTGCTCCGACTCCAGAGCACTTCTTGACTATGGAACCTTCCACGTCTGTTCCGGACGAAAATTTGAAATATATATCCATGAGGCTTACCCGCTGACAGCTTCTCCAGAGGGATTTCCTTCATATTGTCCCTTTCTCCTTCTGTTCGTGGCTCATGTGTTTTAGAGAATTTTTTACCATTTGACATTGGAGTGGATACTGGATTTGCCTCATTCATATTAACTCGTTTGAGAATCTGCTCAATAATTCTGCTGACCAAGCCAAATTTTCTTGGATTGTCGATCACGAGTTAATTGAAGTCCCGAAAATAATTTCGCCTCACCAAGGTCGGTCATCTCAAATTATCTTGTGAGTTGTAACTTGACCTGATTTTTAAATTTTTTATTGTTCGAAAAAATAAGCAGATCATCCACCCACACTACCACTATTATCATAAATTTTATTGTTATTGTGAAATAAACACAAGAGTCAAATTGTGACTGAGTCAACCCAAAGTTCTGCAAAACTGCATCCAATTTTTTTGCTCGAGTCCATAAATGCTCTTTCGGAGTCGACATACTTTTGAAGTTCCATCGCTGAAACCAGGTGGTTGGGACCTGTAGATTTCTTCTTCTAATTTTCTTGAAGGAATGAGGATTCTGCATCCATCTGATCCATATTGTGCTCTGCAGCCAGAGACATTAGATATCTGATAGAGCTATACCTGACAACTGGCGAGAATGTTTCTTCGTAATTAACTCTCCTCTATTAATTACATAATCTATACGTTCATCGAAAATGAATTTAGAGTCAAAAATAACTCCTGGATCTTCAAACGAATTAGCTCTTGAAAGCAAGGTATTATTTATGTGATATGAAAATGTGTGGATATTTTTGTTACGAGTGAGTGTAATGCAACTACATTAGGAAAAATTGAGATACAAATCTTTTTGTCTACAAAACTCGATAAAATTATTTATATCACTCTGAATTCTCAAGCAATCTGACAAGGACTTCATTTGAAGATAAATTTTCGAATCATCAGCATACATTAAAAACTTGACATTCTCAAATCATTGTTTATTGTTATTAATATAGATAATAAAAAATAAGGGCCCTAGATGTGACCCTTCTCGGACTTTGAAACTTTTACGATGTCACAACTCAAAGTAAAACTCTTTTGAACTTGGTTTTTACTTTAAGTTCACCACAAAATTTAACTGGCAATTTGTCACTATTGCCTATAAAGAGGAAATGGCATTGAGGCAACAAGAGTGATACAGTTCTGATGATCGATAAAGAAATATTTACAGATATTTTTCATAGTCTGAACTCAAAAATACCGATTTTTGAGTTGTGTCGTTATGCCGAGTTATGTGAGTTATTGTGAGTTATGCCGAGTCAATGATACCGTACACATGAGTATATTTGTGTATATTGGATTTGTTCAATTTTTGTGTTGAGGCTAATTTAGAGATATATTAAAAATAATAGCCTATCTAAATATTATCTTAGTATCTAATAAAAATTAATTGAATTGTTAGGTCTGCAATTCTCTCCATACTGTCATTCAATTTCAAATATTGTATTTTTCATTTTCCCAAAACCATAAAAACTCTATGGAACATATTCAAATAATATCTAATTCAATCAAAAAAACGTTTGAACCATTCAATAGCTGAAGGATACATTGAAATTTCCCTCTCATAATATCTTGGAACATTTCAAAAGGTATTTTTTGTTCAATACAAGCACAATTTCATCGAAAGGGACTGCTGAACTAATGTTAAGCCAAAGAAAGTCACAAAACCTTTTGATGCCAGTAATTTTCAGGACAAACATTTGAATGAAATGCTGTTATTTATGAAACCGCACATGATTTCGGTGTTCTCTGAAATGTGTTTATTTTAATGACTATATCAAACACATGTCAGCAGTAAAGAAATTCACTGCAATAAACCAAAAAACATTCATTTTTGTCGAAACACCTGAACTGGCAATCGCTTCATGTTCATACTCTCCACTGTTTGTTGGACTCTATCATCACTGTCATCTCCAAGTCTGAAACAACTACATTCTTCTCAGTCCATTCTCTCCACTGTTTCTTCGTTGATGTCTTGCAAAACCTGACCTGTGGGAGGTATTCCGTTAATCGAGGAATTAAGTGAGTCCTCCGTCATAGTGCACTGCACTATATTCAAGGTATAAAGCGGCGTTTACATTAGATTAGTAAATGGGTTAGTTACTGGTTCCAGTAACTTGCAAGCCAGCTACTAATCTAATGTAAACTCCGCAGACTAGTACGGGTACTAGTACTTGTACCAGTGGATTGGCGAGGATAGTGAATAGCTTCCCAGGCTATTTACTAGTCTGCTAACCTTCCCCACTCTAAAAAATTTACTGGTCGCGCTACTACTCGCCGAATGTAAACACACGGATGCCAGTGGAAGTGGTAGGACAGTTGGTTTTAGGTTATGTTTACGTTTGCTTGTGTGTACACTGAGCACGTGAAACGGTAAACTAAAATTTTAAAATGAAGTGGTCAGAAGCAGAAACAATTAAATTTGTTGAACTTTATAGAGATCATGAGTGCCTGTGGAATGTTTGTAAACCTATATATCGAAATAACCAATTACGATTAGCAGCGCTAGAGCAAATCGTTGCAGAAATGAATATTGATGGCTTTTCGGTAGCTGAAGCTAGGATAAAAATTAAGAACTTGCGAAACACGTATAATCAAGAGTTACAGAAAATTGAGAAGTCCATAAAATCTGGAATGGGTGGAGATGATGTTTACACACCGTCCATGAAATGGTTTAAAATTATGGATGCCTTTGTTAGAAAAACTAAGGAAAAACGATCGACACAAAGTAATATGGTAAGGATATATTATAATTTCATTTATTAACTCCATGTTTGTTCAATATAAATAGCAGGGGCGTGCGGTAAGTTTAAAAATAAGGGAAGAAATTTTTAAAAGTAATGTAGAAGTGGAAATTATTCTTAAGTATAAGATGATAATGATGTTATAAATATGTAGTATAGGAGGGGTATAGGTGTGCAGTGAATGGAATTAAAGAAAAAATACTCTGCAATATTTATTTCAACTTAATTAATAAATTCTACTTTCTTGCCATGGTACAGCACCTTCATTATTGAAGTACCTTTTCATGTGGTCTCTAAATTCTCTGGCAAGTCTAGATGATTTATAACCTGTAGTAGGTTTTGTAATTGATCTTATTTGTTGAACTTCAGACCTCCAGTTTCCTGGAATAATCTCACCTGTATCTATAATTTCTTCATCAACAGATCTAGGGGGACAATAGGTGTTCGAGGCAGTTTTCCTTAACCAGTTATGAAGAGCACAACAAGCCTTAACAATTTTATCTACAGTTGACAAATTGCATGATATTTTATTCTCAAAAATCCTAAATCTGCTAACCAAAATACCGAAAGCATTTTCAACAATACGTCTTGCTCTACTTAGGCGATAGTTAAAAATCTTTTCTTCTTTGGTCAGAGGTAAGCTGTTGTAAGGTTTAGTTAAATATACCTTTAGAGGAAATGCATTGTCAGCGACGAGACAATGTCCTTTTGGAAGTATACCCTTTTCTAATGCTGTATATATAGAACAGTTCTGGAAAACACCTCCATCTGATACGATTCCATTACAGCCAACATCGATATACGTAAAGCAATAGTTGTAGTCTGCAATGGCCATAAGTACAATGCTGTTATGACCTTTGTAATTAAAATACTCGGTTTCACAATGGGGGGGAGCTTGAATTAATATATGTTTGTCGTCGATGAACAATTAGGAAAATTCCATCTACTTTGAAAACCACGAGCAATTTCTTCCCACTCTTCTCTAAGCTGTGGCACCTAGAAACAAATGTTAAAACCATTAACCTAGTTTATGATTAATGGAGTACTCTCCTGCATTTCTTTAATACGGTTTAATCATTATTACATTGTTGTAGTCCAATCTCAAAGTGGAGTGGAAAAAACAACTAAGCAATATCTGATAAAACTTGAAGAGTCTCTTAACCAATTTATTTTTGTAACTAAGTTTAAATAAAATTTGTTTTAAACTAAATAGATGGAGACAACTTAAAGTTTTATTGGATATTCCCTAATAAATCATTAGTATTTTATTCTAGGAACTAGATCAGCAAAGTCAGGAGGACAATTCTAATGAGACTCAACTACATTATAATGAGGAAACCGCTGAAAGGCCACAGAACACAGAGACAGATAGTAATTCCCAAATAACCAAAAACGAGGTTACTCTGTGAAATACCCCTCAGAGCAGCAAACAACCCATTCCACGATCTTCCTCAGCTGAAAAAAATGGCGTCTGCAAGATTTGTCTGCAGCAGTATCGGAACTTCTGCCAACTGACTGAGTCTGTAACACCTGACACTGAGGAAGACGAATTTGACACGTTTGCAAGATATCTGGCACTTAGCCTGAAAAAAATGCCAATTCATTTGGCACTTCAATGCGAAACAGAATTGCAGGCAACATTAAACCGGTATCGCATTATGGCAGTAACTCCGATAGATGCAATGACTCCTTCTACAAGAAGTTTTTCGTCCAGTCCTTATGCGGTTGAAGGTTCTAATTATACATGCTCTGATGCTGATGATACGAATTCTTCTTTTCCCCAAACCCCTTCTCCCTATTTATCTTACAATGTGCCATCTTCCAATGAACGTGGCAAGAACCATCAATATTCTTTAAGTACCGTTGTTGCAGAGGCCATAAGAGATATTTAAAGTATTTTATTTTTATAGCAACTGTTTAACCACTAGTATGTATTTTTGAACTTTCGTAAGAACTTAAGAACTTTTGTAAGTGTTGATGATTTAGTTTTGTATTCCATACTATGCAACTATTCTGTATTCCATACTATGTTACTTTAAATAGTATATTTTGGCAATAAAAACAAAAAACAAGTTGAAACCAATTTATACTTACCTTTGCAAAATCTTTTATTGCTTCAAAAATTGCATCACAAACTTCTGGTATGAATTTTGATATTGTAGGTTTCGGAACACGAAACAAATGTTGGATGGTTCTATAACTATTTCCCGTAGGTAAAAAATGAAGAGTTATTTCTAGTTTTGTCCGAGCAGGTATGGCATCTCTCATTCGAGTATCAGAACGTTGAATTACTGGTGATACCATAGTTAGCAAAGTTTCTAATTGCTTAGGAGTTAACCGAATACACAATCTATATTCCTCAGGATCCTCTGTTGACAGTTCTTTTAAAAGTAATGCAGATGCTCCTCTAGTATTTCTTCTCATTATCCATTGTCTTGTCCACATTCTTTTTCTGGTACCTTCTTCCACTTCATCATTATATAGGTCATTGATTTCTTCAATTAGACACAGGGACACATTTAAAATACATTTTCTGATTCGAATGTATTGTGAACGCGAACTTCTACGACGAAGAGACATGTTTATCGCTATGTTTACTAGCTACTAGTGATACTAGTATCGAAATTAATGTAGACACCTACTAACCTTGGACTTGAGATAGCTCACTAGCAGGCCAGTTACTTGTACTAGTGACTGGTACAAGTAGCTATACCAATGTAAACGCCGCTTAAGTCATAATGATAAAATGATCAGTAGCGAAGAAGAAGTCGTAGTAACAACAATCATTGACGAGAAAATAAGGACACATTTCCCAGGGAAAGATTCAGAGAGTTGTATCACAGTGCCAAATACTAATGTAATCATGTTTTTTGACCCAGTCACTACGGATGAAGTAAAAACAGTTATAGCCTCATAACCATGATGAATTATCCACAAGAATAATCAAAGAATGCGTGGATATATTATCTGAAGTTAAGGTCAAGTGGGGAAAGTGCATCCAACGACCCTGAAAAATTAATTTCTAAAGTTTAGGGTGCGCCATCTATGGATTTTAATTGAAACGTTCATACCTCATCGTTAGGAATCGATAAAACGCGAAAACAGTGCGTGTCACTTCGGCAAAACCTGTTGGAACGCCAACGTGAATTTTAATATCCTTGTGTCAATTGGATTATTTCGTTCTGATAATTGATTTCTATGTTGTCGTTGGGTAAGTGTGAAAGTGTTTATATGTAATAGTGTTCGCTTTTGGTATAATTCAATGGAGGCATGTTGGTTTTTTAGAGGTTAAGCTAAGAACAGAAATTCGCTTAGGTGTGCACTTCCCCTGGCAAAATTTGATATTGGGGAAAGTGCGCATTTGTCGTAAGGGGGAAGTGCACATGGAGTGTGCTCTTACCCCATTACATTTTCTTTATTTTATTTTGTAGTTTTTTTACAAAATGCCACGAGTTTACGTGAGAACTTCACAGCGAGGACAATCGTACACCCAAGAAACCTTGAGACGTGCCGTGGAAGAAATTCGTAATGGTGTAATAAGACCAAAACGAGCTGCAGCGTTATACAGAATTCCATTATCAACCATTCGAGATCACCTAAAAGGAAGACGTGGAACGAAAAGCTCATCATTTGGTAGACCGCCTGCACTTCCAGAAGAACATGAACGAAAATTATCAAAATTGTTTAAAACAAATGGAGGCGTGGGGATTTGGCTTGAGCCGGTTGGAGTTGCTTGATATTGTAAAACAATATGTTGACAAAAATAATCTAAAAACACCATTTAAATTCAACAAGCCTGGAGAAGACTGGTTTATTAACTTTAAAAAGCAGCATTCACTGTCGATAAAAAAACCTCAGAGTATCGAATATGCACGGAAAAATATGACAGATCCTTTTATTATATATCCCTACTTCAACTTGCTTAAACAAACGCTTCAAGTTCTCGAGTTAATGAATCAGCCAGATAAAATCTGGAATCTGGACGAGTCAAGTTTATGCCTTGATTCCAGCAAAACTAAAGTAGTGGGTGGAATTGGAAAGACTGCTTCAAGAACTGTGAGCAGTCCTGGAAGGGAAAATACAACTATATTGGCAGCTGTAAATGCTGCAGGAAAAAAAGCACCGCCATTGATTTAATGGATGAAAAAAACATTGTGGTAGGTTTATTTTTTGATTTGAGTAGAGCCTTCGATACCTTGAATATTAAATTCGTATCAGATAAGCTATTTAAGATTGGTGTTCGAGGAAACATAAATCAACTTATAATGTATTTCCTAACAAATATATATTTCCAGGTAAAACGGAATCATATAAGGTTCGATAAATTCCTTGTAACAAATGGGACACCACCAGGCAGTGTACTCGATCCACTAATTTTTCTGTTTTATGCGAATGATCTACCTGATAATATAAGTAATGGTGCGATATACCATTACGCAGACGACACTTCCATTATTCTTTCAAGTAAAACAACGGAAGAAACGCATAACCTTGTGAACTCGGTCCTACATGAATTTGATGACTGGTGTTACAGGACTATACTTATTGTTAAACTGAGAAAAACTGTCTGCAAGGAATTTGCAAATCCATCTCGAAGCATACATGATTTCAATTTAATTTTCCGGAATGAATCCTTGTTATTGAAATCTCAACAAAATTTTTAGGAACGATAATGGACTCACATTTTACTTCTCAAGAACATATAGAAATCACATCCAAGAAACTGAATCGATCATAGTATCTCATTAAATCCTTCAAGAATAAATTAGATACTAAAGCACTGATATCAGTTTATTTCGCCAAGTTTCAGTCCATTATTTACAACAACATTGCTGTCTAGGGTTTAGCAACTGAGGTGGACAGAATTTTCATAAAACAGAACGCATTACTGAGGCTAATTTTCAATCTATACTACAGAACGTGATGTAAAGAGATTTTTCGTCAAAACAATATGAAGACATTGCCACCCCAAGTTTTTAAAAAACAGTTGAAAGTGATTCTATCAGAAAAAGGTTTCTATAAAATAGATGAATTTATACTTGAAGTTGGTAATGTCAGATCACTGTCATTGTGACGTATATATCGTAACATGTTTTCTTTTATCTATTCCTATTTTTCACTTATATTTTAATATGTATGTATGTGTTTGTTTTACAATGTATGTCACGTTAATTTTTTATTCAAATGACACCTTATAATATTACACATTTATATTATACCTCAGAAATATAATCTACATAATGTAGCCACAAAGGACTAATAAATCTATCTATCTATCTACAATGTCTGTCTAAATTTTACTTACCAAAACTTTTACAAACTGATCTCAATATTCTATTTTCCCCATGTCATACATCAGCTATTCGATCCTTAGTACATATGTAATTTAGAAGCAAAACTCCATCACTAATTAAGTCCAAAACCAAAGGTAACTTCACAATTTTCGAAATTATCGAGTAGTTTCATGGCAGTTTGATTATCCTCTCAGATTATAACTGGCAATGGTTAATTAACTTCCATACTCAAAAGCAAATTTTTAATATAAATTAATTCACACGATTATGCACAAACTGCCACGAATTCTGACTCTGTACTAGAAAGTGTTACAAAAGGCTGTTTTTTAGTACACCAGATATAAGATTATCATCAAGCGGGATTTATAAACTTGCCGTTCGCGCTGACCGTGGCGTGGGCAGTTCGTAGCAACGGAATTGACCATTAATAAACTTGCCGTTGGCAGTTATTGAAACTATCATAACCTCAACGTAATGTGTCATATGACAGTGAGAAGTTGTCAGCAAAGATTAGAGGTTCTTTGTTATCAGTGCGTGTTTTTATTTTATGATATCTAGGGTGTTCTGTAATCCCGAAAGGAGGAGCAGCATCTTAAAATTATATTCTTTAATAAAGATGGATTTGGATTTTGAAGCCGAGTATTCACTTGCTGTGTGTGGACTTATTTTGTGCTCATATGTAGCATATCTAGTAACAAATCGTCGGAGGCAAAGACGATTTAAAGTGAGACCCATCAATAGGGCAAGAAGGACCTCAGGAAATTTTAACTATTATAAAAAAATTAAATCTTGGGACCCAGAACAATTTTTTAAATATACCAGAACGACGGTTCCAGTCTCCGAAAAACTGTTGACTAAAGTGAGGGCAAAAATCGGTAAACAGTTTGGATCCGATGGTATTTCACCTGAACAAAGACTTGTTGTTACTTTACAGTAGGTTACATTTTTAATTATTGAAAAAATTTTAGAATTAGCCATTATTTTATTCCAGATATTTGTCACAATGTGCTAGTATGCAAATCCTCGCTTGGAATTATCACATAGGACTCACTACTGTTCATAAAATCATACACGAGACTTGCCAGTGTCTGTGTGATATTCTTAGTCCAGAATATTTGAAAACTCCAGAGTCTGAAAAAGATTGGTTGGACATTTCCAAAGGGTTTCATGAAAAATGGAATTTTCCTCATTGCTTAGGAAGTATTGATGGAAAACACATAAATATTCAAGCTCCAGCTAAAAGTGGCTCTTTGTTTTTCAATTATAAAAAAAAATTTAGTATTGTTTTATTAGCCTCATGTGATTACGAGTATAACTTTACCTTTGTTGACATTGGTGCTTATGGTTCGCAGAGTGATGGTGGCGTTTTTAAAAATAGCGTGTTTGGGCAGAGAATGGAATGTTCAAATTTAAACATACCTGCAGAAAAACAGTTACCAGGAACAAATGCTGTCGTACCGTTCTGTTTTGTTGTAGATGAAGCATTCCCATTAAAAAAATATATAATGAGACCTTATCCTGGGAAAAATTTAACAAATAGTCAAAGAATTTTCAATTATAGACTTTCCAGGGCCAGGCAAGTCATTGAAAATACTTTTGGCATATTAGTGGCTCGATGGAGGGTTTTAAAAACAACAATCAATGCCAAAGTGGAAAATATTGACAATATTGTTAAGGCAGTTGTTGTTCTGCATAACTACTGCCAAACAGAACTGTCAAAATCTGAAGACACTAATATATATATTGCCCACCAAGTTATGTTGATACAGATGGTGAGAAAAATGGGGGATGGAGGGTAGAACAAGAACATTTAACATCTGTTGGTCGATTAGGTTCAAATGTTTCCAAACGTTTCATCTATGCAATCAGGGACACATTTGCAGAATAGTTTATGTCAAATGAAGGTAGAGTGGCATGGATAGAAGAGACTAAAAACATATTTTCTTAAAAGTAAACTGAATATTTACACAATTTTAGTTACAAAAGCTATATATATTGCTGGTTAAGTTAAAGTTGTTACTCCTTTAAATTTAACATATTTTTCTAATCAAACTAACTGATAGGGATTTACCTAATTGTAGAGAGTCCATGGTTAGAAATAAGCTTAATTCAAATATTTAATAAATCATGTATTAGAATATTTTTTGTTCTGTATTCTAGATAAGTATAAAATGTTTCATGATATTAATTGATTTGGCAATAAAACAACTAATTTGAAATGTAATAACTTTTTGTAAAAGTTATTGTTGAAAAAAATCTTGAAGACAAGTATTTTACAGACGTTTTAAAATACTAGTTGTCTTAATAGCTATATATTTTAGGATAATTATTTGTTTTGTATTTTAGATACACGTACAAAACTTTATTTTATTTAAATAAGGTTGTGTGAATAAAATCTTGAAAAAGGTTTGATTTTATATTATTTCGTAAATAATAAAGGATAATATATTTCTCCTTTTTTCTTCTGCTTTGTCGGCTGGCATCATTTCCAACTCCTGATACAAATATTCAGCAAAGGTGCAGTTAACGTTTCTGGGAATGGCCTTTCTGTTTCCAAAAGCATTAGTAATTGTCTGAGCCATTCCCAGAATTTCATCCAGATTATCATCTTTTTTTAATTTTTTCTTTCGTCCTTGTGCTAGAAAATATTTTAATAAGAGATATATAGTTACTTATTTATATTACCAATGGGTGTAGTGGACGTCCTGTCACTATCCAGAGTTCTTTTTGAGCAACTAGGACCGGCCATTGGTGGTTCTTCCTCCTGGTTAGCCTCCGAAACCTCTGGAGATGTTAGACTCTCCATCGTCATTGTACTCCAGACAGAGGCTGACGATGAAGGTCTACTAGGAGGTTTACTTGAATTTTTTTTCAGGCAGTATATGTTCTATAAAGCATAAAACCAAAATTAGTGATAATATAGAAAGGTCAATTAAACAGTCAATACTAACTTTCTTTTCTTTGTGAATTTATTATAAAACAGCATTGCTTCGAAATGAGGCCAATTGCTAATAGGTGCACCAGCACCTGAGGGAAACTTGTTTTTCTCCTTCACAAAGCGGTCCCTCAGGTGCTTCCAAAGCTTCATGCACTCTTCAACTAAAACAGACAATATTCAAATTATTATCATATAAAGCATTAAAATAAACAATTTAGGTACTAATATATTTTTCTTACCACTACTGTTTGGAATTGTACTAATATGCTGCCAAGCCTGATGTTTTTTGTTTGTGTTCTTGTATGATTTGTTGGACAAATCATACAAGAACTCAAACTGTTGGATTGCTTCTATCAGAAGGCCTGGGTCGAATGTAGTACCTTCATGTTCTTGATCAGTTATTTCTTGATCATATAATAAATAAATTAGACAATACCTAGGAAAATACTGAGACAACTACTAACCTGACTGAACCAAAGGGTGGGTAGCCTCCAACTCCACTTCCGATTCCTCAACGAGGTAATCGCTGTCGCTCTGAGCCATCTGCAGAAGATTGAACAGAAATAAATAAGCTGAAAAACTGAAATATTTAACTAATTACCCACCTGCAAGAGTTGCAATTTTTAAGGAAAATAAAAATGTTTATATAAACTATTATCACTAACAAATATAACTAACAATAAACAAAGTTGACTAATATTTACAACTACTACTATTAAAAAACACTCGGCAAAAAGGCAATAACAATAACAAAAAAGAACCACAGACCAACGCTCAATGTCAATAAATGGCATTTGAAATATGACTTTGACAGCTAAAAATCGTATTGATTGGCTCTTAGACAAGGAAACGAACGTTGCTACGAGCAAAAGTTGAAGTTTAATTAAGTCGAACGCCAACCCAACGGCGAACGACAACGCCGACGGTAAATGTAAATGGTCTATACGGTTTCTGTAGTTTTATCTTGGACGCCAGCGCGAACGCCAACGCAAATGGCGAACGGCAAGTTTATAAATCCCGCTTTAAGCTCAAACCAGTAACTACTAATAGAATTACGATCAGAAACATTATTTTCCCAGTCGGCATCACTATACCCAAGCAAATTAAACTCATTAGAAGAGTTAAAATGTAATTTATAATTATTGGTGCATCTCAAATATTTCAATACTCTCAACAAGTGTTTAAAGTGCTCATCAGAAGCACAGTCCTGAAATTGACCATACAAGCTAATGCTAAAACATATATCAGGCCTTGTTCCAAGCATTATATACATGAGGCTTCCTGGAAGTTCTTTAAATGGCAAATTTGTTTTAGCATTAACATCAGAAACTCTCGTTGAATCTAACTTATTTTCCATAGGTGTTTTTGTATTTTTACAATTTTCAACTTTATATTTTCTAACTAAATTATCAATTGACAAACTTTGATCTATTGTAATGACTTTATTTTCATCGTCCTTAACAATTTTAATGCCTAGAAAATCAAGTTTATTAGATATACATTTTTTAAATTTTAGAAGTCTCAGACAATTTCTGTTTTGAATAGGAAAGGAAATTTGAATCATTGCATGCGATCAATATATCGTCATCAAACAAAAGTAGGTAACATTTCACATTTTGTTTTTGAAAAGTGTAAAGACAGTAATCTGACTTTGATCGCTTCAATTGCACATTTAACATGCACCCAAATACCCTCATATGTGACACACATGGTTGTTTGTTATAAAATAACTCGAATTGCGTTTTATTTTAAACTAAGCAAGATTGGGTTCTATTTGTAATATATGATGCTGTTAGCACAGCATTTCCCCAGACAATTTGTAACGGGATAATTATCTACTTAAAAATATATAGTTCAAAATATTGATAATGAAATCAACTTCATGAGAAAAAAAAATATATTATTTCTGACCGGGATATTATAAGCTTTTATCGTCATAGTTACGCTATCAATAAAGAGGGTCATAACTCCCTTGGGACATTATAGATTGTATAATTTCCTCTACCTTTCACAAGTAAAAATAAATAGAAATGAAAACTGAACCATATTTTATTTATTCACGTCATTACAAATAATAAATGTACAATTTTGAAATGTTCCCTGAAAATTACTTCCGCCACTGGAAACAATTTCTTCTTTTGTATGGCTGGAGCTTCTGTTCACTACAGTCGAGGTACCTGCCTCTTCTGATGACAAAATAGACAACATACGCGCCGTTTTATTTCTCAATTCGATGCTATCCTCCAAATACCCCTCCGCCACCGTGGAACTTTTCCAACCTCCGTGTCTTTTTAAGTTAGTCATAGTTGCTCCTGCATTGGCTAGAGCAGTAGCAGAAGTGCGACGAAGGCAATGTCCCGTATAGGAAGATGAGTTTGGCAATCCTAATTACATTGCGATTTTGCTGGGGATTTTCCCAAACATGTTTTTTCCGATTGGCTGAGATGTACATTTATTTTGTCGGAAGCTCAAAAAAAATCGTTCAATACCTTTAGGACGCAAAGACATATAAAGTCTTAATAAAGGCAAAGCGGAGAACTCTTTTTCATCCACAACTGTAAATTTCTTCGATACACCAGTTTTACTTTCCGGTACGTTCACTACGGAATCCCGGTCCTCTATATCCGATATCTTCATATTCAAAAGTTCCTGACTTCTGCATCCTCCAAAATAACCCATAATCAAAATAACAAAAAAAAGGAAATAAATACACACAAAAAGGAAAATAAGAAAAAAATTACCTTATGCAATAAATGAATATCATTAGGAGCGTCCTTTAGGAATCTGATAACATCTTTAGGAGATAAAACAGCAGACTTTTTCGGCTTATAACTCTTACTCTTCCGTTTCAAAAAAGCCTGTAGTTCATTGAACGATTTTAGCATTGACCATTTAGTCCATAAAGAATTCGGACTATACGTTTCTGACTGAAACGAATAAACACAATTACTACCAAATCTACCGAAAAACATAGAAAATTCCTCACCAGTTCTTGAAAATATGCCAGAAATACACTTTCAGTGACATCTTTTGGCATAACATTTTTCCGTGTCAGCCAGTCCAGATATATCTTGTATTCTTTTTGGTATACGGCTTCACTTTTCGATGGAATTAATGATTCTCTTGCTTGTTCAGCTTTTTTCAAAATATCCTCCATTATATTTGGGGTAGAAAACACGTTTTCACCGCAAACACAGCTTGATAACAAAGTTCTGTTTATAAACAAGTAACATAGCAACAACCTAGTAACAAGAAAACTCTACTATAATCAACGGTACCTGATTCAAATATACCGGGAAGGTAATGAATTGGTACATTTTTCCGTTTCAAAAATGAACAAAATTTTATTGAAATCGGTCAGAAATAAAATTATCTATGTACCACGGGAATTAATGAGCCTTAATAACCTCAGGCAATTGCTGTCCCTCGGGCCAGAGGCCCTCGGGACGCAAACTTTGCCATCGGTAATTAAGGCCCTCCTAATTCCCTTGATACAGAAATAACTATTATTCCGTATTCATATAAAATAAACATTTTACATTCAACAATTACAACATTATTGGACATATCCCCCGGACATCATGATTTTCCGCGCCACTGGATGAATGTCAAAAATTAGGTGAGCCCATTATTTGTTTGGAATATATTCTTTCGTTTCGTATAGCCTTTCGTTATAGGATAAATTTGAGGTTGTAAGGATACAGGGAGCAGTTGACATAATTTGAGCTAGATTGTCCTCGGTTTTCGATGTGGATACCTGAAAGTAAATAACACTTCAAAATACATGTCTTACCAAGCCTAAATAACTAACTCTTACGGAAATAATTTTCCTTCTAATTGAAAATAACTATATTATTGTACCCACCTGTTAGCTGACCGTCCAGTTGTAGTTTAGTTCCATAATCCTTCAGATTGTTTTCGTTGTACCAATTTTTATTAGTGGTTCTGTTGACCCAGTTTCAGAAAATAAGATTCATCAAGTTAGATTATTAGTCGCGATCTGTGAAACAGTTGTCATCATAGGACTCGTAAGACAACGTTTCTCTGTTCGCTGATGGAGGGCGCGAGAGGTACCGTTTCACGATTATTTATAAAAATTCATGTCAAGCCGTGTCGAAAAGGAAATTATTTTTACTGTTTTTTTGATTATTATATCAAATTGAATTCGGACTAAGTGTAGGTGAATAATTGACAGCTTATTTAAATTAAACAATAGTGAACAAACATTATCAATTATCTTTCGCCATCTATGGGTCAGAGGGACTTAGAGGTTTTGTAATTGTAAATATAGCTAAAAATTTTAGATGTCGATAGGTTTCAAATTATTGCCCTTTCTGTTTCACACACCTTTTCCGATAATTCAGTGATTCAACTTACCGACTTGGAAATGGATCGGAAGTCACGTATTTTACTCTTCACCGATTGGTTCACCCAACGCTGCTCATGACGTATAGGCATGCGCTTCAATAAGGAAACGTTTTTCAAAATAGGCTCTGACGGATATAATTTCCCACTAGACTCCAAATCTCAATTTCCGGCCTACTCAGGACGGGAAGGAGAAACAGATCGACCTGATTTGGTCATTTTTTCTTTTCGCTCCGTGTGTGTTCAGAAAGAACCATTTTGGAAAATCTGTCTATTCGACACCTCATAGAGGATTAATTTCCATAAGGTTTCATTTCAAGTGAAAAGGTGCCTGTTAGTTTCGTACTTATAGAGTATTGCTATTGTTTGGTTGTGGCCCTTTCACCCTGTTCAGGGATCAGAGAACCTCACGTGAGTACGCCATTTTTGTCAACCTTTTCCGTCCATTTGTGCTTTTTTGAGACGTTTTCTCATTTTTATTTTCTCCTATTATAGGGCGATCTACGTGTGATTAGTTCATAGACGATTTTGTTGAACCATTACGAGTTGGGAACTACTCAAATCAGTATTTTGGAAAAATACTGAAATCTATTTTGTGGAAACCGAAAAAGAAATACTTGTCATCAGTATTTCTCCGGATTTTATTGTAAATGTAACCCTTCTGAACTGGAAGGTAAGTTGCTCTAATTCAGACGGAGTGTACCAAAAGTGTCTTGTGTAAAATATTTGTTGTTTTCATTTGGTTTTTTTTAGTATACGGTTACTAGACATTTGCCAATAAAAATATATAATATCATAGTAACGTTCTATCATAATTTATTTTATTTTTGTTATTGATTCTTCCGCTGGAAATCAGCGCATTAATTTTTACTTTCGATAATTTCAGTAGATTCTTGCCATGTTATTATATATATTAGAAAACTTTTGGTTTTTTATTGAAGGTTAAGAAAATAAAATATTACTTTTCATATCGATCACTGTTTTACGGTGTTGTTCCATTAATTTAAAGTCATTAAGGATGCTACTTTTGTATTATGTACTTAGGATGATTTCAATAGAAATCAATGAGGATTTTTTTCTTTAAAGGGTTTTTTTTGGGGTACCGTTTTCCTGTAGGAAGAATTCACGCCAGATCAATAACCACCCTGGAACATTTTGACTACCTATCTTGGCGGATTCTTTAGATTCAAGATTGTTGTTTGGACTTGGGGGCGGAGAAGACGCGCAAGTACCTGAAACAATAAAAAAATTTACTATATTTTTTTATATATTATTTACATTATCGTGATTAATAACTTGATGTTAATTGTGTAAAGCGGAAATTAAGTCGTTTTTTGATCCAGTTAATTATTTTTTCGTGATACTGCGTCTGCGCTCTAGGCCCACAGCAAATGACTTCGGAATCCTTGTAAAATATTCTTGAAGGTGACTTACCTGCGGCTTCACTTCCTGCTCTTTGTGTATTTAATTTTGATTTATACGTAACTGGCTCTATTTTCTTTTATTGAGAAGTTTAAGGTAACTAGTAAGGAAACTTAGAAAGTTATCAACTCCGTTTGGCTTTAAGTATTGATTTGAATTTGTTTAAAACACATCGATCAAATCCATGGATGCTTAAAGTTTTTTTAACCTGTGCTAATTTTATTTTCACGTTATCAATATACTGATCTATTGGAATGGTGGCTGGTCAATTTTATTTCTTTTCTCTTGGTAAGTTGGAGAATTGGTAAAGATATTAGTGAAATCTATTGGCATTTCAACTTACCTGGCGCCCAAATAAAAAAAATATAATATACAACATCTGTAAACTCACTCCCGTCTCCTCTGTAGTGAACCGGTATGCCTTGACTGTCATCGTGACAGCCCACCAATCGCAACTTCAAGTATTGAGGTTACAAATTCTATTTAAATTAGCTCGCATAATCATCGATCTTGCTATGTTCATGATAGTTTGATTGATTATTTCTACTACGCCGTTGAGTTGGGGGGTATAAGGTGGTGAAGATGAAAATCTAAAAAACCTTTTGAACAACATTCACCACCATTATCACACCTTATTTTCGAGATTTTCTTTCCACAAAACAGAGTTGTTACCTTAGCTTCATACTCTTTCATACACCTTAATACTTCATGCTTATGTTTGATCACAAATCTAGAGTAATCTACAAAGGTGACAAAATATGAATTTTCATCACGAGAAGGGTCCACATACATCAGTAATAAAATCCTACTAGCCCTTGACACTTTTGAACGATATGGTAAACACTTTTGTTTATTTTTCACACAAACATCACAAATTTTTATTTCAGGCTTTAAATTTGCAAAATGCAGACCGTTAACTAGATTCAATTTTTTCATTTTTAGCAATGAATCATAATTTAAATGTCCATATCTAATATTTTTGGACTTTTTGCCCTGATTTTTATTCAAACAAAACTCCCAACAGTCTACTTTTGACAAATTTCAATTTCAAATCATTTTCAGAAAGAGTTCTTATGGCGGTTACCACATTCTCATATTCAGTAGGCATGCATAACAATAAAAAGCAAGCCATGTCTGACTCGTCAAAACTACTGCGTAAACCTTTCAATTCTCTGAATATTCTTCAAACTTTGAAAAATACTCTTGCAAATCCATGTTGATATTATATTTAACTGAAATCAGTTCTTTTAACAGATAGAACTTTGAGCATGTACCTTTCTTATCGAAAATTCCTTCTAATTTGCTAATCATCTCGTATGCAAGTTATAAATCCTTGATATACTCTAAATGAGTATCTTATACACACTGTATTATTAACATGCATGCTTTACTATTTATTATTTGCCAAGCTTCATCTCGTTCAGTTTCTGCTACCTCTATTAGGGCATTTTTTAAATCCACCGCCTTCATCACTGATGTCAATAGAAACTTCCAGTTTTCAAAATAAGGCAAATAATAATAATAACCAACAAGAATATCGAAACAATGAAAACAACAACTATAATAACAGAAATTTTTATAATCAAGCATATAGGAGACCAAATTTCAACAAATTACAATAACAATAATACCAATAACAGATATAATAATAATAGACAACAGAGGCGGTATTTTGATTCGAATGTAATTTGAGATGTTATGGATATGCGAAATTTCGAATTCTTTTATTACATATATACATTCGGGCAGTAGACGGTTTCAACTGACCATAAACGCTATATTGACCAGAGCACTTCATTGAAACCGTAAGAACTCAGGATTTTACTGTTTGGTAGACCTTGGGCCGAGAAAACTTACAAGCTGTTGATTTTTTCCGCCCTGGATGGCTACCGCTGTCGATCTTCGAAGGAACGAAGACTAAGTACCTCGCAGAGGGTTTGAAGTTTCTTCGTTTAGTGTTGTTGAAAACTTTTATCGGTTTTTTTGTTACAAAAGCAATGTGGGTCGTACTGTTGAGCCGTAGTCTCACTTGTTGTATAAAAAAAAGTTTGTGTATACTTATAGGTTGTTATTATTGTTTAAGTTAGGTCGATTAAGACATTGTTGAACGTACTTTCACATTGGATAAATGTCGTTCAGTGATTTCGGGATCCCTCTTTCCTTGATTATATAAGGAGTATACGTAACTTTCGGAAGTCTTTGTTAATTTGTCATTACAGTGATTGAATGTTTTGTGAAATGAGTCTGTCGTTGTTTAGTTGTTTCTCTCTTCAGACATAGTCAGCCGGAGCAACGAAAAAGTACTTGGCGCCCATGGGCCACGTTTATTGTGTATGCAATTTTTCATCGATCTGCACGACCCTGAAAGTTGCTCAAGAGCAAGCACACTACTTGCCGTACTATATCCTACAAAACTATTTATTATTATTATTTTCTTCTTGTAAATTAACAGGCAAACAGGAGGACGTAATTAAATTACAAAATTATACGAAATAGTAAATACATTAAGAAAACGGTGGTACCTACAAACAATTAACCAACTTTCATTCATTTCATTAACCAACAAAATCATTGATTTCGGCCACCAATAGCTTGATTTTGCCAAGGAACTGCTCCTGCTTCTGAGGCAAAATAATCTTTAAATGCGTATCTAATTTGAAAGGCGTGTTTGGTGGCATTTCCACCTTTGTGAGACAAGGGAGTGTAGTCGTTGCCAGAAGTATTTCCACTGATGACTGGTGCACTCTCGTACCTTTCATACTTTCGTATAAAATTATGAAAAACGCAGGTAGCCAATATTATGTTGTCCACATTTGCAGGTAACGACTGAATCCGTCTGAATTTTTGACTCAAGATTCCAAACCCATTTTCCGAAACCCTTCTGGCACGGCTCATGCGATAACTGAATATCCTTTTTGGATCGTCCAATTCCTGACCGGGGTATGGGCACATAATATACGGTTTTAACTGAAAAGCCTCATCAGCGACTATAACGTATGGTAATTCGATGTTTCACCGGAGAGAGGAACGGGTCCAGGTACCGAAAAGTTACCTGATTCAAATGCTTTACCGATGTTAGAGCGTGACCAAATACCACCATCACTGCTCTTGCCATAGGCACCTACATCTACATCAATAAAGTTGTAATTGACATCAAACAAGCCAAGAAGCACAACTGAAAAAAAATTGTAATTAAAAAATTGAGATCCACTGTTTGGTGGTTCCTGTATGCTGACATGTTTGCCATCTACAGCGCCGATGCAATTTGGAAAATTGTCTTTGAAATCCTGTGAGATTTTTTTCCAATCTTTTTCTGATGGTTCAGGCATCACTTCCCTCATCGAACCTTCAACTATTGCTCTACGTGTTTCGGTCACTATTGACTTAACAGTTGAGTGCCCCATCCGGTAGCTGAAAGAAATCGTTCCGAACGAATCATCTAAAGCAAGATATCTAGAAAAAAACAGGATTGGTAGTATTCCAAGTTTTTTATTGATTTTGTGACAAGGCAAAAATATTTGTTATATTATTATTTTGGACAACACTGACTCGATGCCAAAGTATACTTATATTGTAACCTACAATACTTGTTTGAATAGAATAAAAATGTGGATTCCTTAAATGTTTTTTAATATCAATCAATCCTCTAGTCACATGCACATATCTGATGCAAGTTATTTAAAGGAATGTTATTCATAAAAACAAAAAGCCAATTATAAAAAACTGGCATCGACCACAGATGATAAAGTTTGATAGGATGCCTATAGACTACCTATAGACTAGGATGCCACTACAAATTCGTTTGTAATAATCCATAAACACTTACCTTAAACACACGGCGAGTCTTTCTCTTGCAGAAATAACATTTTTCCAGAATGTGTCCTTTCTCATGATATACTTCTCAATTTTCATGAGCAAAATATGAAATGCGCTTTGGGTCATTCGAAAGTATTCATAAAATTTACATTCGTCCTCCACCAAGCCTCTATACAAAGTCGCAAACTCCCCTTCCGCGCCTCGAAGCAGCCATATGGGATGAACCCATTGTCTTCTTCTCTTATTTTCTTCTTCGCCTGATATTAATGCAATTACTGCTGAGTATTCAGATCGTCGTGTTCGATTCACCGAACACTACCAGGCAGGCCTCAAATAAATTATTTTTTTTCTTTTTGTCTATTTACTTCAGTAATCATAAGATGAAATAATTCGCAAACCTTTTTTCTTCTCCGTGCAAAATTCACAATTTTTTTTACTGCTTTATACAGTTCAAAATTTTTTTTGCGCATTTGCGTTTAAATATTCAAAAATTAAATTTCTCTCGTTTCGTCATTTTTTTTTATCGCAATTCGATCTCAATTAAAAATTCCCAATTCATTTTCAACAACTTTGGAAAAATCTATCTAATTTGGTGAATACAATTTCAAATTCAGCAACAGAAGAGAATGCAGTGGGAAATCGAGCAAAACGTTTGATTTGAATGAATTAGTTCCTGCTGAAGTAAAAAATAACTTCCGTTTCGACAAAGACAATATAATTCGTTTAGCAAGAGCTCTTGACCTACCTAATGAAATAGTTTCCCAACAAAGGCATCGTATTTCTAGTGAGTAAAAAAACTATCTAATTTATTTGAATAAACCTATGCTCTTATATTTCATTAGAGTTGTTAATATTTCCAATGATCTTTTTAATTTCAGGGCTACATGGACTTTGTATTTTGTTGCGAAGATTAGCATATCCTAATCGGCTATGTGATTTGGAGCCATTGTTTGGATTATCTGCACAATCATTATCGCAGATTGCAAATAAAGTAGCAGATATAATATACCAAAATCATGGTCATTTAATTGAAAATTTACAGAATTTACCGTGGTTGAATCTAGACAAGTTAAGGTACTACTCACATGTAAGTTTTCTAGAAAATTCTTGGCATTTGTAAAATTTTTGCAAAGCTTATTAATTCTGAATGTTGCTTAAAATAGCATTTTTCACAAATATCTCTCATTTTAGGCAGTATTTGCCAAAGATGCTCCCTTAAATAGCTGCTGGGGATTTATTGATGGCACAACACGAGCCATTTGCAAACCTACAGAAGAACAAGAACGTTATTATTCTGGACACAAACGGTATCATTGTGTAAAATATCAATCTTTGTTGAGTCCTGATGGATTGATATTGAGCCTGAAAGGTGCATATCCAGGTCGAAGACATGATGCAGGTATTTTTCGCAAGATAGTTGCAAGATTTCCAAATGGAGACAATTTTGTTTTATATGGTGATCTAGCATATGGTATAAGAGATCTATTGATATGTCCTTATGGAAACCAGCACTTAACTCTACAACAACCGGAGTTTAATAGAAGCATGAGTGCAGTTAGACAAGCTATAGAATGGGGTTTCCAGAAAGATACAGCAGAATTTGCTTTCTTAGATTTCAAGAAAAATCAGAAACTTCTTGTTCAAGACATATAACAACTTTATAAAGTGGCTGTACTGTTAACAAATTGCCATACTTCCCTATATGGCAGTCAGACGAGTCAATATTTTAATGTGGTACCTCCAAATTTAGAAGAATACTTGGGAGTTTAACAGCGTAACTTCCAGATAAGTGTATATGTAAAATATAAACAGTGAACACTAAATGTTGGACATTTTCATTTACAATAACTTACTTTATAAAGGATTATCTAAGCTAACTTAAAAATAAAAACCTGAACAACTAAAATCTATATTTAAATAAACCTACACTACACTAACTTAGAGGTATTACTCAATGTTACAAACTGCTGCAATAGTTGCGTTTGCACTTTAATCATTTCAATTATTTGTTTTCTTTCCTCTTTGTCTTGTAGAAACTTTTCTTGTTTCATTTTCCTGTTTTCTGCTTCAAACTTCCCTCTTTCTACTATGTGTTTTTTTTCTTCTAAATCTAATTGCCTTTCTTTTAACGCCAGTTCCTTCTTTCTAACGGCAATTTCCCACTCCCGCTTTTTTTTCTAAATAATCCAACGCATTTTTTTCATCGGTGGATTACATTTTCTTTTTCTGGTTGGTGCTAAAAAAATTTGTGAAAAAGTTTAACATTTGGAGTAATAAAAAGATAGGAGAGCTTCTTACTGAGAACCGCATGGTTCTGGGTTGGAACCCCAGTCAAGGTAAGAATTTTTTTCAGTTATTAAATTAATTTAGAGAGCCACAGAGGGTTTTCTGTCCGACCATTCACTGTTGGGATCTAATTAACAGTTCTGTTCCTAAACGGGTATATGGAAACAGTAACAAAGTCTACCCAAAACACGAGGCAAATGGCCATATATGCCGAAGCCATTAACATAAAAAAAGTAATAAATACCAAGTAATTACAATTCAAATATACAAACAACATTAAAATACATAGGCATAAGGCAAGGCGCAAATTGAGACACGTATATCACGTGTGAGGTGGCCTGACACGAGGGACACGACACGTGCGTGCCACACGTGCTGCGTGGGGATCCGCAAATTGAGGCGCAGTTGAAATCAAGACACCCCACGTATCGGTTGTGCGGTGATCTAAATATTTTAAGGTGCAGTTTGTGGGATCTCGCAACCAATCCAATATTTGAAAATGTCGGATGCAAGAACCAAACATTTATTATTGTTACTTGAATTCTGAATCAGAATCCGATGATGCTGAAGAAGATATTTTGTTCTCTTTCTTATTAAAAAAAAAAAACAAAAAAAATTACCAAATAAGTACATTTTATCAGAGAGAAATAGGCGTGGACAGTTTAAAATTACTACTATGATGAGTGATGCTGATTTTACCAATTACTTCCGCATGAATCGCAACCAGTTTTTTGATGTTCATGGGATGATTCAACAAGACATTGACTCAAATGGATGTAATGCTCAAAAGCCGATATCAACAGAGGAAACACTTGCAGTTTTCTTGAGGTAAGTAATAAATATTTCTAAATTCAGGTTAAAGCTATTTATTTTATTTTTTTTTACAATCTGTTATGAGAATCAAATGTCTGTACATAGTTAGCCAAAGCGGAAATATCAGGTTGATCTTGGAGGTCTCCACCATGTGGTTGTTGGGGTAATGGGATGTGTGTCTGATCTTGCTGGTCTCGATCTTGTAGTTGTTGGGATATTTGGAAGTGTGTCTGAGGGGAATCAGACCAAGCATGAGTGCTGGGAGAGCTTGCAACCGAGTAATTATACGAAGTTAACGATAAAGATGGTCGACTTTGTAGGTTCATAACGTCCTCTTCTGCTTTTGACACAGCCTGAAAAAGTTGGCCCCTCACCCTATGCTGGTATTGGGGGGGCAAATTTTTTGTTAGCTGGTACATTGAAAGGAAAAAATTGTATAGAGGGTCGTCTGAAGGATTATCCCTAGATTCCAATTTTCTCCTTTCTTCCTCCCGTTGTTTAGATCTCTCCTCTCGCTTCTGCAGAGACCTCTTCAGCAAACAATGCACATCGTCCTGCTTTCTGATTTTTTGTTTTTTGGTGTTGGCTACTGAAGTTTGCTCTAATGTACCCGTCGTTTTTGTGCTGGATTCTTCAACTTTGTCTTCTTCAACATCTGCATTGTTGGATTGTTCATGATTCGAGGAACAATGCTCCCCATTTTCGGAGTCCAAAATTTCATTGCTTAGGGGTAGTGCCGATGAATGTTGTGAATCGTCATCGCTGTCGTTAACGTTTCCTTCACGGGGTCCAGCAGACATAAAACTTTCCAAAAACGTCATTTGCTTCTGAAACCGCCAAGGTCTAATGTTTTCAGGAGCAGCACCACTTTTAAGAGATTTCATTTGTCGCCGTCGTGCGTCTCGATAAGAATTTCTCAACTTGAGCCACATCGTTTTCGCTGCTTCACCTGAAACAAATACTTATTAAGTGCTGGTAAACCATAAGCCAAAGAAAGAAAAAAAAAAGATAATTAAAGCACAGCATAGGAATAAATAAACTGTAAATACCATATTATGACAAATAAAAATGAAGGAAGAAAATAAAAGAAAAAAAATTGTTAACTACAACACAAGGTTTTCCCAATGTCGCTCTTGTAGGTTAGTTGCTAGAGCTTTGGACTAGTTATCCAGTAGACGTAAGTTCAATCCCCACCTCGGGGGTAGGTACAACTTTTTTTTTTATGTTCTTTCTTTATGGTAATTCACGTTAATATTACATAATACATATATAATGTACGATAATCAATTTTAATAATTTTGTTTCCTTTCTTTTGTAGCTTCTGGAGACAGCTACAAAAGTATTGCTTATAACTACCTGTTGGGAGATCGAACAGTGTCTAATATTGTCCAAGAAGTAGCTACCGCTATATGGAATAATATGCAACCAGTCTATTTAGCCGAACCCAAAACAGAAACATGGAAATCTATAGCTTTACGGTTTGAGGATAGATGGCAATTTCCACACTGCGTTGGTGCTGTCGACGGAAAACATATTGTTATTAAAAAACCAGGCAAAAGTGGATCATCATACTTTAACTATAAACATACATTCTCTATTATTTTAATGGCAACAGTGGACGCGGATTATAAATTTATCACAATAGATATTGGAGCGATGGGAAGATTTAGCGATGGAAATGTATTTGCAAGTAGTGGATTGGGCAAGAAAATGATCAAACACACTATACTACTTCCCAATCCTGAACAAATACCTACGATTGCCGAGCCTCTGCCGTATGTTTTTGTTGGAGACGAGGCTTTTCCTTTATCGGAAAATCTAATGAGACCATATCCAAGAAGGCAAGTAACTGGAAATTATCAACACCAAGTTTTCAATGCACGACTTTCTCGAGCTCGGCAAACAGTGGAATGTGCCTTCGGTATACTGTCTTCGCGGTTTCGCGTATTCCGAAGACCATTTGAAAGTAAAGTGGACACTGTGAGAGATGTAGTAAAAGCCGCTTGTGTTTTGCACAACTACTTACGACCCTCAGCCCTGGTAGAAGATGTAAATGATATCGAACAGCTGCCACAAACTCAACTGTTACATGTTCAAGGAAACAGGGCGAGAACTTCATTAGCTGCATTTAGAGTCAGGGATAGTTTTACGGAATATTTTAACAATTGAGGGGCACTTCCTTGGCAACATCAATCCGTTATGCTTGGAAATTATTGACAATATAGTGCTTATCACTTTAGGTTATGTATTTTCTATAAAAATGTAATTTTTATGTACGAATAGAAACCATTTGTGACAATAAAAATAAAAAGTACTAGTATTTAAAACTATAATGAATGTATTTTAACTTAACTTCTAAATTTAGATCTGTCGCAATATCCTGCCAAATCCGGGTTTTCAACTTTGTTTTCATGTAGTTGGCATGTTTTGTGTCGTAAAGCTCCGGGTTTTTTCTTACCGCCTCTATTATCTTTTCTTCTGACATCTTTCGATGATAAAACGACGACGATGATCTGAACGAAGGACAAAACAGACAACGGCGATGATAAAACGACGACGATGATCTGAACGAAGGATAAAACAGACAACGGCGATTCACACAAGTGGCACGTGGGATGCGAAAAACTGTGTCTCAACCACAACGTCACATGGGTGGGTGGTCACAACGTCACACGTCTAGTCACGTCACTGGTCAATTTGCGCTGATACAATGGTTTCAACAGGATACAAAAACACGTGCTGTGATGTGTCACCTCACACGTGCTATACGTGTCTCAATTTGCGCCTTGCCTAATAAAGCACACAAAATGATGAAATTCATAAAACCGTTTTCAACTAGCCCCAATTGTACTAAGTGTTTACACAAAATAATTATTTGAATACTACTTACTCAAAATCTTTCGGTTCACGTTTGGGGTATGTGTAGTCACTGAATCAGGTTCTTCAATCAGATAATGTAAATAAACATCTGCTGTAATTTCTTCAGCATTCGACATGACTGAAAATATATTTTAAATTTGACAAAATGTAATGTAACAAAATATATTTTCACCATGCAACTCCTGTTTTAGATAAAAAAAAAAGTTGAAATATACCTACCATAATCATGATATGAATTGATTATTTCATTTTCTTTATTTTTAATGTGGACTTCATTGCTAAATCTCAGGCTTCTTTTCCTTTTTTTGCCAATATGGTCAATAATTGTTTTTCATTTTTTTTCTCCGACGTAACCATTTCATTTTTGGCAATATCGCTTATTTCCTGTAGAAGTTGATCCAATTCCGAATAAACCTCTTCCACCCCAGATCTAAAAATACAATTTTTATTAGGTAATAACAGTAATGAAGTAATTACATGATACTTACTTGGATCTGTTAATTTTATCCTTTTTTACATTTTGTAATATGAACATATTTAAGGCAGGGACACATATACGCGGTGGCGTTCAGACGTAACATGTACATTCAAATATACCGTTGCACACTTGTCGTAACATGTCTACGGCCAGAGCGGTACGGCAGCGTTCTAATTCGCGGTGGCGGTGAAACATGGGCTGTTGAGTTCGACCGCTATTGAAACGCGTACCGCTCGCAAAAATGTCTATAATTGAAGAAAGTGTCACTGAAAAAATTATAGAACATGTAAAGAAATGCAGGGTGTTATATAATTTATCTCATCCTCATTACAAAAATATTCGGATTAAGAATAAAGCATGGGACGAAACATTAAACACTACAAGCTATTGAAATAATCAACAAATTGATCACGTTATTAAAAAGCATAATTAGTTGCTCTTCATCTGTCAGCTGGCAAATTATTTAATCCCTGCACTGGTCTTGGATCATATTCAGTTAGATGATGAAAATGTTCGTCTACATTCTTTGATCGTAGAAAATTGTGGAGAACACAAGTAGCTTTCACAATACTTATTGCAGTTGGAACTTTCATTTCTAGAGGGCTAAAAAATAGCCGCCAAAATTCAGCCAAAATTCCAAAAGCGTTTTCCACGACTCGACGAGCTCGGCATAGGTGGTAATTACATTTTTCTTTTCTGGCGTCCTGGCGTACTTGTCGATAAGGAAATAGTCTCATTAAGTACGAGCTTAATGTAAAAGCTTCGTCACCAACTAAGACACAAAGAAGTGGCTCATCCTTCCCAGGCAAAAGTTTAGTGGCAGGAATGTTAAAGGTTCCAGTTTCAAATTTTCTACCCATATTTGAAGCTTCAAAAATACCGCCATCACTATTTTTTCCATGGGCTCCGACATCGATGGAAATGAATTTATAGTACGGATCCACAATTGCCATTAACACTATCGAAATTTTGCCGTCTATACTTCCTAGACAGTTAGGAAAGTTCCATATATCCTTAAAAGCGGAAATTGAAGTTTCCCAAATTTCTGTAGTGGGTTCTGGCATATAAATTGGTTGTAGTCTCGTAAAAAATTGCGCAACATACTTCTTCAACAATTTTTGAAACCGTAGAAAATCCCATTCGGAAACTGTGTCCAATGGTTTTATATGAATCTCCTGTTGCTAGAAATCTGAAACAAAATAATATTTTTTTTTGTTTGAGGGGAACATATTAAAAAGAAGTGGAAAAATTTACGCGATAATTATGCCAAACATCTTAGATCAGAAAAAACGACAACTGGACAGAACGCATCAGTAATTTGTCGTTATAAGAAGTGGCCATGGGCTCAACAAATGGACTATTTCGGCCATTCCTCCGGCTTGCAACAACGGAGTCTAATATTTCTCGTGCAGGTATATCGTCTGATATATTACAGTCAACTCAAGAAGAGTCGCCAGCTGATTCACCAGTCAATTCTTTAGAAATACCAAATGACGACAACTCAGTTACTAATGAATACGAAGTGGAATTGCCAGTTAATACTGGTCAACGTACAGAAACAGCAGACATAGAACAATTACCCACACCTCAAACTAGCAGAAAAAGGAAGGTTACTAAAGTCACACCCTCTTCACAACCAACTGGTACTGAGAAAATATTAAGTTACCGTTAAAAAAGGTCGATGTAGCAGGTGCGATGAAGTAGACAAAATATTTTTGGGCTATGCCGCAGCTGTTAGGAAATTATTTATCTGTTCGAAGACAAACAATGATAAAATTTGGTATTGCTAAGATGATTATGGAAAACGAATTGGAACAGCAACAGGAAATCCCAAATTCGTGTGTATGCAATATTTCAAACTCGAATGCGCATTCATTGTCGGTCATGAGTTCTCCAGAATATTCGTATCATGTTCCAAATACTGAAACAATAACCTCACAATCACTATCGGCCACTGCTACTTGGTATGAAAATTTTGGCAATAGTAATATTTGACTTAAATTTATTTGTTTTCTAACTTTTGTTGCTGGGTTTTTACGTTTCTTCTGTTATTGTGTACTACGTTCCTGGCCAGTATTCAGATTTTTTTTTGTGTTCTTACATATTTTTGATATTCAACATGAATATACTACGATATGCACTATTTATTTTTTTTCTGCGTTTGATTTCAATACTACCTAGTCAACAGTAGCATCTTAGAAGTAAATTTAAAACTACAAACTTAATTTGAAAGTCTTGTACACATTGGATTTTTTATATTTGTATGTTGCATTCTCAAATATAACTGCGCTAAATCGTGAAACGTGTTCTTTTCACTTCAAAAAACTCAAAATATTTTTAAATCATCGACTCTTGATTTCATTTTATTTCAAATGAATGTACTGACCTTAAGGTAACTGCAAGCCGCTCTGCAGGTTCTATTGGTTCCCTGAATTTACTGTGTTGTTTTCTTATATCATTCTCTATACGTGCTAATATTTCATCAAAGCATTCAAAATTCATTCGAAAATAAATATAAAACCGTTTCTCATCCATTCGTAGCTGTTTATATAACGTGTGGAATTCCCCTTCCTGAAGACGCGTTTGATTTATTTCATGAACCCATTGGTTTTTCCTAAAATAACATTAAGAAAATTCAATGTGTCATCCAACACATTTGAACAAAATGTACCTTCGGTTCCTCTGATGGAGCAACTCCCGTTGTTCTTCTTCATTGGCGGCTGCCAAAAGTAATACTTCCTCTTCGAAATCCATAGGATGGATAAGTATACCTACCCAACATTATTCACAAATGGATGTTTTGAGAGACTATGTTTCGTCGCATGAGCGACCGCATTGCTACCGCTCATGTATGTGTTTAGTGATTACCGCCACTGCTGTCGCCACCGCTACCGCCACCGCGTATATGTGTCCCTGCCTTTAAGTGTTCCTTCAGTGCTCGTATTATAAAATTTTTTGTGGTTAAGATATCGACATTAGTTTGGATTGTTTCCATTCTTACAGCATCCTCATAGGGATTCTGACTTAATACTTCTCTAGCTAATATAATATTTTCATATGTAAATCTTAACCGACTTTTGTTTTGTGCCATATTATTACACACACTATAAAATATCCGGAATACCAGAGAGAAAGTCACAGTACACAATTTATTTTTGAAATTTGCGCAAGCGTAGATGTCAAAATAACGTTACCGTATTTTTCAGAGGAGTGGCGATAACTCTATTATTTTCGTATTTCTCTATCGCGTATCTTTGGAATTCTCTCGAACATTTAGGATGACTTATCGTTAACTCTCGATTAAAACAAAGGGTCGCTTTTGTGGAACTTGAACTCAGGTAGTTGACCCCTCTTCACGATATTTTTAACCCCTACCATTGCTAGTGGTGATTTTCGAGGGTTACTTCGGAAAAATTTTTGGCCGGGGTAAGCATTCTTGTTTTGAGGTTTCCGCCGGGAAACTCCTGGCCGTTCGAGTTAAGACTTAGCTTCAGTTCCAGATTTGATACGAACGTCTCTGTCATCAAAATAAGAGACATGTTCAGGATCTTCTGGCTACCTTTTTGGTAGCCAATAAACCTGGAGAACTTATTAATACTGATGTTTGTGAACCAATGACTATAAAATCGATTGGTAGTGCACGATTTTTCTTCGTTTTCAAGAATGATTTCAGTAAATTTCGCTATGATTACTTTCTCAAAAACAAGTCTCAGGTGAAAGATAAACTGGAAGAATTTCTGTCAAAAGCAAAAATAACTGGACATTGAGCACAGAAAATATTAACTGATGGTGGTGAAGAATTCGATAACACGGATATGAAGAATAACCTAACAAAGTATGGTTTACATCATCGAATCACCATGCCTCACACACCTGAACAGAATCATGTAACATGCGGAAAATCTCCCTGAATACCTTTGGGCAGAAGCACTTAATACTCGTGTATAAGTTTTGAACAGAACTGGTCCCACAATGACAGAATGTATGGCACCTATGATGATTTGCATAGGAAAACAAGCTCCTGTGGATCATTCAAAAATTTTTGGATGGAAAGTTTTGTACATGTTCCGAATAGTGAGAAAGGTTATCTGGTTGGATATATCGAAGACAAAGATGGATATCGAGTATGGTTACCTGTCACAAGTATAAGTTCCGAATCAGTATCGATTGATGAAGGTACTGCTTTGAGTAAAATGGAATCAGAAACAAGCCTGCCATTTGATCGTCCTGTTCTCCGAGATAGATCTAAAAGATACGATGCTTTTGCAATGCTTGCTGTAGAAGAACCCAATACTGTTGACGAGGCATTCTCATCTAATGAATCTGAGATGTGGAGAAAAGAAATGGACCAAGAAATGCACTTGCTAGTATAAAATGACACCTAGATATTAGTGAAAAAGCCTATCGGAAGAAAAACCATTAAATATCGTTGGGTATTCACATTTAAAGAAAATCCAGAAGGAGATATTAGATTTAGAACAAGGTTAGTTGCAAAAGGTTTTGCTCAAGAAGCTGGTATTGACTTTGATGAAACTTTTGCACCAGTTGCTCGATTTGATGCTATGAGAATAGTTTTATCAATGTCTGTTTCCGAAAATTTGGTACTTGTCACAATTTGATGTGAGGGCAGCCTTTTTTTACAGATTACTAGACGAAGAACTTTTTATGGAGCAACGAGATAACTATCACGACGATACTGATGAGGCATTAAGGTATGCAAGTTACTGCGTGGTCTGTATGATTTAAAAGTCACCTCGTTGTTAGAATTTGCGCTTCACCGAATTTCTGAAGACAAAAAGATTGCAGCAAACTTCTTCAGATGCATGTTTATTTATCAGAAGAAAACCGGATAAATTACTTGTTGTAATTTATGTTGACAGTTCTGTTATAGACTTCGTACGTGTTCGAAGTTTTTTTCAGAGTAACTTATTTGAACAAATTCATTTGTATCAGCTCGGTTATTTCAAATCTATAGTGTGCATTGAGTTCTTTGAAACTACAAAATGATGTCTAGTGTAAATGGGGGTGAACCTCCCGAACCACCTCCTAGTTCAACTCCTCCTCATGTGTCAACATATATGGATACATCACCAATAATAGGTAACAATACTATGTTTAATATGGAAAGAACAGAAAAAATTGAAAAATACGTCAATAGAAAAAGCGGATCAGAACTCATCGACGAAAACAAAAAAAATAGGTAATGAAAACATACCAAAACAATCGATTGTATGTCGCATACACGACCATATCATATTTATGTGGAGAATAATTGCGATGATTTTCCTGGAAATCTCAATGCGGTGAAGTTAGGTTATATAATTCTTTCAAATTTTTCTGAATTGGATAATATGATTATTAGCTTGGACTCGATACAGAATCAGAATAAAAATGAAAGACTACAAATCTGCAAATTGTCTTGTTGATCAAAAAAACTCAACTAATTTGAAAAATAATAATTTAGAATTATATATTTCCAGACTCATTGTCGTACGGCAAGGGCTTAGTAGGGATATAGATACGAGGTTTTCGGAAGAATATATAACCTTTTGCGTCCCAGTGGCATCACCGCGACACCACCTTTTCAAAAATCTTACCGAGAGTCCCAGCGGTTTCGTTGTGAAACCACATGTATTATGTGTTGCATACACACATTTGTTGCATATATAAACTGTAACAGTTGAATACACCAACATTCAAGCACCCGAATATGGTTATGTGTATGTAGATCAGTGTCAGTTTGAACGTCACTGAAAAGTTATAACATTGTTGTGATTGGATTATTTGTAAAATATGGCTGGTAAGTTATTTTCATTATGATTTTCTGATCAATACTAGATCACAGTAGTATGTTTTGAATAGAAAGTAATCTAGATTTAGTAAATTATGAGTATAGAATGATTTACATGGGTGGCTTCAATTGTAGCTACTGGGACTCATATGATTTTGTTTCAGGTGGTAAATTCAATTATTTTGATTTGGAGAGATCGACAGAACGATATGTCACAGTTACTCCCAACGGCAACTACAGCTGATAATATTGAAAATTTTGTGGCTGACAGGGATAAAGTTATTCATAGTGACTCTGTAACTTATAATGATGAGTTCAGCAGCGATGACGAACGACCTCTAGCATACTTTTGTGATTCTTTTTGGACCAAAAATACTCCCAATGAATCGACTGTAAAATTTACTAATCCCTCAGGACCCGTCAATATTACTGACAATGTTGTCCCTGCCTGTTGAATTCTTTCTGTGTTTGTTTCCAGGAGATTTATTTGATGAAATAACTTTCCAAAGCAATTTATATGCAACTCAGAAATTAGGTGATGCATCATTTTTTGCCAATAACTAAAACTGAAATGAAAGTTTTCATTGGAATTAATATTTTGATGGGAATAAAAAAACAACCATCTATAAAAGGCTATTGGTCGTCAAATATAGAGACGAGAGATTCCAGTAAAATATCTTGAAATGTTTCCAGTCAATACTAGAAACCTTCTGAGATTTCAATCGATTGATGAATCGATTCAAAGGGAGATCTTCCCTCCGTCAGTACATGCCTTTGAAGCCTATAAAACGTGGGTATAAGGTATGGGTTCGGGCCAATGAGTCTAGTCACAATTCGAGATATATACGGGTAAAATTGGAGACAAATTTGAGAAACACTTAGGCCAACCGTATAATTTATTTTTGCATTATTTTTCATCAAATTATAATGTTATTCCATATTATTTCCTGGTGTTGCGAATTTCCACTGCCATGGTAGACATGAACGAGGAGAAAGAAAATAGTTCGCTAAATAATTTCTGAAATTAGTCGCTGAAAAGGCTTCGTGTATCACCAAGTCTCGTGTTTCTATGTTGTTGGGTTTTTCCACGGTCTCGTTTATTTCTCCTTGGGGATAATACTGTATTCCCTCTCTTTTCCGTACGAAGTTGTGAAGGATGGAAGAAGCTCTTGTTATCGGGTTACTTTTGTTTCTTATGAATGTTATTGGGCGCCGACTAGCTCTGCAGTTTTGATTGAATAACAATACAAAAATTCGGTTTATTTTTAATCAAACAGTGTGAATGCCATTTCACAATTGTCTCGAATTACTTGTTACTAATTTGAACTCTAAATCCCGAATCCGTCAAACACCGACTGTTATCCAAGGGTCCGCTACCTGCTTCGCATGGGTAGGGTTGAGAAAAACTATACCGCCTTGCCGAAGGCGGTTTCGCAAGAATATTGAAAAGTATAATGTAAGTAATTTAACTAAGGGCAACACTGCAACACGCCCCCCCTCTAGAATGGGTTCACGACTGTTTGATTTTTTTTTCTTTATTAAACAACAAACGCAAATCAAAATGTTACAGGCCCTAGTTACAAAATGTGAATTGTACAACAACAAAAAAAAGTTTTCAATTTCAATTAACATTAGAACAAAACATCTATCACCAACACCTTATGTCCTTTTCATTCTGGTTCATTAAAAATATTTTCACTAAATAGTCTCGGATCTTTGGTTTATAAAAAGCTTCACCGATACTAGTAAAGTTATCGTCACAAGAATCGCCATATATCTAATTGCCACAAATAGCGGAGCAATTGACGCAACATGGAATGGAGAATTGTAACTGATAATAGTAAATTTTCACATAGTAGAATAATTTTTCACATTCAACGGTATGTTGTCACATATTAGGAACATTGTGGTCATATCTGGGGAAACCGTTGTCAGTATATCCATCTAACAACCGAGGTATGGTTGGTGAGATTCAACTTATCCATCTGATTCACCAATAACTTACGTCAGCTCATCCGTCTGGCGAAAGTAGCATACTTTAGTCGCAATTCGGGACAGCACACACTTGTGCTGTAAAGGAAGGCAACTCCAATGGAAAGGACTTTGTAATATTACTCCGGTACTATTACTCCGATCTTCATCTTCTAGGGTGGTAACCATTCAGATTACTGGGATAACTCATCGTCCGATGAAAAGTTATCCTGGAGAGACGGGTAAAAATAGTGGTAGTTATTCTCAATTTCGGGGTCATGGTCATCATAAGTCATCTGTATGTCACTTTGGGTAATATTGTCGTCAATATCGGAAGGAAGTTCACTGGAGATCTCGAAATCTTGAGGAAAGACTTCGTCTTCGTGATGGGAACTCTCGTCGTTCAGAAATTCATCTTCAGTGTCCGTTGTCGCCGAAGGAAGAGGACGGATGTTGTTTACATGGAACTTTAGATGAATTCCATCACGAATTATGGTGTAGACGTTGTCGGAGTGTTTCTCTACCACCTCACAAGGGCCGACCCAAATCGGATGGAAAGCATTGTCAGTAACAGGCCTGGTTTCTCGAGTCATCACTTGCTCTCCTGGTTCGTAAGTAGGGGGTTTCGTTTTCTTCTTCTGTGCGTAACGGGACTGGTAGACTTTCTGATGCTTACGGATGGTTTCTATCCGAGTATCACGGGCACTTCCTTGGTTGACAATCGGTACCCGGTTGCGAGGATGATCCCAATCTCCAGGTTGTTGAGGCTTGTAGCCGAGTAGAGTTACTGCGGGTGGTCATCCAGTGGCAGCGTTAGTTCGGCACCTAAGCGTAAAAAGGACGCGGGGCAGCCACTTATCCCACTCTTTGGGGTGTTTGTTTATCATAAATGCTCGTAATGTATGTTTCAGTTCTTGATTTCGTCTTTCGACGGGGTTTGCTCTAGCATGAAAAATTGCAGTCGTTACATGTCTAATTTGGTGTTTTTTACAGAAATCACCCCAAAGATTTGAAATAAACTGCGGCCCGTTGTCCGATATTAGTGTTTGGGGATAACCAAAGCGGGGAAATACGTCTACGTCGAGAAACCTGATGATTCGCTGGGTTGTTGAATCTCTAACCGATATAGCTTCTAGCCATCTCGAAAAAACATCCTCAACTACGATGATGAAGCGGTTTTGATTTTTTGATCTAGGATAGGGGCCCATGACATCTACACTTATCATTTCCCAGGGATTCTGGGGACTATGAGAGTCTAAAGGGGCAAGGGGCTGACTAAAGGTTTTGACCGAACGACAAACTATACAGTTATGTACGTATTTTGCTACATCTTTATACATTCGTGGCCAATAATAAGCAGATGCTATCTGACGATAAGTCTCATCACGCCCAGGATGCCCGGCAAATTCCGAATCGTGATAATGGTGAAGTATTCGGAGTGAAAAAGTATTGGGGACAACCAGTTGTTTATCACGTGTAAATAAGAGACTATCTTCAATGTGAAATTTATTGAAAAATGACAAATCCTTTTTTGATTTGGGGCCATTTTCATGAATATGGTCCCAACGACACCGTTTTTCCTGCATATGTGCATCATACAGCTGAGTTTGTCTGGCTTGTTCATAAATAGATGATTTGTCAACTGGAGCGAGAAATTGGACAACGATGTCATCATGATTCTCTTTGATTATGGATACATTTTCAATTGATTAGGGATGAAATTGGCTACTCTCAGGGGGAAACATGCGCGATACATCAGTAACCTCTTCAGGTACGTCACTCTCACTTGGGTTGCGAGATAAAAAATCAGTAAATTGATTTTGTGACCCTGGACAATGTTCTATGTCAAAAGAAAACTCAGAAAGAAGTAATGACCATCGCATTAGTTTTGATTTTGTGTCAGAATTCTTGTTCAACCAAGTGAGAGCACGACTATCCGTAACAAGAGTGAAGTGGCTATCTTCTAAATATGGGCGATACTTTTTTATTGCCCAAATAATGGCAAGACATTCTTTCTCATTAATGTGATATTTTCGCTCTGCCATGTTGAGGCGAGCACTAGCATGTGAGATAATGCGTTTACCACCCTCCTGATTCCGTTGATATAGCACCGCTCCGATGCCTATGGCACTGGCGTCGGTCTGTAAGGTAAATGGAAGTGAAGTATCAGGTCTATGTAGTGCAACAGGCTGGGAAGCTGCAAATTTGACAGCTTCGAATGCTGTTTGCTCCCTATCATCCCATCTCCATTTTACTTTATTACTCAGCAAATCGGTTAATGGGGCTGCCAGTTCTGATAGACGTGGTATATACTACCGCAACCAATTTATGGTGCCCATGAATGCTTGTAAGTCTCTCTTATTTCTGGGTAAGGGGAAATTTTGAACTTGTGAAAGATGCTTCGTTTGCGGTGTATTCAGTTCACCCTTGATAGTATGTCCAAGATAATCTAAATGATCTGTCACAAATTTACATTTTTCTAAAGAAATGTGTAAATTGTGCAATGCTAGTCTTTCGAAAACCAATCGCAAATGAGTCATGTGGTCTTGATGATTGTCCGAAAATATAATTATGTCATCAAGGTATGCCATAGTGAATTTGTGGATATAACCGGTCAAAACTTCCTGTGATACTAGTTTCTGAAAGGAACTGATGGCATTCTTAAGACCGAAAGGCATAACAGTGAACTGATAGTGGCCTACATCTAGAGTACTGAAAGCTGTTAAAGGCTTTGCTCTGTTGGTCAGAGCGATTTGCCAATATCCACTGCGCAAATCCAACGAAGTAAATATTTTGGCAGAACCAAGTTCCTTTAACGTGTCTGAAATTTTGGGAAGACGGACACTTTCGTCTGCGGTGATGTCATTAAGTCTTCTGAAATCTACACAAAACCGAGGTTTTTTCCAACCTTTTCAATAATGACTGGTGGCGAATGTGGTGATATTGACGGTTCTATAACCCCTTTAGCTAACATCTGATTTACTTGTTCATTCAAAAGATTTTTTTTGTGTTCACTCATCGGATATGGCTTAATATTTACAACGTGACTGGACGTTAAGCGAGTATCATGTTTCACAGTACGAGTTATAGTTAGTTTTTTCGGATCATCAAATAAATAACTAAATTCTTGGCATATTTTTTGATACTCACTTTCAATCTCAGTGTCTAAATGATCAAGTTTGAACTCATGCGACACTTCAAAATCTCCGGTAGTAGGGGAAAGAAAATAAAGAGTCCGTCGTTCTTCTTTTCCGAAATATATACATTTTCTAACCGTATCGACAACCACTTGGTTTTCTAAAAACCAAGGATATCCTAAGATACAGTCCTCCTGTAAGGAATCCATTACGAGAAAATTAGAGGTTAAAAGTAAATCCAGAACCGAATACTGAACATCAAATTGACCTTTGGCCTCAACCCTGGTTAGGCCGCACCTGAATCTCATTGTTTTTGTGAAGGTTTGATTTAATTGAGCAAAAAATTTGGAATGACAAATATTTACATTTGAACCACTATCTAATAGTGCGTTAATCTGGTATTCTCCGAATTTTATCATGATCCTCGGCAGACCCACAAAATTTTCCTCCTGCGACAGCATCATAATCGGAGGGTCGGAGGCCAACATCCGATTATTCTCTAGTTTTTTGTTCGTGAATAGGGTAGGGCTGAAGTTTGGTCCTGGTACCCTTCAGGCTCTTGACAAGATTTTGGAATAGCTCCCGTGCGTTGAATTTCCGCGGGCTTCACTTGATTGCCTTGCTTACGGTTGGAATATGGATTTTTTGTGCATTCATTGTGATAGTGCCATTCTGAGCAATAGCGACACCGACTAGGTGGAATTTTCTTCTCTTCCCCTGTAGTTTCATTGGATGAAGTATTTCCCTTGTTTCGAACAGCAATGGACGACTTCCCTGCTGAGTCACAGATGTCCTTATCAATTGATGATGCTATGTGGGCCAGTTGTTCAACGGACTCAAATTCCAAGCCTCTAAGTCTTGATCTTATCTCAGGTTTCAATTGTTCACGTAACAAATTGATTAAAATGGTTTCTGGTATCTGTGGTGACAATCGATGGAATAAACATCTTTTCTTCGTGATGAAGATATTGACGTCTTCCCTTTCCGATTGGTTTTTTCCGTACAGCTGAGTTGTTAGCTGTGTTATGAGAGCAGTGTTATTAAATCGCTCTATGAAACTGGTTTTGAACATTTCCCAGCTCATCGAAAGTTGTTGGTATGGCTGGTACCATTGGGCTGCTGCGCCTTTGAAAAATGTAGCGGCAAACTCTGCTTTCTCAGGATCAGGAATGTCTGTACGGGAAAAATATTCTTCCACTTTTTCCAAAAATAATAACGGGTCTTCGGTTTCTGATCCAGTAAAATGAATTTTGAGTTTTTCCGTATCTGGTTTTTGTACGCTCCTGGCTATGGTTTGGACAGCAGAAAGAAATGCTGTAGTCAGTTCGGAGATGTTACTGCCTGGTGTGGATAGTTGAGACGTTGGTATCAGGTTTACTGGAGCATTCATAAAACATGGTTGATCTTGGTTTTGAAAAATGGTGTTTGGAATACAACATTCCGAAGAGTATTGGAATGGATTATGAATATTGTTTTGACAATTCGGTGTTCGGAAAGGGTAATAATGTGCATAGGGTTCGGAAAATGACGTCTGAAGAAACGCTTTTTGTGGGAAATTTTGAGAGGTTGTATTCTGCATTCGAAAACGATTGAAATTTGATTGGGTTGAATCTGGTGTGCTAAGGTTTCTTGAATCACTCTGTTTTGTTCTTTCGAAATAACTGACACTACTTGTTCCAAAGTGAACTCTGGGAGAGGAAGTAATAAATGGATTTGTGTTTTATATACTTTCCAACTCAAGTATTTCATAAGTATCGAAAAAGTCTTCATCATCACTGTTCATGGCCATTTTTTGTTCTTAGTCTATTCCGAAGATCACAACAAAATCAGATTAGGACAACTTCGGATTCTTATTTATTTATTTTTATTTATTTATTTTACAGTTCATTTCGAACGACCGATTCTATTTTCCATCTCCAATACCCCTGTATATAAGTACATTGAAGGTGAGTATTTTCATTGTCCCCTGTAAGATGATCAAACCAAATCCAAACGAAATATTTACTATCGCTGTATACGCAGTCTAACGCAACGAACCCAGTTCCCCGCAAAAATAAAACCACAACGAAGTTAATGTTATTTATGACACCATACTTTCACACAATTTGTTTCCCAAGACCGATCATGGAGTTGTTTATTACTTTGTGTCAATTCCTATCACCCAAAAATAAGCGAAACCGAATTGTATTTCGCATTACAATTCAACAAGTGGATAAATCACATTAAATTTTTGTAACCTTCAAGTTCGTGATAAGTAGGTAAGGTACAAAAATTTAACATAAGAATGTTATGAAGTAGCGTGCGGTTAGAAGTTGAAAATTAAACAAAAGCAAACGATATTCAATAACTTACCAGCCATCTATACAACGTACTCGTCTATGTTGGCGACGGCACTTGTTTTTTAACGAAAACAATTATTTGAATTAGAGGGAACTTTCACTGTACCTAAAGTAAAAATGCCCACACGTTCGGGCGACATGTTATCGGGTTACTTTTGTTTCTTATAAATGTTGTTGGGCGCCGACTAGCTCTGGAGTTTTGATTGAATAACAATACAAAAATTCGGTTTATTTTTAATCAAACAGTGTGAACGCCATTTCACAACTGTCTCGAATTACTTGTTACTAACTTGAACTCTAAATCCCGAATCCGTCAAACACCGACTGTTATCCAAGGGTCCGCTACCAGCTTCGCATAGGTAGGGTTGACAAAAAACTATACGGCGTTGCCGAAGGCGGTTTCGCAAGAATATTGAAAAGTATAATGTAAGTAATTTAACTAAGGGCAACACTACAACACTCTTATTATATTATTGACTGTTGTTGGATCACGACACCGTATGGGTCTATTAAGCACTGCGAACTTTTCTGCTGCCATTCCAAACACGCATTCAATAGTTTTCCTACCTCGGCTTAATCTATAATTAAATATTATCTCGACATTGTCGAGGGTTCTGCTTGAATAGGGCCTCAATAAATTGCGTGACAATGGGAACGCTTCATCTGCGACAAAGTAATAAGGAAACGGACTGTCGGTTTCATCATATCGTAATGGAGAAGGTAAAGGGATGTCAAAACCGCCATGGGTTAGCCTGTAGTTCATTGTAGAGGCTTTAAAAATACCACCATCACTATGACGTCCAGCGAAACCTGGTTCTATAATGGTGCATCTGCATCGCAGCATGCCAGTAGTAGGGGAGACTGTTGTACCTTGATCATATTGTACCTTGGATCACCCTTCAGTTTCCTGACAGATGCTACCATCTGCTTCACAGCGACTGAACTAAGAAAGCGTTTACTCAGTAGAGTGCAAACAGGCGGGAAAGTGGTTGTCTATGTGCTATTGTTTCTGAGTAGAGTTGAATTACATTTCCTTTGTGCGAAAAGTAACGACTTTTGGCTTTACTCTTTATTTTTTAACAAGTTGACTATAGTGTTTTGTGTTTGAAATAATATTCCACCTGAATCACTGCTTATTGGTGAGTAATATGTTGAGCAATATTCCAGTTTCATTCCTAACCTAGAATGTTGAGGAGGTTGAGTTTGAAAAAACGCACCATCATGTACCTTGGATCAAAACAACGTCCTGTACCACTGATCAGTGATCAGAGGTACATGATGTTACAATTATTTCGTTCGTTGTTATAGGTCAGTAGGTATGCCACGAAGTACAAGTGGAAAAAAAAATCTTATTGACCCTGAGTCGATGAAAAAAGCAGTTGAAGCAGTTACTGGATCTCCAGAGAAGAGGATATCAATAAGAGAAGCTTGTAGAATTTTTAATGTTAAATTTGCTACTCTTGTACGGCATCTTAATGCTTTCAAAACATCTGGTGCAACAAACTTTCAATATAAGGCCAGCTATGATGTCAAGAAGGTATTTACAAAGGAAGAGGAATTGAAATTAGTTGATTACATCAAAACTACAGCAAAAATGAATTATGGTCTATCCAAAAAACAGGTTCGTGAATTAGCATATAAATTTGCTGTGGCGAACAAAAAGAGGTTCCCTCCTACATGAAACGAAAGTAAATTCGCAGGAGAAGAGTGGATGAGGCTATTTTTGAAACGGCATTCCAACGAAGGTGGCCTAGCCATAAGAAAAACTGAAAAAACTAGCATGTCACGTGCAACTAGTTTTAATAAATCGAATGTGAGTAGATTTTTTGATAATTTGGAGGACGTCCACAGGCGCTTCGGTCCATTCCCACCTGAAAAGATTTGGAACCAAGATGAGAGCGGCGTGACCACGGTGCAGAATCCTTCGAAAATTGTCGCACCTAAAGGTGCAAAACAGGTTGGTAACGTGACGTCAGCAGAGCGTGGGGAGCTGATAACAGTATCTGCTTGTGTCAATGCTTTAGGAAATCACATGCTTCCTATGATATTTCCTAGAGTGAATTATAAAGACCACATGTTGAAGGGAGCGCCTCCAGGAACAATCGGTGGTGCTAACGCTTCAGGTTGGTCCAACGAAGAGTTGTATTTTAAATTCATGGAACATTTCATACAACACACTAAACCTACTGAGAAAGAACGTGTATGGCTCATAATTGATAACCATGAATCTCACCTTTCATTAGAAACCTTAGACTTAGCATCTAATGCTGGAGTAGTGTAGCCAGCTTCGTCACCGGGTGTCGGGGGCTTGATCCATCGATCTGTAGCTTACGAAGCAGACGCTCTACCATCTGCGCTATCGTGACGCTTGATAAGTTTTGTGAATAGTTTGTATCAATGTGACAATACCAGTGTTGAGTTATTGACCCAAGAAATAATGTTTTCAAATATTTTTGAAAGAGTAGTAATGGTAGTGACCGACTCATGGACGTGATGATGAACTTTAAAAATCCTCCGACGCATATAAATGAATATAAAAAACGGATGTGCTGTCAGAATGACACGACGACACCATCGATTTTAGGATTTTTGTGGCGAATTAGCCAATTTCGACGAGACCAACTCATGCAAACACTGTTCGTTGTTGGTAGAATGAACAAAGATAATGAATGGAGAATTATTTGCTGGAAGAAGTGATAGACTGATGTTTGATGCTAGTCAACTGTATTCCCAATGTTCTCGGCGGCCGACAGTTGCAAAGTACCTACTGATAAATAAGAAGTTGTTAAAGCAGCGTATTGAGAAAATAGGAATATAATCAAAGATTCACTCCAAAGATATTTTTTCTTTCGGATATCTATTTGAGAATCTGATTGAAGTAATTAAAATGAAATCTTGATCGAATATTCTCACAAGAGAAATATAAGACATTAGGACAGAAAGCTTTATGTCAAAATCGTGAGAGTGAAATACCTTTTTGAATCCAAACGGTGAGGGATAAGCAATAAAGTGTCTGGAAGGAATCTATTTTTTTCTGTGTTTATCGTTAACTGGCTGTTGCATTCCGATGGGCAACTTTCAGAAGGCGATATCTGTGTAGAGGAAAATGATATATGAATTCTGAAACAGGCAGTTGAAAAACAAGTTTTCAAATATTCGGAAGAATATATTTATATAAATTGATATTATAATTGTATCATTTATGTTTTTTTTGTCATTTCACGACACTACACCATGCTAAAAAGATAACCTAATTTGTCGGAAAAATAGCTCATAAAAATGTTCAGGATTCCAAATGTATATCATATATATACTTATGAATTACTCGCGAAATGATATGCTCAGGAACAAACCACTAAAATTCTGTGTCAGTCAGTCATCACTAAGAGACATATGTTAGGTGTATGTCGAATGGAACGAGTTTTCAAGTATTCATACAAAGGAAATTATCCTAGGGTTTCTGCACTCGAAATCGAAAGTTAAAAAAAAAGTATCCCTCGACATACATGATTAATTTGTTCGCTTTCATGATGAAGCTATAGCCGTATATTAGTCTAAATTTGCCAAGGGCATAGTTTTTTTTTTCAAAGAATGCTCAGGATATTTTAAAGGAGGCACCAACTTTTGTCTTCCTTTCAAATTTGTTTCATGACTACCTGATATTAATTCGAAAAGAATATGCGTGAAAAAAAAAACAGACCAAGTCACTGAGCCCTCACAAAATGAATGACTATTAGGTATAACAAATTACCATCTAATTTGAGGTAACATTTCTTCTAAGATATCTAATAATGATAAAAAATTTGCATTCAATTTTCGATATATGCTCAAATAGTAATACTATCTCAATATGCTGAGACTTGTATAGTCGAATAGGCACAATGCATATTGACATGATAGATATACACTTGATGATGTGTCTATTATTCAGGTATCATTTTTCTACTGAGTTATGCCGTAGGCAGTTAGTAACAAGCCTACTTGCTGAAAGACTTCGAGAGAAGTCGATAGCGTTTGGTATATAATATCATAAATCACATTTACTACTACTACTAGGGAACTTCACAAAATAGAGCATAACATTGAGATTTCGGTTAAGTGTTCTCATGTAATAACTTCCTATGAATGTAATAAGTACTACATTGATAAGGTGACATGATAACGTCTCTGACAATATTTGAAAATCAAGCGTATACGTTTTCTTGTAAGTATGAATAAACTATAATGAAAAAAAAAACATGTATAAGTAAAAATACTCCATTTATTTCATATCATCACAACTTGAATGTCCTACATTGATCTGAACTTGAGAAGCACTATGAAAATAAAACAGACGTATGAGGGAAAAATCTTCCTTGTAGTGACACAAAGTCTTGCTTTTTCACACCTGATAAATGTCTTTTGTCAGTTTTTTTTCGCCTTTTTCGGGCTGCTTACCGAATAATAATAATAAATACTTTAAATTTCCACAGACAGAGCACCACATTGTGCAGTATCAACATTATCAAGGAGCAATATTTGAAAATTAATCGTATGTTTTTTAGCAGGTATGAAAGCGCTGTGATAAAAAAAAGTATGAGAAGAAATCTTCCATTTATTTCATACCAATCCAATTTGAACAACTCTTCAACGACATTTGATATTTTTTTGAATGACGGATATTGTTTTAAATATGGTTTATAATCTAGTCCTCAATATCCGGATCCATTGGTTCAATAGAGTAGTGTCCCCAGGGTAATGTTAGGTTCGTTCCAGAAATGAGATAGCTTTTGTCGTCATAAGGGTTCAAGGCGATTTTCTCCTGAATCACCGATGATACCTGATGTTTCGTTGATTTAATCAAGTTCTGTTCAACTACCTTCTTACTAAAGTTCTCCAAACAGTCGACATAGTTCTCAAAGGTAATTTTATTTTGTACAACTAATTTTTTAACTCCCTTTGCTTTTTTAGTAACGCCAATATTTTTTTAAAGAAATATCGATTTCATCAGCGGTATAGTTTTCCGCTTCCATCTGATTACGAACTTGCATCTTTTCATTATCTGAAGTTCGACATTTGGTTGTATGTAATTTAGATCTCAATCCAATAAAATCGGTCATTGGTACACCATTAAATTCGTCTTTCATCATACCCAAAACTTTCTTGTTTACTTGTGGTATTCCATAAATATTATCATACGGGTAATCTGAAGTGTCGAAATACATGTGACAGTCTCTTTACATCGATTTATATGGATCTTGATTCATTATTTCATAGATCAAACTATCCGTATCAGTATAGAGAACTGTACAGTCATCACCAAAGGTGTTCTTCATATACTCATAATGAAAGTTGTAAATAGTAGTCTTTGCCAAATCCAGAATAGCCATACCAGCATATATGGGCTTATTCAAAAAAATCTGCAGCTTTTGTAGTTCGACTGCTACAAGATTTTCATTGAAAATTGTACAGTTTTTGAATTCTGGTTTAGATATCCATGCTTCGGCTCCATAACGTCCAAGCCATTTGGTGAGGAGTTTGATATTCACTCTGTTCCTTATGTTTTCCATTGTTTTGCCTGGAAAAAAATATTTGTTGATTATAATGAATTCCCATAAACCCAGAAAATTTTTCAGAAATAATATTAAGATTTGATATATTATATACATCCAAAGAATAGTATTTCATATTATATTTCTAGACAAAATTCAATTGAAATATTTCAGGCTGGATTGAAGTCAATACAAACTCATATTGAAACAGTAATCAAAAGCCATTTGTTTCAGCCCAAAAATCATGATTATGATACTCACCAAATACAGCATTATTCATGAGCTTGAAGAGATTCTTCTCGAACTCATTTTTAGCCGCTTTCCTCAAGCAAGTATTCAATTCAATATAGCTCTTCAACCATGGAGATTGCTTGAATTTCAGCACTCTGTGGATAGATGTAATCAACAACCCATTGGCTAATGCTTGTCTCAATGCTCGATAATGAATGACGTATTTATCCTTATTCCTCAAAGTAGCCATCAACTTGACATTTTCGGAAGAAGAGTTGGGCGGTTTTCCAGTCTTTGGATTTATGTGTTCTGGGCAAAACGGTAGATCCTTATGACGATCATGGAGATTGTGTGGATATTGAAGGCTGACTTCCAAAATGTATCCAGTATCACAGTCATCTGGAACACGTGTGACATCAATGTTAGTATCAGTACACTCGAATCCTGCATATGGTAGAGCTTGACTCATTGCCCATCCATACTGATTATTGATATCGTAATACATGAGATGGGAGGCTGGCTTTGAAGAATTATATGTATCGCTCACGTATTAATTATTAGCCTTTGCACAGCGTTTGGAACATACTTGACTCAATCCACCTCGAATTCCTCTCTCAATGAATAGGAACATATCTTGATCTGTAATCAACTCCAGTTCTTGCTTGGTATACTTCAACATGGCATCCCATGTGAATCCTGGGAGTGTGAAATAATGTGCACTATCTAGACCAGTGATTCTCAACCTGTGGTCCGTGAACGGTTTTCATGGTGGTCCGCGAAGTGAACAGTCATAAAATAATCAATTTAAATCTTGGCTCTTGAGACGTAAATTAATGCGACTGCCTATTTTTTTTTCAACTCAAAACGTTTACAGTATTGTGTTGACCAGAACCAGACGACCAAACGCGCCTCTTCGTTTAGTTTCGGCCGCTGTCGTGACGTACAGGCGTCTTTGCTCGCGCCAATACAAAATGGGGAAAACACGTACCCACGAAAGTCAAAAAAAGAATGCCGCATAACATCCTTACAAGAATACCTGGAGTAATTGGGTCCGCCAAAGGTATAAAAACTGTTCTCGATTCCTGGAAGTGCTTTTTTTCTGACGAAGTGATAGATCTCATAGTGAATTCTACTAATCTGAGTATACAGACCATACAACCGAATTATAGTCGTAAAAGAGATATTAAATTGACTAATTCAATTGAAATGAAAGCTTTCTTTGGTCTCTTGTACCTAGCAGGAATTTTGAGAAGTGGCAGACAGTCTTTAGAAGATTTATGGTCAACAGACGGCATGGGTGTTGAGTTGTTCAGAACAACTATGTCTCTTAGAAGGTTCAAACTTTTGTACAGATGTTGTAGATTCGACGATAAACGTACAAGAGTTGAAAGAAAAAAATTGACAAGTTGGCTCCCATTCGAGATTTGTTCGACCTTTTTGTGAACAACTGCAAATCATGTTATTCCGTCGGCCAAAATGTTACGATAGATGAAAAACTTGAGGAATTTAGAGGAAGATGTTCTTTCAGACAGTACATTCCCTCAAAACTCAATAAGTATGGAATAAAAATATTTGCCCTAGTAGATTATAAATTATTTTATACCGTCAACCTAGAAGTGTATGTCGGCAAGCAACCTGAGGGACCCTTTGAAGTTAGTAATACACCTACTGACTTGGTACTGCGCCTTGCTGAACCTATCTATGACACCGGAAGAAATATCACCGGAGACAATTGGTTTACCAACCTAGAGCTCGTAGAAAAACTAAAGAATAAAAAGCTTTCACATGTTGGCACAATAAGAAAAAACAAAAGGCAGATTCCACCAATATTTTTGAACGTCAAAGAAAGGGTACTACATTCATCTATGTTTGGATTCAGTAAAACAGCCACTTTGGTATCGTATGTGCCAAAAAAGGCAAAAATGTATTACTCTTATCATCGTTGCATTTTGACGATAATATTGATGAAGGCACAGGGGATCAATATAAACCTGAAATAATCACATATTATAATGCCACAAAATCAGGAGTTGATACTGTAGATCAGCTATGTGCCACATATAACTGTGCACGAAATACAAGAAGATGGCCAATGGTAATCTTCTTTTGTATGATGAATATTGCAGCCATCAACGGAATGATAGTTTTTGCTGATAATAAAAATGCCTTTGCAAATAGGAGGGAATATCTAAACATGCTAGTTCACAGTTTAGTTGCAGAACATCTTGGACGTAGGGGACAAATAAAAAGTCTTCCAACACATCTACAACAGGCACTCAACAAGTATAATCCTGTTTCAGAAAAAAAGCATTCTCCACAAAAAGTGGAGAATGGTCTGCAGAAAAACCTGCAGACCGTGCTATTCAAAAAGTAAAACAAGAAGACTGACAAAGTACAGATGCCGCAAATGTGAAGATTATTTTTGTTTAGAACATGCCACAATGCTCTGTCAAAAATGTTTCGATGAGAACACTAATCAAAGTTCAAATTCTGACTGAAACGATTATTTCTGATTTTTGTTATGTTTTTCTATTCAAGCATTATTCATCACATGTTATGTTAAACGTATATGGTGTTCTACCTTAAATCATGTTTTTATTTTATTATAAGGTTAAGGTTTATTTAAGAATTTATTAATTTATGTTGACTTTTTCTAATTCAATTAAAGTACCTCATATTTGTTTTTGTTTTCATTAATACGACAGTAGTTCGATAGAATATTATTTTTAAGTTCATACATCTGTGAGATACCGCGCGACCCCCTATGATCCACAGCAACACGCGACCTACGCAGGGTTAAAGTAGGATGTTCTACCAGTAATATTGCCAGTGATATCACAATATTAACTCAAACTGGTCCCAAAAGAAAGGCTGCTAATCGTAAGTACAGTCCGGACTACATAGCATGTGGATTTACATTCATTGAAGAATTTGGTGTTCAGTTACCTCAATGTGTAATTTGTGCGGAGGTTTTAAGTGATGAGGCAATGAAGCCGGCAAAATTAACTAGACACTTTGAAACAAAGCATAAAAATTTTGCCGGAAAACATGTAGATTTCTTTAAGAGGAAGGAGACGGAACTAAAATCGTCAAAAAGTATCCTCAAGTCATACTCAACTTATGATAAAGCTACTTTGAAGGCGTCATATCAACTTTCACTTAGAATCGCAAAAACCAAGAAACCCTTTACTGTTGGTGAGGAATTAGTAGATGCAACTAAAGCAATTTTAGGTGATAAATATGCAAAAAATGCAAAATATTCCTCTTTCCAATGACACCGTTAGTAGGAGAATTGAAGATATGGCATCAGATGTTGAAACCCAACTTCTAAAGAAAATTCATTCCTCAAAGATTTTTGCTGTACAACTTGATGAATCTACAGATAACACCAATAAAGCTATTCTTCTTGTTTATATACGATTCATAGATAAAGACAACAAAAAATTATCTGAGGAGTTCCTGACCTCGATTGAGTTGCAAGGTAACACAACCGGAAAAGACATTTTTAAAGCCATTGACGGATATTTCACACTCAAAAATCTTTCTTGAAAAGACTGTGTGTAGGACTTTGCACTGATGATTCCGCGGCAATGACAGGTCACAAAACAGGCTTGCCAAGCTTAGTAAGGAAAGAAGGAAACAGTGATATTGTTTTAACACACTGTATCATTCATCGCGAAGTGCTTACTGCCAAAAGATTAATTCCTGACCTAAACAAGGTTTTGACTACTGTGGCCGTGAACTTTATAAAAAGTAATGCTCTTAATTCGAGATTGTTTGCTTTGTTATGCGAGGACATGGGATCCATTCATTCCAATCTCCTTCTACATACCGAAGTTCGGTGGCTGTCCAGGGACCGGGTTTTAGGCAGATTTTATGAACTTCGAGAAGAAGTATGTATGTATCTTCATGAAAAAAAACCTGATTTAGCGGAAACACTGCGTGACGGAGAATTTATAGCCCAGTTAGCTTTTTTGGCGAATATTTTTGAACAGCTCAACATATTGAATCTAGGCCTGCAGGGACCATCTAAAACCGCATTTGACCTTTGGAAAAAAATTGATTCATTTAAAAAAAAAATTGTTGCTATGGGAGTCCGAAGCTGGAAAAGAATCGTTTAAAATGTTCAACTTGTTTTCAGATTTTATCTCTGAAAATGAAGGCTTAAATGAGGAGGTTTTACATTCACTGGTTAAGTCCTACATTAAATCACTTCAAGATTACTTTGAGAAGTACTTCCCTGCTGATACAGATGTGAGGAAAAATAATCCGTGGGTGATTGATCCCTTTTTAGCTACCCACGATAATAATCTGTATATTCAGGAAAATGAACAGCTTATTGAAATTTCATCCGATGATCATTTAAAAGTGATAAAATCTCACTGCGAAAATGTTGCAGATTTTTGGATAGGATTACTTGATGAAAGTCCACTGCTAAGTGAAAAAGCTTTGAAACCTCTTCCTTTTCATTCCACTTATCTCTGTGAAGCAGCATTCTCAACATTATGTGTCATCAAGAATAAACACAGAAATAGGTTGCTAAATTTGAATGCTCCTATGAGACTGGCGTTAACTTCTTTCGAGCCAAATATTGAGAAACTTTCAAGTGAGAAGCAAGACCAAGGGAGTCATTAACGTCTTAATTTGGCGCTATCTATGACTTTTTGTATCTGTTTCACAAAGTAAGTGTTGCACTTAATGAGCCAGCAATTTTTGATAGATGGGTGACTTTCCTAAAAAATATGAAAGCACTAAATGGAGAACGAGTACAGTAAATTGAAATAACTCGTCAAAAATTTGAAAGTGCTCAATCAGAGCTCGAATCGCTCTGATTGAGCGATGAGCATGACGAGTATGGCGATGAATTCGAAGATTTATATTTTGAAACTTATTCAATTGCTACGAACCTTTTATCTAACCGATTGCTCGAAACTACCGCTACAGCAACCCCTACAAAAACAAACGTATCGGTATCACACGAGATTACGGGTTCTAGTCCTGAGCCGGAATCCTACAATCCTATTACAGAGAGCTAAACTAAAAATCTTGCTAACTCTGTAGCTCAAGTTAATGTCGATTCAGCATTCACTAGTACCATTTCAGTAACATCCAACGTCAGCCCTGCGTCAGTAAGCTCATATCAGCCTCAGCAATCGATTACACAGCAACAACAGTTTGCTTCTGTTATCCCAAGCTCGCAACTTAGCGCAAACCTCCCAACCATTGGTCTTCCTACATTTGATGGATCCATTGATACATGGTTGGATTTTCGTAACTTGTTCACATCTTTAATCCATGAAGAGTCTAGTATCCCTGCTGTTCATAAGTTATTTTATCTTAAAGGCTGTTTACTCAAAGATGCCGCTCGTGCGATAGCATCTATGAACTTGTCGGCTCAATACTATCTCATAGCTTGGAATTTACTGAAAGAGCAATACGATGGTCCAAAATTCATTCGCGATAGCCATATAATTACACTACTAGACTTGCCTAGTATATCGAAATAATTTTCCACGCGAGAATTCGTGAAAGGGGTATGACTGTTTACCAAAAAGGCGAACTCACGCCCTCAGAAAGTCTACATGGCTGCCACGTCGCCAAATCGATGCCTTCATTGTGAAGGTGATCATTGGATATACTATTGCCCTGAATTCCTTACACTTACGCCACATCAGCGTCATGAAATTGCCAAAACGGGCAATTGGTGCAACAACTGTCTTCGCTCAGCTCGTACTTCTAGCAATTGCCGCACTTGCCATCAAAAACATCACACTCTATTGCATTTCGACAGCCACAAGCAAGCAGCTCCTGAGACTTCATCGTCAACAGCGACTGCCTCTCCCACTTTAGCCTTACATACTCGCTTTTCTTCAGAAGCTGTTTTGGCCACGACGCTTATTGATATAGTTAACATGCATGGTAAAACAAAAACATGCAGAGTCTTTCTTGACGCAGGCTCACAGACTCATTTCATTACTGAGAGCATCGAAAGGTGAATTTAGATCGCCAACCAGTAACAATCGCAGTCTCAGGTCTTAATAATACATCAACCACCGTAAAACAGGCTACTACAGCAAATCACAACAAATTTCAAAAGACAATCGAATTTCTTATAGTGCCTCAAATCAGCGCTGCTATACCATCTATCACCATTGATCCGTCTTCCCTCGAAATTCCAAAAAACATTCATCTGGCAGATCCCGAGTTCTACAAGGTGTCGCCAGCAGATACTTTAATCGGAGTTAAACTTTTCTATAAGCTTCTGAGCATAGGTCAGATAACTCTAAAAAATCACCCTAATGCTGTGCTACAAAAAACACAGCTGGGATAGATAATAGCAGGGGAATTGAGAAATTAACCCACATCTCGAAGCATCGTTTGTCATCTCGGCCTTTATTCAACATCTGAGCAAGATCTTACTCGGTTCTGGGAAATTGAAAAGCTGCCCTCGTCCAAGGCCCTTTCTCCAGAAGATATGTATTAAGATTATCTTTCAACGACCAAATTAAAAATTTGGGTACATCGTATTCAGCTGCCCTCAGGCGCCTCCACATATTAGAAAATAAGTTTTCTAGGAACCCAGAGCTGCAGCGTGACTATTCAGCGTTTTTAGATGAATACAAGGATCTCAATCATATGTCTATAATCCTAGAGCATGAGAACAATTGTGTCGGTTTCTACCTTCCTCATCGCGCCGCGCTTAAGCAAGATTGTGTCACCACCAAAATTCGTGTCGTGTTCGATGGATCAGCAAAGTCTTCAACCGGTATCTTCCCAAATGATACCTTAACCCATTAGTTCCCAACGTTGCGCATACGAAACATTTTTCAATCTATTTTTTCGTGAATACGTCTTTGAGTTTTTTGAATTTTCACCCATTGTATGTTATTAAAGGCATATTTATTGATAATTTGGCAAGAAAATTCAGTGATTTATTGAGAAATCGTATTTTTGGTAAACTTTTCTAAAGTACTCAAATATAATTTTCAATCCGCCCCTGTTTGACTGTCCCAGAAATAATAGACAGAAAGGAAATATATACGATAGTTCGCGAAATAGTTATTTATGTATCAAGGGAATTAGGAGGGCCTTAATTACCGATGGCAGCAATTGCCTGAGGTTATTAAGGCTCATTAATTCCCGTGGTACATAGATAATTTTATTTCTGACCGATTTCAATAAAATTTTATTCATTTTTGAAACGGAAAAATGTACCAATTCATTACCTTCCCGGTATATTTGAATCAGGTACCGTTGATTATAGTAGAGTTTTCTTGTTGCTAGGTTGTTGCTATGTTACTTGTTTATAAACAGAACTTTGTTATCAAGCTGTGTTTGCGGTGAAAACGTGTTTTCTACCCCAAATATAATGGAGGATATTTTAAAAAAAGCTGAACAAGCAAGAGAATCATTAATTCCATCGAAAATTGAAGCCGTATACCAAAAAGAATACAAGATATATCTGGACTGGCTGACACGGAAAAATGTTATGCCAAAAGATGTCACTGAAACTGTATTTCTGGCATATTTTCAAGAACTGGTAAGGAATTTTCTATGTTTTTCGGTAGATCCGGTAGTAATTGTGTTTATTCGTTTCAGTCAGAAACGTATAGTCCGAATTCTTTATGGACTAAATGGTCAATGCTAAAATCGATGGTGACTATACATGAGAAACGAGATATCACCAAGTTCAATGAACTACAGGCTTTTTTGAAACGGAAGAGTAAGAGTTATAAGCTGTTTTATCTCCTAAAGATGTTATCAGATTCCTAAAGGACGCTACTAATGATATTCATTTATTGCATAAGGTAATTTTTTTCTTATTTTCCTTTTTGTGTGTATTTATTTCCTTTTTTTGTTATAGGTTGTTTTGATTATGGGTTATTTTGGAGGATGCAGAAGTCAGGAACTTTTGAATATGAAGATATCGGATATAGAGGACCGGGATTCCGTTATGGTAGTGAACGTACCGGAAAGTAAAACTGGTGTATCGAAGAAATTTACAGTTGTGGATGAAAAAGAGTTCTCCGCTTTGCCTTTATTAAGACTTTATATGTCTTTGCGTCCTAAAGGTATTGAACGATTTTTTTTGAGCTTCCGACAAAATAAATGTACATCTCAGCCAATTGGAAAAAACATGTTTGGGAAAATCCCCAGCAAAATCGCAATGTATTTAGGATTGCCAAACTCATCTTCCTATACGGGACATTGCCTTCGTCGCACTTCTGCTACTGCTCTAGCCAATGCAGGAGCAACTATGACTAACTTAAAAAGACACGGAGGTTGGAAAAGTTCCACGGTGGCGGAGGGGTATTTGGAGGATAGCATCGAATTGAGAAATAAAACGGCGCGTATGTTGTCTACTTTGTCATCAGAAGAGGCAGGTACCTCGACTGTAGTGAACAGAAGCTCCAGCCATACAAAAGAAGAAATTGTTTCCAGTGGCGGAAGTAATTTTCAGGGAACATTTCAAAATTGTACATTTATTATTTGTAATGACGTGAATAAATAAAATATGGTTCAGTTTTCATTTCTATTTATTTTTACTTGTGAAAGGTAGAGGGAATTATAAAATCTATAATGTCCCAAGGGAGTTATGACCCTCTTTATTGATAGCGTAACTATGACGATATAAGCTTATAATATCCCGGTCAGAAATAAATAACTTTACATAGTCTCAGTACAGAATATCACACCGTCCCATATGTTGAAAATTCATCAGTTTTTGTATGATATGCTATTTTGATTATTGTTGCGTTTACGCAACTTTGGGATTACTAATTATTAGAATTCGGAAAAGTTCGGAGAGGGCGAGACACGTGGCGATCGTGATGATATGGTTCCACAATCTGTTGATTTCTGTGTAGTTGGAATTGTTATGTCGTGAAGTTGTGCTCGTTAGTATTACTCGATTGAATAATTGATATTATTGGTTAGTGAACTGTTTATTTCGAAAACTCTTGTGATTCATACAATTCATACAACATAATATTCTATATAATCTATATTATGTATGGTTTCATTCTTATTGGTTTGATTCAGGTTATGTCTTGGGAAAACAGAAGGCCGCTATCTACTGCAGAAATGATGGCATTATTAGAAGAGGACGATGAATTACAACAAGCTGACGGTATTGACGCCGTATATATACCACCACCGGTTGATGAACTGACAGACGAAGAGGAGATCGAGACTGAACTGGATATTTCAGACGTCGCTGGGACTTACGAAATCCACGCAAATTATCCTGATGAATCTCAAAGAGTTGATGAACAACCTATCCCATCAACTTCAAAAATAGGAAAGAGTTCTTCCAAAATGGACAAAAATAAAACGAAGAAAGAAAAGGCGAAGAAAGCTATTCCAAAATGGAAGAAAGAACATCCTACATATACAACTGCACCACAAGAGGAAGAACATATTAGACTAGAGGAAATAGAAAGTAAAATTGGTGGAAAGTCTCCTTACGAAGTTTTCTCTTTGTACTTCACTGATGAAATCTGGGATAAAATCGTTCATTTTTCAAAAAAATATGCGAATGATCATAATCGACATTCCTTTGAACTAAGCAGGGCAAGTCTGAAGCCCTTTTGTGGTATATTGTTCTTTTCTGGCTACCATACCTTACCAGCTACAAAAATGTATTGGTCAAAGGACGAAGACAAAGGTATACCGCTAGTGAGAGGTTATATGAGCAGGAACAGATTTGATGCCATCAAACGAAATATACATTTATCAGATAATGATAAACTGAATACAGATGATAGATTTCCGAAACTGAGACCCATTTTTGATATGATGAACGAAAGAAACATGCAATTCGGAATTTTTTCCCATAATTTGTCTATTGATGAGGAGATGGTGCCATACTTTGGTCGACATAGTTGTAAAATGTTAATAAAAGGCAAGCCAATTAGGTTTGAATTCAAATTGTGGTGTCTGTGTAGTTCTAATGGATATTTGTATAAATTAATTCCATACGGTGGGAGAAGCAATGATGATAGAAACGAGTTAGGGTTAGGAGAAAGGGTTGTCCTGGATCTTTTGTCCGCTGTACCTCAGCCATCTAAACATCGTGTATTTTTCGACAACTTTTTTTCTTCTTATAAACTGTTCTGTGCATTGAGGGAAAAAGGTTTTTATGCAACCGGAACAATTCGTGAAAATCGAACATGTAACTGTGAAAGTCTTAAAGAAGAAAGACAGGGGTTTCTATGACTTTTCATTTGATAAGGATCAGGAAATTCTTCTAGTCAGATGGAATGATAACTCTGTTGTAACAATGGCAAGTAATACTTGCAGCATTGAACCCCTTGTAGCTGCAAAACGATACGATAGGAAAGAAAAAAAGAAAATTGTGATTCCTCAGCCAAAACTTATTGCCGATTACAACCAGTTCATGGGAGGAGTTGATCTCCACGATAACGGCATTTCAAACTACAGGATTCATGTAAAGGAGAAAATTTGGTGGTGGCCGCTTTTCATAAATTTTATGGATAGTGTTATTGTAAATTCCTGGAAAGTATATAATATAGCAAATAAACAGAAAATATCACAGTTAGAGTTCAAATCGTATGTTGCGGTCAGTCTGATGAAAGCAGAGGAAACTTGTAGTCAAGGGAATGAGGAAATTGTAGGACATACTGATTCTGTGAACCCAATCTGTGGAAGACCATCCAAAAATGCATTACCTTCCACTTTGCGCTTTGACAATGTTGGTCATATCATAGTTGAACAGGAAAATAAGGCCAGGAGAAGATGCCGACAATGTAAGAGCAATACCATATATATGTGTACGAAATGTCAGGTACATCTCCATCCTGACTGCTTCCAACAATTTCACAAAGCTTGATCAACTTTATGTATCCTACAAATACCAAAGTTGCGTTAACGCAACATTTTGCTGCACCTAGTGTGAAAAAAAATGTTTTTCAACAATATCATCGGTCTTCACTGTCAAACCAAAGGACCTAAACTTCAAGTGGCGATCTGGTTTTCATTCATGAAGACAATCTGGCCTGGGCCGTTGGCCGCATCATAGCTGCACATCCGGGTCCCGATGGCGTCATACGAGTTGCTACGGTGAGGACCAAGAACGACGAATATTATCGGTGCAGCAAGAAACTATGCCCACTTCCTATAGAATAGCAGCTCCCTAATCCTCTCGTTTCCTTGAACTCAATAGTTCAAGGGAGGCGGCATGTTGAGTCACATCTCAAATATTGCATTGTTAGTACATTTTTTATTAAATCCACATTTTATTAGTTTTATCATATTGAGCCTTTAACGGGATTGAGTCATGAAACATCAAGCCTTAAGATTTCTTAGCATTCAATTTTCGATTAGATTTATACCTAAGATTGTATTCCTCATATTTGAAATTAGTAGAATTATTAAACTACCTCTTGGGTTTTCCTAGAATTACCCAAAGGATTGAGCCTGGTTCCCTGATATTCCCCTTCATGAAAATCTACATCTAGCTGTAGAAACTTAAGGTTGGTATTTGTGAATCTTCTCATCTATGGGGTTGAACCTACTCAAATGTCTGACCAATGACGTGCCTTCACCCCCGAATTTTTCTCCCACCATATAAAAATGCTCAAATCTCAGGTCGATATTGTAAGTTTAGAAATGAGTTAGTATAAGTTGAACCTTTGTAGAGAACAGCTGAAATAAACATTTATCTGTGCTATCTTAGCATTTCTTTAATTTGACACAAGACTTAGTGCAAGTCTTGTGTGTTACTCAAATACGGACGATAAAACAATCGTACGTCAAAACAGAGACTCATTTATTGGGACAATTTGGAAATTATTCTTCAACACGCAACATAAGTCGGTTGAGCGCGGTAAAAGACCGCATAGCAACAAGCAACACATCATTTCGAGTGCTCCCCAGAAGTAGTGCTTAGCGAAATTGAATTCTATTGCCCCGTGACTGCCGATACGTTCAGAGGGATATCTGCGACAACGAATTGCCGGTGTATTCACGCAGCAGGCCTCAGTACCTGAAAACGCACTGTTAGCATCATTCAAGGTGGCATACAGGGTGGCAAAATGCAAAAAGCCTCATACTATTGCAGAAGAGCTTATTCTACCGGCTGCTCTCGATATGGTGTATATTATGGTGGGAGAGTCAGCTGAAAAATTGATTTCCAAGATACCCTTATCTAACAATACTATCAGTCGAAGAATCCATGACATTGCTGAGGATCTCAATTACCAATTAATAGAAAAAATTGAAAGTAAGGATTTTGGTTTCCAACTTGACGAGGCTACTGACAGTAACGAAGATGCACATCTCATTTGCTACGTACGCTTTCTGGCTGACAATACTATTGTCGAAGACCTTTTATTCTACAAAAACATTACCGGTAGTGCGAAAGCCCAAGATTTGTTTGAAATTTTAGACAAGTTTATTACAGAAAATGGTTTGAATTGGGGAAAGTGTATCGGTGTATGTACTGATGGTGCTCGATTCATGTCTGGCAAGTATGGGGGAATTCAAGCGCTTATTCGTAAAAAAGCGCCGAATGCGATGTGGACCCATTGCATCATTCATAGGGAAGCTCTGGCTTCAAAATCAATGAGCTCTGAACTGAACCAAGTACTGGAATGTGTAATTAGTGCGGTAAACTACATAAAAACTAGGCCTCTAAAGGCCAGACTTTTTAAAAAACTATGTACAGATATGGGAGCTGAACATACAGCCCCACTGTATTACTGTAATTCACGATGGCTTTCAGCGTAGAAATGTTTTATTTCGTGTGTTCGAATTACGCGATGAAATTCGCACTTTTTCCGTTTGCAACATCATATCTATGTGAAGCTGGGTTTTCAGCTGTAGCTGTGATAAAGAACAAATATCGCTCGAATATCAATGTGGAGCAAGAAATGAGAGCAGCAGTGTCAACTCTTATTCCCCGCTTTGAAAAACTGTGCGAAGAGCACCAAGCTCATCCTTCACATTGAATTTACTGAGTAAATATCATATTTAATTTTTGTTTTTTCTTCAGTCGTTTTCTCTTCTTCGTCGTTTCTTAAATTGTTGTTTTCAGTTTAAATTCTTTTATAATAAAAAAGTCAATTTCATAGTGGTGTTTTAATTTCGTTTCGATCAACCTAACCTAACTACTATTATTGTAGGTATCTATTTCTTTCGACTGTATTTTTCAAATAGTTAGCTAGGACAGGGCGCCACCACATAGCAGCCATAAGACCCAGCCACTCGATCGGGCATTTTTCAAGCTATCAAGGCCCGGTGTAGACAACCGATTTTTCAAGTTGCGGGGCCGCACTTGCGGTCTGAGGTACAAAGTATCAGATGGGAGGATGTACACTACCCGCCGTCCCGTTGCGGAGCCGCAACGGCTATGTTACGGTCGTTTTTTCCTAGCACTTTCCTCTAGGCCGCAACGGGACCGCAAACGTACCTGCGGTCTCTCAGTACTCTTTTCTATATTGACCGGTGCACACATCAGGTTGTTCACGTGAGTTCACACAATGGCTGATAGAGAAGTGGATATTGAGTTATTCATTGAAGAAATTAAAAAATACCCAGAAATATGGAATGTGAGCGATGAAAATTACCATGATCGAACGAAAAAGAGAGCAGCATGGACAAATATCTGTTGTTTGTTCAGCGAAAATTTAGAATAGAAGGATGCCAAGGAAAGAAACTAAATTTCTAAGTACAATTCATATTTATTGTCAAAATGTATCGATAATATTATACTGGTTTTAACCAGCATAGTATAAAAATATAACAGAATATAATGTAGAAAAGTCAAATTTCTAACCTAAATATATTTGTTTTGCCAAGGAACGCTGCCAACCTCAGAAACGAAATAACTTGCCAGCTCATTTCTAGCTTGAATTGATTGATTCGGTCATCTTTGTGTATGGTTAAATTGGACGATATCAACGAAACCTTCCACACTCAATGCATCATGAATATTGATTCCATCTCTAGCTCTTACAAAATTATGAAGAGAACAGCAAGTTTTTATAAGAAGAACGGCCAAATCTGAATCAACATTTATAGCTTTCTGGAAAATTTTCCATTTATTAGACAGTATGCCAAAGGTACTTTCGACATTTCTTCGAGCACGTGACAATCTATAATTGAATATCCTTTTTTTCTCAGACAAAACTTTGCCGCTGAATGGCCTCATAATATTTGGCGGGAGGGAAAAAGCCTCATCGCCAATAAACGTATAAGGCATCCTTGTTGCGGTACTCGGTAGAGGTTGTGGTCTTGGAATATTCATTGTATTATTTTCGAGTTTTCTGTACAAAGAAGACCGTTGTTTACTATAGTGCTGTTAGATTCATTTCCAAAATCTCTAACATCGATGTAAATGGAGTTGTGATTCGAACCTGCAATTGCCAATAAAACAATGGAAAAAAATTCTTATAATTATAAACAAGAGACCCGATCATTTTTGGTTTTCAAGTCTGACATGCTTTCCGTCAATAGCTTTCAAACAATTTGGAAACTGGCAGTATTGTTGAATACCTTCAGCAACCGTTTTCCACCGTTTTTCCGTTAACTCGAGAAAGGATTCTGGTAGTAAACATTCCCAAATCGCCATGCAAACTTTTCTCAAAATCATTCCGATTGTTGTATGTCTTATTCTGTATGTCAAATGCAGATCAATCTTCTGATCGCATCCACTACCCAAATATCTGCAACAAAGAGAAAAATATACTCATGGTTCAGAAATGATTTGTTAAGAATATTGGAAAAATATATACCCGTTGTATAAATTTTTCAACATGTTAAAAAAATTGCTTATTTTCATATCTATTATACATATATTCTTTTTTTTTTTTCAGGCAGAAAGTTGATTAAAAAGTGGAGGAACATAAGAGCTAGCTATTCCAAAAGTTTAAAGAAAAAAACCCAGTCTGGACAGGCTGCTGACAACACGAAGAAATACATTTATGCTAGGCAGTTATCCTTCCTTGGATCTAGTGGGGCCACAACTGAAACTCAGTCCATCTTAGCAGGAACTCACGAAGATGAAGATGTTGCTCAATCTGAAAATCAATCTGAACAAACAGTCGAATCAGAGGGATCAGAACGTCCAAAATACGACCAAGGGAGTTCAATGAAACGTAAACGAAACCTGGAGTCCGCATTGATAGACTTCATGACGAGGCCTACGTCTACGCCTCCTCCAGCTTCACAACCTGATCCGGACAGATCGTTTTTCGAAAGTGTCCTTCCCTCAATCAGCAAATTTGACGAAGACCAAAAAAATTGAGTTTCGTTGTGAAGTTCTGAAACTAGTTGAACGTATGAGGAACACACAAACCATACATCACCCGAACTTTCCATCTCACACGTATCCAATTTCACACCCTAACCCTTATATCCCTCAAGCTTCTCTTCACTCTTACACAAACTTGTAATCTTCTCAATCTTACCAATCCCCCCCCCAGTCCACATCCACTATTTACAGAGTTTCACCTCCAACACCTTTACCTTTCCCTCAAATGACCGAACTCCGAACAGTTGCTTCCTCATCTTCACCAGCCACTGATGTTAATATAATGTCTCCAACCGAGTCAACTTCTATTATCTAAGATCAAGATGATAGTTTGGATTTATTCTCGTAAAAATAATACTTACAGTTGAGAGTTTGTATTTTTTAATAAAGAATAATGTTTATATTCGTGAAAAATAAATGCAGTTAAACACAAAAATAATTTCCTTCTTCACTTACCTCAAAGTTACAGCTAGCATTTCCAGTGTTGGAATAGAAAGTCTCATCCAGGTGTCTTGAGATTTGATTTTGTCTGTAATTTTTGCTGCAAGCTCGTCAAATGATTTAACAATCATTCTGAAATAATTTTCTCGTGAATCTGCGAAGGAAGTACGGAATCTACCCCTAGAAAGTCTTATATCTGTGTAGGGATGTACCCAATAACGTCTGTCTCGTTTGCCAAGGTACTTTTTGTACACAAGGTAAACAAAAACCATTTTTCTGCGATGGTCGTCCATAGTAACCAATCGAGTGTGCATTGAAATGATCCGGCTCCGCAACGACGCCGGAGTAGGGTGCATTAAATTGATCCGGCCCCGCAACGGATCCGCAACTTAAAAAATCGGTTGTCTACACCGGGCCTAAAAGCTTATTATGCTGGACCAGCTGGACCAGTTCTCATCCAGAACAGGTTCTCTCCATTTACCATGTGGCTGGTCTCTTTCCCACGGCATTTGCAAAAACTGCTACTGTAGATATAGCAAGAGAGGACTTTCGGTCTACAGGAATGTACCCACTAGATGAAAATATTTTTTCGGACGTGGATTTTATGCCAGCGGAAGTAACAGCAAGATTTAGGTGAACATTCAGACGATGAAGGTCATGTTTTTATCCAGTTTCAGCAAGAAGAAGAAGAACTTGTTACTGATGCGATAGAGCCCCAGCCGTCATCAAAATCGGAAGTCAGAATTTCTGTACCTGGTCCTTCAAATATTGAAAAAGAAACTTTTACTGACACGAAAGAGCTCCAGCCGTCATCAAAATCATAATAGTCAGTAATTTCACCTCCAGACATTATACCCTTCCCAAACATTAAAATAAAAAGGAAACGAATCAGGAAAAGTTTGAAGTCAACCCGACTAACATCAACACCTAATAAGGAGCGACTTTTACAAGAACAAGAAGAAAAGAAGGAAGCAGAAAAAGAGAAGGACTGACACGAAAGAGCCGTCATCAAAATCATAATAGTCAGTAATTTCACCTCCAGACATTATACCCTTCCCAAACATTAAAATAAAAAGGAAACGAATCAGGAAAAGTTTGAAGTCAACCCGACTAACATCAACACCTAATAAGGAGCGACTTTTACAAGAACAAGAAGAAAAGAAGGAAGCAGAAAAAGAGAAGGAAAGGAAAGCATTACTGAAGAATCAAAAGATTAGATCAAGTGCTAAAGTTCGTGCTGCCAAAAAAGAAAGTTTTCGGCGAATCATCATCTGATGAATCAGTAGCACTCTCCTATCAAGAAAGTATTGATTCTTGTGACATTCATTTTTCCGATAATGATAAAGAGGAAGACATTGATGTTGTACCAAATATTTTACCTGATGACTTTGTCGTAGTGAAGGTTTTTGGAAAAAATCATACAGATTATTTGTCGCCAAAGTCTGCCAAGTAAATGATGATGGTTATGAAGGCGTATTTTTTAAGCGACTGCCCACAACATTTCGTTTTCGTGAGACAACGGAAGAGTTTTAAACTGAAGACGACAGGAGACAACGAAACTGCGTGTTTTTGCCTCCATCTACCCAATGCATAGAAATCTTCAAAAAATCTTGTGGCGCAAAAATCCAGAACAGAGTATCAAGGAATATGTTCTGAACACTGTTACCTATGGATGAGATGTTTTAAGGAAGTTGGTATTCAGAACTTAGAAAGTGCCCTAAAGGCCGCACAAGCTATTTTACATCATTTTTATGTTGACGATTTTGTTTATTCTCTTGAAGAGACAGTTCAGTTATGTAATGATGTGTCATCATTACTGGAAGCGAGTGGATTTCCACTGAGGAAATGGATTAGCAGGAGATCCGCAAGTTACCAAAAAAATTAATGTCAATTTATCTAAATTGTAAAATGTTCACTTCGGTGAAAAGGAAGAGAACAAAACGCTTGGTTTGTATTGTTGTTTTAGGTTAGATATACTCAAATATAGTATTGAGTTTACAAAGTCAGATAAAATAACAAAACGATCAATTTCGTCTGATATATCAAAAATATTTGATCCACTTGGTTCATTGGGTCCTTATGTTATTATTGCCAAGATGTTGTTACATACCTTATGGACATTAAGGGCCTGTTTCACCAGTGACTGATAAAGTTTTAGATAACAATCTGGTAGATAAAATATCTACTAGATAAAAGTGTCTGATATAAGGTTTTCTGTTTCACCACCCAAGTTTCTGTTATAATATCTGAGAGATAGATATCTAACAGCTCATCAGTTGAAATAAGTGGCAACGTTGCCTATTTTGGAGTTCTGTGGGTTTTGTACATCGACATAACCTTAATCGTTATGTCGAACTATACTGACAGTTGAAACTGTTGACATTGTAGTGTGGTGTATGTGAATTTGAATAGTAGAAATGAATAAAAAGCGGGACAGAAGCGTAAACTTTACGCGAGAAGAAACTGAGAAACTCGTATCACTAGTGGAGGAAAAAAGGAAGATAATAGAGAATAAAAAAAGCGATGTCACCACTTGGAATGAAAAAGAAGGTGCCTGGAAAGCAATCGAAACAGAATTTAATTGTTCTTCGAGTGAAATATTTAGAAATGCCAAAGTATGACATGTAAGTATGACGCGCTGAAGAGGGACACCAGAAAGAAGGCCAGCTTTGTGAAGGCAGAATTATATAGAACTGGTGGTGGAACTAGTAAAGCACCCCCTTTGACACCAGTAGAAGAAAAGGTGAAAGAAATGATCTTACTGTCTGTTGAAGGAGAGTTGGAGGAGAAGTTTGTATGACTCTGATAAAATCAATAACTTTGGTAAGCACTTATTTATGTATATATAAATGGTTATTTATCTATCCTGCTTGGTTATTTATTTATCATATTTGTAACACTTTTCAGAAACGACAGAAATAGCTACTGAAATCCATGTCGAGAGCTCACCGCCATTTCCTATTGAAGTTGATGAACTAGTAGTTGTTGAAGACGCATATGAATCGCTCTCTCCCCCCAAAAAAAAAGAGTTACAAGCCAGAGGCAGGGCCCAGCAATTCAGAAGAAGGTGGAGATGATAAAATGTTGACTCCGCCAAAGAAGTGAACTGTAGATACAAAGTGTCAATTCTTGTTGGTTTAAGATATAAAATGACAAAATCCAGTTATATTATTTGATTTTCATTTTATAGGTATACCAAAGGAAAGGAAACCCTACAATAAGTTGGTAGAGGCGAAATTGGAAGTGGTTTCAATACAAAAAGAACTTGTTGAGGAGGAATTGTCAATATTGAGAGAAGATGCTGTGCATAAACGCATCATGAGAGAATTAGAAGTTGAACACATGCATCTAAAAATTGAATTATTGAAGGCTGATTTAGAGAGAACCAAAGAAGTAAATGTGTTTAAGTTGAAATAAAAAAATCCATGTTCAGTTTTTATATTTTAATAAAGTATCTAAAAAATAGAAGCCATATTAGTTTTTAATTTAATAAAGTAGTAAAATATTCTGCTATAATGTTGTTTCTCACAGAATTCCTATTGTTTCTGCCTGTGTCAATGTATACATAATCGTCAACATCATCAGCTGGTAACTCGTTGTTGTCAAAATATTCATCGCCACAAATTATTGCTATATTATGAAGCACTGCACAAGCCTAGATAAAACTGGAAATCTATTTTTCCATACACCATATGATCTTTCAACTGTATTTCGTGTTCTTATCTGGGACTCGTTGTAAAAATGTTCAGCTTGCGTAATGGGGTTGTGTAGCGGTGTTAATAAATAATTTGTGTTCTCATAACCTTTATCTCCTAACAGAAAATTATTTCCAAATTCGTTGTTAATTAATCGGTACTTGATTTGTGAACTATTGAAAATGCTTTGATCGTGGCACGAACCAGGCCATCTTGCCACTATGTCCATTATTTTCAAATCAAAGTCGACTACGGTTTGTACAGGGAGAGAGAGAGAGAGAGAGAGAATATGCTTTATTGTATACATGATAAATCATGGTTACAAAGCTTAAAAATAGTACAAAATAATACATATAAAATATTAAAATCAGTACAAGGTGTGTGTACACACACACCAACAGACACACACATGCATAGTACATACATTAGAAACACAATAAAGTCCTAAGCCTGAGTCAATTTTCACAAGAGAGAAAATATATATATATTATAGAAACATTTATAGAAAAATTGCCTTTTCTGTTTCTATAGTATTCAGCAATTTCTCCACCTACAAAAATAGTGTAAAACTATTGTTTGATTAAAATATAACTTTATTTCTCATACCTGGTGATTTAATATTGACATGGGTGCAGTCTATAGTTCCTATCACTCTTGGAAACCTTGCTATGTTATAAAATCCCTCTTTCACGGATTGCAGGTTTATTGTAAATTTTACAAATCTTGGTCTCAGTTCTGCTATTGCTCTGGATACTTTTGAAATTATTCTAGAAACTGAAGCTTTGCTTACACCACTAAAATCTCCAGATATTATTAAAAATGATCCTGTAGCATAGTAGCGCAGCGTTAACAACAATCGATTCATAGGTGATATAGCGAAATTACTGAAAGAAAAATTGAGTTTTTCAATGAACAGATATACATACATACGTATATGATGGAATTGGCCGATTCTTGATGAAAATCTATAAATAACGTATTTTGAATAGGACAAAAAGTACTTACAAGTTGGTCACTGTAGTTATGTTTCCTTCTATCAAAGATAATACATAAGTAACAGATGGTTTAGAGAGTCGAAATCGAGCTCTGAAATCTGTTTCATCAAGTTCAGTGAAATAATTTGGCCGATTTCTAATTACAGGACGTCTGCGAGGGCGCATAACAGGATTTAATAGATATTCATCAAACTCATCTTCTATAAATTCGAATAAATCCATCGTTAAAATCTGTCAGATAGTATTTATCACGCGCCAAAACTGAATGTTAGGTTACTAACCACCTTATGAACCAGATATAACTATCAGACACTTGTGAAACGTATAAAATGAGATATCTATCAAATAAGTTGTGAATAAACTATCAGGAACTTTATCAGTCACTGGTGAAACAGGCCCTAAAGATAAATTGGGACGAAACATTGCCGTCTGACATCCATACACGATGGTATCAATTGAAAAATCAATTTAATTATCTTAATGATTTACAAATTGCACGCCATGTAGTTTGTGCAAATCTTACTAAGTTGGAAATACATGGCTTTGCTGACACCTCTTTAAAGGCTTACGGGTCATGCATATATATAAGAAGCATAGATGGAAGAGGCAACATTCACGTTTGTTTGGTCGGTTCTAAGGTAAAGGTAACACCGTTAAAATCTCAAACAATTCCACGATTTGAACTGTGTGGTGCCTTAGTTTCAGCTGAATTCATAACCAAAATTAAAAGTTCTCTAGACCTTCAGTTTTCAAAAACAGTGCTCTGGTCTGACTCAACTGTGACGTTGTGTTGGATTGATACTTCACCACATTTATTACCGACCTTTGTCGCAAACAGGGTCTCGCAAATACAGAATCTCGTTGATCCGAAAGATTGGCGGTATATTAAAAGTGAAGACAACCCTGCAGATCCTCTGTATGTGGTTTAAGCCCTGCGAGAATCGTTGATTGTGAAATCTAGTGGAAAGGTCCAAGTTGGCTTTCACTTGCAGAGGAAAAATGGCTTTCATCATTTGTAAAAAGGATTGAGCCAGAAAATATACCAGAAATAAAAAAAAGGTTCATCTTGTCATGCAGTACAAAAAAATCTCATATTTTCCATTTGGAAAATTTTCATCGTTACCTAAAATGAAACGCACATTGGCTTATTGTTTAAGGTTCATTCACAATTGTAAAAGTAAATTTGATAAACGTTATGATTCGTTAACACCCCTCGAGTTAGAGTTTGCTATGACAACCTTTGTTGAAGAAATAAATAATCTTGAAGCGAAAAAACCGATTCAATTGACGTCATTTGCTAGCTTAAGGCCCATTTACATTTGTCATTTTTGATGATCATCTTGGAGGAATAATCGAAAGTGACAAGTGTGAATTGCCTTTCATTGTGATTTCATCCAAAGTGTACACTTGAGATGAAGGTGAAATATTTCGACCCCCGACCAACTTTTGATGAAAGAGTCGTTCCTCGAAGCGATGACTCATTGAGAGTGAGGGCCCAATGACAAATGTAAACACTTTGTTTATTACGTTTGTTCACTTCACAAACACCAGTCGATTGTTTTGGGTTTTGGTAGTTTAATTTGATTTAAATATTGTGCATACCTATCATCGTGGTAATGTCATTCAAGTGGCAAGATAAACACATGGAACTATTTTGTTTTTCCGTTAGCGGACCACATCTGGAATATGGTTTTAAAATATTGGTTCTCAATGGGAAGGCAGCGTCAGCGACGAAAATTCCTTGTTCCGGTATATTCAGTGAATTATTTTGCAAGGCCTCATTAAAAGTTGATTTCGCAAATACTGCAGCGTCATTTACTCTTCCATTTGTTCCCACATCGATGTATATGAAATTGTAATTGGCATCAACAATTGCGAATAGTATCGTACTGAAATCTTTCTTGTTATTAAAATACTGTGAACCAGTTTTTGGAGGGCACCTGATGGTGACGTGCTTACCGTCCATAGCCCCATACACATTTGGGAAATTCCACAAAGTTTCGTAGTTTCGCATCACATTTTCCCAGCTTTCAACTGTGTTAGGCACCTGTAACAAGCAATAATTATTAGACAGTGTACATTATTCTATTTTACCTGTAACAAGCAATAATTATTAGACAGTGTACATTATTCTATTTTTAGAGCTTTGTATTTGTGTCAACTTTCAATTGCTTTCGGGAATGATTGATTTCATGTTCTTTGTTTCAGGAGTTAGAATCGACGATAAAGGGCATTTCTGGAAAAGCAACCGATGATAGCCAACATTTGGGACAACGTGAACAGGAAACTGAGCAAACAGCACACATTCAGGACACTGAGGCAACATCTCCAAATATGATTGCAACGTCTTCGGCGGAAATTAGGAATACTTCAAAAAACACAAAGGGGAGTAAACGTTCCCTCAGTACTACCGTTTCAGGGGTTCAGGACGCAATAAAACAATTGAAGACACTATCGGAAGAAAATAAGCAGGATCTGAACGAATTCGACGTGTTTTGTGACAGCCTTGCTATACAGTTGAAAAAAATGCCCTTAGATAGGGCTCTTATCTGTCAAGGACAGCTACAGAAAGTGATGACAGAAGAACGACTCTTCCAACTCACATCACACCCTCAGTCTCACTCATCCATGTCGTCCAGGTCACCTGCTGATTATCCACAGTCGATAGCAACTTCAGGCCGGTACTCTGCGATGTCATCAACGCAAAGCAGCACACATTCACGGCAGTCACAAAACCATTACTACCAATCTACCGAAAAAGATGCCGATTATGAAAACAGTGATGTTTTGTCCGATGCCATTTCTTCAGCGGGAATAATAGTTGATGATTTAATGGCTTTATAATTTATCTTACGTTATTTTATAGAAATAAAACATATTTTCAAAATTACTTGAAACTTTGTATACTATAAACTTTTTATTCTACCGGCAGACAGCTTTTGCTATTGCTGGTATTAAATACTTTTTCTCCTACTGTTTTAAAGTTCAATTATTGTTTTTTTTTTAATTAATGTTCTTCTTTTTCTTTTTTTGTACCCCATCTATTTCATGTAAATAAAGTATGTGTTTCATTCATTCAACTTTTTATTATGTTAACCTATGAATGAATTAAACTACAAGATATTAAATTTCTACTTACCATTATAAAATCTGCCAAACAGGCAAAAACCGTGAAAATGTGCTTCTTGGAATTCTGTACAGTGCACTTAAGGTACCTATATTATCTCCAGTCGCTAGATATCGTAGCGTCATTTGCAGTTTTATTTTAGGGCTTAAAGCTGCTCGGAACCAAGTATCTTTTTTTCTTATCAACGGAGTTACTTTGTCTAGAAGATATGCGAATTGCTCCTCGTTCATTCTTAAATGATTTCTATACACCTCATGATTTTCCTCTGCCCATTCTCTTAACAGGGTTGACGAAGCTCCCAGATTTGTCCTCCTTGAAACCCATGGCTTCACCCACCAACGTCTTTGAACATGTTTACGTGATATAATAGCATTCAATTCATGCAGCAGTCCACGTGAAATTAAGGCAATGCCTCTGCGTATAATTTTTTGATTTCTTCTTGAACGAGACATCACTTTTCACAGACACGAACACTGTGCACGAGAGGTGAAACCAGCAAACTGTAGAAAATATGTAAACGAGGATGATCACCCTGGATGATTTCACTCTGAGTGATTCACTTTGGATGCACCTCAAAAGTGATATAATGTAAACCCCACTTTAAGTCCATTTTTGAATGAATCACATCTACTTAGGGTGGGGGGGAAGACTTCAACTATCAGAATTGAGAAACATCCCCTAGTTTTTTCATCAAAACATCATTTCACCTATCTTTTAGTCAAATTTGAATATCAACGATTGCTTCATGGTGGTCCTCTCATGTTATTAAGTTCAATAAGGGAAAATTTCTGGAATATTGGAGGTAGGAACCTAGCCAGAAGAATGGAATTCGAATGTATTAGATGTTTTAGAACTAAACCAAAGTGTATTTCTCAATTTATGGGTATTCTTCCCGAAGAAAGGGTTCGTCCAATGCCACCCTTTTTCACCACTGGAGTGGATTATGCAGGTCCTTTTTCAATTAAAGATAAACCTGGTCGTGGTGCAAGACCCTCAAAATCCTGTTTGTTTATATGTCTGTTTCTCCACTCGAGCAGTCTATTTAGAGTTAATTTTCTCCCTTACATCTGAACCATTTATTGCTACATTCAGAAGATTTTACTCGCGTAGAGATAAACCAAATTATTTATTTATTTATTTATTTATTTATTCTCATACAGGTGTAACCTAATTACATGAGAAAATCGTTATATATGTATCGTACATTCATAGCCAGTATACAATAAAAGAAACTAAAGCTATACATATGTAATAAGAAAAAAATAAAAAAGTAACTAATCCAAAAATATGACAAAGAAGCTATTGGTTGACACTTAATATATAATTTTTCAACCCAGTAAAAAATTCTCTAGGGGGTTGGACAAAGCTGAGTTCGGACATTAATAGTGTATTATTTGTGACTTTCAGCATCGTTACGATTGGGGTACCTTGAGTCGTGGTGACTAATGGTATTTGAAAAAAAGGGGTTGATCGTGTAATTTTAATAGGGTTTCTTCGGTTCATCAAACTACGTAACTTGGGACAGTTGAGATAATTATTATAAATTTTGTAACATATTGCAATTATTATGTATAATCTTCTATTCTCTAAACTCGAGATTTCAAATTCTTTCCTGAGATCATTAGTTCTCACAGTATTATAATCTGGGTAGACTCCATATTTCTTATAATATAAATGCCGCAGTAATCTATTTTGAATTTTCTCCAGATTATTTTTATATATAAAATAATACGGGTGCCAAACGGCTGCACAATATTCGAGTTTGGGTCTCACCAGAGTGTTATATATCCTAATGACTGTTTGGTAATTTCTAAAATGTTTACTTTGCCTCAAAACAAAACCCAAACTCCGTAAACCCTGAGAGACTACTGTTTCAATGTGTTTTTTAAATGACAGGGTTGAGTCATATCGTACCCCCAAATCTTTAACATTACTTACTCGTGCCAACGTGATATTTTCCATTTCATATGCATACTCTATTTTATCTTTCTTTCTTGTGCAAGTCATTACAATACATTTTGACGTATTAAATGGTAACTTATTTTTCACACTCCATTGGTAAACATTTTCAATATCCTTTTGCAGTTTACTACAATCTTGAACACAATCTATCTTTCTATAAAATTTAAGGTCATCGGCAAAGAGTAAATAATTTGAATATTTAATTTCCGCTGATAGATCATTAATTATATAGATAATAATAGATTTGATCCTTGGGGCACTCCTGATTTTGATTGGTACTCATCTGAATAGTTGGTACCGAATTTTACTCTGAACGTTCTCTCATTTAAATATGTTGCTATAAATTTGATAGTTCCTTTAGTAGCTCCACATAGAGAAAGTTTATTCAACAATACATCATGATTTACTTTGTCGAACGCTTTTTGGAAATCTGTGTATATCACGTCGACCTGAGTAGAATTTTCCAGACTTCTAAGTACGTCATGACTAAAAGATAACAGATTTGTGGAAGTTGACTTTTTTGGCACAAAGCCGTGCTGTTCTTCATTTATTAAATTATTTACTTTGTGCCACACTTTAGCATATATTATCTGTTCGAACAATTTACCAGGAGCAGGTAACACAGCAATTGGCCGGTAATTTTCTATAAGTGATATTTTACCAGATTTGTGTATAGGAGTTACAATAGCACGTTTCCATCGTGATGGAAACTTATTTTGTCTCAATGAAAGATTATATATATAAATCAACGGGTCTTGGAAAAACTCCGAACAACCTTTTATAATATAAGGTGGGATATTATCTACACCAGCACATTTTTTTGGCTTAAGTTTTTTTAATGCTCTGAAATAGTCAGTTACTGTTACTTCGTCTAATGAAAAATCGGAGTTTTCTTCAGCAACGATATTAAAGTTGTATTGGGCCGTATGCTTGCAATATACAGATTCAAAATACTCACCAAAGCTATTTGGAACCTCAGCGTCGCTGAGTTTCATATTATTGTACTCAAAGACCGAAGACGAAGAAGAATTTTTTTTGTTACTTTTTGTATACGTCCAAAATGTGCTGGTGTCAGTTTTAATAGCATTTTCAATATCATTGATGTAGTTATCAAAACCTTGTTTTATCAAGCGTTTGAGATGTTTTCTTTCTGTGTTATATAAGGTCATATAATTGTTTGATAAATGTTTGAGTTTTCTATATTTATTTTTATTCCATAAACATTCTTTTATGTCTTTAGTGAACCATATAGGGTATTTATTTCTTTTTTTGGAAGTTTTTGGAACGACTGTGTCTAAAACCTTATATAATTCTGAGTAGAAAAAATCAACAGCAATATCAACCTCATTCAATTGAAATAATGGTGTCCAGTCGATATTTTGAATAGATTGAGTCAATCTGAGAAAATCACATAATTGAAAATTATAATATTTTACTGATTCGATATCACGAGTTTTTCTAATGATCTCATCTGTAGCGAATATTTCAGTATACAAGGCAGGATGGTTAATATCCTCCTCTAAAAGCGGAAAGTCTGACTTCGACACATGAATACAAGATGCATTCTCTTGTGTGACTAATACAAGGTCTAATTTACGGTTATTGATATTATTAATTTCATTACAGTTCTCAAAACCATTAATTTCCAGGAAATCGAGAAAAAATTGATGTTTCTCATCCTTATTATCATGTTCTAGATTTGGTAAGTTAAAAGTCGCCAAAGACATATACATTTCTCTCGTCACATATTGTGTATTCTAAATATTCCAAGTAATTCTTTTAATCTTCAATACTCAATTTAGGTGGTAGGTAAACAGCAAATAAAGTGATTGTTTGTAATTTTTTCAATTTAATTCTAACCCAGAGCGTCTCATATGTACCATCTTTCATTCCCCAATTTAAAACCTTGAAGTCTCTATTTACCCCGATCATTACTCCACCTCCCCTTTCTTTTCCTGATAATTGCGAGTTTCTGTCACATCGAAAAATTGTATACCTTTCCAAATTTATTAATTCCGAATCAAAAAATGTATCATTCAGCCAAGTTTCTGTACCAATGATTATGTCATACATTTCCCCTTCAATACTTATTTTCAAGTCTCTCAACTTTGTTCTCAAACCCCTAAAGTTTTGATAGTAACATTTAATATTATTCATTATAAAGGTGAGCGTTTTAAATTAATTAAATTTTCTAACAAAAATATCAAAGTAACAAAAGATATAATAAATTCAGTAACAATTTAGATTAGCCAAGAATAATAGGAAAATAAAAAAAGTATCTATTAAACAATGCTACAGTATAGGTGCATGTGTTCCTAAGTTGTCGATTACATCATATATCACTTACACTTCTGATCAATTTTTTAACTCCGTCAATCTTCACAAATATTTCTCCATTTGACGTCCAAACATTCTTGAATGAATATTTTGTGGTAGCAGCCTTCAGAATATTTAGTTTCCATTTACTCAAATCATCCCTGATGACTACGCCGCTGGATTTCAACAACTTCCTATTTTCAATAACTTTTTGTTTGTCCCTCATGTTCAAAAAACGGACCAAGATTGCCCGTGGTTTTTGTATACCATTTTTATCTTGTTTATTAGGAGAACGTCCAACTCGGTAGCAAAATTCTGTATTGTTATTTACATTAATTTTCACCTTCAAAGTTTTGTTAAACAGATTGCTAACTACCTCATCAATATTTTCTTCTTGTATTTCTTCTATGCCAAATATGCGAATGGAATGGTTTTTATAACTCTGATCATTCTCCATAACTTGTTGCCTGAGTATTTGATTTTCAGAATTTAGAGAATTCATCTTAGCCTCACATTTTTCTAATTTCTCTTGGTGTTCAGTGAGTATTTCGTTCAGTTTTTCATTTAGTTGTTGACTAACATTCTTAATTACTGAATCGATGAACGACTGATCAGAAAGAATGGCTTTCATAGCTTCTTTAATGAGTTTTTGAAAGTCCTGTTTATTTTGAGCCATAGTACTAGGTATATATTTATACTTTACTCCGATTACTTATAAAGTTCGCAGGTTCACAGGTTATTACAATGTATAAATACAGCAGGCACAACTACTTTTTCGTGATAATATGGTCAATTAGCGGAGCACACACCGAAACACGTCTACTCGCCACGAATGCTCATAGCATTTCGTCTGATAGTGGCACAAATTTCGTGAGTGCCAATTCGAATTGAAAAAATTGGCTGAATTTTTGAAAAACGATGAGATTTCAATCCTAGACTACTTTGCAAATGAAGGCGTAATTTGAAAATGTATTCCCTCCCATTCTCCAAGTTTTGGTGGTCTACGGGAGGCAGGGATTAAATCAACAAAATTTCATTTAAAAAGAGTAATGGGTTATGTTTCATTAACATAGTTGTGAAAATATGTTCATTTTCATGTATCTTTACATTTCGTTTTGAAGGACAATCTTTCAAGGTGGGTGGTATGTTAGAAATTATAGGATAAATTATATTGCCTGGCAACAGCGCCAACACACCCCTCACGCATACAGAGATAATAGTTTAAGACCTATTGGGTTGCGAGTCTAGTGTAACGACGGTAACACGTTAAATAAGAAGACAGACAGTGCATATATTGCACATTGTGTAATATTTGGAAATATAGTTTATTGAAAGTACTTGAGCTTTCATTATTACTAATAATTATATGTAGAAAAATATTGTGAGAAACACGTCAAGAAAACCATACATAGAACCATAGACTGTCGCTTTGTTGTAATAATTCTATTTGAACAAAAAGTATCTGCTCTCGGTCTGAACCAATAGCTGAAAACAGATTTCGCAATCTCGAGAAAAAACTCGAAATAAATCCCAACACGAAGTTACAATATCACCAGTTCATTGAAGAACACATTCAACTCGGTCACACGTCTTTAGCTAAATATCAAAGTGTCAATTCAGGTTTCTTTCTTCCACATCATTGCGTATTGAAAGATTCAACAACTACAAAGTTATGAGTAGTCTTCGAGGGATCTGCTAAAACCACGTTTGGTATATCAATTAACAATATCATGATGGTGGGACCTACCATTTAAGATAATTTGTTTTATATTCTATTGAGATTTCTACATCACATTTATGTTTTGAGTGCAGATATAACAAAAATTTACCGCCAAGTGCTTGTTGATGAAATTCACAACACGATTTCCAAAAGTGAAATTCAGATTTACAAATTGAACACTCACGTATCATCGTAACAAGCATGAGTTTCCGAAAATTGCTGACATCTTTTACACGACTTTTACATCGACGATGTCCTCGCTGGTGCTGATACTGTAGAGGAGATCAATTATATTAAAGAAAATATTTCTAAACTCGTACTCTCCTACGGTTTTAAATTGAGAAAGTGCGTGCGGTGCGGTGTGCGGGTGGAGGAAGTCGCCGAAACGCAGTGGCGCGCGCAGCCGGCAAGCAATGTCAGTCAGGTTTGCATCTCACAGAACTTCGGACGCGTTTATCTCATTCGCTCGTTCAGTGCGTTAAAACAAGTTGTTACTTGATTTAGTGATATCAAATTATTGTGATGGCAGCAAGTTCAAGTAGAAAACGCAAGGTCGTTGATGAACACAGAGTTTTTCAAGATAAATGGACGAATTTATATCTTTTCGTCTGTGTCGGGGAAAACCCATTTGCCTCGTATGTAATGAATCAGTTTCTGTGGTGAAAGAATACAATATCAAGCGTCATTATGAGTCAAAACATTCTAGTAAGTTTGCACATCTTCAAGGACAATTACGAATTGATAAGGTGGAGACTCTGAAGAAACAACTTAAAAAACAACAGAATTCTTTTCACAAACAAAATGAAGATAGTGAAGCAAGTGTAGGAGTTAGCTACATAATTTCGGAGAAAATTGCTAAGAAGTCAAAACCATTTACCGACGGTGAATTCATAAAAGAATGTATGGAGGCCGCAGCAGAAGTTTATGTCCCTCGCAAAAGCAACTTTTTTCCAAAATAAGTCTCTCCGGCGTTACAGTCGCAAGGAGGGTAGAAGAATTGGCTAATGATATCGAACGATCATTAAAGGAACGCGTGTCGCAATTTGTTTACTACTCCATTGCACTCGACGAAAGTACCGACATAACTGACACCGCTCAACTGGCAGTGTTCATTCGCGGCATTGACGTTAATTTTGTCGTTACCGAAGAAATGGCTGCTCTTTTTCCTATGAAAGGCAGTACAAGAGGATGTGATGTGTTGGAATCGTTCAATTCCGTCATAGATAGATATGGACTCAAATTATCAAATTTGGCTGGAATTTGCAAGAGAATTTAAGTGCTAAGTCAGTTAATATTCAAGACGTTATGAGTGTTGTGGTAAAAAGCGTTAACTTCATCAAATCTCGAGGTCTTAACAACAGGCAATTTTAGGAGTTTTTAAAAGAACAAGACGCCGAATATGGTGACATTACCTATTTCTGTGATGTTCGTTGGCTTAGCAGAGGAAAAATGTTAAAAAGGGTGTTCGATTTGCGAAAAGAAATTGCAGCATTTATGCTTAATAAGGATAAAGCTATTCCACAGTTTGGTGATGAAGCATGGCTAAGTGATTTTGGATTTCTTGTTGATATAACAGCACATCTCAATGATTTAAATAAGAAATTGCAAGGAAAAGATAATATGGTTCATGAACTATTTGACGCTTTAAAAGCGTTTGAAGTGAAGTTGGAGTTGTGGATCAATCAGTTAAAAAATAATATGACCACGCATTTACCACATTTATCATGTCGAATTCTCAACATGGACAAATATATTACCGCGCTGCTGGATCTGAAAACACAATTCGAGTCGCGTTTTACCGATTTCCGAAAACATGAAAATAGCTTGAATTTTTTTGCTCGCCCATTCAATGTTTCTGTCGAAGATGTCCCTGATGATGTTCAGATGGAGTTGATAGAATTACAATGCAACTCTTCTTTGAAAGACAAATTCAACTTAGGATTGTTCGAGTTCTATTCAAAATGCATCACTACTACACATTTTCCTAAGATAAGAGACCATGCACTGAAAATGACATCTCTGTTTGGTACCACATACCTGTGCGAGCAGTTATTTTCTCGGATGAAAAACGTCAAGTCGAAGACAAGGAGTAGAATCACCGATATTCACCTTGAAAACAGTTTGAGGATTTCAACGACCACCATAGGGACTGATATTGGTAAGCTAGTTAAGAATAAACAATGTCAAACGTCTCATTGATTTCAATTTCAATTACTTTTAGTACTGTAAAATTAAATAATAAATATTATTGTTAGTTTTTATTTCAACATTCTTACTGGAACTGAAAAAAAGCAGATGAAACCGCGGAGCGCAGCTAGTAATAAAAAGTTTTTGTTTTATTGCGGTCCACCGAACAAATATCAAAGTATAGTTGGCCCTTGGCTTCATAAACGTTGAAGACCCTTGGTCAAAAGGAACGAGAAAATTTCGACTAGTGGAAATTCGCAGTACAGGCATATCTCGAAGATTTAGAGCTGTGGGAATGTATAACAACAAAAACAGGACCGGACAAGAAGAAATACACGAAATGCCGTTCCAAGTTAATTCTATTTATTTTACCGGTGAGTTATGTTCACATTCAAAACTCCGCCACCGTCAAACAAGCATGGGAAAACCTATCGAAAGCTTTTCAGGACGCTGGATTGACAAGACGAGTTGGACTTCTTCGTATTCTTATAACTACGAAACTAGAAGACTGAACTTCAATAAAAGAATATGTGAACCGGGTAATTACAACTGCGCAAAAATTAACCTTAGTTGGTCTCACAGTGAGTGATGAATGGGTTGGAACAATCCTTCTTGCCCGATTACCAAGCCGTTTCGAACTCATGATTATGGGTATTGAGAGTTCGGCTCGGCAGTAGCCGCCGATTCGATTAAAACAAAACTATTGCAGGACATTTCCATTGTGAAATCGAGCTTAAAAAATAAACGTGATAATTCAAATTCCGCTTTGTACGGTCATAGTTCCAAAGACGTTGGCATCGTATTGCTCGAAAATAAATGCCGAGCTGGTCGCTGTATCCGATTTGAGACACCCTAAAGTATATTGCATTTGGGATTGAAATCGCGTGCAGCTTTTGTTCGGTCAGGAATTATGCGCGTAAGTACTTGGTTAGTACTGCTGCTGGAATTTATCTCATTTTGATATCTTTCATAGGATTATAACGTTGTGAATGTGTCAGAGCTGAAATAAAGGTGAGGTATATCGATATATAAACTTACTACATGCACAAATATATTTGATTTCCTATAACTACGCGATAAATATTGTTGTCTCAAATCTGATACATAGCGTTTTCTAGGCTGTAAAAAATGAATAGCAAGAAGGCACTGAGTGAACGAGAGTTAGAGGAGATTGCTGCTAATTTTTTCAATAGTGATGATGATTTCGACCTGAGCGAGTCTGAAGAAGATAATAATTAAATACTTTTAGCCGATAGCTTAGTTGACGACCCATGCGACCCAGATATAGATACCCTACCCATCGAATTCGAGGATGGAGTTTTTGTTACCACGGAAGATGAAAATGCTGCAATAAATCTGCAACTTGGAACATCCACAAATAATAATAATGCAATAAATTTGCAACCTGGAACATCCACAAATGAAAATTGTGTCATTCCTCAACCTGGATCTTCAGGTGAGTCTCGAGTTACTACTCAGACATCAAAAAATGTTACGTGGAAGAAAAAAAATTTGAAAATCGACGACGCTGCTAGAACTTTTTCTGGAAATGATATGCTACCAACTGATATTTTAGAGTTGTCGACGCCCTATGCATTTTTCAAATACTTCTTTGATGATGACCTCATTGACAGAATTGCTTCTGAATGTAGTACTTATGCGATACAGGAAAATCCAAATAAACCAGCAGGGCTAACCAGTTTAGATATAAATCAATATCTTGGAATTTGTGTATATATGTCCATAGTACACATGCCTAACTGCCGAAGCTATTGGAGTAATTCGTTGTCATTTCCTCAAATAAAAAATGTCATGAGTGAAAAAAGATTTGAGTTTATAAGAAAATCCTTACATTTCAATGACAACGCAAATCTAGATACAAATGATGCTAACTATGATCGCCTACATAAATTACGACCAGTAATTGATCATCTGAATTCTAAATTCCGAAGTATTCCCCTGGAAGAAAAACTATCTGTCGATGAGCAAATGTGTGCTTCGAAGGCTAGACATCACATGAAACAGTACATGCCAGCTAAGCCCCATAAATGGGGCTACAAACTTTTCATTTTTAGTGTAAGTGGATTCTCATATAAATTTGAGATTTATACTGGTAGAGAAAATGATGAAATAAATCGTCTTCCAGAAGAACCGAACCTTGGAGCTAGTGCGAATGTGGTTGTTAGGTTGTCACGGATTGTTCCGAATGGAAAAAATTATGTCATTTATTTCGACAACTATTATACGTCGTTGTCTTTGTTGCATTATCTGGCCAACAGAGGTATTTATTCCTTAGGCACCGTAAGACGTAATCGTTTACCAAACTGTAAACTGCCATCAGAAGACAAGATAAAGAAATTGGATCGAGGTTTTTCGGTTGAATTTGTCTGTGACTTCGAGGGCGTAGACATATCATCAGTTGCCTGGAAGGATAATAAGACTGTTTGTTTGTTATCAACATATAGTGGAGAACTTCCGAAGGGAAAAATCGAAAGGTACGATAGAAAATCCAAGCAGAGGATAAATATTGATTGTCCAAATTTGGTGATAGAGTAACAACAAACATATGGGGGGCGTCGACCTCATGGATAGTCTTATAGGACGCTACCATATCAAAATAAAATCGAAGAAGTGGTATATGCGATTATTTTATCACCTTCTTGACACTCGTCAATGCCTGGCTCCTTTATAGGCGTTCTCTTATGCAGAAAAGAGAAAATATATAAACCTGGCTGACTTCAGGGCTGAAGTTGCCTATTGTTTATGCAACCTAGGAAGTCAACGTTTATCAAAAAGAGGCAGACCATCGGATCTTGAGAAAGAAATTGTGGAGAAAAAGAAAAGATCTGCAACAACTGCATATATTCCTCCAAAAGATGTGAGGCTAGATGGCCAGTCACATTGGCCTTTGTGCACTCAAGAACGGCAAAGGTGCAAATTTCCCAAATGTTCGTCATTTTCTTACATGAAGTGTTCCAAATGCGGACTTCACTTCTGCTCAAACAAAAATAATAACTGTTTTCACAAATTTCATACATGTTGAATATTCTGATTACTTTTTCGCTATGTAGCATATTTGATACAACAAGTTTTTGATTAAAAAATAACGAAAAAAGCTGAGCATAAGTTTTCCGTGTTTATTCAGACCGTTATATATCCATTAATATTTTTGGGGGCTATAGAAAAAATTGCGCATTGAAGTGTTAAGACAATATTAACACACAGATATTGTTCAACACCAAGCCCTAATGCTTCTCTACAGTGCCCAACGTCAAACCCGGATGTACCAAGACCTGCATGGTCAGTGCAAGACCTACACGGAAACTACAGTGAATATCCACAGGATTTCCAGAGAAACGAAGATATTCGCTACACATAAATAGTTGATAGGTACTAAACACCAATATTGTTGCTATAAGTATTTGTGTAATTTTAATGGTATTACATATTTTATTTTTGTATTACGTACCTTAATGTTATTAACAAACGTTCCTCTGAAGAAATAGCCTCCCGGCAGTGGGTATCTAGCTTTTTTATTCTCGGTTCTATAAGTTCAACCACACTAGGAAACTTTCCTGGTTCATTCTATAATATTCTTTAAACTTTTCTGGATTGAGGGATAACTGCTCCTGTGCAACAGTGACGGGGTTATGGCTCAGATTATGTACAAATAATGGATGAATCCAATATCGGCGCAACCGTTTTCGTTTACGTTGATTTCGCAAAAATTGCCAAGCTACTACAACATCTTCCCCGCTTGACGACATTTTAAATACTACAAATGTAGTTGTCACACTTGTCTACGCGGTTAAGCAACATGCAGTATGTAACTCATGTCACATGTTGCGTGTTTGATGTTTCGTTGGTGTACGACCGCGCTTACCAAAACAAACAAGATTATACACCGAAAAACTGATAAAGGCTGATTCTCACTACACGTGCCAGGCACGATCCAGTCACGGTCAAGTCAAAACCGTTGGAATCACATTCAATGTAAAACAATGTGACGATCATTTCTGGGGCGATCAAAGACCGTCGCGCACGTGGCGGACTTGACCATGCCTGTTCAGTGTGAATGACGAAACGGCGATCGCCGGTCAAGTCGCATGCAAAATGGACGAGCAAATGATTGAATTGGTTCGAGAACATGAGGAATTATACGATATGTCCCACAGAAAATATATGGATACACCCCACAAAAACAAATTGTGGGATGAAATAGGGCAAACATTAAAAACAGGTAAGCATATAAACAAATTTTTGAATTTATTATTAAATAGCTACGTACAATATTACACATAATATGTTATATTTTATCATTTTGCCATGACACCGAACCCACTTCAGAGTTGAAGAAGGCAGTAAATTTTTCTCTGTCTTGAAATGCCTCTAGTCGGGCATTGTTACCAATACCAGGCAATGCCATAAAAATAGGTTGATTCTGTTCACTTGAAGAAGAGCTTTCTGACAAAACTGAAGTACCGTTGCGCAAAAAATTATGCAAAATACATGTGGTTAGGATAATATTTTCTATATAATTGGGTTTCGAGTTAATTTTTCTAAAATACAGTCTAAATCTTTGTGCTAAAATACCAAAGGCATTTTCTACAACACGCCTAGCACGACAAAGACGGTAATTGAAAATTCGTTTTTCCGCATCTCCTTGAACTTGTAACTCTGGATACGGTCTCAATAAATTTGCTTTTAAGGGAAATGCTGAATCGCCTACAATAACGTACGGTGCTTCAATATTCGTTCCAGGTAAGTTTTTACAGTCCGGAATGTCCAAAGTGCCATTATTCAATGATTTCCCCAATTTCGATGTAGAAAAAATACCACCATCACTGTTTTTCCCATAAGAGCCAATATCTACCGCTATGAATTTATAATCGGCATCGACCAATGCTAGTAGTACTACCGAAAAGGTTTTCTTATAATTGAAATAGTTCGATCCGCTGTTAGAAGGAGCTGTTATTTCTATATGTTTGCCATCCAGTGCCCCAAGACAATTGGGGAAATTCCATGTAGTCCAAAACTGATCAGCAATCTTCTCCCAGTCTTTTCGACGCGGTGTTGGTATGCATACAGCCAATAATTTGCGGATTACTGCATTGCACACTTCTTGTACAATTGCATGAACAGTGGAATGACCAAGGCGGTAACTAAATGAGATGGTCTGGAATGAATCACCGGTTGCAAGAAATCTAAAACAAATATAATTTTACCATATATCAATAATGAATCAGTACAAACACTTATGTTTACGTCAAAAAAAAAAGAGAAAAGAGTGAATAGAAGAACCTGACATATACTATTAAAAGTTGCAATCGAATAGTAGCTGAACAATAAAAATTTTGTACTACTCATTACTATTTCTCCATATTTAGGTTATTATTGTACGATTTTGCATTTGCTATTATCTCATAGGTACGACATGCATAAGATTTGTCTCAACAATGTACATTTTTTTTTAGATCCCCGAAAATGCAAACAAAGATGGGAATCGCTTCGTGCGCAATTTCGAAAACACATCAGAGGTCAAAAAACAAAGACCGGACAGGCCGCCTCTTTCCAAACGAAGTGGAAATACGAAGATCATATGGAGTTTCTCAGAGCTTACATGAAAGACAAAGTGAGAATAACCTCAGTAACGGGCGAAAATGAAGATCCTTCATTTATTGCGGATGAAGAAGATGAGAATGATACGCTTAGACAAATCTCAGAGCCACCTACACCACCTACGCCACAAATAGCAAAAGCATCCAGTTCGGTGTTACGAAAAAGGAAAATCCCTGTTGCTGCTACAGAAACTGCTTCCAGTACTCTGATGAAGCACATCCTAGAGGAGGAGAAGAAATTGAAAAAGGAAGAACCCAAATCTGAAATGGACGTGTTTTTTGATTCCATCAGAATGACTGTGAATAAATTCAATCCCTATGATAAATTTTTGGCCAAACAAAAAATTTTCCAAAGTATCACGGAAATTGAAGCCAAATACATGGATCAATATTGGAATCAACCTACAAACTACCAGATCACTCCACAACAACAATTTACAGATGGTATTTCCCACAGTACAACCCGACCATCTTCTGTGGTGTCATCAGTACCTAACTACAATCAGCTCACTCAACAACAATTCACACATAGTATTGCAATTCCACCTACTACATCCATTCAACACCAATCATATTTTGCAACATCCCCCAGTATTTCAACCCGACCATCTTCTACTGCATCATCAGTACAAGAAACGCCACCAGATAGTGTTGCTTCGTCTGCCGCCTCATTATTGGAAACTTTTTCCCCTTAATATTATATTTCATATTTCCATGTATTAGGTATTACTTTTAAGTTAAGATGAGTGTTGAGTTTGACAAACACTATATGTTTTCTGGTGTTAAACATTAATATACCAAAATAAATTTATTTTCAATTACACAACCACTTTTAAAACTTCATTATTCAATTGACACAACCCCGAATTTATTTAATTTAAAAATACTCCGGTAATAAAGTGAACGAAAATTTTCTTAATGTAGTTACTCACCTTAGACAAACAGCAAGTTTCTCCAAAGAGGAAATAGACTCCCGAAACGTGGTGTTCTGCTTGGTCAAATCACTTTTTAAAATTTCATGTAATTGGTGAAATTCGTTAGGGGACATCCTAAAATATCTGTGGAATTTTGTTTCATCATCAATCAACTCTTTATATAGAGTAGAAAACTCTCCTTTTCTCTTGCGCTGCCTTAGGATAGGATGCACCCAATATCGTCGAGCTTTGAGAAGTGAGATTTGTTCTTCCTCATCCAAAACAATGGCTATTTTCATTAATGTATTTCGCGAAAACATGACTGTCTGGAGATTTCGACCGTACTATTGACCGGACAGTGTGAATGCATTATAAAAATTGCGATCGTGACTTGACCGTGACTGGATCGTGCCTGGCACGTGTAGTGAGAATCAGCCTTAAATCTTTTAATATTTGAAGCCGAGATGGGCAATATTGATAAACATACTAAAATTGTTACGTCGGTCAATACGCCTACTAATTCAAACGATACTAACAACTCCTGACATACTTATTTGCCGTCAAATGAATACCCTCATCCAGCCACTTATCGTCCAGTACAACATCAAGTACACCTAAGTTCACAAAGACCTACAGATACACAATTTCCAATGATTCCAACACCACAACAGCACCTATACCAAAATTTAGAAACTAGTTCACCTACGTCTCAGTATAATTCTAATATTTCAACGTTTTATGGAACTTATCAACCAAGTGAGTACAATAATTAATAGAAATATTTTTTGACTGATGCAGTAGATATTGACATGAATATTTTTTACTTAGTTTTGTATTTGAATAAATAGGATTGATTGAGTTTGTGCTAACACTTCTTATATTTATTTTATGTAATAAAATCAAAATAAAGACGTTGAATTATCAAAAACTATAATGGATGTTTTCTTATCTTCATATATACAGTCTTCAAAACGTCAAGTATAGCTTTGCAGGTCTCTGGTATTATTTTTCCCAACGACTGAGGAGAAATTAGCATTGAAAACTTCAAATCTTCATAATTCCTTCCAGTGCCTAAATAGCGAAGTGTGGCTGTTAATCGCTCATGAGGTGATATAGCAGCCCTCAAGATCGTGTCCTGTTTTTCAATTATTGGAGACACTAACTTTAATAGTGTAATGTAACTTTCTTCATCCATTCTGAGGTAATTCCGCCAATCATCAGGCTCTAGGCGAAACTCTTCTAGGAGATTAATATGAGTATTCTTTGAACGTTTCAAAAGCCATTCTTTCACCCATTTTGTTGGCTGTTGAACTAGTTTCCTTTTTATTTGCTTAATAAAGCAGCGTACGCCGCTGCTAACAGAAAGGTGTCATCACCGCTCATCGTGCACTTCCAAATTAACATGTTTGATAAACTTGTGTGTAAGTGTATGGATAAACTCTGTCGGCGTTCAAAGTACGTTAAATTGAATTTTAGTTAAGTTCTAAAAATTTTTTTGAATTTTATTTTCCAGTTGGTTATTATTATTAAATGCCATATCTTTCATTTCTCAGAATGTATTACAATTCACGTTCTAAAGATTAGTTAAACTTTTATTTGTTTAATTCTATCAAATCTGGTATATACCCTTGAGTTATAGTATTCCGATACGATACTACTCCTTGAAAAAATCATTCACATTCTTCAGTGAGATGATAATTTTGTTATATATTGAAATATATTTCGATTCGATCTTCACATAATAACATATAATTGGACTTGAAAGGCGCGTATTTTGGGCTAGTTGACCCTTATCAACGTGGTGTAGTAAAGTGGCATAGATTGAGCAATTACATGGTTGCAAATAAAAGCGCAACTACATGTAGTCATCAACAAAAGTCAGTCGTACATCTACGGTTTTCGTAAGAAGATCTAGTGTTCACAAGAGGCAGCTATATCCGGAAATGGTAATAATAGGAATACCCTAACATATAAATCCAAGAGAAAGTTTTATCGGACACAGCTTGCTTTTATTTTAACCCTTAACTAGTAACCATACGTCTCAGAGACGGCACAACAACAACCGATTTGTCAAATGACAACTCCCTTTCAATATCGGCCAGGTAATATATCACCAAACAGCACTCATTCAGTAGCCAGAAGTAGATGAACGTGAATGTTTCAGTTTTCGAGATATCTTGAGTGAAAGATCGATTGCCGTCTCCTAGACGTATAGTTAGTGTAAACGTAACAATAAAAAAGCACGATGGATTCTCGGCCTAGTACTTCAAAAGCTGTACACTCATCAGATAAAAACTTCGAAGAACAGTTATTGCAATGGTTAGATGAATGTGAAAGTGACATTGGTGATATTCAAGATGAATGTACTGAAAATACCCATATTGAAAGTGATCACAATACGGATTCTGAAGAAGAAAATGGTGAATAGTTTTTAGTCAAATTTGTTATAGTATATGCTTATCATTCATAACTTTTTCAGCTGAGAATCATGAAACCGATGACGAGGATACTGATGAGATACTGGAATGTGAAGAAAATTCAATCTCGAAGTACTATTATGGAAAAAATAGATTCAAATGGTCCAGTGAGCCTGCTGTTTCCAATAGGGGACGCCGCTTTCAAGAAAATATAATTATTCACTTGCCGGGACTACGTCCTTCGGCTAAAGCACTCGGGGAAAAAACCTAGTCCTCTCGAAGTTTGGGAAATGAAAAAACCTGTAGTATCATACTTCAATGGACCAACCATAAAATTGAAGCAGAACGAGGCCGGTATAGAACCGAAAATTCTGCAACTCTGAAGAATAGAATTGTACGCATTTTTTGGGCTTCTTTCATACACGGCCGCATTCAAATCGAATAATGAATGTATAAATACGTTATTTGCTACCGATGGAACTGGTCGAGAAATAATTAGGTGTATTATGAGTAAATCGAGATTTGTTTTTTTGATCACTTGTCTCAGATTTGATAATCCTGATGACAGAATGATGAGAAGCTTAGGGTATCCTGCAGCTGCAATTTCCCAAATATTCGATCTTTTTGTCCAGAACTGTCAGGATTTCTACACGATTGGGGAGTATGCTTGTGTGGACGAAATGCTGGTTAGTTTCAGAGGGAGGTGTAAGTTCAAAATGTACATGTGAAGCACATATTTCATTTTATAAGATCCAGTGCTATGTTTCATAACATATACTCCTTCTGATAAGACCTAGTGTTGTGCCGTACCTGATATAATGACGTAGCAATCTTCACAACTGTTTTCCTGAGAAAAGTTCCTCAACCTTATTCAACATATTCAACCAGTAATATTTCAGTGTGACACAAATACTCCTCCTCATAAGACCCAATGCAGTATTTCATAACAGATATAAAATATAAGCATTGAACACTTCACCTTTGCTTTCCTGGGAAAATTCAATAAACCTTGCGATTTAAAGACAAATTCGGCAAATAATATTTCAGTATGAGACACATATTCCATTTTATAAGATCCAATGCTTATATAAAATATAAACACTGAAAATTCACATCTGCTTTCCCGATAATATTCAATAAACCTTGCAGTTTGAAGACGAATTCAACAAACAATATTTAATGTGAGGCACATATTTCATTTTATAAGATCCAGTGCTATATTTCATAACGTATACTCCTTGTGATAAGGCCTAGTGTTATGTTTCGTAACTGATATAATGACATAGCAATCTTCACACTTGTTTTCTTGAAAAATGTTCCTAAATCTTGCGATTTGAAGACATATTCAACAAATAATATTTCAGTATGACACAAATATCCCTTTTCATAAGATCCAATGCAATATTCCATAACAGATATAAAATATGAGCATTGAACACTTCACATCTGCTTTCCTGAGAAAATTCAATAAATCTTGCAATTTCAAGACAAATTCAGCAAATAATGTTTCAGTTTGAGACACATATTCCATTTTATAAGATCCAGTGCTATATTTCATAACAGATATAAAATATAAGCATTGAAAATTCATATCTGCTTTTCTGATAATATTCAATAAACCTTGCAGTTTGAAGACAAATTCAACAAACAATATTTAATGTGAGGCACATATTTCATTTTATAAGATCCAGTGCTATATTTCATAACGTATACTCCTTCTTATAAGGCCTGGTGTTATGTTTCGTAACTGATATAATGACATAGCAATCTTCACACCTGTTTTCTTAAAAAATGTTCCTAAATCTTGCGATTTGAAGACATATTCAACAAATAATATTTCAGTATGACACAAATATCCCTTTTTATGAGATCCAATGCAATATTCCATAACAGATATTAAAATATAAGCATTGAACACTTCACATCTGCTTTCCTGAAATAATTCTATAAATCTTGCAATTTGAAGACATATTCAAGAAACAGTATTCCAGTATGAGGCACATATTTTATTTCATTATATCCAGTGCTATATTTCATAACAGATATAAAATACAAGCATTGAACACTTTACCTCTGCTTTCCTGAGAAATTTCAGTAAACCTTGCAATTTCAAGACAAATTCGGCAAATGTTTCAGTATGAGGAAAATATTTCTTTTTATAAAACCCAGTGTTATATTTCGTAACAGATATAAAATATAGGCATTAAAACACTTCACATCTGCTTTCCTGAAAAAATTCAATAAACTTTGTGATTTGAAGACACATTCAACAAATAATATTTCAATATGACACGAATATCCTTTTTTATGAGAACCTTGTCTTATATTTCATGATAGATATGATGTATAGGCATTAAAACACTTCGCATCTGCTTTCCTGAGAAAGTTCAATAAACCTTGGGCTTTCAACAAATAATATTTCAATATGCTAAAAATATTTCTCTTTATAAGATCCAGTGTTATATTTCATAACAGATATAAAATATAGGCATTAAAACACTTCACATCTGCTTTCCTGAAATAATTCTATAAACCTTGCGATTTGAAGACACATTCAACAAATAATTAAGTATGACACGAATATCCTTTTTTATAAGACCTTGTGTTATATTTCATAATAGATATGATATATAGGCATTAAAAGTGTCAGTTTGTCAGCAAACACCGTGGCTCGGACGGTGCAAGACATCGCAGAAAATATATCATCTCAACTGTCTGACAAAAATGGACATCATGAGTGGTTTTCTCTAGCATTGGATAAGTCAACGGATGTGTCAGATACTGCTCAGGTGTTGATTTTTATTCGCGGAGTAGATAAAAGCTATGAAGTGTATGAAGAACTTCTTGATATTGATAGTATTTACGGCACGACAACTGGGGCAGATATTTTTAAGGAAGTTCAAAATGCCATTAATAAAAAGAACCTTCGATGGAGAAATTTGAAATGTATAACAACTGATGGAGGCAAAAATATGTATAGTAAAAATAAAGGAGTGGTTGCACTTGTGTCAAAGGCTGTAGAAAATGATGGTGGTTCAAAACCATAAGTCTTACATTGTATCATTCATCAACAGTCCTTGTGCGGAAAATGTTTGGATATGTCTGAAGTTCTAAAACCAGTCGTATCAGTTGTTAACTTCATCAGATCCACTGGGCTGAAATACCGACAATTCCGCTAGTTTATTCAACAGATTGGAGAAAATGATTTACCATGCTGTCGCAACTCAGTTCTCGCTTGGCTATTAACGAGAGGATTTTTATTTGCTGTTTCACCCATTCATTCATTCATCCAAAATAATGAAATAACTCATTTGAAACTTAATTAAATATTTATTGTGAAGAAACAGAAAAAATAAACTCACACTCAAATATTAATAAAATATAATACATTAAAACAATCAAAAACTTACATTATACTGCCACCCAGCCGGATCGAAGAGAAGGAGATGTGCTGCATTGCTGATGATTAATCGATACTCAAATGAATACTGCCTGTTGACTGTTAACTATCAACTATTCTTGACCTCCCTCAATATTTATAAAGAATTATACGCTGACATTGCGACTTTGATCCGGTCACTGTACTAAGGTAAAATGCTCAGTATGCAATCTGTGCCAAGTTTGCGTATTTGGAGATTGTTTTATATTCTATATCCTGTGATCGGATCAATTTCGATGTCTATGAACTTGAAATATTAAAAGATGTAATTCTCAATACTGAGTGTTCTTGTGTTAAAATATTGAAGTGAGGTTGGAATATTTTTCAATTCATGTATTTACTTAAATGAATCTGAATCATTTAATGATTATTTTCTATATTTGACACATCTCCCCTCCACGTTAAAGCTGGCCCCCAGCTTTCTGGTTGGTAATGAAAAACAAACAAAAAAAAAAACAAATTGAAATTCAAATGAAAACACAACTCAATAAAAATATTTTCAATAATAAAAAAAAACAATGGGTTTTAAGTATGATTACGAACATCAATAACAAACTATACGTCCTATAAAAGTTGGAAAAAACCATATTGTCCAATTGATTCTGCAACTATGAGTTCCCACACTTATATTGTCATAGTCCGGCACTGAACTTTGTCTGTCTTCGTGTCACTCCGCCAATCTGTCTGCACAGCGTCCGTGTCTTGGTTCTGAGTTTGTTTTGGTTGACGGCTGCTCGGCTACCACAACTCAACTGGATGGGAACATTGGCAACGTAGTAGTGGAATGGATTGGACTGGACTATAATTATGTATTACGTTGTGCTTTGCGTTTTCTCGTATTACCAGAACATGTTTTTCTGGTTTCTGTGAAATGTATCTGTCAATCTGTTCCATGCCTATTCTCTCAATTGTGTATAGAGAAGAAGAAGAAGAGTTACGACTTGACATGACATATGACATACATATAATTTGATGAATATGTGAATATTTAGCGGCATTTTTCGTTCACTGAAGTAATTTTGATTGTTACACTTTGAAATATATTTATATCTGTGTGTTTATCGTGTAATAGTGTGATCAAGTTATTAGCTGCCCAGGAATATACAAATTACCCCTTCGAGAGCTTTTGGGAAACTTCAAACATCATCGTTTGTGGTTCTGTTGTGTCAGCATTTATAACACTAGCGTCGTTCTCATAAATTATTAGTGAAATATTTTCTGTAGGCTGCTTGGGATTTGGATTATCTTAGTACTCAACGGTATGACGGTGATTCTGGATTGTTTTGAGTATTGCAATTATTTTCACATATTATGTCTGTGGATGATGTCTGCCCACACAGGAACTGTTAATCAGCTACTCAGAACAACTGGTAACGCAACAACGTAAGTATTTGTTTCTGGTTGAATATGGCACTAGTGACTGCGATATTCCTATAGTCCATTCATTTGAGCCATGATGATTCAAGTTCATGTTTCCCTAGGTCATCGTGCTGTCTGTGGTACGATCTGCTGAATGTCCTGGAGTGGAAAACCGTAACAGTGGTGATGGAGTAGTGGAGTAGTGACTGCCTCGAAGTGCCTTGGGGTGTGGTGTTGCCTCAATTGCATGAAACAAGAGAGAAATTCGGCAGTAAGTTCTTTCATATTTTTATTCTTATAGCTAGGTTATGTTACTATTAAATTCGATAATAAAAAAAATCAACAAAAATCACTGCATTATATAGTTACCAATCATTTGACAGTTAGATCTGATTGGTTAGAGTACATATGATATACATATATATATATATATATATATATATATATATATATATATATATATATATATATATTTATATATATATATATATATATATATATATATATTTATATATATATATATATATATATATATATATATATATATATATTTATATATATATATATATATATATATATATATATATTTATATATATATATATATATATATATATATATATATATATATATATATATACAGAGTGACCCATTTGAAAGCGGGCCACCTCTCTAAAACTGTTATTTATTATCCGATTCAGAAGTTTTTTTTTTCAATAGATAGAGCGTCAATAGTTCTATTAGAGTGCTGTGAAGTCGAAATATAAATAAAATTTTCAAGGCCTACTTCGAATTTTTTTCAAGGTCAAAAATCCAAAAAACATACTAGCGATTTTTTTATATGAAATTTGACGACGCCACTGGATTTGTGATGCTTTCAAATGGTTGTGACTGAAATTTCAAGATAAAATAATGTTTTTTAACAGAAATATGGCATAAGTAAAATATACCAATCACTGTCAAAATAATTCAAATAGTTGTATATTAAATAACAATTTTGTAAATAATATGGTTTGAAATACTTCTTCAGAACATAACAACTTTATGTGCGATATAGTTATCTTTATTAGCACACTGCAGTTTGTTGTCAAAGAATAGAAATACACATCTTTATATCATAATATAATTATCAATATTAAAACCATAAATGAACCACTACAAAAGAATGTATTAACATGACAATGCCCACACATTAAATTTTGGACTGTTCCACCAAATCTCCATTCAATTCGATACATTTATCATATCGTTTTCTAATGTTAACCAAAACATTCAATAATTGATTTGGGGTGATATCTCTGCAAGCCTGTCTTATTCTTTCACGCAGTTCCTCTTTGCTCGTTGGGCGAGTTTTGTATACTTTTTCCTTAACGGTGCCCCATAAAAAAAATCAAGTGGAGTCAAGTCCGGGGATCTGGGGGGAAACTCAATCAGTGAACTATTTCGCCCTATCCACCGATTAGGAAAATTTTCTTCCAGCCAATCTCTAACAATCCTGCTATTGTGGATGGAACAGCCATCTAATTGAAATAGAATATGGGCCTCTTCTGCTAGTGGAAGTTCATCCATAGCGTTGGAAAACTCGTTTTTCAAAAAATTCAAAAAAATTTGACCATTCAAATTGTTTTCAAAAAAAAAGGGGCCAATTATTCTGGTATGTAATATTCCGCACCAAACATTTATTTTTTGGGAGTACTGTCTTCTGCAATTTATTATCCAATGTGGATTTTCTTCCGTTCAGTACCTTGAATTTTGAGAATTAACTGTTCCATTGGTTGTGAATGTTGCCTCGTCACTGAACAAAATTTTTTTCAGAAAATTCCTGTTATTTAGATATTCTCCTTGAGCCCATAAACTATACTCCATCCTCTTTTCATTATCGCCTTCTTCTAAGGTGTGAAGAAACTTTGGTTTAAAGGGCTTCATATTATTATATTTCCTAAGATTTCTCCTTATTGTTTCACGCGGTAAGTTGATGTCCAAACTTGCAATTCTCACACTTGTTTTCGGATTATTATTAAAATAATTTCGAATTCGTTCAGAATTATTTCGTCTCTGCCTTTGTACAGTATTAATATTCTTCAGGATATGTTTACTAACAGCTCCATACTGATTGAAAATTTTGTTTACTCTTCCAACTGTAGCTCTGCTAATATTTCGACGCTCCGGATGCATGTTATTGAAAATTCTACATACTTCCCTTTCGGATCTGTCGTTGTTACCACGAAGTTTTACTATTTCAATTTTCTCCTGCAAAGTCAAATTATCTGCCATACTTCTTTATTAGTGTAGGTACTTGAAGAGTTATAAACTTCACTATTAATACTGACAAATTTGTGTCTTTTCGTCTTTTATTTTAATGACTTGTCATCTCCACGGCAACTTAACTTTCAAAGCCTTCTAATAAAAATAATATTTTCGAAATGTGGCATCCCAAACATGTTTGAATGAAACCAAGATATGTAGATATTCGGAATAACTGACAACCACCAAAGAGGAACTGCGTGAAAGAATAAGACCAGGCTTGCATAAATGTTACCCCAAACCAATGATCGAATTTTGATCGAATCTTATGATTAGTTAGCATTAGAAAATGGTAGAATAAACGTATCGAATTAAATCGGAAATTAGTTACAAAGTACGGAAATTAATGTCTGGGCACTCTCATCTCAATCCATTTTTTTGTTGTAGTTCATTTATTTCATCAGTATTGGTTATTATTGATTATTGAATATTGATTACTATTTGATGTAAAGATGTATATTTCATTTCTCTGATGACAAAAAAACTGCAGTGTTTTGATGGACATAACTATCTTCTATACTTTATGGAGTTCTGTTTGAAAGAAACATAATTTGACACCATTTTGAATAACTGCTGTTTACAAGCTCGACTGCTAACGACGTGAAAGAGCATTTTAAACGATATTATTAATAATATTGTGATTTAATATGATGACAATTCGAAATATTTAGATAAAGTGATAAAAATTTTACTTATGCTATATTTCTGTTAAAAAAACATATTTCATCTTGAAATTTCAGTCACAACCATTTGAAAGCATCACAAATCCAGTGGCGTCGTCAAATTTCATATAAAAAAATCGCTAGTATGTTTTTTGGATTTTTGACCTTGAAAAAAATTCGAAGTAGGCCTTGAAAATTTTATTTATATTTCGACTTCACAGCACTCTAATAGAACTATTGACGCTCTATCTATTGAAAAAAAAAACTTCTGAATCGGATAATAAATAACAGTTTTAGAGAGGTGGCCCGCTTTCAAATGGGTCACTCTGTATATATTTGATTATAACAATTTTTTATCCATTTTTTTAAAATCCCAGTATAGTGGTTCCGGAAGAGCAGGAACCTTCAGCTCCTTTGGGAATAAAAACATTCAGCACCACCCAGATAGGAGTGAGAAATTTATTATGCGTGTAGAATTGTACAAGTAAACATTATAATAATTTTAATATGAATTATTTTCTAGAGACGATGATTTCGAAAATATTTATCCGTAAGTATATAATCTATTGGATTTGAATACATTTTAATATTACAAAATAATAGTGATGAAAGAAAAATGGATGAAAACACCCTGGAGGAGTTGGTGTTCAATGACCCGTAAGCATAGATATAAGTAAAGGAATTATTAATGAATATATATCACTCATTTTGTTGCAGAAGAATGTTTACATTCTCAGATCAATAATATTCAGGGTAAGAACAGTGGTTTAGGCATAAGTGGGATACCACTATAAAATAAAACGCGCCAACAGTTCTACCTCATGGGTGGTGTGTGTAATGAATCGAAAAGCAAATCATATTAAGTAAAAATTTAAAGTGTGTAAATTGAGCCTATACGGACCGGACTATGAAAATCATTGGCCTACTTATGCGATCGCGAAGTACCTTTCGCGGCACCGAAAAGAAATCATATATCTTAATAACTGTCGAAATTAATATGTTATGGGGTCGTAAAACTGTCACCGCTAAAGGTAGAATTCCGCAACAAGCGACCGAGACAGGCGACAGATAGGAGAGACCGATTGTGGTCTCTCCAGGACTGCTCTAATGCAATTACATAGAGGTCGTAATAATAATGTCAGAAATCAAATTTACTGGGGAGGAAGACGAATTGCTTATAGAGTTAGTGGCTAAGAACCCACCACTATTTGATCCTCAAGTGGAATCCTACAAGGATGTTATTGTTCGGGAAAATATTTGGAAGGATATAGCAGGGAAAATGAACAGAGCTGGTAAGTTTAAATTTTATTTTCAATCCATCACTTTTAAAATTTATAAACTGATGAATAAATATTTACAATATGTTATTATGAAGGTGGTCACTAGCGAGATATTGAATAATCAGATTTCTATTGATTGTCTTTATTTAGTTTATTCGCTTCACATGGTCTTCTTGCCAAGAAACTGCACCAGCCTCAGAGTTAAAATACTTTCTTAACTCATCTCTTATGGTAAATCCAGTTTTACTTGCATAACCTCCTGTATGAATTGAAGATTGCATATTATTAGAATGTGTTGTCACATCGGAACTACTCAGCCGATAAACAGATTTCCCAGAATCTTCTAAAAATCCTTCACGAAGTAGGTTATGTAAACAACAGCTAACTAATATTAGGTCATCACATGTTTCTGGAGCAACTGCTATTGGCGTGTAATATATTCTAAATACCTGGGATAACAACCCAAATGCGTTTTCTGAAACCCTTCTACCGCGACAAAGACGATAATTAAAAACTTGTTTGCTCAAGTCATTCTTTGCATCTCTTTTTGTATAAAGTTTCATCATGTAGCTGTCAAGACCAAAAGCTTCATCTCCTATTAAAAAGTAGCCTAGTTTTATATTAGTTCCTGGAAGGCACTGAGGTTCAAGAAAATCGAATTTGCTGTCCATAATACTTTTCCCCATTACAGATTTTTTGAAAATGCTACTGTCTCCTTCTTTCCCATAAGAACCAACATCTACCGCTATAAACTTGTTGTTAGAATTAAGAGAACAATAGAAAAATATTCTTTATAATTAAAAAATAAAGATCCACTCTTTGAAGGAGCTCTTATACGAACGTGTTTGCCATCAATGGCTCCCACACAATTCGGAATATTCCATTGTGTCCAAAAGTCCTCAGAAATGCGTTTGTTCTCGTCTTTGGTAGACTCAGGCATGAATTGAGGGATTAATTTTTTTCTTAAAACGCTCAATACCTCCTTCACAATTCTTGAAATATAACATGCAGATATTCTATAAGCATATGAGAGAGATGCAAAGCTTTCTCCAGTAGCAAGAAATCTGACAGAGAGAAAAATACAATTGTGTCACTTAATTTTTGTGCTAGTTTGGTGACCATAATGATGGCATGGTAGCCAATCCCATTATTTTAACAATAGACTGAGATATAACAAAAAAAATTTTTATTGCAGATGTTGATTGTAAAAGAAGATGGAAGTACATTCGTGATTCATACAACCGTTTCAAACGTAAAAGAAAAATGACCACTGGATCGGCTGCTCCAGCTAAAAACTCCAAATGGGAGCTCTTTGAACGACTTCAGTTTTTGGAACTAGTATCTACAGAAAGAGCCAGTGCATCCAATGTTTCTTTCGAAACAGTAGTTTCAAGTCCAATGCCGAATGAAGAGGCAGAAATTCTCTTTGATAATGAAGAGAATCAAGATATAACGACCAAGCCAGCCGCCAAGTCTACACAAAAACGCAAAAAAGTGGAAGATGAATTTCTGACATATCTCAAGAAACGAGACGACCAGAGACAGGTATATTTTCAAGAGATGAACGCTTTCAAAGAAATTGATGACGACGTAAATACATTTGGTAACCATGTAAAATCTGTCATGAGAAAATTGAACCAGCGATTTCAAATACAGGCAAGGAACGAGATATTTAACATTTTAACAAAATACGAACACATGCAAATGGATTTGGAATACAAACAGCGCCTCCAACATCAGGGGGACATAGTTATGTATCAGCCGTTTCTCCCTCTGGATCATCCACTGCAACCAGTAGCAGTAATGTTACTTCACAACATCATGAAGATTATTTCAATTCCCTTCTTCCTTTGTAAACAAAGTGATAATTTTGTTGATAATAAGTACCAAAATATATAACTTACCTTAATGTTAAAGACAATTTTTCTTGTGGTGTTATGTCGCCTTTCGTTTGTATGTCCTTTTCTATTAAATTATTCACATAATCAAACTGTTTTTTATTCAATCTAAAATACCTTCGAAACTTTTCTTCATCTAATGATAGGTGATTCATTATTAGTACACTAAAATATCCTTCCTCGCGTCTTGTTTTGAATATAGAATTTATACACCTACGTTTTTTCATTCGAAACAGGTAATATAGAAATATATCGTCATCTTCTTCTTCCCATAACCTTTTAAAGAATAGTTTCGAAGCCATGATACTGACTGGTTTACAACTTCTGATATACTGAAGCATAGAAGCCATTTCGCGCCTGTCGCTTGTCTCCGTCGCATAGTCATTTCAAGGAGCGACAGTTGAGAAGGTGTCACGGTCTCAGCTCGTAATGAGTGTCTCTGTCACCTGTCTTGGTCTCTTCAAGCGGAACGCTACCTTAATTCATCTACTTCAAGTTCAAGAGCGTCTTATGTAACGGGTGATTTTTTTGAGGTTAGGATTTTCATGCATTAGTATTTGACAGATCACGCGGGATTTCAGACATGGTGCAAAGAAAAAGATGCTCAGTATGCTTTGACATTTCATCATGAATAGACTTAATAACGAGCAACGCTTGCAAATCATTGAATTTTATTACCAAAATCAGTGTTCGGTTCGAAATGTGTTTCGCGCTTTACGCCCGATTTATGGTCTACATAATCGACCAAGTGAGCAAACAATTAAAGCGATTGTGACCAAGTTTCGCACTCAGTTTACTTTATTGGACATTAAACCAACCACACGAATGCGTACAGTGCGTACAGAAGAGAATATTGCGTCTGTTTCTGAGAGTGTTGCTGAAGACCGTGAAATGTCGATTCGTCGCCGTTCGCAGCAATTGGGTTTGTGTTATTCGACCACATGGAAGATTTTACGCAAAGATCTTGGTGTAAAACCGTATAAAATACAGCTCCTGCAAGAACTGAAGCCGAATGATTTGCCACAACGTCGAATTTTCAGTGAATGGGCCCTAGAAAAGTTGGCAGAAAATCCGCTTTTTTATCGACAAATTTTGTTCAGCGATGAGGCTCATTTCTGGTTGAATGGCTACGTAAATAAGCAAAATTGCCGCATTTGGAGTGAAGAGCAACCAGAAGCCGTTCAAGAACTGCCCATGCATCCCGAAAAATGCACTGTTTGGTGTGGTTTGTACGCTGGTGGAATCATTGGACCGTATTTTTTCAAAGATGCTGTTGGACGCAACGTTACGGTGAATGGCGATCGCTATCGTTCGATGCTAACAAACTTTTTGTTGCCAAAAATGGAAGAACTGAACTTGGTTGACATGTGGTTTCAACAAGATGGCGCTACATGCCACACAGCTCGCGATTCTATGGCCATTTTGAGGGAAAACTTCGGAGAACAATTCATCTCAAGAAATGGACCGGTAAGTTGGCCACCAAGATCATGCGATTTGACGCCTTTAGACTATTTTTTGTGGGGCTACGTCAAGTCTAAAGTCTACAGACATAAGCCAGCAACTATTCCAGCTTTGGAAGACAACATTTCCGAAGAAATTCGGGCTATTCCGGCCGAAATGCTCGAAAAAGTTGCCCAAAATTGGACTTTCCGAATGGACCACCTAAGACGCAGCCGCGGTCAACATTTAAATGAAATTATCTTCAAAAAGTAAATGTCATGGACCAATCTAACGTTTCAAATAAAGAACCGATAAGATTTTGCAAATTTTATGCGTTTTTTTTTAAAAAAAGTTCTCAAGCTCTTAAAAAATCACCCGTTATATTGTCCAACACCAAGCCCTAATGCTTCTCTACAGTGCCCAACGTAAAACCCGGATGTACCAAGGCCTGCATGGTCAGTGCAAGACCTACACGGAAACTACACTGAATATCCACAGGATTTCCAGAGAAACGAAGATATTCGCTACACATAAATACTTGATAGGTACTAAACACCAATATTGTTGCTATAAGTATTCGTGTAACTTTGATGGTATTACATATTTTATTTTTGTATTACGTACCTTAATGTTATTAATAAACGTTCCTCTGCAGAAATAGCCTCCCGGTAGTGGGTATCTAGCTTTTCTATTCTCAGTTCTACAAATTCCACCAACACTCGGAAGCTTTCCTGGTTCATTCTATAATATTCTTTAAACTTTTCTGAATTGAGGGATAACTACTCCTGTTCAACAGTGACGGGGCTATGGCTCAGATTATGTACAAATAATGGATGAATCCAATATCGGCGCAACCGTTTTCGTTTACGTCGATTTCGCAAAAATTGCCAAGCTACTACAACATCTCCCTCGCTTAACGACATTTTAAATACTACAAATGTAGTTGTCACACTTATCTACGCGGTTAAGCATGTTGCGTGTTTGATGTTTCGTTGGTGAACGACCGCGCTAAGGTATTAGGATTTATTATAAAAGTAAGCAAACAATCGTCCGCACTTCATATTTGATAATCTAATAGTAATCATGTGAGTAGCATTGCACGTTATTTTTTCAAATTATGTAATTATACTTTTATCATAGGAATTCAATGCAATATAGAGATGGCCCTTTTGGTTACCGATGGGTGTACGGTAACGAAAGGCAACTAAAAATAATGGTGAAGAGTCACCGAAAGGTTTCACCAATCCTAGATAGGCAGAGATTAGTACGATACAGCTTTTTATAACATTTTTTTTAAGTAATTATTTTTCTCAGTATAATAGTTCCGGAAAAGGAGGAACCTTCAGCCCCTTCAGGGATGTAACACAAGGAGTGAGAAAAGTTATTTTGTGAGTAGAATATTGCAAGTAAACATTATAATAATTTCATATGAATTAATTTTTAGAGACGATGATTTCAAAAATAATTATTCGTAAGAATATAATCTATTCACTTGTGAAGTCATTCAAATAATATTCCAAAATAATAGTGATGAAACAAAAACGGTCGAAAACACCCAGAAGGAGGGGGTTGATCGCTAATATATAAATAATATATATTTGATTATAACATTTTTTAATCCAGTAAAGTGATTCCGGGAGAGCAGGAACCTTCAGCTCCTTTGGGAATAAAAATAACATTTAGCACCACCCAGATAGGAGTGCGAAATGTTATTATGTGAGTAGAAATGTACGAGTAAACATAATAATTTTAATATGAATTATTTTCTAGAGACGATGATTTCGAAAATATTTATCCGTAAGTATATAATCTATTGGATTTGAATACATTTTAATATTACAAAATAATAGTGATGAAAGAAAAATGGATGAAAACACCCTGGAGAAGTTGGTGTTCAATGACCCGTAAGCATAGATATAAGTAAAGGAATTATTAATGAATATATATCACTCATTTTGTTGCAGAAGAATGTTTACATTCTCAGATCAATAATATACAGGGTAAGAACAGTGGATTAGGCATAAGTGGGATACCACTATAAAATAAAACGCGCCAACAGTTCTACCTCGTGGGTGGTGTGTGTAATGAATCGAAAAGCAAATCATATTAAGTAAAAATTTAAAGTGTGTAAATTGAGCCTATACGGACCGGACTATGAAAATCATTGGCCTAATTATGCGATCGCGAAGTACCTTTCGCGGCACCGATAAGAAACACAGACATATAGAAAACAATAGACAGAGCTGTTTACAAAATGTGTGTGTGCCAACATTAATTCTTACTTTACTACAAATTATTTTGTAGTAAAGCAGTGTTGTCCGATGAATAAAATATAATTATTTGTATTGCTTACTTTTCAATATTATCGTAGATATTTATTATTTAATATTTCTTTGCAAACTGAATATATTTTGGCATACATTCTTATTTGTGTAGAAATTTGTTTTTTGTCGAGTATGAATCCTTTAAATTGTATTTTTATTACAACAAGGTGGAATAACTTTCAGCTCATTTTGTAAATTTTGCGAAATCCGGCAACGCCGCTAGCAAAGTGCACAGCAAGCGGCCGCCATATTCCAATTTCATTTCATTGCTAATCGAAGTGGTGAATACTTGTGTTTGTGTTTATTTTAACTAATTTTGTGTTTATTACTGAAGCAAAGGTGTTAAAAAAAATAAAACTATGGTGAGACAGTGTGTGGTGTGCCGGAAAATTGACTATTTGAACCCTAACCTATCTTTTCACAGGTGAGTTGTAAAAATAAGGTAGTCATAGGCGGGTATGTGAATCCTCTTTTTAAACAATGTTTAAACATATTTTTACACATAATTAAGTAGATTGTAAAAAATAAACATACATATAAAAACATTATGTGCTGCTTATCTATAGAAAGCTTTAGACCAATAGTTCAAAAATTTCTTTAAAAATACTGATAGTTTTGAGTTAAGTATCAAAAACTGTACATAAGGCTTACTATGGTAGCATCTTTATTACTACAACACTATTGTCAAAATTCTTAGTTTCATATGTAAAAAACAGGTTAATACCTAGGCTTTAATGTACATAATTTTTCAATTATTTCTTTTAGTTTTCCAATAAGTCAAGCACGAAGGGATACGTGGATGGTAACACTTGGATTTCAACCAAATAAAAAATTACCAAAGAGACCAGAAGTGTGTTCTAATCATTTTGAAGAAAATGATTTCACACAAAGGGCCAATGGATCAAAAATGTTAAGGAGAGATGCAGTCCCTTATTTAGCCGTCAGAGAAATTGGAAACAAAAGGTACAAAAATTGTATAGGTTGAGTTAATAAAAATCATAAATTATGTAAAAATTCTTTTAGTCCAGAATCTGATTTGGAATCTACCTTTGGAATAAAACATAAAAAGGAACAGCAAACAACTAGGTATGTAACATAATTTGCTCTTTCTTTACATGTATTACATAATTTTTTCATTTTCATTAGGATATCTGAAATAAATTACCAGACCTCATCTGAATCTGAAAAACATGAGTCCGAGGAAGATTATAACAAGTTATTAAAGAGGTAATAAACAATGCAAATATGTATATGTACATATATATATATATATATATATATATATATATATATATATATATATATATATATATATATATGATGGGGATTATGGGGAGATTATGGCTTATTGAAAATAATCCTTATGGGGAGAAAATACACAGAACACGGAGCGATACCCGAGAAGACAGCTCATCATACTTTATCCGTGATATATGTACATATATATATATATATATGTATATATGTACAGTCATTTGTGGATACTGTTAAAGAAATACCAAAACCATTGGATGTGACATGTGAAGCTGGACCTTCAGGAATTTTGTAAGTGAATTCTAATTTTGTTATGTTGAAAGTAACTACACAAGTACCTTAAAATAATATTAAATAAAAAATTAAACTTAAATTTTAGGTGGAATACTAAGGCTGAGTCTTCCTCTTCATCAAGTACTTCAACTGCATCTGAAGTGGAACAATTCTTGCAAGTTGAGGCTACCGTCACTAAAGAACTCAGTTGTGTAGAAAGAACTTCAATGTTCACAGAAGAACATGGAACACAAAGGTATATACTTTTACAAGCAAAATTTATGAACATGAGAGATTTATTAGCTTCATTGAAAATAAATAGTTGCAATTTTGTTTCAGCTGTGAAACAACTGGAGCTAGAAATACAAAACACATAACCAAACTGGTAAAAAGGTAAAAAGTCAACAAGTTTATAGTAATATGAAAATATTTTATATTTTAATTTCTATTTAGAAAACGAAGATATGTAGGAGATCTGAATACCAGCGATTTTTCGTCTCCCACAAAGGCTAAGAAAAACTTCAAATTTCTAAAGGAAACGGTGCTAAGGCAGAGAAAAAAATTAAATCCCTGCATAATACTGTAAGAAGACTTAAAGCACGCATTTCAACTTTAAACGATCTTTTGAAGTTATTAAAGGAAAAATTTAATATGTCAGATTCATCAGAATCGGTGATAAAGGTATTATAAAACAATAAATTTAAATAATACCAAAAAAAAATAATTAAATAATTATTTTATAATTTAGGCTTCACTATCAGGGCCAGCACTTGAAATATTTGAAAGAATGTTATGTGGATCATCCTCTCACAAATACAATCCAGCTTTTCGCTTGTTTGCATTGACACTTTCATTTTATTCTGCCAGTGCTTACAACTTTGTGAGAAACACCTTTAACCAGTCTTTGCCGCATCTTAAAACAATTTCAAAATGGTTTAGATCAGTAGATGGATCTCCAGGATTTACCCGAGAATCGTTGCAGGTAATGATATTCAACATTTGGCAAAACCAAAAATTTAGTCTATCTGTTTCACTATTTTACAACAAACAATAACAATTAATAACAAACCTTGTTTTATTTAATAATAATTTTTCTCTTTTGTTATTTTTCAGGCATTGAAAATAAAAAAAGAAAATGCTTCTAGAGTAGAAAAGCCTATACTTTGCAACCTTGTACTTGACGAAATGTCAATACGAAAACAAGTAGAGTGGACAGGATCAAAATTCACAGGGTATATTGATATAGGATCAAAGATTGATGCAGATACACTTCCAGAAGCCAAAGAAGCCCTTGTGTTTATGCTTGTATGTCTTAATGATTCATGGAAAATTCCTGTCGGATATTTTCTTATAGATGGATTAGGTGCAACAGAAAAAGCTAACTTATTATTAAAATGTTTGGAATTTATTCACGAAAGTGGTGTGATTGTCACATCTGTAACATTTGATGGAGCGGCAATTAATTTAAGTATGGCTCAAAAATTAGGTGCTGATTTAAGCGATCCAACTAATTTAATTACCAGTTTCAAACACCCGATGACGGATGAAAACGTTAATATTTATTTGGATCCTTGTCATATGATAAAGCTTATAAGAAATTGCTTTGGTTCACAATATATCACAGATAAAGAGGGAAATGTAATATATTGGAGTTTAATAACAAAACTCGTTGAAAAACAAAACATAGAAGGATTACATGCGGCAACAAAAATCAGACTAAGACATCTCTAGTGGACTCGCGAAAAAATGAAGGTTCGAATTGCGACCCAAACTTTAAGTAAAAGTGTTGCTGATGCCCTTCTATTTTTGAAAGAGAAGGACAAAACATTTTTGTCAGCAGAGCCTACATCAAATTTTATTTTAAAATTCAATAATATATTTGATATATTTAACTCTAAAACAAGGATGGCAAAATACTTTTTTAAAAAGCCATTATCTTTAGCAACATCAGATTTTTTTTTTAATTACTTTAAAGAAGTTGAAAATTATATATTAGGTTTAAAAATAGGAAATGTACCAGTTATTCAATCAAGAAGAAAAACTGGTTTTCTGGGCTTCTTAATTTGCATGAAAAGTATAAGAAATATGTATGAAGAACATGTCTGTAATAAAAAAAAATTTACTATATATAACGACTTACAAACTGTCACAAGACCATCTCGAGCTGTTTTTTGGTGCCATAAGAAGGCGGGGTGGTTATAATAATAATCCTTCAGCAAGGCAATTTGAAACTGCATACAAAAGACTTATTGTCCATAGTGAGATAAGAGCATCTGACACAGGAAATGCTATAAATTTAGAACAAATTTCAATTCTTACTTGTGGTAGTGGAAATTTAACAGTTAATGATGATGGTGATAATCTCTTGGATTCTGAGGAGTTCAAAAAAGTGGAGGAAGTGGTAAATAATACAATTATCAATTATCCACATTATAATGATGCCAGTTGGAATTTAACAGATTTTGTGGAAGATGTGGTAACATATATTGCAGGTTTTGTAGTGAAAATGTTAAAAAAATGCATTACTTGTTTGAAATGTCAAGAATTATTAGAATGTAATAATTCTTACTCTCAGCTACAAAATAAAAAAATATATGGAAATTTAATAAATGCATCTACTTTTATAATGAAAGTTTGCAAAGGAGCAGAAAAATACTTTAGATATTTTATTAAAACCACTGGAATATTTAATAAAAACATTAAATACTTGATAAATATATTATCAGTGAATACGATGAAAACATTACCAGCCAACATATATGATTATATGGGAGATCATATATTTGAAGAAACACCACTTGATGGTCACTGCCACCAACTAATTAGGCTGGTGTTGGAAAATTATTTTAAAATTCGCATTCATCACGAAGTTAATAAAAAAATGGATTCAATTAAAGTGAATAGAATAAGAAGTGTTCATACAAAAACAATTCTGTTTTGCAATCAGTAATAACTGATGTAATATAAAATATGATGTTATATATATGTAATCACTTCCTCTTTATATCACAAGAAGATACTTCATCTGTAAAACTTAATCAATTTCCGTTTACTACTTTTTCTTTCTTTTAAGTTATTTCTATGTTTTTTAACGTTTTTTATCCAATCAAATTTTAATTTTACTTTATGATGTCACATTTTTTATATACTCTTATTCATATTTCATTTAACACCTACATGTAAGCAACTTGGATCTTTATTTTTGTATAAGTTTAATGTTCATATTTAAATTTACTTCAGGTATGTTATTTAATTTTTTACTTTTTTTTCATTATTACAATTGTTTTTTAGCCTGATGATGGCTCCTTAAGAGCCGAAACTAGTCGCTGTTACCACCTTTATATAACCTAATTGATAATAAAATTCTGTGACGTTAACTGTGAATTTTTACTTCCTTACAGTCATATTTGTTATATGGATGATTTACTTCATTAAAATAAATTTTTATTTTTTAAAATGTTTTATTTAATAAACCTCACCAGATTTTGTATTGCATAAAAGAGCATAATTACTAACTAAACTATAAAATACATTACTTTTACTAACAATTTTAAAGTTTTAATAAAAACATTGTGTTTTCCTCCTTGGAGTAATAAATATTTGAATTTGATAGTTAAATAAATCATATTTTTTTAATAGTAGCAATAGATTACAAATTATTACCTACCTTCTTTTAAAAATCGAGAATATTGTGAAGAAATTTCCAAATGTAACCAATGCAATAATTCGCCCCCCTTATTTCTCCGTCTATGTTGTGCTGTCGGCAGCCATATTCCAACAATAGTCATATGCTTTACCTCCTCACCTCCCTTGACCCTAACAATGTTGGAATGTAAACATTTCGGATTTTATGAATGAATAGCTCTGTCTATTGTTTTTTTATATGTCTGTGATAAGAAATCATAAATCTTAATAACTGTCGAAATTAATATGTTATGGGGTCGTAAAACTGTCACCGCTAATTGTCGTCGAAAGAATAATGGCCCGAAAATTCCGCGTAAACAGAAACACGTGGGTATGTCAACAATCACGTACGCCGATTTGATGACGTAAATCTTTCGCTATAAAAACCCGAGATCATTGCTGGACAAGTCACATACACACATTCGATTGCTGACCATCGAAGAGTGCAGACGTGTCTTAGCGATATAGCGTGTTTTTGCGGATTTCTCAGTGAGTGACCAGCCGTGCTGTAGTGTTTCTGGCTCAGTGTAGTTCGTGCGTTCTGTTGTTTTGCGCAAGCGAAAACGTTTCTGGTGAGTACGTTTGCATATTTCTTTTCCGTTACTTTCTTGGTGCTCAGAGCTACTGGTTGTTTCAATACAGTGTATTAAGTCACGGCAGTATGGAGGAACTGCTATGCAGCCTGGCTGGGACGGAGAAGGGCGAGATTATTGGCTTTATAAGCCAACTGATCTCGGCTCTTGGTCTGACCCAGTCGGACTTGCTTGGCAAAGCATTGCCAAGCCCTGGGAACGGCCGCCACGAGTTGGCGGATCGCGAACAGGGAAAAAAGTCATCAAAGATCAACCAAAGCCAGCTAAAAAGAAGCTTAAAAAGCTGAAAAAGAAAGCGGCTTAGGATAACGTCAGAGACGAGGCTCGGAAATATTATTCAGAATCCGAGACCTCCTCTCATCAAATAGCCAAAGATCGGGCTAACGAGGTGGCTACTTCGAGCAAACTAAGCAAACTAAATTTTCTTTGATTTATCATATTGTATCATCCTGTTTAATGTTCATTAAATAGAATTGTGCATAATTATGCCCACTATTAAAAAAAAAGTCATTTTTGACATTTTTCACTTATTGATACCACATCTGTGACCATTCGGAACAACTTTACACGCAGACTTTTTTTTTCTTCTCAACAATAATAAATCAGGTCTGAAGGAGTAAAGAGAAATTGCTGTGTGAAATATTCGAAAACGATTGGACAATATGCCGAAGGCATTTTCAACTTTACTTCTTGCTCGCGACAAACGATAATTGAAAATTTTCTTATCGTTATTCAAATCTTTTCGACTGAACGGTTTCAAAAAATCTTTCCGAAGGGTGAATGCTTCATCAGCAACAAAAACAAAAGGCAACAATTTTTCGCTATTATTATTTGGTTTTGTTGGCGCTGGTAAAGATAATTGTTCATCCTTCAGTTTCTTGTAGAAGTTAGTGTACTCTAACTTCTCCATCAGATATGCGCCCATTTATACCAAAATCGCACATAATAAATTCACAATTAGCATTCACTACAGCCATTAATACTAGGCTATGTGTCCCTTTATAATTGAAGTAATATGACCCACTTCGAGCGGGATGAATAATGTTGACGTGTTTTCCGTCAACAGCTCCCACGCAGTTAAGAAAATTACATTTTTGTTCAAAATCGTTTGAGATTTGTCTCCACTCATCTTCTGACGACGGAAACTGTAAAAAAATAACACAGTATTATAATTCTAGCATACGCAAGGAATAGAACATATAGACGAAGACGTGGAATCACCGATGAATCCACCTGCAAGATGTCTGTCACGTTCGTCTGTACCTCGCGATCTTAACCAAAATATAAGTTCCCCATCAACATCAGCAACTAGTAGCGCAGCTACACGTAAAAGTTCAAAAAGAAGACGCCAAACTAAAGTTGATGAAGCCGACGAAATATTGATTATGGTGGGAGAAAGGCTACGTAACCAAAAGGCCGATGATGCGTTTAACATTTTTGGGAACAATGTTGCAGCAAAGTTACGAACCTTAGCACCGTCGTACACCAACGAAACATCAAACACGCAACATGCGACATGAGGTAAATACCGCGCATAGACTTGTGCTGCATTAACACAATATAAACACACAGATATCGTTAAAATCATCGTACACCAATGCGGCTGGTGCAAGTGTCGCGCAACAAAAACTGCATGCGGTTTACTGTGCATGTCTCGTCGCAGTAGCTGTTGCGTGATTGAAGGAGTAAGATCGGTTATTTTTATTAAAAATAGAAATAACGTTAAAAAAATGTCTGAAAATCCTGTTTTTAATATAAATTTTGTAAAAGCTATTGAAAAACGTCCGTGCATATGGAACTATTCCTTAACGGGGTATAGCAAAAAAAATGTAACAGAAAAAGCATGGGCGGAGGTGGCAAATGAAATAAAAGATTCAGGTAAATATATACAAGTTTATTTAATGTTCTATACAAGTAACTATGCGTATTTCCACTGTATTGGTATCGATCCTTCGGGTGTCATAAAATACTTAGCTAACGAAATTTCATAGCTAATGTTGTTTCGCGATATCCGTCTTGAACTTCATGTGTTATTTGTGGATGGTTCAGCACATTTTCTTCGAAATGCATTGGACTAGGTAAACTTTCCTTCCCGTATTCTAATAAAATTGTGTAAAACGCAGGTGGCTTTCACAATTTTGTTTACGGTTTCCTCCTCACAACAAATTGGTCCCTCGAATACGCGGAATTTTGATACAATTATTCCAAATGCCCACTCGACACTCTTTCTTCCTCGGGAAAGCCTGTACTTAAAGATCCTTCTTGTACCATTTAAAACTCTTTGTGGATAAGGTCTCATTAAATATGGCAATAATGGAAAAGCTTCATCTCCACATATGTAATAAGGAAAGGACTCTCCACTTTCATTATTTGGTAAATGTGAACGCTCAAGAATTACTATTTTTTGTTTTCTTAACAGTTTGCCAATATGAGATGCTTTAAAAACAGCCCCATCACTATTTCGTCCTAAATCACCTACGTCAATTGTTGTGAACAAACTATCTGCAGTAGCAGTGGCCATTAGTACCAGAGAAAAGAAGCCTTTATAATTAAAATTACTTGAGCCACTATTGGCAATTTTTTTAAACGGATGTGTTTTCCGTCAATTGCGGCGACGCAGTTTGGTAAATTCCACAATTCGTAATACCGTTCAGCATTGCGTTTCCATATTTCTTCATTAGGGACTGGCATAAATAATGGTTGCAGACCTTCCCATACAGCATCAGTTGTTTTTTCACTATTCTACCAATTGTGGTATCTCCTCTATAGAACTGGAACGAAAGATTTTTAAAACTGTCACCTGTTGCCAGATACCTAAAAAAAGAAAAGTTTTTGTTCAAGTTTTTAATAGGTTTTTTCTTTTTCAGTGTCAAATTGTCGCGAACGCTGGAGAAACATCCGGGGAGCATTTTTGCGATCTATGAAAAAGCTACCCTCCGGCACCGGTGCAAATAAAAAAAAAAATATTTTAATATAAGCTTGGAATTTCTTTTGCCTTACATAAAAAATAAAGCAGGCGATGGAAATTTGCAGACTGTGAGCGCCTGCCACGAGAATGCTGATGAGGGTAATAACGGCTCGGAAGAACATACAAACAATGAAGAAGAAAATATGGAATCCCAAGCTGACCAAGGAAGTCAGGACATTGCAACACATGGTTTTGCAAATTCGCCACCTGATATGACAGATCAAGAATCAATTCAAGATTCAGGCATTGACAAATCCATTATTGTAGCTAAGAAGGCATATACTTCTACAAAACGAAACTTTTCTCAAAATGCTTCAAAAGTTTCAAATCCTGCCGATGCTGCTTTCATTGGATGGCTGAAAAACAAACAAGAAAGAGACAGCAGTAAAGAGAATCCAAATATGTCATTTTTACAGAGTTTGTTGCCGGATATGATGAAAATGACAGATAAACAAAACAGACGATTTCGTCAAAAAGTTATAGGGCTAATGGATGACATACTTGAAGATGCGGATATCCGTGTCTGTAAAGGTAGAATTCCGCAACGAGCGACCGAGACAGTAGACCGAGACAGGCGACAGATATGAGAGACCGATTGTGGTCTCTCCAGGACTGCTCTAATGCAATTACATAGAGGTCGTTCTGCAGCCCGAGACAGAGACAGACGACAATCTACTGTCGCCTCAATGTGCCTCGTCAGTCCCCTACGAGAGCAGTAGTGAAGTGGGTCGTTGCGCGACATTTCTGTTTCGACACTGAATTGTGTATGAAAATAAATAATAATGTCAGAAATCAAATTTACTGGGGAGGAAGACGAATTGCTTATAGATTTAGTGGCTAAGAACCCACCACTATTTGATCCTCAAGTGGAATCCTACAAGGATGTTATTGTTCGGGAAAATATTTGGAAGGATATAGCAGGGGAAATGAACAGAGCTGGTAAAATTTTATTTTCAATCCATCACTTTTAAAATTTATAAACTGATGAATAAATATTTACAATATGTTATTATGAAGGTGGTCACTAGCGAGATATTGAATAATCAGATTTCTATTGATTGTCTTTATTTAGTTTATTCGCTTCACATGGTCTTCTTGCCAAGAAACTGCACAGGCCTCAGAGTTAAAATACTTTCTTAACTCATCTCTTATGGTAAATCCAGTTTTACTTGCATAACCTCCTGTATGAATTAAAGATTGTATATTATTAGAATGTGTTGTCACATCGGAACTACTCAGCCGATAAACAGATTTCGCAGAATCTTCTAAAAATCCTTCACGAAGTAAGTTATGTAAACAACAGCTAACTAATATTAGGTCGGTCATCACATGTTTCTGGAGCAACTGCTATTGGCGTGTAATATATTCTAAATACCTGGGATAACAACCCAAATGCGTTTTCTGAAACCCTTCTACCGCGACAAAGACGATAATTAAAAACTTGTTTGCTCAAGTCATTCTTTGCATCTCTTTTTGTATAAGGTTTCATCATGTAGCTGCCAAGACCAAAAGAAGATGGAAGTACATTCGTGATTCATACAACCGTTTCAAACGTAAAAGAAAAATGACCACTGGATCGGCTGCTCCAGCTAAAAATTCCAAATGGGAGCTCTTTGAACGACTTCAGTTTTTGGAACTAGTATCTACAGAAAGAGCCAGTGCCTCCAATGTTTCTTTCGAAACAGTAGTTTCAAGTCCAATGCCGAATGAAGAGGCAGAAATTCTCTTTGATAATGAAGAGAATCAAGATATAGCGACCAAGCCAGCCGCCAAGTCTACACAAAAACGCAAAAAAGTGGAAGATGAATTTCTGACATATCTCAAGAAACGAGACGACCAGAGACAGGTATATTTTCAAGAGATGAACGCTTTCAAAGAAATTGATGACAACGTAAATACATTTGGTAACCATGTAAAATCTGTCATGAGAAAATTGAACCAGCGATTTCAAATACAGGCAAGGAACGAGATATTTAACATTTTAACAAAATACGAACACATGCAAATGGATTTGGAATGTAACATACAAACAGCGCCTCCAACATCAGATGGACATAGTTATGTATCAGCCGTTTCTCCCTCTGGATCATCCACTGCAACCAGTAGCAGTAATGTTACTTCACAACATCATGAAGATTATTTCAATTCCCTTCTTCCTTTGTAAACAAAGTGATAATTTTGTTGATAATAAGTACCAAAATATATAACTTACCTTAATGTTAAAGACAATTTTTCTTGTGGTGTTATGTCGCCTTTCGTTTGTATGTCCTTTTCTATTAAATTATTCACATAATCAAACTGTTTTTTATTCAATCTAAAATACCTTCGAAACTTTTCTTCATCTAATGATAGGTGATTCATTATTAGTACACTAAAAAATCCTTCCTCGCGTCTTGTTTTGAATATAGAATTTATACACCTACGTTTTTTCATTCGAAACAGGTAATATAGAAATATATCGTCATTTTCTTCTTCCAATAACCTTTTAAAGAATAGTTTGGAAGCCATGATACTGACTGGTTTACAACTTCTGATATACTGAAGCATAGAAGCCATTTGGCGCCTGTCGCTTGTCTCCGTCGCATAGTCATTTCAAGGAGCGACAGTTGAGAAGGTGTCACGGTCTAAGCTCGTAATGAGTGTCTCTGTCACCTGTCTTGGTCTCTTCAAGCGGAACGCTACCTTAATTCATCTACTTCAAGTTCAAGAGCGTCTTATGTATATTGTCCAATACCAAGCCCTAATGCTTCTCTACAGTGCCCAACGTCAAACCCGGATGTACCAAGGCCTGCATGGTCAGTGCAAGACCTACACGGAAACTACACTGAATATCCACAGGATTCCCAGAGAAACGAAGATATTCGGCTACACATAAATACTTGATAGGTACTAAACACCAATATTGTTGCTATAAGTATTTGTGTAATTTTGATGGTATTACATATTTTATTTTTGTATTACGTACCTTAATGTTATTAATAAACGTTCCTCTGCAGAAATAGCCTCCCGGTAGTGGGTATCTAGCTTTTCTATTCTCGGTTCTACAAATTCCACCAACACTCGGAAACTTTCCTGGTTCATTCTATAATATTCTTTAAACTTTTCTGAATTGAGGGATAACTACTCCTGTTCCAACAGTGACGGGGCTATGGCTCAGATTATGTACAAATAATGGATGAATCCAATATCGGCGCAACCGTTTTCGTTTACGTCGATTTCGCAAAAATTGCCAAGCTACTACAACATCTCCCTCGCTTAACGACATTTTAAATACTACAAATGTAGTTGTCACACTTGTCTACGCGGTTAAGCAACATGCAGTAGGTAACTCATGTCACATGTTGCATGTTACGTTTTTGATGTTTCGTTGGTGTACGACCGCGCTAAGGTATTAGGATTTATTATAAGAGTAAGCAAACAATCGTCCGCACTCCATATTTGATAATCTAATAGTAATCATGTGAGTAGCATTGCACGTTATTTTTTCAAATTATGTAATTATACTTTTATCATAGGAATTCAATGCAATATAGAGATGGCCCTTTTGGTTACCGATGTGTGTACGGTAACGAAAGGCAACTAAAAATAATGGTGAAGAGTCACCGAAAGGTTTCACCAATCCTAGATAGGCAAAGATTAGTACGATACAGCTTTTTATAACATTTTTTTTTTAAGTAATTATTTTTCTCAGTATAATAGTTTCGGAAAAGGAGGAAACTTCAGCCCCTTTAGGGATGTCACACAAGGAGTGAGAAAAGTTATTTTGTGAGTACAATATTGCAAGTAAACATTATAATAATTTCAATATGAATTAATTTTTAGAGACGATGATTTCAAAAATAATTATTCGTAAGTATATAATCTATTCACTTTTGAAGTCATTCAATATTCCAAAATAATAGTGATGAAACAAAAACGGTCGAAAGCACCCAGAAGGAGGTGGTTGATCGCTAATATATAAATAATATATATTTGATTATAACATTTTTTAATCCAGTAAAGTGATTCCGGGAGAGTAGGAACCTTCAGCTCCTTTGGGAATAAAAATAACATTTAGCACCACCCAGATAGGAGTGCGAACTGTTATTATGTGAGTAGAATTGTACAAGTAAACATTATAATAATTTTAATATGAATTATTTTCTAGAGACGATGATTTCGAAAATATTTATCCTTAAGTATATAATCTATTGGATTTGAATACATTTTAATAATATTACAAAATAATAGTGATGAAAGAAAAATGGATGAAAACACCCTGGAGGAGTTGGTGTTCAATGACCGTAAGCATAGATATAAGTAAAGGAATTATTAATGAATATATGTCACTCATTTTGCTGCAGAAGAATGTTTACATTCTCAGATCAATAATATTCAGGGTAAGAACAGTGGATTAGGCATAAGTGGGATACCACTATAAAATAAAACGCGCCAACAGTTCTACTTCATGGGTGGTGTGGAAATGAACTGATTTTCAGGAAGAAGATTTCTTGGTAATTGAAAGGGGCATATTTTTAAGAGAGATTCATTTAGGGGAAAAAGTTTTGGTTTCTTTCATCCTCATGTTCATATATAAAAATGTGGAAAAAAAATACTTCCAGAATAAACTCTTTTACAAAATAGCATATGAGAGATGTACAATATTACTCATTGTACACTGTCGTGAAATCGTATTTGTACGATTACGATAGGTACGTATTCACGATAAAACGAAACTTGTAGAAAATTCACCTCCTCTGCACAATCACTTGACAATGAAAAAAATTTATTACTCGAAAGTTATCAACGCACAGAAATTAATTTGTTCTATAACCTTTAACACGTTGAACGCCACCGTGGGAGCCGAAAATTGGGTATATCAGGCCAATTTTTTTTTGTGGTAGTGTCTCGAAAATATATTCTTCTTTCATATAATTTCAAGTTAGAAATGAAGAAAACAGATTTTGACATTTTATGACGTTGTCATTAGTATGTATCCACATTGGATACCCACGGCCACAATATTCATTTCTGAAAACTGCTACCGCATGTATCCCATCTGGATACATGAGCCGGCAACAACGTCGAAAAAGATTAGAACAGGTGTTCACAAGTTTGGAACAAATCACTTGCAATGCCTTTTCATCAGACGAAGTTCATGCAGTGTCTTGACTTTGGATACTGAACTTCCGTACTCTTTGATAAGTTATTAGTGTTCTTTACATTATTTATACGGCATATTTCGAAAACAATGTCATACGAACAGGAACAATTACATTTACAAAAACTCATGCAAGAGTTGTTGTCTGACGAAGAGAATTCGCTATTTGGAGATGTTTACTTATCAGACGAATATCAAATAGAAAGTGATGACTGTAGTGATAGTGATAGTAGCTCGACTTCTACAAGTTTCAGAAAAAGTAAGCGCATAAAACTGAAGGCAACCAAATCATCTGACCTAGGTAAGTTTATGATTCCTTCAAAATGATATAAACCTAATGTTATTCGAAATCTAAAACAAATTACTAAATGACCTACCGTCAATAAAATTGTAAATTGCATATAATATTGGATTTAGGTATTATAAAATAACTGGAAAAATGTTGTATGCAATTTGCAAGTCTTTGTGTTAGACTGACTAGAAAACATTTACAAAATGTTATATCGAAACTCTAGGTACTTGATTATGATATTGATCTCTTGAAATGACATGACAATTTTTTTACAGATATTTTCCAGCCAAGTACGAGTTCAACACTAATTTCAACAAAGAATGCCAATACGTTGGCCAAGAAACCTAGTACCACGATTCATGTCACAGAAACCATAGAAGATGTCATTGCTCAATTTCGAGTAGATGAATCGTCTTCAGAAGACGATGATTCACTTCCAACGAGTGATCCTACATGGGGACCAGTACAAGGTAATCACCTAAAAGATTTTCCGTTCACGGAGCCGAATCCTGGCATAAAATCAGAAATATATGAGCGGTTCTACGATAAAACACCATATGATTTTTACAAACTTATGTTACCCGATTACATAATAAGCCATATTGTTCTTGAAACGAATCGTTATACGGAACAATGCAAGAGAAATAATAATCTACGAATGTCTAGAATAAAAGCATGGGCCGATACCAACTCAGAAGAAATAGAGAGATTTTTGGAATAATTATGTGGATGGGGTTGTCTCAGTTACCAAGTATCGAGTCATACTGGCGGACATCATTTTTGTACTCCAATAAAATAAAGTCCTTGATGAGCAGAAATAGATTTCAACTCTTGCTAAAAATGCTTCATTTCAACAATAATGAAGGAGTCATACAAAATCGACTTCATAAAATAAACCCGCTCATTGATAAACTCCTAGTAAGCTTTCAAGCTGTTATTATTCCTCAAAATGAGCTATGCATAGATGAAACACTTGTCCCTTTCAGAGGACGTTTGTCGTTTAGACAATACATAAAAATCAAACGCCACAAATTTGGCATAAAGCTATTCAAGTTATGTGTCGATAAAGGATATACCTATAATTTTAGCGTATATTGCGGGACTGAAAAAACTGAAGGTCAAACGGTAGCAACGAGCGTAGTACTTTCCCTTTTAACCAATTTATTAGATCAAGGGAGAACCTTGTATACTGATAATTACTATACAAATGTTTCCCTAGCTCACACTTTGTTAGACCGAAAGACACATTTAGTGGGACATTACGTTCAAATAGGAAGCTCAATCCCAAAGATGTCGTCACTAAAAAGATAAATAAAAATGAAATTGTCGCAGCTGAGAGCAACACAGACGTGGTGGTACTGAGATGGAGAGATAGAAGAGATGTTTTGGTCCTTAGTACAAAACACACTCATTAACTAGTAACAGTAAGTCACTAAGCGACTATAACAAATGTAAAGCTTTCATCGACCTTTCAGACCAAATGAAAGCATATTCATCATCTTTGAGAAGGAGCTTGAAATGGTACCGAAAATTGGCAGTTGAGCTTCTATTGGGTACGGCTTTGGTGAATGCATATATATTGCATCAAGAGGTTGCAAACGACAAAATTCAAAGAATGCGTTATATCAGATTTGTTACATTTTCCAACTGAGACACCTAACAAAACGGCGCCAGCTGATGAACCTTCAGCACAACATGTTTTGGAAGAAAGTCAAGGTGCTGGCAGAAAACGAGGAAGATGTATACGATGTTATAAGAAAAAAACTGAAGAGGTTGGGAGAAAGGCTGCAGCTAATCAAACAACACAAAGTAAATTTTCAGATGTATAACATGTGAAAACATTATTGCCTATCTTGTTTTTTTGGTTTTTTTTAAGTACACAAATGTTTTATGGCATAAAATACCCAATTTGTTTTTGTAATGTTCATTTCTTCCGTGAATATACATTTTGTTCATTATAATTTAGCGCTTATTGTTGTCGAATAAAAAAAATACCCAATTTCAAACCCACTTCCCAACAAAATCGTACCCTGAAAAAACTGAATAAAATTCACAGGCCAAATATGCTTTTAGGTATGCCAGGCCATAGTGCGAACGCTCCCATAAAGATCTGCGCAAGGCATGCAGCCAACACAGATACATGTGGCTGAAATTACAGAAATACTTATGTATCCGCCATGGATTCACGCGGCCATCGAAACACTGAGTCGCGTGTATCCGTGTTGGATACATACGGCATTCAACGTGTTAATTCAGTTCACATATGTAAAATATTCACTCAAATCAATTAATCTTATAGTTATCATGTGAGTAGATTGCACGTTATTTTTTCAAATTATGTAATTAGACTTTTATCATAGGAATTCAATGCAATATAGAGATGCCCCTTTTGGTTACCGATGGGTGAACGGTAACGAAAGGCAACTAAAAATAATGGTGAAGAGTGACCGAAAGGTTTCACCAATCCTAAATAGGCAGAAATTAGTACGATACAGCTTTTTATAACATTTTTTTAGGTAATATTTTTTCTCAGTATAATAGTTCCGGAAAAGGAGGAACCTTCAGCCCCTTTAGGGATGTCACACAAGGAGTGAGAAAAGTTATTTTATGAGTAGAATATTGCAAATAAATATTATAACAATTTCAATATAAATCAATTTTTAGAAACGATGATTTCAAAAATAATTATTCGTAAGTATATAATCCATTCACTTTTAAATACATTCAAATAATATATATATATATATATATATATATATATATATATATATATATATATATATATATGAAGGGTTCAGGGGAAGAACATGATTACTGCAATTTTTTTCAATTTTCAGTTTATAAGTGATTTATAAGTTTATAATTGAGTTCTACAAGATGACAAAATACTGTGGGGAACAACATGAGAACTCCAGAGATATTTACGAACAAAATAAACAGTTCCAGGGGAATAACTTGATAAGTGCCAGTCGCTCAGGGAAATAACTTGATAACTCCATAGTTCATGCGTTGGCCACCAGCAGCAGTAGTGTATTGTTGTTTATACTCATAACGACAGAAGGTTATGTTTTGCTGTTATTAAGTTAGTGTTGTGTCATTTCAGTTTTATTAACATTAACTAGTGTCTAATTAGGCCAAAGTTAAGTTTATAGTTTAAGCCTACAATGGAAAGTGCGTCCTCAGAAGAAGAGATCGAGTGCAAACCACCGTCAGCAAGGAAGAGGCCTAAACACGGGCGATTAAAGGAGGTTAGTAAAAAGATTAATTTATAGAGCAGAGAGGCAGGTGAACCTTGTAAATGTAAAGACAAATGTTTTGAAGCTATTACTGAACGTGAAAGGGCCGAAGTTTTACGACATATTAACTCCCTAAAAAGTCATGATGAAGTGAATCTCTATTTGACAGGATTAGTGACGATTTTACCTGTTCAGCGTCACCGGATGAAAAATGAGTTAGATGCCAAATTTAAAGACGCTACTTACTGTTATGCAGTACGAGTAATGAGAAATAACACTGCTCAAGAATTTAAAGTGAGTAAAAACGCATTCATATCTATACATGGAATTTCTCGAGGCAAGATTGACTATATTCTGAATCAAATGAAGAAAACAGGAACTCCACCTAAGTATAATAAAGGTAAACATGAAAATAGGCCACACAAACTTTCAGATGAGACTCTTGACGCTATACGCAGCCACATAAAATCTTTCAAAGGCCGTGAAAGCCACTATAGTCAAAAGGATTCCAAAAAAACATATCTGCCAGATGATTTAAATGTGTCTAAAATGTTTAAACTCTTTCAAGATTGTCATCCTAATATTAGATGTAGTTTAGAGTCATATCGTACAATATTTAATAAAGAATTCAACATTTCGTTCGGATATCCTAGAACCGATACATGTAGTTCATGTGATAAATATGCTGTACAGAAAAAATTCCTCGAAAAACAGTTTGCCGAAGAAAAGGATGAAGAAAAAAAACAAAACCTATCCAGAGATATTCGTAAAATGGATATTGAACATGAAGTTCATTTAACTAATGCTCAGGTTTTCTATGATAGAAAAAAAGCAGCAAGAAAAGCAAGCAGAAAATCACCTCATAAGGAGGCAATTTGTATGGACTATGCGAAGAATTATCCCTGCCCAAACATTGCTACTAATGACGTATATTACAAAAGACAGTTGTCTGTTTATGCTTTTAACATTCATGTCATGTCTGATAGTAGGAGCCTATTTTATATATATCCCCAAACAATCGCAAGTAAAGGGAGTGATGAGGTAGCATCATTTTTCCATGACTTTATCTACAATCACTTAGACAAGAAAGTCAGACATCTAGAAATATTCTCTGACTCATGCGCGGGGCAAAACAAAAATAAAACTACTTATGCATCATGTAGTTCATGTGGAAAATAGATTAGATTACATCAAAATGACATTCCCTATCCGAGGACAATCGTATTTAGAGTGTGATAAGAACACTGCTTTGGTGAAACACACTGCCCATGCTGAAACTCCCCAAGATTGGGTAACTGTTTTTCAAAACGCAAGATGTAAGACATCTCCATTTACTGTTGTAGAAGTACACCAGGAAATGGTAAAAGATTGGTCGTCGTTTTTAGATGAGAAGTACAAGTCAAAAAAGCTGCCATGCAAATCAAGAGAAATAAGGGAATTTGAAGTTTTGAAAGAACACCCTGCTTTAATAAGAAACCGCCAAAAATTCAATGGCCCCTGGTATGAAACCCCAGTTTTGCCTAAACTGAAAAAGAAGAAAGAAAAAAATCTGCCTCCTGAAGAAGTGAAAAGAAGATTTACGGAATGACAGAGAGGAAATCTTTCAAACGGGGAGTTTCATTTGCCCGATCCTGTTTATGGAGGTAGGTGATTTTACCTCTATTTTAAACTAAGCTTAACTCCACTTAGTTATCCAAGCCTATCCAGACTAAGCCTAGCCCTTGTTAAATTTTCCCCCCTACTTGACACTAAACCTACTTTTAGTTTTGGACTTTTTTGTAGTTTCTTTCTTGAAGTCACTACACAAAAATTATAAATCTTATAATGTGTATTATTGCATATTAATTTCAACTATTAGGCCTACAAATTTAATGTGGTTTTCAGGTCTTATTCCTATTGATAAAGCGAAGTATGAAGATATTCAACATTTAAAAGAGTTTTGTCGACCAGAAGCTGCAGTTTACTTTTCCCAGTTGCCACACACATAGAAACAGTAACAACAAAACATTACCATGGAACTGCTGGAAACGATTTTATTACTTCAAAGACACATTTTAAACTTGTGAAATTTGTCAATTTTATCATTTTATTCATTTGATTCAATTTATTCATGTTTATAAGCAATAAATAAAGGTTTTAAACTTTATTTTGGTGCGTAATTAAAAATCCTCATTATTTAATAATCTCTCAGTTTTCAGGGGAATAACTTGATAACTCCGGGAGATATCAAGTTCATTCTATGACAAATTTGACTTATATTGAGTTTTCGCGTAAAAAGGTAAGTTTTTATAAAATTAAATGGTTGAAAATGAGTATACACGTTTAAAATTAAGTATATAGATAGTTAAACATTTATTTTGCAAACTACAACAAAAATTTGACAAAATACGAGTCTCCAAACTTGTTTTTTGCTCTCCTGAAAAATGTACGCAAAGGCTGTTATCAAGTTCTTCCCCTGAACCCTTCATATATATTTGATTATAACAATTTTTTATCCATTTCATTTAAATCCCAGTATAGTGGTTCCGGAAGAGCAGGAACCTTCAGCTCCTTTGGGAATAAAAATAACATTCAGCACCACCCAGATAGGAGTGAGAAATTTATTATGCGAGTAGAATTGTACAAGTAAACATTATAATAATTCTAATATGAATTATTTTCTAGAGACGATGATTTCGAAAATATTTATCCGTAAGAATATAATCTATTGATTTGAATACATTTTAATAATATTCCAAAATAATAGTGATAAAAGAAAAATGGATGAAAACACCCTGGAGGAGTTGGTGTTCAATGACCCGTAAGCATAGATATAAGTAAAGGAATTATTAATGAATATATATAACTCATTTTGTTGCAGAAGGATGTTTACATTCTCAGATCAATAATATTCAGGGTAAGAACAGTGGATTAGGCATAAGTGGGATACCACTATAAAATAAAACGCGCCAACAGTTCTACCTCATGGGTGGTGTGTGTAATGAATCGAAAAGCAAATCATATTAAGTAAAAATTTAAAGTGTGTAAATTGAGCCTATACGGACCGGTGTATGAAAATCATTGGCCTAATTATGCGATCGCGAAATACTTTTCGCAGCACCGATAAGAAATCATAAATCTTAATAACTGTCGAAATTAATATGTTATGGGGTCGTAAAACTGTCACCGCTAATTGTCGCCGAAAGAATAATGGCCCGAAAATTCCGTGTAAACAGAAACACGTGGGTATGTCAACAATCACGTACGCCGATTTGATGACGTAAATCTTTCGCTATAAGAACCCGAGATCATTGCTGGACAAGTCAGTAACAGTGAAGTATCCGATGAATATCAAAGTAGTGCCCGAGAAGTATCAGTGAAGTATCTGATGAGTATCAAAGCAGTGCTCGAGAAGTATCAATGAAATCAGTATCAGTGTTAGTTTCGTGTGAAAATCGATGCAAGTTCGCGATGTTAAGTAATTAGTCTACAAGTAAAGTTTCAAGTGAATAATTTCGAAAAGTTTAATGTGAAAATGTAATCCGATGCAGAATAAATTTCCGTTAAAAATAACGCAAGATGTAAAATAATCTACTAAATTGTGAGAAGTAAAGACGAAGCTAATTGAAAATAAATATGAAATAAAAGTGTATACTAGTAAACGAGTGTAAAATAACCCGAGGAAGATAAGTAAATCCTTTAAACACAGAAAAATGGAAAATCGAATGTACTATTGACCTTATGTGAGTATCTATCAAAGGAAAAGAGAAAAAGCTCGTATTCCGAGACGGTAAAAATTTACTAATTAATGTTCGCAAATATAAACCAATTTATTTCGCACCCTTCCGAAAACAGATAAGAAATTGACTATCGAACTGATTAAGCTGAGTGGCCATGTTTTATAAATTGATTTTTGAGTATGAAATGATTACATACATAACCTATGTTTGATAAATTGTATTTACATATTGTTGTAAATTGGATTTTGTTGAAAATTACAGATTTGTGTATTTGAATTTTACGTTAACAGGTTAATTGATTGAAAAGGTATTGTAATGTGTTGCGCTTTTGTGTTTTACTTTGTATTTTGAAATTTGTCATTTATTAATGAGTTTCAGGTTATTGTTTTGCTATTGTTTATGTGTTTATTACCACGTCTGTGCCCCTGAAAGGATTCTGTATTATTGATTAGGTGATTTAATATTGGAAGATTATGATTATAATGTTTTAATTACTACAAGGTTATGTTAGATGTTGATATGATTGGTAAACTGATTAAGTTATTTTCTCCGTAACAACGTATGAAATTATGGTTATATATTAGTATGTATTATTTTTGCCCTGAGATCTCAGAATTGAGTAATGAGACGTACCTATTAATAATATCAAGGATTGTCAACGGAAATGTTACGATAAGAATTAGTTATTTGAATTGAATGATCGTTGCTAAAAGTATAAGGCTCGATATTCAAAGAACACCTACTGTTTGATGACTTGTGTATATTGCTGTAGTTTTTAGTTTTTATTTAATAAAATATTTGAAATGTACAAGATTCGTATTTCAGTTGGGTTCATACTGAACACCTGGTTAAACATAAAAAGCAATCTCGCCTGTTTAGAACTTACCGCTCGGTTCTGAACAGGGTTATTCCGGTTTGTAACATACTAGACGACGTTTCGGAATACTCATCAATCATCTCCAGTATACTTGCTCCCTGACTGTTGAGAGAGTATTTTAGAGCGTACTGAAGGTATGCAGCGAGGTCTAGTAATACAGCAACAACAGTATTATTAATTTAAATAAAGACTTCGAGAATTACATGTGGAAACGAACTGATTTTCAGGAAGATTTCTTGGTAATTGAAAGGGGCATATTTTCAAGAGAGATTCATTTAGGGGAAAAAGTTTTGGTTTCTTTCATCCTCATCTTCATATATAAAATTGTGGAAAAAAATACTTCCAGAATAAACTCTTTCACAAAATAGCATGTGAGAGATGTACAATATCACTCATCGTACACAAAAAAAGTTATAGGTACGTCTTCACGATAAAACGAAACTTGTAGAAAATTCACCCCCTCTGCACAATCACTTGACAATGAAAAAAATTTATTACTCGAAAGTTATCAACGCATAGAAATTAATTTGTTCTATAACCTTTAATTCAGTTCACATATGTAAAATATTCACTTAAATCAATTAATCTAATAGTTATCATGTGAGTAGCATTGCATGTTATTTTTTCAAATTATGTAATTATACTTTTATCATAGGAATTCAATGCAATATAGAGATGTCCCTTTTGGTTACCGATGGTGTGTTGTTAAAAATGCTGAATCTTCAAGAGAAAATTGAAATCGTTTTAATATGCGGCGAGAATACCGGTCACCGACAAGTAGCTGATATTTTCAATGCCAGACATCCTGCAAAAAATATTCATCAGTCAACAGTTAGTAGGATAATAGCTAAGTTTAAATCTACTGGCTCGGTAGAGTAATTTTAGAAAAGCACATCAGCCTTCTAGACATACTGAAGAAGTGGAATTTGAAATATGTTTGGATGTCGTAGAACATAAAAAAACAAGTATTCAAGATATTGCAGATAGAACAGATGTTAACCGAGAGAGTGTACGACGTATTTTACACAAAAATAAATTTACGCCTTATAAACCGAAATTTATCAATACATTAAAAGAAAGGGACTTCGATATGCGCTTGTATTTTTCTTTTTGGTTTCAAGGGAAAAAGAAGAAAATTATCATTTTCCTTATCAAATTTTATGGACAGATGAAGCGACCTTCTCTTCAAATGGCGTTGTGAGCTCGCAAAACTGCAGGTGGTGGGCAAAAGAAAACCCACATTTCGTAATCGAATGTCGAGATCAATATTCGTTTAAAACGAATGTATGGTGTGGCATATTAAACGATCAAATTATAGGACCATACTTTTTTAGACATAATTCAAATTCTGCGGACTACCTACACTTTGTGAATACCGAACTATCTGAAGTTTTGGATAATATGCCCCTTCAAGTAAGAAATGTTGTGTGGTATCAGTGTGATGGTGCACCTATTCATACTACAAGGGTGGTTAAAGAGCGTCTTTTGGAAGTATTTAGGGGCAAAGTAATCAGTCGCAATATGGAACTTTTGGCCGCCTAGATCTCCCTAGAAAACCCCACTAGATTTCTTCTTGTGGGGTTACTTAAAACAAAAGGTGTATAAGCAAAGACCTTTTCGAGATATAAACCATTTAGAGGCAGTTATTCGAGAATGTGTTTCAAGCACGAAACCCCGTAGTATACGGTTTTCCCAAAAAGATAAGAAAAGGATCACTGTAGATCAGCCACACCCGTTATATATTTATAATAAGTTCATGGGAGGAGTAGATCGTTGCGACCAGAATGTAAGCCTCTACAGAACGTCAGTAAGAGGTAAAAAATGGTATTTTTGTCTAATTGCGTATGGTCTAGACATTTGCGAACAGAACGCATGGCAACTCCATAGACTACAAGGAGGTTCACTTGACAATCTATCGACTATAGTCTATTTCAAAAGAGTGTAGAGTAATAAATCATGAAGTGTCATAAAATTTGCCTGAATTTCGTTGTCGTCCATGGGCGTAGGCAAATCTTAGGATTATTAAACTTAATAATTAAAGTAAATTAAAAATTACAGACATAGATAATAATAAAAGGCCATTTTTGGGAAGTAATTTGGTCTAAAACTAAGTACCTACATGTATTTAGGTAAGTAAAATTTCTTAAAAAAAGATTAAGATTAATTTTAGTGGTTCTTGTAAACTTATTTAATATGCAATTTGGGTTCATATACTTGAGCATGATTTCTCAAAAAAGGGTTAACACTTAGTTCCGAGGTACCATGTCATTATAATAATCCCTTTTTGACCCTGCCCACCAATCATGCAATACCTATTAAACCCAGGTAATTAAGAAAAAGGGTTTAAATATATTGTAATGGTGTCTTAAACATTCGAGTTATAATAGTAATTGTTACTACACCAATTAAACGTACAGTGATATTGTGATATAGAAATAGTGAAAAAGTTATAAAATGGGGACATTTACTCCAAAGAAAAGAAGTGTAAAAAATTCTCCGCTATCTGTTTGCGAAAAAGTTATAATTTTAAAGTTATATGATTGCATAAAACACGATCACCCTAGTTTGTCTGTGCAAGAAAGTGTTGAGCGATGTGCCCGAATGACTGGAATTGGACAGTCCACGATTTTTAAATTATTGCGAGAAAGAAAGATATCAGGCCAGGTAAGTCCATGCAAGAGAAAATCAGGAAGACCAATAAAAATCTTAGATGAAGACACCAAATGTGACATTCGAAGAAAAGTTCATTCGTTTTATTTTAAAAAGGAAATACCCACTCTTGAAAAAATATTTATCGAGATAAGCCAAGATAACGATATTCCTTTGATATCCAGAAAACTTTTATGGAAAACTTTGAAAAGTATGAATTTTGCCTGGGAAAAGCACAATCGAAAGGCACTATTACTGGAAAGTGATGAAATTGTTTGCTGGAGACGAAAATATTTGACAACTATAAAGCAGTACCGCAGAGAGCAAAAGAAAATTTTTTATCTTGATGAGACGTGGATAAACGATGGTTATATAGTCAAAAAAATGTGGCAAGATAAAAATATAACAAGTTCTCGCCAAGCTTTCATAGAAGGCCTTTCGACGGGTATTAAAGTGCCTTCGGGAAAAGGGAAGATGCTTATAATTGCTCACATTGGAAGCGAAGACGGATTTTTAAAAGAAGGTTTGTTAAGCTTTGAGTCGTGCCGGACGGGAGATTATCATGAGGACATGAATTCGGATGTCTTCGAAGACTACTTCGGGGAAATGTTAAAATTTCTTTCAGCTGATTCGGTCGTGGTTATGGATAATGCAAGCTACCATTCAAGGCGCTTAGAGAAGGTACCAACTTCAGCTTGGAGAAAGCAAGAAATTATTAACTGGCTGTCAAATAAAGGTATTCAGTTTGAGACGAATTCAGTAAAGAAGGAACTACTAGCCATAGTAAAACAACATAAATCTCGCTTCATGAAATATGCCGTAGAAGATGTAGCAGAAAAGTATAAAGTAACTGTGCTGCGCCTACCGCCATATCATTGCGAATTAAATCCTATAGAACTTATATGGGCACAAGTTAAAGGATATGTTGCAAGGCACAATACCACATTTAAAATGAAAGATGTCAAGGTATTGTTTGATCAAGCCATTATGGAAATCACATCAGAAAACTGGCAAAAAGCAATCCAGCATGTTTTAAAAGAGGAAGATAAAATGTGGGAACTGGACAACTTGGTCGATCAGGTGGTTGACCCTATAATTATAACACCAGGGGATGATGACAGTTCTTCGGATGAAGACTATACTGATGTAGAATAATTTAATTGAATTGTAAATATACTGTAGCGGGATAAGCAATCTGGACAGAGACCAGTGTATCAGTGACAGTGACACTTTTGCTTAGGTTGGGGTTTAGAATTAAGGGTAGTCTGAATAATTATTTTCTCGGAAGGTTCTCGAAAATTGTACCTAGTAATCTCTAGAACATTCAATTAGGGTATAAATAAAGTGTTGTTAAACGTTAAGGGAAGTTCACAGTTTTAGTATTGTTCAAGTGTCAAATTGTAATAACGTATCCAGTAAAGTTCTTGTCGTTTTTGTGAATAAATTGATTTAAAGTCCCCACAAGTGTTTCAATACGTAAAGTTCGTTCGTGTGTGTTTGTGAGTATTTCCCGATTTCGGTTCGTATATATTTTATTGTTACATTTTATATTTTTTTAATAACACTGTTCTGCTGTATTAAATTTTTATTTCCTTTAATATAATTTTTATGAATGCATATTCTTTTGGCAATTATCCCACTAGCGCGCCTCTGGCTCAGTATTTATCCGTCGATAACAATGGACAAATCCCTTAAAACAGGGTGATACCTACCTGCTCTTTATGAAACGACATAATTTTGCAATGCGGACTAGGGAAGTGACAGAATTTATTGACGGATCACCCTGTAGCGCTTTTGAATACTTAACGAGATTTTATTACTCTACACTCTTTTGAAATAGACTATAGACGACAAATTACTTTGACGCTCTTGGAAACCAATCGATGTGCGAAAAAAAGGGGAAGACCTTTCGCGTTGGGGAACGTTGAATCAAGATTAGATAACCAAGATCAGTTTCTTGTATCCCAACCCAAACAGACTCGATGTCGTGTATATGTCACAAAAAAGTTCAGAAAAGATGTGAAAAATGTGACGTGGCTTTGCATATAGAGTGTAAAATTGTAGTCAAATTTGTTATAGTATACGCTTTCAAGAAAATATAATTATTCACTTGCCGGGACTACGTCCTTCGGCTAAAGCACTCGGGAAAAACCTAGCCCTCTCGAAGTTTGGGAAATGTTCACTGAAAAAATCTGTAGTATCATACTTCAATGGACCAACCATAAAATTGAAGCAGAACGAAGCCGGGATAGAACCGAAAATTCTGCAACTCTGAAGAATCTCGATAAAATAGAATTGTACGCATTTATTGGGCTTCTTTCATACACGGCCGCATTCAAATCGAATAATGAATGTATAAATACGTTATTTGCTACCGATGGAACTGGTCGAGAAATAATTAGGTGTATTATGAGTAAATAGAGATTTGCTTTTTTGATCACTTGTCTCAGATTTGATAATTTTGATGACAGAATGATGAGAAGCTTAGGTGATCCTGCAGCTGCAATTTCCCAAATATTCGATCTTTTTGTCCAGAACTGTCAGGATTGCTACACGATTGGGGAGTATGCTTGTGTGGACGAAATGCTGGTTCGTTTCAGAGGGAGGTGTACATGTGAAGCACATATTTCATTTTATAAGATCCAGTGCTATATTTCATAACGTATACTCCTTCTGATAAGGCCTAGTATTGTGCCGTACCAGATATAATGACGTAGCAATCTTCACAACTGTTTTCTTGAAAAAAGTTCCTCAACCTTGCGATTTGAATACATATTCAACCAGTAATATTTCAGTATGACACAAATACTCCTCCTCATAAGACCCAATGCAGTAGTTCATAACAGATATAAAATATAAGTATTGAACACTTCAGGTCTGCTTTCCTGATAAAATTCCATAAATCTTACAATTTGAAGACAAATTCAACAAATAATATTTCAGTATGAGGCACATATTTCATTTTATAAGATCCAGTGCTATATTTCATAACAGATATAAAATATAAGCATTGAATATTTTAAATCTAAGAAAACTTTGCCATTTCAAGACGGATTCAACAAATGATACTTCGGTATGACGCAAATTCTTCATTTTATTAGATCCAGTTCTAATATTTCACAACAGATATAAAATATAAGCATTGAACACTTCACCTTTGCTTTCCTGGGAAAATTCAATAAACCTTGCAATTTTAAGACAAATTCGGCAAATAATATTTCAGTATGAGACACATATTCCATTTTATAAGATCCAATGCTTATATAAAATATAAACATTGAAAATTCACATCTGCTTTCCCGATAATATTCAATAAACCTTGCAGTTTGAAGACAAATTCAACAAACAATATTTAATGTGAGGCACATATTTCATTTTATAAGATCCAGTGCTATATTTCATAACGTATACTCCTTCTTATATGGCCTAGTGTTATGTTTCGTAACTGATATAATGACATAGCAATCTTCACACCTGTTTTCTTGAAAAATGTTCCTAAATCTTGCGATTTGAAGACATATTCAACAAATAATATTTCAGTATGACACAAATATCCCTTTTTATGAGATCCAATGCAATATTCCATAACAGATAATAAAATATAAGCATTGAACACTTCACATCTGCTTTCCTGAGAAAACTCAATAAACCTTGCAATTTAAAGACAAATTCGGCAAATAATATTTCAGTATGAGACACATATTCCATTTTATAAGATCCAATGCTTATATAAAATATAAACATTGAAAATTCACAGCTGCTTTCCTGATAATATTCAATAAACCTTGCAGTTTGAAGACAAATTCAACAAACAATATTTAATGTGAAGCACATATTTCATTTTATAAGATCCAGTGCTATATTTCATTACGTATACTCCTTCTGATAAGGCCTAGTGTTATGTTTCGTAACTGATATAATGACATAGCAATCTTCACACCTGTTTTCTTGAAAAATGTTCCCAAATCTTGCGATTTGAAGACATATTCAACAAATAATATTTCAGTACGACACAAATATCCCTTTTCATAAGATCCAATGCAATATTCCATAACAAATATAAAATATAAGCATTGAACACTTCACATCTGCTTTCCTGAGAAAATTCAATAAATCTTGCAATTTGAAGACAGATTCAAAAACAGTATTCCAGTATGAGGCACATATTTTATTTCATTATATCCAGTGCTATATTTCATAACAGATATAAAATACAAGCATTGAACACTTTACCTCTGCTTTCCTGAGAAATTTCAGTAAACCTTGCAATTTCAAGACAAATTCAGCAAATGTTTCAGTATGAGGAAAATATTTCTTTTTATAAAACCCAGTGTTATATTTCGTAACAGATATAAAATATAGGCATTAAAACACTTCACATCTGCTTTCCTGAAAAAATTCAATAAACTTTGTGATTTGAAGACACATTCAACAAATAATATTTCAATATGACACGAATATCCTTTTTTATGAGAACCTTGTCTTATATTTCATGATAGATATGATGTATAGGCATTAAAACACTTCGCATCTGCTTCCCTGAGAAAGTTCAATAAACCTTGGGCTTCCAACAAATAATATTTCAATATGCTAAAAATATTTCTCTTTATAAGACCCAGTGTTATATTTCATAACAGATATAAAATATAGGCATTAAAACACTTCACATCTGCTTTCCTGAAATAATTCTATAAACCTTGCGATTTGAAGACACATTCAACAAATAATATTTAAGTATGACATGAATATCCTTTTTTATAAGACCTTGTGTTATATTTCATAATAGATATGATATATAGGCATTAAAACACTTCGCATCTGCTTCCCTGAGAAAATTCAATAAACCTTGAGATTTAAAGACACATTCAACAAATAATATTTCAATATGCTACAAATATTTCTCTTTATAAGACCCAGTGTTATATTTCATAACAGATACAAAATATAGGCATTAAAACACTTCACATCTGCTTTCCTGGAAAAATTCTATAAACCTTGCGATTTGAAGACACATTCAACAAATAATTAAGTATGATACGAATATCTTTTTTTATAAGACCTAGTGTTATATTTCATAATGGATATGATATATAGGCATTAAAACACTTCGCATCTGCTTCCCTAAGAAAATTCAATAAACCTTGAGATTTAAAGACACATTCAACAAATAATATTTCAATATGCTACAAATATTTCTCTTTATAAGACCCAGTGTTATATTTCATAACAGATACAAAATATAGGCATTAAAACACTTCACATCTGCTTTCCTGGAAAAATTCTATAAACCTTGCGATTTGAAGACACATTCAACAAATAATTAAGTATGATACGAATATCTTTTTTTATAAGACCTTGTGTTATATTTCATAATAGATATGATATATAGGCATTAAAACACTTCGCATCTGCTTCCCTGAGAAAATTCAATAAACCTTGAGATCTAAAGACACATTCAACAAATATTATTTCTTTATGCTACAAATATTTCTCTTTATAAGACCCAGTGTTATATTTCATAACAGATATAAAATATAGGCATTAAAACACTTCACATCTGGTTTCCTGAAATAATTATATAAACCTTGTGATTTGAAGACGCATTCAACAAATAATATTTCAGTATGACACGAATATACTTTTTTACAAAACCTTGTGTTATATTTTATAACCTTGCAATTTGAAGACACGTTCTATAAATCGTATTTCAGTAAGACCTACATCACAATGATGGAAATGAAGAGCAGAAAAAGCAGAAGTAACAAATATCTATGAATGAAATATAAATAACTAGTAAGCTACATGTTTGCAGAAACATATTCAACAGATTCTCCGACGAAATACTGAGGAGGAAAAGGAGAGTGACAAGCAAAACGTGTACCATACCAAAAATTAATGGTTAGCCCATCTTTATGCATCCATATAATTTGTTCAATAATATTGAATTATATATATCCAGAGTCATTTTCAAATTTATGGAAGTGAAACTTCTGGCTTCAAAAAACTTATGGAAGCACATAAGAGTAATGGATGAATTTTGCAGATCGAAATTTTGGAAAATGAAATTAGACATCCAAACAAGTATACTCCATTTTTAGTTATACTAACCAGTTGAACCAATGACAAATTATGTCTCAACAATACTTTCTTTTTTACTACAGAATCAGAATGCACACATCGTAAGAATCAAGTCCGATACATATTTCTCCAACACATCCCACAATTTAGTATATTAGACATGTATTGGCAGTAACAATATAGTTACCTCAGATGAATGTTATAGATATCTGATCCAATATTTGACCAATATCCTACTTTGTAGGATGGATTAACCTCAAACAAATTCATGTACTTTTATTTCAGTCATTTACATGAGAAAAAACGTCGCACTTAGATCAAGATAACATATTTACATCAGTGTAAAAGAAATGTATTCCAAGGGTTTCATTCGTGTCCTTGATGTACCACCAACACCACCCAGAAGTGTATCTCCATGTTGATGTTTCATTCCGCATTACAGGACCACAATCATCAGTTCCTGTGTGGAAATTCTGAAAAAATATATATAAATTAAATTCATTTCACTAAAAATAAGTCATAGACATTTTTGGACTTCACTACTTTAAAATAAAAAGCGCAAATGAAACCTTTATAGAAGAAGATACTAAATTTGAATAGAAATGTTGCAGCCAAAATATAATTTGTCCACACTTGTTGAAACTTTTTCTGAATATTTTAAAAAACAAGTATTTTATTTGTTGGGAGAGTTTTTGCTTTCTTTCCCAAAAATTAATCACTCCTAAAAATATAAACCCTTTCAATTTAAAGGATTTTATCTTTTTCAAATATTCCCTTCATTAAATTGACAAAAAACCTATGAAATAACAATTAGTTAAGAGAGAAAAATATTCTTTATTGTCTGAGGGACAAAAAGTCTTATTGACAAAGCATATATTATGTTAATAGTTTAAAAAATAGACATATAAAACACATATCAGTCAGAAGATAAACATAATTTAAAACGAGACATATACCAAAACATAAATTGGTCAGAAAATAATGAATGAAGATACATATACCCTCTTCCCCTTTCTAGGGTTCAATTATCTAAAAACTCTCCAAACTCACTAGGTCCTTTATTATTTAATAAATTACCAGACTATGTAAGAGAGAGTCGAACCTTAACATGTTTTAAAAAAAGTCTTAAACATTTTTTAATTGAAAGATGCTCTTATAAAGTCGATCAGGCACTATAATAAGTATTTGTAAATCCTTTATGATTTGTCTGTAATTTGTATATTTGGGTGAATATATGTATATATGTCTGTAAATGTATATATGTGTTACACAATTATTCTATACTATAGATGAACGACTATAATATATGCAACTTTACTGTTTTGTTATATACAATTTAACTGAATGTTACCATGTTCTGTTAATTTTAGATGAACGACTACTCCTATACAATACTTGTATTGTCCTTCTGGAGAATAAAGAATTATTATTATTATTATTACATACATCATATCAAATTCTACATCAGACCAGGGTAATAACACTAATACAAAATGACTTTAGTATTGGAATCGAATCCGATTTTAAATGTTCAATTGAAAAAGTCAGCAAAGCACTAGTATGGTTTCTCACTGAATAAAGTTTTCAATGTGTTTTGTTGATCTTCTAATATTCCTGATCCCAGAGTCTTTGACAAGATTTAATGCTGGAAAAGGCAATCTAATATTTTCTGCCTGCCGAGTACTATAATTCGTTTGGATGGCTTTAAAGCTGTTAATGTGTTTTCGAATCAAGATGCAATTTCCAACAAGGATGGCAAAAAAAAACCCGGGTTTTTCAACAAAAACCCGAACCACTGGTTATAACCGGGCATAACACCCATCTTAAAGGATATGCCAGATACATATACCCTACTGTGGTGGCATCTAATGTCGAGAAGATTAAATAGTACACATAGCAATCCTGTTCATTACAGAAAATTATATAAAACGTTTTCCATTCACATATCAGAATTTGCAGTATAAGCAGCATAAACATAACCCCAAATAACTCATAAAAACAATGTTTTTGTTGTTTTGTAAATGCATTACTTAATTTAAAAAAAACCATGAACAAAGGTGGTGGGAAGTTCTCATGGGAATGGGAATACGTCCTGTAAACTTAGTCCAAAAATCGAAAGAATTCGAAAACATTTATTAGTGTGCTCTGGAATAAAAAACAAAACGACTCCAAATGATAGTATTGGTCGTTGCAGTTCGGGTTCTGAGGTGGAATTCTAACAATTGCTCGTATCGTATCGGTGCGAGACGAGACGCGAATCGAAACGATAGTACATTGCTATTCTAACTCTCTCACGGAAGAATTATCGGTTATCGTCGGAATTTGTCTTAAGGAGGTCCTACATTCACGTGGAAATTTATGTTTTGTACGTTTTATGCATAAATATTTTTATGTTTTATGGTTTTATGTGAAGAACAAGTGAAGTACCCAATTGTTAGGAATAGTAAAATCAGCAATTTTTTTTTTTGGTCATTGAGGGAATTTCATTATTTTTATAAAAATGTCATTCAAAGTAAGAGAGGCCCATTGGCAAATTATGTTAGAGGCAATGGAGAAGCACTCTTTCCTGGCTACGGAAAACCGTCACAAGCATATTTTTAACTAAAGGATACTACAGCCTGCAAGAGTATTATAGTGACAGTATCTTGGGCTAACTGTAGCTTTTTGCATTTTATCTATATTTATTTGTGATTTCATCGAAAGATGAAATGAATAATTTTATATTTTTATTTTTATGTTTTGTTCTTTTAACAACTAGATCAAAGATATATGTATTATCTATTGTTTATATCTGCAAATTTTAACCATTTTATATAAATCACTGACAAATTAATAGGCATATACTACTGTATTGTACATGTAAACCATGCTTTGTCAACAAGAGTCTTTCCACTTAGACAATAAAGTACATTGATTGATTGATTGATTGATTGATTTGTTGGTCCTCGAGGAAAGGATTTGTATAAAAAGCTTCATTATCTCGCACCGGGGGTGGACGTGATGATGTGAAACAATTGAAATAATTAGAACTGAAAATATTGGATTTATTAGGGACAAACTTTTGTGGGATTAAATAATCCAGAATGTGGTGTACCTGTTGTATCCCTTGGACCAGAGTCCTGCGAAAATAGTCTTGATGAACCATTAACATCAAAGATACCTTCAATATCAAAAACTATGCCCCAGAGAGATGATACGGAACCACCACATAAGAGACACAAAATGGACTTCCACAATAAATACAGGGAAACCATTGAAGAGTTAAAAGATATAAAAAATACATTAAAATCTTCCTTGAGCGATATTACTTTCAATTTGAAAGATGTTGCAAATGAATTGAGAACTTTAAACAATTCTTTGCCACAGGTAACAACAAATGCTATGATATAAATGAACGAATTTAACAAAAATAACAGCTTCTAGGTAGGCGGGTGATTTTTGAAGAAAGTACCTCCCCAGAACTGGAATAGAAAGCAGCCTTTCATTTATGTGGTACCCAATGAATGGTTTTGTTGTACTTCTTCATTATTTTGTGGAATATCAAAGATTGTTTTTATTTTATTGTTATGGAAAGCTGTTCATTTTTTTTTCGAATGTATCTGATTTTGTACTGGAGTGTATCATTAATTATGTTTGAATCTTCTATTTACTTCACAAATAGATAGTTTAGTCCTCATTCAAATTATTGAAAAACTTTAAAAAAAGACAAAATTACATAGACTTTGCGACATTCAACATATGCACTGTATCATATACTTGTTTTTTTTTTGAAATATTTGTATTTTCGAAAAAGAAATCAATTTTATGACAATATAAATGTTCCAATCAAAACATATTTGGTATAGGTTTACAAAAAAATTATTGGTAATACTGCTGGACAATTCTATCTCTAACCCTCATTCCTTCTACAGCAAATTGTCCTTGGTTATTGAGTGGTTCTGCAATCAGGACGTCACTTTTATCATTGTCTGGATCACCTACGTTTTCATCGATGGGTATGTTTTCATCCACACACATATTGTGTAAAACAGCACATGCCTTCAACAAACTGGCTACAAAATCAGGATTGTATCTCAAAGTACGCTCCTTCAAAAGACAGCGAAATCTCATTTTTAGGATGCCAAAACATCTTTCGATGCAATTCCTTGCTCTAATGTGGGCATGATTAAACCTAGATTCGGGACTATTTTCAAGGGGGTTTTGAAAAGGTGTCATTAGAAATGGCTAAAGTGGGTAGCCAAAATCTCCAGTCAACCAAGCTTGTTCCCCAGATTCGTAACTTTCTTACATATAATTCTTTATCAATGAGTGGTTCCATATAAAAGAGTCACGAGTGGATCCTCCATAGTTAGCAGAAATATTATTTATTTTCATACGGTGATCACAAATAACTTGGCAAGGGAGTAACCCTTTCTATTAATGAAATTATGTTCATCGCCAGGTGGTTTTAAGATGGCAACATGGGTACAATCAATAGCCCCTACAACTCCCGGAAAATGCCATTTCTCCATGAAAGCCATTTTCAATACATTCCTTTCCCGAATATTCTGAGGGAATACTATAAATTCTGCACCCATCACTTCAACTATTCGAATTGATACTAAAAACTACATCGGCTTCCTGCATTGACAACATTTTTACCAACTTGAACAACCATGTTTTTACGGCTGGTGTCTGGGAACCATGTATTTCAGATCACAGAGCACAAGTAATTGCTATAAATAGGAAAAAAAAACCTTTTTCCAAACAAACCTTTAGTTAAAAGGTTTTTTTCGAAAAATGGCATATGAGGGCTAAGGAATTCCCTCTTAAATATGGACTGGTCTATTTTTGACGCTAATCGAGATGTCAACTACTTATCTCATTTTATAACAAACACCTTTAGACAGCTGATCGTTGATATTTTTCCTCTGAAAAAATGCCGTGAAAAAGTCAGGAAATCTCCAGTAAATTGGTTTGATGATTCTTTGAGGGAAAAAAGAGACAAACTCTCCACTCTCAAAGCTATTTCAGAGGTCAGCAAAAAACCTGTCGACATTGCTGTCTTCAGGAGTTTCAAGAAAGATTATAATAAACAATTAAAAAACAGCAAATGATTAGCTTATGACAATTTCATTTCGTCAGCTAAGAATAAGTGTAAAGCGTCATGGAAAATTGTACATTTTGAAAGAAATAAAAATAAAAATGCAAGCAACCTCCAAGATGAACTCCTTGTCTGCTGAGACTTTCAATGAAATTTTTGTTGAAATTGCCGCAAACATAATAAAGTCAATTCCTGCAACGTCAGATAAGGAACTCTTAAACTATTGTAATTTCCCTACCCCAAACAGTTCATTCTTTCTATCTCCGGTCACAGAACATGAAGTCCTAACTACCATAAATAGTCTAAACAACTCAGGTTGCTTGGATTCTTACAAACTAAACAGCTTCGTCATCAAGGAAATAGCTGATATAATTGTAAAGCATATCACCTCCCTCATAAATCTAATTTTCATGTCCGGTATCTACCCGGATGCTTTCAAAATATCGAAAGTCTTACCTCTTCATAAAAAAGGAAAGCTTTCGGATACGAATAATTATCGACCAATAACTATCATCTCTATCTTCAGTAAAATAATCGAGACTCTCCTGAAACAGCGTTTATACAACTATTTTGAACAAAACAGGTTTTTTACCGACTCACAATTCGGTTTCAGAAGAGAGAGATCAACGTCGCAAGCTATTCTTAAGGTGGTGAGTGATGTGATCGAGGGCCTTGAGGAGGGCAAGATAACCGCCATCACACTCTGCGACCTATCTAAGGCGTTTGATTGCATCACTCACTCTATTCTTCTGGATAAGCTGCAGTTCTATGGAATAAGAGGTGTAGCTTTATCACTCATTGCCTCATATTTAACAAATCGTTTACAAGTTGTCACATCTAACAGCTGTACATCTAATTATAAACCTATCAAACATAGAGTGCCCCAGGGCTCAGTCCTCGGCCCTCTATTGTTCATCATTTACATCAATGATCTACCTTATTTTTTACATCCCTATAAGTCAGTTTTATTTGCTGACGATACTATGCTCATCTTTTCAGGTGACACCTTGCCGGATTTGCAACAGTACGTAAAAATTTCACTCTCAAGTGCTGAAACGTGGTTTTCATTAAATAAACTAGAACTGAATAATGAAAAAACAAAGAATCTCACCTTTTGTTTGTCTAGCACTATGTCGAGTGATAACAGTGTGAAATTGTTAGGCATAAACATAGATAGTAAATTATCTTGACAAAATCATACGGATGACCTACGAGGTAAATTGGCCAGCTCAATTTTTTTGCTCCGTCAACTGAAGCCAATTTCAAGTTTTTCCAACGCTCAAAAATGTATATTTTTCATTTTTTCACTCTGTCATTACTTATGGGATTGTACTCTGGGGGAACGCCTCTAGTGCTGTAGATATTTTCCGACTTCAAAAAAAAGCAATCAGGATACTTGCCAATGTGAGTTTTCGTGATCACTGCCAGCCCCTTTTTGCACAATTACGCATATTGCCTTTGTCTTCATTATTCATTTTCTCGGTTCTGCTCGAGATCCACAAAAATCGATTGTGTCTGCGCAAACAATCCGATATTCATTATCATTATACCAGGGCTACAGGCAATATTCGTACTGATCGTTTTCGCTTAACCAAATCACAGAAAAACTATCTAAATTATAATCTTTACAACCTGTTACCGCAGGAATACAAAATCCTATCAAACAATAAATTCAAGAAGCGCTTAAAAGCATTTTTACTAACTAATTGTTTTTATTCTGTCAGTGATTTCATGGAGCATTTTCGACATCGCTAGTGTATTTCTATGGAGTGCACACTGCGATATTTTACAATAGCTAGTAGTAGCAGTGTATTATATTTTAAAATTTTATTTTATCTTATTTTGTTTCTCTGTGTTGTACTCTTTTTAGATATTATTTGGACTTACTACAAACATTATGTAATGTAAGGTAGTCAATAAACTTTCATTCATTCATTCATAATTCCTTGGTGAACTATGGGCAACATAATTGTTCATTTTTTTTTAATAAACAAATCACAAAACATCCACAAATACTTTAATCTATTTCGTTTTCAGGTTAGGATTTTGAAATGTTGAAAACGGAAACATGTACTATTGAAAAGAGAAACATATATTGAAATCTTTAAACGATAGATCTACACCTATCGGATGAAATTACGAACCAACTACTACTTAAAATTCCTACTGTCGTCTCAAACGATACGATAGCTGTCTTAGAATTCCGCTGCTGATTCACAGTTGTCTTCACCTTCACCATCAAAAGTTTTCAAGAAATGTAATGAACAAGGTAAGTTCGTTATGCCTCTATTTTATTGGGAAGAGGAATGTGCATACATTCGTTATTTGTAAATATTTAATAATTTAATATGCTATATCTCGTTTTATGTTTTGTACCCAACATCCCAAATTCCCAACATCCCAAAATGCAAAGCACATTTTCTGATGCTGAATTGCTGAATATAGAATTGATTGATGTAAATATTTAGGTTCTTTTCTTTTCCTTGCAGCTAATTTGTCAGGCACTCTACAAAAAAATAGATCATCTATATCAGAAAATCCCAGTGAATGAAAAAAGGATGAAACTGGAAGGTTTATCAAAATTTGTCGTGAAAACATCAGAGACAGAAATTAACAAACTGGATGAAGCTATAGCGGAGTTTTTCTTTGCTACAAATATAGGCTTTGAAAAGATTGAAAGTCATTCTTTCATACGAATGATTAATTTACTTCGACCTGGTTATCGAACACCTAATAGAAAAACTTTGGCGAATCAACTATTAGATCAAGTATCTAATAAAGTCGATAAACAAACAACGTCAGAATTATCACGCGACAACTCCACCGGAGTCAATAGACCTATCACTGCTTTAGAATGGTTGGTCTAGTGTGCGGAATGATTCAATTATTGCCACCACAATACACACTGGAAAAGAATCACTTCTACTGTCAGCTCAAGACTGTGAGGCCGAACAGAAAACAGCAGAATTTTGTTTCGAAGTAGCAGAAGAAAATATGAAGAAATGCAAAGAAAAATTCAACAAGGATGTATTTGCTTTCTGTAGCGATAATGAAAATAAAATGCTGAAATTGAGGCAGAATTTGGATGATGCATACCCGGAGTTTGTGGTTTATGGGTGTTCAGCTCACTCTTTAAATCTGGTAGAAAAAAAAGTTTCACCAAAAACTGTACTTAAACATATCGTTGATGTACAGAAATTTTTCAAGTATCATCACATGCCACACGGTTGGTTAAAAGCTAAAGAGGGGGCCAAAATGCCACAAATCCCAAACGAAACTAGGTGGAACTCCCACGTTGACTGCTTTGAAACACTTGTCCATAATTTTTTGATGATATGACGGAAAATGAAACCTATTTTGAAACTCATGATGCAAAATCAAAATCAATAAAACAGAAATTATTATTGGGAAAGAAAGTTTTTGGCTTTCTACTACTCCATCTTGATACAACAAACAAGGATGAGGGAATCTTCCAAGGAAAAGAAGGAAGTAATCAATTTTAAAATAAGTAACTCTATACATGGATGTGTAAATCATGCAAAGAAGTAACTTTCAGACACAAACTGGAAGAAAGTCCTCCTGAAACAGCTACTTTCATATACACATTGAATTACACGAAAGAAAAAATTCTTTTGAAACAAATACTTCTATATGAACACTGAATTATACAGAAGATACTTTTCTCTACTCAGTTTGTATTTCAAACATTCGTTGTGGAATAAAAATCAGATATCATTCACATGAGTTCTACTTTGAATGAATGGTAAAAAATTGCACTTACATGGAACACTGTCACCCTCACTGGTATACACTGATGTTTCGCCCTAAGACACTTGCCACAAGGCTCTTCAGTACCAAATTGGATAACATTATAGAAAATACACACAATTTTTTGTCTGAAAGTTACTTCTTTGCATGATCTACACATCCATGTATAGTGTTACTTATTTTAAAATTGATTACTTCTTTCCTTAGAAGATTCCCTCATCCTTGTTTTTTGTATCAAGATGGAGTAGTAGAAAGCCAAAAACTTTCTTTCCCAAAAATTAATCACTCCTAAAAATATAACCCCTTCAATTCAGAAATTATTAAATATGGATATATATACGAACGCAATTGATTTACAAAAACAAGTCTATAGGTTTTGCTCTTGATAAACTGCAAAGTGACTCAGTAACATTGTCTGAAGCATAACTCATTTGGCTTGGTCTCCTGAATGATAAAGTCTAGAACCTTACCACGATATAATAAAAAAAAGATTTGAACAAGCAATTACTCCATATCATTATTTGGCTTACACAATGGATCCTAAATATTTCGGGGAACACCTAAAAGCATTTTCATCGGTGAGGCAAACGACTATAGATTTTTAAATATGTAAAAAAAATACTATTGCATGGGCATACTCGAGCGCATCATTTTTTAAAATCAAATCAAATCAAATCAAAATATGCTTTATTACCCAAGATATAAACATCTTATTGGCAAAGTCTAGTAAAGTAAAACATGTATAAGGGACAATTAACAAATATAAACTATAAAATAATGCTTAAACACCGGAGCAGAGTATATGGACAGAACAATATTAAGTCCAGATGAACAGCTACAAATATAAGTACATGAATTTATGAATATTAAGTAAACGTAAATATATAATTCTACATAATGAACATTGATAGCCATTTTGTGTTGGTTTCAATAACTTGTTTACACAAAGCTACATGTCAATTATTCGATAGAGCCTTGGTAGAATTCATCCACACTATAATAGGGCCTCCCAACAAGGTATTCTTTCACTTTCTTTCTGAATTTCTTTCCATTATATATTCGCCTTAAATTAATGGGAAGGTGGTTAAATAACTTCTTGCTATTGAAAATAATAGAATTTTGTGTAAGGGCTAGAGAAGGTGTGGGAAGGGAAACGGAGTAAGACTGACGTGTACTATAAGTTGCGGTGTTCCCAAATTGATTTTTATATTTTTTGTGGATAAGACACACTGTTTCCAAAATAAAAAGATATACTAAGGTCAGAATTTTTTGCTTCACAAATAATGGGCGGCATGAATCCCTGTAGCTAGCCTTGCATAAATATCTGATGGCTCTTTTTTGTAGAGAGAATACCATATTGAAACGAGAAATTTTGCACAATTTCCCCAGAAACAAATTCCATAACGTAAATAGGATTCAATTTGTGCAAAATAAACTGATCTTGTGATAGTAGTGTCCATCTTGCAACAACTCTCACTGCATGACATCCTGCTGCTAGTCTTTTACATAAGTAGTCGACATGGAAATCAAATTTTAGATTTTCATCAATGAAAATTTGTTTTTCTTATTTTCTTATCTTATTTTGTTAATAACAATTTCAATTTTTACCTGCACCAAAATCCTTCAAAAACATTTTTCTAGAGGTGATTCCGAATCGAATGAGCTATCGCTCATATTTTTATGACCTTTATCTCTATTTTTCATGTTTTGTTGTTGTTGATTAGACTAATATATGGACGAAGCTACGCGATAAACTCAATCCAGTTAAAGTGGAGAAATTGGTAAAAATATTTAGATATTTCAATTGTCACCAATGAAAGTTATACATTTATATGATGAATGATTATTTCTCTTTACATTTTATGAGAACGTTTTTGTTTGGTTTAATAAATGTTATATATTTGATGACTTGCTTTAATTTTCTCAAGAATTCGGAGAAAATAAATAGGTTATTGTATAGGATACTCGCTTAGAGCGATAACTTATGAGTTGAATAATTGACAAACTGGTCTAACATTTTTTATCGATGTTTTATTCATTTTTTTTACATGTATCACATTAAATAAAATTTTATTTATGTATATATATACGAAATTTTCAAATAACAATTTCTATAGGTGCACATTTATTTTGTTGTGTGTATAGTCGAAGTGAACGATATTGTGCATATTCAAAATTGGCGGCACTCTCAAAGGCCAAAAAACAATACATAGAAATGAACCGGTTACGAACTAGTCCACGTGGACTGTAAAATTGGCAGTTTGTATTGGATAATTTTTACTAACCAAGCTTAATGATTGGCTGAAAAGTCATAAAATTAAATTTGAAGTCATGTTACGGTGACGAATAGAAATAATAACAGATAATAAAATTTTTATTATCTGTTTGAAATACGGCGTCCTTGGACAAGTACTAATAGTCATAACTAGTGTGAAAACAACGCAGACTTTTTCCAGTGTAGTGATTCCAATAACGATGGTGAACCATGTGAAAATGAGGTACCACTGAATAAGATTCGGATGCATTTGAATATTGAAACACAGAGAGTATATATATATATATAAATATTTTCAAAATCATCGTCTCTAGAAAATAATTCATATTAAAATTATTATAATGTTTACTTGTACAATTCTACTCACATAATAAATTTCTCACTCCTATCTGCGTGGTGCTGAATGTTATTTTTATTCCCAAAGGAGCTGAAGGTTCCTGCTCTTCCGGAACCACTATACTGGGATTAAAAAAAAATGGATAAAAAACTGTTATAATCAAATATATATATATATATATATATATATATATATATATATATATATATATATATATATATATATATATACATTGGAAAAGTCTAGGGATATTTTTATAACATACTAAATATCATAAAAATAAATGCATGAGGACGTTTTATTTCAATTAAATTGGTACACTCGACCACCCTGTAGATTTCTATGGGTTGAACAAAGCCTGCAAAAACGGTAACTAATCTTTTATCAAGTTTTTTACAAACTGTAGGTTTTTGGCTAAAATAAATAATCTGAAAGTGTCGAGTTTGTACATTCTATGCAGTTGTTGCTCAGCAATTAAACTGGAAATATTGTGCTTTAACATGGAACGCCATCACTTACCATTGGCTGAGATGAATAGAGCTGTAGGGCTTCTTCAAGGTGGCATGCGACAAAATGATGTAGCTCTTCGTTTGGGGGTCTCCCAAAGTGTTATCAGTCGATTGTGGCGGCGTTTCCGTGAAACTGGCAGTCCAGCCGAACAACATCCAGGGCGAGGACGCGCTACAACTGCAGTTCAAGACCGATTTTTGGTCTCAACCGCAAGAAGACAACCGACAATCACAGCATCTGAGTTGGTTAACGTGTTGCAGCAGACGCACCAGGTAACCATTGGTCGTGATACTGTCAGAAATCGACTGCATGAAGCAGATCTCCACAACAGAAGGCCACTTAGATGTCCACCTTTGTCGAGAGGCAATCGCGGTAGAAGATTAGAGTGGTGTCAAGAACATCAAAACTGGGATGCAAATGATTGGGCCACAGTTTTGTTTACAGACGAATCCAGATTTGGATTTCATCCAGATTCTTGTCGAGTAAGACTGTGGAGACGACCTGGAAATAATGAACGTTTGAGACACGTCCAGGAAGTCCACACATACAGAGGTGGTACAGTAATGCTATGGGGCGGAATCATGATCGGCGGCAGAACCGATCTCGTTTTTCCAAATCGCTTCTTCACAGCTCGACAGTACCTCGACACCATTCTTCTACCTATCGTCCGTCTGTTTGCTGGTGCTGTTGGTGAAAACTTCCACCTAATGCACGATAATGCTCGTCCACATGTCGCGCGTCTAGTGACTGACTGGCTCACCAACGAAGGAGTTGATGTATTGCCATGGCCAGCACAATCACCGGACCTGAATCCCATCGAGCATGTGTGGGACATGCTTCAACGAAGAATTACTCCGCATATGGGGAACATTCACACAACGTTTCAATTGAGAGAGCTTTTAATCACTGAATGGGCAAATGTACCTCAACAAGACATTGACAATCTCATTTTGTAGATGCACGATAGATGTAGGGCCGTAATAAACCAGCGTGGAGGCCATACTTTGTACTGATTCCAATTTTTTTTGTATTATTTTTTTTTGTATTATATATATATATATATATATATATATATATATATATATATATATATATATATATATATATATATAGATTAATTATATTTTATATATATATATATATATATATAGATTAATTATATTTTATATATATATATATATATATAGATTAATTATATTATATATATATATATATATATATATATATATATATAGATTAATTATATTTTATATATATATATATATATATATATATATATATATATATGTATATATATATGTATATATATATATATATATATATATATATATATATATATTTGTTCATTGCATATTGGTCAGCCCGGTATATGAACGGGGCGTTGGTCCACCCAGCACTTCCCGAATATATTTAGGTATATACTTTTCGGAATACTCTTCAGTGGTATGATTTTATTAATAGGCCCATCAGAGGGGTAGATTTTTTCTGAAAATAAAAATTTTACATATCCTTTAAACCTTTGTCAGCCCCATGCTGTTGGTCAGCCCATAGTTATACAAATCGCTATATGAAGAGCATCTTGGTCAGCCCTACAATGCTGCCACATCGAAGGGCTGACCAGGAACGCGATCCATTTCAGTGTATCATTGGAGTCGTGGGGGTATCAAGTGTTTTAAAAATCCTGGCAAATCCAGTTTTTCAGAGGTAAACTATGTGTTAGTTTACCGGAAAAAATATATTAGGAAAAGAAAAAGATGCCGTTACTATTGACTATTTATGTTTCATATAGTTTCTGTATTATGTATGATTGATTACTTGTTTATCACTTTAATGAAATGAATAAAAACACTTTTGTCTAAGTACCACTAGTTGATTTTATGTATACGACCAGTTTCGGGTTTGACCCCGCATTATTAAGTATTTTTTCAATACTTCAAATCAAATCAAAAATCTTTATTTCCGTAGACCTAGGAACGGCATGGAAAAAATCACATAACTTAGTACAATTACAATGAGGTCACAATCATAAAACAACATAATTATATGATATATTACATAACATTCAGACCATAAAAGGGGTACAAAAATTAAAATTTTAAATTCCAAATCAGACTGAAAAAATTCATCAAGCGAATAAAATACCTTTTCACATAATACTTTCCGAACTTTTTGTTTAGAGAGCTTTACACTAGTTATTTTTTAATGGATATTGGGAGCTTGTTGTACAGTTTTTTTGACATGATATGAGGTCCATTAGTCACCTTGGCTAACTTATGACTAGGAATTAAAATGTTATAGTTTTTTCTCAGGGTAAAGCCCGAAAGAAGACATGTATCATCTCTATTCTAAAACTTGGAGCAATTTGATTTAACGTAGATTACGCAATTAAAAATACACATGCAAGTAACAGTTAATATATTCAACTTTGCAAATAGTGGTTTACAGGAATCGAGTTTTTTTTAAAAACAAATTGTTCTTTTATTTTTTCTGGAAAATTAATAAGTCATTGATTATATTGCAGTTGCCAAAACAAATAATATAGTAATTGAGGGCAGAGTAAATATATGCATAATAGTAACTTTTAAGAATTTCAATAGACACAAAATTACGCAGATTCCATATAACGAAACAATGTGTCGCTAATTTCTTCAGTATGAAATAAACATGATGATTCCAATTGAGTTGGGAATCAATAAAAACTCCTAAAAATTTTTCATAGTTTACCTGTTCAATATTTTTAATCTCAGACCTAACCAATACACTACAATCAGTTTCCTGAATTGTAAAGAAAATGGTGTTGGTTTTAAGATTATTTAGAATCAAGCCATTCTTAGAACAATAATTTTGCATGTTGAATACAGCATCATTTGCTCTTACTGACAATGTTTCACATTCCGAACCACTGACAGTAAAAGATGTGTCATCAGCAAATTGTATAGAGCACTGTGGATGATTAATTTTTGAAAGGTCATTAACAAATAAAATAAATAGTGTAGGCCCCAAAACACTACCTTGGGGCACTCCTGTAACAACGTTTCGAAATTCAGAGAAAAATGACCCAGTCTGAAGCCTAACTTTAACAACCTGTGTACGACCAGTTGAATAGGTTTCAATCCATTTCAGACTTGGACCACGAACGCCCATGCCAAACAGTTCATCAAGAAGAAGACCATGATGACTGATATCAAACGCTCGTGTCAAGTCGAAAAGAACACTAAGTGATTTTTCATCATTGCCGAAGTTTGATAATACATGATTATTTAGAGAAAGGATGGAATCCTGGGTTGACAAGCCCACTTGAAACCCATATTGGTTGTCAGATACGATATTGTATTTATTTAAAAAGGACACAAGTTTTGATAAGATTCTTCAAATATTTTCGAAAATGGAGATAATAAAGCAATACCTCTGTAGTTCGACATTACATGCTTATCGCTTTTTTTATAGACTGGGACGACCATTGCTTGCTTGAGTCGGGAAGGAAAAATACCTTCAGAGAAAGATAAATTGATTAGATAAATCAGAGGTTCCATTATTTTCAAAGCAGCCTTCATCAAAACATTGCCTGGCAATTCATCAACCCCACTGGAATTTTTCGAACATGCGAATTTAATTATTTCCACGAGTTCAGTTTCATCTATTGGATAGAGGAAAAGACTCTCAGTTTCTACACAACGATTTTCAATGCCACTAGGTGCAGTATTTTTTACTAATGACTCCACTGAATCGACAAAATAACTACTAAAAGCTTGAGATATACCGGGACCATCGTCAACAAGTACACCATCGCCAATGTCTTAGATGAATCGTTTATAATAGTATTTTTCCTGATGGTAGACCAGGCAGCTTCAGATTTATGTTGAGCCTTGAGGAATTGATTATTGAAGTATTGACTTTTTGAGAGCACAATTTTTTGTCTATGATTTTTTAAGAGTTGCTTATATTGACCCAATAAATGTACATTGGTTTGGCTCTTGTTCAAATTATAAATATCTCTGAGTAATATACCTTCTTCAACGATATCCTTAGTAATCCATGGTTTGTGTCTACTTGAATTTTGATTTTGTTTAATTTTTTGAAACTGTTTAGGAAAGGATATATCAAAAGCTTGAAGAAAAACATCATGAAAATGGGAAAATTTAGTATCGAAGTCAAATTCAGTGAAGTATAGAAAATTGCACTTTTCATCCGATAATAAATTTATGAAATGGAGGATATTATGATCATCAAAATTTCTCTTCAAAAAATAATGGTATATATCAGCGGCGACGAAATTTATAGGTAAGGTAATACTTGGTAATGGGGTCAAACCCGAAAACGGTCATATAAATAAAATCAAATATAGGTAATTAGACAAAAGTGTTTTTATTCATTTCATTAAAGTTTCAGTATTCCTACGAAATCTGCAATTGTTTGACACGCGTTAACTATTTTGGCGCGAAACTCTTTGAGAACCGTTACGATCTTTGCAATGGTCCTAATGCTATTTTGTTAATTGGCTTGCCAATATTTTGGTATACTTAGAGAATAATTAGAGAATATATAGGTATATGACGATTACAAATAAATATCATAGAATCTACTTAATTTTAAGTAATTCACTGTTTTCCAATTCCTAACTCAAATGAAATATTATTTTCCTGTGTTTTCATTTTTAGTTCGAATGGATGTTCCAAATTTGGTATATAGATTTGATGTGAATGTGTGTAGAAAGTAGCAAGTATTAGAATAAATATGATACTTCATGGAAGCTCATCAATTTTTTTTATCAAATAGACGTTACAGTTTGTTCAGGACTGTTGTATTAAATATTCATTATACATGTATTTCTTCAAGCATTACGATATCCATTTATCACTAGTGAATAATGAAATCATTACAGAAAAGCAAGTAGGCAAGTTCGTTGAATATGTCAATTCCATCCACCCGTCAATAAAATTTACCACCGAGAGGAAGGTAAATAATTCATTAAATTACCTTGACTCAACCATTACAAAAAATAACAATGAACATGAATTTGCAATTTTCCACAAACCATCTTACACGGACATTATCATACATAATTCCTCTACACACTCTTGCCAGCATAAAGTTGCTGCATTCAATAATATTCTTCATAGACTATTGAATAATTTCCAGAGAGAGCTGAGTTCGATCAAACAAATCAAACAAAAACTACAAAAACAAGCCATGGACCATATCTACCCAAATTCAAGATGCGATAACGTCAGTTATGAGACATTGTCATTTTTGGCTGAACCAACCAATGATATTTTTTTGAAGAAAGACTGCGTAAACTTAGCTCACAGAAATAGTAATAGTCCGAATAATAGTGTGAGTGCATTTATTAAAAACAATAAAGACAAAACATCGGTATCGGATAGATCAGGAGTATATCAGCTGAGTTGTGGCTCTTGCCCAAAACTCTATAATGGCCAAACAGGGAGATTATTTTCCAAAGAATTAAAAGCTTATATGTAATTTTGTGAATAGAAAGACCAATTTCACATTTGCAAACCACCTTTTAGCAGAAGTACATGAGTTCAGTCATGAATATGACATGTTATATTTAGAAGAGAAGAGTTTGAAATTCAATCTTCTAAAATGTCAAGCAATCAATAGATTCAAGAATTCGGGTAACTAACTAAATGATCAATTAGAATTGAATAACCGTTACTGAATACTTTTCAAATGTGGGGACTGGGACATAAGCTCAGGTCATTTAATCCATTACAAACTCAAGTACTTGAAATGTAGGTACTTTATATTTTAAAATTAGGTATACCAAGCATTAAATTTGTAAAATATAGTAGATAAAGATACGCCCGAAGAAGCCATTGTATGGCGAAACACGTGTCGCGTTTTTATAAAACTGTTTAGTGGAACATTTTTGGCTGTGAGTTTTAGAAAGTATTTTGAAGTGTTTTGTGTGAGAAACTTTGCCAAAAATCCGACAGATATAATTCAACGCGACAAAAGTTGTTTTCTGTTAGGAACTTGACAATAGAAATAATTGTTGTATACGTTTTTGTGAGAGATTGTATCAATTAATCTAAAAAGTCGTTCACTTATACTTCAAGGTCCTTCTTCACAGTAAATTAGAAATCAACCCTGAAAAATCATCGTTGAATTCCTGATAAAATCACTTATCCAATAGATGGCATATATGGGGTTATTTTGTTTGATATTTTGAAGAGGAGTGTGTACGCATCTTAGCGATACCTTATATTATTTCACAAAAATTAGGTGTTTCGGGAAATTTACATTACTGTCTTATGGAGATATTGAACGTGGCTCCTTTTGAAAAAAATTCCCTATATGCAATCAATTATTTATATTTTGAGCTGTTTTGGAATCATCCGTATCTCTGAGTATAGGTTGGAAATGAGTCAAATCACTTTTCAGTATCGTCCTTCCATTTTTTATTTTTATCATTCATTTTTGGATCCATTTTCAACCCGTTTCATATCTTGATAGAGTTTTTCAACACACTGATCTCATTTCAGATCATCAGACACGCACAGTTTTGAAAACAATAAAACCTTCTCAAAAACAAACTTGGTCTAAGGAGCAAAACGAAATATAGTCAAAAAGTTTTTCGCTCCGAAAAAAAAAGAAGTGCTAGAATTGAATAAGTTCTTGTTTGTATCTAAAATATAAGGAAAAGAAATATTCATCATTATTAAAAAATAGAAACAGGGCTGCAATCAAAGAATACGTTTACTGTTGTTATAGAAAGAAGAAATAATATTAATAATTTTCATTTGATATTTTTTTACCCATGTTGTAGTTTCATTTCATTAGAAATTATGTTATTTTTTCATACTACGTGTTTATTAGTTTACCGAACAATTTTTGTCAGCAGTTCTCAAATTGAAGAATAATACTCCATTCAAATAAATGTTTATTCAACCTGATCAAATTTTTTCTGTGCTGAAATATTCCAAGTCTTTTTTATTTTGATTGAAATGTCTGCTGCAGGTTATAATCGATGATGATATGACGTATTCATCGTCATGAACAGTCAACACAATAAAAAAACATTGGTTTAATATCCACTTCATTATGTTCAACCTGAACAACATCATACCTCCAAAAACTGAAAGGGAGTTTTCGAAAAAACTATTGCTAAGAAAAAGAGAATTGAAACTCATTACTAATATCTGTTTCACAAATTATATCTTACCTTATGCTAGTCACTCAGAATTTCGTTTCGTCATAGAAAACATACTTAGTGCGATTTTTACCTAATTTTTGAACTAAATTATATATCGGAAATCCGTAGTGCTGCTGCGGATTTTTATATAGAATTTATTGAAACTGTAAACAGTGTAGACATTCTGGATATTCACTATTCATTTCTCAATAAATTCATTACCAGATCATTCATCACATTTTAGATTTTTCGTTTGTGAAAAAAATGTAATTTCTCATCTACTCATTTCTACTCAGTCACACTTCGATTATTTTTGTGCAGTCAGGTTTTCAAATCTACAATTTCAAAGTCAAATCCGAAGTTTCCTGCTTAATGTCTAAAATTGATTTACACAACGCGATTTCTGTTGAGGCGTCCATGCCAAATAATTAGAATTTGAAAATCTACATTTGAAAATACAAACAGGAAACGGTTTAAAATATGTCTGTCGCACCCCTACGAACGACTACCCTCAGAAGTATAAACTTGTAGTAGCTATAGATTAACGAGGTCTTACATTTTTAACGTGTGATTCCGAACACTATATTGATATTTTCAACTTATAACATATTCAAATTTTTGTATCTAAGATAGTGCAGAGGTTAAAATTGCTTCGACAAGCTAAATGGAATAACGCACTGTTAGTAATTATATTATTATTATCCTAACTACAAAGGAAACAGTACATTTCCGTACTCGACACCGTTATCCGAAAAAGCTGATTTCGGGTAAGTAGTCGAATGTGGGAAAGTATGAGTTCAGATCAAGCATTTTTCTACAAGTGAATATGTTACGAAGCTCTGATAAAACTTTTATATGCGAAACAATTCCTGATCTAAATTGCTTGTTTAGATATAGGGTGATGCACGCACACGAACGCTTGTACAAAAAACATACAAAACAGGAACTTTTTCATAAAATTCTACATCTCTCAAAAAATGTTCCATCTCTATTATCGAATTTCTGCACCACGACAATCTAGTTAGAATCATGAAATGCAAGTGCAGCGTTGCCCGATTGTGGGCTGACCAACATGCTATCCATTGAAAGTGTTCGTATAAACCTGGGCTCACAAAGACACTATTCACATCAGGTGTATACAATTATACAGCCACGCCTCCTGGCGAAGTTTTGTGAAAGTAGGTGGTGTATCAGCTATGTGTATATGGTGTAATGGTCGGCCCAACCGAAAATTTGCTAAACGTCATTTCACATGATAACATGTCCAAAAAACACTATATACAGTGGGATACGTTGGTGAGCCCGAAACCGGGACGACCGACGTTTCCGAGGGCTGACCAGAGTTCACATCGTATATTCTACGGGCTGACAAATGACCGTTTACATATATATATATATGTATATATATATATATATATATATTTCAGTACTGTGTATCTTTTACTTTGTTAACAAAACTAGACTTTTTTGACAACAATAAAGTATATAAAAAAAAGATTTGCTTAAAAGGGGAATCATTACTATATGGCTATGACATCGACACCATAGTCCAATCTTCCCAATGTAAGAGCCAAGACCAAGAAAAGCCAGCCAAGTTCAATCCAATGTCAAGGTTTTGCCCACTATTTTCTTTGATTACCATGGCGTAGTGCACCAGAAGTTCTTGGCACATTGTCGTATGGTCCATAAGGAGTATTATCTTCAAGTTATTCGCCGATTAATCTCATTGCTGCTAAACTGCTTGTATGAAAACTTCGTCTAAGTGAAAGTTTATTAGAATGTACAAACTGAATAGAAAAAACTGTTTTTGTATAATTCAATGTTCCCATAAAAGTAGTTGTTTCGAAAGTACTTTTCGTTTGTCTAATTCAATGTATATATTAAAGTAGTATTTTGAAGAGGGCCATTTCTCCCAGTTTGAGACTGAAAATTACTTCTCTGCATGATCAACGAATCTACGGAAAGAGTTCATTTCTAAATCAATTGCTTTTTTCGTATTTTTTGAAGATTCATACAATATTTTCATCAAAATGGAGAAGTAGAAAACACTGTTTCTTTCCCCATCTTGTACAAAGATACCCCATCAATTTTGAATGGTTCGTTTAAAAGAAAATGACAAATCATACTTTCGCTCTTTGGTACAAAAGCACGGTTTTTATAAAACTAGATACTCTATCAAATAAGCCTTATATTTGGTTTTTGAAATGAAGCATGACGAAAAAACAAAAATGGCGTCAAGTTATTAAAAACACATGATACCTTACCTTAGAGTAAAATTCCAATGCTGAGGTTTCCTTAAAATTTCACAATAGAACTTCTGATGTTCCAGAAGAAGCCATGATTCCATCACAAATATTATATTTTCACCAATTAATTAAATAAAACGGAAAATTTAAATATGAAATTATCTTCGGAAGTCATGATTCAAGACGCACTTCAAGTACTTTGACTTTACTCTTCTTCTTTAAATGAACGTTTCTCACTAAGACGCATTTGACCAGGTCCCTTTTGTAAATAATTACAGGATATTCTTCCGGGCGGTCTTGCTTCACGTAATGCTGCCACCTTATTTAATTTTCATACTTTTTTGTTAAATTGTTAATGTTAATGAGGGGTTATGGAGAGTTTGTTTACATTTGAAGTAAGTTGGACCATAAAACAGTGGTGGTTGGTTTAGTTGATATTCAGAGGGATATTATAAGATCTGCAGATGATGTGGTGCTGCAGGTTTTTCCGGGTTTTCCTGCAGCTGAAAAAGCAAATGCGCCACTGGAATCAAAGAGCGCCAATTAATTTTTATTGTTGTTTTTATTTTATTTTTATCGTTGTTTTAATTTATAAAATAAATCATTTCAGGTGAAAATGTATTCTGTTTAAATAGTTCCTACAGGAAATCTGATTTTTATTAATGATTATGGAAATGAGGCCAGTTTTTCTACCACCTACTAAATTTTTATTCATGTATGGCTTTATAATAAAGCGCGTGGTTTACTGGGTTGAAATTAAATTATTTCAAATAAACTAATTCATAACAATGATAAATGTTAATTTTAAAGGTAATGGACTTTACTTCATATAATCAGATGAATAAATTTGTGATTCATTCTCAGATTTGATGAACAAAGCGGTAGTTTAGTCACTTGCAATGCTCATGCCAAAACAATATTTTGTGATATCAGATGGCAAAATTTGTTACTCACTTAGTAAGGAAAACGATTTTGATTAAATGTGAAGGATGTTATGTTTATTGAAAGGTACGTACATAAAAACCGAAAACTTGGCTACGAAAATATAGCGATATGACATAATGAAGGTCAATAAACGATAACAAAATACACTACTAAAAAATTCATTTTATCGACGACACAACACGTGGATTCTAATATGAATTGTGCCAAGTAAACAAAAAGATGGGAAACTGTCAGTGTACTTATCTAAGCGTAATTGTAATCTGTGTTCATCATTATATTATTTTCACAGGATTCTTGGTTATTCCTGAGGCTTGACTAGCAGTGTTGTTGATAACGAATCATCAAATCACCCACAAGTATGTCTAAAATTGTCCAATTTTCGCCTGAAATAATTATTGAGTGAATAAAATTGTAAAATTATAAGTACCCAAGTACTTGTTTCGTTATGACGATACACATACATGAAATTAATTTTAAGTAGATCTATAAAAATTATAATGAATTATCAATATAATATAATAGTAATAAAATGAAATTACAGATAGGTAGGTATATGAACATTATAATATAATTTCAATATAGTAATATAATGAAAAAGCAGGGAGACAGGAAAATTTCATCTGCGAAATATGTATTAAACTCAGTTGTGAAAGTTGTGTGAAGTTCAGGTAAGTATTTAAAGTCCTAGTTCCACATTTGTACACAAAATATATATCATGTTCGAGTATGCATACTTATGCATACCAATGCATACTTATTATTTAGTTTTTTAATTTTTTCTGGTACCTCATTATAAAATTCGAACGAAACATATGAAAAGGCTGGTTGAGAAATTGATTTCTTAAGAATGTACGGATAGGTGAGTACATTTCGATTCCATGTATTATATTCGTGTTCTAACTCAGCTGGTTCTGAGTTACAGAAATGAAATCTAACGTTCACACACAGATGATATAGCCCTCGTCCAATATAAAAAAAATGGAATCTTTATACAGGCTATCGGAAAAAAATCTGAGGGGTTTGTTGAGAATCAGCCGAAGAAATCTTTCTTTAGATTATTTCCAAAGGATTCAAATATATCCTAGATGCGTTTCCCAAACCATAATAGCGTATTTTAAATGACTTTCAACAAGAGAATTATATAGTTTTTTTCAATTCGGTGATGGATAAATATTTTTTAGGAGTTTTGAATTGATAAATGATTTCACGCAGTTTTTTAATTATGAAATTGACATGAGAGTTTCAACACAATTTATTATCGATATGCGCACCCAGATATTTAATGCTTCTCACAGATTCAATATATGATGTTTTTTTCAGGTACGTTGATTACAATTTGATGGAATAGTGCAGCTGCGAATCCATTACAACTGAAAGGTGATAAGTTTAGAGATCGAAAAGAACAGGACCAAGAACAGTACTTTCTGGTCTCTGTCAATACGATACTGTCAAATTCCGTGTCTATATATTGAAGAACTATTTTGAGTTAAACTTGGCTATTCATATATGGAACAGCAAATTATTTCCGAGAAACTTAAGAACTCTTGCACAATTAGTGTATTTCTACCCTTCAAACTATGCAGTGATGAAACGAGATGAAAATACACTGAATATGCACAAGACTTCTACTGCAGAAAAATCAGAAATAAAATGTACGAGTTGCACTATCACTTCAGAATTACAAAAGAGTTATTATTATTCTGAGACTGTCACCGATGCTATTAATGTCAACTCAAAATAGCACATTATAGCGAATTATTAGATTCGATGAGTAGTAACCGGGTTTTGTATTTGATTGGTGGCAATCATGATTTCCGTCAGAAATCTCAAGGTCATTATACAAAATAATGCTAGGATATTCACCCTATCATGAGTTTTATTACCCGCTAATCACCCAAAATGAATTTTGTTAGGAAAGGTACCAGAAAGAACCTCTAATTACCCACGATCCTGGTAATTACCAGGTCATCTGCAACATTCATATATTATGTATTTGCGTACCATCCATAGTGGCTGAGCTTCCGTAGCCGTCATCTCTATTTTATTTTAAATTTTTGAAATCGTTTGAGCCATGTTTCATTCAACAGTATCACTTTTGAATTGTATTCTTCAATTATATCATTCAGATAATGCCAATTAGCATTGATACTTGTTATATTTCACTGTATAATTATCAATTATCAGGAGGATAATTCTTCTTATCGGAGAGGATAAGAAGAATTGGTTCCAAGTACAACATTAGAACCTGTTTCAGATCCGGTAACACTATCCGTAGCAGCCTCACGAAAACCAGGCCCCCAAACGCGGACTGCGATTCCAAGAATTGCATTTACCGGATACCCTGTGAGTGCGGAAAATCCTATATTGGTGAAACTAAGAGGCCATTGAATATTCGCATTGCCGAGCACAAGAAGCACACACAGCGAGGAGAAACCAGCAAATCAGGAATAGCAGACCATGTTTGGACCCATCAACACAACATCGAGTGGTCCCAAGCTGAGATCTTGCACAGAGAGGAACATTGGTTCAGGAGAAAATTTAAGGAAGCCGCATACATGTTGTCCAACAACGTATTCAGCCAGGCCAGCGTAGATATACGAAACATATGGAAACCCATCATCAAACGAGAAATGACCAACTCCCGCCAAATCGGTCATCTCTCACGGAATCAGTGAAGCGGAAAATGGAAAGTAGAGAAAGTGAAAGTATTTCAACGACCTATAAAATAGTCATCTCTCGGAGGAATCAGTCCAGTCATCACCCGAAGACGATTGTAGATACCAACAATCGAAACGTCGTGAACTAACGTGACTTGGAATCTCTACACTTTTTTATTTTTATTATTTTCTTTTTTGCATTCCTTTAATTTTTATTTATTCAATTATTATATTTTTACTTGTAGGTTATTTTACTATCATTTCATTTCAGGTTTATTGTTGCTTAATATAATTGTTATTTTCAACTATTCTTTTTTAATTATTCTTTTTTACTTGTTTCAGGGATTTCAAATCATTTTATATAATAGACAATGGAAGTCCGAACTAGTGAAATTCATCACGAAACATTGTCAATCACCTTCAAACATACGACAGGTATCTTTGCTGTAAATAAGACTTAGTTTAATCTTTTTCTTGAAGATGATCACTTGGTGATTGAAACGCGTGTCGAGCTGTTAAAAATAACGGTTTGGTGTTGGGATAGAATTCCAGTAATATTCTTTACCTACAGTTTGAGCATATGATCGTTTTTGACCTAACGTGTTTGTATTGTATACTTTCTTGCATTGTTCTACTGAAATTTGGTTGTATAACTATTTGGTAGTATTCATGTGAATTCTGAGTGTATGTTAGTATTCCACCACTTTCTAAACGGATATTTTTCAAAGGTTATTTTTAACTGTTATGTGCCGTCAGCTTTCATTAGTCACTTGTCACTTGTCAGTAGTTGCTTTAATGCTTCAGTTGGTGGGTGTCGGTTGTCAGTTTTATTTTAAATTCATTAATCACAAAGTAATATAATTATACATATTTCTTGATTGAATAATTATTCTGATAATGTATGGGGGCTATATGGGTGCTGTTTACGATTTATCGATTTTGAAAAGGAATTTCTACACGTTTCTTTTGCATGTAAGTAGACCACCATTTGCAAATTTAATTTTTAACATTATTGTTAAATTTTTTGTATACTTTTTTCAGAACATATTTATTTTTCTTACTAACCAATTTCCCAATAACTTTGATACCATACGTTCACGAATACAATGATGATTGAAGATAATATTTTACTGTAGAACTAGACTTTCCGGATTTTTGAGGAATATAAAAAATAGCTTTTAATATTTTTTCGGGAATTATATTCAATGCCTCTATCTCACTTTTACTCATTATTAGACTTTTGGTAGATGCATTCATGAACTTTAGATGAAAGCCACAAATATTATGGACTTGTTTCCACACCATTGTGGACATTGGCAAGTCAGTAATTATATTCTTGTACATGTACTCTGAGGGAACATAATTCATGCCTAGTTGTCTCAGCAGTTAGTATGAACACACCTGAGGGAGCTATTGTATATCGAAGTCTCACAATACAGTGCTACTTGTGAATCCTTTATGGATTTTCATCAAGTATTGGCCAATTCCATAACATAGAAGTTATTAAAACAATCCTCAACTATTCTGAAATATAGAGATCTGTCATAATCAAATATACATGTTACAATTACTCGCTTTATGTTTTTCGAAAAACTATTTTTGTGAAGGAGTCACGGTTCTTTGTGTTTTCATTTTAACATAATTTGAAAAAAATATGAATCTCAAGTGTGATTAAAAAAGAACAATATGTGAGAGTTCACCAGAAAATAACTGTGTAATATAAACCTTTGAAGAATCTTATTGCTCATTAAACAAAATAAGTTTTTTTGAAAACAATTCACATTCTCAGTTTTCAGTATGAGTTGCAAACCTCAAAACCTAAAATTCTCTGTAAATGCCACCTCGATTGGAGATTATAGCTTTCTTTTGGTATCCTTCAAGAAAAAATAATTTCAAGTTTTGTAAAGAAATCTAAGTGTATAATTTTTTCCATTCATTTATATTTGATGGGCAAAATTTATAAATATAAGTTGCTGACTAATTAGAATTATCATACTGGTTTTATTATACAGTACCTTTTGTTTTATAACTTTCAGTCATTATAAAATACGACTGGAAGTTATCACATTTATATTCATTGAGGTATTGCCAAGTTATTCCAGAAAAACCTATTTTGCCGACAATTTTTTTTTAATTCACCACCCACATGTCTACAGTAGATTTTTTAGGAATAGTCAATATCACTATGCTAATTTCTGGAATCTCAACTTTCGAAAACAACATATAGGGTGCTTGGTAAAACCGGTCAAGTTTCATTCATTTTCAGACACAATTCAACTTTTTCAAATGGAACATCCTGTATTTTTTCATTTGCATGAAATGTTTTAACATTTTACTGCATTCTTTTATTAGAGGTATACTATACGATTGTTTTTACAAATTATACCAAGTTTTAGTAATAGTGGTGTTTCGGTGTCTGACTGTGTCCACATACTCCACTTGTGTGACTTTCATAATAAATATCCATTATTTCGTGTCTTTTTAAATAAATTTCAGAGTAGTAGTAAAAAATTATTTTCAAAATTTGATATCTTGAAAACGGTTAAATTTAGGAAATGATGTGCTGTATCAATTTTGTTCAGAATTTTGATCAGAATGAAAATATGGAATAATACATAGGGTGTTTTATTGAAGAGAAAGCAACTTCATTTCTTCAAGACTTTTTCACTTATTCTGTATACTTGATTTTTATTTAGTGTGCTAGATTTTGAAAAACCCTAAAACTTCTGTATTTTAATATTTTTCGCTAGCTATCTTACTTTCATACATATCAGCGTTTCCATACATATCAGCGACCCTTTATAAAAAAAGTTGATGCAACAGTTATGGATAATCATCAACTGATAATTATTATTTTTAAATATTCAGCAATGTGGTGGTGGTGGTGACAGGCGTGGTTAAAGAACTTGAGCCAGGCAATCCAACTGCCACGAAGCTTTGCGATCTAACCAAAACTGTGTCCTACATGAAATACCGTTGAAATAATTAGGGATTACAAGTATTTCGCTTCGTTAAATAAGAACCTATCTGACAATCTACCAATAACTAGTAATGTTCATGGTACTCTGTCAAACTTCCAAACTGTCTCCCAGCTTTTGGTGGAAGACAGTTTGGTTTGGTTTGGTGGTCCAATTAGATAAGGGTGACAAAAAGAACCATATATCATTATTCGTTTGCAAAACTTTTACATGAAGATAGTTGAATTTTTTTGTAATATTGATATAGAAGTAGGACTCTTGCAGAATAATAGATCCATTGGAAGTTTCTTTACATCAACATATTTTGAAATTAATACATTTTGGGAACTGTTTCTTATCTGAATGGATTTTGACTGGAAAACGGAAAAATCTCAAACTCTGGTCATTTCTAGTTGAGAGTCCACCTTTGTTGTAGGCACGTTTATTGCCAGATATCTGGAAATAAAGATAAAATTGTAAAAGGAACAAAAGACTAACAACTCAATTGGGTACACTTGCTGATATTGCAAAATGACCAACACCAACTTGAAAATTAGGTCACTTGTTTTACAAGGGTGATAGCCAAATACCAAAGAAATTAAAATGGCAGAATTTAATGTATAATTTTTCACATTAGGTATGTGGAGAGGGTGCACCAGAAGGTGAAATGTTATATGTCCAAAAATTATTTGGACAAACAGACAAACAGACATGATTTTAAAGAGCTAGAATATGAAGATTTTCTATTTGACTTCAAAAATGCGAATTATGTTGGCTTAAATTACTATCTAGCTGGCATTGATTGGGACTCTTATCTTGGCAACATAACTGACATTAATTAACCAAGTTACTGAAAGTTTTTATGATTTGAAAGGGTTATATTTTTAGGAGTGATTAATTTTTTGGGAAAGAAAGTTTTTGGCTTTCTACTACTCCATCTGATACAAAAAAATGGATGAGAGAATCTTCCAAAGAAAGGAAGGATTAATCAATTTGAAAATAAGTAACTCTATACATGGATGTGTAGATCATGCAAAGAAGTTACTTTCAGACACAAACTGAAAGAAAGTCCTCCTGAAACAGCTACTTTCATATAAACATTGAATTACACGAAAGAAAAAAATTCTTTCGAAACAAATATTTTTATATGAACACTGAATTATACAGAAGATACTTTTGTCTACTCAGTTTGTATTTCAAATATTCGTTGTGGAATAAAAATCAGATATCATTCACATGAGTTCTACTTTGAATGAATGGTAATAAATTGTACTCACATGGAACAGTGTCACCCTAACTGGTATACACGTCTTTCGCCTTAAGACACTTGCCTTAAGGCTCTTCAGTACCAAAATGGATAACATTATAGAAAATACACACACTTCATTCATGAATTACGATTTTGAATGTCAAGGAATTCATTTTTGGATTATTATTTATTATTGACTGATTATTATCTATTATTCTGCAAGAGTCCTACTTCTATATCAATATTACAAAAAAATTCAACTATCTTCATGAATATTACTGGAGTTTTTTCCCCAACATCTTGGAATTCATTCAGAGTAGAACTCATGTGAATGATATCTGATTCTTATTCCTCCACAAATGTTTGATATACAAACTGAATAGAGAAAAGTATCTTCTGTATAATTCAGTGTTCATATAGAAGTATTTGTTTCGAAAGAATTTTTTTCTTTCGTGTAATTCAATGTTTATATGAAAGTAGCTGTTTCAGGAGGACTTTCTTTCAGTTTGTGTCTGAAAGTAACTTCTTTACATGATCTACACATCCATGTATAGAGTTACTTATTTTCAAATTGATTAATCCTTCCTTTCTTTGGAAGATTCTCTCATCCATTTTTTTGTATCAGATGGAGTAGTAGAAAGCCAAAAACTTTCTTTCCCAAAAAATGAATCACTCCTAAAAATATAACCCTTTCAAATCAAATAAGATTCCTCATGGCTGGGATTAAATCAAATAGGTGTATGAATGTCATTACGATGTCATCGATGACATAAGCAGATCAAGCTTATTCCGTGACATTCAAAATCGTAATTCATGAATGAAGTGTGTGTATTTTCTATAATGTTATCCAATTTGGTACTGAAGAGCCTTGGGGCAAGTGTCTTAAGGCGAAACACGTGTATACCAGTTAGGGTGACAGTGTTCCATGTGAGTACAATTTATTACCATTCATTCAAAGTAGAACTCATGTGAATGATATCTGATTCTTATTCCTCCACAAATGTTCGATATACAAACTGAATAGAGAAAAGTATCTTCTGTATAATTCAGTGTTCATATAGAAGTATTTGTTTCGAAAGAATTTTTTTCTTTCGTGTAACTTTCAGTTTGTGTCTGAAAGTTACTTCTTTGCATGATCTACACATCCATGTATAGAGTTACTTATTTTCAAATTGATTAATCCTTCTTTTCTTTGGAAGATTCTCTCATCCATTTTTATGATATTTTGTATAACGGGTTACATAATTTTGTTCCTGCCGTCCGCCTCTTAAAGCCATGATTTCCCCGTTGGTTTGACATTAAGGTGCTAACTATGGAAAAGAAAAAAGCATACAAAACTGGCAAAAGTTGGGATGACTATCTGATATTTTCCAATATTAGAGATCAGTGCAAATCAGCATGCAAAGTAGGTTATGAAAATTACATTAAAACATTTGAAAATAACATAGCATCTAACACTAAATATTTTTGGAACTTTGTGAATACCAAACGGAAAAATAATGGCTTACCCGAGACTATGTATTGTGATAATTTGACCTACGACAATGGTAATGAAATTGTAAATGCATTCGCACAACAGTTTCAATCTGTGTACAAGCCCGATACTGTTGATGAAATTCCAACCTTCACCACTGATAAGACTGTGGAAATGAATAGTTGTGCAATTAGTTTGGAAATTATTTGTAATAAACTATCTCAATTGGATCCATATAAAGGTCCAGGACCTGACGGTATCACAACAATGTTATTGAAAAATTGTAGATTTACTCTGACAAAACCACTATTTTTGCTTTTTACAGCTTCACTTAGTCTAAGTGAGGTCCCTCTTGTACGGAAATCAAGTTACATAACATTACTATATATAAATCTGGAGAAAGAGCAAACATAAATTTTTTTTGCCCAAAACCAAAATTAGTCATTCTGAAGTATTAATGTTTGCTGATGACTTGAAAATATTCAAAACCATTGTATCCACAGTTGACTACGAACATTACATCTTTTACTGAATGGTGTGTAGACAATGATATGGATGTGAATGTGTCTAAATGCAAAATATGTCTTTTTCTAGATCACTTACTCATTACAACAATATGTATACCATAGCAGGCAAATTATTAGAATCAGTGAAATCCATATGAGATCTTGGTGTAGTGGTGGATGTCAAAATGGATTTTCACCTGCAGTATGAACAGATCTCTAGCAAAGCAATGAAAATGTTAGGCTTTGTATACAGGACTACAAAAGACTTCACCAACATTAATTCTATTAAGTTATTGTATTTCGCTTTGGTTAGATCGATTACAGAATATTGTAGCTGTGTTTGGTCACCAACTTATGAAATTCATAAGTACACTATAGAAAAAGTACAAAACAAATTTATAAAATATATTGCCTTTAAGTTGTCTATACTTCTCAGTGATCAGTCTTTTTCAGAAATTCGGTCTGTAACTGGTTTACCGAAACTTAGTTCACGCAGAAGTCGTATAGATATTATATTCCTTCATAAATTGCTTAATTTTAGAATTAATTGTTCAACTCTTCTTGCCCAAGTAAATCTTCATGTTTCCTCTAGAAAAATACGAAATAATCTAACCTTTGCAATAGATTACCATAGGTGTAACTATGGAATGCATTCTTCTTTATTAAGAATAGTCACAAACCGGAATAATACAAAATTCGATTTCTTTCATATTTCCGAGGATATTCTTAGAAATAAGTTAAGATATACTTATTCTTAAATTGCAAGTATCTGTCATTTACTTTTATTCTCGCTTCATTTCAATTCTCTACTATAACTGTTTAAATTGTTATTAATTATAATTAAATTAGATAAGATTAGTGTTAACAATCTGATATTTGTATAACTTATATTAAATTGGAGTTACCCGTGAATAAATAAGTTGCTGCAATATAACCCTATCACAACTCACTTACAATTGTCTTATAAAAGTACAAATAACACAAACTGATTACGAAGAAAACAATAAAACCAGAACAGAATCACAAAAATTCACTACCAATAACAACCTCTTATATGCCTATAAATTGCAATACAAATGGCTGGCTGAGCAGGATATGAAAAAGCCAGTCAGAAATATAAAAATAATCACTTACTATGACACTTTCGAATCTCATTCTTTTCTCTTTTTTTGGACACCACTTGGCCCATCTACTAATCATTTCCATCGTCCTCCAATAACTCTGTAAGGTTGACTGACTATAAATCTTTAGACAATTACAAAAGTGTGTTTTTATAGTATATCCTCAGTGATTCTGGGAATCATTGTTTTTGGGTTCTGTTGTGTTATTGAAGACCCCCTAATAAAATCTTTCACAAATATCTTTTATGTACAGACAGTGATTAGCTAGTATTTTATTATATGCATTGATAAGCATGACATTTATATTCATTATAGACTTTTTTCAGCCTAGTTGCAGAAGAAAAGCTTCTTCAGATGAATGTCCGAAGGGATAACTGATACGCTTAGACTATCTTGTTCCTAGAAAGTGACCCCGACTTCGCCATCCTGTGATGAATCAAAGTGAAGGCAGCGTGAAAGCAGCGTACAAAGCAGGTAATAATTTATTTGAATTTCTAATTGCGATCCAATTATAATCAGGAGATTAAACATAACTCAGGTGTACTGTATAAGATATAAAAATTTAAAAAAAACCTTGTTCTTTCAATTGTAAGTATCTATTGTTTATGTGAATATTGATAGATGCCTTACATATGCTAATTTTATCAATACAGTGCTTTTCTTTAATGTCTCACCCCCCTTTTATTTTTTGAACGGGTCAACTAAAAAAATTGACACATCTTTTTAAAGCTCCTGACAAATGCTTCACTACCCTACAATATAATGTCAATATCTTCAACTACTAAAAAATGGCGGAACTTTTAATAATTGCCTAAATACATTGACGTTTAACAACATAATATGAGGTAATAAGCTTGAGGTCAGTTCAGAAGATGCTCGAAATGGTTGCCTTGAACTTCTTGAAATATCAACAGCCTATCCGATATTTCACGCTAAACATTTTCGAACACAGTAACGCCAATATCTCTACAAATATTTATTATTCTCTGCCGTATATCCAATATTGAAGCAGGTTCAGTTTCGTACACCTTTTCTGTTTAAAATCTGTCTGTCTGTTTAAAATCTGTTTTTTCGTTAATCAGCTGTCGCCCCCATACGAACGACAACTCTCAGAAGTTGAGAAACTTGTGCGAGCTAAGGTCTAACGAGGTCTTACCTTTCAACGTGTGATTCATAACTACACCTTTTGCTTCAAAAAGCCCCATGAAAAAGTCAAAGGTGTCAAATCTGGCGAGCGGGCTGGCCAGTCTGTAGGACCTCGACGGACAATCCAACGACTGGGAAAAGTAGTATCCAAATAGTTTCTTACTTGTCTGGAGTAATGTGGCAGTGCTCCACCTTGTTGGAATACAATATCTATATCGAATTCATTAGGATTCGCCTCAACGATTTCAGTGGTGAGAGGGTCAACAGTAGTTTCCAGCATACTCAAATACAGTTCCACTGTTGAATTTTGATTAGTAAATAGAGGTCCTACGATATGGTTTCCCAATATTCCTGCCCAAACTATAATTTTTTCTGGATATTGGGTATGTGTTTCCGGGAAATTGTGAGGGTTGGTGTCACTCCAATAACGGCAATTTTGTCTGTGAATATTGTCTAACAGGAGTAATCTCAATTACAAGACAAATATAATTAAGTTTACAGCTATGACTAAGTATGAGTACAATGGAACATAACGAATAGCATATAAAATCAGCAGAGTAGTAGAGTAGTATATTATACAAACAGTGATACATTCATATAATAATAAAAAAAAGAAACATATCGTGGGTATAGTACTATAACTAGACAACTCAAACACAACTGTTTTAAGAAAAATGGGTTTTTAAATTTTGTGAATAGTATCTATTAGATCTAGAAGTAAAAGGTTTTCAAGAATGAACTACTTTTTCCCTTGTAAAATAAAAAATGTCTCAAGATTAGAATTACAACTGTTTGAAGGATCAACTCGTTAATTAATTTGATACAATCAATTAATTCTTAAGATATCTAGTTTTAGCACTATATTATTTCGGAAAAGTCAAGATCAGGCCCATGTTATCCTTTTGTTTTTGGTAGGAATAATCGTCTAAATTGTGGAAAATGTTTAATAAAATCTACTCCATTAAATGTTTAAACATTTTTTAATAATGAACTTCAAAATTACTTATTTCAAGAAAATATATATGAAAATAAAAATTACAAAATAAATTATAAGTTCGTTTTGTCATCAGGTTCTGATCTTCTTTTTGCTTCATGAGGAAGCCCGCTTAGAAGTGCTGCTTATAACAGGTGGTGTGGACTTAAAAAGAGATAATGGGTCATTGTATTTTGCCAAACTAATAGGTATTGGTCCATTGTAGAGGGGCTGTAGCGCTTGATGCGTTGATTTCCTAGTTTTTTTATTACAGTCAACTACTCTAAATTCCGTGTCAGTGAAATTTTCTTTGTACTTGAAAGAAGCCTCTTTCTCAAACCTAATGAAGCTAATTTTTTGCCAATGAACTGGTTGACCTTTTGACCTTAAATTCTGTGCCAATTGCTGAATGCATTAAGTCGCATTCCATTTCTGAATGGCCTGAAGTTAAAAATTTTAAATCAATGGTTTTTATTTCAAGTTCCGTTACAGCATGGAGACACATCCCCGCAACAAACTGATTCAAGTTTTGACCTCCACAACGATCACTAAAACAATGAATTTGGTCCGCTTTGTTAGAAAGGGATTGAAAATATTTCCAAATACATGATGCTACTTCACAGCTACCTCTCCTACCCACCCCTTCATGCCACAGGTAACATTAACCCTCTTTAGATACAACATTATATACAGGAAAGTTGTAGGTCGTCAAGCGACGTTTATAAAAAAGGGCATTGTTCTTCGGGTCTGTGGGTACCATGAGAACCTGCGGAAGGTCATAGTTGATAGAAACAATTTTTTGTCAGACATTTCAGCTTCGTCCCTATCTTTGGTTTATTCCTTCCTTGCAAGATCTTTATTTTGTAGATGAAGTTCATAATCACCAACTTCCTCACCATCTGAGACTGCTTAACAAATGCGACACTGGTCTTTTTTCGGATGATGCGGTGACAAGTTATACTCGGTATTAAAAATGTGTGTGTATGCCTATTCTTTGGCTTTTGGCTCAGAATTCTCATTGCACCATGTTTCATGCAAACGATACATTTCTTTTGTGTTGAGTCCTGGCTCCAAATATTTCCTGTCCGTATCTGAGAGTGTATAATGTGATGGGACAACTGGAAAACTTTCTATGTGGGTTTTGACGCTCTTTCTTTCTTCAGGTGAGATAACTTTTTTGCACAAGTTTTCCTCTCATGTCATGAACGGTTGTGTTTGTGTTTGTCCTTTTAGTCATAGCTATGTCTACTACACCTTTCTTAACAGCAATGGTATTAATGAACATAGTTTCACAAACCCTTACTTTTTTTCCATCAATGGGTAAAAAGTATTTGACACTAAACTTTCTTTTACTGCCAGATTTAGTGGTTTGGGTTTTTTTGTCTTTGTCTTTTTGTCTTTCACAAACCTTGATTTTGAACCTTTTTCAATGCCAGTTTGAGCAGCAGCTTTCCTCTTAACTGTATTGACATTGTTCCTGATGAACGAATGTTTAGAAAATAATATCTAATAAACAACGACCCTTAACAATCAAATTTAAATGCACTGAAACTCAAAATAATTAATTCAAATACACAAATTAGTGACACACATCACGAAATGCGTATGACAATGGAATTCAAGAGCATGCTAAAACTAGACAACTCTAGTTGACCACATTTTGCACTAACGTGTCTGTCGTACAAGTTGAATAAACTAGATAACTTTACTTGTCCACTTATAGAATTCCCTGATTCCATCAAATAAAAATTGTCTAGTTATAACATGTGTCGCTAGATGCCACTGCAGTCGGCTTTGCAGTTATCTACTTATAGCATTTGAAAGCTTGCATATATTCATGCCAAATAGGTAGATAACAGGAAATCGAAAAAGAATAAGTTATCTAGTAATAATACTATACCCACGATATACTGTAGAATTCTAATAGAGTTAGCAGTGTGTAGATAGTTGAAACACAGTATTTCACTTATGAGTTGTAATTAGATTGTAATTAGATTTTCCAAACAGAGGCGACACACATTGTCTTCAGACATCCGAGTCTCTGCATATGATGATTCAAATGACAGTGACCTGTAAGAAGGCCTATTAAAAATCGTAGTTCATCCCTACTGTAGTCCAACAACTGTTTGGTATCAAACTTCGAAGGGTGAATAAACGCCTTGGAGTGAACCAATCCTGGAAGATTGTGCCAGAAGTCCATATATCTTCTTGCCATCCAGGTGTTCAATGTTTGTTTGGCAAAGCCTAAAGCAAAACCAATGACAGGTTCTGGCTCGATGAAGCTGCTTGCAGCACCCTCCTTTGCAAGGGAGTCAGCAGCCTCATTGCCTTGCAGGCCAGTATGGCCAGGAATCCAAACCAGAGACAATCTGTTAAGTCGTTTTATCGAGGAGAGTGGTTTTTGGCATTTTGCTACCAATTTAGACATTGCTCGGTAGGAGCCAAGAGCTTCCAACGCCGCTTGACTGTCCGAGAATATTTTCATTGACTTGTGTATGAGGTTGGATTCTTCCAATCTCTTCACACACAATTCAATCGCGTAAATACAGTCGCATAGGTTCCTAGGCGGGTTGATATCTCTGTCCTGGGTCTGCAACTGAAAACACCTGCACCAGGACCGGAAGGTGTTTAATCCATTTGTGAACCAACAACTATCTGCTCTTAATATTTCCTTCTCCCGGAGGATCCAGTCCTCTCTACTCAAAACCAGTACTTTATAAGGCAGTTCGTAGTTGACAGTTGGAGGCATAAAGTCAGAGGTCATTTCCAGAATGCTGTGACTTTCAGTGTCGAATAACAGTCTGTTTGCAATGGGGAATGTTCCTCCTGACGAAAATCAAGTAGTTTTCATAAAAGAGCTCTAAAACAACGCATTTTGAACTCATCATTTCAACCTTTTTCTTTAAAAAATTATTTAAATACTTAAAAAAAAGAGGAATGAAATAATGCATTCAACATTTAAAGGGATTCGTTTCTATTTCACCATTTGGCAACATCGGTTATAGCTAGTAAAGGACAATGAATCTGTTACCTGTATCCTCCCTGAACCTGCTAGAAGACTACTTTTCAGCCCATAATCTGAAATTAAATACCAATAAAACGCATGCCATAACGTTTACACGAAATTGTACTAGTAGTGTTTGTAATCTCAGTAATGGATTAACAACATTGGAATCTTCTCAATTGTCTTTTCTGGGCTTAACAATTGACTCAAAATTGAACTGGAAGAGTCATATAAATAATATTGCAACAACTTTATCAAGATACTGTTTTGCTTTGAAAGTCATATCACAAAATATTTCTCAAAATGCAGCACTACTGGCATACTATGGATACGTTAAAAGTCGCATTAGATATGGTATCATCCTTTGGGCAATATCTGTGGACACTCAGCCAATATTCATTCTACAAAAACAATGTTTGAGAAAAATTTTCAATCTACCTAGAACAGAGAGTTGCAGGGAAATATTTACTGAAAAGAGAATTCTTACTCTTACAAGTATTTATGTGTATGAATGTGTTATTTTTGTTAAAGAAAACATGTCATTATTTGAAATTTTTGATAGGAATCACTCTCATAATACCCGCAATAAAAACAGTCTTCTCAACTCAATGACACGTTTTTCTTTTGTACAGAAAAATGTTCCTTTTTCTGTGATTAATATTTAAAACAAAATACCAGATTCCATCAAAAACTTGCCTGTTAGAAAAATGAAAAAGGAACTAAAAATCATGCTTTTATAAAAGGCTTATTATTCGGTAGAAGAATATTTCGCTGATAGACTTTGAATTGTCTGCCTGTTTATATTCTTTGTCTGACTGTTTGTATACTGTTACAATGTTATTATTGTACTATATGTTTGTCTGAATATATATTTTTTTTCATTTTATATTTTTTATTTTTATGTTTATTTTTTATTTTTTTTGTAATTTTTATCATACTCCTTTATACATTGACATGTTCTACACCCGCAAGGGTCTTTGTACCAAATAACTAATAAAGATAATCTATCTGTCTATCTATGAGACAAACAAAGATGACATATTTCAGAGGCGTGCTGTTCTGTTTACTTATTGAACTATAATTTATATTTTGCCTTAATTGTTGATTTATAAACATAATTTCCCTTTTTTGAAGTAGAATATTTAGGTATGTATAAATTATTTCAACTTGATGTAGGCGGTGTTGCCAATATGTGAATTAGAAACAAATCCCTTTAAAAATTAAAACCCAACATTTGAAACATCAATTTGAATACTTTTTGAAGTGAATTTGAAAAATTCATGAATTGAACTCAACTTTATTTTGTTCAAACTTGCATTTGCTGTAATAACCCAAATTGAGGAACATTCCCCATTGAGGCTTCCCTCTGTCAGTAGGAATGATATATACTTTCGAACAAACGTTATTCATATACCATTTTCAAGATAGCAAGATTGATATCAGCATTCATTTTTTTGATATTTGAGTAAATCTATTTTCCCATACCTATTTGAGATATGATGCGATGCGTCACAATAGTAGTGAAAATAGTAGCATGCAGGTTCAGTTATAGTGTATTGATGGTTGAAATTTGTGAATTTGAAGTCGTATCATTTTTTCCAGATGATCCTGCTCTATGATAAAGACAGTTGAAACTCTACCAAAGCCATCTCCAGCGCTTGAGTCAACCTGGGAGAGTGATAAGAAAAAAAAACGAAGTTTATGCAATAGCATTTTGGTTGAATGATCTTTTGTTAGTTGATATTATGTAATTTACATGTATTTTCAACCATGTTACATAAAAACTGTAATCATGAAAACGGCAGAAACCTTTCAGGGCTGATATTAGCTTCTATTGTTTTCATTCACATAATTATTATTGATATTTCATGTTCACATTTTTATGAAGGTAATATAGCCGGGAAGTGTTTTGTCTTTTATTTTAGAGGTCCAAAATTTGAGGAAAACATTTTTTTACAGGTTTTTTCGTAATCTTTCAGGAAAACATGAATATTTGTTTTATTGTTATTGTTTTTCTTTCTCTTTCAGGAAAACATGAATATTTGTTTTATTGCCTTATTGTTATTGTTTTTCGTTCTCTTTCAGGAAAACATGAATATTTATTTTATTTTTATTGTTTTTCGTTCTCTTTCAGGAAAACATGAATATTTGTTTTATTGTTATTGTTTTTCATTCTCTTTCAGGAAAACTTTACACTTGAACAATTCTGGTCAATGATGCTTCTTTTGTTGATGTTTATGCAGAGTTGTTTTTTTATTATTTCTTGATTATAGCAAATTTTCGAAAATGAGATATGTAGTTAAATACTCCGACATTGTTTATCGATGAAAAACTACTCCAAGAGAGAATATATGGAAATCGGAGTTTCAATTTTTGTTATGAACCGAATACTTGAAGAACAAAGAACTTATTCTGCAGATCAGATTAACTAAATTTTATTTATACATTGCCTGCTTTTTTCGCTGCTGCCTCTTGCGCCAAGCGCAATCTAGTGCATCCGTTTGATTTCTTCTCCACCTTTTGGAATCCGTTTTCCGACTCAGAAAAACGAAAGAAACCAGTCAGGTCATATTAGCTTCTGTGGTTTTCATTCACAAAATTATTTTTGGTATTTCAAGTTCACATTTTTACAAAGGTAATATAGCTGGGAAGTGTTTTGACTTTCATTTTAAAAGTCCAACATTTGAGGAAAATATTTTCTCACAGGTGTATTCGAAGATACAGGAATATATGTTTTAGTGTTACAGGAACATTGTTTTATGGCTATTGTTTTTTATTCTCTTTCAGGAAAACCTTATACTCGAAAAATTTTGTTCAATGGTTCTTGTTTTATTTTTGCTGGGGTTTTACATGTTTTTTATTCTCTTTCAGGAAAACCTCGCACTTGAACAGTTTTGGTCGATGGTGCTTTCTTTCTTGAATGCTTATGCAGAATTGATTTTCATTATCTTCTGATTATAGCAAATTTTCTAAAATGAGTTACATGTAGTTAGACACTCCGACATTGTTTTTCAATGAAAAACTACTCCACGAGAGATGATATATGGAAGTCGAAGCATCAATTTTTTTTTGTTGAACTGGGATTTTAATACTTCATTACTTCAGTATCTTCTCCAATATTTAGGACTATCTGAAAATGTGAGGAATGAAACTCATTATTTTTCAACTGAAGTGGTTGAATTATTTTCTTGTTGTAAGTTATGTTGTTTTGATTCACAAAAGGTTTTGATTGCACGACATGTTCATTTGCCAGAATTGTATGGTAACATGTATTCCATCGTTCCAATTATGTTTTCGAAACAATGGAAATACTTTTTGAAAACGTTTATTTACACTTATTCAATGAGCTTAAGGACAGAGCCTTCGGCTGCACAATAAATGGAGTCAACTTACTAACTGACTAATCTTGAGAATATCAGAGTTTATATATAAAAAGGAAAAGTGCATTAGATCATTAACGTAAAAGCATTACATTGTTTAGTGTACTTATCTAAGTAACCTATGACATATTTATGAGATTAGTAGTACAATGCGTTATTCATAAGGCTACATAACTCCTCTCTTGCCAAGATCGGAAAATAAGGGTTCCTTGTTTTGCGATGATTGGGTTTGGTCTTTGGAACTTCTTTGTTTCCTTGGTTTGATGAATTTGAAGTACACTGTGGCAACTATTCCGATTGAAAGTATTAATATCATGATGAGGCTGGTATTCGTCTACGCATGGCTATCGTTGATTGGTTGCAGATTTTCCGCATGGAGATTCTGTGCGATTGTCTCAATATGTTTCAGTTCATTTCCGTCGATGGATTTCAGTTTCATTGGAGGCAAAGACTGATTGGATTCTTCTCTAGTGATGTTTAACTTAGGAAGTTCGAATACTAAACTATCATGTAGTGTTTCCTCTTGATTGAATGCTTTTCCATCTATTTCGACATGGCAATTTTCGAGAGTGATTATAGATGGTTGTGTGATTTGGTATATCCCATTCAATTCGCAGTTGGCTTGTAGAGTAACTGTTTGAACTGGTATCACAAGTACTTTATGTGCGTTTATCTGGGTTATTCTTGTTTCACTGAGAGTAACTGATATTCCTTTGCAAATATTTTTGCCTGATTTGATTATGCCGGCAATGCATGGTTGTGTTCTCTGAAGTTGTGGAAGTTGTGTTCTCCGTGTATCTTGTTGCAGTTGTCCAATACTCATTTGTGTTGAGCAAAAGGAAAGGTTGTTGAGGTAACATCATGAGATTGGATATGGGGACAGGATACATTTGGAAATATTTGTAATCATTTGCTATTATAGGTACATGAATTTTAAAAATTATGAAACCTTCTCCTATAATATAATTACTTGGGTTCATGAAGTTTTGCAACGTAGGAATTTGTCTAGTCTCGTAGATTTTGTTCAATTTTGTAATAAGTAATTTCAACCTCTGTGGTTCTATAATTGAACTATGCAATAAGTCTAGCAAAGGATATCGCATTTTCTATATTCAAAATCAAGTTTTGAATTGAGTCAAGTTGTATGATTGTCGATCGTATTTGCGAATGAGAAAGCTTGCTTTAAATTGATGAGTTCTTTCATTTCTTTTGATAAACTTTTTATTTGGCTCTGTGGTATATTTTGGTTGGTTACTAGTAAGTCAAAGTCTTTGGTATATTTAGTTGTCATTTCTTTGAGGATTGGGTTTTGATGTATGCCATTGGGAAGTAGGGTAAAGTGTGCAAATGGCGGTCACCTAAGAAGAAAATTTAATATAAAAAAAGTAAAACTCTATAAATCAAATTTAAGGCGTCAAACAGTCATTTGGGTTTTTAACTTATTGCAAGACACATTCAATTTAAAAAATCAAGAATTTTAGTCTTTGGCAGAAACAAAAAATAAAAAAATATCTTTGACCGGTATTGTCACCATATATGTGGGTGTGGGTGATGCCAGTCAATTGGCTTGTGTTATTATTAAAATGAAAATAATTATCTATTTAACAATTTTTTGTTATAAATCGATTAACGAATATGCCTTAATGGGTAATAATTCAGGTAAATCAGTAAGAAAGGTAAATATTTTTATTACATAACAAAATAACAAAAATATGTGTTTTAATGTGAACTAAAGAATCGGCAAAAAAGGTAAAAAATAATATTTTAATGTAAAAAAAATGGTCGACAGTCATCGCAGACATAACCCTCTGCAGAATCCCATCCACTGAACTCTGAATAGGCCCATCTTGAGCAAAGTGTACATCTAAACCACATTTCATTGTTTTTGCCAAACTCGCTGCAAACCAGGCACCTATCTTCGTCTGCATCGTCACTGTCATCACATTGTATATCGATATCCGATTCCTTTCTCTTGTAATGAGGTTGCTTATTTTGTACATGTTTTCCAGCCTCATTTGTATTTTGTCCTTTCTGAGATTTTTGGGTATTTAATTTAGTTTTTCCTTTTTCTTGAATTTTTTTTATCTTTTCCTGTTTTTTCTGTTCCTTTCCTTCTAACTCTTGTTTGAAAGGCGTAGATGTTAGGATTTTGGCATGCTGTTTTTTTCTGGTCATACTTTTTCTTACAGAGGATTTTGTAATAGACGTAAGTTGTTTAACCCATTACCTGCCAAGGGTAGTAAAAACCAATGCAGGAACTAAATTTTTCTTTATTTTGTCAAAAAATACACAAATTAAGATATATTTAAAAAAAACACCAACCTTGTACAGGGTGTTGCAAATATAAAATGTTGCGTATACGCATCAATGGCCGTTAATGCTATACGAAACGTGAAAACCTAATGACTGCTCCTAACCACCAAATTCGTAGTTCCATCAGCATTGACCGTAAATATTATGATATGTGCTCGTGCATATAATAATCAACAATCTTATAGGTGGAAATCTTCAAAACAGGCCGGATGAAGGTGAACATTGCATTTCTGGCACATATATATCGTTTGGCTTTTGCACTTGCGGCACCTTCTCCTGGCTTTTTCTGGATGTTCAACAACAATGTGTCCCACATTATCTCTTCTTACCTCACGAGGAAGTTCATTTTCTGAAGGCCGTCCCTTTCCTGAATATATAAGTGGAGCCCTGGAAACTTCGGCTTCATCATTTGTTACCTGTTCGGATTTTATGAGTGCTAGCACTAAATATGAGCGGAAATCTATTTGAGATATTTTCACTTCATTGGTTAGATTGTACACTTTCCAAGAATTGACAATAATGCTATCTATGCCATTTATAAATAATGGCCACCACCATTTTTTGCCTCGGACACGAATTCGATAATTAGCGATGCCATTATCGTGTAAATCGACACCTCCCATGTATTTATTATATTTTATTATCACCTCCGGCGCCGTGATACTCAGCTCCTTCTTTTCTTTACGGGTATACCTCTTGACACTTGCAAAAGGAGTTACTGCATAATTATTCGTCATAACTGTCACATACTTCTGATTCACATACTTCAGCATTATCATCATAATAGTAATCATATGCGCCTCTGTCCCTTTTAGCTAAAGAAGCTGTTTTCTCAAGAGGGCAACCTCCAATTCGATTTTCTCGCACTGTACCTGTTGCGAATATTCCCTTTTCTTTTAAAGCACAAAAAAGCTTATAGGACGAGAAGAAATTATCAAAGAACACCCGGTGCTTAAAAGTATCATCGATCACTGAAAGTAGGCCCAGTACCACATCAGCACCTAATCCAAGGTCATTCTTTTCAGTTTTTGAACCACCATAAGGAATAAATTGATACAGGTATCCATCAGAAGAGCAGAGACACCACAACTTATACCCAAACCTTACGGGTTTGCCCTTCAAAAACATTTTCGCGGAGTGCCTTCCGAAGTACGGCACCATTTCTTCATCAACAGATAAATTATGAGAAAATACTCCAAACTGCAAAAACTTCTGATTCATGGTGTCAAATAAGGGCCGAAGTTTCGAAAACTTGTCGTTCTTATTTAATTTTGTATTATCAGATAAGTGGATATTTCTTTTTATATTCCGAAATTTATTCCTGCTCATGCATCCTTGCACTAATGGCACTCCTTTGTTTTCATCACGGCTCCAATACATGTCCATCTGAGGTAATGTATGATATCCCGTCAAAATAAAAATGCCGATAAACTTTTTTAGTAACGGCACAGAAAACATAAAATCATGCCTACTATTGTCCGCCGCATATTTGTTAGAAAAGTCCACAATCAGATTTTGAATTTCTTCATCAAAGTATAAACAAAATACTTCAAACGGAGTTTTTCCGCTTATAATGTCCATCAGTTCTTGAACATCGCTATGTTCGCTTGGCTTTGGTGTACTGCTGTACGTAGGCTGTTTTTTTTTCCAAGCAGCTGGTGATGCTTCTTTCTTTTTGTATTTAGTTTTGCTTCGCTTTCGTTGTGAGGGCCCTGCTTCGTTGTCATTTGTTTCCTGTTCAACTCCAGATGTTAAAATAGTAAACGTACCAGCTATATCTCATCGCCTACAAACACATAGGATTTACAACTACATACGTATTTCATGAAAATGTTATTTCTTACCTATTAGCAGATTTACATCCACTCTTCATCAGTAAGTTCATCAACATCAGGGGGTACAATTACCGCATCAATTTCATCGTCACTCAGGTTATCTATTATATCCTCAAGTTCGTGTAACGTAAGAGCACGTCGCTGTTCATAATCCGACATTTTACTTGCTTTATACTCTATCTATTACATTTCATGAGAAGACCCTCAAAAACACAACGTAACCCCTTCGAATATTTGGTAAAACTGACTGAAAATACCCATAAACCACTAGATGCTTGCTTCCCACTAAATACGAACATGCGCGTCGCACGTGCAGTACACAATGCATCTCTGGAGTGGTATCTCTTTCGGCCGTTGATGCGTAAACGCAACATTATAAACAACGACCCCGTTTTCATTACCAAAATCAAAAATCTACCTGCTGTTCATGAAATCTTTTCAAATAAGACCTACAAAAACTGAAAAATATGAAACACACCCCAAATTGTAAATATATTTCCTTATGTAACGTCACATTATCGAGCAAGAATATCGGCATAACTACGCTAAGTTCAATAAATAATTATACCTCTATGGATAAACATTTATCAATAGTGGTTACTAAAATACATACACCACTACCATAAGTCTTATAATACCAAATACCGACATCCTAGTAAAGACACAAATAGTACAAAGAAAATGAAACCACAATGTTGCGTATACGCATCAACGGCGCTAAATGGGTTAAATGTGAAACTAGTAGAAGGTCCCGGAATAGAATCCACTGCTGTTGTTTCAACCTGTTTTTTATTGATAGGTGGCAAAGTTTGAGATGGGTTCGTATTGTAAATTTCGGATGGTATGGCTTCATTGTTATCTTGGACTTCAACAAGCGATTGATTTTGTAGTGTTGTAGCAGCTAAGAAATCCTGATCTGTAAATACTTTTGGGTTGAGTGAAAAAATGCCAGCGCATTTAAAGCCAGATTCTCCTTTACTTATGGTCGCTACTGTAGAATATGCTTTATTAAACAGACCAGCAACATCATATAGCCTGATCTTTCGCATAAAATGTGTTTTCATGAACAAATTACATTCATTTCGATATTCAGCTTTAAGAGGCCCATAAAAAACTATATCCAAAGGTTGGATCTTGTGAGATGAATGAGGCGGAATTGAAAGCATAAAAATATTATTTGCTTTGCAATATTCATAAACTTTTATTGATATGTGGCTGGAATTGTTATCTATAATTAGAAGAACTGGTGAGGTTTCACTGGGTTTTGATTGAGTATTTGTGGAAGTGTTGTAACCATTCATAAAATAAACTTTCATCAATCCAACCATTATTTGAACATTTATATAATGCCTCCGGAGGTCCATCTTTTTCTAAAAGAGGTGTCAGTCGCTTTCGCGGAAAAATAAACATGGGTGGAATGTATCCCCCAGCGGCATTCATAGCAGACATAACTGTGATGTTTTTACCCCTCTCTCCACTGGTTGCAAAGCCCACCCTTTTCTGGCCTTTGGTAGCTGAAATTTTTCCAGGATCCTGAACTGTACTAATGCCCGTCTCATCGGCATTGTATTTGTGTTGGACCAAGTTGATATTTTGTCATTAAACTTTCTAATAGCTTAAAAACAGGTCAACTTCTTCTTTATTAAAAGCTGTTAATCGGTTTAGACTCGTGCCTTCTGCTTTGCGTATGGATACTGTTGGATTTCTGCGAAGAAAATTTTGTAACCACTCGACACCAGCTAATCCTAAACTGACGTTAAAGTAATATTTAATACTGTTTCTTTCAGCAAACTCAAATGCTAATTTTCTCAGTTCTCTTGCTGTTACGCCATTAAAAATAGAAGCTAAATATTTTATTTGTGTGGCTATTTCAGCTTCTTGTTCGGCAGAAAATACTTATTTTCTACCTAATGTCGCACCTTGAAGATTTTTATTTTTGATTCTCTCTTGCAATGTCGAAAAAGGGATCTCATATGCTTTTGCAGCTTTTCGCATAGTCATTTCACCATTAGCTATGCTAAAATAGCTTTTTCTAAATCGTGTTGATTCCATTTTGCTTTACAAGTCGTTATTTTTCGATTCATTGTCATCTGAAATATGAAAATTCCCTAAGGATTAATAGTACAAACTAATTTAATATGGGGGTAATACCGGTCAACTGACCGGCATTGCCTTCTGTTGGCATTTTTTTTCTTAGAATTTTTTACTCGTAATCATGTATTGAATTATTGATGTTTAAAAAAGGAATAGGCAGCTAATATCATTATAATGAATTGCAACCAATTTTAAGATCTACATGTGAATAAAAATGAATTAAGACCTTATATTACTCACCATAAAACTAAGATCGAAAACACCGAAAACAGGTTAATATTTTTTCTCTCACAATGGTCGTCGGCAAACTGAATACGGAGTAAGTGTCGTGACACGTTGACGGTTATAGGAGGTTGCCAGATTGAACAGATTTCCCACAATCGGGATGACCGCCATTACCCGCTGACCGCCATTTGCACACTTACCCCTACTACTTTGCCGGGTACATATATTTCTTAACATTTTTTTATGAACATTTTTAGCAGAGGTTCAATCTTATAAACTCTGTTACAATCAGGACATTGCTGATTGTCACCGAAATGCCAAAATGTTAAAAGTAATTGAAACCTATTTCTGGTCATAACCTCTGAAACGACGGAGTTTTTGAAAAGACGCTTTTGACTCCAATAATCTTTGACGCTCGGCATTTTTACCAATCCCATGTATCCAAGGAGTCCAAGGAACTGTCTTATTTCATTTTTATTTGTAGGAGTCCAGTTACGTAATCTTGAAGCCTGTGATATATCGTCCGCTGAAGTAAGTTCTTGGGTAGCGTAGAGGTTACTTTGTTCCACCATCATTTCCAGAATCTCGTTATCTATAAACAGCGAATAAAATTTTCGGAGATTTCAGCATGCACCAAAACTGCTGCGTATTCCGGTTTGATACCAGACTGTTATAGAGAAAAACTAAATGATTCCGTTTGACTTCTGTCCACAAATCGGATCCCGAAGTAATCTGACGGACGTATTGGGAGTTTCTCTCGAACTCACTATCACTTGAATTCTGTGTATCAGAATTATTATCTTGCACATTTACTGTTTGACTAACAAATACCTCATCTTTGTTTTGCACGAGATTATGGGTGGTGTTCCCGCCATCTTCACCTACCAAAACGTTTTCAGTTTCTTCTGGTTGATCATCATCTGGTGATAGGCTATCATCACTACGGCTAACAGTATACGTAGGATCTTGAAGTGAATCTGACGTTTCATATGAGTCTGAGTCAGTTTCACTGAACTCTATAATAACAAATTTCAATAAACACATATTCACATAAATGTCGTATCCTTACCTTCATCAGAAAACTGATTCCTATTTTTAGGGCTAGTTCAACCAAGCGCCGTGATCGTTCACTCGTTCACAAGCACAACCGTCTTTCTCGAGCTCGTGACACCGAATGAAGGCGTTGGTAAACAAGCCTCGACATAAGTTAGTGACCGCTACTTGATGAGTAGGCATTTATGGCCCGTGGTGTTAAAGCGGTCACTAGTGACCGATACCTTTTTTTTGTGTAAAAATACTGCCTACGACAAAAAAACTTCACCAGGACACATTGACCCCTACATTCGATATAAAAATGTAAAAAAACGGAACTGGGCCGGTGAGACATTTTTGCGAAACCTCCCTGGCACTGAAAGTGTTGAATTAATATGATACAGGAATGAATGTTTTGAGGTAATAAGTTTAGCGTATCCTAGTTGAACTGGGAGTATTGAATTTTTTAATGAATCGAAGAGGTTTTGTATTAAAGTGTATAATATATTAAAATTCTTGCAAAGCGCTTTCGACTTTTGTCATCATCAGTGCTCACTTGTCAGGCAACAGGAAGTATCAAGATAAGTGAATTGTACATTGTAATATTTAAATTATATAAAACAAAATAGGCTTATAGCCAAGAAAATACATTTTTGGATTCAGGCCATGTGGTTCAGTCAAAGTATCTTCAAAGTATCTTCAAAGATACTTTGACTGAACCACATGGCCTGAATCCAAAAATGTATTTTCTTGGCTATAAGCCTATTTTGTTTTATATAATTTAAATATTACAATGTACAATTCACTTATCTTGATACTTCCTGTTGCCTGACAAGTGAGCACTGATGATGACAAAAGTCGAAAGCGCTTTGCAAGAATTTTAATATATTATACACTTTAATACAAAACCTCTTCGATTCATTAATTCAAATAAGTGTATTCAGCTTTTCCAAATCCTTTTATTGAATTTTTTATTTTCATTATTTTTAAGGTGAGTAGCCCAGGTAGAAAGAGGAGAATCGTCGTTAGGGAGTTCATTCCTTTCTCTTGTCTAGTCTGTAACAAAACGTTGGGGTTTTAAAGATTGCAAATGATATAATTTGTTGTTAGTTTTCAATTTATTGTCTGATATCAATTCCATATTTTCTAATTTTTTATAAGATTGGGTAGCTTTATTCTGAGTTTTGTTTGGTGGTTTTATTTTATATGTCGATTTACTAGTATCAAAGTTGATTTCCCTCTGTCTATGTCTATTTCCTCTTTCCAAGTTTTGTTTTTGAGTTTTTGTTAATTCATTATAAATGAGGTCTGAGAGAATTTCGAGATTTTTCGAATGCTCTTCTATATATTGAGTAATTCGTTCGTTTTCGTCCATTTCAAATGTGTTTTTATAGTCTAAACGTCCTCGCAATATTTGAAAAGGGGTGTATCCAGTAGACGTGTGGATACTATTGTTAAAAGATAAGAGGACATAATTCATTAGGGCCCACTTGTATAGGTTCAGTTTAAACCTCAAGTCTTAGTTAAACTTTGGTTTTACGAATAAAGTTCGTTGTATAGGTGTTTGTGACTGCCATTCGGAGTTTAACTGTCAACTGATGGATGGAGGGGCAGTTAAACTACAAGCGTCGGTTAAACACATGTTTGGATTGAATACTGATGTGTCAACTATTTGTGGTTACTTTATGTATTATAACCTATAAATATTTGACGCGTCCAGATATTTTCATGTTTTCATACTGGACATATTTGAAATATTTGAAGATGTATTATTTGAAGAGGAAGATGAAATAGATGTTATAAATATTGTGGAAAACCCAAGAAGACCCCGACTTTTTCTACCGCGAATCGACACATCAATATAATCACTGTCAAAGTAGCCCTGCAAACCCGTAACAGCAATGCCCATGATGTCCTCTATATCATCATCCTGTGTTGTAATGTGGAGAAAATTCCCTTTTCCTCCCCCTGTTCTGTAAATTTCCTCCTTCTCTGCTGCACATTTTTTCTTTTTTACATTTTCTCACTTTGCCTTGAGGACTTTGGAGGTACGGGGTTCTTTCGTGTTCTTGCTTGGCACAATTTCTGCCAACATTTCTCCTTTTCCCTCCATGTCACGGCGTCACTTTTCTTGGACTCCAGAATGTCCTTATGGATTTTCACCAGCCGTAATAGCTCCTCCACTTCCTGCTTGGAAAAATTGGATGACCTGTTAGTGTAGCTCACGCAATTCATTTTATTACAGTCAGATTATGAACTTATGAAACAAATTGCATATGGCATTTACGACATTTACGTCAATGAACGACGGCAGGTCAATTTCAATTCACTTGTCACTTGTCAATGTTGTCGTGTCTACGAGTCTTTAACTGAAAGATATACAAATGATATTTTAGCATTTTATCGGTTTAAACCTAAGTTCAAATATAAGTTTAAACCCAAGTTTAAACTGAACTATAAACGAGACCTATACAACTGGCCCTAAGTAGTTTAATGGGAGGTCTGGTTTTTCTTCACGTAGCGTTCTAAGATTTTCAATTAGGCTTGAGTGGAATCTCTCAATGGGACTATTACTGTTAGGGTTATAAGCTGTAACATAATGTATATCAATTTGGTGTAGTAAACAAAAATCCTGAATAACATGATTTTTAAATTCCAGTCCATTGTCACATGTAATTTTATTTGGTATTCCGTAATGACTGATATATTGAATTAGTTTATTGGTCGTTTCTATAGCTGTTAATTAATTAACAGGGTAGGCTTGTCCGAATTTTGAAAAACTATCAATTATTGTTATGAAATATTGACCGGCATATTTGAATGAGTCAATATATAAATGTGGACTTTGTCCTATTGGTGTGGGTTTGAAGACGAGCGCTGTGGGGTGACGTTCGTACTTCGATTTTTGACAGATGTCGCATGTATTAATGTAATTTCTCACATCTTTATCCATATCAGGCCAATAAAAATGTTTCTCAAGTGCGGTGAGGTTTTCATTTATTCCTCTATGTGTTGTCTTTGTTTCGTGATAATATTTTAACGTTAGTTCTTTTTCCGATTCATCTGTGACGTCTGTTACCATTTTAGTAGAGATAATTAGGTTGAATGAATTGTTTTGGAAGTTATCTGTAACTGATTGAATAAATGGTATTTTAAAATTTTCAGATTTGGAAAGCACGCAATATGTAGTGTTAGGTTTCAAATAGTTCTTAATCAAATTTAGGAAGATTTCATGAAAATTTGAGTCTTCTGGGATTTGCCAATGCATGCGGTTTTTATCAAATATCTTTTCGTGGTTTGATTTTACTTCAGCGATTTTGTTGAGTGAAATGATGATCTGATTTCTGTACGTATTTATGATTTTTTCAGTATAAGGTATTTTTAATGTGGGTTCTTCATGACTAGTATGTACCGTTTCGTTATCACTTATGTCTTTCTCTTGACTAATCGCGGGTTTTATTATATCTGATAATATGTGTATCTTATCGTTCTCATTGTTACTAATACTTTCTTGATTTTCTCTAGGATTGACCGATTTTGAAGTAGGTGATTCGTTGAATTCTGAAATTTCTGAGTCAATAATTCTATCTATCTCTTCCAGAGATATTTCAGGGATTTCATCTATGTTATTCATTATAGAGATGTTATCTATGTCATCTAATATATCAAAGGGGTGAATTTCGACACGAGATAAGGCGTCTGCATTCGTATTATGTTTACCTTTTTTATAATTTATATTATAATAATATTTTTCCAGTTTCAAGCGCCATCTTACAAGTTTAGAATTAGGTTCTTTTAAAGAAAATAACCATTGAAGTGGTTTATGATCGGTTATTATATTGAATTTTGTTCCGAAAAGGTAGGGTCTAAAATACTTAGTAGCCCATATTACATACAGCAAGGAGTTCTTTTTCAATTGTACTGCAATTACATTCTGCTGGATTCAGTGTCCGTGATGCATATGCAATTGGTGGATCATTACCGATGGGTCCTTGAGATAATATGGCCCCAATGGCCGTTTTCACACTAGCCGACACGACCCCGACCCGACACCGACCCGACACCTACCCGATTTGATGCCGACCTGATAAAATCGGATGTGCTTTCACATCAGACAGACAGTCGGTGGCAGTAATTCGACGTAGCAGCTCTGTGTTTTATAAACGTGAAAAAATGGCTGACAGACGTTTGTATTTGTTATATTTGTTGCATTTAAGATCTAAGAGGCGGAAATACATGAGGAAGTATTGGGTCCACCCGATCATTAAAGTTCGGTATGTAGAAGGCGCATTCTACACTCTATTTGAGAAATTAGCTTCGGAGGAAAAAAAGTTTTTTAATTTTTTCCGAATGAGTAATGCTACATTTGATTACTTAGTTGTGAACTTGCGTGATTCTATCAAGAAAGAAGACACCAAATTCCGAATGGCAATACCACCTGAAGAAATGTTGTCAGTAACATTAAGGTAAGTGGATTGTAAATATTAGTTCAACATCTTATTTGATGAAAACTTAATTTATGCTTTCAGATTACAAAAATTCCCAAAAAAAGTTACCTATACTTATTACATTGCTACAATGGTACTGTATTTCTTAATCTATGGTAATATCAATATTTGAGTATCAGCTTAGGTTTAAGGCCAAGCAGAACTTCCCATTTCATCATTTCGGAGGTAGACGGAATTACCAGATGAAACAAAGTCGTGGGTGCTTGGATAGTTAAAAGTGGAAAGAGCAGCTGAGCTTGGACGTGATCGTTTGTCTTTTATAGATTTAATAGCCCCCAGAAATTCCATATGAAGATCAAGTAATTCAGATTCGTTAAAGTCACGTATGTATGGCTTAAACGAGAGCAGCATTAACTCGTGATCAGTAGGTACATGTGCAGGCTTTTTAATTTCAGATAGAATTTCTTGCTCAATGAAGTCAGGTTCCCGTCTTTTCAAGTTTTTTCCAGGAGGTCTATTTACTTTCTTCTTTTGGTTAATAGATACGTTAGCACATATTACTTGTGAATCATTTGGAAGAATCGCATGATCATTTACCTCGGTTTCTGAGGGAGATAGAGGTTGAATTTGTGTATCACTTTCATCTTCTGGTTGCACAGCCTGAGTCAAGTTGTTTATGGTGTCATCTTTTTGGATTGATTTCAGTAGGTATTGCAAGTGTTCGGCGTACATATAACTCTTTTTTGCAGCTTGTCCACTTTTTGTTTTTTGAGAACGTATGAAAGCATCCCTTATGTTTTCCCATTTCTTCATTATGACATCGCCTGAAACAAGAATCATTTTGTAGTGTTATGCTTATCAAACAACTGTTTTGTTTTTCAAGCTGCGGGTAACAACTAGTTCTGTAATAATTTACCGTATTTATACCTGTATTATAGTTACATTTATTGTTACAGGTATCTGGCATCAGGAAACACATTGACAGATTTGCATTACACATTTAGGATTGGCATTTCTACATTAAGCAATATAATTAATATTGTATGCAGTAAAATATGGGACATATTTTGTGGCGAATACCTAAAAGAAATGAAACGGCAAGACTGGGAAGAAGTCGCAGACGAGTTTAAAAGAAAAGCAAATTTTCCAATGTGCCTAGGCGCGATAGACGGCAAGCACATTCGGATACAAAATTTTCCTCATGCTGGATCAGTGCATTTTCACTATAAAAAGTTTTATTCCATAGTACTGTTAGCTATTGTAGATGCTAACTACAAGTTTGTCTATGTTGATATCGGTGCATATGGTAAGGATTGTGACTCTTCCATTCTACAATGTACAGAATTTTGGAGAAAGTTAAGTCTTGGAGAACTAGACATTCCTCCGTCGAAGGGTCTTCCCCCAAAAGATATAAAAGTGCCACATGTTTTTCTTGGTGACAGTGCGTTTGCTATTCACGAACACATCTTGAAGGAGTTTTCAAGTAATAATATGAGTGTTAAGCAACGTGTTTTCAATTACAGACTACACCGAGCTCGCAGGTATGTTGAGTGTGCATTTGGCATCCTCAGCAACAAATGGAGGATCTTCCATAGACCTTTAAATGTTTCTAAACAGTTTTCCAAAAATATTGTCAAAGCTTGTGTGGTTTTACACAATATAGTTCGGTCGAGAGACGTGGGAGGACATGATGACGAAATGATAGTTCCAGGAACTCAATTCCAAAACCTAACCAGGAAGACGAAGGAAACAGGAAAAACCGGGAGAGGTGTTCGCACAACTTTTGCCAACTATTTTGTGAGTGATGAAGGCAAGTTACCTTGGCAGTTATCAAAAATCTAAGGCTATTATGAACTAATAGGATTCTTAACCAACAATGTACATAATGTACTAAACTAAAAAGGTACATTAAAAATTGTACGTACTTACCGACTTTTTTCTTTTCTTCCGTATTTAATGTGTCATATCCATCTTCTAGGTATTCAAATATTTCCTTCCAGCTCCTTTGACGAAGAATTTTATTTTTGTTTCCCTCATCACTTTTATCCCATAAACAAGGCTTTGATTCGACTAATTCAATCAGAGTTACTATGTCATACTTAAATACACTCATTTTAAAAACACTTCAGAACGAAGAACGAACAAACAACTAACAACCGGTGGCTAAATTATCGGGCCGATAGTAGTGGGGCAGGTGGTGCCCGCCGACATGGCGGCACCGATACCGACCCGACGCCGACATTTCGTCTAGTCTGAAAGCGCTCCCTTGTATTAAATGCTATGTTTACTCCAGTGTTGTCGGGCCGATGTCGGGCCGATATCGTGTCGGTGGTGTGTCGGCTAGTGTGAAAACGGCCAATAGCGAAATTAGAAGCGTCCGTTGTGACATTCAAAGGTTTCGAGAAGTCCGGGTATTGTAAAATTGGATCATTAATTAAAATTCTTTTACAACTTTCGAAGCTATCTATGGATTCGGGTGTTTGTTTAATTTGTGCCTTTCTTTAAACACTGAGTTAGAGTTTTTGTTATTTTCGCAAAGTTATTTATGAATTTGTAGTAACCGATTAGTCGTAGGAATGATTTTATTTCTTTCGCTGTTTTAGAAAGTGGACATTTTTGGATAGCCATTATTTTCTTTGGGTTTGGTTTAATACCTTCTGAAGTTATTAAGTGACCTGAACACTCTACGATTTTACATAAAAATTCTGATTTATCTAATTGAATTTTAAGTCCGGCTTCTTGTAATCTTTGGAATACTGAGTTTAGGTTACTAATATGTTCCTGTAATGAAGTAGAAAATATTATTATATCATCCATGTAAACAAGGCAAATTTTATTTTGTAGATTCTTCAGTATATTGTCCATAGCACGTTGAAATGTAGCTGGAGCATTCTTCAAACCAAAAGGCATTCTAGTAAATTTTCTACATTAAATGCTGTTTTTGGGATGGAATCTGGGTGCATTTCGATTTGGTGAAATCCAGATGCAAAATCCAATGTGGTAAAGTATTGACTTCTGCCAAGCTTGTCGAAAATGTCCGTTATGTTCAGGATGGGGTATCTATCTTCGATTGTTTTTTCGTTTACTTTTCTATAATCAACTACTACTCTCCATTTCTGCTTTCCGCTTGCGTCGATTTTCTTCGGTACGATCCAGATCGGTGAGCTCCATGGCGATTGAGATGGTCTGATGATTCAATCTTCCAACATTTTGATGATTTGCTTTTCTACTTCTGGTTTATGAATGTAAGGGTACCTATACGATTTTGTGTGAACTGGGATTTTGACAGTTGTTTTTATTTCATGTTTCACTTTATTGGTAAAAAATAATTTATTATCCGATTCATGAAAAATATTTTTAAAGCGGTTTATTACTTTTTCTAACGATTGTTTCTCTTCTGAGTTTAAGTGATCTATTTCAAGTCTTTCAAAGTGAACTCGTTTACTTTATAAGTAGAGTCGTTATTATTATTTTCATTTAATATTCCTTCTAATGAAAAACATTCAAAGTGTGTATCGCTGAAATGTGTCGCAAAAGGTCTGAGAAAATTCTCGTCGATTTCAATAATTTTCGTTGAGGGTTCTGTGTTTATAATTTCTATTGTAGTTAAACCATCTTTTACTTGAATCAAACTTTCTGAAATAATCAATGTTCCGTTATTTTTTTCTAATTTTGGAATTATTAGTTCCATATCAGGAATATTTGTTTTTATTCTTTTGATAGTAGAAGAACAAGGTGGTATTTCTAATTTTTGAGTGTTGAAATCTTGGTAATGTAGAGGAAGTGAAAATCCTGAGTTTCTTCATGAGTTTTCTGTGAATAGTCATCAGAGTTTGTATTATCGTTTCGTACGTCTCTGTGGTAGGTATTTTGTCTGGGGTGTGACTCGGCATTATAAAGCTCTTCTGACATGAAATTTGGTTGTCCTCTTTGTTGGAAATAATTATTTTGTCGAGTATTTTGTATAGTGGGTGTACGAGATGGGGTTGACATAGGTGTGGGTTTATTTTTAGGTTTTGGAGAATTTCTTGGGTCAAATACCTTTTTATGTTTACCAAAACCTTGGGAATTAGTATGGTATTGAAGTGGGATTTGTCGTGGTTGAATATTAATTGGTTGACTAGGAAAAGTTTGTCTAATAGTTTGAGGTTCGTAGAAATTTTGAGTTGGTCTTGTTTGTCGTTGATCGACGTTGTACGTATTGTCAGGTCGATTATAAAAATTTCGATTAGGTTGGCGGAAATTGTTATTTTTATCATTAAATATACCTTTGTGTGATTATTCGTTCGTAGTCTGTTTCTATTTTCACTTTGTAAAATATTTATTCTCTGTTCATTGTGAAAATATCTATAAACGACTTCGTTAGCTTGTGCTAAATTTTGAGGGTTTCTAATGTCAAGTAAAAGTTTAAGTTTGTCGTCTGAATTCGCCATTAAGACATCGAGAGTATTTCCTTCTGCTTGTTCCATCAATAGAGCTTTATGAGGTTCGGGAAGTGATGTATCTGACGTGATTTTAATTTAAGTCGCGTTTTCATTTGTTTTATTCTTTCAAGAAAATCTAAAATATTTTCATTTTTGTTAATAGTTAGATGGAGAAAATCACGAGTTAGTGTTTGTCTGTCAATTCTATCTCCGTAATGTTCTCTTAAAGCTGTACGAACTAAAGGCCAGGTAGTCAAGTCAGGTCTACACATGAGAAAATTGAAAAAGTAATCTATTAATTTTGAGCAGATTGCATTAAACGTAAAGTCATTCAAATTATTGTCATTTGTACGACCATAATTATTGAAAAAATTATCACACCTTCCAATGAAGCTTTATAATTGATAAATATCACCTGAAAATATAGATAAATAATCTGCGATAGCTTTTGCCTCTTGAATGGTGGGAGTTTGAGTATTTACTTGTCTTGGAGTAATGGACATGTTTTTTAAGAGATTGGACAATTCTTTAGTTTTGAAGTATTAAATTAGTTTCAAACTTTAGTTAAATACGAGTAGAGCGTTTTGAAAAATGACTTTCGCGTTGAAAAGTCACTATAACGCTATCAAATGTTTCAATATTATTTGATTTTATACGAAAAGTTTTCAAAAGTAATTCAAATTCAGCACTTTTTGCAAATATACAAGGTAAATACAGGAAAATGAAGGAAACTCAACACTTTCTCAGAGTACTTTCTTTGTCCTGGGATTTGTAGTGTTCTTGATTGGAGATGTTCCGCGCTGTTGCCGCTTTGTGTATTAAACGATTATTAAAGCGAAGAACAAAAAGGAAAAACAGAATAATGTGGGTGCATCCAATTTGTGAAAAAAGACTTCTCCAAGGTGCATTTATGACGCTCTATTCAAATTTAAGAAACGACGAACACAAGTTTTTTAATTATTTCCGAATGTCAAGCAGAACGTTTGATGAATTGCACAATAAATTAGAAAATTCCTTGACGTTTTCTAACCAGATAAGGATTTCAATTTCTTCTGTGGAGAGGCTCTGCGTGGCTTTGGGGTAAGTAAAAGTTTTTAAATTGTTACAAACTCTAAATTAAATTTTTATTTATACAGCATATAATATTAACACAAAAAAGTAATTGTAAACTTTACTACATGTTGTATTCGTCTATGTTAGTCTGTGTTAGTTGCAATAAAGATGGTCGAACATAGTCTTCATTGGACGATGCTGGTGATGGTGTTGGTACAGATGTTGTAGACGAAGCCCTCGAGTAGTTTTGGGTTTGCAAAATCAAATTTAGGTACATTTTTTATTTCCATCATTATGCGAAGTACTTCTGAACGAAGTTGTAATTTTTCATTAATATCAAAATTGTTTAGCGTTGGCAGTAAAGATTCATAAAATGTCACCATCGTCGGCAGACTTCTTCATATCGTCAATAAAAGCTATCAATATTTTTATTTTTCATTGCTTTTTGTTAACCAGATCCAGATGACTTTGTAGGTCTGGAAGCTATTGAATCTGCTCTTGTAGGACGTTCTGTTATATCGTGATCGTAAGCAAACATGCTCGATCCTAAAGGTCGACTTTGTGGATTAGATAGTTCAATAGGTAATTCAGGTTTATTTTTACGAATAGTTCCTAAGTACGTAAGATTAAAATCTCTCAATAGGGTACGTACCAGTGGAATGCTCGAAAACCAAGTATCGCATGTTACGTTTCGTTTGGTATTCCTAATAGGCTCAACCATTCTTTGCACAAGTGCTAAACCTGAATTTTCCAAAGCGTATGGACAAGTGGGTTGTTTACCAGTATACACTTCTAAGTTGGTAGTATAAACTGTTTTTGAATCAACTAGAGCATATCTTTTCAGCCCGTATTTATTAGGTTTGCTCGGAATATATTGGCGGAAGCTGCATCTACCACAAAACGCTTCTAGCTTTTCGTCTATTGTAACATTTTGATATATAGTGTACGCAGATTTGCAGTTGGCAACAAATGCGTCAAAAATTTCTCGAATCGGGCATAATTCATCAATTTTTCTTCTTTCTGATCGAGAATTGAGATTATCAAATCTAATCTAACTTAAAACGGGTCTTTGACATTGTTAGACGGAATTGCTCAACACCTGTCCCGCTGTTGTTCCACAATTAATCAGCATTCAGACGGCTAGATTTGATTACTCCCGCCAAATAGAGTAGTCCAATTAGAGCCTATATTTCATTTATGTCGGTTTCCCTGGTATTTCTTTCACGGGTATAATTATCCTTTTTATTTCGAATATGTATATTGGTATATTCTACTATTGTACTTAGCATTTCGTTATTGAAAAAGTATTTCCAAATATCTAGAGGTGTTTTCAAATTTTTTAGCACCTGGCATACGAGTGATCAAGTTTACAGCCCTGGTCCGTGACGTAGGAGGAGGGTGTTTCGCCCACTTAGTTTTTTGATCTTTTCCGATGAAGTAAGGTACTCCTGAGGGCACCATCCTCAATCTCTTCCTCCGATTTAGAATATATTTCATGCGTTTCTACAATATCCGCTTCGCTGTCTTCGTCGGAGTCGTTCGGGTCGTCTTCAGTAACTATATTTTCATTGAGACTGATGGATATTCTGAAGGAGTTGCCAAAAATTCAAAATACCTATCTTTACATTTCCTAGGTCCGGATCTGGTAATGAATTGAGCGACTCCATGGTCAGAAAATGACCTGGAGTTAGAACTTAGCAATCATTTGGGTCTGATGCCATGGGATAAAGCGGCCTCGAGTTCAAGACAGCCTCGATCTGAACTAGTACGGTATAGAACTACTCAAACGTCAATATCTGTTCGCCAACTACCCTTATCAAATGAGATTTCAGGAATTTTACCCCGGACTTCCAAAACTTGGTGCATGTGCTGGGTTGAATAGCGCCTTTTGGAGACATTATCCAATATCTTTGGGCCAAGAGATTATGGAGGGTTAAAATTCCCGGGTGAAAGAATTTTCTATGAGTGAATCCGATTATGAGAATGGTAAGAGGGCTATTGCTAGGCGGTAAAGCGGGATGTTTCGTTTAGAATGGTAAAGAAGAGCGATCTAGTCTTCCGCCCACCCTGAGAATACCTTTTGTGTCCAGAAATGGACTAACTTTACGAAGGCTTTTGGAAAGAAGTTATTATTCTTAAGAAAAGGTGAAAAGTTTCGAGAGTGGTTGATCATCCTCAACGGTAGTAAAAAAGATGATCTTTTTCTCTTCATCAGTTTCTAACAAAAAATGCTGTTTTGGAACCCAACACGATGACGGTGGGGCCAGAAAAGGCGGTCCCGCCCACCATTGTTGATTCTCTACCAATTCCATAGGGCTTAGGCCCCTGGAGGCGGGATCCGCTGGGTTGTTTGTTGAGGAAACATGATCCCATCAAGAGAAAGATGCCAATTCTTGTATCTGAGTAACTCTGTTGCAGACGAAGGTATTCCAAACCCACTTTTTTTTAGGAGCTCTATGAGTTCCTTTTGCAAAGAGAGCTTGACAAGAATAGTCTTCACCGGTAACGATATCATCCATATAGACATCAGTCCCTAATACACGAGAAGCTCGGGGGTATACTGACTTATACTCTTTGCTTAATTGCAGCAGAGTTCGGATGGCTTGAAAGGGGAGGAGTTTATTTCATAAACAACGGCTAATGATCTAAAATATTGGATAGGTTCCACGGGAAAAATCGCCATAAAATTCACATAGGTCACATGTCTCCGTGAAATCATCTGTTTGATGTATGGCGTGAACACTATAGAGGGTAGTCGAAACCTCAAAAGAATAGAGACTATATCTCTTTGGTGCTTAGGGTATCATTTAGGAGAATATTATTTTGAGCTGGGGCAGATGCACCAAACACTACTCTCAACTTAGTTGTTGAACTCTCGGGTTTCATCACGCACAAGTGAGGAATGTAATAAGATGGGAGAGAAAGCTGATCATCTGTCACGGGTTCCATATGACCAGAACAAAGGTAATCTCTCATAAACTCATTATATTGAGAAAGCAATGGACGACGTTCTGTTGATAGAAAACGCCTCATAGCCACATTTCGTGAACCTTCGAATGTGGGTTCTGGAATTCGAAAAGGTAACTCACCGATGAAGCGACCCGTTTCTGTACGGAAAAAGGTAGCCTGGAAATGATTATCTGCCAGAATATCCTCTGCAGATTAAGTTGGAGCAGTTGGTACCTATTCAATTCCCCAAAACTTCTTAATAGTGCTTTCTAAGGAGTTTTCGAAATGCGTTAAAAAGGTATTGGAGATGGTAGTGGGTGAGTGACAATAATCGACTTTACCCATGATTACCCAACCGAATTTTGTCTCTAGAGCCATCGGTTCGTGAATTTATGTACTCATAGACGCGCCTGTAAGAATATATCCAGATATGTCTGCACCCAATAGCATATCTACTGGTTCTGGTATGTTGAAGTCTGGGTCAGCTAATTCTAAATCAGAAAACCGAGTATAGCAATTTTTCAGAATATCTACATTCGGCATATTTGAACAAATGTTAGGTAAGATAACACAATCGAGTACAAATTTTGGTTCATCACTCAATCGAGATTTTATTGTTTATGTAACTCCCTTGGAGGATTGTTTGTTTACTTCGCCAATACCATTTATGGAGATAACTATGTTCCTGTGTGGAACACCTTCTAGTTATGCAATTGGACTGATTGATCTAGTAGTGATGGGCATAATCGAATTATTAATAATCGAATTGTACGAATGATCGAATTATCATTCGAATTAAAAATCATTCGCAATGCGCAGGAGAATCACTCAATAGACATTGACAATTTACGCATTCATAGTTACGATCACTGTTCCGGGTAATAAGTATCGATATCGAGTCGTGCTGTACATTCGTTTAATTTATAATTTATATCAATCAAAAATGAGACCGGGTCCAAAGAAAACTTCTTCAGTTTGGGAACATTAATCAATGAAAGAAGTGTCAAGTGTAATATTTGTAACAAGACTTTGAAATTCTTTGGCAACACTACCAATTTAAATCAACATTTAAAACGTATTCATTCTACGCTCATGCTCTCTTCAACCAATAAGTCAACTTCGAATATGAGTTTTATTACGGGTAACGAAAACGAACGTGACACTCTTGACAGCGGAGAACAAGATCTAAGTACAGGGACAGGGCCGCCTGCAGTAGCGGATAGGGAAAATACAAGACCAACATCAGCCAGATTGGTTGCAAAAAGTGGAGCTGCACCCCCTAAACGTCAAAGACAAATGAAACTATTTGGTGCCACTAGTGCAGAACTCGGTGAAAGTGAGATCAAAAATATAGATAGAGCTTTGATAAAAATGATAACGAATGATTATCAACCCCTGTCTATTGTGGAAGATAAGGGTTTCATAGAATATTCAAACTTGCTTCGACCACAGTACAAGTTACCTAATAGAAAAAAATTGTCAAACGACATATTACCAAGTATTTATGCAGAACAAGTTGAAGAATTAAAATTACTTCTGAATGACACCAGTAGTGTTTCTGTCACTACTGATATCTGGACGTCAGACAGCAATAGAGGTTACATCACGGTGACGTGCCATTTTATTTACAATGATGAATTTCATTCCCACGTGTTACCAACAGAAGAAATAATTGGAAATCATTCAGGTGAACTTATTTCAACTGTTCTTAGTGATATTTTCAATATATGGAATATTTCAAATAAAATAATTACCATTGTCTCCGACAACGGATCAAATATAAAATGTGCAATCAACGATTTCCTACAAAAACATCACCATCCCTGTGTTGCGCATACACTAAATTTGAGTGTCACTGATGCATTGAACAGTAACCCGAATTTTCAAGGTATTGTTAAAAAATGTAAAACAACAGTAGGCCATTTCAGCCATAGTGTTTTAGCGTGCAATAAACTGAAGTCAGTCCAAGAGCAAATGGGATTTCCAGTTTTGAAGCTGAAACAAGACGTTTCCACCAGATGGAATTCCACCCTGATCATGTTAGAAAGACTAGTAAAAGTGAAGGACGCCCTTTCGATGACCATCATTAGCATTACTAAGGCACCAGAGTTCTTGGATGCTGATGAGTGGGCTGTTATCGAAGATAGCATTTTTCTACTCAAACCTTTAGAAGTTATGACAGCAACTCTATTTGCAGACACATATCCAACGATTTCAATGGTTATTCCTCTTGTAAGGGGTCTTCAGCACTCCCTCGTGAACTGGAAATCAAAAACGGATATTTGTGAAACTCTGAGGAAGAATTTGATTGACACCATCGCCCGTCGTCTTAGAATTCTAGAATGCAATAAAATTATCTCAAAAGCGATATTTTTAGATCCGAGGTTTAAGAAATTAGCATTCGGTAATGATATTAATGCCAACAATGCCCAAAAATGGGTAAGTGAAGAACTTACAAGTCTAATTAATGAAAAGAATCAGGCACCAACTGGTGTAGATGAGGTTGAATTCCAGCTAAAACCACAGGATCTCGACACAAACAGAAATTGTGATATTTGGTCGCATTTTGATAACAAAGTGGCGAAAGCAAAGTCAATTACGACACCTCTGACTATTGTGACGTTGATGATACGACAGTATCTTGAAATGCCTTATTATGAGAGGAAAAGTAATCCAATGGAATTCTGGAAAACACACAAAAGTACTTTTCCAGAGTTGTACAAATTGGCTGTTAAGTATTTATCCATACCTGTTACATCGGTCCCATCAGAACGGGAATTTTCCAAAACAGGACAATTGACAAATTTGAGAAGAAATCGTCTATCTCCCAAACATCTTGATGAAATAATTTTTCTTAATAGTATATGAATAGCACCTTATTAGATTGAACTGTGATTTTGATGTGATTTTAACTGTCTTAGAACGTTTTATTTTTATATTGAGAATTTATTTTATTTGATAAGTTTTAGTTGTTAATTTATTGTTGATTCTGAACTTATTATTAAAGTTTAATATAAATATTTTTGAAAATATCTTGATGCCGCCCCTGCTCATCCTTCCCAAATCGTTATTCGTACATTTCTCTATCCATTCTCGATTGGCTCTGGAACTATCATTGGTTGAGTTACATATATGACTAATGACCAAAGTAGTTGTAGTTCTGATATCATTTGCAATTATTATTTTTTTTTCACTATTATTACTACTTGCAAACATACCCGCTTTACAGATTACTGTCATTTTTACGTCAAACACCGATAGTATCAAACGTGTGATATGTGATTGCGAATAATATAAAAATTAATTCGAATTATCGTAATAATCGATTCAATATCTCGAATTATTATGATAATCGAATTATCGATAGTAGGATGTAATTCGTAACGAATACCGTTCCACTGGGAGTAGTAGGTTCCTAGAGCATACATTATTTCACCAAGTGGCTGGGGAATTGGTATGGTCCGGGCGATGCGAATCGCGTTCTCAGGTCTTATACCTGTGGAGCCTTCTACTAGGTCCTGAAAACGTTTCAAGATCAGGGTTCTGATCATGCGTCGAAACTGTTCCAAGTCCAGAGACAGAGACAGGAGACCGCGACAAGTGTCTCGGTCTCTTTTGCATGTACTGTGGGTCGAGACCAATACAGCAATCAAAGCGAATATTCATTCATTATCGTGGAGTCTGTCGTTGAAGTAGTTGTGTTGTACTGTACTGTACATTATAGTGTAATGGAAAGCCAAGTAAGGTTACTACTGGAAGAAGAAGAAGACGATGATTTACTTTTATATTATTACAAATCGAAAAAAAGACTACCTATTAAGGAATTATATTTAACTATAGGCCACGAAGGATCATTCTCCCTATTAGTGAAGAATCCCCTATTGTTTGATGACAATATGTTCAGGACATATTTTCGGCTTAATAAAACACAGTTTGATTATGTATTGAATTTACTGGAAAATGCAATGCTTAAAAAAGGAAAAATATCGTTGAAAGAAAAATTAGCACTAACTCTAAAGCCGCGTCCAGACATATGTAATGTATCGTGTAATGTAACGTGTAATGTATGCGAATTGATTTGGACGCTACCTGAGCATAGAACGAATGCAACCAGAATACTTACCGCGAATTGTCTATCCATTTAGTATTCGCGAACATGTCGAGAGAGGTAGCAGTTGCGGGAGCTGCATTTATAGCTATGTATTTACTTGTGGAGGAAAATGAAGATGAGACTAATCCACGCCGTAGTCGTCGTTGGTGGAAAACACAATTATATACAAAAAGAGCCGGTTCGGTACTGTTCGATACTGTTAAAAAGTATATTATATGTATAGTTTATAAACTGTATTTATTATTGCATTTATAAAAAATACTCACCATAGAATTAAGTCTTTTTCGTGGATTGTCTCTGTCTTCCAAAAATGCCAGTGCTTCAAAGGCAAACCATGTGCTTCGATATATTTCTTGACTGCCTGCAAAAAATAAAAATAAATTATATAAAAATGGTAACAAAACACAGTATACTGTATACTCCACAACTAATTCAATTTTTGAGGGTTCATATTATTTTTGGCCGGCAAAGTGCCCATTTTCAGCAAAAAATTACTGCTTTATAACAACGCAAAACTCTATTATCTATAGTATTGACAATGTGATTAATTTCGAATTAATATTAACGTAGTAAATTTGAAAAAAAGGGATCGATTCTCTGTTCTCGTTTAGAAAGAAAAACGAGCAAATTTTCACTCTTTCGTCATATTTGAATGTCTTTGTGGATAAAACCTCAATAATATAGTATAATTTCAAAATTTACCTACAACTCATACTCACTAGGATTATTTTGCGGAATATAAGCTTCTGTCAGTTTATTTCTTAAATCCACTTTACCTTAATAGACTACCAAAAACCAATTTACGAGCTAAAGAATGAAGGCAAAAAACATTTGAATTACTTTAGGAATATTGACTGCATCAGTCGTACCAACCATATCATTAACCTTAACCCTTTGAGGACGGAATTAATTTTTCGTGGAAAAAAACAAACTTTTATGGAAAACTGTATTGATTGATATGTTTATTCACGAAGTAAACCAAAAAAACGTGGGATCGTGACAAAAGAAAAAAAATATGATATGGTTATTTCAAGTGACCACTAGGCATTATCTAGTTCCGATGAAAATCATAAAAACAATTTTTGAAGTCCCTCAGGCATAATCCCACATTGCACGTAGAACACATCCAAACGGTACGGTGTGGTTCTTTCGTAGTGCTGCAATGTGCACATCTTCGTGAACTTGTATGAACGGGCATATGCAAGTTCTTATCAAATTTCAGTTCTAGTGGCACGATGGTTTTGAATTTGTTTGGAATATTTTCATTACGTTTCCTACCACGCTTTGATTCCTCAGAAATAGCACCTATTAGGCCAGAAACCACAGAAAGTCGAAACTCTTTCAAGGTCATTTTACTCGGTAATCGCGTATTGAATATTATATATGAGTTCACCACTGTAGCATCCACAAAGTACCAGAATATTCGGTGCCACCATTTCCTTGATTTGCGATCTATTTCGTAAAGTGATTTTAACATGTCAAACTTATCGACATAGCCCATGTGACGATTATAGTCATTGACAAGTACTGGACATGTGACTTCCTCTCTAGAGCCATCTTTTCTTCTTCTGGAAACACTCTTCAACTCTGTGGGGTCATGAAAATAGAAATGAATAGTACTGCTTTTTTGTCCATCCACTTGAGGGCCACTAGTCCGTCTTTGGACACCCTGTAGTCTGAATCACCACGTCTCAGCAGCTTGTCATCGCGTAAGTCAGTTGGCATCTGCTTACGGTTTTTTCGAGCAGTTCCACATGCATATATTTGGTTAGAAAGTAGGTGTTTTTGAAGGTGTACAGAATTGAAGAAGTTATCAAAGTAAACTTTGTGATTTTTACCAACTAACTCTCTAGAAAGATCTTTGATGACTCGTTCTCCTAGCGCCTTTTCAGTAAGATCACCAACTTTGCCAGTATATATTTGAAACTGTGAGACATAACCTGTCTCATCACTACGTACCCAGACTTTGTAGCCCCTTTTTATAGGTTTATTAGGCATATACTGGCGTAAGCTGCTTCTTCCTTTGTAGCGGATCATTGATTCATCAATGGCTTGATGTTCATTAGGCGCAAGCGATTTCAAATACGATTCTGACAGTGTGTCAATAAGCGGCCGAACTTTGTAAAGTTTATCAAACTTCGGGTCTTGCTTTGTTGGCTGAGTTGCATTATCATTCATGTGTAAGTTACTAAGCAACCATCCAAAACGGTCTCTCCCCATGGCATTGGTTATGTAAGGGTCTCTCAGCTCAATTCTTGATGACCAATGATCTCTATAGCTGGGCATGGATTTTAGCCCCATGATAATATTCAATCCAAGGAATGTCTTCATTTCCGATGAGGTTGTCGCAAGAAAAGCTCGAGAATTGCCACCACTCTTCTGTAAGGCATAGAGGTTTGTTTGGAAAACAATTTTTTCAATCAGAAAATTCGTAAACAAATGAATGAATATATCAGTAGGACTCTCTACGTCTTCTGGAAAGATTGGTCCTGTTTCCTGTATGAATGGAGAGGGCTTTGTACAGAATGTGGCATCGCTTGTCCATACTGTGGTCAGTCTCCATAATTGCAGTTGTAATTGTGATAGAGGCATTTCATCCTCTGTGTTCCACCCATCAGTTTCTTTGGCTATGGTAGGTGATGGATCAATGTCACGCCGACAAACTTGTTCATATTGCTCGTCATCCAGTATATCAATATGCATCGATTCTATGTCAAAAAGGCTGCGCACATCATCTACCGGACCTTCCATTATTAGGGATTCCTCTGGGTTGTCGATAATGTCCGACGACTCCTCTGATTCGCAGTCCGAAGGAATCTCATCTATGAGTGCCTCAAACTCGGAAGGATCCAATTGTTGCAACTCCGCAAACGTCCACTTAGCCTGACCTGTAAAAAACGTCATTCAATGCCTTGCGGTTAGCCTGGAAAGCCATACAGTATTTCATGCAATAAAACATAATCAACAACACGTAAGGAGTTACGGGCACTAATAATGGCTTATTATCACTTATTTCAACATAAAAACACATTCTCACCTGACATCTTAGCGATACGTTACTCATACAATCGAGTTGAAAAACTATAACCTCTTGAACAACCCTTGCACTTAAAGAATTCGTGAATAATGGTAACACGTGCTACGTTCCGGCGGATTTGAAATGTTTGCAAGAGTAGAAGTGATATAGGCAACACATTATACAGTGTGGTTACGCCGTCTGTCCACTAGACATTTAGAAAAATAATTTAGAAAATGTGGTCTCTTGAGCTAACCAGTTGTCCTCAAAGGGTTAAAAACGTAAAATACAGTGATATGTAACCATAAAGCAGCTCCGTACATTTTTTGACATTTTTATAAGAAAAATGTTGATTATTGAAGTGAAAAGTGTTAAACAAGCAGGCATAAGGTGTAAATGTGACCTAGTGAATAAATTCTTGTTTTTAAATAGTTTATTTGGTGAAAAAGAAGGCTGAAAAGTTGCTCTTTTCTGAACTTTGAAGGGCCGTAACTTTTTAAATAAGGGAGAGGGCCGCTTTTTTCCTTCGGATTCGTAATCTACGCATCAAAATACATAAGTACAGTCAAACATTTTTTCAAAATCGCCGGGTGTCCACAAAACGAAAATTTACCTATTTTAATTATAAGGAATTCTACTCGATAGTTCTTCTGGCTATTGTAGATCATAATTACAAGTTCATTGCAGTAGACGTTGGATCTTATGGCAAAGAAGGAGATAGTGGAATATTCCAAAAATCTGAAATGGGACAGAAAATTATGAAAACTGAATTTAATTTTCCAGAACCAACAAATCTCCCAAACTCGAATATAGAATTACCACATTTTTTAGTTGGAGATGAAGCATTTGGTCTTGATACTCATATGATGGAACCATATGCCAGAAAAGTAGCAAAAAATAATTTAAGTAAAGAAATATTTAACTATCGCCTTTGCCATGCTAGAAGAGTATCAGAAAACGCGTTCGGTTTGCTGTCTCAGGTGTTTAGGATATTTTACACTCCTATCGGAATAACGCCAGAAACATGTACTGGCATGATCTTAGTTGCCTCTTACTTGCATAATCTTTTGAGAGATGGATTTTTGAAATTTGCTCAAATGCCCATACATCAATGGAACCAAGAAGAAACTTTGCCTTCGAATTTTGTTTCATTGCGTGGAACCGGAGGGTTTTCGAACAGTAATGGACTAAACATTAGATCAAACTGCTCCATGCATATATTGGCGATATGTATCAGGCAACAATCTTTATATCTTGTAGTTCTAAAATAACACAGCCGGGTTCTTTTCGAACTTTATGATCTCCCACGTTTTTATAAATTCACCTTATGGCAACGTCCCCCCTTGTGTTAACGATCCACTCTCCTGTGATTACCAGCTTTTTATTAGGTTCCGCAACGATTAATGTATCGATCTGGTGGTTCAAAATAGCAAATTGAATGCTGTCGTGTGCTTCTCTTGACCTACCAAGATTAGATTGTAGGACTTTAACCATTTATGGGTGTATAGTTTGTTCATCTTGTCTTGTCTCCCCTAAGTTATCAGGACTTTGATCTGGATCTTCCTGTGGGAGCTCCTTCATTATCCCCTTTGAGCTTCTTTCATGTATTAACGAGTCCAGTGTTAACTGTATAGGTGAAATCCCTTCCATCTTGTCGCCCCCCCCCCCCGCGTAACGCCTTTCCATATTTTTGTTCCTTCATTCTTCCTTTCTTGAGGGCGACCTTGAATGCCTTACATTTTAATGTGGCAGGACTTTAGTATTTGGGATAACGCCCACCAGGGGGAGTGGCATATCAATCGAAAGGGGACGATGAGAGGAACACAATGGTATGGGTTTCATCGCGAGGAAATGACAAAAAATATTTTTTATTCATATTATTCTATTACATATATTTTGGTTTGAACTGACCTTTTATACATTTAATGAGTTCTAAGAAGGGATCCAACTAATTGTGACGGACTTCCCGACGCCAGAGATATTCGCACATGTGCATGGCCAGGTCATCACCACTGTAACCACGCTCTTCCAAATCGTGTTTCAACCATTTCCAACTTCCTTCTATTGTCTGAGTGTGTGCACCGGTTTGTTGATCGACGAACCGTCCTTTGCCTTTCTTACTGTGGTTAACGGTTTTGTGGACATATCCTCCATTGGACCTCTACTATATGACCGACACCTCCGATCTGGCCTTCTTTGTAGACCTCGTTCAAGACCACCATACAGACTTCTCGACAATAGCTGTACCAATCAGTGGCACTACAGTGGCACTCGATGTCTCGTAGTCACGGATATTACTCTCTTTGATGGCTTTCTCGTAATCCATTTCATTGGCGAAGCAGTATATCAATGTCACGGCCTTTTCGATAGGCATCGACAAGTGCTCGAAGAATGTCTCGGCTGATGCGCTTTGGTTTATTCTGTGCTTCTGTCAGGACCCGTACACTTGTCGGTTTCATGATCGAAGACTCAGCACCTTCCGCATTTGGACACCTTGACCCTGTTTTCCACCTTGCACCTCACGATCCTAATCCTGATAACTTCTCTTGTGAGTAGTTTTTCGGCCAGTTCATTCGGCATGGTTAGAGTTACCGCAAGGGTCTCGTTTGTGAAAGGACGTAGTTCAGTGATTTTAACTTCCGGGTTCACTTCTCCAGTGTCTGCATGTACTGCATTGATGTCCTGTTTCGTTGTGTCCCCTGACATACCTTTGATATGTATTGTGTCTAGTGGTGTTTCCCCTATTCTCCTAATCATGAGGGAGTCGTCACCCTTTAGGGCTTTTTAAGATTATTCAAAGCCCCTACATCTCTATCTAGAGTCAGTAGTAGTTTTCCATCCCTCGTACTCCTTATACTCTGGATTGAGGAGGCTGCCACATTATTTTTAACAGACCCCGTGACCTTGCCTGAGATTTCCTTATAGTTTTTCCCTTTCCCGCTGACAATCATCCCGTAGGAGTTCTTTTCTTTCTTGACCTTGGAGCCGTACGTACCAGTCGTGTATATTCCTACCTTTGTGTCCGACTGGTGGAAGGTAGCCTTCGTAACTTTTTGTAGTTGCTCCACTGACAGTCCTACAATATGGCGAATGCATATTTTGCTGTCCTGTTTTGTTTCCTCTCTCAGCTTATGGAGTTTCCTCCCTCAGCTTATGGAGTTTCCTCCATACATCTTCAAGGGACCCGTCATGAGTTATTTTGATAATCTTCCTGCAGCTTGTTGTTTCTACACCCCTTATTCTGATGGACTGCTCCAGGACAACAAATTCGTCTGTCACATTTCCCAAGTATGGGTAATTTTCTTTATATAGATTTTGTATATCAAGTTCAATTTGACCAAGTTTTCGATAAATATCCTGATAATCAAATTTATCATTGTTGTGAATATTTTATAAAGTAAAGTAAAGCAAAGTGTTTTTATCAGCATATATTTTTATTGAAATTTCTTTCAAATCATTGCAGCAATTAACTTTTTTTCCAGAGAGTTGAGTTTTAGCGCTGCCAATTAACCTTGAAAGAATGAATGCTAAAAGTCCTGTTTTTTGATCATTGCTTGCAAAGGTATCGGCATTATCGCAATTATTTATAAATTTATGCAATTCTAATCTGTTTCCAGCAAAACATCTTAGAATTAATGAACAAATGAAAGACATTTTCAATTCTACATTATTATCAGAGTTTGTGGAGTTTATTTATTTATTTCATACACTATTCTACAGGATAAACCCAATTACAGAATAGGAAGTAACAGTGGCATTTACAAATATGTACTTACATAATATAATTTGTGAATCTATAAAAAAATTAAAAACAGAACTGTCAGTTAGGCACGAAATGTCTTTTAATTTGTATAATCTGGCAGTTGAATATATCTAGAACATGACTAACAGAATTAGAGGTATCACACATTGTATAAATTGGAGATTTTTTCATTATATTTGTACGCGGAGTGTTGAGATGAAATGTGACACTATTCCTAGATGAACGTCTAGGAACCCAAAAAGTCAACATATGTAACAGTTGAGAGCAGGTGATGATATTGTTTATGGCCTTGAATAAAAAAAGAAATGAATAATATTTACGCCTTACCTCGAGACTACAAAAATTGTGAGCTACAAGCAAATCATAATAGGGTATTCCTACAGTAGGATACTTGCTTTCAACTTTAAAAGACATATATTGTGGCAAATATTACGTAATTCGGTTACAAAATTCACAACTTACTCAAAAAAAAATGTTGCTAGTTCCTTTCTTCCACCCAATACGTTGGCAGTTTGGGAAAATAGGAAGGTATAGTAGGAAAATGAAGGAAATATGAACTCTAATCGAAATATCTTCCGAAAATTGTTCCCAAACAAACAACTAAATTCAAATGTATCACGAACCGATGAAACAATAATAATAATATACAATGAGCTCCGTCTTTCATAAACTCAAGGAACATACTACTTTTTCGTACTAATACGGTTCGAACTATATAATTTGTATAATTTGAAGGTTTGAAGGTGTTGAAGGTTTTTCAAAGTCTTTTGTATTTCTAACTAAGAATCCATACATGCGATACGCAGCTGTTAGAGTAGTGTCAATATGTTTATTGAAAGAGAGGGATGAATCATAAGTAACACCTAGATCAGTGAGTCTATCAGGAAGATCCAGAAGGTGATTGTTTATGACGTAGTTATGTAAATTCAAATTTGTTTCCAGTGAGTAAGACGTTACATTACATTTGGGTGTGTTCAGAGATAGATTATTCTCCCGACACCATGTTGCAACGCGATTTAAATTCAGGGCGAGACGTAAGAAATCATTAGAACATGTTATATTGTGATAGAGTTTCAAGTCATCTGCGTATAATGAACATTCTGAACAGTAGGGGTCCTAGGTTTGATCCTTGTGGTACACCAGATGTGGCTACATATTCGATAGACTTGAGGCCATTGATTTTGACGTACTGCTTACGGTTGTAGAAATACGATTTGAAGAGCGTAATTAAGTCATTGGATAACCCAAAAGTCGAAAGCTTGTTGAGCCGGATACTATGGTCAAGTCTGTCGAGCGCTTTAGAATAATCAATGTAGATGACATCAGTCTGAGACTGACAACCAATACCCTCTGCAATATATTGAGTGATTGTTACAAGATTGGTGGTAGTTGAACGTCCATTCATGTAACCGTGTTGATTGGGGCTAATAATGTTGCTAACATGACAATAGAATGTCTTCTCAAGAAGCATCTCAAAAAGTTTACAAAAGTTGCATATGATAGAAATTGGTCGGTAATTTTTTATCTCACTTTCATCTCCTTTTTTGAAAATTCGGACAGACTTTCGATATTTGGCTTTGGATATTTCCACAATAAATTGTTGAGACTAACTGATCTTCGAAGACAATCGGAATGTCATTGATATTCATCACGAAACCATTTTCTTGTGTGAGAAGCTCTTGTACTGGAAGCTCTGGCACGGGTATAATATTATTTTGCGTACCTTTAGAAACTAGGTTCAGAATCTTCAACGTACGTGAACTCATGATGTCAGTCTGAAAAAAACCTCTTATGTAGAGGTTGAATTTGTGTTTTTTTCAATTGTTTCTATTATTGAATAAACAACAGAAAATAAAAAAAATAGGAAAACTTCTTTAAACGTCCATTTTGAAAATAGGCACATGCATTTCACAAAAGGATGTCGAATGATGTTTTGAAAATTTCTGATCAAATAAAATGTAACCTGACCTGAAAAAATTATGTACTTACCGGCTTTTCCGTGGAATACAGATTAGAACAACACTACACAACCAGTTTCTCTCAAAAAACTTTTAATTTTTGCAAAAAACAATGCGAGCTCAGCGAACAATCTGTTCAGGTTCACACACGCAAAAAGATAGGCGGTATTAGCCCGATACATGAGAGCGTAAACAGATAGGAGGTATTGTTTTTTACGAAGAAACTTGACAACAGTACAGTTTTTGCAAGTTAGGGGTGGTTTTTGAATCATGCGAAGTATCGTTAGGATTAACTTTGTAGGAAAACTGAATTTTTCATTTTTTGGAAGATAGGAGGTATTCTTACATCACTGACGATGTTTGATGTGTTTACATAAAATGGTCCCTTTGGTTGTTGACCAACATATATTTGCATTTTCGCAGTATAAAACATTTTTGCATCTACTAATGCATACGCTTTTAGGCCATATTTGTTCGGTTTTGATGGTATATATACTCGAAACCCATATCTTTCTCTGAATGCCCATAACATTTCATCGATTGTTGTATACTGCGAAAGGGAGAAGAATTTTGGTAGGTTATTGTTAAAATCTTCAAAGAACTCTTTAATCGCTGCCAATTTATCATATTCTTGTCTTGCAGGTCTTGTTTCTTTATCGTCCAGACGAATGTTTCGAAGCAAAAATTTAAACCTCTCGAAAGACATGGCCAACCTAAATATTTGTAAACTCATACCGTCTGATCTGAGTAGATCAGCAGCATTTTGAAAATTAGTTTTCAATACACCACCAAGATAAAATAGCCCCAGAAATGCTTTCAGTTCATCGATATCTGTCGTTCTTGCTGTTCTATATGTTTCCGAATAATTTTTTGCCACGATATATTTGTTGGCGTGAAGAACAATATTTTGTAACATTGCATCTGTAATAAATGAACTACAGATTTCTATTGGTGTTTTTTATTTTTTGCTTCACTCTTTACTCCCGGTAACTAGGTTACGATATTATGGCGTCGAGTTATTACATTGGGATATCGGTGACAATGTTTTCTCCACTTGGTTCCATCTTTTTCCATCATGCAAGGTATGCGAGTTTCTCTTCTCTGTTCACAGCTTCCACTTCCATTTAGTTCGTTATCTGTTATGTCTTGTTCACTGTCGGAATTTTCTTCTTGAATCTCAATATTGTCTTCCCCCAAACTTGAATCGCTATCTTCTGCTACGTCTACGTCCGTTTCAACTTCATCAAACATACGTTGTAGTCGTCTTTGTTCTTCTTCATAAGTTAAAGAAGCCATTTTTACGGAAATCTCTAAAAACAATTAATAATTAGTACACTTCTTACAAAATAAAACAAAATGTAACTCACCACAAAAGTTACACCAAAACTAACATCCGTCTCAGAGACCGAATACTTAATAACACACGCTACAACAATTCACCTCCTCTGTAATTTTGATACTGAGTCCACTAGCCCTAGAAAATCAGCTATTGAGGATGACAACGCGCGTTCGCAATTTCTTCGGGAATAATCGTCTCACAGACGGCGTGTTAGCTACGGAAGGTTAATGCTTATTAATAATCGGGCTGACACAGCATTCGTCCGGGAATTCGTGTGGTGGGCATGTACATTGAGATCACATGTGTTCTATAACTCCTCCATCCTTAGAGTGAAATTCCGGGGTTGATTTCGGAATTTCGGGAAGTTCCTTCGAGATCTTCTTCTGTTGGGGCATTCGGTATGGCTAGGGTATCTAGTTGAATAGAATCGGCAGGCTACATACAGGATAACTATAAAAAATGTGACAAAATTATAGTCCAAATATCAATTGTTTTACGTTTAACTGGTTCATCTTGGATTTTCTTTGTTTCTTCTTTCTTGATCTCCAAAGTTTCTTGGATGTGCTTCGTTTCATCTAGGTTGATTGCTTCCATTTAATTGGACTTATATTTTGAAATCGAGGATTTAAATATGAATAGTTATTTTCAGACTCTAATTTTAAAAATTTGAATGGTTTAAATACAATTGTTGGATTTTGAAAACTTCTCATGACTGTATTGTCTATTTTAACTTCACATTGAGAGGCAAGTTCTAAAATAAAAGTTCCTTGAATAGGAATTGATTCTTTGTTATTTTTACAAATTTGTTCAGCAATTTTTTGACTTGGTTTAATAATAATAAATTTGTTTTCTTCAATCTTTTAGATCTTCGTTCTTTTTATGATAACAGGCATTAGGTTGCAGTTTGTAAGTCTTTTACAATATTTTAACATCTGAATTTCACATGGGACATCTTCAGTGATCACTTCTAGACTATTTAATTGACATAACATTTATAACCTCTTTGCAACTTATGTCAAAAAGTACATAATTTTGTTCACTCCGGGTAAGATATTTGGATTTTGGGATAATTGTTTTCAATGAATTATTCTTCGGAGTTGGTAAGGAATATAAATGATATTAGTTATAGTTCTCAACTTTGACTATCGGTATTTCTATAATGAATATTATTTTATTCTGTTTCGAGTATGCTTTGATTTCGATCATTTTTTCAAATAGTAAAATATTCTCTAGTTTGGGTTCAAATGGTAATTTACTAGTAGTTAGGTATTTAGGAATTTCTTCGAGTTCTTTCAATATTTCATTTGGTTCAGCCGTGAAATTATGGAAAATATTTAGTTTTGAAACTGTTATAGCAATTTATATTTTTTCTAGAATGTGGTAAATTGCCTGAAATGCAGTGGGTTATTTGTAAAATTGTTAATTGCATTATGAAAAGTTGATGAATTTCAAGATTTTTTGTTTCTTGAGCTTGTATGAGTTTCTTAATATTTTCTAAACAGGATTTCCAGAGTTCTTGAATGTGTATGAGAGTTTGTATATTATTTTTAAAATTATCAAATGATCTTTGAAGAAGTGTTATTTGGTGTGTTACAGGAGTTTTAATTCTATTATGATTTGATGAGAATATTTCAATTGCTCTGTCATATTTTTCTGTGTCATTTTGGTCTAAGTTACCAGTTATCGATCTGATTATTGATCCCAATTCATCAATAAGTCCTTGTTTTTGTTTTCTTTTCATTGAAGGAATGATTTGACCTATTTGTGAAATTATTTTCTTTTCAGATAATTCTGTTAAATAATATGAATTTTAAAATTCTATTTGATAATTAGTTCCTTGCGTTTAATTGCTAATTGCAAATTTTAATTTGTGTAATCTGTCTTTCAAGGTATTAAATTTATTTACATGTCCGTAATGTCAAAAACTTGAATGAATGTCTATAATATCCAATAAGTCCTAAAAAACTTTTGATTTTTTTTTGGTGTTTTTGGAATTGGGAATTTTTTTATTGCATTAATTTTATCAGGGTTTGGTTTTACTCCTTCGGGTGTTATGACGTATCCTAAATAGTTGGTCTCCTTTCTTAAAAAGTCTGACTTTCTAATTGTACTTTAAAGTTGGCTTGTCTTAATCATTCAAATACGTTTTGTAGTGATTTACTGGAAATTACTATGTCGTCTGAGTATACTAAACATGTTTCGTTTTGTTAACCTGGTAAAATATTGTCCATTACTCTTTGAAAAAGTACTGGGGGCATTTTTTAATCCAAAAGGCATTCGTTTGTACTCATAATGTACGTTTTCTGTTGAAAAAGCAGTTTTTTGAATGTCGTCCAGGTGTATTTCAATTTGATGAAAACCGTTCGCCAAGTCTAGTGTTGTAAAATATTTTACTAATTCGTCCAAAATGTCATTAATATTCGGTAAGGGGTATTTATTATCTACTGTGCGTTCATTCAGTTTGCGATAATCATTTTTTGTCCGAAGGCATCTGCTTTTTTTGGAACTATCCAAATAGGGCTTGGAAAGGGTGACGTTGATGGTTGAATTATACCTTGTTGAAGAATATTTTGAATCTGGCTTTCAACTTCCTGTTTATGAATTTCAGGGTTTCTATAGGTGTTTGTAATAATAGGAGTTTCGTCTATTAATTTTATTTTATGTCGAATTTTGTCAGTGAAAGTTGAAGGTATTTTATCATTATGAAAAATATATCGATATTTAAAAAAAATTCTCTAATTGCGTGTTTTTCTTTCAAGTTCCAGTGGTCAAGGCGTAAATTATTTAAAATTGGCCTTTTGGATGTTGTCTTTAGTTCTTCGTTAGTTTCCATTTTTTCAATAAAATTGGTTTCGATTGTGTTAAGTAATTATATTTAGAATGGTTTTATCACAGATATTTTGACTGCAAGAGTATGTGCATTTTTAATGGTGGTATATGCAAAATAATTTTCGATATTAACGAATGCTTGGGGTGATTCTACAAAATTTTCGAATTTTCCATATTTTAAAAGTCCTATGCCTTTTTCTTTACCTACGGGTAGTTTAATATCATTATTGTTTTAGGTGGAACAATAATCGTATGGTTTTTTATTTTTAAGTTTTTCTTTAAGTTTGAAAATTTTTCTGAATCGTAAACAATGGGTTTTCTCTCACGGGGTGTTATAATTTGTTTTTTCTCAAGATTTACAGAGGCTTTAATTTGTTCGAGGAAATTTATACCTATTAGTCCGTCATATTGGTAACTGAAATTGAATAAATAATATTTATGTTGTTGATTTACGTTCTGGTTTGTTTTGAATTCACTAGGTTGTTTGTTGAAAGTTTTTTATTCTTTGACTCTGCTGATTAGTGAAAAATTAATATTTTTGTGTGGGGAAATTATTATTTGGTTTCCAATTTAAAGGCGTAAATTGAGGTGTGGAAGTTTTTCGAAAAGGTTGATGTTGAGAATTTTGTGTCAAGAAATTATATTGAGGTGGTTTATAATTATTTTGAATATTCGTAGGGTATGGTAATTTTTGAAAATGATAGAAGTATTGGGTTTTGAAAATTATTTTTTTATTAGATGAAGTGACTCTATTGAATGGTTTATAATTTTGAGTATTTACATTGCTTGTTCTGTTTTGTGAGTAAAGAAAATTTTCTTTTTCAGTCACTAGAGACATTGCTTTTTCTAATAAATGTTTTTAAATCTAAATCATTATAGTAATTTATTTGTAAGATTTTTTCTTGTGGCGGAATTTGAGAACTTTTGATCTTAGAAACAATGAGGCTTCTCGAGTCTTGGCATCTCATACCAACATTGTATGGTGATTCATTTTTTTGAATGGATAAAGAAATTAAATCCTCCACAAGATAATCAAGATTTCTTTGATCTCCGAAACTTACTTGTAATGCGGCTTTAATGTCTGTTCAAGTTTTCAATTTTATTCGAGAACCAGTGAGTGTTGAAGCTCTTGCAGTTAATTTTTCTATTATAGCTCTTGATGAAAATTTATTTGAGGCTTGATCGGTTTGGCTTTGAAATGTTGTGATGAGGTTTTCACAATTGTCTGAAAATATAGCTAATGTAGGGCAGAGGAACCACTTAAGGCCACTTTAAGAAGTTTTTCATTGATTTCATCCTATAAAAAATTGTTCGACGAAAAACGATTCATTTTTATCATTCGCATCGAAACTTCGGAGTATATTCTTTCCAATGACAGAGTCATCATTCGAATAATATCTTCTTTAAAAAAGTTTTGAATTATAAAATCTCCATTTACAAAATTCACCACTTTTAGCCATCTATCCCTACTGTTGGCCATGCACCTTTCCCACTTTTGGCCACCAATGAGTTGAAGAGAAAAACGTTTATACAGAACAACGATTTATTTGAAATAAAAATAAAACACATAAAGAAAGTTCAATAGGAATGTGAACCACTCACAATATTTTCTCAAAAATATCCACCCTTCCAGGAAAAACCATTTTTGTCTTTCTTCCGTCTTTTTCTATGATGGGGTCTGGAAGTTTACCTAATATATCACTTCCAATTATAGTGGAAATGTCATTTTCAATCTTGTAGAAAGCTGTCTTCTCTGTATTAATACATCTGAAGCTTTGTATTATATATTCTTCATGTGACATACATTGTATTATTTCTGCAACATACCTATATGTTGAAGCATTTCTTTTTCCTAGCATCTCAAACTTCACTAGAACAAATGTTCCAAGCTTCAGATCATCCGTTTTCAACATTTCGATTTCTTCTGGAGAATCGGTGAGTTCAACATCATCTCCACTACTGCCACTTTCTTCCCACTCTTTTTCGATTTCTTCCGAAGACGAGCTAGATTCTGATATTTGCTTCTACAATTTTTTCGTTTTACCCTTTCCCTTCAGCTTTTCAGCCTTCTCCTGTTCCTTTTTCAGTTTATTGAGCTCCCGAGCTTGTTTTCGTTCTAGCTTATTCTGTTCAGTCTCCTTTTTCATTCTCTCATTTTCTTCATGATATTGAACCCATTTATCGGATGTTATGACGTTAGGAATATATTCTTTTTTCCTTTTTTTTCGAGTCAGTGACTTTGGTTTCAGGATAGGGAACGACATCATGAAATATTGAGGGGCATATTGATTTTGGAGTTATTAGAATATTACGTTTCACTTGGTCTACATTTTTGGGATTGAAAGTGTTCACTACGGTAGTGTTGTCATCATTGAGTGAAGTGTCAACTGGTGTCAGAAGAAGACAGCTAGAAGTACTAGGTAACATGTCACTCATAATACTGTCGTCTGTGGTAGATAAAGATGTCAGTTTCGGTTCGGGTACACGATCCTCATCGTTTTCAGATTGAGTGGGAGTACATAATCCTGATATATCATTCGTCACTTCATTCGGATCAGGCTCTTCCTCTTGTCACTCTTCGGGCTGTGATTTCTCAGCATCTCTTGACAATTCTAACCACACATTGTATAAATAAGTCGCTTCGATTTTTCCTTCCCATTCGTGGTTTCTTTTATTGGTTTGTTTGAATTCTTTCAACAAAATTGGATCAATTTTCATTTCCAGATACTTTAAATGGTCAATGACCGTTGGATCAATCACTCGTTTTTGATACTCGTCGCATTTCCTCAAAATGATTTTGAAATAATCAATACTATCCGCTGAAAAGGGATACAGACCTGTAGCTTTGAACCCCGAAATGATATTTGATGACATTTTTGGGTCATGCGGTAATTGGGATAATGCCTTTGGTATGGACGACTTAGTTATCTCTTGACCATTATTTTCGATCTTATATTTGCGAACAAAATTCTTCCACTTCGTTTTTAGTGGACCAAATACAGCAACGTCCAGTGGCTGCAGAATATGAGTTGCGTTTGGAACTAGTGCTACCAAAATTATTTGATTTTCTCTACAATATCTACTCAGATGGAGAGTCAGATGTGATTTTTGACCATCTAAAAAGACTATGACTGGAAACTGGAAGTTAGATTCCTTGAGGAAAGGTACGAAGACGTTAGAAAAATACTCAAAAACATCTGCAACAGCAGATGTAATCCTGTCATATTTAAAAATTGTTAAGGGTGGAGCAAAATTTCCTATTGCATTCACTGCAAATAGCGTTGTTACATTTTCTTTATCTGATGGAACTTCGTTCATCGTAGATATGTTTTCCTTTAGGACCAATTACGAGGCCACTCTTTGGAGCTAAGCAAAAGCAAGTTTCATCCATATTGAAAATTCTTTGTGGTTCTTTCAATACACTTACTGCGTTACTTTCGATCAAAATCCCATGAATTTCATCAAACCATTTACGAATCTTGTCGTCGGAGACTGCACCTCTACCCCCATGAATGTACTCACCTTTTTTTTGAGAAAGTTCTTTATGGCGATTCATGAAACTATAGTACCACTTCTTTCCAGGACGGTCGTTAATGAATGGGGTTTTAATATTTGCTTCTCGCACGAGTTTTTGTACTGAACACAAAAGTCCATCTTTATCAATTGGGAAACCCATCTTTGCACAGGTCAATATCCACTTCACCAATTGTTCTTCAATTTCGTTACCCAAATGCGACACAAATCCACAATGTCTGGATTCCCTGCTGGATTTTCCAGATATTTTGTTTTGCAATGTTCTTGGTACTTTGAATGTTCGGCTGGCAGTGGCAACAGCCATTCCATCAGATACGGCATTCAAAGCCAGCTCAACTTTAGCCGGTGAATACTGAAACTTGACATGTCTGACTTTCGTCACTCTCCCCACATGGTCTGCTTTCGGCATTTTAACTAAAAAAAATCAAACAATGAAAGATCAAGTGAAAAATCAGAATTTATATCGAAAAATAGTGAATGTCCAAAAGTAGTTTCTACCAATCTACTAATGGCCACAGGTAGAAAATCGCATATTTGTAGTTGCCACTAATGGCCACCTCCATTAAACAGACTCTAATATTATTTACTGACAAGAAACGTGAAAAATATTGATCTGAAACCATATATTTACCTTATTTGTCAACCAATATTGAGATAAAAAAATGTTAACTTTTTATTTCAACTGGATGATTCCGGATCACTTCCTTAACGAATGCTCTAAGGAAACACAACATATGGGACACACTATCATTTCTACGGATATTGCGAGACTAATTCGTAAGTTCAGTGAATTTTTAATGTGGTCCCCACTTCTTCCTAGACAGAGTGATCTTTTGCCAAAGTTGATCCCATTGGTAGTCGTGCATCATGCTATTTATTCCACCAATGAGAGCAAAGTGGCCATAAGTGGGGTAGTGGCCATAAGTGGTTCCTCTGCCCTATGAGGATTTCTTTCATATTATGGTATGGTGTCGATATGTAGTCTTAATGATTGAATTTTTTTTCTGGCATTTCTAATTCTTTTCTAAATGAATTTTCTAATAGTTTACTCAATTTATCTAAATCGTTTTCAATATTCATAAAATTTATTCAAGCAAATTAGATGAAAATCGAAAAGAAAAGAATATAAGACTATCTATCACTTATTGGGTGAGGTAATTTCTGGAATTGGATAGGTTGGGATGCACTTAAAATCGACTTACAGCGTAATTATTGTAGTTTTCAATCTTCTTGGGTTTCTTTTGGTTTTTTTAATTCTAGGTTGCCAATAGGAGTCCAGCGATGCTTATCTGTTGTCCCTAGTCTTCATGAAGTCGGAGTTGTCAATGTTTGTCCTCTTCCGGCAGGTTTTCTAAAATCTCAGCTTTTATAGTGGTGTCAATAAATCGTTGATACGAACCGAAATCACTGTGATAGAAACTTCGTTTGACAAACGAGCAAAAAACTGTTATATTGCGTCTTTACCAAAACAATGCGTTCTTTCATTGGAAAAAAATACAGATTTACTCGTCTTTTGCACATAAAACGATTAAATAAATATCAAATTGCTGGTTTAAATAGATAATAAAACATCATATAATAGAAATAACAAAATATTATCGAAAATCATTAAAGAAGAAAGTTACAGGTCATCAACATTCGTCATTTCTACGCAAGATTTGCAGTACATTTCTGCATGGTCCAGACATGCACTTTGTGCCCGATCACGGACACGAAGGCAATCTTGACACCTTCCTTGTCCATTTTGTTTCAGTCTTTTGGATGGAGGTTCCACAGTTACGCCTCTGATCTTGCAGATGGCAGTCCGTATTTCTCGAGGAGTCCTCTCGTTTTGCGCTCTTATCTTTTGATACTCATTTATCAATTCCATTCCAAGTTGAATCAGGAATTCACTTCTTTTCACTATTTTGCTACAATATCTACTCCTCCTTTTGTCAAATTGTAAAAGGAAACAATATCTGGGAGTTCTTTTTCTGAGTCGTCTACGTTTCCATCGTGATGGAGAGAAGACAGTAAAAGGACAATTTTACCTTTTTTGGGTACATATGAAAGAAGTGTGAAATTCAGTTGATAGCCAAATAGACTCGAGCATGTTTCTCGATTTCGAGCATTTACAAAGTTCACGGGGATCACTCTCTTGTATTTGCGTATAGTTCCTACAGCAGTGAGTCTATGTTCTTGGTGCAACTTCACAAAAAGTTCATAACTTTTATACCAGTTGTCCATACTGATGTTTCTATTAGTTTTTGATACTGGAGCCACCAACCTTTCCACTATATCTTTGGGACTATTACTTACATGAAATGGTCCTTCGGGTTGTTTGCCCACGTAAACCTCCATGTTAAGTAAGTAGTGTGTACGGGCATCCACCAAAGCATGAACTTTGATGCCATATTTGGCTGGTTTGTTCGGTATATACTGGCGAAAAGGGCATTTCCCCTAAATGCTTCTAACTTCTTATCTATTGTCAAATATTCTTCCGGTGTATGAGCAATCTGAGAATTATCCACAAACTTGTCTATTATAGTTCTGATGGCCGCCAGTTTATCACGTTTCTGTCGCTGGCGACGGTTTTATTTATTGTCGAAACGTAATCAGCTCAAAAGAAATTCGAAACGCCGTAGAGCCATTTTAGTACGGAATATTTCTATATCTATTCCGTTGGTTTTCCAAAAATCTCTCACCGATCGGCGATTATTTTTGAAAACTCCCGATAAATATAAAAGTCCTAACACAGCTTTCAGCTCCACTTCATTGGATTGTTTATAATGGGCCGATTATTTCCAGTGGCTTGTTTTTTCCAGAATCCTTTGATTAGTATATATGTTACCGGCAATGTGTACAATTCAGGCATTGTATGGAATACCTAGGCATTGTATACATTGCCGAGTGAATCCAGGCAAAGTATGAAATAAACTCATTTCTTAACAATTGTACAAACTTTGCCTAGGCATTGTGTATAATGCCTAGGCATTATATAGAATGTCGAAAGTTTTGCAGGCAAAGTATAAAATGAACAACATTGTTAAAAATTGTTTATTGCAAATAACAAACATGAAATATATTAAACATAGGATCTGAAAATCCTCATATTTTACTAGAGTAAAATTTAAAAGTGAAATATTAATTTAAGAAATTACTTGTTACAGCAGGAAAGAGAACTATGGCACTTCGAGTTGCATTTTCGATTGTTTTTAACACAAGCACATTGTTTGGTTTGACATTTAGTTTTGCAAGTGCATCTCACAAATCCTTGGCCGCTTCCTGTTGACTGAGCTGTTGCAACGGTACGAAGTCCTGTTTCTTGATCAGGCACGTCTTCTACTCGAACTAGGCTTTTTTTGCAAACTGTAAACTGTGACCTTGCGTACAGTTGTTTCAAAACTCCGTTGGCGGTCCCTAATTTGTAAAACCCATCTCAAGTCACCTCTTCCTTTGTCAACGTCAGGAATTGGAACACGAACAGTGACTCCTTTGGTGACGGGGGGAAACTTTTTATCGGAATTAGCTTTCATTTTCTTAGCTTGTTTTTCAAGACAAGCTTTTGACCTCTTCCTCTCTTTATCAATATTTTCCGAATTAAAACAAGGGACACACAACAGGGTTTTTTCAGTATCATCACACCCCTGAATTGAATGGCCACATGAAATATGTATGTCCGCTAAACATTTTGTGCAGTTTTGTTTCTCATTAGTTTGCTGCAAACAAACGCTACACGTTTGTAGAAGGCTAGAACTGACCGAGACATCAACGGTTGCCTCATTAACTTCTGAAGTGTTATGATCGGTTTGGAGTGGAGGTTCTAGACTTGACATTGTTTGTGTTTCTGTTGTGTGCATGTTATTAACCACTCTTTCCAAATCTTCTTCGCTGTTAATGGAATCCAAAATGTCTCGAGGCAGAGAAGATGTTGTAAGACCGACCTTTACTTTACAGCTCTATTTTTCATAAGTTGCACAAATCTCAATCCCTCACTCCAACGGTCAGTTTTTTCATCTTGCATCCAAGTCGAAATCATGTTTTCAATATCTTGGTTTGCACGTTCTACACTACCCTGACTTTGAGAATGACGTGGTTTGCCATGAACGATTTTTAACGTAGGCCAATAATCTTTTAAATTGTAAACTATTTTGTTTGCAAACTCCCTTCCATTGTCTGACTGCAATATACTTGGTGCTCCAATGAGAGTAAAAATAACAACTAGGTGATATGCTACTTCCTCAGCGGTTTTAGTTTTGAGAGGCTTAAGAATCACAAATTTTGTCAAATGATCCTGATAGACTATTATGAACTTAAACTCCCTGTCGGGCTGTGACTGGAAATCAATTAAATCTACTTGACAACGAGAATTAAATTCTGATGAAATCAGGGGCTTTACTACCACTCCTCTTTTCGAACCCTTTTGTTTCTTCTGACATGGCTCACACAAACTAATATATAGCTCAACATCATGACGTGTAACATTTTTGTACTTAATATCTAGCTCTTTTAACATTCGATCTCTTCCACCATGACCAATAGCTACATGAGCTTCATGGAGAACAGTAAATAAATCTGAATCGTGGACATAAAATTTTACAACACCGTCTCCTTGTTTTAATGGGTGTATTAGTTTTTGCACATTTTCTACGATCATTACATCATACCTGTTGAGTAGCCAGTAGTGACGAGGTTCCTTTCTGGGCTTGGCCTTGGCATCTTCGACCTCTAACACCAGCTTCTTATAGTCGTCTTCAGTCAAAAAAACACTATTTTTAGCACTTGCATTCCGAATTTTTACAAGTTCGGCACTAAAACGAAGTTTCATTAGCGATAAACGATCACTAGAACTACTGATACTACTGTTCACTTGTGACATTTTCAAGCAACAATACAGTGGCACGACAGAACAGAACTGAAGCGTAGGCCTAGCACAATACTGTGGCGTGACGGAACAGAACTGAGAGCAGCGTTATAGCGGGGATGGGCGGGGGGAGTAGGTGAGGCAAGCACGTTGTAACTTGAAAACAATGGAACAGACAGATTTTTAACTCTGCCTGAACTCCAGCAGGCATTCTGTAGAATGCCTAGGCAAAGTATGAAATGTTTAAAATTTCACACTTTGCCTGCTTACTTTTGGCAATGTATAGAATGCCTAGGTATTCTATACAATGCTTGATATTACACTTTGCCGGTAACATATACAATGATGTCACTTATCATTTGTGTATCTAAAAAGATTTGAAAGCACTGAAATGGACTTTTAGCATTTTTTGCGAAATTCTTCACACCAGGTAGATGGATTATGATATTTTCTGCCCTTGTTCTAACAGATTTTATTGGACAACATTTACTCCACTTCATGTTGTTTTTACCGAAAAAGTAATGTTCATTACCTTGAACTCGAACAGAACTATCTTGAAACAGATTGTTTTCGTAATTGTCTTCATTGTCTTTTTCAATTTCCACAATGACGTCGGCTTCTTGTTCGAAATCTGGATAGTCACTAACGATGCTAACATTATAGCTCGTTTCATCATCAGATGAATCGTTAATTTCATCATCACTTCCTATTTCATCCCATAAGGACTGAAGACGGGCCATTTCTTGCTCATAATCACCCATTTTTATCGAATAATCTGAAAAACTACTCGATTCAGTTTTCTTCGAATCTTGGGGTTTCGTGCCCCCAGTCGCTTTATAACAGGTCTGATTCAAACATACGTCAAACGACGACTGATTTGAGATGTGAATATGAGAGTGGAGACTATATGCGGCAGCTACTGAATATATGCGACGCTGGGGCGCTAATTTCGAAAAGTTATATGGAATTTTCTACGGCTGGGGTATGTCACACCCCACATGTCGGACGCAGGGTTAAAGATGATGAACTGCCCATTTTTTTCAGTGAGCTTCCTAATCTGTTGCATTTTCTCATCGCGTGCATTTACATTTTCATTCATTAAAAAACTTGAGCCTCCACCTCTATATCAATATTTTCATCAAAATATTTATTTACATATGCTCGAGATAGAGTGTCCGCAATAATCAAACTTTTACTTGGTTTATAGGTTACTGTGAAATCATATTTTCGAAGTTGTATTAAGATTCTTTGCAACCTAGCTGGACATTCATTTATAGGTTTAAAAAAAATAGATATTAACGGTTTGTGATCAGTTTCTACAACAAAGCATTTTCCAAAAGTATACTGATGATATTTGGAACAACCAAATCATATACTCAAAAGTTATTTTTCAATTTGTGCCTAATTTTATTGAGCTACAGTAAATGCACCTGATGCATGAGCACAAGGAGAATTGAGCAATTGAGAATGAGCAATGGAGAATTGTTGCGCCCATTCCTGACTTTGACGCATCTACCGATATTATAATGTTTGAACTTTTTACACCAAAAAATTTTAGGTGCCCCACAAATCACCTTTTTCAGTGTTTCAAAGGCTAGCTCCTGTTTTTCACCCCAATAAAATTCTAGGTTTTTTTTAAAGCAATTTCCTTAGTGGTGCAGTATTTTCTGATAGATTACTTATAAATTTTGCCACATAGTTCAGTAAACCTAAAAATCTCTGAACGTCTTTTACGTTTTAAGGTTCTTGGTACATTCATTTTGCCTTCAACTCCAGAATGTTCTACTGTTAAGCCTTCTTCCCCTATCAACGTGAGGAGTTGAGCACATTTCGTCTCTTCTTCCTTCTTAGCGATTTCGGTTGCATTCAAATATGTTATAAACCTCTGCTTCCAGAGCCTCCACTTTTCGGTAAGGTTACCGGACATGACCATGGGTGGTATGCCACGAAAGTCCATGTTTCAGCTTCTTTTTTATAGATGAATAACTAATTAAACTTTCACTTTTCGTGTCTTCTGCTTTTCTGCATTGGATGATTGAAGATTTACTATTCAATTCCAATTCCCCTACTGCATTATGTGTTACTGAATATATGGACAGGATGGCTAGAATGTGGAATGATACATGTAAAATCTTTATTCGTTAGGCGCTGGTTTATTCAAATATAAGAATAATAAGAATAGATAATTAAAGGACCCGGGAGATCACTCTCAATCAATGCAAAATGACGACGAACAGTTGGGCCCACTCACCTGTTGTCTGTCGACGGATAGGATATCCATAATGTTTAAGACCAGATGAGAAATAAGGCAGCACTATCAAAACTATAATATTTGAGTTTCATGCAAATCAGCTCATGATTGATGGTATCGAATGTTTTCGAAAAATCTAGTAGTACCAGAGTGCCAATCATTCCCTTATCAAATCCCTCAACAATGTCTTGTGTAACAGTAGTAAGGGCTGGAGCCGTATAAAACTCTGCCTAAAACCACATTGCGATGGTGATAACAGATTATTGGTATTGAAATATTCACTAATTTGTAAATAAATAACTCTTTCAAAAATTTTACTCATGGTTGGAAGTATACTGATAATTCTGAGATCAGAATAACTAACTGGATCATTAATCTTAGGAATGGGTTTTCCAATGGCAATTTTCCACAAATATGGAAAATATGAACGTTCAAAACAACAATTGATGATATGTGTAATGTATTCATCTATAAACGGGCTACAAAGTTTCAACATTCTGATTGAAATATTATTAACCCCTGAAGCTTAACTTTTAATATCATTCATGATTTCATGATTAGCTTCTTCAGTAGCGAATCGAAATGAGAAGTTACCTTGCCTGATTAAATAATTATTGCATTAAAATTCAATATTTTCATCACAATTATTAGAAACATTCTGTACGAATTGGGCAAAATAGTTGTTTATTTCATCGGGATTCGAGAGGTGATTGGGTAATGAATATTGTTTTTTTGAACGAACATTGAGGTTAGCAAGAGCATTCCAGGTTTTGCGTGGTATTTTTTCAGAACAGACAGACTTGAGATATGTCCTTTTTTCAGTTCTAACTATTGACAAGGTGTAATTTCTCAATTCTTCATACCTCATACGATCATTAACAGATTTAGTTTTTTTAAATTTTTGAAAGGCTTTATCATGTTCTTTCATAAGAAGACTGAGATTATCGTTATTAAAAATGTCTTTTAGAAATCCCCAGAAAAATTAATCCATAGGGGTCAAGTCTGGACTGTTAGGTGACCATTTAATGCTTCCATTATTTCCTATCCATATTGGGAACACATTATTCAAATGTTCTTGCATCCAAATCATATTGGCAAGCTCGGCTTCCGAAATTTTTTTATGAGAATATTTTCTACTTCTCGGATAAGTATTTCTTGATAGGTAACTCCTGTCGATATATAATCATAAAATATTGGGCCAACAATTTTATTTCTATACATTCCGCACCAAACGCTAACAGTTTTTCTTCCTGATTTCTTCATTTGTTTAAACAATCATTTTCTGTTGCCCTTTCTTTCCCACGACCTTTGATTTTTTCTGTTGAAAACTCCTGCCGTGGAAAAAGATGACTCATCAGTCCATAATATTTTAGTTAGATAATCGGTATCTGCTTTAAAGTTTTGAATCATCTGTTGGCAAAATTTCGGTTTTTTCTCTTATGATTTTCTCTTAAAACTTGCATGGGTAAAATTTTATATGTTTTGTAGTTGTGTTTTTTCAACGTACGTTGGATTTTGGAATAACATTCACCTAATTGATCTGCTATATCCTTTATACTACATTCAGAATTTTCTAAAAAATAATGCAATGCTTCAAAAAAGTGTTTTTGCGAATTAATATGCATAGGCTTACCTTCTAAATGAAGCAGTATATCTAGCTGTTCTTCCTGGTTTTCTTGAATAACACGATTTTTTCTACTGAAACTGAAGGTATGATTCACCTTTTGGTAAATATTCTTGAATGTATTCCCTGACGGTGTTGGACGATTTGGATACAGTACCCTATATGCTCTTTTTGCTGCACGTTTATTGTTTTTGTTTTGTATATAACAAGTATATATTTGAACTTTTTCTTCCTCACTAAACCATTTTGATTATTCTGTTAAAGAAATATCACTGAACAAACATAAAATAGTTGTCATTTCCATAGCTTACTTGAAAAATATTAGCTTTCATAGGATAGGTATTTACAGTAACAACTGATCCAAGTGGGTTTTGGTGAATTCATGCACGAAGTAACTTAATCCTAACTTCAGACTGAATTTAATATTCCCTTAAAAATACTTTTTGGGTGTTCATGCACATCTCAACATAAAGATGGACACAAGTGTAGAACGTGTATTTATTATCTCGGCACTCGTCGTTCGAGCATTTAATTCGGTAGTGTATCTTAATTCTGAACTGAACTATGAGTTATTTAAATAATTAGAACCATTTCCAGTTCGCGATATTCACAGCATAATTCGAAAAAAATCGACGTTTCCAGTTGGCAATTTATGACGAAGGTGGTTTTTTCTACCATCTTCCTCTATCTAATAATCATTTTATTTTTCGTCTTCGTTAAGATGTCTAATGAACATGCGCAGAAGTCGCAGAACCTGATTTGCACGAAGAATTGAAAGTTGGCCAACTTATAACTTTCTTAAGTCACTCTTAAGTCCGTAAGTCGCGTACATGAACATTACCATAAAATATTATAGTTTCATCTTAAGTTTATGATTAAGTTATGTTAAGACTAAGTTACGTCGTGCATGAATTCACCATTAATCGACGTCTAATAACTTGAAAACGGTATAAGATAGGGGTAACATATGGTATATTTTTAAAAAAAGACCATTCCAAAAATTCAATAATATCCTGGGTGTCCCTTTACCCACATTAATTTTCATAACTAGGAATGTAATTCGTTCTCCTCCGCTGCAATTCTACCCTCCTCAAGTATACGGAACACTTCGGGTCTAACGGCGAGTGCCTCCTTTCATTCACCCAGACCCTTCTGCAGTTGATACAGTTGAGTCCTCGATCACCCTTGCACTCTTTTCCCTCATGTTTTCCACATTTGTTGCACGCCGGCTCCTGTCTACACACTTTTGCTGTATGCCCAAAAGTGGCAGCACTTGTAGCACACAGCAACGCTACTATGCTCTTCCACATGGATGCTCACCAGGTCTAGGCCAACCACTCCTAAGTTCATGAACCTCCGGAAGAGTGTTGCGTTCTCTTCTAGAATTATATTTTCCTTCCATTCGTTTAACCTGCATTATTTCCTCTTACGTACTATAATCTCTTTCATGCTCTCCAGCGAGAGGTCTTCACTCAGTTCGGTGTTTTGCTCTAGCAGGAGCTGGATCAATTCCCTATCCCCATGTCCCTTCTCAACACCAGTAAGAAGGACATGGGGATCTGGTCTTGCTCCTTCTTTCACATTCACACTGCTGTCATTCCGGAGCACGTCTTTTATTTTCTGTCTTCCTTCTTCCGTATTACCTTCAAGCACAACGACTTCGAGGCGATTTCGGGTGATAGCCTCTACGTAGCTAGTACACCCTTCGCTACGGAATCGTTCGCTAATTATTCTTATGGTCGGCGTCTTATCTTCTTAGTTCGATTTGCTCAACACTATTTCTTCCTCTATGGGGGGAGAAGTCTTCCACCCTGTTCTCTTTATTCTTTCCTTGTTCTTTCCAGTCTCCTTGGGGTAGGTCCTTTCGCCCCTGTTTTTTCTCTTCTTTTTGTCCTGGATCCCTCTGCCGCCTGAAATCCAGCGTCAGTTCCCAAGTTTGTGTCCATTTCAGTTGTGAATCCAATAGATCCATCCGTTATTATCCCAGAGACGCCTGACGGCGCCTCGTTCATTTCAGTTCGTTTCGTCTGCTCTGTTTGCCCTTGATAGGAGGTCCCATTTTTTTTCAATTGTCCGTTAATAAAGGTTCTTTTCATATTTTGTCATTCTTGACCTATTCCATTTAACCATCCTGTTATAACTTCTAACCTGATAGTCAATGCTGTTAATACCTCTCTCTCTCTCGCTCCATACATTTTCAAGTTCTTTCGTTCATCTGCCTCTTTCGTTTCATATTCAACAATTTTACTTCACATTTTTCCACTCATCTTCACAATAGATTTCAGGCTGCCACTTACCGTTGTCTGCTCTTCCTTGTTGAATTGCACTTTCCCACTGGAGAATCTGGTAGTAGCCCGGTGGATGCTTTTAACCATCTCCCCAATCCTGTCTGCCATGTTCAACGTACTCTTTTCTGGTATTCGCTTGAGTATCCTTTCCTCTGGTCGATCGTCCTCCACTTGTCCAGTTGATTCTTTAACCGTACCTCTCTCTTGGTAGACAGTACGATTTAGTTCGTTCAATAGTTGGTCCATTCTCTCTCCTGATTTATTGAGCATCTTTTTTACTGAGTCCTCCTCCACTGATGTTCTGGTCTCTTGCAAAACTGTTTCAATCATCTTTTGTTTCTTTGCAATTCTCTCTTCATTCTTTTTCGGTTTTCTGGATAATCTCAACTTTGGTAGAAAAATTTCAGTCTCCTCACTGCAGTTTTCTCCACCCCCGATATGATTTTTCCGTTTCTTGTCCATAATCAGATTTCCAATTCATATATCTTTCGGAAAATGTTTTATAAAGTCTTTCAGTCCGTGAATTTATTTCCCGTACAAACCGGGCCTGAGTTTTAAAAGATGATATACTATCGCCTTTCGGCAGATAAGAATTCTTAAAAACTTTCGTTGCTTTTATCGCGTTTTTGAGCTGAAGTACGATAAAATATGATTTGTTCGCACGAAATATTGAATATTTCTGATGACTATTGATGGCACTGTTTTATGTTCGTTTTTAATTTGTCTATTTCACAGTTGGGTTGGCAAATGTTTTATGCACTACTTTGTGTCTCTAACACAACACTGTTTCGCCTTCACTTTTTTAGTGATGTATACAACACATATGCCACGTTCAAAACTCTTAGCTCCGCAACACGTCCGTTCTCTACGAAAGCTGAACAAAAAGTGAAAGCTGAACGGCAAGCCATACAGCACAGACAAAAATATTTTCAGTGTGGATTTTGCCCAAAATCTTTCGCCCAAAATATTATTTGAGAATCCACGAATAACCACTTAAATGTGGAATCTGTTCGAAATCTTTTACGCAAAAAGTTCACGAAAGAAGTCATACTGGAGAAAAACCGTTTCACTGTACATCCTGTTCAAAGTCTTTCACACAAACTTGTAATTTGAGAGTGCACGAGAGAAGTAATACTGGAGAAAAACCTTTCCAATATGGAATATAGTCGAAATCATTCACGCAAAATTGGTAATTTGAAAGTTCACGAAAGAAGTCATACTGGAGAAAAACCGTTTTGTTGTTCAATTTGTTCAAATTCTTTCACCCAACATTGTGGTTTGGGAGTTCACATACGGAGTCACACTGAATGTGGAATCTGTTCGAAAATTTTCACTAGAAATAAAACTCTGACGATTCATGAACGAAGTCATACCGAAATATATATATATATATATATATATATATATATATATATATATATATATATATATATATATATATATATATATATATATATATATATATATATATATATATATATATATATAGGGTGTCCCATATGAAACTCTGCGGGCAAATATCTGAAAAATGAGGGAGAATATCCATATTTCGTGAAGGCAGATGATTTTGATGTCAAAGGGTCCTCTTATTTGCGAAGAGATCCAGCAAAAGGCGTTATCCATTAGGGCGTCGCGACACCGACGCCAATTTTTTTAAATGGTAACCTAGATTTTCCGATTTGTTTTTGGATTCTGCATTAAATTCTGAATTAAGCCATATAACACACTTGTAGTTTTCTTGAATACTGATGAAAAATACAATTTTATGGTATATCATAAAGAGGGCCATGAATAAGTCAAAATGAATGCATTAATACGAGTTTAATGAAATGAATCCATTAGTTACGATTCCATTGTCTGTTCACTTTTATCTAGTTGCGGATTTCTGTACAAATTAAAATAAATGTTTCAAATTAACAAAAAATATTTTACTTTGATCATAACTCGACTAACATGATGATGACGAAATCGATTAGTGATGACAAGAATCATTTTAGTAAGTGTTCGAACTGTCTCCCTTCACGTAGAATACACATATTGCATCTTTCTACTAATTCTCGATTCGTGACAGCTACAAGCGTCTCTCGTGTTATGGAAGCACGAACATTTGTGATACTATTTTTCAAATCCTCCTCATTTTGTGGACGTCGTATATAAACTAAGTCTGATATATCCACACAAAAATAAATCTAGCGGAGTAATATCTAGATTTCGAGCTGGTTATAGTATTGAACCCTTGTTTCCAATCCATGTCCCACTAGAAGTATCATCCAAATATTGGGTAACTATTCTATTATATTATGTGGAGGTGCCCCATCTTGTTGAATTCACATATTCAGTCGAGTTTGTATTGGTAAATTATCCAAGAGATTCGGCAACACATGTTGTAGAAAAACCAAGTATGATTCCCATTAATGATTCCCACCAAACATTAACCCCCCACACAGAATGAAATCTCGTTTCTTGCACCCAAAGAGGGTACGTCATACCAATAGTGACAATTAAGTTTGTTTTTTACACCGTTGTTATGGAAACGGCTTTCATCACCCTATAATATTTTTTTCAGAAACTGATCATCATCATGAATACGGGTGGACAACCATGCAATGAAATTCACTCTTCCATCAGCATCTCCTGAATGTGGGAATATTTTAGTTATTGAAAATGAAACATGAAGATTAATGCCTGGATGTAGTCCTTGAACCAAATGTATTTTGTATGGATGGAATTTGATTTTTGACAAAATTCGTTGTATTGATGATTTCGAAATGTTACAATGCATTGCTACTTTTCTGGTAGAACTATATGGTTCCAACACTATTTGACCTAGCACTGCAACACTGTGATTCTCATCAGTAGCCATTTTTTGTTTTTTTCGCTTCCGCTGGCTAAGCCTGCGAATGTTTTGTCTGACGGTAATTTTTTTGTCAGGATACCGATTAGCGTATATGTTCACTGCTTCTTTTGAGTTCCTTCTTGCTTCGCCATAAATACATATATCCAACTTTTCTGCATTTGAAAATTGAACCATTTTTCAACTTTACGCCAACCAACACAAAACTGAATATACTTTCGTCAAATCTGACAGGTTTTCTGAGAGATTGATAAATACATTATTGCAGTTATTTTAACTTATTCATGAAAAGTGGAAAATAACAGAAACACATTAACATGACTATGACATTTATTGAACTCATCTTCAACTGTCTGTAACAATGTGTGGCGTTGCCAGTTTTACATTACATGGCGCGACCAATGCAAAATAATATACTACAAAACTCCTTTTAAGCTTCTGTGATAGCCATGTATTCATCTTCAGTACTGCTTAAAGCTACAGTTCGCTGTTTATTACATTCCCATGAGATTCCACCTCCTACAAGCTGCTTACCACAGACTTGTTTCGCAGAAAACAGGCTTTATACCTGTATACCGCTTCTGCCCAAAAAACTTTCTCCAAGCCAGTTTCATAGAGTAGATATCTGGCTTTTTCAACCAACATTCTGTTGAGTCTTTCAGAAAGCCCATTCTGCTGTGGTGTAGGTGTTTGTAGTTTGAAGAATAATGCATTTCATTTGCATGCTTGAATTTAGCATTCACATATTCCTTGTCATTATCGGTACAAAAAACTTTGATCTTCCTCTTTAGCTGATTTTCCCCCATGCATTTGAATTCTTTGAATTTTTAACCCTGCGTAGGTCGCGTGTTGTTGTGGATCATAGGGGGTCGCGCGGTATCTCTCAGATGTATGAACCTAAAAATGATATTCTATCGAACTACTGTCGTATTAATGAAAACAAAAACAAATATGAGGTACTTTTATTGAATTAGAAAAAGTCAACATAAATTAATAAATTCTTATATAAACATAAAAGCAAACCTTAACCTTATAATAAAATAAAAACATGATTTAAGGTAGAACACCATATACGTTTAACATAACATGTGATGAATAATGCTTGAATAGAAAAACATAACAAAAATCAGAAATAATCGTTTCAGTCAGAATTTGAACTTTGATTAGTGTCCTCATCGAAACATTTTTGGCAGAGCATTGTGGCATGTTCTAAACAAAAATAATCTTCACATTTGCGGCATCTGTACTTTGTCAGTCTTCTTGTTTTACTTTTTGAATAGCACGGTCTGCAGGTTTTTCTGATGTTATCTACTTTTTGTGGAGAATGCTTTTTTTCTGAAACAGAATTATACTTGTTGAGTGCCTGTTGTAGATGTGTTGGAAGACTTTTTATTTGTCCCCTACGTCCAAGATGTTCTGCAACTAAACTGTGAACTAGCATCTATAGATATTCCCTCCTATTTGCAAAGGCATTTTTATTATCAGCAAGAACTATCATTCCGTTGATGGCTGCAGCAGTATCTGTCAGATGTAAATACAAAAGAGGTTAGGAATCAGCTGTTTACAAGTCACACTGCAGAGACCTACTAACGTTAGCCACATGAATGCATAAAAGAAACACATATAGCAAGAAGCACAGTTTAAAATTCGGCGAATTACAGATATAATTTGAAAACACATGCGTCATACATCTGAGAGATCGAGCGCGACCTACGCGGGGTTAATAGGTTTTATCCTTAGACTTCAAAAAATAAACAAAGGACATTCTGCTAAAATCATCCTGCATCATTAGAAAGTATTTAGACCCACTTATGGATGTTGTCCTCATTGGTCCTGCCAAATCTCTGTAAATTACATCTAAAAGTCCAGATGCTCTGGTTCCACTGTGATTGAAGGGTTGACAAGTCTGCTTCCCCTCACAACACGCTTCACAGTTGTTTTTTCAATGTTTACCTGGTCACTGTAGTTCACACCATCAATTAACCCATCTCTCATTTTGTTTATGTAGGTTGAGTTAATATGGCCCATTATTTCGTGCCAAACTTCACCAAATACAGCTTTTGCTTGTCCAGCAAAACTAGCCTTTTCTAAAAATTTCATTTTGTACACACCATTTGTCATGATAGCTTCAGCCACCAACACATTGTCACAGTTGTAGATCTTACAACAATCCTTCTCGAAATTTACCATGTTTCCATTTTCGAGCAATTTACTCACTGACAGTAAATTGGTAGTGAGATCAGGAACATACTGAAAACTCGCACCAGAATATATGTACCAGTGTCCAATGTCAAACTATGAGCTCGAGAAAACAGCACTAAATGCACTCCTAGCTTTGTTGTTTTCGCCACTTTTGTCTGATTTCTAATTTTGAGGACATCTAGACATATAATAGTCCGATTTCTTGCATTTATAACAAATTATTGCACTTTTGTCTTTGTTGTTTACATTCTGCGATCTATTTGGATTCTTCTGTCGTTTTTTACTCTGACAGCCCTGACATTGACAGCTTTGACCGTGACGACTGCCACCATTGCTCCCACTGTTGCCATATCTACTGACAAACGCACCGGAAGATGTGCTGCCATCTTGTGACACATCGAGCAACTTGTTTTCAATTTGGTCAACTGTTATATCGATTCCGCTATGCTCTAACGCCATTACCGTTGGTGAATAACGTTCCGGCAGACCAGCTAACAGCAAAGTACCAACTAGTGATGTATCCAACTTTAGTAATGTTCGATCAAGTTTCTGGGATGTCTCGATCACTAGATTCACATATTCTTCCATGGATGAGCAATTTTCTAACCTCAAGGAAATTAGAACACGTGGCAAGCCAATTTTTCTTGAAAACCCATTGTTTTCATACAGGTCCTTCAATCTATCCCAGACATCCTTAGCTGTTTCCGCTTCCTTGACATGGACAAACAAGGATGGCTCCAGGTATAACACTACCTTCGCCTTAGTCTCTGAATACTGCACCGTATCAGTCTCTGTTGCGTCGATTCACTTATGAAGTCCTTCTAAAATAAGGAAGTTTTCCATTGCATACGCCCTTTCCTCATAATTTTCACGTCCTCGTAGCTTTGGAATCGTCGATAAGTAACTGGCGGCCATTTTGTAATTCAAAAAAAATACACGGTACTGCATAACTTTGTACTGTCTCTCGATTTATACGGTCAACTGTTCCTTTTTTCTACTGATCACAAAAAAAGTACACTGAGCACGCGTAATGAGACCTAGTTATTGCGTCCTGGGACCATCTTCAACTGTATGTTACAATGTGTGGCGTTGACAGCTTTACATATATAATACACTACATTAGTTACAATTGTAACACATAATATGGCGTTTTCATTTCTTCAATGAATTCCAGAGCACTGATCGCAGAATGTTTCAGAAACGTATTAATAAAATATTCGATATGAAATTAAATTCTATATACAGTGTGACCCATTTAAGATGGAAGCACCCTTATAAAACTTACATTTTTCAACCGATTGGAATGTTTTTTTTTTGTTAGGTAGATATTCAAAAAGTCTATTAGGACACCAAATATCATGAATAAATCTCAATTTCCAGGGCCAACTAATCTTATTTTTCAAGGTCAAAAATCTAAAAAAATTACTAGCGATTTTTTTAGAAAAACTCTGACTACACCACTGGATTTGTGACATTTTCAAATGGGTAACATGTAAATTACGTTGAAATGCGTCAATCAATAAAAAAGTTATAAAGGAATGAAATTTGAAAAATATGCCGTTTAATCAACCCACCAATTCATGTTCAGGAATTTTATGAAAATTCTGAATACACCACTGGATTCAGGATGTCTTGAAATATCACTGGTCACAGTTTCATCGAAATCTGTTCAGTAATAAAAAAGTTATAAGGGAATGAAATTTGAAAAATATGTTGTAAAATGAAATTTTAACAATGTTCTTACTACACCACTGTTGATTATTGAAAAAATTATTGGGGTGATTATTGCAATGTCGTACAATTATAACATCTGAAAATCATGATGGTAAAAATAGTCTATAGGTATTTCTCGAAGTGGAGTGGATACATAAACAAGTACAATCAGGAGAGAACTCCTGGTTAATCTTCATGAAAACAATTTCAACAATATAAGACAAGTCTAATGTACTCCCAATAGAAATTATAACGAAAAAAATATGCAATGAATAATAATTATTATCATTCCAGAAGGTAACATCAGCTGTGATTTCTTCCTTTTGTTGAATAGCAAAAAATGAGATTTGCAATTTTAACTGCCTGTTATTCAGAATGCATTAATGAAATAAACAAGTTAGCTGTGACTTACAGTTTCTCATCTATTTATTTGCGCATGAATTGTCATTTTGTTAAATTGTCATTTTGTTACGCACCATTAGTGAACTGAATAATTTGTGTTTCAAAATAAAAACAGATAATGGTTCAATTGTCAATTCAAGAAAAAATCGAAATTATACGTCTTTCCGGTGATGATTACCGGAGTGAAAGAGAAGTAACTAGAATATTCAATGAAAGACACCCAAATCGTCCAGCCATAAGTAACAGCACGGTACATAAAATGAACCAAGTTTTCAATCGGACTGGAGCAGTAACCACATATATTTTAAAGAACAATATACGAAGAAGGAACGAAAATAACCAGACTATATTAGATTACTTCAGATATATTCCAAATAGTAGTTTGAGGGATGCCAGCTTAGATTTAAACTAACCTAGGGAGAATGTTAGGCGATGTCCGAAGAAAAATAAATTGAGGCCATTTAAACCAAAGTTTTTACATACTCTGGAACTAGGTGATCAAGAAAAACGATTGGAATTCTGCTTATGGGCCCAGGGCGAGTATCTTAATGACAGGCAATTTTTAAAGAAAATGTTATTTAGTGATGAAGCTAGTTTCACAACAAATGGAGTGGTTTCATCACAAAATATTCGCTATTGGGCCACTGAAAATCCTAACTGGGCGATAAACTGTAAAAGGCAGTATTCAGAAAAAGTGAACGTTTGGTGTGGAATACTGAATGAAAGGATAATTGGATCATTTCGACGGCAACATGAATGGCGCAATTTTCCTACAATTTTTAAGGAATGAATTTTCGGACGCAATAGATGAACTTCCCCTTGCAGAAACAAGAAATTTATATTTTCAGTTAGATGGTTGTTCCATACATAATGCGGGAATTGTGAAGAGTTGGCTGAATCAAAATTACCCTAATCGTTGGATAGGAAGGGGGAGTACATTAATTGGATGGCCACCAAGATCGCCTGACCTTACTTCACTCGATTTTTTCCTTTGGGGTTATGTTACACAAAAGGTTTACAAATCACGACCAAGGAATCGAGTGGAACTGTGCACCAGAATTCAGCAAGCTTGCGATGCAATTACTCCACAACAATTGAGGAATACTTTAAAAAATGCATTGAATTGGATGGAAGTTTGGTGGAGGCCACCAGAATATGAATTGCACTCATTTATTTTTCAATTCGGTATCTTCTTGGTTTCTATTTTTACATTGATTGTGAATAAAATATTGTTTTCCGCTAGTTTGTAGCAATTAGAAAAATGTACTTGTAGTTAGTTTTTTGTAGATTCATTTGAAATCATTGACACTAAAGTTTGTTGTGATAAACTGATTGATATGGTTCGACATACATTATGAAAGGAAATTGATTCTCCCATAAACGTCTCATGAATTTCATTTGAATAAATAATGTTTTGTTGAATATTGCCCATAATCCAGTGGTGTAGTAAGAACGTTGCTAAAATTCCATTGAACAACATATTTTTCAAATTTTATTCCTTTATAACTTTTTTATTACCGAACAGATTTCGATGAAACTGTGATCAGTAATATTTCAAGACATCCTGAATCCAGTGGAGTATACAGAATTTTCATAAAATTCCTGAACATGAATTGGTGGGTTGATTAAACGGCATATTTTTCAAATTTCATTCCTTTATAAGTTTTTTATTGATTGACGCATTTCAACGTAATTTACATGTTACCCATTTGAAAATGTCACAAATCCAGTGGTGTAGTCAGAGTTTTTCTAAAAAAATCGCTAGTAATTTTTTTAGATTTTTGACCTTGAAAAATAAGATGAGTTGGCCCTGGAAATTGAGATTTATTCATGATATTTGGTGTCCTAATAGACTTTTTGAATATCTACCTAACAAAAAAAAATCATTCCAATCGGTTAAAAAAAGTAAGTTTTATAAGGTATATATATATATATATATATATATATATATATATATATATATATATATATATAGCTATTTCAGTGTAAATGCTGTTTGAAGTCTTTCACACGAAAATCCAATTTGAAAGTTCACGAAAGATGTCATACTGGAGAGAAACCGTTTCAGTGATGTATATGTCTTGAAGTTTTTAGTCGAAGTGACCGTTTGGAAGTTCACGAAGGGAATCATACTGGAGAACAACCATTTCAATGTAGCATCTGTTTAAAGTCTTTCACTCGAAGTAGCAATTTGAAGAATCACGAAAGGAGTCACACTGGAGAACAGCCATTTCAGTGTAAATGCTGTTTGAAGTCTTTCACACGAAAATACACTTTGAAAGTTCACGAAAGATGTCATACTGGAGAGAAACCCTTTCAGTGCCGTATATGTCTTGAATTGTTCAGTCGAAGTGACCGTTTGAAAATTCACGAAGGCAATCATACTGAAGGATTTCATTTTTTAGCTTGTTAAATTTCATGTATTTGGATATTCTTTAATTTTCAATCAATTGTTTTCATTTATATTATATTTCATCAATGAATCCTAGGCTATTGATCAGAAAAATATATCTGAGATATAGTATAGGACATTTTTTGTGGATGCAAATGTAACTTATAGGCAAGTATTCCTAACTATCGATTATTTTTTTGATTGAAAACAATCAGTTTGAGATGTAAATAAGCAGCTGCCCTCGTTACAAAATATTTTTCCAAATGTTGAAATCGATAATTAACTGATATATAAGCTCATGTAATTGCAATCATCAAATGTTAATGAACTGAGTTTGTACACTTTCTTTTCTCATGTTTATTTTATTCCATTCATTATCCAGCACAGTTACGCATTCTTAGCCCCGCCGCACATGCACACACTCGCATTGGCCGTCACGAGCCGCGTGCGAGTGGCAGTATTTAAAACATATGGCCCAGTACCAAACTCCGCATTTGCTCTCACGTGTCGACGCAGGCACGTACATGAGCGTGTACGCGCGTGACGGCTAGGTGACCGGTGACCGAGACATTGTTTTCGAGTGGCAGTGTCGCGAGTATTTTTGCAAAATGGAGGATCTTATTGAAGCTGTTCGAAGCGAAAAATGTTTATACGACGTAAAACATAGCGATTATATGAATACAAAATTAAAGGATTCTATTTGGAAACGAATCGCAGAGGCGATGAATCTCAAAGATGGTAAGTATTACTTGTATAAATCTTACTGATGTTATAAATGTGGATGTTTGTTTGTTCATGGTATAAAATATAGTCTAGTATTTGTATAAAATAGATTATGTAAGGTATTAAAAAAGGTAGGTAACAAAAACTCATTGTGTAGGTAGATATGAAATTCTAACATTTAATCAAATATACTCATATGTGCATTTACAAAATAATTATAAGTTCCATTATTGTATTAATTGTCGAACGATATCAATACGCGCCCCGTTGCACGCTGTGGTTTTGCCAAGTCACTCGTCCTTCTACGGAGTTGAAATAATCCGTAAATTGGTCTCTTATTTCAAATGCCTTTTTCGAAACGCGTCCTCTCACTCGCGGCAAAGGCAGTAATTGTGGAAAATTTGGTAAATTTCCATTTTCCAGGTCCAGGTCCTCATCCATATATCTAGTTATACCTTTTGTGCGTAAATAGTTATGCAAGACACAACTCGCCATAACAATTTTGTCTACTGTTTCTTCTTTCATTTCAAATGGCCGTAAAAATATTCTAAACCGAGAACTCAATATGCCGAATGCACATTCAACCGTTTGTCTTGCTCTTGAGAGTCTGTAATTAAAAACTTTGTTTCTATAATTGTCTGTCACTTGTTTTTGAGGAAAAGGTCTCATAAGGTTTTCCATTAAAGAAAATGCCGCGTCACCAACAATAACATAAGGCACAACTATGTCTTCTCTTCCAGGTAGACCCTTGGGCTCGGGCAGGTGTAGCTGCCTGTTCATCATTTTTCTCTTTAATATGCAATTATCAAATATATTTCCATCTGGAAATCTGCCTTTAGAACCGACATCAATAAATACAAATTTATAGTTTGCGTCTACTACCGCCAACAGCACAATAGAATGATGTTGCTTATAATTAAAAAATGAGGATCCACTGTTTATAGGTTTCTTAATTGTCACGTGTTTTCCATCGATAGCGCCCACAGTATTAGGCATTTGCCATATATTTTGGAAATCGACGGCATTTTTTCCCATATATCCAGTGTAGGTTCCGGCATATAAATAGGTTGCATGTTCTTCCAAATAGCAGAAGATACTTTGGTTATAATATTTAAGATAGTCCTTTCTCCCATTCTGTAACTATAACCAATGCTCCGATACGAGTTACCGCTCGCGACAAATCTGTAAAGAAAAAAAAATACATTTATTATATTTTATATAGTCGTGATTATTAATGATGACTAATTTTATTGCAGGAAGTGAAGCCAATAAATCTTGGGAAAAACTGAGGAACAATCACCGAGATGCACTTCGTCGGCAGAGAATGTCGAAACCGAAAAGTGGATCAGGGGCTGTTAATATAAAGGCATGGCGCTATCAAGAAAATATGTCGTTTTTAATCCCGCATATGGCAAATAGGCCAAGTAACACCAATGTTAATGAAGACATACTGAATGACGAATCATCTCATAGTAATTCAAATACTATAGAAAATGACATTCAAAAAAATTTTAGTGATACGGATATTCATGAATCAGGAGTTGAAGAAACTAATGAAACCCCTGAATCACAATCTACTCGTACAGCAGCTGATCAAGGAAATAAAAGACGACGAACAAAGAACACTTTAAATAACTTACTAACTAAATCGATTGAGGACCATGAACGTAGAGCAGCTAAAAGACAGCAAGAACGTGAGCGCTTAATTGTTAACACCAATAATGTCACCATAAGCAATGTTAAAAATGATCCACTTTTTCATTTTTTTATTAGTATGTACGAGACTACAAAAAGATTGCCGCCACTGTCTCAACACAATATTAAAACAAACATATTTTCATTAGTCTCCCAAGAAGAATCTAAAAACTTGATGGAATATTCGCCTCGTCCACATTCTTCCTATTCACAGAGTAGTGATGTAGGATCATATTATTCATCATATACGCCTTCTCCTGCAGAACAACAGCCACATAATGATGCATATTATACGTCAACTCCTATACAACAACAACAGGAAGGTGGGACAACAAATATAATCACACAGGGTAATGAATTTGACACTTATGAAAATGTGTTTCAAACTTTGTAAATTATGTTTATAAATTATTATTGTGCTTTGAATAGTTTCACTTAATTTTTCAATTTACCTATATAATAAACTTACCTCAAGAAAACGGCCAATTTTTCTTCAGTACTAATTCGTTCATGACCACCATATCCGTGATCTTCTAAATCTGTAGCAATCATCGCATGTACTTCCTTAAAATCGTTCCTAGTCATTCTAAAATAATTTTTAAATTTTTCGTCTGAAAACTCAGAAGTTAATTTGAATTCTCCATGTGTTTTTCTTTTGGAGAGGTAAGAGCTCTTCCATATTTTTTTTTCGGATAATCTTATTAACACTAATCTATTTAAAAACTCGTTATCACTGTCTGATTCTGAACTTAAATCAATCGCGTCCATCTTACTTCGTTTTCGTCTACGAATGGTAGAGACACTAACTGATGTACGACTCGTGAAAGCAACTGCGGACAAACACGTGCCCGCCAATGTCAAAGCGACATTGGCGCAGTGTCGTGAACGAGTGCGAGTGTGGGCATGTGCGGCGGGACTTAATATCAATTGGGTAGGTATAACCCAGGTACTTGAATTTCAGTTACTTCGAAGAGATAGGCATCCCCTTGGAAACTGGAGTTTACGCATTTTTTTATTTCTTTACAGTCTTAATATCAAGAGACTCCTTCAGTGATTTTCTGTATTTGATATTGAGAGGTTTGGACCTCTGTTAAGTGTTAACAACTCTGAAATCCATAGGAATAGAACTTCAAAAACTTTACTTTCAAAAATATATCACGACCTGTTTCGCTATCACAGTAGCTTGTTTCAGTGATTTTCATAGTGACTAGTAAATTTCATAGTGAATTCACTATGACAAAGCTACTGTGATAGCGAAACGTGATATATTTTTGAAAGTAAATGCGATGACCAGGACTATTGTCCTCAGCTTGGATCATTTTTAGTTGGTCAAAAAACATGTTAACTTCAGTAGAGTTTAGAGTTAAACGCTGTTATTCTGTTAATAGAGGTACCTTATGGCATACGTAAGCTGATAGATCGATGTCTGGCCATAAATCCATAATACCAATCTTTGCCTGCCAGCTGCGTGTTTTTGTCAAAATTATGTCTCAACTTATTGGCCTCGACAAATCAAAAAGCAATTCGGCGCAAAGAACTCAGTGTTATGCCATGAAAGACTGGCAGCCTTCAATAATGTATGTTTCAAGCTGTTCTTGCTCATTTTTGGTGTCTTTACTACGGTTTCTTTTAGTTGTTTTGGGTACTGAGAACTGAGGCTTTGCCCAATGTGAGTCTTTTATTTTTAATTTTTTCTACTGCACGGCGAAGATCTCCGATTGCGTACCTCGTCTCGGTCTTCCGAATGTATTTTCGTGGCATCTAAAAAAATATATAACATTGAAATAAAAATATTGAAACAATTAGCAGCACTGGATTAATTGAGAATGTGAGGGGTAATTGGGAACATTCCCAATCACCCGCCACCCACCGTTCCTAAGTACCCACAGTTGACAATTTAAATCAAAATGGTCGCCACCTTCGATAGAATTTTCAGTGAATTTTATACGACATGGCGTTTTAAAACGGATTATCCATGCAATAAACTTACGGAATATAGTATCATTGTACTCAGAAGTATGACATTTACATCCATTGTATAAGAACACAAAAATGCAAAAAAATGTTTGACCCACCGTGACTAAATGCGTGCGGCCTTCCCCTCCCACTGTCACTCGCGCAGGAAGCGTATTTTGAATAGATGTGGGACGGATTAGGAGGAGGGAAAGTGTGACTTGTTAACGTGTTCTTAATTACCCGCCGTTCTCAATTTCCCCACCTTCCTCTATTCATTGTCGGAAGTGATCTGAATTATAGTATCATTGTAACGTTAAGTTTCCTATAGCAGGTGAACACAAACTAGCAGCAGAGGCTCTCTTCAGGTGGGTTAGACTGGAATATATTCACTGTTAGTGGACATAGCATTGATGTTATTGAGACTTTACAATGTTTACTTTTTTAGGGCGCCACCACCAGTAATGAATAGTTATGAGAAAATAACACGTACTATAAAACAAAATATAGCATTTATTTCATGTCATAAGACAAGTATGAATGAATAATATAATGATTATGATGAACACTGAGAGTACACAGTTTGGTGTACTTATCTTATTAGTTATTGGTGATTGCTTGATGTTCAAAAGGTATTTTGGGGTGTGGTGCTTCGTGTGGTCAGAATGAATGCCCCAGTTTTGAAAGGTGTTTCCACGATCAGGAAATGATCCAGCTTGAAGTGTGATTCCGGGATCAGAAAATGTTCCCAGCTTGAATGTAATTCCAGAATTAGGATATGCTTGAAAGGGTGTTTCAAGAAATGCCCCAGCTTGAAAAAAGGGACCTGTAAATTCCATAAGCGTAAAAAAACTGTACCACCTCTGCACACCTTCATTCGACTCGACAGCTATGTCAAATTATTATAAATTCAATAGTTATACTTAATACAACATGATCATAGATGTACATAAGAAAGCTTACAAAAATCTGAATATTATATCTACGAAATGTAAAAACAGAAGCTCTGGGATCGACTGAAAGCATGTGAAAATAACCACAAATAGTTACATCTTGTGCTGCCATCTATATGGAACATAATGAAGTATTACGATTCAACAGATAAATATATGAAACTAACAAAGCATATGAGAGAAAGGGTTGTTTGTTTGTTCATATAAGTACAGAGTTGCTAACATTGACACCTCCCTTCAATTCTGTGGAATCATAAAAGGTATATTCCATATTTAATGTACACAAAAATTCCTATACAATATAAAATTTTTCACTGTTAGGATTTCCATCCAATCAAGTGAAGTGAATTCATTCCCTACCTGCTCATTTGATAAATTTGAGAAAGTACCTACAACGTTAAGGTGATGACGTCATAAGTCATAGTAATTAATATTGGAAAATGTACCTGCTCAGTTGAATTTCATATAAATTGATGAACATATCAGAATCATGTCATTTCTAGTTGGTAGTAGTTATCGTTCTGTTATTCTTAATTAGCTGAACATTGTGAAGATCTGGCAATGGCCAAACATGTGTGTGAAATTTGTTCAAGAACTTTTGCTCATAAAAGTTCTTTGAAGATACACGAGAGGATTCATACTGGACAAAAACCGTTTCAATGCACATTCTGTACGAAATCTTTTACTCGAAGAAATCATTTGAAAGTTCACGAACGGAGTCATACTGGAGAACAACCATTTCAATGTAGCATCTGTTTGAAATCTTTCACTCGAAGTAGCAGTTTGAAGGATCACGAAAGGAGTCATACTGGAGAACAACCAGACTCCTGAGGCATACATAATCATTGGTTTAAACACAGTCTTATAAAGTAAGACTTTGTTTTTAAGACTTAGCTTGCTCTTGCGGTTGAGTAGGGGATATAGCTGTGCCATCCCCGCGCTCACTTTAGTCTTCACTGATTGTATTTTCTTCTCCCAGGTGAGCTTGCGGTCTATCGTTAGACCTAGGTATTTCACCTGTGGGCTCCAGGCGATTTCTTGTCCTGCCATGATAACTCTGAGATTTGGGTGGGCGCTTTGCCTGCCTAATGCTATCGCTTGTGTTTTTGCGGGGTTCACACGGATTTTCCAGTCCAGGAACCAGGTCTCGAGAGCTGCAACTGCTGTCTGCATGTAGCCTCGATAGCTGGCGGGGTGAGCTCCTTTGCAGTTGTTGCATTTCGCAGGCAACTGCTTGTCTCGCTTGCACTCGGCCGTTAAATGACGTCCGGCGCATTTCACACAGATCGGAATTGCCTTGCAGTTCCGCTGTGTGTGACCAAATCTCTGGCAACGGTAGCACTGGCCTACCGTAGTTCTTGGTCGCTGTGCCTCTGCTCGGACTCTTATGTTGAGAATGTCTCCTACATTGTATATATGTCCTTGTGTTTTAGGAACCAAAACTAGGACCAACGGTAGCTCTTTGTTGTCCGCATTTTTCATCCTGCCATCATTTTCCTATAGTCAGGGATTCCTGTTGGCTGTACTCTGATACCATCAACCGTGTTGGTGGCTTTGGTGAATCCGATTTTTTCTTGGTTTGCCTGTTCTCTGAACCGGGTCCAGCTATCTTTCTGTCTAATTGTGATAGCCGGGGGGTTCGTCGTTTTCTGAGTTTCCTGTGTGTTTGCAGGTAACTCGTTGTTGTCCTCTCTTTGTGGTCTGTTTACCTCTCTTGGGGGTGGTACAGGTACAACTGTTTCTTTTGCCTTTCCAGTTACCTGAGTTGAGGTACCTGGCCTAGCCTCCTCTGCGGGTGCGCTTTCTGGCTCTTGCTCGGAATTCGCATTCTCTTCTGCGTGTGTGGGATTTGGCGGTGTATCAATCGCCATTTCCTCACTGTCATTTTCCTCATCGGAGGTATTTTCCGAATCTGAGATTGACTCAGTTCGTATTCTCTTATATCTCTTATTTTGTGGCACCGGGGGGTCCTCTTTCGACTGCCTTTTGGTTTTCGTGGGTTTCCTCACTTCTACTTCTGTTTCTTCTCTAGTTTCTAGTCCTTTTTCGACTAGCTCGTAGATTTTAAAGATTTCTACCCTACTATAGGCCAGAATCATGTTCGCCAGTTCCTCCATACTGGCCATATCTATTTTTGTATTGAAACTGTCTCCGCGTTGAACAGTTCGCGCACTGATATAAAAGGTAAAATCGCAACTCACCTGTCCGGTCTCACCGGGGAAATTCGACGACAGCACTTCTGCACTTCGCAGAGAATCAACTAACACGAGTTGACTGTCTTCTCTGTGCATTCACTTCGCTTTCACTTCACTATAACCTCAAATCACAACGTCGACTCGACTTTGATGTTAGCACCTCAATGTCCAATGTCAATCTGTGATGTGTTCAATCATCAAATGTTTATTAAAACGAGTTTGTTCACTTTCTATTCTTATGTTGATATTATTCTATTTATAATCCAACTCAGGTATGCATTCGGTCGGTAGCCAAGCGGTATGACGTGGATGCTTTATTTACTCACTCGAAGCGACTGACTTATTGGTCGGTGGTTCAAGCCCGTCTGTCGATATATTTTCACTTGCTATCGTCCAACCTGTAGTCCTTATCTCATGTTCGATTTTTGAAGTAAATGTCAACTCGTCTCCTGGTTTGAGAAATATATCAGAATAATCTTTGCATACTCTGATTATAGCGGTCTTTTCCTCTGAATTCATGTGGTCAATGAGAATTAAGTCTGCGATATTCAGGTCAGCTTCGTTTGATACGGAATGGTCATCTGTCTGTCTGTCGGGGTTTGTGAAAGATTCGAGGGTGAATATTTCGTATGTCGAGGATACAAATTGGGTGACAGGTAGGGGTTTGAGTAATTTTACTGAAATCGTTTTATTGGTAGGGTTTTGAATTTCAATCGGGGCATATCCATTTTAAGCAATAATCAATATTTGTGGAATAATGAGATTTTTCATAGTTCCTTCGATTGTCAAAATTTCGCCTTCATGCACACTCACTGGCAGATTTTTTATCATCTTTTCCACCGGGTTGAAGGGTATTTCAGTATTTTTCCCATCAATTTCTTATTAATCAAATCGATATTCAGGTTCATGTTTATTGAATCTGTCAGTCCTAAAACGCCATCGAAATAGTCATGAAAATCGAATAAGATGAAATCAATTTCATAATCCGTATTAAATTCAGAAAAAGGTGGTATTGAAGCTTGATATCTGACCTTTTGACAACCAGTTGCCGTTTTTATAATGGTATTGGAGTGATTTATTTTATCTGGAAATCATTTTTCAATTATCGAAGGTTTGATTATCGATCGAAGCTTCCCGTATCGATAAGTAGTTTTAATTTTGGGTTTTTGGTTTCTACATATGGTAAGGCATTATTGCATGAGAGATTGATTTCAGCTAGATCGATTGGTCGCGTTCGCTCGCCGTCTTAAAATTTGCGATTTCGTCAGGGTCTAAAATGTCATCGTTTCTAGAAGTAGTTGACATGGGTTCAGGTTTTGGCAATTGATTTGGAGGAATTTGCTTGGGTTTGAAAACATTTTGAGGGGTACCAAACACTTCTCGATTAGTAGGATATTTTCGGGGTGGTAGTTGCCTGGGTTGGACATTTATTGGTTGATTAGGCCAAATGGGTCTCGGAGAGAAGTTTGGGTTCGACAAATTGGTGTTGGAGTAATTAATTCGCTTTGTGATTGATTTGGTGTTGTTTGTTGAACGGTGGTGTTCGTTGGGACATTGGTCATGTGGGTATGTCTGTTGGTATGAGTATTGAATTTGGTTCTATAGTTATCTTGGGCGGTGCCATATTACTTTTCAAAATTTTCGAATTCGTTCACATACGCCATTGCGTTTTCAAGAGCATTTGGGTTTTTAAGATGTAAATTATTTATGAGAATACCTGTACATCCAGCAATGAATGTCATCGAAAGGTTTCAGATTATTGAGTCGAGACTTGAAAAGATCCCAGTTCATTATTGTTATTGGTAATAGTAGTTCAGGTTCAGAATTACTTTCGCTAACTACTGAATTTTCTTGTACTGATAAATTACCTAGTCTATTTGAAATATCGTCAAGTTCGTTCATGAATCAATATTCAATCAATAATTCTGTATTATTGACTTCAGATTCGAATTTATTGAAATTTCCTAAAAAAAAAAATAACAAAATTGATTTTTTTTCTTTCTTAAATTACTCGACTAGAATAGACACCGATTTTGTTCGCAATGAACTGCCCTAAATCATCTTCACCGAAATCCTTATGCAGAGGGATCAGTAAAGGCCAAAAGGAAATTTGGCACTTACAGTTTATTTTAGTGGTCCAAAATCTTATAGTCTCCAGTTCCTCCTCCAATGATTCTTTTTAGCTTCCAGAAGTAGGGTCGTTTCGTGGTCCGTCCGGTACAATCCTCGATGGATCACGATTTTTCGAATTTGTGCTCAAGAAGTCGCGAAAAATTACTTTTAACGAAATGCACAAATTCTACCAACTGCGCCAGTTAAATACTTTTAACGGAGAATTGTGTTTTTAAAAAATATTTATTCAATAAATGTACAATTGAAAACGACTTTCTCTATCAAGAGTTACAAATAGAATAAATAAAAATGAACGTTAAAATGATGAACATCGCCTCGCAAGTCCAAAAAAGGATTTCTTGGAAAACCGCTGTCAGCAGATCATGTTTCCGTGAGAGCAGTAATCCGTGGGAACGATTTTTCCATAACTTTCGTTTGGTTCTCTTCATTGGTTTCGGCATTTAATAGACCGTTATAGGCCGTTAATAGATGTGAACACTTTCGCACAATAAGGAATAATGAGTCAAGCGAGGCAGAGTAGGCAAGAAACGGGCAGGTAAGACATGTATTGAAGAAAAAAACTTATCTTTGAAATGTGACGTGGAACAAAAATATACTAGTGTGTCATATATTGGAGAACAAACATGTGAAATATAATTTTTGTTTTCTGTGCATTCAGCATCAGTTTATTGAAATGACAGTATTTTGTCATTTCACTAATACCGAGTTCAACCGATAGAATCATATCCTCCATAGATGATTCAGCTATACCAAATGTTGTGTCATCAGCAAAATTGGTGAGACAAAAGCGCCTATCGACATTTATTGGGAAGTCATTGAGAAATAATGAGGAAAGCAATGGTCCCAGAATTGAACATTGCGCTTATCCAACATCAACTGAATATTTGTCTGACTCAACACTGTTCAGTTATCTCTAAATTATGTGTTAATAATATTTATTGAAATTATATCAACTCACACTTGTAGATTGCTCTGAACTCGGAACACATATATATGACATACCCCCATTTAAGTGACAACTAAGTTTGAATGAAAATACTCTTTACAAGTAATTTACAATAAGTTTATAAACTTCACTGGCGTTTTTATGACCCGGCCTCTAGACGTTACTCTTGTATGGTTGTGACTAGAAAATATTGGCATACTGATAGTGCTTGGTGTACAAGGCGATTTGAAGTATCTATTTGCTTCACTGGGCAGCTCTGACTGACTACTTGTAGTGGGAAGACAACTCTAGGCAAGACCTGTTGGAAGGTTGACTCACGGTCGAATTCAGATGTACTATGTGGCACGGGCTTTGGGGAAATGATTGGCCTCAGGTGTATTCTGTTTCGGCGGTAAACCCCTTCATCTTCTGACCTCACAATATAATTCCCAGGACTTTTGTGTTGTTGGATTACTTGACCAGGAACCCATTTTATGCCGTTGGCTAAGTGCTTTTTAGTCTTGTTGTAGCTTGCTGCTTCCGCTAACTGCTATCTATTTAGATCTTCTAACATTTTGTTCCAATTTACTTCTACTTTGGGATACATTTTCTCTTAATTTTCTCCCATCAATCATTTCAGTTGGCGATGAGAGTCCCGTTGTATTCTATTACTAGGTGGTAAGGGTATTTGTCACTCTTGCCGAGTGTCTTTTGATCATTCCATTGGACTGGGAATGATACGGACTCGACGTGGTATGAGAGATTTCAATTCTTTCAAAAACTGTTTGAATTTAATCGAGTCAAATGGTGGTCCATTGTCTGTCAACTTTTTCATGTGATTTGAACACAGATTGTAATGCTTGTATAACTGATGAAGCATCATTTCTTGACATTTCAACCAGTTCTATAAATTTTGAGTTGTAGTCGCAGATTACGAAATAGTTGAAATATTTTACATGTAGGAAGTCGATTCCTATCTTCTTCCACGACAATTCCAGTACTTGATGGTTCTGCAGGGGTTCTGACATTGATTCTACTATACTGTAGGCACGTCAAACAGGAAAATACTGTTTGTGCTATATGTTCGTTGACATTTGGCCAGAACATGGATTGTTGTGCTTTTCTTTGGCAGGCTATGATGCCTTGATGAGATTGATAAATTTTATCAAGCATTTCTATACGCAGGTTCACAGGTATTATTATAAGCTGTTGTCCCTTGAAGATGTAATTATCAATTTAATGAATCTCATCTCTGTAGGGATAGTAAGATTTAACAATTTTCTTCACTGATGACAAGTGTTCAGGCCAGCCGTTTCTGATGTAGTGTGCTTCTTTTCCTATGCTGTCTTTTAGAATTGCTTCTTTTTCCTTAGACACTAAAATGATTGATCTCATAACTCTTTCATCCAAGTAATCTGTATTATCAGTTTTTTCCGTAGGTTTTCCGGATAACAGATCAGGTAAGTAATGTTTTTTCCAGGTATATACTCTAAAGATGCATCATATTTCAGAGGTCTGATGATAATGTCTCAATTGGTTTCTTGACTAGCCCTAGAAGCAGCTTATGGTCGGTTCTTGCCACAAACGGTCTGCTATGCAAGTAAAAATGAATATTACCATCGACAACAGTTTTTTTCTTTTTGGGCATAGTTGCGTTAGTTTTGTGTTAAAAAAGTAGACCAATATGCTACTGGGTGACCTTTTTGTGGTATATATACTCCCAAGCCAAATTAGCTTGCATCAGTGTAGAGTATGATTAAAATATTTCAAGACAGGAGCCTTTACAATTAGGATTTTCAGTTTCTGGAATGCCTTTTCAGTCCACGTCCACTATGTGTCCTTTTTTAAAAGCATTCGCAAAGGAGCAGTTTCTTGAGCCACATTTTCAATGAATCTGCCAAGGAAATTTATGGTGCCCAAAAATGTTTGAACGTTTTTGACATTTGCAGGTCTCGTTATCTGTTGAATAGCTTCAGTTTTCTTATTCTTGATTTCAACACCAAGTGAGGATAGTTCTGTGGCATAAATTTTACTTATATATACACATAGCGAACGGCAGCTCTTCGTCTGGCTACATTGGGCATGGGTTCAAATCTGAACTAAGTATCGTTTGATAGCACAAAAAAAATGTTAGGCGCCACTAGAATTTGATTTTATGACCCCCAGAAAACAAAATATTGAGGTTGACAAAGCCTTATGAAATGAAAGTCAAAATCTACAACAATATACTACAATAATTTTTGTTTATGGCGTAGAATGATGATAAGATACGATGAGTTATATACAAAATCTGGGACGCTACCCAAGATAATTATGAACGAATATGTTTAGTCCATTACATGGATGATGAATAAAAATAATACGATTTTATACATTTCAAAGAGCTTCAGAACGTCAAACTTTCTTCAAGTGATGACTCCTCGGTTCCTCTTAGTTCTTGAAGTAATTGATTGTGCGTTTCCTCGGAGGGCTTTGTTCTTTGTTTCCTCGAAGGATTGGAATCCACTGCTACTAGTTAGAATTTTTTTGTTCTAGCAACGTTCAGAAATCCGTACGTCTGCGCCAATTTGTTATATTTCGTTTTTCACTTTTTATTTTCTGAAAATTGGTTTATTTCTTTAAACACTTCATTTCAGTGAAAAGATAAATGATAATTTCATTATGATCTCCTACCACGTAGTAACGGCTACATCCATCACTTTATTACAATAATAGAATATAATATAAAAAAACTTTGGAACATTAACAATTGAAAGTGAACTGTACGTTAAGAACGAATAATTGATAATGAACGACTTTGTAATCTCACAGGGTATATTTAAATGTTTGATATGAAAAACAGTGTTTGAACAGTGTCAGCATTTGCTTTGTCTGGAACACACGTGTTCATTTTGCTGATACTGCACAATTAGCACTTTCCGCAGAAAGCTCTTATCGCTTGTAATTTGATGAGTTTGAGATGTCAATTCACATATAACACATATATTACGATTTTCTCAATTACTCATATGAAGTAATAGGGTTTCATCATAGAAAATATTTTTTTATATTTTTGTTCTATGATCGATTATGTATTTTATTTCATTAAATGTTTAATTCGTATACGTTGTTCAACTAGTCTCGGCATGGCCTCCTCACGTTCGAAGAGATGTTTTTGCTTAGACAGTTCAGCAAGTTATAAGGTGATGGACATGCTATCAGAGCTTGCAAAATCGAATTGCAGTAGCAGTAGAGTAGAGCATCACTCACTGCACACTGCGCTACTGTCGGTCGTGTATGAAGATACGAAATCCCCATTCTGCAACAGTCAGGATCCAAATCCTGGTCGAACCTTCTGGAGTGTTCGAAAGGGCTCATGGGTACATTGTTGTTGTACGCGTTTCGAGCGGCCTGACCAGAAGCGACTTTGTCAAAACTGCTGATGGACTCAGACGAAACATCGGATTTGTACAGACTCGTTCTTAATTTCGTTAGAGGGAGAGAAATCATTATTGCAACTCTGTTTGAAATCAGTTTTTTGGTGACTGTGCGGGCTCACCCGTGATATCATCACGGATTCATTTGAAATGCCTGAGAAGAAATTTCGGAGAAATCGAAGCCATCTCCAATACCGCCGGTATTCTGCAGATATCGTCGGAGATATCAACCAAATTGGCCCCAGTATGGGCTCTTTTTCCATCTGAAACTTTTCCAATACCTCTACTGCCTCTTCTGTACCACAGCTCAGTACTATATCTTCCGTAGCTATGTAGGCGAGAACATTGAGGTAAAGGAGGAACTTGGATGAATTTCGATGGGTTGACTTTTCATCTCCAATACCGTCGGTATTCTGCAGATATCGTCGGAGATATCAACCAAATTGGCCTCTTTTTCCATCTGATACTTTTCCTATACCTCTACTGCCTCTTCTGTACCACAGCTTACGCAGTACTATATCTTCCGTAGCTATGTCGGCAAAACCATTGAGGTGAAGGAGGAACTTGGATGATTTTCGATGAGTTGACTTTTCATCTCTAATACCGCCGGTATTCTGCAGATATCGTCGGAGATATCAACCAAATTGGCCTCAGTATGGCCTCTTTTTCCATCTGATACTGTTCGAATACCTCTACTGCCTCTTCTGTACCACAGCTCAGTACTATATCCTCCGTAGCTATGTCGGCGAGACCATTGAGGTAAAGGAGGAACTTGGATGATTTTTGATGAGTTCACTTTTCATCTCCAATACCGCCGGTATTCTGCAGATATCGTCGGAGATATCAACCGAATTGGCATCAGTATGGCCTCTTTTTCCATCTGATACTGTTCGAATACCTCTACTGCCTCTTCTGTACCACAGCTTACGCAGTACTATATCTTCCGTTGCTATGTCGGCGAGACCATTGAGGTAAAGGAGGAACTTGGATGATTTTCGATGAGTTGACTTTCCAACTTAGACCATTTCAACTGACGTAAAATCCTATTTAGTTTGGAATAGGGTGCTTCCGCCGGAATCCGCACCATTTCGCGCACTTTCACATTCCAAATTTTGACGGTTTTCTCTTTGACACCTGTGGTTTTTAAGCACTTCACTCCCACTATTTATATTTGTAACACTTTGTGAACTTATTCTTGCTCTTGCTAGCAAAAATTTCCCTTAAAAGACTGATAGTATTAGATGACGAAATATTAGATGTTATAATAGCTTTCGGCCACTTATTATGTGCATCTATTAACTCTAAAATTTAATATTTCAGAAAAATAGGACCTGCATAGTCAATATGTACTCTATACCAAGGTTTCTCTGGAAATTCCCAAGTCTAATAGAGATTTTGAAGGAGAAGTTTGATTCTTTATACAATATTCACAGCTTTTTATCATATTTTCATTATCTTAATTTATGTGAGGTCACCATACATAAGAACAAGCTAAGCTAAGTGAAATACATTTTGAGAGGATTGGCGGCCTCCTATGCCAGTAACCAGGCTGGTGTTCCCCAGGGACCCATATTATCTCCAAACTTTGTTTGATTGTATAAAAACGGCTTATTGAAAAAAAACAAGGATCCAATATATTGCTTTGCTGACGACAGCACACTTATCTCGTCATTCCATTTGGATTCCAGAACATCGGCTGTGGATGCATATCTTCACTGGCAGCAGAAGGTTGCTTATCTCAGTGAGGATCTAGAGGTGATTTCGAATTGAGGTGAAAGTAACCAGGTTCAATTTAGTGCCACGAAAATCCAGGCATCGGTTTCCTCCAAAGATATTAATGTCTTCGAACCGGATGTAATAATGTCAGGACAGACAATTTCGCTTTCTACTTTGATAACTTTGTTGGAGGTTAGAATGGACAGCAATTGCAAAGGCTGTTTCTTGAAAACTTGAAACACTGTTCTTAACTGTTCTGAAGCTGTACATACAGCATCTTTTGATGCTTTATAAAGCTGCTCGGGTCAGACACCAATATGTTTTGACACAATCATATCGCTGGAATTGCAAAGGCTACTTCTCAAAAGCTTGGAATACTGTTCCAAACCGGAAAACTGTACGTACACACAGCATCTTTTAATGATTCATAAAGCTTAGATGAGACCTTCCTTGGAGTATTGTTCTCACGTATGGACCTCCCCCCCTGAGCATACCCTGAATTTCTGGATTTCTGGAATCCTGGATTTCATTCAGAAAAGAGCCATCCGCCTGATTGGGGACACGAACATCACTTGCAACCGTGATAGGCTGGAACATCGAAAAAATGTTGAAAATTTGTCTCTCATTTATATATACTTTCACGACAGGTGTTCAAATAGCTTGTCACATTTGATTCCACCAAGATCGGTACTTATCAGAAATACTCGACTCAACGTTTTAAGGTTCAACTCAGTACACCTCGGATTTCATTGTTCAAGAACTCTCAATTGGAGAACTGCGAGCACTTGAATTATTCTTCCTGAGAACGTTTTTACAAATGAATTTATTCTCCAGCGATTCAAATCCAATGTGAATTGTTACTTTCGCACAGGCACCGCTCTTAAAGTGCCTTAAGGATTTTCCTGAAGTGCTTGCATTTTGTTTTCAATAAAGTGAAAATTTTATGTGAATCGGTATCTTCCGTGATTGGAATACTTTTCAAGATTTTATTATTTGTCTCTTGAAATATTCAAAATATGTTTAAGGTGAAGTGGGGTAACAGTGTAGTAAATATATAATAATTTATAAAAAGATATTATCAAAAAATGTGATTGAACAAATAATATTGTTTTTATGATTTCTGTGAACTTCATGTACCTTAAGGTTTTTGTTGTAGGAATAACAACTTCTTAAACATGATGTCCTGGATTTTATAGGGTTTTTTTCCAAACAGGGTTCATACTACACACTTCTCCAGACTTTTGGGGCAAGTGTGTAACTGGTTTGTATCTCAAATAGTTATACAGTTAAAATTATGTGGGGCAAGTGTTTAAAACTACTTAATACACTGAATAACACAATAGACAAATGATTCCGATCGTACAACAAAATGGTACATAAAAAATTATTTTACTGTGTAAGTGTCGAAATGAAAAAAGTCGCATTTTAGCAAAACTTCGTTTCATTCCTTATTGACATCTCAACAACAGTATCATAACTATCACCATTACTACTATCATTATTAATTATTACTATTATAATTATTATTATTGCTTTCGTAATCAAAATATGTAAACGAATCGAAGATTAAAAAAAAGAAATCTCCTCTACGCGGTACTCAATCCGTGATCCTTGATCTTGAATACATTCAGTGGATAAACTTTTCCTTTCAACTAACAGCTCAGTTCGCTATTCCTATGAATAAGCCACCTTTTATCTCATATGAAGGTCCAGAGAAAATTTTCCACCTTTGCTACTTGACAGTAAGCACCGATATAGCTCCCAAAAAAAACGTCTAAAAAGCAATGATATCAAAGATTAAGCTGTGATCGAAAATGAATTGAATTGTAAGGGTAACACGGTTATGAAAAATGTTTACCTCTGAGTGTCGAGTCTCCTAGCACATCAAAGACGTTTTTCCAACAACCGTACAGCAGATACTGATCCAAATTTAATGTTTCACAATATTGGTCATATACCATACACCAGATATAACCATAAATAACACCAATATTGCATAAGGCACTTTGAATGACTTATCCGTATAATACGATAAAATTTTGTTCATTCATACAGCCGATATCTATTCAACCTCTCACAAAATCTCCGCGGACCCCGTCCCGAATTCTCTGGTGTCTTTTTTTTCCGCGCGCAAAAAGTATTCGTTCGACTTACTTGTATTTGGAGCCACATATAGGACGATATTAAATAGTAAAATGTTGAGTACCCGTAATTAAGAAAATATCGTAACAACCTTTTGGCCTTTTTCCCTGAGAGGCACACTAACACCCAATCATTTTCTGTTATTGCATCCAAAGGGTTACTAATTTCATTCATAGAAGCTTCTGTTGAGCATGACTCTTGTTTTGGGTTGTGGTATTTGTCCATTTGGATATAGTAGGTATTCATTTAAGTTTTGCATCTCATTATTACTGTGGACAGGTTTGGAAGTTTTGATTGTTTGTGCTTGTTCTTCTCTCATCTCTTCTTCTATGTCATCGTCACTATCATCAAGTATCATTTCTTCCTCTTGTTCGTTTTCTTCTGGTTCAAAATTTTGGTGAACTTCTGCTTGAAATCCTTTGTTTTTGTTTTTTTTTGGTATCATGTATTTCTTGCAAGCGATTGGAAGCTTCTTGGCTGTTATCACTTCTGTTCCAGAAGCTACTCTCGTCTTCTTTACCCTTTCGGGCGGATTATATTGTTTGACAGTAGATAGAAGTAATTCTTCAAATGTGCACTTTGTTTCTGATGGCACGTCATTCTCATTGGAAGTACCAGCAACGTTCGCTACATCATCATTTCTCCTTGGACACGACTTCGGAATTATAAGGAACAATGCCTGCTTTTTTAAAACCGTTCATAATGATTTCGGGATCTGTTTCTTTCCATATTTGACCAACTAATGAGCTGAAGCGTTTCTTAGGTATTTTTCTTCCTTCGTTATGTATCTGCCAGTCTACTAAAGCACTGTCCCATTTGGATTTCAATGACTTAAAAACGGATAAATCGAGTGGCTGCAGAAGATGAGACGAATGAGGGGGTAGTTATCTTGAGCTATTTTAATTAATCTTTCGTCAACATGTGATGTGTGACCATCATATATTAATAAAATCGGACGCTCAGGTCCGAAAATATCCAGTAAATGTTTTTCGAAGTACTTCAGAAAAATATTTGCCTCCATCCAGCCGTTAGCTGTCGTTGCATAGGTGGTTCCAGGAAATTCTTCTGATGGTGGTGCCACCCATTCGTCCCACATATTCTTTGCTTTTAAAACAATCAGGGGTGGAGCTTTGAACCCATCAGCACTAACTGCCATCAACACAGTTGTGTTTTCTCTTCCTGTACCTGCGGTGGTTCGTGAGGAAGCTGCCCCTCGTTTTCCCACTATTTTTGTTTTGGGCGGATCCAGGCAAAAATTGGTTTCATCTAAATTCCATATTTGTCTTGGTTTATCGTGTAAATTGAGCGCATCCAACTGCTTTTTCAAAATATTGAAATAATCATTCATTATAAATGGATCTAAACACTTCTTTCTGGCAAATTCCACAGATTGTGGTTTTTTAATTGATAAGTTGTGACGCTTGGAAAATCCAAGATACCAGTCCTCTCCTGGCCGCCCATTTTTAAACGGCGTCTTGAAATTGTTTTCAATGACAAACTTCTCAACAATATTAAAAATATCTTTCCGCGTTGATCCCCACCCCCATTTTTCCATTGTTATTAAGCACTCTGCAAGTTTTGCTTCTTCATCATAAGGAATTGCTGAACTTTTGATGAACTTTTGACACCTCCCAGTCCCCTTCGGTGGTAACTGAGAGTCATTTGTGGAATATTATATTTCTTGTGGGCCGCATACTGTGTTGTTACACCTCTTGAAATTTCGTCTAATGCCCTTTTTAGAGTGTCGTCAGTATACGTACTTCTCTTGGTTGTTTTGCGAATATACTTTCTAACCATTCTTGCCTAGAAATAAAAATTAGGATTGATGAATTTCCCTTTTTGGGTTAGGGGAAAGTGTAAGTGTGTAGTATACTACGCACTTCCCTCTGAAATTTAGAACACACTTGCCCCGTTATGGTTTTTTAACGAGGCAACTGTTTAGTAAATGTCATTTTTATGTAAACCTGACTTTATGAAAAAAATAATGTATTAAATATAATTATTATTACCTTCACTACTCACTACACCTCTTACAAAAGCTAAAAATCAAGTCTCTAGGATGATGACTGTCGATATTTGATGCTCGTCAAATTGTACTCAGTGCCACAATGTGCCGATGAATGTTGAACAGGTGGTAAGTTAGCTGATATAGAAAACTACAACAGTTTGGTAATTTAGATAGAAGACACATTATCATTCAACTCGATTCGGGTAGATGTCACGTCTAACTTTTGAAAATATTACGTTCTGTGACCCGTCTACACTCTTACCCCTGTTACCTTACCCCACTTCACCTTATTTCTCTTCAGTTTATTCTGAACTGTATTATTTAATATCAGTTTGGGAAACAGAATTGAATGCTCTTTTCAAAACACCGAAAATACTGCGGAATGAAGTTATAAATTGTTTTCCCAAGTTATATTACAAAAACCAACTAATGATTTATACAAATCAAAAAATATATTAGGCATGTCAATGATAAAAAAACTCAAACTTTGTACAAATATTCATCTGGCAAGAAACAAATTAAACACCCTAATTTGATTTTCGAAATGTTATATGCCTATCTATTTTTATTTTTTGTACTCTCTAAAAAAGTTGGGGTGTTGAGATTAAAATTAAATTAAACAAAATTAAATGAAAATTAAAAGATTCCAAGCCGAGTAACTTCACTAAGATACTAACAATCGAAACGTCGTGAAGTAATTTGGCTTTAATTTTTTTCGATTGTTGCTTGTTTTTATTTTATTGTAATTTCAGTTCAGGGTTTATTTTCTAATATAATTGTTATTTTCCGATATTCGTTTTCATTTTCATTGATTCTTTCAGGGATTGCGAAACAAGAGCTCTGCTCTTATCGCCAAACCACTTTGTTCACATATTTTGTTTTAGTTGTACTCTAGTCTGTATACGTTGTGAATAAAGTTATTATTATTATTGTTATTCAAAAACATTTTATATTATATTAGACAATGGAAGTCCGAAACAATGAAATTCACCGTGAAACATTGTCAACCACCTCCAAACAAACATTTCACAAACGCTCTTGAATAGATCTGAACACGAGATGACGTACCAACTAATTACCAATTTTTATGTTAGAAAAAAGTTTGAAAAAGGTGGAACATTCAATTATATTTGGTCATGCAGTAAACTTTCAAAATTCCCAAATGTGTTGTTTGAATATAGTAATTATTTTAATCAACAAGCTTTCCGCTATAAAAAAAATATAATCGAGATATTTGAAAATATGTTTTTCACCTCTCACCTCTGTTATGGATTTTATATTGCTTCAAGGATGAACACAGTAAGGTTTCACATCTGAGGGAAACATTTCATAAACTTATTTGAATGGACCTGAACATGAGATTACATACCAACTAATTACCAATTTTCATATTAGAATAAAGGTTTAAAAATGGTGAAGTACTCAATTATATTTGGTCGTGTAGTAAACTTCCAAAATTCTCAAATCTATTGATTTTGAAACGTTGCACAAGACGGCGTTCCAAACTTTTTTCTGCAAATATAACACGTCATACTGATAATTGAACTCATATACTTTCGCCAAAACATTTGAAAATGTGGAATTTGTTCTGGCAAAGGAAAGTGTTTTCACTGAAAGAAAACAATACAAAAACCACGATAGAATGCGAATTTAGATAATATTACTTGTAAGGATTCGAAAAAAAAAATATTTCCATACCCTAGTGGAGAAAATTTAATCGTTTATACATTGGAAATAATGTACATGAGATACGGAGATAATGTCGAGAATCGAATCACTGGCATCTTTTCCGTTCTATCATTTGAATTTATTCGAGCTGATGATTGGCACAAAGATTTCAAGTTTATTTTTGTCAACTAGAGAAAGTTTTTCTGTCATTTCAGAAGGAAATCAATTCCTTCAATATGAATAAGAGTATCTATTTTTCACAGGCCGTCTACGAAAAGTTAGAATTTCCATCCAATCAAGTGAAGTGAATTCATTCCCTACCTGTTCGTTTGATATATTGAGAAAGTACCTACAACGTTAATAAGATGGCGTCATAAGTCATCCCGACATACTTTTTTGACATATTTCAGAAAGTACCTGCAACGGTAATGAGATGACGTCATGAGTCATAGTAATTAATATTGGAAAATGTACCTGCTCAGTTGAATTTCGTATAAATTGATGAACATATCAGAATCATGTCATTTCTAGTTGGTGGTCGTTATCGTTCTGTTATCCTTAATTAGCTGAACATTGTGAAGATCTGACTGTAGACGACTCGGCGTACTAAGAAAATGAAAATCGTTATTCATTTTCTCGGAATTGTCGACTTTTACCCCGGCTAGGCAAATGAGTTCGTTCGTCGACGCCGAGCATCCCAGAAGACCAGAGTCGGGACGCACTCTTGGCTCCCGGAGGATCTCTTTCGTGTAGACACTACACGAGAAACTCACCCTTTATTGCAAAGTCTCGACTTTATTACTGAGTCCCTAATTGCAAGCTAAAATTAAAACAAAAATCGCGGGGGTACGGTGAGACACCACGTTGGCCGCTAGGACCGGTCTCAGAGTTTCCCTAACGATCCCTATCTATACTACACACAAAATCCCGATGTGACCTACCTAATATTCCTACCACCGAAGATGTGAACAGTCCCCGGGGACTCAAGGGCTTTTAAGCCGCCGAGCGTCAATGCAATGAGAGTTTTCTCGTGAAAACTCTCGTAGACGGCTCGGGTAGGCGTACCTCTGGCTGTATTCACTGTTGGTGCAGTCAATACGGCGACAGAGGCCTTTTCCTTGGAAGTCCCACGTTGAATCTCGGTGTCCAGGCAGGTACCACTGGAAACTCACTAGGAAGAAAGTCAATATCAGTTCGGCACTTACCCAGTCTGGAATACGGCACTTGAATTCACTTTACTGAGAACTAAAAAGTTCTGAATCGGTTTGTTTGTCTTAACAAAGACAGGTGTGTTTGTTCACTATTAGTGATGATAATCGAATTCTATTGGGAAGTAATTTGGGTTTAATTACTTCCCACACACTTGACTCGGTATAGCCTCTGGCAACTCCCGTTGTAGACAATTCTAATTGCAATCAATACCCAAGAAGGTGTATATGAACGCAGATTCTCACTGGCGAAGATTTCTCTAAGATTCAATACTCCACTGAGTAAAGGACGCTGACTATTTAAGTCCGACACTTCGGATTAATCAGGATCAGGCTAAGAACTCTTTCTTAGCAAAGAAACTCTAAACTCGCAACCGCTTATAATTCACTACAACACCGTATGGCTTTCTAAGTCCGTAGATAAAATCACAACTAATAAAAAGACTGAACAGTAGGTCTAAACTGAACAGAAGTCTGGACAGAAGTCTGAACAGAAGTCTGAACTGGAAGCTTGCCAGAACAGAAGTGAAGTATCGCAAATCCGCGATTTCTTAAATACAAAATTTCATAAGCGTTTCTCGCGCGTGGTTGGCTCGCGTCAGCTCCGCCTACTTCACCGCGAGAGCCCCCCCCATGCCCCTCCCGGGTTGTGTGCCCAGGTCGCAAGCTCCCTCCTTACGGAAATGCTTCCGCAGGTTTGGACCTGGCGACCCTTTCCTTCCACCCCCGTTTCTTAAGGAAACGGTCCTCAATCCAGCTGCTGGCACTTCAGCAAGATTGATGTCTAACCTCTTTTGGTTGGAAACCAGCCTTTAGGTGCTTTTATTTCCCTATCTAACTTCTCGGTTTAAATATTATTTGGCTCTTGTTTGTCGCGGTATTCCTAATTGAATTTTTGCATGGGGGCCCCCAAAGCTAGCGGCGGCCATAGTTGTGATAGTCGGGCGTTTCCCAGTGAAGCTGAGAAATGTGATTTTGAATTTGAATCGCGGTTTTCCTGTAAGAGAGTATATGGTTAATACACTTAAGATTTTTATACTTGCCTGAGCCGCCTGACGGCGACTCGTGGGGGCGGTCTCTGATTTTGTCTGGTCGGCCTTGGATGTTTGTCCCTTTCTCGGAACCTGGGGTCACCCATATTCAACGCATCGTGTAGATCGCGAAACGCTGGATTTGAGTGCGATCTGATTCTATCGAACATGCTTTCTGCATGTTCTCTCATATACACGTCCACATACTGCGTGTCCAGTCCTAGATCTCTGTATATGAATCTGTTAGGGATGTAATACGGAGCATTTACGGCGGCCCTTACGCTCGTGTTCATAAATGCTTGGATCTTCTTTCTGTATGTCTGCGCGCACTGGCCCCAGGCAGTGCATGCATACAGAATTATCGGCATCAGGATCGTTCTGATCATCAGTAGCTTGACTTTCAGTGCCATGTTACTACTTCTTCCTATGATCGGCGCCAGGCGTCTTCTGGCCTGTTTGGCCATTCCAATTCTCTGTTGTACGTGTTCCTGGAATGTTAGCTTCTTGTCTAGGATGACCCCGAGATATGTTGCTTTGTTTGTCCACGGAATCTCTTGTCCGTTGAAGATGACGTTGCCTTCCGGTTGTACGAACCTGCGGGTGAACAGTATCGCCTGACTCTTGTCAGGGTTGATACTGATCTTCCACAGGTTAGCCCACTCCTCTAATCTGTCTGCCTGTTGTTGCAGGTATCTTGTTACGAGTGCTTGACTCCTAGATCTCGCCAGCAGGGCCGTGTCGTCCGCGTAGAGTGCCAACTTGTTAAAGTTGTTCTCTGGCTTGGGCACGTCTGCCGTGTATACGGAGTAGAGGTGTGGCGAAAGGACTGCACCTTGCGGGACTCCTGCCTCCAGTAGTCGAACTGTTGATAATTCGTCTCCTACTCTGCAGCGGCATCGCCTGTCAGCTAGAAAAGACTGGATTAATCTTACCATTGGTTTGGAGTATCCGAAATCGCTCATCTTGGCTAGTAGCCCGTCGTGCCAAACTCTGTCGAACGCCTTGGAGACGTCTAGGAAGATAGCTCCGGTGTTGTGTCCTTTGCCAAGGTTGAAGCCTTCTGTCGCAAATTCCACTACCCTCAGGACTTGTAGCTCTGTTGAGTGTTCTGATCTAAAACCGAATTGTTCGTTGGGGAGGATCCCTAACTCTCTGGTTTGTTCTTCCAGTCTCTTCAGGATGACGCGTTCCGCCACTTTGCTCATGGATGGCAGTAAGCTTATTGGCCGGTGGTTCGCTGGAAACAGGTGGTTCTTCTTGGGCTTTGGTATGTGGATTACCGTTGCCTCTTTGAACTGGTACGGGAAGTGTTGCAGTCTGAGTATAGCATTTATGATGTTGGTTATGGCTGCTATACCCTTTCGCGGCAGCACTTTCAGTGCTCTATTTGTTATATTATCTGGGCCTGGTGCTTTCCGAGTGATAAGGTGCCTCAGAATGTCTTTCACTTCCTCAGGCGATGTCGGGGCCAGGGGTTGCGCCTTATCTGTTCGTCGGTTGAGCCTCCGTACCGTTCTTTCCACCTGGTTTTCTATTTCCTCTACCTCGTCTGTGAACGGGACGTCATTCTCTTTGCACTGCCTTTCGAAGTTGTCCGCGAATGCTTCCGCCTTCTCCTGGTCAGTGTAGACTATTCCTTGCTCGCCGTGTATTGGTGGGCAGGGTTGTCGCGGTCCGTTCCTAAGTTTCTTCTGCATTTGCCACGCAGATCTATCTTCTGTGGCCAGCTCTTCCAGACGGGTGATCCATTGTCTTTCTCGGATCGCTTTCAGCTCTTCTTTCAGTATCCTGTTTGCTCTATTCATGCACCTTTTGTCCATCGGTGCACGTGTTCTTTGGTACTGTCTTTTCAGGCGTCTTCTTATTCTGATTAGTTCCATCGTTTCTGGTGGAAGGTGCTCTTGGAAGTTAAAGCGCGTGGCTGGGACTTCCCTCGCGCTTCTTTCCGTTGTTTGTGTGATCGCCTGCTGAAGCTGGTCCGTGGCGTTCTCCAGATCTGTTTTTGTTTCGATGCGTGGTATCTCACCCAGCGCGTCGTGTATGGTTCGTTGGAATCTTGTCCAGTCTATGATTCGCTTCGTTGGGTTGTCTGCTTCCACTTCTCCCCTTCCTATTGTGAATAGGATGGGGTTGTGGTCTGACGACCCTTCCTCTAGTACTTCCATCTCCGTAGTATCGATGTTTTGTACTAGCGCGATGTCAAGAGTGCTTGGGACTGCGTCTGCTTGCGGGTAGTACGTTGGGCTGTTCGGTGCTACTACCTCGATGTCCTCAAATTCGTCTAGTAATCTTACTATATCTCTGCCTCTTGTGTTTGCGAACCTACAGTTCCATTCTGGCGACTTTGCGTTGAAGTCGCCGATGGCCACTGTGGGATGGTGATCTGGGAATAATTCTGCCAAGTCGGTTCTTTCTATTCTTCTACCTTGCGGGGGTAGGTATACCGACGATATTTTCAGCTGCTCGTAGCGTCTCACGTTGACTCTGACCGCTACTGCTTCGCCGATTTGGGTTTCCGGTCTTCTTTCTTCGTTTTGCGCTAGGTCTGTTTTAACTAGTAGCGCAACGCGTCCCGCGGCGTTGCGCCCCCCTGGCCTGTCTGTCCTGTACATGTTGTATCCTGGGATGCGGTAGCTCTTTTCGCTTCTTATCCGTGTCTCCTGGAGCGCCATGACGTCTATTTCTAGGCGCGACAGTAGCTCCAGTAGCTCGTTTCTTCTTTCTGTGAAACCGTTGATGTTCCACGATCCTACGACTAGTCTTCCAGGCACTCGTGCTGGCATTACTGTCGTCCGGGTGTTTGGATTAGGGCGGCTAAGACCGCTTGCGCGATCTTTTGCTGCTCAGTCGTCAGATTTCCTAGAATTTGGATCAGCTCGCTTCCTCCGGTTTGTTGTGCCTTCGGTGCTGGCTTTCTTTGAGCTGTTTGTTGCGGGGGCCTCTGACTCTCCGTGTGTCGAGGCCTGTTTCCTGTTGATTGCGAGGGTCTTGGTTTGGGGAACATCCTGCATCCCCGGTAGCTGACTGGGTGCGCCTCCAGGCAGTTGGCACACTTTGCTGGCGTCTCTCTTGGTTTCTCGCATGCGCTTGTAATGTGGTTTTCTCCACATTTTACGCATCTGGCTGTGGCATGGCAGCACCTCTGCGCGTGGCCGAAGTACTGGCAGCGGTGGCACTGCGCTACGATTCGGCTGTTTGTTCTCTGCGGTTCTGCCCTTACTATTAGGTCCACGCACGTTCTTATTTGGTATATCGCGTTCTGGTCTTTGGGGACCTTGACCAGGAAGAGCGGGAGGCTCTGTTTTGTTTTCCTCGAGGTCATTCTGTGGCATTCTATGACCTCGTACCCTTGTCGTCTGAGGTCGGCTGCCACATCTTCCGCCTCGATGTTGTCCGGTATGCCTTTTATCACCACGTGTAGTGGGACTTCTCTTTTTAACGTGTATGTGTGGAAGTCCAGTCGGGTTTCCTCCAGGTATTTGGTGCAGCGTCGCCAGCTGTCTTCCTCGTCTGTATATATGATTATACCTTCGCTCGTGAGCTTGGCTCTCGCGAAGTTTATCTTTCTCCTGTTCAGTTCCCTGGACACGTCTGTCCACTTTGTCTTGTCGTGTAATACGATCGGTGGCGGTTTCGATGGGTCGACTGGGGGTTGTGTTTGCGCCTCCGGTGTCTCAGCATTCGGGTTTGGCCGGACTTGTGGCCATACTGGTACCTCTGGGAGTTTTTGTTTTTGTTTGTTTGGCATCTCCGTTTCCGTTGGTGCCACTGTTTCCGTCTCCATTTCTTCTGGTTTATTGTTTACGGCAATTAGCCGCACGGTTCTTTTCCTGGCTTTCCTTGATTCGGTTTTTATAAAACCGTCCTCCGTCTCTGTGTCCGTGGTCTCCTCTGTTTTCCTTTGCCTCTTCTGGGAGGTTTCTCTTCCCGTTTCCTTGTCATTCTCGATGACTTCGGGTTTTTTGGTCTTTTCCTCTTTGTTTGTCTTTTCGGTTTTACCCGTGGCTGGGGCTTTGGTTTCCTCCTGCTTCTTCTCCTGTTTTTTCCCTTTTGTGTCTGGTTTTGCTCTTTCCTTTTCCTCAAGTTTTTTCCTGAGCGTCACGTTTTCGGCCAGTATCTGGTCGAATTTCCTATTTAAGTCTGTTATCTGACTTACCATTTTGTCTAACGTATCCCTGAGTTTCGCATTGTCCTCTCTTAAAGCTTTACACTCTGCTTCCATTTTTAATCTCTCTGTGATTCTAGAATAAAATTCCTGAAAATAAGTGGGTTAGTTTGTCGAATTCTTAGTTCTGAGAAGAACTATTTTCCATAAGATGTTAATCTCGCTTAGTTCTAAGAAGAACTATTGTTTGTGTTTCTCAGACACTTCACACTTGTATCGCTTAGGTAGTCCTTCACAGGTACAAGCTTTCGCTTCCAGTAGATGTTCACTCTACAAGATCTCGAACTGAACTCTGTGTGTGTGCCGCGAGAGCGCAACGCCAGAATGATTTTTCTCCTGGTCCTGAACGTCGAGTATATCGGCGTTCAGGCTACCGTCCGCCGTTTGGACTTAGAATTATTTCGAAGATAATTTTGTTTGCATGTTTAATGCATTGAAATATCGTTAAATCTCATCGGATTTCGATGAGATTTCAGGGTAATGTTTAGTTTTTATTAAAAAACCGAATTTTATATTTTTGTGGTTCTTGGGTATTGGTGACACCCCCTGCCCTAAGAAGTTGCATAGCTATCCGAGATCAAGTGCATGAGAAGCAATTTATTTTTTCAAAAACACATACAATATATATAATGGTTACAATTGGTCCTTAAAACTATATTTACAATATTTGTGTCCCCATTAAAACTAATTTACACACCGAGGCATCTCAGCCGTCTCCCAGCTCCGCACTCGGCCTGGATTTTTACAATTTGGAGACTTTTCTACACTAAGCTCCGGAGATCGCGATTGATCAAACAAGTATAAAATATCCGGTCCCGACTTCGGAGGCAGTTCCAGTCCAGGTTTCTTTTCCCGAAGATCTGGACGTGTCTCGTTATTATCGAAGCGAAAATCAACCTTTGGACAAAAAGACATTTCATCTTGAAAAGGCATTCTATTTTGCGAATAAGGCCTTTTCGGCTTTTTAATGAATCGTTTCTCCTTTTGTGGAGACTTCCCTCGCCGCCGTTTATCGGGAGGCTGTTTCTTCTCTAGATTTGAGAGGCTTCCTCTCTTCAGTGAAATTTTCACTTCCGGGGATTCCCCCAAACTCAATGTATTTTTAGCCATGTCGATCGTGACATTATTATTTTGCAAGAATGGCATTCCTAGGATAGCCTCCTCCCTGAGACCTTCCACTGCAGTGAACTCCAGCTGGCAAGGCACTTCCTTGATCACTGTATCTACAGTAACCTGGCCTAAACTAGGAGTTTCACTGCCGAAACATCCCATGTTGATCACTTCAGGGCAAGAAGTGTTTCCCGGTATGTCATCTTTTACAAATTTTGGCTGTATAAAATTATTTGAAGCTCCAGTGTCTACCAATGCAAGGACTTCCTTGTCATTGATACGGACTGGAATTCTAGGCAATTCTGTCCTTTGACACTCGACCTCACTCAATTTTTCTTTCATATTCTCTGCCGGAAGATTCCGGGTTTCCATCTCTTTATTCTTTAGGGAATTTCTCTCCTCTATTAATTCACACCACCGGTCCTTGACAGGTTTAGTATGAATTTCAGGTTCCCTTGCAACAAAGATCTGATTAACGACACTTCTTGTCGGAGGTTCGTTTATTTCTGAATTCCTGACACTGGTGTCTTCAACTTCTACAACATTGTTTGCCATTCTCCGTGGCGGGGATTTGTTACGAATTCTAGATTCGTTGGCATTGTTTCTAGGCGGCACATGCCTAGGCGTATCGTTGGCCTGTCGAGAGACATTTCTCGGGCCAGTCTGGGGATGAGGGTTCACTTGTGAATAATGAGAATTCGAGAAATTATTTTCTCTTTGATTTCTGAATTCAACCTTTTGTGCTCTTATATCAGCCTCAATAGCGTCGACAGTATCTAGCAACTGTTCCACGCCGTCGAATCTCTCTCTCCTAAGAAAGCAGCGAATTTCTGGCTTAATCAGATTAATTACCGTGGGAAGAATAGATTTTTCGTCTATGTCCCCGAATAATCTTCTTGCCAGCGCTATCTTTTTTAAGATAAATAAGTCCGTTTGCAACGACTCATTTTGGATCTCTCCATAAAATCTGGACGTAAGTTTGGCAATCACTTGTGGACTATTATATGTATATAGGATACGACCAGTGAGGAACTCCCAGTCTACCTTACAGTGTCTGTAAACGGCAGCCCATTCCGCGGCTTTTCCCGCTAATCGTTCCTTAAGTATCGTAACCCATTCCTCTCTAGGAATGTGATACTTACATAGCTTGTCCACGAGACTATCGATGAACTCTTGTGGATTCTCATTGTCGATTCCACTAAAGCTCGGCAAACTATCCCTGTCCAACGTCTGTATTGTTGGTCTGGCATTCTGTCCCTGTTTGATCGCAGTTAACAGAATTTCTGCCAGCCGATTTATCGGGTCAGTATTGACCGTTTGTTGCGTTTGTTGGGGAATACTTTCTGTATCCCGTATTTCTGGGCGCCATCGCATTTCATTATTAGAGCCATAACGCGAAAAAGGCTGATTAACTTCGTCAAAAGTGACACTCCTTTGTCCTCTAATCTCGCTTACAGTCACGAACGGATTCGTATATTTACTCTCATCCTCGTCCGGATATAGGAACGAATTTGTCGAGTTATTCCCTTGTTCAGTGACTAGTGACGAGAAAGGATTTGTCGCAGAAAACATCGTATTTTCGCTATTAGCGTTATTATAAGCAAATTTGGCCCCACGGTGGCCAGCGCCATGTAGACGACTCGGCGTACTGAGAAAATGAAAATCGTTATTCATTTTCTCGGAATTGTCGACTTTTACCCCGGCTAGGCAAATGAGTTCGTTCGTCGACGCCGAGCATCCCAGAAGACCAGAGCCGGGACGCACTCTTGGCTCCCGGAGGATCTCTTTCGTGTAGACACTACACGAGAAACTCACCCTTTATTGCAAAGTCTCGACTTTATTACTGAGTCCCTAATTGCAAGCTAAAATTAAAACAAAAATCGCGGGGGTACGGTGAGACACCACGTTGGCCGCTAGGACCGGTCTCAGAGTTTCCCTAACGATCCCTATCTATACTACACACAAAATCCCGATGTGACCTACCTAATATTCCTACCACCGAAGATGTGAACAGTCCCCGGGGACTCAAGGGCTTTTAAGCCGCCGAGCGTCAATGCAATGAGAGTTTTCTCGTGAAAACTCTCGTAGACGGCTCGGGTAGGCGTACCTCTGGCTGTATTCACTGTTGGTGCAGTCAATACGGCGACAGAGGCCTTTTCCTTGGAAGTCCCACGTTGAATCTCGGTGTCCAGGCAGGTACCACTGGAAACTCACTAGGAAGAAAGTCAATATCAGTTCGGCACTTACCCAGTCTGGAATACGGCACTTGAATTCACTTTACTGAGAACTAAAAAGTTCTGAATCGGTTTGTTTGTCTTAAGAAAGACAGGTGTGTTTGTTCACTATTAGTGATGATAATCGAATTCTATTGGGAAGTAATTTGGGTTTAATTACTTCCCACACACTTGACTCGGTATAGCCTCTGGCAACTCCCGTTGTAGACAATTCTAATTGCAACCAATACCCAAGAAGGTGTATATGAACGCAGATTCTCACTGGCGAAGATTTCTCTAAGATTCAATACTCCACTGAGTAAAGGACGCTGACTATTTAAGTCCGACACTTCGGATTAATCAGGATCAGGCTAAGAACTCTTTCTTAGCAAAGAAACTCTAAACTCGCAACCGCTTATAATTCACTACAACACCGTATGGCTTTCTAAGTCCGTAGATAAAATCACAACTAATAAAAAGACTGAACAGTAGTGTCCTCCGGGGGGGTAAAAGTAATCGGCGGTACGTTCGCCTTGGGGGGCGTGTCCACGACTCCGCCCCCGTATATTAGATTTACCCCTTCTCGTTGCTGCGGCCGGCTGGCCTCCCAGACCTGAGTCCCTGGGATTTCAGGACTCAGTTCTCGCCTGAGTGCAACGGGAGGTTGTGTTGCTTCAGCTTGCTCTTCCACATTTGTGTGGAGGTACTGACCCCGCCATGAAGCCACCCCCAAGCCTCTCCCGGCTTCAGGGTGACCCCCTGGCATTCCTCCACCCCCCAGCGCTTCCGCTGGGTCGTCAGTATCCAGCTCGTTCGAAGTGCGAGGCGCTCCTGTGCGCAACGCACCCCACTCGTCCCAGGGATCGCTAAATGCTTCCCCCTGGGGGCATCGCGACGCCTGGCGTCGGACGACCCTTGCTTCGACGCTTTGTTCGTATTCCAAGTGGCCAGCATCTCCAAAGCCTTCTCTGCTTTGAAAACGCTGTCCGTAGCATGATTCCCTTGTCGGGGTTGACAATGGCTTCGACATTTCTCTGGTTACGGTTGTCACAGGATGGCTGTACACCCTGTGAAATCTCACCCTTGGTGACTCCACTACAATGGTAGGTATCACCGCCTCAATGTTTCCACTCAAAACCTGTCGTTTGGGGAAAACTCTCAAATCTAGAGGCAAACAACCTGCCGGTTGTTGCCGCCGGTTAAAAATCTCATTTTGTTCCGGTTGTTGCGGTTCCGATGAAAAACGCTGTTGGCTCGTTTTCGGAGCCGATCTCAACATAGGAGATTGCGTTTCCATGTGTAACATCCTGCTAGACCCTAATTGGGGTTCGCTTTGTGGATGTTTTCGGTGGGAGGCCGTTCTTGGCGTTGTCAACTCGGCTCGCATCTCGAGCAGTTGACGAAGACTGGCCTGGTGCGGACTCCCGGTCCTGGTGAACACCTCTCCTCGGAGACGATGTCCATTTTCTCGAAGTTGCATTTCCTGTCGTTCTCTTGCGAATGTTTCTTGATCCATTCGAAGTGTGTTCGGCGTGTTTAATGCCCTAAAACGGTTTAATACTGTTTCACTATTTCGCGGGGTTTTTTCGCGATTTGAGGACTCTGTCCTTTGTGACATGTCGAGTTCTCTAGCTACTCGACTTGCGGAAAAACCACCAATGCTCAGGGTTTGTCGCTCTGCGACCACGGGAGAGGCACTGGTGTCCTCGTGTGCGAAAAGGGTACGTTGTGTAGAGTGCGACCTCAGACTGGCCCACTCTACCGGAGTTCGTGGAATACTGTTTCCTTCAAAAACAGATTCCTGGGGGGTTCCGCGTCTGCTTGTAGAAGTCGCACTCAGGCGGCTAAGCGTGTCTGACAAGGAACTAGGTTGACCGAAACTTGTGGTCTCGCGGTTTAGTATTGGTGTATTTTCGGCAAGCTGCGCTCGCGCTTGTCTTGCCCTAGTCTGCATTTCGATTTCAAAAGTCCCTAATATGACTCTGACGAGGAAATAGTCAGAGGGTAGGATTCACGGAAATCTATGTTTTTAAGTTCACCCTTGGTTCGCGAAAGCTACTTTCCTAACCAAGGCCTACAGGGTGAACTGAGCTAGTGATGTAGGAACAAGGAGCCTAACGGTTGAGCCGCACCCTAGGATGAGGGCCGCTCGCAGGATTAGGTGGAAAGGTATCGAAGTCCTGGAAAGGTCCCAACGGTTAAGTTGAGTCGTTCGCCCGAAGGACGTAACTAATGATGTCTTGACCCTCTCGAGTTTAATCTCTAAACACCTCGATCTTTAACACCGCAAGGTGATCGGGTGGGTGAGACCGAGCAACTTTAGTAGGGACCTGCTCTTCCTTTGCAGGATTTGGGCTGCTTTCCTTCGGCGGGGTGCCAAAAGGAACCTGGACAAACGTAAAGTATGGTTATGTGCAATAATAATATATTCAACCAGTAATCTGCTCCAGTATCCGTTTTAACAGCTCCCAAAATATCCACGGTCCTGGAATTCCTCTAATAAATGTCCAGCCACTAATATATCCTGATTTGGTTTCAATGAATCCTGAGAATTCCAAATTCCAGTAAAAATTCCTCCAAATTGGCTATATAGTGTTAACCGCAGCTTCCTGAAGACTCCTATGATGTGTTTGTCTCTATTTAGTTCTGAAAAGAACCAGAGACTCGAATTCATTCAAAAAATCCTGACCGCAACTTGAAACTTTTAAAATATCTTCGAATATTTTAAATCGTTGTTACTTGTTCACTACTTTGACTTCGACTAACTATCGTGACACGGAACTCCGCATATTTATCCTAAATAAACGGGCTCTCTTCCGCGCCACTTTCAGCCAACCAGAGATCGCAAAAGCCGTGCGATCCTGACTGACCTACTTTCAATAGTTCCACTACGAAAAAAACTCATTTCGTATGGATTTGCCAGCGTTTACGACCTGTTTTTATGCAGGCGCTGGGCTTTGAAGTGGGAATACCGCTCTGCTAATTTCCATTGACGTCTATATGCCGCTGTTTCTGTCTCATTCTTTTCATGTTTCGTTTCGCTTCCTCAATTTGCGTTGTACGATAAATGAAATCTAACAGTCTTCGGCCTCGCTCGGAAATCTTCGGAAAATCACGAAAAACCTGAATTTTCGTTTTCCTTGATTTCATACAGATCTCAGCATCCTAAGACAAAAAGTCTTATGCCGCGTCTCGATATTCCTATTCCTTCTTGCAAAAATATGCGTTTGAAAAATCTTACATTTTTCGAACTCAAATGCTAATAAAAATTGAACCACGAGCACTGGAAACGTGATCGGGGTGTCAAACGATAGCTGCTAAGAATCTCTATCGATGCTTCTTTGGAGAAAGCACGATTTCCCTGTCTAGCTAACTGAAAAAGCCATTTTCCGTAAAATCAGCTTTTTCCCTATTTAAAAATTAGCGAAAGCTACTAATCTTGCAAAAGATTTTTCTATCGCTTAGGAAACAACATTTCATAACTTAATTTTCGAAACTAAGCTGAAATGTCTTGGGAAAACCACTGTTTTTCCGCGTTTTCATATTGTTCATTCTGAGTGGGCGGTCCTTATACTGGAGCTCGTGAAATTTCAAACTAGTTTTGTTTCACGACAGTAGGTCTAAACTGAACAGAAGTCTGGACAGAAGTCTGAACAGAAGTCTGAACTGGAAGCTTGCCAGAACAGAAGTGAAGTATCGCAAATCCGCGATTTCTTAAATACAAAATTTCATAAGCGTTTCTCGCGCGTGGTTGGCTCGCGTCAGCTCCGCCTACTTCACCGCGAGAGCGCAACGCCAGAATGATTTTTCTCCTGGTCCTGAACGTCGAGTATATCGGCGTTCAGGCTACCGTCCGCCGTTTGGAATTATTTCGAAGATAATTTTGTTTGCATGTTTAATGCATTGAAATATCGTTAAATCTCATCGGATTTCGATGAGATTTCAGGGTAATGTTTAGTTTTTATTAAAAAACCGAATTTTATATTTTTGTGGTTCTTGGGTATTGGTAACATGACAATGGCCAAACATGTGTGTGAAATTCGTTCCAGAAGTTTTGCTCGTAAAAGTTCTTTGAAGATTCACAAGAGGATTCATACTGGAGAAAAACCGTTTCAATGCACATTTTGTTCAAAATCTTTTACTCGAAGAAGTCATTTGAAAGTTCACGAAAGGAGTCATACTGGAGAACAACCATTTCAATGTAGCATCTGTTTGAAATCTTTCACTCGAAGTAGCAGTTTGAAGGATCACGAAAGGAGTCACACCGGAGAACAATCATTTCAGTGTAAATTCTGTTTGAAGTATTTCACACGAAAATCCAGTTTGAAAGTTCACGAAAGATGTCATACTGGAGAGAAACCGTTTCAGTGCTGTATATGTCTTGAATTTTTCAGTCGAAGTGACCGTTTGAAAGTTCACGAAGGTAATCATACTGAAGGATTTCATTTTTTAGCTTAAATTTCATGTATTTTGATATTTTTTAATTTTCAATCAATTATATTTATCTAACCTAATTTCAATTTTATTATTTAATCAATGGATCCTAGACTATTGATCGGAAAATATATCTGAGATGTAGCATAGGATATTTTTTGTGGAACGCATTCCTAACCATCGATAATTTTTTTGATTGGAAATAATCAGTAATTTAATGATTATTTCTGTTCATAGACTGCATTTTTCACTTTCACTCTTTTCAGTCATTTGAAAGTTCGAGTATGAAGTCATAACCAAATAGTATCAACTAACTCCTTGTTACAGAATATTCTTCAACATTTCAAAACCTGTGGTTAACTGATACATACGCTCAGGTAATTTCAATTATCACATGTTTATTGAAACATTTCTGGATTTTCATAATATTCATAAAGATTATTGTACGTTTTTGTTGCAAGGACATCTTTAACAAGATTTCTGAACTTTTTATAGCTTTTTTCCTTCCTAATTCCGTAAGGTATGTGGTTATACAGCTTTTTACTTTTATCAATTGAAGAATACTTTGTCTGGCTTGATTTTGGAACACGAACAGGAAAATGTATTTTATATTCAGTTACTTGCTGGGTTATGTAATTTGTATGTTCCGGAGTTCCAACCATATTATGTTTTTTGTAAATCAGGCAAACAGTTTCAAGTATGAAAATACAAGTAACAGTGAGAATTTTTTTTCTCAAAAATAAAGGTCTGCATGACTCACACACTCCCACCCAGCATAAGTATCCAACCGCTCGCTTTTGTGAAACAAACACTGAATGAAAAAGTTGTTGACTGCAAAATCCCCAGAAGGCAACACCATATCTCAGGTGGGACTCAATCAGGGAATGATTTACCATTTTTGTTGTGGATGAACTCAGTTATTCAAAACTATTCGAAGTACATAACATCCTGATGCAAATTTTTTATTCAAAGCCGAAACATGTTGATCAAATTTAATTTAATGAAGATTCCTAGGAATTTGGATTGGTTTTTATTCTCAAGAATTTGTCCATTCCAGTATAAATTGTTGATATTGATTATCTTCATAATTTCTCTACTCAAATAGCGAGCTACTACTGCCTTCAGCCCGAGTCCGTCTCTTGTGTAGTTTGAACGCCTTATAAAGTTATTACATTCCAGACAGTGGATATTGTCCAACTTCGAAAAGTGTAATTTCTTGTGGAAATTCAAATTATTTTCATATATTCTTCGATTTATGCTGACGTCATATCTGTAAGGCTCTAATTTTACAAATTTGGTCATCTTGAAGTTGTGCACCTGTTATCTAATCAGCTTCAGTTATATACACTTGGAAACTTCCATATTATCACTTGGGAAAATTCTACTTAACGCGTCGACGTGGGCAATTTTTTGCCAGCTCCATATTAGACTTCAAAAGTAAACTCTTGTATTTCGAGCCACCATCTTCCAATACGTGGTATAAGATCCTTTTTCGTAAGTGTTAGTTTTAAAGCTTTGCAGTCACTGATCACTTCAAAATGTATTCCAAGCAGATACACCTTGAAATATCTTAATGCATAGACAACAGTCATTGTTTCCAGCTCGTATGAGTGATATTGTCGTTGGCCCATCGTCGTCTGTCTACTAAAATAAGAAACCACGTGTGACTGTCCTTTTTGATCGAATTGTATAAGCATGGCACCCATTCCAACTGAACTTGCATCCGTGTGAAGCTCCGTTCGCAAATTCGGGTTGTATATAGCCACTATAGGCGAAACTTTCGAAAATAGCTTGCCAAACCAACGAATTGTCTCACTTGCTTAACATTGTTCGTCGGCGACATTTTTGAAATTGAATCTATCTTAGCTTTTTCTGGTCTCAGGCCTCGTTCGCTGATTTCTCCTCTCAAATATTCTATAGTTGCCCCTGAAAGGCACATTTACTTAACTTCAAAGTGAGGTTATGTTCTCTCAGTTTTGACAAGACCATATGTAAACGTTCAAGCCCTTGGTAAACCGAGGGAGATGGGGTTATAATATCATCAATATATGGAAAAACAATAGTATATTATTTCTGAGACCTCCCAAAACGGTATTAATTAAAGATTGAAAAATCGACGGGGCATTGTTGAGTCCAAAAGGCATTCGCAAAAACTCATAATATCCAGAAGCCAGATCAAGGGTTGTGAAATATTTATAACCGCCCAAATTGTCAATTTGTTCATCTATTAAAGGCAGTGGGTATTTATCTTCAATGGTGATACAGTGTAATTGCCGAAAATCTACGCACATGCGATATTTACCAGTCTTCTTTTTCACTAGAACGACAGGACTGGCGTATGAGGACACAGATTCACGAATCATACCGTTTTTTAAAAGTTCTCGATTCATGTTTCGTAATGTATCCCTAAAACTACACAGTGTTACTTATGTTGATGTCCTCAAAAAATATTCGGTTTTTTCGCAATAGATATTTTCACCAATGTGATAGACCTACCTTTATCAATTAGGCATTGAACTTTAACATTGTTAATATTCGCAATTTGCAGGAAACAAGTTATCATATGAATTCACTCCACCGCATATCACTTGAACCTCTATGTTAAGTGAAAGACATTTGTAAGCTACATGTCCTGAACGTTTACAATTAGAACACACAATCCGAGATTTACAACAATTTTTAGCTATGTCCCGGAATACCACAATTGAAACAAGTTAAACCTTCTTTGGAATTTTTTCTATTCTGATCTAGATGAACAGGACGACTATTAAATGAAGGAGTTCAATAACTAGCACTAGGGACTGTGATTTGAGATGGCATATCTCCCATGGTATTCAAATAAGCATATAATAAATTACCATCAGTAAACTAGGCTGATCTAATAGTGCGAACTACATTTTCATCTGTTATACCACCTATTACGGCATCAACTGAATATTCATCAGGAATTGCCAAATTGAATGCTTTTAATTTTGACAACTTTTGAAAACAATAGTCGCCTAAGTTTTGACCAGGTTTTGTTTCATAATTAGCAGCTCTATTCAACAAATTATAAAATAAAACAGACTTACGGAATGGAAGTTTCATTAAACGTTCTACTTATTCAACGAAAGTTGCCGGGTTATGTGATGTGGCAACATGACGCCATTCATACGCCTCCGTTAGAGATTGAATTTCACTAACGCGATTTCCTATGAAGGTTTTCAGATTGCTCGATAGCATCTTCAACCATCCTAAAAATATTGTTGAATCGGACCAGAAGAGACATCTGTGGTATTGATTAACCTTCAATGGCGAAACCTTTGATTTCGCGCAAAGTAATCTCACTGCATTGTTCCCATCAGCATCAGTTGTTCGAACATACAAACATCAGACATAGACATTATTTGATGCATCTGGAAACCCATGCAATTCAAAGGAGGTTGGATTTATGGTCATTTAGTTTTTGCAATTCGTCCCGAAAGTCACACCATGCCCTTTGTATACTATTAGGGTCCCTGTCATACCATGACAACCTTTCGCGCCATAAACGTTGAAGTAATTTCTGAAATGATTGTAAGGGGACTCAAAAATCCAAGCGGATCAAATATTTGTGCTGTGTGAGATAAAATAATTCGTTTTGTAACAGGTTTATTGTAGGTAGCCTCGTTTATACTAAACGTCACACTGTCTGTTTGACATGACCAAGTTAAACTCAAAGTTTTGGTGTTTTTATTCTCTCAAAACGTGGTAATGTTGAAAGCTTCGTTTGATTCACTTAAATTCTCAAGTATTTTTGGTTCGTTTGAAACCTATTTCCTTGATTCGAAACAACCGGACCCAAGTACCTTTAAAACATGTTCCGAAATGTATAAGGCATGACGGATACTACCACTTTCTGTCAGAAAGTCATCAACTTAGAAAATATCTCCTATCATTTCCGCTATATCTGGCATTCAATGCTCACATTCATTAGAAAGTTCAAATAGACAACGTATACATAAAAATGCTGCTGCTGCATGACCATATGTAACAGTATTCAAATTATAAATTTTAAGTGATTCTGAAGAAGATTCTCTCTACAATATTCATTGTAACGATCTTTGATTCGGTTCTAACAGAATGACGGTACATTTTCGCGATGTCTGCCGACACGACATATCTATATTGACGAAATCTCAATAAAAGCGTATATAAATCGCTTCGCAATGTACAACTCACCATCTGGATGTCGTTAAGAGAGACTCACGAAGTAGTCGGTGCAGACGCGTCAAAGACTACTCGTAACTTGGTAGCTTGCTCGACTCGCGAAACAACCCGTGATGGGACATGTAATGACCCACTTCCTTTGAATCTAGCACATCTACCCCAGTCAGTCTTATATTCTGTCATGAAATCTACGTACATTTGTTTGTATTCTGGATTTTTCGATATCTTGCGTTCCAATGCAAAAAATCGCCTTTGAGCTCAATCAAAGGATTTCTCCAGCTTGTCAATAGAATTTTTGAAAGGTAGTGACACTACTAGTAATCTAAATGATCCGGAGTTTGTACTGAATTAAACGATATCGCGAGAATTTTTTTGTATCGGTATCTGATGAAAGCCTGACTCTAAGTCTCGAGTACTGAAATATTTAGCTTTTCCTAATTGATCTAAAATATCATCTATCCTTGATAAAGGGAACTCATCTGCAATTAGTTTTTTATCAAGCAACCTGTAATCTACAACTTATCTCGATTTTTTATCTCTGTTATCGGACTTCTTAGGAACCATTAAGATGGGACTATTATAATAAGAAATGGATGGTTCGATAATTGAGTCTTTTAACATTTTTTATATTTGTTTATCTACCTCTGAAATTTGTGAGTGCGGCATTCTGTAATTTTCAACGTAAACTGGAATTTGATCTGTTAGTTTAAATTGATGATTACAAAAATTATTGATTGTTAGACTATCGTTTTCGAAACAAAAAATATCATTATATTTTTGACATAGGTTCAATGTATCTGATTTTGCGAACTGAGGGATTTCACAATGTAACTCTTCAAGTAATAATGTTTTACGCTGGTCTTCGGCACACTTTTCAGATACATGCAATATTTTAAAATTTTGTAGTTTTTCAGTTTTAATTTTGAAATTTTCAATTGTCACACTTTCCATTGTCGTATTTAAGACTTTAACAAATTGGCTATTCAGCGACGCAATACTGCTGGCTGTAAAAATTCCTGGAGCCAATTGTTGGTTTAAGATGACTACGTCAGATTTTATATTATATAATTGCTCTGCTTTTATTATAACTTCCCAACGAAGTGGAATAAGAGTATCATTGTATGGGCTATTAAAATTGGAAAAATTACTTCGTTATTACAAATCTGCATAGAAATAGTCCAATCATCCTAATCTAATTTACACTTATGTTAAATAATGAAGTCCCTTCCTAATATATCATCTACTGGAATTGGAAAATTATTTTCCACTACTTGAAAGGTATGGTGTAGGATAAGTAGGGGTTAAATGGACACTTTGAACAAAATATGCGAAAATATCCTATTTAAATTTTTATAAAATTGTATAGAGGAAAGATCATAGATCGAATTTTATGATTCAGTGAGAAGTTGTTCACTTAACCTGTCGTATAGGTTAAGTGAACACCAAGGGTAGGTTAAGTGGTCACAAGTGAAAAAAAAAGTAGAAAATCAAATGAAAAATAAATACGAATTGAATTATTTTATTTCAATACATGAATATTCCAAAATAACAGAACAGACATATTTGTTTTCAATATTAATGAAGAGTCAAGTCAAATTCAGCCAAATCGATATTAAAGGTGCAGGTATTGGTATATCTTGCTGTACTGTGTTTTACTGGTGATGGTAATATATGAACAACATCCTTCTTTGGAACATAATTGTGTTCTTCAGTTTCGGAAAATTTATGTGTTGCATTGTGTCGTTTGAAAAAAACCATTTCATACCCATCTGGGCTTTCTTCAATGATTTTTGCAACATAGTGTCGAAAAGTTGACATTGTTTTTCCATATATAATAACAATACAACAATCACCTACTTTGGGCTCATTTTTTTCTTCAAGTCCGTTGAAATCTTCAAGAGAATCAGATGATTCGTCAAATTCTATGATTTCCTCATCAGATGATGAACTAGATTCCAAAAGTACCTGCAACGGTAATGAGATGACGTCATGAGTCATAGTAATTAATATTGGAAAATGTACCTGCTCAGTTGAATTTCGTATAAATTGATGAACATATCAGAATCATGTCATTTCTAGTTGGTGGTCGTTATCCTTAGTTAGCTGAACATTGTGAAGATCTGACAATGGCCAAACATGTGTGTGAAATTTGTTCCAGAAGTTTTGCTCGTAAAAGTTCTTTGAAGATTCACGAGAGGATTCATACTGGAGAAAAACCGTTTCAATGCACATTTTGTTCAAAATCTTTTACTCGAAGAAGTCATTTGAAAGTTCACGAAAGGAGTCATACTGGAGAACAACCATTTCAATGTAGCATCTGTTCAAAATCTTTCACTCGAAGTAGCAGTTTGAAGGATCACGAAAGGAGTCACACCGGAGAACAACCATTTCAGTGTAAATTCTGTTTGAAGTATTTCACACGAAAATCCAGTTTGAAAGTTCACGAAAGATGTCATACTGGAGAGAAACCGTTTCAGTGCTGTATATGTCTTGAATTTTTCAGTCGAAGTGACCGTTTGAAAGTTCACGAAGGTAATCATACTGAAGGATTTCATTTTTTAGCTTCTTAAATTTCATGTATTTTGATATTCTTTAATTTTCAATCAATTATATTTATCTAACCTAATTTCAATTTTATTATTTAATCAATGAATCCTAGACTATTGATCGGAAAATATATCTGAGATGTAGCATAGGATATTTTTTGTGGAACACATTCCTTACCATCGATTTTTTTTTTATTGGAAACAATCAGTAATTTAATGATTAATTCTGTTCAGTTCGTAGACTGCATTTTTCACTTTCACTCTTTTCAGTCATTTGAAAGTTCGAGAGTTCTCCTTGTTACAGAATATTCTTCAACATTTCAAAACCTGTGGTTAACTGATACATACGCTCAGGTAATTTCAATCATCACATGTTTATTGAAACATTTCTGGATTTTCATTTTATCTGGAAATCCTAGGCTATTCATTGACAAATATATCTTATATATAGGATAAGAAAATTTTTGGGAAACCAAATGTTAAGTTGTTATGTTAAGGCAAGTATCAAATAAAAATTGTGGTTCAATTTGTTATAAATTTGAAAAGAAGTCCTCATAACATTGTGGTACACATTTTTTTTTATCAATGGTAATATACCTTCTTTTTTTCTTTCTGTAATTCCCGGTTTGACAAGGTAAGCAGGTTTCAAAGTATAATTTGTGATTGATCTTCTGCTGTTGACGATGCTAGTTTCTTCATAGTCAGGGAATCCTAGGGTGTCTTGTATTAAAGTACAGTGGGGTTCTCCTTTTTTATTTTAAAAATTTTTATTTCTGTAATGAGTACCCCTAATTTTATTCCCTGAACTTGAGCTAAATCTTTTAAGTTAATAAAATATTTGTGCGATAACCCATATCAGAGTATAATATTGGTCAGGTGTAAAAATGAATCCAGCCTTCCGAGCCTTAGTAAAATTCTGTTCAATGGTTGAGTGTACGGCGTCCCCCTAATTTTCCGAATGGCCGGGTATAAAGAACTTATGAGTAATACTATTGATATTTTTCAATGTTTTCAGAGCATGGGCATAGATGCTTTCCAGAAACTGATTTTTATTTTGACCGCAGCAGTTATCACTGTAAAAGATAACGCCTACCCCATTGCTCTCATCTCATCAATAAAGTAAATCACATGTACAAACTTCTGTGAACTCCCGCCCACCTTCTGTTTCGTGCCAGGTATAACAATGAACTTTGTTTTTTTCAAGTCACAAACTGTTAGGTTTTAAACTCCCAGCTTTCTGACGTAGTAAAAAGGCGAAGTCTCTCCTATTGGGCATGGTAATACGGCCTGCAGATCATAAACGATGACCAGAGCATTACCAATTTTGACATTTTCCTTCTCTTGCCGGGATAATTGTGTTTGCATCAAATGATTTTCATAAGATTCTTGGCTAGCTGCTCGATTCATATTTTCATATGACTCATATTTCATATGACTCAAATTTTGCACTGATCTTTTTTAGGTTTAAAGAAAGATGAATTGAACTCCTCATTGAAAAGCCTGGAATACATTACATAATTTCCAGGTGGTGACATACCATTCATCTCACACTCTTCCAAATAATCCCTGTGCAAATCTCTGATTGTTTTCCCTCCTTCAATATATTCTTTCTTAGTAACATATCTGCAGTAATTGCTTTCAATACGTGGAATTTTTTTAATATGATTCCTAATTGAATCTTTCAGTATAACCGGAACGGTTACCTGTTTTTCATGTTTACCTCGCTTATCGTCAAACATAGACGTATTTTTCATTTCTGAAACAGTCCTAATGGGCCGATCCGTAATGCAAAGAGTATTTTTAAAATGCGTCTTACAAACCCAAATAGGTTCATTTTTCTCAGTTCTAAGATGAAAGGCATGATTAGGAATCTTCTTGTTGTTTTCTTGTTTATATCTGTACTTAGGTATACAATATGAACATATATAGAATATGAACATAAACTGTCGTTCAGTGTTGCCCAAAGCATAGAAGTTTTGAAAAATTAGCTTTCTCTCCGCTTAATTAACTTTTTCTGAACATTGAAGTTTGCAATGACAAACTGGACCAATTTTTTTTGCAGGCACAGTTTTTTGGATCTTTCCAAATGAATTATAGGCCTTTTCTAGTGCTTTGAGAAGTTTAGCTTCAGTTTTTTTGCCACTTCTCATTTTTATTCTTTTTCTTCCTGTACAATACTTGTCTTTATTTTCCCTTTTCTCTTCTTGACAGAAATGTCTCTCGTTTCTAGGAGAGTGTAGTCAGGGTCTCTTATACTGTCGTCAGAGCTAAAATCGCATTCAACATCAGATGAACATTGAGAAGAAGCAACGTTATCAGATTCTGGGACTTGCACCAAAGCCGTCGTCAGTGTTGTGTCATCAGAATCAGTCTCTGAAACTGAGAGTTGTGAAGAAGCTATAGGTAGTACAGGACAATCGGCCTCTGAACGTTTTCCGGAATCTCCGGTTAGCAGAAGGTATTCAGTCTCAAGTTGCGCAGATGATGCATTAATCGGAGGATAATCGTCCAAAGATTATAATCAGTATTGAAAGTTTTCCCAGAAGCAGGGTTTTCAGCCTCCAAAAGTTGCTCAGAAGCATAGTATTCAGTTTCCAAGATTGGCATAGAAGCAGCAGTTATCATTTGGTAATCGGAATCATCAAGTTGCGCAGAAACCTCATTTGCCATGAGCTAACCAGCCATATGAATTTGTGTGGAAGCTGTCGATAGTATAGCGTTATTTTCATCCGGAAGTTGCTCGAAGGTTGGAACGAAATCATAATAATCAGTAATTGGCTGTTCCGCAGGTGCTTTTGATGAGACTTCGTTGTCATTGGTTTCTGTAAAAAATGATAATAAATAATATAAACCGATACTTGGTACCTACTTGAAGATCTACCAATCAAGATGAACAGTGGATGCATAGTCCTTGACAGTCAAATCGTGTTAATTGGTGTTCAGCTGTATGTTTTACTGCTCATATTTTCTTTTGCTCACCTGCTTGAGTTGTAGATAGGATGTCCATAATACAGTGTTTGGACGAACATGAAAGATCATTGACAGTCAATTGCATGTTGTTTTTAGCCAACAACATGAGTAAATTTGTACGTTGATTGGACTTTCCTAAAAAGAAAAAAGATATCACATAGGCATTTCTTCCCAGAAAACAACTTTTTTTGCGGCTTATTAACTCTAATCATATTTCTCCAGAAAATGATCATAACCTCAAAATTGTAGTAAATTTTCTAAATTATACGAGATAATAATCTTGAAAAACGACACAAATTCCATTGTGTCGTTCTTGATAATTTACAAACATGCATTTCCAGTATAAAAATATGAACTTACTATGTTGTGTCGTTTTTCCCGGCTTTGCGACGACCACTTTCTAGGAATGCTCGGCCTCAAATAACTTGTGTCGCCTTTCTTGCTAACATGATAGGTCGTTCCCATGAAATGAAAAACGATAAAACTGTTATCTAACGTGCAAAACTTACACTACCGCTTGTGACATTTTTCCAGATAAATTTAGTGAGTCTTCTTAATCGTCAGTCAAAACCTGATATTTTTGAGTTGTGACGTTTTTCTTTCGGACTAACGGTATATTACATACCCCCGTTCAAGTGACTACTAAGTTTGAATGAAAATACTTTACAATAAGTCTTTTAACTTCACTGGCGTTTTCATGGCCCGGCCTCTAGAAGTTGCTCACGAATGGATGGGACTAGAAAATATTGGAATGCTGATAGTACTTGGTGTAAAAGGCGATTTAAACTGCCTATTTGGTTCATAAGACCATTAGAAGTTCACATCGCAATAAAATAAGATATATCCCAGTATAAAATATAATTTAAAGTACAGGTGTCACTATAAACAAAAAAAACACCAAATTGAATCAAAGTTCCATTATAATATTCATCAAGATTATTGTACGCTTTAGTTGCAAGGGCCTCTTTAACAAGATTTCTGAACTTTTTATAGCTTTTTTCCTTCCTAATTTCGTGAGGTATGTGATTATACAGCTTTTTACTTTTATCAATTAAAGAATACTTTGTCTGGCTTGATTTTGGAACAGAAAGATGTATTTTATATTCAGTTACTTGCCGGGTCATGTAATTTGTATGTTCCGGAGTTCCAACCATATTATGTTTTTTGTAAATCAGACAAACAGTTTCTAGTATGAAAATACAAGTAACAGTGAGAATTTTTTCTCTCAAAAATAAAGGTCTGCATGACTCACGCACTCCCACCCATCATAAGTATCCAACCGTTCGCTTTTGTAAAACAAACACTGAATGAAAAAGTTGTTGACTGCAAAATTCCCAGAAGGCAACACCATATCTCAGGTGGGACTCAATCAGGGAATGAAATACCATTTTTGTTGTAGATGAACTCAGTTCATTTGAAACTATTCGAAGTACATAACATCCTGATGCAAATTTTTTATTCAAAGCTGAAATATGTTGATAAATTTAATTTAATGAAGATTCCCAGGAATTTGGATTGGTTTTTATTCGCGAAAATTTGTCCATTCAAGTATAAATTGTTAATATTGATTATCTTCATAATTTCTCTACTTAAATAACGAGCTACTACTGCCTTCAGCCCGAATCCATCTCTTCTGTAGTTTGAACGCCTTATAAAGTTATTACATTCCAGAAAGTGGATATTGTCCAACTTCAAGAAGTGTAATTTCTTGTGGAAATTGAAATTATTTTCATATATTCTTCGATTTATGCTGACGTCATATCTGTGAGGCTATGATTTTACAAATTTGATCATTTTGAAGTTGTGCACCTGTTATCTAATCAGCTTCAGTTATATACACTTGGAAACTTCCATATTATCACTTAGGAAAATTCTACTTAACACGTCGACGTGGGCAATTTTTTGCCAGCTTCATATTAGACTTCAAAAGTAAACTCTTGTATTTCGAGCCACCATCTTCCAATACGTGGTATAAGATCCTTTTTCGTAAGTGTTAGTTTTAAAGCGTTGCAGTCAGTGATCACTTCAAAATGTATTCGAAACAGATACACCTCGAAATATCTTAATGCATAAACAACAGTCATTGTTTCCAACTCGTATGAGTGATATTGTCGTTGGCCCATCGTCGTCTGTTTACTAAAATAAGAAACCACGTGTGACTGTCCTTTTTGATCGAATTGTATAAGCATGACACCCATTCCAACTGAACTTGCATCCGTCTGAAGCTCCGTTCGCAAATTCGGGCTGTATATAGCCAGTTCAGGCGATGACTTCAGAATTTCTTTTAATTTCATCAAAAGCATTTAGTTGGGTTTCACTCCATTCAAATTTTATATCTTTTCTGGACAGTCTGGTAATGGGTTCAATAATATTGAAAATTCCCTTCACAAACTTCCGAAAATAGCTTGCCAAACCAACGAATTGTCTCACTTGCTTAACATTGTTCGTCGGCGACATTTTTGAAATTGAATCTATCTTAGCTTTTCCTTGTCTCAGGCCTCGTTCGCTAATTTTTCCTCTCAAATATTCTATAGTTGCCCCAAAAAGGCACATTTACTGAACTTCAAAGTGAGGTTATGTTCTCTCAATTTTTGACAAGACCATATGTAAACGTTCAAGCCCTTGGTCAACCGAGGTAGATGGGATTATAATGTCATCAAAGTATGGAAAAACAATAATATATTATTCCTGAGACGTCCCAAAACGGTATTAATTAAAGATTGAAAAACCGATGGGGCATTGTTGAGTCCAAAAGGCATTCGCAAAAACTCATAATGCCCATCTGGAATGACAAATGCTGTCTTAGCTATAAAATTTTCTGTACCTTCTAATATCCAGAAGCCAGATCAAGGGTTGTGAAATATTTATAACCGCCCAACTTGTAAATTTGTTCATCTATTAAAGGAAGTGGATATTTATCTTTAATGGTGATATGATGTAATTGCCGAAAATCTATACACAAGCGATATTTACCAGTCTTCTTTTTCACTAGAACGTCAGGACTGTCGTATGAGGACACAGATTCACGAATTATACCGTTTTTTAAAAGTTCTCGAATCATGTTTTGTAATGTACCCATAAAACTACACAGTGTTACTTATGTTGATGTCCTCAAATTCAGTTTTTTCGCAATAGATATTTTCACCAATGTAATAGACCTACCTTTATTAATTAGGCATTCAACTTTAACATTTTTAATCCTCGCCATTTGCAGGAAACATGTTATCATATGAATTCACTCCATCGCATATCACTTGAACCTCTCTCTTAAGTGAAAGACATTTGTAAGTTACATGTCCTGAACGTTTACAATTAGAAGACACAATCCGAGGTTTTCAACAATTTTTAGCTATATGTCCCGGAATACCACAATTGAAACAAGTTAAACCTTCTTTGGAATTTTTCTTATTTTGATCTTGATGAACAGGACGACTAGTAAATGAAGGAGTTCAATAACTAGCACTAGGGACTGTGATTTGAGATGGCATATCTCCCATGGTATTCAAATAAGCATATAATAAATTACCATCAGTAAACTAGGCTGATCTAACAGTGCTAGCTACATTTTCATCTGTTATAACACCTATTACGGCATCAACTGAATATTCATCAGGAATTCCTTTTTGATTGAATGCTTTCAATTTTGACAACTTTTGAAAACAATAGTCGCCGAAGTTTTGACCAGGTTTTGTTTCATAATTAGCAGCACTCTTTAGCAAATTAGAAAATAAAACAGACTTACGGAATGGAAGTTTCATTAAACGTTTTACTTATTCAACGAAAGTTGCCGGGTTATGTGATGTAGCAACATGACGCCATTCATACGCCTCCGTTAGAGATTGAATTTCATTAACGCGATTTCCTATGAAGGTTTTCAGATTGCTCGACGGCATCTTCAACCATCCTAAAAATATTGTTGAATCGGACCAGAAGAGTCATCTGAAGAATTTTACCTTTAATGACTCCATCACCTTATCAAACAGACGCGCAAGGACCAAGGCCTCGCGGAGCTCAAGCCGTGGTATTGATTAACCTACAATGACGAAACTTTTGATTTTGCTCAATAATCTCACTGCAAAGTTCCCATCAGCATCAGTTGTTCGAACATACAAACATCTGACATAGGCATTATTTGATGCATCTGAAAACCCATGCAATTCAACGGAGGTTGGATTTATGGTCATGCCGTGACGCGGTATTTTCAACTCGTTTAGTTTTTGTAATTCGTCCCGAAAGTCACACCATGCCCTTTGCATACTATTAGGGACCCTGTCATACCATGACAACCTTTCGCGCCATAAACGTTGAAGTAATTTCTGAAATGATTGTAAGGGGACTCAAAAGACCACGCGGATCAAATATTTGTGCTGTGTGAGATAAAATAATTCGTTTTGTAATAGGTTCATTGTAGGTGGCCTCGTTTATACTAAACGTCACACTGTCTGTTTGACATAACCAAGTTAAACCCAAAGTTTTGGTGTTTTTATTCTCTCCAAACGTGGTAATGTTGAAAGATTCGTTTGGTTCACAAGTATTCCCAAGTGTTCGTTTGAAACCTATTTCCTTGATTCGAAACAACCGGACCTAAGTACCTTCAATACATGTTCCGAAATGTATAAGGCATGACGGATACTATCACTTTCTGTCGGAAAGTCATCAACGTAGAAAATATCTCCTATCATTTCCGCTATATCTGGCATTCAATGCTCACATTCATTAGAAAGTTCAAATAGACATCGTATACATAAAAATGCTGCTGCTGCATGACCATATGTAACAGTATTTAAATTATAAATTTTAAGTGATTCTGAAGAAGATTATCTTTACAATATTCATTGTAACGATCTTTGATTCGGTTCTAACAGAATGACGGTACATTTCGGGATGTAAGCCGACACGACATATCTGTATTGAAGAAATCTCAATAAAAGCGTATATAAATCGCTTCGCAATGTACAACTCACCATCTGGATGTCGTTAAGAGAGACTCCTGAAGTAGTCGGTGCAGACGCGTCAAAGACTACTCGTAACTTGGTAGTCATACTCGACTCGCGAAACAAGCCGTGATGGGACATGTAATGAGCCACCTCCTTTGAATCTAGCACATCTACCTCAGTCAGTCTTATATTCTGTCATGAAATCTACGTACATTTGTTTGTATTCTGAATTTTTCGATAACTTGCGTTCCAATGCAAAAAATCGCCTTTGAGCTTAACCAAAGGATTCCTCCAGCTTTTCAATAGAATTTTTGAAAGGTAGTGACACTACTAGTAAATCTAAATGATCCGGAGTTTGTACTGAATTAAACGATATGGCGAGAATTTTTTTGTATCGGTATTTGATGAAAGCCTGACTTCAAGTCTCGAGTACTGAAATATTTGGCTTTTCCTAATTGATTTAAAATATCATCTATCCTTGATAAAGGGAACTCATCTGCAATTAGTTTTTTATCAAGCAACCTATAATCTACAACTTATCTCGATTTTTTATCTCCGTTATCGGACTTCTTAGGAACCATTAAGATGGGACTATTATAATAAGAAATGGATGGTTCGATTTCCCACAACCGAATCAGTTGTTACTGAATGGACCAGAACTTATTCAACCAACCCGAGTTTTCTGCAGTATTGGGCCTAATGTGACCATTACATATCAGACTGTAAAATAAGTCCGCGTCAATTAATATGTCTATTTTGTCTGGCTCATAGTATGTTGGATCTGCTAATACGATATTCTTTGAAATATTCATTTCAGTAGTCTCAATTTTAATACCTGGGACATGCCATGTTATTTCCGGGATAATCAAGCAGGATAAATTTGATTCAAAATTATTCTGAATGGAAACAATTTGTAAATCACATTTATGAGTGATATTTAATGGATTTTAACTCAGACCTGACACAAAAATATCAATTTTTTCCTTTCTCGCCCTAAGTTTTTTAGATAAGTCTGTAGTCACAAAACTTGACTGCGAACCGAAATCCAACATTGCTCTGACTACATGGGCGTTTTCCTCTATTTTGAAAACTCTTATATAAGCTGTCGACAAGAGAACATAATTTTCCGAATGTAAAGCAGCCAAAGTTGTTTGTGTTTCATTTGCATATTCTGAACGTGATGTATCTTTTTGTAATAAACTATTGTGCTTTTTGTTGCATTATTTACAATACCCAGATATGCAATATTTACTATAATGTCTTCCTTTGAAGCAATTGATACACAATTTCAAACCTTTTATTTTCTCCAATAGATCTTCTACCGTAAGATTTAGAAACTCCTTACAGTTTGAAAGTATGTGTTTCCTTCCACATAATGCGCACATAACATTACTTGCAAGTAGTCCCTTTACATTTTGTGAACCCATTTGTTTAAATGGCCCAACAACACCGCCTTATTGATTTAGAGAATGAGTGTGCTTATAATGCTCTCGGTTTTTCTCTAAAGTTTCTAACAAATCTGCGCGACCCTTTAGGAATTTTTTTAAAATCTGATCAAGTGGTAAGTTCCTTCGAGCATTTATGTTGCTCATATTCCCGCGCCGTTACATTATGTAATTTTGTCGCAACTGAATGAATAATTGAGGTATCTCAGTGATGAGTGGGTTGTTTGAATTTCGATGGAGCGCTGAGATTTTTCGAAACTCTTATCAATTCAATTCTTGATTTCCGCGGAAAATTCTTTTCTAATACATTTTACGGAAAATAACGACGTACAGTGTTTGTGGACTAACAAACGCATATTGTTATACCTCTCACGTAAAGCCTTCATGCTAAAGTATAATTATCGCTAAAAAATTCAAGTGTATTCACGACTTCAGTGGCACCTCCATGTAGGGACGGTCTTAAATAATGAAATTTTTCAATTTCTCCTATAGCATTATTTCCGGTAATCAAAATTCCGAATGTGTTACGAAACTCTAACCATGTGTCGTAGTCGCCATTAAAATTGGGTAGAGATATAATGGGTAATTTTACCGGAATACTAGCTTGACTACCGATATTATTGTCCCCTCGATTGTTACTTGCTACAGATTTCTTAGGAACATTATCGTCATCTGTTATGGATACTTCTCGTGATAGCGGTCAAAGAATAAAAATTCGATTTAAAAGATTTTTGTTCGGCGAGCTGTTCATCACTGTTATCGGTAGCATATTCTAATGAACTCTGTATGAACTGTATGTAATGAACAGTATACTCTGTATACTGTATACTATATATATTCTAATGAACTCTGTATACTATCAAATTCTTTTCATAACAATTCAATTCTATTGATTCTTTGTTCTAACTCTATCAAATCGACATCATTCAAAGGGGGTTTATCTTCAATTCTTAAATAATATTATTTTTGCCTTTAGTCCTCCTCTTTTCCATTTCAAAGAAGTTATTTCCGCCTCATTACACATTATGCAATATCAATTCTCAACGGTACAACAAATAATTCCTCACTAATCCAAATATCACTCAAAGTGAAAGGAATAAAGGACTTACCCTTCTGATTTGTCTATTCAAATCGCCCAGTTCAATTATACAAGGACCTGTGCTGAATCTTGCCTTTCTTGATTGCGGTGGCCCACTGGAAAAATTGCACATTTTATCAACTGTTAACTTTCTCGGCCAATTCAACCACTAATAAGTACTTTTCACATACACATCGGCTTGATGGACTAAATGTTGGGTAGTGAGTGGACTGTAGATTGTGTGGTTTTTATAGAAACGATTAGTTAAATTTGTACAAAATTTTTGAATGAATACATCTAATAGACAAATCGAATTTTATCTATCTTTCATATATCATGCGACACAACACACTGACTGTTTTTCGTTTTCGCACTGGTGTTTGTGACCCTTGAAGTGCCGGGTTGCATGGCAGGTATTAAGTGCCATAGGCGTACAACCAGCGAGTTTTTAGGCGTTAACAAGGGCTTTAAAGGTTTTGTCTGCAAATTTTTGCTTTTTTGCAAGTTCGCAGTTCTTTACAAGGATTGTGACGTCTTTGATTGAATTTTGACCATTATATTTTTTTACGCATCTAACCGTTTCGTTTATTACTCGATGTAAATTACTTTTTCCTGAATGGCATCGGTCCATGACGATAGTAATTTGGTCTTCGTCGGGAGTTCTTGTTAGGTTTTGGCATACTCTTATCTCAGTTCCTTTCTCAGCAAAAATTGAAGAAAGAATTCCATTATTGGTAGATCCAAATTATTTTCGACAAAGTACGTTTTGGAAATGCCTATTTCATCTATCCATTTATAAACGATAAATAATAGAATTTTCACGAATGAGGTTTGATCGAAGGGTAAGGCAATTATGAAATATTTTCCGTCTTTGAGGGTTTTACTCATCAATCATCAATGATTTCATGATGAAGATCTTCTAATTTGTTTTGGCTGAAAAAGATGAGGATATATTTATTTATGTGGTTTTTCTAAAAGTTGCGAATTGTCAAATTTGATTTTTAAGTAGTCAATCAGGGATCGGGTTTTGTATAAGTAACTGAAATTTTCGTATTCTTGTAGAATTCATTCGAAGGGGGTTTCTTCGTGTTCTGGTGTTTCTTTTTTTTTGTATTTCTGTGTCTTGCGTTTGTTCGTCAGTTGATTTGTTTGTTTCATCAGTTTCGTTGGAAACAAGTATCGAAAGTTTTTCGTGGAAATTTACACATTCTCTGAATGATTAATTTTGATACGTAATAGGGCATCAGCATTTTTATTTATTTTGCCAGGATTAGACTCTATTCCAAAATCATACTCTTCTAATTTGAGTCTCCAACGTGCTAGCCTATCACCTGGGTCTTTTATTGAAAAAATCCAAGTGAGGGGTCTATGATCAGTAATGAGTTTGAACTTTCTTCCGAACAGGTATATTCGAAAGTGTTTCACAGCCCATACAATCGCTAAAAGTTTTCTGTCAATCGTAGAGTTCTTTGATTCGACGTTATATATTGTTCTAGATGCGTATGCTATGGGAAGGTCTTTTCCTATTGGTTCTTGCGAAAGAACAGCTCCTATTGCAAATGCACTAGCATCTGTCGTTAAGAGGAAATGTTCTTCGAAGTTGGGATAAATCAAGATTGGACTGGAACTAAGGCCTAATTTAAATTAATTAAATGATCTTAAACATTTTAAGTTGAATTTAAATGGGGTATCCTTTTGTAATAATTTTGTGAGTGGTTTGGAGATTTTAGCGAAATTTGGTATGAAGCGTCGTTAATAACCAGCTAAGCCTTAAAAGGATTTCATTTCTTTGGATTTTTTGATTGGGAGAATTCTTGGATGCATTCAACTTTGGACAGATTTGGTTTAACACCGTTTTTTGTGATCACATGTCCAAGGTAAGCGACTTCTTTCCTTAAAAATTCGCATTTGTCAGGCTGAATTTTCAAGTTGGCTTTTCTTAGTCTTTTGAACTCTTCCATCAGTCTTGACATGTGTTCGTGGATTATGGGTGAGTATAAAATGATGTCATCCATATATACAAGGCAGCGCTCGTTTTGGATACCAAGGAGCATATTATCTATCACTCTTTGAAATGTGGATGGTGCATTCTTCAATACGAAAGGCATGCGGATAAAGTCATAGTGACCGTTCTCGACAGAGAATGCTGTTTTTGGAACGTCTTTAATGTCGATTTTGAACTGATGAAATCCTGATGCAAGATCGAGGGTGGTAAAAAGTTGACATTTTCCTAGCTGATCTAAATGGTTGGAAATGTTGGGTAACGGATAATCATCGTCTACTGACAGTTCGTTCTGTTTTCACTAGTCAATCACAACTCGCCATTTGGGTTTTCCTGAAGCGTCTAGCTTGTTTGGTACTACCCAAACAGGGGATGACCATGGGGATGTTCAATGATACCTTGATTAGGCATTTTGGAAATCTGTCGATTTTTACCAAAGCGTTTGGTAGTCTGACGCTCCTTTTCTTGCGCTAGCAGTATAGCGTCGGTATTTCTGAAGTTACTTTTGAGTTTGAAAATATTCTTTCTGTTCTGGGTTCAATTGAAATTTGGTTTGGTTTTGAATTCTCAGTTACATTATTATCTATAACTTTGAATAAAGAAACCGTTTTGAAATTTGTAATTAGTTGTTTGTTTTTTAAATCAATAATGCAACTATATTGGTTGGTATATGTTGGTTATATTGATAATATTGGTTATATTGATCGTATCGTTCAAGTTGTTCTTGCGGGTATTGACCACAATCAGTATAATAGTCATTCCATGGGCTACTAGCTGTATAGTAGTTCTCATATTCTGGATTATAGTTTCAAAGAAGTTGTGTACCTTCATATTTAACTCAATGCGTTCTTTGTTGATTCATGTTGGGGTTACGTTTGATCACTGAGGGAAGATTCTGGTTTTGGTTTTGAAAAGTTGGCCTTGAGGGTGTATTTTAAAATTGCGGCCTTTGTTGATTATTTTGAAATTGTAGTCTTTATTAATTATTTTGGAAATTCATTTGAGGACGGTTTTGTTGGGGGAAATTTGGTTTTGGAAAATTCGTGTTTTGAAAGGAATTTGTGTTATTTGGTTGTGGTCGTTGTCTTTGGTAGCATTCGTTTGACAAATGACCAAAGCGTACACAAAAGTTACACGTTCTTGAAGTTTTAATTACCGTCTGATGTTTTAGGAAATGGCCCTATGATGTGTATACACGTAATATCAAATGACCTTTGAGGCATTGGTGTAATCACCAATGGGTCCCTGTGACCAATTTTACCTTCATTTATTTGACATTTTTGACAAGATTTTACATAGTTGGTTACGTCCTTAGACATATTTTTTCAACGAAACTTAGTCCTGATTTTCTTTAAAAGCCGCTTCTGTCCACAGTGACCACCAAAAAGTGGACGATCTTGGTATTCTTGTTATAATTCTTTCTTTTTCGCCTCTATTTGTGATGATTGTGGGTTCATCATATATTATTAAATTTAAATTTTTTAACGTATTTATACCCTTTTCTTTAAAATCGTTTATTGTACATATTGTAAATATAGGATCTTTTGTTTTTAATTTCAATTCATCAATATTAATTTTGCTAGCTAAAGTTTCAAGCTGAGATAACAATTTCTCTAAAGAAAAGTTGTCATTAGCAAAATGTATTGTTTCCACAGCGCTGATTTTGTTATTTTGACCCAGAGTTATCCTGAGATAATCTGGTTTGATCTCAGATTTTGGATAAGGGATATTTATAGCTGTAATGTTGTCGGTTATTTGAAAGACTTTTGGTTTTTTATTTTTTGGGCTAGTATTTGTCGTAATGGTCGTATATGGCCTAAAATACTTCTTCGATTGACGACTTGTTTATTTTGTGGAAATTCATGTTCACTGAGGATACACTACAAAAACACACTTTTGTCTATTTTCCACTATATATATATAGTGGAAAATAGACAAAAGTGTGTTTTTGTAGTGTATCCTCACTAAAATACTTGATTACCCAGTGTATGGTAGCTAGTTCTTTCTCTATTGTGCCCTTATTTATTTCGCCTTTCGTGAAGGCTCTCGAAGCGTAAGCAATTGATAATTCGACTCCATTAAAATTTTGTGAAAGAATTACAACGCAAGCTTGTTTAGAGGCTCCGGTAGTCAGAATAAATTGTTTTTCAAAATCGGTGTATTGTAGTATTTCAGGCTCCAAAAGGCATTACTTTAACTTAAAAAAAGGAATTTTGGCACTCTTCGGTCCACATAAATTTTGATTTCTTTTTTGTTAATTTGTTAAGTGGGACTGCCAATTCAGCGAAATTTCTAATGAAGCGACGATAGTAATTTAAAAAAGGAATAAACGTTTTCACCTCATCAGCTTTTGTAGGCACCAGGTATTTGCTTAAAGTTTCGTACTTTGATTTCTCAGGTAAAATTCCATCGCTTGTAATAGTATGACCTAGATACGACACGTTATTTTGAAAAAATGTGCCTTTATTAGGGTTAAGTTTAAGACAAAATTTTCTGCATAAATCAAAAACTTTTTTCAAATTAGAAAGGTGATGAGGGAGAAACCTTTAGCCCAAAAGGTAAAAGAGTGAATCTAAATGATCCGGAGTTTGTACTGAATGAAGTGATATCACGAGAATTTTCTTGCATCGGTATTTTATGACAGCCTGACTTTAAGTCTCGAGTACTGAAATATTTGGCTTTCCCTAATTGATCTAAAATATCATCTATCCTTGGTAAAAAGAACTTATCTGCAATTAGTTTTTTATCAAGCATCCTGTAATCTACAACTTATCTCGATTTTTTGTCTCCGTTATCGGACTTCTTAGGAACCAGTAAGATGGGACTATTATAATAAGAAATGGATAGTTCGATAATTGAGTCTCTTAACATTTTTGATATTTGTTTATCTACCTCTGAAATTTGTTAGTGGGGCATTCTGTAATTTTTAACGTAAACTGGAATTTGATCTGTTAGTTTAAATTGCTGATTATAAAAACTATTAATTGTTAGACTATCGTTTTCGAAACAAAAATATCATATTTTTGACATAGGTTCAATGTATCCGCTTTTGCGAACTCAGGGATTTCACAATGCAACTCTTTAAGTAATAATGTTTTACGCTGGTCTTCGGCACACTTTTCAGATATATGCAATATATTAAAATTTTATAGGTTTTCAGTTTTAATTTTGAAATTTTCAATTGTCACATTTTCCATCGTCGTATTTAAGACTTTAAACAAATTGGCTATTCGGCGACGCAATACTGCTGGCTATAAAAATCCTGAAGCCAATTCTTGGTTTAAGATGACTACGTCAGATTTTATATTATATAATTGCTCTGGGCTATTGAAAATTGGAAAAATTACTTCGTTATTACAGATCTACATAGAAATAGTCCAATCATCGTAATCTAATTCACACATATGTTTAATAATGAAGTCCGTTCCTTATATATCATCTACTGTTCCACTACTTGAAAGGTATAGTATACATAAAAGTTGGCGAGGAAAATTTTTGTGACGATAGATGCAATGGAACTTGTACAGCCATTTGTGACCCCTTTTATTTGGACGTTATTTGCCCTGTTGACTATTTGTTCAGATTTAATTTTGACTCTTCTAAAGAAAGATATATCCGCCCTTGTGTCACTGAGCAAGGTAACATATTGATTACCTGTCATTTGGGTTTTAATAATTACGAAATCAGAAAGTGAAAGGTCCACGTTAAAAATATTTATTGATTTCTCAAGGGACGCTGTTCGGGAAACTCTGTTTTCCGGCTGATGCCTAAAGTCGTTGGATTCTCCTTCATATGCTCTAACATATCTACCGCCTGCTTTCCTGGCTCTAGAATAAGTATAGTGAAATATATTTCCCCTAAAGTTTTTATTGTATTAGTACCGGTTGCTGTCAGTATATGATCGGTTGTGCGTTCGAGCGTGAGGTTGTCTAATTTAATTGCCACGAAAACGATTTTCAAGCGAAGCCCTATAGACCCGTCGGTTATTGTTATAGTATATTGAAAAATTATCCCTGAAATTTTGCCCCAGTGTATAGAACATTAGCGTTATTTGGAACATCTATTCCCACAAACCTAATTAATGATTCTCGAGTGTTAGAAAAAGTGCCTGCTTCCATTATTAGCCTGACTTTTTCAGAATTAGCGTTAGATTTAATGGTTGTAACAACCGTATCGGTACAGTAGGTTTCTGCTGTATCCACTGGTAATCTCTTGCTTATATAGACCCTTTTAAGATTTCCTATCAAAATTTCAATTTCATTGGCATATTAGAAATTATTTTTGTATGTTTGCTTTAAATTAAGAAGTTTATAGGTTAGAGATTTTGAGTTTTCTGTTTTTATACCGTTTTCAAGTTTGTGTATGATCTGAAGCAAAGTCGTGTCATTGTCGGTAATCAAGTGTCTACCCCTCCACTATTAGTTTAGTTTTTATGTAAGCCACGACATTTGCCTCATGGCCCGCAGAATTCACATTGAGAAGTGAGAGTGCGTCTAAAAGGTCTGCAATTTTTTTGTACTTCCATCAAATTCATTGGGATACTAATTTACTATTATAGTCCAATAAAATGAGGATTTAAATTACCATGCAAAATATAAGTTGATTTTAGCATACATTCAAAGAATGTATAGTTAAAAAATGTTGAATTTCATTTAGAGGATAGAAAATGAATAAAAACTACCCCAAAAATCCCTTTTTTGAATATATCTCGAAGGCATAAAAACATATGACAAAAAGGTCAACCTACAAAAATGTAGGTAATAAAATTTTCTACAAAATCGTTTCTGATCACTTTTGACGTATTAGCAATAGAAATCGAGATATTTGCAATAATCAATTAATACCTATAGTTCAGGCCTGCGGCTAATAGAGCGACTAATTTGACAACAGGTATAAGACATTCACCGAGGAATTTTGAATGTTTCAAATTTACATAAAAACCCTTGATAATTTTTATATTGAAACCACAGTTTTTTTTACTTCTTGAAACTTCTCTTGAAAGCCTTTAAAAAAGATTCCCGTTGAAAAAATATAAAAATTTTGATTTTTCACTTTGTTATTAATAATCAAAAACAGTTGAAAGTGCAAAATTCAATTGGAGCAATGAAAACATTTTCTTTATATTCAAATTTATTTATATTCTTATTATTGAGAGTTACATAAAAGTGGTTTTTACACAACTTTCAGCTCTATTTGTTTGAAAAATTGTTATGAACAAATGTATTGTTTATGAGATACTTTAAATTTTTTTGGGGGATTTTTATCAGTAATGAATATTATGATTTTTGAAAACAAAATCATTTCTCAGAAAAAAGTATTGTTTAAAAACGCATTTGTTTATTAACAATTTTTTTTGCTACTAAATATGAATATTGAGGAATGCTTTTTTTTAAAACCATAATTTCTATTTTTTTTTGATATTCTGAAAAAAACTGTTTTTTATTCATATTTATTTAACGAACAATATGTTTTGAACAAATTAATTTTTATAATTTATATTTTTTAAACGCTTACACAAAAACAACAATTTTTTACTTCTTGTGACACATGGTTTTTGTGTAAAAAGATACGGAAAATTTGTTTTACACAAAAAAACGAAAAGTGTCAATAATTAAATTACAGGGGATTATATTTTTTGGATCTACACGTCTTTGTATACAGTTATTTTTTTTAATTGTTTTCTTCGTTCTTTGTATCAAGATGGAGTAGTAGAAAGCTAAATGCCTCAATTTTACTTTTTAATATTTTTTAGGTGAAGAAGAAGAATGTTTAGTACTAAAAATCGTTATAATCAAGGACCCTTTCTTCTCATTAGATTCAGCGTTATTCAAAATATCATTAATAATCAGCCACTTCTGCTTCTGTTGATTTTCTGCATATTGTATGAAGTCATCATCAAGGTCTTTAGCCCAAAAGGTAAAAGAGTGAATCTAAATGATCCGGAGTTTGTACTGAATGAAGTGATATCACTTCATTCAGTACATGCTTATAGTTTCGTACTTTGATTTGTCAGGTAAAATTCCATCGCTTGTAATAGTATGACCTAGATACGACACGTTATTTTGAAAAAATGTGCCTTTATTAGGGTTAAGTTTAAGACAAAATTTTCTGCATAAATCAAAAACTTTTTTCAAATTAGAAAGGTGATGACTTTTAGAACAGTCTATAACGATCAGATCGTCCATGTATAGGAAGGCTTTTTTTGGTGTTATTCCCGAAAATGCTATGCTCATCATACGAGCGAATGATTTGGGAGAAACCTTTAGCCCAAAAGGTAAAAGAGTGAATCTAAATGATCCGGAGTTTGTACTGAACGAAGTGATATCACGAGAATTTTGTTGTATCGGTATTTTATGACAGCCTGACTTTAAGTCTCGAGTACTGAAATATTTGGCTTTCCCTAATTGATCTAAAATATCATCTATCCTTGGTAAAGAGAACTTATCTGCAATTAGTTTTTTATCAAGCAACCTGTAATCTACAACTTATCTCGATTTTTTTATCTCCGTTATCGGACTTCTTAGGAACCAGTAAGATGGGACTATTATAATAAAAAATGGATGGTTCGATAATTGAGTCTCTTAACATTTTTGATATTTGTTTATTTACCTCTGAAATTTGTGAGTGGGGCATTCTGTAATTTTTAACGTGAACTGGAATTTGATCTGTGAGTTTAAATTGCTGATTACAAAAATTATCAATTGTTAGACTATCGTTTTCGAAACAAAAAATATCATTATATTTATATATCTTGGTCCCGTACATTTTCATTTGAATTTTGAACTTGTGATTTTCATCTGCCAAAGTATCACCTGATAAATCATCTTTTTCGCCAACACTACTAAATATTATATTAAAGATGAAAAACCTCTCGTTGACTCTGCTTTGAGCAATGATTCAAATAATTTATGGAACATAATAGAATCGAAAAATAAAGGACATTCAACCAGAAGGATCGACTTCACCAATACACCGATAAGTGACATCTTCGGGGGGCAACTGAAGTCGAGCATTCATCGCAACGTGGACCACATTGCTGAGAATACCCAGCCTTTCCTCATCCTGCCACTCAACATTGAGAAAGTGAAGACCGTCAGAGAAGCGCTTAAGGTACTTGTTTCCAAGAACATTTTAGAGGGAGTGACTTCGTCGAAAACAAACGAGAAGGTCGAAGCTTGGGAGCAAATTACGCTCTGCAAACTTCCCGTTATCCTTATTTTGCATCTGAAGTTTTTCAAATACAACAACTACCGTTGCACGAAGTTTATCAAGGCTTTTGATTTTGAATTCGACTTGAAGATTGATTCGACTTTGATATCGTCGGAAACACAACAGAGAGAAAATACAAGTTATTCGCCGTTGTTTACCACGAAGGCAAAAATACCAACATTGGACACTACGTGACCCATGCCTTCCACGTCGGCTACAATTGCTGGATTAGGTACGACGATTCTTCGGTCAAGACCGTGCAAAATGAAGACGTATTGAAACCCCAGGGAACGCGAGTTCCTTATTTGCTGTTCTACAGGAAAAGCGATATGATCCTATCCAAATAAGGTTGCTACTTTTACGTAGTGTTCAGCGTCTGGAATCTTACGGAATTTCTCTTTTTAGTTTTTATTGAATTTGATATTTTTTTTGGTTTTAATGAATTACTTTATTCTTTCATTAGTGATAGGTATTGTTCAATTTTTAATGTTATATGTATTTCATTTATTAACAAAATTTCAAACTTCCAATATGAAATCAATTAACCACCAGATGACACTACTAATTTAAACTTGTTTTGTGTTATTACAAGCAATTCCACTGCAATATTTGCAGACTTGTGAACAACGCTACCCAGCTTTTCTGCATCCACATCGTTAAGTCGCACAGTTGGTATGACAGCTGCAGAACTTCTTAAAATATAGTTTCAACAATTAAATTTCAATAAGGAATGAGAGTTTGAATAATACATTTATAATACTTTGCAAATTACCTGTCTTAACAAATCTTCAGGCGCAGGTTTATCGGTTGTCATAATTGGGATCATCAACATATTAATTCATTTCCATCCCCATTGCTCAGGCTGAAGGTTATTTCCACTTCATTGTTGGATTTGATTAAAAACTCGTTTGGCATGTTGGAGCAATGCTGAAGATGTAGGAGGTAAACTTGCGAGTCGAATTTCAGTCTTAGTTTGTGTAGTCAAGGTAACAAAAAGTGTATAACGCAGTTCTTCAATTGTTAAATTTTCATCGAGATGTCCATATAAATGAATTATAAATGAAGTTGCTGCATTTTGTAAATCTTCTTCACTATTCTGCCCTCCTAACTAACAAAGCAGTATGTCCACTTTTAGTGCTTTTGAGTTAATGAGGTTTTAATTTTTTTTTCCTGGGCGAGCAGGTAAATAAACATGTAATATTCCACAACTAAGTATAATAATGGATGATCACTTTTTCTAACTACTCTGATATTTGAATTATTTGATTCAATCAAAAATAGGCTGTTACTGCGTTGTAGACAAGCGACATGGAATAAAAAAAGGGATGCTGCAATATTAGTGCCTACAACAAAAACAAATTAAAGTCAAAAATGATATAATTTATTATATATATATATATATATATATATATGTAAACGGTCATTTGTCAGCCCGTAGAATATACGATGTGAACTCTGGTCAGCCCTCAGAAACGTCGGTCGTCCCGGTTTCGGGCTCACCAACGTTTCCCACTGTATATAGTGTTTTTTGGACATGTTATCATGTGAAATGACGTTTAGCAAATTTTAGGTTGGGCCGACCATTACACCATATACACATAGCTGATACACCACCTACTTTCACAAAACTTCGCCAGGAGGCGTGGCTGTGTAATTGTATACACCTGATGTGAATAGTGTCTTTGTGAGCCCAGGTTTATACGAATACTTTCAATGGATAGCATGTTGGTCAGCCCACAATCGGGCAACGCTGCACTTGCATTTCATGATTCTAACTAGATTGTCGTGGTGCAGAAATTCGATAATAGAAATGGAAAATTTTTTGAGAGATGTAGAATTTTATGAAAAAGTTCCTGTTTTGTATGTTTTTTGTACAAGCGTTCGTGTGCGTGCATCACCCTATATCTATACAAGCAATTCAGATCAGGAATTGTTTCGCATATAAAAGTTTTATCAGAGCTTCGTAACATATTCACTTGTAGAAAAATGCTTGATCTGAACTCATACTTTCCCACATTCGACTACTTACCCGAAATCAGCTTTTTCGGATAACGGTGTCAAGTACGGAAATGTACTGTTTCCGTTCTAGTTAGGATAATAATAATATAATTACTAACAGTGCGTTATTCCATTTAGCTTGTCGAAGCAATTTTAACCTCTGCACTATCTTAGATACAAAAATTTGAATATGTTATAAGTTGAAAATATCAATATAGTGTTCGGAATCACACGTTAAAATGTAAGACCTCGTTAATCTATAGCTAGTAGAAGTTTATACTTCTGAGGGTTGTCGTTCGTAGGGGTGCGACAAACATATTTTAAACCGTTTCCTGTTTGTATTTTCAAATGTAGATTTTCAAATTCTAATTATTTGGCATGGACGCCTCAACAGAAATCGCGTTGTATAAATCAATTTTAGACATTAAGCAGGAAACTTCGGATTTGACTTTGAAATTGTAGATTTGAAAACCTGACTGCACAAAAATAATCGAAGTGTGACTGAGTAGAAATGAGTAGATGAAAAATGACATTTTTTTCACAAACGAAAAATCTAAAATGTGATGAATGATCTGGTAATGAATTTATTGAGAAATGAATAGTGAATATCCAGAATGTCTACAGTTTCAATAAATTCTATATAAAAATCCGCAGCAGCACTACGGATTTCCGATATATAATTTAGTTCAAAAATTAGGTAAAAATCGCACTAAGTATGTTTTCTATGACGAAACGAAATTCTGAGTGACTAGCATAAGGTAAGATATAATTTGTGAAACAGATATTAGTAATAAGTTTCAATTCTCTTTTTCTTAACAATAGTTTTTTCGAAAACTCCCTTTCAGTTTTTGGAGGTATGATGTTGTTCAGGTTGAACATAATGAAGTGAAGATTAAACCAATGTTTTTTTATTATGTTGACTGTTCATGACGTTGAATACATCATATCATCATCGATTATAACCTGCAGCAGACATTTCAATCAAAATAAAAAAGACTTGGAATATTTCAGCACAGAAAAAATTTGATCAGGTTGAATAAACATTTATTTGAATGGAGTATTATTCTTCAATTTGAAAACTGCTGACAAAAATTGTTCGGTAAACTAATAAACACGTAGTATGAAAAAATAACATAATTTCTAATGAAATGAAACTACAACATGGGTAAAAAAATATCAAATGAAAATTATTAATATTATTTCTTCTTTCTATAACAACAGTGAACGTATTCTTTGATTGCAGCCCAGTTTCTATTTTTTAATAATGATGAATATTTCTTTTCCTCATATTTTAGATACAAACAAGAACTAATTCAATTCTAGCACTTCTTTTTTTTTCGGAGCGAAAAACTTTTTGACTATATTTCGTTTTGCTCCTTAGACCAAGTTTGTTTTTGAGAAGGTTTTATTGTTTTCAAAACGGGTTGGAAATGGATCCAAAAATGAACGATAAAAATAAAAAATGGAAGGACGATACTGAAAAGTGATTTGACTCATTTCCAACCTATACTCACAGATACGGATGATTCCAAAACAGCTCAAAATATTAATAATTGATTGCATATAGGGAATTTTTTTCAAAAGGAGTGACGTTCAATATCTCCATAAATAAGACAGTAATGTAAATTTCCCGAAACACCTAATTTTTGTGAAATAATATAAGGTATCGCTAAGATGCGTACACACTCCTCTTCAAAATATCAAACAAAATAACCCCATATATGCCATCTATTGGATAAGTGATTTTATCAGGAATTCAACAATGATTTTTCAGGGTTGATTTCTAATTTACTGTGAAGAAGGACCTTGAAGTATAAGTGAACAACTTTTTAGATTAATTGATACAATCTCTCACAAAAACGTATACAACAATTATTTCTATTGTTAAGTTCCTAACAGAAAACAACTTTTGTCGCGTTGAATTATATCTGTCGGATTTTTGGCAAAGTTTCTCACACAAAACACTTCAAAATACTTTCTAAAACTCACAGCCAAAAATGTTCCACTAAACTGTTTTATAAAAACGCGACACGTGTTTCGCCATACAATGGCTTCTTCGGGCGTATCTTTATCTACTATATTTTACAAATTTAATGCTTGGTATACCTAATTTTAAAATTTAAAGTACCTACATTTCAAGTACTTGAGTTTGTAATGAATTAAATGACCTGAGCTTATGTCCCAGTCCCCACATTCGAAAAATATTCAGTAACGGTTATTCAATTCTAATTGATCATTTAGTTAGTTACCCGAATTCTTGAATCTATTGATTGCTTGACATTTTAGAAGATTGAATTTCAAACTCTTCTTTTCTAAATATAACATGTCATATTCATGACTGAACTCATGTACTTCTGCTAAAAGGTGGTTTGCAAATGTGAAATTGGTCTTTCTATTCACAAAATTACATCTAAGCTTTTAATTCTTTGGAAAATAATCTCCCTGTTTGGCCATTATACAGTTTTGGGCAAGAGCCACAACTCAGCTGATCTATCCGATACCGAAGTTTTGTCTTTATTGTTTTTAATAAATGTACTTACACTATTATTCGGACTATTACTATTTCTGTGAGCTAAGTTTACGCAGTCTTTCTTAAAAAAATATTATTAGTTGGTTCAGCCAAAAATGACAATGTCTCATAACTGACGTTATCGCATCTTGAATTTGGGTAGATATGGTCCATCGCTTGCTTTTGTAGTTTTTGTTTGATTTGTTTGATCAAACTCAGCTCTCTCTGGAAATTATTCGAAAGTCTATGAAGAATATTATTGAATGCAGCAACTTTATGCTGGTAAGAGTGTGTAGGAGAATTATGTATGATAATGTCCGTGTAAGATGGTTTGTGGAAAATTGCAAATTCATGTTCATTGTTATTTTTTGTAATGGTTGAGTCAAGGTAATTTAATGAATTATTTACCTTCCTCTCAGTGGTAAATTTTATTGACGGGTGGATGGAATTGACATATTCAACGAACTTGCCCACTTGCTTTTCTGTAATGATTTCATTATTCACTAGTGATAAATGGATATCGTAATGCTTGAAGAAATACATGCATAATGAATATTTAATACAACAGTCCTGAACAAACTGTAACGTCTATTTGATAAAAAAAAATGATGAGCTTCCGTGAAGTATCATATTTATTCTAATACTTGCTACTTTCTACACACATTCACATCAAATCGATATACCTAATTTGGAACTAAAATGGAAACACAGGAAAATAATATTTCATTTGAGTTAGGAATTGAAAACAGTGAATTACTTAAAATTAAGTAGATTCTATGATATTTATTTGTAATCGTCATATACCTATATATTCTCTAATTATTCTCTAAGTATACCAAAATATTGGCAAGCCAATTAACAAAATAGCATTAGGACCATTGCAAAGATCTTAACGGTTCTCAAAGAGTTTCGCGCCAAAATAGTTAACGCGTGTCAAACAATTGCAGATTTCGTAGGAATACTGAAACTTTAATGAAATGAATAAGAACACTTTTGTCTAATTACCTATATTTGATTTTATTCATGTGACCGTTTTCGGGTTTGACCCCATTACCAAGTATTACCTTACCTATAAATTTCGTCGCCGCTGATATATACCTTCATTTTTTGAAGAGAAATTTTAATGATCATAATATCCTCCATTTCATAAATTTATTATCGGATGAAAAGTGCAATTTTCTATACTTCACTGAATTTGACTTCGATACTAAATTTTCCCATTTTCATGATGTATTTCTTCAAGCTTTTGATATATCCTTTCCTAAACAGTTTCAAAAAATTGAACAAAATCAAAATTCAAGTAGACACAAACCATGGATTACTAAGGATATCGTTGAAGAAGGTATATTACTCAGAGATAGGTATTTATAATTTGAACAAAAGCCAAACCAATGTACATTTATTGGGTCAATATAAGCAACTCTTAAAAAATCATAGACAAAAAATTGTGCTCTCAAAAAGTCAATACTTTAATAATCATTTCTTCAAGGCTCAACATAATCTGAAGCTGCCTGGTCTATCATCAGGAAAAATACTATTATAAACGATTCATCTAAGACATTGGCGATGGTGTACTTGTTGACGATGGTCCCGGTATATCTCAAGCATTTAGTAGTTATTTTGTCGATTCAGTGAAGTCATTAGTAAAAAATACTGCACCTGGTGGCATTGAAAATCGTTGTGTAAAAACTGAGAGTCTTTTCCTCTATCCAATAGATGAAACTGAACTCGTGGAAATAATTAAATTCGCATGTTCGAAAAATTCCAGTGGGGTTGATGAATTGCCAGGCAATGTTTTAATGAAGGCTGCTTTGAAAATAATGGAACCTCTGATTTATCTAATCAATTTATCTTTTTCTGAAGGTATTTTTCCTTCCCGACTCAAGCAAGCAATGGTCGTCCCAGTCTATAAAAAAAGCGATAAGCATGTAATGTCGAACTACAGAGGTATTGCTTTACTATCTCCATTTTCGAAAATATTTGAAGAATCATATCAAAACTTGTGTCCTTTTTAAATAAATACAATATCGTATCTGACAACCAATATGGGTTTCAAGTGGGCTTGTCAAACTTCGACAACGATGAAAAATCACTTAGTGTTCTTTTCGACTTGACACGAGCGTTTGATATCAGTCATCATGGTCTTCTTCTTGATGAACTGTTTGGCATGGGCGTTCGTGGTCCAAGTCTGAAATGGATTGAAACCTATTCAACTGGTCGTACACAGGTTGTTAAAGTTAGGCTTCAGACTGGGTCATTTTTCTCTGAATTTCGAAACGTTGTTACAGGTGTGCCCCAAGGTAGTGTTTTGGGACCTACACTATTTATTTTATTTGTTAATGACCTTTCAGAAATTAATCATCCACAGTGCTCTATACAATTTGCTGATGACACATCTTTTACTGTCAGTGGTTCGAAATGTGAAACATTGTCAGTAAGAGCAAATGATGCTGTATTCAACAAGCAAAATTATTGTTCTAAGAATGGCTTGATTCTAAATAATCTTAAAACCAACACCATTTTCTTTACAATTCAGGAAACTGATTGTAGTGTATTGGTTAGGTCTGAGATTAAAAATATTGAACAGGTAAACTATAAAAAATTCTTAGGAGCTTTTATTGATTCCCAACTCAATTGGAATCATCATGTTGATTTCATACTGAAGAAATTAGCGACACATTGTTTCGTTATATGGAATCTGCGTAATTTTGTGTCTATTGAAATTCTTAAAAGTTACTATTATGCATATATTTACTCTGCCCTCAATTACTGTATTATTTGTTTTGGCAACTGCAATAGAATCAGTGTCTTATTAATTTTCCAAAAAAAAATAGAAAAATTTGTTTTAAAAAAAAACTCGATTCCTGTAAACCACTATTTGCAAAGTTGAATATATTAACTGTTACTTGCATGTATATTTTTAATTGCGTAATCTACGTTAAATCAAATTGCTCCAAGTTTTAGAACAGAGATGATACATGTCTTCTTTCGGGCTTCATCCTGAGAAAAAACTATAACATTTTAATTCCTAGTCATAAGTTAGCCAAGGTGACTAATGGACCTCATATCATGTCAAAAAAACTGTACAACAAGCTCCCAATATCCATTAAAAAATAACTAATGTAAAGCTCTCTAAACAAAAAGTTCGGAAAGTATTATGTGAAAAGGTATTTTATTTGCTTGATGATTTTTTTCAGTCTGATTTGGAATTTTAAATTTTAATTTTTGTACCCCTTTTATGGTCTGAATGTTATGTAATATATCATATAATTATGTTGTTTTATGATTGTGACCTCATTGTAATTGTACTGAGTTATGTGACATTTTCCATGCCGTCCCTAGGTCTACGGAAATAAAGATTTTTGATTTGATTTGAAGTATTGAAAAAATACTTAATAATGCGGGGTCAAACCCGAAACTGGTCGTATACATAAAATCAACTAGTGGTACTTAGACAAAAGTGTTTTTATTCATTTCAATAAAGTGATCATGAATTACCACAAAATAAACAAGTAATCAATCATACATAATACAGAAACTATATGAAACATAAATAATCAATAGTAACGGCATCTTTTTCTTTTCCTAATATATTTTTTCCGGTAAACTAACACATAGTTTACCTCTGAAAAACTGGATTTGCCAGGATTTTAAAAACACTTGATACCCTCACGATGAAATCCAATGATACACTGAAATGGATCGCGTTCCTGGTCAGCCCTTCGATGTGGCAGCATTGTAGGGCTGACCAAGATGCTCTTCATATAGCGATTTGTATAACTATGGGCTGACCAACAGCATGGGGCTGACAAAGGTTTAAAGGATATGTAAAATTTTTATTTTCAGAAAAAATCTACCCCTCTGATGGGCCTATTAATAAAATCATACCACTGAAGAGTATTCCGAAAAGTATATACCTAAATATATTCGGGAAGTGCTGGGTGGACCAACGCCCCGTTCATATACCGGGCTCACCAATATGCAATGAACAAATATATATATATATATATATATATATATATATATATATATATATATATATAATTTATCATTCCTTTTCATCTGCATTTCTTAGGTCGATCGCGTTGTCATCAACGGGAAGTGTTTCCCAAAATACTCGTCTATTTTGTGGTATTAAAGTAAGCGAGTATTTCTCGATGTTGCGTTTTCTCTCATTTGTGATTCCTCTTGGTTTAATTATTCTTGGTGGAAGATCCAGTCGACGTATAGCTTTCTTATTTAGGAAATTCATATGATTCACCTCTGCATCAAAACTTGTCCGATAAATGAGTTCATTTTTTCCTCTCTCCGCAATGACTTCCACAATGTCTTTCATATAAGGTCTTGGAATCAATTGTTTTATTTTGTAAGAGGAAGAATTATCGGGCCAAACAAAGAAGTCCTCCAGATTCATTTCCTTCACGGTCACTTTGCCTGAATTTGCAGCTTGTACACAATTTACAAAATCTGCAAAATCGTAGACTTTCTTCTTTTGTTGTAGAGATAGCTCCACCTGGTGGTGGAAACTGTCTGCCGCCATAAATGTATGTCCTGGCTCAAAATATCGCAAAATTAATGATATATGTCAGATAGGAAAATAGGGCCCAGTTTTTATTTTGTCCGGAACAGTTATCTAACCAGAAGGTTATGTTCTCAAAGTCTCGCATGGCGATGAGGAAAGCGTGAAAGGTACTGATCAAGTCTTCTTTTTTTCTTCCGGAAATGCATTCATGCCAGAGGCAAGCGAAAGGTTTGATCTGCTGCTTCTTGCCAATCGGTACAAAGCTTTCGTTAAACACAATAATTCGTTGACAAAATATCACCTGCTTATACATGTCGATCCTGGGCAGCATTATAACTTTCTCTAAATCCGCAGAAACAATTAGGGATGTTTCATCGGAACCAGCATTAGCAGCATCAGTCCTGTATTTTTCACGGGCATTCTTTGCCTTACTCATATGATTTTCCCATGCCTTGCACGACTCGCAGTCTGGTATTAGATTTTGTTGAGTATGTTTTGGATCATGCATCTTAAAAATTTCACATGTTTCACATTCCTCGTGACCCAATTTAGTGAATGAAATATTACAGTCCTTTGAAACACACTTTATAACTGTATAACTGTATAACTCGTAAGAACATTTTATGTCGGGATGTTTTGCCATGAAATCCTTATGCATGTTAGTGATGTTGATATCGCTAGCTAAATACCTTTTGTTCGGCGCATGTTCTCTTCTGTAATGGGAAATGGTAGGTCCAAAAGATTCAATATGTGTTTTGATTACACTTCGATCCGTTTTAGGAGTTTTGGGGTGCTTTCCTCGTTCATCTTGCCCGCTCGTAGCATTACTTTCCTTATTAATAACATTGGTGATAGCTCGGTCGTTTTTGCGATCATATCCCAGTGAAGTTAGAAAGAACACTTTGCAGATTTCCACTTTTTCACCGTTTGCATGTTTCAAAAAGTATTTACAAGACCTTGTCCTCGACATTGCAGAACCTCTTCGCCGTTTCACTTCCATAGTTGAAATACTTGCCAAAAAAAAAAATTTGACGTTCCTGCCAGGACATCATCCAGTAGTCCCTATTGATTGATATACGCTGATCTTCCGCAATTTTTCCAACACATCCTTTCTTGCATGATCCACAACCTGTTCGAACCGTATGTTTAGTTTTAACTTCTTCCAGTTTATCAGCATTCCATTCTGCAACGGTTTTACAAAACTTCTTCCTTTTTCTAAGTTCTCCCGTTCTTTTAGTGTATTGTTCATCAGGGTGAATGACTTCAGCCACTTCTCCACTCTGGTGAGTTGAGGTTTTCTTTAATGTTCTACGAATCTTCTTGCTCAAAGGTTGATCAGATGAAGTATCAGAGTCAGGTAAGTAATGGGGATCGTCCACAGAGTCGTCAGAATCTAATAAGGGCATGTTTGCATCTTGAATTGTGTTTATTGAAGAACATTGTGCTTCATCAGTAGCAGCAACCAGAACGTCTTGGGTGTGGCGTACTGGTGATGATGGGGGTATCAGAATCAGGTAGGTCATAATGATGAGGATCGTCGACAACAGTGTTTTTAGAATCAAGCAATGGAATGTTTGCATCCATGATTTCATTTGAATGGATCAGCAGAGGCAATGATGGCGCATTGAATTCAGGTAAGTGGGGATAACCGAATGCCAAATGATTGGAATCAAATATTGGAATATTTGCATCCTGATTCAAATTAGAAAAGTCTGGCTCCTCAGCGGCCATAATTTCAGTTGAAGGTGGTTCTGGCATTAATGAAGGACCGTCTAAGTTATCTTTAGATGGCGAAGCAGCAATTGAACCAGATTTGGAGATATCAGCATTGTAGAGGCTCAGCGGATTCAATGTAACATACTCATTTGATTCTGTTTGTTCGATCACATTGCTGGATATAGCTTGCACATCACTTACATTTATTGTCACCTTATTCTGAAGACCCTTCTTAATCAGTTTCCACCGATAACCGTACTTCTTGTTCTTCATAGTAATTTACGGAGCAAATCTGAAGCAAGTGAAAAAACCACATTCAAATAACATGAATAATAATTCTTAATTAGGTATTAGCCAAGAAGCACCTTTCAGGTTTTTTTAAATGGCAAGTAGGAAACTGATCAAACAACTGAGACAAATGTACAATATTTTTGATATAAATTAATATAGTTGTTATAATAAAGAGCTCAAGTAAACTCCCGAATTAAAAAGAAATAGAAAGAAAGAAGTAAATGACAATAAACATTATGAAGAAAGTACTTACCAATTACTCGAAATAACTTTTTCCAAACTAACACTATCACTTTTTTTATTACTTGCTGATAAAATACACAAATTATGCAATTGTTGGTTATGTTTATGTTATCTTATACACGTTCAAACGCGACTGAGATCTGCCGCACATGCAATAAAAATGTTTGCATGTCACCTGATCCTAGACATAAACGCAGTATCTCCAGGCAAAATTGGAGATGCTGCATTTTAGTCAAGCAAATGTCAGATACTGCTCTTTAGATATGTATGAACATCAAAAAGTGGACATACTGCAAACGTTTTAGCCATTTATTTGAATATGGATTGCCAATACTGCTTTTTTGCTTAGTTAGACAGATACAAAAATGTTCTAGATATGTTAGAAATGCAGTAACTCCAAAATGACAAATTAGGAGTTACTGCGTTCTAGCTTAGGAGGGCAGTATTATGTTCATTCTATATTCAAAAATGTTACCGCTTTCCAGTTCATTGCAACAATTAACATAAAATAAATTGAAAACATATGGTTACCGAACTTCGACAAAATACACCCACAACTTATTGCAATATACTCAAAAATTATTTCATGTTGAGATATTGATAATGAGAAAGTAAGCAAAAAGCATAGCAGTGTAATTAAATTACTCCTGGAATGGTGAATCCTCAACTCGGTTGATACTGGTTTGAAAATCTGTTCTGTTTTTCCGTTGATTAGCTGCCGCCCCCATACGAACGACAACTCTCAGAAGTTGGGAAACTTGTGCGAGCTAAGGACTAACGAGGTCTTACCTTTTAACGTGTGATTCCTAACACGGTAGGTCTATACCATCCATCTGTCGTCTAGATTTGGTTAAGCGTTAGCGACATTAGCCTGCGACCTTAAAACCAAACTTAATAATAATAATAATAATAATAATAAGAGTACACGCATGCTATCGGTATGAAATTCGGGATAGACAAATATGCAATGGTTCATCTCAAAAGAGGACGATGCGGGGACTACGGAGAGGATGTGCAGCTCGTAGATGGAAGCATCCTACACCATCTGGATGCCGGAGAGACGTATACTTACCTCGGGGTGGAACAACGCCACTCACAAGAGGTAACCGCAGTGAAAAACTCTCTCCGCGGCAAGTATCAGCACCACCTTTGACAGATCTGGTCATCAGAGCTGTCGGGGAAGAACAAAGTTGCTGCAACAAATATGCTTGCCGTTCCAATCTTACTCTACTCGTTTGGAGTAGTGAAGTGGACTCGGGAGGAGCTGTATCAACTCGACGTAAGGACCCGAAAAATGATGCATCTCTATAGGAGTTTGCATCCCAAATCGTCCGTTCCACGGTTGTACTTCCCCCGACATCAGGGAGGTCGTAGACTTTTGAGTTTGGAGTGTCTACATGACAGAATGGTACTGGATACAGCCTGTAAAGTCGTCAGGAGTTCGGATCCCCTTCTCTGCATGGTCCGCGACCATGAGAGAGCAGGAATTGGAGCATTTCTCCTTAAGGCAGCTGCTCGAGCAGCTGATGAACTTGGTATAGTTTTCGACTCTGAACGAGGTGACTACAACTCTGTCACCGAGTTGGAACCCGTTCAGCAAAAAGCTCAGATAAAAGCCGCAGAGATCACCTTACTTCTGCGGAGACACAGGGATAAGCCAATGCATGGGGTCTTCTTCAATAATATTGAAGACCTTGGCTTATCAAAGCGCCTGACGTTCGCTTTTCTCAGGTCGAGTGGGCTGAAGTCGGAAACTGAGGGGTTCATCATGGCTTGCCAGGATGGTGTCTTCAACACCTTAGTCTACCGCAGTCGCGTGATGGATATAGAGGTTCCTGACACAAGGTGCAGGGCCTGCCGCGAGGCGCCCGAGACCCTAATGCACTTGCTATCAGCATGTCCAGCATATGCGGTCTCGGCCTATATTCATCGACATAACGCGGCCCTAAGAGTACTATATTACCATCTACGGCACTCTTACGGTATTGACGAGACTCCGGTGTTGCTCTACGCTCCGGGGGATATTGAATCCGTTGTGGGGAACGAGAAGTGCCGAATTTATTGGAACTATTCGTTCCCCACCCTCAGGCTCATACAAGCTAATAAGCCTGATGTAGTCCTTCTCGGCCACCAGACCAAAACGATATTTGTCGTGGAGTTTTCAGCTCCTGGCGAGACGAATATCGTCAGAAAAGAGGAGGAAAAACGGATAAAATATCGAGATTTTCTCTTCGAACTCCGCAGACTCTATCCAGATCACTCTGTCAAGATGGTCGTTCTGATTGTTGGAGTCCTTGGTGGAATGATGTCTTCTCTACTCTCGAATCTCAAAATCATACCGGCTTGCCGCACTAAGGCAGAAATCTTAGCCGCACAGATGCAGAAGGCTGTCATTCTTGGCTCACTGCGTTTGCTCAGGGCACATGATTCTCGGACCCAATGATCACTTACCCCACGGTGTGGGGAGTGGTCATTGGTTGATTATGCTGGCGCGCCTTCCCGAATGTATCGGGGCTTCGGGGGATAGGGCCTGACCAGCGCACACTACGGTGAAAATAATAATAATAATAATAATAATCGTCTTTATTGTTACCCAGCTGTAGTTACATACAAATATTTAAATAAATTAGAGAGCTAGTTGCTGACATAACAAAAGGCGAAGTTCAACTTAGTTAGCACAAGTGCTACTGAGTTGTTCTTCGGGATATGTCGCGTTTCAACCCTCTCCGGTAACTGCTTTGAAAGTGTAGTCCTACTAAGACAAGCAGAAGGAACGTAATAATGTTTATGAGCACCCTCATATCGTTCGAAATGTTCAACACATCTTCTTCTACAATGAAATTGGAGTTAACTACACCACTGCTCGCAACTTCACTTTGTTTTTAAAATTGGCAGTATCACCATGTAATGGTTCTTTCATAATGAAAAGGTTGAAATTGAAGACTGATGGAGTGTTCACTTCAGTCTATTGTTATTTTAGTTCCAATTCAGACTTTCAATTAACAACTCGTCGAATGACAATATAGTTTACATATTATATATAAATATATTTGCAGTATTAGCAAAACATGGTTGACCTAGTTATAAGTAAAAATGATTAATGTACAGGGTGTATATATATGAATGAATATTTAAAAGAATAAGTACACTCATTTAAAGGGCACTACAATCTTTTCGGAATGTTGTTTTTCGGTTGGTTGTGTTTGTCGTGTTTTTAGTTTTCAAAATACGAAAGTTGGAGTTCTCTCCTGATTTGCATATGTGTTTCGAGCCTGTCTCTGGGTTCAAGTCCGGTAAGTAGCGTTTCTTGTTTTTTGATCAGCAGTGAGGGTAGATTTTTGAATACCAGCGTTATATACTTGTGATCTGTTTAAGAATATTAAAGCTGTTTCGTTTGGTAGTTGTTTTAGTCTCTGCAGGTTTTGGATTAAGAAGGTGAGATCTCGAATATCACCGAAGTTTAAATTAAGTAGGTGTATAATTTCCTGATAGATTTCGGGATTTCGAAAGCTTATAAGTTGGCAGCTCTTCTGCGAAGTTTGTTTTTGATGTGTATTATTAAGAGGTTTCTTTGATCGCGAGTTGACATTTGGTACGCACAATCACAGGCATTCATAAATGTTGTTAGAAATATTTAGTCACCTCCAAACTTAGGGATGATAGATTGATTGAAAATATCTCTGACATATCGCTCAACTAATCGATTCACTGGACTATAATAATAGCAGTACTCAATACCTTTGAGATAATCGAACAGTACGATTATTTTGATGATAATTGATCTGTGCAATTGACAACAATTGGTTTTAACAATAAGCCAATAATCAATCAGTATGATTATGACTGTTCGATAAGGACTCTATTTACCGAATGTGGGCCAGTTGTTTGATATTCAAGGAAGAGACAATTCAGGAATTAATGATGGACGACACCTAACTTATTTATTTCTGGAGAATCTTCTTGCCATCTGGTTTCACTTCCTAATATGCGATCGTGGGGAACCCCGGTAGCCATCTTGAAGGAATCTTGAAGTGTGCTGGTTTTGGCGGTAGATATTTATAATTTTTACTTCAAAAAACATTTAGTGGAATACACGTCTTGCTTCCTGTCTTTTTCATTCATGACTATCGCCCCCGACCTCCATGCGTGCGTATAAGGCCGGTGTCACTAATGATGAAATGTTAACAATAATAATAATAATAACTATACCTTAACCCACATACAAGAACAGGTGAATACCGAACAATTACAATGCAAATAAATTCAATGCAATAAACGAGGTGAATCTTTGTTGACGTACAGTATTTGTTTTATGGGTGATTCGTCTTGTTCTCGAATTTTTCCACCAGGAGCTACACTAGGTGTTTCTTCCAGTGATGACTCCTTGAGTTCTCTTGGTTCTCAAAGTGGTTGATTCTGCGTTTCCTCGGAGGGCTTAGTTCTTTGTTTCCTCGAAGGATTCGAATCCACCGCTACTAGTTAGAATTTTCTTGTTCTAGCAACGTTCAGAAATCCGTACGACTGCGCCAATTTGTTGTATCTTGTTTTCAACTTTCTAAAAATTGGTTTATTTTTCTTCAAACACTTTATTACAATAATTAAATATAATATTAAAAACTCTTGGTACATTAACAATTGAAAATGAACTGTACGTTAAAAACGAATATATGATAATGAACGAGTCTATATGTTTGATGATGATATTATGGATTCGTTTGAAATGCCTGAGAAAATATTTCGGAGAAATCGACGCCATCTCCAATACCGCCGGTATTCTGCAGATGTCGTCGAAGATATCAACCAAATTAGCCTCAGTATGGCCTCGTTTTCCATCTATAACTTTTCGAACTTCTCTAATGACTCTTCTGTACCACAGCTTACGCAGTACTATATCTTACGTAGCTATGTTGGCGAGATTATTGAGGTAAAGGAGGAACTTGAATGATTTTCTATTAGTTGTTTTTTTTTTCTCAACTGTAGACCATTTCAACCGACGTAAAACCATATTTAGTTTGGAACAGGGTACTTTCTCCGGAATCCGCACCATCTCGCGCACTTTCATAATCAGTCGATAATCTAAGGCGTCCAATACGCTCAAAAATTTTACGATTTTCTCTTTGACACCTGAGGAATTCAAGCACTTCACTCCCACTATTTCTGTTTGTAACACTTTGTGAACTAAGTCTTGCTTAAACTCTTATCCGTAATATATATATATATATATATATATATATATATGTTGTTATGATAAGTTTTTTTATAAGATTATTGCAAAGTTAAAGATTTTCAAATTTTAATTAGTTAAAAGTTTACATTTATTTTAGTAGTTAAAAGTTAAAAGTTTGTATTTATTTTGATAGTTCGATGTTAAAAGTTTTTCATATTATTATTAATTTGATGTTAAAAGTTCACATATTTTGTTAGTTCAGTGTTGAAAGTTTGTGAAAATCAAAGTTATTCTTAGATGTTTAATTTTATTAGAAAGCCAGATACTTTACCTTTATTCAAATTCTTATCTGTATAATTTGAAGTAATGTTCATGCCCAGATCAGGCAAAGTTGTGACTTATCAGTATTAGAGTATTTCAGATCATTTCCAAACAGCACAACTAACCAGAAACCATCAATCATCGGGATAAATACACTGAAAACAGTAAAGACATTAATACAACATAATAACATACAATAAAACAGATTTACACTACAAATTAATAACAAAAATTCAATTAACACTGACATTAGGAATTTTATCTGAAAAATGATAAGAACACTCAGTACATGATTTGGATGCAACTAAAGAGTAGCCAATCAGATTGATAAATTGAAAAGGAGGTGTTTACTTCTGAAAAATGATGAATTTTGGATTCAAAATTAGAAAAATTGAAAACAAAATGTGATGAAATGTAATCAAAATTAATCATTATTAGTATTAGTGAAAATTGGGAAACAGAAATCGTAAATATAATATGTGTGAACAGTGAAAAGTGTCAAAATTGAAGAAATTTCAAAATTATTGTTATGAAAAGCAGTAGGCAGGAAAATTTTGTCTGGTTGCCATGGGTGAATCAATAAGGAGAGAGGAGGAAGCTTTTGAACTGTCCAGACGCGAATTTTTTTGAAGAGCTGTTAGAAATTAAAAAAAGGAAAAGAAAGAGAAAAGGCCGTTTTGCATGTTCTTATCAATATAAATCCATCAATAGGAGCCAGAGTATAAATAATAATAACAAGAAAGGATACTTACTGGAGATTTTAGAGTGTCTGGAAGAATTCAAAATTCCAATCAAGGGAAAACCAATCCAGGGAAGCTGTACCAGTTTTGAGATATTACAATATTATTTATAATTCCCAATCCATAAGAAGAATACATTTTTTTGAAAATCTTGAACAATTCATAACCTCCAAATCGAATCAAAAGTTTTCCAGTCACAAGGAACTTCCAGTGTGAAAATCACAACTTCTGAACTTTTATTTATCAACGAACTTCATCATTTTATTTACATGAACTATTATTGGATTTAATATTAGGAAAATTTGAAAAATTCACTGACATTTAGCACAGGTATTTTTAGAATCGTTTCCCACGCACGAACCACAGACATCTTAAGTTTACAAGTAACTAATTTGCCGTTACACGTGAATTTAACTGTACGGAACACAATTCTAAGAATATTTTTGTTTCAAATTTAACATTTACTGTAACAATTCTTAGCATAAGGTATTTTGGCGCAGTTTTAGGGTAATTTAAGTTTGGTTTGACAAAACATTTACAAAAATTTCACATTCATTATATTTTTTTTTAACTTTGAGACAAAATTTTATTTTCAAAAACACAGACTTACAAAATTTTATTTATAACACCTTTCCAAGAACTCTACTCTGAGAAAGAGAGCTGCATGAGCTTCGATTGAGCTGAGCAACCTTGAAGAATAGAGGTAAGATTTAGAGGTAAGGACAGGTATCTGCCGGAGCACTAAGAATTTTGAAATCACAGAAAATTTTCAAATTATTTGAACTAACAGAATAATAATCAAGAATCAAATTAATTAAATTATAAATACTCTTCTAATTTTATATATATATATATATATATATATAACAATATATATATATATATATATATATATATATATATATATATATATATATATATATATATATATATATATATATATATATATATATATATATATATATATATATAGTAAAATGGAATAATGGGGTCTCTCAGTCAAAAAATCAAAACTCTGCTCTACTTTGCCAAGCTTTCGTTTCTAACGGGAAGCTTCTTCAGGGCCTATAATTTAATAATACATTACAAATCATATTCACAGTAGAAATGAGTGACAACAATGAATTGAACAACATATGAACAACATAAGTTGACAAAAGAAAGTTGAACATGTATGGTTTTTTTTTGTTTGACAAATATCACTTGAATGTCATTTTTCAATGGGCATGATGATTTGATAATCTTTGACTTTAAATAGAGTTGAATGAAACAATTTTCATTATTATCATTGTTTTTTGGTGTAGTTCCATTAAGTTACTATATATACTGCTGATATGATCAATGTTAGTTCTCTTATTCATACAATCAGGATACTTATTAATTCCAACCATTTCAAGAAAAAGGCGTTTGAAAATATTTCTTTCTGTATGTAAATCTTTAATATTAGAGTGATTTGGTTCATGTCCTGTTTCTATAGAATGTTGCGCTAATTTACATGATTTCTTATCTAGCTTTATATCACTTTTGTGTGAAGTTATTCTATCTTTAAGAATTCTAGATGTTGTTCCAATATAATCAAAGTTACAATTATTACAAGAAATGTTATAAATCACATTTGACTTTTTTGTAGTATTTGTTTCATCTTTCGATTTGGTATACACATTCTTTATTGTTTACTTAATTTTTTGGCATATTTTGACGACTGGAGAGATGTACAGTAAAATGGATTAACGGGGTCTTTCAGTAAAAAAATCAAAACTCTCAGTCTCAGAGCCTGCAACTCAGTGGAATGTTCTCTCCTGAAGCCGAATTGCTCATCAGGCAGAACATTTCGGTCCTCAACTTCTTCGTTGAGCCTTTGAAGTACGACTCTTTCAGCCAGCTTAGCCGCCGCCGAGAGCAGACTAATCGGGCGATAATTCTGCGGGAAAAGCCGGTTCTGCCCCTGTTTTGGGAGCATGACGACGACCGCATGTTTCCACCTTCTGGGGAAGTATCTTAGAGCCAGAGAGCTGTTGATGATGTTCAGTAGGCTCTCGACGCAGTTTTCCGGGAGCTTCTTCAATAACTTGTTTGTTATTAAGTCAACCCCCGGGGCTTTCTTGGCTTTTGCAGCCTTGATGTAGCCCTTTAATTCTTCCACAGAAGCCGAACGAATGACATCATCGTCATCCTCCCTGAGGATGCGGTGAACCCGATCTTCGAGCAGAATATCGCGGTCGATGTCGTCATTGTCGTCAACGTTAAGTTGAAACTGACGTTCCATCGTGTCAGCAAAAGCCAATGCTTTGTCGGCAGGTGAGTAGCATACTCCGCGCTCTCCGTGAATGGGTGAGGGAGCTGTCTTCTTTCCTTTGAGTCTACGAGTGATTCGCCAAAGCTCGTCACTCCCAGGCTCAATGGATTCCAACAGCTCCTCCCACCTGTCATTTCGGTAATCAATGATGGCCTGTTTTACTTGATTGGCCATCCTGTTTGCCGCTGTTTTGTCTCCAGGGAAGAGTGTTCGCTGATAGAGCCTTCTCAGGCGGTTTCTCTCTCGTATCATGGCTTTGATACGAGGGGGAAACTCATTGTAGCTCTTCTACGGACACTCCTCACTGGAGGTGGCCGTCCGAAAAGCATCATTCACAGAGATCTCGAAGCGGTGGACTGCCGCGTCGAGTTCGTTGGGAGAGCGGAGACCCTCAGGAGGGGCGCGCATCTCTCCGAGCTGAGCTGTGAAGACATCCCAATCCGTCTTATATTCCATGCAGTAATCAGGGGAAGGAAGTTCATCACCCAATACCAGGATTACTGGATTATGATCGGAGTCCAGTTCCGACTGAACGTAAATTTCGCTGGTCAGAGAGACATTTCTGAGAAGCGCGATGTCCAGTACGTCAGGCCTATACTGCCCGCGATAGAACGAAGGTTCATCTGGGCCCAGCACGAGATGTTCATGTCTGTCAGCATGCGCATGGTGCGCTCGGCCGTTTCGATTGGTGGCTCTGCTCCATAGTCCGTGCTTGGCATTGAAGTCGCCAGCAGCAATTGTCGGAATATCACTACCCATCAGCAGTTCGTCCAGTGGTTCTGGGAGTAAGATTAGTCGGAGGGTTATAGACAGAGATCAATCTGTGACAACCCCGTCTCAATCGAATTTCAACCCCTACGGCCTCAGTTCCGTGTAACTGAGCACTGTCAATGCCGTATTGGACACACTGGAGGGATCGTTTGACAAGAATGCCAACTCCCCCACCAGCACATCCAATACGTTCTCTATGGAAGAACTTGTAATTTGGAATGACAACGGATTCATTCCTCAGATGCGTCTCTTGGATTAGAGCCGCATCGATGTTATGTTCTATGAGAAAGTTCTCAAAGTCATGTTTCTTAGGTAGGAAGCCATTGGCATTCCAAAAGACTATCTTCAAAGATCTAGGCAATGTCGGTTGTCTAGACATTGGCAGTTCCAGTCAGCACGTTATTATTCACCGTGAACATTTTTTCGAGCACGGGGAATTTGCAGAATAATTGCTTCATCTGCTCCAATGCGGCGCAGATGTCTGAAGCCCTGAGTCTGAGGTGAGGGCAGAGATTGAGAAGGAGCAGTCTTTGCCGAGCCGTTTGCACCCTTGGATGCTGCTCTGGCAAAACTAACCCCTTCCTTGACACGACCAGACCCCGCAGGTCTGCTTGGGGGAGATGGTTTTTTAGCTGGTTTGCCTCTAGACTTCTGAGCCTTAGGGAACTCAGGGCAGCCTCTATAGTTTGCAGTATGTGCCCCTTTGCAATTATTGCACTTTGGGGGGTCAGTCCTAGCTTTCTTGCAGGCGTTGGTGAGGTGCCTGCCGGCGCACTTGACGCATATTGGGACAGCCATGCAATTTCTTTGGCAGTGGCCAAAGCGCTGGCAGCGATGACACTGACCCACCGAAGTTTTGGGGTGCTGGGTTCAACCTGCACCTTCACATTCAAGAGGTCTTTGATCTCAAATATGTCCTTTTGATCTTTGGTGACCAGTAACAAGACCATGGGTAAGGGCTTATTTGCTCGCTTCATCCTGGTTACTGAGGAGGGATCAAAGCCTCTGGCTTCTAACTCCTCACGGATATCATCAACTGAGAAGTGCTCTGGTAATCCTCTGAAGACGGCACGGATTTGCCGGTCTTCAGGGAGGGAATAAGTGTGATGGGGGATGTTCTCCGTCACGAGAAGTCTTGACAATCGACGATAATCGTCAGGAGTCGAGGGCTGAACTTTGATGCCGTTATGGAGATTGACGGCTTTGGAGAAATTTATTTTCTCCTCGGCTGCTGTTTTGATCAACTTAACCCATTTGTCCTTCTGACGAACGACAATTGGTGGAATCTTAACTTTTTTAGTAGGAGGCTGGTTTTTCTGCTTACGTGGGGCAGAGGGGCCAGGCTCCTGGTCCTGAATAGTTCTGACAGTTTGTTCTGAGTTATCAGAAACACTGTCAGCTTGGATGGCTGGACTTGTGTCCATATTTTCGCTTGAAAGAGAAGTGGCCACCTCGCGGGCCTGACTTCGTGTCACCGAACGCGACGAAACCTCTGTAATAAACTCACTTCAGGTTCATTTATAAGGAACGGAATGAAACGACTTCGTAGAAAAACTTCCTCTATTCAGAATAACTCAAATTGATCTACCTTGTTTCAATTACATGATCCTCGTCGTAATCCTTCCCTATCTCAATGTTACATAATGTTTTAATAACATAAGATCGGCATACATCGAAAAGAGCTGTCCTGGCACGTATTAGGTGTTCTAATTAGAATATTGTTTATTTCTCAATTTGTTATTGTTCCACATTATTTGCTATACCAGTACATCTCCCCCCGATGACGAAAAAAAAAAATTTTAAACAATATTTTTTTTTTTTCATTCAATAAACAATTTTGTCCTATTTTTGTGTATTTCTACCAGCTTATTATCTATTCTAACTACAACATTTGGATCTTTATCTTCTACTATAATATAAGGACCTTTGAAGATAGGATCATACTTATTTGAAGATGTGTTCCTTACTAATATCTTATCACCTATCCTAACATTAACAGGATTAATTTTAATATCTAGTTTTTGTTTTCGTAACGATTTTGATACCATTAAATTATTTCTCGCGTCATTCCAAGCTGTTTGCAATCTAAATTTTAACTGAATTGGGTAATCATCGAAATTATATACAGGGTCGACTTGTGTAGCAATGCTCGATGGTACTCGACTCATTTTGCCGAAAACCAATTCGTATGGACTATACCGAGTTTCCGTATGCACTGTATTATTATATGCAAAACACCAATATGGTATCCATGAGCTCCAGGTGTCTGGATGCTCTGATGCATGTATGCGTAAATAATCACCTAGATTTTTATGTGTGTTTTCCAATGCTCCAATGGTTTCGTGATGATACGCCGTTGAATTCAGCTGTTCGATTTTTAGCAGTTTGCACGACTCTTTGAAGGTCGACGCTAGAAATTCAGTGCCTCTGTCTGTCACAACTTGTTCTGGAATACCAAATCGTAAAATAAAATTTTCTACGAATGATTTCGCGACTGTTACTGCCTCTTTATTTTCTAATGGATACCCTTCTACGAATTTTGTTAACTCACATTGCAACGTCAAAATGTATCGGTTATTTTCCCTGTCTTGGTCTAAAGGGCCCACCAAGTCAAGAAAAACTTTCTGAAACGCTGAGGTAGCCGTTGTGGTTATTTTCATTGGTTGCCGATGCGGTCTTGAGTACTTATATCTCTGACAGTCATCACAACGTTTTACAAAATTTTCGATATCCTTTCGGAGACCAGACCAAAAGTAAAGTTTTCTAATATTGTTATACATGCGATTAATTCCAGCATGCCCTCCCGTTGGTAACATGTGGTAATCGTTCAAAATTAATTGCTGGGTTTCCTTCCTAGTTATGTGTTGCTGAGCTTTTATTATATTTATTTTTATACCTGCCTTTCGAATTTCATTGGGAATTTCCAAAATGTTTTTTAATAACGATGCGCATCTATCTTCTTTTACTATAACTAATTCTGGAATTCCATATTCTTGGCAAATTTCCTTCAGGTCTCTCAACGATGCACCGAATGCAGTCGCTGATCGAGATTCATCCCGATTCATATAAATAGTATTTGCCTTTTCATCATATAATATATTCCCTTTTATTTTACACTCAGAACGTTTTTTTCTTTGAAACTCAACTTTCGACAAAGGATACAACTGAACAAATTCTTTAGGTGGTTTCAATAATTCTACGACACCAGGATGATCAGGCCTGTTATCGAAAGAGATATTGGACTTTTCCCGTGAATTGTTGCCCAATTTCTTCGTTTGTGCCCTTGTCACGACATTCATGACTTGACAGGAATTAACTGACATTTCTTTCAGTTCGTCGGAGTCAATTTTTATACGACTTAATGCATCAGCCGTTACATTATCTTTTCCTTTAACATAACTTATTGTAAAATCATATTCTTCTAGTGTTAACCTAAATTTCGTTAGTCTACTTGAAGGATTCGTCATACCGAAAAGATATAATAATGGTTTATGGTCTGTAAGGATAATGAACTTTTTCCCGTAAAGATAAGGACGAAATTTTTTCACACTCCAACAAATAGCAAGTAATTCTTTCTCTATCACACAATAGTTGACTTCAGCTTTATTCAGCGATCTGCTGGCGAACGCCACCGGCTTATCATCTGAATTTGACAGAACTGCTCCGATAGCCAAATTTGAGGCATCGGTACGTAATTTAAAAACGTTTGATTCCGAAAAATCAGGATATGCGAGAATTGGTGGTTGTACCAGCGCCTGCTTTAGCGTTTCGAATGCTTTTTGACATTCTTCGCTCCAAGCGAATACTACACCCTTTTTTGACAATCTGTTAAGCGGTGCTGCGATATCCGCGAAATTCTGAATGAACTTCCTATAATAGTTCGCAAATGCTACAAACCGTTTAGTTTCATTCGAGTCTTTTGGAACCGGAAATTGCTGTATAACACGTATTTTTTCAAAATCTGGAGATATTCCTTCAGATGAAATCACGTGACCCAGATACAATATCTGTTTTTTCAAGAATTCGCATTTGTAAGGATTTAGTTTTAAATTGACCTGTCTCAATCGCTGCAAAGTTTTTACCAAATTCCGATTATGAACTTCCAAATTATTCCCGAAAACTATCAAATCGTCCAAATAAATGAAACATCTCTCATAATTTAACCCTGACATTGCTATGGTCATCGCTCGAGAGAAAGCACTTGGACTCAGTTTCAACCCCATCGGTAATCTCGTCATTTGATACTGACCTTTATCGGTTGTGAAACTTGTGTAAGCTCTAGATGTTGCATCCAATTCAACCTGATAATAGCCCTGAGATAAGTCAAGATGTGAGAAGTACATCGCTCCGGAGAGTGAGTCTAAAATTTCATCTATGCAAGGTAATGGAAATTTGTCATCCTCAATGCGTTTATTCAACAGACGGTAATCGATAACTATCCTCCATTGTTTATTACCCTTACTATCCTCTTTTTTCGGTACTATTAACAATGGTGCCGACCATTCGGACCTTGTTTCCTCTATAATTCCTTCTGACAGCATGTTGTCAATTTGTTTATTTATTTCCGCTTTCTGCGAATGCGGTAACCGGTATGGTTTTACGTATACCGGAATGGCATCCTTTTTTAAATGTATGGTCTGTTTACAGACATTTGTCACCGTCAGTGGGTCATTTTCAAAGCGAAATACGTCCGCATATTTTGCACAGATTTTATCAATAGCTATTTTTTCCTGCTTATTAAGACCTTTGGTATTTATGGAGTTGAGTAACTTATCTATACGCTCAACTGAAAAGTGTGTGTTTCCAAAAGTATGAACATCAAATTCTGAAATATTTTCAGTTTTGGGCCTAAAATTTTTCAAGTGTACCTCTTTATCCGTAATATTCAGAATTTTAACAGGTATAATGTGGTTGTGAGGCTTTGCGATAATTCCCGCAGTATAAACACCTTCTGAAATTTCTTCTGGTATGATAATACAATCATCTGAGTTATGTACTTGCAAATATTTAATAATTTCGCACCTTGGTGGAATCGTTATATAATTTTCATACTTGGATTGCAGTGGAATCGACAGTTTCCGATTGTTTATATATATAGAGAATGTGCATAATTCGTAGTTTAATATTGCAGAGTGCTTGACAAAGAAATCTGACCCAATAACACCATTCATATCACTACCAAAGTCATTCACCACATGAAATTCGTGACCTATCTTAACGTCAGATAGTTCTAATGTAATATTAGCCGAGCCTTGCGTGAAGACAAAACCCGCTATGCCGTTTATTTTGATTCTATTTGTCGTATCAACAAACTGATTTTTATTTATACATGATGTAAAAATTACGCTTACCGAAGCACCCGTATCCAATAAAAATTTCAACTCACTTTTTCCGTTTTTCATACATACATAATTAAGACCATTCATACTTAAAACCTTATAATCACCTACATTCTCACTGACTCGACCGAAAAAACTGATTAGCTTGCGGGGAAGGGTTGTTTAATTCAGCATCCTGAGCGTTTTCCATAAAAAACCCTCTTCGAGATGGACTGAAAGCTTGGTTGTTGTGATTATTCCAACGCCCTCTAAAATTTCCGCGAAAATGTCCCTGGTTTCGACCCCTAAAATTATTTTTACTATGCAAACTACTTCCTCTGATCTTATTCGATTGTGAGTTATTGAATTGTCCGGTACTGAAATTTGGTCTTCCCCTATTATTCTGCTGAAATCCTCGACTCGTACGGTTGAAATTATTAAGTTTTGAGTTCCCTCGCATGTGAAACACCTGCGAAGAAGAGGTTGCACCTCCCGTACATTCCTCATCTACAGCTCCCGTTATAGCATCTTTCAAAGCGCTATAGTTCCTAGCTTTTATGACAGTTCCCAGATCGTGACTTCGCAGTCCGTTCGCGAAAGCATGAATTGCCAGTTTTTCGTTCGCAACTTTAAGAATTTTCATTGCCTCGACATTTCCATCGGCTTGCGCTATTGTCAAATCGACCAGTAATTCCTCGATTGATTTACCAAATTCATTCACTGATTTATGTTTTTGTTTTGCGTTATGTAATTCAACTGATAAACTTGCGGCAGAATGCTTTGTCAACAAGTGTGTTTTGATGTCTTTAATTAAATCAGTATTAGACGGATATGACGACTCTAATCTCATCTTTGCACTTTGTGACAATCTAGTTTTAAGGACATAGTTTGTTAGTGTTATTTTTCCATTATCGTCTAAAAGACTATCGTATAATTCAATGGCATCTATTAACTGTTTTACAGATTCCTCCGAATTGTCGGTTATAGGCAATAAGCTTGACGCTATTCTGAGATCAAATTTTTCACCCATTATTGTAAAACTTCTAGTAATTTCTGTAATATTAGCTAATATAGTCTCTAAGGTATTTCGAATATCGACTAATAATTTGTTTGAAGATTCAACATATAACTTAACTTTTTGAATTATATCTGCATCTTTAGGGCCCGCATTGAATTTATTTTTCACTTCATTTAACTCTGATTCAATCCTATTTAATTCTTCAAACTTGCGATTTATAGCTTTTAGATCGACTCGCCTCTCTTTGCTATCTTTATTTAAATTCCTATTAAAAACTTTGAGTTCTTCAAACGAGTATCTAAATAAGTCTATGATGCTCATTTGCTACGCTAAAGACGAAAATAAATCGATATATTGATACACAAACTTATACTAAATAAATACGACCTTAAAATGTCTTTCCATGTGTCATCCAATTTCCACTCTACTTGTTGTTGGTTTTCACTTTGGAATGCGTGAACCACCCATGAAATTCGTTTTCTTCTCACTCCTTACGCCTATACCAACTCCTGACTCCTCGTTATCTCTCTTCTTATCTTCTTTTCTAATGATTTCTGGCACCTCTTTATTAGAAATGCGCCGAGTGCCAAAATGAAACAGGCGAAAGCTACTATGCCTAGTACTTCGGAAACGGAGAACCCATTGCTAGCTGAAACTCCACCACTGTTCCCGGCTTGGCTTATGATTACTTCTTCTTTACTCTCTGTGGATCCCATGTTGGAAGATGTCAAATGCAACTCGTCTCTATTTCTCAGTATCTACCCGTTAATAACATACGTGGTAATCCTGGAATCATCCTGGCAGGATCGCCATGTAATAAACTCACTTCAGGTTCATTTATAAGGAACGGAATGAAACGACTTCGTAGAAAAACTTCCTCTATTCAGAATAACTCAAATTGATCTACCTTGTTTCAATTACATGATCCTCGTCGTAATCCTTCCCTATCTCAATGTTACATAATGTTTTAATAACATAAGATCGGCATACATCGAAAAGAGCTGTCCTGGCACGTATTAGGTGTTCTAATTAGAATATTGTTTATTTCTCAATTTGTTATTGTTCCACATTATTTGCTATACCAGTACACCTCGGACTCGGAGTAATACTTGTTTTCCTCGTCCCTGATATCGTCTAAAACAACCTTCTTCTGCAGTCTCTTTGCTTTCTTAGGTTGTTTGTCTTTTTTAATCCACTCGTCTACCTTGTTGGTGGAAACATCAGGTAGAGGTGGGAAATCTTCGCTTATTCTTCTTTTCTTCAAAACGGAGGAAGAGGAGGAATGTACGCTCTCGTGATCGCTGTCGCGAAAAGAATTTTCACTCGCAGGCGGAACATTAGCCACTCCCTGATTCCCGTCTGTCAGATTTTGACAACCGGGCCCAGAGATTGGCAATGTATTGCCATGCAAATCTGACTGGTTTAGGCCGAAGCACGAGATCAATTGGCAAATGATGCTAATGATCTCGGTCTTGTCCCTCCCAGCCAGATTGCGAAGCATTTCCTCCATGCTGCTTGACATTCTACTCACTTAAAATTGACAGTAAAGCTCTGAGCAATTGAACGCAACGAAAAATGATATATTCAATCGTACTCAACGGAAACGTTTCTTCGTTTGCCCTAAGGAACCAACGAACCACTATCACAAGCCAGAAAACACCACAATACGGCTGATCATCAACCAGAAATCTTGGCGAAAACACACCCGAACGCTATGACACTTCAGCACTGTTCCGCTGTCAAAACGGAACTATGACAAAATATGACGTAATCCATCTTGATTTCCTGCAGGTTGAAGCCTGGCTCCCTTCCCCTTTCAACTGGTGTTTGTCAGAAAGACAAATGGGCTATGACTGGTGTTTATTGGTGGCATGAAAGTCCTGAGACATCCATACCGCCCTCCGCTGTATACCCCTACCTGGCTGGGGTGAGATGGATGAAGATATTATTCATCCGTTAACTGAAGACATAGGGGCCTTATGCGACAGAGTGTCGGGGCCTTCTATATCGGGAGGGGTCGTCTACAGCGTAATCTATAGTTTCCCTGACTAAAGGATTTTCATGAGTTTCAGCATAATCTAAAACTCGCCGATTCCTCGACTGAATGGATTGCTGAATGGAAGGCAGCTTCAAATCTCTGCGGATGGCTTCATTCCGCACGAACCACGGAGCATTCACAATCATCCGTAGAATTTTGTTTTGTAGAGTCTCCAAGATGGAGATGTTAGTCGGAGCCGCTTGTCCCCAAACGCCTGAAGCATACATGATGACAGACTTGAACATCATGTTATAGATCGTAATTTTATTCTTTAGGCTTAACTTGGAATTTCTATTTATCAAAGGGTACAGGCTTGCCACCCGACCCTGGATTTTTGCCTTTACGCTTAACAGATGCAAGTTCCAGGTGAGCCTACGATCTATAAGAAGACCTAGGTACTTGACCCGCGCTTGCCAATTAATCTCCCTTCCAGAGATTCTCACTTTCATGGCCGGAGAAGCTATCGTTCTTCCCATGGTTATTGCCTGAGTTTTGTCCGGATTCACTCGGATCTTCCACTCGAGGTACCAGCGCTCGAGGTCGCCCAATGCACGTTGCATATAGACGATCCCGAGCTCCCGACCCAAGGAAGATGAGAGGAGAGTCGTGTCATCGGCGTAGAGAGATACCTTCACATGCTCGGACCTCGGAAGGTCGCTGATATAAAGGGAGTAGAGCGTGGGAGAGAGCACGGCCCCCTGTGGCACTCCAGCGAGGATTTCTCTGTTGTCAGACAGAGAGCCCTCTACTTTAACCTGAAATGTTCTGTCTTTCAGGAAAGACCCAATCCACCGGATCAGGCCCCGAGGCAGGTCGAACGCAATTAGTTTGTGAAGAAGGCCTTCATGCCAAACGCGGTCGAAGGCCTTCGAAATGTCTAGTAGGACTAGATGGACTTTTTTATTTCTATTTAACTCCGCGATGGTGTTTTCGACCAGTCCCAGAGCCTGCAACTCAGTGGAATGTTCTCTCCTGAAGCCAAATTGCTCATCAGGCAGAACATTCCGGTCCTCAACTTCTTCGTTGAGCCTTTGAAGTACGATTCTTTCAGCCAGCTTAGCCGCCGACGAGAGCAGACTGATCGGACGATAATTCTGCGGGAAAAGCCGGTTCTGCCCCTGTTTTGGGAGCATGACGACGACCGCATGTTTCCACCTTCTGGGGAAGTATCTCAGAGCCAGAGAGCTGTTAATGATGTTCAATAGGCTCTCGACGCAGTTTTCCGGGAGCTTCTTCAATAACTTGTTAGTTATTGAGTCAACCCCCGGGGCTTTCTTGGCTTTTGCAGCCTTGATGTAGCCCTTCAATTCTTCCACAGAAGCCGGACTAATGACATCATCGTCATCTTCCCTGAGGATGCGGTGAACCCGATCCTCGAGCAGAATATCGCGATCGATGTCGTCATTTTCGTCAACGTTAAGTTGAAACTGACGTTCCATCGTGTCAGCAAAAGCCAACGCTTTGTCGGCGGGGGAGTAGCATACTCCGCGCTCTCCGTGAATGGGTGAGGGAGCTGTCTTCTTTCCTTTGAGTCTTTTAGTGATTCGCCAAAGCTCGTCACCTCCAGGCTCAATGGATTCCAACAGCTCCTCCCACCTGTCATTTCGGTAGTCAATGATGGCCTGTTTTACTTGATTGGCCATCCTGTTTGCCGCTGTTTTGTCTCCAGGGAAGAGTGTTCGCTGATAGAGCCTTCTCAGGCGGTTTCTCTCTCGTATCAAGGCTTTGATACGAGGGGGAAACTCATTGTAGCTCTTCTGCGGACACTCCTCACTGGAGGTGGCCGTCCGAAAGGCATCATTCACAGAGGTCTCGAAGCGGTGAACTGCCGCGTCGAGTTCGTTGGGAGAGCGGAGACCCTCAGGAGGGGCGCGCATCTCTCCGAGCTGAGCTGTGAAGACATCCCAATCCGTCTTATATCTCATGCAATAATCAGGGGAAGGAAGTTCATCACCCAATACCAGGATTACTGGATTATGATCGGAGTCCAGTTCCGACTGAACGTAAATTTCGCTGGTCAGAGTGACGTTTCTGAGAAGCGCGATGTCCAGCACGTCAGGCCTATACTGCCCGCGATAGAACGTAGGTTCACCTGGTCCCAACACGAGATATTCATGTCTGTCAGCATGCGCATGGAGCGCTCGGCCGTTTCGATTGGTGGCTCTGCTCCATAGTCCGTGCTTGGCATTGAAGTCGCCAGCAGCAATTGTCGGAATATCACTACCCATCAGCAATTCATCCAGTGATTCTGGGAGTAAAAGATTAGTTGGAGGGTTATAGACAGAGATTAAGCTGTGACAACCCCGCCTCAGTCGAATTTCGACCCCTACGGCCTCAGTTCCGTGTAACCGAGCACTGTCAATGCCGTATTGGACACACTGGAGGGATCGTTTGACAAGAATGCCAACTCCCCCACCAGCACGTCCAATACGTTCTCCATGGAAGAACTTGTAATTTGGAATGACAACGGATTCATTCCTCAGATGCGTCTCTTGGATTAGAGCCGCATCGATGTTATGTTCTAAGAGAAAATTCTCGAAGTCAAGTTTTTTTGGAAGAAAGCCATTGGCATTTCAAAAGACTATCTTCAAAGATCTAGGCAATGTCGGTTGTCTAGACATTAGCAGTACCAGTCAACACGTTTGTATTCACCGTGAACATTTTTTCGAGCACGGGGAATTTGGTGAATAGTTGCTTCATCTGCTCCAAAGCGGCGCAGATGTCTGAAGCCCCCTGAGACTGAGGTGAGGGCTCTGGTCGAGAAGGAGCGGGTCTTGCAGAGCTGCTGGCACCCTTGGATGCAGCTCTAGCAAAACTAACCCCTTCCTGGACACGTCCAGACCCCGCAGGTCTTCCTGAAGGGACTGGCTTTTTAGCTGGTTGTTTTCCTTTTGATTTTGACTTTTGGGTCTTGGGAAATTCTGGACATCCTCTATAATTGGCTGTATGGCCCCCTTTACAATTGTTGCACTTCGGGGGATCAGACCTTGGCTTTTTGCAGGCGCTGGTGAGATGCCTGCCTGCGCATTTGACGCATATCGGAACTGCCAAGCAGTTCTTTTGGCAGTGGCCAAAGCGCTGGCAGCGATGGCACTGACCCACCGAAGTTTTGGGGTGCTGGGGTTCGACCTGAACCTTCACACTCAAGAGATCGGTAACCTCAAATATATTCTTCTGGTCTCTATTGACCAAAGCAAGAACCATTGGCATTGGCTTTCCGGCACGCTTCATGCGCGTGACCGAAGTTAGGTCAAAGCCTTTGGATTCAAGCTCCTCACGAATATCATCGATCGTGAAGTGTTCTGGGACGCCCCTGAAGACGGCGCGGATTTGCCGGTCTTCAGGAAGTGAATAAGTGTGGTACGGAATATTTTCCGTCACCAAGAGCCTTGACAACCGACGATAATCGTCAGGGGTCACAGGCTGAACCTTAATTCCATCATGTAAGTTCACAGCTTTGGAGAAGTTGATCTTCTGCTCAGCTGCTGTCTTAATTAGCTTTACCCATTTGTCTTTCTGACGAACGACAATCGGAGGGATTTTCACCTTCTTGGAAGTGGCTGTGGCAGTAGGTTGTTCGTTCTGCCTAGTTGGAGCGGGGGAGCCACGCTCCAGATCCTGAATGGCTCTGACAGTATGTTCAGAACCTTCAGTGGAACTGTCATTTTGTTGATTTGGACTGATGTCCATTTCATTGACGTCGTTGTTGTTAATTTGAGATGTGGCCACCTCGCGTGCCCGACTTCTCGTAACTGGTCGTGACGAAGCTTCTGACTCGGAATAATAATTCCGAGCCTCAGATTTAACGTTATCGATGACTGCTTTTTTGGAAATCTTCTTCAATTTCCTGGGCTTTTCCTTTCTGATCCACTCATTTACCTTGCGGCTGGACACGTCCGGGAGTGGAGGAAAATCATCAGTAATTCTTCTTTTCTTCGAATTGGAGGAGAAGGAAAAGTTACTTTCGTTGTCGGAATCTTTTAGTGAATTCTCAATTTCAGTTTGGGCATTAGCCACTCCCTGATTTTCATCCGTCAAAATTTGACGGCTGACCCCAGGGACTGGCAATGCACTGCCATGCAAATCCGACTGGCTTAGGCCGAAGCACGAGATTAATTGGCATACAATGCTAACAATCTCGGCTTTTTCCCTGCCAGCCAGACCGCGAAGCAGATCCTCCATACTGCTATGAGATTTTATGAGCGGAAATTGACACTTATCTGACGTGAGCACAATGAACAATCACGAAAAGGATAAATTTAAACGTACTCACCAGAAGTGTTGGGGGTTCTTGCGCACTACAACACGCACACAACTAACACGAGAGAACTACATCCGGTGGTTGACTAATCATCAACTATAACACCAAAATTAACGAAATTTTCGCAGCGAAAATTTATACTTGTCACTTTGACGGATCTCAATGTGACATGTATGTTATGTACAAAATATGAATAACCAAGAATTATACTTGATAGAAATAACTGCTTAAACGCAAGCGAGACATAATTGGAACCACCTATTGGTGTTACACCCAAGTCAACTTGCCAAGTTTTTATGTCAGTGTTGGTGGTTTGACCAATCAACCCAACTGCGGTAGCAAAAATTTGTAAAGCTGTCCTGGAATGCCATCTGTCAACGAATCCAAGTTGACTTGGATATCACAACAATAGGTGGTTACACTTATGCCTCGCTTGCATTTACGCAATTATTTTTTTATCAAGTACTTTTCTTGGTGATTCACATTTTATCTTCAATCGACGACCGCCTGCCCGGTACTGACGACGCACAATGGAGGTAAATACTTTTTGTCAAGGAGGCCTGTTGCGAACGTTGAGGCTAAATCGTTTCGAAATTGAATAAAGGGAATTAACCCAGTAAAACAACAATCGATATCAAAAAGAAGATGAAAGAACTTTTTGGCGATGATTCGGACGAAGAGAATTCAATTCTGGCATGAGAGAAGTTCCGTTTGAAAATGTTATCGCCGTTGAAATCGTCTCCAGGAAGAAATAAATCAGTGGAATCTCAGAAAAAGATTCTAGCATCCGTAAGAACGGGACATTCGGACATGACTGAAGGCCTACCGGCAATTCAGAAATACAAAGGTGCGTGCTTTGTACCTTGCAGAAACTATTGATTTTGGAAATTGCAAATTGATTTTGGAAGAATGGTATTTTGATGTTTAGACCACTGAACGTTTCGTGTCCTTGAAAAACGGTAAGTACTGATACTATCAATGGGATACGATGATTTTTAAATACGCGATTAGACAAGGGTAATTGAATGTTCACAAACGAATATTATTGTTATAATAAAGCGGTATATCGGTATTCAATTTTTATTGTACTACGATAGTCTGCAAAAAATAAAGTAGCAAGTGGAGAAAATTATTGTTGGCAGTTTTATCTATTTCATAGCTAAACAACACAAGGTACTCCGTACCTTGTAGAAAATATAACAGAACTAAACCGATTACCGGGAAGAGAGTGCAAAAAACTGTTTACTCAAATGGACAGGACACCGACATATCTTCGGGTACAAAGATCAAATCTGACGAAAAGGCGAATAAAAGGAAACAGGAAAGGTGTACTCATGGCTCCAAGCGGAAGAATGAACTTTGGAATCCGACGACGGAGAAATGTAAGATCCCGGCGGATGGAAGCGTACAGAAACAAAGGCTAAAGTCAAAAAAGTAAAATGCGCCTTGCTATTACATAAAAATGTGATGAGAAATTTTTCAAAGAAAAAAAGGGTAAAAAGATTGACACTGATGAATCTACTTTTGAAGAAGAATTTGGAAGTGTCTCAGAAGTTAGTGAGACTGAAATTAATGACATGGATGTATCTGAAGATGATGAAGAAATATTAGTTGTGAGAGAAAATTTTGGGAAATTGACTCGTAAACTAGTTGAAGATGACTATGTGCTTGTAGTTTTTGATGCAAAAAATATTAATGTTTATTATGTGGGCAAGATTATTGAAATTATTAATTCCGACTATGAAGTTTCATTCATGCGGCTAATTACACAGCACAACGAAAAAATATTTTTTGAATGTTTCCTACACTAAATTAGTCAATTTCTACTAATTTTGGGGTGATAAAAACGAAAATAATAATGAAAAATTTTTATTAGCTCTGGTTTTTGAGATACACAGTACTTAATCTTAAAGGGTAGTTATACTATACGTGAAAAGTGAAAGTACATAAAACAATATTGTTATGTTTCTTTTAAAATATTTTAAGTACAAAATTAATAAAAAAAAACATTATTCTTAGTGTTTTGACAAATAAAAGAAGTTTGTACCACCAAATTTCAATTAAGTCCATCCGATTCATTGTAAGATTGCTGTCGTTTAGCTTGTCTTTTATAAAACACTTCTGGAGCATCCCTACACACAGACCAGCAGTAGTCTGCAAGCATTGCTTCATTCCAACGGCCCTGATATCTCTGTTCCATTAAGGCAATGTCTTGATGGAATCTTTCTCCATGTTCGTCACTCACAGCTCCACAGTTTTGTGGGAAGAAATTAAGATGAGAGTGAAGAAAATGAATTTTTAAGGACATGTTGCATCCAAGTTGGTGGTAAGCTTGAAGAAGCTCTTTAACCAATGCTGTGAAGTTATCATCTCTTTTGTTACCTAAAAACCCATGTACAACCCCCTTAAAGGCTTCCCAGGCTCTTTTTTCATTTCCTGTTAAAATCATGTCTAAAGCAGGATCATTTACGATTTCACGGATTTGAGGCCCAATAAAGATGCCTTCCTTGACTTTAGCATCACTCAACCTGGGAAACTTTGCTCTCAAGTACTTAAAAGCTTGTCCTTCCTGGTCCATGGCCTTCACAAAGTTTTTCATTAGTCCCAACTTAATATGTAATGGGGGAAGGAGAACATCCTTACGATCTACAAGAGGCTCGTAAACTACATTTTTCTCATTATTTTTCATTTTTCATTATTTCTCAGATATTTTCACATCATGTTTTAGAAGATTCCACTGTTGTAGTCTTGACCCTAACAGCTTAGCCTTTTCCTTAGAAGATCTCTTATAAGGTCACTCAACTCTGCTTGACTATTTCTGTGCGGATCACTAGACCTATCGCTTACCTCAAAATCAGGGTCATAGGATGTAGAAGGATGGGTTGCTCCTTCTAAACAGTCTTCATCACCTTCCTCTAAAATTTCATAGTTTTGGGGTGGAGGAGGGACTGGCAAATTGTCTGAGTGTGGTACAGGCCGAAGAGCAGATGGGAGATTAGGGTATTTAACCGTTCCTCTTTTCTTCATAGATAAACCTTGCTTAATGGGAGGAGTTAAGCAGAAATAACAGTCGTCTGTATGATTGGTAGGCTCACGCCAAACCATAGGTACTGCAAAAGCCATTGCCCGGTTTTTATTTTTCAGCCACTCTCACAATATGACGGAACAAGAATTACAACATATATGAGGAGCCCATGATTTATCTTGGTCCCCAACTTTCACACCAAAATAATGTTCATAGGCTGTCTTAACGATAGGTGTCATTTTACGTTTCTGAGCCTTAAATGTTATTTCACCACATATATAGCAAAAGCTATCGACAGAATTCACACACTTTCGAGGCATTTCAGATCAGCACTTAAATTAATTTAAAAATCAACTTCACACGATAATTTCAATAGCAACCACGTGCGTACAATTGACAAACTCACATAGGTTATGTTTACTACTTAAGAACAGATGAGAGGGGTGTTATGTAAACAAACATGTGTACCAACTCTTGGTGATGAAAAATTTCATTTGTTGAAAACTCAATATACATATATATATAATATAATGATACTATATCTTGAAAACAAGAGCTAATATATAATTTTTATGGTCACTTTCGGTTTTAACACGTGGAAATACATTAAAATCATCTAATTTCAACCCCGAAACAAAAACTTTGTTGTGTTGTGTTATCGAAGAAACTATGAAGTTCGGATGCTTTTTGAGCCTGATTTGGCTAACGTCAAATTAAAGGATAATAAAATGTTTCTGCCACAGCCAGAGATTAATGGCACACAAAACCGGAACTCAACGTTTAGTTTACCGATCAGAGTTCCTTCAACTATTAACTTACGTTAGGTTCATCAATATCAGGTGAAAATATTTACTGTTTTTTCTGTTTAATAACTTTTTTACTGTTTAATACAAAAAAATATTGGTTTTGGCTGGAATAGCCATGGTTTTGTAAAATGTCCTGTCTGTATTGAGGAAGTCTCAATACTGCATCTAAGTTTTTATTAGTCTAATTATGTTTCATTACTCTAAATATTTTATTTTTGTTTATTAATCTTTGAAAGTTTACTCATAGCATTATTATATTCATAAGTATTTTACTGAAGGCACTTTGAACCAATATCTTCTTTGATTGTGAAAAATGTTTTGTGATTCATAAAGTGCCTTCAGGTTGTATAAAATTTAGAGCTATTTTGAGTTAAAGAATATGTTGTTCAAGTGCAAATAAAGACTGATTACATTGTAAAACCATATAAATATATAATATTAAAACTCAGCTTTTTTATTATATTACAAATGATTATTAAGTCTAATGGACTCGGCTCATAGGGTGATTCAATGTGGAAAATACCCCGGTTGCATGTGTACCTCTTGATGTACACATTAAACCAAATCTAGTTTTCGATAAATTCTTTTTCATGCTGAAACCAAACGGAATTTGAAAAATTAATATTCGTACAATTGTTTTTAAATAAATTCACAAACTACACACACAAAATTTAGGGCATTAATTGAAAAACGAGCGCGCTACGAGACTTTGAAATTCACCTGATTCAATGTGAGACAACCTACCCTATCTTATATAAATTGTTCTTTAACAGACAAATCTGTGGTGTCATCTGCCATTATTGTGGAAAACTTAGAGTCTTTCATTTTATTTACAATCTTGTCACACAATCTGTCACATATTCTGCGTGGTTTTGCTGATGTAACCTGGCATTCCTTCCACAATTTTTTATGTGAGACTAAAACGTAATCACTAGCGTCAACTCTAAATTCAAGCAATGCTCTGAAATTTCCTTCACCGAAACAGCTTCCAGTTGTCTCTTGAGTCCCCTCAAGGGTATGTTTTGGGCACCACATAATATGACGCTTTCAATAATTGGAATAAGCTTCCTACATGTAGTAATAACAAAAATAACAGTCAGCCATTTACTATAATATTTCTAATGGAAATATCCCGGAACCACAACCAAAATATATCACACGTATTCTGCTCGATCGACCGTCCAACCTCTCTAATTCCACTTGTCGCCTCGTAGCCTTTTTTCTCCGTTATCAGTTCGTACTCGTGAATCAGCTACTTTTTATCCTTTGATTTGCATTAGCGTAAAGGTGGGTACTGACCGGCGTTACGAGGTGTAATGTAACATTCGCATCGAGCGGGTACGCATCGAGTATGGTAGGCTGGGTTTTGAAAATCGGCGTAACATCCTCGTCAAAACTCTGTGCTCCGCTGTCGTCGGTAGTTCACTCAAGATGGCCGACAGCGAGGACGCGTTGGTATCTTTGATTCTACTTAATTATTGTTACATCAAAATTAAGAAGAAGAAAAAACGTTACTGGACATCAAACTTATTTAAAAACAGAGGAATATGTGGTGGTTTGTCATTGATAGCAATTTTAAAAAACCGAATGATTACTGGACAGTATAAAAACTTTGTACGCATGTCTCCGATCGATTTTGAAGAACTCATGACGTTAATTGGACCAAGTGTACATAAAAAGGATACCAATTATAGAAAAGCAATTAGTGTCACGGAACGATTAGCACTAACACTTCGTTTTTATGCAACAGGAGATTCCTATACTAGTATGCAATATCTTTTCAAGATATCAAAGCAACGAATAGGATTTATAGTAAAAGACGTCAGCGAAGCCCTTATTGGAGCATTAAAAGGATATGTAAAGGTATGTACTGTTTTAATTAAATCAGAAAAAGTAGTCAGTACATATCAAATTATTTAATTAATTAAATCACCAAATTCTGATAGAAATTGTTCACTCATAGCTGGGGACCCACAGTAATTTTGATGGGACGTATTTGATGCAGGTGTTTCAGGGTTCTGCTGTGACATCGGTGAGGCCCTTGAAATTGGTTGTGTAGAGTATCCTTGTGAATAATAATTGTTAGTATTCATGCCAACATAGTCATATTCTCCGCGATCAGCACTAAACAATAAGGTACAGTTACACATGCTAGTTAGTAGCATGCTTTTTAGTATGCTCATTGGCATACTTGTTTCGAGCATGCTCTGCACTTGTCTACATTTGCTAGATATAAGCATGCTAGTTTTAAGTATGCTTCTGAAAGAGCATGCTCAAAGCAAACACTCCGGTACACATGACATTTTATACGTGCTTACTGTCAGTTCAAATAAAACCATGGACAATCAAACAGCCATTCGTATGGAGTTGAATAGAATTATTCTTTTGGTAGCGTTGCAATGCGTCCAAAAACTTCTCTCAGATAGAAAGAAAAAAACAAGGAATAGGAAGATTTGGGTCCGTGATTGGCTAGGTAGAAGAGAAAAACTTGGAGCAAGTACTCGATTGTTAGTCGAAATGCGAGAAGAAGATATTAATGGTTACAATAATCATTTGCGCATGTTACCGCATCAGTTTGACTGGTTACTATCTAAAATTGAAAGCGCTATAAAGAAACAAGATACACACATGCGAAATGCTATTCCACCAAAAGTGAAATTGGAAGTGACATTGAGATATCTAGCAACTGGAGATTCGTTATACACATTAGAAGCACTTCACAGAGTTGCAAGATCTACGATAGCTCTATTTTTACCTGAAGTGTGCGATGCAATATATAATGCTCTGAAGGATTATATGCGGGTAAGTAAAGTAAACCAGTAATTATTAGTAAGATCAAGTATTTATTGTTTGTTTTAACAAAATTTATATTCATAGCTTTAACACGTTTTCCATGCTTTGTTCAACAAATCTTCTTCGGGGACGGTAGAATCTGATTGGGATAACGAGTAAGGAAATGTGTAAGTGACTGTGTTTGTGTTTGTACTGGAAGGTATGAAAGTCATTGTTTGTGTATTTGTCATTGTTTGTGTATTTGTAGTAGGAGGTGTATAAGTGACTGAGTTTGTGATTGTATTTGAAGGTATGAAAGTTTGTGTATTTGTAGTAGGTGGGGGTATGAAAGTCATTGTTTGTATATTTGTAGCAGGAGGTGTGTAAGTGACAGGTGTAAAGGGAGACAAATTTGGGTACTGGTATCGGCGTCTTGCTGCAGTCAGAATTTTTTGGATCTCATTTTATACATCTAATGCCTCGTACAATGGTAGGGCTCGCAATTGAGCTGCAACATTTTGAGCAAAATAATGGAATTCATCGTAATTAGACTGTGTATTTATAGCAGAAGAAATATTTTCCAAACGAGCGAGCGCACAGGTAATGGGTTCTTCTTGTAAGCTTCTCTTTCTACATCGTGTTGACGAGCTGTTATTAGATGAACGGGATTGTGATCGATCTTCTGTAGTTGGAGGAGGGGAGGGTGATAGCAAGTTCACCGACTGCGGTGTCAACGAGTTTGAATATGAAACAGCATCACTTAGTTGTGAATCTTCCGATGACTCTTCTCTGTCCTGTATCTGTAAAAAAAAACTAAGTTTATAAAATATCAACTTCACATATTTATTGTTTTTTGTTTTACAGATTCCCGGTCATGGAGATTGGAAACGCATTGAACACGGATTAAGAACTAAATGGAACTTTCCTGGTTGTGTTGGGGCGATGGACGGTAAACATATAAATATACTCGCTCCTGATGATACTTCTGACTACTATAACTACAAGGGCGCCCATAGCATTATACTTCTGGCATTAGTTGATGATGACTATTGTTTTTCATACGTAAATGTTGGGACTAATGGTAGAGCTTCTGACGGAGGTGTTTATCAAAAATCGAATTTAGCACAAGCTTTGGAAAATAATACTCTCAATTTACCAGGCCAATCAGTTGTTGTGGCAGACGCTGCTTTCCCTCTAAAGTCATATCTTATGAAACCCTATCGAACAACTCCAACGCTTCAAAAAAAAATTTTTAACTACCGTTTATCGAGAGCCAGACGAATCGTTGAAAATGCGTTTGGTATTTTAGTAACAAGATTTCGAGTTCTTATGGATGCCATAGATATGGCCCCCAAAAATGTTGATAGAATTACATTAGCTGCCTGCTCTTTACACAATTGGCTTCGGAAAACATCTGATATGTACATCACACAAAGATGCGTCGACTTTGAAGATATATAACAACGTGTTGTGGTACCAGGATCATGGAGGGCACAACTGCAAAGAACTTTAGAAGGCTTACCACCTACACGCTACAGTAACCACGCTTCTCGACTGGCAGAAGCAATAAGAGACACCTACGCGCAGCTCTTTGAAACTACAGAGGCAGTACCGTGGCAATGTCATATGATATAAATTCACCATCATCATTTCATTGTTCTGCCTATATGATACAAATGAATGAATAGAAAATGCTGTACTTATTCTATGATATTAAATAACTATGTTTTACTAACATTTAAGTGCATTTTTATTTATTAAAAATCGAAACTTACCAATTCCATAGAAATAGGGTTCCTGTACTTGCCAGTGTCTCTAAGAAAAGAATTCATTTCGTGAAACCAGGATGTGGATGGGTTGTACACAGTAACGGTACCAGAACCGGATCGCTTGGAACTCTCAATTTTTTTTAATTCGCTGTGGTAAACAGACCTCAAGTTTTTTATTTTTGTTTTCATAATTTTCAAAGTCAAAGCAGGATCGTCCATGTTGGTTAATATATCTTGATATGCATTATTTCTTGCAATATTGTTTTTGTATTCTGGTATGCGTGGATTCCATAGGCATTCATTGTTCCGATATAAAATCACAAATTTCAACGTTTTTTCATCGCCCCAGCGAGACATTTTTAGCGCGAAATTGTGCACGCGCACCAGCCGCTAACGACTGATCGATACTAGCATGCTCAATAAGCAAACCTGTTCACACACGCTATAAGCACGCCCCCTTCCACCCGCGCTACAGGTAGCATGCCCAATAATCGCACGACCGTCGATTTTTGAGCAAATTCGAAACTAGCATGCTCATTATTAGCAATGTTTCGACACACGTACCACTAAGTAGCAATTGCTCAAAAGTAGCATGCTTTCGTGCTACTAACTAGCATGTGTAACTGTACCAATATATTTGATATGTAATGTTGCAGATGTATTTTTGTTGTCTTTGAATGAGATCTTAATTTATTTGCCAAAAAAATACCATAGGCTTCACATTCGTCAAGTTTGTGCGAAGGTGACTCCGTTTGCTCGGTTTTCTTTTTTAAAATATTGAAAGTAGATGCCATTATCTCTTCCGGGCTTGGGGCGACTGCTTTCTTCCTGTTTTTTGTAGGCGTAGGGCAATCATTGTCGCTGATATTGGCAGGCGGAGGGCATTCATTGTCGCTTTTATTGGCAGGCGGAGGGCAATCATCAGGCGGTTGTTCTGAAGCACCTTCACGTTCACGTAGCTGAAAATAAATATAAATCATTATTTCAGATGCCAGAAACACCGGAGCAATGGCTGGTTGTAGCGAATGACTATGATACTTTGTGGAATTTTCCATATTGCTTAGGCGCAATTGACGGTAAACATATTTTACTGCAGTCACCGATCAACAGTGGAAGTGAATTTTATAACTACAAGGGTTTCTTCAGCATCGTATTACTGGCAGTTGTTGATGCGAAATATAACTTTTTGTATGTAAACATTGGATGCCAAGAAAGAATATCGGATGGAGGAGTTTTTAACAACTGTGAATTAAACGAAAAACTAAAAAATTATACACTAAACTTCCCTCAACCCACTGCGTTGCCAGCAAGAACAGAAGAAATTCCGTTTTACTTTGTTGGCGATGAAGCTTTTGCTCTTTCCGAAAATATGATGAAAGTATATGCAGGATATCATGAACGTGGTTCAAAGGAAAGAATATATAACTACCGACTTTGCAGAGCTCGTAGAGTGGTGGAAAATGTGTTCGGCATTTTGTCTGCAGTGTTTAGAGTTTTGCGGAAACCTATGTTGTTAGAACCGAACACCGCGACATCTGTCGTAACAGCAATAACATGCCTTCACAATTTTTTAAGAAAAGGTAATAATTCTCAGGTATATACCCCTGAAGATAGCTTTGACGAAGAATCGAACGACCAGGTCAGATTAGGACACTGGAGAGACGGTAAAAATGACATGGCTAGTATGTTACCCTTGCAAATAAGACCGCGAAGGGCTACAAGATCTGCTCACCATATTCGTAATGAAGTTGCTGAATACTGCATTCAGCAGGGGTCTGTAAGCTGGCAGGACAATTATGCTTAAAATGGACTTACCGTATCTGTTGTAGCACGAGGTGTATTTCTATCCAGTATAAATATCATAGCTTTGTATGCAAACCAAGTACTATGGTATACTTCATCTGCACCTGAAATTGAAATTAACAAACGTCGACCCAAAGTAGTATATTTCGTGAATATCGTAATCTATGGTAGAAAAATAATTGTAAAAAAAATAAATAAAAACCAAATTGTATCTGTTACTTGTGGGCCTATGTACTTAAGAACTTAATAAATAATTACGTACCTTTTCCTGTACTAGTTGATTGTTTAGTTTTTTGTTTTTCCCTCCTCAATGATGCCAGTAAACTTGTCATTTTCTTTTTACATGTTTCTCTGTCGCTGTCGAATAACGAAGCCAATCTATTCCAAGCGTCTTCTTTCTTGTGTTTGTTATAATGCTCTGGATGAGCTGGGTTCCACAACACTTCCTCTTCTCTGTATTTTTCTATAAAATACAGAGTTTTTTTTGTGCCACTCCATGTTTTAAGAAATAAATACGAGAAGAACAACGTGTGATTACTCGCGACGCGCGTGCGCTCGGGACGACTTGCAAGAGCGTACTGACCGACAGCCGGGTGGAGCACCCAAAGCGAGCAACGAGCGGCTCGTTGCTCGCTGGTTTCCCCGTAACACGACGTACTGACTGCACGAATGCTCGCGGTGTAACACGTTACATTACGCCTAGTGTTGCCCAAATGCAAGAACAAGACGAGACTTAGCCAGTCTTGGTCTTGGTCTTGCGCCAATACACCTGGTCTTGGTCTTGGTCTTGGTCTTGCGCTCCCAGTCTTGGTCTTGGTCTTGGTCTTGCAGCAAGAGTCTTGCAAGTCTTGCAATTACCTATTAGTCTATTACTATTTATTAAAGTTTACTTTAAATCTTGAAAAAACGTATTAGAATTGGAACATTGTGAGCTTGAATTAACACAGCCATAGTAAAGATCAAGCAGATTAACAAATAACTGAAGATTTAATAAGAAATTCGAAAAATTAACTGACCTATATGTCGTTTTCCATGGAAGTAACTGTTTCTTAATAAACATTTATGATTTATAAGCTTACATTTGCTAAAACATGTAAAAAAACAAATTAATTACAATAACTTGACTGTATTTTAAAGAACAATACTTATCTGTCTAAAAAGAGATTGAACCCTCAACTTATAAGAAATTTAATAAAAGAGTTTTACGATTTATCATTTATTTGAACAAAAAATAAAATACAACACTAATCAACAGCTTTATCATTAGGTTATGATACTTTATATCAATTTTTTTGACCAACAATTAATACAAAGTAACCATCTGGCTGACTCATCATTTAACCTATTTCTATGTTTTCTAATTACTAATGATGCTTTAGAAAATAACCTCTCAGCAGGTACTGAAGTTGCAGGTATTGAGAGAAAATCACGGGCCATTTTCGATAAAATCGGATACTCTGTCTCATGCGTCCTCCACCAATCTAAAATGTCTTCCGAGCTGGCAGTTCTTGGTTTTCTCAGGTACTCCTCCAACTCGTCTATCACTAAGCCTTGAAGACAAGATCCAGATGACGTCGAGGGACATTCATAGAGTTTATCAAAGTCTATTACGTCTTCATCTTCATCACATACTTTATTTTCTTTTTCTGGTAATTCCAGAGATTTGTTCAGTGAGTGTAGATTTTTATATTCTTCATAAAGTTCATTGAACTTGCGCAGACTTTCTGTTTTAAGTTGCTTCCCCCACATTGTCAGGTCAAAAGTCTGAGCCTTATGCCTTGGGTCTAAAATTAAAGAAGTACAATAAATCCAGTTGCTCTTTTTGTAATGTTTAAGCATTTTGTCTCGAGCTGCTTGGAAAGCTAGAATGAGCCTTTCATCCACTTCAGATCGATTAGGTTTCTCATCTAACTGTTTTACCATAGATTCAATTTTATCTAGCAAAAGATTGAATGATACAATGACTTGCGGTAATGTAACATATTTGTCTCCACCAAGTTTTGTACTTAAAAGTTTAAAGTTTATTAGAAATTTATGTAATTTTTCGAGTCCCTGCCATTCATTAGCTGTGATTTGAAAATCATTTAATTCGGTGACAGAACTGCACAATATGTCAATGCCCGCTCTCACTTTTAAACCAAATCCAATCATATCATGTGTGGAATTCCATCTCGTTGGACAGTCAAGAATGGCATTTAGATTTGATGGCACGCCAGCTGCTTCACAAGCAGACTGAAACTTCTTCTTCACTATCTCACTTCTTTTTATTTTACTGGAAACACTGCGTAACTTTGTTACAGATGTACGCGAGTCAGCAATATTTGGTGCAGATTCTTCATCTTCCTCATCCTCAGTTTCGTCTGCATAGTCTTCGTACTGCTGATCTTGCGCGTTAGTGTCAGACTCACAGTGTAATGCTAAGGTCTTTAATAAATCTTGTACACAAAGGTTTAAAATGTGAGCAAAGCACCGGAAATGTTGATTGTCTGAATCAAAGTGTGGCGGCAGCTGTTTGCCCAGTTCATACATAAATTTGGTATTTGCAGTTGCGTTGTCGACCGTGATACCTTGTATTTTATCAATTATGCCATATTCCAATAAACATTCATGGAAAATCGTTGCAATATCTTCCCCAGTATGTCGACCGCGTGATGGTATAAAATCAAGAACTACAGATTGATACTTCCATTCGTTGTCTATATAATGAATAGTAACCCCGTAGTAACTCCTACCAGCAATTGACGTCCACCCATCAATGGTAAAAGACATTTTAGATGATAATTGTTGAAGTCGTTCCTTGAGATTCAATTGGAGCTCTTCAAATCGCTCTTTGACTTTCCTTCTAAGTGTAGACCTTTTAGGAAACACCATATTAGGGCAAATGCAAATACGTCGAAAATATACTTGTGTAGCTTCGTCATCGAAAAATGAGAAGGGAAGATATTTTTTCACCACCCAATCAACTGTAGCTGTCGTGATGTTGTCACTGCTGTTTTCCGACTGAAACAAAACAATAAATCTTGTGTTATTATTTAAAACATACAAGGTTTGAGCATATAAGAGGAGGAGGTATGTTGTTGTTAAATCGAGAAAATCGTTAAATTGATATTTGTTATATTAAGGTTGCACTGTACTGTAATTTACCAAAATAAAGTACTTAGTTGTTACTGGCCGATTAAATGAAAATATGGGTGTTTATAAAAAATATTTAAGACGATAATTACATACTTAATATGTCGCACCCCTAGATGAAAACACCACTAACTCAAAAATACTTACGTAAGTTAATGGCGTTTTTGAAAGTATCGCATGAATAGCTATGCAGAGTTGAAAAAATATTCTTACCTGTCCACTTCTTCCAGCGGTTACTAAAAAGCTTGTGATATCTCCACTTAATTTTGGTTTAACAGGAAGAAATATTTCTGATTCCTTTTTGTGGAAAGATATTAGATGTTTCCTTAAGCCTGAAGTGTTTCTGTTTTTCATTTTTATTTCAATCTTTTTATGTTGGCACAATTTACAGAAGGCAGTTTGGGATGCATGAATTATTTCGAAAAACTCTTCAAATTTGCTTTTGGGTCTTTTAGATCTGTGACTCAAACTCTCGTTACTCGGACTCGAATAATTTGAATCTTCGTCACTCATATTAAATTGTACACGTGATACGTTTTTAGAAAACAACAAGAATTAGTAAAAACAATTATTAAGTTAGACTCGAAGCACAGCTCAATTGGAAATGACTGGAATTAAAATAATTCCTTTATTTATAGTACGTTTCCTTGCTTTCTACCGCGCCGCCTCGCCACGTGCCGGCTCTATGAAAAGGATGCCGCCGCAAATCAAATAATGCCGCGTGCGGCGTACAAACACACACTAAATATTACCTACTTGTACAGACGCGACGCGTGAATAAAATATATAGAAAAGAATTAGTGAAAATCACTATTCTTTACATATAAGTGAATGTTTTGGCGTACATCTATACTAATATTATAAAGCTGAAGAGTTCGTTTGTATGTTTGATGACAGAAGTTTTAAAATAAATAAATAAGTCCTGAACGTCACTATACCTCCAAAGTTACTATTCCTCGTGGACGAAGTCGCGGGCACAGCTAGTAAATACTTACTCTCATCATCTCTCTCAGAGATATTCGGGCTGGTAAGTAATACAAAACTCTTATCGCAGGCTTTTTATTTTATTAGTAGGTAAGTACCTACGCTTTTTATATTATTTTATTAGTTTTGTAGAATTTTTTTACACGTTTCAAGTATATTTAAAAGTGGCTACAATATTTATTAAACGGGTGCGGGGTGATATTTGAACACTTTTTTGCTATTTTTTCTTGTAAAAACTTAAGAAATATAATGACTAAATGTACAATAATAGTACCTAAGTAATTAGTTTAAAACCATATAAGTAATCAATATTATAATATATACTTACTAGAATGAATTAATTTGACATCTACTACCTATCCTTACCATTTTATCCCAATCATAATACTACTTGCGTGATCAGTATAATGTATTCATTTTCATTCTAAGCACTCTGAAACTTATTTATTCTTTGGAACACCTGTAGGTACTCTTAAAATTCGAAATTATTTTACACGAGTATACCTACGCCTACGCCCTATGGCGGCAATCAAATAGTGTCAAATGTTATGATTTCGGCGTGGCGGCAACGATTGTTTTAGATTTCAAAAGAAGCCGCCGGCGCGTGTATCGTAACCATGTACTTCCGAAAAGCGGCAAATTTCTTTGAGAAGTAAGTACAAAACCTTTGAAGCCGCATTATCAAAGTGCCGATGGTTAAAACATAACTATGCATGCACTCAGTTTGATTTTAATAGATAGGTCCAGTTTTTCATACCTATTCTTTGATACAGTTTTTTGCGTCTCATAGAATTTCTAAGCGTACCTACCTATACACCGAACTGTTACACCTAACTACTCAGTGAAATAGCGCTAAGTCCTAGCTGCAAGACGCAAGAGTCTTGCAGGCTATGTCTTGTTCTTGCTCAAGTCTTGCACGGTCAGTCTTGGTCTTGGTCTTGCTAAAAATACGCGGTCTTGTTCTTGGTCTTGGTCTTGCAAAAACGCAAGAACAAGACCAAGACTGCAAGACCAAGACTGAATTTGGGCAACACTAATTACGCCCCGTAACGCCTGTCAGTACCCACCTTAACAGGCAACTCTCCCAAAGGGTAGAAATACGGAGTCAATCTCCTAACACAGTTCTCTTCAATTGTTTTTTTTCTGCTGCATTTATGCTGACTATTACACTGTTTGCTTCACTCTCATGAGTCATGCATTAGTACTACCTTCACAATGACCAAACATTACACAAAATTCGCAGTGATCCCATTGTGATTCTTTGGAGTACCCTCGATCTCATTGCGCTACTACTGCTCCAGATGGAAATATTACATACAATTGACGTAGATATTGTATACGAGGGCATCCAGTAACAGAGACTGAAATATTAGATTAGTTCAGTAATTAACGTTATCAAATTTGAATACGCACACCAGTCATTCACTGAGAACCATCAGATGGTAGATGCTTGCTTTTGGGCTAACGTTTCGTTGCTGTGCTGCTGTTTCTGGTTTCAAGGGTGGGAATATAAGGAAAAATGGATGATGGCGTTCCTAGGGTCAAAATACTCCGGAGGTAAAATAGCCCCCCAATCGGATCTCCAGGTGGGAGTTGATCTAAGGGCATCATCCTGCAGAAGTTATTCGAAAACTACTATTTCTGACAGTCAGCAGGGTCTTTCCAACATCAATCCACAGGGAAATAGCATGGTAAATGCAGTTGCTAAGAGGCCTACTAGCAAGTTCAAAATCGATTTCTGCAACATCAGAGGACTCAACTCAAATATAAACCGAGTGTACCAACATCTGCAATCAAATAGTCCTCCTATTATTGCACTCACAGAAACCAATGTCAGAAACCAACATATTGTAGAATATCTGCGTAACTTTGGAATATCTCTTTTTATCAGAAGCGATCTCTCCTGTCAACGGCAGGGAATGCTGGAATCCCGAAAATTTGATGTTATGTGGTTCTAAATAATATCACAGATCACCAAATTTATATGCTGCGTTCATCAACCACCTAGTGATACACAATATAGGGTACTATTCTCTTCACTTGACTGCAAATCAATCATCCCAGTGTCGAAATTTCCATATTCGGTGACTTCAATGTCAAAAATATCGAATGACTCAAATTTTTAGATATCAACGACGAACAAGGTCGCGAAGCAGAGGATTTACTCAGATTACAAATGAGCCAACCAGAATTCCTGACCGTGATGGAGAATTTGCTAGTCTTCTGGATCTATACCTAACAAACAATGTAGAAATTTACGGTAACCGTAAGGTCTCCATTGGGATTTTCTGTCCACAAATTCATTTCAGTGTTGAGTGAATTACCGATGAATGTTGGGGAACAATCTAAGCCGCGCAAAGTTTGACATTACAGATCAGTTGAATGGGAGGATCTTCAAGATCATGTCGCTGGAATTCAAAGGCTACTTCTCAAAAGCTTGGAACACTGTTCCGAACCAGAAAACTGTACATACCTCAGCAACTTTTGATGCTTTATAAAGCTCAGATCAAACCTTCTTTGGAGTATTGTTCTCATGTATGGAGCTCTGACCCCGAACTTATCCTGAAGTTACTGGATTCCATCCAAAAAATAGTCATCTGCGTGATTAGAGACGCAAACATCACGTACAACTTTGATAGCCTGGAACATCAAAGAAAGGTTGCAGATATGTATCTATTGGCGGGTTGGCTGTCCTTGTTCATCTTCCACTGCCTGAACCACTGCCTGGCGAGTGCATTGGTATGTGATGTGGGGGTTGAGCAAACCGGCCATCGGATGCCTGCTACCACGTAGCCCCGCTGGATACGGGATTGACAGAATCACTTGTGGCTCTGTTATTTCCTAACTGAATGGCATTTCAATAACGGCCTAACCATAAGGTGTGTGTATCCGTGCCGAGAGGATGAGTAACACTGAGCTTATCAGCTGTTTCAACTCTTCAACTCCTGATCCAATAACTGGACCTCAAGAAAAAGTTTGGTGGTGCAGCCAGGAAACGGCTGGGTCGTCTCCTCAAGAGCGGGGTACCTTATGAAACTGCCTTGCACCAAATTCTTCAGCGGCGTACGCAGAATCTGTCTCAGGTGGCAGAACAAACCCCTCATGAGCAGGTTAGCAAACATTTGCGCTCAAGTGATAATTCACCAAACCAGTGGCGAAAAAGCCCTGCACGGCACGCGCACGCACACACGGCAAAACAGCCTATTTACGACGACAAAAGTCAAAAAAATAAAGTTTTATTTTGAATAAAATTTCAATGCCAAACTGATCTCGAATATCCCTTATATCCAATACAAGATTAGGTTTTTTCTAGAAATGCCCTAATCCATGGGGCAGGTAGCCGAACTTCGAGTTCTTTCATCACCCTTACTCGGCTCATCAGGTCTATCCCAACCGTAGGTCGATTTGTTGTGTTTTTGTGAAGTTATAGTGCATTAAGTGGAATATTTTCAATATGTAGATTTTACCTTGTGGTAAGTACATTGTAATTTCAATATAATTATGTAGTTATAGAAATATCCTAGTGAAATATTCGAACATATCCGTTGAATGCACATTTTTTTTTGTTGTTTGCCTTAGTTTGACTAGATTTTCAAAAAAAGTTCCACATTGTTCCGATTAGAAAAAGTGAACAAACAACCCACGTGTCTGAACTTTAGTTCGCAATAGTTTTTAGCACACCTTTTTGCCACCTTTTCACATAATTCGTCATTTTTCACAGGTAGTCAGACAGTCGATGGCGCTGTGGCGTTGCCGAAAATAACCAGAAAAGAACTGTTCTTGATACTGAGGAGCGAAAGTTTGTTCAAGTCATCGATACCTAAGTGCAATAAACGATTGTTTGATTACATTGTCGACAAATACAACATTGAGGATTGTCCATCAACAACAGAAAAAGCATTGAGAATTAAAATAAAAGTTTTCATCACGAAGTTGAGGTCTAAATGGGGAGAATGCCACAACATGCAAGAACGATTCTTTGACAAACATGCAAGGTGGTTGAGCGAAGAATTCCAAGTTCTTCAATTTTTGAATAGTGAAGCAGTTACACCTAGGAGAAAAAGAATCCAAAGCAGACTAAAAAAAGTTTTGAAGAGTGTTCTCTGCGCACAAAACAACGAAATGTTTGAACTTTTGTCGACAATGTATCTCCTGAGCAACTTTCTTATGCTGCCGAATCCAGCTTAGTGAAGACGGGAAGAAGAAAAACTGCGAACGTTATAAAGCTTGCTCTCGAAGCTTCACCAAGGAGTTCGAAAAAAATGCAGCATGTGAAAGAAATACCTTCATTACAAAAATACAGCCCGGAAGAAGCTTTGGCACTCATTATTGATACGAATCTTACCAAAGAACATTACATTAATATTCAGAGAGGTGCCAAAACAAGAGGGGCCAATATTTATCCTGCTTACAATACCATTTCAGAAGTGAAAAAAAAAATGTTACCCAAATAGTATTATAATTTCTGCAAGCGAGGCTGCGATACCTCTTCAAGATCTCTTGGACTTGATAATCCGCCAGTTATTCGAAGTCCAGAGTGAAGTTCTTCAACTGCACCTCCCTACTGAAGTAACGCAGATTGATGTCCATTATAAATGGGGCTTAGATGGGAGTGGATGTCACAGTATTCACAAGCAAAATTTCACAAATAATCCAAAGTACTCAGATTCCAATATTGTCATTAGTACAATAGTGCCACTAGAAATGTCAGTTGTGCATAGAGAACAAAAGTTTATATTCTGGAAGAACTTCAGTCCATCTTCGACAAAATACTGTCGCCCTATATGTTTCAAGTTGGTAAAAGAAAATAATGAAACCACAAAGCAAATGTATGCATTCATTATGCAGCAAATTCAAAATCTGAAACCAACAGATATCCTGCTGAACGCAAAAAAAGTATTCAGTTTAAGCATATACCCATATGCACAATGATGGATGGGAAAACGTGTAATGTGTTGACGGACACAGCGTCAACACAGGCTTGTAATATATGTCGAGTCACACCAAGAGATATAAATGACCTTGAGAAAGTGATAGCTAGACCATGCAACATTTCTGCATTCAAGTTTGGAATCTCAATTTTGCATTCATATCTCAGGTGCTACGAATATCTTTTGCACATAGCCTATAAGATGGAATCAAAATAGTGGCAAGCTAGAGGAGATACAGCAAAAAACGCAGTGAAGGAAAGAAAAAAACATATCACTGATCTATTTTATGAGAAGATGGGTCTAGTTGTAGATCAGCCAAAGCAGGGTGGAGGAAACTCAAATGTCGGGAACACCGCGAGAAAATTTTTTGACAATTCCTCTATTGTTGCAGAAATAACAGGTCTGGATGAGAATCTATTGAAGAGATTTGCCAATATATTGAGCACAATGTCCAGTTGCCACTATATAAAACTAGACACAAATCTCACTGTCTAGAGACTGCAAAACTTTGTGTGCAAAATTACGGGTGGTACAAGATGAGTGCTTCTGTTCACAAGCTGCTTATTCACAGTAGTGACATAATAGCCTGTTTGCCATTACCTGTGGGACAACTTTCAGAAGATGTTTTGGAAGCAACCCAAAAAGAATATAAAAACATCTGGATGAAATCCAAATGCAGATTTGGATTTCATCCAGATTCTCGTCGAGTAAGACTGTGGAGACGACCTGGAAATAATGAACGTTTGAGACACTTCCAGGAAGTCCACACATACAGAGGTGGTACAGTAATGCTATGGGGGAATCATGATCGGCGGCAGAACCGAACTCGTTTTTCCAAATCGCTCCCTCACTGCTCGACAGTACCTCGACACCATTCTTCTACCTATCGTCCGTCCGTTTGCTGGTGCTGTTGGTGAAAACTTCCACCTGATGCACGATAATGCTCGTCCACATGTCGCGCGTCTAGTGACTGACTGGCTCACCAACGAAGGAGTTGATGTATTGCCATGGCCAGCACAATCACCGGACCTGAATCCCATCGAGCATGTGTGGGACATACTTCAACGAAGAATTACTCCGCATATGGGGAACATTCACACAACGTTTCAATTGAGAGAGCTTTTAATCGCTGAATGGGCAAATGTACCTCAACAAGACATTGACAATCTCATTTTGTCGATGCACGATAGATGTAGGGCCGTAATAAACCAGCGTGGAGGCCATACTTTGTACTGATTCCAATTTTTTTTGTATCATGATTTTTTTTCGGGGTGCCAAAGAAGAGCCATATTTTTTTTAGTTTTGCTTATAAGTTGTAAGTTACATTCGTTTAATAATCACCCGCCAACTTTTTTTTCCCTAAAGCGATCTAAAAAAAAATTATTGCCATTTTTAAAAATATCCCTAGACTTTTCCGATGTGTATATATATATATATATATATATATATATATATATATATATATATATATATATATTCATATATTTTTTTTAATAATTAAAAATTGAATATGTCTTACAGTGATAATTCAGAAAGTGAAAGTGTGCAGTCTCCTGCAGAGAAAGCAAAATCACACTATCAAGTCATCAGTAAGTTATTTATATTTTTATATTTTGTATTTGAAGTGTTTATTGATCTGTGCATTAAGCCCGTGTATATTTGGTATGTCTCAAGAGTCAGTAATTGTAAAATCTGCTCTCTTGATTGTTTGAAATTTATGTAATTTTCATAGCGCATAACATTTTCAAATTAATTAACAGTTATTTTAATTTTCTTCTTATGAAAAATAATGTTAATCTATTTAAAATTTGCTTGAAATCTGTTTTTCCGTTAACCAGCTGTCGCACCCCTACGAACGACAACCCTCGGAAGTCGAAACTTGTGCGAGCTGAGGACTAACGAGGTCTTACCTTTTAACGTGTGATTCCTAACACGGGTTGCAGGATAGCAAGTGAAAATTGATCTTTCAGCCTGGGGCTTGAACCACCGACCAACACGGCGCTCGATTTGAGTGAGTGAACAAAGCACCTACGTCGAACCGACCGGCTACCGACCGACCATGTACTAAAACACTTGCTCCAAGATTAAATTTTATAAAGACTAACAAAATTGTATTTTAAAATCAACTGACAACGAGTAGCGCACGAATGTTTTTCTTATTAGTTATTAATTTTACCAAATTTATTAATTAATTACTTTTCTAACGGTGGCGGAATATATCAAAGCCACTAGTATATCAAAGCCACAATGAAATATATCGATGTATATTATAATTACATATTTTTCATTAATATTGTTGTAAGTCATGCCCTCAAGAAAATAACGCCAGACGCCACTGGTAGTCATAAAACCAATTGTGACGTAGCTAAGAGCGCGCGAATGCTCCAGTTCTTTCGATTGCCAAATATAGGCGCCATTCACTCGCCCATCGAGACAGTCAAGTGGAAGTTACATTGCGGTATGCGAAACGATCTAATAAGGCGATAGACACTTGAAAATAGGTGAAGTTTAAGTGTTTTGTCGCATTAAAAGTGAGTTTGATATTATTGTTCAGTGAAGTAAATTATTGGTAAACCCAAGGGGAAAAATGTAACAATATTTCAGTACCCAACAATCATCAAAAGGGTCACAAAATATTATTACTGAAAAGTCATCTAACATTCGATTATACTTCTTGAACCTATCATATTATACTCATTCAACCTATCATAAAGAATTTTTTCAAAGTCAAGCAAAACAATTGGTATATAAATATTACATTATAATATTATATTTAAACAATAGTCATAATTAACAACATAAATCATATTGGGTGTTATTCAGATCACATTATATCGCTACGCCTGTAGAACAGCAGATAAGCAACCCGAGTTCCCTGGGGCTTCAGCACGTACTCATTCTGCTCGGTCTTGACCGAGTAATCGTTGTACCGCAACCAACAGTTGTAGCCGACGTGGAAGGCATCGGTTACGTAATGTCCCATGTCAGCCTCATTGCCGTCGTGGTACACGATGGCGAATAGCTTGTACTGCTTCTCTTCTGGAGAGTGTGTTTTCGACGAATCCAGTGTCGAATCAATATTCAAATCGAATTCATATTCCAAATCCTTGATGATCTTAGTGCAACCGCCGTGGGTGAAATCGGAAAACTGCAAATGCAAGATGAGGACAACAGGAGGTTCGTGGAGTGTCACTTACTCCCAAGCTTCGACCTGGCCATTAGTTTTCGAAGAAATCATCCCCTCCAATTTGTTTTTGGATACGAATAGGTCGAGCGCTTCCTTGACACTCTGAACTGTTAACGTTGAGAGGCAACGTGAGAAAAGGCTAGACATTTTCAGTAATGAGACCTCCGGCACAGTGTATGCTCGATTTTAGTTGTCCCTCGAAGATGTCGCATATCGGTGAACTGGCAAAATTGGTCCTTCTGTATCCATATCCACTATTTTTTGATCCTTAAAGTTTCCACTCATCACTTGAATCTTCGCCGGTAGCAGAGTCAATAGGAGGTTTTCCCTCTTCAGAGCAACATTCAAACAACTCCAACATTTCGTCTTTTGAACCGTTCAAAAGAAAACTCAGAAACTCTTCCGCATCTTGCTGTCTACCCTCTATATATTCAACTGAAACAATTACTTTGATTACTATCTGGATCGATCTATCATTCAAAGAATTTTTCTCAAATATTTATAAAGTTTTATTTTTTCTGTCGAAACTCTATCATCCACCTTTCATATCAAGTCGAGCCAAACATCACTGAATATATTGAAAAAAGAGTTGCAAAATGTCATCACATAATTCAATGTTTATGGGAAAATAGATGTTTCGAAAAAGTTTTTTTTCTTTCAGTTTCTGTCTGAAACGTCTGTGTATGCACTACATACATATCTTTACAAAGAGTTTGCATTGTAGTTATTTTTTTTTCTTTCTCTCTTTGGAAGACTCCCACATGTTTTGGTTGATAATGGTGAATTAGAAAGCTAAAGAGTACTTAATGAATCGAAGAGGTTTTGTATTAAAGTGTATAGTATTTTAAAATTCTTGCAAAGCGCTTTCGACTTTCGTCATCATCAGTGCTCACCATCATCAGTGCTCAACTTGTCAGGCAAGTTGCCTGACAAGTAAGTAATCTCAAACAATTTTTCCAAATTTCTTAACCTTAAAAAATTTTACAACTTCAATTTCACTAAATTCCCTTTTCAACTAGATCACTTTCTTTCAGGTGAGCACTGATGATGACGAAAGTCGAAAGCGCTTTGCAAGAATTTTAAAATATTATACACTTTAATACAAAACCTCTTCGATTCATTAATTCAAATAAGTGTATTCAGCTTTTCCAAATCCTTTTAAAGAGTACTTTACAAAAAAATTATCTTTCCTGAAAAGAGTTTCTCTTCATTTCATACATTTCATAATCAGTTCGAAATAAAAACCGTTCGCAACTATTTACAAAAAGTAAGGCTCTTCGACACCCAAAGCAAATTTGAAAAGGATCACTTCGTTTGACAAAATTGAAAAATAACTATTTTGATTAGGTCACACTTCGATTCTGAAAAAATATAGTCCTACTTTCACAAAAACTACTATGCACACTTATCAAGTTGAGATTGTGAGCTGGGCAATGCAAAACGATAAGAGAGTATTAGGTAACAAACTGAATCTTCAAAGTGTTAAAAAATAAATCATAATTCGAAACAATTGAGATAACTTAAATGATTTAAACGGTTGATGAAATGAAAGGCATAATCGATCATAGAACAATTATGTAAAAAAATGTTACTGTATCGAAACTCTGTTATTACTCAGTTGTGACGCCAAATTCCGTATCAATCTTATTTCAACCCGAATATAAAAAAAATAACTGCAAGTCCAAAGAATTCTCGAAATACGAACTACCTTAAGGTATCAATGGTTTTTGAACCATCTAAATTCCCGACCTAGTCCACGAATGCAACACAATGTTCCTAAGTATGTACAATTACTAAAGTACCAAACTTCGAAACTAGTAGAAATAGAAAAATATCTTTAAGTCCTAATAAATTTCAAAGTGCCGAACTATTTTAAAATATCAACAATTGTTAAAATGTCAAAACTCGGGAGAACAATACAAATCAAAAAATATTTCTATGTCCTAAGAAATTTCAAAGTGCCAAAATATTTCACAAAGTATCAACAATTTTTAAAGTATCAAAATTCGGGAAAATAATGCAAGTCGAAAAATATTTCTAAGTCCGAAGAAATTTCAAAGTGCGGAAATATTTCAAAGTATCAACAATTGTTAAAGTATCAAAAATTCGGGAAAATAATGCAAGTCGAAAAATATTTCTAAGTCCGAAGAAATTCCAAAGTGCCGAAATATTTCAAAGTATCAACAATTGTTAAAGTATCAAAAATTCGGGAAAATAATGCAAGTCGAAAAATATTTCCAAGTCCGAAGAAATTTCAAAGTGCCGAAATATTTCAAAGTATCGACAATTGTTAGAATGTCAAAATTCGGGAAAATAATGTTATTTTGATAGGGGCTGGCTTATTCTACCCTTGAAGGCGAAGGGGCACTGGCATGGGCCGTCCTAGCTTTATAACAGTGGAGGAGGCGGGGTTCATAAGAAAGTTCTTAATTATCAGGGCGCCACAAGGTTTACCTTACCATCCAGTGCCTTTTCGTAATGATCCACTCGCGAAACCTAGAAATAGTGGAACACAATGATGTCGAGTAACTAGAAATTCAATGGGTAGATATGTCTAGTGAAATCAAAATATAAAGCCACCAACACTGTTTATTTTCACCCATATAGCACGACAATCCTGCTTACGTAACGTTAGACGGTAACTATGGTAATGGGTAAGCAGTCAGAAATATTCAGAGTGGAATCAATGGTGAAATTAGAAAGACAAATGCGATGAAGTAATAGTCAGGGGTAGGTTACCATGGTATGGCCATATCACGTTTACAGGATCCACCCCTGTTAAAACAAGCATTCAAGTGCGTGGTCAGGGCAAGACTTCAATAGAACGGTGTCCGACAGCCCCAAAAAAACCCTAACTTATACAGTGTGACCCATTTAAGATGGAAGTACCCTTATAAAACTTACATTTTTCAACCGATTGGAATGTTTTTTTTTGTTAGGTAGATATTCAAAAAGTCTATTAGGACACCAAATATCATGAATAAATCTCAATTTCCAGGGCCAACTAATCTTATTTTTCAAGGTCAAAAATCTAAAAAAATAACTAGCGATTTTTTTAGAAAAACTTTGACTACACCACTGGATTTGTGACATTACGTAAATTACGTTGAAATGCGTCAATCAATAAAAAAGTTATAAAGGAATGAAATTTGAAAAATATGCCGTTTAATCAACCCACCAATTCATGTTCAGGATTTTTATGAAAATTCTGAATACACCACTGGATTCAGGATGTCTTGAAATATCACTGTTCACAGTTTCATTGAAATCTGTTCAGTAATAAAACAGTTATAAGGGAATGAAATTTGAAAAATATGTTGTAAAATGAAATTTTAACAACGTTCTTACTACACCACTGTTGATTATTGAAAAAATTATTGGGGTGATTATTGCAATGTCGTACAATTATAACATCTGAAAATCATGATGGTAAAAATAGTCTATAGGTATTTCTCGAAGTGGAGTGGATACATAAACAAGTACAATCAGGAGAGAACTCCTGGTTAATCTTCATGAAAACAATTTCAACAATATAAGACAAGTCTAATGTACTCCCAATAGAAATTATAACGAAAAAAATATGCAATGGATAATAATTATTATCATTCCAGTAGGTAATATCAGCTGTGATTTCTTCCTTTTGTTGAATAGCAAAAAATGAGATTTGCAATTTTAACTGCCTGTTATTCAGAATGCATTAATGAAATAAACAAGTTAGCTGTGACTTACAGTTTCTCATCTATTTATTTGCACATGAATTGTCATTTTGTTAAATTGTCATTTTGTTACGCACCATTAGTGAACTGAATAATTTGTGTTTCAAAATAAAAACAGATAATGGCTCAATTGTCAATTCAAGAAAAAATCGAAATTATACGTCTTTCCGGTGATGATTACCGGAGTGAAAAAGAAGTAACTAGAATATTCAATGAAAGACACCCAAATCGTCCAACCATAAGTAACAGCACGGTACATAAAATAAACCAAGTTTTCAATCGGACTGGAGCAGTAACCACATATATTTTAAAGAACAATATACGAAGAAGGAACGAAAATAACCAGACTATATTAGATTACTTCAGAAATAATCCAAATAGTAGTTTGAGGGATGCCAGCTTAGATTTAAACTTACCTAGGGAGAATATTAGGCGATGTCTGAAGAAAAATAAATTGAGGCCATTTAAACCAAAGTTTTTACATACTCTGGAACTAGGTGATCAAGAAAAACGATTGGAATTCTGCTTATGGGCCCAGGGCGAGTATCTTAATGACAGGCAATTTTTAAAGAAAATTTTATTTAGTGATGAAGCTAGTTTCACAACAAATGGAGTGGTTTCATCACAAAATATTCGCTATTGGGCCACTGAAAATCCTAACTGGGTGATAAACTGTAAAAGGCAGTATTCAGAAAAAGTGAACGTTTGGTGTGGAATACTGAATGAAAGGATAATTGGACCATTCTTTTTCGACGGCAACATGAATGGCGCAATTTTCCTACAATTTTTAAGGAATGAATTTTCGGACGCAATAGATGAACTTCCCCTTGCAGAAACAAGAAATTTATATTTTCAGTTAGATGGTTGTTCCATACATAATGCGGGAATTGTGAAGAGTTGGCTGAATCAAAATTACCCTAATCGTTGGATAGGAAGGGGGAGTACATTAATTGGATGGCCACCAAGATCGCCTGACCTTACTTCACTCGATTTTTTCCTTTGGGGTTATGTTACACAAAAGGTTTACAAATCACGACCAAGGAATCGAGTGGAACTGTGCACCAGAATTCAGCAAGCTTGCGATGCAATTACTCCACAACAATTGAGGAATACTTTAAAAAATATTCGTAAGCGATATGATAAATGCATTGAATTGGATGGAAGTTTGGTGGAGGCCACCAGAATATGAATTGCACTCATTTATTTTTCAATTCGGTATCTTCTTGGTTTCTATTTTTACATTGATTGTAATAAAAGATTGTTTTCCGCTAGTTTGTAGCAATTAGAAAAATGTACTTACAGTTAGTTTTTTGTAGATTCATTTGAAATTATTGACACTAAAGTTTGTTGTGATTAACTGATTGATTGATATGGTTCGACATACATTATGAAAGGAAATTGATTCTCCCATAAACGTTTCATGAATTTTATTTGAATAAATAATATTTTGTTGAATATTGCCCCTAATCCAGTGGTGTAGTAAGAACGTTGCTAAAATTCCATTGAACAACATATTTTTCAAATTTTATTCCTTTATAACTTTTTTATTACTGAACAGATTTCGATGAAACTGTGATCAGTAATATTTCAAGACATCCTGAATCCAGTGGAGTATACAGAATTTTCATAAAATTCCTGAACATGAATTGGTGGGTTGATTAAACGGCATATTTTTCAAATTTCATTCCTTTATAACTTTTTTATTGATTGACGCATTTCAACGTAATTTACATTTTACCCATTTGAAAATGTCACAAATCCAGTGGTGTAGTCAGAGTTTTTCTAAAAAAATCGCTAGTATTTTTTTTAGATTTTTGACCTTGAAAAATAAGATTAGTTGGCCCTGGAAATTGAGATTTATTCATGATATTTGGTGTCCTAATAGACTTTTTGAATATCTACCTAACAAAAAAAATCATTCCAATCGGTTAAAAAAGTAAGTTTTATAAGGGTGCTTCCATCTTAAATGGGTCACACTGTATGTAGTAATGATAAGTAAATAAACTATCGATATAGTTCAAGGAACGAGTCCCTTGTATGACAATTCATTAAATTTACAATTTCTAAATATTTTAAACGGAACAATGACCCACTGAGGGTCTCAAAACGCGAAAATGTACAAAAAAATAACTATTCTTCTGATATGGTTAAAGTCGGTTCAGTTGAAAATAATAATTGAATACCAGGAGTAAACATCAGTAATGGTACTTGCTGGAAAAAAGGGCGGTTGGCATTCCCTGTGGATTCTATCTCTGCTTCAATGAACGGCTCCTGTGTTGAGGGCCGAAATGACTTTACTGGGCCACAAAGTCCATATTTTGTGCCCTGCACTAGAACCCTGTGAAATTCATACTCTTTCACGAACAGTTAAGAGAAAAATGAAAAGAAATCAATATGATTCTTACTTAATTAAGTTTCTTAAGGAAACCTATCTATAAGAAAGCAAAAAAAAAAACGACTAAACTAGAATAATGTTTAGTTTTATACACAAAATATAATACCTTCAAGAAGGGTAGAATTTTCTCTCCTCATGGCTTCGGCTACAAATAAGTCCGCTGAGGTGAATCAAATGGTCAATGCGATTATCCAAACCTTTAACAAATGAGTGATGGTGATGCTAAGAATACCCAAAATGGTGGAAAATAGACTCACGTGATATGCAAAATGATCCCAGATAAACTGAACGGGCTAGTCACCTTAACCAACAATTGTCGTCACTAAAACTATACGACTCAAATGCCGACAATTTGCCCAAAATTATACAGGCGAAGTGAAATCCTGGAATCCTATTACAGAAGGTATAATACAAAATTAACCTCAGCACTTTAACACCTGTTGCATACCAGAAATCATGTTTTTCCGTCGAGATAGGCTAAATTTTCACGTTTCCACTCTCGAAATGTCCCCCTAACAGTACATTCTCGGTTGGTGTGCGCGCTCACCACCTAATAAATTCAACCTGAGGAACTGCCCACGCCATCCAACAGTGACTGGATTACTCACATATTTAGCGAAAACAGTATGCTAGCAACATAGCACTTCATTCAGGCAGAAACTGAAGGGTGTTCTACACTAGGATAATTTACGGTCATGAAGACAATTGCAGATTATAAATATAAAATGGGTGATTCGTCTTAATGTGAAAAATAAACGTAACAAGTTCATATGTAGAATTAAAAGAAATCGTAGTATATATACTCGAAACAAAAATTACTGTATCTATAAAATATAGTTACGGAATGAGCTTTTCATTATCAGTTACATGAAGTGGAACAATTCGTATCTATTCATAAAAGTATTACCTTTTGACAATTACAGCTGTTTTGAAAAGTATCACTTCATGTGTCTGTACGATACGTTTATAACAGACAATATGTTTTTTTACTAAAACAGTAAGCAAAAGCAGGAAGTGAAGCAGCAGGTGAAATATCGACTTAATTTCTGCTGTACATATTCAATAGTAAGTTACACTTGAGGGAAAAAACTAATCAATCCTTTTTCTTATGTTTCAGGTACTTGCGTATATTCCAAGCCTCAAAGTCCAAGCAGTTTCCCAGTAAGTAAAATGTATCTTTCAGGCCTCAGAGTCCAGGTAGTAAGTATCCCAGTAAAAAAATAAAATCCTCGAGAAAAGAAAAGTCTCATTTGAACTAATGTGACGCTGACTTTTGCTGAGACTGAGATATAATAACTCTTCCCAAAAGAATGTGACAGAAAATGTATGGTTGAAGTTAATGATCTTAATTCATGAAAAGAAATTATATGTTTTATCACATTTCCTAAATATCTATGTGACAACGTGCAAGCTGCATTTTCATTTAATTAAATTCAATCCAATCGAATTTTGGAAAATATTTGATTTTTTTCAATCTTGGCAACAATGTCAGGAAACGATGTTTTTCAATAATTTCAATAATTGTCAACAATAGAAAATGTTTTCCCACATCCATAAAAATAAATGTTTTAATGATCGATCGCAACTGTTGATTTCCATTTCAATATTCTTCAATAAAATGGAATGACTAGTTTCACTAGTTCGGACTTCCATTGTCTATTATATAAAATGATTTGAAATCCCTGAAACAAGTAAAAAAAGAATAATTAAAAAAGAATAGTTGAAAATAACAATTATATTAAGCAACAATAAACCTGAAATGAAATGATAGTAAAATAACCTACAAGTAAAAATATAATAATTGAATAAATAAAAATTAAAGGAATGCAAAAAGAAAATAATAAAAAAATAAAAAAGTGTAGAGATTCCAAGTCACGTTAGTTCACGACGTTTCGATTGTTGGTATCTACAATCGTCTTCGGGTGATGACGTTTTTTAATTATTCTTTTTTTACTTGTTTCAGGGATTTCAAATCATTTTATATAATAGACAATGGAAGTCCGAACTAGTGAAATTCATCACGAAACATTGTCAACCACCTTCAAACAAACATGGAATGACTAGGTTATCTTTTATCCTCACTAAGTTATGTTGAAGATACTTGATGTCTCAAGTATCTTCAACACTGTTAACCGTTAACGGTTAACAGTGTTCGATTAGCATTGTGATTCATCACGTTCGATCGAACATTACTTCTAATAAAAGGACAGTAACGTTGGCAACAGCCCCTTTAGGGTAGCTGTTGTGATATATGAGAAAAATTAAATACAGGGTGATTCAAAAGTACTTTGACAAACTTCAGGAGGTGATTCCTCACAATATTCTAATATGAATTGTCCAAATAAATAAATGTCCGGAAACGCTTCGTTTCCAAGATACAGGATGTTGAAGTTTTATTTTTATTTTCGTTTTTTTTCAAATAGCTTTTGAAATACTGAACTTAATAAAACGAAACTTGGAACTAGGAGGTTTTTGAGGTGTCGAATTCGAACCTGATGTTATTATTGCTCTTACTCGTAGGGGGCGCCACCTACACGTCTTTTTCTTTTTTAAAGATTCATAACTTTTTTGGGCGTACTTCTAGCACATTTTTCAGTAAAAAAATCGATTCCTCTATCATATCTACGTGAATAAGCTACCCTTGTTACTAGTCGCTGTAAGCAACCGTTTTCTAAATATTTGGACTTGAAAACTTCAAGTCGATTATTTGATAATCGATGCATGTTGAAGTTATTACGAATATTTTGCTTTTTTCACATGAATGCTTTGGAAATGAATTTGACGTTTTACTCGTTTCAAGAGGTGATTACTGTTGGGTACGTTCCTTTATGACATCCTTAAGCAAAATAGTTATTTTTTTATCAAAGGTGCATAATCAGTATTTGTTTTAATAAAGTTTGCAAGAAATGTCAACATTTTATTTCAGGAAATTTTGAATATGTAGAATAAACTAAAATAAACGAAAGTAAATTGTATTCAAATAAATTGTTGGAAGTGTCCACCTTCAGCGAAGATACAGGCAGTCAGTCGTCTAGTCATTGAATCTCGTACCCGCTCAAAAATTATTGGTGTATTTCTTATTGTGTCACAGGCGTCTACTATTCGGTTTCTTAGATCTTCCTCGTTCACTAATGGAGTCTTATGACTTCAAATGTCCCCAAAAATAAAAATCTATCGGGTTTAGATCTGGGGACCTTGGTGCCCACGCCTGGTTAGGTTCTTCTACACCCCTACCGATCCATCGATTTGGATAGACTGTGTTAAGGAATTCCCTGGCTACAACGCTAAAATGGGCCGGAGCCCCATCATGCATAAACCATATGCGGATACGAATTTCTAATGGTACATTCTGAAGTAGTCCCGGCAATTCATTTTCTGAAAAGTGTCTGTAAGTTGCGCCATTCAGTCGGAGCGGAAGAAAAAAAGGACCTATCAAGTAATTATCAATTATTACCGCCCATACATTTACAGAAAATTGATACTGATAATGCCTTTCACTAACTGCGTGCGGATTTTCGAGAGCCCAAACATGGTTGTTATGAAAGTTTGTGATAGCATTTCGGGAGAAGTTTGCCTCGTCCGTGAAGAGTACATATCTTAAATATTGAGGATTTCCAGTCAATTTTCTCAAAAACCATTGACACATAGTAATGCATTGGGGAAAGTCTCGTGGCAAAAGAGCTTGTACCCTTTTAATATGGTATGGATAAAACTGTTGATCGTGGATAATTTTCCAAACTGTGGATTGAGTAGAATTGACAGCTTCAGCAATTACTCTTGTGTTTGTTTCTGGATTCTCCTCGAGAGCGTTCAAAATAGCTTCTTCTAATTCTGGGGTTCGGACTGCTCGTGGTCTTCCAATAATATCAGCTGCCCTCTTTAAGCTACCTGTTTCTGCCAAACGACGGTGGAGACTAGCAAATGTTGGAGCTGAAGGCAGTACTCGATTGGGAAATCGCTCCTGGTAAAAACGTCTTGCTTCGCGCGCATTGCCATCCGCAAGGCCATAAACGAAATGCATATCGGCTAAATGAGCATCATTGTTTAAATAATCCATTTTTTCAAAATAAGTGTTTTCTACTTCTACTTACGGAAACTTCAACAAAACGTCTAACTGTCACAAAATATGTAATAACCAAAACTACTCACAAACGTCAAATTTATTTCCAAAGCATTCTTGTGAAAAAAGCAAAATATTCGTAATAACTTCAACATGCTTCGATTATTAAATAATCGACTTGAAGTTTTCAAGTCCAAATATTTAGAAAACGGTTGCTTACAGCGACTAGTAACAAGGGTAGCTTATTTACGTAGATATGATAGAGGAATCGATTTTTTTACTGAAAAATGTGCTAGAAGTACGCCCAAAAAAGTTATGAATCTTTAAAAAAGAAAAAGACGTGTAGGTGACGCCTCCTACGAGTAAGAGCAATAAGAACATCAGGTTCGAATTCGACACCTCAAAAACCTCCTAATTCCAAGTTTCGTTTAATTAGGTTCAGTATTTCAAAAGTTATTTGAAAAAAAAAACGAAAATAAAAATAAAACTTCAATATCCTGTATCTTGGAAATGAAGCGTTTCCGGACATTTATTTATTTGGACAATTCATATTAGAATATTGTGAGGAATCACCTCCTGAAGTTTGTCAAAGTACTTTTGAATCACCCTGTATAGACAATACAATGTACACAATTGAAATTATACAAGGAGGCATACCTTCGAGTTCAGAAGGGTTTTCCACTGATACGAATAAAAAAATTGTTCCGGTGAGACGAGTCTCTTCCAGGTTCCACAAAAAAATCTAATCTACGAATGGTCCAATCGGATCAAGACTTCCAATGGCTCCAAGAATACTAGGAACTATACTGACCATAAATTCTTCTGGAATGAGGAAAAAATATAAGTACACCTTTTTCTAAAGGCGAAAATGAATCAGAAAGATTGACCCAAAATGGCGTGTTCCTACTCAAGTGAAGTTCACTAATCGTAAAAAGAGTGAAAGGGCCACAAACAACCAAAAATCAACAAATAGTCAAATATCAACGGCCACCTTTTTCACTAGTAATGAAGCTTTTGAAAATTTCTCCTCTACGAGATTTTTTTAAACACAAATTTTTCGAAAGGTTTTTACTGAAATTGCACTTGAGGAATCCTGATAATGACAGGTCGATCGCCCTACCTTGCTACCTTCCCCACCCGGAAATATCGGGTGGGGAATCATTCCCTTGAAGCCTACTTTAAAAAAGTTCGAATATTGGAACGCAGGTGCATACCCCATGAGCAGACTTGAGCGAACCAATCACATTTCGCGTTGAAAATGCTTGATTTCCGATTATTTCCAACATTCTTCCAAATAAATTGAGAATCAACCATAACGGAGTACCCGAAAATTGGAAAACAATAATTTAATGATATTACCACATACAACTGATGAATATTTTCACAAATTGGAAAATATTAGTTTCTCTTTTGAAACGAGTGGGTGAAGTTTCTCCACTGGTCACTTAGAGTTGAAGTTTAGCAGTTTATTAAAATAAATCTGCTGAAAAGGCGTATTAACTTAGACCTAGGAAGCTGGTCAACAGATGACCCTAATAGGGCAAAACTGGTCCAATTTATAACGTTCACCAATTACTCAACTACATTTCTAATTCTGACAAATTACCCCGATAACGGTTCGAACAATTGCTTCCCAGCAAGACTTTCTGGGAAAATTCCAACAATAAATAAAAATGAGACTTCTCACGCCCTCTATCGACAACGGGAGTTACCCTCTCGTGATCCGGACGTGATAGCTAATTGAAGATCACGACTGAGATCCAATCTGGGACGAAATTCTATTCTCAGTCAACAGTCGACAAAAATGGAGACGAAAGTAAACAATCGAAAAAGCGATGGAATCGGACTACAACTGGACAATCATCAGCTAACAGATGGGTAACGTATCAAAATGGTCTTTAACTAGAATGGGAAACTATTTCCTGAAGATTTGTCTTTCAGCCCAAACGAACCTACATTATAACTTTTCGTTTTTGTTTCAGACGGTTCAGTCTCGAGATTGAGAAAGAGCGAGCCCAAGTGACATTTGTCGGCTGACGGCTAGCAGATTCGGAAACTAGCTGACCGAAAGACCATACCTTTATCGATAATTTCATTCATTCAACCTCAAATCACCGTGCTTGTGACCTTCATCCAGTGCAGTGGAATATTGCCGTGATAGAACAATGGAGGATATCGTGTTATTAACAATTTGAATTATAGCATCTGAAATGTATATTTATTGTGAACAAAAAATATTTTGATAGAGTTGATAATATTCTTCATTTTATATGATGAATAATTTAAGTGGGGATTTATCCCGTTACAGCATCTTCCACAGGATCCATTCGATCTATTCTTCCCAAAACATGTGCCAATTTTGTTTGCAATTTCACCACTTCGCTAGAAGTTCTTAGTCCACTCAATGTACCTAGTAGAAGTCCAATCTCATAGAACTTTCCTTTGACTGCCAGTTCATCTTCTCGCGCGTCACAATTGGTGGGCTGTCACGATGACAGTCGCGGCATACCGGTTCACTACACAGGAGAAGGAGTGAGTTCGTGGAAGTTATATTTTTGGGCGCCAGGTAAATTGAAATGCCAAAGTCCCCATAATTACGCTCTAATCATTTCCTCAACTTACCAAAAGAAATGAAATGAAACTGGCAAGCCACAATCCCAATAAATCTCATATTGATTATCGATACCAACAATTATTCAAACAATATAAGAGAATAACAAGTTGCAAGAAATGGTTGTAAAAGCTAATGAAAAGAATATGGCCGAAAATCTCAATCTTATTGTCCAAGATATGCATGAAAGACAATCAAGGACATCTAATATTATTGTATGTAATATCCAATAATCGAATCTGAATACTCAGCGTGACAGGGCCAAAGAAGATATAAAAAATATCAATGAAATTCTTAGTGACCTTTCTAATGAAGTAACCATCAGAAAGACTTTCAGACTTGGTAAATTTTCCGAAGACAGAAACAGACCTATCAAAGTAGTTCTGTTGAACAGTGATGAAGCCCTATATGTTTTATGGAACAAGAACAAAATTATAGTTCCTGGAATAATTGTATTTGGTGACCAAACAAAATTACAAAAAGAATACTATCTCTCAGTCAAGTCTAAGCTTGCGGATCTCACTTCTCAGGGAGTAAACAACAAGAAGATCCGTTATATCAACAATATACCAACAATTGTGGATGTTTCTCCTGAGCAGAAGCGAAAAAACTGAATCAATATCCTAATATACCCTTTAATACTGATATCATTTATAAAAATATACAAAGCCTAATAGCAAATCATGACCAACTCGTGCATGACATCATTTGTTACCAGCCTTCAGTAGTTTTACTCAGTGAAGCCCGAACAACAACCGACATTGAAGACTTTGAACTTGATATTGACGGCTACAGGATTGTGAGAATTGATTCATCTAGCAGGCATAATGGTGGTGTTGTGATTTATTTACGGAAGGAATTTGATTTTAAAATATATAAAAAAGTTTGTATTGACAGGGTTTATTGGTGTTCAATAATTAGCTTTAAGATGCATGGTGAGAACATACTTTTAGGCTGTTTGTATCGTTTGTATAGTTAATGAGCCTACAAGGATGACTAACAACAGCAGCTCTTTAAAGGCTCGCGCAAACCGGAGCGGCCGCGAACGCGGTGGCGGACGCGGTGGCGATGCGTTCAAACGCTATGCGTGTAAAATAATTAAAGAGGGCAAACCTAAGCGATCTACCACACGCGCCCGCTTGTTTTGCAGCGAACTGTCCGCGTCTCGCTTGGCGTTTTGGCGGTAGAACGCTGCTTACACTATTTGCCCGCTCAATTCGCGCGATCTTCTGCAGGACAAAACATGTTGAGCACAGAGGAGCTTATCGAAAATGTTCGTGTTAAACCAATTTTGTATGATCTCACTAATAGTGAGTATAAAAATATCAAGAAAAAAGACAAAATATGGGACGAGATTGCCGAGTCGTTTGAAGTAACTGGTAAGTACAAAATAACATATTTGTAGTAGGTAATGTATTTTTCTTGAAATATTTATTTTAATCATTAATTATTGTCATTAAAAAACGAAACAAATCTTTGACGAATTTGAAATGCAGTATTTGTTGATCTTCTGTTATCATTTCTATTTCTAATGGTTCCAGGGTACGCTTCATTTTCTTCTAATAAATTGGATGGCAAGTCACACTGTTTTATGAGCAAGTAATTGTGTAATACACGAATAGTTTTAACAATAATTATGGCTGTTTCAACTCTTACTTCAATAGGTCTGAAGAGAAGCCGCCACTTATTGGATAACATTCCAAATGCATTTTCCACGACACGGCGTGCTCGGCACAACCTTTTATTAAAGACTTCTTTTTTTAGATCAGATTTTGATTGACGATGTGGAAAAGGTCGCATTAAATATTCCTTTAGTGGGAAAGCTTCATCACCAACAAGAACACAAGGTGTACACTCATCTGGAAATGGCAAAGGTTTATCTTTTGGGACATTAAAGGTTTTGTTATCAAGTCTTTGCCCCATAATAGATTGTTCGAACAATCCACCGTCGCTATTTCTGCCATATCCTCCAACATCCAAACAGATAAATTTGTAATCATAATCTACGATAGCTAGTAAAACGAAAGAAAACTTTTGCAAATAACAAAAGTAATTGGATCCAGTTTTATCCGGACATTTTATGGTAATATGCTTTCCGTCAATGCTTCCTAAACAGTTTGGAAATTGCCATTTTTCGTAGAAACCATTTATACTTTTTTCCCATATTTCTTCAGTTGGTTCAGGCATGTATAAGGGTTGCATATGGTTCCAAAGCGCAGTACAAACCTCAAAAACTATGGCGCTCACTGTTCGAAATCCCATTCTAAAACTATGGTCAATAGTTTTACATGAATCTCTAGTTGCAAGATATCCTAAAAATAAATATTTTCTTAAAGCATTTTAATAGATTAGCAATAAAAATGTTAACTTGTTTCAGGTGAAGAAATAAAGAAAAAATGGAAAAACATACGCGATTCCTATAGTAAATATTTAAGAACCGAAAAAACCACCACTGGACAAGAAACGAAGATCTTGGATCGTTATAAAACTTGGCCTTGGGCTCAACAAGTGGAATTTTTGCGACCTTCCTTGGCATTTGCCAAAACACATTCAAACGTAATGTCAGTACGACAACCACCATCATCTGAACTTACTGAAGAAGGCCACAATCAAGTCCAATGTCAGGAAACAGCAGATAAAAATGACCCTTCGGTTGAATCACAGACACCTAGTGAAAGTACCCACTTTCTGACATGCAGCAAACAAATACTAACCGTCAGCCAATTGGTACAAATCAGCCACCAGCAAAAAAGAACAAAAAACATGAATTCAGCAAAGCACCAGCAACTCAGTTAAGCCAACGGCAAAATCAGCCAGCAAAACACCAATCATCTTCATCATCTGTAGAGCAAGTTATTTCTTATTTTGATAGGAAAACTGCAGAAAGTGCATATGATGACATTGATAATATATTCAAAGGATATGTTAAGACTGTAAAAAAATTTTCAAAAAGAAGACAGGCTATCATTAAATTTAAAATATCACAACTACTAATGGAGCAAGAATTGGAGCATCTGGATGAGGAAGAGCGACGCAGGTCTACGAACTCGTACGTTTTTCCACAACCTGAGGCTTACTCCAATCCTGTGGTGCATATTTCTGAAAATTCTTCTCTGGACAGACCGGGATCATCAGAATCCAATTTTCACGACAGTGAATCTTCTGTAGATTGGTATGAAAGATTTGGAACTTCACTAACGAAGTTCTCGTCCAACATTTAAAACATGTGCAATACTTAATTAGGTAGATACTTATTTCGTTATTTACTTGTTCAACAAATAAAAATTATGTTTTAAAAATAATTATTTCGTTAGTTACTTACTAAGTGTTACAGCTAGTCGTTCAGCTGGTCCTATAGGTTCTCTGTAATGAGTAAACTGTTTTGTTATGTCCTCTTTTATGAGATCTAATATTTCATCGAAACATTCTACAGTCATCCTGAAATATATTAAAAAGCGCTGTTCGTCCTCTCTTAGTTCGTGATATAATGTGTGAAATTCTCCTTGAATTTCACGAGTTAAGTTAATATCGTGAATCCAAATTCTTCGTTTCTTTCTACAAAAAAATATACAGGCCAATTTTATAACTATACCTATTTATTAAGAAACAAGATTAGTTTATACTTACTTTTGAGGTTCACCATCTTCGTCAATTAACATGGCGAGAAGCAACGTTTCCTCTTCAAAATCCATATCGTTTCTTACACTTTGAACGCATTGGTGTGCGGTGGTTTTGTTCGCTTTGCGACCGCATCGCCACCGCGTCCGCCACCGCGTTCGCGGCCGCTCCGGTTTGCGCGAGCCTTAATTGATTATGTATTGACCAATCGAGGTACTTTTCAAGTGAAAGTTCACAATACTCCCAAAATTGCCGATCATAGTGTAATAACAATGTCGATTAAATTTTCATCAAATCTTAATAATGATTAAAAAAAATTTTTAGAAATTTTAGAGGGAACAATCTTGATTTATTGAACACTGGATTAATAATGGAAAATTGGGTTTTGTACTCAACTGATGTTAATGTTATTTACGACAACCTGATGGAGAATATAAAAAGGCAGCTAGATCTAATTTCACCATTGAAATCATTCACAATAAAGAAAAATCAACTGCCCTGGTATGACTATGAAGTTGTTGTATGTAACAAAGCAAGAGATAGGGCTTATAAAGCATTTAGGAGTAGCACTGGTGTAAACGAAAGACAATTGAACTGGAATATATATAAAAACCACAGAAATGAAGTGGTGAATCTTCTCAAAATAAAAAAATTGAGTTATTATAAAACAGAAATAGATAATTGTTCAAGGAATCCGAGAAAAATGTGGAAAATACTCAAAACTCTTATCAAACCCAATAATGCACCTATACCCACCCAAATAATTTTTGAAACAACAACAGCTAATTTAGATTACGACAAGGCTGAAATGTTCAATTCTTTTTTCATTGATAGTATAGTATCAATTAAAAATAGTATTCCCTTGGCCCACCCTTGGTCAAACCATAACCTTCCAATAATTGAATGCACTCTGGTAGTTTTTAAGCCTTCAACCTTGAATTAGCTAAACATTTTAGTAAATAGTTTAGACAGCAAGTGCAATTCAGATATTCTGAATAATAAAGTGCTGAAAAGTATCTTTCATGTGATTGGTCCGATAATCTTGAACTTTATCAATACGTCACTTACTACTGGTGTTTTTCCTCATTAGCTTAAAACAAGTACAGTTGTACCAGTTCCCAAAATAATAAATACAAATGAGGCTATCAATTTCCGACCTATCAATACATTACCAAGCTTGGAAAAAGTACTTGAATTAGCTGTGTACGATCAAATTCTTGACTACATCAATACAAATAAACTTTTAATGGAATACCAATCAGGGTTTAGAGCTGGTCATTCCTGTGAAACTGCTCTTCAAGTAACACTATCCAAATGGAAAATTGATATGGATGCAAATAGGTACATTGTAGCAGTGTTCCTCGATTTTAAACGAGCTTTCGAGACTATAGATATTTCAATTCTACTTATGAAACTACAGTACTATAGTTTGACTGGCAACGTTTTCAATTGGTTCTCTAGTTACTTACAAGAGAGGTCACAGTGTACTAAAGTAAACTACATTTCAACAAAAAAAGCCATCAATACAGGTGCTCCACAAGGTAGTGTACTAGGTCCGTTACTGTTTATTTTATATCTAAATGACATCAATCATATTCAGGACTGTGAATTTATAAACCTCTTTGCAGATGACACTTTGTTGACAGCAATCGATATCAGCTTAACGAATGCTGTCAAAAAAATTAATAATATGCTTATTAGAATATCCGAAATCCTCAATATCAATAAAATGAAACTCAATATAAACAAAACCGAATCAATGATCATAACCACTCAATATAAATATAATCTAATCGACAAAAAATCCATAAACATAAAAATATATAGTGAAACAATTGAATTGGTTGAGGAATTCAAATACCTCGGATTTATGATAGACAACACTCTGAGCCTAAAAAAACATTTTAATTACATTCATAACAAAATTATTAAAAAAAAATTCTTCTTTACAAGAATTAGTAACACGTTGACATTTAAAACATCACTAAAAGTCTATAATACGATAATTCGACCTCATTTTGATTACTGTCCATTACTTCTCAATCTTTTTGATGAAAACTCTATATACTCTTTGCAAAAACTACAAAATAGATGTATGATGTAATAGATACACCCCTATAATGACCATGCTTCAGGTTCTCGATTGGCTATCTGTAAAAGACAGGCTTTCCTATTTTTCCATAATATTTATTTTCAAAATTATTACTGGAAAATTTCCTACCTATTTCAACCAGTTCATAAGTTATCAAAATGAAATCCATTAGAATAAGAGAATAAGAACTTAAATGTTACCCAAACAAAATATACCATGACAATGAATTCTCTTTTTCACAAGGGTCTCTTGGACTACAATAAACTTCCCAATGATGTTAAATGTAGTGACTCCATTTTAATTTTTAAAAACTGTCTAATTAAATATCTGAAAGAAAAATATGTTTGACTTTAACATATCTTCCACATTTATATCAGCTTTTCAGTTCATTGGTCTATCGGGAGTTGTACACTCCATCCTTTGATTTTATTTATTTTTATTATTCTTGTCATACTTTTGCTTGTATTTTCAAAATGTGATTGTTATAACAGTATTATGTATATTAGGATTCCTAAATTAATAAATGCTCTCATCTTATAACCTGAATTTCTAATCAACAAGAGGGAAAAATTTTATAATTGTGTATAATTGTAAAGTAATTGAAAATTACCCTGATAGAATATTAACGGTATTGAGGTAAGAATTAACGCCAAGTGTTATGTTCAGGACAGCTGGACGTTATTGGGCACAATTATTATTTTCACAGTTCTAACCGTAAGATAACAAAAAAATAATTTGAACCGTACTGAAGTCACCTTCAGCTACATTTATAACAGACAATATGTTTTCCTTTTTTTACAAAAAATTAGCAACAAGCAGGAAGTGAAGCTGCAGGTACGTAAACTCCAAAATACTATGAGATATCCGAAGTCATAAGCCGTGGGCCCAGAGTGCAGACGCAATATTAAAGAAACCAAATGAGTGAAATATTGACTTAATTTCCGCTGTACATATTCAATAGTAAGTTGCACTTGAGGGAAATAAAAAAAACTAATCAATTCTTTTTCTTATGTTTCAGGTACTTGCGTATATTCCAAGCCTCAAAGTCCAAGCAGTTTCCCAGTAAGTAAAATGTATCTTCGAGGCCTCAAAGTCCAGGCAGTATCCCAGTAAAAAATAAAACCTTTGAGAAAAGAAAAGTCTCATTTGGACTAATTTGACGCTAATATTTGCTTTTGTGAGTTATAATAACCTTTATATATAATAACGCAGACTGCGATTCCAAGAATTGCATTTACTGGATACCCTGCGAGTGCGGAGAATCATTCATCGGTGAAAGTTTGCATTGCTGAGCACAAGAAACACACACAGCGAGAAGAAACCAGCAATTTCGGAATAGCAGAGCATGTTTGGACTCATCAACACAACATCAAGTGGGCTCAAGCTGAAATCATCCACAAAGAAGAACACTGGTTTAGGAGAAAATTCAAAGAAGCCGCGTATATGTTGTCCAACAACGCATTCAGTCAAGCTAGCGTAGAGATACGTAACATATGGAAACTTCTAATCAAGCGAAAAACGACCAACTCCCGCCAAACAATCATCTCCCGCCAAACAATCATCTCCCGCCAAAACCAATAAAGCGGAAAGAGGGGATAAGTGAAAGCACTCGAATGACCTATAAATAGTCAGATCTCGGAGGAATAAGTCCAGTTATCACCCGAAGACGATTGTGGATACTTACAATCGAAACGTTGTGACATAACTTGGTTTGAAATCTTTTAATTTTTTCATTTTTTGTTAATAATATTTTTAATTTTTTCAAATTTTTCGGCTTTTATTAATATTTCAATTTTTATTTGTTTGGTTGTTGTATGTTATTTCTTTGTAATTTCAGTTTTTTGTTCAATAAAATTGTTATTTTCGGTTAATCTCTTTGATTTTTTTCAGGGTTATCAAATCAATTTATATTATATTAGACAATGGAAGTCCGAACTGATGAAATACAAACATCTATGTCATTATTGCAGCCTAAATTACAACCTGTACTTTTAACACGTTCAGAGATTACTTATCTCTCGTTTTATCCCATATTACTTTGTCATCATGTTCAGAATCAAAAATATATATATGAATATTAGAACTAAAAGATTTTTTCTTTTTTTAATCTGTGTGACTGTGTATAAATCATTTATTTATTACTTATTCTATATATACAGCTATATATAAAACTAGTACAATGTTACTGTATGGCTGCTGTTCCAATGTTTTGACAGGCTCAGAATCAACGAATTTAGGCGTGCGCAGCGTTATAGAACAGTGCTCTAAAAAAATTGTTCTACAGCGCCATGTAGTGGCGAGTTACAGAAAAATTGATAGCCTAAAGACATTCTCTATGAAAAATTACTTATACATGTCAAGTTTCATCAGGATCGGTTGAGCGATGTAGAAGTTTATCACTTACTAACCAACCAACCAACCAACAAACATCCATTTTCATATATTAGATTTTGCCTCTATCGTATTTGGATATTACTACATCGTATACATAAACTTATTTATGTATACTTATATAGGATTGGGCACTTGGGGACTCTTTCCATCATTAGTGAATAATATGACATGAATAATAAAAAAATTAATTTTGCTTTGCTTGTTATCTCATGTACCCAATTACTATATCAATACAGCCTCTAACATGCGTAGTATCTTTTCAGCTCAATCCTATACAATATATGTAGAGTTCATTCTCTGTACTCCTCCCCACTTTCACTGCTTTCGGGACCCTCTTCTAATGATTAGCAGCTTACCAACCGTGGTGACGTGGGCGTGTCATTTCTTAATTTCCTATAGACCGCAGGCGGGTCTCTGTGTCTCTCGGTTGAAGTTCCTGTTATCGATATCTGTGGGGGAAATCCGGTCCATGTTGGCGATCAAGCGGGAACATTTCTAATTTTTACTAATTTTCCTGCTGTCTCCTGAATGCGTTTCTGTATCACGCGTCCTAGCTTCCGCCCACCTGTGCTCTGGCTGGCTGGTGCTCTGTAAGGGTTGTATCTGGCGACTGGCCGGTCTTAATAATTAATTTTTATTTCATTCTTATGAAAAATAATGTACTGAAACACTTGCTTCAAAAATAAATTTCATAAAAGCTGACAAAATTGTATTTCAAAATCAACTGACAGCGAGTAGCGCACCAATGTTTTTCTTATTTGTCAATAATATTAACAAACTTATTAATTAATTTTCTAATGGTGGTGGAATTTATATTGAAACATTTATTATTGATATTAATAATTCAGCATCTTCAGTGATAAATTGTGAAAACTACCTAATATTCTTGAGTTTCCTAGTGTATTAAAGCCACCTTAAAATTTATCCATGTATACAGGGTGTAACTGAATAAGTGTAAAACATTTAAGGAGGTGATTCCTCATCGAAAAAAAGATAGGATCTTTCATATAAAGAAATTTCATTGAAGCATCCCTTGTTAAGATACAGCCCCTTAAAGGGGGTACATAAAATTTGTACAACAATTTTTTTCACAAGCACTAAAAAAGTTACGATATTGAAAACCTGACGTTTTGTACTATCAAAAAGACACTCAACCAGAAATTTATTTGGTTTACCCCATGGTTGTAAGGGCTGGAAAAAGCAACGCCTAAAATTTATTTCCAATGTAACTTTTTGTCTTATCATTTGTTTACCATTTAAAAATTTATTTCCGATAGCCTGTTTCATTCTAAACAAAAAATGTCTCTTGGGTTTTTTGCCCAAGATAAACCAGTTCGCAGCAAAAAATTATATTACGAACAACTACAGAGATACATCGTCATAAATGCGAAAATACGAAACTAATCTATCTAGTAGGTCGCTATTTGCGATAGTGACAATTAAATTGGTATGACACTGTTAGTTTGTGAATTTTCGAAATTGAATTAATACTAATTGTGTGTTGTTGTTCTGTTCTTAATTTGTTACTTTAATAATTCAATTGTTATTAAAATGGCATACACAAATGAGGAAATAGCTGATATGCATTATGTTTACGGTACGTCGCAGGGGAATGGGTTAAAAGCTTCTAAAAGATATGCTGAGATGTATCCTCAACGGCAGCATCTTTCACATAGAATATTTGCTCGACTTCATCAACGATTACGAGAATATGGTTCATTCGACAAAAGAACGCAGGATTGTGGTCGCCAGCGAGAAGTACGAACACCACAGCTTGACGAAGCAGTACTTAATTTGATTGAAGAACAACCTACTACCAGTACTAGAAAGATTGCTTTCCAGCTAAATGTTGATCATATGACGGTATTTCGAATTTTAAAGGAACAACTCTCATACCCTTACCATCTGCAACGAGTACAGGCACTGTTACCGCGAGACTTTCCGAACCGTCTTGAATTTTGCAATTGAATGCTGGAAATGATTAGAAGAAATTGTGACTTTCTGAAGACGATATAATTCACAAACGAATGTAGTTTTTCTCGGGACAAAATTATTAATTTTCATAAATACCACATATGGGCTGATGAAAACTCTCACGCTATTGTCGAAACTAACCATCAAGAACAGTTTTCTCTTAACGTGTGGCTCGGAGTTATTGGGGATGATTTAATTGGCCTCATTTTCTACCTCCTCGATTAAATGGTGAGGCATACATTCAATTTTTAAGAGAAGTGCATCCAGTACTGCTGGAAGAAGTTCCTGTGGGCGTCAGAAGGGATATATGCTTTATGCATGATGGGGCTCTCGCTCATTTCAGTCAAGTAGCACGTCAGCATTTAAATGAAACATATGCAAATCAATGGATAGGTCGAGGAGGACCACAGAACTGACCCGCGCGATCCCCGGATCTCAATCCTCTCGATTTATCTATTTGGGGTCATTTACAGCATTTGGTTTATCGTACTCCTGTTCGCGATGTAGAGGACTCAAGAAACCGCATCATCGATGCGTGCAGGGTAATCAGAGAGACTCCAGGAATATTTGAGTGAATACGTGGCTCAATACGCCGACGTCTAGATGCATGCGTAATGTCTGAACGTAGACATATTGAACATTTACTATGATTTCTACATGCTGTGTGTTTTGTTTTTAATAAATTAGTTTTCTTTATTGCCCTTTAATCATTTAATGCATGTACTAACTACAAAATAACAATAAATCCAGTTCGCATTTATGACGATGTATCTCTGTAGTTGATCGTAAAATAATTGTTTGCTGCGAACTGGTTTATTTTGGGCAATAAACCCAAGATACATTTTTTGTTTAGAATGAAACAGGCTATCGGAAATAAATTTTTAAATGGTAAACAAATGATAAGACAAAAAGTTACATTGGAAATAAATTTTAGGCGTTGCTCCAATGACGTTTCTTTATATGAAAGATCCTATCTTTTTTTCGATGAGGAATCACCTCCTCAAATGTTTTACACTTATTCAGTTACACCCTGTATTTCAATTACATATTTTTCATAAATATTTCAGTACCCAACAATCATCAGAAGGGTCACAAAATATTATAACTGAAACTGGATATCACCAAAATCAGTTAAACACAAGACATACTACTAATGTTATGTAAGATTTTATTAATCTAATAGTATCAGGATATGCTAATTTTTATTTGAGTAACTATTTACACTTTGAAAAATATTTCAAAAGTAAATAATGAAAATGTTATGTCCAATACTTTGTTGGTAACATACTTCAGTTATCATAGACCAATTGTCACCGTAAGAGGCACTGACAGAGGCAACATCGAAGATAACTATCGTCGAAGTCACGAATTGAGTTGTTACAATTTGAAATAAATGTTTGTATATAATGAAAATGAACGTTTATTGATTGAACAATCATCATTTTCTAGAAAAAATCGTAATATTCTATTTTTACAGTATGCCATATTAGTTTCTGTCGAAATCTGTTCCTCCCATCCTTCAGAGTTTTGTCTGCAAATGCTCCAATAATAATTAACTCCAATCCCCATCAAGTCCCTAGCTACTGGTGTTATCATTCAGGACCGGTATACTTCTGAAAACTCTTCTTTAGAGCTAATACTGTATCGCAATTCGTTCAAATTTATGGCAGTAGTTTCACCATACATTTTGAGAATATACTTTTTCACTTTGCTCTTCAATAATGAAAGCTTCAGCTGGTTCACGAATAAAATGAAGCAAAACAATTCGTATATGAATAATACATTATAATGTTATATTTAAACAATAGTCATAATCAACAACATAAATCATATTGGGCGTTATTCAGATCACATCATATCGCTGCGCCTGTAGAACAGTAGATAAGGAACCCGAGCTCCCTGGGGCTTCAACACGTACTCATTCTGCACGGTCTTGACCGAGGAATCGTTGTACCGCAACCAACAGTTGTAGCCGACGTGGAAGGCATCGGTTACGTAATGTCCCATGTCAGCCTCATTGCCGTCGTGGTACACGACGGCGAATAGCTTGTACTGCTTCTCTTCTGGAGAGTGTGTTTTCGACGAATCCAATATCGAATTAATATTCAAATCGAAATCATAATCCAAATCCTTGATGATTTTAATGCAACCGCCGTGGCTGAAATCGAAAAACTGCAAATGCAAGATAAGGACAACGGGAGGTTCGCAGATTGTTACTTGCTCCCACGCTTCGACCTGGCCATTAGTTTGCGAAGAAATCATCCCCTCCAATTTGTTTTTGGATACGAATAGGTCGAGCGCTTCCTTGACACTCTGAACTGTTCCAACGTTGAGAGGCAGCGTGAGGAAAGGCTGGACATTTTCAGTAATGAGACCTCCAGCACAGTGTATGCTCGATTTTAGTTGTCCCTCGAAGATGTCGCATATCGGTGTACTGGCAAAATTGGTCCTTCTGAAAGTGGATAGCATCAATGCCTGCTATCATGGAAATTTTCCTCCAACTTGAAGATTTTTGTGGTATAACTTTTGCTAGCACAGAACAACATGTAGATGCCAGGCTGTCCAGGATAACAAGGGATGAAACAGACGTTGCCAAATTCGTTTCATGGTTTGCTACTCACGACCCTTTCCCAACAGGTGACTATGTCATGTCTATTAGTACAGGAGTTGTGGGTGACACGACTATAAACTGCCACCAGGCATTATTGAAAGGAAAGGAAAGTATTGGGAGGATTGTTGGCAACAACTTTCGTGATGTTAAGTTTCAACGCAAAAACCGAGTTGTCCCTCTTAAAGCTTTCACCTCTCGAGTAACAATTAATAAAGAAGTGGTTCCAGTCAACCCAGAAACCATTTTCAAAAGAATAACCTTCCTCCAAAAAACAAATGCACAGTTGAAGGATCTGTTTACGTATGAGTTGGCACCTTATCCTCTGTCCATGTTTGATGAAACAGGAATGAGGAAAACCCGCAAATCAGTGTTTTATGATCTATTCTCACCTATGAAGAGTGAAGACATCGACATGTCCAAAGCAACATTCGTACTTGACGGAGGATTTCTTATTCATCGAGTTGTCTGGCAATCAAAGGAAAAGTTCTCAGACATCCTCGCTAAATATGTCAATTACGTCAAGCGGTACTTTGGCAAACAAGGAACGACGATAGTTTTTGATGGCTATCCACACGATGCGAAGGACAAGAGTACTAAGACTGTCGAGCGATTGCGCCGCCAACAGAAAGCCTCTGCAGCCAGGGTCGAATTCGACGAGACCATGACAGCGACCATGCCCAAAGATAGATTTCTCGCAAATGATTCCAACAAGGATAAACTTATCCAACTGCTGCGGGAAAAGTTGTCACAAGAGGGGTTCTGCGTGATACAAGCCGATGAAGATGCAGATACCCTAATTGTGGAAACCGCCTTGGAAATGGCCCACGAAAAGCAAGAACGTGTCATTATAGTTGGAGAGGACACCGACCTCCTTGTTATACTAACTGGGCGAGCTCCTTCATCAGATGTCATTGTCATGAGACCAGGAAAGGGGGTGTTGAACAACACCTTTTATTCTCCCAACCACTTCAGACATGATGATATTATCAAGGAGCATCTCCCCTTTCTTCACGCATTTAGTGGATGCGACACCACATCTTCTTTCTACAGGCAAGGTAAATTGAAATTCGTGAAAGTCATGGCAAAAAATCCTCATTTAGCCACATACGCCTCCGTCTTCTCTGATGAGAATGCGTCTAAAGAGGATGTTATACATGCAGGGAAACAATTCCTGATGTACGTATACTCTTCACAGCATGCGGAAACAATCAACAGCGTGAGGTTTTCCCAATTCAAAAACAGCCTCTCCAAACCCGGATTTGACCTGGCATCATTGCCCCCGACCGATGCGGCACTTGAGCACCATTCACTGAGAACATACCACCAAGTTCAGCATTGGTATGGGTACGAGAAACCTGCCACGTTATGGGGGTGGGAACAGAGTGGGCATGGGCTGATCCCAACAACGACCACCAGGGATTCAGCCCCAGCAGACGTGCTTAACAGCCTTTCCTGTAAATGTGTGAAGGGCTGCATGGGAAAATGCAGCTGCCGCAAGCATGGCTTGAAGTGCTCAGTGATATGCCGCAGCTGCAAGGGTCAATCCTGCACTAATGCCCCTGTTGAAATTGAGATTGCATCCGAAGTCGCGCCCTGCTATGATGACGATGAGGCCGATGAGGAAGCAATGGACAAGGAAATGAACGAGATGCCGCCTCTGTTGTCCATTTTACAGCATCCTTCAACTTCGGCTGACCCGGTGCCATCAACTTCTGCTGATCCCGAGCCGTCAACTTCCGCTGACCCCAAGCCAACCTCGAATACTGGCCCAAGACCTTGTGAGCAAGAAGAACCTGTCCCCTCTGTCTCCAAAAGACGGCGAAAATAATTATTGTACAAATAAATAAACGACGAGCCTTGTATTTATATTCATAATTATTTAATGTATTACATTCACAAGTTGTTTTTCATTTTTTTTTCATTTTTTGTATTACAATACCTAACTCTAATATATACAATGCAGTTCTATGATGTGTAATCTTAAGACAATCATGTTAGTAAATAAAGACTAAGAAAGAAAAATTAACTTTTATTCTTGCTACCTTGGTCCCTTTTCAATGAGCGACTTTTATGATGACGTCAACATGGAATTTTAAATTTCCTACCTACTTCATTAGGTATTTTACGTACTTTCTCGATATAATTCTGGGAAGTGAACTAAGGCATTGGTCGTATTAGATTAATACACATGATTATCAGATTACAGGTAAGTTCTGTTCACAAGCTCTGCTGTGCATTTGGCGAAAAACCGGAAAACCAGTTTTTTGGAGATTGTAGGTAATGAATTTGAAATTTAAGGTGTCCACTCAAATTGAAATTTGATGCTCTACAGCTTTTATTCTATGGTGTTTTTTGTTTGGATTGACCGTTTACATGTTACAGCTGTCTGAAAGTGACATAAGTGGAGTTTTTAGCAAAGTTGGTAAAAATTGCCAATCTTTGACGCACGATTGCGGCTACACCAGTGAACCGATTCGGGTGTTTGAGTAAGTCATTAGACGTAGAATTTAATGCTCTTTAATTTTGTCGAGTATGATTTTTTCTATAGGACGTGTCGTTTACGAGTTATAAGCGATTTTGCGTGTATTTAATGAAAAAAGTGCAAAAATTTCGAGGTTTTTTTGTTCCCAAAAGTTAAGCTCACCACCTGCGATGGTGCAAACTCAGATTACATGTATTTAGGACCATTAGAAGGTATTAAAACCATCTCCAGCTTTCCCCGAATTACGCCGACTAAAAATCCCCTTTTTACTGGCCTATATACTTTTCTAAAAAAATATAGTTCTACTTTCACAAAAACTACTATGCATACTTATCAAGTTGAGATTGTAAGCCGGGCAATGCAAAATGATAAAAGAGTATTCAGTAACAAACTGAGTATTCCAAGTGTTGAAAAATAAATTATAATTCGAAACTAGTTGGGAAAACTCATATGATTCAAACATTTGATGAAATGAAAGACATGATCGATCATAGAACAAATATATAGAAAAAATATTTTCTTTGTCGAAACTCTACTCATTTCATAAGAAGTGAAAAAATCGTATATATATATATATATATATATATATATATATATATATATATATACATATATATATACGAGAAAGCTGTACCCATAAAGCTGTATAGAACCCACAAAAAAATCCTATACGTGTTCAACTTTTTCGTCAATTTGATGTTCAATTTATTGTTTTTCGCTCATTTTTACTGCCCTGAAGAAGCTTCACATTAGGAGCGAAAGCTTGGCAAAGTAAAGCAGAGTTTGATTTTTTGACTGAGAGACCCTGTTGATCTATTTTACCATATGTACAGTGTCACATAAAGTCCGCATCAAATGGGATTTTTTTTGTTCATCTCTTCAAGCAACTTTTGATATCTCCATTAGGTTGTGCTTTAAAAATGATGCCAAATGACATGCATATGACCGATCAGGTGATTTTTCTTCCCTGTCAAATTTGACATTTTTTTCAAAAAATGTTCAGAAAAGCAGTTATTTTTCGAAAATCGGTAAAGGGAAAAGATGATTGTTTTTTTAATTTTTACCCATATACCAATTTTTAGCTCTCTAGTACAAATTTAGTTTTTTTACAGTTTTTCGAAAATTTGACATTTGCCGATTTCTCAAATTTAGCCAAACCTCAACAAAGTTAGTGCTTTAAGCCTAACTTATCGTTCCAACGCATTTTTATTACCAATTGCAATTCTAAATACAACTTATTTCGCAAAAATTTAAAACGCCAGAAAAAATTATGCCAAAAATGATGCAAAGTTGATACAGTTTTTAAAAACAGATAAATATTTCACTTTATTTTTACTTTTTGCGAAATAGCTTGAAAAATAAACATAATTAAAAACCAATATCAATGAAAAGTCAATAATTTATTCTTTACTGCACTTTTCAAACAGTTAAACTTTGATTCACTAATTACGAAAAATTACAACGCAATTAAACTAAGGGAAGGAATTATACGAAAGTAATTTCACATTTAGTAAATATCTTTTATGAGGTATGAATGAACAAAATTACTTCAGAAATCAATTTAGATTTTCTTGCCTAGAAAACTAAACCGTAAAAAATTCTAACAAACATCTATTAAAGTTATAATTTAAATTAAGAACACTAAATCAAATCGAAACATATGCCTAAACCATGTAAATACCAATAGAAATACAAAATATACAAAATAAAAAGTCACATTTGGGTGTGCCTTCCACCACGTTCAATGCAATCAATTGTCCTTTTTGAAACATCTTTAACTGCATTCTTTATACTACTGGGTTTCGTGCTTACAACACATTCTCGAATAACTGCCTCTAAATGGTTTATATCTCGAAAAGGTCTTTGCTTATACACCTTTTGTTTTAAGTAACCCCACAAGAAGAAATCTAGTGGGGTTATATCAGGAGATTAGGCGGCCAAAAGTGTTCCATATTGGGACTGATTACTTTGCCCCTAAATATTTCCAAAAGACGCTCTTTAACCACCCTTGTAGTATGAATAGGTGTACCATCACATTGATACCACACAACATTTCTTACTTAAAATGGCATATTATCCAAAACTTCAGATAGTTCGGTATTCACAAAGTGTAGGTAGTCCGCAGAATTTAAATTATGTCTTAAAAAGTATGGTCCTATAATTTGATCGTTTAATATGCCACACCATACATTCGTCTTGAACGAATATTGATCACGACATTCGATTACGAAATGTGGGTTTTCTTTTGCCCACCACCTGCAGTTTTGCGAACTCGCAACGCCATTTGAAGAGAAGGTCGCTTCATCTGTCCATAAAATTTGATATCAGTGGCGTTATCAGTGGACTGTAATTTTAATTGTAATTAATTTCGATACGAGAGCATCATAGTTACCTGATGGTTGAAGTTTTTCTCTTGGATAAGCTGCTCTGGGGTTTCTCAGGAGCTCATTGGAATGTTTTCCAGCTAAATTAACTGTTGATGCATATACTCGTTGACAAAACATTCACAAAAGGGATAAATAGCGGTATATCGAGGAGATAGCGAACGAACTGATTATATCGTTTTCAAAACGGTTGCGATTCAACTTCAAAATCATTCACAACACTAAATCTTCCTTCTGGTAAGTCATAAAAAAACCATAAACAAAAAACTTTGAATGCTCGGTCTCGCGATAAAGACATCGAACTGAAAATTGAAATGTTGCAGGTTTTCCGAACAAAACGTACACGCAAAGAAACATATTAATTTAAATGTACCTATATAATACTATCGTTATATAATTTCTTGTTTGTTCCATTTATTTCATTATGGACTAAAAAAATCAATTAAAAAACAATATAATAAAATATTGAAATTAATTCAATATAACACAGTAAACGTATATGCAAAGAAACATATTTTTTAAATGTACCTATATAATACTCTCGCTATATAATGCTCTCGTTAAAGTTTTACATGAGCAGACAAAATCAAATGAATTTAAAGATTTGAGAGCAATAAGTATATTGCCAACTTTGTCGAAAGTTCTGGAGAAAGCTATGGAAACACAAATCAAGTCTCATCTAAGTAGTCACTCTTTATTACCATCAATTCAATCCAGTTTCCGTAGGGGTTATGGCTGTACGATAGCACTTCTCCACATCACTGATGATATCTTTAGAGCTACTGATCAAGGTCAGTGCACACTGCTAGTTTTACTTGACTTTAGTCGTGCTTTCGACGCAATTAATTACGATTTGTTAATAAACATGTTACATTATATAGGTTTCTTAGAAAATTCGCGAGTGCTAATAGGCAATTATCTCAAGAATAGGCAGCAACAAGTTGAGCTCTGAATATTTGAAACTCAAGACAGGTATCCCGCAGGGATCTATACTGCGGCCTCTTCTGTTTATTATATACTCCTCTCATCTGGTGCCTGGAATAAAAGCCTGCTGATGAAACCCAACTTTACTATAGTTTCCTTCCACATATGGTGGATGATGCATGCAATCTTATTAATAATGATCTTGGGGCCTTCGCAAAAGCTGCCAAAGACCATTGCCTACTTACTAATCCTGAAAAATCAAAAGTCAGGTTGTCTGGATGTACACTTCAGCGTAAAAAAGTGGAGGACTCTATCATTATTATGGTAAATAATTAGAAGCTGGAAATGGTTAAGGAAGCAAAAAACCTAGAAGTATTTATGGACCCTGACTTGAGATTTGAAAAAATTATAAATAGACAATTACAACAGGCGTACTGTAATCTGAAAATGATATACAGGGTGTTTGGTAGCTGGGTGCAAACCTTTAAGGGGGTGATACACTAGCCCATGTAGAACATATTCATACAAACATTTTTATTTTCTAGCGCGTTTTTGATTTTTAAGGGAACTTTTACGATTTTTAGTACAAAAACCCAAAATTGGTCAATTAAATGCTAATAACTTCGAATCTTAACAGAAATGTCCGGTTTTTTTAATTTATTTTAGTAGTCTTATGTGTCCCCAATCGTACTAAAGTAGTTTGAAGCACCATTGTGTCCAAAAAAGTTATGTACAGAGCATTTAAACTTTACAAAAAAAGAAAGAAAATAAAAAATCTGACCTTTGATGCCAATTAAAAAAATAAATAAAATACATACAGGTGTTCAGACACCTTTAAAAACATGCTTAGTTATTGCTCTTTCGTTTGAGGTATCATTTACCTAGCTAAGTCTTGAACTTTTTTTATTAGGGTACCTGAACCAGTTAAAGGTCGTAAATATGGATATTTGAAAAATTAAAAAAAAAAGTAATTTAAATGAAATTCAGCTCAAAAACCTTTAAACCAAAATCCTAAAGCAATATGCGATATTATTTTTAGACTTACATGAAATAAATAATAAGAAACTTAGCCAAACTTGAAAGAAGAGAAAACTGAACAAAGGCCGGTGCCGGTGGCATTTTACAACAAAGAATTTGACATGAAGCTAGTCATTAATTGGAATGCATTCTGTTGTTATGATTTAGACCTTATGCTAGGGCCATAAACTTGCTTTTGAGTTTATCAATTTTTAGGTACCTGAGTTGAGTAATCATCTTGGATCCCTCGCCGGGTCGGTTTGGTTGGCCAAACAAGTTCTCTAGTCACTGCTTCGCCCTTTCAAGTTGCGAGTAGACGTTGGTTTTGTGTTCCCCATTTTTGTAATTCACCGTGTTCAGTTGTAGCCTTTCGCTCCTGCAGGTGTTGTTTATTTTGGACTATCGAACTTTTTGTTGTGTCTGCTGCCATGGCTGAGTTTACGAGTCCTGAACAAGCCGATATCATTTTTATGTATGGCAGAGCTGATGGTAACGCATCTCTGGCACGACGTTTGTACCTGAACCGCAGGTAAATTAATTTCTAATTGTAGCGGTAGTTAAATTTTGCCATTTTCACCTTCAAAAGACGTTAAAAATGAGTTATTTTATTGCAGGGTGCCTAAAGTCCGTGTGTTTTCTAACACATATCGTAGGCTGTCTGAATCTGGTATTCATCATGCTGAACCTGCAGTAAATCCAGGAAGACATAATGTCAATGTTGAGGAGCAAATTCTCGCAGCCTTCGAAGCGGATCCTACCACCAGCATCAGAGTTGTAGCGAGAGATTTGAACCTTTCGATATGGAAAGTGTGGAGTACGATGCACAACGAAAAGAAATATTCGTTTCACGGCACGGGTGTGCAAGGCTTGGAGGAAACGGATCCGGCGAGAGGATACAGTTCTGCCGTTTTTTGCTAAACGCAGATATTGACGACGCGTGGTTCTTAAAGTCCATCCTCTGGACTGACGAATCGAAGTTCTCCAGGGAAGGAATTACTAATTTCCACAACCTTCATGAATGGGATGATAAGGACAGCAATCGAAATTGGAAAAAACAGGTAAATAAATGATTTTTATTATTATTATTTTATTACCCATGTTCAACACGTGTTTAATTACCTAAATTAACTAATTTTATTGCATTTTTGTTTCAGATTTCTTTACAAAGACAATTTTCAATAAATGTGTGGGCTGGGGTCATCGGACGCACATTGGTTGGCCCACACATTTTGCCTGACAATTTGAATGGACAAAATTACCTCGAATTCATGATAAACGACTTGCCAATGTTACTCTATGATGCCGAAGTACCAATATTGGACACGGACAGGCCGATCACATTTCAGCAAGATGGAAGCCCAGCACATTGGGCTGTAAGCGTCCGCGAACACCTGAACCGCTGTTTTCTTGCCAACTGGATCGGGAGAGACGGACCCATCCCCTGGCCTGCCAGATCGCCCGACCTGACTCCGTTGGATTTTTTTGTGTGGGGTCGGGTGAAAGAACTCGTAAACACAACAGAAATCACCACGAGAGAAGAATTACTTCAGCGAATAGAGGCAGCGTTTGAAATTATGAAACAGGAAATGCAAATGAAAGTAACCACAACTGAAGTACGAAATCGTTGTAGAAAGTGTATACGCAATGGTGGAGGACATTTTGAACACCAGCAATAAATTTTTACAGTACAAAACATTTTTTTCTTTAATTCCACAAAAATCCATAATTACGACCTTTAACTGGTTCAGGTACCCTAATTAAAAAAGTTTAAGAGTTAGCTAGGTAAATGATACCTCAAACGAAAGAGCAATAACTAAGCATGTTTTTAAAGGTGTCTGAATACCTGTATGTATTTTATTTATTTTTTTAATTGGCACCAAATGTCAGATTTTTTATTTTCTGCTCTGTACATAACTTTTTTGGACACAATGGTGCTTCAAACTACTTTAGTACGATTGGGGACACATAAGACTACTAAAATAAATTTAAAAAACCGGACATTTCTGTTAAGATTCGAGGTTATTAGCATTTAATTGACCAATTTCGGGTTTTTGTACTAAAAATCGTAAAAGTTCCCTTAAAAATCAAAAACGCGCTAGAAAATAAAAATGTTGGTATGAATATAATAATAATAATAATAAAGGTCTTTATTATTTTCAAATAATATACATACAGATTTTAACATTGTATACAAAAAATAAAAACATTTCTGAAAATACAGGGCGAAGTTCATTTTCTGCAGACAAACGATAGTTTTACAACGAAAATGTTCTTCCAGCCCACTAGCCCATGTTCTACATGGGCTAGTGTATCACCCCCTTAAAGGTTTGCATCCAGCTACCAAACACCCTGTATAATAATCGACGTTTGTTACCCATTAAAGTTGAAAAATCATTATGTGAAACGATAGTTTTATCAGCCTTAAATTATGCTGACTCTCTCTACGGCCCTAATTTAACGACACTCTATAAGAAAAAGATACAGAAACTGCAAAACTCATGTCTAAGATTAATCTACAGTATAAGAAGACGACAAAGAGTTTATCATAAATTGAAATAAATCGGGTGGTTGAATATGAACAACATGCTGTTGTTTTCTACTATAAAATAACAAGTTTTCTTTTACTTACATAAGAAAATAACTTACCGTACAGATTTACATAATCTGAATATTCGAAATAAAGGCCTATTGACTGTACCTTTCTTTAGAACGGAATATTTTAGACGGTCATTTGTGTTTACACAACAGAAAATAAACTTCGCCCTTTATTTCCATATATGAACCTTGATTTCTAATATTCATTGTATTCTTTTTAATGCGGAAATAATAAAGACGATTTATCAAATTTTTTTTTACTTAACAAAAATTTCTGGAAAGATGAATTCTTCTTAAATTAAAATAAATATAAATAAAATCAAATAGTTACCAAGTTTATCTATACAATATACAGGGTGTCCCTGGACTTCCTCTTTTCCTCTCGGGAATGTATAGATGGGGTCAAAATATCACCAGTACTTCATATAACTTTTTTCCTAAAATCCTTCGTTACCAAGTAACGGGCCCTCGAAGTTACAAAATGAAAAATGTTTTTCTTTGATAACTTTTCAAGTGAATATTCAAAATCATCCATATTTTGGTAATTGACTAAACAAATGAATTCCTTCGATGAGCTTTCATGCAAGAGTCAGTTGTTTTGCTACAAAGTCAGGAACGGACTACCCCCGATGGTCCACACCCCAAAACTTTGAAATGACAGATATTTTTCAATATTTTTCAACAAATTAAGGTTACTTGGACAATTTTATGAATGAAAGTACTCGTGTGGAAAGTCGATCGGAGCAACGAGTCTTGATAAAAATGTAGTTTCACTCGACGACATCAAACCCGCTCGTCCACCATTATTTGAAATGAATAATTATCAAAGCAGAAATGATAATGATAATGTTAATTCAACAACATTTATCCTGAGATGTCTACCATTATTCGAAAATATTAGTTTTTAAGGAAAATGGAAATGATAGGTAAAATGTTCATAACGAATTTTTATAATGCAAACACGTTCAACTAACGAAACTCAAGAGCCTCAAGAGCAAACAGAAATGAAAAATCCGCTACAGAAACTGCTCGATATGACCACCTTCTCTCTCTATACATTTTCTTAGTCTGCGAAGACACCCTCTCTGTACTTGAAATAGCATTCCAGGGTCGTTTCGTATGGCTTCACAATGTAATGTTATTCTATTCAACAATGCATCTCTTGTGCGAATAGGTGTAGCGTAAACAAGGCTTTTTAGATGCCCCCACAGAAAGAAATCCAATGGATTTAAATCCGGAGACCGCGATGGCCATGAATATGGCCCACCTCTACCAATCCATCTATTGTGGAAATTATGGTTCAGATGGTCACGCACAATCAAACTAAAATGAGGAGGAGCGCCATCATGCATAAACCACCTATCTCTTCGGGTTTGCAATGGAACATGTTCCAAAAGTCCATTCAAATCGTTCTGAATGAACTCCAAATAACGTTCTCCATTCAATCGGCCCTGTAGAACGAATGGTCCTATAAGATGGTTTCCTATGATACCAGCCCAAACATTCACGTTGAATTTCCGTTGGTGTTTGGTTTGCAATATCCCATGGGGATTTTCTTCGGCCCATATATGGAGATTATGAGAGTTGATAACTCCATCTCTACTGAAACCTGCTTCATCAGTGAATAAAACTCGATTAATAAAAGTCATATCCTCTCTTTGCCTATCCATGAACCAATTGGCATATTCCAGTCGTGCTGGAAAATCTTGAGGTGTCATGGCATGTACCTTCTGGATGTGAAATGGGTGGAGCAGTTGTTCCCTAATTATTCTATGAATAGTGGACTTGGATGTATAGAACTGTTCTGATAGATTTCTGATGCTCATTGAAGGATCATCAGCGACGGCTTCCAAAATATTTTCCTCCAATACAACGGTACGTACAGTCCTAGGAGCGCCCTCACCACCTCGTTTTGGCAAAACTGTACCTACAATAATATCGAAATAAAACAACGTGCTCAAATTAATTATCAATTATTACATACCTGTCTCCCTCAAGCTGCGATCGACACGCTCGAATGTTTCTCTTGACGGTACCGTTCGATTGGGAAAATGCTCGGAATACAGACGACGAGCTTCTGCAGCATTACAAAATGCTCGTCCATAAAATACATGCATATCTGCATATTCATTGAATGTGAACTGTTCGGCCATATCAAAAAAATTCAAAATATCCTATGAATATTGACAATACAATGATAGTCATATGACAACGCACCACTCAACAAAATAAAATCGCATTCCAGTTTCTCATTTTTTATCAAAACTTTCTAAAAGGTTTTTTTGTCAACATCTGTGAAAGAAATGGAACATAATTATTCCCTGGATATCTTTCACCTGATCATGTGCAGCCGTTTTTGTAGTTCATTCGTTTGCTTTTTATTAGTATAGTAAATATTTTTTCCGATGTGCGTTTTTTCAGCTAAATTTAGATTCGTGTTAAAGAATTTCTCCCATAAAATTATAATTATCAGTGAAACTCCTCAACAGTTTAGCTGTGAAGAAGAATTTGAAACATTCGAATGTTGAGTTTCATGAGATTCAGATAACTGATCAACACGAAACGTGATTATTCCACACGTATTATGTACATACAAAATATGGAATGAATTCGATATTTCATAGTAGAGTAGCTTGTTAGTTTGAAAACACCACGAATCTACAGAACTTGATATTTCTTTTGAAACAATATCTGCTATCACAATTGTGACTTAAACTTCCATATAGGTACTGTACTTTTTGTTTACGACTTCATTTTAGCATACTTTGTATTATTTCTGTTATAAATGTTGTTGAATTAACGTTATCATTATTATTTCTGCTTTGATAATTATTCATTTCAAATAATGGTGGACGAGCGGGTTTGATGTCGTCGAGTAGAACTACATTTTTATCAAGACTCGTTGCTCCGATCGACTTTCCACACGAGTACTTTTATTCAAAAAATTGTCCAAGTAACCTTATTTTGTTGAAAAATATTGAAAAATAGCTGTCATTTCAAAGTTTTGGGGTGTGGACCATCGGGGGTAGTCCGTTCCTGACTTTGTAGCAAAACAACTGACTCCTGCATGGAAGCTCATCGACGGAATTCATTTGTTTAGTCAATTACCAAAATTTGGATGATTTTGAATATTCACTTGAAAAGTTATCAAAGAAAAACATTTTTCATTTTGTAACTTCGAGGGCCCGTAACTTGGTTACGAAGACTTTTAGGAAAAAAAGTTATATGAAGTACTGGTGATATTTTGACCCCATCTATACATTCCCGAGAGGAAAAGAGGAAGTCCAGGGACACCCTGTATATAAATATATTTGTTAAATCAACGATTAATTGACGGACACTTATTTCAAATTAACAAACACCACCTGAATGATGTGAAACACTACAGTAGTCGAGTTGGGTCAATTAGGTGCAAACAACGGCGTTGTTTGGCAAGTTTTGAAACGTCCGGGGTTCCCCCCGACAGGCGGCACACTCCACGGTGAATCCCCGACGAAGTTTACTAGACGACTGTAATTACCCAGTTGGCATTTTGGTAACGACAAACGAAATTTTACCTAATAATTATTTACAGCATTTTTTTAAAGAATTTGTCTTTTTCGTTAAATTTGCCACCGATATCTAGCATTGCATTCAAATAACTCAAAGCGAAAGGGTTAAAGTCGTGTAGAGTCCATTTTTAAATTGCCCCCCTTAACTATCAAATTGCCCACCTGTGGAGTCTGGGCCCCACGTTGGGAAACATTGCTTTAGACGGTTTATTAAATTTCATTTATATTCTTCTTTTTTGACCACCCTGTATTATTAACTATCGAAATTTTATATAAAGTCTATTAAATTTGGTTCTACTCTACAAGAAACCCGCCCAAAACATAATGATAAAGGTTTCCTTGTAGGAAAAATTGATAATTATTGTAGGGTCTGCAAATATCTATGATGGAATCGGCCGATACTTGATGAAAATCCATAACTAACGTATTCTAAAAACACTTTATTGTTTGATTTTCACTAGATAGTTTTACAAAAACGCCACACGTGTTTCGCCATACAATGGCTTCTTCGGGCGTGTCTTAATTATCACACAATAAAGTGTTTTTAGAATACGTCTGCAAATATCATTTTTGACATAAAAATCATCATACACAAAAAGTATTTAGATTTTGATTTAAAATCCAAAAACGTAATTATAATAATAAATTTGGTACCCGGGCTTTTTCTGATTATAATTTCGTATTAATTTTCATGTAATATCTAGAGCCCCCCCCATGCCCCCTTCCCCACATGGTTACTGTATGCAGAACTTCCCATCCCACGCTCCTCCGGGGTGGTCCTGAACTTACTGATGGGCACTTCAGCAAGATTGACATCTGACCTCCTTCGGTCGAAAGTCAGCCTTAAGGTGCTTTTACTTTCTAATCTATTGTTTTGTTTTATCTTGGCTTTCTCAACTGATTTTTTAAATGGGGTCCCCAAAAACTAACCGGAGAATATTGTTTAAAAAGAGATCGCGGTCGAGTGATTCTCATTGAACCTGAAAAGGAAGTGTTTGTTATCTGTGATTCACTTGAGTAATTTGGGAAAAGTTTTCAATATTCTACGATATTGTGGCTAGACAATAAAAAAAATGTGAATTTTTTTCGGAGTGTGTCATATGTGGGGCTGATTATTGATAAAAATGGTATCCATAAAGCTCCTGAAGCGATAAGGGCGATTGAAAATATATCAGTGCCAAAAACGGTCTCACAACTCAAATCTTTTTTGGAGATGCTCACTTATTACAACAGATTCATACCGAGTATGCCCAATATTGTGAGTCCGTTGTACGAGTTTTTGAAAAAGAATGTAGTATGGCAATGGAATGAATGTTGCTAAGATGCATTCGAAAAAATTGAAATGGTTCTGCTTTCCGATACCTTTTTGGTTCATTTCAATGCAGCCCTCAAGTCTACGTTAACAGTTGATAGCAGTGCCTGCGGTTTGGAAGCGGTTCTGTCTCAGATTGGTGAGGACGGTGTGGAGCGCTCCGTGTGCTTTGCGTTTCGAACGTTGGCGGATGCAGAGAAGAGTTATTCACAGTTAGATAAGGAAGCACTAGCAACGGTATTCGGTGTCAAGCGTTTTTACCAGTATTTACATGGTCGGCATTTCATTTTACGCAGTGACAATCGTCCATTAGTTAGTATTTTTGGTCCCAAAACGGGAATCCCGTTTATGGCAGTCAACCGTTTACAACGTTATGCTTATATCCTAAGTGGGTTTGACCACATGATTGAGTATGTCAGCGAACATTGGAGACTTCCTTTCTAGACTGCCGATTCTTGATGCTGTCAAAGATTCAAAAAGTTTTGATTTCGAAGAAGACATGAAAGATTTTGAAAATTCTCATATCAACTTGAATTATTTATCAAACACAAAATATTTACCTATTGATGTAACTAGAATTCGAAATGAAACCATTATGGATTCAGTATTATCACAAGTGGTGTCATACGTGGTGTCTCGAGGAAGTGAACACTTTTCATAATATACGTCTCGAAATTGGCATCGAAGAAGATGTTCTTCTTTGGGGGCACCGTGTTTTAGTTCCATCTTCTCTACGTAAAAAAAAATTAGTCGGACTGTATAGTGGACATTTTGATATCGTTAAGATGAAGTCACTTGTCTGATCTTATGTATGGTGGCCATCTCTCAATAAAGATATTGAAGGGATCCTGAAAAAATTTCAAGGATGTCAGTCGGCGCGTAGCGCCCCAGATAAAATGCCTTTGGCATCGTGGCCAATACCTGAGGAAATTTGGAAAAGAATTCATATAGACTTTCTAGGACCTTCGAAGAATATATACTTTTTGGTTTTTACAGATGCCTACTCTAAATGGCTAGAAGTGTTTCCGATGACGTCTATCACAAGCAAAGTGACCATTCAAAAATTGCGCGAACTTTTCTAGTGTTTTGAAATACCCACAATGTTAGTTTCAGATAATGGCCCTCAGCTGATTTCAGAAGAATTCATTACATTCACCAAAGTCAATGGCATAAATCATGTTATCACACCACCTTATAATCCATCTTCAAACGAACGGCCGAAAACTCTGTTAAAACAGTTCAAGAATTGAAAGAATTGTCCGATAATCAGCTGGTTGACGTAAACCTCTCGTTATGTAAATTTCTATTGCTATATAGAAACACTCCGCACAGATGTGATAGATGACTCATTGAGGAAAGCTTATTTAGTTGAATCGCAGGTTGCTAAAACAAACAATTATAAAGGAAAAAGAAAATGTAACTTCAAGATAGGACAGATTGTGTACGTTAGGGACTATCGAGAGAATAAACCCGTGTGGTGTACAGCTGAAATAGAAACATTTCTAGACAATAAAGTTTGCATTAATCAGATAAGATATTGTATTGTTTGTTCTTCGTCAATAGAAAGCCCTATCTCAAATGTATTAGATCATAAGAATTTTGCTCACTTCCCCTATGAACGCCCTAAGCGAAATGAGCCTGATAGGCCCTGTTACGACACATTTAAGGGATGAAGTGAGAAATGTAGTGTTCAATTGAAACTACGTTTTTCCACAAACACAACTGTATTGAACTGAAAAGGTAATAGGGACATGTCCAGTGAAATAGGCGCGCCTGAGGCCAGATATTCAGGTGTGCGCGCTGTTTACATGGTATTTTGACTATACTACATTACACACAGGATTTTTTTTTCTTATTTATTAATATTAACAAATTGATTGATAAATTAATCAATTTTATAATGGTGGTGGAATTTATATGGAAACATTTAATATCGATATTTATAATTCAGGATTTTCAGTAGCTAAGATTCCTACCTACCTAAGATTCTTGAGTTTACTAGTATATCAAAGTCACAATAAAATATATTCATGTATATTTTAATTACATAGCTTTCATTAATATTGTTGGAAATCTCGCCCTAAAGAAAATAACGCCGGCCGCAACTCGTAACCATGAACCAATTGTTAAAAGGGTCACAAAATATTACTACTGAAAAGTCATCTAATAGTCGAATATACTTCTTGAACCTATCATATTAAAATCAATCAACCTATCATAAATATATTTTTCAAACAAAGTGAAGCAAAACAATTGGTATATGAATATTACATTATAATGTTATATTATAACAATAGTCATAATCAACAACATAAATCATATTGGGCGTTATTCAGATCACATCATATCGCTACGCCTGTAGAACAGTAGATAAGGAACCCGAGTGCCCTGGGGCTTCAACACGTACTCATCCTGCACGGTCTTGACCGAGGAATCGTTGTACCGCAACCAACAGTTGTAGCCGACATGGAAGGCATCGGTTACGTAATGTCCCATGTCAGCCTCATCGCCGTCGTGGTACACGACGGCGAATAGCTTGTACTGCTTCTCTTCTGGAGAGTGTGATTTCGACGAATCCAGTATCGAATCAATATTCAAATCGAATTCATAGTCCAAATCTTTGACGATCTTAGTGCAACCGCCGTGGCTGAAATCGAAAAACTGCAAATGCAAGATAAGGACAACAGGAGGTTCGTGGAGTGCCACTTGCTCCCAAGCTTCGACCTGGCCATTACATTCCAATCTGTTTTTGGAGATGAATAGGTCGAGCGCTCCCCTGACACTCTGAACTGTTCCAACGTTGAGAGGCAGCGTGAGGAAAGGCTGGATATTTTCTGTGATGTGACCTCCGGCACGATGTATGCTCGACTTCAGTTTTCCCTCAAAGATGTCGCTTACCGGTGTACTGGCAAAATTGGTCCTTCTGTATACATATCCACTATTTTTTGATCCTTGAAGCTTCCACTCATCACTTGAATTATCGCCGGTAGCAGAGTCAACAGGAGGATTTCCCTCTTCAGAGCAACATTTAAACAACTCCATCATTTCGTCTTTTAGACCGTTCAAAAGAAAACTTAGAAACTCTTCCGCATCTTGCTGTCTACCTTCTATCCAGTCTGTCCGCATGCTATGCAACAATTTATGAATACACCTCGGGCTGAATGGGGTGCACGTTTTGATGATCACGGAAAGTTTACCCACTCCCCTATCTTGCCTCCTTATTTTGGAAGGCGAGCAGTCAAACTGCCTCACAAAACGACACATTCCGACTATAAATGGGATGGACTTTCTTCTTACGTTCGAAGGGATGTTTTCGCTCAGACAGTTTAGCATGTTGTAAAATGGTGGGCATGCGATCAGGGCTTGCAAAATCGCGTTCAAGTAACAATAATTGTTTCGATTAACCAGACCCCTTGGCTGAAAACTCACTGGCCTACTGTCGATCGTGTAAGTAGACAGAAACTCGTCCATCCTGTAATATTCAGAATCCACAACCTGGTCGAACGTTCTGGAGGAGTAAATGCGTTGTACTACTAGATTTTGCGACGGTTAGACTTCACTTCCACTATAACACTAATTCTTGTTCAAATTCCTATCCGTATTAAATAAATATATATCAATGTTATCTCCAGGACTAAGAGATGCAAACTAATATATGACATAGATGGTTGGTCACTTTATAGGCGAAACAGGTATATTCAGGTAATTATCGAGGTAACAAAATGAATTTTGACTATAGGTAGATTCAATACATTTAGTGGATTTATTGGTTATAATGCCAGAGGTAGGAATTCTACCTATCATCAAATTCATATTTACCTGTAACAATTAGTTTGATTACTATCTGCATGTAGAACGTTCATCAGTAGAACTTTGTACTGGAAATTCCGTCACAGGATACGATGAAAAGGAAGAAGATAAGGAAAACGATTTGAAGTTTCAAGAAAGTAATGGAGGCAATAGGAAGAATAGAGAAAGCCCAGAGAGAACTGGAGTATTGTGAAAAGCAAGGATAAGAAAAGTATGATAGAAAGAAAAGGATAAATAATAAAAGAGAAAGTAGTGGAAAAACAGGAGGATAGAGAAAGTTGAAACCAACGTAGCGATTTTGGACACAAGGACCAAGCTCTAGGGAGCACTTGTGAAACCAAAAGTACTGTTACTTCAGGTGTGGCAGTCTATTTATCCAAGGATCTAATAGTACCACCTAGAACTACGACTATATGTATGGCGAAACTGAAGAAAATCACCTCACTGTCAACGGATGATATAGTGATAGAGAGCGCAGAAGTAAGACAAGGACTTATGGTAGCCAGATCAGTATGTAAGGTAGCAAGAGAGATCCTCATCCAAATCATGAATATTTTACAAACGGACTTGTTAGTTCAACGAAAAACAGTCATAGCACGAGCCTATGAAGCGGACACAGAGCAAGCAAAGACAAACAAAGAAGTGAAAGAAATAAGAAGCGTGAGCAAGGTCGAGGAACAAACTATATTGCAACAGTTGAATTTAGACGATTCCACAGGAGAAAGAGATAAGAAATAGGGTCAACTAGTGAAAGAATACATTGATATTTTTAAAGCACCGAATCAGAAGATAACTTGTACGAGTGATATAAAGCATAGAATCATAACCGAAGACGTACCCCCTATTGCCAAACGTCCCTACAAGATACCATATCAACGTCAAAGTTTAATGAGAAAAGAGAATGTATCCCAGACATCACGTCAACAACTGTAGCAAAATCATTTGTTACACAAATAGTGACTATGCACGGAGCACCCAAACAATCATCAACCCACATGGGTTCCAAATTATTTGGAGAAATTTGTAGCTTATTGAATATACAAAAAATTAAATACTACACCTTATCATCCTTGTTGCAATGGTATGACAGAACGAATGCACAAAGACATGAAGCTAATGTTATCTCATTATATCCATGAAAAATAATCTGAACACCTGAATTTTATAATGATAGCTTATAGAAATCAAATTCACTGATCCACTAAAGTGAGCCCCTTTTATCTAATATTTGGAAGATATATGGATCTACCTCACCATCTCACAAGAAGTGGTAAAGTACGATATTGATGATATGACTCTAAGAATACTGAATAAGAATACAGAATGCTCACAAAACTGCCCGAGACATGTTAGAGAAGACAGCAGAGAAACAGAGGGTAAAGTATAATAAGAAGGCCAAAAACAAACAATTTAACATAGGCGACAGAGTATACCTTCAAGAACCTGCGCAAAAAGGCAAGACATTAGCTAAGAAATTTTATGCAAAGTGGTCAGGACCGTACCGAATATGTAAGAGATTAGGCCCAGTGAATTTCTTCATAAAATCCATTGGAGGAAATGCCGAGCATACCGTTGACGCAAATAGATTAAAGCCATATAAGGGCACTATTAATTATTCTAAGTCTGAAGAAGACTCTGAGCAGGAAGAAAGTGAGACAGAGCATAGTAAAATGGAAGAAAATAAGATAAATTATTAGTGGATAGACTACACCAGACATATAGGCAGACCTAATCTAAAAGAAACGCCAGAAAACCCAGAAGTAGCAAAAATCCTCAAAGATATTACGAAAAGAAATATTTCAGATCAATCCGATAGCGAAAGGGAACAGGAAAAAAATGATTATGAAGGCGAATCTGAAAGAGAAAGAGAAGAAAATTCTCACCTTTATAGTACCAGATCTCAGGGACCTGTACAAGAATACCCTTGGGTACGGAACCAAAGAATTTAAAAACTCAGCAGAAAGTATAACCATTCGACCGAATTTATCGGCAGGTCTTCAAAATAAACCGAATAAATTATTATAAACAGAACGCGTCCCGCGAATAAATAAACAGTGATGAACAGTTCAACAGAAAGACAATAGTCACTTAGAATTAAAGCGTATTTATATCACGAGGCGAAACCAAAAACGTTTTAGAACCGTTTTAGACGTGTCAAAGACAAGTGCAAAAAAAAGTGACCGAATTCAAGATGAACATTTTATTAGAAACCGTTCGTTTAATGAGTGACTCCAGTGACAAATAGTGGCTATTGCTTTTGACCACAAACGAGCTTTGTAAAGAACGCTCGGAATTACTGAAAAGTCCAAATGAGAACCCCTATTTAATTGGAACCAATTTATTGTATTGCCTGTTGTTCCATGAGGAACTAACCCGGTTAGGCATGCAGGGATGCCATTGTATTGGATGCAACCCTGGACAAAGGATGGAGGAACTACCACCCCCCAGAGTAGAGCCGACCCCGAACCAACCGGAGGAACCACTCCCGAACCAAGGTCCAGAACAGGCAACCAGGGTTTGTCTATGCAATTTCTGCAGGACCAACCAGCCAGCCAGAAGATATCGTCATCCCCTAGAAGACTTGGTCTTTCCTGAAGTTGCCAACCGTTACTGGCAAGAGCGCCCATATTCCCCATTAGACGCTCAGCGATCATTCGAGCTGAGACCTTCACCGCCCCCAGCAACTGCTAGCCCGTGGCCCCGTTCACCCTCGATCGAGATGTCCCCATCAACCAGCATAGCAGAAAATCTAGCCCCCAGAAGAAGATATTGGTTCCGTGAAATTAACGTAAGTGACTCTGAATAGTTATAAAAAAACCCAAGGGAATAATGGACCATATACTTAGAGTTGATATTTAGTTAGTTAAGAACTTTGTGGTATTAGACGTAAAATAGTTTCATATCATAGATATCATTAAATTTTAGACCTTTTTACATTGAGTTTTACCGTATCAATTTAGTATATAATCGTTGGCATATTGAGTATATGTTTTGACTAGGTCTGAAAAAAATAAATAAATTATTAAAAAAATCATTTTTTTTATTCAACTGAAAAGGAAAGGTATTTCTACTAGAAGGTATTTATGGATAGAATAAATGAAATTTTTTGTGTATAAGCGGAAACTAATAATTTTATAAAAACGAATGCATTTGAAGTTCAATAAGAAATAAGAATGTAATTTAGAAAAAATATATAGCCCTCAGCTGATAAATTCAAGAAAACCTATGTGGTGCTTCGAGTATGTAAATAAACCAAAAGTAGAATCCGGCTCTTAAAATGAACACACGACCTTGCACCAATATTTCCGTCAACACTTAGTAACTATTTGATAGATCAGCTTTTTTGTAGTACGCACCCCCTCGGAGGGGTGCGTCCGACGACCCTTATTTAGATAGGGAAAGTAGGTCGAGTGGCACCTTGTTTAAAAGATCTTTCGAATACCTTCACAACTCTGTTAAAAGAAAATTTGTGTAACGATTAGTTTTCGAGATAATTTGAAGTTAAAATTGCCATGTTAATAATACATTAGACAGACCACTCGGTAACTTGTATGCCTAAATAAAAAATTTTTCGAGCAGTTCTTATCAGTTTTTTGTTGAATGAAATCCCTTTTTTAAAATCAATACCCACTCCTCTTCTTCCAGTTTTCATTAGTACATCGTTCGATTGTTTTGTTTAAACGGGTCTTGTATTGTTATTTGTTTAAAAATGCCTTACACTACTGCTGAAAGGGTTTCAGTTTTTGCTTTATTTTTTGACAACGACCAAAATGCTAATAGAACATAAATTTTATTTAACGAGCAAAACCCTGGTAAACACCTAAGCAGAAATCACGTTCTGGATTTGGTCACAAAATTCAGGGAGACAGGTTCGGTTTTAAATAAGAAAAGAAATGTTCAGAGAAGGGTAGTGAATGACGATAATGCGATTGGAGTGATTGGTCAAGTCATCGCCAATCCCAGGTTAAGTACCAGAGGTTTATCAGCAATGGCCGGAATAAGCCATATGAGCGCATGGAGAATCCTTAAAATCCACAAATTCCATCCTTACAAAATTAAAATTGTTCATGAACTCAATGAGAATGATTTTGACCGAAGACAGGAGTTCTGTGAGGGCATGAGTGAGAGATTAATGCAAAATACCGAGCTGCTTTATAACATCTGTTTTTCGGACGAAAGCTCATTTTATTTAAATGATTGCGTGAACCGTCACAATTGCCGTTATTGGTCGGATGAAAACACAAGACAATACGCAGAAATACATACCCAACATCCCCAAAAGTTGAATGTCTGGGCCGGAATATTAGGCAATCATATTATAGGTCCATTTTTCATTGATGGAAATTTAACCGGTGATTCTTATTTACAACTTCTTGAAGAGGCAATACAGCCTCGTATAGTTGAAATGATTGAACAGGATCCAAGATGTCAAGATGAATTTATCCATTTTCAACAAGACGGTGCACCACACCATTATGTCCAGCAGGTTCGAAATTTTTTGAATAATCATTTTGAAGGACAATGGATTGGCAGAAGAGGTCCAATTGAATGGCCAGCACGATCACCAGATTTAACACCACTGGACTACTTTTTGTGAGGATATTTAAAGTCTAAAGTTTATGCCACACAGTCAGCCAATTTGGATGAATTATTTCGTAGAATTATTGATGAATGCCGAGCTATAACTCCTGAGATACTGAATAATGTAAGAGCAAAATTCGAAAAAAATCTTTATTGTTGCATGAAGCAAAATGGCGCACATTTTGAACATTTACTCTAAATTTCCTATGTGAGTTACCCTTATTAGGTGTTACTTTTTTTGTGTGCTTTAAAACCAATTATTGGGATTTATTAACCCTAAAAGAGTTTTTTAAACTTTTCTGTGTCATCAGTATTCACTCAGTATTCAAGGAAATCGGCGGGTTGTATTCGTTGTGTAGGTAAGTTTTTAGTACGATTTACTTTTTTATCAGAAGCATAAAATATCCACGTCAAAAGGCAACATTCATAAGGAGGTGTCACTCAATTTACCTAAAATGTAAGGGTGGTCAACCCCATCCCCCGAAAAAATCTCCTCGTAATAAACAAATAATTCTTCCTTTTTTACGAAATCAAATGGACACACGTATTAGCAGGTTGTCGTAAAAAGCAAAAATGTATTTTTTTTATAAAAGTTCTGAACGTAAATTGTACCTTAAAAACAATTTGATTTATTTTAAAGAGTTGAACTCAATATAAATACCTTTAAATCTTCAAATTATCTCAAAAACTAATCTTTACAAAACATGTCTTTTAACAGAGATGTAAAGGTATTCTAAAGACCTTTAAAACAAGGTGCCACTCGACCTACTTTCCCTGTCTAAATAAGGGTCGTCGGGCGCACCCCTCCGAGGGGGTGCGTACTACAAAAAATCTGATTAGTCTGAAAGGTGTCCCCCTTTAATTAGAAATCGACGTGTCCGAGCTTTTTTTTTTATCTTACTTTTTATATTCAAAAACAGATCTGTTAAGTTTTCGTTGTTACACATTATAAATGATAAGTGGTATGAGTTGAAACTTAGATTTTGGAAACAGTTGAATGACATGTCTAGAATTGAGTACGAAGGGATATATCAAAATTCTTATTGAAGTAAATTGATTTATTTTTATTCAATTGTAATTGTTAAACAACAGTCACAATTCTTTTCAAAGGAGGGACGATTGTACTAACCCCATAAATAATTTTGAAATGATCCATGAACTATTTGAGATCAAGATATAGTAATATTTGAATCAAATCGCGATGAAAATGTATATCAATAAATAAATATGAGTTTCCAAAATCAAAGTTAATATTCAATCAAAAGTGCACTCACCTAACCCTAGACATTCGAACCACGGAGCTCAGCAAGAAAGAAAATTAAATTATCAAATATTGAAAACTGAAACATGACTCAGTCAGAAGAGAGGGAAATTTCCACATATCCGATGTTGCTATAGTTCGACACGTGAAAGCCATTTCAACATATCTGATGTTGCAATAGTTCGAAACGTGGAAGGCCATGTAAAAGAAGGTCACATGAGTGTCCAGTTTTGGACCATAAACGACACGAGAAACTCGTTAAAATTAATGGGTATTGCACAATATACAGATGGCTCCTCATCAATTTCTTTGTGTATCATCCTGTTGCGAAATATCTATAAACAATTAGATATTGTGAGCCAGTGACCTTCTCACGTACACCAAGACATGAGTGGGGATAATTAGGTCAACTTTGATGGCAGAGAGAGAGATGTATAAATATCCCAATACCGTTCAGATCAGGGAGAATCAGACAAAGAGGGTTCAGAGAGTCAAATTCAGAGAGTCAGAACTAGATTAGATTCTAGATTCAGTTAAATAGCCATGTAGCTGTAAATAGTAAAAGGATAGATTTGAGTCCCAAGGAGAACCAATTGAATTTGTGTCCTCTTAGATTGTGCGTCAATGTAAACAATTAATATAGCCATATATATTAAACTACAAAAAATGTTTTCTATTCCTAACCAAGAGACACGTCTCACCCATATTTAAGATCTGTGCGACCTGCTGTATAAGGTTTAAATTTTGTTAAACTTATAAAATGACCGCTCGAAATAAGATCTATTCAACCATATATACAGCGGGATCGTCACATGGTCCCGACCATATCCCCATTCATAGCTGTCCATGAGTCTACCTCCGATTGTGCATTACCACCCCTTTTAAAGATATTCATAAAAGAGTCCTCTTGTCTCTCTTCTTCTTTATTTTCAGTTTCCTCTTCACTATCTCTCAGAGTCCTATTTAAATCCTCCCGGAGTTGCCCGATCCTCTCATTGGATTTATCCAGGATGTCTTTTACTGTACCTTTTCATAGACGCCCTGGCTTCTTGAATAACAGAGTAAATTAATTTTTTTCGTTTCTCTGGCGGTGTCCTATCCAGAGACTCCTTAGGTTTGAAAATATCCAACTCTCCAACATTATCTCCAAAACCCTTTCTCTTTTTGAAATCCATTCTGCAATCTTACATTGGATTTCATTCGAGAAATTATCCAAATTGCTCCAAGTATAAAGATATTATTTCATATAACAGGTCCTTGCATTCGATGAATTGGCGAAGGCGAACCTTCGCCAAATTAGTATACAGCGTGACTCACGGTCGGTAGTAGGTTAGATGTTTCTGGAAAACGCAAAGCATGATTTTTCTGAAAATTTCACCTCTCACATTTCCTTACCTGTTCTATCGATCTAAAATATTTTCGGCGTTGCCACTTGTTTCAAAAAGTCCTAGCAATTATATTTTTTTAAATGGAACACCCCGTATATTAATACATTTTTGGAATCGCTCTGGTATTTCAATACTTTTTTGTTAATAATGTCCTATACCTATCTCTATCTGTTTTCGAGATAAAAAATAAATTGTGCTAAATATGGTCCAAAACAGAGCCTTAATTGAAATTAAGTACATCAATACTCTCAATTCATGAAAAGTTGATATTTTGATGATAGTTTGGACAAACTCAATATATTCAAATAACACCAAGAAATCGACTCCATATCATACAGGGCGTGCTCAAATTACTATTATTTCCATTGTGCATAAAAGTAGTTAAAAGTTCATTTTTTCAAGTGAAACCCCCTGTATATTACTCGGTAAATTGAAAGATGGTGAAAAATGCTTCAAGATGATATATCATGTCCCTATACCTGAATCGTCAAGTTTTCTCAATAAAGTCGCTCCTTCTAGAAACATTATTTTTTTTTAGAATTTGGATTTAGGTAGCAGTGGAATTATCAAGCTTATAGCAGTTCGGTTACTTTCACAAGTAATTTACAAAGAGTTATCGACGGTGTTTCGAATCATCTTCCAAAATGAATGCAAATATTGATTATTCAAACGAAGTTCTTATGAAATTATTTATTATACACGGACAGTGTGATCAAATCATTGACAGAACTTGTAGAAAATTCAACCAAATGTATCCTGAATTAACACCAATGAACGAGAGGAAGTTTGTAAGATTACAAAATAACTTCCTCAACTATGGCTCCATGTTAAAAGCGCCTTCAACATTACCAAAACCTGTTACTTCAAATGAGGACAATACTGTTAACGTTTTGGCATATTTTTATGCATATCCAGAAGCTTCCATTCGCAGTGCAGAAAAAGATTTAGGTGTATCACATGCTTCAGTACAACTAATTTTAAAAAATCACGGAATGCATCCGTATAAATTTACCAAAGTTCAAGCTCTAAAAGCAGAAGACTTCGGACGTAGAATGAATTTTTGTGAATCCCTTTTGATTCATACACAGGAAGATTGGGAATTTTTGTCAAAAATAATTTGGAGCGACGAATCAAAATTTACGAGGGATGGTATTTTCAATAGAAGGAATAAACATTTTTGGGCTGATCATAATCCTCATGTTACAAAAGAAATGAGTTTTCAAAAAAATTTGACCTGAATGTTTTCTGTATTCTGAAGAACAATAAAATTAGCTTTTTTATTAATGAAGACACAGTGAATGCAGAGAGATATCTCCAAATATTAAGGACGACTGTAACCGATTTTCTTGAAAATTTGCCTTTAGAGAAATATAGGAATTCGTGGTTTCAACTGGATGGAGCGCCAGCTCATTCCACCCAGGAAGTTTCTAAGAAACTTGACGAACTCTTCGACGATCGTTGGTTTAGGCGTTTAGGGTCGTGGGATTGGCCACCGAGATCACCCGATCTCACGCCACTTTACTTTTTTATGGGGTGTATTCCAGTGCCTACCAAAGAAGAATTGCGACGGCGAATAGTGCGGAGTATTGAAGATCTGGATCCCCAGGAAATTGAAAAAGCAACCACAAGTCGCGCACAAAAAAACATTTTAAAGTGTTTAGAATGTAATGGACAACATTTTCAGCATTTATTGTGAAAATGTGATATTTTGTTTACAATTTTGTTATTTTGAATTATCCTATTCTGTTATTGTCTGTACTTTCACATGTTTTATCCCACAAAACCTTACTTTTTACCTAGAAATGACTGATTTTTGGTACAGTTGTTCCCTGGAAACTTTGAGCCATAGTTGAGGAAATTATTTTGTAACCTTACAAACTTCCTCTCGTTTATTGGTGTTGATTCAGGTTACATTTGGTTGAATTTTTTACACGTTCTGACAATGATTTGATCACTTTGTTCATGTGTATAATAAATAATTTCACAAGGACTTCGTTTGAATAATCGGTATTTGCTTTCATTTTGAAAGATGATTCGAAACACCGTCGATAACTCTTTGTAAATTACTTATAAAAGTAACCGAACTGCTATAAGCTTGATAATTCCACTGCTACCTAAATCCAAATTCTAAAAAAAAATGTTTCTAGAAGAAGCGAATTTGAGAAAACTTGACGATTTAGGTTTAGGGACATGATATATCATCTTGAAGAGTTTTTCACCATCTTTCAATTTACCGAGTAATATACAGGGGGTTTCACTTGAAAAAATGAACTTTTGACTTCTTTTATGCACAATGGAAATAATAGTAATTTTAGTACGCCCTGTATGATATGGAGTCGATTTCTTGGTGTTATTTGAATATTTCGAGTATGTCCAAACTAGCATCAAAATAAAAACTTTTCATGAATTGAGAATACTGATGTAATTAATTTCAATTAAGGCTCTGTTTTGGACCATATTTAGCACAATTTATTTTTTATCTCGAAAACAGATAGAAGTAGGTATAGAACATTATTAATAAAAAAGTATTGAAATACCAGAGCCATTCTAAAAATGTATTAATATACGGGGTGTTCCATTTAAAAAAGTAAAGTTGCTAGGACTTTTTGATGGAAGTGGCAACGCCGCAATGCTGAAAATATTTTAGGTCGATAGAACAGGTAAGGAAATGTGAGAGGTGAAATTTTCAGAAAAATCATGCTTTGCGTTTTCCAGAAACGTCTAACCTACCATCGACCGTGAGTCACGCTGTATAAAAATTTAACTGGCCCAAAAACCTTATCTCGTTTTTGTTCCGACAACAGATGAAATTTTATTTATCGAAGAACAATGTTTTTTAATTCCTGAATGCATGCATTCAATAAAAATACGAGAATTCTATTTTTCAAGTGTCCCTTTCACTAAGTATAGAAGAAATATTAATTTCATATTCTTCAGTAATGAGGAATATGAATGAAATATTCCTCATTTATTATAATATACACATTCACTTTTACTATACAAAAACACTTCAAACTACGATTTAATTCTATCAGCTCCCAAAACACGTCCGTCCTCGACGAAAGCAGAGAACGAAGACTGAGACGTTCCTTTTCACCAGCAAAAGAAGTTTATCGGGCTTGAAACCTCTCGAAATCTTCAAAAGCAAACTAAACTTCTCTGAAGAGGTGAAATAAATTGGTACTACCCTCGACAGGAAGCTAACATGGAACTCTCATCTTCAGAGTAGAGGAAAAAGAGCATACGTGGCTTATGAGCAATGTCGGAGGACAGTGGGACACACATGGGATCTTTCACCCTATGTGGTCACCTGGATCTACACTGCAATAAGACCTACGTTAACGTACGCAGCCATTGCATGGGAACCAAAAGTTCTACAAGCAACGGCCATCCAAAAATTATATCATATACAGTGATTGGCTTTTTAAACAGCACAGGAGCCATGAGAACAACACCAACCGCGGCAATGGAATCGATTACTGGTCTGACCTCTAAGTCTAAGGATTAAGTGGGGAATGGGAAAAAATACCAGCATGGTTCAAACAGAACTGGTTGGTATCTCAATCGCCACAAAAGAAATAACCAGGAAGAAATTTCTGGCAAAAACATAACAATCTGCAAGTCCTATTAGCCTTGAACAGACAACGTGCTACCTCAGGGCTAGTACTAGAGTGTCACCAAGATCTAGCCAAAGCCTCGGTAGATAATAACATTATCCTGAGGTGGCTTAAAGGGCACGACAGGAGTAAAGGTAATCGCATTGCCGACTCTTTAGCCAAGGAAGCGGCTCAATCCCTAAAGAGATGGGATGGAATCAAAGGATGCAGCCTTGCCAGGATCACCCTGGGCGACCTTGGGAAGCTGGCGCCGAAGAAATATCTGGCGATGACCAGGAAAAACCTACGCTTGACAGTAGGATTTCTGACTGACCACCGTCAACTGAGGAAACACCTCCATAATATGAGGCTGGTGGACACACCTCTATGCAGGATGTGTGAACAGGAAGATGAAACTGTCAGGCATGTCCTGTGCGAGTGCCTGGAGTTATCGTCAATAAGAGAGTGTATTCGGCGAGTCTTGGCCTACACCTGCCGATATAAAGGAGATGTCTCCTAACGACCTGTCCACCTTCCTGGAAAGGACAGGATGGACAATGACCTAGAAGGACAACTCCTCGGGAGGATGTACAATGGGTCACATGTACAGGGCCGTTGCCATGGGGGGTGATGGAGGGGGAGCCTGCTTTTTCAACTTGGAAAAAATTTGGGAAATTTCAAGCCGTGAAGATTGAAAAAAATAATAGTAAAATAATGTATAAAAATTAAAAAAATATGAATGGGATAAAAGAAAGGAAGGGGTAATAAGAAAAGGGAAAGAACCAGGAGAAGGTCGGGATTTCCCAACATGCATAACCTTTTGGGAAAGAAAGTTTTTGGCTTTCTACTACTCCATCTTGATACAAAAAAAGGATGAGGGAAGCTTCCAAAGAAAGGAAGGAAGTAATCAATTTGAAAATAAGTAACTCTATACATGGATGTGTAGATCATGCAAAGAAATAACTTTCAGACACAAACTTAAAGAAAGTCCTCCTGAAACAGCTACTTTCATATAAACATTGAATTACACGAAAGAAAAAAAATTCTTTCGAAACAAATACTTCTATATAAACACTGAATTATACAGAAGATACTTTTCTCTAGTCAGTTTGTATTTCAAACATTCGTTGTGGAATAAAAATCAGATATCATTCACATGAATTCTGCTTTAAATGAATGGTAACAAATTGCACTTACATGGAACACTGTCATCCTCACTGGTATACATCGATGTTTCGCCTTAAGACACTTGCCCCAAGGCTCTTCAGTACCAAATTGGATAACATTATAGAAAATACACACAATTCATTCATGAGTTACGATTTTTAATGTCACGGAATAAGCTTGATCTGCTTATGTCATCGATGACATCGCAATCGCATTCATTCACCTATTTGATTTAATCCCAGCCAAATAGGTGAATGAATGTCATTACGATGTCATCGATGACATAAGCAGATCAAGCTTATTCCGTGACATTAAAAATCGTAATTCATGAATGAAGTGTGTGTATTTTCTATAATGTTATCCAATTTGGTACTGAAGAGCCTTAGGGCAAGTGTCTTAAGGCGAAACATCGATGTATACCAGTGAGGATGACAGTGTTCCATGTAAGTGCAATTTGTTACCATTCATTTAAAGCAGAACTCATGTGAATAATATCTGATTTTTATTCCACAACGAATGTTTGAAATACAAACTGACTAGAGAAAAGTATCTTCTGTATAATTCAGTGTTCATATAGAAGTATTTGTTTCGAAAGAATTTTTTTTTCTTTCGTGTAATTCAATGTTTATATGAAAGTAGCTGTTTCAGGAGGTCTTTCTTTCAGTTTGTGTCTGAAAAACACTTCTTTGCATAATCTACACATCCATGGATAGAGTAACTTATTTTCAAATTGATTACTTCCTTCCTTTCTTTGGAATATTCCCTCATCCTTTTTTTGTATCAAGATGAAGTAGTAGAAAGCCAAAAACTTTCTTTCCCAAAAATTAATCACTCCAAAAAATATAACCTCTTAAATGCATAACTTCTTTTCGCTGTTTTTTCGACTTGGAAAAGTTAGGAAATTTCGGGCCGTGAAGATAGAAAAAATAATAGTAGAAAACAATAAGCACAATATTATTCAAGTGTTGTTTCCTTTCATTTGTATTGAGTATTCCTATACATGGTGGATATGGTGGAAGATCAAGGACCTTGGTCCAACGTAGAATAATTCCCATTATTATTTTGATAATCACCAAAATTTATTTTTGTTTGTGCATACCCTAACGAGCATAAGCATTCAGCCAATCTTTGGATAGCTAAGTAAGAAAGCCGAGTAACTAATTAGTCGGCTTTCATTTTTTCGAAAGTTGGTAAATTTTGCTGGTGGGGTTGGGAAAATTTGGATTCTCTCTCCCTCCTGGTTTTTCTTTTCGCTACGGCCCTGCACATGTGGCCTAACTGCTCTGGACCTACACTCACCTTTCCTACTCTACAGATATCTGTTTAGAAAACAAGAAAATGTATAAAATTCCGAGCCTTTGTACGTTTCTACCCCCTGTGTTCATGATATCGTTAAAAATCTCCCTTTAAAGCATTTGTAATTATTAACATTTTCTATTTTAATAAAACAGATATCTGAAATAAAAAATTTTATTCATGAATCTTTTTATCTCTTAATAAACTTCTACTCATCTACTGTCGAAGATACTTCATCTTGGGGTGTGTTTCGTACCTTATGCTGGTCTTGCAAATTTTTTATTTGCATTTGTAGATCAGCATACTTCTTCTGAAGAACCTTTTCCCTTTCTATCTGCCTATTCACATCCTCCGTGAGAGACTGCAATAATAATAAAAAAAACACTTCAATACATTTCAAAAATGATATTTCATTACAATAATAACTAAGAGTCTAATAAAAATTCAACTGCTTTCTTTCTAATTTCCTTTTCCATCACGATTAACTCCTTCAACAAATACTATCATATGCACAGAAATACTCCCAAAATTGAAATAAAAGGTGAACCTGAAACTTCTTGTGTAGAATTAATCCAAAACAAGCAATCCATAAAGTGCTTCTTTTGGACGTCCAAAATTATTCGAAATTTGTGTAGTGAAACCTATTTTTGAAGGCAGAGACTAAAGTTACGCGGCTTCTTTGAATATTCTCCTAAACCAGTGTTCCTCTTTGTGGATGATTTCAGCTTGAGCCTACTTTATATTATGTTGATAAGCCCAAACATGCTCTGCTATTCCGGATTTGCTGGTTTCTCCTCGCTGTGTGTCTTTCTTGTGCCCAGCAACGCGAACTTTCAATGACCTCTTAGTTTCACCGATGTATGTTTCTCCGCACTCGTAGGGTATCCGGTAAATGCAATTCTTGGAGTCGCAGTCCGCGTTTGAGGGCCTGGTTTTCTGGTTCAGATACTGTCCTGCGTGAGTGGGTTTTCGATATACAGAGAACCGACACTAAATGGGAAACATCTGTATATCGAAAACCCACTCACACATGACAGTATCTGAACCAGAAATCCAACCACCATCGATCGACTAAGAGAGGAATCATCAAGACTCTACTAGACCGTGCCTTCGGGATCTGTAATACAAAGGAACGTCTCGAAAAAGAACTAGGCATCATCAAAAACGACCTTCAACGGAATGGTTACTCCAGACTGATGGTACAACAGGCTTTAGCTAGAACACAGCAAGAGCTTCACAGGGAAGAGAAGCCTCCACAACCAGTACTTGTACTTCCCTACATCAGAGGATTATCGGAAAGAATACGAAGGATTGGGGCCAAGTATAACATCAGAACCTGCTTCAGATCTGGGAACACTATCCGTAGCAGCCTCACAAAAACCAGGCACCCAAACGCAGACTGCGATTCCAAGAATTGCATTTACCGGATACCCTACGAGTGCGGAGAAACATACATCGGTGAAACTAAGAGGTCATTGAAAGTTCGCATTGCCGAGCATAAGAAAGACACACAGCGAGGAGAAACCAGCAAATCCGGAATAGCAGAGCATGTTTGGGTCATCAACATAATATCAAGTGGGCTCAAGCTGAAATCATACACAAAGAGGAACACTGGTTTAGGAGAAAATTCAAAGAAGCCGCGTATATGTTGTCCAACAACGCATTTAGTCAAGCTAGCGTAGAGATACGTAACATATGGAAACCTCTAATCAAACGAAAAACGACCAACTCCCGCCAAACGGTCATCTCCCGCTAAAAACCAATGAAGCTGAGAGAGAGAGAGAGAGAGAGAAGAGGGGATAGGTGAAAGCACTCAAATGGCCTATAAATAGTCGGATCTCGGAGGAATATAAGTCCAGTTATCACCCGAAGACGATTGTGGATACTAACAATCGAAACGTCGTGAAATCTTTCAATTTTTATTTTTCATTTTTGCTTATAATAATTTTTTAATTTTCAGCTTTTATTAATATTTCAATTTTTATTTTTGGGTTGTTGTTTGGTTTCATGTTATTTCTTTGTGATTTCAGTTTTTTTGTTCAAATAAAATTGTTATTTTTGGTTAATCTTTTTAATATTTTTTTAGGAATTTCAAATCAATTTATATTATATTAGACAATGGAGGTCCGAACTGATAAAATACAGCCTTAATCAATCTAATGAGTGATTTTTTACCTGGTATCTTTTTGCCAACACTGTTTTTGACAGATCACGCGTGAATCGTGTCTTGTGTCATTGTCAAATTTGTTCAGTTTGTTCTATAATTTACCCATGAATCGATTTACGAATGAACAACGCTTGCAAATTATTGAATTTTATTATGAAAATTAATGCTCGGTGAAAAAGGTGCATTGTGCACTTCTTCCAATTTATGGACAGTTTCCTCGGCCTACTGAGGGAGCTATTCGGAAACTTGTGACTAAATTTCGAACCCAGTTTACATTATTGGAAATTAGACCACTAACACACATAAGTAGAGTGAAGACCGAAGAAAATATTGCGTATGGACCATCTAAAGCGGAGCCGCGGACAACATTTGCATGAAATCATCTTCAAACATTAAAAAATATTGATCGTCCTATCGATTCCAATAAAGATTCCATCAATTTTCTCAAATGTTTTGTGTTGTTTTCAAAATCAAATCGTATGCCTACTAAAAAGTCATCCATTACATATAATGTAATGTAGAAATTCCCGAAAAAAAACAACGTTTTTTTGTTGACAGGAACCGTATCGTATGGGGAGACCCACCCTATATACAGGGTACTATATACATAAGTACGTTAAAATATTCAAGTGACGTCCGAAAATGCTTCGTTTCGGAGATACGGGGTGTTGAAATTGAATTTTTTTGTTCGCTTTTTAAAAATAACTCTTGCAAAAAATAAGTTATTTGCACGAAATTCGGTATCCGGGGTTTTTTAGACGTGGGAAATCATAATTTCGTATTAATTTTCATGTAAAATCTAGAGGGTGCTGCGTACTCTGTCATTATTTATTTCAAATTGCCCTAACTTTTCTGACAGTAAACTTTTGGTACTTTTCATGAAAAAACCTAACTCTCTCACCTTTTTCAAGTAAAAAAGGTACACCTCCTCAACAACGCTGGAGGTGATCGTTTTCGAGATATTTACAATTTCCTAAATCGATGCATATTACTTCATAGCCAAATTTGATTTCAATAATTTTTGTCACTCTCCGCCTGCAAATTAAGTTATTTAAATGAAGTAGGCTCGAATGCTGAAATGGCTGATATGGTTTTTGCATACGGCTTGGCTGACGGAAATTCAAGCGAGGCCAGACGCATCTATCAGGAAAGGTATCCCCAACGCGTGACTCCTTGTGCAGCGACATTTGCGAATCTTTTCCGGTGACTTTCCGAATCTGGAAGCTTTGAAACAAATTCTGCAGTAGGACGGCCACGGACTACAAGAACTGTAGAATTGGAGGAGGCGGTTCTCGAAGAAATTAGTGAACATCCAGAGACAAGTACATAAAAAATTAGTGAAACTTTCAATGTGAGTCACGTGACAGTTTACAGAATTTTAAAGGAACAGCAATTATATCCTTATCATATTCAGCGTGTCCAGGCACTTGCTACGTGATTTCCAACCACGTACCGAATTTGCTCAATGGCTTCAAAGAAAAGTCGAACAACATCCGCAAATTTTATCGAAAATCCTCTTCACAGATGAGGCTAATTTTTCAAGAAATTGTATCATGAACTTTCATAACAACCACATCTGGGCGGAAGATAACCCACATGCGATAACGCAAACTCATTTCCAAGACAGATTCTCTGTTAATGTATGGGTAGGCATAATTAGGGATTATTCAATTGGGTCCTATTTTCTCCCCTTACGTTTGAATGGAGATGCTTACCTACATTTTTTGGAACACGAGCTTCCCCAACTTATGGAATCACTCTTGGTTTATGCATGTAGACGGAGCATATCCCCAACGATGGATAGGAAGAGGAGACACTAAGCATTGGCCCCCGAGGTCACCGGACCTCAATCCCGTCGATTTTTTCTTTCGGGGACACCTAAAATCACTAGGTTATGCTAGCCCCATTGAAAACGAGGAAATGTTGAGGGATCGCATCATACCTTGCTGCGAAACGATAAGAAACACTCCGGGAATTTTTCAACGGGTGCGGAATTCTTTGATGAGGAGAGCAGAAGCTTGTATTACTGTTGGGGGGTCGTCACTTTGAACAGTTGTAATAGTTGTTTCGTTCAATTTTTATGTGTTTATTTTCCTAATAAATAACATAGTAATAGTACTTCTCCGAATTTATTTATTTTTATATATATATATATACACGGGCAAGCCCCATTCAGATATAAGTAGTACAGTGCTATGTAGTACTTGATACTATACAGTGGATTAAAAGTAAGTTATAACAATAATACAATTCCGAAGTAAGATAGCAAATGAATTGAGAAAAAATTAAATGAACTAATATATTTCTTACAGGCAAGTAACACTAGACACAATACAACAACACAAGCAGAGAGTATTAGATGGTTAAGTGAAGAATATGGTTTTTAAAGCGGGATACTGATATATTAAAGATTTGAAGGTTGTTTAAAGAGTTAGCCAATCTAAGAGTTCTGGGAATAAAGCCTTTAAATGAATAATTGAATCTGTGAAAAGAAACGTAAAACGTTTGCACCTGTCTAGTTGAACGACTGGGGACATGTAAAGATATTTTGGAGAGAAGCTCGGGACTGATACTCAGTCCGTTGATAATTTTGAATAGAAGTATTAAATCTCTATGTTTTCTGCGAGTCTCAAGAGAAGGTATGTTCAAAATGCATTCCAATGCAGTATAGTCATAGTATACACGCATCTTGAAGGCAATATATCGCAGGAAATTGTGCTGTACAGCCTCGTTTTTCTTTTTTTGTGTAACGTAGTGAGGGGACCAAACTGTGGAACAATAATCGAGATGAGATCTAACCAGGGAAAAATAAAGAGATTTAATAGCAGTGATGTTGGTGAAATCACGAGTGGTTCTCTTTATAAAGCCAAGCATCTTCATAGATTTTTGAATTACAGCGGAAATGTGTGATTTATAGCTAAGTGTGGAGTCTAGGATCACACCTAGATCTTTGGTTTCAGTAGCAGAATGTAAAGGTCCGATTATTTATACTGCATTCAAAAATGATTGAGTGATGTGTTTGATGAAAGGGAAGAATTTGGCATTCGGATACATCCAAACACATATCATTTTGCGAACACCATTAGATAGGCAATCTTTATCGTTTTGAAGACACAATGTATTAGCTTCACTTTTAATTATTTTAAAACATTATAAATCGTCGGCAAATAGCAAAGCTTCACTTTCATGGAAAGAACTGATTATATCGTTGATAAAAAGTTTAAACAACAGTGGTCCCGAATGTGAACCTTGTGGAACACTCGATGTAACGGCAATGGTATGAGAATAATAATGATTAACAATTTGTGTTCTTTTTGTAAGATAGCTCTTGAGCCACTACAATATTTGCCCATCAACACCCTATAGACAAAGTTTATGGATCAATAGCTCATGAATAACTTTGTCAAAAGCTATGGAGAAATCAGCTGACTTTTTGGAGGTGAATCCGAATTGTTCGGTCCCTATAATTGGGGAGCAGTCATAAGTAAGGTAATCAAAAATGGTGCTCTCAAAAACTTTAGGTATTGCGCAAAGAATAGAATTGGTTTTTTTTACAAACTCTGAAATGTAGCACTTTCTAATTGAATAATTAAACCTGACAATTTTTTTTAATTTTAATTGAATAAGCAGTTCGATAATGCTCAGTCTAAAAGAAGTCTGTACGGGTATACTGCGTAATAATAATAATAATAATAATCTTTATTTCAAAGTGTTTTACACAAATCAGCGAAAAACAAAAAAATTAAACATTGTCAATTTTCATAATTCTGAAATCTAATATCTAATAAAAATAATTTAGAAAGTCTTCTACATTATATGGTTCTACTTCAATGAGGAAAGATTTAACATTTGTTTTAAATTTGTTGATGTTGTTCAAGGTTTTAATGTTCTCTGGTAGTCTATTAAAAAGTCATATAAAGGCATTAGAGGGATGTTTTTCAGTTGCTACTAATCTATGTATTGGATAAGATATGTTACTACAATTACATGTTTGATAATTATGAAGGTCCACACACTTTGTAAAATTATTTTTATGTCTATACAGATATAGTACACATTCATAATATATAAATTGCATACACAGTAAGTATGTGATTTTTTTTTGAAAATTCCTCTACAGGTTTCTTGATATTTCATTTTAAATAAACATCTAATTGTTCTTTTCTGAATGGTAAATAAATGAATCATGTGACTGTTCGATCCCCAAAACATAATCCCAAACCTTGGTGATGCTTCAAAATTTGCAATATAAATAATTTTTAATGAGTAATCATTTAGATATTTACTTACTACTCTTAAACTGTAAGATAAGTTATTCAATTATATTGCTAAGTATGAAGTTTGATGAAAATAACTAAAATTGCAAAGCAACCAGCAACCTAGGACGGCTGTCTACGTTCCCAAGTAATACAGAGCGTTTCCGATGGCACAATTCAGCACCTCAGATCTCACTGCTGTCAAAGTTGAATGTCCAGTTGGGAAAGGCAAATATATGGCGTTGATAATCGCATCGGTGTTCCTCCCTTCAGATGCAGCCACCGACCAGAGAAATGGAGGTACTAGTGGACCACTGCCTCAACCAGAGAGTGGAGCTCATATAGGGTTGCGACTCAAACTCTCACCACGTGAGCTGGGGCAGCAAGGATATCAACGCCCGAGGTAAGTCACTATATGAATATATAATACAGAAAGATCTAACAATCTTGAACAGAGGCACAGAGCCAACATTTATTAATGCCCGTAGCCAAACATTAATAGATATCACGCTCACGACAGCCAAAATATCAAACAAAATCTAAGACTGGCAAGTCTTGGACCATATTTTTATATCAGACCACTGCTGGCTGATCTATACGGTAAGCCAGGATCTCAGGACTACTGTAAAATCCCGTGACCCGAAGAGGACGGATGTAGCACTCTACAATCGACTCTTAAGAGGAGCTCTGCGGGAAACAGAGGTCCTGACTCCTGGCAACAATGAAGAACTGGAAAGGTACACAGTATCTATCCACAACAAAATAGACATTGCCTATAAGGAATCCTGTCCGATGAGGATGGTTCAAACGCATGGCACAACCAACACATGGTGGTGTCCTGAATTGGAACACCTCAGGAAGACAGCGAGAACGACCTTTAACAAGGCAAAACGTACAAGACTCGAAGAGGACTGGGTTATATATTAAGCCAACCTCAGAGAGTTCAAAGAAGTCTGCAGACGAAAGCAAAGAGAAGCCTGGAGAGCCTATTGTGAGGCAGTCGAAGACTTCCCACTAGCTTCTAGGCTACAGAAGGAACTCTCAAATGACCACCATAAGACTATCGGCATCCTGGTGGGGGAAAATGGCGACAAAGCCGCCAACCTCCAGGAGAGTGCTGAGACTCTTATGGAAACTCACTTCCCAGGTTCTGTCTTTCCTGGAACAGCGAACTGGACGGATGTACCAATAACACCCTCACAATATGACTGGCAATATGCTAGTACAGTAATTGATGAGGACAAAATAAGATGGGCTATATCGGGCTTTTCCCCCTTCAAGTCACCAGGGCCTGACGGTATAAGACCAGACCTACTTCAGTGGGGACTGGACACTCTTATGCCGCACCTGGTTGGAATATTCAGAGCCTCTCTAGCTCTGAGGTATATTCCCAGTAAGTGGAGAGAAGTAAGAGTAGTATTTATACCCAAACCAGGTAGGATGGACTACATATACCCTACCAAAAGCATTCCGACCAATTAGTCTCACATCGTTTTTCTTAAAAACCATGGAGAGGCTATCTGAGCGGTACATAAGAGATAAAGTACTTGTTCACAACCCACTTCATCCAAATCATCATGCATATACTCCGGGAAGGTCTACTGATTCGGCCCTTCACCATGTGGTTGGCAGAATCGAGAGATCAATGGACAACAAAGAATCCACCCTGGGTATATTCATATATATTTTGGGAGCGTTTGATAAAACAACCTTTCCAACAATTACCCAGCAGCTACACTCCAGGAATGTACCCCTGGTAGTAGGAGAATGGATAATCCAGATGCTCTCTAGCAGAGCAATAAATATTAATGTAGAAGACATCACAGTAAAAGGACTGGTCATGAGGGGATGTCCACAGGGAGGGGTCTTATAACCCCTTCTCTGAAACATGGTTCTGGATACCCTAATTAATCACCTTAACAAAAATGGATTCTACACAATTGCATACGCAGATGACATAGTTATCTTGCAGACCGGCAAATTTGTAAACTCACTGTGCGATAGAGCGCAGGATGGGCTCAAATTAATAGAAACATGGTGTAAGGAACACTCACTGTCGATCAATCCCAAGAAGACTGAGATGATCCTTTTCACCAGGAAAAGAAGTTTAACGGGCTTAAAACCTCCGGAAATCTTCAAAGGCAAACTAAACTTCTCTGAAGAGGTGAAATACCTTGGTACTATCCTCGACAAGAAGCTAACATGGAACTCTCATCTACAGAGTAGAGTAAAAAGAGCATACGTGGCTTATGAGCAATGTCGGAGGACAGTGGGACGCGCATGGGGTCTTTCACCCCGTGTGGTCGCCTGGATCTATACTGCAATAATAAGACCTGTGTTAATGTATGGAGCCATTGCATGGGGACCGAAAGTTCTACAAGCAACGGCCATCCAAAAATTATATCAAATACAGCGACTGGCTTGTTTAAACATCACAGGAGCCATGAGAACAACACCAACCGCGGCAATGGAATTAATCACGGATCTGACCCCTCTGGATCTGTACGTTAAGGAGGTTGCGTTAACGGCCATGGCACGATTGCGCACGGCTGGTGTAAATCTCGAAGTAGGAATGGGTCAATTGAGGCTGGGCCTATGGCGGGAAGCGCTTACTGCGCAACCTCTACTGCAGGCAACAAGTGATGCAATTGAACCCAGGTTTGTGTTTAATAAAACCTACAAAATACAAATTAAGCAGAACACAGAGTCAGATGCTACAAATGCAATACGGATTTATACAGACGGCTCAAAAACCAAAGAAGGCTCGGGATGTGGAGTGTACTCCAGATCACTAAGCCTAAGGATTAAGCTGGGGAATGGGAAGAAATACCAGCGTGGTCCAAACAGAACTAGCTGGTATCTCAATCGCCACAAAAGAAATAACCAAGAAAAGAATTTCTGGCAAAAACATAACAATCTGCACTGATAGCAGACAAGCACTTTTAGCATTGAACAGACAGCGTGTTACCTCAGCGCTAGTACTAGAGTGCCACCAAGATTTAGCCAAAGCCTCGGTAGATAATAACATTATCCTGAGGTGGGTTAAAGGGCACGACAGGAGTAAAGGTAATCGCATTGCCGACTCTTTAGCCAAGGAAGCGGCTGGACTAAGAATTTTAGGACCCAGTGGCACCCACGGCCTGATGACTTCGACGATTGCGGAACTAGTCAAATGTTACACCCATGCTCAATCCTTAAAGAGATGAGATGGAATCAAAGGATGTAATCTTGCCAGGATCACCTTGGGCGACCCTGGAAAGCTGGCGCCGAAGAAATATCTGGCGATGACCAGGAAAAATCTACGCCTTACAGTAGGATTTCTGACTGGCCACTGTCAGCTAAGGAAACACCTACATACTATGGGGCTAGTGGACACACCTCTATGCAGGATGTGTGAACAGGAAGATGAGACTGTCAGGCATGTCCCGTGCGAGTGCCCGGAGTTATCGTCAATAAGAGAGTGCGTGTTCGGCGAGTCTTGGCCTACACCTGCCGATATAAAAGAGATGTCTCCTAACGACCTGTCCATCTTCCTGGAAAGAACAGGATGGACGATGACCTAGAAGGACAACTCCTCGGGAGGATGTACAATGGGTCACATGTGGCCTAAGTGCGTGGGCTTACACTCACCCTCCCTACTCTACAGATACAGATATGAGTCACATGACAGTTTATAGAGTTTTAAAGGAACAGCAAATATATCCTTATCATATTCAGCGTGTCCAGGCACTTACGCTACGTGATTTCCAACCTCGTATCGAATTTGCTCAATGGCTTCAAAAAAAAAGTCGAACATCCGCAAATTTTATCGAAAATCCTCTTCACACATGTGGCTAATTTTTCAAGAAATGAACTTCCATAACAACCACATCTGAGCGGAAGATAACCCACATGCTTTAACGCAAACTCATTTCCAATACAGATTCTCTTTAATTGTATGAGTAGGCATAATTGGGGATTATTTAATTGGGCCCTATTTTCTCCTCTTACGTTTGAATGGAGATGCTTACCTACATTTTTTGGAACACGAGCTTCCCCAACTTATGGTAGATGTTCCCATTAGTCTCCGAAATCACTCTTGGTTTATACACGTAGAAGTAGCATATCCCCAACGATGGATAAGAAGAGGACGCACTAAGCATTGGCCCCCGAGGTCACCGGACCTCAATCCCGTCGATTTTTTCTTTCGGGGACACCTAAAATCACTAGTTTATGCTAGCCCCATTGAAAACGAGGAAATGTTGAGGGATCGCATCATAGCTTGCTGCGAAACGATAAGAAACACTCCGGGCAGTTTTCAACGGACGCGGAATTCTTTGATGAGGAGAGCAGAAGCTTGTATCACTGTTGGGGGTCGTCACTTCGAACAGTTGTTGTAATAGTTGTTTCATTCAATTTTTATATGTTTATTTTCCTAATAAATAACATAGTACTTCTCCGAATTGTTTTTTTTACAAACTCCGAAATGTAGCACTTTCTAATTGAATAACTAAACCTGACAAATTTTTTTAATTTGGATTGAATAAGCAGTTCGATAATACTCAGTTTAGAAGAAGTCTGTACGCGTATACTGCTTATAAAGTTTGATGAAAATAACTAAAATTGCAAAAAACTTATGACAAAAACCTACCATGGTTTGAAAAATTTCAACAATCTGCATTTCGAAAACGAATCATTCTTTGTTAAACATTTTATAGGAAAAAGTTGTTTATTTTGATGAGATCCACCACATACTTAGTTTTTGTAATGTTCTCAGCAACTTCACTTAGCGCCCTACGCCAAGTAATATGCATAGATATAGAAAATTTTAAATATCTCGAAAACGATCACCTCCAGCGTTGTTGAGGAGAGGTACCTTTTTTACTTGGAACAGGTGTGGGAATTAGGTTTTTTCATGAAAAGTACCAAAAGTTTACTGTCAAAAAAGTTAGGGTTATTTGAAATAAATAATGACAGCGTACGCAGCGCCCTCTAGATGTTACATGAAAATTATTACGAAATTATGATTTCCCACGTCAAAAAAAACCCGGGTACCGAATTGCGTGCAAATAACTCTTTTTTTTTATTATTATTTATTATTTGTTCAATTACAATGAAGTAAAATGCCCAGATGAGCGTAGAACATGTCAGTGTAATAAATATACAGTTAAAAACATTTAAAAATTGAAATCCATTAAATGTGAGACATTTTAGCAGGTAAAATCTGAAGGGATGGTATCTTCAAAATATTCATCAGTTGAGTAGTATGCTCTATTTCGAAGAAAGTTTTTAAGTTTATTTTTGAGTGTTGTTTTAGAGAGGCTTTTTAGTGCATTTGGAAGTTTGTTATAGCTTTCTATTAGAGTATACGGTATATTTTTCTGAATAAAAGTAAAATTAGGAATATTAGTAACCAAATCTGCTTTATTTCTTGTTGGGTAGATGTGTGCTTTATCAAAGTCGTTAAAAAGCTTTGGATTGCTTTTAATAAACATTATGCTGTCAAGAATATACTGACTGTATAGGGTCAGTACTTTCTTTTCTATGATTAAAGGTTTACAGCTATCAGTTTGTTTGGATTTATAAATAATTCTAAGGCAACGTTTTTGAAGTGAAAACATTTTTTTAACGTTCACAGATGCACCCCAAAAAATTAAGCCGTATTTAAGTCTTGAGTGGACTTGTGCATAATAGACAGACATTGACGCTTGAACATTTATTGTTTTAGTGATGACTCTTAGGGCATAGCAATGCCTTGCAACATTTTCTGACAAAGTATCCAGATGAGATTTCCAATCCAGTCTAAAATCTAGCTCAATTCCCAGGAATTTTGAACTTTTTTACTAGTTGTTATTGTTGATTTACCATCCGAAAAAGTATAATCATTTTCAGCTGACTGTGAGAATTTGATTGCCTGTGTTTTATTAGGGTTCAGCTTTAGGTGATTTTGTGCAAACCAAGCTTCGAGGGTACTTAAAGCATCGAACACATTTCTTTCCAAGTCATCTCCATTTTGTTCTTCAAGGATAACGGTTGTGTCATCAGCAAATTGTATAGTGTTTAAGTTGTTGTCCATTTGTAGTTCATTGGTATAGAGAATGTACAGCAATGGACCTAGAATTGATCCTTGTGGTACCCCTCTAATTATTGTTAGTTCATCAGACCTTATAACCTCATTTGTGATGTGACATTTTTCGCAAGAGTTATTATTTTTTTGCAAGAGTTATTTTCAAAAAGCGAACAAAAAAGTTCAATTTTAACACCCCGTATCTCCAAAACGAAGCATTTTCGGACACACGTTCATATAGACTTTTTATCTTAAAATTGTCTCAGGAGTACGTCACTTGAATATTTTAACGTACTTCTGTTACACCCTGTATAAATACACGCGCACGTGTGTCCACATAGAGACGAGTACTATTCCGATCGTTGACAATTTGCTTTCAAATTATGAGCATATTTTTTTTCAAACCAACTCATGAGAAGAATCCTTACCTGTATTCTCCTAGGAAGTGCCTTTTTCTCCTGTTCCAGTAAAAATTTGAAAGTATTCAATTCCAAGTTGGCCTGATCAGTGTCTTCATACAAGTCATTAAGTCGCTTAATCAATGCTTGAGCTCTTGACTGATACCCCCCCGTCAATATTTTCAATCTCTTCTCCATTTTCGCAGCTCTCTTTGCTTCCTTAGCCATGTGTGACCGGTTTTGTTCCAAATTCTTTTCGGCGGATTCTAGCCTATCTTTCTTACTTGCCAAGTTCGCTCTGGTGTATCTGTTTTGATTAGGGAGAAAAAGAACTTGACCGAGGCATTCCTCCCAGACTTGAGTATACACATCTAAGGGAAGTTCTCCGTGGCTCATGCCGACTTTTACAATATCCATCTCGCGTTTCAACATATTTTTTGCGATGGCTATGTCTTCGTCTCGGAAGTTTTCATACGGATGTTGTTCCAGGAAAGCCAGTTGTTCAGCTTGTGTTAAATTAGACCTCTTATTCGAGTTTGGTACCGGGTTTTTCAGATTGTCGTGTAGCAGCATTGTCACCATTTCACATTTTATCAGTTCCTCGGATTTCTGGAGATCTGTCAAAGAATAGCTCTCATGGGGAGGACGTAACACAGACATGTTAACTTCTTGAGGTCTGGGGAAGCCTCTTTGGATTACTTGCGATCGACTTGCAAGCTCCCGTGCTGCTTTAGCTTTCATTTCCTCTTGGATTTTTTTGTCGATGTCTGCCTGATCTTCAACCTAAAAATATAATCAATTTATTTTCATCTACTACTAATTACTGATTTTTTCTGCATATACTGTCACACTCAAGTCAAAAAAGAATCAAGATGGCTGCCAGTAGGCAATTATAGTCCTGATACAGTGAAAAAAATATATAGTTGTGATGTACTGTTTGGAACCGTTGGTGTAGTGATAAAAAAAAGGGGGTTAATTCTCTAAGAGGAGTAATCTCAATTACCAAACAAATATAATGAACTTCTGATGCACTGTTTGAAACCTTTGGTGTAGTAATGAATATTACTGGAGTTTTTTCCCAATCTCAAACCGTTATTTTAACACCCCGACATCGACAGGCCAAGGCCTTGAGACCAATTAGTCTCATGTCTTTCACATATAGTCAGTGGGCATACTTGAAGACTGGCTATAAATCAAATTATCTAAGAACAATTTGTTCAGGCCAGTCTCAACTCCGTACACAGTAGGTTAATGGACTGACACCTATCAGAAAACGACTACTTCCCTGGCCAATACCACGAAGGGCGTTGGATTATATCCGACAGGTTTCAGTGCAGGATATAATCCAACGCCCTTCGTAGTATTATCCAGGGGAGTAGTTGTTTTCTGATAGGTATCAGTCCATTAACCTACTGTGCAGGGAGTTGAGACTGGCCTGAACGAATTGTTCTTAGATAATTTGATTTATAGCCAGTCTTCAAGTATGCCCACTGACTATATGTGAAAGCTTTTTTTCCTTATACGAGGAATTGGTCAAATTTCGGATATGCAGTTGGTTACCTCGTTCACAGGCAGATGGGGCGGCGACAAACCTGTTGTTTGTTGTATGCTTCAGCTTAGTTCGAGGAATGATACTCTGACGGAATTCGATTTTCAATTATCGGAAATCATCGACTTTATGTTGATGCACTACCTTGCACTGACGAGTGGCCAAACAGCCCGAAACCGGTCTGCAAGTGTGTTCCAATAATTGAAAATATATTACAGCAGTTGTATCGCCAACAGCATATGCAGGAATAACTTCTGTGAAGAATCCGGCACTGACACCTGTCGGATATAATCCAACGCCCTTCGTGGTATTAGCCAGGGGAGTAATTGTTTTCTGATGGGTGTCAGTCCATTAACCTACTCTGTAGGGAGTTGAGACTGGCCTGAACGAATTGTTCTTAGATAATTAGCCATTTGCATTGAAACCGCTAGAAAAACTAATTGACAGGCATATCAGGGACTATCAGACCATTACATCGAGACCAATATGCATACAGGTCAGGTATGTCAACAGAAACGGCTTTATGTCGGGTAACAGAAAAAGTAGGATATACTTACAAAAACAAGGAAGTAATTTTAGCAGCTTTCTTGGACATTGAGGGCGCATTTGATAATACGTCGTTAGAATCAATCATCCAGGCGTCGAGGAGAAGAGGGATCGACAAGACAAGCTGCAGGTGGATAGACTGCATGCTTAGGGGAAGATTGGTATATACAACCATTATGGGGGAAACAGTCGTGGCACGTGTAGCAAGGGGCTGCCCTCAGGGGGGGTTCTATCCCCTCTGATATGGAACCTTGTAATGGACGAGCTATCATGTCTCTTGGACCACAATGGGTATACAGCACTGGGCTATGCAGACGACTTAGTTATCTTAGTCCAGAGTAAATACAATAATGTAGTAAAGGCCCTGAGTATTATAACAAGATGGACTGAAGAGGAAGGGCTTAACATAAGCCCATCCATATCGACCATAGTAGCATTCACCAAGAGGACTAAAACGGAGGGTCTCGGACCTCTAAAACTTCGAGGTGAAAAAATACAAGTGTCGGGGGAGGTTAAATATCTGGGAGTAATCCTAGATTCCAAACTGACCTGGAACCAACACTTGGACAGGATAAAGAGGAAAGCGAAAGTAGCACTGATGCTCGCCAGACGCACTTATGGAAAAACATGGGGGCTAAAACCAGACATGGTATATTGGCTATACACAATGGTGGTTAAACCCATCTCTGGTCTGGTGGCCAAAGATGAAGCAGGCGACCGCCATCAACAAATTAGGCAAGGTGCAAAAGACTTGCATGTTTGGGAATGACGGAGGCAATGAGAACTACCCCAACAGCAGCATTGGAGACAATCCTGAATCTACCTCCTATACACCTTGTGATAATGGGAGAGGTCAGGATGGGCCAATTCAGACTGGAAAACTCACCGAACTATAAAAGATCGGACCGAACAAAAATTTCAGAACAAGTGAAGGAGCACATATTGAATATGTGCACGGACCACATGACACCGAAGTACACCTTTAACACAAACTTCACGGCCAAAATCATAAGCCGCGAAGAGTGGAAGACCATTAGTCATCCTGAAAACATGTTTGGAAAAAACACCTGGTACAGATGGATCGAAGACCAAACATGGAACGGGAGCTGGAATATACCGAGCGGATAAACTACAGCTATCCGCTAGGACTATACACATCCATCTTTAGATAGATAGATAGATCTTTATTTAAATAGGATATCCTAATAATATACAAATCAACTAGAATGGTAGAAATAAAAAAAAAGGTATGTGTTACATATAGAAATGACTTAAATGTATGACAAACATAAGTTCAATAAAATATTTTTAAAGACATTACTACCAAAACAGCAACATTATACATTCGAAAAATTTCAATGCAACATGTAGAAAGATAAATTACATAATTATTTGAAATAAATAACGAACATTAGATGAATGGAATTATACAAATTACAGCTACAGGTAACAAAGACATAATACATAATCATATTTGTACATTCAAAACAAATTTCTTCAGTTCATTTTTGAACATGTTCAGAGATAGGCTATTTTTAATTGCATTAGGTAATTTGTTGAACCGATCAAAACCCTTGAAAAACAATGAGTTCATAGTATTTTTGTTTTTTGTTCTGTTAATATATAAGTTATTATTATTTCGAGTGAAGTGGTGGTGAATATCGTGATGAAAGACAATATACTGATTAAAATAAGATGGTCCTAAATTGTTCAATATTTTGTATACGAAGATCATTGTGAAGTATAGCAGTCTTTGGGAAACGGATTGCCAATTTAAAACATTGAGCATAATAATGATAGGAGTATCTCTACGGCACTTCAAAATGATTCTCATACCACGATTCTGAAGTTTTTGGAGTTGAGACAATTTATTCTGATTGAATAGATATAGGATAGAGGAACAATAGTCGTAGTGTGGCTGAACAATTGACTTGTAAACTGTGATACTTGACTCCGTTGAAAGATTATTGGCAATTCTAGAAAAAAAGAATAATTTCTTTGAAATTTTTTTATGAATATACTCAAAATGTTCATCAAATGATAGTGTTATCTTTCTGGAATCCCAGATATTTAGTTGAATTCACTATTTCAATTGTCATCATCAATGTTGAGATTAATAGTTTCAGAGTCTATTGTGCTGTATTTAAACTTGGTGGTGATTATCATCATGTTGAGATTAATAGTTTTAGAGTCTATTTGGCTGTATTTAAACTTGGTGGTGATTATCATCGCTTTAGTTTTCATCACATTCAGCTTGAGTTTATTAATTTTTAAATATTTGTTGACACTTGCTAGAGTATTATTCATTTTTTGTATAGCCATCGTAAGGTTCACATCACTACATGCCAATAGAGTATCATCAGCAAAAAAGTTCATAAATTCACAGTCGACAAACAATGGCATGTCGTTTAAATAGAGTATGAATAGAAGGGGTCCCAGAACACTACCCTGGGGAACTCCAACGTAATTGTCAATTTCACAAGAGAACATGTCTTTAACTCTTACCCATTGTTTTCTGTTGGTCAAGTAATTAGATAACCAATTATACACTTTGCCCTCAATTCCATATATATTCAATTTGGCTAGTAGTATAGACCTATCAATGGTCTCAAATGCTCTTTTGAGGTCAAGGAACACGACTACAACAAACTTCGGCGGAAGTGTATGCTATCTGGCAGTGTGCAAGGCTTATTAAATTGAGACCTCAAAGGAATGAGCGGATCAATATTTTTACAGACAGCAAGAGCGCACTAGGGGCTCTGACAAACCCGAAGGTGACATCAAAACATATATAGGTCCTGAACCATCTCTGGGGGTACCAAAATCATTGGTAAAAAATCAGATTAGGATATGGACCAATAAGAAGCACACAGAGTACTGGACAAAAATACCTGGCAACAAACACAGTAGAACCTTCATTAGGGAATCGTCCGAGAAAAGAACCGAAGAACTACTTCAATATAGTAGGGATAGGCTCAGAATAATTACAGGGTTACTAACCGTTCATTGTCCGCTTAGAGGACACCTGAATAAAATGGAGCTGTACAACGGAGACCTCAGTTGCAGATTATGCAACGAAGGAATAGAAACAGCTCTATATATCTTATGCGAATGTGCGCCACTGAATCACAGGAGGCAGGCAATATATGAATGTACGAAATTACGTCCAGAAAAATATGACGAACATCCAACACGGAACCTGTACAAACTAGTACAGGGAACGAGACTGATGAAATGGGTGTCATGAGAAGATGGGAGAATAAACGCAATAAGCCAAAGAGGCTGCAGTGTTTTCTGGAGACTTGAACTAAATGGACAAGTCAGACAGCTCCCAAGGTACCAAAAAAAAGACCCATTCACAAATCAGGGGACAGCCAAATGGAATAAATTCATTATTTTGGTTACGGTTATAATTTGACATACTTCAATGTAAAAATACCACCCCTACCTTCAACCCCCGTCGAATGACAGTTACAGCCCCAAATTTATTAAATGAGAAGTATAGGCTTGTGATATATCTTTTGAAAAGTATTTTAATTATCTATTCAAAAATGTTATTGCTTTCAAGTTTATAGCAACAATTAAGATAAAAAAATCACTGCAAATATTAAAAGTTTTACACTGGCTGAAGGATTTTGATTGATGGCCCTTTGGTATTCACCAATAAATAACATTTATTATCAATATTATTTTAAATTAAAATCATGTGGTTACCGAAATTCGATAAAATACATTCAAAACTTATTGCAATATACTCAAAACTTATTTCATGTCGAGGTATTGATAATAAGAAAGTAAGCAAAAACCATACCAATGTTCTTTTTTGATGGTATCCTTTTAAAAAAATGAATAATTTTCGTGGCAACGTTAGTTTAAAACGCCTTGTCAACTTGTTTTGTATGTTACAACATCAGTTGTCAGTATTTTAATTTAAGTTGAAAGTTCGTTAACTTCAAGTCTGACAATTGGTTAGATTAACGGAAATGCATAAAATAACAGTTTTACAATGATTGTTTAAGGAGATGAAACTCGAACACAACAGGAAGTAGCTCGCCTATTTCATGAGAAATTTCCTAATTTACCACTCATATCTCAAAGAACAATAAGCAAAATAGAGAAGCAGTTTCGCGAGCTTAGTCATGTGGGGCAGATAAAAAATGCAATGAGTGATGATTCCAAATTAGATGTGATGCTTGAGTTTGAGGAATACCCACATACATTGAATAGCCAGGCATCCACTACATTCAATGTTAGCCATACATACATACATACATATTAAAAGAAAAAACTAATTAATACAGTTTATTGTATGATTTTCACTGTAAAAGGTTTGGTTGTGGAATATCATTGACTTTAGGTCGATGATGGTCACTATCTTGCACTGATGAGTAGCTAATAAGCTCGAAACCGGTATGCAAGTGTGTCCGTTCCATAATTGAAGGTCGACTCTTTCAGTTGTATTGCCAATTGCATATGCAGGACATTTTCTGTGAAAATTACTGCACTGACGCCTGTCAGATATAATCCAACGCCCTTCGTGGTATTAGCCAGGGGAGTAGTTGTTTTCTGACAGACGTCAGTCCATTAAACCTACTGTGTAGGTATATAGAGACTGGCTTGAACGTTTGAAGTTCCATTTGCTTTAGATTTGTTTACTGCCAGTCTTCAAACATAGCCCACTGACTAATAAGAAAGTTTTTCTTCCTTATTCAGAGGAATCGGGCTAATTACGGATTTGCAGTTGGTTAGTACCTCGTCCACTAGATGGAATGACATTTTGTGATGTTCGCTTCAACTTCGGAAGAGGAATGAAATACTCTGAAAGAATTCCGATTTTCAATTGTGGAATATCATTGACTTTAGGTCGATGACGGTCACTATCTTGCACTGATGAGTGGCTAATAAGCCCGAAACCGGTCTGCAAGTGTGCCTGTTCTAAAATCGAAGGTCGACTCTTTCAGTTGTATTGCCAATTGCATATGCAGGATATTTTCTGTGAAAATTCCTGCACTGACGCCTGTCGGATATAATCCAACGCCCTTCATGGTATTAGCCAGGGGAGTAGTTGTTTTCTGATAGGCGTCAGTCCATTAAAGCTACTGTGTAGGTATATAGACTGGCTTGAACGTTTGAAGTTCCATTTGCTTTAGATATATTAATAACGTGACTATGTTAGATATATCTGGCAGGTTCACTCTCTTCACAGATGATACAACAATATTGTGGAAGGAAATAAACTCAGCAGAGCTACATAAAAATATATCTGATTTAGAAACGATTAAAAATTCGTGTGATGCTAATTTATTATCATTGAATATCTCCAAAACAAATATAATAACATTTAAAAATGTCTGCTAAATCAAATCAATCAATGCCACTCTGCTGAAATAGTTGACCTATTTGTTGGAGTATTTTGTGAAATAATGTCTTTCTTTGAAGGACGATAAATATTAAAAAGAATACGCTCCACTCCTCTGCATTTGCTCATAAAAGATGAGAGCCAACATCCTTCCCGTGCATTGGTTCTTAGGTGGTATTTTCAGAAGCAATAAATGGATTTAATCAATTATTCTTTTCGCCAAATAGTATTCACACTAACTACTAACAGTAAAGTAAAAAAATAGCATTTATAGATAATATTATCAACATTACTGCTACTCACCAACTGCTCTTGGGCTTGTTCTGGCATCTCCTGGTCTTCATGCTCGGGAACAACAATTTCATAGTCATTTTTTGGCTGCGGTAAACTACTGAGACCTACTTTTACGTGACTCCTCACAGAATTTTGATACATTTTCTGGGTTGCTGGAGTAGTGGTCACGTCAACTGTTCCGTCTTCCGGGTTTATATTCAATTTATCTCTGACAGATGGTACATAAGCACCCTGCCCACCTACTGGCACAACTGCACCGCTTCTGGGAGTCATGAACCCAACAGTACTGCTTGGGGTAGCGCTGCCATCACTTCTGGATGATCTAAAAGGGGTCGCCAGGAGTGTGTTTGGAGTGGAAACAGTTTGGTCTTGAGGCAATGCCCCACTGAAATCCGAATTGTGTAGAGGTGTGTTCAGACCTCCCTTCAAGGGAGTGTCTACATGAGTTAGGGCCATGATGTTCTGAGCCTCTTGGAGGATTCTGGAACGAGATATGTCACTTAATAATATGTGAAAGACTGATGTGGCAACAGAGCTTCTGTGTCATATAAGAATCTGCAAATACCCAAAAACTACCGAGTCTTCTGACATTCAATAATGCATGTAAATAACCCTACTCGAATATCCCAAAACTCTAGGACTACAATTGAATATATCAGTCGTAAGGTACAAGACTCAAATTCAGACATTGTCCTAAATTCCGACACATTTCTGTTTATATGACTGAAATAAGAAATTTACAAAATATAGATACATGTTAAAACATCTGATGATAAAATCCCACATTAATTAATTAGGTCAAGATTCGTATTCTACCTTACCGAGACACTGTCACAGTCGGGATGTCACCTTAAAGTTGGATGGCGACTGAAATTTGTGTGTTGTGCTCATTTGTAAAGTACTTTCTAATAAGATAAGCAGATTTCGACTTTAAGTTTCTTAACCGCAATTCACTACTAAATGAGTAAATCTGAATAAATTTCATGGGGTTGAATATAAAGTCTTCAAATTTTAATATAAATGGGGTTTAATGTTAGTATAATTAACGAATTGAAAAATTTAAATAGTGTCGGAATTAGGTACAATAAAATTTGTGTGTTTCCCAAATTAGACAGTGGGTGTCGGAAATGGGTACATCTGATATTTGGTAGATATGGTTCTGTTCCTTTCTATTCGCATTAAACAACATAAGTACACACATCGGAAAAGTCTTGGGATATTTTTAAAAATGACAATAATTTTTTTTTAGATCGCTTTAGGGAAAAAAAGTTGACAGGTGATTATTAAACGAATGTAACTTACAACAAAATTTATTAAATGGTCAAAAATACTGAGTGCGCATATAAGCAAAACCCGAAAAAAAATCATAATACAAAAAAAAATTGGAATCAGTACAAAGTATGGCCTCCACGCTGGTTTATTACGGCCCTACATCTATCGTGCATCGACAAAATGAGATTGTCAATGTCTTGTTGAGGTACATTTGCCCATTCAGCGATTAAAAGCTCTCTCAATTGAAACGTTGTGTGAATGTTTCCCATATGCGGAGTAATTCTTCGTTGAAGCATGTCCACACATGCTCGATGGGATTCAGGTCCGGTGATTGTGCTGGCCATGGCAATACATCAACTCCTTCGTTGGTGAGCCAGTCAGTCACTAGACGCGCGACATGTGGACGAACATTATCGTGCATTAGGTGGAAATTTTCACCAACAGCACCAGCAAACGGACGGACGATAGGTAGAAGAATGGTGTCGAGGTACTGTCGAGCTGTGAGGGAGTGATTTGGAAAAACGAGATCGGTTCTGCCGCCGATCATGATTCCGCCCCATAGCATTACTGTACCACCTCTGTATGTGTGGACTTCCTGGACGTGTCTCAAACGTTCATTATTTCCAGGTCGTCTCCACAGTCTTACTCGACGAGAATCTGGATGAAATCCAAATCTGGATTCGTCTGTAAACAAAACTGTGGCCCAATCATTTGCATCCCAGTTTTGATGTTCTTGACACCACTCTAATCTTCTACCGCGATTGCCTCTCGACAAAGGTGGACATCTAAGTGGCCTTCTGTTGTGGAGATCTGCTTCATGCAGTCGATTTCTGACAGTATCACGACCAATGGTTACCTGGTGCGTCTGCTGCAACACGTTAACCAACTCAGGTGCTGTGATTGTCGGTTGTCTTCTTGCGGTTAAGACAAAAAATCGGTCTTGAACTGCAGTTGTAGCGCGTCCTCGCCCTGGATGTTGTTCGGCTGGACTGCCAGGTTCACGGAAACGCCGCCACAATCGACTGATAACACTTTGGGAGACCCCCAAACGAAGAGCTACATCATTTTGTCGCATGCCACCTTGAAGAAGCCCTACAGCTCTATTCATCTCAGCCAATGGTAAGTGATGGCGTTCCATGTTAAAGCACAATATTTCCAGTTTAATTGCTGAGCAAGAACTGCATAGAATGTACAAACTCGACACTTTCAGATTATTCATTTTAGCCGAAAACCTACAGTTTGTAAAAAAACTTGATAAAAGATTAGTTACCGTTTTTGCAGGCTTTGTTCAACCCATAGAAATCTACAGGGTGGTCGAGTATACCAATTTAATCGAAATTAAACGACCTCGTGCATTTATTTTTATGATATTTAGTATGTTATAAAAATATCCCTAGACTTTTCCGATGTGTGAATATACCGTTTTGTACAGCAGAGTTTAAAAAATCTGTTTAAAATCTGTTTTTCCGTTAATCTTATCCAAATTCCGACACAGGTGTCGGAGTTCGGAATTTCAACTGTCTAAATTATGTTTGGTTTATGTAAACGAGTATCCTCTATTATTTTCACGTTAAGATATAATCATTTATTGTTTTTGCTTTGATTGCAGAATGTCAACAAAAAAAATATAAGAATAGCAACGATCTAAGACATGTTTTGGATTCCATAAAAAATGGCACAACTCGTTCAGCTGCAGCAAAACAATATAATGTCCCAAGAACTACGCCAATTGGAACTACACTAATTTGATTGAATACTTTAATTAAACACGGATTAATCTAATTTTTTTGTCGCCAAAAGACAGTAAGATACTTGCTAAGAAAGGAAGTAAGTCATTTCATGACAGATCTGGTAATAACAAGGAATGTCTAACTGTTCTTGTGACTGGCATCAACCAAAGCATGTTGTGTCACAAGTGCCCATTGGTTGGGGTATTAGTAAGTCAACCAGTGGATTAAAAGGGGGGGGGGCATTGAAGAAATTCACTGTATGATTAATTGAATCTGTGAAAAGAAACGTAAAAGTTTGCACCTGTCTAGTTGAACGACTGGGGACATGTAAAGATATTTTGGAGAGAAGCTCAGGGCTGATACTCAGTCCGTTGATAATTTTGAAAAGACGTATTAAATCTCTGTTTCCTGCGAGCCTCAAGATAAGGTATGTTCAAAATGCATTCCAATGCAGTATAGTCTTAGTATACACGCATCTTGAAGGCAATATATCGCAGGAAATTGTGCTGTACTGCCTCTAGTTTCACTTTTTCTGTAACGTAATGAGGGGACCAAACTGTGGAGCAATAATCTAGATAAGATCTAATCAGGGAAAAATATTGTAACGAATCTGAAACCGGCCCTGACCGATGTCTCAGTCAGCAACATGTGACTCACCGCGAAAGGAATGCGATCGACAAGCCACCGCGAAAAGTCTAGGCCAGTGCCGAAACAACTAGAGAAATCTAGCAAGGTCGTTACCGATTTATAAGGCCCGCTTCCCGTCCCGAAATGGCAGTCTGTATCTAGAAAGTGAATCGTGCGTTTAAATAAAGAATTCGAACTGTGAAGATAAATTAAGCGTTAGTTGCTAAGTGTTGTATATAAATTAGTTGTGATAGTGGAATATTGTTAAAAATTGATTTGCTTAAGACAGTTAATTCTTTAATTCGTTACAATATGTTGTAAAATCACGAGTGGTTCTCTTCATAAAGCCAAGTATCTTCATAGAATTTTGAATTACAGCGGAAATGTGTGATTTATAGCTAACTGTGAAGTCTAGGATCAAACCTAGATCTTTGGTTTCAATATCAGAAAGAAAGGTCCGATTATTTATACTATATTTGGAAGTGATTGGGTGGTTGAAAGCGAAGAATTTGGCATTTGGATGCATTCAAACACATACCATTTTGGGAACACCAGTTAGATAGGCAATCTATATCGTTTTGTAGACACAATGTATCAGCTTCACTTTTAATTATTTAAAAATATTTTAAATCGGCGGCAAATAGCAAAGCTTCGCTTTCATGGAAACAGCTGATTAGATAGTTGATAAAAAGGTTAAACAACAGTGGTCCCAAATGTGAACCTTGTGTGTTGTGAAAAACAATCCAACAAAAACCTTCTATTTCGAAATGTCTATTTTGTGGTCAAATTGATTTTCTCAACTCACTATAAACAAAACAAATAGCACTTGTACATCAAAACGTTATGAGGACGTTTATGCTAAAAAATGTCAAAGTTTATTATGGTGCTGCCACATTTTACCTATTCACATTAGTCTTGCCAGTTCCCGAAATATAAATAGCCCCCCCCCCCCCATCATATACACTGCAGCATTAGTTTGTCATTAAAACATAATAAATAGCAAAGCTATTTATTAAATGACACAATCGTTTAATATGCAAACATTCATTTAATAAATAGCTTTGCTATTTATTAAATGACACATTCATTTAATACGCAAACATTCATTTAATAAATAGCAAAGCTATTTATTAAATGACACATTCATTTAATACGCAAACATTCATTTAATAAATAGCTTTGCTATTTATTAAATGACACATTCATTTAATACGCAAACATTCATTTAATAAATAGCTTTGCTATTTATTAAATGACACAATCGTTTAATATGCAAACATTCATTTTGCTATTTAATAAATAGCTTTGCTATTTATTAAATGACACATTCATTTAATACGCAAACATTCATTTAATAAATAGCAAAGCTATTTATTAAATGACACATTCGTTTAATATGCAAACATTCATTTAATAATTAGCTTTGCTATTTATTAAATGACACATTCATTTAATACGCAAACATTCATTTAATAAATAGCTTTGCACATTCGTTTAATATGCAAACATTCATTTAATAATTAGCTTTGCTATTTATTAAATGACACATTCATTTAATAAGCAAACATTCATTTAATAAATAGCTTTGCACATTCGTTTAATATGCAAACATTCATTTAATAAATAGCTTTGCTATTTATTAAATGCAAACATTCATTTAATAAATAGCTTTGCTATTTATTAAATGACACATTAATTTAATACGCAAACATTCATTTAATAAATAGCAAAGCTATTTATTAAATGACACATTCGTTTAATATGCAAACATTCATTTAATAAATAGCTTTGCTATTTATTAAATGACACATTCATTTAATACGCAAATATTCATTTAATAAATAGCTTTGCTATTTTTGACACATTCATTTAATATGCAAACAATCATTTAATAAATAGCAAAGCTATTTATTAAATGAATGTTTGTGCGTACAGCGCCATCTGCCCGCGAATAGATCAAGAAATATCAAGGAGGTTACGTACAGCGTCATCTGACTGCGAATAGATCAAGCAATAATGTCGATAATTCTGTCAATACAGATCCCGAGCTTGAGAGGACAATGTTGAGAGTTACAAACATACATACATACATACATACAAACATACATTCATACAAACATACATACATACATACAAACATACAGGTGAAGCTAATATAAAGAGTGTAAAAAGACAAAACTACATTTTATTTGTATTACCTGTCAGTTTGAGGAGCTGGAGTTCTTGGAGTGGCAGTAGCTTGTGGAGTAAAAGTATAGTCACTCAATAGAGTGTCTGTTGTCTCAACTCCACTCTCTAAAGCAACCTCCCGCGCTACTTCACTGGCTTTGCCCAATTTAACCACCTGGTGCATTTCTTGATCAGAAATTTGAGGTTCTGGTAAAACCAACTTGGATCTCTTTTTGGCTGGTTCACGGTTTTCCAACATGGCTTGCGGAAAATCATTTTCTTTACGTTGTTTCAATTTCTGCTTATCCTTTCTCCGTTCTTTCTGAAAAAATAAATAAATATACGTTAAACATATACACTTGGTAATACTTATTAATGACAGTAGTATTTGTAACACCATTCACATACTTTTTGATTGAAGGAGAGTTTAATACGGCTTACATTTTTTATTTTATTCTATTGAGGGTTTCTCTATATTTTCAAGACTATCGGCCCGCCCGGCTCCGCACGGGTGCAATGCTGATACTAATTAGAAAATGAAAATATAGTATATTCCTGTCTATGACTTTTTTATGTAACTTTTTGTTTATACATATGTATTTTTATTCAGACTATTTTTTCATGTAAATTTAATTTTATTTATTTAATTTCAATTTAGTATGTAACATGTGTGACATTAATGGAAACTCATTGAACTTAATCAAGGATTGTATCTTACATTGAACCTTTTATTTATTGTTTTTTTACATAATTTTCAATTGTATTATGTCAACATTGTGAAGGCTAATTCATTTATAATATGTCAATAGAACCTAATTATATTATTTCATTTATATCATGAATATCATTTGTAATTTGTCAATTGAATATGTAATATGTGAATTTAATTGAATTGAATGTTTTTTTTTCAGTATATTTCTTTTAACATCTCCTGTAATTGGGTGTACACCTGTTGGAAATAAAGTGCTATCTACCTATCTATCTATCTATCTATCTATCATCTTTATTTATACTGTGACAATGTATTTACTATTGTAAATGAATCAGCTTCCCAACTAACTGAAGAGCCAGTACCGCTGCAATCACTATGTTCCTACATTTTAAATCTGTAATATCTTCGAAAATATTCATTTAAATTATATTCAAATTACTTAACAATAAATCACAAAATAATGACCATACTGTTCTAAAATAACGTATGTAGCAACAGTCTAGTCTATCAGTCTTAGTAAATATTCTCAAAGGCTTGAAAAAAATTATTAAAAACATCCAATCTATCCTCTATATTTAAAAACTCCAGAGATCTAACCGTAAAAGAAAATATACTATAGTTTGTTCTTTGAAAACCAATGGAAAATAAATTATTATGTTTTAGCATTCTTTGTGAAACTGCAAGATTTATTCGAGACAGCAAAAATGGGCATAATACAATACCATTTAATATTTTATAAATGAGAGAAATGTCAAACATAATCCTCCTTTTATCCACTGCAAGCAGCTTTAATTTATGGAGAATAAGGCCATTAGTCCGGTCAAATTAGACTAAAAATAAGAGGGAAGGTACATTAATTTACAACAAGCTGCAAATGTGTGTAATTGTTCAAAACATAGTTAAAAAAAAGATTTTAAAATTCCGACTGATTGCGATGCCTGGAAAAAAATGTATTCGAGGTCAAAGGTCAAAAAACTCGAAAAAAATTGGTTTTTCACGATTTTCAGGAAAACGGTAAGTTTTTTCATAAAATAACCCCAGATAAAAATTGTAGATCATAAAATTCTCTACAAAAAATGTACTAATACTTTTTTTTCTTAGAGCCACTGTTTCTGAGATACGACGAGTCAAAAAGTTGTAATCGTCATTATAACATACAAGTCACTACTTCTTTTTGATTTTCAAAGTTTTTACATATGTGATTGCTGTGTAAATTTTAATTTGTGAATGTTGTGTAAATTTTAACTTGTAAATTTCAAATGTAAAGCCAAACATGACTTGCTACAAACATATTGTATTATGTAACGTAGTCAAATAAATATTATTATTATGCATAAGTATGCCACGTATATACATCTCTGAAGTTGTAATTTAAGTAAAAATATTTTTCTATTGGTATACATAAGTATAAATATAAGAATATCAGGTAGAATGAAATCCAGTCCCAACACCTGTCTTCCTGTTCAATTGTGTGCGTGGCTAGGGTCGTATACCTGCTTTGTGTCAGAATGTCCAATAAATAAAATACCATTAGTCTTGAGCGCCACGCTGTAGTGAAAATAGGTGTTTAACCTAACCTATTTCGTGCTGTTTCGAGTTTTATAAAAAAAATGTCCGAATATCATTTTATTTGACTAATACAACTATTGTTGTTAGTGAAGATGTAGACTTACTCGTACTTCTTACGGCTCGAACCCCACCTGAAAAAACTATTTTCTTTCTAAAGCCAGGAAAAGCTCAAAGTCAAACTGAAATATATTCGTCAAAAAGTTTATCTACTTTTGCAAAGAGTCAAAATCATGTACTATTTTCACAGGCAATAACTGGCTGTGACACGACGTCTGCATTTTACAGGAGGGGTAAAGCAACAGTCTTTAAAATGTTTGAAAAAACCAGATTTAGTTCAATGTGCTCAAGTTTTCAAAAAAAAGTAATTCGACTCAACAAGAAATTATCATCAACGGGATTCAGTTTCTTCTTTCTATGTACAAAGCTCCGAAAAAAACCACCTGCTTAGTTAAGTATCGATATGCATGTTTCGTAAATAACGCTAAAAATAAGAAACATGTGCAATTAGCTTGTCTTCCTCCAACCTCAGTTGCTGCTCATCAACATATTTTCCGGGTATATTACCAAGTTCAAGTGTGGCTTGGTTATCAGCTAGACCCAAAAGACTGGGGTTGGAAGTTGGTCGACAACGCATTAGAACCTATTCAGACTTTACTCCCACCTGCGCCGAAAAAACTGCTGCACACATTTTTTTTGCAGCTGTAAAAAGGGATGCAGCGCTAAATGTGTTGTTGGAATGTTGTGTTCTCTGGAGTGTACACATTGTCGAGGCCAGTCATATTCTAATGCTGAATCACCAATAGTGGGGGATTTATTCAAATGAACCACATACCAACGAGGAAACATGCGATACATCACTCTTGACACAGTTTACCTACACTCAGGATGAACATCAAGAAGAAGAAGATCAAGAATAAGAAGAAGAAGAAGACCAAGAAGAAAAACTACAAGAAGTATTTGAAGGTTATGACCCAGATGAATAAATTTTTACATCTTTTTAATTTCAATCACTTTTATAATTTCCAACCCTTCCTAATATATTTTATTATGCAAATTTTCAATTTGACAGAATCACAAGACATGTGGAATAGGCCTACTGGGAAAAACACGTTAAAAAAAACGCGCTAAGTACACTACCTCATAGGTGGCGTGGAAACGTGTGCATATAATGACGATTACAACTTGTACAACTTTTTGACTCGTCGCATCTCAGAAAAGGTGGCTCTAAGAAAAAAAGTATTGATACATTTTTTGTAGAGAATTTTATGATCTACAATTTTTATCTGAGGTTATTTTATGATAACACTTACCGTTTTCCTGAAAATCGCGAAAAATAATTTTTTTCGAGATTTTTGACCTTTGACCCCGAATAAATTTTTTTTCAGGCATCGCAATCATTCGGAATTTCAAAATATTATTATTATATATAAATATACACGCGTTTGTAGCTTGTTGTAAATTTATGTACCTTTCAATGTCTAGTTTGATCAGATTACATAGTCATGATCAGCAACGAGATTTAGATCTAACCTATAATCACAATATCTCAAGAATTTACTTATTAACTTATTAACGTTATATTGTGGTGACCAAATAATTGGACAATATTCAAATTGTGATCTGACCAACCCAATATACACTGACCTCACGGTTTCCAGAGACAGATCCTTTCAATTCCTTAAAGCAAATCCCACTAATTGATTATTAAGCTCGCTAAAACTGAATTGAGAATCAAGAAATATTCCCAAATCATTAACCAGATCATTGTCTTTCAGCAAATGAAGACGATGGGATCTTAATTTTCCGTGTACTAAAAGAAATCTTGAAGCTTTTTTTAAATTTAGAACTAACAAGTTGAACTTACATCAATCAGACAGATTATCTAAATCCCTTTGAAGTAAACTAATATCATTATCATTCAAACCTATTGAAAATAATTTGAGGTCATGAACAGTCTTTGAAAATTCTCAATTTTCTGTACAATTTTCTCGTAAACGATAAGAGACAGAGTGTCGGTTAAATTGTGGCAAAGTTGTGTATTTTGTAGAACTATTCAATGATGTGAAAAAATCGAATATAACTCTCTTGGTCCTAGAGATATACAGAAGAAACTAAAAAATCCCAAATTATTTTTTTGCCTATATCTTCTTAATTCGCAGACATATTAAAATTCTGTCCAAATTTTGCGATTGGCACTTGATGTAGGCTATCAGAATATGTCCATGAATCTTTTATACAGGGTTTGTGCCACCCCCATCTTTGAATTTTTTAATGAAGACCAGTATTTTTTGTTGTAGTTTTTGTATCGTCGACGTTCACTTCATACTGAGAAATTGAATTTAATTTTGAATTTCGGGGTGTTTCGGTAATATTTGAACCAATTTCCACAATTGTATACAAATATTACCGAAACATCCCGAAATATAAAATAAAATATGATTTCTCAGTATGACGTGAACGTCTATGACCCAAAAACTACGACAAAAAAATGCAGGTCCGTATTTAAAAATTCAAAGATGGGGGTGGCCCAAGTCAGATGACACCCTGTATAAAAGATTCATGTATATATTCTGAGAGCCCACATCAAGTGCCAATTACAAAATGTGGACAGATTTTCAACATGTCTGCGAATAAAGAAGATATAGGCAAAAAGATAATTTGGGATTTTTTGGTTTTTCCTGTAGATCTCCAGAAACAAAAGAGCTATATTTGATTTCTTTACATCATTGAATAGGTCTCTAAAATACACAACTTTGCCACAATTTAACCAACACTGTATCTCTTATCATTTACGAGATCCCCATGTACAGAACCGAATTTGAATAGCCCTGTATATTGGTGCTCAAAAACAATGTCAATTAGCACAATTAACTATGCTTCTTGCACAAATGTCCTAGAACAAGCCAACCACTTTTTATCCTAGTTAGAAATATAATGGAAAGACAATTTGGCAGTATTCAGAACAAAACATTCATTTTCTCATGGGAGAAAATGTATTTAGTGTTAATAAATAAGATATTCATCTGGGTATAAGATATTCAACTGGGACAAGGTTATTTGTCACAATAGCAGTGAATTGAATATACTATATATTCGAAAATTAATAAATTACCTCTTCAATTTCACTCCTCAATTCTCCATCTAAATGTTGCTGCCTCATTTTTGAAAAGTCCGGTGCCATGGGATCTAACTCCTCATTAGACGTATCATAAAATCCTATAGCCGGTCTCTTTTCGAATGGAATCTCAGCATTGTAATCTACCCCACGCTTCCTCTTTCTCCTGGAAGTAACTTCTATACCCGCCGCCCGCAATTCCCTTCTTTTCTGTAAAGCTGCCAAGCGTCTGGCTTCCTCTAGTTGCTTTTCACGAGCTTTCCTTTTCGCCTTTTTGCCTTGGGTGTTTGCTAGACGAGCTCGGGCTTCAGACAACATCTCCAGTTCGTCTTCGTCCATATCTTTCGGGTCAGGACGTGCTGGTTTTGTTTCTGGGTTTGGATCTATTTCTCCAGGTTTCAATTTCCGAGGATCGTCAACTTCTTCACCTTCCTCTTTCTTTTGGGCTTGATCCCTACAAAAATGAGTGCTTGGAACATAACGTAGGTAGTGTATGAAAGAGTTATATGATATGATAATGATATTCATCTACATACAAGGTAATTTATTTATTTCCACAAATTAGTTTGCACATCAACATTGAGATAATGCAAATGAAAAAGCGATAAACGTCAGTAAATTCAAGTAAAGAAATAATATACAAAATCTGTATACATATGAAATGACTAGGATAATTAACTATCTATAGGACATCCACGTCACAAACAATTACTAAAAATAATATAAAGTATAAATATAAAATATATTAAAGTTCCTAATTCTACGTTTGTATAAATAAAAAAGGTGTATTTTAAATAAACCATACACCTCACATGGAAATAATGTTATGGTTGAAACTCCTCAACAGTGTAGATGTTTTTTGACAATAAGAGTTGCTTAACTTTTCTCTTGAAAATATGTACATTTCCTGAAACTTTAAGGTTATCGGGAAGTTTGTTATAGAGTTTGCATCCCTGATAGTCAAAACTTTTTTGGTAGATAGCAGTTCGATGTTAACTGGGTAGAAGTAAGTAGCCATTTCATGTCAAATGGGTATGTGAGGGTCTGTTGACAGCCAATTTGTTTTTATTGCGGTATACAAATGTACATGCCTCAAGTATGTATATTCCTGCAACTGTTGATATTTTTAAATTCTGAAATGCTCCCCTACATGACTCCCTAAATCCTAACTTAGCAATGATCCTTACTGCATACTTCTGTATCATGAACACTCGATCCACAGAGGAGCTTGTGCCCCAGTTCAGTATTCCATACCTGAGTAGAGTAGAGTTTATTCTCTTGTGTGACAATTAAAAAAAAATTGTATACAGTCGTCATAAAAATAGTAAAAGGAAAATTTTTTACTTGCAGAAACAAATTTTAAGCTATTTAAAATGTAAAATAAAGTTATATATATATATATATATATATATATATATATATATATATATATATATATATATATATATATATATATATATATATATACATATAACCATATATATATATATATATATATATATATATATATATATATATATATATATATATACATATAACCATATATATATATATATATATATATATATATATATATAACCCATGTAAAATAGTAGGAGAACTTAGTTATAATACATTACTGTTACTTAGTCATGTTCCATTAAAGAAGTGTATGAACTCTTCACTTTTATAAAACACATTTTCTTTAAGAAAACTTTTTACCCTTTTAGCAAATTTAACTAGGACTAGTTCCTTCCACTCGTTTGGTATCATATTGTAATATTTAATAGACAGAAATCTGAAAGAGTTGAGATTCTTGGATAAGCGAAAATACGGCACTATAACGGATTTATATCTGGTATATATTTATTTTGAACAGTATAACTGGAAATGTTTTTCTTGGCAAAAAGTAAGCATTCATAAATGAATTGATTAGTCACAGTCAATATACCTAGTTTTTTGAATAGTGGACGACAACTTTCATCAAGTTTTGAATTCGTTATTACTCTTATTGCCCTTTTTTTGCATTATGAGAATTTTATCAACATGTGCCGATCCACCCCATAAGAGAATTCCGTAGGACATGGTACTGTGAAAGAGACCGTGGTAGGCTGTGAGAACAACACTTTCATTTACAATATCTTTGATATTTCTTAAGAGATAGATGGAGGTAGCTAATTTATTTCTCAGATTGGTTATGTGAGCCTCCCATGTCAGCTTACAATCTAATGTTAGTCCCAGGCATTTTACCGGCAAATTGTCCTCCAGGGTTAAGTTGTAATTCAGAGTAAAGAGTAACGTTTTTGTTTTATCATTATTTAGACACAATCTTACATTCATGAAATATTCCTGAGCACTTTTGAGGGTGTATGATTCAATATTCTGATCATAGTTTCTCATTGAAACTAGTAATGTGGTATCATCAGCATATTCAACATGTTTTGACGATAAGAAATGAGTTATGTCATTAACATAAATAATAAATAGTATGGGACCTAAGATTGAACCCTGGGGAACCCCCAATGTAATTTCCCTTTTGGATGATACCTTTCCGTTTGAGGAGGTACACTGATATCTTCCTGTAAGGTAACTCTGAATGAATGAAAAAGCATTTCCTCTGACACCATAACTTTCCAATTTCATTAAAAGAATTTCATGTGACACACAATCAAAAGCTTTGGAAAGGTCCAAAAAAGATGCTAGTGTCACATTTTCTTTCTCAAATTCATCTGTGATGTGAATAATCATATCTACAAGTGCAGTTATAGTAGACTTTCCCTCACGAAATCCATGTTGTTTAGGGTTCAGTACATTTTTTCTCTCTAAATAGTTGATCAGTCTGATTTTATGAGCCAATTCAAGCAATTTTGATAAAATAGGAACTAGGGAGATGGGTCGGTAATTACTGATATTATTTTTGTTACCCTTTTTAAAAATCGGTATAACCTGAGGTGAGAATTAAAATTCGCATAATAAAGCGTAAGTAGAATCTCTTGACTGCAGTTAGTGGAGAGATACCTGAGAGAATAACAAGGATTTTTGAGCTTTTTACACAAATTATCTACTTGTGGCTTCTATTGCAAGTTGTTATCGAACGTATCTCCTAACAATTTAGTTGTTGTTGTGGGATCCAATTGTAATTCGAAATTCTGGAAAAGACTCACCTCATGGTGTTGTCGTCCTACCGTGAATTGCAACATACTAGTTTTTCTTTTATTCATTATCAAGTTGTTATTTTCACACCAAGTGATAACTCTACTAAAAGTGCTTTCAGCTGTATTTATAAGTGTTTAGGTCATCTTCAATAACCAGTATATTCGTGTCACCAGCGTAACATATACAGTGAGTGGCAGAATTTCCACTTAGATACACTAATAGATCGTTTGCAAACGCAAAAAAGGTCCCAAAATGAATCCCCGAGGCACACCATCAGCAATTTGTTTTTCAGAAGTCGGATTCTCCCCAATTTTCACTATTTGTTTCCTATTTTTAAGATAGGTCAATAAATTGAGTGGCAGTCCTCTCACCCCATATCTTGAGAGTTCTTCCAGCAAGAGGCTGTGATTAACACAATCAAACGCACGTGAAAAATCAATGAACAATCCTATCCTAAAGTCAATGATATTCCATAATTGAAAATCGGAATTCTTTCAGAGTATTTCATTCCTCTTCCTAAGTTGGAGTGTACAACAAAATGTCACTCCATCTAGTGGACGAGGTACTAACCAACTGCATATCCGAAATTAGGTCGATGATGGCCACTGACGAGTGGCTAATGAGCCCGAAACCGGTCTGCAGGTGTGCCCGTTCCAAAATTGAAGGTCGACTCTTTCAGTTGTATTGCCAATTGCATATGCAGGAAATTTTCTGTGAAGATTCCTGCACGGACGCCTGTCGGATATAATCCAACGTCGTTCGTGGTATTAGCCAGGGGAGTAGTTGCTAGGCATCAGTCCATTCAACCTACCGTGTAGGTATATCCGAGCCTGGCTTGAACGTTCAAAGTTAATTTTTTTAGATTTGTTTACTGCCAGTCTTCAGCATAGCCCACTGACGAATAAGAAAAATATATTTATTTTTCATTATTTAATTTCGTATGCTATAAAAGCGTGTTTTTTAGACTTTTTGAACTATATTTATTTTATCTAAACTTTGGGATCAATCAGCCGTATATTGTTTAGAAAAATGACCATTGATATTTTCCGATTCCAGAGAGGGAGCCTGAAAATCAGCAGCCAAGCCCAAGGCAGCAGGCGCGCAAAGAAGGGTTACAAATAAGGCAGCAGGCGCGCGGGTTAATAAAAAAAATACTTTTTTCAAATGAAAAATACATGTAGTGAGTTCATATCAAGGAGGTTACATACAGCGCCATCTGCCCGCAAATAGATCAAGCAAAAATGTCAATGATTCTGTCAAATACAGATCCTGATATGAAATGAAAAGGAGAGTTACAAACAAACAAACATACTTATATACAGGTGAAGCTAATAAAAGTGCGTTAAAAAGGTTTGCAACTGCTTAGTTGAACGACTGGGGACAAGTAGAAATGATTTGGAGAGAATCTCGGGGCTGGTCCGTTAATAATTTTAAATAGAAGAATGCACTCAATCTTAACAAATGTCATGTTAATTTAGTTGACGTTTTGAGCTCAAAAACAGTTTCAGTTCTGGACCAGATGGTGTTCTAGGATTTTTACTTAAGAAATGTGTTTGTACCTTGAGTACTCCATTATACAGCTACCGGACTGGGTCATGGCCGGTGGGAGAAATTATATCTACGTAAAGTTTGGGTCGGTGTAAGACAAAGAAAGTATTAAGAAAAAAGGAATAGAAACTTTTGTTTGCAATTTTACGTTTACAACTTGAACAATCTAACAGACTGATAACATGTGACGCACTGATTGGAACTTAGGTGTAGTAATGAGGTGCCAAAACAACGGTTTTGTGATGGTAAAAAACTCCAGTAACACTCACCACCACACCAACGGTTCCAAACAGTGCATCACAAGTATATGTTACAATACGTTCATTATTTACTTTGATATTGGAGATTTTAAACCTACAACTACCTCTGCAAGCTCATTCTGTACTAATACGGGGAAGTGCATTAAAACACCTGCAGAAATGACATTTTATCGCCTGCCTGAATAAATTTAAATAACTTTCAAAGATAGTGATTACTATTTACAATGATAACAAGGTCATCAAAAGAATATTTTTGTTCTATTGATGTTTTATAAACTGCAATATAGGTAAATGAAATTGTAATTATCAACGAACAGATTTAAACTCGTACTTATTGAAAAAACACGACTTTTCCTTAGGTTTCAATGAATAGATTATATGTGAAAAACATAAAAACTAGAAATATTTCATTTCGTATTGAAATCGACAATAGCAACCATTGTGTTATATTCCGGGCTCAATTGACATCCACAATAAAATGTCTAGAATGTCCCGAATGAGAAATTCTATTCAGTATCTGAACGAGTTCTTTGAAGGACTAAGTATGCACTTTACGGCCTTTTTTTGATAGAAACGTCATTATAATAGGATCGAAAAAGGAAACAAATGAATTTTAATGAAGGTTTTAAGTAGTTCAGGGGGGTTGATAGTAAATAACGTCGGCTTAGGTTTTTTGAATGAAAGTCTTAGTGGGATTGATTACTTCTATCGGGTATGTTCACCCCCAATAGACAGTCTATATAAACTCGAATTGTTGGGTTCCACTAATTGGGAAGCAGTCGTAGGTATGGAAATCAGAATAGAAATGGGACGATAATTACTTACGTCAGATTTATATATTGAGGTAAGATATGAGGATTTCCAGTAGTGCAGAAATTCGCTTGATGATAGAGAATTATTAAATATAAAGAAAAGTGCCCGAGATAAAATGAAGCTAAATGATTTGAGAAAAGTAGGGAGAATTCCATCAGGACCAGGGGTTTTGTTGGTATAAAGTTCAGAGTGTAGCTTTCGTTGGAAGTTTCCCATATTTTCTGTATGCTGATTAAAACGTTTCAGATGCGCTCAACCTAGAGAAGCCGTGGCGGACATTTGAACGATGTTATATTCCACACACACTGTGATATCTCACACACACCGTTTTAATTAAATTTAAAGCGGAAGCGCTAATGAATACCGTTTTTATCAATCTTTTTCAATAATTTTCGGTTGGAACAAGATCTATTGCTTATTGGATCATCTTTGGCACCACCTTTGAATATCAGTTCAACTCTAAAATTCTGATAGACATGTCAATAAAAACTGAGGTTCTCTTATTTCTAATTTCTTGATTCAACACTAACACAAAGACACTTACAGTAAAAACTCGTATCTTTCCAAGCACTGAGCTGCTGTTCTTCCAATAATCGGAGCAATAGTTCTCCATTGTGTTGGCATAAGCTTGGCCAAATGTAAGAGTTTTTCGTCTTCCTCTCGAGACCATTCCGTTTTCTTAATACTTGGATCAAGCCACTCAAACCAACGGGCTTTACATTGTTTAGCAGATTTTCTATGCAGAAGTGAGGCTATTCTAGACCACTGGTTTTTGCCATACTTCATAACAGCAGCTTTGAGGATTTCATCCTGAAAATTATTTTTTTTTTATTTGAGGAGATAAGTATTGTATTATTTCTTAGCTATTTTTTTGATAGGCAATTGAATGTAACAAGATAGTGATGAATAGAACATTTTTCATTGTAAAAAATACTTTGAATTTACGCAGTAACTTGTCAGGGTTAACTAAAAATTTTGCCCTTTCTACACTTGTATAAAGTTTTCCATTATAATTTTCATATCATTGTGGAAGGTGAAAATACCCAAAGGAGGTCGATAAAAAAACTGCTTATACCCCACAAAAAATTATTTTCGTTCAGGGACTTAGTAGGTATTTAAAGAAAAGAATCTTACCTCCGTGTTTCTCCAAACACCTCCTTTAATCATTATTCTTGGCATGATGGAAACAGTAGATTTACTTTCAACAATAACAACAAGCAACAACACTAAGCAAAACCCTATAATTTGAAAATAAAAATTAACAGCGATTCAATCATTCAATTCTATGCAAAAATTGTACCAAACCAATTTCTGACAAATTGTCAATGTCAAAGCTAAGTAATACGCTTCTTCTTATTCTTCTCCTTTTTCCATTAATGGCTTCAGCTGCCAGGGCTATCCAGCTAGGAGTTACAGATTCATGTTGATAGTACAGGTGGTGCCCACACTGAAGTGGGTCTGAGTTGAACCCAAATCCCACCTGGATTTACGCTAAAACAAACTTCAACTGTGATTTGAAGTTAATTAACAAGCAATGTCCGATTGCACTAGAGTATAAGTACTACTGTGAGGTGATGCATTAGGGTTACGGTTATGGGCACTACATTCAGGTCATGGTCGGCGAAGCACTGCATGCGCACAAGTATTAGGTCTGTCTTGGTCACTAGACCTTTATATTGGATGCAATTAGGAATTGGGATATAGTGTGTATGTTAGATGGTGATAAATGTTTGAAAAAGATATCGTGGAAGGTAAGAGGCTGAATTGTTGAAAGAGGGATAATGAGAGAGGCATGAAGCATTTGTATATTGTGAAAATTGTTAGAGCAGGCAAAGAATATATGTAGGAGAGTCTGTATTTCCCCACATTCGCCGCGGTCGTCATAAACTTTTTTGAGTTTTTTGAGATATGCTTTACTGAGGGAAAGAGTGCTCCTAATTCTGCACATATTGACGATTTCTTTACAAGACAAATGTTAAAAAAAATCTGTTTAAAATCTGTTCTTCCGTTAACCAGTTGCCGCACCCCTACAGAACGATAACCCTCAGAAGTCAAAAGTTGTGCGAGCCACGGACTAACGAGTTCTTACCTTTTAACGTGTGATTCCTAACACGGATTGGACGATAGCAAGTGAAAACCGATCGTTCAGACTGGGGCTTGTACCAGCGACCAACACGGCGGTCGATTTGAGTGAGTGAACAAAGCACCCACGTCGAAACGACCGTATACCATCCGGCTAGCCAGATCCTTGAACCATGGAGTTTAATAAGGGTGTGGTACAGAGGAGAAGCAAAGTTTGGCTTTGAATTGTCCGCTATATTGGTCGCTCCAGTCTATCCGGATATTATGTTTCAATAATGCTTGAAACCTCTATAGTCTGCTTTAGGATGATTAGAGAATGGATGAATTCTTCCAACATTGGCTAAGTAATCAACTGTATCGTTACCCTTGATGTTGGAATGCCAGGGCACTTTTTGAGTCGCCAAAGATGACTGCGCGTTTTATATCTTTGTCAACAATATATTGACCTGTTTCTTGGATGGATGTTTTTTCAGTTGCACATGTTGAAAAGAAAGAGGGTAATCGTCCAGAATGGTGTAGGTTGTGTATGATGTATGTGATTGGTAAATTGTTGCTCGGCGAGTATGAGAAAATTCTGGTAGTTATGTTGTTCCCTTTGAAGAGATTCGTTTCGTGATAGGGAATTGGAAATATTTTATCATGTAAACTATATTAGCGGTAGCAAGGAAAATTATGAAAAGAAAGCATTATAAGGATGGGGAGAAGACAATTGAGCCGCCAATATGTAGGATATTGAATATATGTATCATGCAACTCCATAACGGAATATTTGGATTCACGTAAGATAACAATTTAGAAATGCATCTCACTCCCAACTAATTTCGCCTGTGCTGTGAAGTCTCATGTGAATGCTTTATGATTTCTTTTTCTTTTCTCTTCCATTAATGAGCTAACTTACTGAACCATTAACTAGTTTCGATCCATTTACCCCTACGGGATGCATGCTCGAAATATAATCATTATTGTCTGATGAGCATCGATTGTCAAGAAAAAAGTTAGTAAGAAGTTAGTAGAATGGTATGAAAAATAGTTTTAAGAGAACAAAAATATTCGCAACCCCTACGTTGGATACTGAAAAAACAAATATAATGATTATTTTTCATCTGATGCGTATCCAGTGTCGAGATAAAAATATGTAAAAGTATGTAGAACGGCATGAAAAATCGTTCTATGGGAAAAACACTCTCATCCCCTGCAGAGTGGGTGGTGGCGCTCTTGAACGAATCTGTTGGGTTTGTTCCGTGAAAAAAACAAAATCTCTCATAGTTTCATAATTACTCTGTAGTATGAATATTATTATATTATATCAGACTGGAAATATAATAATTCACTCAATTATTCTTGAATGATGTCACACCAAATTGGCTTTTACTTGCTGTTAAAATCCCGTAGAATTTCAATAAATAACCTATTACTATCGCCACCAAAATCAACAAATGTTTTTTCTGCAACAAAAATATGTGTTTCTCAATATTGTGAAGTGATAACAACACTGGCTGTTATCCTTTTCTTTCATACTAATTTCTCTTTCACAAATCATTAGCTTTAGTATAATACTGACCTATGAAATTTGAAATGTGAATTATGTCAATGCTTTTTTCATAAACTACAACTCACGATTTGATCTCCACAAACGTTATTTGAAAAATATATCACATGTTTCGCTAACACAGTAGCTTTATCAACAGTGATTTGAATACTACAAGTTACTTCTGACAGTAATATTCATATACTACAGGTAACCATAATTGAGACTACCACCAACAAATTACCTGAACCTCTACCTGAGGTACCTCGTCAATAATAGGTTTGTTCCGGTTCTAACAACCAAAACTGTTTGGAAACTGCGCAAGACATGATGCGTACAAGCAAAAAATCTTAAACAGTCCGAAATAGTCTCGGACACTTAGTCAAACTAGAACTCATTTTGAGGAGACACTGTGCCACCTATCGTATATATGAAAAATGAAGACGAGAAAATACTGTTGATCCTATCCATTTTGTTATGTAGCGTATCCTTGTAGTCAGTTGAAATGTTATCTGACCTCAATTATTATTCAAATCAGATAAATAAAAGAACATCCTAGTAAATGGCCCAAACTAATTTCCATATGAATGCGCATGAGCAACGGGAACAGTTCTCAATAGTTCAGCCGTTCAGCCTCGAAAGCAAGAACGATTCGGGACGGTTCAAGATAGTTTAGCATCATTTTGCAGTCGAAACCAGAACAGAAGATTCATCAATCCGAACTTATCCTCAATAAACCAGAACGCTATCAACTGCGCATGATCCTGACGTCCTAGAACCCGAATATCGTAGAACCAGAACAAACCTTATGATCACCTCATTTCTACATCAATAACAATTTTTTTTCGGTTTTTCTAAGAAAACAAGTTCAATAATGGTGATCTATTCAAATTCAGTTGGTCATTCATTAGAATGTTTGAATTTTTAAGTTTATTAGTTTCCATTGCTTCCAAATGATTCATTTTCAAACCTTTATTTTCTATGTGTAAAATTTCGAACTATTTGTTAAAGATATGATTTTCTTCTAAAAGGTGATTTGAATATGTTGAACTTGTTTTCTTGTTTACATAGTTCATATGATGTTCTTGGATTCTATTCCTAAATGTTCTGCCAGTTTGTCCAATATACACCTTAGGACACGTTCCACACTTTAATTTATATACTCCTGATTTCTCGAATTTGGATGTTTTATATTTGTTATTTTTAACTAACTTTCCCAACGTATTACTTGTTCTATATGCAATTTTAATATCTTGTTTCCTCAAAAACGAAGCCACTTTTTCCGTTGTTTGTCCAAAATATAAAGATCTATAATTTTGATTATCTAACTCATCAACAGTTTTTCCTATTGATAGGTTTTTTCTATATATAATGGGGAATGTTCCTCGATTTGGGTTATTACAGCAAATGCAAGTTTGAACAAAATAAAGTTGAGTTTAATTCATGAGTTTTTCAAATTCACTTCGAAAAGTATTCAAATTGATGTTTCAAATGTTGGGTTTTGATTTTTAAAGGGATTTGTTTCTAATTCACATATTGGCAACAGCGCCTATATCAAGTTGAAATAATTTATAGGTATCTAGATATTCTACTTTAAAAAAGGAAAATTATCTTTATTAATCAACAATTAAGGCAAAATATAAATTATAGTTCAATACCACCTTCACAAGCCACATAAACAATAGTGGTTTTGTTATTTATTTATATAGAGGAAAATAGGTTAGGTGCCCAAAATGTCATATGTCACAGAATGTCTGGGAACTCGGAACATAAGTAAACAGAACAGCACGCCTCTGAAATATTTCATCTTTGTTTGTCTCATACAGATAACAGATTCATTCTCCTTTATTAGCTATAACCGAAGTTGCCAAATGGTGATATAGAAACGGATCCCTTTAAATGTTGATTGCATTATTTCATTCCTCTTTTTTTTAAGCATTTAAATAATTTTTTAAAGAAAAAGGTTGAAATGATGAGTTCAAAATGCGTTGTTTTAGAGCTCTTTTATGAAAACTACTTGATTTTCGTCAGGAGGAACATTCCCCATTGCAAACAGACTGTTATTCGACACTGAAAGTCACAGCATTCTGGAAGCCTTATAAAGTACTGGTTCTGAGTAGAGAGGACTGGATCCTCCGGGAGAAGGAAATATTAAGAGCAGATAGTTGTTGGTTCACAGATGGATCAAACACCTTCCGGTCCTGGTGCAGGTGTTTTCAGTCGCAGACCCAGGACAGAGATATCAACCCCCCCTAGGAACCTATGCGACTGTATTTCAAGCGGAAATTTACGCGATTGAATTGTGTGTGGAGAGATTGGAAGAATCCAACCTCATACACAAGTCAATGAAAATATTCTTGGACAGTCAAGCGGCGCGGCGTTGGAAGGTTAGGTGCCCAAAATGTCATATGTCACAGAATGTCTGGGAACTCGGAACATAAGTAAACAGAACAGCACGCCTCTGAAATATTTCATCTTTGTTTGTCTCATACAGATAACAGATTCATTCTCCTTTATTAGCTATAACCGAAGTTGCCAAATGGTGATATAGAAACGGATCCCTTTAAATGTTAATGCAGTATTTCATTCCTCTTTTTTAAGTATTTGAAAATTTTTTAAAGAAAAAGGTTGAAATGAGTTTGAAATGCGTTGTTTCAGAGCTCTTTTATGAAAACTACTTGATTTTCGTCAGGAGGAACATTCCCATTTTATTGAAAACTATAGTTTTTGCAGACTTTTCAACGTGTCTTACAAGAAAGGGGTTTTTCCTTCTTGTTGAAAGATTGCTCGCCTTCAGCCTATTCCCAAAAAGGGCAAGAAAAATCTTCCAAATAACTACAGACCTGTCGCTTTGCTATCAGTAAAATCCAAAACCATGAAGAAAGTCGTAAACCACAATATCCTCAAATATTTGGAAGGCTTCAACACATTGAGCCATCATAAATATGGCTTTTGCAAACAAAGATCAACAGGCGACCTTCTATCGTATGTCACTCATATTTGAAATAACGCAATCGAGAAACATGGAGAATCAAGAGCTCATGAGCTTGATATTTCTAAGGCCTTTGACTGTGTGCGGCCTGAGAGTTTGCTGGCCAAACTTCGATGCTATGGCTTGTCAGATCATTTTTGTGTACGACTCTTCAGTTTCCCGAAAAAGCGTTACCTGCAAGTGGCCGTCGATGAATATCTCTCGAATACTTTCACCATCAACGCTGGTGTTCCCCGGGGATCCATATTGTCTCCAACCCTCTTTTTATTGTATATCAACGACTTATTGCAAGAAATCAAGAATCCAATATATTGTTTTGCTGACGACAGCACACTTGTCTCGTCATTCCATTTGGATTCCAGGACATCGGCAGCTGAGGCACATCTTCACCGGCAGCAGTAGGTTGCATATATCTTAAACTGTACACACCTCAGCACCTTTTGATGCTTTATAAAGCTCAGATCAGATCTTCTTTGGGGTATTGTTCTTATGTATGGAGTTCTGCTCCTAAACATACCCTGAAATTGCTGGATTCCATCCAGAAAAGAATCATTCGTTTGATTGGAGACGCGAACATCACGTGCAACTTTGATAGCCTGGAAGAGTTGGAGATTTTTCTCTCTTCTATAGATTCTTTCACGGGAAGTGTCTTGTCACTTGGCACATTTAATTTCACCAAGAGCGGTACAAATCAGAAATACGCGACGGACTGTAGCTGCTCATCGTTTTGAGGTTCAACTCAGTCTCTTGCAGTGGCGTAAGGAAATTATACAAATTATACAGATGAGGAAAAATTAATTTCAAGTGTATTGCTAGTATTTGAAAACTATATTCACAAATAATAATTGAATTATATTAATTATAAAAAAAAACAGTGTGTACACGGATGGAGAGGCTAAGAGGAGAAACATCTCTACTGTTAATGTCATGACAAAAAGTCATTCTTATAAAAAATTAGCCTTTTGGAAATGAGATTGACATGAAAAATCGGAGATTGGATGTACAGGGTATTAGTAATAGTAATAAAACGCAACTAAACAAAAAGATCACAGTATTAGTTGGAGGAATGCAATTACAAATTGAATGAACAGCTAATCAAAGTGTGAAAAACAATGAAAAATTTAGAGAAGAAATCATGTTTAGAATTGAAAAGGAAATTAGAAGAGATCTTGCCTTTCCACTTCTCCATCATCAAACAAAACACTTTCAAATATAAGTAGACTATGTAGAGCATACACAGAAATTTCTTTCATATACAAACTGAAAAAAAAACTGAAAATATTTCCTATTCATTTCGACTGAAACTGAAATGGCTAGGATAACTAACCATATGAATGTATTTACATACTGTCATTTTGACTGGAGCAGATTCTTTTTTTTCTGGAGATAAAAAGTCCTAATGTTGTGAAATGAACTAGTGCTTCGTATTGTGATGTTTCCCAAAACGGTGCTGAGGCAAAACTTTGAAGTACACCATTCAGGATGATGGTGTTTCACGTTCGAGTGCATTTTCAATAATGTTCCTATAAATAATATCGGTTTAGTACAAACTTTATGGAAAAAAAGGGATTTTCGTATAATTCAGAGATCATATGAAGTAGTAGTTTCGGAAGGAATAAGAAAGAGATGTTTTGCATTTGAAGATGGAAAGGCTCGGATCTGAAATATTGATAAAGAAACAGGAGTTAGACAATGTAATTAGGATTCTATAATTGAAACAGGAACAAGTAGAAGCTGAGTTAGAATAGGTGGGTGAACGACAGCTGTTTCTCTTTTAGAGATACAAAAAAATGTTTCAAGAAGAAGTTGTAGAGATTATTGAAAGCTATGTTTCAATGATTATCATTATCATACAGGGTGTCCAATAAATATGTGACAGACCGAACTTATGTTTTTTTCAAACAGAGTACTCTAAATATGTTCCTTCCATTGAATTTCTTGGACATAGTGCCCCTCAAAAATATATAGTTGTTTGGATTTATACCGGATGGTTCAGACGCTATAGTGAAATGTATGTCAAAAAAATGGGTTCATTCAACACTAAATATCTCCCACTCGATCTTTTGGGATAGTGTATTTTCATTCCATCTTCATAAGTTTACTGAACGGTACTTTTTCTATACAGGCTTGGACTCACTGATGACTTCAAGGACTCCTCCTAGCCCACTTCGTGATTGTCCAGAATTGCCGTTAGAAATTGAACTCACAAACTTCGAATTATAATTGTTTAATTCACTTATTGTAATAATCATTTACATAACTATAAGAATAAGGTGTTCATAATGACGGAATAATAAGCAATTACTGTTGAGTGCCAGTAGAGTAGAAATATGCTCGAAGATATGTACCTTTCTAAGCTCCAGAAGAAGTAAACGAAAATAAAAACTCAGGATAGATAAAGTGATCAGAAGTCTAGTGACAACTTTAACTGAGATGATTTTACGTGAGTAAATCAAATATTTTAATTTATCTATTAATGCATATTCAACATATTTATTTGTTTTCCTTACGTGTTTTGTGATGTTGGTGGCGCTACCACCGCTATTGTATAATGAAAATACTGTTCTACTGGCAACACTGGTTAGGATTACCGCCTAATAAAAATTTTAAAAAACCTAACCTGTTTTCTGTGTGTAATCCGGAAAGTTGTATTTTATTAATTGTTAAATCGAATAAAAATAAGTTTCAAAATATGGTACTGCCTGAAACAACGGCTTTGAATTTGGGTGAGTGCCTCCGAATAATTTATATCAAATTCACTTGAGAGAAGTCATGCTTAGTGCTGTAGACTTCAGTAGCAATTTTTATTTTTGAAGGTATGAAGAATTCTTTATTATATTTTCAACTCATGTTTTCACATAATATTTCGAAACGAAAAGTATTACTGTTCAATTATTATTTCCAAGATGCGGAGATAATGCCATTAGAACTGGACTTGTATACTTTTATATATTCACCTTTTACGAATATTCTCCTTTTTCGAATATTCTCCTATTTGATTTCAACATCAGTTATAATAGAAACTGAACTCCAAAATCACTGCACTCTTAATCCAAAGCATGAATTCATATAGTACTGACATGTATTGGATCTCTCGGTTGCACTTGGCTGGATTCCCGAATCCAGTGATCTTAGTTTATCTGTCCCTCAAAAACCTTTAGAAAGATTTTTCTGTGCTTTCCAGTTAAGAACGGGAATTATAAGTTGATAAGAAAACTCATTCAATCATGAATGGAGAGCAGAGGTCACTGCAAAAACATTCTACTGGATAGCAGAAAAGCAATCTTCCAAGTGTCCTAACAAAGTCTATGGCCAATCATAATAGTGCTTTAAGAATTCCTTTTTATTCTTCTATAAGCTAAAAAAAAATTACCATCAGTGTGTACACGATTTGAATTTTCTTTGTATTATCCATATATTGAATCTGATATTCAATTAATCTTACATATATTTATATTTTATAGACTTACCACAACAGCAAAGCTTCATCAGGTTTTACAACAACTTACCTGAGGTGAGTAAAATGTTTTTAGACAGCAACAGAAACAAAATCCTGGAATTGATTGAAAAAAAATCAATATTGTAAATTGAATTCACAGGTAGACTGAATAGTGACCGAATAGGTCAGGTATTTTTAGTTATTTATTCCCAAGAAACTACAATGGTAAGAATTATTTATACAACCAATATTCATACAACAAATATGATTGTTAATTAATAAAACAAATAGTTCTTTAATGCTATTTTGAATTTTTCTGTGTTGGAAAAACTTCATTTGGTAATTCATTATATGCAATTATTCCTCTATAAAATACAGGGTGTCTCCTAACTACGGTACCAAACTCCAGAGGGTGATTCGCTATTTCTGAGATATAGGGTGTTGAAGTTAAGAAAAATGCAATTTATAAAATATCATGAATATCCTTACACTGATTTGGTTGAAATTTGCTACAGTTATTTGAAGTAATAAGGTGCTTATTAAGCCCTAACTAGATTGAAATTATAGAAAGATAGATAGATATTTATTTAAATAGGATACTCTTGCTATATATTCTAGAAATATCTTGTTCCATTTTTCAAAAATAAAAAAAAACACTATCACTTAAAGTAATGATCACAGTTATTCAACTAGATTCAACCACCATCTATAAACACCTGAAATAATTTGAATGTAACTCTTAGGGGACCTATCTCCGATGGTGTAAGAATTTACAATAAGCTCTCGGAATCAATTAAAAAAAAAACTGCAGAAAGCATCTCAAAACTTTTCTGTTGTCGAAAGTGTTTTATAATATTGAAGAATTTTATTCCAGCTAATTGGATACTTTCATTCAATAATATATTTTAATTTACTTACTCTATTTTTAAAATTGTCAGTTTGAAATGTGAAATGTCTATTTATATGTAATTTGTGATGTGTTTTATAATACTTTCACTGTAATCTGTGAACCCAATGAATAAATTGAATTGAATTAATATACATACATAATTTCATATTATATAATTTAAAAAATACAATTTGATAAAAATCAGTCACTAAAACTTAATTGTAATATGTAGGTATTATCAAGATTCAAATATAAAATGTGATTAATAAAAAGACGAATAATAAGATGACATTAGTTGGTAAAAAAAAAATATATAGCCACAGACAACTGATGTAAAGTGTATATTCTACATATTTTGCAAATAAATTATATTCTACTCTATTCTATATTCTACTCTATTCTATAAAACAACTAATAGTATTGTTGTCTTGATAGAATGTATGACAACAATTTCGTTTTGAAGCAATATATCGTATTGTATCGTTTTATTTCCTCTGGTAATTGATATATTAATTCAATCATTTGAAAAATATAGATTTCATTAGGTCCAGTGGAGTCTCAGTGCGCAACACAGCCAACAATATTGGAAAAAACAGTACACCTTTGACTTGTTGTTTTTTTTATACTAGTCCTATGTTGCTGTATCGCTGCTGTTCCAATGTTTAGACAGACTCAGAATCAACGAACTTAGGTGTGCGCAGAGTTATAGAACAGTGCTTTCAAAAAACTGTTCTACAGCGCCATCTAGTGGCGAGTTACAGAAAAATTGATAGCCTAAAAACCTTCTGTATGAAAAATTACTTATACATGTTAAGTTTCATCACGATCGGTTGAGCGATGTATAAGTTTATCACTTACCAACCAACCAACAAACATCCATTTTCATATATTTTTTTTAATTAAAATTATAACAACAGCGTACAGTTCAACAGAGTAAAGACATTATAAATATAAAATATGTTGTTATTCTTCATAATCAGCAAAAATGCTGGTCTCAGGATTCACAAACATTCAACATGACAAGTGAAACATAAAAACTAGTAAACCACTACTAAGCTCATAGTATCAAAGTATCAGACATGTGCCTCGAGGCTCAGATGTTCTTTTAAACTATTGATGGATGAACTATAGCCCGGCAACTCACGTATATGGACAAGTAATTCATTGAAGACTTTTATAGCCTGTGTAAAAGGATTGTATAATCCTTTGTTCGTTCTTACCATGCTCAGGTATAAGTCATTTCTACCCCTTGTATTATACTCATAAAACTGGTTGTTGACTAGTAGATCATTGTTGCTTTTGATTCTTTTGTTTTTTATTTTATATACAGGGCTTTTCATGATGAGCGTTAATTAGTCGTTTCTGACAAACTATTTAACGGATCAACCTGAAAATTTCACAGTTTGCATAAATCAATATGACCTACACGCCTAAAATATTTCAGACGAAGCGGCGTTGTCGCTTCTACTACAAAGTAGCGGCTTCTTCAATTTTTCAAATGGAACACCCCGTATATAATATCATATTATGATTCATTATCACTTTGTCAACAAATTCATATACTATTTTTCTATACCTATCTATTACCGATTAGAAGATATAAATTAATTTCGATATTTTTTTTACCAAACATGAACTTTTATAAATGCTGATAATCTTGAACTCTCTTGCACTAAAACGATCAAATTTGAAATGGAGTGGAGTGATACTATGAGGATCTTCACTCCGAATCATATTTTCATTTGCCTCATTCAGGGTCTTCAAAAAATGCAGATACTTTGATCTCATGAAAAAATGAGTGGAACTCAATTTTTTCAAATGTAACACCCTGTATATTTCAACATTTTTGAGCTCTACATCCAATTTTAGATTAACTTTGTTCAGATAATACTATTTCTATTTTGAACCGTTGAACATCACTTATTTTGAATATTCAACATTTTTTTTATACTTAGTAATATTTCTTTTTGATCCAGTTTTTTAACTGTCTCAGATCAGTCAATTCGAAATTGGTATGTACCTACCTTAGAAAAAGTTACAATTTGTATACATTGAGGTATTGGTCTCTAACGTACAACAGTACACATTAATATTTTTTAATAGTGTGCTTTGGAAAAATGAATAAACTAATTATTTAACGTCAGACTTTCGTTGGTGGTTTTGACTGGTTGTGATAGCTACTAATTATAATAGAATAATGTCAAGATTAGGTGACAGTAATGAATATTTCTTGAATTTATTAATAATTTATGGTGAGTGCAATAGAATTGCAAGTAGAACATGCCGAGTATTTCATGAAAGATATCCACAACTTCCGAAGCCGAATAATAGTGTGATAAATCGACTACTAAAAAATTGTAGGTTGAATGGAACCTTCCGTCCAAAAATCATTCGTAAGAAGACTAAAGTGGATGATGATGACAATGGTATAACAGTTATGGGATACTTTCATGCATTTCCAAATGCTTCTCTGCACGAGGCTGAAAGGGAGATAGGTACCTATACCCTAGGTGACAATTTGTCGAATTCTTAATAAGCATAAATGGCATCCCTATAAGTTCTACTGTGTCCAACATTTGAAAGAGACTGATTTACCTCGTAAAGTGGAATTCTCTGAATGGTTACTTGTCAAGACTCAAGAGGATGAACATTTCCTTGACAATATCATAGTTCACAAAAAATGGAACTTTCAATAGACACAACAGTCATTATTGGGCGCCAGAAAATCCCCATGTTGTCCGCCAAAGGGGTTTTCAAGAAAGATGGCAATTCAATGTATTTTGTGCCATAAAGAATGAGTCAATTTTTTATATCGAGTTTTATGATGATAATTTGAATGCATCAAAATATGAAGATTTACTGAGGAATGGAATTCAAATGATTTTAAATAATAGACCAGGAAGAGAACGTGTATGGTACCAAATGGATGGTGCTCCACCCCATAATTCTCATTCAGTCAGCGAAGCTTTAACCGAAATCTTCGAAGACAGATGGATTGGTAATAATGGACCTTTTCGTTGGCCTCCTAGAACACCAGATGGCAATCCATTAGATTATTTCGTGTGAGGTTTCATTAAAAATATAGTTTACTCTACTCCAATAACAACAATGGAAGATATGAAATCGAGAGTTACAACTGCTTTCAATAGTTTGACTCCAGACTTGATCAGAAGCGCTACACATGACAATCTTTTGAAGAGATTACATGTTTGTTTAAGTAGAGGTGGAGATGTGTTTGAACATATTCTGAAATACACTGACGATTAAATTAACTCATTAATTTATGGGTTTATTATTTTCAGTTCGTGTTTCAGCGTTAAGAGAGAAGTAAGAGTGAAGAGAAGTTTCATTCGATGGTTGAGAAGTATTTTAATAATTATCTTTTCATTGTTTTATCTGTGACTAATTGAGAAACATCAAACCAAATCTGTTTTACAAAAATGAGTGATGAACAAGAAAACCATGTCAATTTCCGTTTGAAACAGTTTATCTCGAAAACGTTTCAAAATAGAAATAGTATTATCTGAACAAAGTTAATCTAAAATTGGATGTAGAGCTCAAAAATGTTGAAATATACAGGGTGTTCCATTTGAAAAAATTGAGTTCCACTCATTTTTTCATGAGATCAAAGTATCTGCATATTTTGAAGACCCTGTATGAGGCAAATGAAAATATGATTCGGAGTGAAGATCCTCATAGTATCACTCCACTCCATTTCAAATTTGATCGTTTTAGTGCAAGAGAGTTCAAGATTATCAGCATTTATAAAAGTTCTTGTTTGGTAAAAAAAATATCGAAATTAATTTATATCTTCTAAACGGTAATAGATAGGTATAGGGAAATAGTATATGAATTTATTGACAAAGTGATAATGAATCATAATATGATATTATATACGGGGTGTTCCATTTAAAAAATCTACTTTATAGTAGAAGCGACAACGCCGCTCCGTCTAAAATATTTTAGGCGTGTAGGTCATATTGACTTATGCATACTGTGGAATTTTCAGGTTGATCCGTTGAATAGTTTGCCAGAAACGGCTAATTAACGCTCATCATGAAAAGCCCTGTATAGTTCAGTTAATGAATTTATCAGGCAGAAATTTGTCAGGTAATAATAGTCATGATTGAAATTACTATGGAAGCATGACACAGAATTTGTTCAGTCAGTACTGTGGCGCCTGAAGATGCTTTCGTATAGCGAAACACGTGTCGCAGATTTGTAAACTTTCAAGTGGAAATCTCACATTGAAGTGTGTTTTTTGAATACGTTAATTCAAAATAGTGTATATGAAATATTGGCTACCAAAATTGAAGAGGTTTCTCAAATTATAAATCTTACTGGAGATCAAAAACCAGTTTCTGATCCTCCTCTTGAAGATGATCACTTGGTGATCGAAACACTTGTGGAGATGTTAAAATAACGGTTTGGTGTTGGGAAAATACTCCAGTAATATTCATTACTACAGCAAAGGTTCCAAACAGTTCATCACAAGTGAATGTTTTATTTAAAAAATAATAATTTAACAATGATTAAACCTATATTAGTCTTTTCCTTTTGTTTTCATCCAATAATTTTTTTCTTCAGGTCCGACGCACCTTGTTTCACTTTATTTCCAAATCTTTTCCACCACGGGAAATTCTCGTCAGTTGTACTTGCTGTGACTTGTGCAGGTGTTGTTTCCTCACGAACAACTTGAGAATCATCCACAGAATCCACAATCTTCTGTTTCACAACTGGCTCCACTACCGGCTCCATTACTGGCTCCACTACCGGCGAGGGCTGACCATATAGCGAAGATAGTTGAGGTTGTGGTAAATCTGGTTGAGGTTGAGATTGTGGTGAAATAGGTTGAGGTTGTGGTGAAATAGGCTGATAACTGTGGCTTCTGAACTTACTGGGTCCCTTCACTTCAGAGTACACAGGTCTTACAGGTTTTTCAACAGTTGCAGGATACGTTCTTTCTGGTTTCAGATCTGATACTGTCTCAAAATTTTGTTCAATTACTTCTGTACGACCATAGTTGAGGGGTTTGGGATAGCTTGGATGCTGATGATAAAGGTTTCGATATTGTTGGGGACTGGAAGAAGCAGATTCCAAGTTTTCATTGTTATATTTCAGAGGTTTGAACTCATAATCTGACGGTTTGTTATAAGATGGGTACTGATTTTGGTATTCGTAAGATCTGTGTTGTTCGTAACTGGGGTCTTCATGAATTACTGATGATCCAGGGTTATTATATTTCGGATAATGAGAATATCTGGATCTGTATGGTCTGTAACTTTCATATACATGATTCTGGGATCCATATGAACCGTAACCATATCTCCTGTGATAACCATAATCTTCCACAACTCTCTGTTGATTTTGTGGATTTCTTTGAGAATTTCTGAGGGCGTTTATCAAGGAATCTGCAGTCTGTTCTGCTTCCGGTTTGGTTTGAGGTCGTTGATAGAACTGGCCTTGCTCAGTGATTACAAAAGCTGCCCCTTCTGGTTTCTTTGTATGTTCATTGTTCATACCGTTACTTTCAATAACTTGACTTGTAAACTGTCTCTGATTATGTTGGTTGTCAAGGTTTTCCTCTGGAGTAGCTTCCACCTACAAATAAAATATATTTTGAAATTATCTAATACGAATAATTAGATTGTATATTATCGAATAATTATGAATCATGTTTTCAAAAAATTCCACAAATATCAAAAATATCACTTCATTTGAGAACATACGAAGTTTAATTTTCATCATATTATCTGTCACAAATAATTTTTGGGGCGGGATCAAATTCTATTTTTGAAGGAGCATGCACACAGACAACAAACATAAAAGTGAAAATATGGTGTCAGATATGGAAAATAATCATGAAATGATTCAAATTCATTCGAGTAAATACATGAATTGAAAGATGTTCCAACCTCAACTTCAATATTCTAAAACAAAAATACTCAGTATTCAGAATTCCATCTTTTGATATTCCAAGTTCATAGACATCGAAATTGATACGATCACAGGATATAGAAATATAAAACAAACAAGGTCAAGATCAGAAAGAGACAGTATTGAGAAATTCATTCAGTATCTATTGATCTTCAGAAAAGATTCCAGCAATGCAGCACATTACTTTTTCTTGCAGAATAATGTAAATTTTTGGTGATTTATTGTATTTTTTACTAACATTTTAGTGTAAGTTTTACTCCTGAAGTATTTTCCCCATTTCGTTACAATGAATATTTAATTAAATGTTTAAATGAGTGCTTTCATTATTTTGGATGAATCATGAATGGGTAAAACACCGAATAAAATCCTCTCGTTAATAAGTCAAGCGAGTACTGAGTTGCGATATCTTTCTTGTGTCAATATTCTTATTGATTATATTAAATATATTAATTACTTAATGAGCTGACATTGACGACGACTAGGAGTTTTTCGAGTCATAACCAATAAAATACCAAAAGTTGATTGGAAAAAAGAGTATCATAGAAATTCAACTAATTGATGATATAAAGTTGACAACTAAAACGAGCTGATGGAATAGATATTCGTCGTAATTAGGCAATTTTTTATGAAACACATTCCCAAGCTGATGTAACAGATAATGATAGGTGTATCATTTATATTTAAAAAAGTCAGATACGAATCGATTCAGATTTCGAAATCATGTAATGGGTAATCGTAAGCATAAACAGATATTCCATACGTTTAGCCAATCTCAACAGTACAGTTCAAAGCTGATGAAACAGATATTGGAAAATGTACCGCTCATATTTTCGAAATTTACAGATAAGAAATGAAAAAATTTGCAAATTATTCCATTGGCAATCTTAAGAAGCTGAATGAACAGATATTCTTCACGATTGCTCAACTTCAGTAATACTTTTTTTTCTGAGCTGATGAACAGTTATTAGAAAGTGTATCACTCATAATTTGAGAAGGGAAACATATGGAAATTTGATTGAAATAATAGGTTGTATATGGATTGAAGAAAAAACAATTGACGCTCAAAAACCAACTTATAACACATTCAAAGCTAACGATTGAACAACAAAAAAAAAATTATTTGAAATATATTGAAAAGAAGGAAAAACTGTAATTTTACTGGATGAAACAGCTATTAAATTCTCTCATTATTGTACAACCCAAGAAAAATAGTATATTATGCAACGATCATGTAATGATGGTTATTAAGACACGAGCATTAACCGGGATACGAAACGAGCCGAAGGCGAGTTTTGTATGGTATATGCGAGTGTATTAATAACCATTACATGAGAGTTGCATACGCTATTTTTTCTAAACCCGATAAATAATGAAAAACTATAAATATTATATTTGTATTGAACACATTTACAGTGTTCATGTACATATTTAAAAAAAAACACAAACTTAATGGTATTACCATGGATATATGAAAACTATAAAGATTCTAATTACATTTATATTGAATATAATAACTGTAATTAATCTGATCTTTTAAAAATATTGGAGTCGATGGTATTCCTTCTATATCGCTGTTTTCAGACATTTTGATAATATAGGTAGGTAATATGAAAACTGATTTTGACAAATAAAGCAATTAGTTACTTAGGTTAGAATCTAGGACAAACAAAGGAACAGGATTCTTGATTGAAAAATCATGGGTTTCTATTGGTTGATAATCTGTATCGTTATGAAAAATCTGTAGCATAATGGATATCATTATGAAACGGATTATGGTCATATAAGTGTATTGTTAGAGTACGGGTGTAGAAACACAATTTTTAGGTAATTACCACAAAATATTATTTATACTTGAACAATTCAACTTTTTTTTGTATTGAAAAACTAGTTTCACAGGCCCATTATGGAGAATGAAGCCCCCGAGAACGAGAGAGGCGTCTCCACCAAGTGTCACATCTCAGTACTCGCTTGGCTTATTAACGAGAGGATTTTATTCGCTGTTTCAGCCATTCATCATTCATCCAAATAATGAAAGAACTCATTTGAAAAACTTAATTAAATATTTATTGTAACGAGACGGGAAAAATTCTTCAGGAATAAACTTACACTAAAATGTTACTAAAAAATACAATGAATCACCAAAAACTGCCACCCAGCAGGATCGAAGGAAAGGAGATGTGCTGAATTGCTGGAACCTTTTCTGGAGATCAATAGATACTGAATGAATTTCTCAATAGTGTCTGTTGATGATCTTGACCTGCAACTTTGCAACTTTGATCCGATAAAGTAAAATGCTCAGTATACAATCTGTGCAAACTTTTGTGTATTAGGAGATTGTTTTATATTTCTATATCCTGTGATCGTATCAACTTCGATGTCTATGAACTTGGAATATTAAAGGACGGAATTCTGAATACTGAGAGTTTTTGTTTTATAATATCGACGTTGAGGTTGGAACATCTTTCAATTCGTGTATTTACTTCAATGAATTTGAATTATTTCATGATTATTTTCCATATTTGACAATAGCAATAATACTACCTGGGCTGAAAAGTTTCGGGCCTAACACATAGATGGCGTTAGTCTTATTGAATTCACCGCTCTTTCAGTTAGTACTAACCTGTTGAAATTTTATGATATTCTACTCATGAGTTTGTTAGTTATTGTGCTAAGAGTGACCCTACTTTTGTTATTTTCAAATCAATGGATCAAAAACAATTTGAAGTTTTAATTTTACACTGCTTCTTGATGGGAAAAAATGCCGTTCAAGCGAAGCAATGGTTTGAAAAGTGTTATAAAGACTTGGCTCTATCAGAAACAACAATTAAACGTTGGTTTGTTGATGTAGACCGCAGTGGACGACCAAATGAGGCAGTAACACCAGAAAACATAAAAAAATCCACAAAATCGTTTTGAATGATCGAAAAGTGAAGTTGCTTGTAAAGATATCAAAAGAACGTGTTGTCTTTATATTGCATGAGCATTTGACTATCAGAAAGCTCTGTTCAAAGTGGACGCCGCGCGAGCTCACTGTTGACCAAAATCAAGAACGTCTTGATGATTTTGACCATGTTTGATCATAACAAATCGGAATTTTTGCTTCGACATGTGTCAATGGATGAAACATGGATCCATCACTTCACTCCGAAATCAAAACGATCGTCATCTGAGTGGAGAACAACTGATGAACCTCGTTTAAAGCGCCCAAAAGCACAACAATGAGCTGTAAAAGTTATGGCTTCGGTATTTTGGGGTGTGCATGGTGTAATATTCATCAACTATCTTGAGAAGGAAAATACCATCAACAGTAAATATTATATAGCGTTATTGAAGCGTTTGAAGGCCGAAATTGCAAAGGGACGACCGCATATGGCAAAGAAAAAAAATGTTTCAAGACAACGCACCGTGTCACAAGTCAATCGAAACAATGGCAAAATTGCATGAATTGGGTTTCGAATTGCTTCTGCAATAGAATGCCCGCTGGAAATGAATTTATTTTCGATGAAGAAGAAATCGTCGAAACTGAGGCCTATTTTGAACAGCAGTAATGTTCTTGCAAGAGTCCGACGACATTTCTCATGCAAAAACCCGGGCTAATTTGGGCAGATCCATTCTGGTGATTTTACGACCTCCGATCAGATCTTTGTGGCACACCCATACTAATTTTAGTGACGGGTGTGTGACGTAGTCGCATTGGGGGAAATGTTTAATATACGGGGTGAAGTGAGAATGAAAGAAACGTTTGTAAAAATAATAAATGTAGATGAAAATATTCGAAGCGCGAAGATTTTATTGAAATAATGATGAATGAAAAATCAGATTAAACGAAAAAACATGTCCGCAGTGCAACGGGCATTCAGTGGAATATTTAGGGTGTCTCAAAATACATCTTTCAAGAAAAAAAAAAAAACATGGCAGTTTATCGGGGCTCCAATGTTTCAACGTGCGATCCCCAATGTGTACAGGGTGTGTCAAAATACATTATTTAGGAAAACAAACATGGTGTCAATGTGTACAAGGTGTGGCAAAATACATGATTTAACAGAAAAACATGTCGGTTTAACGAGAGTCTAGCGTTTCAACGCGCGATCACAATGAGAAACGTATATATATATATATAAATTTTCCTTTATTTTCAGTATTTTAATATTAACATTTGTTTACGAAAAGGATTTGAAGCTTTATTAACTTCTAATTATTATATGCGAGCGCTTTCGATAGCAGGCTGTGCTATCATCTTCATGGCTCTACTCAAACTGAACGTTTTATCTTCTTGTTTGTTCTTTTATACGGTTAGAACGCCTCAGTGCAGGTATTTGGCCTCTCCTTTCATCCGGATGTCTCTTTAAATTTGCCTGTAATTAGGTTACATCAGATAATATCCTTTGTGTTGGTGTTTCTCTAGTTTCATTGTTTTAAGGAATGTACATTGTATTTTGTAGTATATTGAATATCAGGTCTTGTGTTTTGATTTGTATTTGTTACTCGATAGGCGAATTATGACTTTCGAATTTATGGATGTTTAGGTTCTCCCAGATGTCCATACGGTTTCTTTATTGACTTGTTTCATGAGTTTGATGTTTTCTAGTGGGGGAAAGTTATGTTTGTTTTGTATGGCGTATGTTGCGAGGTTTGATTTATATGTTATTAGGTTTATGTATGCTTTTTTGTGCTCGTCATACCTTTGGTTCAGTTTTTTCTTAATTTGGCCGATATAGAATTTGTTGCAGTCCGAGCTTTGTATGCTCGGACTGCAAACTAGAAAAACTCCAACATAAAGGATATTACCTGTAACCCAAATACAGGCAAATTTAAAAAGACATCCGCAAGACAGGACAGAACAAATACCTGAACTAAGGCGTTCTAACCGTATAAAAGAACAAACAAGAAGATAAAACGTTCAGTTTGAGTAGAGCTTTGAGGATGATAGCACAACCTGCTATCAAAAGCGCTCGCATATAATAAATAAAAGTTATTGAAGCTTCAATTTTTTTTAAACAAATGCTAATATTATTATGTACATATATATATATATATATATATATATATATATATATATATATATATATAATGGGGGGAGCAAAGTATTCAGCAATGACATTTCAAAATACGTTGTAAGATGGCATGCAATATGTTAGAAGGGCACTAAGTATATCTTCGTTATTAATAGACTTTCATCAAATGAAAGTAGAATGAATGTAGAATGTATCGACAGAAAAAAACAGAGACAGCGGTGAAAAGAGCATTAAGCTGTATCTTCGTTAATAACACAGTCACATCATCACGTGAAGCACATCGAATGAAAGGAAAAAAGGATGCAGAATGTATCGACAAAGAAAATTGTTGTATCGCCATCAAAGGCAATTGTATTGAATACTAGAATCAAATTCTATAAAAAGAAATTCTATGTTAGCCTACAAATTTTTCTGCCCAACTGTTATAAGAACACCAGGTTTTATACTATGCAATTTTGTTAAAGTCGTAAACCTTTTATATCAGTAAAACTGACCTTTTCTTGTTGTTCAAATTTCTGGTTATTGTGTGTATCTGCTTCAGCAACCCTACTAATCTCCTGCTTTATTAAAAATCTGAAGTAATCTTCAAGCCCCTTTTTCACTTTGTCACTGTCTCGTTCGCTCAACTTCATACCCGGAATATTGAAACAAATGCTCATAATGTTATCGGGTAGCTCCCCAATTATTTTTTGAAATACTGCATCGTTTTGTGGTTTTGTGATAACCCGAGCTTGTAGATGATATTGACGATCAATTTCAGCTTTCAGTTGGTTGCCGAGCTCCCAAGGTGCGTCCATCAGAGAGGTATCGATATAATTTGAACACCATTCGTCGGTATCTTCAATTGATTTAGGTTGTGTGTCAGGAATCAACGTTTCGGGAGCCACTTCCTCCTGTAACACAAATTATTGAATTTGTTTAAAAATCATTTTTTGTTCAGAATCATAATTTTTTTATGAGTTTTCAGTTGCTTCTTCTAAAATGAATTTACACTATACAAGTATAAATATGCCAGACCTTAAATCTAATTTAGAAATTGCTGCGGTAATAGTTACTAGTTCTTATAAATCAGTGAATCCCCAAAGTGATCCAGGTGGACCCCCATGGGTCCATGAGAGACTCGACGTGGGTCTACGTTGGCGTAACCAAAAAATGGGAGTTCACAATTCGTAAGCGGGTGTTGATGAAAATTTATCTGGTAGATAATATTTTAAGAAGCTCAGCGACTGTTGGGGTGAAACAAATATAAACGAGACTTTTCGACCTTCAGGCACAATAGTGGAGGGAGAACGTTCCTGCTATGTTTGTTGTTGGGTAGGTTTGTCAGGAATAGAGGAAACACGTAGGCTCGCCTCCTCGACCCTCTCAGTGTCCACCCGGACGATGTCGGGGCAAGAGGTACATCCGTCAATTGCGCAACGTGTTGTAATCAAGTTTCTCGCCGCAGAAGGCGTAAAACCGGCCGAAATCTTAAAGAGATTGACTGCCCAGTTCGGGGAAGAGATACTGTCGCGAGCTAGAGTGTTTGCATGGCATAAGCAGTTCGTGGAGGGTCGTAATCGTGTTGAAAAAGAGAGCGATGACCGCAGGCCTCGCACCAGCATTACAGCGAACAGTATCAGCAGTGTTCGACAGTTTATTTGAAGATGACAGACGTCGTACCACTTCTGAAATTGCAAGTGAGGTCGGGATAAGTTATGGGAGCACTTACTCCATACTCACAGCTGACCAGAAGTGCATCGTCTTCAGGTGTGTGGGCGTCTTCTTGCACGATTTCAGGAACAAGGAGACCAATTTATCATTCACATTATCACCTCTGATGAAACATGGGTGCGCCACTACACCTCAGAGTCTAAACAAGCGAGTATGGAGTGGAGAAAACAAGGAGAACCTAGACCAGTGAAAGCCAAGTCACGTTTGTCGGCTACCGTTCTTTTCTCCATGGCAATGCTCGCCCTCGTACAGCAGCAGTGACTAAGAAAAAATTGGAGCAACTGAGGTAGGAAACACCCTCCTTACAGTCCAGACCGGTCACCCTGTGACTTTCATGTGTTTGGTCTTCTTTCTAGTATTATTGTGAAAAAAGCTTTGTGCCATATTTTTTGTATGTCAAGCGCCCGTCGCTTTTTTCACAATAATACTAGTATTTTTCGTTCGTTATTGTTTTATGCTTATTAAAAAAAATATTTTCAACTTTTTACTTCGATGTTTTTTAAAAGCGTGTTTTTTAGTTTTTTAAACTATATTTATTTTGTATACAGATGGAGAAATGATAACCATAACCTTTCGTTCCCAATTTCTTCCTAATTTCCTCAAATCTCTTGAGCACTTTCTGATAATATAAAGTTGTTTGAGTATCAATACAAAAAAAAACAAATATTCAATATTTGCAGCATATCGATGCTGAATAAACCTAGTTAAAGATGAAAGCTTCAATAATTTTCATTGCATTTTTTGTGTTCAATAACATTCTTCATATTATCAAGATGCAGTTTTCTGAACAAATTGGCATTATGGAAATCTCATTTTTATATTTCCAGTGGGGTGTGTAAGCTGAAAAGCTAATAATTCAATCCCAATTTTATTACGCAGATATTCCTTTTAAGTTTTGGAGAAGAAAAAGTTTATATGACTACAATACCCCATATTATCACAAAGTGCTATTCAAGAGGAGTTAACGTGTATAAGCAGAGGAAATGGAATGTAACCCGAAGATGATTGTTAATTATTCAGTCCAAGTAGATTGCAATACGGTTGTATAATTACATAAGAATAGAAGATGATGAAAAAGACTAACCTTGTTTGGTTTTTGATTGATTACATCGATCGACTTCTGACCATTGCTGTCATTAACGTCTTCGATGATGTCATTAATCTTCTTTTTTATCAGAAATCTGAAGTAGCTTTCGAGTCCCTTGACTTCTTCATCTTCTTCTTGCTTATTCATTTTCATGTTGTTTACATGAAAGCAGATGTACATGATATTTTCTGGTAATTTCTCAACAATTTTTTTAAAAAGTATTTCTTTTCGTAGTTTCATATTACCATCGTTGAGTTGATGATATTGCCTAACAATTTCATCTTCTAATTGTCTACTGAGTGTCCAAGGAGCATCCATAATTGAAGTATCAATATATTTTGAACACCACTGCGAATCCCATATTTTAGATTCAGTTTGGATGTGGTCCGATCCATATTCTGGAGATACGACCACCTTGAAAAATAAGGATATTAGAGCTTCAAGGTTTATTCTCCAATGTGATGGCAGAGGGTTTCCAACAGGTTATAAATGAGATTTCACTAAATACACATGTCAATATTATAATGAAAACATCGAAAGTTCCTCAACTATCACAGTTAGTCTGACGTCAACTCAACTGTATTCATCGAAGGTCTCACAGACGAAATTACTTTTTAGTGATTTATGGTGTTTAAGTCCCCTTTTTTCTATGTTATAATTTAATCTTCTACCAGAAAGAAACAGTAGTTGAAATGTATACTTTGTTTAGTATCATACAACGAAAGGGTAGGTCATGAATTGAACCACATATTCTAGGGTCAAAAATAAGTCGATTGGACATGACTTGCCTTACCAATGCAAATGTGTACACAAAAAATTTACATCCCTTGGAAAGAACAAAATGAAAATCGATTTATTCAAACGATGGACAATCACCACTACCGATTTTCCGAAGATCTCCGCCCAAATGTGCTCTCATATTTTTAGAGACCTTAAGAATATTAACCTGGGGCCACAAATTAGATTTCTCAATGCACGACTTTACTTCGTCAGCTCTGGTTACTTTTGGCACCACTGGTAGAGTCTGCCGAAAGTCTCCGGCCAGCAAAACTGTTACGCCACACATTAATTTTGTATTACTCCTTATATCCCTTAGTGATCTGTTCAAGGCTTCAACACCACCTTTATGAGCTATCGTTATTTCGTCCCACACGATTATTTTTGTACTACTACTAACGCCATCTATTGTCAACATTCAGAACTAAAAATTATTTTGTTCGTCTTAATTTATTCATTCCATTAGGTACTGATAGGTTCAATTTATTACATTTACATCCTCTATCACCTCTTATTTTACCCCCTTAGGGGTGGAATTTATCAAAATCCTTTCTTAGCGGATGCCTACGTCATAACATCTACCTGCATGCCAAATTTCAGCCTGATCCGTCCAGTGGTTTGGGCTGTGTGTTGATAGATCACTATGCCAGTCAGTGAGTTATATATATTTAGAGATGAACTTCCTGAAAACTTTTCTTCAAATGGAATCCAACGCTTTAAGAATGTTCCTGTAGTGCTTGTGTTTTGTCCTTAAAAAAATGTCCGCTTCTATGGGTGGAGCGTAACCAAAATGTCCAATTTGAAATGACTTTGGCGCATAAATTAGGCTGAATTTGATTAATGACATGGATTATATTGGCTGTGGCTTATTCGCATACACCTGCGACTTGAGAGAACCCCATAAGAAAAAGTCTAATGGGGTCAAATCGCACAATCTCAGTGGCTTGTTGAGACCACATGTCGTTGGTGTCCTGATCATTTAGTTCAGGCCAAAAAGTTGGTAATCATCAACCTCACAACACAACAAAGTTTTTGTTTCGGGGTTGAAATTAGATGATTTTAATGTATTTCCACGTGTTAAAACCGAATGTGACCATAAAAATTATATATTAGCTCTTGTTTTCAAGATATAGTATCATTATATTATATATATGTATATTGAGTTTTCAACAAATGAAATATTTCATCACCAACAGTTGGTACACATGTTTGTTTACATAACACCCCTCTCATCAGCTGTTCTTAAGTAGTAAACATAACCTATGTGAGTTTGTCAATTGTACGCACGTTTTTGCTATTGAAATTATCGTGTGAAGTTGATTTTTAAATTAATTTAAGTGCTGATCTGAAATGCCTCGAAAGTGTGTGAATTCTGTCGATAGCTTTTGCTATATATGTGGTGAAATAACATTTAAGGCTCAGAAACGTAAAATGACACCTATCGTTAAGACAGCCTATGAACATTATTTTGGTGTGAAAGTTGGGGACCAAGATAAATCATGGGCTCCTCATATATGTTGTAATTCTTGTTCCGTCATATTGCAAGAGTGGCTGAAAAATAAAAATCGGGCAATGGCTTTTGCAGTACCTATGGTTTGGCGTGAGCCTACCAATCATACAGACGACTGTTATTTCTGCTTAACTCCTCCCATTAAGCAAGGTTTATCTATGAAGAAAAGAGGAACGGTTAAATACCCTAATCTCCCATCTGCTCTTCGGCCTGTACCACACTCAGACAATTTGCCAGTCCCTTCTCCACCCCAAAACTATGAAATTTCAGAGGAAGGTGATGAAGACTGTTTAGAAGGAGCAACCCATCCTTCTACATCCTATGACCCTGATTTTGAGGTAAGCGATAGGTCTAGTGATCCGCACAGAATTAGTCAAGCAGAGTTGAGTGACCTTATAAGAGATCTTCGCTTGTCTAAGGAAAAGGCTGAGCTGTTAGGGTCAAGACTACAACAGTGGAGTCTTCTAAAACATGATGTGAAAATATCTCAGTACAGACAGCGTCAAAAAGATTTGCTTCCTTTTTTTGAGAAAAAAGAAAACCTCGTAGTTTGTTCTGATGTTAATGGTTTGATGGACTGCTTGAATTTGGATCACCTCCATCTGAATGGAGACTGTTTATAGACTCTTCAAAACTAAGCTTAAAAGCTGTACTTATGCATAATGGAAATCAGCTACCCTCTATTCCTATAGGTCATGCAGTTCACATGAAGGAAACGTATATAAATATGAAAACACTTCTCCAATCAATCAAATATGAACAACACAAGTGGCACATCTGTGGTGATCTGAAAGTCATTGCTATACTCCTAGGAATGCAATTAGGGTTCACCAAGTACTGTTGTTTTTTGTGACTGTGGGACAGTCGGGATAGAAAATCTCACTATAAAAAAATGAACTGGCCTACACGAGACCTAAACCCTAATGAGAAAAATGTAGTTTACGAGCCTCTTGTAGATCCTAAGGATGTTCTTCCCCCATTACATATTAAGTTGGGACTAATGAAAAACTTTGTGAAGGCCATGGACCAGGAAGGACAAGCTTTTAAGTACTTGAGAGCAAAGTTTCCCAGGTTGAGTGATGCTAAAGTCAAGGAAGGCATCTTTATTGGGCCTCAAATCCGTGAAATCGTAAATGATCCTGCTTTTGACATGATTTTAACAGGAAATGAAAAAAGAGCCTGGGAAGCCTTTAAGGGGGTTGTACATGGGTTTTTAGGTAACAAAAGAGATGATAACTTCACAGCATTGGTTAAAGAGCTTCTTCAAGCTTACCACCAACTTGGATGCAACATGTCCTTAAAAATTCATTTTCTTCACTCTCATCTTAATTTCTTCCCACAAAACTGTGGAGCTGTGAGTGACGAACATGGAGAAAGATTCCATCAAGACATTGCTTTAATGGAACAGAGATATCAGGGCCGTTGGAATGAAGCAATGCTTGCAGACTACTGCTGGTCTGTGTTTAGGGATGCTCCAGAAGTGTTTTATAAAAGACAAGCTAAACGACAGCGATCTTACAATGAATCGGATGGACTTAATTGAAATTTGGTGGTACAAACTTCTTTTCTTTGTCAAAACACTAAGAATAATGTTTTTTTTATTAATTTTGTACTTAAAATAGTCTAAAAGAAACATAACAATATTGTTTTATGTACTTTCACTTTTCACGTATAGTATAACTACTCTTTAAGATTAAGTACTGTGTATCTCAAAAACCAGAGCTAATAAAAAATTTTTCATTGTCATTTTCGTTTTTATCACCCCAAAATTAGTAGAAATTGACTAATTTAGTGTAGGAAACATTCAAAAAATATTTTTTTGTTGTGTTGTGTTTAATGCTTGGCGTTGACAGTGATGGCCTGTCCAACTGCTTATAGGGCATGGCAATTTTCCGGGATACCTGGCTAGATTTAACCTGGGGCCTGAGTTGCCGAGCCCCTGTGGCTATGGAGAGCCTGAAACGGCAGAGCATGTGATTGATAGATGCATGGACGGGGACAAGATTGGATGGAGGGAGTGGAAGGAGGTTATGGAGCGTTCGAGCGTAAGAGATATGAATGGAATTGTTAATGAATGGGCGGAGAATGTGGTGAAGGATGAGGGAAACGAATGAATGGTAAGCTGCTGGCTTACGAGGCATCGGTAGTGGACCAAATAAAACTGAAACGCCACTGACAGGTGGTAGTGGCAGACTCAGTTCAGGCAGGACAGTGAGTTGGTTTATGTAGAATACTCCGTCGAAATATTTGTATGGGGCTATATGGGATGGGCGAAATTCATTTGTACTATGAATTTGTGCTGCTGTTTGTTAGGTTCTTTTTTTATGGACACTGAGAATTGTGATAAGAAAAATGAGTTTATTTTTGTAATTATTATTGAGTTATATGTTGTTATTTTGGGATAATAAAAAAAATGGGTCTTCTGCTACGCTAGTTTCGCCCCCTCGTGTGTGCGACGTGTTACGCATCGAGAGTTCGGAGGAGTAGGGGTTCCCTGACAGTGGTGGCGCTAGAGAGCGGGAAGATGCCACTTGTAAGGCCTTCGGATTTGACCAACGCAGGCAAAGGCGTTATTCATGTCCAACGTCGTTCTCAAAGAAATATGGACCGATGGACCGTCACCCCAAAATCAACAACAAACGGTGACTTTTTCGAGATGCATTGAACGTTGTTGGATTTCATGTGGATTGGTATCGTTCCAAATTCGACAATTTCATTTGTTCACGTAGCCATTTATCCGGAAATGAGCCTCATCGCTAAAGATGATTTTTCGATGAAAATTAGCATTAGTTGCCAACCACTCAGAGCCCATTCAGCGAACACACGTCGTTGTCTATGGTTGTTTTCCTTCAGTTCGTCGGTCAGTTGAATTTTGTAAGGGTACAGGCTCAAGTCACGACGCAAAATTCGCCAAATTGTGGTCTGCGAAAGACCGAGTTCTTGTGAACAATTAGAAATCTACTGCCTCGGATTCCCCTGCACACTCTCACAGAAAGTGGCGACATTTTTGGCAGAACAGCCAAGTAATGAATTTTCAAAGGATACCGAAAAAGCGCCTGCATCTCGATAAAACTGGCTTTTCGAAAAAAAGTGCCAAGTGGCATAAAATTTAAAAAATGATGTATTATACCAATAGTGTCACAATACTAATTTAATTGTAATGAATAGAAACTTTTGGGGTTTTAAGGGTTCAATACCACCCTAAAATGTTTATGGGCTGAACAGATTTGGTGGTTTTATATGAAAAAGATGATTTAACGATAAGAAAGCCATGGAACCGTTTGCATTACAAAATTTTAAACAGTTCTGATATATTAAAAAAAAAGATTTTCATTTTATACTTTCCAAGGGCTGTAATTTTTTTTGTGCACATTTTCATTAAGGTAAGATGTATCCAATCTAGTTATTTTAGACCTCAGAATATGTGGTTCAATTTATGACCTACCTTTTTGTTACACCCTGCAAAAGTTACTACATAAATTGCTATTTTTGGGATAAAAAGCAAATAATAGAATGCTTTCGCTGCCTGAGTCACGATTAAGGAGAACAAAATTCGGGTTAGTAGGCCGTTGTCTTAAATAAGCCGTTTTTTCTTAAAAATAAGGAATTGTTATGTTGATTTGTTGATTATCAATAAGAAAATGACTGCATAACGTTGTGAATTAAAGATAAACAAATAAAGACTGACTGATTATAATAACGTTTTCTTTATTTTTCCTTCGAAACATAATCCTTGTAAGGAAGTTTCAGTTTCAATCGAAATTGAGACCGTTGCCGAAATTCGGTTTCGGTCGTAAAAACCAGTTTCGGTCAGACACAGAACCACAAAGTACCGCTACTAAGTCTGAAAATGACTAAACTCAAGCTCCATGAGAAAAAGCATTGGATTTTGAGCCAGAAACGATGTTTTTTTATTAAGTAGCGTATTTTGAGACACCCTGTATATCACGATGGTAGTCATGTTTTTTTCTTTGGCGCGAAAGATCCAGAAGGGATATCAATACTTTTTTGTTTCGTTTTGTCATCGTTTTAGAGTCCCGTTAAACTGCCTTGTTCCTTAAATGGCGTATTTTGAGACACCCTGTACACACATTGGGGAATCGCACGCAAAACGGTCGAAAACGCACGAAAAACGGTCGCACGCAAAAACGATAGAACCCTGTTGAACTGTCATTTTTTTCTTGAATGAGACACCCTTTACACATTCATGGTTTTTTCTTAAATGATGAGACACCCTGTATGGCAACCATGTTGTTTCTTTAACGCTAGACGCCATGTTTTTTTTCTTTAACCCGATTTTTCATTCATTATTATTTTTATAATTCAACCGTATTGCTATCACGCTCTTCCAACTTGTCATGTTGAACGCGATCGGTTATCAACAATACCGCAACCGAAACTATTCGCATTCACTTTCAATATCCCTCGCTAGCGACGAGATTATACTCGAAGGCTGCCACACCAAACGTCCCGTGTTCCAACTTCCCAAACATTTTTTTCTATTATGTTACCTGCTATGTCTAGTCTGCCGTGACGGCGTGCTGTCTCGCTCAATCTGGGGACCCCCGGATTGAGCGAGACAAGGCAGACAGACCATCCAGTCAACCAAATTGTCACGTGGTGTCTTGTCTCCCAGCGTTGAACCAATCAGAGTGTACCAAATTGTTACGTAGCGTCCTCAAACTGTCACGCAACTCGCCATTTATTCAGACCATACGCTTTTGCATCTCAAAACATTGTGGCGGGAGATTTGAATCTTCTGTGGAGTAAATAATTCAGGCAGATATACGACGAGGGGTATCTCTCAGCGAGACAGACCACGCAGGCATGTGGCGCGCTTACGTCAGCCCAGCTTTTCGCTAAGGACATTTTTGCTTCGTGACATCATAAAAAAAGTTTATAGCTATGAGAATAGAACCCATTACGTCCGCGTGGTAGACATTGTCCTTAGCTTCTACACCAATGTAAGACATTGAAAGTAACTGCGAATGATGGGTATTTATAGCGAAGTTTTATCGGGATCGAAATTGACTCATTTTATATACTTGACAGCTTTTTTTGATTTCCGTAGAATGTTAGGGAAGTTGTAATCGTCATTATCATGTTGAAGATAGGAAAGTATACTTAGATTTGGGAAATAATTAATATTTCATATAAAGATGTGTATGTGTGTGTGTGTAAGAGCGAGAGGGGCGTGTGACGTAATCGAGGCAAAGAGAGATGAAGATGGTATCGAGGTTTTACGTTCCTGGCGCAAGCAGGTGTTGCCGGTTGTGAAATAAATCGTTGTTGATTGGGCAATGTAGTGTTGCCGGTTTCAAAATTAAGCGTGTATGACTCGATGAAAATTGGAAGCGCGAAAGTGATATATTAATAATAATGAATCAGATTTGAGAAAAAAACGTAACAGTTCCATGGGGCTGTAAGTTTTCAACGTGCGATTCCTCAATGTGTTCGAGGTGTGCCGTTGCACAAACGTCGAAGCCAGCATTTCAAATGCAAGTTCCCAGGTGAAAATATATTGATAGCAAGAATCCCCATTATACCTACAAATGTGCCAATTCATTTTAAACGTGTGCGATTCCCAATTACATTGGCATTTGCAATGGCTATTAATAAGTCCCAAGGCCAAACAATGTCCGTCTGTGACTTGGATTTGAGCACATCATGTTTTTCACACGGACAATCAGACATAGCATCTCGAGTGGGCGAACCATCCAGTTTGTTTGTTTTAGCTAAACATGGACTAACGACAAATATTGTACACACTATAGCTTTAAGGGATTAATATAATTTGTAAGTGTTATTGTTCTGATAGAAATTATTTATGTGGAAAGACAACCATTGCCACATAAATTATGAAATTTGGTGTTTTTAAATTAATCCCAAATTGGTTTTAGACAAACTAGTTCTCTTTTTGTGTCTACTTTTGTAGCGTCATGAAGCTTACAATATTTGGGCTATATAAATCTATATTAACTCGGAGGTTGATGAGTGTAGAATCATCAAATAAAATAGAGCTCATGACGGATGCTAGGCTGATTTCATCTTGATTTCAAAGAGGTAGGAGCCTGGCTCCCTTATCTTTACGACTTAACTTGTTAGGAGGACAAATGGGTCATAACTGGTCATGAGATAACGGCATGAATGTCCTCAGACATCAGTGCCGCCCTTCACGATGAACCCCTGCCTGGCTGGGGTGTTATGGATGAAAAAAATTGTTCATCTGTTAACGGGGGACATGAGGGCCTCACTGGAGAGAGTGTCTGGGCCTTCTATATCGGAAGGGATCGTCTATAGCGTAATCTATAGCTTCCTTAACTAACGGATTATCGTGGGTTTCTGCGCAATCAAGGACTTGCCGATTCCTCGACTGAATGGACTGCTGAATGGAAGGCAGCTGCAAATCTCTGCGGATAGCTTCGTTCCGTATGAACCACGGAGCATTAACAATCATCCTTATTACCTTATTTTGCAATCTCTCCAGAATGGAGATATTAGACGGAGCCGCTTGTCCTCAGACGCCTGAAGCATTGATGCTAGGCTAAATCGCAACTACCCTTGAAGAACAAGTCTGAGTAAACAAGGGAAATGACATCTGTCCTATCGAAAACGCCATCTATGCGATCGACAGAGAACTCAATCCGCGAATATCAAGGATAAACGAGCCTCCCCAAGATGATCAGTTGCAACGTTTTTTTTTAAGGACAAAACTACAGAGAAATCCTTAAGGTGCTGTAAGAGCGGTACCTGTGCGAAAGTAGCGATTCACGTTGGATTTGAATCGAATTGAAACGAATGTCTGATCTGAGCTTTATGAAGCATCAGAAGTTTCTGAGGTGTAGTTTTCTGGTTCGAAACAGTGTTCCAAACTTCTGAGAATCAGCTTTTGCAATTCCAGCGTTATGATTGTGCCAAGACATACAATTTAGCCCTTAACAAACTTAGCGAAGCAGAAAGCGGAACTGTCTGTCATGACATTATTATATCCGATTCGGGAGTCGAGGAGATTCGACATCTGCCGTTCACTGCAGCTTTCATTGCAAACCAGATAGCTGAAATCAACAGTCCCCAAACACAACGCATTTGTGATCCATCAGCTCGGCTCTGCAACTGATCACTTTGGAGTAAATGTCAACGACGCTGTTTACTCAGACTTGTTCTTTAAGGGTAGAGTCCAGCAATGCATTTCTGGTTCAGCCTAGGGCTACTGATGAGACCTATGATGGGTCGAAACAGCTCTATCTTGTTATGATTTTATTTATAAAAGTTATATAATATGAAATTATAATCGCCGCACAAGAAATCACCCGTTTAAAGGTAAGACTTATGTATCTTTGATTTATACAGGTTTCGCTTTTGAGGATTGTCATTTTTATGCATTCGACTGCTGGTTAACGGAGAAGTTCATTATGAACTTTTAGTATTATAATAATAAATTGTCAGTGTATACTTTCAAGTACTTTTAAAACCTATAAATTTATTGACTAACCTGTTCTGTTATCTGTTGACCTTGATTTGAAATTTGCAATTTTCCATAATTGGAATCTTCAACTTGTTGTATCAAGTCTCCATTATCAACTTGTTGTTGGGTTATTTCTTCATCAGTTTGTTGACCATGATTTGAAAGTTGCAATTTTCCATAACCAGAATTTTCAACTTGTTGAGTTAAGTCTCCATTGTGAACTTGTTGTTGGGTTATTTCTTCATCAATTTGTTGACCATGATTTGAAACTTGCAATTTTCCATTACTGGAATCTTCAACTTGTTGTGTTAAGTCTCCATTGTCAACTTGTTGTTGGGTTATTTCTTCATCAATTTGTTGACCATGATTTGAAACTTGCAATTTTCCATAACTGGAATCTTCAACTTGTTGTGTTAAGTCTCCATTATCAACTTGTTGTTGGGTTATTTGTTCATCAATTTGTTGACCATGATTTGAAATTTGCAATTTTCCATAATCGGAATTTTCAACTTGTTGAGTAAAGTCTCCATTGTCAACTTGTTGTTGGGTTAAGTCTTCCACTTGTTGTGTTAAGTCTCCATTGTCGACTTGTTGTTGGGTTAAGTCTGTATCATCAACTTGCTGACCATGATTTGAAATTTGCAGTTTTCCATAATTGGAATCTTCAACTTGTTGAGTTAAGTCTTCATTGTCAACTTGTTGTTGGGTTAAGTCTGTGTCATCAACTTGTTGACCATGATTTGAAATTTGCAATTTTCCATAACTGGAATCTTCAACTTGTTGTGTTTCAACTTGTTGTGTTAAGTCTCCATTGTCAACTTGTTGTTGGGTTAAGTCTGTATCATCAACTTGCTGACCATGATTTGAAATTTGCAGTTTTTCATAATTGGAATCTTCAACTTGTTGAGTTAAGTCGCCATTGTCAACTTGTTGTTGGGTTAAGTCTGTATCATCAACTTGCTGACCATGATTTGAAATTTGCAGTTTTTCATAATTGGAATCTTCAACTTGTTGTGTAAAGTCTCCATTGTCAACTTGTTGTTGGGTTAAGTCTGTATCATCAACTTGCTGACCATGATTTGAAATTTGCAATTTTCCATAACGGGAATCTTCAACTTGTTGTGTTAAGTCTCCATTGTCAACTTGTTGTTGGGTTAAGTCTGTATCATCAACTTGCTGACCATGATTTGAAATTTGCAATTTTCCATAACCGGATTCTTCAACTTGTTGTGTTAAGTCTCCATTGTCAACTTGTTGTTGGGTTAAGTCTGTATCATCAACTTGCTGACCATGATTTGAAATTTGCAGTTTTTCATAATTGGAATCTTCAACTTGTTGTGTAAAGTCTCCATTGTCAACTTGTTGTTGGGTTAAGTCTGTATCATCAACTTGCTGACCATGATTTGAAATTTGCAATTTTCCATAACGGAAATCTTCAACTTGTTGTGTTAAGTCTCCATTGTCAACTTGTTGTTGGGTTAAGTCTGTATCATCAATTTGTTGACCATGATTCGAAATTTGCAATTTTCCATAACCGGAATCTTCAACTTGTTGTGTTAAGTCTCCATTGTCAACTTGTTGTTGGGTTAAGTCTGTATCATCAATTTGTTGACCATGATTCGAAATTTGCAATTTTCCATAACCGGAATCTTCAACTTGTTGTGTTAAGTCTCCATTGTCAACTTGTTGTTGGGTTATTTCTGAATCATAAACTTGTTGACCATGATTTGAAAGTTGCAATTTCCCATACGCAGAATCTTCTTCAACTTGTTGAGTTAGGTCTGGATGATCTACCAGTTGACCTTGACTTAAAACTTGTTGGGTTAAATCTGAATCATAGTCATGGTCAATTTGTTGACCAACTTCAGCTTGATCTCGTCCTTGATGAGAAAATTGAAAATTTTCGTGGTCTTCTAGTTGACCCAATTCATTTTGACTTTGTTCATAGGTCGAAGTTTTTCCACTGTCTTCTGTTTGCTGAATAAATTCATCAGGTCGTCGATGGTAATTTCTATTTCCATTCGTTAAACCGTAACTCCGCTTCGATCTCGAATAGCTGTGAGCATTTGGGTCATCGCCCAAACAATCTTCTCCCGGCAAGGTTTCTATGCCGGATCTGAAATGAAAATTTTTATCAAATTATGTTTTTGGGGAAATCGATTGTTAATTATTAACACGCTTTTATTAGCTTCACCTGTATGATTGTTTGTTTGTTTATTTGTTTGTAACTATCCTTCCCGTTTGAATGCTTGGGATCTGTATTTGACAGAATTATCGACATTATTGCCTTACCAATTCGCAGGTAGAAGGCGCTATACGTAAACTCCTTGATATAATTTGAACTCACTTTACATGTATTTCTTTATTTGAAAAAAGTATTTTTTTTTAATTAACAAGTGCGCCTGCTGCCTCATTTGTAACCCTCTGCTGAGCGCCTCTGCCTTGAGCTTGGTAGCTAATTTCAGGCTCCCTCTTCGGAATCGGAAAATATCAGTGGTAATGTTTTTCTAAACAATATACGGCTAATTGATCCCAAAGTTTAGATAAAATAAATATAATTTAAAAAGACCAAAAAAACACGTTTTTATAGCATACGAAACTGAAAAATGAAAAATAAGGGATTAATATAATGTGTGTTATTGTTCTGATAGAAATTTTTCATGTAGAAAGACAACCATTACCACATAAATCATTAAATTTGGTTATAATATGAAATTTGGTGTTTTGAATTAATCCCAAAGTGGTTCTAGCTACTAGTTCTCTTTTTGTGTCTAATTTTGTAGCGTCACGAAGCTTACATTATTTGGGCTATGCTGTAAATCTGTAGTAACTCGTATGTTGATAAGTGTTTGTTTGAAGGTAGTTAACAATGTTTCATAGTGAATTTCACTACTTCGGGCTTTCATTGTATTTGATGATATAATATGCTTTGAAACCTCTGAAAGAACAAATAAAATTAGGAATTAGGCATCATCATAAAAGATCTTCAACGGAATGGTTACTCCAAAGTGATGGTGGAACAGATTTTGGTTAGAAGACAGCAAGAGCCTCACGAAGAAGAGAAGCCGTCACAACCAGTGCTTGCCCTCCCGTTCGTCAGAGAATTGTCGAAAAGCATAAGAAGAATTGGTTCCAAGTGCAACTTCAGAACCTGTTTCAGATCTGGAATCATCATCCCTAGCAGCCCCACGAAAACCAGGCCACCAAACGCGGAGTGCGAGTCCAAGAATTGCAATTACCGGATACCCTGTGAGTGCGTCGAATCACATATCTATCTAAGAGGCTATTGAAAGTCCGCACTGTCGAGCACTGGAGAAACACACAGCGAGGAGAAACCAGCAAACCAGGAATTGCAGAGCATGTTTGGACTCATCAACATAACATCGAGTGGTCCCAAGCTGAGATCATCCTCAGGGAGGAACACTGGCTCAAGAGAAAGTTCAAAGACGTTGCACTTATGTTGTCCAACTGATATACAGATATGCAACATATGGAAACTTTTGATCAAGGGAAAAACAGTCAACTTCCACTAAACCGGTGAAGTGGAGAGAGGGAAAAGGGGATAGGTAAAGGTTTTCGAATGACCTTTAAATAGATATCTCTCTAAGGAATAGCCATTGAGGCCCACGAAGCAGAACCAACGACCACCTCCAAGAGTCGCTGTCAGGCGGCTCCGGTAGGTATAAACACTTCATAAACAGATTACTAACACACACTTTCTTACAGATACACACACATAGTTAGTTCGCGATCAATAGACGCTTGTCTCCTGTTAGGTTAAGGGGACCACCATGCAAACATTACATTCAGTAAAATCACGACAAACAAGAGTAAACGCACCTAAAGGCTGACTTTTGACCGCAGGAGGTCAGACGTCAATCTTGCTGAAGTGCCCATCAGCATGTTGAGGTTCCGAGCAACATTTAAGTTGATGGCAAATTGCCAAAAACGACTCTCCTCGATAAGAAGACTTGACAGATTGTCTCTGGTCTGGATTCCTGGCCATACTGACCTGGAAGGCAATGACGCTGTTGACTAGCTTGCAGAAGAGGCTGCTGCAAGCAGCTTAATCGGACCAGAACCTGTCACTGGCATCGCTTCAGACTTTGCCAAATAAAGATTGAACACCTGAATGGCAAGAAGATTTATGGACTTCTGGCAGAATCTTCCAGGATTGGCTCACTCCAAGGCGTTTATTCACCCTTCGCAGCTTGATACCAAACAGTTGTTTTACTACAGTAAGGATGAACTACAAAGTCTTAACATGCCTTCTTACACTGTCACTTGAATCATCATATACAGATACAGATGGCTCAAAAACCAAAGAAGGCTCAGGATGTGGAGTGTACTCCAGATCACTAAGCCTAAGGATTAAGTGGGAAATGTGAAGAAATACCAGCGTGGTCCAAACAGAACTGGCTGTTATCTCAATCGCCACAAAAGAAATAACCAAGAAAAGAATTTCTGGCAAAAACATAACAATCTGCACTGATAGCAGACAAGCACTATTAGCCTTGAACAGACACCGTGTTACTTCAGGGCTAGCACTAGAGTGCCACCAAGATTTAGCCAAAGCCTCGGTAGATAATAACATTATCCTGAGGTGGGTTAAAGGGCACGACAGGAGTAAGGGTAATCGCATTGGCGACTCTTTAGCCAAGGAAGCGGCTGGACTAAGAATTTTAGGACCCAGTGGCACCCACGGCCTGATGACTTCGACAATTGCGGAACTAGCCAAAAGTTACACCCATGCTCAATCTCTAAAGAGATGGGATGAAATCAAAGGATGTAATCTTGCCAGGATCACCTTGGGCGACCCTGGGAAGCTGGCGCCGAATAAATACCTGGCTATGACCAGGAAAAATCTACGCCTTACAGTAGGATTTCTGACTGGCCCCTGTCAGCTAAGGAAACACCTACATAATATGGGGCTAGTGGACACACCTCTATGCAGGAAGATGAGACTGTCAGGCATGTCCTGTGCGAGTGCCCGGAGTTATCGTCAATAAGAGAGTGTGTGTTCGGCGAGTCTTGGCCTACACCTGCCGATATAAAGGAGATGTCTCCCAGCGACCTGTCCACCTTCCTGGAAAGGACAGGATGGACGACGACCTAGGAGGACAACTCCTCGGGAGGATGTACAATGGGTCACACGTGGCCTAAGTGCGTGGGCTTACACTCATCCTCCCTACTCTACAGCTACAGATCATACACAGAGACTCGGAAGACAGTGTGTGTCGCCTCTGTTTGGAAAATGATGAAACTGCAGAGCACATACTTTGTGCCTGCCCCACTGGAAACCGAATCAGATTTTTTGAGTTTGGCAGAGCCGTAGTCTTATCATCTGGCCTAAAAAACCACTCACCTTACAAACTAATCGGCTTCGTTAAGAAGCTGGGTGTATCTGATCGTGTGTATCTCGTGTGTATCGTGTGTATCTGAGGTGTGAGCCACAATAAATCCTTGTGGGTTGCGGTGGAGGGTCGAATAGACCCACTCATTTTGGACCAAACCTAACCTAATCACTCAAGAATGAGTGGAGGTAGAAGGACGAGATTTTAGTTTTTGCACACAGTAATCATGTGGGGAAGATTCTATCTCAGGGCACTCAACCCCAAGGGGGAAGGGGAGAAAAGTCCAGTCATCACCCGAAGAAGATTATGGATACTAACAATCGAAACGTCGTGAAGTTATTTGGTTTGAAATCGTTTTAATTTTATTTCATTTCTGATTGTTCAATTTTTTAATTTTTTGCTTATTTTCATTTTATTGTATTTCATTTATTGTATTATTTATTGTATTTATTTCATTTATTGTATTTCAAATCATATTATATACTTGTGATGCACTGTTTGGAACCTTTGGTGTAGCAATGAATATAACTGTCATCGACACGTGTTTCAATCACCAAAAGATTAATTTTTCTCTTGAAGATGATCACTTGGTGATCGAAACACGTGTCGAGGTGTTAAAAATAACGGTTTGGTGTTGGGATTAATCTCCAGTAATATTCAAATCATATTATATTATGTCATATCACACAATGGAAGTCCGAACTAGTAAAATTCACAGTTAAAATGTGACAGAAATTTGTAAATTCTTAAAATCGACTTTTCGTACCGTATCACTGACATTGCAATGAAAAATATACAATTGAAACATGAAAACCATTTTTTACCTGTATTGGCCTGACTGATAGTTCTGGAATCCTCTTACTGGTCGGTAGTTAGAATTACCACTACTGCTGCTGCTGCTGCTGCTACTTGAACTGTATGAACTTGAGCTTTGGTAGGATTGCTGTAAACCTTGCTGGAGTTGATTCATCAAGGAATCTTGTAATTGTGCTTTAAGTCTTTGCATTTGTGCACTGTCGAAGTTTCCGTAAGCAGCATAAGAACCCATTGCACTATATTCTTGAAGATGCCTTGTAAGATTCCTATTCAGCTCATCAGACAATTGTTGAAGAGTGGTTTGGTAATTCTGAGGGCTACTTATACCGCCAGATGAATAAGAACTGTAGTGACCTGTCCTGAGGGCTCCACGTAGTTGACTGGAAAGGTCATCCTGTAACTGTCTCTGTAGTTGGGCTATACTACCGCTGCTTTGCATTCCGTAACCTGATTGTTGTGATCCGGAGACATGTTCGTATTGATTACTTGCACCTCCTCCTGTCTGGATGTAACCACCATGTTGGGAGGCGGAAGTGGGATACTGATTTATATAAGATTGTCGAGGTGTTGTAAATATTTCGTATCTTGGAGTGGTATAAGCATATCGTGGTGAGCTGATGTATTCGTAACGAGGTGTGCTGCTGTATTGGTAGTTACTTCCAAAGCTTGATTGACTATTATATGATTGGTGAGACGACCAACTGAAAAAATTTATTTAATTAATTTGATACAACATTGATACGACATTAGCCACAATTTAGTCATCATAAAAAGTTTGTTTGTGACATTTAGTGACCTTGTGGTCATCTAAACCTGTTGGAAGAAAAACTATATAACCTTGGACTTTTGTGCTCCTCCTAAGCGATCACTAAACTCTATTCCAGGTTAAATAATTCATTTCAAAGTATAACTATTGGTCAAGCCGAGAGAGGACCTAGGCGATATTGTTTTATGAGAACTGAAAGTAAAAAATGGGACATGAAATATAAATTCCAGTTTTTCTTAGACGTGGTAAATCCTCTTCTGACAAGGAGTTCCACAAATCACCTGATCGAACACAAAAAGATAAGTTTGTACAGAGTTATCTGAAGGTGTTGCTTGTCTTCGTTAATAATCATCGATGGAGCAGCTTTGAATGAGTTTTATCGTTCGTAGAACTATCTGTATATTAGATAAGACATCGCCAAAATTCACGGAGTACCTACTAAGTCTGAATAGGCGATCAACTAGAGTTCTGGTCGGGCTATTCACGGGACACTGTAGACTCAACAAACATATGAACAACATCGGACTGGTATACACAGCCCTATGCAGGCTTTGCCAAGAGGATGAGGAAACCTCCGTACACATACTATGCTATTGCGAAGGTCTGTCAAGGATAAGGTTTGCAACATTAGGGGTGCAAAAACCACAAGAAGCCCCATATTGATCTAATCTAATGTAATCTAGATGAAACATTGTATTCTACAAGTCATCAATGCTGATTAGAAATAGAGTCAAAGCAGTAGTTGAACCCTGGTATACGTCGGAGTTGATAGTAAATTAATCAAAGGGTACTACGTCAGCGGTCACGCAAACACCCATCCGAAAAATAGTTGGATGAAACCCATACGAGTTACTTTGTTTTCATAGATTCCAAGTACGGTGATATTCAGATGAAGAAGAGCTGCATATAAGACCAAGAGAACTAAGACAGATGGTCCAGCATCTCCGAAACTTTGAGGTGCAGAGATACAGCTGTCGGGGAAGTCAAAAACCTCAGAGTGATACTGGATCGCTGCTGGACCTAGAAAAAGAATACAAAAAGACTGAAAAGAAAGGGTGGAACAAGACTCTACACTGTGGTGGTTGAACCCATGATAACATATCTATCTATAGTCTGTTGAGTTACTTTGCTTTCTGCACCATCATTGATTCCAAGTAGAGTGATGTTCAGATGAAGAAGGGCTGCATATAAGACCAAGAGGACTAGGATAGATGGTCTAGCATCTCTGAAACTTTGAGGTGCAGAGATACAGGTGTCGAGGAATTCAAAAACCTAAGAGTGATACTAGATCGCCGCCGGACCTGGAAAAACATTTAGAAAGACTGAAAAGAAAGGCTGGAACAAGACTCTACACTGTGGTGGTTGAACCCATGATAACATATCCATCTATAGTCTGTTGAGTTACTTTGTTTTCTGCACCATCATGGATTCCAAGTAGAGTGATATTCAGATGAAGAAGGGCTGCATATAAGACCAAGAGGACTAAGATAGATGGTCTAGCATCTCTGAAACTTTGAGGTGGAGAGATACAGGTGTCGGGGAATTCAAAAACCTAAGAGTGATACTAGATCGCAGCCGGACCTGGAAAACATTTAGAAAGACTGAAAAGAAAGGCTGTAACAAGACTCTACACTGTGGTGGTTGAACCCATGATGACATATCCATCTATAGTTTGTTGAACAAAGAAATAAACGACCGCTATTGAAAAACTGAGCAGGGTGCAAGGACTTGATGTTGAGAAACAATGGGACTAATGAAAACCTCTCCAACAGCTACATTGGAGATACTATCGAATCTTCCTCTTTTACATCTTGTAATAATGAGAGAGGCAGGATTGAGCCAAATACAGCCAATATACCTAAAGTTTTTTGGTCCGATGTGGACTTTGTTTGTTAAATGATGATTATCCTAATTGATTTCTCGGTAATTAACTAGTGGAATCACTACCTGCCAAATAATTTGTCAACAATAGATTAAAAAGCGGGCAAATTAATTTGCAGGCAGTGGTTCCACCAGTTAATTACCGATAAATCAATTAGGATAATCATCATTTAACAAACAAAGTCCACATCGGACCAAAACACTTTAGGTATATGAACAGCTAACCCTTGTCTTTAGATTCAGTATCAATTTGCTTCTCCTGAAGATGCTAACCTTGTTAGCGAAACGTGCGTCGAGTGCAAAAATATCAGTTTGGTGTTAGGGTAACTATCTCTAGAAAAAGTTTTCAACTTTTACACCAAAGGTTCCAATATCATCGTTTAAACCGATTTTTGTGAAAATCTTAGTGTTTTTGGGTACTTTCATCAATATGGCTTTCTGGAGACCTTTTGAAACAAATGATAACATTACTTGTGAGGAATCTGTGTCAATCGATAGGGATCCGGAATTTGAAAATGAGGACTTACATGTTCAAGTTCAGCGAGTAATTTCAAATATTCATGAATGCTTGAAGAAGGAAAACTGTCACACTTCACCGAATGCTATTTTGAATAGAATATGCGAGTTAACGAAACTATCTTGTTCGACAGTTCTTCGAGTCATTAAAATAGGGGATGTTATTGACCATACAATGAAACGAAAACAAAGGAATAAAAAATTCGCAAACGATGATGGTGCTACAAAAGATGTGATTCGGCGAACAATTTATGGTATATACCAAAAAAATGAAGTACCAACCTTGGAAATGATTTGGTATAATATACTCGACTATCCTGATTACAATTACAAGTCTTCAGAAATTACGAGGTGTCTTATTCTCTTGTGGTTTCAAATATAAAAAATTGAACAATCGGATGGTTATAATGGAATTGACACGCATTGTTCAACTCCGACAAGAATATTTGAGGCGAATGAAAAGCTACCGAGAATACAGCAGACATATAATCTACCTCGACGAAACTTGGTTTGACACCCATGATGTTGTCAAATATGGCTGGGTAGACGAAACCAAGTATTGTGCTTTGAACACACCTTCTTCAAGGGAAAAACGTGTTATAATTTTGCATGCCGGGAATGAAAGTTGTTTCGTACCTAACGCTTTGCTTCTGTGGGTCAAAAATATAAAAGATTCATCTGCCGATTACCACGAAGATATGACTGCGGCTTTATTCGAAACCTGGATAATTCTTCGTATCATTCTCGGTTATTGACTACAATACCAAACAATAACACAAAAAAGCAGATATTGTTGATTTCATGCGAAATCATGACATGGAAATACCCAAAAAGATTCCAACGAAAAAGGTATTATTGGCGACCATAAAACAACAATTTCAAAAAAGAATATATTATTGATCAGATGTGTGAAACACGTGGTCATATTCTGTTACGTTCAATCCAATTGAAATGGTTTGGGCCACAATGAAAGAAAGCTTGCGGAAATGTAATCAGTCATCGACTTTGAATGCTGTAGTGCTTGATAATATAAGGCGAGTGGTGAATGAGGTAGGTAATAGTGATGTGTTATGAAAGAAGGAACAAATATTATGGGCAAAGTTCCATAAATCCGAGCGTTATTCAACCCGATGATGATTCCACCTCATCTGAATATAGCGAAGAAAAATTTTGATTTTTCTAGCAATTTTGTTGGCCTCTATTATTTTGTAAATATATGTTTGACGAGAATTCGGTGTGATTATTTGTGTTTTCATTGTATTTTAGAGTTTTCGACTCGGAAATCAACTATCTTGAATTTCGAAGTTTTTCATAATTACCCATAGTGGACAAATTCAGTTGAGATAACTTTTTCATGGGGTGATCAATTGCTATGATTGTAAGAATAAGTAATTGAAAAACTACCACTGAAAAATAATATGCCGACGCCTATGTCGAGGCGGGAATTCGTTCTCGTTCCATATATATATATATATATATATATATATATATATATATATATATATATATATTCTCACAGTTTTTTAAAGTGATAAATCGATATCATATTGCCAAAGAACGATGGGTGATAAAAAACTGCTATGAAATACAGTTTCAGCATACAAAAATGCCTAAGATTTAAGTAAATTTGCTTAAAAATTTTACACAAACATTTTTTTGTTGACCTGTGAATTGATAAAGGTGTATGTAGTTCGTCACATACCTTGATCTGTAAGTTTCAAAATCCCGGTTCAATTTGTCTATCAGATTTCTCTCCACTTGCTGCTTCAGATTTTCCAAATCCCTCAAAGAATAATTATAATCCGTTGATGTCTGACCAGTAGGACCCACTGAATATAAATAACCATCTCTTTGAATCTGAGTTCCATAATTCCTTCTAATATCTTCATCAAGAAGATAAGTAAGGTTACTCCTGAGTTCGTTACGAATTCTTTCAAGCAGTACGTCAGTATTTGTTAGAGAATACTGCGAATTTGTGGAGAAATATTTCCTACGTGTTTCGTCCAATACTTCATTCAAACGCGAATCAAGCCGACTTTGGATATTTGAAGCGATGTTGGTGATGCTTTGTGGGTTCGTTATGGGAGTGTAACGAATCGTTTGATAGTTGGCATGGTTGTAGTCGACCGGATATCTCAGGGTAGTAGTATAAGTCGGTAATGAAGGGTAAACTGAGGAATAGACTGGACGGACTGTTGTATAGCCATAGCTACCTTGTCGGTTGTAATACTGACTGTTGGATGAGCTGGATGAACTATATTGAGTCCTCAACTGGTTCACTAAGCTATTTTCTAACTGTCTTCTGAGGTTACTCAGTTCTTCGTTATCATAGTTCGCAGTTGACTGTAAACGCCCACCAGTTATTGTGTATGACATGCCACCCCTCACCATTTGCTGACCATATCGAGCATTTAACTCGTTGTTAAGTCTCTCTGTTAAGTTGCGTCTGAGTTCTCTTTCCAGTTGAGAAATGTCTACTCTTGACTGAGGGTAGATGTTGTTTTGACGTACAGCTTCATGTAACTCACTTTCTAATTCTTGTTGGAGGCGGGAAGTGATCAGCCGTAGGTTGGATGAGGCACCATAAGACTGAGAGTTTGATCCAATGCTGTTGGAGCCATAACCTGCAAAAATTATGAAGTCTGTGATATACCCGTCGAAAAGTTATGCAAAGTGATAAAATTGTCATGTCAGGAATAGTAGTACATAAAGCAAACATAAAGTACATACATACATAAAGTAAAGCAAACTAATTAATAATAATATAAGTCAACTCATGGATGAATATAGCATTTTCTAAGTATACAATGTTGTGAATTAACTAAGGTTTGACTCGTATGAACATAAAGTTTTGTGAGGTTAAGTTAAAATAACTTTGACTTATGAACATTTGCAAATATCCTCGAATTTATGCAGGTATTTTATAATTTTTATACATACAGTGTGTAAAAGCCAATTGAATAAATTCATTATTTCGGTTACGGTACATATTTTAACAAAATCCCGAAACACGTCAAATTTGAATTATAATTTGACATACTTCAACGGAAAAATGCTACCCCTACCTTCAGCCCCCGTCGAATAACAGGTACAAGCCTCAGTTTTTTAAATGGGTAATATAGGCTTGTGATATATCGTTTGTAAGGTCTCTTCATTCTCCATTCAAAAATGTTATCGCTTTCAAGTTCATTGCATCAATCGAGGTATTGATAGTAAAGTAAGCAAATACCATAGCAATGTTATTTTTAAATGATATCATTTGAAAACCTGTAAATAATTTCCGTGGCAACGTTAGTTTAAAACGCCTTGTCAACTTGTTTTGTATGTTACAACATTAGTTGTCAATATTTTAATTTAAGTTCGTTAACTTCAAGTCTGACAAATAGTTAGATTCATGTTATCGATGTATGGCTACATTCAATGTTAGCCATACATCGATAGTAAACATATTAAAAGAAAATATAATGCAACCCTATGAAATGATACCTACTCAGGAGCGGATGGAAGATGATTTTGATAGAAGAACCCATTTTGGTGAGCATATGATGGACATGTTGGATAATAATATCATCCAATTTCTTTGTCTCTTAACGGTCATGGTAATCGGTAAAATTGCCGCTACTGGTCAACAGAAAACCCCCTCACTGGGTGAGAGAGCACACGCAAAAGCCTCAAAAGGTTAATGTTTGGGCAGGGATTGTAGGAAACAATATCTTTTGCCCCTTTTTCATTGAGGGCAACTTGAATGGCGATAATTGTTTGGCACTACTTCAAAATTATGTCATTCCAAGTTTAGCAAATTTATATCCTGATCCAGGAAACCCTCAAGTTCCAGTGAATACGATATAGTTTCAGCAGGATGGGGCACCACCACATTACCAAGGTAATGTCAGGCAATACCTCAATACAACATTTCCCAATTGGTGGATGGGGATTGAATTGCCAGCGCGATCACCTGATCTTTCATCATTAGATTTCTTTTTGTGGGGATATGTAAAGAGCAATGTGTACATAACTAAACTTCAGATTTGAACGACTTGTTAAAAACTGTTAGAAAACAGTTTTATTTGAGATTAGGATGTTGCCAAGACGTTCGCGGTGAATATTTTGACCATGTACTTCGCTAGCATCCATAGTTCTTTTTCGTATTCCACAGTTCATTACATTCTGCATTACATTTTAGTTTTTGAGTGTGTTTTATCGAATTTTGGTACATGAGTATTATTGTCATGATCATTAGAGGTAACATTTCTTTGCATTTTCAAAAATATAATAAATATGTAACTGATTTATGCTAATATTTTTACTTTCTTCAAATAATAATTCATTTGAATATTTCCAATTTTTATTATATATTATTATTAGCCAGCAAACGTTGTTTACCATTTTAATCATTTCTAGAATAGAAAATGTTAACTAACACATTGTAAGTGTGTGCCAGAAAATAACACTTACAAATAAAATTAACCCCTTATCCCGTTAGTAACACAAACAAACTGGATGATTTGCCCACTTGAGATCATGCCACGTATAATTGTCCGTGTAAAAAAACATGGTGTGCTCAAATCCAACCCACAAACGGACATTGTTTGGCCTTGGGACTTATTAATAGCCATTGCAAATGCCAATCTAATTGGAAATTGCATATGTTTGAATTGAAATGGCTCATCTGTAGGTATAATAGGGATTCGTTGTATTGATATATTTTCACTTCGGAACTTGCCATTCAAAATACTGGCTTCGACAACGTTTTTCATTAATTTTTCAATGACTAATCGTGTGCGGTTGCACAGCCGTGGTGGATTCAAATCACGGAGCTATCCCCATCATCAGTACCGGGCTTGGTCTCTGGATAGATGGATAGATGAACAATAATAGTGGTCAAAAACTGTGCAGGGAGTGAGAGATGGCCAGTAGACAGGATCCTTGCTTCGTTCTCATCCCAACTACGAGCTGTTTACCGAGTGAGAAGTGACACTGGTAGATACCTGACGGCAATAATAATGATTGAATTACCTTAATAAAAAATAGGGGTTGGTGATAGAATCGTAAAAATGGAGGGTCATTATGAAGGGCCACATAATGAAAAAGTTTTAAAGAAATATCCATGTCTTCCATTCCCTTTCAAGAATTTGTACATTATTGATGATTTTGAAAGTTCCTAGGTTAGGTAATGAGTTGAGAAAAATTGTAGTTGAATAAACCAAGTAATAACACGAGATAGTCACGGTAGAAATCTATGAGACATTAAATGTAGATAAATGGATTTCTAAATACTTTTCAAGAAGGATGAAATTCCAGAGTAGGTAATACTAAATTGTGAATAGGCCAGTATGGTAATTCCTTACTTGAAGTCGGGCTAGCTTTACGTTAGTTTATTTCCAGATTTTTCAATAACGTTTTTGTTTGATCCCTTTTAAAATTTCAGGGGTGGATTTCACTCTGATAAGGAGGTGGAAGAGACAAGGTAAAGATGAGCGCAAAAGATCTTCTTTTCGTTTTCCAGCGATTTTTTCTGAATGTCATTGATGAGTTATCATCCAACTCCCTATTTACATCCCTCATGATTTATATAAAGGATTTAAATTGAAAGCGGTGTGAATCATGCAAAGAAGTAACTTTCAGACACAAATTGGAAAAAAATGGGCTGGCGAAACAACTACTGTCATATGAACATTGAGTTATACGAAAGAAAAATATTTTCGAAACATCTTCTTTTATGTGAACACTGAATTAGGTATACAAAAAAACACTTTTCTACATTCATGAATGAAAGAGGTGAAATTTCACTTACAGTTCGTCAAGAATAGGAAAAAGTTTCAAAATCTTAATTTGAGACCGCCTAAGCTGTGCGCAGAAGACAGGAGTGGAAACTCCCACAGCCTAGTCAGTCGAATATGTCTGTTGTGAAGTGAGCATCGCGGGTTAACCGAGTGTATAGTGCGAGCAGAAATAAAGCATAAAGGATACAATTCGAGTATTGTAACTTAACCAGGATGGCTTTAAATCAAACCTAAATCGTAAAGTGCTGACAAGCCAAACGAGAGAAGTTATAGCCAATGTAATTTTTTTTATGCCACGAGAAGCGGCAGAAAATAAACCTATAATGGACTGTAAAAAATCTAAAGCAGAACTTTAAACGTTCAAGCCAGTCTCTATATACCTACACAGTAGGTTTAATGGACTGACACCTATCAGAAAACAACTACTCCCCTGAATAATACCACGAAGGGCGTTGGATTATATCCGACAGGCGTCAGTGCAGGAATCTTCACAGAAAATGTCCTGCATATGCAATTGGCAATACAACTGAAAGAGTCGACCTCAATTTTGGAACGGGCACACTTGCAGACCGTTTTCGGGCTCATTAGCCACTCGTCAGTACAAGATAGTGACCATCATCGACCTAAAGTGAAGATTTCTGCACTGGCGCCTGTCGGATATAATCCAACGTCCTTCGTGGTATTAGCCAGGGGAGTAGTTGGTTTTCTGACAGGCGTCAGGCCATTAAACCTACTGTGTAGGTGTATAGAGACTGGCCTGAACGTTTTAAGTTCTACTTAAGATTTGTTGACTGCCAGTCTTGAAGCATAGCCCACTGACTAATAAGAAAGTTTTTCTTCCTTATTCAGAGGAATCGGGCAAACTACGGATATGCAGTTGGTTAGTACCTCGTCCACTAGATGGAGTGACATTTTGTGATGTTCGCTCCAACTTCGGAAGAGGAATGAAATTCTCTGAAAGAATTCCGATTTTCAATTCTGGAATATCACTGACTTTAGGTCGATAATGGTCACTATCTTGCACTGACGAGTGGCTAATGAGCCCGAAACCGGTCTGCAAGTGTGCCCTTTCCAAAATTTAAGGTCGACTCTTTCAGTTGTATTTTGCAATTGCATATGCAGGAAATTAGCCAGGGGAGTAGGTGGTTTTCTGATAGACGTCAGTCCATTAAACCTACTGTGTAGGTATATAGAGAATGGCCTGAACGTTTAAAGTTCTGCTTAAGATTTGTAGACCGACAGTTTTCAAGCATAGCCCACTGACTAATAAGAAAGATTTTAAAAACGTTCAAGAAATAGCTGCTGCTATGGCAACTGGCGTAAATTTAAGCAGTATAAAAAAAAATTCAAAGAAAATTAAATCGATTGAAAATGGAAAAGCCACTGCTTTTTTGACACCAAATATAAAAAGAAAGAAAGCTGCTGCTAAAACTATCTTAGATGGTTTTGATAAAGGATTGCTTCGAAGATTTATTATCAATTATTATACTGTCGATAAAAACGTTTCAACTCTTCGGCGCATACATCATAAATTTAAATCCGAAAATAAGTATGCTGGTTCTTACGAAAGCTTGAGAAAAGTTATGCATGACATGGGAGTTCGTTGTAAGAAAACGAAAAATAATCGAAAATTATTAATGGAAAAGCCAGATATCGTTCAGTTAAGAACAAATTTTTTGCGAAGTATGAAAGAATTTCGAGAAGAAAGGCGACCCATAATTTCCATGGACGAAACCTATATTCATTCCTCGCATACTCACATAAAACCCTGGAATGACAACACTAGTGAAGGTTTTCATAAACGATTATCAAAAGGACAAAGACCAGTAATAGAGAATGCGGGCAGTGAAAATAGTTTTGAGAAAAATGTTTATTTGAAATTTAGATCAATCAAGTCAGGTGATTATCATAACGAGATGAACTTCACGAATTATACAAAATGGCTACTGGATGGAATGGCTAAGGCAACGAAATATACCTTTTACAGAAGATATATTAAAAATTGATTTGTATAGTCTAATTAAAATTCATAAACCGCGATATAAAATATGAAATTATGAGCGCCTACGGGCATACCGTTCTAAGGCTTCCTTCATATCACCCGGACTTGAATCCTATAGAGTTAGTGTGGGCGTCTTGAAAGCAATATGCTGCATAAAGAAATATAGATTTTAGCTTAAAGACCGTGGATAGATTACGCGATGAATTTTTTAGTACGTTTTCTGAAACTGAGTGGAAAAAACGATGTGAGCATGCTCAAAGTTTTGAACAGTTTTTCATGGAAAAGGGACTAACATTAGATTTCATGGTAGACCACATGATAATCAACTTGCAAGAAGATAGTGGCACTGAATCAGATTACATCTGTTCAGACCTTGGCGAAGAATCATCCTCCGAAGATTGAGATAACATTTTTTTTTGCCTTTTATAATTTTTTGCTTTGTATTGTTTCATTTGTAATTGTTACGTTCTTAGAAATTTTTCGCCATATTTTGCGTTTAATTTAAGTATAAAAAATGTACAATATTCAAAAGTAAAATGAAAGCAACATTCCAATTGAAAGCAAGTTTTATTTATTTATTCCAAACATTTTTCTGATTAATGGCATAACCGTTATTCATAATTTTCTAACTCAAAAGAATATTACTCTAATACTAAACTAAATAATAATAAAAATTATTTTGAATTCGATAATGAGGTGGACTACTAGTGGGGACTTTGTATGTTGGTTTCACAGTTTATTCAGTAGACTGTACATCTGCACTAAGCAGAGACAACTTTAATCGCGAATATGCGCAACTTTGTTCTTCGTTATGCGCAGGCCGTAAAAATTTCACCCTTTTTCCTATTTTTGATGGAATACTGTCAACCTCACTGGTGGACATTTGATGTTTCGGAATAAAACACTTGCCTTTTGCCTCTTCAGCACCAATTTGGATGACATTACTAGATGAAGCACTCAGTTGATTCGTAAAATGACGACTTTATGTCACAAATGAGTTGAATCTACTTATGTCATCGGTAACAGTACGTAATGACATCCATCCTCCTATTTGAATAAATACCAGTTATAGGGATCTTGTTCAAATTAATAGGGGTATATTCTTAGTTTTGATGAAATAACTTGTTATGGCAAAAGTTAACGTATCTTTAGAGTTTTGTTTGAGGCACAAAAAACTTTTTTGTGCCTTATATAAACAATAAAAGTTAACAGAAAACATTTACTACTAACCTGACGAGTACCCAGAAGAGTAACCCCTGCTGCCGATCAAACGATCAGACTGCGCGTAGCCTTCAGCATCCAGGGCATTTGATCCATAACCAGTATATCCGCTTTGAGCCCTCATATTCCCGGTAGAAGAAAAATCGGTGTTAGCTCCTCCATTATATCCATATGTACCTTGCGCATTTGGATTCACATACTCTGAATGCTCGCTATTGGCGTCGACTACAGGTTTCACGCGGCCTTCTAGATCTCCATCTTTCCGGTAGTAACCTTTAGAAATATTCAAATTTAACACAATAGGTTCTGGTTTCAACATCCGAAAATGTTTGGAAACTGCGCAGGACATGATGCGTAGAAGCAAAAAAATCCCAAACAGTTCGAGATAGTCTCGAACATTTGGTTTAACGCAGTGTTCCCAACTGTCAAAAATTCATCTCCCTGAAGCCCCAATCAAAAACCCCTAAAATCTCCACAACTACTAAGAATTCCCCTTAAAAAAAATTGTGACTCATGAAATAAATAATTGAATATTTTTACATAATTAATACATTTAAAATAATTGTTGAATGATGAAATATAATTGAACAAATGATGAATTCAAAAAATCAATAAAATACCATTCAGCAACATGTTTTCAATATTCTTCATTCATAGATAGATAGATAGATAGATAGATTATCTTTATTAGTTCTTTGGTACAAAGACCCTCACGGGTGTGGAACATGTCAATGTATAAAGGAGTATGATAAAAATTACAAAAAAATAAAAAATAAACATAAAAATAAAATATATATATATATATAAAATGAAAAAAAAATCAATAAAAAAAAATTGAAACTGTCCTTATAGGACGAAACTGCAGTAACGTTAGTTACAAATAAAAATGGTAAAAACATAAAAAGTTTCAATTTTTTTTTCTTTAATTGGCTCTATTACCTTCTTATCAAATTTTGGAAAAAAATTACGCCTGATGCTTTGTTTCAATTTTCCCCAAATCAACTCGATGGGATTGGAAACACAAAAATAGGGGGAAGTCTCAGTATGGTGTGTGCATACTTTTCAGCAATACTCTCAAGGGCATACACTACTTCAAATGTTTTTATCTGTAAAACTTCAAGTAGTTAAAAAACTTAGTGTTTCATCTTTCCTCGAATTTTTATTCGGTACTTTGATAAGCTGTCGCGAATGATAAAAAGCGTTGTCAATAACTATTACACTATTCGCATCCAAATTTGGGATTAATGTGTTTTCAAACCATTCCTTGAAAATATTAGCTTCCATGTTCTCACGATAGTCAACATTGCAGTCTTCAAGTTTTTTTCCACATAATTTCAAAGAATTCGGAACCCACCCTTTACTTCCTCCGCAATGCACGCGATCCTTTGTTTGCAGCATGTTAGGCGTACACATTCTCGAACCATCAATCCATCCTTTCGTAACTGTGTTGTGTCATACCAATATTCGTCCAAATAGAAAATTTTCCGTTGTTCGTGTCTATATTTAGTTATTTGTTCTAAATATTCGTTAGGCAATTCAACTATTCTTCTGCTTTACAAAACTGCATGACGTCTGTTTATTATTTTAAATCAAAACCCTAGTTTCTTTATTCAATTCTGAAGAATTTTGTCACAGCAGCTCACGTTATGGCCGGAAAAATTCAATTTCTTTCTTATGATTTCAGTTATAGGAATCTCATTGCTTTTGTAACAATCGTATATTACTTTGTTCAATGACTTTATTAAATGAACATCTAAAGGTTTTGATATTCCTGTATCACATCAAGTCTTGCGTTCATAAGGTTTGTTTATGACTATTTTACGTACAATTGAGAAAGGAATTTCGGTCAAATCTGATGTTGCTTGTAATAATTTGTTTCCCTCGAAACCAAACTTGAGATGTATGTTCTTATATACATTGAAATATACTCTCCGTGTTTCAATATTCAAATGCATTCGAATCTTATTCACTGGTACCTTTTTTTGCATTGTTCACCATTGCTATTGGAATCACTACACTGGAAAAAGTCTGCGTTGTTATCACACTCGTTATTACTGTTAGTACTTGTCCAAGGACACCACATTTTAGACAGATAACAAAAATATTAAGTAATTATAACCAATATCGAATTTCAACACTCAAATCGCGATCAGTTCCTGAACTGAACACGACGGCGATAACCATCCCCGCATTCCCCGATTTCTATTCGTCACCGTAACATGACTTCAAATTTAATTTCATATCTCTTCAGTAAATCATTAAACTCGGTTAGTAAAAATTATCCTATACGAACCGTCAATTCTACAGTCCACGTGGACTCGTTCGCAGCCTGTTCATTTCCATGTATTGTTTTTTTTGGCTTTTGAGAGTGCCGCCAGCTTTAAGTATGCACAATATCGTTTACTTCGACTATACATCAAAAAGTTGTGAGTACGTTTATGCTAAAAAATGTCAAAGTTTATTATGGTGTTGCCAGTCCCCGAAATATAAATAGTCGCCATCGTAATATCGTTTGTGAGTATTGAATATCCCTGGATGATTGAAAATGTTGTCATCCATATGGTTCACCGATGACCCATCAAGGTGAATAAACCTCTGAAGAAGCCAGCCACTGGTGCTGGCGAAATGATAGGATACAGTTCCAAATCACGATGGCCTTCGAACCCGAATGAAGGTCGTAGCAATGATAATCTCGGCCGCGAAAGCCTAAATCAAATTATCATAACCCACAAGTATTTAACTTTTTTAAAGTAGAAATGCATCAGCATCAAACCAAAATAATGATAATAGTGTTAACAGTTTTGTGATAATTTTGAACAAAATGATTCAGCAGAGAAACAAAATCCTACCTTGATCGTCTGTTTTGTGTTGTAACTCGTTATTCTTGAAAGATGAAGATGATGTTTTGTAGTTGTATTCCTGATGATAATATCCATTTGGAACTGCTAAGGTGGAACCTAGTATTGCTAGGTAGAATATTACTATCTTCATAATTCCTAAAAACACATGATCGATATATTCACTGTCATTACCTTTAGGAACATATTTAAACTAACTTGACTCCATAGCCCTATCAGGCTAGCATAGCGAATCTAGCAAAATTGCAAAAAAAAAATACATCAATTTGTAGCTAAATAGTTGCTGATTAGTTGCCAAAACAACGATTTTGTTGCTCGTGCCGATCCCTAGAAATCGCAAAGAATGCTATCGTGATATAAAGGTAGCAAGGTAACCCAATAAATTATATACTTTTCCTTTGATCTTTACAGAAGATTTAGTTACTATTTAGTTGCTAAACCTTGGATATGGCGAAAATTTTTAAATATTTTTTTTTTTTAATTTTTTCTGATCTTGCTATCTTGAACCTGGTTTTTCCTGGAATTAAAGATGTTCTAAATAAGAGTAAACTTAAATACACCTTGAGTATCAGCAACAAAATAGTTGAAACCGATCGGCCGATTTTCAAATATTTTTTTTATTTTCCACGTTCTTGCTACCTTGAAACTGCTTTTCTTTGGAATGAAAAGTGTTTTAAATTTGTTGCTCACCAGAAGGGTACTCAAATACAACTTGAGTATCAGCAACAAAATAGTTGAAACCGATCAGCCGATTTTAATTTTTTTTTTCATTTCCAACTTTCTTGCTATCTTGAAACTGGTTTTCCTTAGAATAAATAGTGTTTTAAATTTGTTGCTCATCAGAAGGGTACTCAAATACACTCCGAGAAACAGCAACAAAATAGTTGGTCTTGATAGGCTGATTTTTAATATTTTTTAAATTTCTCTCTGTTCTTGCTGTCTTGAAACTGTTTTTTTCTGGGATACAGTGTTTCTTGAATTTGTTGCTTACCAGGAGTATACTCACATACACCTTGAGTATCAGCAACAAAATAGTTGAAACCGATCGGCCGATTTTCAAGTTTTTTTTTTCATTTTCCTCGTTCATGCTAACTTGAAACCGCTTTTTCCTTGAATACAGAGTATTCTAAATTTGTTGCTCAACAGAGTTCTCAAATACATTTGGAGAATCATCAACAAAATAGTCCGAACCGTTCGGTTGATATTTTTATTTTTTCTTTAATTTTCCTAATTTCACTACCTTGATTTTTCTTGAATGAAAAGAGCTGTAAATTTTCTGCTAAATTGATAGTACTTAAAGATATACATGACGAACCAACAACAAAAGAATCGGCTGATCAAGGCCAAATATTTTGTTGCTGGTTCTCTGAGTGGATTTGAGTACCCTCCATATGAGCAACAAATTTAAATAAAACACTTTTCATTCCAAGGAAAACCAGTTTCAAGATAGCACGAATGAGGGAAATGAAAAAAAAAAATTAAATCGGTCGATCAGTATCAACTATTTTGTTGCTGATACTCAAGGTGTATTTGAGTATTTTCCTGGTGAGCAACAAATTCATAATACTCCATATTCCAGAAAATACCGGTTTCAAAATAGCAAGAACAGGGAGAATTTTAAAAAATATTAAAAATCAGCCTATCAAGACCAACTATTTTGTTGCTGTTTCTCGGAGTGTATTTGAGTACGCTCCTGATGAGCAAGAAATTTAAAACACTTTTTATTCTCAAGAAAAGCAGTTTCAAGATAGCAAGAACGAAGAAAAAGAAAAAAAAATTAAAAATCGGCCGATTGGTTTCAACTATTTTGTTGCTGATACTCAAAGTGTATTTGAGTATACTCCTGACGAGCAACTACTCCGAAACACTTTTTATTCTAAAGAAAACCAGTTTCAAGATAGAGTATAGTGAAAAAAAAAATTAAAGTCGGCCGATCGGTTTCAACTATTTTATTGCTGATTTTCAAGATGTATTTGAGTATACTCCTGGCGAGCAAGAGATTTGAAACACTTTTTATTCTGAGGAAAAACAGTTTCAAAATAGCAAGAACGTGGAAAATGGAAAGAAAATTAAAATCGGCCGATCAGTTTCAACTATTTTGTTGCTGATACTCAAGGTGTATTTGAGTATACTCCTGGTGAGCAACAAATTTGAAACACTTCTATTCTAAGGAAATCCAGTTTCAAGATAGCAAGAACGAGGAAAATGAAAAAAAATAAATAAATGAAAATCGGCCGATCGGTTTCAACTATTTTGTTGCTGATACTCAATGTGTATTTGAGTGTACTCCTCTTGAGCAAAAATTTGTATTCTAAGGAAAACCAGTTTCAAGATAGCAAGAAAGTTGGAAATGAAAAAAAAAATTAAAATCGGCTGATCGGTTTCAACTATTTTGTTGCTGATACTCAAGGAGTATTTGAGTATACTAATGGGGAGTAACAAAATTGAAACACTTTTTATTCTAAGGAAATCCAGTTTCAAGGTAGCAAGAACGTGGAAAATGAAAAAAAAAAAATTGAAAATCGGCCGATCGGTTTCAACTATTTTGTTGCAAGGTGTATTTAAGTTTATTCTTGGTGAGCAACAAATTCAGAACATCTTTAATTCCAGGAAAAACCAGTTTCAAGATAGCAAGATCAGAAAAAGAATATTTAAAAATGTTTCGCTATATCCAAGGTTTAGCAACTAAAGAGTAAATAAATCTTCTGTAAAGATCGAAGGTAAAGTATATAATTTATAGAGTTACCCTACTACCTTTATATATCAATAGCATTATTTGCGATTTCTAGGGATCGGCACGAGCAACAAAATCGTTGTTCTGGCAACTAATCAGCAACTATTTAGCTACAAATTGATGTATTTTTTTTGCAATTTTGCTGGATTCGGCATGCTAGCCAGTTGGGGCTGTTTTATTCCTGATTTTTGTATGATTTTCGTAAATTTAGTTTTAATAAAATATAATCCTCCGTTATGAATAGAAATTTTGTAATCGAGCTGAAAATCGCACTTTCAAGATAAATTGGAAAATTTTCCTATGCATTTTCACTTAATGAAAATCAGAGAAATCATTTAGTAGGATTATATTGGAAGGGGTATACAGCAGAGATTATTTTTGGAGAAAGGTTTTGGTTTCCTAGTTCTCCATCTTTATACAAAAAAATTTGGAAAATCTTCCAAAGAAAGGAAGCAATCTGTTAGATATTAAGTTATTTAGAACACTGGGTATATTTTAGATTGTAAAAAGTGTTAATATAAAAAGTATGTTTTTTTGTATAAGGCATCGTTTCCCGAGCCGCAGTGTGAAATAAAACAGCTTGCGATTGAGTTGGTTGTATCAATATTTTGGCCCTATTCAAATTAATAGTGATCTAAAACATTGGCGACGAGGATTCTTATCGTAACCAGAAAACGCAGTGAACAAAATGCCAGAGACGACAACTACCGAAATAGTGGGACTTTTAGGTTCGCTTAGTACCTTTAATCATGAAAACTCTGACTTCTCGGTTTTCCTCGAAAGATTGAAGCAATTTTTCATTGCTAATAACATTACGGAAGAAAAACGTAAAAAGGCTATTCTCTTGAATACGCTTTCCGAAAAATGTTATATATTAGTTAGGAACTTGTGTGTTCCAAACCTTCCAGAAGATAAACCTTTCGAAGATTTATGCAATTTGTTATCAGAACATTTGGCTCCAGTTAAATCGTTATTTGCTGAACGGCTAAAATTTTACACAGCAAGCCGCGAAACTAGTGAAAGTGTTGCGGACTGGGAAGCTAAAATAAAGAAATTAGCTTCAAATTGTCAGTTTGGTGACGAACTTGGAACAGTTATGAGAGATATCTTTGTTATTGGCATAAATGACTCAAAAATCATGGACCGTTCATTTGAAGAAGACGCTTCAAAATCATCAGTAAATTTAAAACAAATGGTAAAGTTGGCACTATCCAAGGAATCGGCTTTGAAGGAACATACCGTCAGACAGAGTTGGGGAGCTGTAAACATCAAGGCTGAACCGGTAAATTTTCATTGCCAACGCAGTCAAGGGCAACGTTATACCCAGCGATCTGATCCAAGGGTGAAACAGGGTTCATCATCTTACACTGGGGGTAAGCATCATGGAAAGATTCAAGCGGTAAGCAGCTCAAAATTATGTTCAGTGTGCGGTCGGAAAAATCATTTGACAAGTGATTGTACCTATAAAAATTGCATATGCTATAGATGTGGAATAAAGGGTCATTTAGCTCCTGTTTGCAAAGAAATTACTCAACATTTTTTGAGTGTAGCTGAACCAGAAACTGTTTCCGATGATTCACTTTTTAATATTCGCAATTTAGATTCAGATATTGATTTAAAGGGCAATGTGAAACCAACTTTTGTAAATTTATTGGTAGAAAATATTCCGTTAAGATTCGAAGCAGATTCAGGTTTTGCTCACGCAGCAATTTCAGAAAAATTATATGACAAACATTTTCAATGTAAAAAATTGTATAAAAACGACTTAGCTTTTAAAGATTATGTAGGTCTTACTTTTGAACCTTTAGGATTTCTAAATTTACATATTACCTATGAAGAAACAAAATTCATTTTGAAAACTTATGTTGTTAAAAATGGGGGTCCTCCACTTATTGGAAGAAACGGTTTGAAAATGTTAAATTTAGGCATAGGCAAAATCAATTATGCATCTAATGCGGAAAATGATTGCATTGTAGAAAGGGCTGTCGAAGAAGTGAATATTTTATGTGAAAAATATAAAACAGTTTTTGATAGCGGTTTAGGAACTTTTAATAAGATGGAGATTTCTTTGAAAATCAAGGAGGGTACTGTACCAAGGTTTTATAAAGCTCGACCCGTACCTTTAGCCCTGAAATCAAAAATTGAAAAGGAAATTAAAAGATTGGTGGATAATGGTGTTTTAGTACCTACTGAATTTTCGGAGTGGGCTACACCAATAGTTCCAGTGTTAAAATCTAATGGCGAAATTCGAATTTGTGGTGACTTTAAAATTACTTTGAATCCACATCTAGAAATACCACATTATCCATTGCCACGGTTAGAATATTTATTTTCTCAGTTACAGGGGGGAAAGAAATTTTCAAAAATTGACCTCTCAGAGGCCTATCAACAAGTTGTTCTAACATCAGAATCCAGAAAACTTGTAACAGTTAGTACTCACAAGGGACTTTTTTCATATACCAGGTTACCCTATGGCATAACATCGGCTCCATCTTTATTCCAAAATATTATGGAACAGATGATTGTCATGCCGGGCGTTGCCTGTTTTTTAGATGATATCCTAATAACCGCGGATAATGATGATTTACATTTAGAAAGACTTGAAACAGTATTGAGGCGACTTCAGGAGTGTGGTTTGAAGGTGAAAAAAGAGAAATGTAGTTTTTTTCAGAAGTCAGTTAAATATCTAGGCCACATAATTGATAAAAATGGCTTACATACTTCGGAGGATAGAGTTTTGGCAATCAGGCAGGCTCAAATTCCAAAAAGTATAACAGAAGTAAAATCATTTTTAGGAATGGTAAATTTTTATTGTCGATTTATTCCAAACGCTTCTGAAATAATGAGACCTCTGTATAACTTACTAAAAAAACAAACAACTTGGTTTTGGTCTTCGGACTGTCAAAAAAGTTTTGAGAAAACTAAAAATATGTTATTATCTTCATCAGTATTAGCACATTTCGATCCAGAAAAAAAAATTAAATTAACTGTGGACGCATCGCAATATGCATTAGGTGCAACCTTAAGTCATATTATGGACGACAAATCAGAAAAACCTATTGCTTTTGCTTCGCGACTACTCAATAAGGCGGAAATTGGTTATTCCCAGATTGAAAAAGAAGCTCTTGCAATAATATTTGGTGTAAAAAAATTTTTTCAATACCTATACGGACAACATTTCTATTTATTTACTGACCATAAACCATTAATAGCTATTTTTGGTGATAAAAAAGGGTTGCCAGTTTTTGCAGCAAATCGTTTACAAAGATGGGCGCATATTCTTTCAGCGTTCAGATACGATATTAAGTACGTGAAATCTGAAAATAATACGGCTGACTTTTTATCTAGATCACCTTCAAAAAACGAAGGTAAGGAATGTAAAATAAAAACCTTATGTTCAAATCCAAATATTTCATATATGAAATATGTTGAAGAATCGTGTTTACCCATAAATTCCACAGTGGTAAAAAAAGAAACGTTCAGAGACTCTGTTTTGAGCAAAATAAGTTTTTATGTTCGGAACGGTTGGCCTGATAGATGTCCAGCAGAAAACATGAAACCGTATTTTTTGCGTAAAAATGAGTTAACGGTAGAACAGGACTGCCTTATGTGGGGATATCGATTAGTAATTCCTCCGAAATTACGACAGTTAATTTTGGGAGAACTACATTCATCACATATGGGTATGGTAAAAATGAAATCTTTGGCGCGCTCATATGTGTGGTGGCCATCGATGGATGGGGAAATTGAAAATACGGCACGAGGGTGTGAATCATGTCAACGCTTCTCAAATAATCCTCCAAAGGCTTCCCTAACAGTTTGGAATTGGCCGCGAGAACCATGGACGAGATTGCACGCTGATTTTTTTGGACCATTGTTCAACAAAAACTTCTTAGTGGTGGAAGATGCAACTTCGAAGTGGATAGAATGTGTAGAAGTTGGTAATATCACGGCTTCAACAACCATAAAATTTTTCAGGGAACTTTTTTCCAGATTTGGCTTACCACGTGAACTTTGCACTGATAATGCGAAAACGTTCACATCTGAAGAATTTCAGAATTTTTTGTCAGCTAGTGGCATAAAACATTCTACGGGTGCTCCTTATCATCCCGCAACAAATGGTTTGGGAGAAAGCGGGGTAAAGATAATGAAAAATGCTATTTTGAAAGCAAGAGACCAAAATACAAATTCTGACTTGCATCTGATTATAAATCGGTTTTTGTTTCAATATCGAAATACACCTCATACCACAACAGGTGAAAAACCATCAAAATTATTAATAGGTCGTTCTTTACGCTCTAAATTCGATCTATTAATGCCTTCTGTCAAAAATGTTGTGAATAATAAACAAAATTATCAAAAATCATATTACAAAAATAAAAGAGACATATTTTTCAATGAAAATGATCACGTATGGGTAAGAGATTTCAGATCTGGTACACCTCCTTGGTGTTCAGGAATAGTCCAGAAGGTTCTTGGCTTGAAAACATACTTGGTTCAAACAAGTTGTGGAATGAAATGGAAAAGGCATAAGAACCAAATGAAATCTAGACTGTCAGTTGCAACAAAACCTGAACCTGTTTCAATCATTCCCCGATCTGATTTGAACGAAGGAGAAACTGTTAATAATGTAGATTCTAAGGTAAACAGGAATGGCAGCGAAAACATAGTTAGTGAAAATGTAAGTACATCTGAAACTTATTCCCCTAAGATATTGAGACGTCGAAGTCAGTTGAAACAACCGGATAGGTTAAGAATGTGATTAGAATTTATAGAAGTTTTCTTTGGGTGACATTATTTTTAGGGAAGAGGTGTTAGATATTAAGTTATTTAGAACACTGGGTATATTTTAGATTGTAAAAAGTGTTAATATAAAAAGTATGTTTTTTTGTATAAGGCATCGTTTCCCGAGCCGCAGTGTGAAATAAAACAGCTTGCGATTGAGTTGGTTGTATCAATATTTTGGCCCTATTCAAATTAATAGTGATCTAAAACACAATCAATTTCAAAAAAGTAACTCTATTCAAGGATGCAAAGAAGTAACTTCAAGACACAATCTAGAAGAAAAGCCCTCGCGAAACAGCTACTTTCTTATAAATATTGAATTACACGAAAGAAAAAATACTTTCGAAACTTTTTTTATATGAACTTCGAATTCGAAGGTTCCCACATTTTTTACATGAAGATGAGGAAGTAGAAAGCCGAAACCTTTTTACCCAGAAGATTATATATTCTTGATATCATTTTAATCATAAATATATCACAATGCAAAAAATATTTTGATAATTTTAGCAATTGAGCCTTGATTCCACAGCACGTCTCTCTCGTTATACTTGACAAAAAATATTTAAAAATACAGGGTATTTCCTAACTATGGCACGAAACTTCAGAGGGTGATTCGTTAGGTTGTTTTGAGAAAGAAGTTCCTATAAACGAATGTCTGGAGTTGCTTCTTTTATGAAATACAGGGCGTTGAATTCGAAACTAATACAATTATACAATGATAAACTTTATCTATATTAAATACCTACTTAAAACCACAGTTGTATTAATTTTCATAAGAATAAGATGTAGTTATATGCTCTTGCGGACTTTTATTCTGACCTTTTTAAGATCAACAATTTCACGGTACATTATCTGCATGCAACTCCAACGGTATAGGCAGCTCACGCCAAAATAGCTCTCATGGAGCAATACTTTTCCTACTTACTTAATACTTATCATTATATCATAGCCAAAATTACAAAAAACCTTTGTAAATTGTAAATGTACATACATTCATCCATCATCACAATCTTTCACATTTATAATAATAGTATAGATCATAAATATCCTTACACCGATTTGGTTGAAATTTTCTACAGCTGTTTGAGATAATAAGGCGCTTATAACCTCGAACTAGATTGAAATTATTAGGTCCAGTGGCGTCTCAGGGGCACCATAGCCAACAACATAGCCACTGACTTTTTTGCAGTTTTTTATCTTTTTAGATTAAACAACTCAAAATACAACTTTTCCGAAACTTGGGTTTTCTTCATATCAAGCTTTCACGTTTTCTAAAAAAATTTCACTTCTTAAAATCATCCATGGACAACATAAAAAAACAAAAGTAAATAATAAACAATTTCGACCTGAAAGTAAATGAAAAAAATGCAATTATTCGATTGCTCAAGTCATTCATATCTAGTACAGGAGTTTCATAAACATATATCATTTTTTGGGAAAGAAAGTTTTTTGCTTTCTACTACTCCATATTGGTACAAAAAAAAAGGATGAGGGAATCTTCCAAGGAAAGGAAGGAAGTAATCAATTTCAAAATAAGTAACTCTATACATGGATGTGTAGATCATGCAAAGAAGTATTTTTCAGACACAAACTGAAAGAAAGTCTTCCTGAAACAGCTACTTTCATATAAACATTAAATCAAATAGGTGAATGAATGACATTACGATGTCATCGATGACATAAGTAGATCAAGCTTATTCCGTGACATTAAAAATCGTAATTTATGAATGAACTGTGTGTATTTTCTATAATGTTATCCAATTTGGTACTGAAGAGCCTTGGGGCAAGTGTCTTAAGGCGAAACATCGGTGTATACTAGTGAGGGTGACAGTGTTCCATGTAAGTGCAATTTATTACCATTCATTTAAAGTAGAACTCATGTGAATGATATCTGATTTTTATTCCACAACGAATATTTGAAATACAAACTGAGTAGAGAAAAGTATCTTCTGTATAATTCAGTGTTCATATAGAAGTATTTGTTTCGAAAGAATTTTTTTCTTTCGTGTAATTCAATGTCATCATCATCTTGAAGCATCTTGTCATTCATCTTGAAGCATTTTTCACTATCTTTCAATTTACCGAGTAATATACAGGGAGTTTCATTTGAAAAAATGAACTTTCGACTACTTTTATGCACAATGGAAATAATAGTAATTTTAGCACGCCTTGTATGATATGGAGTCGATTTCTTGGTGTTATTTGAATATTTCGAGTTTATCTAAACTATCATCAAAATATAAACTTTTCATGAATTGAGAGTACTGATGTACTTGATTTCAATTGAGGCTATGTTTTGGACCATATTTAGCACAATTTATTTTTTATCCCGAAAACAGATAGAGATAGGTATAGGACATTATCAACAAAAAAGTATTAAAATACCAGAGCGATTCCAAAAATGTATTAATATACGGGGTGTTCCATTTAAAAAAATAAAGTTGCTAGGACTTTTTGATGGAAGTGGCAACGCCGCAATGCTGAAAATATTTTAGATCGATAGAACAGGTAAAGAAATGTGAGAGGTGAAATTTTCAGAAAAATCGTGCTTTGCGTTTTTCAGAAACGTCTAACCTACCATCGACCGTGAGTCACGCTGTATAGTATTTTATAAATACTTTTTTTTAACTTCAACGCCTTGTATCTTGGAAACGAAGCAACTCCGGACATATGTGCATAAAAACTATGTTTTTAAACGATCTAACGAATCACCTACCACAGTTAGGAAACAACCTGTGTAATATCAATGACATTATAATTAGTTTTTTGAAAGTAAGTATTACATTGAACAAAAAAAATGGCTTCTTTCTCTATATATTTTGTATGGTCCTTGCTAAAAAATGGCTTAAAATAGGTCTAATCGTCAATTTTTTGTTGCTCAGAATTCACCTAGAGACTTTTGCGAATTCTTGGAAAGGTATCACTTGTCATGCACAGTGTCCAAAGAGTGGAACATGAAAAACTCACGTGATATCTACGCTTAGAGTGTGCCTTAAAAGATTTTTGAAATCTGCAGGATATTGTGGAATATACCACTATTGGTGGAATATATCTTTCCCAATTTTAGTAAATACAAATGGTCTCTTTGTTTTTGTTCTTTATGTCCGCATATTCAAAGAAATGCTTGAAAACGTAAATGACGCGGTTTGTTTAAAAGCCAACTGATTCTCTACTCTATAATTAATTGTAAACTGGGAAGCGTTATACTGAGTTTTTCGAAACGAAGACACTCTTGTTGATGAATCTCATTTCTCACAAAAATGTGTGCATGTGTATGACGCAGTTTTTATTGATTTTGGGTTCAAATGTTAGCTTCATTATTTTGATAGCAATATGGTAATCTGTATAAATAACTTACTGTTTATATCTAATTTGTTTTCAGAACTCATTCGAATAATTCGATTACGCTAGTAATGAAATATTTTTTAGCTTTTAGGCAATAACGTAAAGAATTATTAGGAATTTTGTTTTTTGAGAAATCGGCGTTGCAGACACTAATAAATGTAGATACAATGATGAAGTGAAACCTTTCACCAATTAATGAATCGATGGATCTAGCCGTTACAACGTGGTAGGAAATCATAATGAAAAATAAGAAATTAGACTTTCTATGTTCATATAACACCTTGTATTTGTAACTAAATTACTACAGTTTTCAAACAAATTTAATAAACTGAAAATAGTTAATAATGTTAGCTCTTACATGTTTAAACCCCTGTAGGTAATAACAGAGGTACTCAATTCAATTGAACAACGAATGTAAGCCTCTCATTTTATATACAGGACGTTTCAACGGAAATTTGACCTCTTCCTGTAAGTCAGAAAATTTTTATTTCTAGGGGGGACTAATTCTGATATGAAAATCAGTGACGGCTCGTGCATGAGGAGCTATCGACTTTATTTTAGTTTGTAAACCATTTTAATGGCCGGCCATGACCGCAGCCCCATCTTATAGATGTCATACGTATGAATTAAAAAATTAAACAAATCGTCAGCTGTGCGCCCAGATGAAACATCATGAAAACCCGTAAAACGTTCTACCACATTACCATCTTTGACATATCTAAAAACGATTGAAAGTTGTGATGTACAGGTAATATAAGTAGTTTCATCAATTTCCCATGCAAAAAAAAGAAACACTTTCAATCTCCTTGCTTATATTTTCCTTAATAATATATGCCACACTGTCTATAAGCTCATTTTAGATGGTTTTTGAGGTGCCCGAAAAAACGCTACCATTTAAAAAAGTGCCAAATTGTGAATCATATTTGCCCCATAACATTAAAAGTTCCTTGTAATTGCCGCGATTAATCGAATCTTCGGTTTCATCGTGCCCACGAAAAGCTAATTCTTGGGAACCCAAATAAATCGTAATATCGATAAGTCTTTTTAAATTCGACCGATTTTCCCTAACCTGATTATTAAAAGAAATCATGGCCTCTTTTTGAGCTGTATCTGAAGCTGTTGCTATATTTTGTTTGCTAAACAATACAATACTGCCTGTTTTATACACATATAAAAAATATTATCAAAAAACGATTTACCGAAATATTTTTCAGTCCCGGTCCGTCACGACATCCCGTCCGAATAATTAAATAAAAAACAAACGCAGTCGTACACTAAGGGAGACCAACTGGAGGCTAGCCTCCTCTAACGCTATATTTTCTGCAACTGAAATTACAAATCGGGACGTATGTCGCTAGTGAATTTTAAAGCGGTCGGAGGCTTGGCTCCCTTGCAGTGTATGGCATTTATCATTTCGGGTTGATGGTTTATTCGTTCATGGGCGGTGCGATTGAGTTTTGTTGATGCAGGATACAGTGTGTTACGGACTACGTAGTGAGTGATAGTGTTTTTCTGGCATATTTTAGAAAAAAATAATCATAATTATTTGTCAATATCTTTTGATTCATTGCGATGAATAGCATCAAATTTTATGGAGAGGCTAGCCTCCTCTGACGAGCCGCCGCTGATGAAAATCATACCTGAAACTTCCACCCCCTGTGGTCAGCAACTATCCCCCCTTTTTTTTAATGGCATGGGGGGTCAAGTAATACATCATTTGAAAGGTATTTTTGTTCCTCTATTACTTCTGTATTTTTTTTCGAAATAGGTTTATTCGAGAGAAATTAAATGTTGAACGTTTTATTTAAGAATAAACAGAAAATTCGCTGTCGCTCATTTTATTGAGGAAATCAACAAAAGTAATATCAATGGTAACATAGTCAACGGATAAAGTGTTCAAAATGACCTCCATCTAGTTCCATAGTCTACTTTCGAAAGCGTTCCTTACATTATTGAAGATGTCCGGAATCAGAAATCGGCATACCCGTACAAGTCTCTGTCCCAGAACAGAGGAATTTTTCAGAAAAATCAATGTGGAAGTTGCATTCGGATTACATGCCAGATTATTAAATTGTATTTTTAATGTCAAAAGTGAAGTGGAAAAGATAGAGAAATCTGGAGTTTATAAGTTCAAGTGTCCGGAGTGTAATAGTGTTTATGTGGGACAATGTGGCCGAAATTTCTCAAAACTGTATGCCGAACATGAAAGGTCCTTCAGACTAAGTAAAAATGATTCGACGTTTTCAAACCATTCCTTGGAATTCAATTCAATTCAAGTTATTTGGAATATGTTAATATACAATTTATTAATATTATGGTTAGGACCACTAGGAGTTTGAGGAAAGCAGCCTAAGCGCAGGTGGCTTGTAATGTGCTTCCGTCTGTCTCCCCGTGGAAGTACTTTAAAAATATATCAGGCACAAAAGTAATAAAATATTAAATAACTGTTGTATTAGTATTAGTGAATAGACAGAGGAAGCTGGTATATTTTATGAGAATGAGTACCTATAATTATCTATACATATAGGTTTACATAATATTGGAAATAGGTACACATACACTGAAAGACACATTGGAAGATTAGAAAATGTACTGAGTGATATTTCTGTGTTATTGCGTATGTTTGAATAAACTGTTTATACGGGTATTATTTACAATTATGAATTCTTTTGTATTTTATTATACTTTAAAAATGTGGTATTTATCTTTATTTCAAGGGGAAGCATGTTATACAGTTTTGGAGCGAAATAGTAGACTGAACGTTGGGTATGACTTTTTTTGTAAAGGGGTATCAATGGATAGATTATGTACATTTCTGGTGTACTTTGTATTTGCCTTAGAATAATTGATATTGTTTGAGTATATCTATATGAGACACTGGTGTGCATACAAACTTCTTATATCAAGCAGATTAGTTTCAGAATAGAGTTTTTCTGTATCAAATTGTCTGTTTTTTTCCAAGATTATTTTTAAAACTGTATTCTGGAGCACCTGTACAATATTTAGCACATTCTCAAACATTCCACCCCACACTGTGATATAATATCGTATAACTGACTCAGCAAGAGATTTGTAAACAATAATTAAGCTTTTTTTTGTGAGTATATCCCTGAGTTCATACATTTTATAGCTAAGATGTCTAAGTCTTTTACTATATATTGCAAATGTTCATCCCATCTCAGATGTTGGTCCATTACAACTCCTAAATACTTTATTTTAGTTATTTTTTCAATATATGGACATTCATAAATGGTTTCAGAACACTTTGGCATATGGAAATAAATTTTTTGTTGGACAGGTTGGTGGTTGCTCAGAAGAGTGAAAGTAATAAATTTCGATTTTTCAACATTAAGGTTGAGAAGATTGTTACTTAATCATATTTGTATTTTACCCAAACACTCTTCTGCTACTTTATATACCTGTTGCCATGTATCACCTGTACAGATAATTGCAGTATCGTCAGCATATGATATGAGCTGCCCTTTGAAATTATTTATGCGACCTAAACTATTAATATATGCTAAAAATAGTATTGGGCCTAAAACGGTACCTTGAGGTACGCCACTAGAGATTTTAGCCAGAGATTTTAGCCAGTTCACTAACATTGTTACCTATTTTGACCATTTGGGTTCTACAAGAAAGATAATCTGTAAAAACATTATTTGCTGGTCCTCGTATTCCATATGAATTCAGTTTATTTAAGAGTGCTTCATGAGAAATTGTATCAAAGGCCTTGACCAAATCAAGAAAAATTGCAAGACACTTTTTTGAGTTGTCTAAGGTATCCGATGCTTGCTTAAATAAATCTAAAACAGCTAGTTCAGTATTACTGCCATTAATGAATCCATACTGCCTTTCTGTTAATACCTCATATTTTTTTTTTAAATTCCAGTAGGCGAATTTTGAGGGCATGCTCCAATATCTTCGCAAAATTATCTATTACAGAAATTGGTCGATAGTTGCTGAGATTGGATTTATCACCAGATTTAAAAACGGGAGTGACTATGGAATATTTCCATTGCAGTGGTATTTCGCCAGTTTTGAACAACACAACAAAGTTTTTGTTTCGGGGTTGAAATTAGATGATTTTAATGTATTTCCACGTGTTAAAACCGAAAGTGACCATAAAAATTATATATTAGCTCTTGTTTTCGAAATATAGTATCATTATATTATATATATGTATATTGAGTTTTCAACAAATGAAAGTCATTGCTATACTCCTAGGAATGCAATTAGGGTTCACCAAGTACTGTTGTTTTTTGTGTCTGTGGGACAGTCGGGATAGAAAATCTCACTATAAAAAAATGAACTGGCCTACACGAGACCTAAACCCTAATGAGAAAAATGTAGTTTACGAGCCTCTTGTAGATCCTAAGGATGTTCTCCTTCCCCCATTACATATTAAGTTGGGACTAATGAAAAACTTTGTGAAGGCCATGGACCAGGAAGGACAAGCTTTTAAGTACTTGAGAGCAAAGTTTCCCAGGTTGAGTGATGCTAAAGTCAAGGAAGGCATCTTTATTGGGCCTCAAATCCGTGAAATCGTAAATGATCCTGCTTTTGACATGATTTTAACAGGAAATGAAAAAAGAGCCTGGGAAGCCTTTAAGGGGGTTGTACATGGGTTTTTAGGTAACAAAAGAGATGATAACTTCACAGCATTGGTTAAAGAGCTTCTTCAAGCTTACCACCAACTTGGATGCAACATGTCCTTAAAAATTCATTTTCTTCACTCTCATCTTAATTTCTTCCCACAAAACTGTGGAGCTGTGAGTGACGAACATGGAGAAAGATTCCATCAAGACATTGCCTTAATGGAACAGAGATATCAGGGCCGTTGGAATGAAGCAATGCTTGCAGACTACTGCTGGTCTGTGTGTAGGGATGCTCCAGAAGTGTTTTATAAAAGACAAGCTAATCGACAGCGATCTTACAATGAATTGGATGGACTTAATTGAAATTTGGTGGTACAAACTTCTTTTATTTGTCAAAACACTGAGAATGTTTTTTTTTTATTAATTTTGTACTTAAAATATTCTAAAAGAAACATAACAATATTGTTTTATGTACTTTCACTTTTCACGTATAGTATAACTACTCTTTAAGATTAAGTACTGTGTATCTCAAAAACCAGAGCTAATAAAAATTTTTTATTGTTATTTTCGTTTTTATCACCCCAAAATTAGTAGAAATTGACTAATTTAGTGTAGGAAACATTCAAAAAATATTTTTTTGTTGTGTTGTGATATTAAATTGATTATATAGACAAGGGGTTGTACCAAATACAGGTGTAGAGTTTTTATAAGTTTGGAACTAATTCCATCGGGACCAGGTGCACAATTATTTTTTAATTTTGATATAATGTTTATAATTACTTTATCATTTACCGGGGTGAGAAATATTGATTTTACTATTGATTTGTCGTTCAAAAATTGTGGGGTCATTCTATATGATTTATTTATTTTTTTTAGCCATTTCTATGCTAACACTAGCGAAATATTCATTGAAAACATTTGCCTTTTCCTTATCTTCCCTAAATATCTTATCTTTTGAATTTCACTGGTTCGGACTTCCATTGTCTACTATATAAAATGATTTGAAATCCCTGAAACAAGTAAAAAAGAATAATTAAAAAGAATAGTTGAAAATAACCAGTCATCACCCGAAGACGATTGTAGATACCAACAATCGAAACGTCGTGAGCTAACGTGACTTGGAATCTCTACACTTTTTTATTTTTATTATTTTCTTTTTTTGCATTCTTTCAATTTTTATTTTTTCAATTATTATATTTTTACTTGTAGGTTATTTCACTATCATTTCATTTCAGGTTTATCGTTGCTTAATATAATTGTTATTTTCAACTATTCTTTTTAATTATTCTTTTTTACTTGTTTCAGGGATTTCAAATCATTTTATATAGTAGACAATGGAAGTCCGAACCAGTGAAATTCATCACGAAACATTGTCAATCACCTTCAAACAAACATCTTATCTTTTAATTTGATTTCCCCTATATTTTTCTGTTTTATATTTCTATTAGTTATTTCATTGATTGTTTCCCATGTTTTTTTGCAATCTTTACTATTTTCCTTTAATTTATTTCTGTAATAGTATTTTTTTGTAATTCGTAATAATTTACTCAATTCATTTCTATACCGCTTATATTCATTTCTCAATTCTGGGTTCATATTTTTATTCATTTTCAGTTTAATTTTATCTCTATGCTCTATAGATTTGATTAAACCTACAGTGATCCACGGTTTAAGTTTGTGCGAAGATTTTTTTTCACGTACGTGTCTTGTAGTGCAGTCTTTTAAATGTTTTTCAAATTTAGTAATAAAGTTATCATAGGATTTTTGTGATTCATTGCAATTCATAACATCAAACCAATTTTCGTTTTGTAACACAGTGTACAGTTTTGTATAATCAATGGAATGCAACCACAAGTTCCCCAATCCTAACGATTCGGAAATTCTGCACAATACAAGCAAGGGTTGGAAACTCAATTTTTTGGAATCCTTGGAAACTCATAAAAGCATTGTAGATGTAACCTGCTAAATGATCAAATCAAACTAGTACCTCTGTTATTACCTATATCTGGCGATGACCAGGAAAAATTTATGCTTAACAGTTACTGGCCACTGTCAACTAAGGAAGATGAGACAGTTAGGCATGTCCTATGAGAATGTCCAGAGTTATCTTCAATAAATATATAAGGGCTCACATTATCAATTATTTTCAGTTTATTGTATTCGGTTGAAAATGTCCTTTTAGGACGAAACTGCAGTTAGTTACAAATACAAGCTGTAAAAAAAACATTATTTCTGATTTCACCAATTACCTTATTCTGCAATTCAGTCAAAATAATATTGAATGAGTTGTTTTAAAACTTTGAAAATAGACGTTGAATATTTCTTTTCAATATAAAATAAGAACTATTCCCGGCTAGTTCGAGCTCAGTTTCCATGATATCAATTTCAACAATTCCAATAAATATTGTTAAAACATTTTCTACTCAAAAACTGTATAATATTTAATCCTCTCTATCTATTCGTAATCTGACTCTACTATTTCTATGACAGCCATGTCATCATCTTACTTTCACCGCAGTATGTGATTATAATGTCTGGTTTTATGTTAAGTTCTAGGGATGGTCACATACGAGTATAATAATAAATATTTGAAGTACATATTACTTTTATGATGATACAACTGTTTCACAAGGATTTATTTTTCATCATAGTTTTAGCTTTTTAGTTTATTTGACTTTAATGATTGTAAAGTCTATATTTCCTTTTATCACTTTAGTCTTCTGAAAACCTTTTATTTTTACTCTAACATGATTTTTCAAGACAATTTAAATGAAAGAAAATCACTCTTAGCTAGACGTTTACGAGTAAAAAAATTTGTGGACAATTTGAAAATATCTATCGAAAATCCAAAAAGACTTCAGCTTCATTAATTAATTTCTTTGAGAAATACTCACACGAGTTCTCATCCACACAAGTTAACACAACAAAATACTTTGATTGGACCCTGTTTAGTTGTTATTATATGTACCAGTTATTATCTTTTGACCCCCCCTACTCGTGCTATACTTCTCATAAGCAATTATGAATTTCTAAATAAGGATCTGTGGCACTGATAAATAATATATTTAAAAATATATCTCTTCAATTCTCGAATGAGGAATTTCTCAACAACTATCAGTTTCCAGTGAAAATTTGTGTTTACATGACACATATTTCTTGTAGATTGACGTGTGTAGAATTTCGGTGGTATTTGAGGAAAGTCCATATGTTACGTAAATTCTTTCATATTCGAAGGAAAGTTAGGTAGCCAAAAATTGCACAAATGAACACACGAAAATTGGCTGCATGGGATTCCCCGTTATAGTATCGTGGGATAGAATCAGTGGCGGATCCTGAAAATCATTTGGGGGGGGGGGCGCAGTTTAAAACTCAGAGTATGGTTCGAACAGTGCATCACAAATTTTACGAACGACTTGTTCGTGCATGTCTTTTATAACTGAATTCTATATATTCAATGATTTATATTTTACAATTTGAAGTACCTAAATTTCAAAAATTTTAAATAATTACCTATATAGTACAGGATCCCGCCGCAAAATCACTACATTCATAGTGTAGTTAATCAAACTCAAATTTTTACATACATTTATGAATAGGAAAATACATTTATGACAGGTTGCCAGTCAAAAAGTGGCCGCCAACCTTTTTATTTGAAAAAATCAAGCTACTAAAATACTTCATGGAGTAAGAGCCAGGTCAGTCCCCCTACGAAACCTTTCATCACTTGGAAGGATCGATTGCAGCTTGAGAAATGGTTCTGAAGCAGATTCTGTGAAACATGTTCTTCCTTACGAATCAGTAGACAGTTGTCCTGAAAATCTTGCGAAAAAAAATGGATTCGATAATTTAGGAAACATTAGCTAGATGAATAGCATTTTAGAAGTATTGTTCATGACGAGCTTTTAAACGATGAACGAGAACAAGAATGTTTTTTACTTATTCACCAAACTCAAACACCTGTATAGCAGCTGCAGTTTTGTAAGAATGTATCATCTCCAAATAAGCAAAGTTGCACGGATACATATTCAGCATTTTACCTTATTAAGGTGACCAGACGAAAGTTGCAACCTCAGCATATGAATCTTTATATTTTTTTTTTTGTTAAAAAAAACATTTTATTAAAACAACGATACATATAAAATAAAAACAACAATAAAAATTAATTGGCGCTCCGAGGCGACTTCATTGATTCCAGTGGCGCATTTGCTTTTTCAGCTGCAGGAAAACCCGGAAAAACCTGCAGCACAAAATGTAGGGTGTCTCTAGAGGCTCCAATAAATTCAATGCATCGCCAGAACACTTCGTGATACGACTATCGTCAAACTTAAACCAGTCCGTTTCGTCTTTGACCAAGGCATAATAATGATCAAATTCAACGCCAGAACCACAGTGAACAATGACTGCATGAATATTATAATAGTGGTCTGCTAGGTTGAAATGTTCATCTATTTCGAACTTTCCAAAGAGTTTCTTGCTTCCGTTAGAGGTTGAGTCTTGTTTGAAAATCATCAGTGTTATTATTAGATTGACTGGTGCCTCAGCTATACTTGTTTCCTTAGAACAGTCAGTTAGTTTGGCGCATGTTTGACAATACAGTCGATCATCACCCGTTAAACATTCCATTTTCAGATGATTTAACAATAAACTTTGCACGGACTGGTTATTAGTCATATTAGGAAAAGCTAGATGAAGTTCCAGAAATTCACATAAGTTTTCGGTACTTCTTGAACATTTACCACAAAGTAAACAAGTGAGGATTTTTTCAGCAAAGGATTTACAAACACAAGACGAGATGGACTGTAAGGAATCATTCAATGCAGAGTATTGCAGAGCGGTCAGGCGTATTGATTGTGCTATTGTTTTGCTAACAAAGAGTATTCATCAAGAACCCCAAGAATTCGGAACAATCCTCTTGTTGTCCTAACGTATCTAGTGGACTTCAAAGACTCCAGGAAATCGGTTGGAGGGAAAGATGATACCTTCTTACGAAACTGCAGCTGCATGAACAGGTGTTTGAGATTGATGAATAAGTAGGAAACATTCCCGTTCTCGTTCATCATTAAAACTTCGTTCTTGAAATTCTTCGTCATGAACAACACTTGTAAAATGCTATTCATCTAGCAAGTGTTTCCTAAATTATCCAATCCAATTTTCTTCTCTAGATTTTCAGGACAACTGTCTACTGATTCGTAAGGAAGAACAGAATCTCCATAAGAACCATTTCTCAAGCTGCGATCGATCCTTCCAAGTGAAGAAGGGTTTCGTAGGGGGATCGATTCGGCTCTTGCTTCATGAAGCTCTTCCACTGAAAGGGAACCAGTTCTACGAGGATTGCAAGTCATATTTGGGGGGCAAGATGACCTGAGTCCAATGACTTGAGGCAGGTCAAGATCAACAGAAAGTATTGAGAAATTCATTCAGTATTCATTAATCACTCTTCAGAAACGGTTCCAGAGCATTTTAAGAATGCAGCACATCTTCTTTTCATCGTTCCTGTTGGGTAGCAGGATTCTTTGTATTTTTCTTAACTATTTTATTAACTACTCTAAGCGTATTTTTTTCGTTTTCATCATAATAAATATTTCATTCAATTTTGAATGAGTTTTTCCATTATTTGGATCATGTGAGTGCTACAGCAATTGACTATCTTATTATTAACATTTCAGAAGATGAAGTAACTGTATATCTTCATGATACTTCACTAGCAAAACATCTTGCCCATATTCTTTCTTTCAGTCTACCTAACTTATCATCAAATGAATTGCAAACTACTACTACCACCTCTAAAAAAAAATTCATCGATGAGAATTTCCAATAACTCAGAACACGACTGAGCAATATCAACTGGACTGGATAAAATAATTAAAAGAATAATGAGTTTTAATTTCAATTTTCTTCTTCTTCATCGTCGTCGTCTTCTCGCAGCTGTTAAAATTCAAGGTCGTTATCATCTTCATTGTCATCTTCACCCAGATTCGTTTCCAATTCTTCCATGATTTCTGGATCAAATGACCTATCTTCGTTAACATCGGTCTCATATGGTACAGCATTGAGACAAGTTTGCCCATTACACTGGCCACAAGCTAACGAGCATTGCAACTCCGCTTTCCTGCGTCCACATCTTGAACCACAACCACTTATGCAGTTACAGAATATCATAGCAGGTGTTAAATGGTCATGATAGGTTCTAACAATCCGTTACGCATTGTCCAACCCCATTCCTGGGGTTCTAAATCATGTCCTAACCAAGTTTGAACTTGGTAATAAACACGATTAAAATGTTGGTGAGCTGCTCCACAAGTAAATCAATATCTTCACCGACTATAATTGCTGTTCTTTGACGTTTAGATTCTTCAATAGCTGTCTCAATAATGAGAACATCCCCATCATCTCTGGCCTGTTTAGTGTTGATGTCAACAAAATGCAATTACCATAAAAGAGAATACAATTAGAATGTAATTAAAGTATATCACTTAATGACTTTTTGAAATATAGAAATAAATTGCATTATTGAATTCATAGATCGGTTCATTAATAAAAAAAATATTTAAATATAATGTATTTGCTAATAAAAAATGAAAATTATTTGTAATTATTTATTAAGTAATAATTTATAAACCTTAAATGAGCTGATTTCGATCGGGAAAACCAGTTGATTTCAAATAATATTCAATCTGCCATCGCGCTGCCCTCTATGTCAAAAACGATTCAACGTATGAAAAAATGTTTGAAACAAAAGTTGTAGAAAATTTAATTCTCTACAATATTGATAATGGATACAATTAGCATAAAACCCATTGGAAACGAGATATTGGCAAAAAACGTGCAAAAAGTCGGTTTTTTTTACTTTTGACCCCACAATTTTTGAAGTTGCAGCTGTCGAATCATATGTGAATTTTGAGAATACTTTTATGATGCCAAAATACAAAATTTATACAAATTTACAGCTGGGTACGTCAACTTTCCGAAATACAGGTCTAAATCGGCCTAAAATGACTGCACTATAGAAGGGCTTAGAACAAATGATGCATTTGATGCTTTCATGAATGAATTTTTATGGTGTCTTGATGTGGCTTGTCCCAGAGTGAATACAAATAACATACACAATGGCAGCAGACCCAAAGTAAAAAAAAGATGGGTGACAAATGAACTAAAAAATCAAAGTAAAGAGTTGAGAGAGCTGTATAAAAAGTGATGAAAGGAAATGTGAGTGAGGAGACATATAAAAAATAAAAGAGGGAATATACAAAAAAACTGCGGAAGTCAAAACCTGAATATTATGGCAACAAAATAGAAATATCTGAAAACCGAAAAGAGCCAGGTGGAACATAAGAAATTATTATACAGGGAGAAATAAAAATATAAAAAACAAGGATATCCTCCTTGAATAAATGATGTCTTGTTAACCGATAATTCGCAAGTTGTAAATGAGTTTGCTAACAACTTTGCGAAGGTAGTCTCTGAAAATCGGTTAAGCTACATAGGTCAGAATATGTCACTACCACATACCGGCGCTGATTACAATGAAAACTCTATTTTCTTCGAGGAAGTGTTGGAAACTGAGATACTAACGACGATCAATAATTTAAAAAATAAATCATCTAGTGGATTTGATGTCATCCCAACAGTATCGGGCATTCTAGTGAAGCTCATAAATCAATCAATATTTGAGGGACTTTTTCCTGAAGTCTGGAAAACTGCAAAGGTTATACCAACACATAAAAAAGGTTCCCAAGTAGATATTGACAACTATCGCCAAATTTCTTTATTAAGTGTGACATCAAAACTACTAGAAAAAATAGTTGCAAATAGAATTGTTTTATTTCTTGAATAATACAGAATCTTATCTTATCAGCAACATGGCTTTAGAAAAGATATTTCGGTTGAAACAGCTATTGCTAGTAAATTTAAGTTCATTTACAATAACATTGATAAGGGGAAGTATGTAGTCTCAATATTATTGGATGTAGCGAAAGCCTTTGATTCAGTAAGAAATGAAATTATGATCAGTAAATTGTACAACATTATTATCAGAGGTTTCGTACTTTAACAGATTAAGCCATTTTTATCTGTCAGAAAAATGGTTGTGACTCTGAATAACACTGCATCATACATTCAAGATATTATGCTTAGTGTACCACAAGGTTCAATATTAGGACTGCTGTTTTCAATTTATATAAATCGTGGGGTCAATACTACAACTAGGTAACTACAATTCAGCTGTTTCGAGAAAAACGCAAATTAAAGTTTTAGTAAGGTTTTGGAAGACTGTGGAGACTAAACTAAAAGTTATCTTACTACCATTTCTGGATTATATTTTATTAGAAGTATTTATGTCTCGTTTTGACCACAATTTTCTAAGAATTGACGAGAAAAATTCCTTGAAATATAATGTATCCTAAAAAAAATCAGTTACCTAGTTTTAGCAATAAGGATATTTTTGATGTTGAGTTAGAAGTACTTACATTCCAAATGATCAATGTTGTATTTAATAAATGATTTTTCATATCCAATTTAGGAAGCCTCCATAGCACAATGTTAAAGTCAAACTAAATAATTCAATCACATTCAACAAGCAGGGTAGTAAATGAATAGTTTATTTAGTATTAAGTATTAAGTTTTTATTGAAAATAATATTAATACTATTTTTTTACAAGCGAAAAATCAAAATCGATAAAATCTAACGATGTTATTTAGTTAAATTTACAAAGTTAACAATAAAAATTGAGCAAAAACAAAACAATAATAAAAAATTATAGATTTTCGTTGTCAGAATCGTCAAAATCGCATTCGGGCTCGCCGACATCTCCATCATGAGGCAGATCAAGATAAAATTGTTTGTACCTATCTCCGAGTGCTGGGGGCTTTAGTGTGAACAAAGAAACCAGATCCCTGTATTTCAAGGAGGTAATGGGGATTGGTTGATCATACCGCTGCTTTAGCTGCAAGAATGTGTGCCGACGGCTTCTTTTATTAAAGTCTAAGATTTTGAAGGGTTCATCAAAATTCTCCCTGAATTTCATCTTATACGGTTCGGATTTTTCGAAACGCATCCAGCTCATTTTTTGCCACCGCACTTCCTCTGAGTCTTCACCCTTCTTCCGGTTCGTAAGATTTTCCTTCATAAAAAGCTTGTAATCATTTATATTTTCGATAAGAAGATCGAACACTTGGTAGGGTTTGTCCCCTTTTCTTCTTGCGCTTCTTGCGATCTGCTTCAAGTCTTCCGGCCACGACGCTTTGCCTACTCTTTGCAGCTCGGTGGCTACAGCTGAATGCATAGAGTCACACTCCATCTGTGTATGGCCCGGGACTAGAAATTTCATATCAATGACTGATATATTATCTAGCTCCTGCACAGCAATCATGAACATTGTTGCGATGAACTGATTAAGATTTTGCCCACCACATCTGTCACTGTAAAATACTACGTTTTTTACGTTACTAAGGAGGCCTTTTAAAAACAAGTGAACGCAACTTGCTATTTCACAGCTTCCTCTACCTCCTTGGGTCTGGTCCCACATGTAGCAGAAACCTTGCTGTGAGTTCAGTGTATATATCGTAAAATTGTACGTAGCGAGTCTTCGTTTATAAAATAGAGCATTGTTAGCTGGATCAGATGGTACGAGAAGAACTTGCTGCAAATCGAAATTAGCACATACAGATTCGCCATTTGAATTTTGTGCTTCTTCTTTGTCTTTCATTTTTTCGGTACGAGCTCTCTCTTTCAGCTGTAAGTGCTTTGTATAGTCTTCCTTTAAGGTGTCTTTCTCGTTTGATGAAGCATTGGTGTAATGAGAGCAAACTCGGCACTGATCCTTTTTTGGATGATGGAATCCTAAATTGTAGCACTCGTTGAAAATTTTTCGATAAAAAGGTAAAGTTGCCTTAGGTTCATCATTTTCACTACAAACTTGAATGTACATGTTGTACATTCGGTTAACGTTCAGACTCTGATCCAGGTAAAGGCGCTTGGTGGTTGCACGACAGTAATGAGACGGCATGACAGGAAAACTTTCGATGTGTGCTTTTACATTTTGAACAATGTCTGGTGGAGTTTGCTTCTTGATGTGTCTTCCTCTCTTATCTTCTTGGTTAGTATTTTCGGTGGTTCGCTTTTTCATCGCTATGTCTACAACACCTTTTTTAATGCCCAAGGTATTGAGGAACATTGTCTTGCACACTTTAACTTTTTTTCCCTGGCTGGGAAGATAAAATGTGACAGTAAAATTCCGTTTTGAATTATCGGCTGTTATGCGCTTTTTAGTCAATTTTTCAGTATTGGCATGAATAAAATCCCTCTGCCTGCTATATTCACCTAATGCATAATAGGCTGAAAAAATCCTATTTCGCTCCTCTTCCGAAATTTTTGAGTTGCATTGGCTCCTGCAATTTTGGCACGGGGGTTTCATTTGGATCGCAGGTATAACTTTCTTCCGTGAAGAGACATACGATTCGCCCCTAGCCCTCTTTTCCTTGCTTAAAGTCCTTGCCCATTTGCTTGGACATCTAAACCGTTTTCGTGGTTCCACCGTCGGCTCTGGAAACACCTCCATTCCGTCGAGACGTCCAGTGCTGTTCTTCTTTTTTCGGATCCGATGTGTATGGACGTAGTCAGTGTCACTTTCAGAGGTTTCGTCTGCAGACATTTCCTCTGGGCAAAATTCGGAGTGTTCTGATGAGAACAAAGGCTCTTCATCAACTTCCTCATCTGTATCATAATTGAAGTTAAGAGTGTCGAGTTTCTCACCTGGTCTCCTAGTGTTGGTTTCAGCAGAATGACTGGGCCCAGGGATGGAATCGCTGTTGTAGGATGTACCATTTAAATTCCCCACTTCTTCTGGTTGTGCCGCTAGTAACGAGAAATATAAAATTAGAATAGTTGATTGTAAGCCACTCCATAAGTAAAGTGTTTGATGAATGGTTACTCACAAGTCTCTCCAGTAAAGTCATTTGCTCTGTGAGCTTCAGGTATAGCGTGATGTCGAGAGGATGGACTACATGGTCTAGCTTCTGATTTCAATCTGCAGTCGTTACCTACATCAATATAAATGAATGTAAATTATGAAATTATGATATATTTTCCTAATGTAATTTTAAACCGGTACGGGGACCCTTGCAAAAGTTACATGAATATACTATCGAACAGAACTATTAGAAACATTAGAAAAAAAAAATGTTAAATTCTTGCATGACGAAAACTCGAATGAAAAAATGTATAGAACGTAAATTGAAGGAAAAAAAATTAAACTGTGAATCGAATCCGATTTGAAATCAAATATAAAACAAAATACTTAGAGGTACTTCAACCCGGCACCTGCCTCACGCATTTTCTGATATAACTAAGCGAGCGGTGATCAGATATCAACCAAAGTCAAAAGGTCTCAACTGAAAATCAAACTTTTCTAAGGTGTGGGAAGAAAACAAAAGTTTCAATTACATTATTGAATTGTAACAACATTACAATTAAATTTTAATACGGCGTCCTTGATTGCTTTCCGTGCTTACTGTGCCGCCAAAGATCACATCAAAGGAATTGCCGCCATTAACCCGGTAGAATTCATTGCTCGGCATAACCTACTGGCCGCGCTGTATGACTATTCCGATAATTTTAATGTCGGCATTCTATTTCATTGCTCTGTAAGTTCTAGTTTAAAAATACTTTTTGATATTGACAAAAGGAGTTGGTATCCTCAATTACCTAAGTAAGTTATTTAGCCGGTAACGGTATTTTAATGAATTGATTAATAAAATTATACTTACTAATGTTGATGTCGCATAATTGCAATATACGTCTTGTTCTTGAATACATCTTGGAGTTTTAGAAGAATAAAGCACTCAATATCACACACTGTTTACATCCAACCTTACCAAGACAACTAGAGCCACCTGTTGATTTTAAACATGAAGCCCCAGACTTGTAGTGCTACAACTAGACATGTTGAGTTGCCTAATTGTTGCTTCAATCTTGCAGTTCTGCTAAGTTGAACAACTAGATAAGTGAACTTATCTAGTTGTAGATTGAACTTTTTTTCTGATCATCAACTTATCTAGTTTTGAAAACTCTAAATAACTCCTGTAAAATGTCTACAACAGATATCTAGTTGTAGTATGGTGTGGGCCTCACCTAATGGAATTTATATGTGCACTTATCCAGATTTCGCCAAATTTGTAGTTACCTAGTTGTAGTTCTCACCCCACGAAATGATCTCACGAAATATATTGAACATGGTTATACCGTGATGTTCGCAGATGACACCACCATATCAATGTCTGGTACCACAATAGATGAGTTAGAATTCAATATAAACTCAGTCATGGACGCTATGGTTTCTTGGTGTGACAGAAACCAACTGAAACTGAATGCAAATAAAATAATTCACTTGGGTTTCTCCTTGAGAAAGACATCGAATCTTAATAACATCCAACTATCTGATACAGCCAAACTCCTGAAATCTACTTAGATTAAACCTTGTCTTGGGATCCTCACATTGAGCATGTGTAAAAAAAATTCAATCATGCAATATTTGCAATACGCCAGCTCAAAGAGTTGCTAGACTTATATGGTATCAAGACGGTCTATTATTCTTTGGCCTGTATATTTATGAAGCTCTGCTTCATTTTAATCACGAGTCAGTCACTCATAATTATGCAACACGAACTAAACACTTGACCATCCCAAAACACAAAACTTCGACATTCAAGGAATCTCTAGGTATAACGGCATCATACTTTTTAATTCATTGCCACAGGATGTCAAGGACCTTTAGTAAGTTTCAAGAACCATATCAAAGAATTATTGACGAACGGGGGTTATTAGATGAGTTCCTGCAAAGAGATGTCTCGATATAACTTGTTCTCACTGCTATTTTCCTACCTATTTTTATGTTAAACCTTTTAATTGTTTATAATTATATTATGTTGTTTAATAATCAAGCAACGCAAGCATTATCAACCAACGACCACTACCCACACTGTGGGGTGCCCTGATCAAGCGTAGTGAGCTAAGAATGACAGCCTTCTGCATCTGTCCGGATAAGATTTCTGCCTTAGTGCGGCCAGCCGATATTATTTTGAAATTCGATAGTGGATTGTGCATCCTTTCACCAAGGATTGCAATAAGCAGATCTACCATCTTGACATTTCATTTTTTTCATTTATAATTAGGTGCAGTTTTTTGGGTCTTTAGGTAGAGTGTTTGGGCAAGATTTGGATGACTAGTTGATATCTCTCAAATTAATGTAAACTATAGGAGGCTTGCTTAAATGCAAGATGTGCGGATCTTTTTTTTTTTGGTACCTTGGGAGCTGTCTGACTTGATTTAGTCCAAGTCTCCAGGAAACACTGCCTCCTCTTGGGCTTATTGCGTTTGTTCTCCCATCTTCTCATGACACCCATTCCATCAGTCTCGTTCCCTATACTAGTTTGTACAGGTTTCGTGTTGGATGTTTGTCATATTCTTCTGGACGTAATTTCATACGTTCATATATTGCCTGCCTTCTGTGATTCAGTGCCTCACATTCGTTGCATAATCTGCAGCTGAGGTCTCCGTTGTACAGACCCATTTTATTCAGGTGTTCTCTGAGCGGACAATGACCGGTTAGTAACCCTATAATTATTCTGAGCCGATCCCTACTATATTGAAGTAGTTCTTCGGTTCTTTTCTCGGACGGTTCCCCAATGAAGACTCTACTGTGTTTGTTGCCAGGTACTTTTGTCCAGTACTCTGTGTGCTTTTTATTGGTCCAAATCCTAATCTGGTTTCGTACCAGTGATTTTGGTACCCCCAGAGCTGGTTCAGGACCTATATATGAAGTTGATGCGCTAGACGCGGAGTCTAGCGCATTCATCAGCTTTATCATTACCTGTGATTCCTGAATGCCCTGGCACCCAGTACAAAGTTAATTTGTTTCTGTTTGCAAGTTCATTCAGTTCTTCATGGCATTCCCACTTCATTGGACTCCCTGCAAGATTCAGGAATACGAGTTGTGGCAAATGAATTATTTTCAAATTATTCGAGTTGCTGCAAGCAGTATGTAAAAATAGGAAATGGAATCAGCGAAGAGAAATTTATAAAATATGGAGTACCACAAGGTACAGTGCTAGGGCCACTACTTTTTTCATTATATATAAATAGTCTACTTACCATCCATGAAACTACAGGTCAAATTGTGAGCTTCGCTGATGACACTGCCATTCTATACACTGCAGAAACCTGGGAGAGTCTGAAAATGAAAATGGAAAACGATCTGTTAAATATTATCAATTGGTTTGACCATAAGTTGCTTACCGTAAACTTTGACAAAACTTTTTATATAACTTTTTCGAGTTACAGAACTAACTTACCTAAGTTCAAGGAACTCACACTGGGAAAAACCAATCAACAGATTGCCATCAAACAAGCAGAGGTTATAATAGATTGTCATTTAAGATGGAATCATCATATCGATGAAGTAACTAAAAGTCTAAGACCATTGTTGTATAGATTCAAATGCTTCAATAGAATATTAGATACGCGTTCCCTCAAAACTCTATATTATGCTCTTGTGGAGTCACGACTGCGATATGGTATCCTTAGCTGGGGTGGTGACCTTAATACCCATCTTCGAAAACTTGAGATAGTACAGAAAAAAATTTTGAAAATAATTTACCAAAAAAAATATACGTATCCGTCAAAAAAGCTTTTTGAGGATGCAGCTATCCTCAGCGTCAGAAAGTTATATTTACACGACATAGCAATTTTCATAAGTAAAAATAAATACACCCTTCAACAGTTAGAGCATAGTTATACCACAAAAAACAAAGCAAAAATGTTCGTAGAAATACAGACAACAAAAAAATCGGTGGGACAACGTTGTTTCAGTTTTTTTAACAAAAAAATTCTTTAACTTTCTAGAATATATGCATAAAAATAAGCTAATGAAAGTCAACTCGATACCACTAATAAAAAATATATTCAAAAAGTATCTCCTCAATGTAGATCATGAAATAATATTAAATATAATTGATAACAAATAACTTATCAAAATTTCCCTACTTTCATCGCTATAGAAATGAGCTGAATTTTCAATTCTCCTCTCATTGTCATTGTTATTTACTTTTTCTCAGGTCAAGAATATTGTCATCTACTTTTTCTCAGGTCCACAATATTGTAAATATTGTAAATACTCACACTGAAATACTGTTCGAAGATTATTTGGTAATACAATAAGTAAAGAATTCCCATGCACAACCTTAGGGTTTCAATGGGTTCTCTCGATGTTTATTACTTATATCTAGAACATTTCATTTAATTGATTGTTTTCTTTTTTTGTATTCTATCTGAAATTTCATATGATGTATTTGAAACTCTATCTATTGCTGGTAAATAAACATATTATTATTATTGTCAGACCAGTTTTGATGTCACCTTCGGGTTTGTCAGAGCCCCTAGTGCGCTCTTGCTGTCTGTAAAAATATTGATCCGCTCATTTCTTTGAGGTCTCAATTTGACAAGCCTTGCACATGGCAAAATAGCATACACTTCCGCGTGAAAGACGGATGTGTATAGTCCTAGCGGATAGCTGTAGTTTATCCGCTCGGTATATTCCAGCTCCCGTTCCATGTTTGGTCTTCGATCCATCTGTATACCAGGTGTTTTTTCCAAACATGTTTTCGGGATGACTAATGGTCTTCCACTCTTCACGGCTTATGATTTTGGCCGTGAAGTTTGTGTTAAAGGTGTACTTCGGTGTCATGTTGTCCGTGCACATATTTAATATGTGCTCCTCCACTTGTTCCGAAATTTCTGTTCGGTCCGATCTTCTGTAGTTCGGTGAGTTTTCCAGTCTGAATTGGCCCATCCTGGCCTCCCCCATTATCACAAAGTGTAAAGGAGGTAGATTCAGGAGTGTCTCCAATGCAGCTTTTGGGGTAGTTCTCATTGCTCCCGTCATTGCCAAACATGCAAGTCTTTGCACCTTGCCTAGTTTGTTGATGGAGGTCGCCTGCTTCATCTTTGGCCACCAGCCCAGAGATGCCTATGTTACCATGGGTTTAACCACTATCATGTATAGCCAATGTGCCATGTCTGGTTTTAGCCCCCATGTTTTTCCATAGGTGCGTCTGGCGAGCATCAGTGCTACGTAGCTCCGCTTTTTTCTTTATCCTGTCCAAGTGTTGGTTCCAGGTCAGTTTGGGATTTAGGATTACTCCTAGATATTTAACCTCCCCCGACACTTGTATTTCTTCACCTCGAAGTTTTAGAGGTCCGAGGCCCTCTTTAGTCCTCTTGGTGAATGCTACTATGATCGATTTGGATGGGCTTATGTTTATTGTACTTACTTTATTGTATTTACCCTGGACTAGGATGACTAAGTCGTCTGCATAGCCCAGTGCTTTATACCCATTACGGTCCAAGAGACATAGTAGCTCGTCCATTACAAGGTTCCATAACAGAGGGGATAGAACCCCCCCCCCTTGCTACCCGTGCCACGACTGTTTCCCCCATAATGCGGATCTTACTCCTATTCATTTTTTTTTGGTATCTCTCAAAGTTCGAATGCAGAAGCTATGAAGTTATTTAGTAATGCCAGTGGGTTCATTGAACCATTTCTTATATGTTGCAACAACTTTGAACTCAATTTTTTTATTCTTCCTTTCATAGCACTTCGATCAATAACTTTTTACTGTTATTCAGATAGATCAACTCTGAGTAGATTTTAATGTTGAACTGAGTTTTAATCTAAAAACCCAGACACCGTTCAGTTATCGTCGGTTATGAATGTAAAAATCCGCAAATAATTTATATCAGTTTGATAAAATATGAAAAATATTTTCATTTGATATATATGTGGAAGATAGTACATTCCAAAAATTTAACGATAACATTCAAACTGAGATGACCTGTTTTATCCTGCTCAATTAAGTCGAATTGTCCCAATATCCTATCAGGAAATTTGTTGTTTTGTTGCTTACCGAATTATATTGATTAAATAGTTATTTTTATTTGTGAAACTCTCCGTGGTATAAGATAGTTTATTTCAAATAGAATGAAAACAATATATAGTTCATAATTGATAATTTTATTAGCAAATCCAAACGAAGGTGATGAATGATTAGAAAATTATTTGAATGATCGCTCTCATAAAAATCTTCAATAATAATGTTTTCATTCTCCTCCTCCCACCAGAGGTGAGAATGAGCAAATTTATCGCTAGACAAAGACATATTTTGAATTACGTTCGATGTCATTAAAAATAGTTTCTTTGAACATGGGTTTGAAAGATAATAAATAAATACGGAAAACTATCAAATCAATACTTGAACTAAAAGAAATGAATAATGACTCCCAGTTTTTAGAGTCGGAAGATCATGTGATGCACTGGTGTAGAAATGAATATTACTGGAGTTTTATCCCAACACCAAACCCTTATTTCTAACACTTCGACACGCGTTTTGGATCACCAACTGATCATCAAGAGGAAAATTAAATAAAATATACACATAATGGTGTACTTATTTATACCATAGATACCTCTGCTAGGTATCGTCCAAGTAAACGATATAGTGCAACCTACTTTTTTAAACTATTATATAAAATGATTTGAAATCCCTGCAACGAATAAAAAGAAGAAATTAAAAATGAATGGCTGAAAGTAACAATTATATTAACCGAAATAAACCTGAAATGAAATAATAGTGAAATAAAATACAAGTAAAAATGGAACAATTGAATAAATTAAAATGAAGAAATGAAAAAAGAGAATAAAGATAAAAAGTGGAGAGATTCCAAGTCACGTTAGTTCACGATGTTTCGATTTTTAGTATCTACAATCGTCTTCGGGTGATGACTGAACTGATTCCTCCGAGAGATGACTATTTATAGGTCGTTCGAGTACTTTCACTTATCCTCGCTTTCCATTTTCCGCTTCACTGGTTCCGTGGGAGATGACCGTTTTGGCGGGAGTTGGCCATTTTTCGCTTGATGATGGGTTTCCATATGTTGCGTATTTCTACGCTGGCTTGGCTGAATACGTTGTTGGACAACATATATGCGGCTTCCTTGAATTTTCTCCTAAACCAGTGTTCCTCTCTGTGCAAGATCTCAGCTTTGGACCACTCGATGTTGTGTTGATGGGTCCAAACATGGTCTGCTATTCCTGATTTGCTGGTTTCCCCTCGCTGTGTGTGTTTCTTGTGCTCGGCAATGCGAACATTCAATGGCCTCTTAGTTACACCAATATAGGATTCTCCACACTCACAGGGTATCCGGTAAATGCAATTCTTGGAATCGCAGTCCGCGTTTGGTGGCCTGGTTTTTGTGAGGCTGCTACAGATAGTGTTACTGGATCTGAAGCAGGTTCTGATGTTGTACTTGGAACCAATTCTTCCTATCCTCTCCGATAATCCTCTGATGTAGGGAAGTGCAAGCACTGGTTGTGACGGCTTCTCTTCCTTGCGAGGCTCCTGCTGTCTTCTAGCCAAAGTCTTTTCTACCATCGCTTTGGTGTAGCCATTCCATTGAAGATCATTTTTGATGATGTCTAGTTCCTTCTCGAGACCTTCCTTCGTATTACAGAGCCCAAAAGCACGGTCTAATAGAGTCTTGATGATTCCTCTTTTAGTCGATTGATGGTGGTTGGATTCGTGGTTCAGATACTGTCCCGTATGAGTGGGTTTTCGGTATACAGATGTTTCCCACTTAGTGTCGGTCCTCTTCACCAAAACGTCTAAGAATGGCAATTCGTTGTGGATTTCCTTCTCCATTGTGAAATTGATGGAAGGTCTCACGCTGTTGATGTGTTTCAGGAAGGCGTCTAGTTCAGTATTCCCATGGTTCCATATTATGAAGGTGTCGTCAACATATCTCAACCAGACTCGAGGTTTCTTGTGGGCTTCTTCAATAGCCAGAGTTTCAAACCACTCCATATATATGTTGGCTATGACTGGTGAAAGTGGCGATCCCATTGGCAGTCCCTCATCTTGTGTAAAGAATTCGTCCTTCAGTTGAAAATAACAGTTTCGTACACAGCATCCTAGTAATTCCATGATTACTTCTATAGGAAGGTTCGTTCTCTCTTTCAGGTTCCCGTCTTTGGATAGCTTTCTCTGTATGATTTGGAGTGCTTCTTCGACCGGAACGTTGGTGTAAAGGCTTTTCACGTCGAAACTAATTAGTTGATCTTCCAGTGTGACCTCAATTGACCCTAGTAACTCGACAAAATGCCTTGAATTCTTCACAAAAGATGATGTTTTTCCTTGTAATGGTTGTATTAAGGGAAGTAAAATCTAGACAAGTTTTGAGTAGCCGAATCTCTGGAGCTGATGATCGGTCTAAGCGGAACGTCCTTCTTGAGAATTTTGGGTAGTCCATACAAGTGAGGGGGCTTACTGTGGTGCGGTGTTAGCGATGATCTTTCCTTGTCCGAAAAATAGACTTGGTGTTTTTTCAAAATCTTGTACAACTTCCTTTCGATTGATGCAGTAAGGTCCCGTACGATCTTTGTGTCCGAACTAGTGAAATTCATCATGAAACATTGTCAATCACCTTCAAACAAACTACTTTTTAATCCTTTTCTGCCAGGCTTCTTCGGTAATATTAGATACTTCTTCTTTAATTAGCTCTATTACCTTCTTATTAAATTTTGGAAAATTATTTTTACGCCTGATGCTTTGTTTCAGTTTTCCCCAAATTAACTCGATGGGATTGAAAACACAAAAATTGGGGGAAATCTCAGTATGGTGTGTCCATACTTATCAGCAATCCTCTCAAGGGCATTCACTTTTTCAAATGTTTTTGTCTGTAAAACTTCAAGTAGTTTGTTTTTGGTATAGTAATCTTCAAAATACAAATGGTTATCCATTAAAAAACTTTGTATTTCATCTTAACTCGAATTTTTATTCGGTACTTTGATGAGCTGACGCGAATGACAAGAAACGTTGTCAAAAACTATTACACTATTCGCATCCAAATATGGGATCAATGTGTTTTCAAACCATTCCTCGAAAATATTAGCTTCCATGGTTTTATGATCGTCAACATTTCTTCAAGTTTTTTTCCACATAATTTCAATGAATTCAGAACCCATCCTTTACTTCTTCTGCAATACATAATGATTAGTCGCGATCCTTTGTTTGCAGGCATGTTAGGCGTACACATTCTCAAACCATCAGTCCACCCTTTCGAAACTATCGTGACTGTCATACCAAGTTTCGTCGAAATAGATAATTTCCCGTTGTTCTTGTCTATATTTAGTCATTTGTTCTGCAATTCCACTATTCTTCTTCTTTCCGTAACTGCTTAACGTTTGTTTATTATTTTAAATCTAAATCCCAGTTTCTTTATCCAATTCTGAAGAGTTTTGCCACAGCAGCTCACGTTATGGCTGGAAGTATTCAATTTCTTCCTTATGATTTCAGTTTTAGGAATCTCATTGCTTTTGTAACAATCGTATATTGTTTTTTTCAATGATTTTATTAAATGAACATCTAATGGTTTTGGTAATCCTGTATCACATCCCGCCTTGCGTTCATAAGGTTTGTTTTCGACCTTTTTATGTCCAGTTGAGAAAGGAGTTTCGGTCAAATCTGATGTTTACTTGTAGTTTTTTCCCCTGAAACCAAACTTGAGATGTAGATTCTTATACAGTGCGGCTCATATAAACTTATTTTTAGCGTTATTATGTACTATGTGAAAAAAACCTGAAACAAGTCGATTTTTATTCTTAAATTGACAATTTACAGTATGAAAATATTATCCCCCTCCAGCAATTTTGACAACATATCTAGGTATCACAAAACTTTACGTAGAATGAAGATAATAATGCCACATAATATTTAGAATGTATTTTTCAATATACTTTACAATTAAATTAAATGTTTAAAATGACCATAACTTCTTGACAATAACCGAGGCGATTTTGGAATTCTCGTACAACCTTTTGTATGACCTCGTGGGTTATTTTGTTAATTCCTTCCGTTATCCTAACTTTCAAATCAGCAATATTGTTTGGTCTATTAAAATATACTTTAGATTTTAAATAACTCCATAAAAGTAATCGAAAGGAGTCAAATCGGTGGATCTAGCCGGCCATTCGATCGTTCCACGTCTTCCAATCCACCTATTGGGAAAAACCTCGTTTAAATAATTTCTAACTGTACGTGCAAAATGCGGTGGAGCTCCGTCTTATTGGTAGTAAATAGTTCGATCTATCTCATTTGGATGATTAACATCAGGAAAATGTATTTGTAATGTAGGCACTAAAAAGTTAATCAAAAAATCTAGATAAACCTCACCATTAACAGTGCCCTCAAAAAAATAAGGGCCAATAATTTTATTGTTAATGATACCAGCCCAAACGTTAACTTTTTTAGGGTATTGAGTGTGAGTCGCACACTCAAGGATTTTCTCTGCTACAATATCTACAGTTATGTCTGTTAACTGTTCCGTTTAAATGAAACGTTGCTTCATCAGAAACACTATTTTGTTTATGAACTGCTAATCTGCGTTCATTCTGTCCATCATCAATTCACAGAATTCTTGCCTATCAGGATCATCTTCATTTAACTCCTGAACCAACTGAACTTTGTAAGGGTGGTATTTTACTTTGTGCAAAACTCTCAAAATAGATGATTTACTCACATCATTGTCGGCGGCAAGTTCTCGAGTTGTCTTTAGCGGATTTTCCTCAATCTCTAGAAGTACATCTAACTTTTTTTCATCAGTAAATTGAACATTTCTACTTGGTTTTTCAATATTTTTTAAATGTCCAGTTTCACGAAACTTTTTTTCAGTTTTGCTAGTTGTAGACTGCGACACGTGTTGACCAGGTTATTTCACAAACCTCCTTTTGAGTTCTTGTTTTATTACCACAACCAATCATAATTAAAATGCCTATTCTTTGAGTCTCCGACAAATGAGCCATAATTAAATTTAATACGCCCACAAATATTATAATGACGTCTTTTAGTAACTTTAAATACCTAAATGACAGCAGCCTACTAGATTCATATCAATTGTTTATTTGGCCTTCTGTCTAATATTTTAGTATCTTCAAAGTTTTTTTCCAGAATTCAAGGTTAGTAAGGAGCGTGTTACAGGGATGGTCTGTTTAATAGATCAGGTTATTGTCAAGAAGTGAATAATGGTGGTCATTTTGAACATTTAATTCAATTGTAAAAATTAATTTTCTCAGTTATGATTGTACCAAACTTAAAAAACTTTATATTGCTGAACAGAGGACTAAAATCCCTTTCCAACAAGGTGCCACACAACCCCCTTTGCTATTCAAAATTTTCGAAGGGGTGCTTATAATTCAGAAGGGGTGCTGGAGGGGGATAATATTTCCATACTGTGAATTTTCAATTTAAGAATAAAAATCGACTTATTTCAGGTTTTTTCACATAGTACATAATAACGCTAAAAATGAATTTATTCCATACATATGGATCGCACTGTATACGTTGTATACTGTGTTTCAGTATTCAAATGCATCCGAATCTTATTCACTGGTTTCTCTTTTTTGCATTGGTCACCATCGTTATTATTATTAATACTTGTCCAAGGACGTCACATTTTAAATAGATAACAAAAATTTTAAGTAATTATAACTGCACCACTATCGAATTTCAACACTCAAATCGCGATCAGTTCCTGAACTGAACACGACGGCGATAACCATCGCCGCATTCCAGATTTCTATTCGTCACCGTGACATGACTCCAAATTTAATTTTTTGATTCTTCAGCCAATCATAAAATTATTAAAAATTATTCTATACGAATCGCCAAGTCTACCGTCCATGTGGACTAGTTCGTAACCGGTTCATTTCTATGTATTGTTTTTTTTGGTCTTTGAGAGTACCGCCAACAGTTTTCGAAGTTCTGCCTCAACCATCATACTACCCCCATATTTCGTCAACCGACTATCTTTTCAAGCACTTCGAAAACTTTCTCGTTGGTAGAAACTTCGCCAATCAGAACCAGGCAAAAACGGCCTTCGTCGACTTTATCGCCGATCACGCATTTTTTGTGCTAACGGATTAGTCGACTAGTGTTGCGTTGGCAGAAGTCCACTGAGTCAAATAATGCTTATTTCAAATATTCAACGAAAGTCTTTTTTTGTGGAGGAAAAATCAGTTTTTTATCGACCCAAAAAATGTCGATAAAAAGCTTATTTCAATTAAATTGAATGCGCATCCACTGATTTATTACAGTTTAAAGTAGATTCATTAAAACGGACAAAACTCTTGAAACAACCTTATACATACAATACAAATTTTTATTGGCAAAATCAGGAATTGTCGTTTCCTAAGAAACAGAAATAGAATTTTCCTGAAGAGTTCAAGGACCCCATAACCCAGTGCGATAATTAATTTCTTATCATTATTCATCATATGTCGACATCGACGACCACAAAAATAAATTTAGTAGTGTGAGGAAGTAAGTAAAGCTTGGATATATACCGAGTAATAATAGGGGAGCCCAAGCGGGGATTTCGGGATTTACTAATGCGCGACAGATTAATATACAGAGGGATACCTTGTACCCGGTTAAGTACCTCCACCAAATATGAGCCCCATATGTATGGCCGCCGGAGAGGGATAAAGGATGAGATTAGTAAAAAAAATTGATCATCAGAAATTCTCGAGCGCGTCAGATTAAGGTAGGGTGAGTTCATTACCTGCTAAAAAGTGTATATTCCAGTAATCTGACACTTTGAGAGTGACGTAAAAAAAGGGGAGGTCAGCAAAGTTGTAAAAAAATAACGTCATTTCGACATTCTCGAGCGTAGCTAATTTTTTTTTATTTTGAAGGAAATAATTCAAGGATAACGAAAAATATATAATCTGACAATTTCCGCAAGCCGAAATTACAAAAATTCGTCGATAAAGTTTAATGCGTGCAGCTGTGTGATACCTATATTTCCCTCTTCGAGTTTCTATTCCTCTATTCTCTATTCACTTTTCTCTATCTATTTCTCTCTCACTCCGTCCCCAATCTGAATTCCGTTGCCATGACGCCATCACAGGTGATTACAGAGACTCACTCGTTCGTGATGAAGATGATAATAAATTCATCAATTACTTCTGCATTTTTTTTTGTTTATATGTAAATGTATTCAATCTTATGAAATAAACATTATTATTATTATTATTATTATTAATTGATGGATGTAGCCGTTACTACCTGGTAGGAAATCATAATGAAGAAAATAGAAATTGAACTTTCTATGTTTTATACCACTTTTATTTGCAACTAACGTTACTGCAGTTTCGTCCTATAAGGACATTTTCAAACTTATACAATATATAAGTTCGAAAATATCCTTATAGGACGAAACTGCAGTTACGTTAGCTACAAATAAAAGTGGTAAAAAAAAATAGAAAGTTTTATTTCTCTTTTCTTCATTAATTAATCAATTGATTATAAAATATTGAATTTTTTGAGCATTTTTTCAAAATTATGTTCTTATAAATACAAGCATTTTACTTAAAAAACATACACTTATTTATTTGTATGCTATTTCCTGAGATTTTCAATTAATTAAGTTCAATGAATTAAAAAATATTTAAAAAAATATTGTTTTTGTCAGATTAAGCGAATCCCTCCAGATAATCGTCAGATTATGAGACAGCACGTCTAAAACATAAAGATGAACCTTTCAAAATGGCGAAGTTTTTTTTGCACATTATAATAATGGTCGCGAGTTTGCGTCAGATCGAAATCGTCAGATTATTGAATGAGAGTTTTTTTTGTTGCACTCAACACCCCCTTAGAAAATCTGACGCGCTCGATTAAAGTTTTTTCTTTTCACTTTTAACCCTTACGTACAACCACCCAAATCATGCAAATGATCAGATTGACATACGAACATTATTAAAAATACGTAGGACATTGATGCTATCAATATCTGACGCGCTCGAGTATGTCCATGCAACAGTATTTTTTACATATTTAAAAATCTATGGCCGCTTCCCTCACCGATGAAAATGTATATATTATATAACATTTTTTTCTTCTTATCATCTAAGCTTTGCAACCTAATATGTCTCAATGACGCTCGAGTAAATCCCCATTTTGCATCGTGGGCTCCCCTGCTATAATTAACCAACCGGAAGTAATTATGAGCCAACATCGGGAATATAAATATGAATTCGAGAAGAAAAAGAAGCCTTCGTCCTCTTGAAGGTGGAAAACTCGAAAAACGACGATCAATATTACCGGAAAACGAAAAATGTATTAAAACCTGGCCGAAAAAGCCACACCTAATTTATCAACAAAAGTAGTTTGTTGCTATGAGTCGGATTCCGTTATAAAAAGTGTTTACGAAAAAAATCCTGGAATTCAACGTTTTTGCTCAGTTATCAGCTAGATGAACAATGTTTATAGTATACACTTCTTAATTGATATTTTTCTTCGAAGATGTTCTTGACACAATAAGTCAATGATAATTCATTAGTTTCTGTCACTTTATTGCTATTCACGCAGTTCTCATTAATATGATTATTCCGGCGGCGCAAGAAATATGAACATTGTGACCACCTATTTGATATTGAGAAAAATATTTAGTTTACAGATGGTTGTATAAAAATATGCCAACAACTAAAAGAGCTAAATAATATTGCGAAATACTCAAATATGGAATAAGGGTAGAGAATATCAAATACCCCTACACACTAGTGGATAAAATTTCAATTCATGAATTAGCTCGTCACTCAGCTAGTCAATTAGCTAGTCACACACTGTCTTCCAACAGTCCGAGTCCCTGCATATGATGATTCAAATGACAGTGACCTGTAAGAAGACCTGTTAGACAGCGTAGCTCATCCCTACTGTAGTCCAACAACTGTTTGGTATCAAGCTTCGAAGGGTGAATAAACGCCTTGGAGTGAGCCAATCCTGGAAGATTCTGCCAGAAGTCCATACATCTTCTTGCCATCCAGGTGTTCAATCTTTGTTTGGCAAAGCCTAAAGGGATGCCAATGACAGGTTCTGGTCCGATGAAGCTGCTTGCTGCACCCTCCTTTGCGGGGGAGTCAGCAGCCTCATTGCCATCCAGGCCAGTATGGCCAGGAATCCAGACCAGAGACAATCTGTTTAGTTTTCCTATTGAGGAGAGTGGTTTTTGGCAATTTGCTGCCAATTTAGACGTTGCTCGGTAGAAGCCAAGAGCTTCCAACGCCGCTTGACTGCCCGAGAATATTTTTATTGACTTGTTTATGAGGTTGGATTCTTTCAGTCTCTCCGCACACAATTCAATGGCGTATATTTCCGCTTGAAATACAGTCGCATAGGTTCCTAGGCCGGTTGATATATCTGTCCTGGGTCTGCGACTGAAAACACCTGCACCAGAATCTGGTGTTTTTGATCCATCTGTAAACCAACAACTATCTGCTCTCAAAATTTCCTTCTTCCGGAGGATCCAGTCCTCTCTACTTGGGAACAGTACTTTATAAGGCAACTCGTAGTTGACAGTTGGAGGCACAAAGTCAGAGGTAATTTCCAGGATGTTGTGACTTCCAGTGTCAACCAACATTCCGTAGCACTCTGCATCAAATTGATTTCTGCAATTGGCAATGTGCACAAGTCTATATGTAGTCCATCTAGCCTCTCTTTCCAGAAAAATGCGGAGAGGAGGTAGATCTAGAAGGATCTCCTTGGCCTCTGACGGTGTGGTACTGATGGCACCACTGATGGCGAGAGAAGCCTGTCTCTGTAAGCCAGAGAGCTTCACCTAGGCCGTTTTCTGTAAAGCGTTCGGCCACCAGGCAATTACATCATGAGTGATCATTGGTCTGACAATCATCACATAAACCCAATGGATTTGTTTGGGACCAGAATTATCAACTTATGAGCACGAATTAAATATACGAAATCGAAGCTATTTCCGAATCCTAAAAAGTCAATTTCTCAACGAGCTGATATTTTATAGTTCTTTACTCGAAACAATTTGAACAAATAATACTAATAATCCATTATTTAATAGAAACTGAAGTCATATACTAAAACACGACAGAAATTTTGTTCAACAATTGTTGAATCAAGACTTCAAACACTTACCTGAACTTAACGAAACCTCTAAGACTGAGCTTAATTAGGTACTCAATAGATATAATACTTTTTTCATTGTTATATTGATATCATACTCATATATTATTGTCATTTTTATATTATATTTATATTATAGTTATACTCTATATATTTGAATTTAATTTTCAGATGTGTGCCTTGTTTATTGAAACAAGTACCTTGGTACTTATCGTTTACCGCTTTATTCATATACCAATATTTCTAAACGTATTTATGTTTTGTGTTATATACCGCTATCTGTTCTGTGAATAAAGTCAATATTATTCGATTTAATAGGGACTATTATCGTATCCGTCTTGAAAGTTTTCGAATCACATTATTTGTGGCCCTTTCTTAAATTCGACATGTCCATAGGGACATGTCGAATGATTTGTTGTGAGTCATAGGTGTAAAACTTTTTCCTAGTGAGCATTTCAGGTGCGTTTTTCATCAAGGCTAATGCTGATATATGTCACCTCCGTTCCAAATGGAATTACCTCACCATTGAGGGAAAGTGGCGTTAAATCGAACAATGTTCTCCTCCTGGTGAAGGGGATTATCACAGTTTTCATATAGAAGTATTTGTTTCGAAAAAAAATTTTTTCTTTCGTGTAATTCAATGTTTATATGAAAGTAGCTGTTTCAGGAGGACTTTCTTTCAGTTTGTGTCTGAAAGTTACTTCTTTGCATGATCTACACATCCATGTATAGAGTTACTTATTTTCAAATTGATTACTTCCTTCCTTTCTTTGGAAGATTATCTCATCCATTTTTTTGTATCATATGGAGTAGTAGAAAGCCAAAAACTTTGTTTCCCATAATCTCTTTGTTGTCAAAGTATTGGGAAATTATTTCTACTAGGTTGTCTGTCGATTTGCCGGTTTGATAAGCATACTGGTGGTGATTTTTCGGCTAATATCAATACATATTTTTAGAATTAAAAAAAAAAAACAGTTAGTAATACATTTTTTAATATCGTCAAACCAACATATTATATACTTGCTCCTCCTCTTAGTTACCACAATCGAGCATTTTCGTGAAGGAAACTGTTGGGCGTCTCATTGAAACGAAACGAAAACTCAACTTGATAGTAATTATTTTTACATCTGGTATTTGTACTACAACTTTGGAGTGTCAGACCAGAAAAACGTACCACGCAATTTGTAGGACAATGTGGGTGTTCAATTATATAATTTCAATAATAAATTTTACAAAAAGGATTTGAAGCTTTATATCTTCTATTAATTATCTGCGAGCGCTTTCGACAGTTGGTAGTACTGTCATCTTCTAGGCACTCCTCAAAAAAAAAAAAAAATAAGTAACTGACCAAATGAAATTCAGCTGGTTAGTAATTATATTTCATGTCTTTGTAAATAATACATGTTGCAAAGGGGAGATCTCTTTGATCAAATCGATCATTTTGTAGGACAAATATTTTTTCGGTTAATTCAGATAATTATTTTCAGAATTATATGAAAAAAAAATTAGTAATGAATTTTTTGACAACCGCCAAATCGACAAATTACGTTCCTATTACCCTTGTTAGCTACTACTTACGAAATTTTTGTACTGGCAAATACTGGGCGTCTCGTCAAAATGAAGCTACTCACGGAAAATTATCTTGTTAGTAAAAAATAACGAAAAAGGGCGAGGAATCCCGGGCTAATTGGTTTAGGAACATAATTCGGAAACCAAAAGAGAATTGTACAATTGTTTTGGACAACGCCTTATACCTTTCCAGAAAACCTGAAAAAATCGTACTACAGTCACAAAGAAAGCTGTAATTCAAGACTGGATGCGTTTGAAAAGTATATCATTCGAGGATAACACTGTGAAAGCAGAACTTTTGAAGATATTGATCATAAAACTAACTATTTCAAATTTCTTTCCGACTCCTTCAGGCTCCTCTTCAAGTTTATTTTCAACACTTTTTTCACACTCATTCACTTCTCAAATCGAAACTATTTCAAAGAATTCCAACCTTGGCCTATTGATTTTGAATGGAAGAGATAACATTTCACAAACACATCCAACTGCATTCGATAACCATTCCTATAATCTTCGTCAAGATATAGGTTAATTATTTTCTGTGAAAATAATAAATGATGCAAACAGAATGGTTTCGAAGTCACTGATAACGTATGACGGAGGTCGCGCATCGTCTGTTCTAACTACAGGGTGACTATTCGTTGAAGTATTCTAAGGATATTTTTCCTTTGATGATTTTTGATAGGGCGCTTTGTTTTTTAAACTTTTTAAATATACGACCACTTTCCAGGCTGAAAAATCCCGACTACCCCCTTGGGCAATAGAAAGACAAAAAAATGTCAAATAATTATAGACTAAATTTATGACTTCCTTTATTTCTTTATTTATTAGAATAAAACATAAATGTACAGTAAATTACAGTAAATTACGTCACCGATCAGTACGAACGTGATTGTTTTCCATTTTTACTTCCTACGCGCGCTTCAAAATGTATAAGTTTCTTAAAAGATCGCAGCCTTCAACATCTGGTACGAGTGCCAGTGGTGGAGGTGGATCACACCCGAAAAAAAAAAATAGACAATATGATGACAATTACTTGAAATACGGGTTTACAGTCCTAAATAGTAAACCTCAATGTGTAATTTGTGGCGATGTGTCACGTGAGAGTATGAAACCGTCAAAGCTTATACGACATCTCACAACCAAGCATCAAAAAGAAGCTGATAAGCCGTTGGATTTCTTTGAACGAAAGTTGAAAGCTCTTAACCAGCAGCAAAATACTATGTTAAGAAGTACAAATTACCATCAAAATGGGTATAGCCTAAATAACATTGGAAAGCGGTATTTGGCTAAAGCTCTCCTGAAACATATCCAAGTGAATTTTATGAACATGACCCAATCTACGGATCACCAAACAAGTTATGATCAAATCAATAAACCAAAAACCACTGGTAACGAGAAGAATCAACAAAAACATTTTTTATACCCTTATCTGGACCAACAAACTTTGAAGAACTGATGAAACATATGAAGGATGGAAATGACCATTTTAATTCAATTAACAATATGATTCCTGATACTTGCATAGGCAAGCCAAGAAATGAAAGCCACGACAATCATGAATTTTATTCTGTTCTACAACTTAACATCCAGTGTTTAAGGAATAAACTAGTAGAATTGGAATCTCTTAGTCTTCAATATGACTATATATGTTTGACGGAACACTGGATGAAAATGGAAGAATTTTGTGGATTTGTATTTGAGCATTATTCAGTTGCTAATATATTTTGCAGGAAGAACCGTAGTCACGGTGGAGTTATCATACTGGTAAAACAAGATAGTTCTGGTTCTGTTCTCTATAAGGCAGTCGAAGAAATAGATCAATTATCAACAGAAATAAATTGTGAAATATGTGCTCTTGAATCTAGTAAGCACAATATACTGCTTCTTACTATTTATCGTTCCCCTCTGGGTGATTTTGATATCTTTGTAAATGTGATGATTAAAGTGTTGGAACGACTTTCAAAAACAGAATATAATATCATAATTAACGGCGACTTTAATCTTAAATTTAATACTAATGACAGGAGAACAAAATACAATAAAACAAAACACAAGGGGAAATGCATGTCTTGACAATATCATCACCAATATATTCCAAAATAACTACACCACTGATGTATAAGATCTATCGCTGTCCGATCATATGAGTACTGTTATCAACATCAAATTTCCAAAAAACAAGATGAACGCGACAGACTTTATTACTTTAAGACCAATTACTGAGTCAGGTTTGCTGAGGTTGAATAATCATGTGAAAAATATCAAGTGGGACTTCATTTCTGACCACTTGTTGACAATAAATGAAAAATTTGATCATTTTATAGATATGCTAGTTAGAGCCATTGAAATCTCTTTTCCGCTAAAAACAAAGCGGGTCAAAAGCACCAAACCACATTTAAATTGGTTCCACAACAAATTACGTGACATGCGCGAAACTCTGAATTTCATGATTGATGCTTACCGCCAAACTGACCGACCAGAGCTGAAAAACTTGATAGATAATTACAGAATGAAATATAGACAAGCCCTCTCACATGCAAAAATACAAGCCAATGATAACTACATAAGGAATAGTGTTAATGAACCTAGAGCTATGTGGCAACTCATTAACAGACATAGAGAAAGTAAATCTAATGTAAATTCAAATAGTTTCACAGGAGAAGATTTCAATGAATATTTCAGTAATGTAGCAAAACATTCTGTTAACAATCTGTCACAACAGAAATTCAATAAATCTGCTACTGACTTTCTTGAAAATGTCAATGTCAACCATATTCAAATGTTGAGCTTTGTGGAATTCACATACATAGAGGTAAGGGATGCCATATTCACTTCAAAAAACAAACAGACAAAGGACATATATGGTTTCAATACCAAAATTATCAAATGCATTGCTAATGACATAGTGTACCCCCTTACTAACCTATACAATGAGTGTGTGAAAGAAGGAACTTTTCCTACTTGTCTCAAATTGAGTTGTGTAATTCCTATACATAAAGGTGGCGCAACAAATCTGATATCAAATAATCGACCTATCTCTATCATACCTTATTTTGCCAAAATATTCGAAATACTGCTGAAAATACCTTTAACTCATCACTTTGAACAACATAATTTATTTACTATACAGTTCGGTTTTCGATCCCAACACTCAACAACAATGGCTATAAATTCACTTGTTGAGACTATAACTGATAGTTTTGAATCCGGCGGATTCACAGTGTCATTTTTTTGTGACTTAAGTAAGGCGTTCGATTGTGTTTGCCCTAAAGTTTTGCTCTCAAAACTTCAATATTATAAAATATCTACAGGCAGTCTTAAACTGATGAAGTCTTATCTGGACGACAGACAGCAAGCTGTTTACTTGAATGGCAAATTTACTAGCTTACTTCCTATTGAGTATGGAGTTCCCCAGGGGTCGATATTGGGACCGATCCTTTTCTTGATTTACTTCAATGATATAAGATTTAGTGACACAAGTGCTAACTTCGTGCTGTTTGCTGATGATACAACTGTATTAATTTCTGGAAATAATATTGATACTTTGCGTACTACATTCGAGGATACTCTGACAAATGTCAGTGAGTGGTTTGCCGTAAATAATCTTAAACTTAATGAAGATAAGAGCCAAACAGTCATTTTTTCGTTGCGCGAAGTGCCAGATATCAGTAACCCTGAATATGTAAGGTTTCTAGGTGTATATATTGACCCCAAATTGACTTGGAATGTAAATATTGATAGACTTATAGTCAAAATATCCAAAAATACTTATTTCCTGAGGAACTTACAAAAAGCGGTATCAAAACCAGTTCTGAAAACAGCTTTCCATGGGATTATTCAATCTCACATATCGTATTCAGTACTTGTCTGGGGCCATGTGCCCAATGCATCAGATTCATTTGGCATCCAGAGAAGAGCAATTAGAATTCTTGATAACCTTTCTTACAGGCAAGACTGTAGAAGTAGCTTCATAAATAATAAAATACTTACACTACCATCATTATATATATTGCAATGCCTGCTACATGTTAAAAAACATATATAAGAGGTTATACTACACATGATGCAATCCACAGTTATAACACTCGAAATAATTCAAATCTGTATCTCCAGAACCATAGAGTCAACAGAACCAGAACTGGCGTAAATTATTATGCTCCAAAAATGTATAATTCGCTTCCCCAAAATATCAAAAATCTACCTTTGAAGGAGTTCAAATACAGAATCAAAAATTTTTTAATTAAAAAAGCTTTTTATTCCTTAGATGAATATTTTAGTGATGGTTTTCGAGACATGTAATACCACTTAATCATATATATTTTAACTTGTTTTATATTTCTATTTCATAGTTAGTTTGTTTTATATGCACAAATGTATGTATATCTATAGTAATTGTCCATTTAACCATTCAAGTTATCTGAATATTTTATATTTTGTATTTATAGATAAGCAATATCTGTTATGGCCTGTGTAAACTTTGTATTAGCACCAAATATATACTACTACTACTACTATGATTCAGGTAAAAAAATAGCTTTCACATAGTGTTGTAGTAATATTAAAGTCAGCGCTTAAGCGTTCGAACTCAAGCCGAGTTTATTTAAATTTTTGTAGTTTTTAGTGTTTCTGTATTAATTTTGGAATGCAATTTTTTAATTTGTCAAAAATTTATTTATTTTATTTTGTTTGTTTTTAGAAATCTAGTGTCAACGAATCATCATTATTGGCTAGCTATAAAGTTGCCTATCGCATCGTTAAAGCAGGGAAGCCACATACAATTGCCGAAAATCTTATTTTGCCAGCAGCTCTAGATATGGTTGAAATTATAGTCAGCAAGCAGGAGGCAAATAAGTTGAAAAGTATACCTCTTTCTGATAATACAATTTCACACAGAATAGAAGATATGGCCAATGACATTCGAGACCAAGTAGTTGAAAAATTAAAGAAGAGCCCACATTTTGCTTTACAGTTTGACGAATCTACTGATGTTTCAGATTGTGCTCAGTTTGTAATGTTTGTGAGATATGAAGCAGATGACAGTATCGAGGAAGAAATATTATTTTGCAAACCGCTTCCAGCAAACACTTCTGGACAGTGTTTGTACGATATGTTTTTAAAAAGTACTTGCGACTATGACATTGATTGGAAAAAATGTGTCGCTATTTGCAGAGATGGTGCTAAAAGTATGTCTGGAAAAAATAGCGGACTTGTTGCAAAATTAAAATCAATAATGCCAAACGTATCATGGACACACTGTTTTCTTCATCGACAAGCTCTAGCTGCTAAGGTTTTAACTTCTGATTTAAATGACTTGCTTAAAGAGGTCATCAGAATTTTGAATTCTATCAAGGGTAAGGCCTTACAAACACGACTATTTCGAATTCTTCGTGCGCTTCATCACAATCTTCTTTATCACACAGAGGTCAGGTGGCTATCCAAAGGAAAGGAGTTCTGGAACTTCAAGCTGAATTGCTAATGTTCTTAGAAGATGCCAAATCTGAATATGCTAATCACTTTTCTGACCCTGTTTGGCTCTTGAAATTATCATTTCTGGCAGATTTTTTAAATCATCTCAATAATTTGAATAAGAATCTCCAAGGTAGACATGAAAATATTTTAACAGCTAAAGATAAAGTGAAAGCATTTCATGTAAAACTTCATTTATGGTTAACCTCTCTGCAAAACAGTATATTTGAGTCATTTCCATGTCTTCAGAAAACTATTAAAGATAATGCAACAGATCAATCGCTTCTAGTCGGAAGTCACATTCCCTTCATGATACAGAGCTTACATAATCTGCAAGAAAAACTATTAACATACTTTCCAGACTTGCACTCTGAAGCTGACAACGGGCGCAGATGGATTCTAAACCGTTTCTTGGATAAGTCAACAGAACTGACTGATCTGACAACAAATGTGAAAGGAAATCTTATAGCTTTAGCTGCTGACGGGATGCTTAAAATGGAATTTTGTTCACAAACTGTTGACGTGTTTAGGACGAAAAGGAAACAAGAATATCCTGAGCTGGCAAAGGAAGCTCTAAAATTATTAGTGCAATTCGCCACTTCATACTTATGTGAACTGACGTTCTCTTCAATGGTAGAAATTAAATCTAAAAAAAGAAATAGGCTTCAATTAGAAAACGATTTGATTGTAAATATTTCAAAAATAGCACCACGATTTGATTTTTTTTTTAAATAAACAAGCTCATCCTTCACACTATAATTTTGTTTTACTGTACTGAACCATGTAGAACCTTCCCTTTTTATCTTTTGCCGGCGACCCCCCTAGTAAGGCTCCGCGACCCCCTTAGGGGTCGCGACCCACAGATTGACAAACACTGGCGTTACAGTCAGCAATTATTCGATTTCTCAAGTCTTCCACATTTTCCACTCTAATCGGAATGTTGTTGATAGGTATAGTCGAAGTAAAGGATATTGTGCACACTTAAAGTTGGCGGCACTCTCAAAGGCCAAAAAAACCAATACATGAAAGTGAACCAGCTACGAACTAAGTCCACGTGGACTGTAGAATTGGCGGTTTGTATTGGATAATTTTTACTAACCGAGTTTTATGACTGGCTGAAGAGTCATAAAATTAAATTTGAAATCATGTTTCGATGACGAATAGAAATCGGGGAATACGGAGATGGTTATCGCCGTCGGGTCATCAATGTTCAGTTCAGGAACTGATCGCGACTTGAGTATTGAAATTGTTAAAAAATGACAAAACTCATCAGAATTGGATGAAGAAACTAGGATTTAGATTTAAAATAATAAACAAACGTCAACCAGTTACGGAAAGCAGAAGAATAGTGGGGTTGCGTAACAAATGTAGACAAGAACAACAGCAAATTTTCTATTTTGACGAATCTTGGTATGACATTCACGACACAGTTACGAAAGGGTGGACTGATGGTTTGACAATGTGTATGCCTAACATGCCTGCAAACAAAGGATTGCGACTAGTCATTGCGGAGGGAGCCAAGGATGGGTGCCGAGTTCTTTGAAATTACGTGGAAAAAACTTGAGGACTGCAATGTTGACATGGAAGCTAATATTTTTGAGGAATGATTTGAAAACACATTGATCCCAAATTTGGATGCGAATAGTGTAATAGTTTTTGACAGCGCTTCCTATCATTTGCGACAGCTCATCAAAGTACCGAATAAAAATTCGAGGAAAGATGAAATACAAAGTTTTTCAATGGATAACAATTTGTATTTTGAAGATAACTATACCAAAAACCAACTACTTGAAGTTTTACAGACAAAAACATTTGAAAAAGTGTATGCCCTTGAGACTATTGCTGAAAAGTATGGACATACCATATTGAGACTTCCCCCCTATTTTTGTGTTTTCAATCCCATCGACTTGATTTGGGGAAAATTGAAACAAAGATTTGTATTTTGAAGATTACTATACCAAAAACCAACTAATTGAAGTTTCACAGACAAAAACATTTGAAAAAAATGTTTGCCCTTGAGAGTATTGCTGAAAAGTATGGGCACACCACACTAAGACTCTCCCCCTATTTTTGTGTTTTCAATCCAATCGAGTTGATTTGTGAAAAATTGAAAGAAAGCATCAGACGTAAAATTAATTTTCCAAAATTATATACGGTACACCGTATATTATCTGAAAATTTGAACATGAGAAAGATGTGTGCGAGGTGAGTGCCGCGTTTGCTCACACTCGCGCAAAAACAGTATCGTGAAGGTGTTTCAATTGAATTTATATGTCATGTAACAAACTTTTTGAACGTATTTTTCTAATATGTACCATTTCTTTTTTCAGAAGTCTCCATCAACAATTCGGTTCTTTCATCGCACTGACTACTATACCGTCCACGGCGAGGATGTTACCGTTGCAGCCGATTTCCTCTCGGTTGCCATCAAATATATGGGCGACAGTCCAAAATTAGGCTATGTCTGTTTCAATAAATCCAAATTCGAAAGTTTCGTTAGGGAGTTATTGCTGGTGCGACAGTATAGAGTAGAAGTGTACGTGAAAGCATCGCAGAAGAGTAATGATTGGCAGTTGGAGTACAAGGGGTCGCCTGGAAATTTGACGCAGTTCGAGGAGATTCTATTTGATAACGTTCAGATTGATTTTACAAATTCGGTGATGGGAGTGAAGATCATTCAGAATAGGGTAACGTATCCATAATGGTAAACAGTTTCATTTTTAGATTATAAAATAATTGAAATATATTTGTCATTTGTTCAGTCATAATATAACTATATTGCAACAAATTAATGAATTAACTGTCTCAAACAAATTTATTTCCAACAATATTTAACTAATCACAAAATAATTTACTGATTTATTTATAACATATATACAGGGTGTTCCTTAAACACATGTTAATATTTAAGGAGGTAATTCTTAGACCCATTTTAAGGAAAAAACGTCCTATGGACGTATCTCCTAAACGCCTTAACTTTTGAGATACAGGGTGGCAAAGTTTTCAAAAATAATCAGTTTTTTAATAATAACTTCGATAATTTTGTAGACATCTTTGGCATATTTGGTACATATATTCCATGCCTCAAGGCGCATTTTCTGATGTACAATTTTCTTAATTTTCTCTGCCAGTGGCGTACGTACGAGTTTTGAAATGTATATTTTTGGCGAAAAAAATACTACGCCACTGCTTTATCTTGAATTAAAAATTATTTTTAAAATCTCCATACTTTTTGAGTACATTTGATTTGCTGAGTTTTCTTTGTCCGACGCATGGTTTCCGCTCAAAAAATTAAAAATCGCTTTACTTAAGGATAAATTCCTTAAAATTCTGATGCGGTATCGTGCATCGACTGAAAGCAAACTAAGAGATCAGATTTGTTGCAAAATAATTGAGGATCTAAAAGGTATTTGTTTGTTGTCAGATGCACTGTTCTCAATTAAAATTACGTCATAACGCAGTACCGCTTAATAATTTATGAAAACATAAATTTAGTTATCCTGGAATAAATGACGTGTAGCAGAATTTATTTACTGCACCTCTTGGAAATATGGAGTTTGTCGATATGTGATTTCTTTCAAAGATTAAAAGCAGAAAAAACAGCGTACCCACCATAGCAATAAAAAACGAATTCTCTGTATGTACAAACGTCAATAGCTAATATTGATGTTGGTTTAAAGTAAGGTGTTGGTGTTAAAAACTGTCACAGCGCGTTTTGATTGATTTTGAAGTGTTATTGAAGTTATTTTGGTAGTCCGCTGTTTTTCTGAATATCAGTAAATATGGTAAATTATACAAATGCGGAAATGGCGCAAATGCATTACGTATATGGCCTTGTCGATGGTAATGCAACAGAAGCCAGACGCATTTATCAGGAAAGATATCCTAATCGTGCCTTACCAGATAGCCGAACCTTTTCAAATATTCATCGTCGACTTGGGGAAACTGGTAGTTTCAAGAAAGGGAGTCCGGAAGGTAGACCTCGTGTAGTAAGAACTCCTGAAATTGAGGAAGCGGTGCTGCAAGAAATTGAGGAACATCCTGAGACGAGTACGAGGAAGATCGCTAGAACTCTGGATATTTGTCATCAAATTGTTTGGCGTATTTTGGTTGATTTTTTGTTATACCCATACCATATTTCTAGAGTGCAGGCATTACTCCCCAGAGATTTTCCACAGCGTGTGAACTTCAATCAGTGGTATCTACAAAGTATTGCATTAAATCCGCAGTTTGAGACACAAATTTTGTTCACAGACGAAGCAAATTTTTCTCGGAATGCCATTCAAAATTTCCATAACATTCATGTGTGGGCTGAAGAAAATCCCCATGCAATAACCGAAACCCATTTCCAACACCAATTTTCGGTTAATGTATGGGCAGGAATTATAGGTGATCATCTAATAGGCCCATTTTTTCTACCAGGACGCCTTGATGGTCGTTCTTATTTGCATTTTCTCGAAGAAGACTCACCTGGGTTATTGGAAGATGTGCCACTTGCGTTAAGGAATCGAATATGGTACATGCACGATGGCGCCCCTGCTCATTTCAGTGTAATTGTCCGAAACCATTTAAATACAGTTCATCTTAATCGTTGGATAGGTCGCGGAGGACCTCAGCAATGGCCAGCAAGATCCTCCGATCTCAACAGTTTAGATTTTTTTTATGGAGTCACCTTAAAACTCTTGTGTATAAAACTCCCGTTAATAATTTAGAAGATTTAAGAGAGCGAATAGTTGCCTCGTGTGAAACTATACGAAATACGCCGGGAATATTTGAACGGGTGTGTAATTCCATGCGTAGAAGGGCGGAAGCATGCATACTAAGTGCAGGTGGCCACTTCCAACAATTTTTATAATCAGTTTTGGTATTATTACTAATTAACAAATTTGTGATATTCGTTTAGACTCACTGTCACAAAATAAAATAAAACTCGTATTTGTGAAAAATTTATTTTTCTGCAGATTATGTTTTCAAATATTATTAGGGAATTGGTAATGCGTTATGAAGCAATTTTCAGATTTTCATCCATTTTAGAATTGATCTAATTTCCTAATTTGCTTTCTGTCGATTTTTATTTTTTTGAGTGAAAATCATGCGTTGTACAAAAATAAATCGAGTATTTTAAAAATGATTTTATTTTGAAAACAAGGCATTGGCGTAGTACTTTTTCCCCAAAAATATTCAATGCGAAACCAGAAGGGATGCCACTGTTTGAAAAAATACAAATTTGTTTACATCAGAAAATGCGCCTTGAGGCACGGAACATAAAAATTAGTGCCATAGGCGTACTGCTTTCAAATTATTTACTCCCAACCAATTGAATAAATGAATTTATATACAATATTTCTTCTTGAAAAATATCATTCATAACAAACAAAATAACAAATCTACTATGACAAATGTTAAAATATGTCCAGTAGTAACCAATACATTCTCCAACAAATAGGTATTTAGTTGAAGGGGATTTGAAAAAACATTGTTTTTTTGAAGGCGTTTTAAATAGATATTCCTTTGAATTATACTGTCAACAAACACATCGCATCTATCAATAAGATCGACTTGGCTTTTTAGCGGGGTTATTCGTGATATTCTTCAGTTTACTTCGAGAGCGCGGTGAATAAACAGCTATACAACATGGAAGCTAGTTGTTCGGGAATCGTGAAGCGTCCGAAATTATATATAAATGAAAAACATTTGTTACGAATGTATATATTTCTTTAAGAATATAATATCCGCCCGAAATAAAAATTAAGGTAGTGCAAAAATGCGCGAGTATGACCGGTGTCAATAGATCGACAATTTTTATAATTCTCAAGGAACTCAAGGAAAACAACAACTTTTTCGAGCCAAAAGTATCCACTGGTAGAAAGTGTTTGGTTATCGATGAAGAAGTGAAGAATTCTATTAGGAGAACAGTACACTCTTTTTACATAAAAAACGAAATACCTACATTAAAGTTTTGTCAGTTATTCGTGAAGACAGTTTTTTTTCCTGAATTAAGAAGAACTCGATGATGGAAGATATTACATGAGCTGAATTTCACTTTTATAAAGCAAGATAGAAAGATCATGTTAATGGAAAACTCAGAGATTGTAGAATGGAGAAGAAACTATTTGAGAGAAATAAAGAAAGCCAGAGCAATAGGTAAATCTATTTTGAATTTGGATGAAACATGGGTCAATGAGGGTCATACCATCTCAAAGGTTTGGCTAGATCAGAACATCAAAAGTGAAAGACAAGCCTTTATGGAAGGTTGGTCCACTGGTTTGAAAATTCCAGTTGGAAAAGGTCGTCATCATCACTCACAAGGGCAGCAGTGAAGGATTCGTGAAAGATGGATTGATGGTGTTTGAATCGAAGAAAAATGGAGATTATCATCAAGAAATGGATGCCACAGTATTCGAAGAATGGTTTAAAAACATATTTGTAAAACTTCCGCAGGGATCCGTAATAGTAATGGATAACGCAAGTTACCACAGTAGACGAGTCGAGAAGTTCCCGACGTCGTGTTGGAAGAAAGCAGATATTACTGAGTGGTTACGAATGAAAGCTATTCCTTTTGAATCGATCATGTTAAAAGCGGAGCTCCTCAACTTGGCTAAACGTCATAAGTCGAAATTCGTCAGGTATGTCACCGATGAGATGGCGAAGACTGAAGGAATGTCGGTTCTTCGGTTGCCGCCTTATCACTGTGAACTGAATCCAATAGAGTTGGTTTGGGCTCAAGTTAAAGGGTTCATCGCAAGGAATAATAAGACTTTCAAGCTGTATGAAGTGAAGAAATACCTATACAGTGCTCTGGAAACAATCGAACAAAAAGCTTGGAAAAAATGTATCCACAAAACAATCAGAATCGAAGCAGACATGTGGGATCTGGATGATCGCATAGACTCATTATCAGAAAAAATTATTCCAGTTGTCATCAATCGTGATGAAACTGATTCATCCAGTGAACAATCACTCAACGAATACCTGTAGACTTTTCTTTCTCAGATTACAATTATCGCAATGTCTTATTCGAAGTAAGTATTCCCATTAAATCTATAAAATTGTTTCTGTATCAACTATAAAATCCAATAAGGAATATGAATGTTCATTTCCAAACCAACAAGAATATATGAAGTGTGTCTCTCGTGCAGCCACACTTTTCTACTTCCTGAAAATGTCAAAGTCGAAGCCGAAACGTCTAACAACGCAAAATTTTGAACGCGGTTCAACTCGAAATCAGATGTTCAAATTTCTAACCGCGGAAATCTATTCTATTTTTATACTCATCTGGTAATGTTTCTAATACTTTATCCATCTTCATTATCATACCGACGATCAATATCATATATATTTTCATCAAAAGACGAAGCATAACTACAAATTATAATGTTTTGATGTAAATAGGTTGAATGAAGAAAATGGATAGTGTCTTTAAAACGTCACCAGATGATACATATTTCTATTAATATGCAAAATTTATTAAATTCAAGTTAACCAAAATGCGGCAGATCAAATGCAGTAACTTTTTGCTCTTTCTACATTTGTATTTATTTGTAAATTTAATATTTTGATTATTTTATAGATCTGTAGAAGGTAATGATTCTAAATAATAAAAAACTATTTCAAATATAAATTGTCTTTCCCAAAATAAAATATTTAAATAGTTTTCACCATATTTTAATTATCCTCTCATCATACAGAATATATCAATGGAAAATTTATATTAATACCCAGAAGGCGTCTAGTTCAGTATTCCCATGGTTCCATATTATGAAGGTGTCGTCAACATATCTCAACCAGACTCGGGGTTTCTTGTGGACTTCTTCAATGGCCAGAGTTTCAAACCACTCCATATAAATGTTGGCTATGACTGGTGAAAGTGGCGATCCCATTGGAAATAATAGGACAACCTTCAGTTGGAAATGACAGAACGAATTCTTTACACAAGATGAGGAACTGCCAATGGGATCGCCACTTCCACCATGGAGTGGTTTGAAACTCTGGCTATTGAAGAAGCCCACAAGAAACCCCGAGTCTGGTTGAGATATGTTGACGACACCTTCATAATATGGAACCATGGGAATACTGAACTAGACGTCTTCCTGAAACACATCAACAGCGTGAGACCTTCCATCACTTCCACAATGGAGAAGGAAATCCACAACGAATTGTCATTCTTAGACGTTTTGGTGAAGAGGACAGACACTAAATGGGAAATATCTGTATACCGAAAACCCACTCATACAAGACAGTATCAACCACCATCAATCGACTAAAAGAGGAATCATCAAGACTCTATTAGACCGTGCTTTTGGGCTCTGTAATACGAAGGAAGGTCTCGAGAAGGAACTAGACATCATCAAAAATGATCTTCAACGGAATGGCTACTCCAAAGCGATGGTAGACTTTGGCTAAAAGACAGCAGGAGCCTCGCAAGGAAGAGAAACCGTCACAACCAGTGCTTGCACTTCCCTACATCAGAGAATTATCGGAGAGGATAAGAAGAATTGGTTCCAAGTACAACATCAGAACCTGTTTCAGATCCAGTAACACTATCCGTAGCAGCCTCACAAAAACCAGGCCACCAAACGTGGACTGCGATTCCAAGAATTGTATTTACCGGATACCCTGTGAGTGCGGAAAATCCTATATTGGTGAAACTAAGAGGCCATTGAATGTTCGCATTGCCGAGCACAAGAAGCACACACAGCGAGTGGAAACCAGCAAATCAGGAATAGCAGACCATGTTTGGACCCATCAACACAACATCGAATGGTCCCAAGCTGAGATCTTGCACAGAGAGGAACATTGGTTTAGGAGAAAATTCAAGGAAGCCGCATACATGTTGTCCATCAACGTATTCAGCCAAGCTAGCGTAGAGATACGCAACATATGGAAACCCATCAAAGAGCGAAAAATGGCCAACTCCCGCCAAAACGGTTATCTCCCAGGGAACCAATGAAGCGGAAAATGGAAAGCAGGGATAAGTGAGAGTATTTGAACGACCTATAAATAGTCATCTCTCGGAGGAATCAGTCCAGTCATCACCCGAAGATGATTGTAGATACTAACAATCGAAACGTCGTGAACTAACGTGACTTGTAATCTCTACACTTTTTATTTTTATTTTCTTTTTTCATTCCTTTATTTTTATTTTGTTTTTATTTATTCAATTGTTATATTTTTACTTGTAGTTTATTTCACTATTATTTCATTTCAGGTTTATTTTGATCAATATAATTGTTATTTTCAGCTATTCATTTTTAATTATTCTTTTTTAGTTGTTTCAGGGATTTCAAATCATTTTATATAGTAGACAATGGAAGTTCGAACTAGTGAAATTCATCATGAAACATTGTCAATCACCTTCAAACTTAACGTACTGTGTTGTTCTCATATCGATTATTTTTTTCAGGTATTGGCAATAAGCTGTGTGAATATAACTGAGGCAAAATTTGATGTATGTGAAATAAACGACAATGAGTCGTTTTCAGAGTTAGAAGCGTTAATCGCACAACTTGGTCCAAAAGAATGCATTATACCAGCTGGAGAGTCACCAGACCTGAAGGCATTGAACACATTGTTAGACCGCAATGGAATTTTAGTTGCTAAACTGAAAAGATCCGATTTCAATGTAGACAATATCATGCAAGACCTCAATAGGTTGTTATTTTTCCACGAAGACCAGCAAAGAAATGCTGCTGTTTATAGTGAAACCAACATGAATGATGCAATGGGATGCCTGCAGGCATTAATCAAGTTTCTCAACTTGACAGGTGATGAAAAGAATTTCAATCAGTTCAAGCTGGGTACATTGAACGCACACAGGTTTGTCAGGTTGGACAATGCAGCACTTTATGCTCTTAATGTTCTGCCTAAGGTAGCATCTCAGAATGCAGAAGGCGTATCAAGTGTTACTGCATCAAAATATTCTAGTCTGAAAGGTATTTTGGACAATTGTGTAACACCTCAAGGAAAGCGTCTTTTAGACCAATGGATCAAACAGCCATTAAAAGACTACAACTCACTCAATGATAGACTTGATATTGTAGAAAGTATTTTGAATGATGCTGAAGCTAGAGCGATTCTTTCAAAAGATAATCTCCCACGAATTCAAGATCTAATGCCATTGTCAAGAAAAATTACTTGTAAGAAAGCTACTCTGCAGGACTGCTACCGGGTTTATCAAACTATCAATGGTGTGCCAGCTGTTTTACAAACCTTAAGAAAAATTGAAAACAAATGTGTTCGTGATATGCTGATCAGTCCTATCGCCGATATTCTATCTGATTTAGAGAATTACCAAAGCATGATTGAGACGACCATAGATCTAGACTTGGTTGATAGAGGGGAATTTTTGGTTAAACGTAATTTTGATGACGAATTGAAGGGTGAGTTAGTTGAGTTACAATATTTTTATCTTTCTTGTAGTTATTCCCCAATCAATGAATTTCAGAATTGCACAGGAAGAAGGATAGAGTTGGTGAAAAGATGCAAAAGGTTCTAAAAACGTCAGCAGATGATTTAGGTTTTGAAGATGGAAAAACTATCAAACTGGAGTGCAATGATCAGCACGGGTATTTTTTGAGAGTTACCCTCAAGGAAGAGCCGGTGCTTAGAAAAAATAAAAGATATAAAATATTAGACGCCATTAAAGGAGGAGTAAGATTTACTACTGATAAGTTGGTTGAGCTGAATGAAGAATATAAAATGTTGAATGCTGATTATATTGAGAGGCAGAAAGCAGTTGTTGATGAAATATTTGAAGTAGCATGTAAGTATATTCAATAGGTGAAATATGAAATGAATTTTTAACTGACGAACAGTGGATAATACTTGCTTCTTTCCTAAAATATTTCATGAATGAAAGGTGTTTATTTGGATTTCCTAGTAAATAGATAAAGTTACACTAGTTTACAGCCAATTTACGACTGTAATGTCAAAGGCAGTTCTTTGTTAATTGTTGGTCCCTAAATGCGAAAATGCTAAGTAAAAATTTCGTATCACGTAAGATTTTTGATTTATGATTTTTTTTCACAAAAATTTAATGAACACGACTTTCCAAATTTGCTTTTTCCCTAAATTGAAGAAATTGTTTAAAATCTGGCAACACAGCTGCTCTGCCCAGTATTCGAATCTGCTTTCGCTGTATGTAATGCCGCTTCTCGAACTTCCGATACTCGAAGTTTCCAGTTAGTATTAGAGAAGCGAGGTGAACAAACACGTGATAATTAGGAGTATTGTATTAGTGTTATCTTCGTGAATAAAATAAGTTGACTCCTGTGAACACAGTATCACATATTTGAACTCGACGTACACAACAGTACAAAAATGTTCAAAGAACAGAAACGTGGCTGCGTTAATCCCGCAGATAGTTGTCGTTATACAGTGTCACTATTAAAGTGCGCACCATATGGGAAACTTTTTTTTTCGAAAAGTTTCAAGGAAGTTTAACTTTGGCACTTGTTTGTGCTTCAAATTTAACTCAAAATGATGCGGCCAACTGCGACCCACTGACGTTCAGTGTTTGTCAAATTCAACTTGATTTTTTTTTTTAATTGAAAAAGTGCATTTCTAGATCGACTTTAACAAAAAGTTACTTGAAAAAGTTGTGTCTACGGCAATTTTATATCCATATGCCAAATTTTATGCAACTAAGATAAAGTTAACGTTTTGCTTATTTTTGACAGATATACCCTTTATTTTAAAAAACAAGTTCGGTTAATTGTCATCAATTCATGTATACATAACAAACTGATCATGCAGTTTAACTTTTCTGATGAATTTTTACTTATACGGACATTTTTAGAGAGAAATTAAAAATGTGCTATAAAAAGTTTAACATGACTGGTGCAAAGTTTCAATCGCTTGGCTATTTTCTTGAAGAAACGTCAGTACCTGCAATTTTGAAAAAGCAGACACAACTCAAAAACTGCAATAAGTATTAATAAAATTACTAGAGTTGAAATTACATTAAAATTTCAATATTCAGTATTTACAGATTATTTATGAACAGTAACTAGGGCGGTAAGGATGCTTAATCACGTTGAATAAAATTTTTTAGTAGGTCTTGACAAACAAAATGCATGCTATGGTAGTGTCAAGTTGTTGATTTACTTGTCAAATTTTTAACAGTTATTGTTGCAATAATGTTGTCTCTTCAAGAAAGAATAGAAATAGTTTTAATATGTGGTGAGAATACATCATACCGGCAAGTGGCCTACATTTTTAATGAACGGCATCCAGGAAAAAATTTCATCATACCACTGTGTCAAGGATAATGTCGAAATTCAGAGAAACAGGATCCGTAGCAAATCAATTTAAGAAAAAGCACACTCCAAGTAAGTATGATGAGGAGGCCCAACTTAAACATTTGTTTAAAAGTTGTTGAACACAGGCAAACGAGCATAACCGATATTATAAAAAAATACCGATTACAAGAAAGTGTTGAAAATTTTTATTAAAGAATAAATGTTGGCCTCACAAGCCAAAATTTATCAACACATTAAAAGAACGAGATTTTGATGTCCGTTTGGGGTTTTCATTCTGGTTTCAAAGAGAGAGAGAAGAAAATGTAAAGTTTCCATATAAAATTTTATGGACAGATGAGGCAACGTTCTCTTCAAATGGAACGGTAACTTCTCAAAATTGCCGATGGTGGGCCCAAGAAAATCCCAATTTCACAGTTGAATGTGGTGATCAGTATTCCTTTAAAACTAATGTATGGTGTGGGATACTTAACGACCAAATAATTAGGCCATTTTTCTTTAGGGAAAATTTCTCATCCGTCGGTTATCTCAACCTTTTAAATAATGAGGTTAGTGAAGTTTTAGATAATATGCCTTTAAATATTAAATACGACCTATAGTATCAGCTTGATGGCGCACCAATACATCACACGCTTGCTGTAAAACAGTCCCTTCAACAAATGTTCAGAGGCAAAGTTATTGGACGTAACTGGGAACATTATTGGCTATCTAGATCACCCGACTTGACGCCTTTAGACTTTTTCTTGTGGGGTTACCTGAAACAAAAAGTGTACCGAAGTAGACCATTTACTGACATACAACATCTGGAAAATACCATTCGCGAGTGCTGTGCAAATATAAATCCCCGATTTATTAAAAATGCAGTTTCAGATGTCAGTAGAAGGACCATAATTTGTATTGAACGTGGAGGACGACATACTGAAATGTAGGCTATAAGTGTTTGACAACCTCATTTAGATCAATAAGTAACTTTTTTTACCCATTTGTATTTACTATAATATTATTGTTGTTTGAAATTTATAATAATAATAATAGTTCTATCGAAATTATTTGCATTTTTTTTTAGTCGCCTCTTCTTTTCCGAAATCAAAGATTTGTTTAAGAAAATAGTCAAGTGATTGAAACTTTGCACCAGTCATGTTAAAATTTTTATAGCAAATTTTCAGTTAAAGATAGTGGTTCGATAAATATATTCAAAAGACGATTGAATATATTCATTCTAATTTTATGTGTTTTTTCATAGATTTCGAATCATAGAATTATTAGATGATGGAAGTCCTAACTAATGAAATTCAACTGGCTTGTCGTTTTAAGTTTCTTAATATTGTTCCAAGTAGTTACTTCAAACAGTGGATACTGTGGATGTGTGGAACTGTGGATATATATTTTTTTATTTCGAAATCTTCAATTTACTTTCGTCAACTAACCATTAATTTTTGTTTCAGCTGGATATGCCGATAGCCTGAGAACTTTGAACACGCTCATAGCAACTGTTGACGTTCTTGTTTCGTTTGCCATTGCCGCGATATCTGCTCGCATACCTTATGTGAGACCAAAACTCCACAAAGAAGCTTCAGGAATTTTGAAACTGAAGAAAGTTAGACATCCCTGTTTAGAAGCACAAGATGATGTATCCTTCATTCCTAATGATGTTTCCTTTCAACAAAATGACAAACTGTTCTATGTGATCACTGGTGAGCAGTTAATATTTTTTTAGGTGAAATTACAACCACTCTGTTGAGAGAGAACTGTCGGGAAAAAATCTGAGTGCATGAACAATCTTTCTACTCACATCAAAGAGACATCTAAGAATGACAGCACTTCATTTTTTCAAATTAACCTAATATTGAGGAACCTGTTGACCAACAAAATCGTGTCTTTAAGAAGACAGTTTTAATACCACAAGTGCACAAAATGAAACTATTACTAGTTTGAAGATAGGAAGAAATATTGAAGAAATTATAGGGGGGAATAATGAAGATGAATTAATTGTCTTCTGCTAATATTGCTTTTCTAAAGTGATAATAAAACGTCAAAAATAGTTAGCAGTATGAATGTGTGGGCTAGTGTATATGCACGTGTGTGGGCGCGTTTCTATCTGTGGTATCGCGCGTGTATTTGCGGGGCGCCTGTGTATTTGTGCGCGCGCAGGTATGTGTGGGAGCGCGTGCGTATGTGGGCGCGTTTGTGTATGTGTGGAGGCGCGTGTTTATGTGTGGAGGCGCGTGTGTATGATTGGACGTGCGTGCTTTTTTTAAAGTAAAAACGACAATAAAACGTTGAAAACGTTTAGCAGTAAGTGACTGTGTGTGTGTGGGCGTTTTATATGCGCATGTGCGTGAATGCGCGCGCGAGCGTATGTGTGAGGGCGCGTGTACATGTGTGGGCGCACCTGTATGTGTGGGCGCGCGCGCGTATTTGTGGGATCGCATGTGTGAGTGTGGGCGCGCGCGTGTATGTGTGGGCGCGTGTTTTTATGTGTTGTCGCGTGTTTTTATGTGTGGGCGCGTGTGTTTATTTGTGGGGGTGCGTGTGTATGTGTGTGCGCGCGTGTACGAGTGTGCGCGCTCGTGTATGTGTGGAGCACTTATGTAAGTGTGGACACGCATGTGTATTTGTGGGAGAGCGTGTGTATTTTTGGACGTGCGTGCTTTTTTAATGTGAAAACGACAATAAAACGGTCAAAATGTTTAGCAATGAGTGACTGTCTGAGTGTGTGGGCGTGTATATGCGCACGTGTGTATCTGTGGGATCGCCTGGATATGTGGGAGTGCGCGTGTGCATGTGTGGGCGCGCCTGTGTATGTGTGGGCGCGCGGGCGCATCTGTTGGAGCGCGTATGTAAGTGTGGGCGCGCGCGCGTATGTGTGGGCGCGCCTGTGTATGTGTGGGCGCGCGGGCGCATCTGTTGGAGCGCGTATGTAAGTGTGGGCGCGCGCGCGTATGTGTGGGCGCGCCTGTGTATGTGTGGGCGCGTGCGCGCATCTGTGGGATCGCCTGGATATGTGTGAGTGCGCGTGTGCATGTGTGGGCGCGCCTGTGTATGTGTGGGCGCGCCTGTGTATGTGTGGGCGCGCGCGCGTATGTGTGGGCGCGCCTGTGTATGTGTGAGCGCGTGCGCGCATCTGTGGGATCGCCTGGATATGTGTGAGTGCGTGTGTGCATGTGTGGGCGCGCCTGTGTATGTGTGGGCGCGCGGTCGCATCTGTGGGATCGCCTGGATATGTGTGAGTGCGCGTGTGCATGTGTGGGCGCGCCTGTGTATGTGTGGGCGCGCCTGTGTATGTGTGGGCGCGCGCGCGTATGTGTGGGCGCGCCTGTGTATGTGTGAGCGCGTGCGCGCATCTGTGGGATCGCCTGGATATGTGTGAGTGCGTGTGTGCATGTGTGGGCGCGCCTGTGTATGTGTGGGCGCGCGGGCGCATCTGTGGGAGGGCGTATGTAAGTGTGGGCGCGCGTGTGTATGTGTGGACGCGCGTAAGTATGTGTGGGGATATCAGATGTCGAGAAAAAAATGTATGAAGAAAATCTGGCAAAAAACGAATGACGAGCAGTTTTCACTGTGAGATTAATCTTGTATAGTTACTTTATGTGTACATTTACAATTGGGGTGGTTTCACGAGTAGGACCCACTAACCAATCATCTGACCATATTAGATAAATACTTTACAAACCTTATATTCAAAACATCGTCGTATTTTTAGGTCCAAATATGTGTGGTAAGAGCACATACATCAGAAGTATTGGGCTTTGTGTTCTCATGGCACACATTGGCAGTTTTGTTCCTTGCGCAAAAGCTGACATCTCGGTGGTGGATGGTATTTTGGTCAGAGTTGGAGCTGATGACTGTCAGCTGAAGGGATTGTCAACTTTCATGCTGGAAATGATTGAGATATCTTCAATCATAAAGGTTAGCAAGGTTAAACGAATTTGATTTATAAAACAAGAAATTTCATAAGGTCCTTGTACATGGACAAGCTGAATGTTCAAATTTCACGGAATACGTACATACAGTGTGTAATTGTAGTAATTGCGGTAATCCATATTGAAAACTCTATTTGCGTTTTCTTGTTTAGTAACCAGGCATTCATCAGAATCATCTCCACAGGATGTCAAAGGATTCTTATTCTTTTTTATGGAGTCAAGTCTGTACATATTCCATAAAGAAATTACGTGAAAATTAAAACAAATTATCAACCATAAAGTCAAGGAGTTTATAAGAATTTCTGTTCCATTGTATAAAGGACATAAGTCCTGTGAAAGTATATATCTCTTATTATTGGTAGCCAGTGTTTCGGTGGCTGCTACGAATAGAGTGAAAGTGTCTATTATGAAAATTTGCAGAACTAGTGATAGAGTACCATCATAACAATTAAAAAATGGAAAATGTTCACAAACATTTTTTGAATTGGTAACTTTTTATGGGGGTAAACCGCTTCGTTACGTAACGCGTTACAGCGCCAGTTTGTCTGGCTTACCTTCCTCTCACGCATACGGTAGCGGCAGGCAGGCCCTCTTCTCACTCACTAAACCCACAGCGCTAGCCGTATTTCGAACATACGCTTCTCTTTCCTCTCTTCGCAAGACTCGGTATTTAGTGTGCGATTGACATATATTGTTGACAGTGAGCATATAACCATTTCTTTAGGAATCACACGTTAAAAGGTAAGACCTCGTTAATCCTTAGCTCGCACAAGTTTCGACTTCTGAGGGTTGTCGTTCGTAGGGGTGCGACAGCTGGTTAACGGAAAAACAGAATTTTAAACAGAATTTTTTTTTAAAACAGAATTTTCCCATGGCATCAGCGCTAAAATATAAAACAAGTCGGCTATGCATCCCAAACAAATGAACCCAAAATACAAATTTGAAACCCAACCTGCCAAAATCGGGCCCGGTTCTTGGAAAATATCAGAGCCATTCACGCTACTTTGAAAGACAAACTCAAGTCAAAGTCAAAATATGCTTTATTTTCTGAAGATTAACATCTCATTGACAAAGCTTTGTTAAAATAATTCGAGAAACAAATTCACACATATCAGCTAACGCTACTTGTCAAGTTATACACTATACACTATAAAATAAATATACATTGGCAGGTAGTTGTTGAATAAAATTTCAGGTAGTTATTGAACATATGTACAAAGAACAAAAAAAATAACAAAAACAAAAACAATTAGTATTTACATAGCACAATACATCACTTGCACAAATATAGTCATATAACCAAAAAGAGTTTATTTGGAAAGTTTTCAATATTAATTACATAAAACGAGTCAGCCACAAGTTGAATCAAAAAGTATCTTGATAATACTCTGATAAATTATAATAGGCTCTCTCACAAAAAAAATCCTTCAAAACTTCCCTAAAGTTTACGTTATTGCATGTAAATTTCAGATTTGATGGTAGGTGATTGAACATTTTCAACCCATTATAAATGAAAGAGTCTTTAATGAAGGAATATTTTGGAATGGGCAAATTAAAGTCGTTTCTTTGTCGAGTGGCGTTTGTGTTAATTGAAAATCGATTTTGATGTTTTGCTATGACACTAATAGTTTCAATAATAAAAATAGATATTACAGTTAGGATTTTCTTTTCCTTAAACAGTGGTCTGCAAGAATCTCGTGGTTTTGCTTTACATAGAAAACGTACAGCTCTTTTCTGTATAACTAAAATTGATTGCAGTGTTGTCAGAGTACAAGCACCCCAGAAAGGAATTCCATATCGTAGATGAGATTCTATGAGAGAGTGATTGTTACTTTGGCAGCAGCAAATCCCAACTCATAAGAGGTCAGCCTCACAGCATAAGACCCTGAGGATAACTTTGATTTGAGACTCTTGATATGGTCTTCAAATTTCAAATCAGTGTCAATGGATAGTCCCAGAAATTTGGTTGATGGTTTATCCTCAACAAAGATGTTGTCAATTTGTAAATTGCTGATGGAACATTTGAAGCAAAGTACGTTCGTTTCAGAGATATTCAAACTGAGAAGATCTGCTTCACACAATCTTTTTATATTGCTTCGACGACAGAAGGTCGAGAAGATATGAATGACAAAGCTCATCCTGGATGTCCTATCATAGCAACAACCAATGAAAATGTTGGAAAGTGAAGAAAATCATTATGAAAAATCGTCGAATTACTATTAGGAAAGTTGCTGAGGTTGTTGGCATATCGGTTGGCTCATGCGTTAAATTTTTTCGGAAGTTTTGGGCATGAATCTTATGGCAGCGAAGTTCGTTTCAAAATTGCTGAATTTTGACCGAGAAAACGTCGCATGAGCATCACTCAGGAATTGTTGAATGATGTCAACGGCGATCCAGATTTGCTTGAAAGGATCATAACTCGTGACGAATCCTGGGTTTATGGTTTTAACATGACCATGTACGTTCAAATGACAAGGTTATCTTCGAATACAGTGGCGTGGTGCATCAGGAGTTCGTGTAAAATGAACGTACAGTCAATAAGAAGTATTATCGTGTTTGGTATGCGCCGCTTACGAGAAGCAATATAAAAAAGACGTCCGTTATTGTGGAAAAGCAATGTATGGCTTAATAATGCACCAGCTCACTCGTCGTTGCTTGTTCGTAATTTTTAGGACAAAAACAACACTGTAATTATACCTCAGCCACCACATTCTCCAGATTAGTTCCCCTGCGATTTCTTCCTAATCCCGAGATTGAAGAAACCCATAAAAGGACGGCGTTTCGCGACTATTGAGGCGATAAAAACCGAAACGCTGAGGACATTTTTTTAGGGACAAAACACAAGTACTACAGGAAAATCCTTAAGGCGTTCTCAGAGCGGTACTTGTGCGAAAGTATCTATAGAAGCGAGACAAATCTCCAACGTTTCTTCGATGTTCCAGGCTATCAAGGTTGCATGTGACGTTCACGTCTCCAATCAGGAGGATGGCTCTTTTCTGGATGGAATCCAGCAACTTCAGGATATGCTTAGGGGCTGAGCTCCATATGTGAGAACAATACTCCAAAGAAGGTCTGATCTGAGCTTTATAAAGCATCAAAAGTTGCTGAGGTGTGTACAGTTTTCTGGTTCGAGCTTTTGAGAAGCAGCCTTTGCAATTCCAGCGATATAATTGTGCTAAGACATATTGGTGTCCATTTGAACCTCCAACAAACTTATCGAAGCAGAAAGCGGAAAAGTGCATATCAGAACTGTTTAGAGGATTGGAAGAACGCTGGCACAGGTGTATTATATCCGAGGGGGACTACTTTGAAGGGGACAAAGTAAAAAGCGATGAATACATTCATATTTTTTGGGAGAAATGAAAATTCATCTAATTTTTTTAACAGACCTCTTCTAAGATTTGGTTTATGATTCCACTGAAGGTCACGTTCAAACCTACATGAATATTTTGATGATATTTTTTGTATTAGGCACCCAATCCCATTAATTTAATAATAATAATAATAACACCGGCAAATCAACACCGCCGTGTATAGCGTCGTCCAATCGCTTTCCGAGTCGGAAGGACGAAATCCCGGCCTTGCGATTCGGAAGATTGAACCGCGAGTACACAAGATGGAGGCTAAGATCACGTCGGCGAGACAACACGCGTCTCGTATCCAATGTGTGATGGATTACAGGGCGGCCAACAGGCTTTCCACGCCCGCAGTGCGACGAATAAAATCTGTCTGTCTGTCTGTTTAAAATCTGTTTTTCCGTTAATCAGCTGCCGCCCCCATACGAACGACAACTGTCAGAAGTTGAGAAACTTGTGCGAGCTAAGGACTAACGAGGTCTTACCTTTTAACGTGTGATTCCTAACACGGAATAGCCGCCAAACTACGACGTATCCATCACACTTCAAGTTAAGGCGTGCTGCTGACCACCAAACAGCACTGCCTTGATATGATACGAATTAATGGCTGTTAAAAAGTCACTAGTGAGGCGAGCGAGAAGTATCGCGGAGAACCTTTTAAGTTTCGCGAGAAATCTTCTCGCTTATTCCAAGAGCCTCCACGTGTTGTGGATAATCCGCCGACCGCTGATCAGGTGGAATCCTCCTGGAAGGATATCTATGAACACCCGCAGCCACTCAACCAAGACACTCTAGCCCTAGCGCAGAGAGCTACGACAGCCTGAGCTCAATGAACTACGCAACCCGATAACCCCGGGTGACGTTCGAAGAGCCCTTATGGGTTCCAAGAACTTTGCTGCTCCAGGCCCAGATGGGCTGAACACTTATTGGTGGAAAAAACTACCAAGCACCCACCGCCATCTGGCCAGAGTTTTCAACTCATGGCTGGACGGAGAGCAGCCGATTCCGGATTGGTTTGTCGAGGGGCTGACCGTTCGTATCCCCAAAAGCGGAGATTTGTCGATTCCTAAGAATTACAAACCGATAACATGCTTGAATTCGTGTTATAAATTGTTTACAAGCATCTTATACACACGAATACTCACCGCAGTTCACCGAGTGTTCGAACGGATATATGAGCAGAGAGGGTCGAAGAGAGGAGTCGCTGGATGTAAAGAGAACCTGCTCATCGATAGATGTATAACGCAGGACTAGATACAATATAAGCGTAACCTCTCTATAGCCTGGACCGATTACCGTAAGACATTTGATACAATTTCGCATGAGCTCATCTTGCATTTGCTCCGATGCCTTGCGGTACTTGACAAAATAGTGAGATGCATTGAACAACTGATACCTCTCTGGCGAACTCGATACCATAACATCTGGTCAAGCAAGAGTCCAAACAGGGTGGGTCACTTTCAGAAGGGGTGTATTTCAGGGTGATTCTCTCACTCCCCTTCTCTTTTGCATCCCACTATTTCCATTATCTCTTGCGCTCTGAAATACTCGAGGGTAAAACTGTGGCATCCTCGGAAACCAGAGGCGCAAGGTCACCCATTTGTTTTACATGGATGATCTTAAACTTTATGCCTCTGGAGAAAAGGATCGCTATCAGTCCTTGAGGGTGGTGGAAGACCCGAAAAATGATGCATCTCTATAGGAGTTTGCATCCCAAATCGTCCGTCCCACGGTTGTACTTCGCCCGACAACAGGGAGGCCGTAGACTTTTGAGTTTGGAGTATCTACATGACAGAATAGTACTGGATATGGCCTGTGAATTTGTCAGGAGTTCGGATCCCCTTCTCGGCATGATCCGTGACCATGAGAGAGCAGGAATTGGAGCATTTCTCTTTAGGGCAGCTGCCCGAGCACCTGATGAACTCGGTATAGTTTTCGACCCTGACGAGGTGACCACAACTCTGTCACCGAATTGGAACTCGTTCAACAAATAGCTCAGATAAAAGCCGCAGAAATCACCTTACTTGTGCGGGAACACAAGGATAAGCCAATGTATGGGGACTTCTTCAATAACATTGAAGACCTTGGCTTATCAAAGCGCGTGACTTTCGCTTTCCTCAGGTCGAGTTGGTTGAAGTTGGAAACTGAGGGGTTCATCATGGCTTGCCAGGATGGTGTCATCAACACCTTAATCTACCGCAGTCGCGTGATGGGTAAAGAGGTTCCTGACACAAGGTGCAGGGCCTGCCGCGAGGCGCTCGAGACCCTAATGCACTTGCAATCAGCATGTCCAGCATATGCGATCTCGGCCTATATCCATTGACATAACGCGGCCCTAAGAGTACTATATTACCATCCACGGAACTCTTTCGGTATTGACGAGACACCGGTGTTGCCCTACGCTCAGGCTCATATAAGCTAATAATCCTATGTAGTCCTTCTCAACCACCAGAGCAAAACGATATTTGTCCTGGCGAGACAAATATCGTCCAAAAAAGAGGACAAAAAACGGATGAAATATCGAGATTTTCTCTTCGAACTCCGCAGACTCTATCCAGATCACTCTATGAAGATGTTTGACATACGTATGTTGAGCCAAACATAGTGGCCAAATTTATAGCCACTTGCAATTTTCATGTTTGGCCCAAAATTCTTCAGTGGATACCGTTTTATGCATTTGTAAACACACAGACTCAGGCTAGATAGAAAACTAATCAAACATATTGTAGGTACTTGTAAAACAGCCAACTAGGCTTGTAAAATAGGTAACTAGGTAACTTATTGAAATAAAATAAGTATTAAGTTGAATTATATGTGACTTAAAAATATTATTTTGATTAATAAAGGTATGGTATACCTTATCTACGTATTAATTTATACTTGGTATATAACACATTACAATATTTGGCGGACCGAGGTTCGACCGCGGTCCGCAGACGGACCGCGGTCCGCCTGTTGTTGACCATTGATGTCAATGTTCAAGGTCCTCTAAATTATTATTACACATCAATCAAATTGTTTCTTCACATTATGTTTATTGTTTTTAGAGTGCTACGTCTAATTCGTTGGTAATTATAGATGAGTTGGGCAGAGGAACTTCTACTTATGACGGTTGCGGACTTGCATGGGCCATTGCTGAGTAAGTATCATTTGTTTCTTTCTTGCATACAAATCAGATATCATATTCCTAAATCATGTGATTTTTCTATTTCTGAAAATTGAACATTTTTTTCAGAGTGTTCACATCCTACTTGAATGTGAGTGTTAATTTTTGGATTTTTTTATTCAAAATATTTAGCTTGGGAGTTCGGTGTCAATTGTCAAAGTCAATAGAATATTATTGACGTATTTCTTTCAAGTGAAAAATAATTATTAACGGGCCATAATTTTTATACATAAAATAAAAATATTGAAATATATCATATATTGAACAATATCGTTTAAATATAAAACAAAAAGAAGTGGGCCCAGAACGCTACCTCGGAGAACACCTACATCACTGTCTTTTTTATTTGATAGTGCATCTTTAAAACGGACTTTCTGTTTTCTATTGTTTAAATAATCACTGAACCATTCTAACACCTTTTCATCAATTCCTTACTGAGCCAATTTAAACAACATAATATCTCTATCAATTGTCTCAAAAGCTCTCTTTAGGAAGTGAAATTTACAGATGAAACTTTCAAGATGGTGAGTAGGCGCCATCTGGGAAAAAAATTAAATGGAAACCATAGAATACTACTACAAAATGGGGGAACATTTAATAATTGGCTGAATACATTGACATTTAACTACATAATATGAGGTAATAAGCTTGAGGTCAGTTCAGAATATACTCGAAATGGTTGCCCTGAACTTCTTGAAATATGAGCAGCCTATCCGATATTTCACGCTAAACATTTTCGAACACAGTAACATCAATATCTCTACAAATATTTATTATTCTCTATCGTATATCCAATATTGAAGTGGGTCAAGTTTTGTACATCTTTTGCTTCAAATATCCCCATAAAAAAGTCCAAAGGTGTCAAATCTGGTGAGCGGGCTGGTCATTCTGAATGAGACCAAAACCGGTTGTGAAATCTTTAGCGTAAATGGTACAAATAGTTTGGTTGAAAATGAGCATATAAAATTTCTAGGTTTAGTTTTAGACCCACAACTGAGGTGGACAGCCCATATAAACTGTTTATGTAACAAGCTGTCGCAAGTGATATTTGCACTAAGAAAAATACGACATGTCACAAACATGGAAGCAACAGTATCTGCGTATTATGCATTGTTTCATAGTCACTTGATGTATGAAATACAGTGTTACGGTACTGCAGTATCTACACATATTACGAGAATTTTCATATTGCAGAAAGCGGCAATAAGATCTATTTTAAATGTACCATGGGATACCAGTTGTAGAGAACTATTTCCTTCATTAAAAATCATGACAATCTACTCACTGCTTATTTATCGAAGTATAATAACAGTTAAGTCAAAGATAAATGAACATGCAACACCCTCGTCAATTCACCCTCATGATACCAGACACAAACACAATTTGTTGGTGCCATTATGTCGTCTGCAACGAACGCAAAGAGACGACATACACCTTCTTCCCACAGAGTTTAGGAATAGACCCTCGACGCAATTCAAAAATCAATTAAAACAGATACTATCCAATAACTGTTTCTATAGTATACTTGAATTCGAAACATTCATCAAGAAGAACAGAAATATCTTCACGACTCACAGAAACCTGTAGTCTTATTCATACTGATAGCACAATTCATCATTATCTATATACATACTTTATATATTTATAATGTATAATGCCATTGTTTTTATGTATTATTTAGCTTTTCTATTGCATTATACCTTCTATTTTTTTATCATTAACCAATTTTAATGTATGACCTTATATAAATTTTTGAATGTATTTTTCTACTGACCTGTCTACAAACTTTATGTTTCTTGAGACCAATAAAAATTATTACTAT